>NC_136409.1:90390000-92851250 GCF_051521515.1 Lactuca serriola
ATTCCTTGCCTTAGGGCAGTCTCTTTTGTAGTGTCTTGCCTCACCACAAACATAACACGTCTGTCCTACACCGACCCCAGGGACTTGGGTGATTGGTCGTGCCGGTGCCTTACAGAAACAGGCAGTGTGCCCCTTCTTGTAGCAGTTGTTGCAGTGCATCTCCCGACAATTTCCGTTGTGATGGAAATTGCATTTTCTGCACTTTGATAGGTTCCCAGCATATGGCTTTGCTGGTGTAGTGGTAATTTGAGCAGCAGTGGGGGCAGTAGCGGGATGGACTGCCACAATCTGTTGTTTCTTGGAAGGTTCCTGTGAAGGTTGACTCTTCCTTTTGTTCCAGAACCTCTTCTTGTTGTTGTTGTTGGTATTTTCGTTGTTGTTGTTGCTTCCTCTGGGTTGCTCTAGTGCGGTAGTTGCGAAGTCTTGGCATACCCCATGGTCTACGAGAGCTTGTGCCAACTGTTTGGCACTATCGGAAATGATTGGTTTAGAAGCTAGAACACTTCCTCGAATCTGGGGTGACAGTCCCCAGAAGTATCTTTCAATCTTCTTGCTTTCTAGAGCAACTATCCCTGGGCAAAGGATTGCCAAATACTGAACCTGTTGGTATAGGTCGTGATGTCTGAGCCTACCATGGTAAGGCCCCAAAGTTCCTGTTCGAGCTTTTGTAATTCACCCCGTGGACAGTACTCTTGCAGTAATATTTGTTTTAGATTCTCCCAGCCCATAGAGTTAGCCACTACTAGCGTTAGTGACTTGACATGGCCATTCCACCATGTCAGAGCTCTCTCAGAGAAAGTACAGGCAGCGAACTTCACTTTGTTCAGAACAAATCTCGAAAACTGCTTCAGTTTTCTCTATCCACTGTGATAGAGCCATTATTCCTCCGGCCCCATTAAAAGTAATGGGTTTGCTATTCATGAAATCCTTGTATGTACAATCCCCTAAACGACCTACATGTTGGCCATTTGTAGAACTATTCACCCCCCACCAGAACCATTGTGACTCATTTAAGCCATTGCCGCTGTTACTGCAGCTGTTACAGCAGCTATCAATGCGGCATTTTCCATCGATGGAGGCGGTGGTGGTGGAGGTATCGTGCCCGACCTGGGTCTTAGGTTTGGACGAGGAGGCATCGCGCTGCCAAGAAATAAAAATAAAGGATTATAAGTTTTGGTGGTTGATAGTTGAATGATAATGAGTTAACTATCTTTAATAGTTCGAGAATTTGGTTTTGACCAACACAGGGTTTTGAGTTTGATTCACTAATGGAGTTTGAATAACAATAAACAAACTCATGAACTCGGATGAAATGCATAGAATTAACACACAAAAGAGATATGTCCTATATATATATATATATATATATATATATATATATATATATATATATATATATATATATATATATATATATATATATATATATATATATATATATATATATATATATATATTAAACATATGGTGGTGTTACATTCGAAGTTAGAAAATTTTTGACCTTTCTAAAGGTCTCCGATTACAGGAAGTTAAAGAAGGTAAAACTTTTAGCCGATGGTCCTATTCTATATCAAAATTTGGGATTCGGCAAGCACTACTTGCGACGTAGGTTGCGCTTGGAGCTTGACTCCGCATCCGATTGCTTTGCTTCCATAAGACGCCTATCGAAGGCGGCTTGTTGTTCCCTCATCTCAGAGAGGGCTGCAATAATTTGTGCTTGGAACGTGTCACTTTGGAGTTGGGCATTATCCTGTGCTCTGTCCAGTCGACGGATGTCGGAAGTGTGAACCTGAACTTCCATGTTGACTTCACGAATCTGGCTAGCTTGAACCCCGGATAGATAGGACTGGTTGGCTAGCTTTCCCACCATGAATGGGAGTGCTCGATCGGCTGAACCTCCATCGCGGACATCGTAGAAGTCTCGACACATGTCGTAGGGAGGACGCACTCCTTGCTGTTGACTCCAATGATGGAGGTGACTTTCCCAAACGGGAGTTGGTCCCTGAAAGTTTCTCCTAATAGCAGGAGGTTGAGCGACTGGTGGGTTGATTACCTCTTGTTCAAAGTCTGTCCCAGATTCATCCCCTTCATCCAACTCGATAGGTTCTTCATCCTCTTCGGGATCTTCTTCAACCCATCCCCGTTACCTTGGTTGAGATAGTAGGGGTCACCATATGTGGAATGAATCTAGCCATTTGACTATACGAGAATAGGGTTATAGGAATTAAACAAAACTTGAAACATGTAAAACTAATCATGTTAATTAAACTATTGCATGTACCAAATACTCCTATAGTATTTAAATTTATATGTTTGATACTAGTGTTTATTTTTGGTAAGTTTTGACTTGTTGCTCACTACGACCATTCCTCGACATACGTTAGTCCAATCTCGGATAAATATAGTTGATCAGGCTATATTCGTCCCAAATCCAATTACATATTTCGAGGTCTAATCGTAGTGTCCAACTTGTCTTAATACTTCTTGTATAGTTCAAACCATGAAAATATATTGTTGTATGCCTGTATTTGAACTTTTACGACCCAAAATAATCTAGATTAAATGAAACAAGGCTTTTGGTGTAAAAACGTTTTTCCAGAGAGTTTTAGTCCCTTTTGCATTTATAGTTTGTATATCATATGTGGTTCGATATACTTAGTTCACTATAAACAATGCTCTGATACCAATCTGTCACACCCCAAACCAGAACGGCGGAATCGTTCGAGGGCGGATGACTTCTTGTAGTATCGCAACAATTGAAAGTAATACAACCATCATATATATAATTTAAAAGTTTACACTGTTGAAAGGTACTTGTTTCAAAAACAAATTACAATATGATGTCAAAATGAAATTAAACTAACACCGCAGCGTCCTTTCTTCAAAAGCAGTAGTTTACTTGTATTACTGAATCCCTGAGAAATACAAGTAGTTTTGAAAGAGTAGGTCATCATTTAAGCTGGTGAGTTCATAAGTATTTAGTGACAATGTTTATATGAAATAGAATGAAAATGGTTTGTACATGTTTAAAAGTTCCTAGAAAATCCCATATTTTCTACTATAGTAAATGGTAGTTTGATTGTTCCAAAACTGTAATGCAATAGTGCTTTTCATGCCTAATATAGTAAGTTTATGTATAAATCGCTAAAGCATTTGAAGAAAAACAACCACGTAAATCAATGTGTTTTTAATACTCCATGTGAGTCTTATAACCATACTATTTGACCAGGATGCCTATAACAACGTTCTTTAGGCGTTGGAAAGTTATGACATTTGTCACCCCAGGCCTGCCGGCCTAACTGTAGCTAACAGCTTAGGTGCGGGATTGTCAATCCCGTATAGATCTATACACAAGTATCACGCTACCCCTACAAGGGATTATGGTATATAATACAGGACTTAAAATGCATACTCGAAAGTACGTGAAATGTCTCACAAAACTTAGTATAAAATAGATTTACGTATGAAAATGTCCATTTGTTCTTGTATATGAAAGTATCTCTTTGATATAGTATTTCTAGTATGTAAATGTTCATGATTTTCTCGTAAACTATACCTATTATAGTTTTTCAAAATGTGTGCTTCGTTTGTATAGTAAACCCTAGTGTAATGCTCACTTGTTATGAAAAGTATAACATCTAAAGTGACATAAATGATCACAGATACTTAAAGTATAATTAAAGTGTTTGATTCGTATATTCATATATAAACATGTTTTATTTCCAAAAGACAAGATGTTATCGAGAATATATATTGCATACGAAAGTTCCTATGTAGTAGTTATGAATCACATATGATTCACTTGATAAAAAGAGTATATAGTGAAACTTTATGTTACACATGATAATAACCATATGTTTACATATATTTCCCCCCTTAAAAGCCTATAAAAGCATTTATAAAACATTTAAAAGTATAGATTATAGGGGTATGAACTCACATGGTAGATCGAAGATAGTGAGATGAAAATTGAGCAGAACTTCGGCTTGTGAAAGCGGATTTTCTTGGGATTCTCGGGAATCTCGGGTGCGTAAACTGCCTTCGGGGCTTGGGTTTGGAAACCGGGGCTTCGGGATATTACTTGCACGCGAAATGAGGTAAAACGCAAGAAAGATGAGAGAAAATGAGCAATTTACCCGGAACCCTCGCATTCCTTTTATAGGGGCTGGGAACCGCCTCGGTACGCTGGGCGTACGCGGTTACACTGGGCGTACACATGCGTCATGCGTGACCGCATCCTCGACTTCCTCGGAGCTCGGATGGGACGGGGCATAGCCTCGCATAGGGGGCGCCATGGACGATCTGAGGCCTAGTCCTCGATTACGCTGGGCGTAACTCTTATTGGCCCGGTGACTCCCCCTTCGGATAATACCGAAATTTGATTTAAATTTATATTTTTATTATTTAGTAAACTTCAAAATTTCATATCTTCTTCATACGAACTCCGTTTTCGACGTTCTTTATTTCCACGTGTAGGTGAGACTACGCTCTACAACTTTCGCTAGACTCCATCGGCAAATTTTGAAATTATTTTTATTATTTATTTTTAAAAGGTCGGGGTAGGAAAAGTTTGTTAGAAATTCATAACTTCTTTATTCAATGTCTATTTTTGCCAGACTTTTTACCGCTGAAATACCATTGTCGAGACCTTCGATTCTCATTTACGTCATTCCGTCCAAAAGTCGCTCGCTCTCTGATTTGAGTTTTTAGCTGGCTATTGTCATACCGAACTTGAAAAAAATCATAACTCCCTCATACGAAGTCAGATTTGGACGTTCTTCTTATGTACGCTCACTGTTTAATGAGATCTAACATAGTAGGTAACCAAATAGAGACTTTTGTACATTTTATTTTCCAAGTTAATTTCATTATTTTCAAAAGCGGTTACAATACTTGGCTTTTTAAGTCATTACATAGAATCGAAATATTGGGTTGTCACATCATCCCCCCGTTAGAGGGAATTTCGTCCCGAAATTTAATGTAAGACAAACACTTGTGGATTAGGGAAAAAGATGTGGGTACTTGTGTTTCATCTGATCTTCGCGTTCCCAGGTGTATTCAGGTCCTCGCTTTGCATTCTAGCGGACCTTCACGATGGGTATGCGACTTTGTTTTGTTCTTTTAATTTCCCTATCCATGATTTCAATTGGTTCTAGAGCTCGGAAACTTGTGGATGAGATATCCCCGATGGATTCTGAGGAATACAACGATGAAGAAGCAACAGAGGAGGAAACGGAAGACGATTTGGAATCCGTATCAGCTTGGGAGGCAGATTCGAATATCTCATTGATTGGAAATGATAGTTCTATGAAGGAATTGAAGGATGGGGGTACTGGTGAGATGAAGACAATTGGATCTCATGTGGTCAATATTCCTTCAGGTAATACGGCTAATTTGATGAAAAATTGGGATGGTTCTAAAGTGAATGATGATTTATTGAACTCTAATTTGGAATTGAAGAATGTCACTAGTGAAATGTTGAGGATGAATTCTAACATTGTTGTGAGTGAAGAAACTATTCCTATTAGCTATGAATTGATTGATAATAAAGTTGGGAAGTCTAGATCTGATGTTGATAAGAAGGTTATCAATAATGAAGAGTTTATTCCAGGAGTTGGCTTTCAATTTCTTAGTAAATTGAAGGAGGAAGTGTATGTGGGGAAGGAAGTTGATAATGGGTTGAATCAGAATATGGAAATGGATATCTCAAAATTGGATAAGCAAGATGATAAGGAGGAAGGTGATACTGAAGAAGATAGTTCTGCTGAAGAGGAAGAAGAAGTTGATTCAAGTGAGGAGGAGTCCAGTGAAGATGAGGAAATAATGATGGAAGAAGAGGCTAATTCTAAGAGTAGTAAAGAGACGAGTGGGAAGTTGATGTCTGGTACTGTTATTAATAGTATTAATACTCTTCTTTCTATTTTGGGAGCTGCTAATAATGGCAAAAAGGTGAAAAGTGATATGCAGGGGAAATTAGAGAACTCTTATGTTGGTGTGTTAAAAGGTAATAGGCATAAGGGTAAAATTGATGTCAGATATATACTTGGGGAAATAGATAATGAAGATGGGCCTGTTATTATTCCGATTGAGAATTTAAAGAATGCTAGTATTCCTTATACTAATACTTTATATGGGTATATGATAGACAAGAAATTGGCGTTTCCAGTGATTCAGAAAGAGGTTAGAAGGCTTTGGAAGAATATGGGTCTAGAAGAGGTGTTCATGAACATTAAAGGGTTCTTCTTTTTTAAATTCAGTGATGAGCAGGGGATGTTATCTATTTTGGAAGGAAGCCCATGGCTAATGTTCAATAACATGCCTTTATTCCTTCAAAGGTGGAGACTAGGTCTGACTTTAACTAAGAATAGTCATGATAAAATTCCGGTATGGATCAAATTTTTTGACTTACCTTTAGAAGTATGGAGTGGTGAAAATCTGTGTATAATTGCTAGTAAGATAGGGGTTCCGTTGGCATTTGATTCTTTTACTGAGGAAATGTGTTTGGAACACAAAGGTAGAAATGCTTATGCTCGAATTCTTGTTGAAATGGTAGCTAATAAGGAATGGAAGAGGAAAATTGAGGTCTCTACTTGGGATTTTGTCTCTGATTCTGCTGTTGTTCAGAGTTTTGAAGTGGAATATGCTTGGATTCCATCGAGATGTAATCATTGTAAGTTATTTGGGCATTTGGATAAAGCTTGTCTTGCGGTATTAAATGAAGGAAAAGTGGTAAAGAAAGGGGATGATGAGAAAGTTAAGAATAATAAAGGGAAGGAAGTTGTTAATTATCACACCCCAAAACCGGAACGGCGGAAACGTTCTGGGGTGGATGGCGTCATGTCAAGTATCACAATACATGCATTATAGTAATCAAAGTACAACAAAACATTGCATTAATAGTAATAGTTTTACATGGTTTACATTACAATATATCAAACTAATACAAGTAAATAATATAGGTGCAGCTTGGTACTAAACTGTCTTCGCCAGAAGCTCCGGGGATGTACCTGTCTAATGCTGACCTGAGAATACAAGTTATTTGAAAAGCGAGTATCAGCATTTTTACAAATGCTGGTGAGTTCAAAAGCATTTAGTGTCATTTTATCCAAATAACTTTAAATAAAGTGGTAGTTTTAGAGTGTCCATTTCATTAGTGTCTTCTCTAGAAAATCCTATATTTTCTTTAATAAAAGCAGTCTTCTACCAAGACTGGACGGAGTTATGTGGTAAAAAGTAGTTTTCCCTTAATCGCTATCATTATCAAAATACAGAATTTGATTATTAAAGAAAGCAAGAGAAATCAGGGAAATAACATATGCCTCAGCAGTGAAGACTGCTGACTAAGGCAAAGGAATCATAGACTCCAGGAGAGTATCGAACAAACGACACGCCTGGCTCAGTCTAAGAAAGAGAGACACAGATCCCAGACGGTACCAAATGAAAGGTACAGCTAGCAAGGTCTAAAAACAGAGGATACTGACCCCAGACAGTATCAAATGAAAGATACAGCAAGCAAGGTATAAAAACAGTGTGACTCTGAGAGTGGGTTTCCAGCATATAGTGTAAATTGCTGGTGAAATACCGTTACCTTAAGGCCATGAATTATAAGGTAACCTGGGATACTCGCAACCATACTAACCGACACTAGAGTACCTGACGCCCTGCAAGCGTCTATAAAATGTGACATTTGTCACCCCTTGGCTTGGTAGGCCATGGACTGTAGCTAGCAGTCAGGGTGCGGGGGTGTCAATCCCGTATAGATCTATACACACAATGTCCGTTCTCCCTACAGAAGACTCTGGTTACCAACTAGACGACGGAGAAGGCCGTGTCCCGAAGATGCATCCCAAATAGTGGGTAGTGGGTTTCCAATATAAGTGTTGAACTAGAGGTAGAGACTCATAACTGAACTGACTGGTGCAAACCTATATGTCTATGCTTGTATACAAAATATATAACTAATGAATCAAACGACCTTCGGACGGACATCCGATCCCACCAGACCACATCTCGACGAAGAAAAGGAAATAGGGCGAACAAGCCTTCCTAAGTCCTTCAACCATTATTTATATGCATCTATACAAGCATAGGCATACATCCAACTACGTTTGAGTGTGTAACAAGTGGAAAACATATCGTGAAGTATAATCTAATTGTGATGTATAACCGAGTCGTGTGGAATAATCAAATCGTGGGGTGTAAACAATCTGTGTGGAATAACCGAATCGTGAAGTATAAGCGTACAGTGTGGATTATCCAAGTCGTGAAGTATAAGCGTACAGTGTGGAATAATCGAATCGTGAAGTATAAGCGTACAGTGTGGAATATCCGAGTCGTGAAGTATAAGCATACAGTGTGGAATAATCGAATCGTGAAGTATAAGCGAACCGTGTGGAATAACTGAGTCGTGAAGTATAAGCGTTACCAAATATAAGTGTATCACGAAGTGGAAGCGTTATCGAGTAGGAGTTTAAACTAAGTAAAAGCGAAGCAACAGTAACTAACAAGTAAAAGTAAAAGTATACGACATGAAAGAGAACTTTGATCAAAACCTTGGAAAAACCTTTATACTTAGGAAAATCACAACTTGGTATTTGTTGGTAAAATAAGTTGTAAACCTTTAGAAACTCTTTGGAAACCTTTCATAAACCAGTTTAAAAATGAACTTTGGTAAAACAGTATAAGTAAAAGATTTGAATAAGTGAAAACATTTTAGAAAATCATTTATAGTATCATACTCGGTAAAAAAATTTACAGTGTGGTAAATCCTTGTGCATGCGGTTTATCAATCACATGTGATTGATATGATAACTGGCATGTTTAACTTGTATTCCCCCCTATAAAACATGTAAAAACATTTAAAAGGTTCATTTAGGGGTATGAACTCACCTGGTGTAAATGGATCCGACGAAGGTGCCGGTTGGGTGCTCGGTGTCAAGTAAAGACTTGGACACACTTAGTGATCTATTTAACACATGATAACATGTGTTTACATACAATTAGTACATTTAATACTAATTAAACAAGTATACACACTCTAAGGAGCGGAAAACACTTTGGTTAAGTGTTTAGGGTGTCTCGGGTAACATCTAAGGGTGTGAATGACTTAGGAATGGAGTTTACTCTTCAAGAGTAAACTCTATACACTTAGTTTACGGCCCTGGGACAACTCACCATGAGTTTACATCCGTAAACTCATGGTGAGGGTGTTCTAGGATGCTTAAAGGTCTCATATCAATTGTGGAATTTTCCTAGGTCCAAATCTAAAAGGTGTGAATGGATTTAAGGCATCATATGGACCATTTGAGGAGTTTACGGCCCTAAGCAAGCGAGCTTGTGGCCGTAAGCTCCTATACACTCATTCTTTTGATGTTTTGAAGTCTTAAATGGTAGAGGATAAAATTCTAAGCATTTTTCCAAGTCAAATGGGGAGTTTGGGCACCTTTTAACCCCTTTATAGGAGTTTACGCCCCATGTACCCTTTCATGAGGGGTTTACGGCCGTGAACTCCTTATGGAGTTGTTTTAATTGAGTTTAAGGTCCCTAGCTTGTTGGTGGTTGATTCTAGAATTTAATCCAAGGCCATTGGTGTGTTTAAGGACATTTTTAACACACAAATATGAGTTTACTCCCCATGAAGAGGAGTTTACGGCCCAAGCATGTTCTTGGGCACTAAACTCATGTTTACTCTTCAAAAACTCGTTTCAAGGTGTTCTAAGTCTGAATATGTAAGCGTAAAAGTCATATCCAAGCCTTAGGGGCAACTTGGGGGGTTTTTGGGGCTTAAAAAACCCGTTAAATGGTGTTCACGGCCCAAGAGTGTTATTGGGCCGTAAACACATGATTTTGTCCCTATTTTATGTTTTAAACTCGAATTTGCAGGCTAGATAAGTTATACAACGAGTTAGAATAGTTTACCTACTCGTTTGGGGCTCGAAACGGATGATTTTTGGCTCGAATTTAAGTTGTAGAGAGAGAGAGAGAGAGAGAGTGGGGAGAGTGTAAAAAGTCTCTAATGGACTCCACTCACCCTTATATAGGGGTTGGAGTTGGGGCTCAGTGGGATTCTACCCGATATTGCTGTTAGACGGGGCTTTTGGTCGCACCCGATTTAGTGGTCGTAATAATAAAAACTAACTTTTTCCAATTAAATGGAAATGTATATTACGTGTTTTTATTTATCTTATCACGACATTAACGACATAAAATATAAATTAATAAAACATTTATTTATTTTACGACCTCAAATTAACAAAATTTTTATACAGTGGAATATTCCGTCAACGGAAACGGGGTTATGTAACGGAATGAACTTTGGGTTGTCACATCATCCCCCCGTTAGAGGGAATTTCGTCCCGAAATTCAGGTCTAGGCAAGGTAGTAGGTATGAATGATAGAGGCAGTAGGTATGATTGATGTATCTACGAGGTTAGGGTTCTCAATGGTTTCTATCAAGATGAGGGGCATACGAAGAGTGACGTCGGGTAAACACATATCAAGTCTAAGAAGTGGATCGATCGGGTGTGAAACTTGTGGAATATCCGGAAGTAGTAGTGGTCTGACGAGGGTTGGACCAAATCTCGGTGAGGATTCTCAGATGGTCCTGAGCTCTCGGAAGGGTAGAGCTTTTCAGCACTTAGAACATAGTGTACTTCTATGGCAAGATCATAACTGGTGTGATCATCATTCCGAAGTTCCTAACGTTCTCTCTCATACTGGTAGTGTAGTCCTTCAGGTTGGTTCCTAGGATGCTCGGGTTGTCTTTGGTTTCGTGTTACTTGTCAATTGGCTGTTAGAGACTTTCTAGATCATCGGATGGGTTGTGTGACTACGGTTATCTGTTTACTATAGAGTGTCTATCTCAAGCTCGTGCAGAATGAACCTGCACTTCTGATGCTTGAGGTACGGAAACCCTCAGGGTCAGGGAGATAGGGTTTCACCAGACGAGTGTTGGACTATCTCGGGAGGTGGTTCTACTATTTCTGTGTGAGATAGTATTCGTGGAACACCTAATAGTCCAATGAATCTCCAAGACTTTGGTTTATTCTAGTGCGGAAAGCACATGCTCCTGTATAACCCCTCGACTAACACCAAGGCTGGTGTCAAGTCTATAATCTCTTCGGGATCTGGGTCATGAGGCTTAACGCAACTACTTTCGCACTTTGATCAAGTATTCTTGGCTACGAAGGTTATCCTGTGGTTCTCGGTATTCTAGTGTTCACTTCGGAGAATGTAGTCTATCGTCTACAAGGCAACGGTGACTTCCTCCGTGCGAGAGGGCGGATGATCTTAGGCACTACTAGTCTGTAACAGGGTGGACGAAGTGCCTGAGTAGTGCGAGCATCTACTGCAACTACTCTTCCAAAGGTTTTGAGTTTTCCCGGTCTAGGTCAAATCTAGTGAGTATAGGTTCTCATCACTCAGAACTTTAATCTCTTTACTAACTGAGGGTGTTAGCTACTATGTGGGCTTAACCAGTATGACGACAAATTTCGGATCTGTGGTCATTATAGTAGCTCAACCCGCAGTGGTTCTCTTGACTCCAGCTCCTATTTTATGGAATAGGATGAAGGGCTTTACTATGAGGTTCATGGTAGAGCTCATACTCGGCATAACCACTAATACTTGGTGTATGCAAGCCGTATATAATTGAGGTCGGTAGGATGTTCAGTTGTGCAACTCCACCCCAGACCCACAACCCAGCGAGGAACAGGGAGTAGGGAGGAAGCACACATCTTAAATCTTTTTGATCTCAACTATATACCACCTTTATGCATGTACCTGGTTATAGTGGTCATTCCTATGAGTTCTATTCTCTGGGTTCACGAACCTAGTGTGCGAGGTGCGAAGGGTCTTTCTGGGGGATCTACGAAGTGTGCTTCGGGTGGTTATTGTCTTCTGGAGTATCTTGCAGTGTCTTTCGCTTCATCTTGACTAAGAGGGGTCGGTCAACAGCGCGCGGTACCCTTCTCTTGGGTACTTCGGAAGGCTTGAGATAAGAGGGACGACTGGCGGATCGCATTAGGTTCAATTATTTGTATTATGTTTAGGTTCGGGAAAACCTTTATTTGCCGACATGGCTACGGAGAAAGTTCTTTTTACACAACACTAAGGTTGTACACATGGTTGCACTACGTCAAACCATGATCGATAGAGTCGTCGAAATTGGCATACTTTGACATGACATAAAGTGAGGGTCGATAGAGTCATGCGCCGAACAGGCACACAATTTCTAGGCGTCTCGGGTTTCATCCTGTGTATCACTGCCGCGGATACTTGGACCGATAGAGTCGACGCGGAACTGTAGAGAGTCCTAAGTGTTTCCGAGTAGAGTACCTTTTCATGAATGGATCCTCACGAGGCATTTCTAAAAGCGCCTAACATATACTAGTCATGTATAATTAAGGTGGGGAGGATTGTTGACTGAGTGACTCCGCCTTAAATCCACAACCAAACGAGGAACAGGAAATGAGGCGGTATCAAACGAGCCTTGTGCACCGCACCAATACTATCACTTCCGGAAGGAATAGAAGACTTTGTAGTCTATTGCGATGCATCCAATCAAGGACTCGGATGTGTTCTGATGCAGCGAGGTAAGGTCATCGCCTACGCCTCGAGACAGTTGAAGACACACGAGGTTAACTACACGACCCACGATCTTGAACTAGGAGCAGTAGTGTTTGCTCTGAAGATCTGGAGACATTACTTGTATGGAATGAAGAGCACTATCTTTACCGACCACAAGAGCTTACAACACATTTTCGATCAGAAGGAGCTCAACATGAGACAACGACGGTGGATCGAACTACTCAGTGATTACGAATGCGATATTCGTTATCATCCGGGTAAAGCCAACGTAGTAGCAGATGCCCTAAGTCGGAAAGAATATTCTGGTCGCAAAGTCAAGTCATTATCGATAACAATCCATTCACACCTGACTAAGCAAATTCAGGCGGCTCAACTTGAGGCCATGAAACCTGAAAATGTGTCGAGTGAATCCCTTAGGGGAATGGACAAGAACTTTGAAGCCAAGGGTGACGGAGCTTTATATTTCATGAACCGGATCTGGACACCGAAACACGATGGTTTCCGAGACTTGTTCATGACCGAGGCTCACAACACTCGGTATTCCGTCCACCCAGGTTCAGATAAGATGTATCTGGATCTGAAAAAGCTATACTGGTGGCCTAATATGAAAGCAGAGATTGCTACCTTCGTGAGTAAATGCCTTACTTGCGCGAAGGTTAAGGTCGAGTACCAGAAGCCCTCTGGTTTACTGCAACAACCAGAGATTCCAGAATGGAAGTGGGAGTGGATCACTATGGATTTCATAACCAAGTTACCCAAGACAACGGGTGGACTTGACACCATATGGGTCATCGTTGATAGATTGACCAAGTCTGCACACTTCCTGCCTATCAAAGAAACAGACAAGATGGAGAAACTTACGAGAACATACATTAGGGAAATTGTACGGTTGCATGGTGTACCTATTTCCATTATCTCCGATAGAGATAGTAGGTTCACTTCCAGATTTTGGCAATCCCTACAACATTCCCTAGGAACAAGGCTGGACATGAGCACAGCCTACCATCCACAGACCGACGGACAGAGTGAGAGAACCATTCAAACATTGGAAGACATGTTGCGAGCCTGTGTGATTGATTTTGGGAAGGCATGGGATACCCATTTACCCCTTGTCGAATTTTCCTATAATAACAGTTATCACACGAGCATCAAGGCTGCTCCATTCGAAGCTCTCTACGGCCGCAAGTGCAGATCCCCTCTGTGCTGGGCTGAGGTTGGTGATACCCAATTAGCGAGAGGGCAAGCTTCCGACAGTACTCTCACTGGTCTAGAAATCATTCGGGAAACGACAGAGAAAATCATTCAAATCCGTGAACGATTGAAAGCCTCTAGAGACCGACAGAAGAGCTACGCCGATAAACGAAGAAAACCTTTGGAATTTCAGGTGGGAGACCGAGTCCTTCTCAAAGTCTCACCCTGGAAAGGCTTGATACGCTTCGGCAAGCGTGGGAAGCTTAATCCGAGGTACATAGGGCCTTTCGAGATTCTTGCCAGAGTCAGCCCCGTAGCTTACAAACTTGATCTACCCGACACACTGCGTAACGTACATTCTACATTCCACGTATCTAACTTGAAAAAGTGTCTGTCCGACGAGACTCTCGTAATCCCACTCGACGAGATCGAGATCAACGAGAGCCTCAACTTCGTGGAAGAACCTGTAGAGATCATGGACCGTGAGGTCAAGCAGACGAAACAAAGCCGTATCCCTATCGTGAAGGTTCGCTGGAACACCAAGCGAGGACCGGAATTCACTTGGGAACGCGAGGATCAGATGAAGTTGAAATACCCTCATCTTTTCGCTTAATTGTTTGTAACTTTTATTTGCGTAAATTCTAATTTCGGGACGAAATTCCCTCTAACGGGGGGATGATGTGACAACCTGAAATTTTCATTTGTACGAACCTCATCTATTCAATAGAAACTAGTTCAGTTTCAGTGATTTTCAAGCTTTTCCGAACAAGTTTGTGTACATTAGGGTTTATGTTTTAGATGATATCAGGAGAGTGGATACTCCTGGTTTTGTGAAACTTGGGCATTTCAAGTTTCATAATGTTACAGTCCAACATCAGGAATAAAAATATTTTCTGCCAAAATATTCCAGGACTATAAATAGTTTTCTGAATTAAATTAATTCATTATTCACAATTCCAAATAGAGAAAAGCCATATTCTCTCTGACAGATCTTCGGGTTTTCATCCCAGATTGTGAGTCTACTTTTCTATATGTGTTTCAATACTTGTTTAATGCTTGTTAACAACAATAACATGTTTAGATATCAAGATCCGGGAGTTTACCGCCCAAGATCGTTCTTGGGGAGTAAACTCCAAAATGGAACATTATGGCTTCCTAGTCCCGATACCTTGTTAGACAACTTGTTTAGGAGATAGGGTATGATCTTTATAGGCCAAAAAGCATCCAAGAAACACGAGTTCTAGGAGTTTACGGCCAAGGAACTCCCTTGGGCCGTAAACCCCTTTTCAAGGGCAATTAGTGCCCTAAACTCCCCCTTATGCTTAAAGACCTTTACCCTAAATTGCTTGTGCTTATTTTAGGCATCAAAAGACATCAAATACATAAGTTTCTAGGAGTTTACGGCCAAGGAACTCCCTTGGGCCGTAAACCCCTTTTTAAGGGCTTAAGTGCCCTAAAACTTTCCCCAAATGCTTAAGGACTTTAACTACTAGTACTTGTGCTTGTTTAGAACACCAAAAGCTCATCAAAATCACAAGTTAGTAGGAGTTTACGGCCAAGAACTCCTCTTGGGCCGTAAACCCCTTTTTGTGGGACAAAAAGCATTCCAAGCTACCCTTAAGCCTTTAGACAATTTACCTTGCACCTTTGGGACTAGAATGGAGAGTAGAACACATCTAAACCACTCCTTGAAAGGAGTTTACGGCCAAGGAACATGACTTGGGCCGTAAACTCCAAGTGAAGGCACCAAAGTGTGCCTCTTGTCCCCATTAGCCTTAGATAAATTCATGGATGCCATTCTTGATGTTTAAGTGCCTCAAATCAATTAAATTCCTAGAGTTTACGGCCGTAAACTCTAAGGTGAAGGACCTTAGGCCGTAAACTCCCATATGGAGTGTTCTAAAGCCTTAAAACTACTTCATGTGTTATTCCAATAAAGCTAGGAGTGTTCTAGGATCAAGATAGCACCACAAAACACCCAAAAACACCATTTGAGGAGTTCACGGCCATAAACCCATGAGTTTACGGCCGTAAACTCCAAGGTGTGGGGTTTGTTGGATGGTGAACTCCTATACAAGGCTATTTGATGTTTCAAACCCTTTTGCCTTGTCCCATAGCAACTTAGATGCAACCATTTGGACCATAAACACTCATAAAAGTGTTTAAATGTTTTCTAAGTGTCTTAACTTATTTATTTAAGTTATTATATGTCTAATTAGTTATATATATGTTTATTATATGATAACTAGGCTCGTGCGTGTAAACCAGTCTCCGTTTGTCACCTAGCACGGTAGCCGACCCTGCAAATCAAACGACTCACCACAAGTGAGTTCATACCCCTTGAATCAACCTTTGAAATGATTTTAAGTGTTGTAAATACTTTATGGGGGGGAATACAAGTCAAATACTTATAGTTATTGCTTCAATCACATGTGATTGCATTTAATCACATGTGATTAATAACTAGGAAAACAACGATTTTTACCACTGTTCAAACTGTTTTTCAAACTGCTTTATTATTGAAATGTTTTACAAACTGTTTTACTATCCAAACTTATTTATAGACTGTGATTCAACAAATGCTTCTTATACTTAAACTGTTTTATCAACTTATGCCTTCAAAATGTTTTATAGGTCAACATCAAGTCGATCTTCTCTTGAAATTATATTACTGCTTCAAATGTTTTATGAAAACTTATTTATGCCTTTATATATCCAATTGCATGCCCATATATGTATAGATGTATAAATAATGTTTAAAGGACTTAGGAAGGCCATCCGCCCTATTTCCTTTTCGCGCCTTGAGATGTGGTCTGGTGGGATTTCGGGTGACCATCCGAAGGTCGTTTCCATATTACTTATATATCATATATACATGTATAGACATAAAAGTACTTCTATATTCATACTCATCAGTACATCATTAGCTGGTTACCATCGGGGTAACGCAGGATCATACATATACAGATATACTAGAAACAATATATATACAGATATACTAGAAACAATACATATACAGATATACTAGAAACAATACATATACAGATATACTAGAAACAATACATATACAGATATACGAGAAACAATACATATACAGATATACGAGAAACAATACATATACATAAATACGTAATAATTGTGATCCACTGTATCGGGCATGCCTTAAATGTCATGGCCCGAGTTGTAGCCAGAATTCTCTTGGAGGGAGAGCGTGAGTTTGCGTATAGATCTATACTGGATTGACTATCCTACACCTTGCTGCTAGCTACAGCCGGACCTGCAGGTCTGCGGGTGCCAAACGTCATTTCTTATTACGACCGTTCATTATGTCGTTGATTATCAGTCGATAGCATGGTGCAATTAATCACAATATACCTTAATATAAATCCGGTTTAAGGTAGTAGTATTTAGTACAGCAGTAGTCTTAATATACGAAGCTACAGTACTACAATGATTTACCCATTACATATTTTAGTGATAATCTCACTTAAGCATTAATGTACAAACTATATTTTAATAAATGATAGTTATATTTGGGTAATCACACACGTTACAACAGAAAAGTTTACAAAACAGCCTAGCCTTGGTAGAAGGTTACTTTTATAGAAAATATAGGATTTTCTGAGTGATTCAAACTTTTACAAACACTTTCAAACATTTACTTACATTTTTACAACTTATACATTGAGACAGGTTCAAACGTTTTTACAAGAAACATTGACACTAAAATACTTATGAACTCACCAGCTTAATGCTGATAAACTCTTTCAAAATAACTTGTATTCTCAGGTCATCAGTAGATAGGTACCGAGGCCAGCTTTTGAGAATATGGTGTGCATTCAAGACTCATCTCATATTATTTTGTGTTTCATTATTTTTGGTGTCTATAACTGTACAGAACACACTTGTATTAAAATTATATATTTAATGCAATGGATGATGTTGTTTGCTTATTTACATTTACTGTGTTGTGATACTGTACATGACGTCCTCCGCCCCGGAACGTTTCCGCCGTTCTTGGTTTTGGGGTGTGACAGATTGGTATCAGAGCATTGTTTATAGTGAATCAAGTATATCAACCCATAAAAGATATACTAATCTATAAACCCAAAAGGGACTAAAACACTCTGACCAAGAGTCTATACTTTAAATAATAAAATATTTAATTAAGTATACTAGTCTACATTCATACTAAAATCAGTGTCAGAATGACAAGAACAAAAGTATTACGATTGTTGAATATCACAGGTGAGCTCGGGGATGTATGGTCAGTCCTGGGAATGGCATAGCCTGATCAACTATGCTGGTCCTAGGAGTGATTAGCATATGCCCTAGAATGGTTGTGATATGTTAACAAGTCTAGAAACTTACCAACAATACCACAAGAAGATCAGTAGAACTTAGAACTTAAAATACTATAGGAGTATTTTGTACTACTAGTTACACGTATACTATATTCTTATACCTCTCTTCTCGCGTAGATCTAAATGGCTGGATTCCATCATGGCGACCCGTACTTTCCCAATGAAGGCAATGCCGGGTGGATCGATGAAGAGCCCGAAGATGACCATCCAATCCCTTTGGATGATCACCTCGCAGAAGGCTTTTCGGATGGATCCGACTCCGAGCCTGAAGTCAACAACCTACCGATTGTAGGTCACGCCCTGAACAACAACCCTCGACCAGCGTTTCCAGGTCCTACTCCCATGTGGGCAAATAATCTGAATCGCTGGAGTGATGAGCAGGGTCAGCCCTTGCCATACTTTGGGGACCGAACCTTCTACAACATCAGCGATGGTGGCTCTGCTGACAGAGCTCTGCCGGTGATCATCCGCAGAATAGCTCGTAATGTCGAGCAAGGTCGAGCAGCCATCGACCGGGTCATGGAGATTGATGCCAATTCAGGCGTCAATACAGTTCGCATCCGCCGTCTCGAAGAAGACATGGAACGGACCCAGAGAACCAACGAAACTCTGCAGCAGCAGCTGGCTGCCTCCCGTGCTGAAGTCTTAGAACTTCGAACTCGTCAAAGAGCTCAGGACCGACACCTTCAAGAGGTGTTTCGCCAAGTATCCGACCTCAGGGATCGCCCGAGGAATTCCCATCGCCATTAGATGATGTCTAGTACATCTCTGTCTTTTGATTTAGGGATAGCCTTGAACTTATGTGCTTTAAGTAGCACTTGTCTGTAAAATATTCCTAACTTTCGGTACTCTAATTAGGAATCTAGGACTGTCAGTATTGTCCTTATGGTATGATGTAAGACCTACTGTTAGGTCGATTTTTCCTTGAACTTGTTACATCAGTAATACCCGTACTATTGAAATCTAATATGTGGGAAAAATTTGTACACTTGTGTATTCCTACTAATATTTCTTATGTGATTTCAAACACTCATTCAAACGGTTGGGCTATGGTTATTTAGTCCATGGGTCACTCTCACTTTGCTTACAAATTGATTCTTATCATCCTTCTTGTTTTTATAAACTTATAGCTGAAGGATGCCTCCTCGCAAATCTCCCCGGAATAGGAATAATCCTGTACCTCCACCGCCTCCACCACCTGCAGTCATCGATACTGCAACCCTGAATGCTGCCGTAGCTGCAGCAGTGGCTACTGCCATGGCTCAGTATCACTCATCGGATGCTAGCAGAGGTGGAACCCCTGTTGAATCTATCCCAGTTGAAATCCCTGTGCGCTCGAGGGAGTGCTCTTACAAGGATTTTACAAACTGCAAGCCGAAGCCTTTCTATGGCACCGGCGGAGTCATTGCTCTCTCGCAATGGTTCGAGAAGACTGAATCAGTCTTCGAAATCTGTTCGTGCCCTGCAGCATTCAAAGTAAAATATGCCGCGTGCACCTTCGAGGATAAAGCCCTAACGTGGTGGAACGGCCACGTCAAAGCCCTAACTCTCGTCGTGGCTAACGACATGGGCTGGGCAACGATGAAGGACCTCATGACTGAGGAGTACTGCCCTACGGGCGAAGTCCAGAAGTTAGAGCATGAACTCTGGAATCTGACCATGAAGGGCACCAACGTGATCGCTTACACTGCCCGCTTTAGCGAATTGGTGGCCCTATGCCCCAACATGGTTCCCACTGAAGGGAAAAAGATTGAACGGTATGTATGGTGGCTAGTGCCTCCGTACCAGGGGAACGTCTTAGCATCCAACCCTGCTACTTTCGACAGTGCCAAGCGATTGGCACAAAGACTTATTGACCATGGAGTCAAGACCCCTGCAACTACACCTACCCTAGCCATCCCAGAACCCTCTAAACCCGCTGGCAACAAGCGGAAGTCCTGGGATGAGAAGAAGAAGCAGCGTGCTTCAAAGAAACGGCAAATCGTAGTAGTACATGCTGCGGTAGCCCCTACTGCTGTTACTGCTCCGGGGAAGCAGTATTCTGGAAGTTTGCCGAAGTGCAATAAATGCAACTTCCACCATAACGGCGCCTGCCGTGAAATGCAGTGTACTAACTGCCACAGGAAAGGACACACTGTCCGATTCTGTAAGTTCTCGGCGCAACCGATCTCCCAAGTTCCTGGCTCTGGCGCGAGCCCAACTTGCTATGGATGTGGCGAAGCAGGCCACTTTAAAAGGGACTGCCCTAAAGCGAGGAATACTGGAGGAGCAGGGAGGGTACTAGCAATAGGCCACGGGGAAGCAGTTGCTGACCCGACAGTGGTGACCGGTACGTTCCTCCTTGATAACTCCTATGCATGCATTATGTTCGATAGTGGAGCGGAGCGAAGCTTCGTAAACCACAAATTTGCTCGCATGCTTAAGCATCAACCACATGCACTTAATGAACAATTCACAGTAGAAATGGCCAACGGGAAGACTGAAAGTACTAATAGCATATACTTAGGTTGTCTTCTAACCTTAGATAACCATTCATTCCCAATCGACCTTATGCCGGTCTCAATAAAAAGTTTCGACGTTATTATCGGCATGGACTGGTTAAGTCTTCATCGCGCCGACATCTTGTGCTACGAGAAAGCAGTCCGACTAAACCTCCCGTCTAACGAAACCCTTATAGTCTACGGCGACAAACCGGGTGCGAGTCTTCGCATTATTTCTAGTATTCAGGCACAGAAATATCTGCGCAAAGAATACCATGCATTTCTTGCTCACGTCGTCGACACGAACCTAGAAACGAAAGAACTAAAGAACCTCCCAGTAGTGAGCGACTTTCCCGACATTTTCCCAGAAGAACTACCCGGGTTACCTCCGCAACGACAAGTCGAGTTCAGAATCGACTTGGTCCCAGGAGCTACCCCAGTAGCCAAGTCGCCCTACCGTTTAGCACCAGCCGAGATGCAAGAACTCTCTGGTCAACTTAACGAACTGCTCAGCAAGGGCTTTATAAGACCAAGTTTCTCACCTTGGGGAGCCCCGGTCTTATTCGTTAAGAAGAAAGACGGATCATTCCGTATGTGTATTGACTACAGAGAACTCAACAAATTGACGATAAAGAATCGTTACCCTCTGCCGCGCATAGATGATCTATTCGACCAACTGCAAGGGGCGAGCTATTTTTCCAAGATTGATCTGAGATCCGGATATCACCAGTTACGAGTGCTCGAGGAGGATGTGCCAAAGACAGCCTTCCGAACTCGTTACAGACACTACGAGTTCGTGGTGATGCCATTCGGATTGACCAATGCGCCCGCAGTCTTCATGGATCTGATGAATAGAGTATGCCGACCTTACTTAGATTAGTTCGTCATCGTTTTCATTGACGACATTCTGATCTACTCCAGAAGTAAGAAGGAGCATAGTGATCATCTGCGACAAGTTCTAGAGACACTACGGAAAGAGAAACTTTATGCGAAGTTCTCGAAATGTGAATTTTGGATCCGCAGAGTCGAATTCTTAGGACACGTGGTGAGCGAAGAAGGAATCCATGTGGACCCATCCAAAATAAAAGCCATTGAGAACTGGTCAGCACCAAAGACGCCTACAGAAATTCGTCAATTTCTAGGTCTCGCTGGCTACTACTGCAGGTTCATTCAGAACTTCTCCCGAATAGCAAAGCCTCTTACGACCCTGACCCAGAAAGGCATGGCCTTTGACTGGGAAGAGAAGCAAGAAAGAGCGTTCCAAACGCTCAAACGAGCCTTGTGCACCGCACCAATACTATCACTTCCGGAAGGAATAGAAGACTTTGTAGTCTATTGCGATGCATCCAATCAAGGACTCGGATGTGTTCTGATGCAGCGAGGTAAGGTCATCGCCTACGCCTCGAGACAGTTGAAGACACACGAGGTTAACTACACGACCCACGATCTTGAACTAGGAGCAGTAGTGTTTGCTCTGAAGATCTGGAGACATTACTTGTATGGAACGAAGAGCACTATCTTTACCGACCACAAGAGCTTACAACACATTTTCGATCAGAAGGAGCTCAACATGAGACAACGACGGTGGATCGAACTACTCAGTGATTACGAATGCGATATTCGTTATCATCCGGGTAAAGCCAACGTAGTAGCAGATGCCCTAAGTCGGAAAGAATATTCTGGTCGCAAAGTCAAGTCATTATCGATAACAATCCATTCACACCTGACTAAGCAAATTCAGGCGGCTCAACTTGAGGCCATGAAACCTGAAAATGTGTCGAGTGAATCCCTTAGGGGAATGGACAAGAACTTTGAAGCCAAGGGTGACGGAGCTTTATATTTCATGAACCGGATCTGGACACCGAAACACGATGGTTTCCGAGACTTGTTCATGACCGAGGCTCACAACACTCGGTATTCCGTCCACCCAGGTTCAGATAAGATGTATCTGGATCTGAAAAAGCTATACTGGTGGCCTAATATGAAAGCAGAGATTGCTACCTTCGTGAGTAAATGCCTTACTTGCGCGAAGGTTAAGGTCGAGTACCAGAAGCCCTCTGGTTTACTGCAACAACCAGAGATTCCAGAATGGAAGTGGGAGTGGATCACTATGGATTTCATAACCAAGTTACCCAAGACAACGGGTGGACTTGACACCATATGGGTCATCGTTGATAGATTGACCAAGTCTGCACACTTCCTGCCTATCAAAGAAACAGACAAGATGGAGAAACTTACGAGAACATACATTAGGGAAATTGTACGGTTGCATGGTGTACCTATTTCCATTATCTCCGATAGAGATAGTAGGTTCACTTCCAGATTTTGGCAATCCCTACAACATTCCCTAGGAACAAGGCTGGACATGAGCACAGCCTACCATCCACAGACCGACGGACAGAGTGAGAGAACCATTCAAACATTGGAAGACATGTTGCGAGCCTGTGTGATTGATTTTGGGAAGGCATGGGATACCCATTTACCCCTTGTCGAATTTTCCTATAATAACAGTTATCACACGAGCATCAAGGCTGCTCCATTCGAAGCTCTCTACGGCCGCAAGTGCAGATCCCCTCTGTGCTGGGCTGAGGTTGGTGATACCCAATTAGCGAGAGGGCAAGCTTCCGACAGTACTCTCACTGGTCTAGAAATCATTCGGGAAACGACAGAGAAAATCATTCAAATCCGTGAACGATTGAAAGCCTCTAGAGACCGACAGAAGAGCTACGCCGATAAACGAAGAAAACCTTTGGAATTTCAGGTGGGAGACCGAGTCCTTCTCAAAGTCTCACCCTGGAAAGGCTTGATACGCTTCGGCAAGCGTGGGAAGCTTAATCCGAGGTACATAGGGCCTTTCGAGATTCTTGCCAGAGTCAGCCCCGTAGCTTACAAACTTGATCTACCCGACACACTGCGTAACGTACATTCTACATTCCACGTATCTAACTTGAAAAAGTGTCTGTCCGACGAGACTCTCGTAATCCCACTCGACGAGATCGAGATCAACGAGAGCCTCAACTTCGTGGAAGAACCTGTAGAGATCATGGACCGTGAGGTCAAGCAGACGAAACAAAGCCGTATCCCTATCGTGAAGGTTCGCTGGAACACCAAGCGAGGACCGGAATTCACTTGGGAACGCGAGGATCAGATGAAGTTGAAATACCCTCATCTTTTCGCTTAATTGTTTGTAACTTTTATTTGCGTAAATTCTAATTTCGGGACGAAATTCCCTCTAACGGGGGGATGATGTGACAACCTGAAATTTTCATTTGTACGAACCTCATCTATTCAATAGAAACTAGTTCAGTTTCAGTGATTTTCAAGCTTTTCCGAACAAGTTTGTGTACATTAGGGTTTATGTTTTAGATGATATCAGGAGAGTGGATACTCCTGGTTTTGTGAAACTTGGGCATTTCAAGTTTCATAATGTTACAGTCCAACATCAGGAATAAAAATATTTTCTGCCAAAATATTCCAGGACTATAAATAGTTTTCTGAATTAAATTAATTCATTATTCACAATTCCAAATAGAGAAAAGCCATATTCTCTCTGACAGATCTTCGGGTTTTCATCCCAGATTGTGAGTCTACTTTTCTATATGTGTTTCAATACTTGTTTAATGCTTGTTAACAACAATAACATGTTTAGATATCAAGATCCGGGAGTTTACCGCCCAAGATCGTTCTTGGGGAGTAAACTCCAAAATGGAACATTATGGCTTCCTAGTCCCGATACCTTGTTAGACAACTTGTTTAGGAGATAGGGTATGATCTTTATAGGCCAAAAAGCATCCAAGAAACACGAGTTCTAGGAGTTTACGGCCAAGGAACTCCCTTGGGCCGTAAACCCCTTTTCAAGGGCAATTAGTGCCCTAAACTCCCCCTTATGCTTAAAGACCTTTACCCTAAATTGCTTGTGCTTATTTTAGGCATCAAAAGACATCAAATACATAAGTTTCTAGGAGTTTACGGCCAAGGAACTCCCTTGGGCCGTAAACCCCTTTTTAAGGGCTTAAGTGCCCTAAAACTTTCCCCAAATGCTTAAGGACTTTAACTACTAGTACTTGTGCTTGTTTAGAACACCAAAAGCTCATCAAAATCACAAGTTAGTAGGAGTTTACGGCCAAGAACTCCTCTTGGGCCGTAAACCCCTTTTTGTGGGACAAAAAGCATTCCAAGCTACCCTTAAGCCTTTAGACAATTTACCTTGCACCTTTGGGACTAGAATGGAGAGTAGAACACATCTAAACCACTCCTTGAAAGGAGTTTACGGCCAAGGAACATGACTTGGGCCGTAAACTCCAAGTGAAGGCACCAAAGTGTGCCTCTTGTCCCCATTAGCCTTAGATAAATTCATGGATGCCATTCTTGATGTTTAAGTGCCTCAAATCAATTAAATTCCTAGAGTTTACGGCCGTAAACTCTAAGGTGAAGGACCTTAGGCCGTAAACTCCCATATGGAGTGTTCTAAAGCCTTAAAACTACTTCATGTGTTATTCCAATAAAGCTAGGAGTGTTCTAGGATCAAGATAGCACCACAAAACACCCAAAAACACCATTTGAGGAGTTCACGGCCATAAACCCATGAGTTTACGGCCGTAAACTCCAAGGTGTGGGGTTTGTTGGATGGTGAACTCCTATACAAGGCTATTTGATGTTTCAAACCCTTTTGCCTTGTCCCATAGCAACTTAGATGCAACCATTTGGACCATAAACACTCATAAAAGTGTTTAAATGTTTTCTAAGTGTCTTAACTTATTTATTTAAGTTATTATATGTCTAATTAGTTATATATATGTTTATTATATGATAACTAGGCTCGTGCGTGTAAACCAGTCTCCGTTTGTCACCTAGCACGGTAGCCGACCCTGCAAATCAAACGACTCACCACAAGTGAGTTCATACCCCTTGAATCAACCTTTGAAATGATTTTAAGTGTTGTAAATACTTTATGGGGGGGAATACAAGTCAAATACTTATAGTTATTGCTTCAATCACATGTGATTGCATTTAATCACATGTGATTAATAACTAGGAAAACAACGATTTTTACCACTGTTCAAACTGTTTTTCAAACTGCTTTATTATTGAAATGTTTTACAAACTGTTTTACTATCCAAACTTATTTATAGACTGTGATTCAACAAATGCTTCTTATACTTAAACTGTTTTATCAACTTATGCCTTCAAAATGTTTTATAGGTCAACATCAAGTCGATCTTCTCTTGAAATTATATTACTGCTTCAAATGTTTTATGAAAACTTATTTATGCCTTTATATATCCAATTGCATGCCCATATATGTATAGATGTATAAATAATGTTTAAAGGACTTAGGAAGGCCATCCGCCCTATTTCCTTTTCGCGCCTTGAGATGTGGTCTGGTGGGATTTCGGGTGACCATCCGAAGGTCGTTTCCATATTACTTATATATCATATATACATGTATAGACATAAAAGTACTTCTATATTCATACTCATCAGTACATCATTAGCTGGTTACCATCGGGGTAACGCAGGATCATAGATATACAGATATACTAGAAACAATACATATACAGATATACTAGAAACAATACATATACAGATATACTAGAAACAATACATATACAGAAATACTAGAAACAATACATATACAGATATACTAGAAGCAATACATATACAGATATACTAGAAACAATACATATACAGATATACGAGAAACAATACATATACAGATATACGAGAAACAATACATATACAGATATACGAGAAACAATACATATACATAAATACGTAATAATTGTGATCCACTGTATCGGGCATGCCTTAAATGTCATGGCCCGAGTTGTAGCCAGAATTCTCTTGGAGGGAGAGCGTGAGTTTGCGTATAGATCTATACTGGATTGACTATCCTACACCTTGCTGCTAGCTACAGCCGGACCTGCAGGTCTGCGGGTGCCAAACGTCATTTCTTATTACGACCGTTCATTATGTCGTTGATTATCAGTCGATAGCATGGTGCAATTAATCACAATATACCTTAATATAAATCCGGTTTAAGGTAGTAGTATTTAGTACAGCAGTAGTCTTAATATACGAAGCTACAGTACTACAATGATTTACCCATTACATATTTTAGTGATAATCTCACTTAAGCATTAATGTACAAACTATATTTTAATAAATGATAGTTATATTTGGGTAATCACACACGTTACAACAGAAAAGTTTACAAAACAGCCTAGCCTTGGTAGAAGGTTACTTTTATAGAAAATATAGGATTTTCTGAGTGATTCAAACTTTTACAAACACTTTCAAACATTTACTTACATTTTTACAACTTATACATTGAGACAGGTTCAAACGTTTTTACAAGAAACATTGACACTAAAATACTTATGAACTCACCAGCTTAATGCTGATAAACTCTTTCAAAATAACTTGTATTCTCAGGTCATCAGTAGACAGGTACCGAGGCCAGCTTTTGAGAAGATGGTGTGCATTCAAGACTCATCTCATATTATTTTGTGTTTCATTATTTTTGGTGTCTATAACTGTACAGAACACACTTGTATTAAAATTATATATTTAATGCAATGGATGATGTTGTTTGCTTATTTACATTTACTGTGTTGTGATACTGTACATGACGTCCTCCGCCCCGGAACGTTTCCGCCGTTCTTGGTTTTGGGGTGTGACACTTGCTAACATTTTCGTTGTTAGCATTCAGGTGAGCCATGACGGCTGCTACGGCTGCCGAGACCGCAGCTTGGAACATAGCTTCATCGAATAAGAGAGTAGGTTTCTTGCTTGTGGACTGGTTACGCTTCTTCGGGGGCATGGTTTTTCCTACACGAAAAGGAATACAAGATAATAAGAGACGATGGATAACCCTGGACATAGCTGTCCTGACTGTATTAGGGATAAATTTTTCCCGTGCCTCGGGGACTGGTTGTTTGAGTGTCGACCTACATCCCTATGATGTAGTCCTGGTGTACAAGGTAAGAGTATGAGTAGCAGAAAAAGGCCATAAGGTGCGTGTCGTTCCTACTAAGTTACCTTTATACTAGGAAAGGTTTCACTCTCCGGCCTGGAGAGATTTGAGAACAGTTCGGAACGAAGATCGCGGGAAGAAAGGCTCATGAAGGCTTATGGCTAAATACTCTCAATAGAGGTGTGGGGATCCGCTCTAATCGTGTGACTGGCAATGGGAAACGACGATTTACCTAACACATAGCGTGAGTAGTGTAACCACTAACTCACTAAATTGTATTATTTTACGGGTGTATTAGCATGACGAACACGAGGAAAAGACACTTCTCGGGTTCCATGTACTGGCTCCCTCTGTCTGCCTCGTATCTTTAGCTGGTATCGACGTTGGTTTCCTTCGAGTAGTTACCTAGGGTTCTTCTCTTGTGAAGACATATTGAATTTCTACTCCTCCTCACTTCCGAATCCGACTCCGGGTGTCATCACTTCATGATGGATGACTGGAAATTTCGGAAGTTTAGGCGAATTCTAATATCCCTAAAAAGATATAAGCACTTGGTGAATTCAATAGTCTCAACCCAGTTCATTTATTTCCGAACAGGAAATCTTCTCAATGAACCTCTTCTGGGTCTGCATCAACTCTTCTGTCAAGCACTGAAGTGGATAGGGTTGTCTACAGGGTTCGTGCGAGAATGGAAATGTCTAAAGAATCCTAAGAGATTATTAACATTTCACTGGATGATCCATATCGAGTCCTGCTACGATTACACAAGGTATACAAATCATATATAGCTTAGATCCGATAGGCCTTCGAATATGTGATACTACTCTATATCCACATCCCAACGAGGAAAAGGAAGTAGGGAGAAACCACACATTCTTAGCCTATGGGATCCTTATTACATATAACCTCGGGAGTATACCCTCTGTAGTTGTAGGTATATCAATGGATCCTATGGATCCTAAAATACCCTTATGGTATTTTAATTTCTTGTTTGTGTTCTTATCTTCTGAACGTGGTTCTGGGATTAGTGTGGGTCTTTTAGTGTTCTAAAATACTCCTATAGTATTTTAACTTTATGTTTGGCTCTAGCAATCCTAGTTGGTAAGTTTCAGACCTGTTGCAACACCACTATCACTCTCAAGCACATGTTCATCGCATCTCGAATAAATGTAGTTCATCAGGTTACATTTATTCCAGCTTACGATTACATAACTGCCTAGGTTTGACGGTAATGCTCAACATCCGAAGACTTTTATTATTGTTCTTCTTGTGATACTTGTGTTCGAGTGTTTAGATTTTGGATATTCTTATACTTTGGTGAAATATGGTTATATTTTAAAGTATAATTCTTGGTCAGAGTGTTTTATCCCTTTTGTATTTATAGGTTGTATATCTTTTATGAATTGATATACTTAGCTCACTATAAACAATGCTCTGATACCAATCTGTTACACCCCAAAACCGGAACGGCAGAAACGTTCTGGGGTGGATGACGTCATGTCAAGTATCACAACACATGCATTATAGTAATCAAAGTACAACAAAACATTGCATTACTAGTAATAGTTTTACATGGTTTACATTACAATATATCAAACTAATACAAGTAAATAATATAGGTGCAACTTGGTACTAAACTGTCTTCGCCAGACGCTCCGGGGATGTACCTGTCTAATGCTGACCTGAGAATACAAGTTATTTGAAAAGCGAGTATCGACATTTTTACAAATGCTGGTAAGTTCATAAGCATTTAGTGTCATTTTATCCAAATAACTTTAAATAAAGTTGTAGTTTTAGAGTGTCCATTTCATTAGTGTCTTCTCTAGAAAATCCTATATTTTCTTTAATAAAAGCAGTCTTCTACCAAGACTGGACGGAGTTATGTGGTAAAAAGTAGTTTTCCCTTAATCGCTATCATTATCAAAATACATAATTTGATTATTAAAGAAAGCAAGAGAAATCAGGGAAATAACATATGCCTCAGCAGTGAAGACTGCTGACTAAGGCAAAGGAATCATAGACTCCAGGAGAGTATCGAACAAACGACACGCCTAGCTCAGTCTAAGAAAGAGAGACACAGATCCCAGACGGTACCAAATGAAAGGTACAGCTAGCAAGGTCTAAAAACAGAGGATACCGACCCCAGACAGTATCAAATGAAAGATACAGCAAGCAAGGTATAAAAACAGTGTGACTCTGAGAGTGGGTTTCCAGCATATAGTGTAAATTGCTGGTGAAATACCGTTACCTTAAGGCCATGAATTATAAGGTAACCTGGGATACTCGCAACCATACTAACCGACACTAGAGTACCTGACGCCCTGCAAGCGTCTATAAAATGTGACATTTGTCACCCCTTGGCTCGGTAGGCCATGGACTGTAGCTAGCAGTCAGGGTGCGGGGGTGTCAATCCCGTATAGATCTATACACACAATGTCCGTTCTCCCTACAGGAGACTCTGGTTACCAACTAGACGACGGAGAAGGCCGTGTCCCGAAGATGCATCCCAAATAGTGGGTAGTGGGTTTCCAATATAAGTGTTGAACTAGAGGTAGAGACTCATAACTGAACTGACTGGTGCAAACCTATATGTCTATGCTTGTATACAAAATATATAACTAATGAATCAAACGACCTTCGGACGGACATCCGATCCCACCAGACCACATCCCGACGAAGAAAAGGAAATAGGGCGAACAAGCCTTCCTAAGTCCTTCAACCATTATTTATATGCATCTATACTAGCAGAGGCATACATCCAACTACGTTTGAGTGTGTAACAAGTGGGAAACATATCGTGAAGTATAATCAAATTGTGATGTATAACCAAATCGTATGGAATAATCAAATCGTGGGGTGTAAACAATCTGTGTGGAATAACCGAATCATGAAGTATAAGCGTACAGTGTGGATTATTCGAGTCGTGAAGTATAAGCGTACGGTGTGGAATAATCGAATCGTGAAGTATAAGCGTACAGTGTGGAATAATCGAATCGTGAAGTATAAGCGAACCGTGTGGAATAACCGAGTCGTGAAGTATAAGCGTTACCAAATATAAGTGTATCACGAAGTGGAAGCGTTATCGAGTAGGAGTTTAAACTAAGTAAAAGCGAAGCAGCGGTAACTAACAAGTAAAAGTAAAAGTATACGACATGAAAGAGAACTTTGATCAAAACCTTGGAAAAACCTTTATACTTAAGAAAATCACAACTTGGTATTTGTTGGTAAAATAAGTTGTAAACCTTTAGAAACTCTTTGGAAACCTTTCATAAACCAGTTTAAAAATGAACTTTGGTAAAACAGTATAAGTAAAAGATTTGAATAAGTGAAAACATTTTAGAAAATCATTTATAGTATCATACTCGGTAAAACAGTTTACAGTGTGGTAAATCCTTGTGCATGCGGGTTATCAATCACATGTGATTGATATGATAACTGGCATGTTTAACTTGTATTCCCCCCTATAAAACATGTAAAACATTTAAAAGGTTCATTCAGGGGTATGAACTCACCTGGTGTAAGTGGATCCGACGAAGGTGCCGGTTGGGTGCTCGGTGTCAAGTAAAGACTTGGACACACTTAGTGACCTATTTAACACATGATAACATGTGTTCACATACAATTAGTACATTTAATACTAATTAAACAAGTATATGCACTATAAGGAGCGAAAAACACTTTGGTTAAGTGTTTGGTGTGTCCTGGGTAACATCTAAGGGTTTGAATGACTTAGGAATGGAGTTTACTCTTCAAGAGTAAACTTTATACACTTAGTTTACGGCCCTGGGACAACTCACCATGAGTTTACGGCCGTAAACTCATGGTGAGGGTGTTCTAGGATGCTTAATGGTCTCATATCAATTGTGGAATTTTCCTAAGTTCGAATCTAAAAGGTATGAATGGATTTAAGGCATCATATGGACCATTTGAGGAGTTTACGGCCCTAAGCAAGGGAGCTTACAGCCGTAAGCTCCTATACACTCATTCTTTTGATGTTTTGAAGTCTTAAATGGTAGAGGATAAAATTCTAAGCATTTTTCCAAGTCAAATGGGGAGTTTGGGTACCTTTTAACCCCTTTATAGGAGTTTACGGCCCAGGTACCCTTTCATGAGGGGTTTACAGCCGTGAACTCCTTATGGAGTTGTTTTAATTGAGTTTAAGGTCCCTAGCTTGTTGGTGGTTGATTCTAGAATTTAATCCAAGGCCATTGGTGTGTTTAAGGACATTTTTAACACACAAATGTGAGTTTACTCCCCATGAAGAGGAGTTTACGGCCCAAGCATGTTCTTGGGCACTAAACTCATGTTTACTCTTCAAAAACTCGTTTCAAGGTGTTCTAAGTCCGAATATGTAAGCCTAAAAGTCATATCAGAGCCTTAGGGGCAATTTGGGTGGGTGGGGGGGGGGGTTTGGGGCTTAAAAACCCCATTAAATGGTGTTCACGGCCCAAGAGTGTTCTTGGGCCGTAAACACATGATTTTGTCCCTATTTTATGTTTTAAACTCGAATTTGCAGGCTAGATAAGTTATACAACGAGTTAAAATAGTTTACCTACTCGTTTGGGGCTCGAAACGGACGATTTTTGGCTCGAATTTAAGTTGTAGAGAGAGGGAAAGAGTGGGGAGAGTGTAAAAAGTCTCTAATGGACTCCACTCACCCTTATATAGGGGTTGGAGTTGGGGCTCAGTGGGATTCTACCCGATACTGCCGTTAGACGGGGCTTTTGGTCGCACCCGATTTAGTGGTCGTAATAATAAAAACTAACTTTTTCCAATTAAATGGAAATGTATATTATGTGTTTTTATTTATCTTATCACGACGTTAACGACATAAAATATAAATAAATAAAATATTTATTTATTTTACGACCTCAAATTAACGGAATTTTTATACAGTGGAATATTCCGTCAACAGAAATGGGGTAATGTAACGGAATGAACTTTGGGTTGTCACATTAATGATGATGGATTTGTGGAGGTCAGTTATAAGAAAGTGGCAGGTAACAATAATGGAGAGGGCACCAGCAAATCAAAGGAAGGCTATTCTCAATTGAATAATCAGAGATATAATGGGAGGAATGGTATTTATAACAGGGGTAATAGTTTTAGAGGCAATAATGGGTATAGAGGTGATAATGGATGAGGGTAGAATGGGAATTGGAATAATAAAGGGGTAGGCCATTGGAATTTAGAAAAGAATAGAAGATATGAGAAGTTTGTGTATGGTCAGAATATGGTGGGTAATCAGGGGATAAAGGAGAACAAGAAGCAAGGGTATGCTATAAGAATGACAGTAATAAAGAGGAAGGTAAGATGAGTAGTGATAGTAAGATCAATTGTAATGAAGATTGCAGTACTAAAAACAGCTTTGAAATTCTGGGAATGATTGATAAGGAAGTTATGGATAGAATGGAAGAAGATACTAAGGGGGATAAAAATGGTGTTTTTCAGGATGGAGATAAAGTTGTTTCAAATGATGATGTTGCTGGGAAAATGAAGAATAAGCAGGAGCCTTCTAAGTTTATTGGGAAGGGTAATGAAGGGAACGATAATAATAAATTGAAGGAAAACATGAAGAATCAGGGGAGTAGTAAAAGCAATGTAGGGAATTCTCAGGCATTTGAGGAGGATGATGCCAAAAATTCTACTTGTTTCCAATGATGTCATTAGGGTGCTGGAATGTCAGAGGGTTGAATAAGGCTATTAAGCAGAAGAAGGTTATTGATGTTATCAGAAGTTATAACCTTGGTATTTGTGCTGTGGTGGAATCACATGTTAGGGTCTTAAATCTTAAAAGTGTTTGTGCTAAGACCTTTGGTCAATGGGATTGGGTTTCTAATAATAGTTGTTGTGAAGCTGGAACTAGGATAATTGTTGGTTGGAATCCCCGAATTTTTGATGTGATGGTGATATCACAATCTAGACAAGTTATTCACTGATATGTTAGACTCTGTGAGTCTAATTACTGCATGTATTTGTCCTTTTATATGCTGCTTCGAATTATCTTGATAGAAGATCTTTATGGGATAATTTGAAGAAACATAGTTTGGTGGTTAAGAAGGAAGCCTGGGGAATTTTAGGTGATTTTAATGTTGCTTTAAAGCCTTCGGAATATTCTGAAGGATGTTCTAAAACTCCTAAAGGAGTTGAGGATTTTATTGAGTGCATTAACTTTATAGAAGTGGAGGATCTGAATTCGTATGGGTTTCAATTTACTTGGAATAAAGCTCCTGCTGGGAATATGGGTCTTTTGAAGAAATGAGATAGAGTGATGGCCAATCTGAAATTTGTTTCTGATTATCCTTTAGCTCATGCTGTCTTTAAGCCATATCGAATTTCGGATCATTGTCCTGCCATTTTAAATATCCCTAAGGGTAAAATGAGATGGAGACCTTCTTTCAGATTTGCTAATTTCATTACTGAGAAGGATGAATTCTTACCTTCGGTCAAAGAAGTTTGGGATGTGAATATTGATGGTTTTTTTATGTTTAAGGTTTGCCAAAAGTTGAAGAACCTTAAAAAGCATTGTAGGGAGCTTTGCAATAAATACAGGGGTTATGGGAAGAGAATTCAAAAGTTAAGAAAAGAGCTGGAAAGTAAACAAACTGAAATTGATCTTAATCCTTTTGATGGTAAGATTAGGGAGGATCATGCTAATATTCTTTTTAAATTTAATGTTGCTTGTAATGATGAAGAAAAGTCGCTTTTCCAAAGGTCTAAAATCAAATGGATTCAGGAAGGGGATAATAATACGAAATTTTTTCATAGTATTGTGAAGAGAAGGGGCAATAGAAATCAAATTAGGATGATTCTGGATGAAGATGGAAGTTGGGTTAGTGGGATTGCTATGAAGAATAAGTTTGTTTCTTATTTTAATAATTTCTTGGGCTATAAAGATATTGATGTTGTGCCGGATTTAAATGATGAATTTTTTCAAAATAAATTGGACAGAAGTGTGGCTGTTAATATGATTAGAGTTGTGACTGATGAAGAGATTAAAATTGCGATGTTTGAAATTGATGACAATCGTGCCCCTGGGCCTGATGGATACTCCTCAAAGTTTTTCAAAAGTGCTTGGAATATAGTTGGGCCGGAGGTTTGCAAAGCAGTGAGAGAATTTTTTTGGATGAGCAAACTGTTAAAGGGGATAAATGTTACGAGAATTGCATTGGTTCCTAAAGTGGATATCGGAAGGTTTCAGATTTTAGACCTATAGCTTGCTGTAACACTTTGTATAAGTGTATTAGTAAGATTATAGTGAATCGAATCAGAAACTGTTTGGGTGATATTGTTAGTAAGAATCAATCAGCTTTCATTCCAGGAAGATCGATTTTGGATAATATTCTTCTTGCTCAGGAGCTGATGGTGGGATATAAAAATAAGAGGGGAATTCCTAAATGCACCTTAAAAATTGATATTCAAAAGGCATATGATACGGTGGATTGGGATTTTCTTAATAGAAGTCTACAAGGATTTGGATTTCATCCGATAATGGTTCAGTGGATTATGGCTTGTGTTTCTTCTCCGTGGTTTATGATTAATTTTAATGGTGAAGATCATGGGTATTTTGAAGGAAAGAGGGGTCTTAGGCAGGGAGATCCTCTTTCTCCTTACTTATTCACTATAGTTATGGAGGTGTTTAATATGATCCTTGGAAAGCATATAGGAGAAAGCCAGAACTTTAAATATCATAATAAGTGTGAGACTCTCAAAATTTCTCATTTATGCTTTGCAGACTTGCTTGTCTTTTCTTATGGTAATGGGAATTCGGCTAGAGTTATAAAGAATGCTCTTGATGAATTTAAAACAGTTTCAGGGCTGAAGGTGAGTATGGAAAAAAGCCAGATTTACTTTAGTTGTGTTAAGCCGAATATGAGAAGGATTATCTTGGGTATTCTTCCTTTTGATGTTGGGAAATTTCCATTTAAGTATTTGGGTGTTCCTATGTGTGTTACTAAGCTTTTTGATAGAGATTGTAAAAAGTTGATTGGAAAGATTAAAATGAGAATTTTCAATTGGAAAAGCAAATCATTATCGTTTGCTGGTAGGTTGCAGCTCATTAATTCTGTTTTGACATCTATTCATGTGTATTGGGCTTCGATTTTTAAAATTCCCATTGCTACTATCAAAGAGATTGAAAAGATGTGTAGAAGCTTCTTGTGGGCAAATGGTGAAAAAGTTAAAGGGAAAGCTAAAGTCAAATGGAATGATATTTGTAAACCTAAAGCTTATGGCGGATTGGGGGTTAAGAATTTAAGGAAATGGAACGATGCTTTGTTAGCTAAACATGTGTGGAACGTTGTTAATAACAAAAATTCTTTATGGGTTCAATGGGTGAAATCTAATTATATTGGAAACAGGAATTTCTGGGATATTTTGCAGAAAAAGAGCATGAGCTGGACTTGGAAGAGATTCTTGGAGATTAGGAAAATTGTTAGACCTCAAATTGTTGCTTGTGTGGGAAATGGGCGGAACACTTCTTTATGGCATGATTGGTGGCATCCTTAAGGTATTCTATGTTCTATCATTTCGAGAAGTCATACGTGTATGGGATGTTTTGTATTGAGATTGAATAGTGTTTGAGACAAAAACAATAAAAGGATAGATTTGATAAACAAAATAGACCTATAGCTTGTAAATCTGAAGACAAACTAAGACCTATTAGTTTGAATTCAATCAACTCAAGGATCACGTCTAAAAGATGATAATTTGTGAACTATGACAATAATTCAAAGTGACAAAAGGGTTCTTTGATTAAAATCCGTCTATTATCTTTCCCATGCATAAACTTGGCTTTATATGAAGCCTTTATTACAAACTTGGTGGTTACAAGCCAACCAACCAATTATTCATTAAAACTAGTAAATGAAATTTAAGGAAACTCTTGAAATAACACAAAAAAAACGACCAAGACACTTGAGAATAAAAAAACGTCTATGCTTCATTAAGGACTCATAAGAAGCATTAAGGAGCCATAAGAAGCATTAAAGTGTAACCCTAATCCACCAAAGAGTGCTAAAAACGGCCAGGAGGCTTTATGAAGCAAAAAAGTAACGTTTTTAGGACTTATGAACCCTTAAAAATGTTGCCCTAGCCTTCGTGCAACCCTAATTCAATTTGTGGGTTACCATGCATAACCCAACCATTGAGCCCAAGCCACCTTCTAGCCCACTAATAATCACTAATCCGTCACCTTTTAGGCTTTCATAATCCATGCATGGATCATCCCCTCCCCCTTTGAAAGGAATTGACCTAAATTCATCAAGTCCATCATCATCAAGATAAGGTGAAAGATCTCCCACATTGAAGGTAGCATGCATTCCATGGTCTCCTCCAAAATCCACATTGTAACCATTATCATTTTCAAAATTTGTCACTTCCACACATGTATCAAGAAGAGATTGGGTTAGCAATGGGTTTAATGACTCGTCTTTGGTTAGTGATGTTCTTGTTTATGATACATATTTTTGGCCGGTTGATTGGGTTGATAAATTTCCTGGTCTGAAGGATGCTCCTATGTTTTGTATTGAGCCAAATTTGGGGATGTTGTTGGATGGAGAGATAAGGATGGTAATTGCAAACAATTTTCTTGCAAACAGGTGTGGGGTGATATTAATAATTTTGGAAGTAAGGTCCCTTGGCATGATATTGTTTGGTATGGTAATTGCATTCCTAGAAATTTGTTTATTTTATGGATGGCCATTTTGAATAGATTGAAAACTCAGGATCGAGTGAGAGGTTGGGAAATTTCAGGTAACCTTCTTTGTCCTTTTTGTAATGTTATGCCTGATTCACATAATCATCTCTTCTTTAAATGTGAGTTTTCATCTTATTTGGAGGTATTTTTGTGATAAGATGAGTATTAATCTTGTGATGGATAACTGGAATGACCTGATCCTGAAATTATGCAAATTGTTTTATAAGAATTCTGCTGCGAATTTGATAAATAAATGTGTTCTGACGAGTTGTGTTGCCCATATTTGGAAGGAAAGGAACTCCAGAATTTTTAGTAACAGGAGAATAACGGCTGAGGGATTGATTGCTTGTGTTGAAAATGAAATCCAGATGAAGCTGTTGGGATTAAGGAATAAGGCCAAGTTGGTAAATGATAAAGTCTATAAGGTATGGGGTATTTCTGGAATGAATAAAACATAAGTGATGGAGGTCAGAATCTGGATTGTAAAGTTGCTGATTGGCAAGTTTTTTCTTTGGGGATGGCAGCGAAGGAATTCTAATGAGGGTAATCTTTTTGCTGGAACTTGGTGGGGGCAATTTTGGAATAAATGTTTATACAAAGGAATTGACGGAATTTGTCAATGGTTGGAGAGTTTACTCTCTAATCATGAGACTTGTACCTATGGGATTTTCTATTTGGATATGATCTTTTATGAGATTATTCAAATAGAGAATCCTAGACATGTGATTGATGCCATGTCTAGTATGAAACTTATTCGTAAATTCCGATGGTTTGGTGTTAGTTTGTGGTTTTTTGGTTTATGTATATTATGCAGGAAGTTGCTGCATTGGATGGAGATGGACATCAATTATATGAAGAAGGAGAATTTCCTGTTGAAGACTAAGTGGAGGATGAAGGAGTGGAAAAGGGATAGAAGAATTGGGATTAATTTTTTCTTGGGTGTTCTTTGTTTTTGCAATTTTGAGTTGTTTAGTACTATTATATATTTGTGGTTTTATTTTGTTTATAGTCGTATGAGGATTGTGGGTTTAGAGGGTTTTTTTAAGGGCCTTACCCCTTGCTTTGGTTCTTATATTTTTTGGCGTTTTTGGTGGAGCAAGGGGGTGAAGTTACCTTTTTTCCCTCTTTCAATAAGTCTTTGGGCTAGCTTTAAGGATTTTAGGATTTATTGGGCTTTTGGGTGGTTATTTTTAGTCATTAGGAAGTGGCTTGGAAGTTGGTTATGGATAGGTTGGTTAGTTTTGTATTTTGCTTGATTTTTGTTTGCTTTGTTTTGTATTCTTTTATTCTTTTTAATAAAGTTTGCTGAGCTTTGGCTCTTTCAAAAAAAAAAGTGTTCAACAATGCTCATCAATGCTTTGCTAAATTGCATAGACTTGTAATGTGGAACCCAAGAATGAAACAATGCTCATTAAAGCTTTGCTAAATTGTATAGACTTCTATTGTGCAACAAAAGAATCAAACGATGCTCATCAAAGCTTTGCTTAAATTGCATAGACTTCTATTGTGAAACTCAAGAATTAAATGATGCTCATCAAAGCGTTGTTAAATTGCATAGCCTTCTAATGTGGAATTCCATAATGAGACAATGCTCGTCAAAGCTTTGCTGAAATTGCATAGAGTACTATTGTGGAACTAAAGAATAAAGAAATGCTCATCAAAGCTTTGCTAAATTGAGAAGACTACTTCTATTGTCGAACTCAAGAATAAAACAATGTTCATCAAAGCTTTGCAAAATTGCATACACTTCTAATGTGGAACTCAAGAATTAAACAATGCTCTTCAAAGCATTGCTTAAATTGCATAGACTTCTATTGTGGAACTCAAGAATTAAACAATGTTCATCAAAGCTTAGCTTAAATTGCATAGACTTCTATTGTGGAACTCATGAATGAAATGATGCTCATCAAAGCTTTGCTAAATTGCATAGACTTCTAATGTGGAACTCAAGAATGAAACAATGATCGTCAAAGCTTTGCTTAAATTGCGTAGACTTCTATTTTGGAACATAAGAATGAAATAATGCTCATAAAAGCTTTTCTAAATTGCATGGACTTCTATTATGGAACTCAAGTATCAAACTATGCTCATCAATGCTTTGCTAAAACTGCATAGACTTTTATTGTGGAACTCAAGAATTAAACAATGCTTATCAAAGCTTTGCTAAATTGCGTAAACTTCTACTGTGGAACTCAAGAATGAAACAATCCACATCAAAGCATTGCTTAAATTGTATAGACTTCTGTTGTGGAACACAAGTATTAAACAATGCTCATTAATGCTTTGCTAAAATCAATAGACTTCTAATGTGCAACTCAAGAATGAAACAATGCTCTTCAAAGCTTTGCTTAATTTTCATAGACTTCTATTGCATAACTTAAGAATGAAACAATGCTCATCAAGGCTTTTCTAAATTGCATGGACTTCTATTGTGGAACTCAAGTATCAAACCATGCTCATCAAAGCTTTGCTAAAATTGCATTGACATTTATTGTGGAACTAAAGAATTAAATGATGCTCATCAAGGCTTTCCTTAACTTGCATAGACTTCTATTTTGGAACACAAGAATTAAAAGATGCTCATGAAAGCTTTGATAAATTGCATAGACTTCTATAGTGGAGCTCAAGAATAAAACAGCGCTTATCAAAGCTTTGGTAAATTGCACAGACTTCTAATGTGGAACTCAAGAGTGAAATAATGCTCATCAAATCATTGTTTAAATTGCATAGACTTCTATTGTGGAACTCAAGAAGAAAACAATGCTCATCAAAAGTATGCTAAATTACAAAGGCTACTTCTATTGTGCAACTCTAGAATTAAACAATGCTCATCAAAGCATTGTTAAATTGCATAGACTTCTAATGTGGAACTCAAGAATGAAACAATGCTCATCAAAACTATGGTAAATTACGAAGCCTTGTTTAAATTGCATAGACTTCTATTGTGGAACTCAAGAATATAACAATGCTCATCAAAACTATGCTAAATTACAAAGGCTACTTCTATTGTGCAACTCTTGAATTAAACAATGCTCATCAAAACTATGCTAAATTACGAAGGCTACTTCTATTGTGCAACTCTAGAATTAAACAATGCTCATCAAAGCATTTCTAAATTGCATAGACTTATAATGTGGAACTCAAGAATGAAACAATGCTCATCAAAGCTTTTCTATAATTGCACTGGCTTTTATTATGGAACTCAAGAAGTAAACAAGGCTCATCAAACTTATACTAAATTACAAAGGCTACTTCTATTGTGCAACTCTAAAATTAAACAATGCTCATCAAAACATTCTTAAATTGCATAGACTTCTAATGTGGAACTCAAGAATGAAACAATGCTCATCAAAGATTTGCTTAAATTGCACAGACTTTTATTGTGGAACACAAGTATTAAACAACGGTCATCAAAGCTTTGCTAAATTGCGAAGACTACTTCTATTGTGGAACCCAAGAATTACACTATGCTCATCAAAGCTTTGCTAAATTGCATAGACTTATAATGTGGAACTCAAGAATGAAACAATCCTCATCAAAGCATTGTTTAAAGTGTATACATTCGTATTGTTGAGCTCAACAATTAAACAATGCTCATCAATGCTTTGTTAAATTGCATAGACTTCCAATGTGGAACCCAAGAATGAAACAATGCTCGTCAAAGCTTTGCTAAATTGCAAAGACTTCTATTGTGGAACTCAAGAATCAAACACTGTTCATCAAAGACTTGCTTAAATTGCATAGACTTCTATTGTGGAACTCAAGTATTAAACAATGATCATTAAAGCTTTGCTAAGTTACATATACTTCTATTGTGGAGCTCAAGATTTAAACAATCCTCATCAATGATTTGCTTAAATTGCATAGAATTCTATTGTGGAACACAAGATCTAAACAATGCTCATCAAAGCTTTGCTAAATTGCGTAGACTTCTATTGTGGAACTCGAAAATTAAACAATGCACACAAAAGCTTTGCTTAAATTGCATAGACTTCTAATGTGGAACTCAAGAGATAAAGAATACTCATCAAAGCTTTGCTAAATTGCATAGACTTCTATTGTAGCAAGAATGAAACAACGCTCATCAAAGCTTTGCTTAAAGTGCATAAACTTCTATTGTGAAACTAAAGAATTAAACAATGCTCATCAAATCTTTGCTAAATTGCAAAGGTTACTTCTATTGTGGAATTCATTAAACAATGCTCATCAACGCTTTGCTAAATAGCATAGACTTCCAATGTGGAACTCAAGAATGAAATAATGCTCATCAAAGCTTTCCTAAATTGCATAGACTTCGTGGAACTAATAAATCAAACAATGCTCATCAAAGCTTTTCTTATATTGCGTAGACTTCTAATGTGGAACTCAAGAATTAAACAATGCTATCCTGATTCTTTCTGACGGTGGTGCGATCTAGCTTAGATTCATCGGCGCTGCTTTTCCGACGAATTTCTTTTAATCGGTGAAGCAATTTCTTTCCTAATTCTGTTGATTTAATGGGAGCATCTTCCAAGTCGGATAGATTGAAGGACGTGAAGGTTAAACCTCCGGATAAAAGTGCTGCAGTTCGTTATACAAAAACTGAAATGGAGGTGAATGATCTTGTTCCTCCTGGGGTAATTGAACAATCATCTGCCACGATCTATAAAGCTCGTCGCAAACCAAGTGTGACTGGAGCTGTTGCATCTGGGATTAGCAAAGCGGGATGGAAAATGGAGGGGAAATCTTTCAGGATTAAGAACAGAGCTAGGAAGAAGGTGGATAAATTAGCTCCGATGGATACTGAAGAGTTCTTCAATGAAGATGGTTCAGAAGAGGAAACGGGAGAAGAATCGGAATCTGTCTCAGTTTTTGAGTCGGATTCTAACATTTCTATACCGGGATCTGATGGGAAGGAGAAGGAATTGAAGAAAGGGTTGTCTGGTGATTCTAAAAAGGTAAGTTCTCATGTTATTTCTATCCCAACTGGTAATACTGCTAATTTGATGAAAAATTGGGATGGGTTGATAATGAATAATGAAGTTTTGAGTCCAATCTCTGAATTGAAGAATGTTACTAGTGAAATGGTTAATGTGAACCCTACCATATCGGTGATGGATGTTAAAATTCAGAATAACTCTAATAGGGAAGATAATGAAGTTGTGAAGATAATAACTGATGGGAAGAAAAGGGCTAATAATAATGAAGATTTCATTCCAGGAGTGGGATTTCAGTTTCTGAATGAATTGAAGGAAGAAGGACAGGTGGGAAAGGGAGTTGATAAGGGTATAATTCAGAATATGGATATGGATGATTTGAAAGTGGATAAGACGGAGAATAAGTTGGGAGATGATAATGAAGAAGAGAGTTCAGAAGATGAAGAGGGGGAAGTTAATTCAAGTGAGGAGGAAACTAGTGAAGATGAGGAAATAATGATGGAAGAGGAGGATATTAATAATATTAGTAATGATAATAATGGGAATTTGGTTGCAGGCACTGTTATTAATAGTATTAATACCTTTCCTTCTATTTTGGGAGCAGCTAAAATTGGAAATTCGATGGAGAAGGATGTGCAGGGGAATTTAAAGAACTCTTATGCTGGTGTGTTAAAAGGGAATAGGCATAAGGGTAAGATTGATGTTAGATATATTCCAGGGGAAAAAGGTGAAGAAGATGGTCCTGTTATTATCCCAATTGAAAATCTAAAAAATGCGAGTATTCCTTATGTGAATACTTTATATGGATATATGATTGATAAGAAATTGGCTTTTCCAGTGATTCAAAAGGAGGTAAGAAGGCTATGGAAGAATGTGGGTCTTGAAGAGGTATTCATGAATAATAAAGGATTCTTCTTTTTTAAATTCAGTGATGAACAAGGGATGTTATCTATTCTTGAAGGAAGTCCATGGCTAATGTTCAATAATATGCCTTTATTTCTACAAAGATGGAGACCAGGTTTGACTTTAACTAAAAATAGACATAATAAGATTCCGGTTTGGGTCAAGATTTATGACTTACCTTTGGAGGTTTGGAGTGGGGATAATCTGTGCATTATTGCTAGTAAATTGGGAATTCCTCTTGCGTTTGATTCTTTTACTGAGGAGATGTGTTTGGAACATAAAGGGAGAAATGCTTATGCCAGGATCCTTATCGAAATATCAGCTGATAAAGAATGGAAAAGAAACATTGATATCTCAACGTGGGATTTTGTTACTAATTCTGCTGTTATTCAAAGCTTTGATGTGGAATATGCTTGGATGCCATCTAGATGCAGTCATTGTAAAGTGTTTGGGCACATAGATAAGGTCTGTATGGCTAGTATGATGGGTGCTAAATCTATGCAAAATGGTGGCAGTGGGATTAGCAAGGAAGATAAAGGGAAAAATGTGATTGATGATGAAGGATTTACAGAATTTACTAATAGGAAAAATAAAATTATTAAAGATGGAGAAGGTACTAGCAATTCTATGTGGAAAGCTGCTAATATAGGTAATCAGAAAAATAAAGGGAAGAGTAATTTCTCAAGAGTGGGGAATAAGTTTAGGGGACAATATGGGAACAAAAGTGGAAATGGTTGGGGACAAAATGGGAATTGGAATAACAAAGGAGTGGGGCATTGGAATTTGGAGAAGAATAAAAAATTTGAGAAGGTGGGTTCTGGACAGTATAATAATAATGATCAGGTAAATAAAGGAGACAAAAGACAGGTGACTATAAAGAAGAATGTCAATGATATGGCTGAGATTAAGAAGAGTGATAAGGAAACTGATAGCAGCAATAAAAATAGCTTTGAAGTTTTGGGATTGATTGATGAGGAAGCTATAATTGGAATGGAAGAGGATGATAAAAGAGATAAAATTGGTGTTCAATTTGATGATCTGAATTGCACTCTCTCTGCTACTGATGACAACAGATTGAAATATAATGAGATTCATAACATGGGCATTAGCAGTGAAGATCTTGTGATGGTTAATGCTGAAAAGAAGATGGATAGCAAGAGGAATAATGATAGCAGTAGTATTAGTGGATTATCTCAGGCATTTGAGGTGGTAAATGCCAAAAATCATGTTATTAGTCAATGATGTCGATTGGTGTATGGAATGTTAGGGGGTTAAATAAAGCTGTTAAGCAAAAAGAGGTTATGGATGTTATAAGGGATAATAAGCTGGGAATGTGTGCTGTTGTTGAATCCCATGTCAAAATTTCAAATTTAAAGAATGTGTGTAGTAAATCTTTTGGAAACTGGGATTGGGTTTCTAATAACAAACAGTGTGATGTTGGTACTAGAATAATTGTTGGATGGGATCCAAAATTATTTGATGTTATGGTTTTATCTCAATCGAAACAGGTGATTCATTGCTTTGTCAAATTTTCTGGTTCTAATTATAGCATGTTTTTTTCCTTCATCTATGCTGCTTCCGGTTATATTGAAAGAAGGGTTTTATGGGAAGATTTGAAAAAATTCAGCTTAACTGTGAAAAAGGAAGCTTGGTGTATTTTGGGTGATTTCAATGTTGTGTTAAAAGATTCCGATTATTCAGAAGGATGCTCGAGATGTCTGAAAGGAGTTGATGATTTTCGAGAATGTATCAATTTTATTGAAGTTGAAGACTTGAATAGCACTGGGTTTCAATTCACTTGGAATAAATCGCCTTCTGGGAATAAAGGAATTTTAAAGAAGCTGGATAGGATTATGGTCAACACGAAATTCATTTCTGATTATCCTTCAGCTTATGCTGCATTTAAACCATACAGAACTTCTGATCACTGTCCTGCTATTCTTTTCATTCCTAATGATAAATTGAGATGGAAATCTTCCTTTAGATTTGCTAATTTCATTGCGGATAAAGAAGAATTTCTGCCTATGGTGAAGGATATCTGGTCCTCAAATATTGAAGGCTTTTTTATGTTCAAAGTTACTCAGAAACTGAAAATGTTGAAGAGTCAGTGTAAACAGCTGTGTAGTAAATTCAGAGGGTCGGGAAGGAAAATTAAGGATCTAAGGGAGCAATTGGGAAATATTCAGTTGAAAATTGATCAGGAGCCGTTTAATGCTTCATATCGGGAGGAGCATGCTAATATTCTTTTTGAATATAATGTTGCTTGTAATGATGAAGAAAAGCTGCTTTCTCAAAGATCTAAGATCAAATGGCTTTCTGATGGGGATAATAACACTAAGTTTTTTCACAGTTGTTTGAAAAGCAGGATTAACAGGAATCGAATTTTGATGGTGCTTGATGAAGACGGAAGATGGATCAGGGGGAAGGCTATGAAAGAGAAATTTATTAATCATTTTAAGAATTTCTTGGGATGTGAAGTTGCCACTGATTTGTCTATACTTAATAATGAGTTTTTTATTAATAAGTTGGATAAAAAAGTGGCAATGAATATGATAAGAGTGGTCACAGATGAAGAAGTTAAAGTAGCTATGTTTGATATTGCTGACAATCATGCTCCTGGTCCTGATGGGTTTTCCTCTAAGTTTTTTAAGAGTGCTTGGAGTATTGTTGGGACAGATATTTGTAAAGCTGTGAGGGAATTTTTCTGGACAGGAAAATTATTGAAGGGTATTAATGCTACTAGGATTGTGTTGATTCCTAAAGTGGAAGAACCAAGGAAAGTTACTGATTTTCGGCCTATTGCCTGCTGCAACATTTTTTATAAATGTATCAGTAAAATAATAGTAAACAGAATAAGGGGCAGCTTAAGTGATATAGTTAGTCATAACCAATCTGCTTTTATTCAAGGAAGATCAATTCTTGACAATATTCTCCTTGCTCAAGAATTGATGGTGGGATACAAAAATAAAAAAGGAATGCCTAAATGTACCTTAAAGATTGATATACAAAAGGCCTATGATACTGTTGACTGGAAATTTCTTAATAGAATTCTTCTTGGATTTGGATTTCATCCTGTCATGGTTAATTGGATTATGGCATGCACTTCTTCCCCTTGGTTTATGCTGAATTTTAATGGTGAAGACCATGGATATTTTGAAGGAAAGAGGGGGTTAAGGCAAGGAGATCCTCTATCTCCCTACTTATTCACGTTGGTTATGGAGGTTTTTAATCTAATCCTGGTGAAGAAAATTGAAGAAAGCCAATGTTTCAAATTTCATTGCAAGTGTGATTCTCAGAGGATTACACACTTATGTTTTGCAGATGATTTGTTGGTGTTTTCTTTTGGTAATGGCAATTCTGCTAGAGTCATAAAAGCTGCCCTTGACGATTTTAATTCTGTTTCTGGTTTGAAAGCTAGCATGGAAAAAAGCCAAATTTTTTTTAGCTGTGTGAAGCCAAACATGAGAAGGATTATTTTGGGAATTTTACCTTTTGACATTGGTAAAATTCCTTTCAAATACCTTGGGATTCCCATGTGTGTGAATATGCTTTTCAAAAGAGATTGTTTTGCTCTTGTTGATAAGATTAAATTGAGAGTGTGTAATTGGAAAAACAAGATGCTTTCTTTTGCTGGAAGATTACAGCTCATAAATTCTGTCCTGACTTCTATTCATGTGTATTGGGCTTCAATTTTCAAAATTCCTATAGCTACTATTAGGGAGATTGAAATGATTTGTAGAAACTTTCTGTGGGCTAATGGAGAAGTGGTTAGAGGAAAAGCTAAAGTTAAATGGAGTGATGTTTGTAAGCCAAAAATAAATGGGGGGCTGGGAATTAAAGACTTAAGATTCTGGAATGATGCTTTATTAATTAAACACATTTGGAATCTGATTAGTAACAAGAATTCTCTGTGGGTTCAGTGGGTGAGAGAAAACTACATTGGTGATGGAAATTTCTGGGAGATTTGGCAGAAGAAAAGTATGAATTGGACTTGGAAAAGATTTTTGGAATTGAGAAAAACTGTTAGACATCATATTGTCTCATGTGTTGGTGATGGTAGAAATACTTCTTTATGGCATGATTGGTGGCACCCAATTGGCATATTAAGTACAATTATATCAAGGAGGGATTGGTTTAGAAATGGATTTAGTGAAAATTCTTTAGTCAGTGATGTTTTGACTAATGATACTTATAGATGGCCTGTTGATTGGGTAATTAAATTTCCTGGTCTGAAAGATGCTCCCATGTTTTGTAATATTGGTAATCAAAAGGATATTACTGTTTGGAGGGATATGAATGGTGTGAATAAAAAATTTTCTTGCAAGCAAGTTTGGAGAGATATCAATAATTTTGGAAGTAAAGTCAATTGGGTTAGCTGTGTTTGGTATAGTAATTGTATTCCCAGGAATGCATTTATTTTATGGCTTGCTGTTCTGAATCGTCTGAAAACTCAAGATCGAGTTAAATGCTGGGAGAAATCAGGTTCTTTACTATGTCCTTTCTGTTTAAAAATTCCTGATTCTCATGACCATCTTTTCTTTCAATGTGAATTCTCGCATAGTATATGGAAACATTGTTGTTCTAAGGCTGGAATTGACATATCTTATTCTAATTGGAATGATCTTGTTCTTAAATTGTCTTCAGTCTTAAATTCGAGATCTATTGAGATTTTGATCAAAAAATGGGTGTTTGCTAGCTGTGTTTCTCACATTTGGAAAGAAAGAAATTCAAGAATTTTTAGTAAATTGAGAAAATCGAATGAAGGAGTTATTTTGTGTATTGAGAAAGAAATTCAATTGAAGTTATTAGGGTTGAGGAAGATGAATGTTATGGTCAGCAGGGAAATTTTACAGATATGGGGTATTTTTGGAAAAAATTGATGGGTTTTTTGAATTTTTTTGTTAGGAGTAGCTGTTGTGATCCTGTTTGTTTTGAGGATTGGGATAATATGGAGATGTTGAATTGTTTGACTGTTCTTATGGGAGGTTTGTATTGGGGGTTTTTTCGGAATGATAGGTTCAAAGGAATTGACGGGTTTCAAGGAATTGACGGATTAATTCACTGGTTTAAGAGCTTGCTCTTGAATTTTGTGATATGTACCTTTGGGATTTTTTGTTTGGATATGATCTTAATTGAGATTATTCAAATGGAAAATCCTAGACATGTGATTGATGCCATGTCAAGTATGCAACTGGGTTTGATAATATGGTGGTATTGTGTAGTCCAGTGTGGGTTTTTTTTATGTTTGCAGAAAAGGAGTTATGAAGCTGATTATGAAGCTGTTTGTAGTGAATTTGGATAGTACGAATGTTTATAGCAGGAAGGCCATTATGTTGAGTCACATTTGGAGGATGAAGGATATGATGCGTGTATGGGCTTGATTTGGTGAGTAGGGTGGTGTTTAGGTAAATTAAGAGAGAATAGTAACCACGAATGATATGTGAATGGAAAGAATTGGATAGATTAGTAACAACTCAAGACCTATTAAGTTGTATACCGGTGAAAACAATCCAAGACCTATTGGATTGAGTTCGTATCAAGTCAAGAACACGTCCTAACAAGATAATTCGTGAATTATAACAATAATTCCAATTGAACAAAGGCTTTTTTTCTTAAAAATTCGTCTATTACTTTTTCCATGCATAATTTGGCTTTATATGAAGCCTTTATTACAAATTTGGTGGTTACAAGCCAACCAACCAATTATTCATTAAAACTAGTAAATAGAAATTAAGGTAACTCTTGAAAGAACACAAAAACAACGTCCATGAGACTTGTAAATGAAAAAAAAACGGCTATGCTTCATTAAGGAGCCATAAGAAGCATTAAGGAGTCATCATAAGCATTAAAGTGTAACCCTAATCCACCAAAGAGTGTCAAAAACGGCTAGGAGGCTTTATGAAGCAAATAGTAACGTTTTTAGCACTTATGAAGCCTTAAAAATGTTGCCCTAGTCTTCATGCAACCCTAATTCAATTTGTGGGTTACCATGCACAACCCAACCATTGAGCCCAAACCACCTTCTAGCCCACTAGTAATCACTAATCCATCACATTTTGGGCTTTCATGATCCATGCATGGATCATCCCCTCCCCCTTTGAAAGGAATTGACCTCAATTCATCAAGTCCATCATCATCAAGATAAGGTGAAAGATCTCCCACATTAAAGGTAGCATGCACTCCATGGTCTCCTCCCAAATCTACCTTATAAGCATTATCATTGACACGTGACACCACTCTGTAAGGACCTTCAGCTCTTGGCATCAACTTGTTTTTCCTTTTGTTAGGAAAACGTTCTTTCCTCATATACACCCACACCAAGTCACCATCTTGAAAGACACGTGGTTTCCTATGCTTGTTGGACTTCTGTTTGTACAACTCATTCACGGCTTCAATCTTCTCACGAACTTGTTGGTGTAGTTTCATCATAGCCTTCAACTTGTCATTAGCATCCTTGTGAACCAATTCATCCTTTGGCAATGGAATCAAATCCAAAGGCATGTAAGGATTCACACCATACACCACCTCAAAAGGAGAGTGACCTGTAGCATAAGTAGGAGAACGATTATAGGCAAATTCAGCATGTGCAAGTTTGATGTCCCAATCTTTTTGAGTTTTGCTAACCAACCCTCTCAACAAAGCACCCAAAGTTCTATTAGTCACCTCCGTTTGCCCATCCGTTTGTGGATGATGGGATGTACTAAAAAGTAACTTAGTACCGACTTTCCTCCACAAAGTGTTCCAAAAGTAACTTAGAAACTTGGAATCCCTATCAGAAACAATTGTTTTAGGAATACCATGCAAACGAACCACCTCTTTAAAGTACAAATCAGCCACGTTAGATGCATCATTTGTTTTATGACATGGCACAAAGTGAGCCATTTTTGAAAACCTATCCACCACCACCATAATGGAATCCTTCCCCCTTTGAGTTCTAGGCAAAGCCATAATGAAATCCATGGACACATCTTCCCAAGGACGAATAGGAACCGGCAAAGGAGTGTAAACACCATGCTTGAAAGTTGTTTTTGCCATATGACATGTAACACACTTGCCCACTATGTTGGTTACATCCCCCAACATCTTCGGCCAAAAGAAATGTTCTTTAAGCACCTGCAAAGTTTTGGTAATGCCAAAATGACCAGCCAAACCACCGCCATGAGCTTCACGAATCAACAACTCCCGTATTGCATGTTTTGGGACACAAAGGCGATTGCCTTTGAATAGAAAGCCATCTTGAATCACAAATTCACCATTAGGAGCACCTGCACATTTCAAAAACATATCTCCAAAGTCCATATCAGATTGATAATGGTCCTTTAGAGTTTCAAATCCCAAGAAACGAACATCCAAAGTCACCAACAACGAGTAACGCCTCGAGAGTGCATCAGCCACCACATTGCTTCTACCATCCTTGTATTTGCATGAGAAATGAAAGGATTGCAAGAACTCCACCCACTTTGCATGTCTTGTGCTCAACTTTTGTTGCCCATTGATGTACTTTAAGGATTCATGATCAGAATGCAAAATAAAATGATTTGCACGCAAATAATGACTCCAATGATCTAAAGCACGGACAATAGCATAAAACTCCTTATCATAAGTGCAATAATTCAAACGAGCACCACCCAACTTTTCAGAAAAATAAGCAATAGGACGTTTGGATTGGATCAAAACAGCCCCAATACCAACTCCACTTGCATCACACTCCACTTCAAATGGTTGAGAAAAATCAGGAAGAGCCAAAATAGGAGCATCACACAACAATGCCTTGAGTTTCTCAAATGCCTTTTGAGCTTCTTCTCCCCATGCAAAGACTCCTTTCTTCAAACAACCTGTTATGGGACTTGCAATGGTGCTAAAATCACGAACAAATCTTCTATAGAAAGAAGCAAGACCATGAAATGATCTAACTTCAGAAATATTAGTAGGAATAGGCCATGACTTGATGGCTTCAGTCTTGGATGGGTCCACAGACACGCCATTTCTTGACACCACAAAACCCAAAAATGCCACTTCTTCCACCAAAAACGAACATTTTTCTTGCTTCCCATAGAGTTTTTGAGCTCTAAGCGTCTCGAAAACCTGTTTTAAGTGCACCAAATGATCCTCCAAGCTCTTGCTATATACCAAGATATCATCAAGGTACACAACCACAAACCTGCCCAAAAAAGATTTTAGCACTTCATTCATTAGTCGCATGAAAGTGCTAGGTGCATTAGTTAGACCGAAAGGCATCACGGTCCATTCATACAAGCCATGTTTAGTTTTAAAGGCTGTTTTCCATTCATCCCCTTCACGCATACGAATTTGATGGTAACCACTTCTCAAATCAATTTTTGAGAACACAATAGAACCATGCAACTCGTCCAACAAATCATCAATTCTAGGAATAGGAAATCGGTATTTTATGGTGATGTTATTAACGGCCCTACTATCAACACACATCCTCCAAGAACCATCTTTTTTTGGAACCAACAAAACTGGAACAGCACAAGGACTTAGGCTTTCACGAACATAACCCATTTTCATGAGTTCATCAATTTGTTTTTGCAACTCTTTTGTCACCTCCGGATTACATCTATAGGCAGCTTTATTGGGCAAAGGAGCACCCGGAATAAGGTCAATTTGGTGTTCGATACCACGGATTGGAGGCAAACCCGGTGGTAATTCGCTTGGAAACACATCTTGAAACTCCAAAAGCAAATCAGCAATAGCGTTTTCTCCATGCACCATCTTCTCCACCTTTGCATGCTCTTTGGCCACAAGCATGTAGATAACATCACCTTTGTCAAGAACTTGCTCCACCTCCCTTTCACTAGCAAACATAGAAAGATTAGGTTTTTTTACTTGTTTAGAATTCATGGACCTTATGGCCGTTGGGGACATGGGTTTTAACACAATTTTTTTATTATTGTGTTTCAACTCATATTCATTGCTCCTCCCTCTATGTAACACGTCCCTATCAAATTGCCAAGGACGCCCCAACAAAATATGACATGCATCCATAGGAATAACATCACACAACACTTCATCTTCATAAGACCCCATAGTTAGACCAACTCTAACCTGTTTTGTCACCTTTATTTTGCTTCCATCATCCAACCAATGAAGAACATATGGTTTTGGGTGGTTTGTAGTAGACAAACCCAATTTGATCACCATTTCATTAGAAGCAACATTAGTACAACTTCCACCATCAATAATCAAACTACACCACTTGTCTCTAACCAAACATTTGGTGTGAAACAATTGGTCTCGTTGATCCATATCAGCCACGGTTTGAACCCCTTGAGTTTTAAGGGTTCTAAGCACCAAAACTGTATCATACACCGGTGCTTCATACTCTACCTCCTCCTCTTCTTCCTCTTCTTGTTGTGTATCATAAAAAATACCCGCCAACCTCTCTTCTTCCTCCAACTCTTCACGACATTCAATGGCCTCCCTTAAAGTCACCACCCTTTTGTTTGGACAAGCATTTTGGTAATGACCAAAACCTTGACACTTGAAACATCTAATTTTCGCCAAACTAGTTTCTTTGGTACCACTAGTAAGTTTAGGAGCAACGGGAACACTACTAGAACCAGAAGGAGTAGAAACAGAATTTTGTCTATTGCTAGACTCGGGCTTGGACCACGACTTTGACTTGGGACTTTCGAGACTTGAACTTGAACTCCCACCATAACGTGCTTTGGCCTGCCCCTCCAACTTCAAACACAAACCACAAAGAGTTCCAAAATCAGCATAAGGATACAACTCCACAACATTGGCAATGTTGTAGTTCAACCCTTTTAGAAAACGAGTCATTTTTTGTTCTTCAATTTCTTCAATATCCCCCATCAAGGTCAACTTCTCAAATTCATCAATGTATTCTCCAACACTCATTTTTCCTTGCCTCAAATCAGCAATCTTCTTGTAAGTGGCAATTCTATGAGTAGAAGGAACATATCTCTTTCTTAGCTTTCGTTTTAGAGAAAGCCAAGAACAAATTTTTTCTTTGCCTTCACGGGTTCTCTTGGCCTTAAGCCCTTCAAACCACAATGAAGCACCACCACTTAGCTTGAGAATGGCATACTTGCAGCTTTTTTCATCATCCACTTCTTTGAACTCAAACATTCTTTCAATCTTCCTTTCCCACTCCAAGTAGCGTTCAGGATCAGTTCCACCAACAAATTCAGGCAATTCAGACACCTTGAATTCTTCCACAACCCTATGTTCACCACGGCGGGGTTGCCTTCGATTTCCACCTTCTTGGATGTTTCTTAATGCTTCACGAAGATTTTGTAGGAACTCCGGATCATCAAAATCCATTATGCGCTCTGATACCACTTATGATGCGTGTATGGGCTTGATTTGGTGAGTAGGGTGGTGTTTAGGTAAATTAAGAGAGAATAGTAACCACGAATGATATGTGAATGGAAAGAATTGGATAGATTAGTAACAACTCAAGACCTATTAAGTTGTATACCGGTGAAAACAATCCAAGACCTATTGGATTGAGTTCGTATCAAGTCAAGAACACGTCCTAACAAGATAATTCGTGAATTATAACAATAATTCCAATTGAACAAAGGCTTTTTTTCTTAAAAATTCGTCTATTACTTTTTCCATGCATAATTTGGCTTTATATGAAGCCTTTATTACAAATTTGGTGGTTACAAGCCAACCAACCAATTATTCATTAAAACTAGTAAATAGAAATTAAGGTAACTCTTGAAAGAACACAAAAACAACGTCCATGAGACTTGTAAATGAAAAAAAAACGGCTATGCTTCATTAAGGAGCCATAAGAAGCATTAAGGAGTCATCATAAGCATTAAAGTGTAACCCTAATCCACCAAAGAGTGTCAAAAACGGCTAGGAGGCTTTATGAAGCAAATAGTAACGTTTTTAGCACTTATGAAGCCTTAAAAATGTTGCCCTAGTCTTCATGCAACCCTAATTCAATTTGTGGGTTACCATGCACAACCCAACCATTGAGCCCAAACCACCTTCTAGCCCACTAGTAATCACTAATCCATCACATTTTGGGCTTTCATGATCCATGCATGGATCAGGATAAAAGAGAGTACAATAAAGGAGGGATACAAGGGCTGAAAGTTGACAGAAGTTGCTGGAATGAGTTCTTGATGCTTTTGCAGTGGATTTTGGGTTATATTTTTTGTATTTTTTGGTACTTTAATTTTGTATGTAGGATGTTTGGGTTTGATCTTTTATGGGGTTATTTGTTAAGTTTTCACTTTTGGACTGTGGGTTTTTTTAAGGGCCTTACCCCTTGCTTTGGTCTTAATGGTGATTGGTGGGATGGTTTTTGCAATGGGGTGAAGTTACCTTTTTTCCCACTTCTAATAAGTCCTTGGTGTAAGCATATGAACATTAAGGTTTTTTGGGACTTTTGGAGCTTAGTTGATATGTTTAAAAAGTGGATGGGGAGTTGGTTATGGCTAGGTTGGTTTGGTTAGGGGTTTGTTTGTTTTTAATTTTTTATATGTATTTGTATTCTTTTATTCTTTTTAATAAAATTTGCTGAGCTTTGGCTCTTTTCAAAAAAAAAAAAAAAGAGTGAAATAATGCTCTTTAAAGCTTTGCTTAAATTGCATAGAGTACTATTATGGAACTCAAGAATAAAGAAATGCTCATCAAATCTTTGCTAAATTGCAAAGACAACTTCTATTATGGAACTCAAGAATTAAACAATGCTCATCAAAGCTTTGCTAAATTGCATAGACTTCTAATGTGGAACTCAAGAATGAAACAATGCTCTTCAAAGCATTGCGAAAACTGTATAGACTTCTATTGTGGAACTCAATAATTAAACAATGCTCATCAAAGATTTTCTAAATTGCAAGGACTACTTCTATTATGGAACTCAAGAATTAAACAATGCTCATCAAAACCTTGCTAAATTGCATAGACTTCTAATGTGGAACTCAAGAATGAAACAATGTTGATCAAGCTTTGCTTAATTTGTATAGACTTCTATTGTGGAACTCACAAATTAAACAATGCTCTTTAAAGCTTTGCTAAATTATGAGGACGAATTTTATTGTGGAACTCAAGAATTAAACAATGGTTATCAAAGCTTTGCTAAACTGCATAGACTTCTCATGTGGAACTATAGAATGAAATAATGCTCATCGAAGCTTTGCTTAAATTGCATAGACTTCTATTGTGGAACTCAAGAATTAAATAATGCTCAACAATGCTTTGCTAAACTGCGAAGACTACTTCTGTTGTGGAACTCACCAATTAAATAATGCTCATTAAAACTTTGCTAAATTACATAGACTTCTAACGTGGAACTCAAGTGTTAAACACTGCTCATCAACGCTTTGCTAAATTGCATAGACTTGTAATGTGGAACCCAAGAATGAAACAATGCTCATGAAAGCTTTGCTAAATTGTATAGACTTCTATTGTGTAACACAAGAATCAAACGATGCTCATCAAAGCTTTGCTTAAATTGCATAGTCTATTGTGGAACTCAAGAATTAAATGATGATCATCAAAGCTTTGCTTAATTGCATAGCCTTCTAATGTGGAATCCCATAATGAGACAATGCTCGTCAAAGCTTTGCTTAAATTGCATAGAGTACTATTGTGGAACTTAAGAATAAAGAAATGCTCATCAAATCTTTGCTAAATTGAGAAGACTACTTCTATGGTTGAACTCAAGAATAAAACCGTGTTCATCAAAGCTTTGTTAATTGCATACACATCTAATGTGGAACTTAAGAATGAAACAATGCTCTTCAAAGCATTGCTTAAACTGCATAGACTTCTATTGTGGAACTCAAGAATTAAACAATGTTCACCAAAGCTTTGCTTAAGTTGCATAGACTTCTATTGTGGAACTAATGAATGAAACGATGCTCATCAAAGCTTTGCTAAATTGCATAGACTTCTAATGTAGAACTCAAGAATGAAACAATGATCGTCAAATCTTTGCTTAAATTGCGTAGACTTCTATTTTCGAACATAAGAATGAAATAATGCTCATAAAAGCTTTTCTAAATTGCATGGACTTCTATTATCGAACTCAAATATCAAACTATGCTCATCAATGCTTTGCTAAAATTGCACAGACTTTTATTGTGGAACTCAAGAACTAAACAATGCTTATCAAAGCTTTGCTAAATTGCATAGACTTCTACTGTGGAACTCAAGAATGAAACAATCCTCATCAAAGCATTGCTTAAATAGTATAGGCTTCTATTGTGGAACTCAAGTATTAAACAATGCTCATTAATGCTTTCCTAAAATCAATAGACTTCTAATGTGGAACTCAAGAATGAAACAATGCTCTTCAAAGCTTTGCTTAATTTTCATAGACTTCTATTGTGTAACTTAAGAATGAAACAATGCTCATCAAGGCTTTTCTAAATTGCATGGACTTCTATTGTGGAACTCAAGTATCAAACCATGCTCATCAAAGCTGTGCTAAAATTGCATAGACATTTATTGTGGAACTAAAGAATTAAATGATGCTCATCAAGGCTTTCCTTAACTTGCATAGACTTCTATTTTGGATCTCAAGAATTAAAAGATGCTCATGAAAGCTTTGATAAATTGCAAAGACTTCTATAGTGGAACTCAAGAATTAAACAACGCTTATCAAAGCTTTGCTAAATTTCACAGACTTCTAATGTGGAACTCAAGAGTGAAATAATGATGTTCAAAGCTTTGCTTAAATTGCATAGAGTACTATTATGGAACTCAAGAATAAAGAAATACTCATCAAATCTTTGCTAAATTGCAAAGACTACTTCTATTGTGGAACTCAAGAATTAAGCAATGCTCAATAAAGCTTTGCTAAATTGCATAGACTTCTAATGTGGAACTCAAGAATGAAACAATGCTCTTCAAAGCATTGCTAAAACTGTATAGACTTTTATTGTGGAACTCAAGAATTAAACAATGCTCATCAAAGATTTTCTAAATTGCAAGGACTACTTCTATTGTGGAACTCAAGAATTAAAAAATGCTCATTAAAACCTTGCTAAATTGCATAGACTTCTAATGTGGAACTCAAGAATGAAACAATGTTGATCAAGCTTTGCTTAATTTGTATAGACTTCTATTATGAACTTACAAATTAAACAATGCTCTTCAAAGCTTTGCTAAATTGCGAAGACGGATTTTATTGTGGAACTCAAGAATTAAACAATGGTTATCAAAGCTTAGCTAAATTCTATAGACTTCTAATGTGGAAGTAAAGAATGAAATAATGCTCATCGAAGCTTTGCTTAAATTGCATAGACTTCTATTGTGGAACACAAGAATTAAATAATGCTCAACAATGCTTTGCTAAACTGCGAAGACTACTTCTGTTGTGGAACTCACCAATTAAACAATGCTCATTAAAATTATGCTAAATTGCATAGACTTCTAACGTGGAACTCAAGTGTTAAACGATGCTCATCAATGCTTTGCTAAATTGCATAGACTTGTAATGTGGAACCCAAGAATGAAACAATGCACATTAAAGCTTTGCTAAATTGTATAGACTTCTATTGTGTAACACAAGAATCAAACGATGCTCATCAAAGCTTTGCTTAAATTGCATAGACTTCTATTGTGGAACTCAAGAATTAAATGATGCTCATCAAAGCTTTGCAAAATTGCATAGCCTTCTAATGTGGAATTCCATAATGAGACAATGCTCGTCAAAGCTTTGCTTAAATTGCATAGAGTACTATTGTGGAACTCAAGATTAAGGAAATGCTCATCAAATCTTTGCTAAATTAAGAAGACTACTTCTATTGTCGAACTCAAGAATAAAACCATGTTCATCAAAGCTTTGCTAAATTTCATACACTTCTAATGTGGAACTCAAGAATGAAACAATGCTCTTCAAAGCATTGCTTAAATTGCATAGACTTCTATTGTGGAACTCAAGAATTAAACAATGTTCATCAAAGCTTTGCTTAAATTGCATAGACTTCTATTGTGGAACTCATGAATAAAACGATGCTCATCAAAGCTTTGCTAAATTGCATAGACTTCTAATGTGGAACTCAAGAATGAAACAATGATCGTCAAAGCTTTGCTTAAATTGCGTAGACTTCTATTTTGGAACATAAGAATGAAATAATGCTCATAAAAGCTTTTCTAAATTGCATGGACTTCTATTATCGAACTCAAGTATCAAACTATGCTCATCAATGCTTTGCTAAAATTGCATAGACTTTTATTGTGGAACTCAAGAACTAAACAATGCTTATCAAAGCTTTGCTAAATTGCATAGACTTCTATCGTGGAACTCAAGAATGAAACAATCCTCATCAAAGCATTGCTTAAATTGTATAAACTTCTGTTGTGGAACTCAAGTATTAAACAATGCTATCCAAGGAACTTTTTCGCTTTCTCTCTCTTCTTTCTCTCTCTTCCCCTGATTCTCTCTAACGGTGGTGCGATCTAGTTTTCGGTTCATCGGTGCTGCTTTTCCGACGTATTTCATTTAATTGGTGAAGCAATTTCTCTTCTATTTCCGTTGTCCTAATGGGTGCATCATCCAAAGCGGATTGATTGAAGGAAGTGAAAGTTAAACCTCCGGATAAAAGTGCTGCTGTCCGGTATGTTAGGACTGAAAGTGGATGTGAATGAGTTAGTTCCTCCTGGGGTTATTGATCAAACTTCAGCTACGATCTATAAAGCTCGTCGTAAGCCAAGTGTGTCTGGAGCTGTTGCGTCAGGGATTGGTAAAGCTGAATGGAAAATGGAGGGGAAAGCTTTCAGAGTTAAGAACAGAGTTCGGAAGTTGGTGGATGGGTTATCATCGATGGATGCTGAGGATTACGACAATGAAGAAGGTTATGAAGAGGTATCGGGAGATGATATGGAATCTATATCAGCCTGGGATTCGGATTCTAACATTTCTATTCCTGGATCTGATTGTAAAGTGAAGGGATTGAAGTATGGTGGTGCTGGGGAGGTGAAAAATGATGGAGCTCAAGTTGTGTCTATTCCTTCAGGTAACACTGCTAATTTGATGAAAAATTGGGATGGGTCGAAATTGAGTAATGATTTACAGGATCCTAATTTGGAATTGAAGAATGTTACTAGTGAAATGATTAGGGTGAATCCTAATATTGCGGTGATTGATGTCAATAAACATGATAGTTCTAAGTTGGTTGAAAATGAAGTTGTGAAGTCTAGAGCTGATGGGGATAAGATTGTTATCAGTAATGAAGAATTTATTCCGGGGATTGGCTTTCAATTTCTTAATGATTTGAAGGTGGAGAAGTCTATGGGGAAGGATTTAGACAGTGAGAAGAATCAGGAAATGGATGTTGATATGTCAAATTTGAAAAAGCAAGTCAATGAAAAGGAAAGTAATACTGATGATGGTTCTTTTGAAGAGGAGGGGGAAAATGATTCTAGTGAGGATGAAACTAGTGTAGATGAGGAAATTGAAATGGAAGAAGAGGCTAATGCTAAGATAAATATTGAAACTAGTTGCAAGATTAAGTCTGGTACTGTTATCAATAACATTAATATGCTTCCCTCTATTTTGGGGGATGCTAATAATTGCAAAAGGGTGGAAGGTGAAATGCAGGGGAATTTGTTGAATTCTTATGCGGGTGTGCTAAAGGGTAATAGACATAAGGGTAAGATTGATGTTAGATTCATTCCAGGGGAAAATGGTGAAGATGTTGGACCTGTAATTATACCGATTGAGAATCTGAAGAATGCGAGTGTTCCATATACTAATACTCTATATGGATATATGATTGATAAGAAGATGGCGTTTCCTGTGATTCAGAAAGAAGTTAGAAGGTTGTGGAAGAATGTGGGTCTGGAAGAGGTATTCATGAACAGCAAAGGCTTTTTCTTTTTTAAATTCAGTGATAAGTAGGGGATGTTATCTATTCTGGAGGGTAGTCCATGGTTATTGTTTAATAATATGCCATTATTTCTTCAAAGGTGGAGACCAGGATTGACATTAACTAAGAATAAGCATGATAAAATTCCGGTGTGGATTAAAATTTTTGATTTGCCTTTGGAAGTATGGAGTGTTGAAAATTTATGTATAATTGCTAGCAAGATAGGGATTCCACTGGCTTTTGACTCTTTTACGGAGGAAATGTGTTTGGAACATAAAGGAAGGAATGCTTATGCTAGAATTCTTGTTGAAATGGCAGCAGAGAAGGAATGGAGAAAGAAGATAGATATTTCTACATGGGATTTTGTTTCTAATTCTGCTGTGATTCAAAGTTTTGATGTTGAATATGCTTGGATTCCTTCTAGATGTAATCATTGTAAAGTTTATGGGCATATGGATAAAGTTTGTGCTGCAGCTATGAATGTTGAGAAAGTGGTTAAGAATGGGGATGAGAGGAACTTAAAGAACAATAAAGGGAAGGAAGTGGTTAGTGGGGATGGATTTACAGAAGTCAGTCATAAGAAGGTGATAGGTAGCAATAATGGTGAAGGCACTAGTAAGGCTCAGGAGGGTTATATTCAATCGTATAGTCAGAGGAATAATGGGAAGAAGGGGAATTGGAGCAGGGGTAATAATTCAAAAGGCAATAATGGGTATAGAGGTGGTAATGGTAAAGGGCAGAGTTGGAATTGGAACAATAAAGGAATAAGTCATTGGAATTTAGAAAAGAACAGAAATTATGAGAAGTTTGCTAATGGGCAGAATTTGTTTGATAGTCAGGGGTTAAAGGAGAATAAAATGCAGGAGTATGTTATTAAAAAGGATAATAAAAGAGAGGAGGGTAATAAAAGTCTAGTAAGTGTGACAAAAACAGGTGATGGCTTTAGTAATAAAAATAGATTTGAAATTTTAGGAGAGATTGAAGAGGAAGTTTTGGATAAAATGGAAGAGGATGCTAAGAGTGAGAAGATAGTTATCCATCGGATTGAAGATTGTGGTGGTGCTGATGTGGGTGCTAAAGAAATAGTGAATAATAAAATGCTGCCATCAATTAAGGGGGAGGGGGAGAAAAAAGGAAATGAAAGTAATAAAATGAAGAAAGGCAGAATGGAATTGGAAAACAATAACAGCAAAATGGGGATTTCTTCGGCATTTGAGGAGGTAAATGCCAAAAACTCTATTATTTCCCAATGATGTCTATAGGTGCTTGGAATGTTAGGGGTTTGAATAAATATGTTAAGCAGAAGGAGGTTATTGATGTTATTAGGAGTAATAACCTTGGTATTTGTGCTGTGGTAGAATCTCATGTTGTAACAACCCGAAATTTCATATCACTTCTTGTAAATCAAATTGTAATCCAATTCGATCAACCAAACGCCGTTTCCAAATCCGTTTCCGATTTCGCCATTTAATTAAGTCGTTAACTCGTATTGATCTAAAATGACTTAATGGGTGTCTTAATACCATTTGAAATCATTCTAACACCCCATAATAGTTATCGGAATGATTCTAGAATCGACCGTATCGGGTTACGGCAACTTGGTCGGGTGCGACCAAAAGCCCCGCCTAATGCCGATATCGGGTAGAATTCCGTCGTGCCCAATTCCCGAGCACTATATAAGTGATTCAAAGCTTTCATTTGAATCTTTTGGCCATTTCTTCCATAAACACTTCCAACCTCTCTCCTCATCCAAAATCAAAGGTCCAAAAACAAAGAATTAAGGCTCCAAATCAAAGAGGTAACATCCCTAACTTGTTATCTAACCTCTTTAGCCTTCAATTTGATGTTTAAATTGAGTTTTAGGACCTAGAACATGCGTTTACTGCCAAGGATCAAGCTTGGGCCGTAAACACCTAAAAATGGGGTTTTTAAGCCAATTAACCCTTCCAAATCATTGTTGGGACTTAGATACGACCTTAAGGCTTGCAAATTGGGACTTGAAACAATTAAAACATGAATTTTGTGGAAAAAAAGAGAGTTTACGGCCAAGGCTTGTTCTTGGGCCGTAAACTCCTCAAAAATGGGGATTTAACACCTTAAAACATGTCAAAATGCCTGGTAACTCAACCAATAGCCTTGTGGTAAATCCTAGATCCATCTAAAAATAGTTTAGGGGTTTGTAACACATCAAAATACCACATATATGAGTTTATGGCCTAGGCACATACCCTTTGGCCGTAAACTCATGAAACTATGTCAAAAGATGCATCTAATTCACCCCAAAGGCTTGGATAAATTTCTAGAATCACATGTGATTGTTTTAAGTGTCAAAAGTTGATTATTCATGAGCATAGGAGAGTTTACGGCCATAGAACATGCTTCTAGGCCGTAAACTCCTAAAAGTATGTTAAATGGTGCCATAAATTCATATCAAGGCTTGGAAAATTAACTAGAATCACATGTGATTGTTCTTTGTACCTCAAATGAATTATTCTTGACCATAGTAGAGTTTACGGCTGTAAACTCCAAGTTTAAGGCCGTAAACTCCCTTTTAAATGGTATAAATCCAAACAAATTAATCCAAGGCATTTTAGAAGTCAATTCCAACAATCCCCATGTCCATTCAAGCCATTAAACCCTCAAAATCACACCAACATGAGTTTAAGGCCGTAAACTCAAGTATGTGTGTTATGTGGCCGTAAAATCCATTAAATGTCTACTCTTGGGGAGTAAACTCAAATCCTAAAGTCCCTAGTGCCAATACACGTCCGTAGATGTCACCCGGGTCACTCCAAACGCTCGTTTTGAGGTGTTTAACCTCGTTGGAGTGTAATGTTCCATAAGATTAGTGATTGTAAATCTAATTAGTTACATATGGACATTATTACATTTTACATAGGGACATCGCAAGTAATCAAGCCCTGAACTAACGTCTAGTGTCCAAAACCGTCGCATTCCCGAGTCTAGTGAGTTCATACCCCTACCTTTTTCCATTGTTTTCACTGTTTTCAGGGGGGACACAAGCAAAGTACAAGGGTTTCTTGTACTCAAACATTTGTTTTCGTGTGTGTGTTTCATACTTTATATGCTTTTAATACTGATTGATACAACTGATAACCATTCGAGCATGCAGATCACGTAAACATTTATTTGTGAAATGAGTTTTATAAACTGTTATGTTATATATATTTCACAAATGTTTTCCACATTTTATCAGTTAAAAGCATGACATTAGAACACATGAACAATATAATTTGTACACTGTCTTGTCCTTGGTAACATTCCACATAGATACGCGAATGGAGGATTATCATTTTATTACTAGTAAATTTGTTATTCCTGTATGATTGGAGACACGTCCTCGGCGAACACTCCACAGAGATACGCGAGTGGAGGACTACACCCGTAACCAGAATCTCTGGGATTTAGAGAGCGTGACTTGAGTGTATAGATCTATACGGGGCTGACTACCCCCACCTGGCTGCTAGCTACAGCCGAACCGAAATGGTTCAAGGGTGACGAAAGTCATAAGGATGTGGACTACTTATTGCCACAGGTTAAGTCCATCGTATGGTTATGGAACTCGCAATTAGGATAACAGAGATTTACTTATAGTAATAATGAATAACTTTATACATCTTTTACATTGAAAACCAACATTCAGGAAAGCATGAGGCCTTCCTGGGGAACATATACATAACTAGAAAAGTGTAACTAAATAGATAACATTACATCTTTTACAATTGATAACTCACAATCAGGAATGTATGGGACTTTCCTGGGGATACATTGGAACTCAAACAGAACAGTTTAACAAACCGGATAATCAAACTATACATTTTTCACATGAGTAAACGTGTTTTCAGTGTACAAACCTACTATACCTTGTAATTGTGAGACAACAATCAACTTTTAAGAAAATGTGGGATTTTCTTGGCGTGTGTTACATTTTCAGAAACAGAAAGGAAACATAAACATTTTCATAAAACAAAACTACTTATGAACTCACCAGCGTTATGCTGATTTTCAAAACCGCTTGTGTTCTCAGTTCAACGTTAGAACAGGTACTGAAGATCCTTTTTGCTCAAAGTCGGAATGCTCAGAAGACCCGTTTCATTTTGTTCATATATATATATATATATATATATATATATATATATATATATATATATATATATATATATATATATATATATATATATATATATATATATATATATATACTATGTAACACAACTGTACAAGTTTACTTTTGAAAAAAATTGTAAAACTTTTATATGTAATGTAATGGTTGTTCTACTTTACTTACTATGTACATTGGATTTGATACTCAACGTGGAGTCAACCCCGGAAATGTTTCCGCCTTCGGTTTTCGGTGTGTGACAGATTGGTATCAGAGCCCTTGTTTATAGTGAATAAAGTATACCAAACCTTACATGGTATAAAACTATAAACATTAAAGGGGCCTAAGTGCTCTGAAATAAAAGTATCTTCAAACTATAAGTATTTTCAAAAAAATATATAAGTATTCCGAGCAGTCAAGATCCGTAATTACAAGTAGAACAAAACATAAGTAAATTGGTGTTGTGTACTGTGGTTAAACCTGGGCAGTTATGTAGTTGTGTCTAGGGTCAATATAGCCCTGCCAACTATATTCATTCGAGACACGGCCAACATGTGCTTGGGAGTGACTGTAGTACGCGACATGCCTAAAACTTACCCTAATACCACAAACGTCGCGCCAGTGTAGTAACGAATCATGAAATACTATGGGAGTATTTCTCGAGCTAATTCCTTGTAAAAATCCTCGTTCACGTAAAGATCCTCGATCATTCCATTAGCGATAGTTTACTTGCTTCGATTACTCTTTCCTGTTTTATCGCTTATTTGGAATTAATATCTGTCATATCTCTCGACTCAATTCAGAGGACTTATCATCCTCTCTTTCTTGATCTTATTAGATCAAGATGCCTCCTAGAAAGATACCCAGCTCAAAGACCAACAACCCTCCGCCGCCACCTCCTCCTGAAATTGATCCCGTGTTATTCCAAACAGTTGTTACCGCCGCGGTGGCAGCTGCTATGTCCCAATTAAACACCCGTGGTTCAGGAGGTGGTACTCAAGATCAAGAAAGTAATCAGGAATACCGAAAGGAGGGTTCCTACAAGGACTTCATGAATGCGAAGCCTTCATCCTTCGATGACACTGGTGGTGTCATTTCCTTGTCTCGATGGTTCGAGAAAATCGAATCCATCTTCGAAATCTGTGCCTATGTTGAGTCCGATAAAGTCAAATTTGCAGCCTGTACCTTCAGTGATAAAGCCTTGACTTGGTGGAATGGCCGAGTCAAATCCTTGACCCTACCTGTAGCCAATGCCATGGGCTGGGACGCCATGAAAGAACTCCTCCTTGCTGAATATTGTCCCCGTGGTGAAATGCAGAAGCTAGAGCACGAGCTCTGGAACCTGAAAATGAAAGGTTCTGACATTGCTGCATACGTTTCCCGATTTGATGATCTCGCACTCCTTTGCCCTAGTTTGGTCACTCCTGAAAGCAAAAAGATCGAGAGGTTTATTTGGGGGCTAACTAATCCAACAAAAGCTCATGTCTTAGCTGCTCACCTGGACACATATGATAGTGCTAAGACTTTAGCCCAAGCCATAATTGACCACCGTGATGATGTCGAGGAAACCACCACCGCCCCTGAGTCGACTAAAAGCAGTGGTGAGAAAAGAAAATTCTGGAAGAAGAAGAAGGGTCAATCTTCCCAAGGCTCCTCCAAAAGACAACAAACAGTAGCAGTCCATGCTGCTACTACCCTTGTTGCTGCTGCTTCTGTTGTGGGAACCACAACTCCAACTCCTACCAGCCGGTATGCTGGTAATCTTCCCCTATGTGATAAGTGCAAGTATCACCACAATCCTGGCCCCTTGTCGAGAACTTTCCTGTACCAATTGTGGTAAGAAGGGGCACTCAGTCCGATTCTACAAAGCTCCGGCCCAATCGGCCAATCAATCTTCGGGAGCAGGCGTTGGTCAAGCCTGCTACAACTGTGGTGAGGCTGGGCACTTTAAAAGGAACTGCCCCAAAAAGTCTACTGCTGATAACACCGGAAGGGTCCTCGCTATGGGACGGGAGGAAGCGGTCGCTGATCCCACTATTGTCTCGGGTACGTTCCTTCTCGACAACTCATATGCTAATATTCTTTTCGATTCGGGTGCTGAGAGGAGCTTTATTAGTCATGCATTCAAACATAACCTAAAACATAATTCCCGACCTTTAACCGAAACGTTTACCGTCGAAATGGTGAACGGTGAGAAAGAAAGCGCGAGCGAAGTATTCGTAGGTTGCACCCTTACCCTGAATGACCATTCGTTTCCTATCGATCTTATGCCGATATCCATAAAGAGCTTTGATGTCATCATTGGCATGGATTGGTTGAGTCCAATCATGCGGATATCCTTTGTTTTGAAAAAGCCATCCGTCTCAACCTTCCTTCGGGTCAAACTCTCATAATCTATGGCGATAAACTCGGTTCCAACCTTTGTATCATCTCTTGCATCAAAGCTCAGAAACTTTTGCGAAAGGAGTGTGTTGCATTCTTGGCCCATGTAATCAACGAGAAGCAGGAAGTTAAAGACCTCGCGAGCATCCCCGAAGTCTGTAACTTTCCTGATGTGTTTCCCGAAGAGCTTCCAGGAATCCCTCCCGAGCGTCAGGTCGAGTTCCGTATTGACCTAATTCCTGGAGCTACTCCCGTAGCGAAGTCTCCGTATCGCTTATCTCCAGTAGAGATGCAGGAGTTATTCAGTCAACTCAATGAGTTGCTCAGTAAAGGATTCATTAGACCGAGTTCCTCACCCTGGGGAGCTCCGGTTTTGTTTGTCAAGAAGAAAGATGGATCCTTTCGTATGTGTATTGATTATCGCGAGCTGAACAAGTTGATTGTCAAAAACCGATATCCTCTTCCGCGAATAGATGACCTCTTCGATCAACTCCAGGGAGCCAGTTACTTTTCCAAGATAGAACTTCGGTCAGGGTACCATCAGTTATGAGTTCATGAAAGTGACGTTTCCAAAACAGCTTTCAGGACTCGATATGGACACTACGAGTTCGTAGTGATGCCCTTTGGTTTAACCAACGCACCGGCGGTGTTCATGGACCGGATGAACCGGGTGTGTCGTCCTTATCTAGACAAGTTTGTCATTGTGTTTATTGATGACATACTCGTCTATTCCCGAAGCGAAGAAGACCACAAACAACACTTGAGGCTAGTGTTGGAAACCCTTCGATCCGAGAAGCTGTACGCGAAATTTTCCAAATGCGAGTTCTGGATTTGGAAGGTAACTTTCCTCGGTCACGTGGTAAGCGAGGAGGGTATTCATGTAGATCCTTCCAAGATAAAGGCGATAGAGAATTGGTCAGCACCGAAGACACCTACAGAAATCTGACAATTTTTGGGTCTCGCTGGCTATTATCGAAGATTCATCCAGAACTTTTCCAGAATCGCTAAACCTCTAACCACCCTAACACAGAAAGGTGTACCCTTTTGTTGGAGTGATAAACAAGAAACCACATTCCAGACGCTGAAGAAAGCCTTGTACAGCGCGCCCGTTCTGTCCCTACCCGAGGGGACAGAGGACTTCATTGTCTACTGTGATGCGTCTACTCAAGGCTTAGGCTGTGTGCTTATGCAAAGAGGAAAGATGATTGCTTATGCCTCTAGACAATTGAAAGCACACGAGGTTAACTATACCACACACAACTTGGAGTTAGGAGCCGTGGTCTTTGCATTGAAGATTTGAAGACATTACCTCTACGGAACCAAGTGCACGATCTTCACCGATCACAAGAGCCTGCAACACATCTTTGACCAGAAAGACTTAAACATGAGACAAAGGCGATGGGTAGAACTACTCAGTGATTACGAGTGTGAAATCCGTTACCATCCCGGCAAGGCCAATGTGGTAGCAGATGCCCTTAGCCGCAAGGAGAGTGCAGGTGTAACAACCCGGAATTCATATTCCTAAATGTAACCCTTTTCGCGACTCGTTCCAATCATCCAAACGCCGTTTCCGATTTCGTTTTCGTTTCCGACATTTTATTAAGTCGTTAATGAAAATTTTATTTTATGACTTAAAAAGTGTCTTAATACCCTTAGAACTCATTCTAACGTCTCGCATTAATGATCGGAACATTTTTAGAACCAACCATATCGGGTAACGGCAAATTGGCCGGGTACGACCAAAAGCCCCGTTTAAAGCCGGTATCGGGTAAAATTTCATCGTGTCCAAATCCCGAACACTATTTAAAGTGTTCTAAGACTTCATTTTGAAGCTTTTGCTTCATTCTACAACTTCACTCCAACCTCTCTCCTCAAACTAGATTTAAGGGTAAAATCTCATAGTTTAAGGCTTCAAATCATCAAGGTACCTTCCCTAATTTGTTTTGGAACCTCTCTAGCCTTCAAATTCGAGTTTAAACCATGGATTATGGCCATTACCATGAGTTTAGGTCCCTAGAACTATCCCAGGCCGTAAACTCATATAAAAGGGGTTTTTGGAGCAACAAAACCCTTCCAAACCTCAATTGGACCTTGAATATGGCTAGATGACTTTATGAAATGAAATTAGAATGCCTCAAACCAAGATTTAAAGCCTTGTATATGAGTTTACGGCCCTGGAAGGTGCCTAGGCCGTAAACACATATTTAAAGGGGTTTTAAGCCCTTAAACCCTTCCATGACTCAACCAAGCCTTAGATATGATTTTTAGAAATTGGACTATGGACTTAGAACACATTTAACATGAATTTTGAGGGACTTATGTGAGTTTACGGCCAAGGCATGAGCTTGGGCCGTAAACTCCTCAATATTGGGTGTAAACTCAATTTCAAAGTGTTAGAAAGCCATCCAACACCACCAAAAGCCTTGGAATAAATCATAGGGTCTACCAAAAATAGTTTAAGGACTTTAAACTCATCAAAACCCCACATTTGAGAGTTTACGGCCATAGAACATACCCCATGGCCGTAAACTCCTAAAAGTGTGCCAAATGGTGCCCAAAACTCATTTCTAGGTTTGTAGGAATTTTTAGAATCACATGTGATTGATTTTGGGACCTTAACAACAATTATTCTAGGGGATATGAGAGTTTACGGCCATAGACCCCATGCCTAGGCCGTAAACTCCTTTAAGTGTTGCATTTGGTGAATTTAATCCATCCCAAGCCTTAGGTAAAATTAATCCAAGCATTTCCAAGTGGTATTGACCCTATGTGACCCATTAAACACCATAAACCACCCCCACCATGAGTTTACGGCCGTAAACTCATGGGGAATGGGTGTTTAGGCCATAAACTCAATTAGGAAGTTTACTCTTGGGGAGTAAACTCAAATCCCAAGTCCCTCGCTTCATTTCCCGTCCGTAGATGTCACCCGGGTCACTCCAAACACCCGTTTTGAGGTGTTTTCATTCGTTGGAGTGTAACTTCGTATCTAATTAGAGTTTGTAAATCTAATTAGATATATTTGTATGCCATTTCATTTTACATAGGAACCTCGCTTGTTATCAGGCCTCGATTCGACGTTTAGCATCCGAAATCGTCACGTTTCTCGTCCGGTGAGTTCATACCCCTACCCTTTTTCAATAGTTTTTCAATGTTTTTAGAGGGGAATACAAGCAAAAGTACAAGAATAGCTTGTACTTAAACTTATGATTTCAATCAAATGGTTTCGTAATTGTACATTTTATGAATTGAAAACCTTTTAACAAACTGTTTTAACTTGCAGGGTTGTTTGTTTTAATCCGATTTTCAATTCTTAATATATATTGATATGTAGTATTCTTTAGATTGATTGTTCTCGTTTAAATCGATAAAGCACATAAACCATCGTAATGTCTGTAATAAAACACTAAGGTTCGAGTGTAAAAGTCAGACACCATTAGAAAACATAAAACATCTGTATATCCTTAACAATACACCTAGGTTCGAGTGTGATAGATAAATACCATCACAACACTCAAATCAATTGTAACGTCCTTAATAAAACACCTAGGATCAAGTGTAAAGGACAGGTACGTAGAACATAACTAGTCGTAAATACTACTTTCCTAGTCGAAAAGTAAAGAATAATCTTAATGGTTGGAGACACGTCCTTGGTAACACGTCCCTTGGCACGAGATAGTGGAGGACTAACCCTGTAACCAGAATCTCCGTTTGCAGGAGAGCGTGGCTTGAGTGTATAGATCTATACGGGACTGACAATCCCGCACCTGGCTGCTAGCTACAGTCGAACCGAAAGGTTCAAGGGTGACGAAAGTCATAAAAAGGATACTGGCTCCGACGCGAGTCATATCTAGTCTGAGTATGGTTAAGGACTCGCAATCTAGATTATTAACACTTTAGACTCTTTTACTAGCTTTATGTACGTAGTAAAGCTAACGTACATTTAGGGATATCAGGTACACACACATTAAGGAAAACATGGGGTTTTCCTATGAATAATAATGAACATAACTAGAACCAGTAAAGACACACACACACAGTCAGGGAAACATGGGGTTTTCCTGGGAAGGACACCGAACATAATCAGAACTGGTAACAGTTCACACACACACAGTCAGGAGAACATGGGGTTCTTTCTGAGTAATAGTAGTACTTAATTAGAAAAGTGTAATAAATTAAACAATTGAACTACATTTCTCAAGAACAATCATGTTTTTATTTTACATTGTTTTCTTTACTTTCGGATTTGGAAACTAACTTTACATAAGAAAATATGGGATTTTCTTGGATAACCACTTTTTCAGGAAAACAAAGGAACTCGTACATTTTCAGAAAAACTAACCGCTTATGAAAGCACCAGCTTTATGCTGATTTTCAAACCGCTTGTATTCTCAGGTCCGTGTTAGACAGGTACCCGAAGATCCTTTTGTGCGAAGACGGAGTTTTCAGAAGACTCGTTTCGTGTTGTTCATATATACTATGTATCACTTGTATAACTTATGCTTTTGAAACAAATGTAAAACTTTTCTATATGTAATGTAATGGTTGTTTACTTTACTTACTATGCACATTGGATTTGATACTCAACGTGGAGTCAACCCTGGAAATGTTTCCGCCTTTGGTTTTCGGGGTGTGACAGATTGGTATCAGAGCCAGGGCACGGGTCGATGTGTTCGACGGGGACGTCGAACCCTATAATGGGGGGTGAAAGTGGGTTAGATCTGATCCCACATCGGCTGGGAAGGAGAACTAAGCATTCCTTATAAGGGGTGTAGATACCTTCCCTATCACAACGCGTTTTAAAGCCGTGAGGGCAGCAGATCCCATAAGAACTCTGCAGTTAAGCGTGCTCGGGCGGGAGTAGTACCAGGATGGGGAAGTCCTCGTGCCAAGTGGCCCAAAGCGGACAATATTGTGATACGTGCCAGAGGGGGATGTTACAAATCTCTGAACTAAAAGTATCCTTCAAAGTATAAGTATTTTCGAAAGTATATAAGTATACCGACTCGTCGAGATCCGTAACTACAAGTAGAACAGAACATAAGTAAATGGGTGTTGTACGCTGCGGTTAAACCTGAGAAGTTATGTAGTCGTGTCTAGGATCAATATAGCCTGGCCAACTATATTCATTCGAGACACGGCCAACATGTGCTTGGGAGTGACTGTGGTAAGCGGTATGCCTAAGACTTACCCTGATACCACAAACATCGAGCCAGTGTCGTATCGAATCATGAAATACTATGGGAGTATTTCTCGAGCTAATCCTTGGTAGAAATTCTTGTTCATGCCTTGTTCTTTGATTATTCCCTTAGCGATAATTTCCTTGCTTTATCGCTTATTCAGCATATATCTGTTATATCTCTTGATTCAGTTCAGGGGACTTATCATCCTCTATTTCTTGATCTTATTAGATCAAGATGCCTCCTTGAAGAAGATCCAACTCCAACAACCCTCCGCCACCACCGCCTCCCCAAATTGATCCAGTAGTATTCCAGGCAGTTGTTACAGCTGCAGTAGCAGCTGCCATGTCTCAACGGAACTCCGACGGTTCCGGTAGTTCAGGAGGTGGTACCCAAACCCAAAACCAAGATAGCAACCAGGGACGCCGGAAAGAGGGTTCCTATAAGGATTTTATGAATGCCAAACCCACGTCTTTCGATGGCACTGGGGGTGTCATTTCCCTTACCCGATGGTTCGAGAAGATCGAATCCATCTTTGAAATCTGCGCTTGTTCAGAATCAGACAAGGTGAAGTTTGCCGCCTGCACCTTTCTCGACAAAGCTCTGACTTGGTGGAACGGCCGAGTCAAATCCTTAACCTTACCTGTAGCCAACGCCATGGGTTGGGAAGCCATGAAGGAACTTCTGCTGGCTGAGTACTGCCATCGGGGCGAAATGCAGAAGTTAGAACATGAACTGTGGAACTTGAAGATGAAAGGTTCCGACATCACTGCTTATACTTCCAGGTTCGATGACTTGGCACTACTTTGCCCGGGAATGGTTACCCCGGAGAGTAAGAAGATAGAGAGATTTATCTGGGGGCTGACTCAGCCAACGAAAGGAAACGTCATAACTGCGAGGCCGGATACGTACGATAGCGCCAAGTGCTTAGCACAAATCCTAATCGATCATAGTGATGACCTTGAAGAGGCAGCTATCACTCCCGAGCCGACAGTGAGGAGTGGTGTGAAAAGAAAACTTGGGAAGAAAGAGAAAAGCCAGACATCGCACGAATCTTCAAAGAGACAGCAAACGGTGGCAATTCATGCTGTCACTTCCTCTGCAACTGTTTCTGTTGATGGATACTCAAATCGAAAATCTGCTAATAGGTATGCTGGAACCCTTCCTAGTTGTGGCAAGTGCAACTATCATCATCTTCCGTCCGGTCCATGTATAGAGGTAATTTGCAACAAATGTGGCATAAAGGGTCACATGGCGAAAAACTGTAAGACACCAACTCAATCAACGAGTCAAACTTCCGGAGTGGGCATCGGTCGGGCCTGCTATAGTTGTGGAGAAGTAGGGCATCTCAAGCGAAACTGCCCCAAGGCTGCAACACCTGGGAACACCGGAAGAGTTCTAGCGATAGGACGAGAGGAGACAGTCACCGATCCCGCCGTTGCCACAGGTATATTTCCCCTCGTTAAATTTATATGTCTGTGATTCTTTCCGATTCTAGCACCGAAAGAAATTCGTTAATCACCCATTTGAACATTTTCTAACCCCGTCGTTTGCGAGTGACCAAAAATGTGTACCTTCGAGATGGTTATCACGTGAGAACGAGAACGCTTGTGTCGTCTCCATAGACTGTATTCTAAATCCGAGCGATTATTCTTTTCCATCCGATCTATTGGCAAACTTTCTATGAAATGCTTTGATGTCATCTTTAGCATGTAATGACCGAGCCTCATTTATGTTGTCTTTTCTAGTTTCGAGAAAGCTATTCGTTCTAACCTTTTCTCCGACTCGTCATGATCCTCGTACATCAAAGCTTAAAAAGTTTTCCCATGTATCTCTCGTCCGAGAAATCATCGAGAAACGAGTAGTCTACGATTCTTTCCCCGATACTATTTCCAAAGAATTCTTGAGAATTCTTTCCAAACGCATAGCTCAGTCTCACATCGACCTAATCCCGATAATTTCCTCGTAGATAAACCTCAGTAAGCACGATGTGTGCAAGTCAGCAATCAGGGCATGATACGATCACCACGAGGTACTAGTGGCACCCTTCGGTCGAACCATCATCTTGATCGTGTAGATAAGTAAAGCAGCCATACTCGTAGATCCTTCCAAAAGCTAAGGCAATAAGGAATTAGTAGACACCGGGAACACCCATGGAAACCTGTCGATTCTTGGGTTCCGTCGACTATAATCATAGATTCATGTAGAAGTTTCCCTTAGAACCATCGGACCCTTAGTTACTCTGTCATGTGAAAGTGTACCCACTTGTTGGATGTCTTATCCTGGAAAGACATAAAAGCTTAACTTGTCGAACCTTAGACACTTCGTGATCTTTGTTCGAATCTTTGAATTTCGGGACGAAATTCCCTCTAACGGGGGGATAATGTAACAACCCGAAATTCATATTCCTAAATGTAACCCTTTTTCGCGACTCGTTCCAATCATCCAAACGCCGTTTCCGATTTCGTTTCCGACATTTTATTAAGTCGTTAATGAAAATTTTATTTTATGACTTAAAAAGTGTCTTAATACCCTTAGAACTCATTCTAACGTCTTGCATTAATGATCAGAACATTTTTAGAAGCAACCATATCGGGTAACGGCAAATTGGCCGGGTACGACCAAAAGCCCCGTTTAAAGCCGGTATCGGGTAAAATTTCATCGTGTCCAAATCCCGAACACTATTTAAAGTGTTCTAAGACTTCATTTTGAAGCTTTTGCTTCATTCTACAACTTCACTCCAACCTCTCTCCTCAAACTAGATTTAAGGGTAAAATCTCATAGTTTAAGGCTTCAAATCATCAAGGTACCTTCCCTAATTTGTTTTGGAACCTCTCTAGCCTTCAAATTCGAGTTTAAACCATGGATTATGGCCATTACCATGAGTTTACGGCCCTAGAACTATCCCAGGCCGTAAACTCATATAAAAGGGGTTTTTGGAGCAACAAAACCCTTCCAAACCTCAATTGGACCTTGAGTATGGCTAGATGACTTTATGAAATGGAATTAGAATGCCTCAAACCAAGATTTAAAGCCTTGTATATGAGTTTACGGCCCTGGAAGGTGCCTAGGCCGTAAACACATATTTAAAGGGGTTTTAAGCCCTTAAACCCTTCCATGACTCAACCAAGCCTTAGATATGATTTTTAGAAATTGCACTATGGACTTAGAACACATTTAACATGAATTTTGAGGGACTTATGTGAGTTTACGGCCAAGGCATGAGCTTGGGCCGTAAACTCCTCAATATTGGGTGTAAACTCAATTTCAAAGTGTTAGAAAGCCATCCAACACCACCAAAAGCCTTGGAATAAATCATAGGGTCTACCAAAAATAGTTTAAGGACTTTAAACTCATCAAAACCCCACATTTGAGAGTTTACGGCCATAGAACATACCCCATGGCCGTAAACTCCTAAAAGTGTGCCAAATGGTGCCCAAAACTCATTTCTAGGTTTGTAGGAATTTTTAGAATCACATGTGATTGATTTTGGGACCTTAACAACAATTATTCTAGGGGATATGAGAGTTTACGGCCATAGACCCCATGCCTAGGCCGTAAACTCCTTTAAGTGTTGCATTTGGTGAAGTTAATCCATCCCAAGCCTTAGGTAAAATTAATCCAAGCATTTCCAAGTGGTATTGACCCAATGTGACCCATTAAACACCATAAACCACCCCCACCATGAGTTTACGGCCGTAAACTCATGGGGAATGGGTGTTTAGGCCATAAACTCAATTAGGAAGTTTACTCTTGGGGATTAAACTCAAATACCAAGTCCCTCGCTTCATTTCCCGTCCGTAGATGTCACCCGGGTCACTCCAAACACCCGTTTTGAGGTGTTTTCGTTCGTTGGAGTGTAACTTCGTATCTAATTAGAGTTTGTAAATCTAATTAGATATATTTGTATGCCATTTCATTTTACACAGGAACCTCGCTTGTTATCAGGCCTCGATTCGACGTTTAGCATCCGAAATCGTCACGTTTCTCGTCCGGTGAGTTCATACCCCTACCCTTTTTCAATGGTTTTTCAATGTTTTCAGGGGGGAATACAAGCAAAAGTACAAGAATAGCTTGTACTTAAACTTATGATTTCAATCAAATGGTTTCGTAATTGTACATTTTATGAATTGAAAACCTTTTAACAAACTGTTTTAACTTGCAGGGTTGTTTGTTTTAATCCAATTTTCAATTCTTAATATATATTGATATGTTGTATTCTTTAGATTGATTGTTCTCGTTTAAATCGATAAAGCACATAAACCATCGTAATGTCTGTAATAAAACACTAAGGTTCGAGTGTAAAAGTCAGACACCATTAGAAAACATAAAACATCTGTATATCCTTAACAATACACCTAGGTTCGAGTGTGATAGATAAATACCATCACAGCACACAAATCAAATGTAACGTCCTTAATAAAACACCTAGGATCGAGTGTAAAGGATAGGTACGTAGAACATAACTAGTCGTAAATACTACTTTCCTAGTCGAAAAGTAAAGAATAATCTTAATGGTTGGAGACACGTCCTTGGTAACACGTCCCTTTGCACGAGATAGTGGAGGACTAACCCTGTAACCAGAATCTCCGTTTGCAGGAGAGCGTGGCTTGAGTGTATAGATCTATACGGGACTGACAATCCCGCACCTGGCTGCTAGCTACAGTCGAACCGAAAGGTTCAAGGGTGACAAAAGTCATAAAAAGGATACTGGCTCCGACGCGAGTCATATCTAGTCTGAGTATGGTTAAGGACTCGCAATCTAGATTATTAACACTTTAGACTCTTTTACTAGCTTTATGTACGTAGTAAAGCTAATGTATATTTAGGGATATCAGGTACACACACATTCAGGAAAACATGGGGTTTTCCTATGGATAATAATGAACATAACCAGAACCATTAAAGACACACACACACAGTCAGGGAAACATGGGGTTTTCCTGGGAAGGACACCGAACATAATCAGAACTGGTAACAGTTCACACACACACAGTCAGGAGAACATGGGGTTCTTTGTGAGTAATAGTAGTACTTAATTAGAAAAGTGTAATAAATTAAACAATTGAACTACATTTCTCAAGAACAATCATGTTTTTATTTTACATTGTTTTCTTTACTTTCGGATTTGGAAACTAACTTTACATAAGAAAATATGGGATTTTCTTAGATAACCACTTTTTCAGGAAAACAAAGGAACTCGTACATTTTCAGAAAAACTAACCGCTTATGAACTCACCAGCTTTATGTTGATTTTCAAACCGCTTGTATTCTCAGGTCCGTGTTAGACAGGTACCCGAAGATCCTTTTGTGCGAAGACAGAGTTTTCAGAAGACTCGTTTCGTGTTGTTCATATATACTATGTATCACTTGTATAACTTATGCTTTTGAAACAAATGTAAAACTTTTCTATATGTAATGTAATGGTTGTTTACTTTACTTACTATGCACATTGGATTTGATACTGAACGTGGAGTCAACCCCGGAAATGTTTCCGCCTTTGGTTTTCGGGGTGTGACAGCAGGCCGTAAAGTGAAGAACTAGACGATGATCATCCATTCCAACCTACCCATGCAAATCCGAGAAGCTTAGTTAGAAGCCCTCAAACCCGAGAATATGTCGGCCGAAGCCTTGAGAGGAATGGAAAAGAAACTTGAGATCAGAGGTGACGGAGTCCACTGTTTCATGGATCGAATCTGGATTCCCAAGTCCGAAGGATTCAGAGAGTTAGTCATGGAGGAAGCGCACAGAACCAAATACTCTGTTCACCCAGGCTCTGACAAGATGTACTTAGATCTCAAGAAGCAAAAGTTGAGCACCAAAAACCTTTGGGTCTGCTCCAGCAACCTGCGATACCCGAATGGAAATGGGAGATGATCACCATGGATTTCATCACCAAACTACCCAGGTGTCCGAGTGGGTATGATACCATTTGGGTAATTGTTGACCGTTTAACCAAGTCCGCTCACTTCGTTTCAATCAAAGAATCACACAAGATGGAAAAGCTCGCGCGGATTTATATCCAAGAGGTAGTCCGACTGCACGGTGTACCTGCGTCCATTATCTCTAATCGAGATAGCAGGTTTACCTCCTGATTTTGGCAGTCTCTTCAGAAAGCTCTTGGAACCAAACTAGACATGAGCACAGCGTATCATCCTCAGACTGATGGACAAAGTGAGAGAACAATCTAAACCCTAGAGGACATGCTTAGAGCATGTGTCATTGACTTTGGAAAGTCGTGGGACACACATCTACCTTTGATCGAATTCTCATACAACAACAGTTACCAAACCAGCATTAGGGCTGCTCCGTTCGAAGCCCTATACGGTCGTAAGTGCAGATCCCCTCTGTGCTGGGCCGAGCTGGGGGATACCCAGCTAGCCAAGAGTCGAGTCCCGGACAGTGCTCTCATTGGTCCTGAAATCATCCGTGAAACCACCGAGAATATCATTCAAATCCGAGAACGACTAAAAGCTTCACGTGATCGCCAGAAGAGTTACGCTGATAACCGTCGGAAACCACTGGAATTCCAGGTTGGAGACCATGTCCTGTTGAAGGTCTCTCCCTGGAAAGGCACTGTACGCTTTGGTAAGCGTGGGAAACTTAATCCGAGGTACATTGGACCTTTCGAGATCCTCGCTAGGATTGGTCCGGTAGCCTATAAACTTTGTTTACCTCACGAGTTCAGTAACATCCACCCCGTCTTCCATGTTTCAAATCTCAAGAAGTGCCTATCCGATGAAACCCTAGTGAATCCTTTAGACGAGATCGAGATCGATGAAAACCTCAACTTCGTGGAGGAACCGATCGAAATCATGGATCGAGAAGTTAAACGTACGAAGCAAAGTCGCATCCCGTTAGTGAAGGTTCGCTGGAATGCCAAGCGGGGACCGGAGTTCACTTGGGAGTGGGAAGACTCAATGAAACAGAAGTATCCACAACTCTTTCTAGATCCATGATTTGTAATTTGTCTTGTATCTTGTCTTGAATTTCGGGATGAAATTCCCTCTAACGGGGGGATAATGTAACAACCCGAAATTTCATATCACTTCTTGTAACTCAAATTGTAATCCAATTCGATCAACCAAACGCCGTTTCCAAATCCGTTTCCGATTTCGCCATTTAATTAAGTCGTTAACTCGTATTGATCTAAAATGACTTAATGGGTGTCTTAATACCATTTGAAATCATTCTAACACCCCATAATAGTTATCGGAATGATTCTAGAATCGACTATATCGGGTTACAGCAACTTGGTCGGGTGCGACCAAAAGCCCCGCCTAACGCCGGTATCGGGTAGAATTTCGTCATGTCCAATTCCCGAGCACTATATAAGTGATTCAAAGCTTTCATTTCAAGCTTTTGGCCATTTTTCCATAAACACTTCCAACCTCTCTCCTCATCCAAAATCAAAGGTCCAAAAACAAAGAATTAAGGCTCCAAATCAAAGAGGTAACATCCCTAACTTGTTATCTAACCTCTTTAGCCTTCAATTTGATGTTTAAATTGAGTTTTAGGACCTAGAACATGTGTTTACGGCCAAGGATCAAGCTTGGGCCGTAAACACCTAAAAATGGGGTTTTTAAGCCAATTAACCCTTCCAAATCATTGTTGGGACTTAGATACGACCTTAAGGCTTGCAAATTGGGACTTGAAACAATTAAAACATGAATTTTGTGGAACAAAAGAGATTTTACGGCCAAGGCTTGTTCTTGGGCCGTAAACTCCTCAAAAATAGGGATTTAACACCTTAAAACATGTCAAAATGCCTTGTAACTCAACCAATAGCCTTATGGTAAATCCTAGATCCATCTAAAAATAGTTTAGGGGTTTGTAACACATCAAAATACCACATATAGGAGTTTACGGCCTAGGCACATACCGTTTGGCCGTAAACTCATGAAACTATGTCAAAAGATGCATCTAATTCACCCCAAAGGCTTGGATAAATTTCTAGAATCACATGTGATTGTTTTAAGTGTCAAAAGTTGATTATTCATGAGCATAGGAGAGTTTACAACCATAGAACATGCTTCTAGGCTGTAAACTCTAAAAATATGTTAAATGGTGCCCTAAATTCATATCAAGGCTTGGAAAATTAACTAGAATCACATGTGATTGTTCTTTGTACATCAAATGAATTATTCTTGACCATAGTGGAGTTTACGGCCGTAAACTCCAAGTTTAAGGCCGTAAACTCCCTTTTAAATGGTATAAATCCAAACAAATTAATCCAAGGCATTTTAGAAGTCCATTCCAACAATCCCCATGTCCATTCAAGCTATTAAACCCTCAAAATCACACCAACATGAGTTTACGGCCGTAAACTCATGTATGTGTGTTATGTGGCCGTAAACTCCATAAAATGTTTACTCTTGGGGAGTAAACTCAAATCCTAAAGTCCCTAGTGCCAATACACGTCCGTATATGTCACCCGGGTCACTCCAAACGCTCGTTTTGAGGTGTTTAACCTCGTTGGAGTGTAATGTTCCATAAGATTAGTGATTGTAAATCTAATTAGTTATATATGGACATTATTACATTTTACATAGGGACATCGCGAGTAATCAAGCCCCGAACTAACGTCTAGTGTCCGAAACCGTCGCATTCCCGAGTCTGGTGAGTTCATACCCCTACCTTTTTCCACTGTTTTCAGGGGGAACACAAGCAAAGTACAAGGGTTTCTTGTACTCAAACATTTGTTTTCGTGTGTGTGTTTCATACTTTATATGCTTTTAATACTGATTGATACAACTGATAACCATTCGAGCATGCAGATCACGTAAACATTTATTTGTGAAATGAGTTTTATAAACTGTGTAATAAACATTGGGGTGCTGGGAAAAGAATTCAGAAGTTAAGAAAAGAGTAGGAATGTAAACAACAAGAAATTGATAGTAATCCTTTTGATTGCAAGATTAGGGAAGAGCATGCTAATATTCTCTTTGATTTTAATGTTGCTTGTAATGATGAAGAAAAACTTCTTGCTCAGCGTGCTAAGATTAAATGGTTACAGGAAGGGGATAATAATTCTAAGTTCTTTCATAGAATTGTGAAGAGCAGGGGTAATAGTAATCGTATTTAGATGGTTCTGAATGAAGATGGAAGATGGGTGAGTGGGAAGGCTATGAAAGATAAGTTTGTTTCTCATTTTAATAAGTTTTTGGGCTGTAAGGATGTTACTGATCTGTCGGGATTAAATTATGATTTTTTTCCTAAAAAATTGGATAGTAGGGTGGCTGTTAATATGATTAGAGTGGTTACTGATGAAGAAATCAAAGTTGCGATGTTTGATATAGATGACAATCGTGCCCCTGGCCCTGATGGGTATTCTTCAAAAAATTTTAAAAGTTCTTGGAACATAGTTGGTCCGGAGGTGTGTAAGGCTGTAAGGGAATTCTTTTGGTCTGGAAAATTGTTGAAGGGGATCAATGCTACGAGAATAGTTCTGGTTCCTAAAGTGGAGGTTCCGAAGAAAGTTTCTGATTTTAGGCCTATAGCTTGCTGTAATACTTTTTATAAGTGTATCAGTAAGATTATAGTGAACAGGATCAGAAATTGTTTGGGTGATATTGTTAGTAAAAATCAGTCAGCTTTCATTCCTGGTAGATCTATTTTGGACAATATTCTCCTTGCTCAAGAGCTGATGGTGGGGTACAAAAAAAAAGAGGGGAGCTCCTAAATGTACCATAAAGATTGATATACAAAAGGCATATGATACGGTGGATTGGAGTTTTCTTAATAGAATTTTGCAGGGATTTGGGTTTCATCCAGTTATGGTTAAATGGATTATGGCTTGTGTTTCTTCTCCGTGGTTCATGCTCAATTTTAATGGTGAAGATCATGGATATTTTGAAGGAAAGAGAGGTCTTAGGCAGGGAGATCCTTTATCTCCTTACCTATTTAATATAGTTATGGAGGTGTTTAACATCATTATTGGCAAGCTTATTGAAGAATCCCAGAATTTTAAGTTCCATAGTAAGTGTATGGCCCTCAATATTTCCCATTTATGCTTTGCTGATGATCTGTTGGTTTTCTCTTATGGTAATGGGAATTCGGTCAGAATTATAAGGGATGCCCTTGAAGAATTCAAAAAGGTTTCAGGGCTGAAGGTGAGTATGGAAAAAAGTCAGATTTATTTCAGTTATGTTAAGCCTAATATGAGAAGGATTATCTTGGGTATCCTTCCATTTGATGTTGGGAGATTTTCGTTTAAATATTTGGGCATTCCTATGTGTGTTACTAAGTTGTTTGAAAGAGATTGTAAAAAGTTGATTGAAAAGATTAAGATGAGAATTTTCAATTGGAAGAGTAAGACCTTATCGTTTGCTGGCAGGTTGCAACTCATTAACTCTGTCTTAACTTCCATTCATGTTTATTGGGCTTCGATTTTTAAAATTCCCATTGCTACTATTAATGAGATTGAAAAGATGTGCAAAAGTTTCTTATGGTCTAATGGTGAGATAGTCAAAGGGAAAGCTAAAGTCAAGTGGCATGATATCTGCAAACCTAAGGAGTATGGTGGGCTGGGAATCAAGAATTTAAGGAGATGGAATGATGCTTTACTTGCTAAACATATTTGGAATGTGATTAATAACAAAAATTCTCTGTGGATGCAGTGGGTGAGAATCAATTATATAGGCAGCAGGAATTTTTGGGATATTTTGCAGAAAAAGAGTATGAGCTGGACATGGAAGAGGTTTTTGGAGATAAGGAAAACTGTTAGGCCTCATGTTGTTTCGTGTATGGGAAATGGGAGGAATACTTCTCTATGGCATGATTGGTGGCATCCAATTGGTATTCTTTGTACAATTATTCCTAGAAGAGATTGGGTAAGTAATGGGCTTAGTGATTCATCTTTAGTCTGTGATGTTCTTGATTTTGATACTTATTCCTGGCCGGTTGAATGGGTTAATATATTCCCCGGATTTGAAAGAAGCTCCCATGGTTTGTATTGATTCTAATATGAATGATGTTGTTGGATGGAGGGATAAGAAGGGTATATGTAGAAAATTTTCATGTAAACAGGTGTGGAGTGATTTAAATAACTTTGGAAACATAGTTCCTTGGCATGATATTGTTTGGTATAGCAATTGCATCCCTCGTAATTCTTTTATATTATGGATGGCTATTCTGAATAGATTAAAAACACAGGATCGGGTTAGAGGATGGGAAGTGGCTGGTAACTTGTTGTGTCCGTTCTGTGAAATGGTGCCTGATTCTCATAATCATTTGTTCTTTAATTGTGATTATACCTCCAGAATTTGGAGGTTTTTCTGCAATAAGGTGGGTATTAATTTGTTGGAGGATGAATGGAATGATCTGATCTTAAAGTTATGCAGCTTACTTAATTTGAAGACTGGTGAGAATTTGATCATCAAATGTATGATTGCTAGCTGTGTTTCTCATATTTGGAGGGAGAGAAACTCTAGACTTTTTAGTTCTAGTAGAAAGTCGGTTGAGGGGGTTATAGCTAGTATTGAAAATGAGATTCGTTTAAAGCTGCTGGGTTTAAGGAAAAGGCTAAAATGGTCAATAATAAGTTTTATATGATCTGGGGTATTTCGGGAATAGAGAAAGTTAAGTAATGGAGGGCGTTTTCTGGTTTGACAATTTGGTGATTGATAGTTTTTGGTTTTGGGTTTGGCAGTGGTGGCAGATTAAAATGGAAGATATTATTACTGGAATTTGGTGGGGGTATTTTTGGAATAAGTGCTTATACAAAGGAATTGACGGAATATGTTACTGGTTGGAGAGTTTACTCTCAAATCATGTGACTTGTACCTATGGGATTTTCTATTTGGATATGATCTTATTTGAGATTACCCAAAGAGAGAATCCTAGACATGTGATTGATGCCATGTCTAGTATGAAACTTAATTTGATTTGCTGGTGGTTTTGTATTATTTTGTTGTGTTTCGCTTTGTGTTTATGGTGCAGAATGGAGTGGCAAAGGATGGTGTTAGGCAATAGCTGCAAGAAGTTGAAGGATTCCTTGTTGAAGTCTTTGAGGAGGTCGGTGAATATGGATAGGGACAAAAGATGTGGGAAAAGCTATTTTATGGAGTTTTTTTGTTTTTTCTTATTTGAGATGTTTATTTGTGTTTCCTTTTATTGGGTTTGCTTTGAGTTTTGTGGTATGTGGGTTATGGGTTTCAGGGGTTTTTTCTTAAAGGTTAGCTTACGGACTGAGGGTTTTTTTAAGGGCCTTTCCCCTTGCTTTGGATATTATGTTTATTGGAGTTTTGGGTGGAGCAAGGGGGTGAAGTTACCTTTTTTTTCCCTCTTTTAATAAGTCTTTGGGCTACATTTAAGGACTTTAGGGATAACTGGGTTTGTGAGTGGTTGTTTATTGTCATTAGGAAGTGGTTTGGTAGTTGGTTATGGATAGGTTGGTTATTTTTGTACTTTGTTTGACTTTCTGATGTTGTATTCTTTTATTCTTTTTAATAAAGTTTGCTGCGCTTTAGCTCTTTCAAAAAAAAGTATTAAACAATGCTCATTAATGCTTTTCTAAAATCAATAGACTTCTAATGTGGAACTTAAGAATGAAACAATGCTCTTCAAAGCTTTGCTTAATTTTCATAGACTTCTATTGTGTAACTTAAGAATGAAACAGTGCTCATCAAGGCTTTTCTAAATTGCATGGACTTCTATTGTGGAACTCAAGTATCAAACCATGCTCATCAAAGCTTTGCTAAAATTGCATAGACATTTATTGTGGAACTAAAGAATTAAATGATGCTCATCAAGGCTTCCCTTAACTTGCATAGACTTCTATTTTGGATCTCAAGAATTAAAAGATGCTCATGAAAGCTTTGATAAATTGCATAGTGTCACACCCCAAAACCAAGAACAACGGAAATGTTCTGGGGCGGAGGACGTCATGTACAGTATCACAACAATGAAAAGTAGTAAACATGCAACAACATCATCCATTGCATTAATAATATAATTATTAGACAAGTGTGTTCTGTCAAATTTTGATAAACACTAAAGCATAAATCAAAATGAAAGATGAGTCTTGAACGAGCTCCATCTTCCTTAATCCTTGCATCGGTACCTGTCTATGATGACCTGAGGATACAAGTAATTTTGAAAGCTAGTATCAGCTTTGAAGCTGGTGAGATCATAAGTATTTTCGTGTCTGTAGGTAAGAATTTGTATGTAAGAATTTGTATGTATTGAAAATGTATATGAACTGTAAGTGTAAAAATGTTTGTAAAACAACTGTAAACGTTTGAAAAACCCTAGAAATCCCTATGATTCCTACTATTATATAAAGGGTGTCTTTTACCAAGACATAAATGTTCTCGATGTAGTCTTCTACCAAGACTTATCTGTTCTAAATGTTCGTTTCTTGTAAAAGTGTGTAATTTTCCCAAGTGTAACTATCATTAACAAAATATAGTGTTTACATTTAATGTTTAAGTGAAATGATCACTAAATATATGAAAAGGGGAAATTAATGTAGTAATGTAGTGTTGTATTATAGGAACTACTGCTGTACTAACTACCTTAAACCGAATTTATATTAAGGTATCATGTAATTAATTGCACCATACTATTGACGGGTAACAACGACATACGTATGGTCGTAAAAAGAAATGACGTTTGGCACCCACAGACCTGCAGGTCCGGCTGTAGCTAGCAGCAAGGTGTAGGATAGTCAATCCAATATAGATCTATATGCAAACTCACGCTCTCCCTCTGAAAGACTCTGGCTACAACTCGGGCCATGACATTTAAGGCATGCTCCGATACAGTGGATCACAATTTTGTTAACGTATTCACATGAAGTATATGTACTTATGTAAGTGTAATCATGTAAAAGTATATGAATGTATGCCTTTGCTACCCAAAGGTACCGAACCGACTGAAAGGAACTATTATGTCCATATATGTATACATGATATATAACTAATATTTAAACGACCTTCGGACGGGTACCCGATATCCTATCAGACCACATCCAAATCGAGGAAAAGGAAACAAGGTGGATAGCCTTCCTAAGTCTTTTAAACATTACTTATATAACTATACATATATAGGCATGCTTATAACAGAATTTCTATGTAAACGTAATCATGTAATTGTATAGTAATGTACTGTGTGTACTAGCTGTAATGTATGTTCTCTCTATCTAGCAAGTATTGACTCATGAATGAAATGACTCATTGTATGATATCGCGTTCTAGTAATAGTTCTAGTATCTTCCTAAACTACCCATATGGTAGCTTACTAGTAATATAACTGGTACGTATGAACATGGATGTATACCCTTGCTACCCAAGGGCATTGGAGGAACTGGAAAGACCTTTTATGACTATATATGTACACATGATATATAACTAATATTTAAACGACCTTCGGACGGGTACCCGATATCCTATCAGACCACATCCAAATCGAGGAAAAGGAAACAAGGTGGATAGGCCTTTTATGACTATATATGTACACATGATATATAACTAATATTTAAAGACCTTTTATGACTATATATGCACACATGATATATAACTAAGTCTTTTAAACATTTCTTATATAACTATACATATAGAGGCATGCAATTTATAATATAAAAGCATAAATAAGTTTTGTAAAACCTTTGAACATAATTATTATTTTAAGAAAAGATCGACTTGATGTCAATCTATAAAACGGTTTGAAAGCATGGGTTTGATAAAACAGTTTAAGTATAAATAAACATTTGTTTGAAACACAGTTGTAAATGAGTTTGAAATGACACATAAAGAGTAAAATGTATAGTTTAATAAGGAGTTTTAAACAAATAAAGTGTTTATGAAAATCATTTGAAGGAAACTGTTTGGTAAAACGGCTAATGAGTAGTAAATCATTTGAATGTTGCTTATTAATCACATGTGATTGATATAATAAGTAGCATGATTCTACTTGTATCCCCCCCCCCATAAAACATTTAAAACATTAATTAAGGGGTATCAACTCACCTGTTGTGGGTGATACGAATGAACTGAAGAGGTAGGATGGCTAGGTGTCAAGTGAAGTCTTGAACACACTCTATGATCCTAGTTAACATATAATATCACATATATGTAACAAATTAGTCTATAAACAACTAATAAACAAGTCAAGACACCCTAGGACATGCTAAACACCTTTATCAAGTGTTATTAGCCTCTAGGATTGTATTTAAGTTGTTGTGGGACGAGGCTAAAGGGGTTTAGGGTTCCAAAAGACCTTATGTATGTGTTTACTTTTCATTAAACTCCACACAAAGAGTTTACGGTCGTAAACCCTTGTGTTTACGGCCGTGAACTCCTAGACTTAGTGTCATTTTGTGTTTTGAAGTCCTAAATGATTTGTAGAAGCAATTTGACTTGGTGGTTTAATACTTGGAAGGGTTCAGGGCATAATATAACTCTTTTTAGGAGTTTACGGCCCTGGGACCATATTCCCTTGGAGATTACGACCGTAATCTCCCTTGGGTCTGTTTATGGTGTTTTCAAGTCCCTAAATTAACTAGGAACTAAACTAGGCTTTTGTACTTGGCTTTAGAAGAGTTTATGGCACCATTTGGCACCATTTTATGGAGTTCACGGACCTAGAACCTTTTGGTCCGTGACCACCTTACTCTTGGTGTTCTAAGTGTGTTATCTAGTCCTAAACTCATTTAGGTACATGCCCAAATTAGTCTCTTGGCTTAAGGAGGGTTTTTAGGGCATTTTGGCACTTAAACATGGAGTTCATGGCCCAAGAACTTCCTTGGCCGTGAACTCACTTTCATCCTTGTTTCTAATTGATTTTGGTGTCCTAAACATGTAATGGTAGCTTCTAGTTTGAGTTCCAAGGCTTTGAGGGATATTGGGACACTTTTGGCCCTTAAAATGGAGTTTACTCTCCAAGTGTTCTTCGACGGTAAACTCCCAAATACTCCCGTTTTAGTTCTCAGGTATAACGTACTTATAGTGACACCAAATACTCCTATAGCATTTTAAGTTTAATGTTATGTTCTATTGTTCTCATTGTGGTAGGGTTGGTAAGATTTTAGACTTGTTGCAACCACACCATTAAACTTAGGCACATGCTAGTCAACCCTCGGATAATATAGGTGATCATGCTATATCTTCCCAGTTTCGACCATATGTCTCTAAGCCCACTTGTGTTGCCCAATAATCGTAATTCTTTTGTATTGTCCTAGTGACATTGATTTTAGTATGAATACAGGCACGTATACTTTATTAAATATTTTATTATTTAAGTATAAACTCTTGGTCAGAGTATTTTAATCCCTTATGTATTTATAGTTAGTATATATGTTATGGGTTGATATACTTAATTCACTATAAACAATGCTCTGATACCAATCTGTCACACCCCAAAACCAAGAACGACAGAAATGTTCTGGGGCGGAGGACGTCATGTACAATATCACAACAATGAAAAGTAGTAAACAAGCAACAACATCATCCATTGCATTAATAATATAATTATTATACAAGTGTGTTCTGTCAAATTTTGATAAACACTAAAGCATAAATCAAAATGAAAGATGAGGCTTGAACGAGCTCCATCTTCCCTAATCCTTGCATCGGTACCTGTCTATGATGACCTGAGGATACAAGTAATTTTGAAAGCGAGTATTAGCTTTGAAGCTGGTGAGATCATAAGTATTTTAGTGTCTTAATTTGTATGTATTGAAAATGTATATGTACTGTAAGTGTAAAAATGTTTGTAAAACAACTGTAAACGTTTGAAAAACCCTAGAAATCCCTATGATTCGTACTATTATATAAAGGGTGTCTTCTACCAAGACATAACTGTTCTGGACGTAGTCTTCTACCAAGACTTATCTATTCTAAATGTTCGTTTCTTGTAAAAGTGTGTAATTTTCCCAAGTGTAAGTATCATTAACAAAATATAGTGTTTACATTTAATGCTTAAGTGAAATGATTACTAAATATATGAAAAGGGGAAATTAATGTAGTACTGTAGTGTTGTATTATAGGAACTACTGTTGTACTAACTACCTTAAACCGGATTTATATTAAGGTATCATGTGATTAATTGCACCATACTATTGACTGGTAACAACGACATACGTATGGTCGTAAAAAGAAATGACGTTTGGCATCCACAGACCTGCAGGTCCGGCTGTAGCTAGCAGCAAGGTGTAGGATAGTCAATCCAGTATAGATCTATACGCAAACTCACGCTCTCCCTCTAAGAGACTCTGGCTACAACTCGGGCCATGACATTTAAGGCATGCTCCGATACAGTGGATCATAATTTTGTTAACGTATTCACATGAAGTATATGTACTTATGTAAGCGTAATCATGTAAAAGTATATGAACGTATGCCTTTGCTACCCAAAGGTACTGAACTGACTGAAAGGAACTATTATGTCCATATATGTATACATGATACATAACTAATATTTAAACGACCTTCGAACGGGTACCCGATATCCTATCAGACCACATCCAAATCGAGGAAAAGGAAACAAGGTGGATAGCCTTCCTAAGTCTTTTAAACATTACTTATATAGCTATACATATATAGGCATGCTTATAACATAATTTCTATGTAAACGTAATCATGTAATTGTATAGTAATGTAGTGTGTGTACTAGCTGTAATGTATGTTCTCTTTATCTTGTAAGTATTGACTCATGAATGAACTGACTCATTGTATGATATCGCGTTCTAGTAATAGTTCTAGTATCTTCCTAAACTACCCATATGGTAGCTTACTAGTAATATAACTGGTATGTATGAACATGGATGTACACCCTTGCTACCCAAGGGCATTGGAGGAACTGGAAAGACCTTTTATGACTATATATGTACACATGATATATAACTAATATTTAAATGACCTTCGGACGGGTACCCGATATCCTATCAGACCACATCCAAATCGAGGAAAAGGAAACAAGGTGGATAGCCTTCCTAAGTCTTTTAAACATTTCTTATATAACTACACATATAGAGGCATGCAATTTATAATATAAAAGCATAAATAAGTTTTGTAAAACCTTTGAACATAAAACGGTTTGAAAGCATGGGTTTGATAAAACAGTTTAAGTATAAATAAACATTTGTTTGAAACACAATTGTAAATGAGTTTGAAATGAAACATAAAGAGTAAAATGTACAGTTTAATAAGGAGTTTTAAACATATAAAGTGTTTATGAAAATCATTTGAAGGAAACTGTTTGGTAAAACGGCTAATGAGTAGTAAATCATTTGAATGTTGCTTATTAATCACATGTGATTGATATAATAAGTAGCATGATTCCCCCCCCCCCCCATAAAACATTTAAAAATAGTTAAAACATTGATTAAGGGGTATGAACTCACCTGTTGTGGGTGATACGGATGAACTGAAGAGGTAGGATGGCTACGTGTCAAGTGAAGTCTTGAACACACTCTATGATCCTAGTTAACATATAATATCACATATATGTAACAAATTAGTCTATAAACAACTAATAAACAAGTCAAGACACCCTAGGACATGCTAAACACCTTTATCAAGTGTTATTAGCCTCTAGGATTGTATCTAAGTTGTTGTGGGACAAGGCTAAAGGGGTTTAGGTTTCCAAAAGACCTTATGTATGTGTTTACTCTTCATTAAACTCCACATAAAGAGTTTACGGTCGTAAACCCTTGTGTTTACGGCCGTGAACTCCTAGACTTAGTGTCATTTTGTGTTTTGAAGTCCTAAATGATTTCTAGAAGCACTTTGACTTGGTGGTTTAATACTTGGAAGGGTTTAGGGCATAATATAACTCCTTTTAGGAGTTTACGGCCCTGGGACCATATTCCCTTGGAGATTACGGTCGTAATCTCCCTTGGGAGGATGTTTATTGTGTTTTCAAGTCCCTAAATTAACTAGGAACTAAACTAGGCTTTTTTACTTGGCTTTAGAAGAGTTTATGGCACCATTTGGCACCATTTTGTGGAGTTCACGGCCCTAGAACCTTTTGGTCCATGAACACCTTACTCTTGGTGTTCTAAGATTGTTAGCTAGTCCTAAACTCATTTAGGTACATGCCCAAATTAGTCTCTTGGCTTAAGGAGGGGTTTTAGGGCATTTTGGCACTTAAACATGGAGTTCACGGCCCAATAACTTCCTTGGCCGTGAACTCACTTTCATCCTTGTTTCTAATTGAATTTGGTGTCCTAAACATGTAATGGTAGCTTCTAGTTTGAGTTCCAAGGCTTTGAGGGACATTGGGACACTTTTGGCCCTTAAAATGGAGTTTACTCTCCAAGTGTTCTTGGGCTGTAAACTCCCAAATCTTGGGGTTTTGGTCCGATTTTGATGTTATAAAACACAATCTAAGCTATATAATATAACTAGATCGAAATACTCACAATTTGGGATAAAAACCAGAAGATCCGTGAGAGAGAATTTTGGCTTTTCTCTAATTGGAAATGTAACTAATGAATTATTTTGGTTTAGATTTCTATATATAGTCCTGGGATTTTTGGCAGAAAATATTTTTATTCCCGGAATGAACTCTAATGTTCTAGAGTATTGGAATAACAGTGTTGCACAAAACCTTAGTGCATCCACTCTCCTGATATCTCCTTAAGTGTAAATCCTGAAAACTGTCAAACTTATACCCGAAGTCTGGAATTTTACTGTAACTGTTCTAACTTCTATCGGCCTGATATGGTTTATTAAGAATGTAAATTTCGGGTTGTCACATCATCCCCCTGTTGAAGGGAGTTTCATCCCGAAATTAGAATTTAGATAAGGAAGTAGGTACGAATGATCGAGTCGTGAGGAGGAAACTTCCTAATCGATTGGTTTTAGCGCTCCTAAGTGAAATGGGGTCCTCGGTTGGTATCCCAACGAACCTTCACTAAAGGGAGACGGCGTTGCTTCGTCCGCTTGACCTCTCGGTCGAGGGTCACTACGGTTCTAAATACGAAGGCGAGGATCTCGACGAGCGGACTTACAAGAGTCCTAACGGAAAGGTATGGTTTCACGATCGAGACGCGAAGAGTAGAATGTACGTTACTGAGTTCGCGGAGTAGGTCTAGTTGGTGCGAGGTACAGGACCGATTCTTGTAAGAATCTCGGAGGTCCTATCTATCTTGGATTTAGCTTTCCACGCTTAACGAAGCGTATTAAGCCAATTCCAGAGTGAGTTTTCTTAAAGAACTTGGTCTCTCACTTGGAATTCCAAAGGTTTCTTTTCTTGCTAAACTTCCCAGTCAAGGGCCACTCCTTGCTGGGTCAAGGTCGAAATGGTTTCTGTGATTTGCGAGGGGTTCTGGATGAACTATGACAGTAGGTCTGTAAGACCTAGAATTTGGCGAATGACTATCGGCGTCTCTGGTGTCGACAAATTCTCAACGGTTTTGACAAATTGTAGGAGTACTCAAAATTTCCCACATCACTAACAGTGTTTCATAGAAATTTAACTCTTCAATTTCAAAACTCGTGCCTAGAGAACTTCGCGAAAAGTTCTTCTGAAGGAAATGTTTCCATGGGTTTCTTCTTACTACGAGGGTAGTCTTCCGGAGAAAGACGTACCCTACTTATTTAGCTCATGAAAACTATGGGCGTATTGGTCCTATCTGAAAGGTATCACTACGGGCTCGAAGTGTCCGCATCGAGTTCGGAAGATAGTCTTCCGGACATCCTTCCTGAAAGTAATTCTTTCCTTGCGTTTGCTCAACCATTTCATCTATGCGAGGCAGAGATAACGATTTCTAATGAAAAATCTTGACGGAGTACTCGATATCCGAGGCACATACGATGCAATCCGTCGATCTCTGGAAGAATAAGACCGGGGTTCTCCAGGGTGAGAAGCCTAGTCTTCTTATTCTATCACTGTGTGGTTTGCTAAGTTGTCTGCACTGTTCTTGTGTCTCCGTAGGTGTTTAGGCTGTAGGGCGATCCGTTTATGGGAGTCATACCGGGTTCTAAGTTTGTTCACATGACGATGTGATTACTCGTAGTCTTGAGCAGTTCTCCGTCCTGAAGTTCATATTAGAATTCATACATGGTTTCACAATCAGAATTTCGTGTATACGAGTCGTATATAATTAAGATTGAAAAGGTAGTCGAGTAACTGATTCTTCTTTAAGCTCACATCCCATCGAGGAAAAAGAAGTTAAAGTGGAATCATCAATTCTAAACCTGTAGAACCTTGATTATATATCACTCTTATGTATACACTCCTCAGTGATATATCAACCGCATGAATCCTTGGATTAAACTTGACGTACTGCACGAGTGGTACTTCGGGGATTTCTTTGGAAAAGAGAAGAACTATGAGGTACTCCACGCATGAACACTTCGGTGTTCTGATGTGATGGCTTCGCTGGAAAAGTGATCTAGAAGAAAGAGATGTACGTATGAAGCTGATTGTTTCTTGATGACGACATGATTCTGTTAGCACGAATGATAAGGGTTTTGTGAGCGATTCTGATTGACCCTAGATGTACTTTGATTGCTCAAGAAAAGTAAGAGTATGCTCTCGAAAGGTTGACCTACATCCCTATGATGCGGTCCTAGTAATGGGTAGAAGTAAGTTTGTAGAATGGCCTCAAAATGTTTGTCGTTTAAGCCGAGGTATCGATGGTTGGCGAATAACATGATCCAACCACTAAAAGAGACTTGGAAATGTCTCCGGATCTAACTTGCTATAGTCCAATGACTTGACTAAAGCATGTTTCAGATAGACTCTAATGAAAGTATGATGAGAGTACTTGAATAAAGGAAATGACACAGAAGTTAGCCAACTGTCAAAATCTTTGATATTCATGACGTAAAAGTTCAGGAGACTGACCTTGTAAAAGGTCTTACATCATATCTAGAGAAGATAGTTCTTGACAGCATAAAGACCTAACCAAAAGTACTTACAGTAAAAGATAGTTTCATAGAAAATGCCTCATCGGGCATAGGCAGAAAAACGATTCCTTTTAATAAGGAAAATAAAGTAAAGCATCTACTACTAGCGACGTTCATCCCTCTGGTGAAATCTCAGTTCAGCCAGTCGACGTTCCACATCAAGTAGGTGCCTTTCATACACCCTCTGGCGTACTCGGAGCTCTATGACTTCAGCTTGTGATTCAGCAGTGCTTGCAGCAGGGTCTCATGGTTTCTCTCAGATCTCTCGCGAGCATCTTCTAGACGAATGGTGCGGAGGGTATGCATTCTCGCATTGGTGACAACTTTGGTGATCTGATGTAGGGCTGTCCTGCCTTGAATGTCATTTTGGGCCACTCTGCGGACCAAGATTGGCAAGATTCTGTCTGCTGAGCCCCCATTGCTCAGGTCGTAAAAGCTTTGGTCACCTTTAAATGGCATGGGCTGATCTTGTCCTTGGCTCCATGTTTCCAAGCATTCCACCCACTCAGGCGTCGGGCCATGAAAAGTCGGACGAGGGTTAGGAATTGGAACAGGAGCTGCCTGGGGTAGGTTCTCAACCTCGGGTTCGGAGTTAGCATCGTTCGAAAGGTCTTCATCATGGTGATCATTCGAAGGGATAGGATGATCATTCTCTGGTTCTTCTTCAAACCATCCAGCAATGACCTCATTCGGGAGGTACGGGTTGCCGTGGGGATGGAGTCCAGCCATGTTATTTATGCGAGAACTGGGGTATGAAAATAATTATTAGACGAACTATCTAGATAATTATTTAGAAAATCTTCATCAGTTACATCGCTATTTGTGAAGTGCATACCAGTTATATGTAATCGAAACAAGATAGGCCTTCGAATAAGTGATCTTAACTCCATATTCACACAGAATAGGGGTGAAGTAAAATTTTCATAGATTCTAAGTCTATAAAATCCTAATTACATATATCCTTAGTGTATCCACTTAGCAACTATCAACTTAGTAATGAAGATCCTGTTTTAGTTCTCAGGTATAACGTACTTATAGTAACACCAAATACTCCTATAGTATTTTAAGTTTAATGTTATGTTCTATTGTTCTCATTGTGGTAGGGTTGGTAAGATTTTAGACTTGTTGCAACCACACCATTAAACTTAGGCACATGCTAGTCAACCCTCGGATAATATAGGTGATCAGGCTATATCTTCCCAGTTTCGACCATATGTCTCTAAGCCCACTTGTGTTGCCCAATAATCGTAATTCTTTTGTACTGTCCTAGTGAAATTGATTTTAGTATGAATACAGGCACGTATACTTTATTAAATATTTTATTATTTAAGTATAAACTCTTGGTCAGAGTATTTTAATCCCTTATGTATTTATAGTTAGTATATATGTTATGGGTTGATATACTTAATTCACTATAAACAATGCTCTGATACCAATCTGTCACACCCCAAAACCAAGAACGACAGAAATGTTCTGGGGCGGAGGACGTCATGTACAATATCACAACAATGAAAAGTAGTAAACAAGCAACAACATCATCCATTGCATTAATAATATAATTATTATACAAGTGTGTTCTGTCAAATTTTGATAAACACTAAAGCATAAATCAAAATGAAAGATGAGGCTTGAACGAGCTCCATCTTCCCTAATCCTTGCATCGGTACCTGTCTATGATGACCTGAGGATACAAATAATTTTGAAAGCGAGTATTAGCTTTGAAGCTGGTGAGATCATAAGTATTTTAGTGTCTTAATTTTTATGTATTGAAAATGTATATGTACTGTAAGTGTAAAAATGTTTGTAAAACAATTGTAAACGTTTGAAAAACCCTAGAAATCCCTATGATTCGTACTATTATATAAAGGGTGTCTTCTACCAAGACATAACTGTTCTGGACGTAGTCTTCTACCAAGACTTATCTGTTCTAAATGTTCGTTTCTTGTAAAAGTGTGTAATTTTCCCAAGTGTAAGTATCATTAACAAAATATAGTGTTTACATTTAATGCTTAAGTGAAATGATTACTAAATATATGAAAAGGGGAAATTAATGTAGTACTGTAGTGTTGTATTATAGGAACTACTGTTGTACTAACTACCTTAAACCGGATTTATATTAAGGTATCATGTGATTAATTGCACCATACTATTGACTGGTAACAACGACATACGTATGGTCGTAAAAAGAAATGACGTTTGGCATCCACAGACCTGCAGGTCCGGCTGTAGCTAGCAGCAAGGTGTAGGATAGTCAATCCAGTATAGATCTATACGCAAACTCACGCTCTCCCTCTAAGAGACTCTGGCTACAACTCGGGCCATGACATTTAAGGCATGCTCCGATACAGTGGATCATAATTTTGTTAACGTATTCACATGAAGTATATGTACTTATGTAAGCGTAATCATGTAAAAGTATATGAACGTATGCCTTTGCTACCCAAAGGTACTGAACTGACTGAAAGGAACTATTATGTCCATATATGTATACATGCTACATAACTAATATTTAAACGACCTTCGGACGGGTACCCGATATCCTATCAGACCACATCCAAATCGAGGAAAAGGAAACAAGGTGGATAGCCTTCCTAAGTCTTTTAAACATTACTTATATAACTATACATATATAGGCATGCTTATAACATAATTTCTATGTAAACGTAATCATGTAATTGTATAGTAATGTAGTGTGTGTACTAGCTGTAATGTATGTTCTCTTTATCTTGTAAGTATTGACTCATGAATGAACTGACTCATTGTATAATATCGCGTTCTAGTAATAGTTCTAGTATCTTCCTAAACTACCCATATAGTAGCTTACTAGTAATATAACTGGTATGTATGAACATGGATGTACACCCTTGCTACCCAAGGGCATTGGAGGAACTGGAAAGACCTTTTATGACTATATATGTACACATGATATATAACTAATATTTAAATGACCTTCGGACGGGTACCCGATATCCTATCAGACCACATCCAAATCGAGGAAAAGGAAACAAGGTGGATAGCCTTCCTAAGTCTTCTAAACATTTCTTATATAACTACACATATAGAGGCATGCAATTTATTATATAAAAGCATAAATAAGTTTTGTAAAACCTTTGAACATAAAACGGTTTGAAAGCATGGGTTTGATAAAACAGTTTAAGTATAAATAAACATTTGTTTGAAACACAATTGTAAATGAGTTTGAAATGAAACATAAAGAGTAAAATGTACAGTTTAATAAGGAGTTTTAAACATATAAAGTGTTTATGAAAATCATTTGAAGGAAACTGTTTGGTAAAACGGCTAATGAGTAGTAAATCATTTGAATGTTGCTTATTAATCACATGTGATTGATATAATAAGTAGCATGATCCCCCCCCATAAAACATTTAAAAATAGTTAAAACATTGATTAAGGGGTATGAACTCACCTGTTGTGGGTGATACGGATGAACTGAAGAGGTAGGATGGCTACGTGTCAAGTGAAGTCTTGAACACACTCTATGATCCTAGTTAACATATAATATCACATATATGTAACAAATTAGTCTATAAACAACTAATAAACAAGTCATGACACCCTAGGACATGCTAAACACCTTTATCAAGTGTTATTAGCCTCTAGGATTGTATCTAAGTTGTTGTGGGACAAGGCTAAAGGGGTTTAGGTTTCCAAAAGACCTTATGTATGTGTTTACTCTTCATTAAACTCCACACAAAGAGTTTACGGTCGTAAACCCTTGTGTTTACGGCCGTGAACTCCTAGACTTAGTGTCATTTTGTGTTTTGAAGTCCTAAATGATTTCTAGAAGCACTTTGACTTGGTTGTTTAATACTTGGAAGGGTTTAGGGCATAATATAACTCCTTTTAGGAGTTTACGGCCCTGGGACCATATTCCCTTGGAGATTACGGTCGTAATCTCCCTTGGGAGGATGTTTATTGTGTTTTCTAGTCCCTAAATTAACTAGGAACTAAACTAGGCTTTTTTACTTGGCTTTAGAAGAGTTTATGGCACAATTTGGCACCATTTTATGGAGTTCACGGCCCTAGAACCTTTTGATCCATGAACACCTTACTCTTGGTGTTCTAAGTGTGTTAGCTAGTCCTAAACTCATTTAGGTACATGCCCAAATTAGTCTCTTGGCTTAAGGAGGGTTTTTAGGGCATTTTGGCACTTAAACATGGAGTTCACGGCCCAATAACTTCCTTGGCCGTGAACTCACTTTCATCCTTGTTTCTAATTGAATTTGGTGTCCTAAACATGTAATGGTAGCTTCTAGTTTGAGTTCCAAGGCTTTGAGGGACATTGGGACACTTTTGGCCCTTAAAATGGAGTTTACTCTCCAAGTGTTCTTGGGCTGTAAACTCCCAAATCTTGGGGTTTTGGTCCGATTTTGATGTTATAAAACACAATCTAAGCTATATAATATAACTAGATCGAAGTACTCACAATTTGGGATAAAACCTGAAGATCCGTGAGAGAGAATTTTGGCTTTTCTCTAATTGGAAATGTAACTAATGAACTATTTTGGTTTAGATTTCTATATATAGTCCTGGGAGTTTTGGCAGAAAATATTTTTATTCCCGGAATGAACTCTAATGTTCTAGAGTATTGGAATAACAGTGTTGCACAAAACCTTAGTGCATCCACTCTCCTGATATCTCCTTAAGTGTAAATCCTGAAAACTGTCAAACTTATACCCGAAGTCTGGAATTTTACTGTAACTGTTCTAACTTCTATCGGCCTGATATGGTTTATTTAGAATGTAAATTTCGGGTTGTTACATCATCCCCCTGTTGAAGGGAGTTTCATCCCGAAATTAGAATTTAGATAAGGAAGTAGGTACGAATGATCGAGTCGTGAGGAGGAAACTTCCTAATCGATTGGTTCTAGCGCTCCTAAGTGAAATGGGGTCCTCGGTTGGTATCCCAACGAACCTTCACTAAAGGGAGACGGCGTTGCTTCGTCCGCTAGACCTCTCGGTCGAGGGTCACTACGGTTCTAAATACGAAGGCGAGGATCTCGACGAGCGGACTTACAAGAGTCCTAACGGAAAGGTATGGTTTCACGATCGAGACGCGAAGAGTAGAATGTACGTTACTGAGTTCGCGGAGTAGGTCTAGTTGGTGCGAGGTACAGGACCGATTCTTGTAAGAATCTCGGAGGTCCTATCTATCTTGGATTTAGCTTTCCACGCTTAACGAAGCGTATTAAGCCAATTCCAGAGTGAGTTTTCTTAAAGAACTTGGTCTCTCACTTGGAATTCCAAAGGTTTCTTTTCTTGCTAAACTTCCCAGTCAAGGGCCACTCCTTGCTGGGTCAAGGTCGAAATGGTTTCTGTGATTTGCGAGGGGTTCTGGATGAACTATGACAGTAGGTCTGTAAGACCTAGAATTTGGCGAATGACTATCGACGTCTCTGGTGTCGACAAATTCTCAACGGTTTTGACAAATTGTAGGAGTACTCAAAATTTCCCACATCACTAACAGTGTTTCATAGAAATTTAACTCTTCAATTTCAAAACTCGTGCCTAGAGAACTTCGCGAAAAGTTCTTCTGAAGGAAATGTTTCCATGGGTTTCTTCTTACTACGAGGGTAGTCTTCCGGAGAAAGACGTACCCTACTTATTTAGCTCATGAAAACTATGGGCGTATTGGTCCTATCTGAAAGGTATCACTACGGGCTCAAAGTGTCCGCATCGAGTTCGGAAGATAGTCTTCCGGACATCCTTCCTGAAAGTAATTCTTTCCTTGCGTTTGCTCAACCATTTCATCTATGCGAGGCAGAGATAACGATTTCTAATGAAAAATCTTGACGGAGTACTCGATATCCGAGGCACATACGATGCAATCCGTCGATCTCTGGAAGAATAAGACCGGGGTTCTCCAGGGTGAGAAGCCTAGTCTTCTTATTCTATCACTGTGTGGTTTGCTAAGTTGTCTGCACTGTTCTTGTGTCTCCGTAGGTGTTTAGGCTGTAGGGCGATCCGTTTACGGGAGTCATACCGGGTTCTAAGTTTGTTCACATGACGATGTGATTACTCGTAGTCTTGAGCAGTTCTCCGTCCTGAAGTTCATATTAGAATTCATACATGGTTTCACAATCAGAATTTCGTGTATACGAGTCGTATATAATTAAGATTGAAAAGGTAGTCGAGTAACTGATTCTTCTTTAAGCTCACATCCCATCGAGGAAAAAGAAGTTAAAGTGGAATCATCAATTCTAAACCTGTAGAACCTTGATTATATATCACTCTTATGTATACACTCCTCAGTGATATATCAACCGCATGAATCCTTGGATTAAACTTGACGTACTGCACGAGTGGTACTTCGGGGATTTCTTTGGAAAAGAGAAGAACTATGAGGTACTCCATGCATGAGCACTTCGGTGTTCTGATGTGATGGCTTCGCTGGAAAAGTGATCTAGAAGAAAGAGATGTACGTATGAAGCTGATTGTTTCTTGATGACGACATGATTCTGTTAGCACGAATGATAAGGGTTTTGTGAGCGATTCTGATTGACCCTAGATGTACTTTGATTGCTCAAGAAAAGTAAGAGTATGCTCTCGAAAGGTTGACCTACATCCCTATGATGCAGTCCTAGTAATGGGTAGAAGTAAGTTTGTAGAATGGCCTCAAAATGTTTGTCGTTTAAGCCGAGGTATTGATGGTTGGCGAATAACATGATCCAACCACTAAAAGAGACTTGGAAATGTCTCCGGATCTAACTTGCTATAGTCCAATGACTTGACTAAAGCATGTTTCAGATAGACTCTAATGAAAGTATGATGAGAGTACTTGAATAAAGGAAATGACACAGAAGTTAGCCAACTGTCAAAATCTTTGATATTCATGACGTAAAAGTTCAGGAGACTGACCTTGTAAAAGGTCTTACATCATATCTAGAGAAGATAGTTCTTGACAGCATAAAGACCTAACCAAAAGTACTTACAGTAAAAGATAGTTTCATAGAAAATGCCTCATCGGGCATAGGCAGAAAAACGATTCCTTTTAATAAGGAAAATAAAGTAAAGCATCTACTACTGGCGACGTTCATCCCTCTGGTGAAATCTCAGTTCAGCCAGTCGACGTTCCACATCAAGTAGGTGCCTTTCATACACCCTCTGGCGTACTCGGAGCTCTATGACTTCAGCTTGTGATTCAGCAGTGCTTGCAGCAGGGTCTCATGGTTTCTCTCAGATCTCTCGCGAGCATCTTCTAGACGAATGGTGCGGAGGGTATGCATTCTCGCATTGGTGACAACTTCGGTGATCTGATGTAGGGCTGTCCTGCCTTGAATGTCATTTTGGGCCACTCTGCGGACCAAGATTGGCAAGATTCTGTCTGCTGAGCCCCCATTGCTCAGGTCGTAAAAGCTTTGGTCACCTTTAAATGGCATGGGCTGATCTTGTCCTTGGCTCCATGTTTCCAAGCATTCCACCCACTCAGGCGTCGGGCCATGAAAAGTCGGACGAGGGTTAGGAATTGGAACAGGAGCTGCCTGGGGTAGGTTCTCAACCTCGGGTTCGGAGTTAGCATCGTTCGAAAGGTCTTCATCATGGTGATCATTCGAAGGGATAGGATGATCATTCTCTGGTTCTTCTTCAAACCATCCAGCAATGACCTCATTCGGGAGGTACTGGTTGGCGTGGGGATGGAGTCCAGCCATGTTATTTATGCGAGAACTGGGGTAAGAAAATAATTATTAGACGAACTATCTAGATAATTATTTAGAAAATCTTCATCAGTTACATCGCTATTTGTGAAGTGCATACCAGTTATATGTAATCGAAACAGGATAGGCCTTCGAATAAGTGATCTTAACTCCATATTCACACAGAATAGGGGTGAAGTAAAATTTTCATAGATTCTAAGTCTATAAAATCCTAATTACATATATCCTTAGTGTATCCACTTAGCAACTATCAACTTAGTAATGAAGATCCCGTTTTAGTTCTCAGGTATAACGTACTTATAGTAACACCAAATACTCCTATAGTATTTTAAGTTTAATGTTATGTTTTATTGTTCTCATTGTGGTAGGGTTGGTAAGATTTGAGACTTGTTGCAACCACACCATTAAACTTAGGCACATGCTAGTCAACCCTCGGATAATATAGGTGATCAGGCTATATCTTCCCAGTTTCGACCATATGTCTCTAAGCCCACTTGTGTTGCCCAATAATCGTAATTCTTTTGTACTGTCCTAGTGACATTGATTTTAGTATGAATACAGGCACGTATACTTTATTAAATATTTTATTATTTAAGTATAAACTCTTGGTCAGAGTATTTTAATCCCTTATGTATTTATAGTTAGTATATATGTTATGGGTTGATATACTTAATTCACTATAAACAATGCTCTGATACCAATCTGTCACACCCCAAAACCAAGAACGACAGAAATGTTCTGGGGCGGAGGACGTCATGTACAATATCACAACAATGAAAAGTAGTAAACAAGCAACAACATCATCCATTGCATTAATAATATAATTATTATACAAGTGTGTTCTGTCAAATTTTGATAAACACTAAAGCATAAATCAAAATGAAAGATGAGGCTTGAACGAGCTCCATCTTCCCTAATCCTTGCATCGGTACCTGTCTATGATGACCTGAGGATACAAGTAATTTTGAAAGCGAGTATTAGCTTTGAAGCTGGTGAGATCATAAGTATTTTAGTGTCTTAATTTGTATGTATTGAAAATGTATATGTACTGTAAGTGTAAAAATGTTTGTAAAACAACTGTAAACGTTTGAAAAACCCTAGAAATCCCTATGATTCGTACTATTATATAAAGGGTGTCTTCTACCAAGACATAACTGTTCTGGACGTAGTCTTCTACCAAGACTTATCTGTTCTAAATGTTCGTTTCTTGTAAAAGTGTGTAATTTTCCCAAGTGTAACTATCATTAACAAAATATAGTGTTTACATTTAATGTTTAAGTGAAATGATTACTAAATATATGAAAAGGGGAAATTAATGTAGTACTGTAGTGTTGTATTATAGGAACTACTGTTGTACTAACTACCTTAAACCGGATTTATATTAAGGTATCATGTGATTAATTGCACCATACTATTGACTGGTAACAACGACATACGTATGGTCGTAAAAAGAAAAGACGTTTGGCATCCACAGACCTGCAGGTCCGGCTGTAGCTAGCAGCAAGGTGTAGGATAGTCAATCCAGTATAGATCTATACGCAAACTCACGCTCACCCTCTAAGAGACTCTGGCTACAACTCGGGCCATGACATTTAAGTCATGCTCCGATACAGTGGATCATAATTTTGTTAACGTATTCACATGAAGTATATGTACTTATGTAAGCGTAATCATGTAAAAGTATATGAACGTATGCCTTTGCTACCGGAAGGTACTGAACTGACTGAAAGGAACTATTATGTCCATATATGTACACATGATACATAACTAATATTTAAACGACCTTCGGACGGGTACCCGATATCCTATCAGACCACATCCAAATCGAGGAAAAGGAAACAAGGTGGATAGCCTTCCTAAGTCTTTTAAACATTACTTATATAACTATACATATATAGGCATGCTTATAACATAATTTCTATGTAAACGTAATCATGTAATTGTATAGTAATGTAGTGTGTGTACTAGCTGTAATGTATGTTCTCTTTATCTTGTAAGTATTGACTCATGAATGAACTGACTCATTGTATGATATCGCGTTCTAGTAATAGTTCTAGTATCTTCCTAAACTACCCATATGGTAGCTTACTAGTAATATAACTGGTATGTATGAACATGGATGTACACCCTTGCTACCCAAGGGCATTGGAGGAACTGGAAAGACCTTTTATGACTATATATGTACACATGATATATAACTAATATTTAAATGACCTTCGGACGGGTACCCGATATCCTATCAGACCACATCCAAATCGAGGAAAAGGAAACAAGGTGGATAGCCTTCCTAAGTCTTTTAAACATTTCTTATATAACTACACATATAGAGGCATGCAATTTATAATATAAAAGCATAAATAAGTTTTGTAAAACCTTTGAACATAAAACGGTTTGAAAGCATGGGTTTGATACAACAGTTTAAGTATAAATAAACATTTGTTTGAAACACAATTGTAAATGAGTTTGGAATGAAACATAAAGAGTAAAATGTACAGTTTAATAAGGAGTTTTAAACATATAAAGTGTTTATGAAAATCATTTGAAGGAAACTGTTTGGTAAAACGGCTAATGAGTAGTAAATCATTTGAATGTTGCTTATTAATCACATGTGATTGATATAATAAGTAGCATGATTCCCCCCCCCCCATAAAACATTTAAAAATAGTTAAAACATTGATTAAGGGGTATGAACTCACCTGTTGTGGGTGATACGGATGAACTGAAGAGGTAGGATGGCTACGTGTCAAGTGAAGTCTTGAACACACTCTATGATCCTAGTTAACATATAATATTACATATATGTAACAAATTAGTCTATAAACAACTAATAAACAAGTCAAGACACCCTAGGACATGCTAAACACCTTTATCAAGTGTTATTAGCCTCTAGGATTGTATCTAAGTTGTTGTGGGACAAGGCTAAAGGGGTTTAGGTTTCCAAAAGACCTTATGTATGTGTTTACACTTCATTAAACTCCACACAAAGAGTTTACGGTTGTAAACCCTTGTGTTTACGGCCGTGAACTCCTAGACTTAGTGTCATTTTGTGTTTTGAAGTCCTAAATGATTTCTAGAAGCACTTTGACTTGGTGGTTTAATACTTGGAAGGGTTTAGGGCATAATATAACTCCTTTTAGGAGTTTACGGCCCTGGGACCATATTCCCTTGGAGATTACGGTCGTAATCTCCCTTGGGAGGATGTTTATTGTGTTTTCAAGTCCCTAAATTAACTAGGAACTAAACTAGGCTTTTTTACTTGGCTTTAGAAGAGTTTATGGCACCATTTGGCACCATTTTATGGAGTTCACGGCCCTAGAACCTTTTGGTCCATTAACACCTTACTCTTGGTATTCTAAGTGTGTTAGCTAGTCCTCAACTCATTTAGGTACATGACCAAATTAGTCTCTTGGCTTAAGGAGGGTTTTTAGGGCATTTTGGCACTTAAACATGGAGTTCACGGCCCAATAACTTCCTTGGCCGTGAACTCACTTTCATCCTTGTTTCTAATTGAATTTGGTGTCCTAAACATGTAATGGTAGCTTCTAGTTTGAGTTCCAAGGCTTTGAGGGACATTGGGACACTTTTGGCCCTTAAAATGGAGTTTACTCTCCAAGTGTTCTTGGGCTGTAAACTCCCAAATCTTGGGGTTTTGGTCCGATTTTGATGTTATAAAACACAATCTAAGCTATATAATATAACTAGATCGAAGTACTCACAATTTGGGATAAAACCTGAAGATCCGTGAGAGAGAATTTTGGCTTTTCTCTAATTGGAAATGTAACTAATGAATTATTTTGGTTTAGATTTCTATATATAGTCCTGGGAGTTTTGGCAGAAAATATTTTTATTCCCGGAATGAACTCTAATGTTCTAGAGTATTGGAATAACAGTGTTGCACAAAACCTTAGTGCATCCACTCTCCTGATATCTCCTTAAGTGTAAATCCTGAAAACTGTCAAACTTATACCCGAAGTCTGGAATTTTACTGTAACTGTTCTAACTTCTATCGGCCTGATATGGTTTATTTAGAATGTAAATTTCGGGTTGTTACATCATCCCCCTGTTGAAGGGAGTTTCATCCCGAAATTAGAATTTAGATAAGGAAGTAGGTACGAATGATCGAGTCGTGAGGAGGAAACTTCCTAATCGATTGGTTCTAGCGCTCCTAAGTGAAATGGGGTCCTCGGTTGGTATCCCAACGAACCTTCACTAAAGGGAGACGGCGTTGCTTCGTCCGCTAGACCTCTCGGTCGAGGGTCACTACGGTTCTAAATACGAAGGCGAGGATCTCGACGAGCGGACTTACAAGAGTCCTAACGGAAAGGTATGGTTTCACGATCGAGACGCGAAGAGTAGAATGTACGTTACTGAGTTCGCGGAGTAGGTCTAGTTGGTGCGAGGTACAGGACCGATTCTTGTAAGAATCTCGGAGGTCCTATCTATCTTGGATTTAGCTTTCCACGCTTAACGAAGCGTATTAAGCCAATTCCAGAGTGAGTTTTCTTAAAGAACTTGGTCTCTCACTTGGAATTCCAAAGGTTTCTTTTCTTGCTAAACTTCCCAGTCAAGGGCCACTCCTTGCTGGGTCAAGGTCGAAATGGTTTCTGTGATTTGCGAGGGGTTCTGGATGAACTATGACAGTAGGTCTGTAAGACCTAGAATTTGGCGAATGACTATCGACGTCTCTGGTGTCGACAAATTCTCAACGGTTTTGACAAATTGTAGGAGTACTCAAAATTTCCCACATCACTAACAGTGTTTCATAGAAATTTAACTCTTCAATTTCAAAACTCGTGCCTAGAGAACTTCGCGAAAAGTTCTTCTGAAGGAAATGTTTCCATGGGTTTCTTCTTACTACGAGGGTAGTCTTCCGGAGAAAGACGTACCCTACTTATTTAGCTCATGAAAACTATGGGCGTATTGGTCCTATCTGAAAGGTATCACTACGGGCTCGAAGTGTCCGCATCGAGTTCGGAAGATAGTCTTCCGGACATCCTTCCTGAAAGTAATTCTTTCCTTGCGTTTGCTCAACCATTTCATCTATGCGAGGCAGAGATAACGATTTCTAATGAAAAATCTTGACGGAGTACTCGATATCCGAGGCACATACGATGCAATCCGTCGATCTCTGGAAGAATAAGGCCGGGGTTCTCCAGGGTGAGAAGCCTAGTCTTCTTATTCTATCACTGTGTGGTTTGCTAAGTTGTCTGCACTGTTCTTGTGTCTCCGTAGGTGTTTAGGCTGTAGGGCGATCCGTTTACGGGAGTCATACCGGGTTCTAAGTTTGTTCACATGACGATGTGATTACTCGTAGTCTTGAGCAGTTCTCCGTCCTGAAGTTCATATTAGAATTCATACATGGTTTCACAATCAGAATTTCGTGTATACGAGTCGTATATAATTAAGATTGAAAAGGTAGTCGAGTAACTGATTCTTCTTTAAGCTCACATCCCATCGAGGAAAAAGAAGTTAAAGTGGAATCATCAATTCTAAACCTGTAGAACCTTGATTATATATCACTCTTATGTATACACTCCTCAGTGATATATCAACCGCATGAATCCTTGGATTAAACTTGACGTACTGCACGAGTGGTACTTCGGGGATTTCTTTGGAAAAGAGAAGAACTATGAGGTACTCCATGCATGAGCACTTCGGTGTTCTGATGTGATGGCTTCGCTGGAAAAGTGATCTAGAAGAAAGAGATGTACGTATGAAGCTGATTGTTTCTTGATGACGACATGATTCTGTTAGCACGAATGATAAGGGTTTTGTGAGCGATTCTGATTGACCCTAGATGTACTTTGATTGCTCAAGAAAAGTAAGAGTATGCTCTCGAAAGGTTGACCTACATCCCTATGATGCAGTCCTAGTAATGGGTAGAAGTAAGTTTGTAGAATGGCCTCAAAATGTTTGTCGTTTAAGCCGAGGTATTGATGGTTGGCGAATAACATGATCCAACCACTAAAAGAGACTTGGAAATGTCTCCGGATCTAACTTGCTATAGTCCAATGACTTGACTAAAGCATGTTTCAGATAGACTCTAATGAAAGTATGATGAGAGTACTTGAATAAAGGAAATGACACAGAAGTTAGCCAACTGTCAAAATCTTTGATATTCATGACGTAAAAGTTCAGGAGACTGACCTTGTAAAAGGTCTTACATCATATCTAGAGAAGATAGTTCTTGACAGCATAAAGACCTAACCAAAAGTACTTACAGTAAAAGATAGTTTCATAGAAAATGCCTCATCGGGCATAGGCAGAAAAACGATTCCTTTTAATAAGGAAAATAAAGTAAAGCATCTACTACTGGCGACGTTCATCCCTCTGGTGAAATCTCAGTTCAGCCAGTCGACGTTCCACATCAAGTAGGTGCCTTTCATACACCCTCTGGCGTACTCGGAGCTCTATGACTTCAGCTTGTGATTCAGCAGTGCTTGCAGCAGGGTCTCATGGTTTCTCTCAGATCTCTCGCGAGCATCTTCTAGACGAATGGTGCGGAGGGTATGCATTCTCGCATTGGTGACAACTTCGGTGATCTGATGTAGGGCTGTCCTGCCTTGAATGTCATTTTGGGCCACTCTGCGGACCAAGATTGGCAAGATTCTGTCTGCTGAGCCCCCATTGCTCAGGTCGTAAAAGCTTTGGTCACCTTTAAATGGCATGGGCTGATCTTGTCCTTGGCTCCATGTTTCCAAGCATTCCACCCACTCAGGCGTCGGGCCATGAAAAGTCGGACGAGGGTTAGGAATTGGAACAGGAGCTGCCTGGGGTAGGTTCTCAACCTCGGGTTCGGAGTTAGCATCGTTCGAAAGGTCTTCATCATGGTGATCATTCGAAGGGATAGGATGATCATTCTCTGGTTCTTCTTCAAACCATCCAGCAATGACCTCATTCGGGAGGTACTGGTTGGCGTGGGGATGGAGTCCAGCCATGTTATTTATGCGAGAACTGGGGTAAGAAAATAATTATTAGACGAACTATCTAGATAATTATTTAGAAAATCTTCATCAGTTACATCGCTATTTGTGAAGTGCATACCAGTTATATGTAATCGAAACAGGATAGGCCTTCGAATAAGTGATCTTAACTCCATATTCACACAGAATAGGGGTGAAGTAAAATTTTCATAGATTCTAAGTCTATAAAATCCTAATTACATATATCCTTAGTGTATCCACTTAGCAACTATCAACTTAGTAATGAAGATCCCGTTTTAGTTCTCAGGTATAACGTACTTATAGTAACACCAAATACTCCTATAGTATTTTAAGTTTAATGTTATGTTTTATTGTTCTCATTGTGGTAGGGTTGGTAAGATTTGAGACTTGTTGCAACCACACCATTAAACTTAGGCACATGCTAGTCAACCCTCGGATAATATAGGTGATCAGGCTATATCTTCCCAGTTTCGACCATATGTCTCTAAGCCCACTTGTGTTGCCCAATAATCGTAATTCTTTTGTACTGTCCTAGTGACATTGATTTTAGTATGAATACAGGCACGTATACTTTATTAAATATTTTATTATTTAAGTATAAACTCTTGGTCAGAGTATTTTAATCCCTTATGTATTTATAGTTAGTATATATGTTATGGGTTGATATACTTAATTCACTATAAACAATGCTCTGATACCAATCTGTCACACCCCAAAACCAAGAACGACAGAAATGTTCTGGGGCGGAGGACGTCATGTACAATATCACAACAATGAAAAGTAGTAAACAAGCAACAACATCATCCATTGCATTAATAATATAATTATTATACAAGTGTGTTCTGTCAAATTTTGATAAACACTAAAGCATAAATCAAAATGAAAGATGAGGCTTGAACGAGCTCCATCTTCCCTAATCCTTGCACCGGTACCTGTCTATGATGACCTGAGGATACAAGTAATTTTGAAAGCGAGTATTAGCTTTGAAGCTGGTGAGATCATAAGTATTTTAGTGTCTTAATTTGTATGTATTGAAAATGTATATGTACTGTAAGTGTAAAAATGTTTGTAAAACAACTGTAAACGTTTGAAAAACCCTAGAAATCCCTATGATTCGTACTATTATATAAAGGGTGTCTTCTACCAAGACATAACTGTTCTGGACGTAGTCTTCTACCAAGACTTATCTGTTCTAAATGTTCGTTTCTTGTAAAAGTGTGTAATTTTCCCAAGTGTAACTATCATTAACAAAATATAGTGTTTACATTTAATGTTTAAGTGAAATGATTACTAAATATATGAAAAGGGGAAATTAATGTAGTACTGTAGTGTTGTATTATAGGAACTACTGTTGTACTAACTACCTTAAACCGGATTTATATTAAGGTATCATGTGATTAATTGCACCATACTATTGACTGGTAACAACGACATACGTATGGTCGTAAAAAGAAATGACGTTTGGCATCCACAGACCTGCAGGTCCGGCTGTAGCTAGCAGCAAGGTGTAGGATAGTCAATCCAGTATAGATCTATACGCAAACTCACGCTCACCCTCTAAGAGACTCTGGCTACAACTCGGGCCATGACATTTAAGTCATGCTCCGATACAGTGGATCATAATTTTGTTAACGTATTCACATGAAGTATATGTACTTATGTAAGCGTAATCATGTAAAAGTATATGAACGTATGCCTTTGCTACCGGAAGGTACTGAACTGACTGAAAGGAACTATTATGTCCATATATGTACACATGATACATAACTAATATTTAAACGACCTTCGGACGGGTACCCGATATCCTATCAGACCACATCCAAATCGAGGAAAAGGAAACAAGGTGGATAGCCTTCCTAAGTCTTTTAAACATTACTTATATAACTATACATATATAGGCATGCTTATAACATAATTTCTATGTAAACGTAATCATGTAATTGTATAGTAATGTAGTGTGTGTACTAGCTGTAATGTATGTTCTCTTTATCTTGTAAGTATTGACTCATGAATGAACTGACTCATTGTATGATATCGCGTTCTAGTAATAGTTCTAGTATCTTCCTAAACTACCCATATGGTAGCTTACTAGTAATATAACTGGTATGTATGAACATGGATGTACACCCTTGCTACCCAAGGGCATTGGAGGAACTGGAAAGACCTTTTATGACTATATATGTACACATGATATATAACTAATATTTAAATGACCTTCGGACGGGTACCCGATATCCTATCAGACCACATCCAAATCGAGGAAAAGGAAACAAGGTGGATAGCCTTCCTAAGTCTTTTAAACATTTCTTATATAACTACACATATAGAGGCATGCAATTTATAATATAAAAGCATAAATAAGTTTTGTAAAACCTTTGAACATAAAACGGTTTGAAAGCATGGGTTTGATACAACAGTTTAAGTATAAATAAACATTTGTTTGAAACACAATTGTAAATGAGTTTGGAATGAAACATAAAGAGTAAAATGTACAGTTTAATAAGGAGTTTTAAACATATAAAGTGTTTATGAAAATCATTTGAAGGAAACTGTTTGGTAAAACGGCTAATGAGTAGTAAATCATTTGAATGTTGCTTATTAATCACATGTGATTGATATAATAAGTAGCATGATTCCCCCCCCCCCCATAAAACATTTAAAAATAGTTAAAACATTGATTAAGGGGTATGAACTCACCTGTTGTGGGTGATACGGATGAACTGAAGAGGTAGGATGGCTACGTGTCAAGTGAAGTCTTGAACACACTCTATGATCCTAGTTAACATATAATATTACATATATGTAACAAATTAGTCTATAAACAACTAATAAACAAGTCAAGACACCCTAGGACATGCTAAACACCTTTATCAAGTGTTATTAGCCTCTAGGATTGTATCTAAGTTGTTGTGGGACAAGGCTAAAGGGGTTTAGGTTTCCAAAAGACCTTATGTATGTGTTTACACTTCATTAAACTCCACACAAAGAGTTTACGGTTGTAAACCCTTGTGTTTACGGCCGTGAACTCCTAGACTTAGTGTCATTTTGTGTTTTGAAGTCCTAAATGATTTCTAGAAGCACTTTGACTTGGTGGTTTAATACTTGGAAGGGTTTAGGGCATAATATAACTCCTTTTAGGAGTTTACGGCCCTGGGACCATATTCCCTTGGAGATTACGGTCGTAATCTCCCTTGGGAGGATGTTTATTGTGTTTTCAAGTCCCTAAATTAACTAGGAACTAAACTAGGCTTTTTTACTTGGCTTTAGAAGAGTTTATGGCACCATTTGGCACCATTTTATGGAGTTCACGGCCCTAGAACCTTTTGGTCCATTAACACCTTACTCTTGGTATTCTAAGTGTGTTAGCTAGTCCTCAACTCATTTAGGTACATGACCAAATTAGTCTCTTGGCTTAAGGAGGGTTTTTAGGGCATTTTGGCACTTAAACATGGAGTTCACGGCCCAATAACTTCCTTGGCCGTGAACTCACTTTCATCCTTGTTTCTAATTGAATTTGGTGTCCTAAACATGTAATGGTAGCTTCTAGTTTGAGTTCCAAGGCTTTGAGGGACATTGGGACACTTTTGGCCCTTAAAATGGAGTTTACTCTCCAAGTGTTCTTGGGCTGTAAACTCCCAAATCTTGGGGTTTTGGTCCGATTTTGATGTTATAAAACACAATCTAAGCTATATAATATAACTAGATCGAAGTACTCACAATTTGGGATAAAACCTGAAGATCCGTGAGAGAGAATTTTGGCTTTTCTCTAATTGGAAATGTAACTAATGAATTATTTTGGTTTAGATTTCTATATATAGTCCTGGGAGTTTTGGCAGAAAATATTTTTATTCCCGGAATGAACTCTAATGTTCTAGAGTATTGGAATAACAGTGTTGCACAAAACCTTAGTGCATCCACTCTCCTGATATCTCCTTAAGTGTAAATCCTGAAAACTGTCAAACTTATACCCGAAGTCTGGAATTTTACTGTAACTGTTCTAACTTCTATCGGCCTGATATGGTTTATTTAGAATGTAAATTTCGGGTTGTTACATCATCCCCCTGTTGAAGGGAGTTTCATCCCGAAATTAGAATTTAGATAAGGAAGTAGGTACGAATGATCGAGTCGTGAGGAGGAAACTTCCTAATCGATTGGTTCTAGCGCTCCTAAGTGAAATGGGGTCCTCGGTTGGTATCCCAACGAACCTTCACTAAAGGGAGACGGCGTTGCTTCGTCCGCTAGACCTCTCGGTCGAGGGTCACTACGGTTCTAAATACGAAGGCGAGGATCTCGACGAGCGGACTTACAAGAGTCCTAACGGAAAGGTATGGTTTCACGATCGAGACGCGAAGAGTAGAATGTACGTTACTGAGTTCGCGGAGTAGGTCTAGTTGGTGCGAGGTACAGGACCGATTCTTGTAAGAATCTCGGAGGTCCTATCTATCTTGGATTTAGCTTTCCACGCTTAACGAAGCGTATTAAGCCAATTCCAGAGTGAGTTTTCTTAAAGAACTTGGTCTCTCACTTGGAATTCCAAAGGTTTCTTTTCTTGCTAAACTTCCCAGTCAAGGGCCACTCCTTGCTGGGTCAAGGTCGAAATGGTTTCTGTGATTTGCGAGGGGTTCTGGATGAACTATGACAGTAGGTCTGTAAGACCTAGAATTTGGCGAATGACTATCGACGTCTCTGGTGTCGACAAATTCTCAACGGTTTTGACAAATTGTAGGAGTACTCAAAATTTCCCACATCACTAACAGTGTTTCATAGAAATTTAACTCTTCAATTTCAAAACTCGTGCCTAGAGAACTTCGCGAAAAGTTCTTCTGAAGGAAATGTTTCCATGGGTTTCTTCTTACTACGAGGGTAGTCTTCCGGAGAAAGACGTACCCTACTTATTTAGCTCATGAAAACTATGGGCGTATTGGTCCTATCTGAAAGGTATCACTACGGGCTCGAAGTGTCCGCATCGAGTTCGGAAGATAGTCTTCCGGACATCCTTCCTGAAAGTAATTCTTTCCTTGCGTTTGCTCAACCATTTCATCTATGCGAGGCAGAGATAACGATTTCTAATGAAAAATCTTGACGGAGTACTCGATATCCGAGGCACATACGATGCAATCCGTCGATCTCTGGAAGAATAAGGCCGGGGTTCTCCAGGGTGAGAAGCCTAGTCTTCTTATTCTATCACTGTGTGGTTTGCTAAGTTGTCTGCACTGTTCTTGTGTCTCCGTAGGTGTTTAGGCTGTAGGGCGATCCGTTTACGGGAGTCATACCGGGTTCTAAGTTTGTTCACATGACGATGTGATTACTCGTAGTCTTGAGCAGTTCTCCGTCCTGAAGTTCATATTAGAATTCATACATGGTTTCACAATCAGAATTTCGTGTATACGAGTCGTATATAATTAAGATTGAAAAGGTAGTCGAGTAACTGATTCTTCTTTAAGCTCACATCCCATCGAGGAAAAAGAAGTTAAAGTGGAATCATCAATTCTAAACCTGTAGAACCTTGATTATATATCACTCTTATGTATACACTCCTCAGTGATATATCAACCGCATGAATCCTTGGATTAAACTTGACGTACTGCACGAGTGGTACTTCGGGGATTTCTTTGGAAAAGAGAAGAACTATGAGGTACTCCATGCATGAGCACTTCGGTGTTCTGATGTGATGGCTTCGCTGGAAAAGTGATCTAGAAGAAAGAGATGTACGTATGAAGCTGATTGTTTCTTGATGACGACATGATTCTGTTAGCACGAATGATAAGGGTTTTGTGAGCGATTCTGATTGACCCTAGATGTACTTTGATTGCTCAAGAAAAGTAAGAGTATGCTCTCGAAAGGTTGACCTACATCCCTATGATGCAGTCCTAGTAATGGGTAGAAGTAAGTTTGTAGAATGGCCTCAAAATGTTTGTCGTTTAAGCCGAGGTATTGATGGTTGGCGAATAACATGATCCAACCACTAAAAGAGACTTGGAAATGTCTCCGGATCTAACTTGCTATAGTCCAATGACTTGACTAAAGCATGTTTCAGATAGACTCTAATGAAAGTATGATGAGAGTACTTGAATAAAGGAAATGACACAGAAGTTAGCCAACTGTCAAAATCTTTGATATTCATGACGTAAAAGTTCAGGAGACTGACCTTGTAAAAGGTCTTACATCATATCTAGAGAAGATAGTTCTTGACAGCATAAAGACCTAACCAAAAGTACTTACAGTAAAAGATAGTTTCATAGAAAATGCCTCATCGGGCATAGGCAGAAAAACGATTCCTTTTAATAAGGAAAATAAAGTAAAGCATCTACTACTGGCGACGTTCATCCCTCTGGTGAAATCTCAGTTCAGCCAGTCGACGTTCCACATCAAGTAGGTGCCTTTCATACACCCTCTGGCGTACTCGGAGCTCTATGACTTCAGCTTGTGATTCAGCAGTGCTTGCAGCAGGGTCTCATGGTTTCTCTCAGATCTCTCGCGAGCATCTTCTAGACGAATGGTGCGGAGGGTATGCATTCTCGCATTGGTGACAACTTCGGTGATCTGATGTAGGGCTGTCCTGCCTTGAATGTCATTTTGGGCCACTCTGCGGACCAAGATTGGCAAGATTCTGTCTGCTGAGCCCCCATTGCTCAGGTCGTAAAAGCTTTGGTCACCTTTAAATGGCATGGGCTGATCTTGTCCTTGGCTCCATGTTTCCAAGCATTCCACCCACTCAGGCGTCGGGCCATGAAAAGTCGGACGAGGGTTAGGAATTGGAACAGGAGCTGCCTGGGGTAGGTTCTCAACCTCGGGTTCGGAGTTAGCATCGTTCGAAAGGTCTTCATCATGGTGATCATTCGAAGGGATAGGATGATCATTCTCTGGTTCTTCTTCAAACCATCCAGCAATGACCTCATTCGGGAGGTACTGGTTGGCGTGGGGATGGAGTCCAGCCATGTTATTTATGCGAGAACTGGGGTAAGAAAATAATTATTAGACGAACTATCTAGATAATTATTTAGAAAATCTTCATCAGTTACATCGCTATTTGTGAAGTGCATACCAGTTATATGTAATCGAAACAGGATAGGCCTTCGAATAAGTGATCTTAACTCCATATTCACACAGAATAGGGGTGAAGTAAAATTTTCATAGATTCTAAGTCTATAAAATCCTAATTACATATATCCTTAGTGTATCCACTTAGCAACTATCAACTTAGTAATGAAGATCCCGTTTTAGTTCTCAGGTATAACGTACTTATAGTAACACCAAATACTCCTATAGTATTTTAAGTTTAATGTTATGTTTTATTGTTCTCATTGTGGTAGGGTTGGTAAGATTTGAGACTTGTTGCAACCACACCATTAAACTTAGGCACATGCTAGTCAACCCTCGGATAATATAGGTGATCAGGCTATATCTTCCCAGTTTCGACCATATGTCTCTAAGCCCACTTGTGTTGCCCAATAATCGTAATTCTTTTGTACTGTCCTAGTGACATTGATTTTAGTATGAATACAGGCACGTATACTTTATTAAATATTTTATTATTTAAGTATAAACTCTTGGTCAGAGTATTTTAATCCCTTATGTATTTATAGTTAGTATATATGTTATGGGTTGATATACTTAATTCACTATAAACAATGCTCTGATACCAATCTGTCACACCCCAAAACCAAGAACGACAGAAATGTTCTGGGGCGGAGGACGTCATGTACAATATCACAACAATGAAAAGTAGTAAACAAGCAACAACATCATCCATTGCATTAATAATATAATTATTATACAAGTGTGTTCTGTCAAATTTTGATAAACACTAAAGCATAAATCAAAATGAAAGATGAGGCTTGAACGAGCTCCATCTTCCCTAATCCTTACATCGGTACCTGTCTATGATGACCTGAGGATACAAGTAATTTTGAAAGCGAGTATTAGCTTTGAAGCTGGTGAGATCATAAGTATTTTAGTGTCTTAATTTGTATGTATTGAAAATGTATATGTACTGTAAGTGTAAAAATGTTTGTAAAACAACTGTAAACGTTTGAAAAACCCTAGAAATCCCTATGATTCGTACTATTATATAAAGGGTGTCTTCTACCAAGACATAACTGTTCTGGACGTAGTCTTCTACCAAGACTTATCTGTTCTAAATGTTCGTTTCTTGTAAAAGTGTGTAATTTTCCCAAGTGTAACTATCATTAACAAAATATAGTGTTTACATTTAATGTTTAAGTGAAATGATTACTAAATATATGAAAAGGGGAAATTAATGTAGTACTGTAGTGTTGTATTATAGGAACTACTGTTGTACTAACTACCTTAAACCGGATTTATATTAAGGTATCATGTGATTAATTGCACCATACTATTGACTGGTAACAACGACATACGTATGGTCGTAAAAAGAAAAGACGTTTGGCATCCACAGACCTGCAGGTCCGGCTGTAGCTAGCAGCAAGGTGTAGGATAGTCAATCCAGTATAGATCTATACGCAAACTCACGCTCACCCTCTAAGAGACTCTGGCTACAACTCGGGCCATGACATTTAAGTCATGCTCCGATACAGTGGATCATAATTTTGTTAACGTATTCACATGAAGTATATGTACTTATGTAAGCGTAATCATGTAAAAGTATATGAACGTATGCGTTTGCTACCCAAAGGTACTGAACTGACTGAAAGGAACTATTATGTCCATATATGTACACATGATACATAACTAATATTTAAACGACCTTCGGACGGGTACCCGATATCCTATCAGACCACATCCAAATCGAGGAAAAGGAAACAAGGTGGATAGCCTTCCTAAGTCTTTTAAACATTACTTATATAACTATACATATATAGGCATGCTTATAACATAATTTCTATGTAAACGTAATCATGTAATTGTATAGTAATGTAGTGTGTGTACTAGCTGTAATGTATGTTCTCTTTATCTTGTAAGTATTGACTCATGAATGAACTGACTCATTGTATGATATCGCGTTCTAGTAATAGTTCTAGTATCTTCCTAAACTACCCATATGGTAGCTTACTAGTAATATAACTGGTATGTATGAACATGGATGTACACCCTTGCTACCCAAGGGCATTGGAGGAACTGGAAAGACCTTTTATGACTATATATGTACACATGATATATAACTAATATTTAAATGACCTTCGGACGGGTACCCGATATCCTATCAGACCACATCCAAATCGAGGAAAAGGAAACAAGGTGGATAGCCTTCCTAAGTCTTTTAAACATTTCTTATATAACTACACATATAGAGGCATGCAATTTATAATATAAAAGCATAAATAAGTTTTGTAAAACCTTTGAACATAAAACGGTTTGAAAGCATGGGTTTGATACAACAGTTTAAGTATAAATAAACATTTGTTTGAAACACAATTGTAAATGAGTTTGGAATGAAACATAAAGAGTAAAATGTACAGTTTAATAAGGAGTTTTAAACATATAAAGTGTTTATGAAAATCATTTGAAGGAAACTGTTTGGTAAAACGGCTAATGAGTAGTAAATCATTTGAATGTTGCTTATTAATCACATGTGATTGATATAATAAGTAGCATGATTCCCCCCCCCCCCCCATAAAACATTTAAAAATAGTTAAAACATTGATTAAGGGGTATGAACTCACCTGTTGTGGGTGATACGGATGAACTGAAGAGGTAGGATGGCTACGTGTCAAGTGAAGTCTTGAACACACTCTATGATCCTAGTTAACATATAATATTACATATATGTAACAAATTAGTCTATAAACAACTAATAAAAAAGTCAAGACACCCTAGGACATGCTAAACACCTTTATCAAGTGTTATTAGCCTCTAGGATTGTATCTAAGTTGTTGTGGGACAAGGCTAAAGGGGTTTAGGTTTCCAAAAGACCTTATGTATGTGTTTACACTTCATTAAACTCCACACAAAGAGTTTACGGTCGTAAACCCTTGTGTTTACGGCCGTGAACTCCTAGACTTAGTGTCATTTTGTGTTTTGAAGTCCTAAATGATTTCTAGAAGCACTTTGACTTGGTGGTTTAATACTTGGAAGGGTTTAGGGCATAATATAACTCCTTTTAGGAGTTTACGGCCCTGGGACCATATTCCCTTGGAGATTACGGTCGTAATCTCCCTTGGGAGGATGTTTATTGTGTTTTCAAGTCCCTAAATTAACTAGGAACTAAACTAGGCTTTTTTACTTGGCTTTAGAAGAGTTTATGGCACCATTTGGCACCATTTTATGGAGTTCACGGCCCTAGAACCTTTTGGTCCATGAACACCTTACTCTTGGTGTTCTAAGTGTGTTAGCTAGTCCTAAACTCATTTAGGTACATGCCCAAATTAGTCTCTTGGCTTAAGGAGGGTTTTTAGGGCATTTTGGCACTTAAACATGGAGTTCACGGCCCAATAACTTCCTTGGCCGTGAACTCACTTTCATCCTTGTTTCTAATTGAATTTGGTGTCCTAAACATGTAATGGTAGCTTCTAGTTTGAGTTCCAAGGCTTTGAGGGACATTGGGACACTTTTAGCCCTTAAAATGGAGTTTACTCTCCAAGTGTTCTTGGGCTGTAAACTCCCAAATCTTGGGGTTTTGGTCCGATTTTGATGTTATAAAACACAATCTAAGCTATATAATATAACTAGATCGAAGTACTCACAATTTGGGATAAAAACCCGAAGATCCGTGAGAGAGAATTTTGGCTTTTCTCTAATTGGAAATGTAACTAATGAATTATTTTGGTTCAGATTTCTATATATAGTCCTGGGATTTTTGGCAGAAAATATTTTTATTCCTGGAATGAACTCTAATGTTCTAGAGTATTGGAATAACAGTGTTGCACAAAACCTTAGTGCATCCACTCTCCTGATATCTCCTTAAGTGTAAATCCTGAAAAACTGTCAAACTTATACCCGAAGTCTGGAATTTTACTGTAACTGTTCTAACTTCTATCGGCCTGATATGGTTTATTCAGAATGTAAATTTCGGGTTGTCACATCATCCCCCTGTTGAAGGGAATTCGTCCCGAAATTAGAATTTAGATAAGGAAGTAGGTACGAATGATCGAGTCGTGAGGAGGAAACCTCCTAATCGATTGGTTCCAACGCTCCTAAGTGAAATCGGGTCCTCGGTTGGTATCCCATCGAACCTTCACCAAAGGGCGAAGGCGTTGCTTCGTCCGCTTGACCTCTCGGTCGAGGGTCACTACGGTTCTAAATACGAAGGCGAGGATCTCGACGAGCGGACTTACAAGAGTCCTAACGGAAAGGTATGGTTTCACGATCGAGACGCGAAGAGTAGAATGTACGTTACTGAGTTCGCGAAGTAGGTCTAGTTGGTGCGAGGTACAGGACCGATTCTGGTAAGAATCTTGAAGGTCCTATCTATCTTGGATTTAGCTTTCCACGCTTAATGAAGCGTATTAAGCCATTTCCAGAGTGATTTTTCTTAAAGAACTTGGTCTCTCACTTGGAATTCCAAAGCTTTCTTTTTCTTGCTAAACTTCCCAGTCAAGGGCCACTCCTTGCTGGTTCAAGGTCGAAATGGTTTCTATGATTTGCGACGGGTTCTGGATGAACTATGACAGTAGGTCTGTAAGACCTAGAATTTGGCGAACGACTGTCGGCGTCTCTAGTGTCGACAAATTCTCAATAGTTTTGACAAATTGTAAGAGTACTCAAAATTTTCCACATCACTAACAGTGTGTCATAGAAATTTGACTCTTCAATTTCAAAACTCGTGCCTAGAGAACTTTGCGAAAAGTTCCTCTGGAGGAAATGTTTCCATGGGTTTCTTCTTACTACAAGGGTAGATAAGTAAGTCATTACATGGAGAAACGACGAACAGATCCAAGTAAGAAAGGCGTACCCTACTCATTTAGCTCATGAAAACTATGGGCGTATTGGTCCTATCCGAAAGGTATCACTACGGGCTCGAAGTTTCCGCATCGAGTTCGGAAGATAGTCTTGCGGACATCCTTCCCTAACACTCGAACTGGTGATATTCGGATCTCAGATCCATTTCTGAAAGTAATTCTTTCCTTGCGTTTGCTCAACCATTTCATCTATGCGAGGCAGAGATAACGATTTCTATTGAAAAATCTTGACGGAGTTCTCGATATCCGAGGCACATACGATGCAATCCGTCGATCTCTGGAAGAATAAGACCGGGGTTCTCCAGGGTGAGAAGCCTAGTCTTCTTATTCTATCACTGTGTGGTTTGCTAAGTTGTCTGCACTGTTCTTGTGTCTCCGTAGGTGTTTAGGCTGTAGGGCGATCCGTTTACGGGAGTCATACTGGGTTCTAGGTTTGTTCACATGACGATGTGATTACTCGTAGTCTTGAGCAGTTCTCCGTCCTGAAGTTCATATTAGAATTCATACATGGTTTCATAATCACAATTTAGTGTATACGAGTCGTATATAATTAAGATTGAAAAGGTGGTCGAATAACTGATTCTTCTTTAAGCTCACATCCCATCGAGGAAAAAGAAGTTAAAGTGGAACTCAAGAATTACACAATGCTCATCAAAACTTTGCTCAATTGCATAGACTTCTAATGTGGAACTCAAGAATGAAACAATGCTCATCAACCTTTGCTTAAATTGTATAGATTCTATTGTGGAACTCAAGAATTAAAAATGCTCTTCAAAGGTTTGCTAAATTGCTAAGATGACTTTTATTGTGGAACTCTAGAATAAAACATTGGTTATCAAAGCTTTTCTAAATTGCATAGACTTCTAATGTTGAACTAAAGAATGAAATAATGCACATCGAAGCTTTGCTTAAATTTCATAGACTTCTATTGTGGAACTCAAGAATTAAACAATGCTCATCAATGCTTTGCTAAACTGCAAAGACTACTTATGTTGTGGAGCTCAACAATTAAACAATGTTCATAAAAACTTTGCTAAATTCCATAGACTTCTAACGTGGAACTCAAGTATTAAAAAATGCTCATCAATGCTTTGCTAACTTGCATAGACTTCTAATGTGGAACCATAGAATGAAACAATGCTCATGAAAGCTTTGCTAAATTTTATAGACTTCTATTATGGAACTCAAGAATCAAATGATGCTCATCAAAGCTTTGGTAAAATTGCATAGACTTCTATTGTGGTACTCAAGAATTAAACGATGCTCATCAAAGCTTTGCTAAACTGCACAACCTTCTAATATGGAACTCAAGAATGAAATAATGCTCTTCAAAGCTTTGCTTAAATTGCATAGAGTACTATTATGGAACTCAAGAATAAAGAAATGCTCATCAAAGCATTGCTAAATTGCAAAGACTACTTCTATTGTGGAACTCAAGAATTAAACAATGCTCGTCAAAGCTTTGCTAAATTGCATAGACTTCTAACATGGAACTCAAGAATGAAACAATGCTCTTCAAAGCATTGCTTAAATTGCATAGACTTCTATTGTGGAACTCAAGAATTAAACAATGCTCATCAAAGCTTTGCTAAATTGCGAAGACTACTTCTATTGTGGAACTCAAGAATTACACAATGCTCATCAAAACTTTGTTAAATTGCATAGACTTTTAATGTGGAACTCAAGAACGAACCAATGCTCATCAACCTTTGCTTAAATTGTATAGACTTTTATTGTGAAACTCAAGAATTAAACAATGCTCTTCATAATGGACTAGAAACTTGTTTGAATGAGCTTAGGACCACAAAACACGAAGGAAATGATGTGCTCAAGGGTTCACGGTCGTAAACCCTAGTGTTTACGACCGTCAACTCCCAAGGAGTGGTCCAAGGACGTCAAACTCCACGGGAGTACCCTTTTGAACCCTAATCACTTCTCAAGACCTTTGTTTTGACCTTAGAACCCTTCCTAGTGATGCAAGAGACCTTTAAACACACAAACTCACTATTCCCATGAGTTTACAGTCGTAAACTCAAGGGGGAAGTGGTCTCTCAACCGCAAACTCATGTTAGGATGGTCACTTGAAGTGTAAACTCCATAGTGAGGCCATACACTCTTTTGAAGCAACCCCTAGCACTCCTTGCACTTGTAGCAAAGCGTTTTCATGCACTAAAGGGTCTTTACTTACTAAATTGGTGATAAAATGACTAACTAGACACCATCATGTGCCACTATATGTTACATAGGATCCGTGGGCGTGTTCAAGTCCTCACTTGACACCTAGCATCCTACCCAACATTCCATCCACTCCACTCACTGCAGGTGAGTTCATACCCCTTAATTAACCTTTCAAATGTTTTTAAATGCTTTTATGGGGGGAATACAAGTTGAATCCAACAAATTATAGTATCAATCACATGTGATTTGTAACTTACTATAAAAAAGGATTTCTATACTTTTAACCGTTTTGCAATCAAATCTGCTTTCAATGTTTATCAAACTCATTTTCATGTTAATTTCTTATAAAAACTATTTTCAAACTCTTTTAAACTTCTTATGTTTATAAAATATACCCACAACAATATATTTATATAAGTAAGACTTGAAGGACTTAGGACTGATAGCTCGCCTTATTTCCTGTTCTTGTTTGATTGGGGTCTTAGGGTAATTGTTATCTGTCCAACTGTCGTTGAATTCTTAGTTATATATTGTATGTATTTGTGTTGGATATGAATACCTTCACTCATTTCAATACTTTTGGGTATCCATGAAAGACTGCAACATGCTAGTTAACTATAATAGGTATAGTTAAGGTAAACCACTCCTTACTACCAATACTATGAGTCTCTACAAGAAGAATACTATTATAGTTAAGGTCTAGTTAACTATAATAGGTATAGTTAAGGTTTACCACGGGTAGTACTACCATTACTATGAGTCTCTACAAGAAGAATACTATACAAAAGAACACTAAATACATTATACCGAGAAGCACACTATACCCTAATACAAGAGAACATACTAAAACAGAATGTGATACACTATTCCTCTATACGGCACTTTACTGCGCCTTCGCCGTGTAACCTTAGTCTCCTGGAGGGAGAGCGGACTCTACCTGTATAGACCTATACAGGGCGGACACTCTCACATCCCGACTGCTAGCTACAGTCCGAGCCGACTAGGCCCAGGGATGATAACATGCTACCACACTACGTGTGACCTGGAGGGTCATGATACATTCGATCGCCTATCTGCATGGTTACATACAGATTCACATTCGGATCCCTAAATCAACAATTTAAGAATTAAGGGTAAAGTAGACTCCCCGAGGTGTATTATATACTTATCAACACCTAGAGTCTGCAATTTACTTACCATTCGTTCGGCAGTAACACTGCTGGAATAATACATTATTTTCCCCATTTACTTTGTTCAAATGAAGTCCAAACTATATTTTTATAATTAAAAGTCTAATTGGGAAAACTTTTACACACTCAAAGGATCAAACCTACAAGTAACCAAGTTTTGGCAGAAGACTACTTTCACTGGAAAATATAGGATTTTCTAGAGATTCACACTATTTTCAAACCTAATAACAACCTTCATGTTATACAATTATAAACACTTTTATACAAGAAATGACACTAAATTCTTATGAACTCAGGTCGTCAGTAGACAGGCACATATGCAGCTTTTGAGAAGACGGAGCACATATAAGACTCCTCCTTATTTATGATTATACTTTTTGGTGTCTAACAAACTATACAGAACACGCTTGTATTACAATTACTATAGCGATGAAATCGATGTTGTTGCTTGTTTTTACTATTATGCTTTGTTATGATACTGTACATGACGTCCTCCACCCCAGAACGTATGCCGCTGTTCTAGGTTTTGGGGTGTGACAGATTGGTATCAGAGCATTATTTATAGTGAATCAAGTATATCAACCCATAAAAGATATACGAACTATAAACACATCGGGATTAAAACACTCTGACCAAGAATATATACTTTTAAATACTAAAATATTTAACTAAGTATATATATACATCCATTAATACAAAGGATCAGTATCATACTAGAACAGAACAAAAGTATTAAGATTGTTGGACAGCACAATTGGGCTTAGAGACATAAAGTCACATCTACACGAATGTAGCCTGGTCAACTACATTTTCCTAGGAGTGACTAGCATGTGCCTAAGAGTGATTGTGATGTTGCAACAAGTGTAAAAACTTAGCCACACTACCACAAGAACGTTAGAACAAGAATACTATAAGAGTATTCTGCATTCTATTAACTACATATATGAGAACTAAAAGGGTCGTTAGTAGTAGGGCAATAGTTTCTAAGTGGATACACCATGGTTACATGTGACTAAGGCGCTATAGACTTAGAATCTGTGACCTTTGCTTCATTTCTTGTTCTTGTTTGATTGTGGACTTAGAGTTAGGGTCACTGATTCGAAGGTCTATCCTGCTTCGGTTACATGTAATTGGTATGCACTATGCAAGTATTGGGTCGACTAATAACGATCATCTTATAAGTATCCTAGATTAGTACGTCTATTAACCATTCTTTCCCCATTCTCGAGTAGTTAGCATGGCTGGCTTCCACCATCCCGGTGATCTGTATTATCCAAACCAAGACATTGGAGGATGGCTCGAAGAGGAGTCAGAAGACGATCAACCGATTCCTTTGGATGATCACCATGTAGAAGGCTTTTCGGATAGCTCCAACTCCGAACTAGAAGTCAACTACCTGCCCCCAGTAGTTCCAAACCCTAACCCTTGTCCGACATTTCAGGGTCCCACTCCCATGTGGGCAATAACCTTGAACCGATGGAGCGATGAACAGGGTCAGCCTTTACCTTTCAACGGAGACCGAAGCTTCTACAATGTCACACCCCAAAACCGATGGCGGAAACGTTCCGGGGCGGAGGACGTCATGTAAAGTATCACAACCAATGTACATAGTAAGCATAGTAAACACAGAACATTACATTCCATAGGAATATTTACATTTGTTTCAAAGCAAAGAAATACATGTTATATATATATATATATATATATATATATATATATATATATATATTAGTATAACAAAAGGAAAGACGAGACTTCTATATGCACCGTCTTCTCCAAAAGAACGTGGGATACCTGTCTAACGAGAACTTGAGAATACAAGCAGTTTTAAAATATCAGCATAAAGCTGGTGAGTTCATAAGCAGTTTATTTCTGGTAAAAGAACAAGTTTCCTTTGGTTTTCTAAAAAAGTTGTTATCCAAGAAAATCCCATATTTTCTTATAAGAGAAGTTTAGTATTTGTTAAACAGCCTGGTTAAGAGAAGTTAAGTTATCTCAGGAAAAACCCTTATTTTCCTTAAAAGTTGGTGGTTGGTTATCGGTTCGGAATACAGTGTACAAGTATCTACCATACTTGTAGCGTTTCAGTGAAGTTTCCTGAAGCCTGGTTATCCTTGAAAAGTACATTAGTTTTAACACATATATAAAACTAAACTAAAGTAAATTTCCATAATCTAAGTTGCGAGTTCCATAACCATACAATAAACTAGATAAGGCTCGTAACGGGGCTAATATCATTTTATGACTTTTGTCACCCCTGGACCGGTCGGTCCCACTGTAGCTAGCAGCCTGGTGCGGGGTAGTCAATCCCGTATAGATTTATACACTCAAGTCACGTTCTCCCTCCAGGAGATTCTGGTTATAGGGTAGTCCTTCACTCTCGTATCTAGGGGGAGTATTACAAAGGACGTGTCTCCAATCTTAAGATTAATGAATTTAAAAGTAATAATACAGAAAATTCTATTTTAATAGTCCTTCACTCTCGTATCTAGGGGGAGTGTTATCAAGGACATGTCTAAAGTTCTAAGATTAATGTTATTGGTCACTCTCGTATCTAGGGAGAGTGTTATCAAGGACGTATCAAAAGCTCTAAGATTAATGTTATTGGCCCTTCACTCTCGTATCTAGGGGGAGTGTTATCAAGGACGTATCAAAGTTCTAAGATTAATGATTTTAACAGTAATGATGTGAAAAATTATTTGTGAAATATAAAATATAACATTTTATAATGAGCTTTGCAATTAGTTTGAAAACGAACTCTGCAAATTAAATGGTTGGTTAATACGGTTTTCAGTGTTAAAAGCATACGGAATATGAAACATTTCATACGAAATAATAAGTTTGAGTACAAGATTTCCTTGTACTTTTGCTTGTATTCCCCCCTCCTGAAAACATGAAAAACACGAAAAAAGGTGTAGGCGTATGAACTCACCGGTCGGGAAATGTGTCGGATATGATGCTAAATGTCAGATTAGGGCTTGAACACACGCGAGGATCCTATGTAACATGAGGAGATACATGTAATTGTATCTAATTAGACCTTGAACTACTAATTAAGTAAGATAATACACTTCGAGGCGTGAAATCACTTTATCTCAAGTGTTAGGAATGATTCGGGTTGCATCTAAGGGGGGGTGTAAGGCCTAGTTATGGAGTTTACTCTTTGAGAGTAAACTCTTAGAAGAGATTACGGCCCATAGACCATATCCCCATGAGTTTATGGCTGTAAACTCATGGGTGGTGTGTTCTTGGATGTTTAAACATAGAGTTTACGGCCGTAAACTCTTACTTGGCCCTTTCTTGCATGATTTGGGGTCTCAAATGAAAGAATACAAGGTTCTATGCATTAATCCAAGCCATAAGGGGAAGTTAGGGCACCATTTGACCTCCTTAAGGGAGTTTACGGCCAAGGGACCAATCCTTGGGGGCTTTACGGCCGTAATCTCCTAAGGTCATGGTTTCCTTGATGATTAAGGTCCCTACTTCGATGGTGGTTGGTTCTAGACATTATCTCAAGCCATAGGAGGTGATTAAGGGGCAATTTAACACCTTAAATGGTGTTTACGGTCTAAGAATGAGTGTTTACGGTCCAAGAATGTTCTTGGGCCATAAACTCATGTTTACTCCCCAAATGACAAGATTTTGGTGTTCTAAACTCGTACATGCAAGTCCCTAAGTCATAGCTAAGCACTAGAAGTGATTTGGAAGGGTTTTGGGGCTTCAAAACCCCATTTATGGGTGTTTGCGGTTTGGGGCTGTTCTAGGGCCGTAAACACAAGATTTTGAGGGTTTTGGATGATTTAAACACGGATTTGCATGCTAAACAAGCTAAACAACAAGCTAGGATAGATTACTTACAAGTTTGGAGCTTGAAAGAGGTGTTTTGGATCAAACTTGGCTTGAAGAGAGAGAGAGTAGAGAGAGAAAGTGTTATGAGTGGGAAAAAGCTTCAAATGAAGTCCACTCACCCTTATATAGGGTTTGAGTTTGTGGCCCGGTGGAAATCTACTCGATACCGACGTTAAACAGAGCTTATGGTCGTACCCGTTTACGTTGTCGTAACCCGACGTGGTCGTGAATTAGAAACTTTTAAAAAGAATATCGAGGGTGTTTCATGTGTTTCTAATGCGTTTGGACACTCATGAAGTCAATTCGATAAAGACGAGTTTTATTGACAGAAATGGGTTACGGTGACAGAATAAATTTCAAGTTGTCACATACAACAGAAGCGAGGGAGGTTCAGCGGACCGAGTCTTGCCCATCATGGTCCGTAGGATTGCCAGGAATGTCGAGCAAGGTCAAGCAGCCATTGGCAGAGTTATGGAGGTTGATGCCAACTCTAACCTTAACACTGTCCGTATCCGTCGGCTAGAAGAAGCTATGGATAAGACTAGGAGGACCAATGAGGCTCTGCAGCAACAACTAGTTGCATCCCGAGCCGAAGTCAGGGAACTCCGGGCGTGTCAGAGAGCACAGGAACGACATATTCAAGAAGTTGTGCGCCAATTGGCTGACCTTAGGGTTCGCCCAAGGGATACCCGTCGCCAGTAGAAGATGTCCACTTATCTCCCTTTTTTGTTTAAGGAATAGCCTTTTCTTTTCTATGCTCGGTAGAGCACTTGTCTGTAAACATTTCTAACTCTGAAAGTACTTTACCTAGACTCCTAGACTGCCAACATTTTCCCTTATGGTTTGATGTAAGAACTACTGTTAGGTCACTTTTCCCGAACTCATATTACATCATTAATACCAGTAATATTGGCAGTTACCTAGTCTGTTGCTATGACAATACCTGATGGTTGGACTATGTCGATTTAGTCCATGAAACACTCTCATCATGTTTTGCAATTGATTCTTATTATTGTCATAATCTCTATAAACTTTCAGTAAAAGATGCCTCCCCGCAAGCGCCCGAACAGAGGCAGACCTACGACTCAAACTCCACCTCCACCACCCCCTCTTCCGCAGTTCGATCCAGTGTTGTTTCAGACAGCTGTAACCGCAGCTGTGACTGCAGTTATGGCCCAAATGAAATATGGCGATGCAAGTGGAGCCGGAATGGGCACCAACTCTAGACATGGTGAAATCCACGCACGTACGCAGGGGTGCACTCACCCTTATATAGGGTTTGAGTTTGTGGCTCGGTGGAAATCTACTCGATACCGATGTTAAACGGAGCTTATGGTTGTACCCGATTAAGTTGTCGTAACCCGACGTGGTCATGAATTAGAAACTTTTAAAAAGAATATCGAGGGTGTTTCACATGTTTATAATGTGTTTGGATACTCATGAAGTCATAATAAAAGTCTCAATTTAAATAAGCTAATCCAAAATGTTAACGGAACAATTCGATAAAGACGAGTTTTATTGACAGAAACGGGTTACAGTGACGGAATAAATTTCAGGTTATCACATTATCCCCCCGTTAGAGGGAATTTCGTCCCGAAATTCAAAATTAAGATACAAATTATGGAATTGGAAAGAGATGCGGATATTTCTGTTTAATCGAGTCTTCGCGCTCCCAAGTGAATTCAGGTCCCTGCTTGGCATTCCAGTAAACCTTCACTATCGGGATGCGGCTCTGTTTTGTACGTTTGATCTATCGACCCATGATTTCGATTGGTTCTTCCACGAAGTTCAGGTTTTCGTTGATCTCGATCTCATCAAGAGGGATCACGAGGGTTTCATCGGATAGGCACTTCTTAAGGTTAGAGACGTGGAATACAGGGTGGATGTTGCTAAGCTCTTGAGGTAGTCAGAGTTTATAGGCTACGAGACCGATCCTAGCGAGGATCTCAAAAGGTCCTATGTACCTTGGGTTAAGTTTCCCGCACTTTCCAAAGCGTATCATGCCTTTCCAGGGCGAGACCTTTAACAGGACACGATCTCCAACCTGGAATTCCAAGGGTTTTCGTCGTTTATCGGCATAACTCTTCTGTCTATCTCGTGAAGCTTTCAGTCGTTCTCAGATTTGGATGATTTTCTTGGTGGTTTCACGGATGATTTCAGGTCCAGTGAGAGCACTGTTGGGGACTCGACTCTTGGCTAGCTGCGTGTCCCCTACCTCGACCTAGCATAGAGGGGATCTGCACTTGAAACTGTAGAGGGCTTCGAACAGGGCAGCCTTGATGCTGGTGTGGTAGCTGTTGTTATACGAGAACTCGATCAAAGGTAAATGGGTGTCCCACGACTTTCCGAAATCGATGACACATGCTCTCAGCATGTCTTCCAGGGTCTGGATAGTTCTCTCACTCTACCCATCTGTCTGAGGATGATAAGTTGTACTCATATCCAACTTAATTCCAAGAGCTTTTTGAAGGGACTGCCAAAACCTTGAGGTAAACCTGCTATCTTGATCGGAGATAATGGACATAGCACCGTGCAGTCGGACTATCTCTTGGATGTAGATTCGCGTGAGTCTTTCCATCTTGAACGATTCTTTAATCGGAAGGAAGTGAGCGGATTTTGTCAATCGGTCGACAATTACCCATATGGTGTCGTACCCACTCGAAGATTTGGGTAACTTGGTGATGAAATCCATAGTAATCATCTCCCATTTCCACTCAGGTATCTCGAGCTGCTGGAGCAGACCCGAGGGCTTCTGATACTCGACCTTTACTTTGGCGCAAGTTAGACACTTGCCCACGAAGGTAGCGATTTCGGCTTTCATATTTGGCCACCAATATAGCTTCTTGAGATCCAGGTACATCTTATCCGAACCTGGGTGAACGGAGTTTCTGGTCTTGTGAGCTTCGTTCATGAAAACTTCCCTAAAACCTCCGAACTTTGGGGTCCAGATTCGATCCATGAAATAGTAGACTCCATCACCTCTGATCTCAAGTTTCTTATCTATTCCCCTTAGAGCTTCGTTCGCCACGTTTTCTGGTTTTAGGGCTTCTAACTGAGCTTCTCGGATTTGTGTGGATAAGTGGGAATGGATGGTCATTGTCAGTGTCTTCGCCTTGTTGCTTGAGCTTTCCTTTCGACTAAGGGCATCTGCTACCACATTGGCCTTGCCGGGATGTTAACAAATTTCGCACTCATAGTCACTGAGCAACTCTACCCATCACCTTTGTCTCATGTTTAAGTCTTTCTGGTCAAAGATGTGTTGCAGGCTTTTATGATCAGTGAAGATCGTACACTTGGTTTCGTAGAGATAATGTCTCCAAATCTTCAGTGCGAAGACCACTGCTCCTAACTCCAGGTCGTGAGTCGTGTAGTTAACCGTGTGCCTTCAGCTGTCTCGAGGCATAAGCAATAACGTTTCCTCTCTGCATAAGCACATAGCCTAAGCCCTGATTGGACGCATCGCAGTAGACAACGAAATCCCCTGTCCCTTCGGGCAGGGACAGGATAGGTGCGCTGCACAAGACTTGGTTTAACGTTTGGAATGTAGTGTCCTGCTTTTCACTCCAACAAAAGGGTACACCTTTCTGTGTCAGAGTGGTTAGGGGTTTGGCGATTCTGGAAAAATTCTGAATGAATCTGCGATAATAGCCGGCGAGACCCAAGAATTGACGGATTTCTGTGGGTGTCTTCGGTGCTAACCAATTCTTTATCGCCTTGATTTTGGAAGGATCCACGTGTATACCCTCCTCGCTTACCACGTGACCAAGGAAAGCTACCTTCCGAATCCAGAATTCGCACTTGGAGAATTTCGCGTACACTTTTCCGATTTAAGAGTTTCCAACACTAATCTCAAGTGTTGTTTGTGATCTTCTTCACTTCTGGAATAGACAAGTATGTCATCAATGAACACGATGACGAACTTGTCCAGAAAGGGGCGACATACCCGGTTCATAAGGTCCATGAACACTGCCGGTGTGTTAGTGAGACCGAAGGGCATCACTACAAACTCGTAGTGTCCATATCGAGTCCTAAATGTTGTTTTGGAAATATCACTCTCATGAACTCGTAGCTGATGGTACCCTGATTTAAGGTTTATCTTCGAGAAATAGCTGGCTCCTTGAAGTTGATCAAAAAGGTCATCTATTCGAGGAAGAGGATAACGGTTTTTGACGGTCAACTTATTCAACTCACGCTAGTCTATACACATCCGAAAGGATCCATCTTTCTTCTTTACAAACAATACCGGGGCTCCCCAGGGAGAGGAACTCGGTATGATGAACCCTTTACTAAGTAGCTCATTGAGTTAACTGGATAACTCCTACATTTCTGCCGGCGCTAATCGATACGGAGATTTGGCCACGGGGGTAGCTCTAGGGATTAGGTCGATGCGAAACTCAACTTGACATTCGGGAGGAATTCCTGGGAGCTCTTCGGGAAAGACATTAGGAAAGTTGCAGACTTCAGGGATGCTCTCGAGGTTCCTGTTTCTTGTTGATTACATGAGTTAGGAATGCGTAACACTCCTTTCGCAGAAGCTTTTGAGCTTTGATGCATGAAATGATGCGAAGATTGGAACTAAGTTTATCGCCGTAGATCATGAGAGTCTGACCAGAGGGGAGATTGAGACAGATGGCTTTTTTCGTAACAAAGGATATCAGCATGATTGGGACTCAACCAATCTATGCAAATGATAACATCAAAGCTCTTTTTGGAAACTGGCATTAGGTCAATGGGGAAAGAATGATCGTTCAGGGTAAGGGTACAACCTATGAATATATCGTTAGCATTTTCTTTCTCACCGTTAGCCATCTCGACGGTAAACGTTTCAGTTAATGGTTGGGGATTAGGTTTAAGATGATGTTTGAATGAATGGCTAACAAAACTTCGTTCAACACCAGAATCGAAAAGGATGAAAGCATAAGAGTTGTCGAGAAGGAACGTACCCGAGACAACAGTGGGGTCGGCGACTGCCTCATCTCGTCCCATAGTTAGAACTCTCCCAGTGTTGCCAGCTGTTGCTGCCTTGGGGTAGTTTCTCTTGAAAAGCCCGACTTCACCACAACCATAGAAGGCCTGACCGACACCCGCTCCGGAAGCTTGATTGGTTTGATTGGGCTGGCGTTTTGTAGTTTCGCGCATGATGACCCTTCTTTCCACAGTTGTTGCAAAGCACCTCACGGCATGGGCTGGAAGTGAGATGATGATTATTGCACTTGTTGCACCTAGGGAGGGTATCAGCATACCTACTGGTAGGTGCTTGAGCTGTAGAAGCAACGGCAGAAATAGCAACAGGGGTAGTAGCAGCATGGACTGCTACAGTTTGTTGCTTCTTGGAGGATCCTTGCGAACTCCGACTCTTCCGCTTACCCCAGGATTTCTTATTATTTTCACCGCTCCCTTTAGCCAGATCAGAAGTAGTGGCCACTTCCGCGAGATCGTCACCATGGTCAATCAGAGTTTGCGCTAGGCATTTGGCGGTGTCGTAGGTGTCTGGCTTTGCAGCCAAAACATTTCCTTTGGTTAGCTGGGTCAGCCCCCAGATGAATCTCTCAATTTTTTAGCTTTCTTGGGTAACCATTCCCGGATAGAGAAGCACTAGGTCATCAAACCTGGAGGTGTAAGCGGCGATATCGGAACCCTTCATCTTTAGGTTCCAGAGTTCGTGTTCTAGCTTCTGCATTTCGCCTCATGGGCAGTATTCAGCAAGTATAAGCTCTTTCATGTTCTCCCAACCCATAGCATTGGGTACACCAAGTCAAGGCTTTATCGGTGAAAGTGCAGGCGGCGAACTTCACCTTGTCAACTTCAGAACATGCACAAATTTCGAAAATAGACTCGATTTTCTCGAACCATCGAGTCAGAGCAATAACACCTGCAGTGCCATTGAAGGGTGTGGGTTTCGCGTTCATAAAATCTTTGTAGGAACACTCATTCCGGTGTCCCTGACTACCTTCCTGGTTTTGAGGCTGAGTACCACCTCCTTGCCCGCCTGAACCACCGGGGTTCATTTGTGACAAAGCAGTAGCCGCAGAAGCGGTCACAGTTGCTTGGAACATAGCGGGATCAAATGGAGAGGGAGGTGGTGGTGGAGGAGGATTGTTGTTCTTTGAGCTGGGTCTTTTCCTTGGAGGCATCTTGATCTAAAATGATCAGGAAAGAGAGGATGGTAAGTCCTCTGAATTGAATCAAGAGATATGGAACAAGAGATATCTCATTATGGCAGGTAAAGTGTTCTACTATGCGATAATATATAGGAATGCTACCAAAGCAAGGGAATTTATCGCTAAAGGAAATGAGTAGTAACACTTGAACGAGGATTTCTATGACGTAGTTGATTCTAGAAAATACTCCCATAGTATTTTATGTTTCGCTGCGACGATGACTCATTGTTTGGATATTTGGTAAGTTTTAGGCCTGTTGCACACCACAGTCACTCCCAAGCACATGTTGGCCGTGTCTCGAATGAATATAGTTGATCAGGCTATATTCACCTTAGACACGACTACATAACTGCCCAGGTTTAACCACAGTGCACAACACTCAATTACTTATGTTTTGTACTACTCAGGGTTACGGTTTCTAGCGTTTAGGTATTTTTGTATACTTGGAGTAAAAATACTTATATTTTTAAAGTATACTTTTAGTTTAGAGCACTTCGGCCCCTTATATTGTGACAACCCAAAGTTATTCCGTTACATTACCCCGTTACCGTTAACGGAATATTCCACTATATAAAAATTCCGTTAATTTGAGGTCGTCAAATAAATAAATGTTTCATTTATTTATATCTTTATGCCGTTAAGTCATGATAAGAGAAATAAAAACTCGTAATACACATTTCCATTTAATTGGAAAAAGTTAGTTTTTATTATTACGACCACTAAATCGGGTGCGACCAAATGTCCCATTAAACGACAGTATCGGGTAGAATATCACTGAGCTCCAACTCCCACCCATATATAAGGGGGAGTAAACTCCATTGGAGCCTTTTACACCCACTCTCTCTATACTCTCTCACTAGACCCGTTTTCGAGCCAAATCCGCAACCGAACGCTTCCAAATCGTCACTAAGTGTGTCCAAGTCTTTACTTGACACCGAGCACCCAACCGGCGCCTTTGTCGGATCCACTTACGCCAAGTGAGTTCATACCCCTGAATGAACCTTTTAAATGTTTTTACATGTTTTATAGGGGGGAATACAAGTTAAACATGTCAGTTATCATATCAATCACATGTGATTGATAACCCGCATGCACAAGATTTTACCACACTGTATACTGTTTTACCGAGTAGGATACTATGATGGTTTCAAAAGGGTTTTCATTTGTTTCAAAACTCTTACTTATACTGTTTTATCTAAATTCATTTTAAACTGGTTTATAAAGGTTCCAAGGATTTATAAAGTTTTTCAAACTTATTTTACCAAAGAATACCAAATGTGATTTTCCCTAAGTATAAAGGTTTTTCCAAGGCTTTCATCGAAGTTCCCTTTCACGACGTATACTTTTACTTGTTAGTTACTGGTGCTTCGCTTTTACTTATTTTATACTCCTACTTGGTAACACTTTAACTTGGAATGTTTTTCTTGGGTTTCTAACGTGTTTGGATATCAATTAAGTCATAACTGAAGTCTCAAAATTAATGATTTAATTTAATAACGTAAACGGAAACGAATTTGAATACGACGAATTTATTAACGGAAAGGGTTACAATTGATGGAATGAACTTCGGGTTGTCACAGAAATGCTCATCATAGCTTTGCTAAATTGCGAGGACTACTTCTATTGTGGAACTCAAGAATTAAAAAATGCTCATCAAAACTTTGATAAATTGCTTAGACTTCTAATGTGGAACTCAAGAAAGAAACAATGCTCATCAACGCTTTGTTTAAATTTCATACACTTTTATTGTGGAACTCAAGAATTAAACAATGCTCATCAAAGCTTTGCTAAATTGCAAAGACTACTTCTATTGTGGAAGTCAAGAACTAAACAATGCTCATCAATGCTTTTGCATAAACTTCTAATGTGGAACCCAAGAATGAAACACTGCTCATGCAAGTTTTGCTACATTGCATAGACTTCTATTGTGGAACTCAAGAATTAAACAATGCGCATCAAAGCTTAGCTTAAATTGCATAGACTTCAATAGTGGAACTCAAGAATGAAACGATGCTCATCAAAGCATTGCTAAATTACGTAGACTTCTTATGTGGAACTCAAGAATGAAACAATTCTTGTCAAAGCTTTATATAAATTTCATAGACTTCTATTGTGGAACTCAAGAATAAAGAAATGCTCATCAAAGCTTTGCTAAATTGCGAAAACTACTTCTATTGTGGAACTCAAGAATTAAATAATGCTCATCAAAGATTTGCTAAATTTCATAGACTTATAATGTGGAACTCAAGAATGAAACAATGCTCATTAAAGCTTTGCTTAAATTGCATACACGTCTATTGTGGAACTCAAAAATGAAACAATGCTCATCAAAGCTTTGCAAAAATTGCATACACCTTTATTGTGGAACTCAAAAATCAAACAATGCTCGTCAAAGCGTTGCTTAAATTTGTCACACCCCCGAACAAGACGGCGGAAACGTCCGAGGGCTGTTATGACTCAATTGAATATCATCACAATGAATATACATGAAACATAACATCATTCATCACCATGCATATAAATATTACAACTGGTATTGTTTACATTTAGTACATTGTTTCAAAACATTACATTCCCAAAACGTAGATTGTTCGATACTAATTAAACTAACAACAAGACATCACTGGGTACATTTTTCCTTCGATTTACCTGTTACCTGAGAATACAAGTATTTTGGAAAACGCCAACATATGAAATGTTGGTGAGTTCATAAGTAATGTTTGAAAAATAATGATTTGTATTATTTTGAAAAACCACCAGAAAATCCGATATTTTTCTGAAAAGATTATTGTAAGTAAGAAAAAGTGTGAAGATCCATAAGTATGCTTGTTTATTTCTATAAGTGTGAAAAATTGTTAGAATTGGTATGCATCACGTAGGTGTAAGTGTTGAAATCCCTAGGAAAACCCGATGTTTTCCTAATAATTTAAATTACGCGTTTTATATAATGTTATGCCGTTGCGACGTGTGTATTCGATAATTCTAGGTGACATTGGATTAATTATGGGTGGTGAGTTGTTATAATCACGCATTAATGAAAATGACTAGCTTACAACTATACAAACGATCCCTTAGGTGTCATCCATACTACTCACCTAATCCAACCACTCTGAATTCCCATAGCCCCACAACCTAGGAAGAAAAGAGGGTGTGAAGCCCCCGTTAATTCCATGAGTCGTTCAAGGCTATCGTGAATGCGAAAGGCCCTTGGCCCGACTCGCATTTGACTTCTCGACTTTACTAGCAGTACCAAAGGACCCTTGGGGCCCAACAGCACAAAAGCTATTGAAAGTCCTTTTACACGGTATTAGGTCGTATAAGACCCAACAACATATAAACGCGTTTCCTTCGGGCCTAAAGATCATGTCATTGGGCTAGCTAGGCCCAACAAGCATGATTTGAAACTTTCGGGCCCAAAGATGGTGTATCGACGTCTGGTGAATTCCCACGTGTGTATTGACTTCCCGTAAATTTCCGCGTGTGTATTGAAATATCATCGTGTATTGATTTTTGATTCGCTATTGATTCGAGACCGAATCAATTCGTTTGGTAACGATTTTGGTGTTGAAGGTGTATTACGTTTCGCCGGTAGTCGTGGTACTCGTATTTTATCTTAAAGGATTTACTGTTTTAAACATTCGAATTTTTCTTTTTGAAGCCCCTTCTTGGATAAATTTACACTTTTAACCCTTTATATATAAGAATTTCCATTTTAGTCCTTAAACAATTTTTCTTGACACTTTAGTATCAAAACTTGTTGAAAAGGTATTTTTCAGCTCAAATTTACTTGAAAAACAGTTTTAGTCCCTCAAAATGAAGTTTTCTCGGTTGAAACCTCTATTTTTGCAATTTTTACAATTTTGACCCAAAATGGAAAATTTTTGCATCTTTGGTCCCTTTTAAATTTGAAAAGCATTTTTAACCCTTGAAATGGACTTGGTACACTAGTAGTCCCCTGTTTTACAGAAAAGTGCAGTTTCAGCCTCTCCAAATTAAAAATCTCGCAATTTGGGCTTTATTGGACCGAAAAGTTCATTTTTGGCCCATTATGTTTAAAAATTCACATTTCAACCCTTCAAAAGAGTAAATTTTCAGAAAATACATTTTTGAAACTGTTTTGACTCATCTCAACCTTCAGAATTTGTATTTTGTCGTTTTGGGCCCTTTAGTTTTATATTTTTAGCATTTTGAGCCCAAAAATGGGTTTTAAGCCCAAAGATGTTCATATTCACCAACTTGGTTATTTTTCTAGAATTGATTTGTGTGAAATAATATAAATTATACTTATTTCATTCAACATATTGTAGATCTCGGTTTCTAAGCTCTTTTTGACTAGTACCAACACCACAATCACATAAGAACATATATATAAGCATAGAAATCACACAAAGCATACATATACTCATAGATCTACACATTTGCTTGTATTCTCCCCCCACAACAATTATAAAAACCGAAAAATAGGGGGTATAAAGCTCACCTTGAGTTGGGTTTCAGTTTTGGAGAAGATTGGAAGAAGTTTGATGTTGTTTTCGGCTCTAGCAAGTCTTCCCTTGTTGATTTCGAACTTAGGGAGTTTCTAAGAGAGTGATCATGATTTTTGCATGGATTAGAAAGAGATTTTTGATAAAACAAAGAATCTAGATCATAGATCCAAGCATAATCTTACCTTAGATGAAGAATTTGTGGAAATATCTTCTTGAAAAACTTTCTAAAATTCGAGATCTTGATGAAGAGTGGAGGGAGTTTCCTTGAGAGATTTGTGGGAGAATTGTGTGTGTGTGTGTGTGTGTGTGTTTGGAATCGGCCGAGAGCAAGAGAGAGGGAAAGAGAGAGATCTTGAAGTGATGTGTGCATGGAAACATGGGATAAGATGCATGGAAGACCATAATGTAAAAATGAGGTGGCCATGAGAAGTCAACTCTCCCTTTTTACTTGGGCTTGGGCCGAGAATTAGAGAGGAAGAGAAAAGAATTTGGGCCTTGTATGCTTATGCCTTTTTCATGGTTATGTTAAGTGATGTTTGGTCCAAATAACCTTAAATATGATTCTTATGACCTATTAGGGCTACATTAGGTTAATTATGGCCCAAAATGGTTCATATACTTAATTTATTTCATTCTAGGCCCAATATGGCCCAAAATGTTGAAATAAATGGAATTAGGTCCAATTAGAGCCCATTCAAGAGTTCAAAACCCAAGATAGCCAAATTTGGAAGCTTATTGGTCCATTGGGCCCAATAAGGAAGTCCTAGTCCAAAATGGAACTAAACAAGAACTTCTAGGGTTTCCAATTGCTTGTTGACTATTTGTAATGCTTGTATGGTGTATTTGATTTAAGTTTTTTGTCACAGAGTAAGCATCATACATGCTCTTATGTTTTTGGATTCATAATTTGACTTAGGTGTTGTAGTTACAAGGCACAAAAATTCCTGATTGTGACAAAATTGCATAGACTTCTATTGTGGAGCTCAAGAGTAAAGAAATGCTCATCAAAGCTTTGCCAAATTGCGAAGACTACTTGTATTTTGGAACTCAAGAACTAAACAATGCTCTTCAAAGCATTGCTAAATTGCATAGACTTCTAATGTGGAACTCAAGAATGAAACAATGCTCATCAAAACATTGCTTAAATTGCATAGACTTCTACTGTGGAACTCAAGAATTAAACAGTGCTCATCAAAGATTTGCTAAATTGCGCAGACTACTTCTGTTATGGTACTCAAGAATTAAGCAATGCTCATCAAAACTTTGCTAAATTCCATAGACTTCTAATGTGGAACTCAAGAATGAAAAAATGCTCATCAAATCTTTGCGTAAATTGCATACACTTCTATTGTGGAACTCTAGAATGAAACAACGCTCATCAAAGCTTTGTTTGAAGTGCATAGACATCTATTATGGAACTCAAGCATAAAGAAATGATCATCAAAGCTTTGCTAAATTGCGAGGACAACTTCTATTCTGGAATTCAAGAATTGAACAGTGGTCATCAAAACTTTACTAAATTGCATAGACTTCTAATGTGGAACTCAAGAATGAATCAATGCTCATCAAAGCTTTGTTTAAATTGCATACACTTTTATTGTGGAACACAAGAATTAAACAATGCTCATCAAAGCTTTCCTAAATTGTAAAGACTACTTTTATTGTGGAACTCAAGAACTAAACAATGCTCATCAATGCTTTGCTAAATTACATAATCTTCAAATGTGAAACCCAAGAATGAAACAATGCTCATGAAAGCTTTGCTAAATTGCATAGACTTCTATTGTGGAACTCAAGAATCAAACAATGCTCATCAAAGCATTGCTTAAATTGCATATACTTATATTGTGGAACTCAAGAATGAAACGATGCTCATCAAAGCTTTGCTAAATTGCGTAGACTTCTTATGTGGAACTCAAGAAGGAAACAATTCTCGTCAAATATTTGTTTAAATTGCATAGACTTCTATTGTGGAACTCAAGAATAAAGAAATGCTCATAAAGCTTTGCTAAATTGCGAAGACTACTTCTATTGTGTAACTCAAGAATTAAACAATGCTCATCAAAGCTTTGCTAAATTGCAATGACTACTTCTATGGTGGAACTCAAGAACTAAACAATGCTCATCAATGCTTTGCTAAATTGCATAGACATCTAATGTGAAAAACAAGAATGAAACAATGCTCATGAAAGCTTTGCTAAATTGCATAGAATTCTATTATGGAACTCAAGAATCAAACAATGCTCATGAAAGCTTTGCTAAATTGCATAGACTTCTATTGTGGAACTCAAGAATGAAACAAAGCTCGTCAAAGCTTTGCTTAAACCGTGTAGACATCTATTGTGGAACTCAAAAATAAAGAAATCCTCATCAAAGCTCTGCTAAATTACAAAGACTACTTCTATTGTGGAACTCAAGACTTAAACAATGCTCATCAAAGCATTGCTAAGTTTCATAGACTTCTAATGTGTAACTCAAGAATGAAACAATGCTCAACAAAGCATTGCTTAAATTGCATAGACTTCTATTAAGGAACTCAAGAATTAAACAATGCTCATCAAAGCTTTTCTAAATTGCGAAGACTACTTTTATTGTGGAACTCAAGAATTAAACAACGCTCATCAAAGCTTTGCTAAATTGCAAAGACTTCTAACGTAGAACTCAAGAATGAAACAATGCTCGTCAAAGCTTTGCTTAAATTGTATAGACTTCTATTGTAGAACTCAAGAATTAAACAATGCTCTTCAAATCTTTGCTTAATTTCGAAGACCACTTTTATTAACATACTCAAGAATTAAACAATGCTTATTGAACTAAATTGCATAGACTTTTAATGTGGAACTAAAGAATGAAATAATTCTTATCAATGCTTTGCTTAAATTGCATAGACTTCTATTGTGGAACTCAAGAATTAAACAATGCTCATCAAAGCTTTGCTAAATTGCGAAGACTACTTCTTTTATGGAACTCAATAAACAATGCATATCAAAGCTTTGCTAAATTGCAGAGACTTCTAATGTGGAACTTAAGAATGAAACAATGCTCATCAAAGCTTTTCCTAAATTGCATACACTTCTATTGTGGAACTCAAAACTTAAATAATTCTCATAAAAAATTTGCTAAATTGCAAAGAATACTTCTATTGTGGAACTCAAGAATTAAACAATGCTCATCAAAGCTTTGCTAAATTGCATAGACTTCTAATGTGGAACCTAAGAATGAAACAATGCTCATCAAAGCATTGCTTAAATTGCATAGACTTCTATTAAGGAACTCAAGAATTAAACAATGTTCATCAAAGCTTTGCTAAATTGCGAAGACTGCCTCTATTGTGGAACTCAAGAATTAAACAACGCTCATCAAATCTTTTCTAAATTGCATAGACTTCTAATGTGGAACTCAAGAATGAAACAATGCTCATCAAACCATTGCATAAAATGCATACACATCTATTGTGGAACTCAAGACTTAAACAATGGTCATCGAAAGCTTTGATTAAATTACATAGACTTATATTGTGGAACTAAAAAATCAAATAATGCTCGTCAAAGCTTTGCTTAATTGCAAATTCTAATTCTATTGTGGAACTCAAAAACTAAACAATGCTCATCAAAGCTCTGCTAAATTGCATAGACTTCTAATGTGGAACTCAAGAATGAATCAATGCTCATCAAAGCTTTATTTAAATTTCATAAACTTCTATTGTGGAACTCAAGAATTAAACAATGCTCATTAAAGCTTTGCTAAAATTTGAAGACTACTTCTATTGTGGAACTCAAGAACTAAACAATGCTCATCAATGCTTTGCTAAATTGCACAGATATCTAATGTGAAACCCAAGATTGAAACAATGCTCATGAAAGCTTTGCTAAATTGCATAGAATTCTATTGTGGAACTCAAGAATGAAAAGATGCTCATCAAAGCTTTGCTAAATTGCGTAGACTTCTAATGTGGAACTCATGAATGAAACAAATCTCGTTAAAGCTTTGCTTAAACTGCATAGACATCTATTGTGGAACTCAAGAATAAAGAAATGCTAACTTTTTTGCTTTCTCTCTCTTCCCCTGATTCTCGCTTGCGGTGGTGCGATCTAGTTTTTGGTTCATCGGTGATGCTTTCCGACGATTGTCTCTATTCGGTGAAGCAATTTCTCTTCTACTTCCGTTGTCCTAATGGGTGCGTCATCCAAAGCGGATCGAGTGAAGGAAGTGAGGGTTAAACCACCGGATAAAAGTGTTGCTGTCCGGTATGCTAAGACTGAAGTGGATGTGAAAGAACTTGTTCCGCCTGGGGTTATTGAGCAATCTTCAGTTACGATCTATAAAGCTTGTCGTAAGCCTAGTGCCTCTGGAGCAGTTGCTTCAGGAATTAGGAAAGCTGAGTGGAAAATGGAAGGGAAAGCTTTCAGAGTTAAGAATAGAGCTCGGAAACTTGTGGATGAGATATCCCCGATGGATGCGGAGGAATACTATGAGGAAGAAGCAACAGAGGAGGAAACGAAAGACGATTTGGATTCTGTTTCAGCTTGGGAGGTAGATTCTAATATCTCATTGATTAGAAATGATAGTTCTATGAAGGGATTGAAGTATGGGGGTCTTGGAGAGATGAAGACAATTGGATCTCATGTGGTCAATATTCCTTCAGGTAATACGGCTAATCTGATGAAAAATTGGGATGGTTCTAAAGTGAATAATGATTTATTGAGCCCTAATTCGGAATTGAAGAATGTCACTAGTGAAATGTTGAGGGTGAATTATAACATTGTAGTGAGTGAAGAAACTATTCCTATTAGCTCTGTGCTGAATGATAATAAAGTTGGGAAGTCTAGATCTGATGTCGATAAGAAGATTATCAATAATGAAGAGTTTATTCCAGGAGTTGGTTTTCAATTTCTTAGTAAATTGAAGGAGGATGTGTATGTGGGGAAGGAAGTTGATAATGGGTTGAATCAGAATATGGATATGGATATCTCAAAATTGGATAAGCAAGATGATAAGGAGGAAGGTGATACTGAAGAAGATAGTTCTGCTGAAGAGGAAGGGGAAGTTGATTCAAGTCAGGAGGAGTCTAGTGAAGATGAGGAAATAATAATGGAAGAGGAGGCTATGCTAAGAGTAGTAAAGTGACTAATGGGAAGTTGATGTCTGGTACTGTTATTAATAGTATTAGTACTCTTCCTTCTATTTTGGGAAATGCTAATAATGGCAAAAAGGTGGAAAGTGATATGAAGGGGAAATTAGAGAACTCTTATGCTGGTGTGTTAAAAGGTAATAGGCATAAGGGTAAGATTAATGTTAGATATATACCTGGGGAAATAGGTAAAGAAGATGCACCTGTTATTATACCGATAGAGAATTTAAAGAATGCTAGTATTCCATATACTAATACTTTATATGGGTATATGATTGACAAGAAATTGGCGTTTCCAGTGATTCAGAAAGAGGTTAGAAGGCTTTGGAAGAATGTGGGTCTTGAAGAGGTGTTCATGAACAGTAAAGGGTTCTTCTTTTTTGAATTTAGTGATTAGCAGGGGATGTTATCTATTTTGGAGGGAAGTCCATGGCTGATGTTCAATAACATGCCTTTATTCCTTCAAAGATGGAGACCAGGTCTGACTTTAATTAACCAAGAATAGTTATGATAAAATTCCGGTATGGATAAAATTTTTTGATTTACCATTAGAAGTATGGAGTGGTGAAAATCTGTGTATAATTGCTAGTAAGTTAGGGGTTCCGTTGGCATTTGATTCTTTTACAGAGGAAATATGTTTGGAACACAAAGGTAGAAATGCTTATGCTCGAATTCTTGTTGAAATGGCAGCTGATAAGGAATGGAAGAGGAAAATTGAGGTCTCTACTTGGGACTTTGTTTCTAATTCTGCTGTAATTCAGAGTTTTCAAGTGGAATATGCTTGGATTCCTTCGAGATGTAATCACTGTCAGATATTTGGGCATTTGGATAAAGTTTGTCCTGCAGCATTAAATGAAGAGAAAGTGGTAAAGAAAGGGGATGATGAGAAAGTTAAGAATAATAAAGGGAAGGAAGTTGTTAATGATGATGGATTTGTGGAGGTTAGTTATAAAAAGGTGGCAGGTAACAATAATGGTGAGGGCGCTAGCAAATCAAAGGAGGGTTATTCTCAATTGAACAATCAGAGATATAATGGGAGGAATGGGAATTTTAACAGGGGTAAAAATATTAGAGGCAATAATGGGTATAGAGGTGATAATGGAAGAGGGCAGAATGGGAATTGGAATAATAAAGGGGTTGGCCATTGGAACTTAGAAAAGAATAGAAGATATGAGAAGTTTGTGAATGGTCAGAATGTGGCTGGTAATCAGGAGATAAAGGAGAACAAGAAGCAAGGGTATGCTATAAAGAATGACAATAATAAAGAGGAAGGTAATAAGAGTAGTGATAGTAAGATTAATTCTAATGAAGATTGCAGTAATAAAAACAGCTTTGAAATTCCGGGAATGATTGATGAGGAAGTAATGGATAGAATGGAAGAAGATACTAAGGGGGATAAATATGGTGTTTTTCAGGATAGAGATGATGTTGTTTCAAATGTTGATAGTGCTGGAAAAATGAAGAATAAGCAGGATCTTCCAAAGTTTTTTGGGAAGGGTAATAAAGGAAATGATAATAATAAAATGAAGGAAAACATGAAGAATCAGGAGGAGTAGTAACAACAAAGTAGGGAATTCTCAGGCATTAGAGGAGGATGATGCCAAAAAATCTTCTTGTTTTCAATGATGTCCATAGGGTGCTGGAATGTCAGAGGTTTGAATAAGGCTATTAAGCAGAAGGAGGTTATTGATGTTATCAGGAGTTATAACCTTGGTATTTGTGTTGTGGTGGAATCGCATGTTAGGGTTTTAAACCTTAAAAGTGTTTGTGCTAAGACCTTTGGTCAATGGGATTGGGTGTCTAATAACAATTGTAGTGAGGCTGGAACTAGGATAATTGTTGGTTGGAATCCCCGAATTTTTGATGTGATGGTGATTTCTCAATCTAGACAAGTAATACACTGTTATGTTAGATTCTGTGAGTCTAATTATAGCATGTATTTGTCCTTTATATATGCTGCTTTGAATTATCTTGATAGAAGATCTTTATGGGATAATTTGAAGAAACATAATCTGGTGGTTAAAAAGGAAGCTTGGGGAATATTAGGTGATTTTAATGTTGCTTTAAAGCCTTCAGAATATTCAGAAGGATGTTCTAAAACTCCTAAAGGAGTAGAGGATTTTATTGAGTGCATTAACTATATAGAAGTTGAGGATCTTAATTCGTCTGGGTTTCAATTTACTTGGAATAAAGCTCCTGCTGGGAATATGGGCCTTTTGAAGAAATTAGATAAAGCGATGACCAATGTGAAATTTGTTTCGAATCATCCTTTAGCCCATGCTGTTATTAAACCATATAGAATATTGGATCATTGTCCTGCTATTTTAAATATCCCTATGGGTAAAATGAGATGGAGACCGTCTTTCAGATTTGCTAATTTCATTACTGAGAAGGATGAATTCTTACCTTTGGTCAAGGAAGTTTGGGATGTGAAGATTGATGGTTTTTTTATGTTCAAGGTTTGCCAAAAGTTGAAGATCCTTAAAAAGCATTGTAGGGAGATTTGTAATAAATATAGGGGTTCTGGGAAGAGAATTCAAAAGCTAAGAAAAGAGCTGGAAAGTAAACAATCTGAAATTGATCTTAATCCTTTTGATTGTAAGGTTAGGGAGGAGCATGCTAATATTCTTTTTAAGAGCAGCTTCTTTTCCAGAGGTCTAAAATCAAATGGATTCGGGAAGGGGATAATAATAATACTAAATCTTTTCATAGTATTGTGAAGAGTAGGGGCAATAGAAATCGAATTATGATGATTCTGGATTAAGACGAAAGATGGGTTAGTGGGATTGCTATGAAGGATAAGTTTGTTTCTTATTTCAATAATTTCTTGGGCTGCAAGGATGTTGCTGTTGTGCCGGATTTAAATGATGAGTTTTTTCAAAATAAGTTGGACAGAAGTGTGGCTGCTAATATGATTAGAGTGGTGACTGATGAAGAAATTAAAGCTGCGATGTTTGAAATTGATGACAATCGTGCCCCAGGGCCTGATGGATACTCCTCAAAGTTTTTCAAAAGTGCTTGGAATATAGTTGGGCCGGAGGTTTGCAAAGCAGTGGGAGAATTTTTTTGGACGGGCAAACTGTTAAAGGGGATAAATGTTATGAGAGTTGTGTTGGTTCCTAAAGTGGATGTTCCAAGGAAGGTTTCAGATTTTAGACCTATAGCTTGCTGTAACACTTTGTATAAGTGTATTAGTAAGATTATAGTGAATCGAATCAGAAACTGTTTGGGTGATATTGTTAGTAAGAATCAGTCTGCATTCATTCCAGGAAGATCTATTTTGGATAATATTCTTCTTGCTCAGGAGCTGATGGTGGGATATAAAAACAAGAGGGGAATTCCTAAATGCACCTTAAAAATTGATATTCAAAAGGCATATGATAAGGTGGGTTGGGATTTTCTTAATAGGAGTCTACAAGGGTTTAGATTTCATCCGATAATGATTCAGTGGATTATGGCGTGTCTTTCGTCTCCATGGTTTATGCTTAATTTTAATGGTGAAGATCATGGGTATTTTGAAGGAAAGAGGGGTCTTAGGCAGGGATATCCTCTTTCTCCTTACCTATTTACTATAGTTATGGAGGTGTTTAATATGATCCTTGGTAAGCATATTGGAGAAAGCCAGAACTTTAAATATCATAATAAGTGTGAGACTCTCAAAATTTCTCATTTATGCTTTGCTGATGATTTGCTTGTCTTTTCTTATGGTAATGGGAATTCGGCTACAGTTATAAGGAATGCCCTTGATGAATTTAAAACAGTTTCAGGGCTGAAGGTGAGTATGGAAAAAAGCCAGATTTATTTTAGTTGTGTTAAGCCGAATATGAGAAGGATTATCTTGGGTATTCTTCCTTTTAATGTTGGGAAATTTCCTTTTAAGTATTTGGGTGTTCCTATGTGTGTTACTAAGCTTTTTGATAGAGATTGTAAAAAGCTGATTGAAAAGATTAAATGAGAATTTTCAATTGGAAAAGCAAAACATTATCGTTTGCTGGTAGATTGCAGCTCATTAATTCTGTTTTGACATCTATCCATGTGTATTGGGCTTCGATTTTTAAAATTCCCATTGCTACTATCAAAGAGATTGAAAAGATGTGTAGAAGCTTCTTGTGGGCAAATGGTGAAATAGTTAAAGGGAAAGCTAAAGTCAAATGGAATGATATTTGTAAACCTAAAGTTTATGGAGGATTGGGGGTTAAGAATTTAAGGAAATGGAATGATGCTTTGTTAGCTAAACATGTATGGAATGTTGTTAACAACAAAAATTCTTTATGGGTTCAATGGGTGAAATCTAATTATATTGGAAACAGGAATTTTTGGGATATTTTACAGAAGAAGAGTATGAGCTGGACTTGGAAGAGATTCTTGGAGATTAGGAAAATTGTTAGACCTCATACTGTTGCTTGTGTGGGAAATGGGAGGAACACTTCTTTATGGCATGATTGGTGGCATCTTTTAGGTATTCTATGTTCTATCATTTCGAGAAGAGATTGGATTAGCAATGGGTTTAATGACTTGTCTTTGGTTAGTGATGTTCTTGTTTATGATACATATTGTTGGCCGGTTGATTGGGTTGATAAATTTCCTGGTCTGAAGGATGCTCCTATGTTTTGTAATGAGCCAAATTTGAGGGATGTTGCTGGTTGGAGAGATAAGGATGGTAATTGCAAACAATTTTCTTGCAAACAGGTGTGGTGTGATATTAATAATTTTGGAAGTAAGGTCCCTTGGCATGATATTGTTTGGTATGGTAATGGCATTCCTACAAATTTGTTTATTTTATGGATGGCCATTTTGAATAGATTGAAAACTCAGGATCAAGTGAGAGGTTGGGAAATTTCAGGTAACCTCCTTTGTCCTTTTTGTAATGTTATGCCTGATTCACATAATCATCTCTTCTTTAAATGTGAGTTTTCTCAACTTATTTGGAGGTATTTTTGTGATAAGATGAGTATTAACCTTGTGATGGAAGACTGGAATGACCTGATCCTGAAGTTATGCAAATTGTTTTATAAGAATTCTGCTGTGAATTTGATAAATAAATGTGTTCTGGCGAGTTGTGTTGCCCATATTTGGTAGGAAAGGAACTCCAGAATTTTTAATAACAGGAAAATAGCGGCTGAGGGAGTGATTGCTTGTGTTGAAAATGAAATCCGGATAAAGCTGTTGGGATTAAGGAATAAGGCTAAATTGGTTAATGATAAAGTCTATAAGGTATGGGGTATTTCTGGAATGGATAAATACTAAGAGATGGAGGTCAGAATCTGGATTGTTAAGTTGTTGATTGGCGAGTTTTTTCTTTGGGGATTGCAGCGAAGGAATTCTAATGAGGGTATTCTTATTGCCGGAATTTGGTGGGGGCAATTTTGGAACAAATGTTTATACAAAGGAATTGACGGAATTTGTCAATGGTTGGAGATTTTACTCTCTAATCATTTGACTTGTACCTATGGGATTTTCTGTTTGGATATGATCTTTTATGAGATTATTCAAATAGAGAATCCTAGACATGTGATTGATGCCATGTCTAGTATGAAACTTATTCTTAAATTCCAAAGTTTTGGTGTTAGTTTGTGGTTCTTTGGTTTATGTATATTATGCAGGAAGTTGCTGCATTGGATGAAGATGGACCTCAGTTACAAGAAGAAGGAGAGTTTCCTATTAAAGACAAAGTGGAGGATGAAGGAGTGGAAATGGGATAGAAGAATTGGGATTGATTATTTCTTGGGTTTACTTTGTTTTTGCAATTTTGAGTTTTTTAGTAGTGTTATATATTTTTGGTTATATTTTGTGTATAGTCATATGAGGATTGTGGGTTTAGAAGGTTTTTTCTTAAAGTTTAGCCAATGGACTGAGGGTTTTTTTAAGGGCCTTACCCCTTGATTCTTATGATTTTTGGGGTTATTGGTGGTGCAAGAGGGTCAAGTTACCTTTTTTCCCTCTTTCAATAAGTCATTGGGCTACCTTCAAGAATATTAGGGTTTATTGGGTTTTTGGGTGGTTATTTCTAGTTTTTAGAAAGTGGCTTGGTAGTTGGTTATGGATAGGTTGGTTAATTTGTATTTTGTTTGACTTTTTTGTTTTTGTTTGATGTTGTATTCTTTTATTCTTTTTAATAAAGTTTGTTGAGCTTTGGCTCTTTCAAAAAAAAAAAAGAATAAAGAAATGCTCATCAAAGCTTTGCTAAATTACAAAGACTACTTCTATTGTAGAACTCAAGAATGAAACAATGCTCATCAAATCTTTGCTAAAATTGTATAGACTTCTATTGTGGAACTAAAGAGTTAAACAATGCTCTTCAAATCTTTGCTAAATTTCGAAGACGACTTTTATTAAGGTACTCAAGAATTAAACAATGCTTATTGAACTCAATTGCATAGGCTTTTAATGTGGAACTAAAGAATGAAATAATTCTTATCAATGCTTTGCTTAAATTGCATAGACTTCTATTGTGGAACTCAAGAATTAAACCATGCTCATCAAAGCTTTGCTAAATTGCGAAGACTACTTCTATTGTGGAACTCAATAAACAATGCATATCAAAGCTTTGCTAAATTGCATAGACTTCTAATGTGGAACTCAAGAATGAAACAATGCTCATCAACGCTTTGCATAAATTGCATACACTTCTATTTTGGAACTCAAGACTTAAACAATTCTCATCACAGCTTTGCTAAATTGCAAAGAGTACTTCTATTGTGAAACTCAAGAATTAAAAAATGCTCATCAAAGCTTTGCTAAATTGCATAGACTTCTAATGTGGAACTCAAGAATGAAACAATGCTCATCAAAGCACTGCTTAAAATTGCATAGACTTCTATTGAGGAACTCAAGAATTAAACAATGCTCATCAAAGCTTTGCTAAATTGCGAAGACTACTTCTATTATGGAACTCAAGAACTAAACAACGCTCATCAAATCATTACTAAATTGCATAGACTTCTAGTCTGGAACTCAAGAATGAAACAATGCTCATCAGAGCTTTTTTTAAATTGTATAGACTTCTATTGTGTAACTCAAAAATTAAACAATGCTCTTCAAAGCTTTGCTAAATTGCGAAGACGACTTTTATTGAGGTACTAAAGAATTAAACAATGGTTATCAAAGCTTTGATAAATTCCATAGACTTCTAATGTGGAACTAAAGAATGAAATAATTCTTATCAATGCTTTGCTTAAATTGCATAGACTTCTATTGTGGAACTTAAGAATTAAACAATGCTCATCAAAGCTTTGCTAAAATTGCGAAGACTACTTCTATTGTGGAACTCAAGATTGAAACAACGCTCATCAAATCTTTACTAAATTGCCTAGACTTCTAATGTGGAACTCAAGAATTAAATAGTGCTCATCAAAGCTTTGCATAAATTGCATACACTTCTATTGTGGAACTCAAGACTTAAACAATTCTCATCACAGCTTTGCTAAATTGCAAAGACTACTTCTATTGTGAAACTCAAGAATTAAACAATGCTCATCAAAGCTTTGCTAAATTGCATAGACTTCTAATGTGGAACTCAAGAATGAAACAATGCTCATCAAAGCATTGCTTAAATTGCATAGACTTCTATTGAGGAACTCAAGAATTAAACAATGCTCATCAAAGCTTTGCTAAATTGCGAAGACTACTTCTATTGTGGAACTCAAGATTGAAACAACGCTCATCAAATCTTTACTAAATTGCATAGACTTCTAATCTGGAACTCAAGAATGAAACAATGCTCATCAGAGCTTTGCATAAATTGTATAGACTTCTATTGTGTAACTCAAGAATTAAACAATGGTTACCAAAGTTTTGCTAAATTGCATAGACTTCTAATGTGAGACTAAAAAATGAAATAATTCTTATCAATGCTTTTCTTAAATTGCATAGACTTCTATTTTGGAACTCAAGAATTAAACAATTCTCATCAAAGCTTTGCTAAATTGCGAAGACTACTTCTTTTGTGGAACTCAATAAGCAATGCATATCAAAGCTTTGGTAAATTGCATAGACTTCTAATGTGGAACTCAAGAATGAAACAATGCTCATCAAAGCTTTGCATAAATTGTATACACTTCTATTGTGGAACCTTAAACAATTCTCATAAAAAAATTGTTAAATTGCGAAGACTAGGTATATTGTGGAACTCAAGAATTAAACAATGCTCATCAAATCTTTGCTAAATTGCATAGACTTCTAATGTGGAACCGAAGAATGAAAATATTCTCATAAAAGCATTGCTTAAATTGCATAGCCTTCTATTGAGGAACTCAAAAATTAAACAATGCTCATCAAAGCTTTGCTAAATTGTAAAGACTACTTCTATTGTGGAACTCAAGAATTAAATAACGCTCATCAAATCTTTGCTAAATTGCATAGACTTCTAATCTGGAACTCAAGAATGAAACAATGCTCATCAAAGCTTTGCATAAATTGCATACACTTCTATTGTGGAACTCAAGACTTAAACAATTCTCATCAAAGCTTTGCTCAAATGCAAACACTGCTTCTATTGTGGAACGCAAGAATTAAACAAGGCTCATCAATGCTTTGCTTAAATTGCATAGACTTATATTGTGGAACTAAAAAATCAAACATTGCTCGTCAAAGCTTAGCTTAAATTGCGTAAACTTCTATTGTGGAACTCAAGAATAAAGAAATGCTGATCAAAGCTTTTCTAAATTGCAAAGTCTACTTCTATTGTGGAACTCAAGAACTAAACAATGCTCATCAAAGCTTTGCTAAATTACATAGATTTCTAATGTGGAACTCAAGAATGAAACAATGCTCTTCGAATCTTTGTTTAACTTGCATACACTTCTATTGTGGAACTCAAGAATTAAAAAATGCTCATCAAAGCTTTGCTAAATTACAAAGACTACTTCTATTGTGGAACTCAAGAACTAAACAATGCTCATCAACGCTTTGCGAAATTGCATAGACATCTAATGTGGAACCCTAGAATGAAACAATGCTCAAGAAAGCTTTGCTAAATTGCATAGAATTCTATTGTGGAACTCAAGAATCAAACAATGCTCATCAAAGCTTTGCTTAAATTGCATCGACTTCTATTGTGGAACTCAAGCATAAAGAAATGCTCACCATAGTTTTGCTAAATTGCGAGGACTACTTCTATTGTGGAACTCAAGAATAAAAAATGCTCATCAAAACTTTGATAAATTGCTTAGACTTCTAATGTGGAACTCAAGAAAGACGCAATGCTCATCAACGCTTTGTTTAAATTTCATACACTTTTATTATGGAACTCAAGAATTAAGCTTTGCTAAATTGCATAGACTTCTATTGTGGAACTCAAGAATCAAATAATGCACATCAAAGCTTAGCTTAAATTGCATAGACTTCAATAGTGGAACTCAAGAATGAAACGATGCTCATCAAAGATTTGCTAAATTACGTAGACTTTTTATGTGGAACTCAAGATGAAACAATTCTCGTCAAAGCTTTTCATAAATTTCATAGACTTCTATTGTGGAACTCAAGAATAAAGAAATGCTCATCAAAGCTTTGCTAAATTGCGAAGACTACTTCTATTGTGGAACTTAAGAATTAAACAATGTTCATCAAAGATTTGCTAAAAGCATAGACTTATAATGTCGAACTCAAGAATGAAAAATGCTCATCAAAGCTTTGCTTAAAGTGCATAGACTTCTATTGTGGAACTCAAGAATTAAACAATGCTCATCAAAACTTTGCTAAATTGCATAGACTTCTAATGTGGAACTCAAGAATGAAACAATGCTCATCAAAGCTTTGTTTAAATTGCATACACTTCTAATGTGGAGCTCAAGATTTAAACAATGCTCATCAAAGCTTTGCTAAATCGCGAAGACTACTTCTATGGTGGAACTCAAGAACTAAAAAATGCTCATCAATGTTTTGTTAAATTGCATAGACATCTAATGTGGAACCCAAGAATGAAACAATGCTCATGAAAGCTTTGCTAAATTGCAAAGAATTCTACTGTGAAACTCAAGAATCAAACAATGCTCATCAAAGCTTTGCATAAATTGCATAGAGTACTATTGTAGAACTCAAGAATGAAACGATGCTCATCAAAGCTTTGCTAAATTGCGTAGACTTCTAATATGGAACTCATGAATGAAACAATTCTCGTCAAAGCTTTGCTTAAATTTCATAGACATCTATTGTGGAACTGAAGAATAAAGAAATGCTCATTAAAGCTTTGCTAAATTACGAAGACTACTTCTATTATGGAACTCAAGAATTAAACAATGCTCATAAAAGCTCTGCTAAATTGCATAGACTTCTAATGTGGAACTCAAGAATGAAACAACGCTCATCAAGGCATTGCATAAACTGCATAGACTTCTACTGTGGAACTCAAGAATTAAACAGTGCTCATCAAAGTTTTGGTAAATTGCGAAGACTACTTCTGTTATGGAACTCAAGAGTTAAACAATGCTCATCAAAACTTTGCTAAATTGCACAGACTTCTAATGTGGAACTCAAGGATGAAACAATGCTCATCAAATCTTTGCTTGAATTGCATACACTTCTATTGTGGAACTCAAGAATGAAACAATGCTCATCAAATCTTTGTTTAATGTGCATACACATCTATTGTGGAACTCAAGCATAAAGAAATGCTCATCATAGCTTTGCTAAATTGCAAGGACTACTTCTATTGTGGAACTCAAAAATTAAATAATGATCATCAAAACTGTGCTAAATTGCATAGACTTCTAATGTGGAACTCAAGAATGAAACAATGTTCATCAAAGGTTTGTTTAAATTTCATACACTTTTATTGTGGAACTCAGGAATTAAACAATGCTCATCAGAGCTTTGCTAAATTGCAAATACTACTATTATGGAACTCAAGAACTAAACAATGCTCATCAATGCTTTTGTATAAACTTCTAATGTGGAACCCAAGAATGAAATAATGTTCATGAAAGCTTTGCTAAATTGCATAGACTTCTTTTGTGGAACTCAAGAATCAAACAATGCTCATCAAAGCTTTTCTTAAATTGCATAGACTTCTATTGTAGACACTCAAGAATGAAACGATGCTCATCAAAGCTTTGATAAATTGCATTAACATCTTATGTGGAACTCAAGAATGAAACAATTCTCGTCAAAGCTTTTCATAAATTTCATAGACTTTTATTATGGAACTCAAGAATAAAGAAATGCTAATCAAAGCTTTGCTAAATTGCGAAGACTACTTCTATTGTGGAACTCAAGAATTAAACAATGTTCATCAAAGATTTGCTAAAATGCATAGACTTATAATGTCGAACTCAAGAATGAAAAATGCTCATCAAAGCTTTGCTTAAAGTGCATAGACTTCTATTGTGGAACTCAAGAGTTAAACAATGCTCATCAAAACTTTGCTAAATTGCATAGACTTCTAATGTGGAACTCAAGAATGAAACAATGCTCATCAAAGCTTTGTTTTTTAAATTGCATACACTTCTAATGTGGAGCTCAAGATTTAAACAATGCTCATCAAAGCTTTGCTAAATCGCGAAGACTACTTCTATGGTGGAACTCAAGAACTAAAAAATGCTCATCAATGTTTTGTTAAATTGCATAGACATCTAATGTGGAACCCAAGAATGAAACAATGCTCATGAAAGCTTTGCTAAATTGCAAAGAATTCTAATGTGAAACTCAAGAATCAAACAATGCTCATCAAAGCTTTGCATAAATTGCATAGAGTTCTATTGTAGAACTCAAGAATGAAACGATGCTCATCAAAGCTTTGCTAAATTGCGTAGACTTCTAATATGGAACTCATGAATGAAACAATTCTCGTCAAAGCTTTGCTTAAATTTCATAGACATCTATTGTGGAACTGAAGAATAAAGAAATGCTCATTAAAGCTTTGCTAAATTACGAAGACTACTTCTATTATGGAACTCAAGAATTAAACAATGCTCATAAAAGCTCTGCTAAATTGCATAGACTTCTAATGTGGAACTCAAGAATGAAACAACGCTCATCAAGGCATTGCATAAACTGCATAGACTTCTACTTTGGAACTCAAGAATTAAACAGTGCTCATCAAAGTTTTGGTAAATTGCGAAGACTACTTCTGTTATGGAACTCAAGAGTTAAACAATGTTCATCAAAACTTTGCTAAATTGCACAGACTTCTAATGTGGAACTCAAGGATGAAACAATGCTCATCAAATCTTTGCTTGAATTGCATACGCTTCTATTGTGGAACTCAAGAATGAAACAATGCTCATCAAATCTTTGTTTAATGTGCATACACATCTATTGTGGAACTCAAGCATAAAGAAATGCTCATCATAGCTTTGCTAAATTGCAAGGACTACTTCTATTGTGGAACTCAAAAATTAAATAATGTTCATCAAAACTGTGCTAAATTGCATAGACTTCTAATGTGGAAATCAAGAATGAAACAATGTTCATCAAAGGTTTGTTTAAATTTCATACACTTTTATTGTGGAACTCAGGAATTAAACAATGCTCATCAGAGCTTTGCTAAATTGCAAATACTACTATTATGGAACTCAAGAACTAAACAATGCTCATCAATGCTTTTGTATAAACTTCTAATGTGGAACCCAAGAATGAAATAATGTTCATGAAAGCTTTGCTAAATTGCATAGACTTCTTTTGTGGAACTCAAGAATCAAACAATGCTCATCAAAGCTTTTCTTAAATTGCATAGACTTCTATTGTGGAACTCAAGAATGAAACGATGCTCATCAAAGCTTTGATAAATTGCATTGACATCTTATGTCGAACTCAAGAATGAAACAATTCTCGTCAAAGCTTTGCATAAATTTCATAGACTTTTATTATGGAACTCAAGAATAAAGAAATGCTAATCAAAGCTTTGCTAAATTGCGAAGACTACTTCTATTGTGGAACTCAAGAATTAAACAATGCTCATCAAAGATTTGCTAAATTGCATAGACTTATAATGTGGAACTCAAGAATGAAACAATGATCATCAAAGCTTTGCTTAAATTGCATACACTTCTATTGTGGAACTCAAGAATCAAACAATGCTCATCAAAGCTTTGCTTAAATTGCATAGACTTCTATTTTGGAACTCAAGAATGAAACTGATGCGTGTGTGGGGTCTATTTTCGGATGGAAGAGAGTGAGAGAGAGAGAGAGAGAGAGAGAGAGGTAGAACACGAGATTATGAGGGTAGAGAAGAGGATAGGGTTTGTTCTTGCCTCAAGACCTATTGAAGCAAGAACTAGGTTGAATGCCAAGACCTATTGACACACAACACAATACACGATAAGAGACCTATCTTATGTGAGAAATAGAGCAAATTGCAACAAGTTCAAGTGAAGTTTTATTCATAGAAATTGGCCCTATATATATATTTGATAGGATCCATGAGTTACAAAAGTGAAAAGACTCATCATTAAGAGCTTTTATTTAACTAGTTCATTAACTACTAGCGAATAATTATTAGAAACTCCCAAAAACTCTTCAATTTTTGTCCATGCTACACACAAGACAAGGAAATGGTTCAAATTTCTTCCATGATCACCAAAAAGTCCAAAAAAAACATGGTCACAACTTCCATGTAGCCAAAACAAATCAGACTACCCCATTTCAAGCCCAAATCCATGAAATCAAGAACACTCCAAAGCCCAAATTAGTAAAGCCCATCTCCTTGGCATGTAATCCATTTTTAATTGGGCTATCTAGGTCCAAAGATATATCATCTCCTCCCCCTTTGAAAGGAATTGACCTCAATTCTGCAAGGCCATCATCATCAAGATAAGGGGAGAGATCTCCGACGTTGAAAGTTGTGTGCACTCCATATTCTCCCGGGAGTTCCACCTTGTAGGCTGTTAGGTCTTGTATTGTGTTGCGTCTATTGGGCTCGTTAGCTAGTCCATGTTTATCTCCGGTATGGGCCTGTCCATCCGTGAGTTTTGTAGGGTTTTATATAAATAGATGCTTGCATGCATCCTAGAAGATGATGATAAGTAACGATTAGAGAAGTATTGTTCAGAATATTCATTGTTCTTATTTTGTAACCCTAGAAGTCCTCTACAGCGGAAGTTCTTAGTCGAGCTCTGCTGAGGATTGAGTAATCTAATCATTCGACTCATTGTGATCCATACTTGTGATTTATTTCCTTGTTTTTTACGTTCTTTACTTACCTGTTACGAAGATCTAATCGATCTAACAGTTTTTATAACTCATCAATTGGTATTAGAGCAGGAGATTGTGTAATCGATACACATCTTTTCTGTGAAAGAGTTTACGATTAGGGTTATTCCGCATTAACTGATATTTATTGAGCCGTCATTCCATAATTGACATAACTCAGCATTTATTTGTTTTGCCCTAATATTACGTATTACAAGTCTGATCTTTCAAACAGGTTAAACGATCAAGCATGGACGACTCACAATCTAATCCTATCAACATCTCAAACAGCATCAGATCAACGACAAAGATTCCTATTCTCTACACCCAGGATTATGAAGTCTGGGCGCATCATTTTGAAGATAATGGATATCTTATTTGGGAAGCAATCGTGTCCGGACCATTCGCTCACTCAGGGACATCAAAGATCATCAAAACTCAGAAAGAATATAATGATCTTTTAAAAGACGTAAAAGACGTCGCTCAAGACGAAAAAGAAAAGTTACAGTGCAATATCAAAGCATTGAGACTGATCCGATTCGCTCTTCAGTCTGATACATTCAGGTTAGTGAGTTCCTGCAGTACAGCTAAAGAGATATGGGATAGGTTGCGAGAGCTTTATTCCACAGATGAAGATTTGGAGCATTCCATTCAGACGTTGCTGTTGTCTGAGTTTGGTGAATTTAAGCAGAATTTTGATGAAACTGTTACTCAGACATTCGATCGCTTCAATCATCTTCTTAGCAAGATGATCAAACATGATATAGAAAGGAAGCTGATTGAACAGAAGGTCACCTTTTTGAATGGCCTAAGACCCGAGTGGAGAGCGGTTGTGTCTATAGTCAAAGCTCATGAGAAGTTCAAGTCTTATTCGCTGGCAAAGCTGGTGGGAATTTTGAAATCCCAAGAGAAGATTGTCATGCAAGAGAAGAATGTGGTTTCAAGTTTGGGGTCCTTGGCCCTCCTGTCTAAAGGCAAAAATACGGTTGATGATGAAGAACTGAACCTAGAAGATTATGATCTTACTTCTGAAGATTATGCAATGATGGTGTCTAATCCAAAGAGGTTTATCAAGAAAAGGTTCCCTACCAATAAGAACCAAAATTGGCAGGGAAGCTATAGTTCTGAAAAGGTCAAAGAGGAACCGAAGACTGAAGAATCAAAGAAGGAGGCGAACGTTGAGGGAGATTCTGGTGTTAACTGCTACTACTATGGAGGAAAGAACCATTATGCCAAAGACTGTGATGAAGAAGCCGCGTTGATGAAAAAGATGGATGAGATCAAGAGGAAGAAGACTGCTACTAACCCTTCTATGAATGCTCTTATTGTACAGGGTTCGGCAGCGGATGACGAGTTTGGTGGCGTGCAAGTATGGTCTACCGACTCTGAGGATGATGAAGTGAGAAGGCCTTCGCATGGAAAGGTGTATGTGGCAAGAAACGACGAGAGTAGTGGGAAATGTTTGATGGTGACCGATGTATCTCACATGAGGGGATACAATACTGATGGCGGAAAAGAGGACACCAAGGAGCGAGAGGACTCATGCTTCACAGCAAAACCTCTCAATGTGCATATCAATGAGCTTGATGAATTGATCAAGAAGGTACAATCTCTTTTTGTCACATTCAAAGTCCCACAAAAAATCATATGAAAAAGAATTAAATAGCTTAAATTCAAGAATCTCAAATCTAGATAGCTGTTTAACTCAAACACGGGTCACCAATTCTAACCTAACTGACCAAATAAGCAGGGTGTCATCCAAGAGTGAGGAACGGAGGATGTGGATAGAGCTGAAGGAGTCAGAGCTGATTAAATCTAAGGACGAAAACATTTATTTACAAAGAGACAATTTAAAACTTTTGAAACAAAGAAATGTTTTTTGTTTAATTGCTAAACGTCTTTATGCTAACATCACTCAACTTCATCTAAATTGTGAAATAGGGCTGGAAAATTCATCGCATGATTTTGTCCTTCCTTGAGTTTAAGGAGGATGAAATCGATGCTGAGGCATATAATTGTGAGAGTGTAGTTTCGTCTGATGATGTGAATCCGACTTATATGTCTGGACTGGACAAAATTGAATCTTTCATAAAGTCCAAGGACCATAAGGACATGCTGAAAAACCTTTTAGATGAAAACGATAAGCTGAAACTAAGGACCGAAACCATACAAAAATTTGACTTGTTGAATGCCAATTTAAATTCAGAAAACAAAATTGATGTTGAAAACGCATCTGAACTTAATGAGGATGATGATATGAGCGTAATTTCTGTATAGGATGAAGTCGACTGTTCTGAGTTTGTCAAGAGCGAACCCGAAAACCACAAAAATCTTATTTCTGAAAATTCAGTGGAGTTTGCTCGTTTGTCCCAAAATAAGTCCCCGATTCTTGAAGAAAAGGCTGTAGTGTACCAAAAGGTGAGAACAACACCAAATCAAGTATATAAGGTCACAGGAGTAACCGAACATCAAACAGCCGAACTCACTGCCATAGTAAATGAAGATAATGCAGATGGCTGTGATGAATTTTTCTGGTCTGCTCCTATAGATAACGCTAACGAAACTGTTGGTCTGTCAGAGCGAACGTCCTGGAAAACCAAAGGCAGATATGTTCCAGAGCCACTGAACAAGCCTGACAACTTCGACGTGCCAAGCACTAGTGGTACAAAAGAAGTTCCTGTAGAAGAAGTCACTTCTACAAGCGAAACATCATCTGTTAAAAGTGAACCAGATGGTAGGAAGCAGAAGCAAAATGCTAACATCCACCGACAGTCGAAGCAAGTGAAGTATCAAAAGCAGCAAAGGAATCTGAGATACAAAAAGAATCTCTCAGAATGAAGACAATTTTGGCGATCTCAAAACACCCATTTCTCTTATCATGACAAAAATTCAAAGTCAGAGAAAAGTGTTGTCAGGCCACAAGAGAGTAACAACAACCGAAAGGACAGATTCGGTTCGGAAAGGAATAACAACCGAAGGGACAGGTTCGGTTCAGAGAACACCAGCAACCAAAAGCATAGGTTCGGTTCCGAAAGCAAAAGCTACCAAAGTTCAAGGTTCGGTCCCACTAGTGACCAAAAACAAAAGGGTCACTTAGAACCTCAAGACAAGAAAACTTCTCAGTCCAAATTCTGTCGTTCTAATTCCTCTCAACCTCATTCTAAACCCAATTCTGTTCAAACTCACAATCCAAAATCTTCAACAAATTTGAAAGGAAAATCGAAAGTTTCCTCAGTCAAGAATGATCCGCAGCAGTCCAAGGCCCAAATGCCAAAACCTGAATCCAAACCGAATGTAACAAATCCTAACAAAATTAAAGTATTCACTATTAAGAAGAAAGATGAAACAACTTTAATAAAAAGAACATATCTTGTTGACATTTCTCTTGCTATTCCTGTTCCTGTGAAAGGCTCACGTGGACCCAAGAAACTTTGGGTTCCTAAATCTGCTTAATTTTTGCAGGTTATTAGTGACGAGCAGTTCGACGAAGAATGGTATATTGACAGTGGTTGCTCAAGTTCGGGAACAACTCATATGGAACAATAAAAGGTTATGGTATGATAACCAATTGTGATTTCACAATTAGAAAGGTTGCGTACGTTGAAGGGCTACAACATAACCTCATCAGTGTATCTCAGCTTGTTGGAGGTACTGGTCTTAAAGTTTCATTTGACGATGAGGGTTCGGAAATAATAGAGAAGAAAACAAAAAGGGTAATTCTCAAATCAGAGCATAAAGGCGAAATGTTTCCTCTCAATCTCAAACCTATCAAAGGAAATCCAGCTATCTGTCTGTTATCGAAAGCACATTCTGACGAAAGCTGGTTGTGGCACCGAAGGCTCTCCCATCTTAACTTCAAGGATATCAACAAGCTTGTCACCGGAGGGAATGTTCGAGGTCTTCCATTGCTCAAGTTTCATCAAGAACATTTGTGTGATGCGTGTGAAATGGGGAAGCAGAGTTGTCAAAGTCACCCATCCATTATAAACACTAAAGTTGTTAAACCACTTGAGTTACTTCACATTGACTTGTGTGGTCCATCATCTATCGAAAGCATTGGTGGTAGCAAGTATATTCTTGTTATCATTGATGACTTTTCACGTTTTACATGGGTATTCTTTCTGAAGCACAAATCTGAGGCCACTCTCAAGCTAAAGATGTTTATTAAGCAGGTTGAGGTGCAACTAAGGAAAGTTGTTCGCAACATCAGGAGCGACAATGGACTGGAGTTCAAGAATAAAGAATTTGAAGATTTTTTGGCAGAAAAAGGAACCAGTCACAACTTCTCAGCACCCTACACCCCTCAACAAAACGAAATGTCGAAAGACGAAACCGATCTTTGTGTGAGGCGGCCCGAACCATGCTAAGTTTCGCTTCTCTACCTTTATATTTCTGGGCTGATGCTATTGCTGCAGCATGTTTTACATAGAACAGATCCTATCTCAATAAGCGATTCACCCTTACTCCTTATGAGATCATCAACAACAGGAAGCCGAACGTTAAATTCTTCCATGTATTCGGCTCACGATGCTTCATCTTCAACTCCAAAGACCATCGTAACAAGTTTGATGTTAAAGCTGATGAACGAATTTTTATGGGATATTCACTCACTTCAAAAGCATACCGGGTTTTAAATAAGCGTTCTAGGAAGATTGAAGAAACGTATTATGTGACTTTCGATGACAGCTACGTCAAGAAGCTGAAGGCCTCTATAGAAATAGTTGGGGAGATTTTCTCTCAAACAGGCCAAGTCACGGCCTCTATTGCTAATTTATTTGAGCAGTTTGTGGAATTGTTCGATGAATCGGAGAAAGCTACTCTATCGGAAGCCAAGGTAGCAGACAACAAAGTCGACCATCTGAAGCAAATCATCGAAGATGTCGCCAAACGAATGGGTGAAGGAGGACATGTTCCAAACGAACCTCCAAAGCATGGTGCTTCAGTTGAGGGGGAGAATCCACCTTCTTCAAAACAACCGAGCTCACAAATTAAGGGGGAGAATTCCATTCCAGTTCCACCCGAAAGCTCAGTTCCACCCGAAAGCTCAGTTCCACCTGAAAGCTCAATTGCACCCGAAAGCTTAACCGCACATGAAAGCCCAACACCACCCGAAAGTCCAGTAGCACCAGAAAGTCTAGCTACACCTGAAAGCTCATCTGTCGAGGGGGAGAATGACGACATGTTTTACGACGATGATAGCCAGTCTGAGTTAGAAGAAATGGTGAATGCTGAATTGGATCCATCCTATGATCCAAATTACCCTCCTCTTGTCAAGTGGACCAGAGATCATCCCGTTTCACAAGTAGTGAGTAATGTCTCCGAAAACGTCCTGACCCAATCTCAACTGAAGGCAAAGCAAGCATCTCTATTCTCAAAAGTAGAGTTCTGCATGTTTAACTCGTTCGTCTCAAAAGTTGAACCGAAGACAGTAAATACTGCTCTTGATCACTCTGACTGGGTTCAAGCTATGCAAGATGAACTCAATGAGTTCGAAAGAAACAAGGTTTGGCGACTCATTCCCACTCCTAAAGACGCCTCAGTTGTTGGTCTAAAATGGGTATTCAGAAATAAAATGGACAAGGAAGGCAATGCGATAAGAAACAAAGCTCGTCTAGTGGTGAAAGGATACTGCCACGAGGAAGGAATTGATTATGAGGAAACTTTTGCTCCTGTAGCTAGGCTGGAATCTGTCCGAATATTTCTTGCCTATGTTGCACACAAGAACTTTGAGGTCTACCAAATGGACATAAAGTGTGCATTTCTGAATGGAGAACTAAAAGAAACCGTGTACGTGGAGCAACCTCCAGGTTTCGTTAATGAAAAATACCCTAATCATTGTTATATTCTGGACAAAGCGGTTTACGGTCTGAAACAAGCACCTAGGGCATGGTATGAAACGCTAACCAAGTTTTTAAAGATGTCAAAATTCAAACAAGGTTCGGTTGACCCAACCTTCTTTCGTAAGAAGGAAGGTAACCACCTTATGATAGTTCAAATCTATGTCGATGATATCATCTTTGGCTCAACGAATCCTAGCTTAACAGTTGAATTCAGAAAGCTGATGGAGACTAAATTTGAAATGAGCTCAATGGGTCCAATTAACTTTTTCCTTGGTTTAAATATTAGACAGGGACCCGAAGGCATCTTTATCAACCAGGAAGCTTATACCAAGACTCTTCTTGCTAAATTTGGCATGATGGGAGACTCAAAAGTTAAAGTTCCAATGGCATTCGGCACCAAGCTCACACCATCCTTGGATAAACCAGCAATTGATATTACGCTATATCGCCAAATGATCGGTTCTTTAATGTACCTTACTGCTAGCAGGCCTGATATAATGTTTTCTGTTTGTTACTGTGCTAGATTTCAAGCGAATCCTCGTGAACCTCATATGCTTGCAGTGAAGAACATACTCTGGTATCTGAAATGAACTACCTCTCTCGGTTTATGGTATCCATCAAACTCAGGTTTCTTCGTTCAAGCCTACTCAGATGCTGACCTTGGAGGTTGTGGACTAGACAGGAAAAGCACCACTGGAGGCTGCCAATTCCTTGACGGGAAGTTGGTTAGCTGGCAATCAAAGAAACAGACTTGTGTATCTCTGTCTACAGCTGAAGCAGAATACATAGCAGCTGCCTCCTGTACATCTCAAGTGATTTGGATCCAAAGCCAGCTCTGGGATTATGGACTCAATATGAAAAAGATCCCACTATATTGCGACTCATAAAGTGCAATTAGGATCTGTCATAACCCAGTGCAACACTCCAAGACTAAGCACATAGCACTGAGGTATCACTTCATTAAGGATCATGTGGAAGATGGGAACGTCGAAATTCACTTTGTTCGAACCACTAATCAACTGGCTGACATCTTCACTAAAGCTCTTCCTAAAGCTTCATTCAACAAAATTCTACAAGGGCTAGGAATGATGGAATCGGAGTCAATACCAAAGATTACCTCTCAAGATCAAAAGTTAGAAGATAAATGAACCGAACACTCGGGTTCGGTTCCCAAATTTTTTTAAACCGAAATAGACCGAACGCTCGGGTTCGGTTCCCAAATTTTTTTTAAACCAAAATAGACCGAACGCTCGGGTTCAGTTCCACATTTTTTTTTATTTTTTTATGTCTCATTTTTTTTATTTATCAAAAATTCCAAAAATATTTTTCTTTTAGAAAATTCAAAAACTTCAAAAAAAAAAACTAAGTTTATTTTTTTATCTTATCTCTTTGTGCGTCTATTTGTGGGGAATTCGTTTCACTAATTAAGTGTCCCTAGAAGCATGCTGCTGTATGTGTCCAAAGCCTCACCTGATTCTGAATAATAGCCTTACTGACTTGGTACACACAAACCTTGTCTTCCCAATTAGGCTCTAATATTTATTCTAATCATGAGCTACCTAACTCTCTTCTCACATGAGATTAGAGTTTTCTGCTCGGTCCCTATTTGAACAACAGAGGTACTTTGGTTTCTTTACACCATCTACACTACGTTTCTCCATCTTATTCGTTTCACAAATGTAACCCTTGAGACTCTCTAAAATTACCACTGAGGTTTATGGTTACACAATCTCTGTGTTAATGATCTTAGCCTCGTGTCACTACGTGCTAAGTGAAACACAAAATACAATACCTACTATGTATTGACGGTGAACAATAAACTTGGTCTAGCTTTCACTAATGCATTGATGGATTTATCTATGGGGATACAAAGTAAAATCTCTAATTTCCTTTTGAGTGATTTCTATGAAATTGTTAATACCTATAACATTTCTTCCCTCGGAATCCAGTTTTAATTTTTTTTTTGAGATTTTACATACATTATTTTACCTTGCCACTTAAATTATCTAAAACCTACTTGTTCAACAAACTACATTGGTCTCACAAGTACTTCGTTCGATTTCTGTCTTATATCAAGATCAGGAATTCTGAATTGAAGCAAAAGCCACCCAATTAAGCCTAATTAAAAGAAGCCTTTCAGCACTTCTTAATAAGTGTCTGATCGTTATTCAACGGGAAACCACACAAACACTTTAAGGTCTCTCTTGACTTTGAAGGAAGAGATTCGTGCCCGGGATCCATTGTTTCATGTCTTTATTGACATCACATAATCCCTCAAATGTGTTGCTTTATTTCTTTTTCTTTTACACACTTAGCACGAAATTCTTTTTGATTTTCCAAAATTTAGGTTTCATTAGTTACAAGGCATTTTCATGGGATTGGCAGTTAGTACCGGGTTGTGGTCAACATTAATCCACGTGGGCAATATTTCGCTTTAAAGATGCCGTTAACTCTAAAGGGATAGATTATCAAAAAGCTGACTCAGGCGGGAGTCCAATCGATTTGATTTCAAACGGCGCTAGAAGGCCACGCGTGCGAATTGGAACTGTTTCATCTGAAAATGGCGCTTAATGGGAAGGCGTGTAAATCGGGACTGACACTCTCTCTCATGCGTAATCATCGGCATTAACAACTGTCACGCGTCAATCGCCTCCGAAAAACTCTTCGTTTTTCACTCGAAGATTTGGGAAAGATTCTTTTCTCTCCTTTACCCACAGTATAAAAGGTAACGTAACCCTTTGTTTACCTCTTTACTGCACCCATATTTCCAGAGAGCAAGAAAACCCTCCAACATTCTACTGTTCATCATCTCTCCCATTCTCTTCACAACAATGGCGGATTCTACATCAGTTCACGCTACTTCACACATCTTGCCGATTCGTCCCCAGCAAACTTTGATCATTGATCTCACTCCTCAAGCATACGACGCTTTCATGTTCCCCATTATCGAATGCCTGAAGTATTCGCCGATTGCTCCTGCTCTCACCAGAGCTGAAGCAGTTCCCATGGAGTTTCTGTCACAGATATTTGCTACTGCTCACTACGACAAGGTCGTCGACCGGATTTTCTTCGACGTATTCGAGCACAAGGCGTCGATTTCCAAGCAGAGATTCTGCTCTCTGTTAGGGTTTGAACCTGATTCATCGCGGGTTAACCCTGAAACCATCCCAATGGGTCATCTTTTTAACATGTTCTACAACATGGGGTACACTGAGGTGCTCACAACGGTCACGAAATTCAAGAAATCGTGTCTGCCCCCTCAGTGGAATGGATTGTTTACAGTGCTTTTCAAGGGGTTGTCTGAAAGAAGTGCTGGATCAGACGGGGCAAGTCGTCTGTTCCTTTCAATCATGTACGGGGTCTACAGTGGAATCAATCTGGACACTCTCTCTCATGCGTAATCATCGGCATTAACAACTGTCACGCGTCAATCGCCTCCGAAAAACTCTTCGTTTTTCACTCGAAGATTTGGGAAATATTCTTTTCTCTCCTTTACCCACAGTATAAAAGGTAACGTAACCCTTTGTTTACCTCTTTACTGCACCCATATTTCCAGAGAGCAAGCAAACCATCCAACATTCTACTGTTCATCATCTCTCCCATTCTCTTCACAACAATGGCGGATTCTACATCAGTTCACGCTACTTCACACATCTTGCCGATTCGTCCCCAGCAAACTTTGATCATTGATCTCACTCCTCAAGCATACGACGCTTTCATGTTCCCCATTATCGAATGCCTGAAGCATTCGCCGATTGCTCCTGCTCTCACCAGAGCTGAAGCAGTTCCCATGGAGTTTCTGTCACAGATATTTGCTACTGCTCACTACGACAAGGTCGTCGACCGAATTTTCTTCGACGTATTCGAGCACAAGGTGTCGATTTCCAAGCAGAGATTCTGCTCTCTGTTAGGGTTTGAACCTGATTCATCGCGGGTTAACCCTGAAACCATCCCAATGGGTCATCTTTTTAACATGTTCTACAACATGGGGTACACTGAGGTGCTCACAACGGTCACGAAATTCAAGAAATCGTGCCTGCCCCCTCAGTGGAATGGATTGTTTACAGTGCTTTTAAAGGGGTTGTCTGAAAGAAGTGCTGGATCAGACGGGGCAAGTCGTCTGTTCCTTTCAATCATGTACGGGGTCTACAGTGGAATCAATCTGGACACTCTCTCTCATGCGTAATCATCGGCATTAACAACTGTCACGCGTCAATCGCCTCCGAAAAACTCTTCGTTTTTCACTCGAAGATTTGGGAAAGATTCTTTTCTCTCCTTTACCCACAGTATAAAAGGTAACGTAACCCTTTGTTTACCTCTTTACTGCACCCATATTTCCAGAGAGCAAGAAAACCCTCCAACATTCTACTGTTCATCATCTCTCCCATTCTCTTCACAACAATGGCGGATTCTACATCAGTTCACGCTACTTCACACATCTTGCCGATTCGTCCCCAGCAAACTTTGATCATTGATCTCACTCCTCAAGCATACGACGCTTTCATGTTCCCCATTATCGAATGCCTGAAGTATTCGCCGATTGCTCCTGCTCTCACCAGAGCTGAAGCAGTTCCCATGGAGTTTCTGTCACAGATATTTGCTACTGCTCACTACGACAAGGTCGTCGACCGGATTTTCTTCGACGTATTCGAGCACAAGGCGTCGATTTCCAAGCAGAGATTCTGCTCTCTGTTAGGGTTTGAACCTGATTCATCGCGGGTTAACCCTGAAACCATCCCAATGGGTCATCTTTTTAACATGTTCTACAACATGGGGTACACTGAGGTGCTCACAACGGTCACGAAATTCAAGAAATCGTGCCTGCCCCCTCAGTGGAATGGATTGTTTACAGTGCTTTTAAAGGGGTTGTCTGAAAGAAGTGCTGGATCAGACGGGGCAAGTCGTCTGTTCCTTTCAATCATGTACGGGGTCTACAGTGGAATCAATCTGGACACTCTCTCTCATGCGTAATCATCGGCATTAACAACTGTCACGCGTCAATCGCCTCCGAAAAACTCTTCGTTTTTCACTCGAAGATTTGGGAAAGATTCTTTTCTCTCCTTTACCCACAGTATAAAAGGTAACGTAACCCTTTGTTTACCTCTTTACTGCACCCATATTTCCAGAGAGCAAGAAAACCCTCCAACATTCTACTGTTCATCATCTCTCCCATTCTCTTCACAACAATGGCGGATTCTACATCAGTTCACGCTACTTCACACATCTTGCCGATTCGTCCCCAGCAAAGTTTGATCATTGATCTCACTCCTCAAGCATACGACGCTTTCATGTTCCCCATTATCGAATGCCTGAAGTATTCGCCGATTGCTCCTGCTCTCACCAGAGCTGAAGCAGTTCCCATGGAGTTTCTGTCACAGATATTTGCTACTGCTCACTACGACAAGGTCGTCGACCGGATTTTCTTCGACGTATTCGAGCACAAGGCGTCGATTTCCAAGCAGAGATTCTGCTCTCTGTTAGGGTTTGAACCTGATTCATCGCGGGTTAACCCTGAAACCATCCCAATGGGTCATCTTTTTAACATGTTCTACAACATGGGGTACACTGAGGTGCTCACAACAGTCACGAAATTCAAGAAATCGTGTCTGCCCCCTCAGTGGAATGGATTGTTTACAGTGCTTTTCAAGGGGTTGTCTGAAAGAAGTGCTGGATCAGACGGGGCAAGTCGTCTGTTCCTTTCAATCATGTACGGGGTCTACAATGGAATCAATCTGGACACTCTCTCTCATGCGTAATCATCGGCATTAACAACTGTCACGCGTCAATCGCCTCCGAAAAACTCTTCGTTTTTCACTCGAAGATTTGGGAAAGATTCTTTTCTCTCCTTTACCCACAGTATAAAAGGTAACGTAACCCTTTGTTTACCTCTTTACTGCACCCATATTTCCAGAGAGCAAGAAAACCCTCCAACATTCTACTGTTCATCATCTCTCCCATTCTCTTCACAACAATGGCGGATTCTACATCAGTTCACGCTACTTCACACATCTTGCCGATTCGTCCCCAGCAAACTTTGATCATTGATCTCACTCCTCAAGCATACGACGCTTTCATGTTCCCCATTATCGAATGCCTGAAGTATTCGCCGATTGCTCCTGCTCTCACCAGAGCTGAAGCAGTTCCCATGGAGTTTCTGTCACAGATATTTGCTACTGCTCACTACGACAAGGTCGTCGACCGGATTTTCTTCGACGTATTCGAGCACAAGGCGTCGATTTCCAAGCAGAGATTCTGCTCTCTGTTAGGGTTTGAACCTGATTCATCGCGGGTTAACCCTGAAACCATCCCAATGGGTCATCTTTTTAACATGTTCTACAACATGGGGTACACTGAGGTGCTCACAACGGTCACGAAATTCAAGAAATCGTGCCAGCCCCCTCAGTGGAATGGATTGTTTACAGTGCTTTTCAAGGGGTTGTCTGAAAGAAGTGCTGGATCAGACGGGGCAAGTCGTCTGTTCCTTTCAATCATGTACGGGGTCTACAGTGGAATCAATCTGGACACTCTCTCTCATGCGTAATCATCGGCATTAACAACTGTCACGCGTCAATCGCCTCCGAAAAACTCTTCGTTTTTCACTCGAAGATTTGGGAAATATTCTTTTCTCTCCTTTACCCACAGTATAAAAGGTAACGTAACCCTTTGTTTACCTCTTTACTGCACCCATATTTCCAGAGAGCAAGCAAACCATCCAACATTCTACTGTTCATCATCTCTCCCATTCTCTTCACAACAATGGCGGATTCTACATCAGTTCACGCTACTTCACACATCTTGCCGATTCGTCCCCAGCAAACTTTGATCATTGATCTCACTCCTCAAGCATACGACGCTTTCATGTTCCCCATTATCGAATGCCTGAAGCATTCGCCGATTGCTCCTGCTCTCACCAGAGCTGAAGCAGTTCCCATGGAGTTTCTGTCACAGATATTTGCTACTGCTCACTACGACAAGGTCGTCGACCGAATTTTCTTCGACGTATTCGAGCACAAGGTGTCGATTTCCAAGCAGAGATTCTGCTCTCTGTTAGGGTTTGAACCTGATTCATCGCGGGTTAACCCTGAAACCATCCCAATGGGTCATCTTTTTAACATGTTCTACAACATGGGGTACACTGAGGTGCTCACAACGGTCACGAAATTCAAGAAATCGTGCCTGCCCCCTCAGTGGAATGGATTGTTTACAGTGCTTTTAAAGGGGTTGTCTGAAAGAAGTGCTGGATCAGACGGGGCAAGTCGTCTGTTCCTTTCAATCATGTACGGGGTCTACAGTGGAATCAATCTGGACACTCTCTCTCATGCGTAATCATCGGCATTAACAACTGTCACGCGTCAATCGCCTCCGAAAAACTCTTCGTTTTTCACTCGAAGATTTGGGAAAGATTCTTTTCTCTCCTTTACCCACAGTATAAAAGGTAACGTAACCCTTTGTTTACCTCTTTACTGCACCCATATTTCCAGAGAGCAAGAAAACCCTCCAACATTCTACTGTTCATCATCTCTCCCATTCTCTTCACAACAATGGCGGATTCTACATCAGTTCACGCTACTTCACACATCTTGCCGATTCGTCCCCAGCAAACTTTGATCATTGATCTCACTCCTCAAGCATACGACGCTTTCATGTTCCCCATTATCGAATGCCTGAAGTATTCGCCGATTGCTCTTGCTCTCACCAGAGCTGAAGCAGTTCCCATGGAGTTTCTGTCACAGATATTTGCTACTGCTCACTACGACAAGGTCGTCGACCGGATTTTCTTCGACGTATTCGAGCACAAGGCGTCGATTTCCAAGCAGAGATTCTGCTCTCTGTTAGGGTTTGAACCTGATTCATCGCGGGTTAACCCTGAAACCATCCCAATGGGTCATCTTTTTAACATGTTCTACAACATGGGGTACACTGAGGTGCTCACAACGGTCACGAAATTCAAGAAATCGTGCCTGCCCCCTCAGTGGAATGGATTGTTTACAGTGCTTTTAAAGGGGTTGTCTGAAAGAAGTGCTGGATCAGACGGGGCAAGTCGTCTGTTCCTTTCAATCATGTACGGGGTCTACAGTGGAATCAATCTGGACACTCTCTCTCATGCGTAATCATCGGCATTAACAACTGTCACGCGTCAATCGCCTCCGAAAAACTCTTCGTTTTTCACTCGAAGATTTGGGAAAGATTCTTTTCTCTCCTTTACCCACAGTATAAAAGGTAACGTAACCCTTTGTTTACCTCTTTACTGCACCCATATTTCCAGAGAGCAAGAAAACCCTCCAACATTCTACTGTTCATCATCTCTCCCATTCTCTTCACAACAATGGCGGATTCTACATCAGTTCACGCTACTTCACACATCTTGCCGATTCGTCCCCAGCAAAGTTTGATCATTGATCTCACTCCTCAAGCATACGACGCTTTCATGTTCCCCATTATCGAATGCCTGAAGTATTCGCCGATTGCTCCTGCTCTCACCAGAGCTGAAGCAGTTCCCATGGAGTTTCTGTCACAGATATTTGCTACTGCTCACTACGACAAGGTCGTCGACCGGATTTTCTTCGACGTATTCGAGCACAAGGCGTCGATTTCCAAGCAGAGATTCTGCTCTCTGTTAGGGTTTGAACCTGATTCATCGCGGGTTAACCCTGAAACCATCCCAATGGGTCATCTTTTTAACATGTTCTACAACATGGGGTACACTGAGGTGCTCACAACAGTCACGAAATTCAAGAAATCGTGTCTGCCCCCTCAGTGGAATGGATTGTTTACAGTGCTTTTCAAGGGGTTGTCTGAAAGAAGTGCTGGATCAGACGGGGCAAGTCGTCTGTTCCTTTCAATCATGTACGGGGTCTACAATGGAATCAATCTGGACACTCTCTCTCATGCGTAATCATCGGCATTAACAACTGTCACGCGTCAATCGCCTCCGAAAAACTCTTCGTTTTTCACTCGAAGATTTGGGAAAGATTCTTTTCTCTCCTTTACCCACAGTATAAAAGGTAACGTAACCCTTTGTTTACCTCTTTACTGCACCCATATTTCCAGAGAGCAAGAAAACCCTCCAACATTCTACTGTTCATCATCTCTCCCATTCTCTTCACAACAATGGCGGATTCTACATCAGTTCACGCTACTTCACACATCTTGCCGATTCGTCCCCAGCAAACTTTGATCATTGATCTCACTCCTCAAGCATACGACGCTTTCATGTTCCCCATTATCGAATGCCTGAAGTATTCGCCGATTGCTCCTGCTCTCACCAGAGCTGAAGCAGTTCCCATGGAGTTTCTGTCACAGATATTTGCTACTGCTCACTACGACAAGGTCGTCGACCGGATTTTCTTCGACGTATTCGAGCACAAGGCGTCGATTTCCAAGCAGAGATTCTGCTCTCTGTTAGGGTTTGAACCTGATTCATCGCGGGTTAACCCTGAAACCATCCCAATGGGTCATCTTTTTAACATGTTCTACAACATGGGGTACACTGAGGTGCTCACAACGGTCACGAAATTCAAGAAATCGTGCCTGCCCCCTCAGTGGAATGGATTGTTTACAGTGCTTTTCAAGGGGTTGTCTGAAAGAAGTGCTGGATCAGACGGGGCAAGTCGTCTGTTCCTTTCAATCATGTACGGGGTCTACAGTGGAATCAATCTGGACACTCTCTCTCATGCGTAATCATCGGCATTAACAACTGTCACGCGTCAATCGCCTCCGAAAAACTCTTCGTTTTTCACTCGAAGATTTGGGAAAGATTCTTTTCTCTCCTTTACCCACAGTATAAAAGGTAACGTAACCCTTTGTTTACCTCTTTACTGCACCCATATTTCCAGAGAGCAAGAAAACCCTCCAACATTCTACTGTTCATCATCTCTCCCATTCTCTTCACAACAATGGCGGATTCTACATCAGTTCACGCTACTTCACACATCTTGCCGATTCGTCCCCAGCAAAGTTTGATCATTGATCTCACTCCTCAAGCATACGACGCTTTCATGTTCCCCATTATCGAATGCCTGAAGTATTCGCCGATTGCTCCTGCTCTCACCAGAGCTGAAGCAGTTCCCATGGAGTTTCTGTCACAGATATTTGCTACTGCTCACTACGACAAGGTCGTCGACCGGATTTTCTTCGACGTATTCGAGCACAAGGCGTCGATTTCCAAGCAGAGATTCTGCTCTCTGTTAGGGTTTGAACCTGATTCATCGCGGGTTAACCCTGAAACCATCCCAATGGGTCATCTTTTTAACATGTTCTACAACATGGGGTACACTGAGGTGCTCACAACAGTCACGAAATTCAAGAAATCGTGTCTGCCCCCTCAGTGGAATGGATTGTTTACAGTGCTTTTCAAGGGGTTGTCTGAAAGAAGTGCTGGATCAGACGGGGCAAGTCGTCTGTTCCTTTCAATCATGTACGGGGTCTACAATGGAATCAATCTGGACACTCTCTCTCATGCGTAATCATCGGCATTAACAACTGTCACGCGTCAATCGCCTCCGAAAAACTCTTCGTTTTTCACTCGAAGATTTGGGAAAGATTCTTTTCTCTCCTTTACCCACAGTATAAAAGGTAACGTAACCCTTTGTTTACCTCTTTACTGCACCCATATTTCCAGAGAGCAAGAAAACCCTCCAACATTCTACTGTTCATCATCTCTCCCATTCTCTTCACAACAATGGCGGATTCTACATCAGTTCACGCTACTTCACACATCTTGCCGATTCGTCCCCAGCAAAGTTTGATCATTGATCTCACTCCTCAAGCATACGACGCTTTCATGTTCCCCATTATCGAATGCCTGAAGTATTCGCCGATTGCTCCTGCTCTCACCAGAGCTGAAGCAGTTCCCATGGAGTTTCTGTCACAGATATTTGCTACTGCTCACTACGACAAGGTCGTCGACCGGATTTTCTTCGACGTATTCGAGCACAAGGCGTCGATTTCCAAGCAGAGATTCTGCTCTCTGTTAGGGTTTGAACCTGATTCATCGCGGGTTAACCCTGAAACCATCCCAATGGGTCATCTTTTTAACATGTTCTACAACATGGGGTACACTGAGGTGCTCACAACGGTCACGAAATTCAAGAAATCGTGTCTGCCCCCTCAGTGGAATGGATTGTTTACAGTGCTTTTCAAGGGGTTGTCTGAAAGAAGTGCTGGATCAGACGGGGCAAGTCGTCTGTTCCTTTCAATCATGTACGGGGTCTACAGTGGAATCAATCTGGACACTCTCTCTCATGCGTAATCATCGGCATTAACAACTGTCACGCGTCAATCGCCTCCGAAAAACTCTTCGTTTTTCACTCGAAGATTTGGGAAATATTCTTTTCTCTCCTTTACCCACAGTATAAAAGGTAACGTAACCCTTTGTTTACCTCTTTACTGCACCCATATTTCCAGAGAGCAAGCAAACCATCCAACATTCTACTGTTCATCATCTCTCCCATTCTCTTCACAACAATGGCGGATTCTACATCAGTTCACGCTACTTCACACATCTTGCCGATTCGTCCCCAGCAAACTTTGATCATTGATCTCACTCCTCAAGCATACGACGCTTTCATGTTCCCCATTATCGAATGCCTGAAGCATTCGCCGATTGCTCCTGCTCTCACCAGAGCTGAAGCAGTTCCCATGGAGTTTCTGTCACAGATATTTGCTACTGCTCACTACGACAAGGTCGTCGACCGAATTTTCTTCGACGTATTCGAGCACAAGGGGTCGATTTCCAAGCAGAGATTCTGCTCTCTGTTAGGGTTTGAACCTGATTCATCGCGGGTTAACCCTGAAACCATCCCAATGGGTCATCTTTTTAACATGTTCTACAACATGGGGTACACTGAGGTGCTCACAACGGTCACGAAATTCAAGAAATCGTGCCTGCCCCCTCAGTGGAATGGATTGTTTACAGTGCTTTTGAAGGGGTTGTCTGAAAGAAGTGCTGGATCAGACGGGGCAAGTCGTCTGTTCCTTTCAATCATGTACGGGGTCTACAGTGGAATCAATCTGGACACTCTCTCTCATGCGTAATCATCGGCATTAACAACTGTCACGCGTCAATCGCCTCCGAAAAACTCTTCGTTTTTCACTCGAAGATTTGGGAAAGATTCTTTTCTCTCCTTTACCCACAGTATAAAAGGTAACGTAACCCTTTGTTTACCTCTTTACTGCACCCATATTTCCAGAGAGCAAGAAAACCCTCCAACATTCTACTGTTCATCATCTCTCCCATTCTCTTCACAACAATGGCGGATTCTACATCAGTTCACGCTACTTCACACATCTTGCCGATTCGTCCCCAGCAAACTTTGATCATTGATCTCACTCCTCAAGCATACGACGCTTTCATGTTCCCCATTATCGAATGCCTGAAGTATTCGCCGATTGCTCCTGCTCTCACCAGAGCTGAAGCAGTTCCCATGGAGTTTCTGTCACAGATATTTGCTACTGCTCACTACGACAAGGTCGTCGACCGGATTTTCTTCGACGTATTCGAGCACAAGGCGTCGATTTCCAAGCAGAGATTCTGCTCTCTGTTAGGGTTTGAACCTGATTCATCGCGGGTTAACCCTGAAACCATCCCAATGGGTCATCTTTTTAACATGTTCTACAACATGGGGTACACTGAGGTGCTCACAACGGTCACGAAATTCAAGAAATCGTGCCTGCCCCCTCAGTGGAATGGATTGTTTACAGTGCTTTTAAAGGGGTTGTCTGAAAGAAGTGCTGGATCAGACGGGGCAAGTCGTCTGTTCCTTTCAATCATGTACGGGGTCTACAGTGGAATCAATCTGGACACTCTCTCTCATGCGTAATCATCGGCATTAACAACTGTCACGCGTCAATCGCCTCCGAAAAACTCTTCGTTTTTCACTCGAAGATTTGGGAAAGATTCTTTTCTCTCCTTTACCCACAGTATAAAAGGTAACGTAACCCTTTGTTTACCTCTTTACTGCACCCATATTTCCAGAGAGCAAGAAAACCCTCCAACATTCTACTGTTCATCATCTCTCCCATTCTCTTCACAACAATGGCGGATTCTACATCAGTTCACGCTACTTCACACATCTTGCCGATTCGTCCCCAGCAAACTTTGATCATTGATCTCACTCCTCAAGCATACGACGCTTTCATGTTCCCCATTATCGAATGCCTGAAGTATTCGCCGATTGCTCCTGCTCTCACCAGAGCTGAAGCAGTTCCCATGGAGTTTCTGTCACAGATATTTGCTACTGCTCACTACGACAAGGTCGTCGACCGGATTTTCTTCGACGTATTCGAGCACAAGGCGTCGATTTCCAAGCAGAGATTCTGCTCTCTGTTAGGGTTTGAACCTGATTCATCGCGGGTTAACCCTGAAACCATCCCAATGGGTCATCTTTTTAACATGTTCTACAACATGGGGTACACTGAGGTGCTCACAACGGTCACGAAATTCAAGAAATCGTGTCTGCCCCCTCAGTGGAATGGATTGTTTACAGTGCTTTTCAAGGGGTTGTCTGAAAGAAGTGCTGGATCAGACGGGGCAAGTCGTCTGTTCCTTTCAATCATGTACGGGGTCTACAGTGGAATCAATCTGGACACTCTCTCTCATGCGTAATCATCGGCATTAACAACTGTCACGCGTCAATCGCCTCCGAAAAACTCTTCGTTTTTCACTCGAAGATTTGGGAAATATTCTTTTCTCTCCTTTACCCACAGTATAAAAGGTAACGTAACCCTTTGTTTACCTCTTTACTGCACCCATATTTCCAGAGAGCAAGCAAACCATCCAACATTCTACTGTTCATCATCTCTCCCATTCTCTTCACAACAATGGCGGATTCTACATCAGTTCACGCTACTTCACACATCTTGCCGATTCGTCCCCAGCAAACTTTGATCATTGATCTCACTCCTCAAGCATACGACGCTTTCATGTTCCCCATTATCGAATGCCTGAAGCATTCGCCGATTGCTCCTGCTCTCACCAGAGCTGAAGCAGTTCCCATGGAGTTTCTGTCACAGATATTTGCTACTGCTCACTACGACAAGGTCGTCGACCGAATTTTCTTCGACGTATTCGAGCACAAGGTGTCGATTTCCAAGCAGAGATTCTGCTCTCTGTTAGGGTTTGAACCTGATTCATCGCGGGTTAACCCTGAAACCATCCCAATGGGTCATCTTTTTAACATGTTCTACAACATGGGGTACACTGAGGTGCTCACAACGGTCACGAAATTCAAGAAATCGTGCCTGCCCCCTCAGTGGAATGGATTGTTTACAGTGCTTTTAAAGGGGTTGTCTGAAAGAAGTGCTGGATCAGACGGGGCAAGTCGTCTGTTCCTTTCAATCATGTACGGGGTCTACAGTGGAATCAATCTGGACACTCTCTCTCATGCGTAATCATCGGCATTAACAACTGTCACGCGTCAATCGCCTCCGAAAAACTCTTCGTTTTTCACTCGAAGATTTGGGAAAGATTCTTTTCTCTCCTTTACCCACAGTATAAAAGGTAACGTAACCCTTTGTTTACCTCTTTACTGCACCCATATTTCCAGAGAGCAAGAAAACCCTCCAACATTCTACTGTTCATCATCTCTCCCATTCTCTTCACAACAATGGCGGATTCTACATCAGTTCACGCTACTTCACACATCTTGCCGATTCGTCCCCAGCAAACTTTGATCATTGATCTCACTCCTCAAGCATACGACGCTTTCATGTTCCCCATTATCGAATGCCTGAAGTATTCGCCGATTGCTCCTGCTCTCACCAGAGCTGAAGCAGTTCCCATGGAGTTTCTGTCACAGATATTTGCTACTGCTCACTACGACAAGGTCGTCGACCGGATTTTCTTCGACGTATTCGAGCACAAGGCGTCGATTTCCAAGCAGAGATTCTGCTCTCTGTTAGGGTTTGAACCTGATTCATCGCGGGTTAACCCTGAAACCATCCCAATGGGTCATCTTTTTAACATGTTCTACAACATGGGGTACACTGAGGTGCTCACAACGGTCACGAAATTCAAGAAATCGTGCCTGCCCCCTCAGTGGAATGGATTGTTTACAGTGCTTTTAAAGGGGTTGTCTGAAAGAAGTGCTGGATCAGACGGGGCAAGTCGTCTGTTCCTTTCAATCATGTACGGGGTCTACAGTGGAATCAATCTGGACACTCTCTCTCATGCGTAATCATCGGCATTAACAACTGTCACGCGTCAATCGCCTCCGAAAAACTCTTCGTTTTTCACTCGAAGATTTGGGAAAGATTCTTTTCTCTCCTTTACCCACAGTATAAAAGGTAACGTAACCCTTTGTTTACCTCTTTACTGCACCCATATTTCCAGAGAGCAAGAAAACCCTCCAACATTCTACTGTTCATCATCTCTCCCATTCTCTTCACAACAATGGCGGATTCTACATCAGTTCACGCTACTTCACACATCTTGCCGATTCGTCCCCAGCAAAGTTTGATCATTGATCTCACTCCTCAAGCATACGACGCTTTCATGTTCCCCATTATCGAATGCCTGAAGTATTCGCCGATTGCTCCTGCTCTCACCAGAGCTGAAGCAGTTCCCATGGAGTTTCTGTCACAGATATTTGCTACTGCTCACTACGACAAGGTCGTCGACCGGATTTTCTTCGACGTATTCGAGCACAAGGCGTCGATTTCCAAGCAGAGATTCTGCTCTCTGTTAGGGTTTGAACCTGATTCATCGCGGGTTAACCCTGAAACCATCCCAATGGGTCATCTTTTTAACATGTTCTACAACATGGGGTACACTGAGGTGCTCACAACAGTCACGAAATTCAAGAAATCGTGTCTGCCCCCTCAGTGGAATGGATTGTTTACAGTGCTTTTCAAGGGGTTGTCTGAAAGAAGTGCTGGATCAGACGGGGCAAGTCGTCTGTTCCTTTCAATCATGTACGGGGTCTACAATGGAATCAATCTGGACACTCTCTCTCATGCGTAATCATCGGCATTAACAACTGTCACGCGTCAATCGCCTCCGAAAAACTCTTCGTTTTTCACTCGAAGATTTGGGAAAGATTCTTTTCTCTCCTTTACCCACAGTATAAAAGGTAACGTAACCCTTTGTTTACCTCTTTACTGCACCCATATTTCCAGAGAGCAAGAAAACCCTCCAACATTCTACTGTTCATCATCTCTCCCATTCTCTTCACAACAATGGCGGATTCTACATCAGTTCACGCTACTTCACACATCTTGCCGATTCGTCCCCAGCAAACTTTGATCATTGATCTCACTCCTCAAGCATACGACGCTTTCATGTTCCCCATTATCGAATGCCTGAAGTATTCGCCGATTGCTCCTGCTCTCACCAGAGCTGAAGCAGTTCCCATGGAGTTTCTGTCACAGATATTTGCTACTGCTCACTACGACAAGGTCGTCGACCGGATTTTCTTCGACGTATTCGAGCACAAGGCGTCGATTTCCAAGCAGAGATTCTGCTCTCTGTTAGGGTTTGAACCTGATTCATCGCGGGTTAACCCTGAAACCATCCCAATGGGTCATCTTTTTAACATGTTCTACAACATGGGGTACACTGAGGTGCTCACAACGGTCACGAAATTCAAGAAATCGTGCCTGCCCCCTCAGTGGAATGGATTGTTTACAGTGCTTTTCAAGGGGTTGTCTGAAAGAAGTGCTGGATCAGACGGGGCAAGTCGTCTGTTCCTTTCAATCATGTACGGGGTCTACAGTGGAATCAATCTGGACACTCTCTCTCATGCGTAATCATCGGCATTAACAACTGTCACGCGTCAATCGCCTCCGAAAAACTCTTCGTTTTTCACTCGAAGATTTGGGAAATATTCTTTTCTCTCCTTTACCCACAGTATAAAAGGTAACGTAACCCTTTGTTTACCTCTTTACTGCACCCATATTTCCAGAGAGCAAGCAAACCATCCAACATTCTACTGTTCATCATCTCTCCCATTCTCTTCACAACAATGGCGGATTCTACATCAGTTCACGCTACTTCACACATCTTGCCGATTCGTCCCCAGCAAACTTTGATCATTGATCTCACTCCTCAAGCATACGACGCTTTCATGTTCCCCATTATCGAATGCCTGAAGCATTCGCCGATTGCTCCTGCTCTCACCAGAGCTGAAGCAGTTCCCATGGAGTTTCTGTCACAGATATTTGCTACTGCTCACTACGACAAGGTCGTCGACCGAATTTTCTTCGACGTATTCGAGCACAAGGTGTCGATTTCCAAGCAGAGATTCTGCTCTCTGTTAGGGTTTGAACCTGATTCATCGCGGGTTAACCCTGAAACCATCCCAATGGGTCATCTTTTTAACATGTTCTACAACATGGGGTACACTGAGGTGCTCACAACGGTCACGAAATTCAAGAAATCGTGCCTGCCCCCTCAGTGGAATGGATTGTTTACAGTGCTTTTAAAGGGGTTGTCTGAAAGAAGTGCTGGATCAGACGGGGCAAGTCGTCTGTTCCTTTCAATCATGTACGGGGTCTACAGTGGAATCAATCTGGACACTCTCTCTCATGCGTAATCATCGGCATTAACAACTGTCACGCGTCAATCGCCTCCGAAAAACTCTTCGTTTTTCACTCGAAGATTTGGGAAAGATTCTTTTCTCTCCTTTACCCACAGTATAAAAGGTAACGTAACCCTTTGTTTACCTCTTTACTGCACCCATATTTCCAGAGAGCAAGAAAACCCTCCAACATTCTACTGTTCATCATCTCTCCCATTCTCTTCACAACAATGGCGGATTCTACATCAGTTCACGCTACTTCACACATCTTGCCGATTCGTCCCCAGCAAACTTTGATCATTGATCTCACTCCTCAAGCATACGACGCTTTCATGTTCCCCATTATCGAATGCCTGAAGTATTCGCCGATTGCTCTTGCTCTCACCAGAGCTGAAGCAGTTCCCATGGAGTTTCTGTCACAGATATTTGCTACTGCTCACTACGACAAGGTCGTCGACCGGATTTTCTTCGACGTATTCGAGCACAAGGCGTCGATTTCCAAGCAGAGATTCTGCTCTCTGTTAGGGTTTGAACCTGATTCATCGCGGGTTAACCCTGAAACCATCCCAATGGGTCATCTTTTTAACATGTTCTACAACATGGGGTACACTGAGGTGCTCACAACGGTCACGAAATTCAAGAAATCGTGCCTGCCCCCTCAGTGGAATGGATTGTTTACAGTGCTTTTAAAGGGGTTGTCTGAAAGAAGTGCTGGATCAGACGGGGCAAGTCGTCTGTTCCTTTCAATCATGTACGGGGTCTACAGTGGAATCAATCTGGACACTCTCTCTCATGCGTAATCATCGGCATTAACAACTGTCACGCGTCAATCGCCTCCGAAAAACTCTTCGTTTTTCACTCGAAGATTTGGGAAAGATTCTTTTCTCTCCTTTACCCACAGTATAAAAGGTAACGTAACCCTTTGTTTACCTCTTTACTGCACCCATATTTCCAGAGAGCAAGAAAACCCTCCAACATTCTACTGTTCATCATCTCTCCCATTCTCTTCACAACAATGGCGGATTCTACATCAGTTCACGCTACTTCACACATCTTGCCGATTCGTCCCCAGCAAAGTTTGATCATTGATCTCACTCCTCAAGCATACGACGCTTTCATGTTCCCCATTATCGAATGCCTGAAGTATTCGCCGATTGCTCCTGCTCTCACCAGAGCTGAAGCAGTTCCCATGGAGTTTCTGTCACAGATATTTGCTACTGCTCACTACGACAAGGTCGTCGACCGGATTTTCTTCGACGTATTCGAGCACAAGGCGTCGATTTCCAAGCAGAGATTCTGCTCTCTGTTAGGGTTTGAACCTGATTCATCGCGGGTTAACCCTGAAACCATCCCAATGGGTCATCTTTTTAACATGTTCTACAACATGGGGTACACTGAGGTGCTCACAACAGTCACGAAATTCAAGAAATCGTGTCTGCCCCCTCAGTGGAATGGATTGTTTACAGTGCTTTTCAAGGGGTTGTCTGAAAGAAGTGCTGGATCAGACGGGGCAAGTCGTCTGTTCCTTTCAATCATGTACGGGGTCTACAATGGAATCAATCTGGACACTCTCTCTCATGCGTAATCATCGGCATTAACAACTGTCACGCGTCAATCGCCTCCGAAAAACTCTTCGTTTTTCACTCGAAGATTTGGGAAAGATTCTTTTCTCTCCTTTACCCACAGTATAAAAGGTAACGTAACCCTTTGTTTACCTCTTTACTGCACCCATATTTCCAGAGAGCAAGAAAACCCTCCAACATTCTACTGTTCATCATCTCTCCCATTCTCTTCACAACAATGGCGGATTCTACATCAGTTCACGCTACTTCACACATCTTGCCGATTCGTCCCCAGCAAACTTTGATCATTGATCTCACTCCTCAAGCATACGACGCTTTCATGTTCCCCATTATCGAATGCCTGAAGTATTCGCCGATTGCTCCTGCTCTCACCAGAGCTGAAGCAGTTCCCATGGAGTTTCTGTCACAGATATTTGCTACTGCTCACTACGACAAGGTCGTCGACCGGATTTTCTTCGACGTATTCGAGCACAAGGCGTCGATTTCCAAGCAGAGATTCTGCTCTCTGTTAGGGTTTGAACCTGATTCATCGCGGGTTAACCCTGAAACCATCCCAATGGGTCATCTTTTTAACATGTTCTACAACATGGGGTACACTGAGGTGCTCACAACGGTCACGAAATTCAAGAAATCGTGCCTGCCCCCTCAGTGGAATGGATTGTTTACAGTGCTTTTCAAGGGGTTGTCTGAAAGAAGTGCTGGATCAGACGGGGCAAGTCGTCTGTTCCTTTCAATCATGTACGGGGTCTACAGTGGAATCAATCTGGACACTCTCTCTCATGCGTAATCATCGGCATTAACAACTGTCACGCGTCAATCGCCTCCGAAAAACTCTTCGTTTTTCACTCGAAGATTTGGGAAAGATTCTTTTCTCTCCTTTACCCACAGTATAAAAGGTAACGTAACCCTTTGTTTACCTCTTTACTGCACCCATATTTCCAGAGAGCAAGAAAACCCTCCAACATTCTACTGTTCATCATCTCTCCCATTCTCTTCACAACAATGGCGGATTCTACATCAGTTCACGCTACTTCACACATCTTGCCGATTCGTCCCCAGCAAAGTTTGATCATTGATCTCACTCCTCAAGCATACGACGCTTTCATGTTCCCCATTATCGAATGCCTGAAGTATTCGCCGATTGCTCCTGCTCTCACCAGAGCTGAAGCAGTTCCCATGGAGTTTCTGTCACAGATATTTGCTACTGCTCACTACGACAAGGTCGTCGACCGGATTTTCTTCGACGTATTCGAGCACAAGGCGTCGATTTCCAAGCAGAGATTCTGCTCTCTGTTAGGGTTTGAACCTGATTCATCGCGGGTTAACCCTGAAACCATCCCAATGGGTCATCTTTTTAACATGTTCTACAACATGGGGTACACTGAGGTGCTCACAACAGTCACGAAATTCAAGAAATCGTGTCTGCCCCCTCAGTGGAATGGATTGTTTACAGTGCTTTTCAAGGGGTTGTCTGAAAGAAGTGCTGGATCAGACGGGGCAAGTCGTCTGTTCCTTTCAATCATGTACGGGGTCTACAATGGAATCAATCTGGACACTCTCTCTCATGCGTAATCATCGGCATTAACAACTGTCACGCGTCAATCGCCTCCGAAAAACTCTTCGTTTTTCACTCGAAGATTTGGGAAAGATTCTTTTCTCTCCTTTACCCACAGTATAAAAGGTAACGTAACCCTTTGTTTACCTCTTTACTGCACCCATATTTCCAGAGAGCAAGAAAACCCTCCAACATTCTACTGTTCATCATCTCTCCCATTCTCTTCACAACAATGGCGGATTCTACATCAGTTCACGCTACTTCACACATCTTGCCGATTCGTCCCCAGCAAAGTTTGATCATTGATCTCACTCCTCAAGCATACGACGCTTTCATGTTCCCCATTATCGAATGCCTGAAGTATTCGCCGATTGCTCCTGCTCTCACCAGAGCTGAAGCAGTTCCCATGGAGTTTCTGTCACAGATATTTGCTACTGCTCACTACGACAAGGTCGTCGACCGGATTTTCTTCGACGTATTCGAGCACAAGGCGTCGATTTCCAAGCAGAGATTCTGCTCTCTGTTAGGGTTTGAACCTGATTCATCGCGGGTTAACCCTGAAACCATCCCAATGGGTCATCTTTTTAACATGTTCTACAACATGGGGTACACTGAGGTGCTCACAACGGTCACGAAATTCAAGAAATCGTGTCTGCCCCCTCAGTGGAATGGATTGTTTACAGTGCTTTTCAAGGGGTTGTCTGAAAGAAGTGCTGGATCAGACGGGGCAAGTCGTCTGTTCCTTTCAATCATGTACGGGGTCTACAGTGGAATCAATCTGGACACTCTCTCTCATGCGTAATCATCGGCATTAACAACTGTCACGCGTCAATCGCCTCCGAAAAACTCTTCGTTTTTCACTCGAAGATTTGGGAAATATTCTTTTCTCTCCTTTACCCACAGTATAAAAGGTAACGTAACCCTTTGTTTACCTCTTTACTGCACCCATATTTCCAGAGAGCAAGCAAACCATCCAACATTCTACTGTTCATCATCTCTCCCATTCTCTTCACAACAATGGCGGATTCTACATCAGTTCACGCTACTTCACACATCTTGCCGATTCGTCCCCAGCAAACTTTGATCATTGATCTCACTCCTCAAGCATACGACGCTTTCATGTTCCCCATTATCGAATGCCTGAAGCATTCGCCGATTGCTCCTGCTCTCACCAGAGCTGAAGCAGTTCCCATGGAGTTTCTGTCACAGATATTTGCTACTGCTCACTACGACAAGGTCGTCGACCGGATTTTCTTCGACGTATTCGAGCACAAGGGGTCGATTTCCAAGCAGAGATTCTGCTCTCTGTTAGGGTTTGAACCTGATTCATCGCGGGTTAACCCTGAAACCATCCCAATGGGTCATCTTTTTAACATGTTCTACAACATGGGGTACACTGAGGTGCTCACAACGGTCACGAAATTCAAGAAATCGTGCCTGCCCCCTCAGTGGAATGGATTGTTTACAGTGCTTTTGAAGGGGTTGTCTGAAAGAAGTGCTGGATCAGACGGGGCAAGTCGTCTGTTCCTTTCAATCATGTACGGGGTCTACAGTGGAATCAATCTGGACACTCTCTCTCATGCGTAATCATCGGCATTAACAACTGTCACGCGTCAATCGCCTCCGAAAAACTCTTCGTTTTTCACTCGAAGATTTGGGAAAGATTCTTTTCTCTCCTTTACCCACAGTATAAAAGGTAACGTAACCCTTTGTTTACCTCTTTACTGCACCCATATTTCCAGAGAGCAAGAAAACCCTCCAACATTCTACTGTTCATCATCTCTCCCATTCTCTTCACAACAATGGCGGATTCTACATCAGTTCACGCTACTTCACACATCTTGCCGATTCGTCCCCAGCAAACTTTGATCATTGATCTCACTCCTCAAGCATACGACGCTTTCATGTTCCCCATTATCGAATGCCTGAAGTATTCGCCGATTGCTCCTGCTCTCACCAGAGCTGAAGCAGTTCCCATGGAGTTTCTGTCACAGATATTTGCTACTGCTCACTACGACAAGGTCGTCGACCGGATTTTCTTCGACGTATTCGAGCACAAGGCGTCGATTTCCAAGCAGAGATTCTGCTCTCTGTTAGGGTTTGAACCTGATTCATCGCGGGTTAACCCTGAAACCATCCCAATGGGTCATCTTTTTAACATGTTCTACAACATGGGGTACACTGAGGTGCTCACAACGGTCACGAAATTCAAGAAATCGTGCCTGCCCCCTCAGTGGAATGGATTGTTTACAGTGCTTTTAAAGGGGTTGTCTGAAAGAAGTGCTGGATCAGACGGGGCAAGTCGTCTGTTCCTTTCAATCATGTACGGGGTCTACAGTGGAATCAATCTGGACACTCTCTCTCATGCGTAATCATCGGCATTAACAACTGTCACGCGTCAATCGCCTCCGAAAAACTCTTCGTTTTTCACTCGAAGATTTGGGAAAGATTCTTTTCTCTCCTTTACCCACAGTATAAAAGGTAACGTAACCCTTTGTTTACCTCTTTACTGCACCCATATTTCCAGAGAGCAAGAAAACCCTCCAACATTCTACTGTTCATCATCTCTCCCATTCTCTTCACAACAATGGCGGATTCTACATCAGTTCACGCTACTTCACACATCTTGCCGATTCGTCCCCAGCAAAGTTTGATCATTGATCTCACTCCTCAAGCATACGACGCTTTCATGTTCCCCATTATCGAATGCCTGAAGTATTCGCCGATTGCTCCTGCTCTCACCAGAGCTGAAGCAGTTCCCATGGAGTTTCTGTCACAGATATTTGCTACTGCTCACTACGACAAGGTCGTCGACCGGATTTTCTTCGACGTATTCGAGCACAAGGCGTCGATTTCCAAGCAGAGATTCTGCTCTCTGTTAGGGTTTGAACCTGATTCATCGCGGGTTAACCCTGAAACCATCCCAATGGGTCATCTTTTTAACATGTTCTACAACATGGGGTACACTGAGGTGCTCACAACAGTCACGAAATTCAAGAAATCGTGTCTGCCCCCTCAGTGGAATGGATTGTTTACAGTGCTTTTCAAGGGGTTGTCTGAAAGAAGTGCTGGATCAGACGGGGCAAGTCGTCTGTTCCTTTCAATCATGTACGGGGTCTACAATGGAATCAATCTGGACACTCTCTCTCATGCGTAATCATCGGCATTAACAACTGTCACGCGTCAATCGCCTCCGAAAAACTCTTCGTTTTTCACTCGAAGATTTGGGAAAGATTCTTTTCTCTCCTTTACCCACAGTATAAAAGGTAACGTAACCCTTTGTTTACCTCTTTACTGCACCCATATTTCCAGAGAGCAAGAAAACCCTCCAACATTCTACTGTTCATCATCTCTCCCATTCTCTTCACAACAATGGCGGATTCTACATCAGTTCACGCTACTTCACACATCTTGCCGATTCGTCCCCAGCAAACTTTGATCATTGATCTCACTCCTCAAGCATACGACGCTTTCATGTTCCCCATTATCGAATGCCTGAAGTATTCGCCGATTGCTCCTGCTCTCACCAGAGCTGAAGCAGTTCCCATGGAGTTTCTGTCACAGATATTTGCTACTGCTCACTACGACAAGGTCGTCGACCGGATTTTCTTCGACGTATTCGAGCACAAGGCGTCGATTTCCAAGCAGAGATTCTGCTCTCTGTTAGGGTTTGAACCTGATTCATCGCGGGTTAACCCTGAAACCATCCCAATGGGTCATCTTTTTAACATGTTCTACAACATGGGGTACACTGAGGTGCTCACAACGGTCACGAAATTCAAGAAATCGTGCCTGCCCCCTCAGTGGAATGGATTGTTTACAGTGCTTTTCAAGGGGTTGTCTGAAAGAAGTGCTGGATCAGACGGGGCAAGTCGTCTGTTCCTTTCAATCATGTACGGGGTCTACAGTGGAATCAATCTGGACACTCTCTCTCATGCGTAATCATCGGCATTAACAACTGTCACGCGTCAATCGCCTCCGAAAAACTCTTCGTTTTTCACTCGAAGATTTGGGAAATATTCTTTTCTCTCCTTTACCCACAGTATAAAAGGTAACGTAACCCTTTGTTTACCTCTTTACTGCACCCATATTTCCAGAGAGCAAGCAAACCATCCAACATTCTACTGTTCATCATCTCTCCCATTCTCTTCACAACAATGGCGGATTCTACATCAGTTCACGCTACTTCACACATCTTGCCGATTCGTCCCCAGCAAACTTTGATCATTGATCTCACTCCTCAAGCATACGACGCTTTCATGTTCCCCATTATCGAATGCCTGAAGCATTCGCCGATTGCTCCTGCTCTCACCAGAGCTGAAGCAGTTCCCATGGAGTTTCTGTCACAGATATTTGCTACTGCTCACTACGACAAGGTCGTCGACCGAATTTTCTTCGACGTATTCGAGCACAAGGTGTCGATTTCCAAGCAGAGATTCTGCTCTCTGTTAGGGTTTGAACCTGATTCATCGCGGGTTAACCCTGAAACCATCCCAATGGGTCATCTTTTTAACATGTTCTACAACATGGGGTACACTGAGGTGCTCACAACGGTCACGAAATTCAAGAAATCGTGCCTGCCCCCTCAGTGGAATGGATTGTTTACAGTGCTTTTAAAGGGGTTGTCTGAAAGAAGTGCTGGATCAGACGGGGCAAGTCGTCTGTTCCTTTCAATCATGTACGGGGTCTACAGTGGAATCAATCTGGACACTCTCTCTCATGCGTAATCATCGGCATTAACAACTGTCACGCGTCAATCGCCTCCGAAAAACTCTTCGTTTTTCACTCGAAGATTTGGGAAAGATTCTTTTCTCTCCTTTACCCACAGTATAAAAGGTAACGTAACCCTTTGTTTACCTCTTTACTGCACCCATATTTCCAGAGAGCAAGAAAACCCTCCAACATTCTACTGTTCATCATCTCTCCCATTCTCTTCACAACAATGGCGGATTCTACATCAGTTCACGCTACTTCACACATCTTGCCGATTCGTCCCCAGCAAACTTTGATCATTGATCTCACTCCTCAAGCATACGACGCTTTCATGTTCCCCATTATCGAATGCCTGAAGTATTCGCCGATTGCTCTTGCTCTCACCAGAGCTGAAGCAGTTCCCATGGAGTTTCTGTCACAGATATTTGCTACTGCTCACTACGACAAGGTCGTCGACCGGATTTTCTTCGACGTATTCGAGCACAAGGCGTCGATTTCCAAGCAGAGATTCTGCTCTCTGTTAGGGTTTGAACCTGATTCATCGCGGGTTAACCCTGAAACCATCCCAATGGGTCATCTTTTTAACATGTTCTACAACATGGGGTACACTGAGGTGCTCACAACGGTCACGAAATTCAAGAAATCGTGCCTGCCCCCTCAGTGGAATGGATTGTTTACAGTGCTTTTAAAGGGGTTGTCTGAAAGAAGTGCTGGATCAGACGGGGCAAGTCGTCTGTTCCTTTCAATCATGTACGGGGTCTACAGTGGAATCAATCTGGACACTCTCTCTCATGCGTAATCATCGGCATTAACAACTGTCACGCGTCAATCGCCTCCGAAAAACTCTTCGTTTTTCACTCGAAGATTTGGGAAAGATTCTTTTCTCTCCTTTACCCACAGTATAAAAGGTAACGTAACCCTTTGTTTACCTCTTTACTGCACCCATATTTCCAGAGAGCAAGAAAACCCTCCAACATTCTACTGTTCATCATCTCTCCCATTCTCTTCACAACAATGGCGGATTCTACATCAGTTCACGCTACTTCACACATCTTGCCGATTCGTCCCCAGCAAAGTTTGATCATTGATCTCACTCCTCAAGCATACGACGCTTTCATGTTCCCCATTATCGAATGCCTGAAGTATTCGCCGATTGCTCCTGCTCTCACCAGAGCTGAAGCAGTTCCCATGGAGTTTCTGTCACAGATATTTGCTACTGCTCACTACGACAAGGTCGTCGACCGGATTTTCTTCGACGTATTCGAGCACAAGGCGTCGATTTCCAAGCAGAGATTCTGCTCTCTGTTAGGGTTTGAACCTGATTCATCGCGGGTTAACCCTGAAACCATCCCAATGGGTCATCTTTTTAACATGTTCTACAACATGGGGTACACTGAGGTGCTCACAACAGTCACGAAATTCAAGAAATCGTGTCTGCCCCCTCAGTGGAATGGATTGTTTACAGTGCTTTTCAAGGGGTTGTCTGAAAGAAGTGCTGGATCAGACGGGGCAAGTCGTCTGTTCCTTTCAATCATGTACGGGGTCTACAATGGAATCAATCTGGACACTCTCTCTCATGCGTAATCATCGGCATTAACAACTGTCACGCGTCAATCGCCTCCGAAAAACTCTTCGTTTTTCACTCGAAGATTTGGGAAAGATTCTTTTCTCTCCTTTACCCACAGTATAAAAGGTAACGTAACCCTTTGTTTACCTCTTTACTGCACCCATATTTCCAGAGAGCAAGAAAACCCTCCAACATTCTACTGTTCATCATCTCTCCCATTCTCTTCACAACAATGGCGGATTCTACATCAGTTCACGCTACTTCACACATCTTGCCGATTCGTCCCCAGCAAACTTTGATCATTGATCTCACTCCTCAAGCATACGACGCTTTCATGTTCCCCATTATCGAATGCCTGAAGTATTCGCCGATTGCTCCTGCTCTCACCAGAGCTGAAGCAGTTCCCATGGAGTTTCTGTCACAGATATTTGCTACTGCTCACTACGACAAGGTCGTCGACCGGATTTTCTTCGACGTATTCGAGCACAAGGCGTCGATTTCCAAGCAGAGATTCTGCTCTCTGTTAGGGTTTGAACCTGATTCATCGCGGGTTAACCCTGAAACCATCCCAATGGGTCATCTTTTTAACATGTTCTACAACATGGGGTACACTGAGGTGCTCACAACGGTCACGAAATTCAAGAAATCGTGCCTGCCCCCTCAGTGGAATGGATTGTTTACAGTGCTTTTCAAGGGGTTGTCTGAAAGAAGTGCTGGATCAGACGGGGCAAGTCGTCTGTTCCTTTCAATCATGTACGGGGTCTACAGTGGAATCAATCTGGACACTCTCTCTCATGCGTAATCATCGGCATTAACAACTGTCACGCGTCAATCGCCTCCGAAAAACTCTTCGTTTTTCACTCGAAGATTTGGGAAAGATTCTTTTCTCTCCTTTACCCACAGTATAAAAGGTAACGTAACCCTTTGTTTACCTCTTTACTGCACCCATATTTCCAGAGAGCAAGAAAACCCTCCAACATTCTACTGTTCATCATCTCTCCCATTCTCTTCACAACAATGGCGGATTCTACATCAGTTCACGCTACTTCACACATCTTGCCGATTCGTCCCCAGCAAAGTTTGATCATTGATCTCACTCCTCAAGCATACGACGCTTTCATGTTCCCCATTATCGAATGCCTGAAGTATTCGCCGATTGCTCCTGCTCTCACCAGAGCTGAAGCAGTTCCCATGGAGTTTCTGTCACAGATATTTGCTACTGCTCACTACGACAAGGTCGTCGACCGGATTTTCTTCGACGTATTCGAGCACAAGGCGTCGATTTCCAAGCAGAGATTCTGCTCTCTGTTAGGGTTTGAACCTGATTCATCGCGGGTTAACCCTGAAACCATCCTAATGGGTCATCTTTTTAACATGTTCTACAACATGGGGTACACTGAGGTGCTCACAACGGTCACGAAATTCAAGAAATCGTGCCTGCCCCCTCAGTGGAATGGATTGTTTACAGTGCTTTTCAAGGGGTTGTCTGAAAGAAGTGCTGGATCAGACGGGGCAAGTCGTCTGTTCCTTTCAATCATGTACGGGGTCTACAGTGGAATCAATCTGGACACTCTCCCTCATGCGTAATCATCGGCATTAACAACTGTCACGCGTCAATCGCCTCCGAAAAACTCTTCGTTTTTCACTAGAAGATTTGGGAAAGATTCTTTTCTCTCCTTTACCCACAGTATAAAAGGTAACGTAACCCTTTGTTTACCTCTTTACTGCACCCATATTTCCAGAGAGCAAGAAAACCCTCCAACATTCTACTGTTCATCATCTCTCCCATTCTCTTCACAACAATGGCGGATTCTACATCAGTTCACGCTACTTCACACATCTTGCCGATTCGTCCCCAGCAAAGTTTGATCATTGATCTCACTCCTCAAGCATACGACGCTTTCATGTTCCCCATTATCGAATGCCTGAAGTATTCGCCGATTGCTCCTGCTCTCACCAGAGCTAAAGCAGTTCCCATGGAGTTTCTGTCACAGATATTTGCTACTGCTCACTACGACAAGGTCGTCGACCGGATTTTCTTCGACGTATTCGAGCACAAGGCGTCGATTTCCAAGCAGAGATTCTGCTCTCTGTTAGGGTTTGAACCTGATTCATCGCGGGTTAACCCTGAAACCATCCCAATGGGTCATCTTTTTAACATGTTCTACAACATGGGGTACACTAAGGTGCTCACAACGGTCACGAAATTCAAGAAATCGTGCCTGCCCCCTCAGTGGAATGGATTGTTTACAGTGCTTTTCAAGGGGTTGTCTGAAAGAAGTGCTGGATCAGACGGGGCAAGTCGTCTGTTCCTTTCAATCATGTACGGGGTCTACAATGGAATCAATCTGGACACTCTCTTTCATGCGTAATCATCGGCATTAACAACTGTCACGCGTCAATCGCCTCCGAAAAACTCTTCGTTTTTCACTCGAAGATTTGGGAAAGATTCTTTTCTCTCCTTTACCCACAGTATAAAAGGTAACGTAACCCTTTGTTTACCTCTTTACTGCACCCATATTTCCAGAGAGCAAGAAAACCCTCCAACATTCTACTGTTCATCATCTCTCCCATTCTCTTCACAACAATGGCGGATTCTACATCAGTTCACGCTACTTCACACATCTTGCCGATTCGTCCCCAGCAAACTTTGATCATTGATCTCACTCCTCAAGCATACGACGCTTTCATGTTCCCCATTATCGAATGTCTGAAGTATTCGCCGATTGCTCCTGCTCTCACCAGAGCTGAAGCAGTTCCCATGGAGTTTCTGTCACAGATATTTGCTACTGCTCACTACGACAAGGTCGTCGACCGGATTTTCTTCGACGTATTCGAGCACAAGGCGTCGATTTCCAAGCAGAGATTCTGCTCTCTGTTAGGGTTTGAACCTGATTCATCGCGGGTTAACCCTGAAACCATCCCAATGGGTCATCTTTTTAACATGTTCTACAACATGGGGTACACTGAGGTGCTCACAACGGTCACGAAATTCAAGAAATCGTGCCTGCCCCCTCAGTGGAATGGATTGTTTACAGTGCTTTTCAAGGGGTTGTCTGAAAGAAGTGCTGGATCAGACGGGGCAAGTCGTCTGTCCCTTTCAATCATGTACGGGGTCTACAGTGGAATCAATCTGGACACTCTCTCTCATGCGTAATCATCGGCATTAACAACTGTCACGCGTCAATCGCCTCCGAAAAACTCTTCGTTTTTCACTCGAAGATTTGGGAAAGATTCTTGTCTCTCCTTTACCCACAGTATAAAAGGTAACGTAACCCTTTGTTTACCTCTTTACTGCACCCATATTTCCAGAGAGCAAGAAAACCCTCCAACATTCTACTGTTCATCATCTCTCCCATTCTCTTCACAACAATGGCGGATTCTACATCAGTTCACGCTACTTCACACATCTTGCCGATTCGTCCCCAGCAAAGTTTGATCATTGATCTCACTCCTCAAGCATACGACGCTTTCATGTTCCCCATTATCGAATGCCTGAAGTATTCGCCGATTGCTCCTGCTCTCACCAGAGCTGAAGCAGTTCCCATGGAGTTTCTGTCACAGATATTTGCTACTGCTCACTACGACAAGGTCGTCGACCGGATTTTCTTCGACGTATTCGAGCACAAGGCGTCGATTTCCAAGCAGAGATTCTGCTCTCTGTTAGGGTTTGAACCTGATTCATCGCGGGTTAACCCTGAAACCATCCTAATGGGTCATCTTTTTAACATGTTCTACAACATGGGGTACACTGAGGTGCTCACAACGGTCACGAAATTCAAGAAATCGTGCCTGCCCCCTCAGTGGAATGGATTGTTTACAGTGCTTTTCAAGGGGTTGTCTGAAAGAAGTGCTGGATCAGACGGGGCAAGTCGTCTGTTCCTTTCAATCATGTACGGGGTCTACAGTGGAATCAATCTGGACACTCTCCCTCATGCGTAATCATCGGCATTAACAACTGTCACGCGTCAATCGCCTCCGAAAAACTCTTCGTTTTTCACTAGAAGATTTGGGAAAGATTCTTTTCTCTCCTTTACCCACAGTATAAAAGGTAACGTAACCCTTTGTTTACCTCTTTACTGCACCCATATTTCCAGAGAGCAAGAAAACCCTCCAACATTCTACTGTTCATCATCTCTCCCATTCTCTTCACAACAATGGCGGATTCTACATCAGTTCACGCTACTTCACACATCTTGCCGATTCGTCCCCAGCAAAGTTTGATCATTGATCTCACTCCTCAAGCATACGACGCTTTCATGTTCCCCATTATCGAATGCCTGAAGTATTCGCCGATTGCTCCTGCTCTCACCAGAGCTAAAGCAGTTCCCATGGAGTTTCTGTCACAGATATTTGCTACTGCTCACTACGACAAGGTCGTCGACCGGATTTTCTTCGACGTATTCGAGCACAAGGCGTCGATTTCCAAGCAGAGATTCTGCTCTCTGTTAGGGTTTGAACCTGATTCATCGCGGGTTAACCCTGAAACCATCCCAATGGGTCATCTTTTTAACATGTTCTACAACATGGGGTACACTAAGGTGCTCACAACGGTCACGAAATTCAAGAAATCGTGCCTGCCCCCTCAGTGGAATGGATTGTTTACAGTGCTTTTCAAGGGGTTGTCTGAAAGAAGTGCTGGATCAGACGGGGCAAGTCGTCTGTTCCTTTCAATCATGTACGGGGTCTACAATGGAATCAATCTGGACACTCTCTTTCATGCGTAATCATCGGCATTAACAACTGTCACGCGTCAATCGCCTCCGAAAAACTCTTCGTTTTTCACTCGAAGATTTGGGAAAGATTCTTTTCTCTCCTTTACCCACAGTATAAAAGGTAACGTAACCCTTTGTTTACCTCTTTACTGCACCCATATTTCCAGAGAGCAAGAAAACCCTCCAACATTCTACTGTTCATCATCTCTCCCATTCTCTTCACAACAATGGCGGATTCTACATCAGTTCACGCTACTTCACACATCTTGCCGATTCGTCCCCAGCAAACTTTGATCATTGATCTCACTCCTCAAGCATACGACGCTTTCATGTTCCCCATTATCGAATGTCTGAAGTATTCGCCGATTGCTCCTGCTCTCACCAGAGCTGAAGCAGTTCCCATGGAGTTTCTGTCACAGATATTTGCTACTGCTCACTACGACAAGGTCGTCGACCGGATTTTCTTCGACGTATTCGAGCACAAGGCGTCGATTTCCAAGCAGAGATTCTGCTCTCTGTTAGGGTTTGAACCTGATTCATCGCGGGTTAACCCTGAAACCATCCCAATGGGTCATCTTTTTAACATGTTCTACAACATGGGGTACACTGAGGTGCTCACAACGGTCACGAAATTCAAGAAATCGTGCCTGCCCCCTCAGTGGAATGGATTGTTTACAGTGCTTTTCAAGGGGTTGTCTGAAAGAAGTGCTGGATCAGACGGGGCAAGTCGTCTGTCCCTTTCAATCATGTACGGGGTCTACAGTGGAATCAATCTGGACACTCTCTCTCATGCGTAATCATCGGCATTAACAACTGTCACGCGTCAATCGCCTCCGAAAAACTCTTCGTTTTTCACTCGAAGATTTGGGAAAGATTCTTGTCTCTCCTTTACCCACAGTATAAAAGGTAACGTAACCCTTTGTTTACCTCTTTACTGCACCCATATTTCCAGAGAGCAAGAAAACCCTCCAACATTCTACTGTTCATCATCTCTCCCATTCTCTTCACAACAATGGCGGATTCTACATCAGTTCACGCTACTTCACACATCTTGCCGATTCGTCCCCAGCAAAGTTTGATCATTGATCTCACTCCTCAAGCATACGACGCTTTCATGTTCCCCATTATCGAATGCCTGAAGTATTCGCCGATTGCTCCTGCTCTCACCAGAGCTGAAGCAGTTCCCATGGAGTTTCTGTCACAGATATTTGCTACTGCTCACTACGACAAGGTCGTCGACCGGATTTTCTTCGACGTATTCGAGCACAAGGCGTCGATTTCCAAGCAGAGATTCTGCTCTCTGTTAGGGTTTGAACCTGATTCATCGCGGGTTAACCCTGAAACCATCCCAATGGGTCATCTTTTTAACATGTTCTACAACATGGGGTACACTGAGGTGCTCACAACGGTCACGAAATTCAAGAAATCGTGTCTGCCCCCTCAGTGGAATGGATTGTTTACAGTGCTTTTCAAGGGGTTGTCTGAAAGAAGTGCTGGATCAGACGGGGCAAGTCGTCTGTTCCTTTCAATCATGTACGGGGTCTACAGTGGAATCAATCTGGACACTCTCTCTCATGCGTAATCATCGGCATTAACAACTGTCACGCGTCAATCGCCTCCGAAAAACTCTTCGTTTTTCACTCGAAGATTTGGGAAATATTCTTTTCTCTCCTTTACCCACAGTATAAAAGGTAACGTAACCCTTTGTTTACCTCTTTACTGCACCCATATTTCCAGAGAGCAAGCAAACCATCCAACATTCTACTGTTCATCATCTCTCCCATTCTCTTCACAACAATGGCGGATTCTACATCAGTTCACGCTACTTCACACATCTTGCCGATTCGTCCCCAGCAAACTTTGATCATTGATCTCACTCCTCAAGCATACGACGCTTTCATGTTCCCCATTATCGAATGCCTGAAGCATTCGCCGATTGCTCCTGCTCTCACCAGAGCTGAAGCAGTTCCCATGGAGTTTCTGTCACAGATATTTGCTACTGCTCACTACGACAAGGTCGTCGACCGAATTTTCTTCGACGTATTCGAGCACAAGGTGTCGATTTCCAAGCAGAGATTCTGCTCTCTGTTAGGGTTTGAACCTGATTCATCGCGGGTTAACCCTGAAACCATCCCAATGGGTCATCTTTTTAACATGTTCTACAACATGGGGTACACTGAGGTGCTCACAACGGTCACGAAATTCAAGAAATCGTGCCTGCCCCCTCAGTGGAATGGATTGTTTACAGTGCTTTTAAAGGGGTTGTCTGAAAGAAGTGCTGGATCAGACGGGGCAAGTCGTCTGTTCCTTTCAATCATGTACGGGGTCTACAGTGGAATCAATCTGGACACTCTCTCTCATGCGTAATCATCGGCATTAACAACTGTCACGCGTCAATCGCCTCCGAAAAACTCTTCGTTTTTCACTCGAAGATTTGGGAAAGATTCTTTTCTCTCCTTTACCCACAGTATAAAAGGTAACGTAACCCTTTGTTTACCTCTTTACTGCACCCATATTTCCAGAGAGCAAGAAAACCCTCCAACATTCTACTGTTCATCATCTCTCCCATTCTCTTCACAACAATGGCGGATTCTACATCAGTTCACGCTACTTCACACATCTTGCCGATTCGTCCCCAGCAAACTTTGATCATTGATCTCACTCCTCAAGCATACGACGCTTTCATGTTCCCCATTATCGAATGCCTGAAGTATTCGCCGATTGCTCCTGCTCTCACCAGAGCTGAAGCAGTTCCCATGGAGTTTCTGTCACAGATATTTGCTACTGCTCACTACGACAAGGTCGTCGACCGGATTTTCTTCGACGTATTCGAGCACAAGGCGTCGATTTCCAAGCAGAGATTCTGCTCTCTGTTAGGGTTTGAACCTGATTCATCGCGGGTTAACCCTGAAACCATCCCAATGGGTCATCTTTTTAACATGTTCTACAACATGGGGTACACTGAGGTGCTCACAACGGTCACGAAATTCAAGAAATCGTGCCTGCCCCCTCAGTGGAATGGATTGTTTACAGTGCTTTTAAAGGGGTTGTCTGAAAGAAGTGCTGGATCAGACGGGGCAAGTCGTCTGTTCCTTTCAATCATGTACGGGGTCTACAGTGGAATCAATCTGGACACTCTCTCTCATGCGTAATCATCGGCATTAACAACTGTCACGCGTCAATCGCCTCCGAAAAACTCTTCGTTTTTCACTCGAAGATTTGGGAAAGATTCTTTTCTCTCCTTTACCCACAGTATAAAAGGTAACGTAACCCTTTGTTTACCTCTTTACTGCACCCATATTTCCAGAGAGCAAGAAAACCCTCCAACATTCTACTGTTCATCATCTCTCCCATTCTCTTCACAACAATGGCGGATTCTACATCAGTTCACGCTACTTCACACATCTTGCCGATTCGTCCCCAGCAAAGTTTGATCATTGATCTCACTCCTCAAGCATACGACGCTTTCATGTTCCCCATTATCGAATGCCTGAAGTATTCGCCGATTGCTCCTGCTCTCACCAGAGCTGAAGCAGTTCCCATGGAGTTTCTGTCACAGATATTTGCTACTGCTCACTACGACAAGGTCGTCGACCGGATTTTCTTCGACGTATTCGAGCACAAGGCGTCGATTTCCAAGCAGAGATTCTGCTCTCTGTTAGGGTTTGAACCTGATTCATCGCGGGTTAACCCTGAAACCATCCCAATGGGTCATCTTTTTAACATGTTCTACAACATGGGGTACACTGAGGTGCTCACAACAGTCACGAAATTCAAGAAATCGTGTCTGCCCCCTCAGTGGAATGGATTGTTTACAGTGCTTTTCAAGGGGTTGTCTGAAAGAAGTGCTGGATCAGACGGGGCAAGTCGTCTGTTCCTTTCAATCATGTACGGGGTCTACAATGGAATCAATCTGGACACTCTCTCTCATGCGTAATCATCGGCATTAACAACTGTCACGCGTCAATCGCCTCCGAAAAACTCTTCGTTTTTCACTCGAAGATTTGGGAAAGATTCTTTTCTCTCCTTTACCCACAGTATAAAAGGTAACGTAACCCTTTGTTTACCTCTTTACTGCACCCATATTTCCAGAGAGCAAGAAAACCCTCCAACATTCTACTGTTCATCATCTCTCCCATTCTCTTCACAACAATGGCGGATTCTACATCAGTTCACGCTACTTCACACATCTTGCCGATTCGTCCCCAGCAAACTTTGATCATTGATCTCACTCCTCAAGCATACGACGCTTTCATGTTCCCCATTATCGAATGCCTGAAGTATTCGCCGATTGCTCCTGCTCTCACCAGAGCTGAAGCAGTTCCCATGGAGTTTCTGTCACAGATATTTGCTACTGCTCACTACGACAAGGTCGTCGACCGGATTTTCTTCGACGTATTCGAGCACAAGGCGTCGATTTCCAAGCAGAGATTCTGCTCTCTGTTAGGGTTTGAACCTGATTCATCGCGGGTTAACCCTGAAACCATCCCAATGGGTCATCTTTTTAACATGTTCTACAACATGGGGTACACTGAGGTGCTCACAACGGTCACGAAATTCAAGAAATCGTGCCTGCCCCCTCAGTGGAATGGATTGTTTACAGTGCTTTTCAAGGGGTTGTCTGAAAGAAGTGCTGGATCAGACGGGGCAAGTCGTCTGTTCCTTTCAATCATGTACGGGGTCTACAGTGGAATCAATCTGGACACTCTCTCTCATGCGTAATCATCGGCATTAACAACTGTCACGCGTCAATCGCCTCCGAAAAACTCTTCGTTTTTCACTCGAAGATTTGGGAAATATTCTTTTCTCTCCTTTACCCACAGTATAAAAGGTAACGTAACCCTTTGTTTACCTCTTTACTGCACCCATATTTCCAGAGAGCAAGCAAACCATCCAACATTCTACTGTTCATCATCTCTCCCATTCTCTTCACAACAATGGCGGATTCTACATCAGTTCACGCTACTTCACACATCTTGCCGATTCGTCCCCAGCAAACTTTGATCATTGATCTCACTCCTCAAGCATACGACGCTTTCATGTTCCCCATTATCGAATGCCTGAAGCATTCGCCGATTGCTCCTGCTCTCACCAGAGCTGAAGCAGTTCCCATGGAGTTTCTGTCACAGATATTTGCTACTGCTCACTACGACAAGGTCGTCGACCGAATTTTCTTCGACGTATTCGAGCACAAGGTGTCGATTTCCAAGCAGAGATTCTGCTCTCTGTTAGGGTTTGAACCTGATTCATCGCGGGTTAACCCTGAAACCATCCCAATGGGTCATCTTTTTAACATGTTCTACAACATGGGGTACACTGAGGTGCTCACAACGGTCACGAAATTCAAGAAATCGTGCCTGCCCCCTCAGTGGAATGGATTGTTTACAGTGCTTTTAAAGGGGTTGTCTGAAAGAAGTGCTGGATCAGACGGGGCAAGTCGTCTGTTCCTTTCAATCATGTACGGGGTCTACAGTGGAATCAATCTGGACACTCTCTCTCATGCGTAATCATCGGCATTAACAACTGTCACGCGTCAATCGCCTCCGAAAAACTCTTCGTTTTTCACTCGAAGATTTGGGAAAGATTCTTTTCTCTCCTTTACCCACAGTATAAAAGGTAACGTAACCCTTTGTTTACCTCTTTACTGCACCCATATTTCCAGAGAGCAAGAAAACCCTCCAACATTCTACTGTTCATCATCTCTCCCATTCTCTTCACAACAATGGCGGATTCTACATCAGTTCACGCTACTTCACACATCTTGCCGATTCGTCCCCAGCAAACTTTGATCATTGATCTCACTCCTCAAGCATACGACGCTTTCATGTTCCCCATTATCGAATGTCTGAAGTATTCGCCGATTGCTCCTGCTCTCACCAGAGCTGAAGCAGTTCCCATGGAGTTTCTGTCACAGATATTTGCTACTGCTCACTACGACAAGGTCGTCGACCGGATTTTCTTCGACGTATTCGAGCACAAGGCGTCGATTTCCAAGCAGAGATTCTGCTCTCTGTTAGGGTTTGAACCTGATTCATCGCGGGTTAACCCTGAAACCATCCCAATGGGTCATCTTTTTAACATGTTCTACAACATGGGGTACACTGAGGTGCTCACAACGGTCACGAAATTCAAGAAATCGTGCCTGCCCCCTCAGTGGAATGGATTGTTTACAGTGCTTTTCAAGGGGTTGTCTGAAAGAAGTGCTGGATCAGACGGGGCAAGTCGTCTGTCCCTTTCAATCATGTACGGGGTCTACAGTGGAATCAATCTGGACACTCTCTCTCATGCGTAATCATCGGCATTAACAACTGTCACGCGTCAATCGCCTCCGAAAAACTCTTCGTTTTTCACTCGAAGATTTGGGAAAGATTCTTGTCTCTCCTTTACCCACAGTATAAAAGGTAACGTAACCCTTTGTTTACCTCTTTACTGCACCCATATTTCCAGAGAGCAAGAAAACCCTCCAACATTCTACTGTTCATCATCTCTCCCATTCTCTTCACAACAATGGCGGATTCTACATCAGTTCACGCTACTTCACACATCTTGCCGATTCGTCCCCAGCAAAGTTTGATCATTGATCTCACTCCTCAAGCATACGACGCTTTCATGTTCCCCATTATCGAATGCCTGAAGTATTCGCCGATTGCTCCTGCTCTCACCAGAGCTGAAGCAGTTCCCATGGAGTTTCTGTCACAGATATTTGCTACTGCTCACTACGACAAGGTCGTCGACCGGATTTTCTTCGACGTATTCGAGCACAAGGCGTCGATTTCCAAGCAGAGATTCTGCTCTCTGTTAGGGTTTGAACCTGATTCATCGCGGGTTAACCCTGAAACCATCCCAATGGGTCATCTTTTTAACATGTTCTACAACATGGGGTACACTGAGATGCTCACAACGGTCACGAAATTCAAGAAATCGTGCCTGCCCCCTCAGTGGAATGGATTGTTTACAGTGCTTTTCAAGGGGTTGTCTGAAAGAAGTGCTGGATCAGACGGGGCAAGTCGTCTGTTCCTTTCAATCATGTACGGGGTCTACAATGGAATCAATCTGGACACTCTCTCTCATGCGTAATCATCGGCATTAACAACTGTCACGCGTCAATCGCCTCCGAAAAACTCTTCGTTTTTCACTCGAAGATTTGGGAAAGATTCTTTTCTCTCCTTTACCCACAGTATAAAAGGTAACATAACCCTTTGTTTACCTCTTTACTGCACCCATATTTCCAGAGAGCAAGAAAACCCTCCAACATTCTACTGTTCATCATCTCTCCCATTCTCTTCACAACAATGGCGGATTCTACATCAGTTCACGCTACTTCACACATCTTGCCGATTCGTCCCCAGCAAACTTTGATCATTGATCTCACTCCTCAAGCATACGACGCTTTCATGTTCCCCATTATCGAATGCCTGAAGTATTCGCCGATTGCTCCTGCTCTCACCAGAGCTGAAGCAGTTCCCATGGAGTTTCTGTCACAGATATTTGCTACTGCTCACTACGACAAGGTCGTCGACCGGATTTTCTTCGACGTATTCGAGCACAAGGCGTCGATTTCCAAGCAGAGATTCTGCTCTCTGTTAGGGTTTGAACCTGATTCATCGCGGGTTAACCCTGAAACCATCCCAATGGGTCATCTTTTTAACATGTTCTACAACATGGGGTACACTGAGGTGCTCACACCGGTCACGAAATTCAAGAAATCGTGCCTGCCCCCTCAGTGGAATGGATTGTTTACAGTGCTTTTCAAGGGGTTGTCTGAAAGAAGTTCTGGATCAGACGGGGCAAGTCGTCTGTTCCTTTCAATCATGTACGGGGTCTACAGTGGAATCAATCTGGACACTCTCTCTTATGCGTAATCATCGGCATTAACAACTGTCACGCGTCAATCGCCTCCGAAAAACTCTTCGTTTTTCACTAGAAGATTTGGGAAAGATTCTTTTCTCTCCTTTACCCACAGTATAAAAGGTAACGTAACCCTTTGTTTACCTCTTTACTGCACCCATATTTCCAGAGAGCAAGAAAACCCTCCAACATTCTACTGTTCATCATCTCTCCCATTCTCTTCACAACAATGGCGGATTCTACATCAGTTCACGCTACTTCACACATCTTGCCGATTCGTCCCCAGCAAAGTTTGATGATTGATCTCACTCCTCAAGCATACGACGCTTTCATGTTCCCCATTATCGAATGCCTGAAGTATTCGCCGATTGCTCCTACTCTCACCAGAGCTGAAGCAGTTCCCATGGAGTTTCTGTCACAGATATTTGCTACTGCTCACTACGACAAGGTCGTCGACCGGATTTTCTTCGACGTATTCGAGCACAAGGCGTCGATTTCCAAGCAGAGATTCTGCTCTCTGTTAGGGTTTGAACCTGATTCATCGCGGGTTAACCCTGAAACCATCCCAATGGGTCATCTTTTTAACATGTTCTACAACATGGGGTACACTGAGGTGCTCACAACGGTCACGAAATTCAAGAAATCGTGCCTGCCCCCTCAGTGGAATGGATTGTTTACAGTGCTTTTCAAGGGGTTGTCTGAAAGAAGTGCTGGATCAGACGGGGCAAGTCTTCTGTTCCTTTCAATCATGTACGGGGTCTACAATGGAATCAATGTGGACACTCTCTCTCATGCGTAATCATCGGCATTAACAACTGTCACGCGTCAATCGCCTCCGATAAACTCTTCGTTTTTCACTCGAAGATTTGGGAAAGATTCTTTTCTCTCCTTTACCCACAGTATAAAAGGTAACGTAACCCTTTGTTTACCTCTTTACTGCACCCATATTTCCAGAGAGCAAGAAAACCCTCCAACATTCTACTGTTCATCATCTCTCCCATTCTCTTCACAACAATGGCGGATTCTACATCAGTTCACGCTACTTCACACATCTTGCCGATTCGTCCCCAGCAAACTTTGATCATTGATCTCACTCCTCAAGCATACGACGCTTTCATGTTCCCCATTATCAAATGCCTGAAGTATTCGCCGATTGCTCCTGCTCTCACCAGAGCTGAAGCAGTTCCCATGGAGTTTCTGTCACAGATATTTGCTACTGCTCACTACGACAAGGTCGTCGACCGGATTTTCTTCGACGTATTCGAGCACAAGGCGTCGATTTCCAAGCAGAGATTCTGCTCTCTGTTAGGGTTTGAACCTGATTCATCGCGGGTTAACCCTGAAACCATCCCAATGGGTCATCTTTTTAACATGTTCTACAACATGGGGTACACTGAGGTGCTCACAGCGGTCACGAAATTCAAGAAATCGTGCCTGCCCCCTCAGTGGAATGGATTGTTTACAGTGCTTTTCAAGGGGTTGTCTGAAAGAAGTGCTGGATCAGACGGGGCAAGTCGTCTGTTCCTTTCAATCATGTACGGGGTCTACAATGGAATCAATCTGGACACTCTCTCTCATGCGTAATCATCGGCATTAACAACTGTCACGCGTCAATCGCCTCCGAAAAACTCTTCGTTTTTCACTCGAAGATTTGGGAAAGATTCTTTTCTCTCCTTTACCCACAGTATAAAAGGTAACGTAACCCTTTGTTTACCTCTTTACTGCACCCATATTTCCAGAGAGCAAGAAAACCCTCCAACATTCTACTGTTCATCATCTCTCCCATTCTCTTCACAACAATGGCGGATTCTACATCAGTTCACGCTACTTCACACATCTTGCCGATTCGTCCCCAGCAAACTTTGATCATTGATCTCACTCCTCAAGCATACGACGCTTTCATGTTCCCCATTATCGAATGCCTGAAGTATTCGCCGATTGCTCCTGCTCTCACCAGAGCTGAAGCAGTTCCCATGGAGTTTCTGTCACAGATATTTGCTACTGCTCACTACGACAAGGTCGTCGACCGGATTTTCTTCGACGTATTCGAGCACAAGGCGTCGATTTCCAAGCAGAGATTCTGCTCTCTGTTAGGGTTTGAACCTGATTCATCGCGGGTTAACCTTGAAACCATCCCAATGGGTCATCTTTTTAACATGTTCTACAACATGGGGTACACTGAGGTGCTCACAACGGTCACGAAATTCAAGAAATCGTGCCTGCCCCCTCAGTGGAATGGATTGTTTACAGTGCTTTTCAAGGGGTTGTCTGAAAGAAGTGCTGGATCAGACGGGGCAAGTCGTCTGTTCCTTTCAATCATGTACGGGGTCTACAGTGGAATCAATCTGGACACTCTCTCTCATGCGTAATCATCGGCATTAACAACTGTCACGCGTCAATCGCCTCCGAAAAACTCTTCGTTTTTCACTCGAAGATTTGGGAAAGATTCTTTTCTCTCCTTTACCCACAGTATAAAAGGTAACGTAACCCTTTGTTTACCTCTTTACTGCACCCATATTTCCAGAGAGCAAGAAAACCCTCCAACATTCTACTGTTCATCATCTCTCCCATTCTCTTCACAACAATGGCGGATTCTACATCAGTTCACGCTACTTCACACATCTTGCCGATTCGGCCCCAGCAAACTTTGATCATTGATCTCACTCCTCAAGCATACGACGCTTTCATGTTCCCCATTATCGAATGCCTGAAGTATTCGCCGATTGCTCCTGCTCTCACCAGAGCTGAAGCAGTTCCCATGGAGTTTCTGTCACGGATATTTGCTACTGCTCACTACGACAAGGTCGTCGACCGGATTTTCTTCGACGTATTCGAGCACAAGGCGTCGATTTCCAAGCAGAGATTCTGCTCTCTGTTAGGGTTTGAACCTGATTCATCGCGGGTTAACCCTGAAACCATCCCAATGGGTCATCTTTTTAACATGTTCTACAACATGGGGTACACTGAGGTGCTCACAACGGTCACGAAATTCAAGAAATCGTGCCTGCCCCCTCAGTGGAATGGATTGTTTACAGTGCTTTTCAAGGAGTTGTCTGAAAGAAGTGCTGGATCAGACGGGGCAAGTCGTCTGTTCCTTTCAATCATGTACGGGGTCTACAGTGGAATCAATCTGGACACTCTCTCTCATGCGTAATCATCGGCATTAACAACTGTCACGCGTCAATCGCCTCCGAAAAACTCTTCGTTTTTCACTCGAAGATTTGGGAAAGATTCTTTTCTCTCCTTTACCCACAGTATAAAAGGTAACGTAACCCTTTGTTTACCTCTTTACTGCACCCATATTTCCAGAGAGCAAGAAAACCCTCCAACATTCTACTGTTCATCATCTCTCCCATTCTCTTCACAACAATGGCGGATTCTACATCAGTTCACGCTACTTCACACATCTTGCCGATTCGTCCCCAGCAAACTTTGATCATTGATCTCACTCCTCAAGCATACGACGCTTTCATGTTCCCCATTATCGAATGCCTGAAGTATTCGCCGATTGCTCCTGCTCTCACCAGAGCTGAAGCAGTTCCCATGGAGTTTCTGTCACAGATATTTGCTACTGCTCACTACGACAAGGTCGTCGACCGGATTTTCTTCGACGTATTCGAGCACAAGGCGTCGATTTCCAAGCAGAGATTCTGCTCTCTGTTAGGGTTTGAACCTGATTCATCGCGGGTTAACCCTGAAACCATCCCAATGGGTCATCTTTTTAACATGTTCTACAACATGGGGTACACTGAGGTGCTCACAACGGTCACGAAATTCAAGAAATCGTGCCTGCCCCCTCAGTGGAATGGATTGTTTACAGTGCTTTTCAAGGGGTTGTCTGAAAGAAGTGCTGGATCAGACGGGGCAAGTCGTCTGTTCCTTTCAATCATGTACGGGGTCTACAATGGAATCAATCTGGACACTCTCTCTCATGCGTAATCATCGGCATTAACAACTGTCACGCGTCAATCGCCTCCGAAAAACTCTTCGTTTTTCACTCGAAGATTTGGGAAAGATTCTTTTCTCTCCTTTACCCACAGTATAAAAGGTAACGTAACCCTTTGTTTACCTCTTTACTGCACCCATATTTCCAGAGAGCAAGAAAACCCTCCAACATTCTACTGTTCATCATCTCTCCCATTCTCTTCACAACAATGGCGGATTCTACATCAGTTCACGCTACTTCACACATCTTGCCGATTCGTCCCAAGCAAACTTTGATCATTGATCTCACTCCTCAAGCATACGACGCTTTCATGTTCCCCATTATCGAATGCCTGAAGTATTCGCCGATTGCTCCTGCTCTCACCAGAGCTGAAGCAGTTCCCATGGAGTTTCTGTCACAGATATTTGCTACTGCTCACTACGACAAGGTCGTCGACCGGATTTTCTTCGACGTATTCGAGCACAAGGCGTCGATTTCCAAGCAGAGATTCTGCTCTCTGTTAGGGTTTGAACCTGATTCATCGCGGGTTAACCCTGAAACCATCCCAATGGGTCATCTTTTTAACATGTTCTACAACATGGGGTACACTGAGGTGCTCACAGCGGTCACGAAATTCAAGAAATCGTGCCTGCCCCCTCAGTGGAATGGATTGTTTACAGTGCTTTTCAAGGGGTTGTCTGAAAGAAGTGCTGGATCAGACGGGGCAAGTCGTCTGTTCCTTTCAATCATGTACGGGGTCTACAATGGAATCAATCTGGACACTCTCTCTCATGCGTAATCATCGGCATTAACAACTGTCACGCGTCAATCGCCTCCGAAAAACTCTTCGTTTTTCACTCGAAGATTTGGGAAAGATTCTTTTCTCTCCTTTACCCACAGTATAAAAGGTAACGTAACCCTTTGTTTACCTCTTTACTGCACCCATATTTCCAGAGAGCAAGAAAACCCTCCAACATTCTACTGTTCATCATCTCTCCCATTCTCTTCACAACAATGGCGGATTCTACATCAGTTCACGCTACTTCACACATCTTGCCGATTCGTCCCCAGCAAACTTTGATCATTGATCTCACTCCTCAAGCATACGACGCTTTCATGTTCCCCATTATCGAATGCCTGAAGTATTCGCCGATTGCTCCTGCTCTCACCAGAGCTGAAGCAGTTCCCATGGAGTTTCTGTCACAGATATTTGCTACTGCTCACTACGACAAGGTCGTCGACCGGATTTTCTTCGACGTATTCGAGCACAAGGCGTCGATTTCCAAGCAGAGATTCTGCTCTCTGTTAGGGTTTGAACCTGATTCATCGCGGGTTAACCTTGAAACCATCCCAATGGGTCGTCTTTTTAACATGTTCTACAACATGGGGTACACTGAGGTGCTCACAACGGTCACGAAATTCAAGAAATCGTGCCTGCCCCCTCAGTGGAATGGATTGTTTACAGTGCTTTTCAAGGGGTTGTCTGAAAGAAGTGCTGGATCAGACGGGGCAAGTCGTCTGTTCCTTTCAATCATGTACGGGGTCTACAGTGGAATCAATCTGGACACTCTCTCTCATGCGTAATCATCGGCATTAACAACTGTCACGCGTCAATCGCCTCCGAAAAACTCTTCGTTTTTCACTCGAAGATTTGGGAAAGATTCTTTTCTCTCCTTTACCCACAGTATAAAAGGTAACGTAACCCTTTGTTTACCTCTTTACTGCACCCATATTTCCAGAGAGCAAGAAAACCCTCCAACATTCTACTGTTCATCATCTCTCCCATTCTCTTCACAACAATGGCGGATTCTACATCAGTTCACGCTACTTCACACATCTTGCCGATTCGTCCCCAGCAAACTTTGATCATTGATCTCACTCCTCAAGCATACGACGCTTTCATGTTCCCCATTATCGAATGCCTGAAGTATTCGCCGATTGCTCCTGCTCTCACCAGAGCTGAAGCAGTTCCCATGGAGTTTCTGTCACAGATATTTGCTACTGCTCACTACGACAAGGTCGTCGACCGGATTTTCTTCGACGTATTCGAGCACAAGGCGTCGATTTCCAAGCAGAGATTCTGCTCTCTGTTAGGGTTTGAACCTGATTCATCGCGGGTTAACCCTGAAACCATCCCAATGGGTCATCTTTTTAACATGTTCTACAACATGGGGTACACTGAGGTGCTCACAACGGTCACGAAATTCAAGAAATCGTGCCTGCCCCCTCAGTGGAATGGATTGTTTACAGTGCTTTTCAAGGGGTTGTCTGAAAGAAGTGCTGGATCAGACGGGGCAAGTCGTCTGTTCCTTTCAATCATGTACGGGGTCTACAATGGAATCAATGTGGACACTCTCTCTCATGCGTAATCATCGGCATTAACAACTGTCACGCGTCAATCGCCTCCGATAAACTCTTCGTTTTTCACTCGAAGATTTGGGAAAGATTCTTTTCTCTCCTTTACCCACAGTATAAAAGGTAACGTAACCCTTTGTTTACCTCTTTACTGCACCCATATTTCCAGAGAGCAAGAAAACCCTCCAACATTCTACTGTTCATCATCTCTCCCATTCTCTTCACAACAATGGCGGATTCTACATCAGTTCACGCTACTTCACACATCTTGCCGATTCGTCCCCAGCAAACTTTGATCATTGATCTCACTCCTCAAGCATACGACGCTTTCATGTTCCCCATTATCGAATGCCTGAAGTATTCGCCGATTGCTCCTGCTCTCACCAGAGCTGAAGCAGTTCCCATGGAGTTTCTGTCACAGATATTTGCTACTGCTCACTACGACAAGGTCGTCGACCGGATTTTCTTCGACGTATTCGAGCACAAGGCATCGATTTCCAAGCAGAGATTCTGCTCTCTGTTAGGGTTTGAACCTGATTCATCGCGGGTTAACCCTGAAACCATCCCAATGGGTCATCTTTTTAACATGTTCTACAACATGGGGTACACTGAGGTGCTCACAGCGGTCACGAAATTCAAGAAATCGTGCCTGCCCCCTCAGTGGAATGGATTGTTTACAGTGCTTTTCAAGGGGTTGTCTGAAAGAAGTGTTGGATCAGACGGGGCAAGTCGTCTGTTCCTTTCAATCATGTACGGGGTCTACAATGGAATCAATCTGGACACTCTCTCTCATGCGTAATCATCGGCATTAACAACTGTCACGCGTCAATCGCCTCCGAAAAACTCTTCGTTTTTCACTCGAAGATTTGGGAAAGATTCTTTTCTCTCCTTTACCCACAGTATAAAAGGTAACGTAACCCTTTGTTTACCTCTTTACTGCACCCATATTTCCAGAGAGCAAGAAAACCCTCCAACATTCTACTGTTCATCATCTCTCCCATTCTCTTCACAACAATGGCGGATTCTACATCAGTTCACGCTACTTCACACATCTTGCCGATTCGTCCCCAGCAAAGTTTGATGATTGATCTCACTCCTCAAGCATACGACGCTTTCATGTTCCCCATTATCGAATGCCTGAAGTATTCGCCGATTGCTCCTGCTCTCACCAGAGCTGAAGCAGTTCCCATGGAGTTTCTGTCACAGATATTTGCTACTGCTCACTACGACAAGGTCGTCGACCGGATTTTCTTCGACGTATTCGAGCACAAGGCGTCGATTTCCAAGCAGAGATTCTGCTCTCTGTTAGGGTTTGAACCTGATTCATCGCGGGTTAACCCTGAAACCATCCCAATGGGTCATCTTTTTAACATGTTCTACAACATGGGGTACACTGAGGTGCTCACAACGGTCACGAAATTCAAGAAATCGTGCCTGCCCCCTCAGTGGAATGGATTGTTTACAGTGCTTTTCAAGGGGTTGTCTGAAAGAAGTGCTGGATCAGACGGGGCAAGTCGTCTGTTCCTTTCAATCATGTACGGGGTCTACAATGGAATCAATCTGGACACTCTCTCTCATGCGTAATCATCGGCATTAACAACTGTCACGCGTCAATCGCCTCCGAAAAACTCTTCGTTTTTCACTCTAAGATTTGGGAAAGATTCTTTTCTCTCCTTTACCCACAGTATAAAAGGTAACGTAACCCTTTGTTTACCTCTTTACTGCACCCATATTTCCAGAGAGCAAGAAAACCCTCCAACATTCTACTGTTCATCATCTCTCCCATTCTCTTCACAACAATGGCGGATTCTACATCAGTTCACGCTACTTCACACATCTTGCCGATTCGTCCCCAGCAAACTTTGATCATTGATCTCACTCCTCAAGCATACGACGCTTTCATGTTCCCCATTATCGAATGCCTGAAGTATTCGCCGATTGCTCCTGCTCTCACCAGAGCTGAAGCAGTTCCGATGGAGTTTCTGTCACAGATATTTGCTACTGCTCACTACGACAAGGTCGTCGACCGGATTTTCTTCGACGTATTCGAGCACAAGGCGTCGATTTCCAAGCAGAGATTCTGCTCTCTGTTAGGATTTGAACCTGATTCATCGTGGGTTAACCCTGAAACCATCCCAATGGGTCATCTTTTTAACATGTTCTACAACATGGGGTACACTCAGGTGCTCACAACGGTCACGAAATTCAAGAAATCGTGCCTGCCCCCTCAGTGGAATGGATTGTTTACAGTGCTTTTCAAGGGGTTGTCTGAAAGAAGTGCTGGATCAGATGGGGCAAGTCGTCTGTTCCTTTCAATCATGTACGGGGTCTACAATGGAATCAATCTGGACACTCTCTCTCATGCGTAATCATCGGCATTAACAACTGTCACGCGTCAATCGCCTCCGAAAAACTCTTCGTTTTTCACTCGAAGATTTGGGAAAGATTCTTTTCTCTCCTTTACCCACAGTATAAAAGGTAACGTAACCCTTTGTTTACCTCTTTACTGCACCCATATTTCCAGAGAGCAAGAAAACCCTCCAACATTCTACTGTTCATCATCTCTCCCATTCTCTTCACAACAATGGCGGATTCTACATCAGTTCACGCTACTTCACACATCTTGCCGATTCGTCCCAAGCAAACTTTGATCATTGATCTCACTCCTCAAGCATACGACGCTTTCATGTTCCCCATTATCGAATGCCTGAAGTATTCGCCGATTGCTCCTGCTCTCACCAGAGCTGAAGCAGTTCCCATGGAGTTTCTGTCACAGATATTTGCTACTGCTCACTACGACAAGGTCGTCGACCGGATTTTCTTCGACGTATTCGAGCACAAGGCGTCGATTTCCAAGCAGAGATTCTGCTCTCTGTTAGGGTTTGAACCTGATTCATCGCGGGTTAACCTTGAAACCATCCCAATGGGTCATCTTTTTAACATGTTCTACAACATGGGGTACACTGAGGTGCTCACAACGGTCACGAAATTCAAGAAATCGTGCCTGCCCCCTCAGTGGAATGGATTGTTTACAGTGCTTTTCAAGGGGTTGTCTGAAAGAAGTGCTGGATCAGACGGGGCAAGTCGTCTGTTCCTTTCAATCATGTACGGGGTCTACAATGGAATCAATCTGCACACTCTCTCTCATGCGTAATCATCGGCATTAACAACTGTCACGCGTCAATCGCCTCCGAAAAACTCTTCGTTTTTCACTCGAAGATTTGGGAAAGATTCTTTTCTCTCCTTTACCCACAGTATAAAAGGTAACGTAACCCTTTGTTTACCTCTTTACTGCACCCATATTTCCAGAGAGCAAGAAAACCCTCCAACATTCTACTGTTCATCATCTCTCCCATTCTCTTCACAACAATGGCGGATTCTACATCAGTTCACGCTACTTCACACATCTTGCCGATTCGTCCCCAGCAAACTTTGATCATTGATCTCACTCCTCAAGCATACGACGCTTTCATGTTCCCCATTATCGAATGCCTGAAGTATTCGCCGATTGCTCCTGCTCTCACCAGAGCTGAAGCAGTTCCCATGGAGTTTCTGTCACAGATATTTGCTACTGCTCACTACGACAAGGTCGTCGACCGGATTTTCTTCGACGTATTCGAGCACAAGGCATCGATTTCCAAGCAGAGATTCTGCTCTCTGTTAGGGTTTGAACCTGATTCATCGCGGGTTAACCCTGAAACCATCCCAATGGGTCATCTTTTTAACATGTTCTACAACATGGGGTACACTGAGGTGCTCACAGCGGTCACGAAATTCAAGAAATCGTGCCTGCCCCCTCAGTGGAATGGATTGTTTACAGTGCTTTTCAAGGGGTTGTCTGAAAGAAGTGCTGGATCAGACGGGGCAAGTCGTCTGTTCCTTTCAATCATGTACGGGGTCTACAATGGAATCAATCTGGACACTCTCTCTCATGCGTAATCATCGGCATTAACAACTGTCACGCGTCAATCGCCTCCGAAAAACTCTTCGTTTTTCACTCGAAGATTTGGGAAAGATTCTTTTCTCTCCTTTACCCACAGTATAAAAGGTAACGTAACCCTTTGTTTACCTCTTTACTGCACCCATATTTCCAGAGAGCAAGAAAACCCTCCAACATTCTACTGTTCATCATCTCTCCCATTCTCTTCACAACAATGGCGGATTCTACATCAGTTCACGCTACTTCACACATCTTGCCGATTCGTCCCCAGCAAACTTTGATCATTGATCTCACTCCTCAAGCATACGACGCTTTCATGTTCCCCATTATCGAATGCCTGAAGTATTCGCCGATTGCTCCTGCTCTCACCAGAGCTGAAGCAGTTCCGATGGAGTTTCTGTCACAGATATTTGCTACTGCTCACTACGACAAGGTCGTCGACCGGATTTTCTTCGACGTATTCGAGCACAAGGCGTCGATTTCCAAGCAGAGATTCTGCTCTCTGTTAGGATTTGAACCTGATTCATCGCGGGTTAACCCTGAAACCATCCCAATGGGTCATCTTTTTAACATGTTCTACAACATGGGGTACACTCAGGTGCTCACAACGGTCACGAAATTCAAGAAATCGTGCCTGCCCCCTCAGTGGAATGGATTGTTTACAGTGCTTTTCAAGGGGTTGTCTGAAAGAAGTGCTGGATCAGATGGGGCAAGTCGTCTGTTCCTTTCAATCATGTACGGGGTCTACAATGGAATCAATCTGGACACTCTCTCTCATGCGTAATCATCGGCATTAACAACTGTCACGCGTCAATCGCCTCCGAAAAACTCTTCGTTTTTCACTCGAAGATTTGGGAAAGATTCTTTTCTCTCCTTTACCCACAGTATAAAAGGTAACGTAACCCTTTGTTTACCTCTTTACTGCACCCATATTTCCAGAGAGCAAGAAAACCCTCCAACATTCTACTGTTCATCATCTCTCCCATTCTCTTCACAACAATGGCGGATTCTACATCAGTTCACGCTACTTCACACATCTTGCCGATTCGTCCCAAGCAAACTTTGATCATTGATCTCACTCCTCAAGCATACGACGCTTTCATGTTCCCCATTATCGAATGCCTGAAGTATTCGCCGATTGCTCCTGCTCTCACCAGAGCTGAAGCAGTTCCCATGGAGTTTCTGTCACAGATATTTGCTACTGCTCACTACGACAAGGTCGTCGACCGGATTTTCTTCGACGTATTCGAGCACAAGGCGTCGATTTCCAAGCAGAGATTCTGCTCTCTGTTAGGGTTTGAACCTGATTCATCGCGGGTTAACCCTGAAACCATCCCAATGGGTCATCTTTTTAACATGTTCTACAACATGGGGTACACTGAGGTGCTCACAACGGTCACGAAATTCAAGAAATCGTGCCTGCCCCCTCAGTGGAATGGATTGTTTACAGTGCTTTTCAAGGGGTTGTCTGAAAGAAGTGCTGGATCAGACGGGGCAAGTCGTCTGTTCCTTTCAATCATGTACGGGGTCTACAATGGAATCAATCTGGACACTCTCTCTCATGCGTAATCATCGGCATTAACAACTGTCACGCGTCAATCGCCTCCGAAAAACTCTTCGTTTTTCACTCGAAGATTTGGGAAAGATTCTTTTCTCTCCTTTACCCACAGTATAAAAGGTAACGTAACCCTTTGTTTACCTCTTTACTGCACCCATATTTCCAGAGAGCAAGAAAACCCTCCAACATTCTACTGTTCATCATCTCTCCCATTCTCTTCACAACAATGGCGGATTCTACATCAGTTCACGCTACTTCACACATCTTGCCGATTCGTCCCCAGCAAACTTTGATCATTGATCTCACTCCTCAAGCATACGACGCTTTCATGTTCCCCATTATCGAATGCCTGAAGTATTCGCCGATTGCTCCTGCTCTCACCAGAGCTGAAGCAGTTCCCATGGAGTTTCTGTCACAGATATTTGCTACTGCTCACTACGACAAGGTCGTCGACCGGATTTTCTTCGACGTATTCGAGCACAAGGCATCGATTTCCAAGCAGAGATTCTGCTCTCTGTTAGGGTTTGAACCTGATTCATCGCGGGTTAACCCTGAAACCATCCCAATGGGTCATCTTTTTAACATGTTCTACAACATGGGGTACACTGAGGTGCTCACAGCGGTCACGAAATTCAAGAAATCGTGCCTGCCCCCTCAGTGGAATGGATTGTTTACAATGCTTTTCAAGGGGTTGTCTGAAAGAAGTGCTGGATCAGACGGGGCAAGTCGTCTGTTCCTTTCAATCATGTACGGGGTCTACAATGGAATCAATCTGGACACTCTCTCTCATGCGTAATCATCGGCATTAACAACTGTCACGCGTCAATCGCCTCCGAAAAACTCTTCGTTTTTCACTCGAAGATTTGGGAAAGATTCTTTTCTCTCCTTTACCCACAGTATAAAAGGTAACGTAACCCTTTGTTTACCTCTTTACTGCACCCATATTTCCAGAGAGCAAGAAAACCCTCCAACATTCTACTGTTCATCATCTCTCCCATTCTCTTCACAACAATGGCGGATTCTACATCAGTTCACGCTACTTCACACATCTTGCCGATTCGTCCCCAGCAAACTTTGATCATTGATCTCACTCCTCAAGCATACGACGCTTTCATGTTCCCCATTATCGAATGCCTGAAGTATTCGCCGATTGCTCCTGCTCTCACCAGAGCTGAAGCAGTTCCCATGGAGTTTCTGTCACAGATATTTGCTACTGCTCACTACGACAAGGTCGTCGACCGGATTTTCTTCGACGTATTCGAGCACAAGGCGTCGATTTCCAAGCAGAGATTCTGCTCTCTGTTAGGGTTTGAACCTGATTCATCGCGGGTTAACCCTGAAACCATCCCAATGGGTCATCTTTTTAACATGTTCTACAACATGGGGTACACTGAGGTGCTCACAACGGTCACGAAATTCAAGAAATCGTGCCTGCCCCCTCAGTGGAATGGATTGTTTACAGTGCTTTTCAAGGGGTTGTCTGAAAGAAGTGCTGGATCAGACGGGGCAAGTCGTCTGTTCCTTTCAATCATGTACGGGGTCTACAATGGAATCAATCTGGACACTCTCTCTCATGCGTAATCATCGGCATTAACAACTGTCACGCGTCAATCGCCTCCGAAAAACTCTTCGTTTTTCACTCGAAGATTTGGGAAAGATTCTTTTCTCTCCTTTACCCACAGTATAAAAGGTAACGTAACCCTTTGTTTACCTCTTTACTGCACCCATATTTCCAGAGAGCAAGAAAACCCTCCAACATTCTACTGTTCATCATCTCTCCCATTCTCTTCACAACAATGGCGGATTCTACATCAGTTCACGCTACTTCACACATCTTGCCGATTCGTCCCCAGCAAACTTTGATCATTGATCTCACTCCTCAAGCATACGACGCTTTCATGTTCCCCATTATCGAATGCCTGAAGTATTCGCCGATTGCTCCTGCTCTCACCAGAGCTGAAGCAGTTCCGATGGAGTTTCTGTCACAGATATTTGCTACTGCTCACTACGACAAGGTCGTCGACCGGATTTTCTTCGACGTATTCGAGCACAAGGCGTCGATTTCCAAGCAGAGATTCTGCTCTCTGTTAGGATTTGAACCTGATTCATCGTGGGTTAACCCTGAAACCATCCCAATGGGTCATCTTTTTAACATGTTCTACAACATGGGGTACACTCAGGTGCTCACAACGGTCACGAAATTCAAGAAATCGTGCCTGCCCCCTCAGTGGAATGGATTGTTTACAGTGCTTTTCAAGGGGTTGTCTGAAAGAAGTGCTGGATCAGATGGGGCAAGTCGTCTGTTCCTTTCAATCATGTACGGGGTCTACAATGGAATCAATCTGGACACTCTCTCTCATGCGTAATCATCGGCATTAACAACTGTCACGCGTCAATCGCCTCCGAAAAACTCTTCGTTTTTCACTCGAAGATTTGGGAAAGATTCTTTTCTCTCCTTTACCCACAGTATAAAAGGTAACGTAACCCTTTGTTTACCTCTTTACTGCACCCATATTTCCAGAGAGCAAGAAAACCCTCCAACATTCTACTGTTCATCATCTCTCCCATTCTCTTCACAACAATGGCGGATTCTACATCAGTTCACGCTACTTCACACATCTTGCCGATTCGTCCCAAGCAAACTTTGATCATTGATCTCACTCCTCAAGCATACGACGCTTTCATGTTCCCCATTATCGAATGCCTGAAGTATTCGCCGATTGCTCCTGCTCTCACCAGAGCTGAAGTAGTTCCCATGGAGTTTCTGTCACAGATATTTGCTACTGCTCACTACGACAAGGTCGTCGACCGGATTTTCTTCGACGTATTCGAGCACAAGGCGTCGATTTCCAAGCAGAGATTCTGCTCTCTGTTAGGGTTTGAACCTGATTCATCGCGGGTTAACCCTGAAACCATCCCAATGGGTCATCTTTTTAACATGTTCTACAACATGGGGTACACTGAGGTGCTCACAACGGTCACGAAATTCAAGAAATCGTGCCTGCCCCCTCAGTGGAATGGATTGTTTACAGTGCTTTTCAAGGGGTTGTCTGAAAGAAGTGCTGGATCAGACGGGGCAAGTCGTCTGTTCCTTTCAATCATGTACGGGGTCTACAATGGAATCAATCTGCACACTCTCTCTCATGCGTAATCATCGGCATTAACAACTGTCACGCGTCAATCGCCTCCGAAAAACTCTTCGTTTTTCACTCGAAGATTTGGGAAAGATTCTTTTCTCTCCTTTACCCACAGTATAAAAGGTAACGTAACCCTTTGTTTACCTCTTTACTGCACCCATATTTCCAGAGAGCAAGAAAACCCTCCAACATTCTACTGTTCATCATCTCTCCCATTCTCTTCACAACAATGGCGGATTCTACATCAGTTCACGCTACTTCACACATCTTGCCGATTCGTCCCCAGCAAACTTTGATCATTGATCTCACTCCTCAAGCATACGACGCTTTCATGTTCCCCATTATCGAATGCCTGAAGTATTCGCCGATTGCTCCTGGTCTCACCAGAGCTGAAGCAGTTCCCATGGAGTTTCTGTCACAGATATTTGCTACTGCTCACTACGACAAGGTCGTCGACCGGATTTTCTTCGACGTATTCGAGCACAAGGCATCGATTTCCAAGCAGAGATTCTGCTCTCTGTTAGGGTTTGAACCTGATTCATCGCGGGTTAACCCTGAAACCATCCCAATGGGTCATCTTTTTAACATGTTCTACAACATGCGGTACACTGAGGTGCTCACAGCGGTCACGAAATTCAAGAAATCGTGCCTGCCCCCTCAGTGGAATGGATTGTTTACAGTGCTTTTCAAGGGGTTGTCTGAAAGAAGTGCTGGATCAGACGGGGCAAGTCGTCTGTTCCTTTCAATCATGTACGGGGTCTACAATGGAATCAATCTGGACACTCTCTCTCATGCGTAATCATCGGCATTAACAACTGTCACGCGTCAATCGCCTCCGAAAAACTCTTCGTTTTTCACTCGAAGATTTGGGAAAGATTCTTTTCTCTCCTTTACCCACAGTATAAAAGGTAACGTAACCCTTTGTTTACCTCTTTACTGCACCCATATTTCCAGAGAGCAAGAAAACCCTCCAACATTCTACTGTTCATCATCTCTCCCATTCTCTTCACAACAATGGCGGATTCTACATCAGTTCACGCTACTTCACACATCTTGCCGATTCGTCCCCAGCAAACTTTGATCATTGATCTCACTCCTCAAGCATACGACGCTTTCATGTTCCCCATTATCGAATGCCTGAAGTATTCGCCGATTGCTCCTGCTCTCACCAGAGCTGAAGCAGTTCCCATGGAGTTTCTGTCACAGATATTTGCTACTGCTCACTACGACAAGGTCGTCGACCGGATTTTCTTCGACGTATTCGAGCACAAGGCATCGATTTCCAAGCAGAGATTCTGCTCTCTGTTAGGGTTTGAACCTGATTCATCGCGGGTTAACCCTGAAACCATCCCAATGGGTCATCTTTTTAACATGTTCTACAACATGGGGTACACTGAGGTGCTCACAGCGGTCACGAAATTCAAGAAATCGTGCCTGCCCCCTCAGTGGAATGGATTGTTTACAGTGCTTTTCAAGGGGTTGTCTGAAAGAAGTGCTGGATCAGACGGGGCAAGTCGTCTGTTCCTTTCAATCATGTACGGGGTCTACAATGGAATCAATCTGGACACTCTCTCTCATGCGTAATCATCGGCATTAACAACTGTCACGCGTCAATCGCCTCCGAAAAACTCTTCGTTTTTCACTCGAAGATTTGGGAAAGATTCTTTTCTCTCCTTTACCCACAGTATAAAAGGTAACGTAACCCTTTGTTTACCTCTTTACTGCACCCATATTTCCAGAGAGCAAGAAAACCCTCCAACATTCTACTGTTCATCATCTCTCCCATTCTCTTCACAACAATGGCGGATTCTACATCAGTTCACGCTACTTCACACATCTTGCCGATTCGTCCCCAGCAAACTTTGATCATTGATCTCACTCCTCAAGCATACGACGCTTTCATGTTCCCCATTATCGAATGCCTGAAGTATTCGCCGATTGCTCCTGCTCTCACCAGAGCTGAAGCAGTTCCGATGGAGTTTCTGTCACAGATATTTGCTACTGCTCACTACGACAAGGTCGTCGACCGGATTTTCTTCGACGTATTCGAGCACAAGGCGTCGATTTCCAAGCAGAGATTCTGCTCTCTGTTAGGATTTGAACCTGATTCATCGCGGGTTAACCCTGAAACCATCCCAATGGGTCATCTTTTTAACATGTTCTACAACATGGGGTACACTCAGGTGCTCACAACGGTCACGAAATTCAAGAAATCGTGCCTGCCCCCTCAGTGGAATGGATTGTTTACAGTGCTTTTCAAGGGGTTGTCTGAAAGAAGTGCTGGATCAGATGGGGCAAGTCGTCTGTTCCTTTCAATCATGTACGGGGTCTACAATGGAATCAATCTGGACACTCTCTCTCATGCGTAATCATCGGCATTAACAACTGTCACGCGTCAATCGCCTCCGAAAAACTCTTCGTTTTTCACTCGAAGATTTGGGAAAGATTCTTTTCTCTCCTTTACCCACAGTATAAAAGGTAACGTAACCCTTTGTTTACCTCTTTACTGCACCCATATTTCCAGAGAGCAAGAAAACCCTCCAACATTCTACTGTTCATCATCTCTCCCATTCTCTTCACAACAATGGCGGATTCTACATCAGTTCACGCTACTTCACACATCTTGCCGATTCGTCCCAAGCAAACTTTGATCATTGATCTCACTCCTCAAGCATACGACGCTTTCATGTTCCCCATTATCGAATGCCTGAAGTATTCGCCGATTGCTCCTGCTCTCACCAGAGCTGAAGCAGTTCCCATGGAGTTTCTGTCACAGATATTTGCTACTGCTCACTACGACAAGGTCGTCGACCGGATTTTCTTCGACGTATTCGAGCACAAGGCGTCGATTTCCAAGCAGAGATTCTGCTCTCTGTTAGGGTTTGAACCTGATTCATCGCGGGTTAACCCTGAAACCATCCCAATGGGTCATCTTTTTAACATGTTCTACAACATGGGGTACACTGAGGTGCTCACAACGGTCACAAAATTCAAGAAATCGTGCCTGCCCCCTCAGTGGAATGGATTGTTTACAGTGCTTTTCAAGGGGTTGTCTGAAAGAAGTGCTGGATCAGACGGGGCAAGTCGTCTGTTCCTTTCAATCATGTACGGGGTCTACAATGGAATCAATCTGGACACTCTCTCTCATGCGTAATCATCGGCATTAACAACTGTCACGCGTCAATCGCCTCCGAAAAACTCTTCGTTTTTCACTCGAAGATTTGGGAAAGATTCTTTTCTCTCCTTTACCCACAGTATAAAAGGTAACGTAACCCTTTGTTTACCTCTTTACTGCACCCATATTTCCAGAGAGCAAGAAAACCCTCCAACATTCTACTGTTCATCATCTCTCCCATTCTCTTCACAACAATGGCGGATTCTACATCAGTTCACGCTACTTCACACATCTTGCCGATTCGTCCCCAGCAAACTTTGATCATTGATCTCACTCCTCAAGCATACGACGCTTTCATGTTCCCCATTATCGAATGCCTGAAGTATTCGCCGATTGCTCCTGCTCTCACCAGAGCTGAAGCAGTTCCCATGGAGTTTCTGTCACAGATATTTGCTACTGCTCACTACGACAAGGTCGTCGACCGGATTTTCTTCGACGTATTCGAGCACAAGGCATCGATTTCCAAGCAGAGATTCTGCTCTCTGTTAGGGTTTGAACCTGATTCATCGCGGGTTAACCCTGAAACCATCCCAATGGGTCATCTTTTTAACATGTTCTACAACATGGGGTACACTGAGGTGCTCACAGCGGTCACGAAATTCAAGAAATCGTGCCTGCCCCCTCAGTGGAATGGATTGTTTACAGTGCTTTTCAAGGGGTTGTCTGAAAGAAGTGCTGGATCAGACGGGGCAAGTCGTCTGTTCCTTTCAATCATGTACGGGGTCTACAATGGAATCAATCTGGACACTCTCTCTCATGCGTAATCATCGGCATTAACAACTGTCACGCGTCAATCGCCTCCGAAAAACTCTTCGTTTTTCACTCGAAGATTTGGGAAAGATTCTTTTCTCTCCTTTACCCACAGTATAAAAGGTAACGTAACCCTTTGTTTACCTCTTTACTGCACCCATATTTCCAGAGAGCAAGAAAACCCTCCAACATTCTACTGTTCATCATCTCTCCCATTCTCTTCACAACAATGGCGGATTCTACATCAGTTCACGCTACTTCACACATCTTGCCGATTCGTCCCCAGCAAACTTTGATCATTGATCTCACTCCTCAAGCATACGACGCTTTCATGTTCCCCATTATCGAATGCCTGAAGTATTCGCCGATTGCTCCTGCTCTCACCAGAGCTGAAGCAGTTCCGATGGAGTTTCTGTCACAGATATTTGCTACTGCTCACTACGACAAGGTCGTCGACCGGATTTTCTTCGACGTATTCGAGCACAAGGCGTCGATTTCCAAGCAGAGATTCTGCTCTCTGTTAGGATTTGAACCTGATTCATCGCGGGTTAACCCTGAAACCATCCCAATGGGTCATCTTTTTAACATGTTCTACAACATGGGGTACACTCAGGTGCTCACAACGGTCACGAAATTCAAGAAATCGTGCCTGCCCCCTCAGTGGAATGGATTGTTTACAGTGCTTTTCAAGGGGTTGTCTGAAAGAAGTGCTGGATCAGATGGGGCAAGTCGTCTGTTCCTTTCAATCATGTACGGGGTCTACAATGGAATCAATCTGGACACTCTCTCTCATGCGTAATCATCGGCATTAACAACTGTCACGCGTCAATCGCCTCCGAAAAACTCTTCGTTTTTCACTCGAAGATTTGGGAAAGATTCTTTTCTCTCCTTTACCCACAGTATAAAAGGTAACGTAACCCTTTGTTTACCTCTTTACTGCACCCATATTTCCAGAGAGCAAGAAAACCCTCCAACATTCTACTGTTCATCATCTCTCCCATTCTCTTCACAACAATGGCGGATTCTACATCAGTTCACGCTACTTCACACATCTTGCCGATTCGTCCCAAGCAAACTTTGATCATTGATCTCACTCCTCAAGCATACGACGCTTTCATGTTCCCCATTATCGAATGCCTGAAGTATTCGCCGATTGCTCCTGCTCTCACCAGAGCTGAAGCAGTTCCCATGGAGTTTCTGTCACAGATATTTGCTACTGCTCACTACGACAAGGTCGTCGACCGGATTTTCTTCGACGTATTCGAGCACAAGGCGTCGATTTCCAAGCAGAGATTCTGCTCTCTGTTAGGGTTTGAACCTGATTCATCGCGGGTTAACCCTGAAACCATCCCAATGGGTCATCTTTTTAACATGTTCTACAACATGGGGTACACTGAGGTGCTCACAACGGTCACGAAATTCAAGAAATCGTGCCTGCCCCCTCAGTGGAATGGATTGTTTACAGTGCTTTTCAAGGGGTTGTCTGAAAGAAGTGCTGGATCAGACGGGGCAAGTCGTCTGTTCCTTTCAATCATGTACGGGGTCTACAATGGAATCAATCTGGACACTCTCTCTCATGCGTAATCATCGGCATTAACAACTGTCACGCGTCAATCGCCTCCGAAAAACTCTTCGTTTTTCACTCGAAGATTTGGGAAAGATTCTTTTCTCTCCTTTACCCACAGTATAAAAGGTAACGTAACCCTTTGTTTACCTCTTTACTGCACCCATATTTCCAGAGAGCAAGAAAACCCTCCAACATTCTACTGTTCATCATCTCTCCCATTCTCTTCACAACAATGGCGGATTCTACATCAGTTCACGCTACTTCACACATCTTGCCGATTCGTCCCAAGCAAACTTTGATCATTGATCTCACTCCTCAAGCATACGACGCTTTCATGTTCCCCATTATCGAATGCCTGAAGTATTCGCCGATTGCTCCTGCTCTCACCAGAGCTGAAGCAGTTCCCATGGAGTTTCTGTCACAGATATTTGCTACTGCTCACTACGACAAGGTCGTCGACCGGATTTTCTTCGACGTATTCGAGCACAAGGCGTCGATTTCCAAGCAGAGATTCTGCTCTCTGTTAGGGTTTGAACCTGATTCATCGCGGGTTAACCCTGAAACCATCCCAATGGGTCATCTTTTTAACATGTTCTACAACATGGGGTACACTGAGGTGCTCACAACGGTCACGAAATTCAAGAAATCGTGCCTGCCCCCTCAGTGGAATGGATTGTTTACAGTGCTTTTCAAGGGGTTGTCTGAAAGAAGTGCTGGATCAGACGGGGCAAGTCGTCTGTTCCTTTCAATCATGTACGGGGTCTACAATGGAATCAATCTGGACACTCTCTCTCATGCGTAATCATCGGCATTAACAACTGTCACGCGTCAATCGCCTCCGAAAAACTCTTCGTTTTTCACTCGAAGATTTGGGAAAGATTCTTTTCTCTCCTTTACCCACAGTATAAAAGGTAACGTAACCCTTTGTTTACCTCTTTACTGCACCCATATTTCCAGAGAGCAAGAAAACCCTCCAACATTCTACTGTTCATCATCTCTCCCATTCTCTTCACAACAATGGCGGATTCTACATCAGTTCACGCTACTTCACACATCTTGCCGATTCGTCCCCAGCAAACTTTGATCATTGATCTCACTCCTCAAGCATACGACGCTTTCATGTTCCCCATTATCGAATGCCTGAAGTATTCGCCGATTGCTCCTGCTCTCACCAGAGCTGAAGCAGTTCCCATGGAGTTTCTGTCACAGATATTTGCTACTGCTCACTACGACAAGGTCGTCGACCGGATTTTCTTCGACGTATTCGAGCACAAGGCATCGATTTCCAAGCAGAGATTCTGCTCTCTGTTAGGGTTTGAACCTGATTCATCGCGGGTTAACCCTGAAACCATCCCAATGGGTCATCTTTTTAACATGTTCTACAACATGGGGTACACTGAGGTGCTCACAGCGGTCACGAAATTCAAGAAATCGTGCCTGCCCCCTCAGTGGAATGGATTGTTTACAGTGCTTTTCAAGGGGTTGTCTGAAAGAAGTGCTGGATCAGACGGGGCAAGTCGTCTGTTCCTTTCAATCATGTACGGGGTCTACAATGGAATCAATCTGGACACTCTCTCTCATGCGTAATCATCGGCATTAACAACTGTCACGCGTCAATCGCCTCCGAAAAACTCTTCGTTTTTCACTCGAAGATTTGGGAAAGATTCTTTTCTCTCCTTTACCCACAGTATAAAAGGTAACGTAACCCTTTGTTTACCTCTTTACTGCACCCATATTTCCAGAGAGCAAGAAAACCCTCCAACATTCTACTGTTCATCATCTCTCCCATTCTCTTCACAACAATGGCGGATTCTACATCAGTTCACGCTACTTCACACATCTTGCCGATTCGTCCCCAGCAAACTTTGATCATTGATCTCACTCCTCAAGCATACGACGCTTTCATGTTCCCCATTATCGAATGCCTGAAGTATTCGCCGATTGCTCCTGCTCTCACCAGAGCTGAAGCAGTTCCGATGGAGTTTCTGTCACAGATATTTGCTACTGCTCACTACGACAAGGTCGTCGACCGGATTTTCTTCGACGTATTCGAGCACAAGGCGTCGATTTCCAAGCAGAGATTCTGCTCTCTGTTAGGATTTGAACCTGATTCATCGCGGGTTAACCCTGAAACCATCCCAATGGGTCATCTTTTTAACATGTTCTACAACATGGGGTACACTCAGGTGCTCACAACGGTCACGAAATTCAAGAAATCGTGCCTGCCCCCTCAGTGGAATGGATTGTTTACAGTGCTTTTCAAGGGGTTGTCTGAAAGAAGTGCTGGATCAGATGGGGGCAAGTCGTCTGTTCCTTTCAATCATGTACGGGGTCTACAATGGAATCAATCTGGACACTCTCTCTCATGCGTAATCATCGGCATTAACAACTGTCACGCGTCAATCGCCTCCGAAAAACTCTTCGTTTTTCACTCGAAGATTTGGGAAAGATTCTTTTCTCTCCTTTACCCACAGTATAAAAGGTAACGTAACCCTTTGTTTACCTCTTTACTGCACCCATATTTCCAGAGAGCAAGAAAACCCTCCAACATTCTACTGTTCATCATCTCTCCCATTCTCTTCACAACAATGGCGGATTCTACATCAGTTCACGCTACTTCACACATCTTGCCGATTCGTCCCAAGCAAACTTTGATCATTGATCTCACTCCTCAAGCATACGACGCTTTCATGTTCCCCATTATCGAATGCCTGAAGTATTCGCCGATTGCTCCTGCTCTCACCAGAGCTGAAGCAGTTCCCATGGAGTTTCTGTCACAGATATTTGCTACTGCTCACTACGACAAGGTCGTCGACCGGATTTTCTTCGACGTATTCGAGCACAAGGCGTCGATTTCCAAGCAGAGATTCTGCTCTCTGTTAGGGTTTGAACCTGATTCATCGCGGGTTAACCCTGAAACCATCCCAATGGGTCATCTTTTTAACATGTTCTACAACATGGGGTACACTGAGGTGCTCACAACGGTCACGAAATTCAAGAAATCGTGCCTGCCCCCTCAGTGGAATGGATTGTTTACAGTGCTTTTCAAGGGGTTGTCTGAAAGAAGTGCTGGATCAGACGGGGCAAGTCGTCTGTTCCTTTCAATCATGTACGGGGTCTACAATGGAATCAATCTGGACACTCTCTCTCATGCGTAATCATCGGCATTAACAACTGTCACGCGTCAATCGCCTCCGAAAAACTCTTCGTTTTTCACTCGAAGATTTGGGAAAGATTCTTTTCTCTCCTTTACCCACAGTATAAAAGGTAACGTAACCCTTTGTTTACCTCTTTACTGCACCCATATTTCCAGAGAGCAAGAAAACCCTCCAACATTCTACTGTTCATCATCTCTCCCATTCTCTTCACAACAATGGCGGATTCTACATCAGTTCACGCTACTTCACACATCTTGCCGATTCGTCCCCAGCAAACTTTGATCATTGATCTCACTCCTCAAGCATACGACGCTTTCATGTTCCCCATTATCGAATGCCTGAAGTATTCGCCGATTGCTCCTGCTCTCACCAGAGCTGAAGCAGTTCCCATGGAGTTTCTGTCACAGATATTTGCTACTGCTCACTACGACAAGGTCGTCGACCGGATTTTCTTCGACGTATTCGAGCACAAGGCATCGATTTCCAAGCAGAGATTCTGCTCTCTGTTAGGGTTTGAACCTGATTCATCGCGGGTTAACCCTGAAACCATCCCAATGGGTCATCTTTTTAACATGTTCTACAACATGGGGTACACTGAGGTGCTCACAGCGGTCACGAAATTCAAGAAATCGTGCCTGCCCCCTCAGTGGAATGGATTGTTTACAGTGCTTTTCAAGGGGTTGTCTGAAAGAAGTGCTGGATCAGACGGGGCAAGTCGTCTGTTCCTTTCAATCATGTACGGGGTCTACAATGGAATCAATCTGGACACTCTCTCTCATGCGTAATCATCGGCATTAACAACTGTCACGCGTCAATCGCCTCCGAAAAACTCTTCGTTTTTCACTCGAAGATTTGGGAAAGATTCTTTTCTCTCCTTTACCCACAGTATAAAAGGTAACGTAACCCTTTGTTTACCTCTTTACTGCACCCATATTTCCAGAGAGCAAGAAAACCCTCCAACATTCTACTGTTCATCATCTCTCCCATTCTCTTCACAACAATGGCGGATTCTACATCAGTTCACGCTACTTCACACATCTTGCCGATTCGTCCCCAGCAAACTTTGATCATTGATCTCACTCCTCAAGCATACGACGCTTTCATGTTCCCCATTATCGAATGCCTGAAGTATTCGCCGATTGCTCCTGCTCTCACCAGAGCTGAAGCAGTTCCGATGGAGTTTCTGTCACAGATATTTGCTACTGCTCACTACGACAAGGTCGTCGACCGGATTTTCTTCGACGTATTCGAGCACAAGGCGTCGATTTCCAAGCAGAGATTCTGCTCTCTGTTAGGATTTGAACCTGATTCATCGCGGGTTAACCCTGAAACCATCCCAATGGGTCATCTTTTTAACATGTTCTACAACATGGGGTACACTCAGGTGCTCACAACGGTCACGAAATTCAAGAAATCGTGCCTGCCCCCTCAGTGGAATGGATTGTTTACAGTGCTTTTCAAGGGGTTGTCTGAAAGAAGTGCTGGATCAGATGGGGGCAAGTCGTCTGTTCCTTTCAATCATGTACGGGGTCTACAATGGAATCAATCTGGACACTCTCTCTCATGCGTAATCATCGGCATTAACAACTGTCACGCGTCAATCGCCTCCGAAAAACTCTTCGTTTTTCACTCGAAGATTTGGGAAAGATTCTTTTCTCTCCTTTACCCACAGTATAAAAGGTAACGTAACCCTTTGTTTACCTCTTTACTGCACCCATATTTCCAGAGAGCAAGAAAACCCTCCAACATTCTACTGTTCATCATCTCTCCCATTCTCTTCACAACAATGGCGGATTCTACATCAGTTCACGCTACTTCACACATCTTGCCGATTCGTCCCAAGCAAACTTTGATCATTGATCTCACTCCTCAAGCATACGACGCTTTCATGTTCCCCATTATCGAATGCCTGAAGTATTCGCCGATTGCTCCTGCTCTCACCAGAGCTGAAGCAGTTCCCATGGAGTTTCTGTCACAGATATTTGCTACTGCTCACTACGACAAGGTCGTCGACCGGATTTTCTTCGACGTATTCGAGCACAAGGCGTCGATTTCCAAGCAGAGATTCTGCTCTCTGTTAGGGTTTGAACCTGATTCATCGCGGGTTAACCCTGAAACCATCCCAATGGGTCATCTTTTTAACATGTTCTACAACATGGGGTACACTGAGGTGCTCACAACGGTCACGAAATTCAAGAAATCGTGCCTGCCCCCTCAGTGGAATGGATTGTTTACAGTGCTTTTCAAGGGGTTGTCTGAAAGAAGTGCTGGATCAGACGGGGCAAGTCGTCTGTTCCTTTCAATCATGTACGGGGTCTACAATGGAATCAATCTGGACACTCTCTCTCATGCGTAATCATCGGCATTAACAACTGTCACGCGTCAATCGCCTCCGAAAAACTCTTCGTTTTTCACTCGAAGATTTGGGAAAGATTCTTTTCTCTCCTTTACCCACAGTATAAAAGGTAACGTAACCCTTTGTTTACCTCTTTACTGCACCCATATTTCCAGAGAGCAAGAAAACCCTCCAACATTCTACTGTTCATCATCTCTCCCATTCTCTTCACAACAATGGCGGATTCTACATCAGTTCACGCTACTTCACACATCTTGCCGATTCGTCCCCAGCAAACTTTGATCATTGATCTCACTCCTCAAGCATACGACGCTTTCATGTTCCCCATTATCGAATGCCTGAAGTATTCGCCGATTGCTCCTGCTCTCACCAGAGCTGAAGCAGTTCCCATGGAGTTTCTGTCACAGATATTTGCTACTGCTCACTACGACAAGGTCGTCGACCGGATTTTCTTCGACGTATTCGAGCACAAGGCATCGATTTCCAAGCAGAGATTCTGCTCTCTGTTAGGGTTTGAACCTGATTCATCGCGGGTTAACCCTGAAACCATCCCAATGGGTCATCTTTTTAACATGTTCTACAACATGGGGTACACTGAGGTGCTCACAGCGGTCACGAAATTCAAGAAATCGTGCCTGCCCCCTCAGTGGAATGGATTGTTTACAGTGCTTTTCAAGGGGTTGTCTGAAAGAAGTGCTGGATCAGACGGGGCAAGTCGTCTGTTCCTTTCAATCATGTACGGGGTCTACAATGGAATCAATCTGGACACTCTCTCTCATGCGTAATCATCGGCATTAACAACTGTCACGCGTCAATCGCCTCCGAAAAACTCTTCGTTTTTCACTCGAAGATTTGGGAAAGATTCTTTTCTCTCCTTTACCCACAGTATAAAAGGTAACGTAACCCTTTGTTTACCTCTTTACTGCACCCATATTTCCAGAGAGCAAGAAAACCCTCCAACATTCTACTGTTCATCATCTCTCCCATTCTCTTCACAACAATGGCGGATTCTACATCAGTTCACGCTACTTCACACATCTTGCCGATTCGTCCCAAGCAAACTTTGATCATTGATCTCACTCCTCAAGCATACGACGCTTTCATGTTCCCCATTATCGAATGCCTGAAGTATTCGCCGATTGCTCCTGCTCTCACCAGAGCTGAAGCAGTTCCCATGGAGTTTCTGTCACAGATATTTGCTACTGCTCACTACGACAAGGTCGTCGACCGGATTTTCTTCGACGTATTCGAGCACAAGGCGTCGATTTCCAAGCAGAGATTCTGCTCTCTGTTAGGGTTTGAACCTGATTCATCGCGGGTTAACCCTGAAACCATCCCAATGGGTCATCTTTTTAACATGTTCTACAACATGGGGTACACTGAGGTGCTCACAACGGTCACGAAATTCAAGAAATCGTGCCTGCCCCCTCAGTGGAATGGATTGTTTACAGTGCTTTTCAAGGGGTTGTCTGAAAGAAGTGCTGGATCAGACGGGGCAAGTCGTCTGTTCCTTTCAATCATGTACGGGGTCTACAATGGAATCAATCTGGACACTCTCTCTCATGCGTAATCATCGGCATTAACAACTGTCACGCGTCAATCGCCTCCGAAAAACTCTTCGTTTTTCACTCGAAGATTTGGGAAAGATTCTTTTCTCTCCTTTACCCACAGTATAAAAGGTAACGTAACCCTTTGTTTACCTCTTTACTGCACCCATATTTCCAGAGAGCAAGAAAACCCTCCAACATTCTACTGTTCATCATCTCTCCCATTCTCTTCACAACAATGGCGGATTCTACATCAGTTCACGCTACTTCACACATCTTGCCGATTCGTCCCCAGCAAACTTTGATCATTGATCTCACTCCTCAAGCATACGACGCTTTCATGTTCCCCATTATCGAATGCCTGAAGTATTCGCCGATTGCTCCTGCTCTCACCAGAGCTGAAGCAGTTCCCATGGAGTTTCTGTCACAGATATTTGCTACTGCTCACTACGACAAGGTCGTCGACCGGATTTTCTTCGACGTATTCGAGCACAAGGCATCGATTTCCAAGCAGAGATTCTGCTCTCTGTTAGGGTTTGAACCTGATTCATCGCGGGTTAGCCCTGAAACCATCCCAATGGGTCATCTTTTTAACATGTTCTACAACATGGGGTACACTGAGGTGCTCACAGCGGTCACGAAATTCAAGAAATCGTGCCTGCCCCCTCAGTGGAATGGATTGTTTACAGTGCTTTTCAAGGGGTTGTCTGAAAGAAGTGCTGGATCAGACGGGGCAAGTCGTCTGTTCCTTTCAATCATGTACGGGGTCTACAATGGAATCAATCTGGACACTCTCTCTCATGCGTAATCATCGGCATTAACAACTGTCACGCGTCAATCGCCTCCGAAAAACTCTTCGTTTTTCACTCGAAGATTTGGGAAAGATTCTTTTCTCTCCTTTACCCACAGTATAAAAGGTAACGTAACCCTTTGTTTACCTCTTTACTGCACCCATATTTCCAGAGAGCAAGAAAACCCTCCAACATTCTACTGTTCATCATCTCTCCCATTCTCTTCACAACAATGGCGGATTCTACATCAGTTCACGCTACTTCACACATCTTGCCGATTCGTCCCAAGCAAACTTTGATCATTGATCTCACTCCTCAAGCATACGACGCTTTCATGTTCCCCATTATCGAATGCCTGAAGTATTCGCCGATTGCTCCTGCTCTCACCAGAGCTGAAGCAGTTCCCATGGAGTTTCTGTCACAGATATTTGCTACTGCTCACTACGACAAGGTCGTCGACCGGATTTTCTTCGACGTATTCGAGCACAAGGCGTCGATTTCCAAGCAGAGATTCTGCTCTCTGTTAGGGTTTGAACCTGATTCATCGCGGGTTAACCCTGAAACCATCCCAATGGGTCATCTTTTTAACATGTTCTACAACATGGGGTACACTGAGGTGCTCACAACGGTCACGAAATTCAAGAAATCGTGCCTGCCCCCTCAGTGGAATGGATTGTTTACAGTGCTTTTCAAGGGGTTGTCTGAAAGAAGTGCTGGATCAGACGGGGCAAGTCGTCTGTTCCTTTCAATCATGTACGGGGTCTACAATGGAATCAATCTGGACACTCTCTCTCATGCGTAATCATCGGCATTAACAACTGTCACGCGTCAATCGCCTCCGAAAAACTCTTCGTTTTTCACTCGAAGATTTGGGAAAGATTCTTTTCTCTCCTTTACCCACAGTATAAAAGGTAACGTAACCCTTTGTTTACCTCTTTACTGCACCCATATTTCCAGAGAGCAAGAAAACCCTCCAACATTCTACTGTTCATCATCTCTCCCATTCTCTTCACAACAATGGCGGATTCTACATCAGTTCACGCTACTTCACACATCTTGCCGATTCGTCCCCAGCAAACTTTGATCATTGATCTCACTCCTCAAGCATACGACGCTTTCATGTTCCCCATTATCGAATGCCTGAAGTATTCGCCGATTGCTCCTGCTCTCACCAGAGCTGAAGCAGTTCCCATGGAGTTTCTGTCACAGATATTTGCTACTGCTCACTACGACAAGGTCGTCGACCGGATTTTCTTCGACGTATTCGAGCACAAGGCATCGATTTCCAAGCAGAGATTCTGCTCTCTGTTAGGGTTTGAACCTGATTCATCGCGGGTTAGCCCTGAAACCATCCCAATGGGTCATCTTTTTAACATGTTCTACAACATGGGGTACACTGAGGTGCTCACAGCGGTCACGAAATTCAAGAAATCGTGCCTGCCCCCTCAGTGGAATGGATTGTTTACAGTGCTTTTCAAGGGGTTGTCTGAAAGAAGTGCTGGATCAGACGGGGCAAGTCGTCTGTTCCTTTCAATCATGTACGGGGTCTACAATGGAATCAATCTGGACACTCTCTCTTATGCGTAATCATCGGCATTAACAACTGTCACGCGTCAATCGCCTCCGAAAAACTCTTCGTTTTTCACTCGAAGATTTGGGAAAGATTCTTTTCTCTCCTTTACCCACAGTATAAAAGGTAACGTAACCCTTTGTTTACCTCTTTACTGCACCCATATTTCCAGAGAGCAAGAAAACCCTCCAACATTCTACTGTTCATCATCTCTCCCATTCTCTTCACAACAATGGCGGATTCTACATCAGTTCACGCTACTTCACACATCTTGCCGATTCGTCCCAAGCAAACTTTGATCATTGATCTCACTCCTCAAGCATACGACGCTTTCATGTTCCCCATTATCGAATGCCTGAAGTATTCGCCGATTGCTCCTGCTCTCACCAGAGCTGAAGCAGTTCCCATGGAGTTTCTGTCACAGATATTTGCTACTGCTCACTACGACAAGGTCGTCGACCGGATTTTCTTCGACGTATTCGAGCACAAGGCGTCGATTTCCAAGCAGAGATTCTGCTCTCTGTTAGGGTTTGAACCTGATTCATCGCGGGTTAACCCTGAAACCATCCCAATGGGTCATCTTTTTAACATGTTCTACAACATGGGGTACACTGAGGTGCTCACAACGGTCACGAAATTCAAGAAATCGTGCCTGCCCCCTCAGTGGAATGGATTGTTTACAGTGCTTTTCAAGGGGTTGTCTGAAAGAAGTGCTGGATCAGACGGGGCAAGTCGTCTGTTCCTTTCAATCATGTACGGGGTCTACAATGGAATCAATCTGGACACTCTCTCTCATGCGTAATCATCGGCATTAACAACTGTCACGCGTCAATCGCCTCCGAAAAACTCTTCGTTTTTCACTCGAAGATTTGGGAAAGATTCTTTTCTCTCCTTTACCCACAGTATAAAAGGTAACGTAACCCTTTGTTTACCTCTTTACTGCACCCATATTTCCAGAGAGCAAGAAAACCCTCCAACATTCTACTGTTCATCATCTCTCCCATTCTCTTCACAACAATGGCGGATTCTACATCAGTTCACGCTACTTCACACATCTTGCCGATTCGTCCCCAGCAAACTTTGATCATTGATCTCACTCCTCAAGCATACGACGCTTTCATGTTCCCCATTATCGAATGCCTGAAGTATTCGCCGATTGCTCCTGCTCTCACCAGAGCTGAAGCAGTTCCCATGGAGTTTCTGTCACAGATATTTGCTACTGCTCACTACGACAAGGTCGTCGACCGGATTTTCTTCGACGTATTCGAGCACAAGGCATCGATTTCCAAGCAGAGATTCTGCTCTCTGTTAGGGTTTGAACCTGATTCATCGCGGGTTAACCCTGAAACCATCCCAATGGGTCATCTTTTTAACATGTTCTACAACATGGGGTACACTGAGGTGCTCACAGCGGTCACGAAATTCAAGAAATCGTGCCTGCCCCCTCAGTGGAATGGATTGTTTACAGTGCTTTTCAAGGGGTTGTCTGAAAGAAGTGCTGGATCAGACGGGGCAAGTCGTCTGTTCCTTTCAATCATGTACGGGGTCTACAATGGAATCAATCTGGACACTCTCTCTCATGCGTAATCATCGGCATTAACAACTGTCACGCGTCAATCGCCTCCGAAAAACTCTTCGTTTTTCACTCGAAGATTTGGGAAAGATTCTTTTCTCTCCTTTACCCACAGTATAAAAGGTAACGTAACCCTTTGTTTACCTCTTTACTGCACCCATATTTCCAGAGAGCAAGAAAACCCTCCAACATTCTACTGTTCATCATCTCTCCCATTCTCTTCACAACAATGGCGGATTCTACATCAGTTCACGCTACTTCACACATCTTGCCGATTCGTCCCCAGCAAAGTTTGATGATTGATCTCACTCCTCAAGCATACGACGCTTTCATGTTCCCCATTATCGAATGCCTGAAGTATTCGCCGATTGCTCCTGCTCTCACCAGAGCTGAAGCAGTTCCCATGGAGTTTCTGTCACAGATATTTGCTACTGCTCACTACGACAAGGTCGTCGACCGGATTTTCTTCGACGTATTCGAGCACAAGGCGTCGATTTCCAAGCAGAGATTCTGCTCTCTGTTAGGGTTTGAACCTGATTCATCGCGGGTTAACCCTGAAACCATCCCAATGGGTCATCTTTTTAACATGTTCTACAACATGGGGTACACTGAGGTGCTCACAACGGTCACGAAATTCAAGAAATCGTGCCTGCCCCCTCAGTGGAATGGATTGTTTACAGTGCTTTTCAAGGGGTTGTCTGAAAGAAGTGCTGGATCAGACGGGGCAAGTCGTCTGTTCCTTTCAATCATGTACGGGGTCTACAATGGAATCAATCTGGACACTCTCTCTCATGCGTAATCATCGGCATTAACAACTGTCACGCGTCAATCGCCTCCGAAAAACTCTTCGTTTTTCACTCGAAGATTTGGGAAAGATTCTTTTCTCTCCTTTACCCACAGTATAAAAGGTAACGTAACCCTTTGTTTACCTCTTTACTGCACCCATATTTCCAGAGAGCAAGAAAACCCTCCAACATTCTACTGTTCATCATCTCTCCCATTCTCTTCACAACAATGGCGGATTCTACATCAGTTCACGCTACTTCACACATCTTGCCGATTCGTCCCCAGCAAACTTTGATCATTGATCTCACTCCTCAAGCATACGACGCTTTCATGTTCCCCATTATCGAATGCCTGAAGTATTCGCCGATTGCTCCTGCTCTCACCAGAGCTGAAGCAGTTCCGATGGAGTTTCTGTCACAGATATTTGCTACTGCTCACTACGACAAGGTCGTCGACCGGATTTTCTTCGACGTATTCGAGCACAAGGCGTCGATTTCCAAGCAGAGATTCTGCTCTCTGTTAGGATTTGAACCTGATTCATCGCGGGTTAACCCTGAAACCATCCCAATGGGTCATCTTTTTAACATGTTCTACAACATGGGGTACACTCAGGTGCTCACAACGGTCACGAAATTCAAGAAATCGTGCCTGCCCCCTCAGTGGAATGGATTGTTTACAGTGCTTTTCAAGGGGTTGTCTGAAAGAAGTGCTGGATCAGATGGGGCAAGTCGTCTGTTCCTTTCAATCATGTACGGGGTCTACAATGGAATCAATCTGGACACTCTCTCTCATGCGTAATCATCGGCATTAACAACTGTCACGCGTCAATCGCCTCCGAAAAACTCTTCGTTTTTCACTCGAAGATTTGGGAAAGATTCTTTTCTCTCCTTTACCCACAGTATAAAAGGTAACGTAACCCTTTGTTTACCTCTTTACTGCACCCATATTTCCAGAGAGCAAGAAAACCCTCCAACATTCTACTATTCATCATCTCTCCCATTCTCTTCACAACAATGGCGGATTCTACATCAGTTCACGCTACTTCACACATCTTGCCGATTCGTCCCAAGCAAACTTTGATCATTGATCTCACTCCTCAAGCATACGACGCTTTCATGTTCCCCATTATCGAATGCCTGAAGTATTCGCCGATTGCTCCTGCTCTCACCAGAGCTGAAGCAGTTCCCATGGAGTTTCTGTCACAGATATTTGCTACTGCTCACTACGACAAGGTCGTCGACCGGATTTTCTTCGACGTATTCGAGCACAAGGCGTCGATTTCCAAGCAGAGATTCTGCTCTCTGTTAGGGTTTGAACCTGATTCATCGCGGGTTAACCCTGAAACCATCCCAATGGGTCATCTTTTTAACATGTTCTACAACATGGGGTACACTGAGGTGCTCACAACGGTCACGAAATTCAAGAAATCGTGCCTGCCCCCTCAGTGGAATGGATTGTTTACAGTGCTTTTCAAGGGGTTGTCTGAAAGAAGTGCTGGATCAGACGGGGCAAGTCGTCTGTTCCTTTCAATCATGTACGGGGTCTACAATGGAATCAATCTGGACACTCTCTCTCATGCGTAATCATCGGCATTAACAACTGTCACGCGTCAATCGCCTCCGAAAAACTCTTCGTTTTTCACTCGAAGATTTGGGAAAGATTCTTTTCTCTCCTTTACCCACAGTATAAAAGGTAACGTAACCCTTTGTTTACCTCTTTACTGCACCCATATTTCCAGAGAGCAAGAAAACCCTCCAACATTCTACTGTTCATCATCTCTCCCATTCTCTTCACAACAATGGCGGATTCTACATCAGTTCACGCTACTTCACACATCTTGCCGATTCGTCCCCAGCAAACTTTGATCATTGATCTCACTCCTCAAGCATACGACGCTTTCATGTTCCCCATTATCGAATGCCTGAAGTATTCGCCGATTGCTCCTGCTCTCACCAGAGCTGAAGCAGTTCCCATGGAGTTTCTGTCACAGATATTTGCTACTGCTCACTACGACAAGGTCGTCGACCGGATTTTCTTCGACGTATTCGAGCACAAGGCGTCGATTTCCAAGCAGAGATTCTGCTCTCTGTTAGGGTTTGAACCTGATTCATCGCGGGTTAACCCTGAAACCATCCCAATGGGTCATCTTTTTAACATGTTCTACAACATGGGGTACACTGAGGTGCTCACAGCGGTCACGAAATTCAAGAAATCGTGCCTGCCCCCTCAGTGGAATGGATTGTTTACAGTGCTTTTCAAGGGGTTGTCTGAAAGAAGTGCTGGATCAGACGGGGCAAGTCGTCTGTTCCTTTCAATCATGTACGGGGTCTACAATGGAATCAATCTGGACACTCTCTCTCATGCGTAATCATCGGCATTAACAACTGTCACGCGTCAATCGCCTCCGAAAAACTCTTCGTTTTTCACTCGAAGATTTGGGAAAGATTCTTTTCTCTCCTTTACCCACAGTATAAAAGGTAACGTAACCCTTTGTTTACCTCTTTACTGCACCCATATTTCCAGAGAGCAAGAAAACCCTCCAACATTCTACTGTTCATCATCTCTCCCATTCTCTTCACAACAATGGCGGATTCTACATCAGTTCACGCTACTTCACACATCTTGCCGATTCGTCCCCAGCAAAGTTTGATCATTGATCTCACTCCTCAAGCATACGACGCTTTCATGTTCCCCATTATCGAATGCCTGAAGTATTCGCCGATTGCTCCTGCTCTCACCAGAGCTGAAGCAGTTCCCATGGAGTTTCTGTCACAGATATTTGCTACTGCTCACTACGACAAGGTCGTCGACCGGATTTTCTTCGACGTATTCGAGCACAAGGCGTCGATTTCCAAGCAGAGATTCTGCTCTCTGTTAGGGTTTGAACCTGATTCATCGCGGGTTAACCCTGAAACCATCCCAATGGGTCATCTTTTTAACATGTTCTACAACATGGGGTACACTGAGGTGCTCACAACGGTCACGAAATTCAAGAAATCGTGCCTGCCCCCTCAGTGGAATGGATTGTTTACAGTGCTTTTAAAGGGGTTGTCTGAAAGAAGTGCTGGATCAGACGGGGCAAGTCGTCTGTTCCTTTCAATCATGTACGGGGTCTACAATGGAATCAATCTGGACACTCTCTCTCATGCGTAATCATCGGCATTAACAACTGTCACGCGTCAATCGCCTCCGAAAAACTCTTCGTTTTTCACTCGAAGATTTGGGAAAGATTCTTTTCTCTCCTTTACCCACAGTATAAAAGGTAACGTAACCCTTTGTTTACCTCTTTACTGCACCCATATTTCCAGAGAGCAAGAAAACCCTCCAACATTCTACTGTTCATCATCTCTCCCATTCTCTTCACAACAATGGCGGATTCTACATCAGTTCACGCTACTTCACACATCTTGCCGATTCGTCCCCAGCAAAGTTTGATCATTGATCTCACTCCTCAAGCATACGACGCTTTCATGTTCCCCATTATCGAATGCCTGAAGTATTCGCCGATTGCTCCTGCTCTCACCAGAGCTGAAGCAGTTCCCATGGAGTTTCTGTCACAGATATTTGCTACTGCTCACTACGACAAGGTCGTCGACCGGATTTTCTTCGACGTATTCGAGCACAAGGCGTCGATTTCCAAGCAGAGATTCTGCTCTCTGTTAGGGTTTGAACCTGATTCATCGCGGGTTAACCCTGAAACCATCCCAATGGGTCATCTTTTTAACATGTTCTACAACATGGGGTACACTGAGGTGCTCACAGCGGTCACGAAATTCAAGAAATCGTGCCTGCCCCCTCAGTGGAATGGATTGTTTACAGTGCTTTTCAAGGGGTTGTCTGAAAGAAGTGCTGGATCAGACGGGGCAAGTCGTCTGTTCCTTTCAATCATGTACGGGGTCTACAATGGAATCAATCTGGACACTCTCTCTCATGCGTAATCATCGGCATTAACAACTGTCACGCGTCAATCGCCTCCGAAAAACTCTTCGTTTTTCACTCGAAGATTTGGGAAAGATTCTTTTCTCTCCTTTACCCACAGTATAAAAGGTAACGTAACCCTTTGTTTACCTCTTTACTGCACCCATATTTCCAGAGAGCAAGAAAACCCTCCAACATTCTACTGTTCATCATCTCTCCCATTCTCTTCACAACAATGGCGGATTCTACATCAGTTCACGCTACTTCACACATCTTGCCGATTCGTCCCCAGCAAACTTTGATCATTGATCTCACTCCTCAAGCATACGACGCTTTCATGTTCCCCATTATCGAATGCCTGAAGTATTCGCCGATTGCTCCTGCTCTCACCAGAGCTGAAGCAGTTCCCATGGAGTTTCTGTCACAGATATTTGCTACTGCTCACTACGACAAGGTCGTCGACCGGATTTTCTTCGACGTATTCGAGCACAAGGCGTCGATTTCCAAGCAGAGATTCTGCTCTCTGTTAGGGTTTGAACCTGATTCATCGCGGGTTAACCCTGAAACCATCCCAATGGGTCATCTTTTTAACATGTTCTACAACATGGGGTACACTGAGGTGCTCACAACGGTCACGAAATTCAAGAAATCGTGCCTGCCCCCTCAGTGGAATGGATTGTTTACAGTGCTTTTAAAGGGGTTGTCTGAAAGAAGTGCTGGATCAGACGGGCAAGTCGTCTGTTCCTTTCAATCATGTACGGGGTCTACAATGGAATCAATCTGGACACTCTCTCTCATGCGTAATCATCGGCATTAACAACTGTCACGCGTCAATCGCCTCCGAAAAACTCTTCGTTTTTCACTCGAAGATTTGGGAAAGATTCTTTTCTCTCCTTTACCCACAGTATAAAAGGTAACGTAACCCTTTGTTTACCTCTTTACTGCACCCATATTTCCAGAGAGCAAGAAAACCCTCCAACATTCTACTGTTCATCATCTCTCCCATTCTCTTCACAACAATGGCGGATTCTACATCAGTTCACGCTACTTCACACATCTTGCCGATTCGTCCCCAGCAAACTTTGATCATTGATCTCACTCCTCAAGCATACGACGCTTTCATGTTCCCCATTATCGAATGCCTGAAGTATTCGCCGATTGCTCCTGCTCTCACCAGAGCTGAAGCAGTTCCGATGGAGTTTCTGTCATAGATATTTGCTACTGCTCACTACGACAAGGTCGTCGACCGGATTTTCTTCGACGTATTCGAGCACAAGGCGTCGATTTCCAAGCAGAGATTCTGCTCTCTGTTAGGGTTTGAACCTGATTCATCGCGGGTTAACCCTGAAACCATCCCAATGGGTCATCTTTTTAACATGTTCTACAACATGGGGTACACTCAGGTGCTCACAACGGTCACGAAATTCAAGAAATCGTGCCTGCCCCCTCAGTGGAATGGATTGTTTACAGTGCTTTTCAAGGGGTTGTCTGAAAGAAGTGTTGGATCAGATGGGGCAAGTCGTCTGTTCCTTTCAATCATGTACGGGGTCTACAATGGAATCAATCTGGACACTCTCTCTCATGCGTAATCATCGGCATTAACAACTGTCACGCGTCAATCGCCTCCGAAAAACTCTTCGTTTTTCACTCGAAGATTTGGGAAAGATTCTTTTCTCTCCTTTACCCACAGTATAAAAGGTAACGTAACCCTTTGTTTACCTCTTTACTGCACCCATATTTCCAGAGAGCAAGAAAACCCTCCAACATTCTACTGTTCATCATCTCTCCCATTCTCTTCACAACAATGGCGGATTCTACATCAGTTCACGCTACTTCACACATCTTGCCGATTCGTCCCAAGCAAACTTTGATCATTGATCTCACTCCTCAAGCATACGACGCTTTCATGTTCCCCATTATCGAATGCCTGAAGTATTCGCCGATTGCTCCTGCTCTCACCAGAGCTGAAGCAGTTCCCATGGAGTTTCTGTCACAGATATTTGCTACTGCTCACTACGACAAGGTCGTCGACCGGATTTTCTTTGACGTATTCGAGCACAAGGCGTCGATTTCCAAGCAGAGATTCTGCTCTCTGTTAGGGTTTGAACCTGATTCATCGGGGGTTAACCCTGAAACCATCCCAATGGGTCATCTTTTTAACATGTTCTACAACATGGGGTACACTCAGGTGCTCACAACGGTCACGAAATTCAAGAAATCGTGCCTGCCCCCTCAGTGGAATGGATTGTTTACAGTGCTTTTCAAGGGGTTGTCTGAAAGAAGTGCTGGATCAGACGGGGCAAGTCGTCTGTTCCTTTCAATCATGTACGGGGTCTACAATGGAATCAATCTGGACACTCTCTCTCATGCGTAATCATCGGCATTAACAACTGTCACGCGTCAATCGCCTCCGAAAAACTCTTCGTTTTTCACTCGAAGATTTGGGAAAGATTCTTTTCTCTCCTTTACCCACAGTATAAAAGGTAACGTAACCCTTTGTTTACCTCTTTACTGCACCCATATTTCCAGAGAGCAAGAAAACCCTCCAACATTCTACTGTTCATCATCTCTCCCATTCTCTTCACAACAATGGCGGATTCTACATCAGTTCACGCTACTTCACACATCTTGCCGATTCGTCCCCAGCAAAGTTTGATCATTGATCTCACTCCTCAAGCATACGACGCTTTCATGTTCCCCATTATCGAATGCCTGAAGTATTCGCCGATTGCTCCTGCTCTCACCAGAGCTGAAGCAGTTCCCATGGAGTTTCTGTCACAGATATTTGCTACTGCTCACTACGACAAGGTCGTCGACCGAATTTTCTTCGACGTATTTGAGCACAAGGCGTCGAATTCCAAGCAGAGATTCTGCTCTCTGTTAGGGTTTGAACCTGATTCATCGCGGGTTAACCCTGAAACCATCCCAATGGGTCATCTTTTTAACATGTTCTACAACATGGGGTACACTGAGGTGCTCACAACGGTCACGAAATTCAAGAAATCGTGCCTGCCCCCTCAGTGGAATGGATTGTTTACAGTGCTTTTCAAGGGGTTGTCTGAAAGAAGTGCTGGATCAGACGGGGCAAGTCGTCTGTTCCTTTCAATCATGTACGGGGTCTACAATGGAATCAATCTGGACACTCTCTCTCATGCGTAATCATCGGCATTAACAACTGTCACGCGTCAATCGCCTCCGAAAAACTCTTCGTTTTTCACTCGAAGATTTGGGAAAGATTCTTTTCTCTCCTTTACCCACAGTATAAAAGGTAACGTAACCCTTTGTTTACCTCTTTACTGCACCCATATTTCCAGAGAGCAAGAAAACCCTCCAACATTCTACTGTTCATCATCTCTCCCATTCTCTTCACAACAATGGCGGATTCTACATCAGTTCACGCTACTTCACACATCTTGCCGATTCGTCCCCAGCAAAGATTGATCATTGATCTCACTCCTCAAGCATACGACGCTTTCATGTTCCCCATTATCGAATGCCTGAAGTATTCGCCGATTGCTCCTGCTCTCACCAGAGCTGAAGCAGTTCCCATGGAGTTTCTGTCACAGATATTTGCTACTGCTCACTACGACAAGGTCGTCGACCGAATTTTCTTCGACGTATTTGAGCACAAGGCGTCGAATTCCAAGCAGAGATTCTGCTCTCTGTTAGGGTTTGAACCTGATTCATCGCGGGTTAACCCTGAAACCATCCCAATGGGTCATCTTTTTAACATGTTCTACAACATGGGGTACACTGAGGTGCTCACAACGGTCACGAAATTCAAGAAATCGTGCCTGCCCCCTCAGTGGAATGGATTGTTTACAGTGCTTTTCAAGGGGTTGTCTGAAAGAAGTGCTGGATCAGACGGGGCAAGTCGTCTGTTCCTTTCAATCATGTACGGGGTCTACAATGGAATCAATCTGGACACTCTCTCTCATGCGTAATCATCGGCATTAACAACTGTCACGCGTCAATCGCCTCCGAAAAACTCTTCGTTTTTCACTCGAAGATTTGGGAAAGATTCTTTTCTCTCCTTTACCCACAGTATAAAAGGTAACGTAACCCTTTGTTTACCTCTTTACTGCACCCATATTTCCAGAGAGCAAGAAAACCCTCCAACATTCTACTGTTCATCATCTCTCCCATTCTCTTCACAACAATGGCGGATTCTACATCAGTTCACGCTACTTCACACATCTTGCCGATTCGTCCCCAGCAAAGATTGATCATTGATCTCACTCCTCAAGCATACGACGCTTTCATGTTCCCCATTATCGAATGCCTGAAGTATTCGCCGATTGCTCCTGCTCTCACCAGAGCTGAAGCAGTTCCCATGGAGTTTCTGTCACAGATATTTGCTACTGCTCACTACGACAAGGTCGTCGACCGAATTTTCTTCGACGTATTTGAGCAAAAGGCGTCGAATTCCAAGCAGAGATTCTGCTCTCTGTTAGGGTTTGAACCTGATTCATCGCGGGTTAACCCTGAAACCATCCCAATGGGTCATCTTTTTAACATGTTCTACAACATGGGGTACACTGAGGTGCTCACAACGGTCACGAAATTCAAGAAATCGTGCCTGCCCCCTCAGTGGAATGGATTGTTTACAGTGCTTTTCAAGGGGTTGTCTGAAAGAAGTGCTGGATCAGACGGGGCAAGTCGTCTGTTCCTTTCAATCATGTACGGGGTCTACAATGGAATCAATCTGGACACTCTCTCTCATGCGTAATCATCGGCATTAACAACTGTCACGCGTCAATCGCCTCCGAAAAACTCTTCGTTTTTCACTCGAAGATTTGGGAAAGATTCTTTTCTCTCCTTTACCCACAGTATAAAAGGTAACGTAACCCTTTGTTTACCTCTTTACTGCACCCATATTTCCAGAGAGCAAGAAAACCCTCCAACATTCTACTGTTCATCATCTCTCCCATTCTCTTCACAACAATGGCGGATTCTACATCAGTTCACGCTACTTCACACATCTTGCCGATTCGTCCCCAGCAAAGTTTGATCATTGATCTCACTCCTCAAGCATACGACGCTTTCATGTTCCCCATTATCGAATGCCTGAAGTATTCGCCGATTGCTCCTGCTCTCACCAGAGCTGAAGCAGTTCCCATGGAGTTTCTGTCACAGATATTTGCTACTGCTCACTACGACAAGGTCGTCGACCGAATTTTCTTCGACGTATTTGAGCACAAGGCGTCGATTTCCAAGCAGAGATTCTGCTCTCTGTTAGGGTTTGAACCTGATTCATCGCGGGTTAACCCTGAAACCATCCCAATGGGTCATCTTTTTAACATGTTCTACAACATGGGGTACACTGAGGTGCTCACAACGGTCACGAAATTCAAGAAATCGTGTCTGCCCCCTCAGTGGAATGGATTGTTTACAGTGCTTTTCAAGGGGTTGTCTGAAAGAAGTGCTGGATCAGACGGGGCAAGTCGTCTGTTCCTTTCAATCATGTACGGGGTCTACAATGGAATCAATCTGGACACTCTCTCTCATGCGTAATCATCGGCATTAACAACTGTCACGCGTCAATCGCCTCCGAAAAACTCTTCGTTTTTCACTCGAAGATTTGGGAAAGATTCTTTTCTCTCCTTTACCCACAGTATAAAAGGTAACGTAACCCTTTGTTTACCTCTTTACTGCACCCATATTTCCAGAGAGCAAGAAAACCCTCCAACATTCTACTGTTCATCATCTCTCCCATTCTCTTCACAACAATGGCGGATTCTACATCAGTTCACGCTACTTCACACATCTTGCCGATTCGTCCCCAGCAAAGTTTGATCATTGATCTCACTCCTCAAGCATACGACGCTTTCATGTTCCCCATTATCGAATGCCTGAAGTATTCGCCGATTGCTCCTGCTCTCACCAGAGCTGAAGCAGTTCCCATGGAGTTTCTGTCACAGATATTTGCTACTGCTCACTACGACAAGGTCGTCGACCGAATTTTCTTCGACGTATTTGAGCACAAGGCGTCGAATTCCAAGCAGAGATTCTGCTCTCTGTTAGGGTTTGAACCTGATTCATCGCGGGTTAACCCTGAAACCATCCCAATGGGTCATCTTTTTAACATGTTCTACAACATGGGGTACACTGAGGTGCTCACAACGGTCACGAAATTCAAGAAATCGTGCCTGCCCCCTCAGTGGAATGGATTGTTTACAGTGCTTTTCAAGGGGTTGTCTGAAAGAAGTGCTGGATCAGACGGGGCAAGTCGTCTGTTCCTTTCAATCATGTACGGGGTCTACAATGGAATCAATCTGGACACTCTCTCTCATGCGTAATCATCGGCATTAACAACTGTCACGCGTCAATCGCCTCCGAAAAACTCTTCGTTTTTCACTCGAAGATTTGGGAAAGATTCTTTTCTCTCCTTTACCCACAGTATAAAAGGTAACGTAACCCTTTGTTTACCTCTTTACTGCACCCATATTTCCAGAGAGCAAGAAAACCCTCCAACATTCTACTGTTCATCATCTCTCCCATTCTCTTCACAACAATGGCGGATTCTACATCAGTTCACGCTACTTCACACATCTTGCCGATTCGTCCCCAGCAAAGTTTGATCATTGATCTCACTCCTCAAGCATACGACGCTTTCATGTTCCCCATTATCGAATGCCTGAAGTATTCGCCGATTGCTCCTGCTCTCACCAGAGCTGAAGCAGTTCCCATGGAGTTTCTGTCACAGATATTTGCTACTGCTCACTACGACAAGGTCGTCGACCGAATTTTCTTCGACGTATTTGAGCACAAGGCGTCGAATTCCAAGCAGAGATTCTGCTCTCTGTTAGGGTTTGAACCTGATTCATCGCGGGTTAACCCTGAAACCATCCCAATGGGTCATCTTTTTAACATGTTCTACAACATGGGGTACACTGAGGTGCTCACAACGGTCACGAAATTCAAGAAATCGTGCCTGCCCCCTCAGTGGAATGGATTGTTTACAGTGCTTTTCAAGGGGTTGTCTGAAAGAAGTGCTGGATCAGACGGGGCAAGTCGTCTGTTCCTTTCAATCATGTACGGGGTCTACAATGGAATCAATCTGGACACTCTCTCTCATGCGTAATCATCGGCATTAACAACTGTCACGCGTCAATCGCCTCCGAAAAACTCTTCGTTTTTCACTCGAAGATTTGGGAAAGATTCTTTTCTCTCCTTTACCCACAGTATAAAAGGTAACGTAACCCTTTGTTTACCTCTTTACTGCACCCATATTTCCAGAGAGCAAGAAAACCCTCCAACATTCTACTGTTCATCATCTCTCCCATTCTCTTCACAACAATGGCGGATTCTACATCAGTTCACGCTACTTCACACATCTTGCCGATTCGTCCCCAGCAAAGATTGATCATTGATCTCACTCCTCAAGCATACGACGCTTTCATGTTCCCCATTATCGAATGCCTGAAGTATTCGCCGATTGCTCCTGCTCTCACCAGAGCTGAAGCAGTTCCCATGGAGTTTCTGTCACAGATATTTGCTACTGCTCACTACGACAAGGTCGTCGACCGAATTTTCTTCGACGTATTTGAGCACAAGGCGTCGAATTCCAAGCAGAGATTCTGCTCTCTGTTAGGGTTTGAACCTGATTCATCGCGGGTTAACCCTGAAACCATCCCAATGGGTCATCTTTTTAACATGTTCTACAACATGGGGTACACTGAGGTGCTCACAACGGTCACGAAATTCAAGAAATCGTGCCTGCCCCCTCAGTGGAATGGATTGTTTACAGTGCTTTTCAAGGGGTTGTCTGAAAGAAGTGCTGGATCAGACGGGGCAAGTCGTCTGTTCCTTTCAATCATGTACGGGGTCTACAATGGAATCAATCTGGACACTCTCTCTCATGCGTAATCATCGGCATTAACAACTGTCACGCGTCAATCGCCTCCGAAAAACTCTTCGTTTTTCACTCGAAGATTTGGGAAAGATTCTTTTCTCTCCTTTACCCACAGTATAAAAGGTAACGTAACCCTTTGTTTACCTCTTTACTGCACCCATATTTCCAGAGAGCAAGAAAACCCTCCAACATTCTACTGTTCATCATCTCTCCCATTCTCTTCACAACAATGGCGGATTCTACATCAGTTCACGCTACTTCACACATCTTGCCGATTCGTCCCCAGCAAAGTTTGATCATTGATCTCACTCCTCAAGCATACGACGCTTTCATGTTCCCCATTATCGAATGCCTGAAGTATTCGCCGATTGCTCCTGCTCTCACCAGAGCTGAAGCAGTTCCCATGGAGTTTCTGTCACAGATATTTGCTACTGCTCACTACGACAAGGTCGTCGACCGAATTTTCTTCGACGTATTTGAGCACAAGGCGTCGATTTCCAAGCAGAGATTCTGCTCTCTGTTAGGGTTTGAACCTGATTCATCGCGGGTTAACCCTGAAACCATCCCAATGGGTCATCTTTTTAACATGTTCTACAACATGGGGTACACTGAGGTGCTCACAACGGTCACGAAATTCAAGAAATCGTGCCTGCCCCCTCAGTGGAATGGATTGTTTACAGTGCTTTTCAAGGGGTTGTCTGAAAGAAGTGCTGGATCAGACGGGGCAAGTAATCTGTTCCTTTCAATCATGTACGGGGTCTACAATGGAATCAATCTGGACACTCTCTCTCATGCGTAATCATCGGCATTAACAACTGTCACGCGTCAATCGCCTCCGAAAAACTCTTCGTTTTTCACTCGAAGATTTGGGAAAGATTCTTTTCTCTCCTTTACCCACAGTATAAAAGGTAACGTAACCCTTTGTTTACCTCTTTACTGCACCCATATTTCCAGAGAGCAAGAAAACCCTCCAACATTCTACTGTTCATCATCTCTCCCATTCTCTTCACAACAATGGCGGATTCTACATCAGTTCACGCTACTTCACACATCTTGCCGATTCGTCCCCAGCAAACTTTGATCATTGATCTCACTCCTCAAGCATACGACGCTTTCATGTTCCCCATTATCGAATGCCTAAAGTATTCGCCGATTGCTCCTGCTCTCACCAGAGCTGAAGCAGTTCCCATGGAGTTTCTGTCACAGATATTTGCTACTGCTCACTACGACAAGGTCGTCGACCGAATTTTCTTCGACGTATTTGAGCACAAGGCGTCGAATTCCAAGCAGAGATTCTGCTCTCTGTTAGGGTTTGAACCTGATTCATCGCGGGTTAACCCTGAAACCATCCCAATGGGTCATCTTTTTAACATGTTCTACAACATGGGGTACACTGAGGTGCTCACAACGGTCACGAAATTCAAGAAATCGTGCCTGCCCCCTCAGTGGAATGGATTGTTTACAGTGCTTTTCAAGGGGTTGTCTGAAAGAAGTGCTGGATCAGACGGGGCAAGTCGTCTGTTCCTTTCAATCATGTACGGGGTCTACAATGGAATCAATCTGGACACTCTCTCTCATGCGTAATCATCGGCATTAACAACTGTCACGCGTCAATCGCCTCCGAAAAACTCTTCGTTTTTCACTCGAAGATTTGGGAAAGATTCTTTTCTCTCCTTTACCCACAGTATAAAAGGTAACGTAACCCTTTGTTTACCTCTTTACTGCACCCATATTTCCAGAGAGCAAGAAAACCCTCCAACATTCTACTGTTCATCATCTCTCCCATTCTCTTCACAACAATGGCGGATTCTACATCAGTTCACGCTACTTCACACATCTTGCCGATTCGTTCCCAGCAAAGTTTGATCATTGATCTCACTCCTCAAGCATACGACGCTTTCATGTTCCCCATTATCGAATGCCTGAAGTATTCGCCGATTGCTCCTGCTCTCACCAGAGCTGAAGCAGTTCCCATGGAGTTTCTGTCACAGATATTTGCTACTGCTCACTACGACAAGGTCGTCGACCGGATTTTCTTCGACGTATTCGAGCACAAGGCGTCGATTTCCAAGCAGAGATTCTGCTCTCTGTTAGGGTTTGAACCTGATTCATCGCGGGTTAACCCTGAAACCATCCCAATGGGTCATCTTTTTAACATGTTCTACAACATGGGGTACACTGAGGTGCTCACAACGGTCACGAAATTCAAGAAATCGTGCCTGCCCCCTCAGTGGAATGGATTGTTTACAGTGCTTTTCAAGGGGTTGTCTGAAAGAAGTGCTGGATCAGACGGGGCAAGTCGTCTGTTCCTTTCAATCATGTACGGGGTCTACAATGGAATCAATCTGGACACTCTCTCTCATGCGTAATCATCGGCATTAACAACTGTGACGCGCCAATCGCCTCCGAAAAACTCTTCGTTTTTCACTCGAAGATTTGGGAAAGATTCTTTTTTCTCCTTTACCCACAGTATAAAAGGTAACGTAACCCTTTGTTTACCTCTTTACTGCACCCATATTTCCAGAGAGCAAGAAAACCCTCCAACATTCTACTGTTCATCATCTCTCCCATTCTCTTCACAACAATGGCGGATTCTACATCAGTTCACGCTACTTCACACATCTTGCCGATTCGTCCCCAGCAAACTTTGATCATTGATCTCACTCCTCAAGCATACGACGCTTTCATGTTCCCCATTATCGAATGCCTGAAGTATTCGCCGATTGCTCCTGCTCTCACCAGAGCTGAAGCAGTTCCCATGGAGTTTCTGTCACAGATATTTGCTACTGCTCACTACGACAAGGTCGTCGACCGGATTTTCTTCGACGTATTAGAGCACAAGGCGTCGATTTCCAAGCAGAGATTCTGCTCTCTGTTAGGGTTTGAACCTGATTCATCGCGGGTTAACCCTGAAACCATCCCAATGGGTCATCTTTTTAACATGTTCTACAACATGGGGTACACTGAGGTGCTCACAACGGTCACGAAATTCAAGAAATCGTGCCTGCCCCCTCAGTGGAATGGATTGTTTACAGTGCTTTTCAAGGGGTTGTCTAAAAGAAGTGCTGGATCAGACGGGGCAAGTCGTCTGTTCCTTTGATTCATGTATGGGGTCTACAATGGAATCAATCTGGACACTCTCTCTCATGCGTAATCATCGGCATTAACAACTGTCACGCGTCAATCGCCTCCGAAAAACTCTTCGTTTTTCACTCGAAGATTTGGGAAAGATTCTTTTTTCTCCTTTACCCACAGTATAAAAGGTAACGTAACCCTTTGTTTACCTCTTTACTGCACCCATATTTCCAGAGAGCAAGAAAACCCTCCAACATTCTACTGTTCATCATCTCTCCCATTCTCTTCACAATAATGGCGGATTCTACATCAGTTCACGCTACTTCACACATCTTGCCGATTCGTCCCCAGCAAACTTTGATCATTGATCTCACTCCTCAAGCATACGACGCTTTCATGTTCCCCATTATCGAATGCCTGAAGTATTCGCCGATTGCTCCTGCTCTCACCAGAGCTGAAGCAGTTCCCATGGAGTTTCTGTCACAGATATTTGCTACTGCTCACTACGACAAGGTCGTCGACCGGATTTTCTTCGACGTATTAGAGCACAAGGCGTCGATTTCCAAGCAGAGATTCTGCTCTCTGTTAGGGTTTGAACCTGATTCATCGCGGGTTAACCCTGAAACCATCCCAATGGGTCATCTTTTTAACATGTTCTACAACATGGGGTACACTGAGGTGCTCACAACGGTCACGAAATTCAAGAAATCGTGCCTGCCCCCTCAGTGGAATGGATTGTTTACAGTGCTTTTCAAGGGGTTGTCTGAAAGAAGTGCTGGATCAGACGGGGCAAGTCGTCTGTTCCTTTGATTCATGTATGGGGTCTACAATGGAATCAATCTGGACACTCTCTCTCATGCGTAATCATCGGCATTAACAACTGTCACGCGTCAATCGCCTCCGAAAAACTCTTCGTTTTTCACTCGAAGATTTGGGAAAGATTCTTTTCTCTCCTTTACCCACAGTATAAAAGGTAACGTAACCCTTTGTTTACCTCTTTACTGCACCCATATTTCCAGAGAGCAAAAAAACCCTCCAACATTCTACAGTTCATCATCTCTCCCATTCTCTTCACAACAATGGCGGATTCTACATCAGTTCACGCTACTTCACACATCTTGCCGATTCGTCCCCAGCAAAGTTTGATCATTGATCTCACTCCTCAAGCATACGACGCTTTCATGTTCCCCATTATCGAATGCCTGAAGTATTCGCCAATTGCTCCTGCTCTCACCAGAGCTGAAGCAGTTCCCATGGAGTTTCTGTCACAGATATTTGCTACTGCTCACTACGACAAGGTCGTCGACCGGATTTTCTTCGACGTATTCGAGCACAAGGCGTCGATTTCCAAGCAGAGATTCTGCTCTCTGTTAGGGTTTGAACCTGATTCATCGCGGGTTAACCCTGAAACCATCCCAATGGGTCATCTTTTTAACATGTTCTACAACATGGGGTACACTGAGGTGCTCACAACGGTCACGAAATTCAAGAAATCGTGCCTGCCCCCTCAGTGGAATGGATTGTTTACAGTGCTTTTCAAGGGGTTGTCTGAAAGAAGTGCTGGATCAGACGGGGCAAGTCGTCTGTTCCTTTCAATCATGTACGGGGTCTACAATGGAATCAATCTGGACACTCTCTCTCATGCGTAATCATCGGCATTAACAACTGTCACGCGCCAATCGCCTCCGAAAAACTCTTCGTTTTTCACTCGAAGATTTGGGAAAGATTCTTCTCTCTCCTTTACCCACAGTATAAAAGGTAACGTAACCCTTTGTTTACCTCTTTACTGCACCCATATTTCCAGAGAGCAAGAAAACCCTCCAACATTCTACTGTTCATCATCTCTCCCATTCTCTTCACAACAATGGCGGATTCTACATCAGTTCACGCTACTTCACACATCTTGCCGATTCGTCCCCAGCAAACTTTGATCATTGATCTCACTCCTCAAGCATACGACGCTTCCATGTTCCCCATTATCGAATGCCTGAAGTATTCGCCGATTGCTCCTGCTCTCACCAGAGCTGAAGCAGTTCCCATGGAGTTTCTGTCACAGATATTTGCTACTGCTCACTACGACAAGGTCGTCGACCGGATTTTCTTCGACGTATTCGAGCACAGGGCGTCGATTTCCAAGCAGATTCTGCTCTCTGTTAGGGTTTGAACCTGATTCATCGCGGGTTAACCCTGAAACCATCCCAATGGGTCATCTTTTTAACATGTTCTACAACATGGGGTACACTGAGGTGCTCACAACGGTCACGAAATTCAAGAAATCGTGCCTGCCCCCTCAGTGGAATGGATTGTTTACAGTGCTTTTCAAGGGGTTGTCTGAAAGAAGTGCTGGATCAGACGGGGCAAGTCTTCTGTTCCTTTCAATCATGTACGGGGTCTACAATGGAATCAATCTGGACACTCTCTCTCATGCGTAATCATCGGCATTAACAACTGTCACGCGTCAATCGCCTCCGAAAAACTCTTCGTTTTTCACTCGAAGATTTGGGAAATATTCTTTTCTCTCCTTTACCCACAGTATAAAAGGTAACGTAACCCTTTGTTTACCTCTTTACTGCACCCATATTTCCAGAGAGCAAGAAAACCCTCCAACATTCTACTGTTCATCATCTCTCCCATTCTCTTCACAACAATGGCGGATTCTACATCAGTTCACGCTACTTCACACATCTTGCCGATTCGTCCCCAGCAAAGTTTGATCATTGATCTCACTCCTCAAGCATACGACGCTTTCATGTTCCCCATTATCGAATGCCTGAAGTATTCGCCGATTGCTCCTGCTCTCACCAGAGCTGAAGCAGTTCCCATGGAGTTTCTGTCACAGATATTTGCTACTGCTCACTACGACAAGGTCGTCGACCGGATTTTCTTCGACGTATTCGAGCACAAGGCGTCGATTTCCAAGCAGAGATTCTGCTCTCTGTTAGGGTTTGAACCTGATTCATCGCGGGTTAACCCTGAAACCATCCCAATGGGTCATCTTTTTAACATGTTCTACAACATGGGGTACACTGAGGTGCTCACAACGGTCACGAAATTCAAGAAATCGTGCCTGCCCCCTCAGTGGAATGGATTGTTTACAGTGCTTTTCAAGGGGTTGTCTGAAAGAAGTGCTGGATCAGACGGGGCAAGTCGTCTGTTCCTTTCAATCATGTACGGGGTCTACAATGGAATCAATCTGGACACTCTCTCTCATGCGTAATCATCGGCATTAACAACTGTCACGCGCCAATCGCCTCCGAAAAACTCTTCGTTTTTCACTCGAAGATTTGGGAAAGATTCTTCTCTCTCCTTTACCCACAGTATAAAAGGTAACGTAACCCTTTGTTTACCTCTTTACTGCACCCATATTTCCAGAGAGCAAGAAAACCCTCCAACATTCTACTGTTCATCATCTCTCCCATTCTCTTCACAACAATGGCGGATTCTACATCAGTTCACGCTACTTCACACATCTTGCCGATTCGTCCCCAGCAAACTTTGATCATTGATCTCACTCCTCAAGCATACGACGCTTCCATGTTCCCCATTATCGAATGCCTGAAGTATTCGCCGATTGCTCCTGCTCTCACCAGAGCTGAAGCAGTTCCCATGGAGTTTCTGTCACAGATATTTGCTACTGCTCACTACGACAAGGTCGTCGACCGGATTTTCTTCGACGTATTCGAGCACAGGGCGTCGATTTCCAAGCAGAGATTCTGCTCTTTGTTAGGGTTTGAACCTGATTCATCGCGGGTTAACCCTGAAACCATCCCAATGGGTCATTTTTTTAACATGTTCTACAACATGGGGTACACTGAGGTGCTCACAACGGTCACGAAATTCAAGAAATCGTGCCTGCCCCCTCAGTGGAATGGATTGTTTACAGTGCTTTTCAAGGGGTTGTCTGAAAGAAGTGCTGGATCAGACGGGGCAAGTCGTCTGTTCCTTTCAATCATGTACGGGGTCTACAATGGAATCAATCTGGACACTCTCTCTCATGCGTAATCATCGGCATTAACAACTGTCACGCGTCAATCGCCTCCGAAAAACTCTTCGTTTTTCACTCGAAGATTTGGGAAAGATTCTTTTCTCTCCTTTACCCACAGTATAAAAGGTAACGTAACCCTTTGTTTACCTCTTTACTGCACCCATATTTCCAGAGAGCAAGAAAACCCTCCAACATTCTACTGTTCATCATCTCTCCCATTCTCTTCACAACAATGGCGGATTCTACATCAGTTCACGCTACTTCACACATCTTGCCGATTCGTCCCCAGCAAAGTTTGATCATTGATCTCACTCCTCAAGCATACGACGCTTTCATGTTCCCCATTATCGAATGCCTGAAGTATTCGCCGATTGCTCCTGCTCTCACCAGAGCTGAAGCAGTTCCCATGGAGTTTCTGTCACAGATATTTGCTACTGCTCACTACGACAAGGTCGTCGACCGGATTTTCTTCGACGTATTCGAGCACAAGGCGTCGATTTCCAAGCAGAGATTCTGCTCTCTGTTAGGGTTTGAACCTGATTCATCGCGGGTTAACCCTGAAACCATCCCAATGGGTCATCTTTTTAACATGTTCTACAACATGGGGTACACTGAGGTGCTCACAACGGTCACGAAATTCAAGAAATCGTGCCTGCCCCCTCAGTGGAATGGATTGTTTACAGTGCTTTTCAAGGGGTTGTCTGAAAGAAGTGCTGGATCAGACGGGGCAAGTCGTCTGTTCCTTTCAATCATGTACGGGGTCTACAATGGAATCAATCTGGACACTCTCTCTCATGCGTAATCATCGGCATTAACAACTGTCACGCGCCAATCGCCTCCGAAAAACTCTTCGTTTTTCACTCGAAGATTTGGGAAAGATTCTTCTCTCTCCTTTACCCACAGTATAAAAGGTAACGTAACCCTTTGTTTACCTCTTTACTGCACCCATATTTCCAGAGAGCAAGAAAACCCTCCAACATTCTACTGTTCATCATCTCTCCCATTCTCTTCACAACAATGGCGGATTCTACATCAGTTCACGCTACTTCACACATCTTGCCGATTCGTCCCCAGCAAACTTTGATCATTGATCTCACTCCTCAAGCATACGACGCTTCCATGTTCCCCATTATCGAATGCCTGAAGTATTCGCCGATTGCTCCTGCTCTCACCAGAGCTGAAGCAGTTCCCATGGAGTTTCTGTCACAGATATTTGCTACTGCTCACTACGACAAGGTCGTCGACCGGATTTTCTTCGACGTATTCGAGCACAGGGCGTCGATTTCCAAGCAGAGATTCTGCTCCTTGTTAGGGTTTGAACCTGATTCATCGCGGGTTAACCCTGAAACCATCCCAATGGGTCATTTTTTTAACATGTTCTACAACATGGGGTACACTGAGGTGCTCACAACGGTCACGAAATTCAAGAAATCGTGCCTGCCCCCTCAGTGGAATGGATTGTTTACAGTGCTTTTCAAGGGGTTGTCTGAAAGAAGTGCTGGATCAGACGGGGCAAGTCGTCTGTTCCTTTCAATCATGTACGGGGTCTACAATGGAATCAATCTGGACACTCTCTCTCATGCGTAATCATCGGCATTAACAACTGTCACGCGTCAATCGCCTCCGAAAAACTCTTCGTTTTTCACTCGAAGATTTGGGAAAGATTCTTTTCTCTCCTTTACCCACAGTATAAAAGGTAACGTAACCCTTTGTTTACCTCTTTACTGCACCCATATTTCCAGAGAGCAAGAAAACCCTCCAACATTCTACTGTTCATCATCTCTCCCATTCTCTTCACAACAATGGCGGATTCTACATCAGTTCACGCTACTTCACACATCTTGCCGATTCGTCCCCAGCAAAGTTTGATCATTGATCTCACTCCTCAAGCATACGACGCTTTCATGTTCCCCATTATCGAATGCCTGAAGTATTCGCCGATTGCTCCTGCTCTCACCAGAGCTGAAGCAGTTCCCATGGAGTTTCTGTCACAGATATTTGCTACTGCTCACTACGACAAGGTCGTCGACCGGATTTTCTTCGACGTATTCGAGCACAAGGCGTCGATTTCCAAGCAGAGATTCTGCTCTCTGTTAGGGTTTGAACCTGATTCATCGCGGGTTAACCCTGAAACCATCCCAATGGGTCATCTTTTTAACATGTTCTACAACATGGGGTACACTGAGGTGCTCACAACGGTCACGAAATTCAAGAAATCGTGCCTGCCCCCTCAGTGGAATGGATTGTTTACAGTGCTTTTCAAGGGGTTGTCTGAAAGAAGTGCTGGATCAGACGGGGCAAGTCGTCTGTTCCTTTCAATCATGTACGGGGTCTACAATGGAATCAATCTGGACACTCTCTCTCATGCGTAATCATCGGCATTAACAACTGTCACGCGCCAATCGCCTCCGAAAAACTCTTCGTTTTTCACTCGAAGATTTGGGAAAGATTCTTCTCTCTCCTTTACCCACAGTATAAAAGGTAACGTAACCCTTTGTTTACCTCTTTACTGCACCCATATTTCCAGAGAGCAAGAAAACCCTCCAACATTCTACTGTTCATCATCTCTCCCATTCTCTTCACAACAATGGCGGATTCTACATCAGTTCACGCTACTTCACACATCTTGCCGATTCGTCCCCAGCAAACTTTGATCATTGATCTCACTCCTCAAGCATACGACGCTTCCATGTTCCCCATTATCGAATGCCTGAAGTATTCGCCGATTGCTCCTGCTCTCACCAGAGCTGAAGCAGTTCCCATGGAGTTTCTGTCACAGATATTTGCTACTGCTCACTACGACAAGGTCGTCGACCGGATTTTCTTCGACGTATTCGAGCACAGGGCGTCGATTTCCAAGCAGAGATTCTGCTCTTTGTTAGGGTTTGAACCTGATTCATCGCGGGTTAACCCTGAAACCATCCCAATGGGTCATCTTTTTAACATGTTCTACAACATGGGGTACACTGAGGTGCTCACAACGGTCACGAAATTCAAGAAATCGTGCCTGCCCCCTCAGTGGAATGGATTGTTTACAGTGCTTTTCAAGGGGTTGTCTGAAAGAAGTGCTGGATCAGACGGGGCAAGTCGTCTGTTCCTTTCAATCATGTACGGGGTCTACAATGGAATCAATCTGGACACTCTCTCTCATGCGTAATCATCGGCATTAACAACTGTCACGCGTCAATCGCCTCCGAAAAACTCTTCGTTTTTCACTCGAAGATTTGGGAAAGATTCTTTTCTCTCCTTTACCCACAGTATAAAAGGTAACGTAACCCTTTGTTTACCTCTTTACTGCACCCATATTTCCAGAGAGCAAGAAAACCCTCCAACATTCTACTGTTCATCATCTCTCCCATTCTCTTCACAACAATGGCAGATTCTACATCAGTTCACGCTACTTCACACATCTTGCCGATTCGTCCCCAGCAAACTTTGATCATTGATCTCACTCCTCAAGCATACGACGCTTTCATGTTCCCCATTATCGAATGCCTGAAGTATTCGGCGATTGCTCCTGCTCTCACCAGAGCTGAAGCAGTTCCCATGGAGTTTCTGTCACAGATATTTGCTACTGCTCACTACGACAAGGTCGTCGACCGGATTTTCTTCGACGTATTCGAGCACAAGGCGTCGATTTCCAAGCAGAGATTCTGCTCTCTGTTAGGGTTTGAACCTGATTCATCGCGGGTTAACCCTGAAACCATCCCAATGGGTCATCTTTTTAACATGTTCTACAACATGGGGTACACTGAGGTGCTCACAACGGTCACGAAATTCAAGAAATCGTGCCTGCCCCCTCAGTGGAATGGATTGTTTACAGTGCTTTTCAAGGGGTTGTCTGAAAGAAGTGCTGGATCAGACGGGGCAAGTCGTCTGTTCCTTTCAATCATGTACGGGGTCTACAATGGAATCAATCTGGACACTCTCTCTCATGCGTAATCATCGGCATTAACAACTGTCACGCGTCAATCGCCTCCGAAAAACTCTTCGTTTTTCACTCGAAGATTTGGGAAAGATTCTTTTCTCTCCTTTACCCACAGTATAAAAGGTAACGTAACCCTTTGTTTACCTCTTTACTGCACCCATATTTCCAGAGAGCAAGAAAACCCTCCAACATTCTACTGTTCATCATCTCTCCCATTCTCTTCACAACAATGGCGGATTCTACATCAGTTCACGCTACTTCACACATCTTGCCGATTCGTCCCCAGCAAAGTTTGATCATTGATCTCACTCCTCAAGCATACGACGCTTCCATGTTCCCCATTATCGAATGCCTGAAGTATTCGCCGATTGCTCCTGCTCTCACCAGAGCTGAAGCAGTTCCCATGGAGTTTCTGTCACAGATATTTGCTACTGCTCACTACGACAAGGTCGTCGACCGGATTTTCTTCGACGTATTCGAGCACAAGGCGTCGATTTCCAAGCAGAGATTCTGCTCTCTGTTAGGGTTTGAACCTGATTCATCGCGGGTTAACCCTGAAACCATCCTAATGGGTCATCTTTTTAACATGTTCTACAACATGGGGTACACTGAGGTGCTCACAACGGTCACGAAATTCAAGAAATCGTGCCTGCCCCCTCAGTGGAATGGATTGTTTACAGTGCTTTTCAAGGGGTTGTCTGAAAGAAGTGCTGGATCAGACGGGGCAAGTCGTCTGTTCCTTTCAATCATGTACGGGGTCTACAGTGGAATCAATCTGGACACTCTCTCTCATGCGTAATCATCGGCATTAACAACTGTCACGCGTCAATCGCCTCCGAAAAACTCTTCGTTTTTCACTCGAAGATTTGGGAAAGATTCTTTTCTCTCCTTTACCCACAGTATAAAAGGTAACGTAACCCTTTGTTTACCTCTTTACTGCACCCATATTTCCAGAGAGCAAGAAAACCCTCCAACATTCTACTGTTCATCATCTCTCCCATTCTCTTCACAACAATGGCGGATTCTACATCAGTTCACGCTACTTCACACATCTTGCCGATTCGTCCCAAGCAAACTTTGATCATTGATCTCACTCCTCAAGCATACGACGCTTTCATGTTCCCCATTATCGAATGCCTGAAGTATTCGCCGATTGCTCCTGCTCTCACCAGAGCTGAAGCAGTTCCCATGGAGTTTCTGTCACAGATATTTGCTACTGCTCACTACGACAAGGTCGTCGACCGGATTTTCTTCGACGTATTCGAGCACAAGGCGTCGATTTCCAAGCAGAGATTCTGCTCTCTGTTAGGGTTTGAACCTGATTCATCGCGGGTTAACCCTGAAACCATCCCAATGGGTCATCTTTTTAACATGTTCTACAACATGGGGTACACTGAGGTGCTCACAACGGTCACGAAATTCAAGAAATCGTGCCTGCCCCCTCAGTGGAATGGATTGTTTACAGTGCTTTTCAAGGGGTTGTCTGAAAGAAGTGCTGGATCAGACGGGGCAAGTCGTCTGTTCCTTTCAATCATGTACGGGGTCTACAATGGAATCAATCTGGACACTCTCTCTCATGCGTAATCATCGGCATTAACAACTGTCACGCGTCAATCGCCTCCGAAAAACTCTTCGTTTTTCACTCGAAGATTTGGGAAAGATTCTTTTCTCTCCTTTACCCACAGTATAAAAGGTAACGTAACCCTTTGTTTACCTCTTTACTGCACCCATATTTCCAGAGAGCAAGAAAACCCTCCAACATTCTACTGTTCATCATCTCTCCCATTCTCTTCACAACAATGGCGGATTCTACATCAGTTCACGCTACTTCACACATCTTGCCGGTTCGTCCCCAGCAAACTTTGATCATTGATCTCACTCCTCAAGCATACGACGCTTTCATGTTCCCCATTATCGAATGCCTGAAGTATTCGCCGATTGCTCCTGCTCTCACCAGAGCTGAAGCAGTTCCCATGGAGTTTCTGTCACAGATATTTGCTACTGCTCACTACGACAAGGTCGTCGACCGGATTTTCTTCGACGTATTCGAGCACAAGGCGTCGATTTCCAAGCAGAGATTCTGCTCTCTGTTAGGGTTTGAACCTGATTCATCGCGGGTTAACCCTGAAACCATCCCAATGGGTCATCTTTTTAACATGTTCTACAACATGGGGTACACTGAGGTGCTCACAACGGTCACGAAATTCAAGAAATCGTGCCTGCCCCCTCAGTGGAATGGATTGTTTACAGTGCTTTTCAAGGGGTTGTCTGAAAGAAGTGCTGGATCAGACGGGGCAAGTCGTCTGTTCCTTTCAATCATGTACGGGGTCTACAATGGAATCAATCTGGACACTCTCTCTCATGCGTAATCATCGGCATTAACAACTGTCACGCGTCAATCGCCTCCGAAAAACTCTTCGTTTTTCACTCGAAGATTTGGGAAAGATTCTTCTCTCTCCTTTACCCACAGTATAAAAGGTAACGTAACCCTTTGTTTACCTCTTTACTGCACCCATATTTCCAGAGAGCAAGAAAACCCTCCAACATTCTACTGTTCATCATCTCTCCCATTCTCTTCACAACAATGGCGGATTCTACATCAGTTCATGCTACTTCACACATCTTGCCGATTCGTCCCCAGCAAACTTTGATCATTGATCTCACTCCTCAAGCATACGACGCTTTCATGTTCCCCATTATCGAATGCCTGAAGTATTCGCCGATTGCTCCTGCTCTCACCAGAGCTGAAGCAGTTCCCATGGAGTTTCTGTCACAGATATTTGCTACTGCTCACTACGACAAGGTCGTCGACCGCATTTTCTTCGAGGTATTCGAGCACAAGGCGTCGATTTCCAAGCAGAGATTCTGCTCTCTGTTAGGGTTTGAACCTGATTCATCGCGGGTTAACCCTGAAACCATCCCAATCGGTCATCTTTTTAACATGTTCTACAACATGGGGTACACTGAGGTGCTCACAACGGTCACGAAATTCAAGAAATCGTGCCTGCCCCCTCAGTGGAATGGATTGCTTACAGTGCTTTTCAAGGGGTTGTCTGAAAGAAGTGTTGGATCAGATGGGGCAAGTCGTCTGTTCCTTTCAATCATGTACGGGGTCTACAGTGGAATCAATCTGGACACTCTCTCTCATGCGTAATCATCGGCATTAACAACTGTCACGCGTCAATCGCCTCCGAAAAACTCTTCGTTTTTCACTCGAAGATTTGGGAAAGATTCTTTTCTCTCCTTTACCCACAGTATAAAAGGTAACGTAACCCTTTGTTTACCTCTTTACTGCACCCATATTTCCAGAGAGCAAGAAAACCCTCCAACATTCTACTGTTCATCATCTCTCCCATTCTCTTCACAACAATGGCGGATTCTACATCAGTTCACGCTACTTCACACATCTTGCCGATTCGTCCCCAGCAAAGTTTGATCATTGATCTCACTCCTCAAGCATACGACGCTTTCATGTTCCCCATTATCGAATGCCTGAAGTATTCGCCGATTGCTCCTGCTCTCACCAGAGCTAAAGCAGTTCCCATGGAGTTTCTGTCACAGATATTTGCTACTGCTCACTACGACAAGGTCGTCGACCGGATTTTCTTCGACGTATTCGAGCACAAGGCGTCGATTTCCAAGCAGAGATTCTGCTCTCTGTTAGGGTTTGAACCTGATTCATCGCGGGTTAACCCTGAAACCATCCCAATGGGTCATCTTTTTAACATGTTCTACAACATGGGGTACACTGAGGTGCTCACAACGGTCACGAAATTCAAGAAATCGTGCCTGCCCCCTCAGTGGAATGGATTGTTTACAGTGCTTTTCAAGGGGTTGTCTGAAAGAAGTGCTGGATCAGACGGGGCAAGTCGTCTGTTCCTTTCAATCATGTACGGGGTCTACAATGGAATCAATCTGGACACTCTCTCTCATGCGTAATCATCGGCATTAACAACTGTCACGCGTCAATCGCCTCCGAAAAACTCTTCGTTTTTCACTCGAAGATTTGGGAAAGATTCTTTTCTCTCCTTTACCCACAGTATAAAAGGTAACGTAACCCTTTGTTTACCTCTTTACTGCACCCATATTTCCAGAGAGCAAGAAAACCCTCCAACATTCTACTGTTCATCATCTCTCCCATTCTCTTCACAACAATGGCGGATTCTACATCAGTTCACGCTACTTCACACATCTTGCCGATTCGTCCCCAGCAAACTTTGATCATTGATCTCACTCCTCAAGCATACGACGCTTTCATGTTCCCCATTATCGAATGCCTGAAGTATTCGCCGATTGCTCCTGCTCTCACCAGAGCTGAAGCAGTTCCCATGGAGTTTCTGTCACAGATATTTGCTACTGCTCACTACGACAAGGTCGTCGACCGGATTTTCTTCGACGTATTCGAGCACAAGGCGTCGATTTCCAAGCAGAGATTCTGCTCTCTGTTAGGGTTTGAACCTGATTCATCGCGGGTTAACCCTGAAACCATCCCAATGGGTCATCTTTTTAACATGTTCTACAACATGGGGTACACTGAGGTGCTCACAACGGTCACGAAATTCAAGAAATCGTGCCTGCCCCCTCAGTGGAATGGATTGTTTACAGTGCTTTTCAAGGGGTTGTCTGAAAGAAGTGCTGGATCAGACGGGGCAAGTCGTCTGTTCCTTTCAATCATGTACGGGGTCTACAATGGAATCAATCTGGACACTCTCTCTCATGCGTAATCATCGGCATTAACAACTGTCACGCGTCAATCGCCTCCGAAAAACTCTTCGTTTTTCACTCGAAGATTTGGGAAAGATTCTTCTCTCTCCTTTACCCACAGTATAAAAGGTAACGTAACCCTTTGTTTACCTCTTTACTGCACCCATATTTCCAGAGAGCAAGAAAACCCTCCAACATTCTACTGTTCATCATCTCTCCCATTCTCTTCACAACAATGGCGGATTCTACATCAGTTCATGCTACTTCACACATCTTGCCGATTCGTCCCCAGCAAACTTTGATCATTGATCTCACTCCTCAAGCATACGACGCTTTCATGTTCCCCATTATCGAATGCCTGAAGTATTCGCCGATTGCTCCTGCTCTCACCAGAGCTGAAGCAGTTCCCATGGAGTTTCTGTCACAGATATTTGCTACTGCTCACTACGACAAGGTCGTCGACCGAATTTTCTTCGACGTATTCGAGCACAAGGCGTCGATTTCCAAGCAGAGATTCTGCTCTCTGTTAGGGTTTGAACCTGATTCATCGCGGGTTAACCCTGAAACCATCCCAATAGGTCATCTTTTTAACATGTTCTACAACATGGGGTACACTGAGGTGCTCACAACGGTCACGAAATTCAAGAAATCGTGCCTGCCCCCTCAGTGGAATGGATTGCTTACAGTGCTTTTCAAGGGGTTGTCTGAAAGAAGTGTTGGATCAGATGGGGCAAGTCGTCTGTTCCTTTCAATCATGTACGGGGTCTACAGTGGAATCAATCTGGACACTCTCTCTCATGCGTAATCATCGGCATTAACAACTGTCACGCGTCAATCGCCTCCGAAAAACTCTTCGTTTTTCACTCGAAGATTTGGGAAAGATTCTTTTCTCTCCTTTACCCACAGTATAAAAGGTAACGTAACCCTTTGTTTACCTCTTTACTGCACCCATATTTCCAGAGAGCAAGAAAACCCTCCAACATTCTACTGTTCATCATCTCTCCCATTCTCTTCACAACAATGGCGGATTCTACATCAGTTCACGCTACTTCACACATCTTGCCGATTCGTCCCCAGCAAAGTTTGATCATTGATCTCACTCCTCAAGCATACGACGCTTTCATGTTCCCCATTATCGAATGCCTGAAGTATTCGCCGATTGCTCCTGCTCTCACCAGAGCTAAAGCAGTTCCCATGGAGTTTCTGTCACAGATATTTGCTACTGCTCACTACGACAAGGTCGTCGACCGGATTTTCTTCGACGTATTCGAGCACAAGGCGTCGATTTCCAAGCAGAGATTCTGCTCTCTGTTAGGGTTTGAACCTGATTCATCGCGGGTTAACCCTGAAACCATCCCAATGGGTCATCTTTTTAACATGTTCTACAACATGGGGTACACTGAGGTGCTCACAACGGTCACGAAATTCAAGAAATCGTGCCTGCCCCCTCAGTGGAATGGATTGTTTACAGTGCTTTTCAAGGGGTTGTCTGAAAGAAGTGCTGGATCAGACGGGGCAAGTCGTCTGTTCCTTTCAATCATGTACGGGGTCTACAATGGAATCAATCTGGACACTCTCTCTCATGCGTAATCATCGGCATTAACAACTGTCACGCGTCAATCGCCTCCGAAAAACTCTTCGTTTTTCACTCGAAGATTTGGGAAAGATTCTTTTCTCTCCTTTACCCACAGTATAAAAGGTAACGTAACCCTTTGTTTACCTCTTTACTGCACCCATATTTCCAGAGAGCAAGAAAACCCTCCAACATTCTACTGTTCATCATCTCTCCCATTCTCTTCACAACAATGGCGGATTCTACATCAGTTCACGCTACTTCACACATCTTGCCGATTCGTCCCCAGCAAACTTTGATCATTGATCTCACTCCTCAAGCATACGACGCTTTCATGTTCCCCATTATCGAATGCCTGAAGTATTCGCCGATTGCTCCTGCTCTCACCAGAGCTGAAGCAGTTCCCATGGAGTTTCTGTCACAGATATTTGCTACTGCTCACTACGACAAGGTCGTCGACCGGATTTTCTTCGACGTATTCGAGCACAAGGCGTCGATTTCCAAGCAGAGATTCTGCTCTCTGTTAGGGTTTGAACCTGATTCATCGCGGGTTAACCCTGAAACCATCCCAATGGGTCATCTTTTTAACATGTTCTACAACATGGGGTACACTGAGGTGCTCACAACGGTCACGAAATTCAAGAAATCGTGCCTGCCCCCTCAGTGGAATGGATTGTTTACAGTGCTTTTCAAGGGGTTGTCTGAAAGAAGTGCTGGATCAGACGGGGCAAGTCGTCTGTTCCTTTCAATCATGTACGGGGTCTACAATGGAATCAATCTGGACACTCTCTCTCATGCGTAATCATCGGCATTAACAACTGTCACGCGTCAATCGCCTCCGAAAAACTCTTCGTTTTTCACTCGAAGATTTGGGAAAGATTCTTCTCTCTCCTTTACCCACAGTATAAAAGGTAACGTAACCCTTTGTTTACCTCTTTACTGCACCCATATTTCCAGAGAGCAAGAAAACCCTCCAACATTCTACTGTTCATCATCTCTCCCATTCTCTTCACAACAATGGCGGATTCTACATCAGTTCATGCTACTTCACACATCTTGCCGATTCGTCCCCAGCAAACTTTGATCATTGATCTCACTCCTCAAGCATACGACGCTTTCATGTTCCCCATTATCGAATGCCTGAAGTATTCGCCGATTGCTCCTGCTCTCACCAGAGCTGAAGCAGTTCCCATGGAGTTTCTGTCACAGATATTTGCTACTGCTCACTACGACAAGGTCGTCGACCGAATTTTCTTCGACGTATTCGAGCACAAGGCGTCGATTTCCAAGCAGAGATTCTGCTCTCTGTTAGGGTTTGAACCTGATTCATCGCGGGTTAACCCTGAAACCATCCCAATAGGTCATCTTTTTAACATGTTCTACAACATGGGGTACACTGAGGTGCTCACAACGGTCACGAAATTCAAGAAATCGTGCCTGCCCCCTCAGTGGAATGGATTGCTTACAGTGCTTTTCAAGGGGTTGTCTGAAAGAAGTGTTGGATCAGATGGGGCAAGTCGTCTGTTCCTTTCAATCATGTACGGGGTCTACAGTGGAATCAATCTGGACACTCTCTCTCATGCGTAATCATCGGCATTAACAACTGTCACGCGTCAATCGCCTCCGAAAAACTCTTCGTTTTTCACTCGAAGATTTGGGAAAGATTCTTTTCTCTCCTTTACCCACAGTATAAAAGGTAACGTAACCCTTTGTTTACCTCTTTACTGCACCCATATTTCCAGAGAGCAAGAAAACCCTCCAACATTCTACTGTTCATCATCTCTCCCATTCTCTTCACAACAATGGCGGATTCTACATCAGTTCACGCTACTTCACACATCTTGCCGATTCGTCCCCAGCAAAGTTTGATCATTGATCTCACTCCTCAAGCATACGACGCTTTCATGTTCCCCATTATCGAATGCCTGAAGTATTCGCCGATTGCTCCTGCTCTCACCAGAGCTAAAGCAGTTCCCATGGAGTTTCTGTCACAGATATTTGCTACTGCTCACTACGACAAGGTCGTCGACCGGATTTTCTTCGACGTATTCGAGCACAAGGCGTCGATTTCCAAGCAGAGATTCTGCTCTCTGTTAGGGTTTGAACCTGATTCATCGCGGGTTAACCCTGAAACCATCCCAATGGGTCATCTTTTTAACATGTTCTACAACATGGGGTACACTGAGGTGCTCACAACGGTCACGAAATTCAAGAAATCGTGCCTGCCCCCTCAGTGGAATGGATTGTTTACAGTGCTTTTCAAGGGGTTGTCTGAAAGAAGTGCTGGATCAGACGGGGCAAGTTGTCTGTTCCTTTCAATCATGTACGGGGTCTACAATGGAATCAATCTGGACACTCTCTCTCATGCGTAATCATCGGCATTAACAACTGTCACGCGTCAATCGCCTCCGAAAAACTCTTCGTTTTTCACTCGAAGATTTGGGAAAGATTCTTTTCTCTCCTTTACCCACAATATAAAAGGTAACGTAACCCTTTGTTTACCTCTTTACTGCACCCATATTTCCAGAGAGCAAGAAAACCCTCCAACATTCTACTGTTCATCATCTCTCCCATTCTCTTCACAACAATGGCGGATTCTACATCAGTTCACGCTACTTCACACATCTTGCCGATTCGTCCCCAGCAAAGTTTGATCATTGATCTCACTCCTCAAGCATACGACGCTTTCATGTTCCCCATTATCGAATGCCTGAAGTATTCGCCGATTGCTCCTGCTCTCACCAGAGCTGAAGCAGTTCCCATGGAGTTTCTGTCACAGATATTTGCTACTGCTCACTACGACAAGGTCGTCGACCGGATTTTCTTCGACGTATTCGAGCACAAGGCGTCGATTTCCAAGCAGAGATTCTGCTCTCTGTTAGGGTTTGAACCTGATTCATCGCGGGTTAACCCTGAAACCATCCCAATGGGTCATCTTTTTAACATGTTCTACAACATGGGGTACACTGAGGTGCTCACAACGGTCACGAAATTCAAGAAATCGTGCCTGCCCCCTCAGTGGAATGGATTGTTTACAGTGCTTTTCAAGGGGTTGTCTGAAAGAAGTGCTGGATCAGACGGGGCAAGTCGTCTGTTCCTTTCAATCATGTATGGGGTCTACAATGGAATCAATCTGGACACTCTCTCTCATGCGTAATCATCGGCATTAACAACTGTCACGCGTCAATCGCCTCCGAAAAACTCTTCGTTATTCACTCGAAGATTTGGGAAAGATTCTTTTCTCTCCTTTACCCACAGTATAAAAGGTAACGTAGCCCTTTGTTTACCTCTTTACTGCACCCATATTTCCAGAGAGCAAGAAAACCCTCCAACATTCTACTGTTCATCATCTCTCCCATTCTCTTCACAACAATGGCGGATTCTACATCAGTTCACGCTACTTCACACATCTTGCCGATTCGTCCCCAGCAAAGTTTGATCATTGATCTCACTCCTCAAGCATACGACGCTTTCATGTTCCCCATTATCGAATGCCTGAAGTATTCGCCGATTGCTCCTGCTCTCACCAGAGCTGAAGCAGTTCCCATGGAGTTTCTGTCACAGATATTTGCTACTGCTCACTACGACAAGGTCGTCGACCGGATTTTCTTCGACGTATTCGAGCACAAGGCGTCGATTTCCAAGCAGAGATTCTGCTCTCTGTTAGGGTTTGAACCTGATTCATCGCGGGTTAACCCTGAAACCATCCCAATGGGTCATCTTTTTAACATGTTCTACAACATGGGGTACACTGAGGTGCTCACAACGGTCACGAAATTCAAGAAATCGTGCCTGCCCCCTCAGTGGAATGGATTGTTTACAGTGCTTTTCAAGGGGTTGTCTGAAAGAAGTGCTGGATCAGACGGGGCAAGTCGTCTGTTCCTTTCAATCATGTATGGGGTCTAAAATGGAATCAATCTGGACACTCTCTCTCATGCGTAATCATCGGCATTAACAACTGTCACGCGTCAATCGCCTCCGAAAAACTCTTCGTTTTTCACTCGAAGATTTGGGAAAGATTCTTTTCTCTCCTTTACCCACAGTATAAAAGGTAACGTAACCCTTTGTTTACCTCTTTACTGCACCCATATTTCCAGAGAGCAAGAAAACCCTCCAACATTCTACTGTTCATCATCTCTCCCATTCTCTTCACAACAATGGCGGATTCTACATCAGTTCACGCTACTTCACACATCTTGCCGATTCGTCCCCAGCAAAGTTTGATCATTGATCTCACTCCTCAAGCATACGACGCTTTCATGTTCCCCATTATCGAATGCCTGAAGTATTCGCCGATTGCTCCTGCTCTCACCAGAGCTGAAGCAGTTCCCATGGAGTTTCTGTCACAGATATTTGCTACTGCTCACTACGACAAGGTCGTCGACCGGATTTTCTTCGACGTATTCGAGCACAAGGCGTCGATTTCCAAGCAGAGATTCTGCTCTCTGTTAGGGTTTGAACCTGATTCATCGCGGGTTAACCCTGAAACCATCCCAATGGGTCATCTTTTTAACATGTTCTACAACATGGGGTACACTGAGGTGCTCACAACGGTCACGAAATTCAAGAAATCGTGCCTGCCCCCTCAGTGGAATGGATTGTTTACAGTGCTTTTCAAGGGGTTGTCTGAAAGAAGTGCTGGATCAGACGGGGCAAGTCGTCTGTTCCTTTCAATCATGTATGGGGTCTACAATGGAATCAATCTGGACACTCTCTCTCATGCGTAATCATCGGCATTAACAACTGTCACGCGTCAATCGCCTCCGAAAAACTCTTCGTTATTCACTCGAAGATTTGGGAAAGATTCTTTTCTCTCCTTTACCCACAGTATAAAAGGTAACGTAGCCCTTTGTTTACCTCTTTACTGCACCCATATTTCCAGAGAGCAAGAAAACCCTCCAACATTCTACTGTTCATCATCTCTCCCATTCTCTTCACAACAATGGCGGATTCTACATCAGTTCACGCTACTTCACACATCTTGCCGATTCGTCCCCAGCAAAGTTTGATCATTGATCTCACTCCTCAAGCATACGACGCTTTCATGTTCCCCATTATCGAATGCCTGAAGTATTCGCCGATTGCTCCTGCTCTCACCAGAGCTGAAGCAGTTCCCATGGAGTTTCTGTCACAGATATTTGCTACTGCTCACTACGACAAGGTCGTCGACCGGATTTTCTTCGACGTATTCGAGCACAAGGCGTCGATTTCCAAGCAGAGATTCTGCTCTCTGTTAGGGTTTGAACCTGATTCATCGCGGGTTAACCCTGAAACCATCCCAATGGGTCATCTTTTTAACATGTTCTACAACATGGGGTACACTGAGGTGCTCACAACGGTCACGAAATTCAAGAAATCCTGCCTGCCCCCTCAGTGGAATGGATTGTTTACAGTGCTTTTCAAGGGGTTGTCTGAAAGAAGTGCTGGATCAGACGGGGCAAGTCGTCTGTTCCTTTCAATCATGTATGGGGTCTAAAATGGAATCAATCTGGACACTCTCTCTCATGCGTAATCATCGGCATTAACAACTGTCACGCGTCAATCGCCTCCGAAAAACTCTTCGTTTTTCACTCGAAGATTTGGGAAAGATTCTTTTCTCTCCTTTACCCACAGTATAAAAGGTAACGTAACCCTTTGTTTACCTCTTTACTGCACCCATATTTCCAGAGAGCAAGAAAACCCTCCAACATTCTACTGTTCATCATCTCTCCCATTCTCTTCACAACAATGGCGGATTCTACATCAGTTCACGCTACTTCACACATCTTGCCGATTCGTCCCCAGCAAAGTTTGATCATTGATCTCACTCCTCAAGCATACGACGCTTTCATGTTCCCCATTATCGAATGCCTGAAGTATTCGCCGATTGCTCCTGCTCTCACCAGAGCTGAAGCAGTTCCCATGGAGTTTCTGTCACAGATATTTGCTACTGCTCACTACGACAAGGTCGTCGACCGGATTTTCTTCGACGTATTCGAGCACAAGGCGTCGATTTCCAAGCAGAGATTCTGCTCTCTGTTAGGGTTTGAACCTGATTCATCGCGGGTTAACCCTGAAACCATCCCAATGGGTCATCTTTTTAACATGTTCTACAACATGGGGTACACTGAGGTGCTCACAACGGTCACGAAATTCAAGAAATCGTGCCTGCCCCCTCAGTGGAATGGATTGTTTACAGTGCTTTTCAAGGGGTTGTCTGAAAGAATTGCTGGATCAGACGGGGCAAGTCGTCTGTTCCTTTCAATCATGTATGGGGTCTACAATGGAATCAATCTGGACACTCTCTCTCATGCGTAATCATCGGCATTAACAACTGTCACGCGTCAATCGCCTCCGAAAAACTCTTCGTTATTCACTCGAAGATTTGGGAAAGATTCTTTTCTCTCCTTTACCCACAGTATAAAAGGTAACGTAACCCTTTGTTTACCTCTTTACTGCACCCATATTTCCAGAGAGCAAGAAAACCCTCCAACATTCTACTGTTCATCATCTCTCCCATTCTCTTCACAACAATGGCGGATTCTACATCAGTTCACGCTACTTCACACATCTTGCCGATTCGTCCCCAGCAAAGTTTGATCATTGATCTCACTCCTCAAGCATACGACGCTTTCATGTTCCCCATTATCGAATGCCTGAAGTATTCGCCGATTGCTCCTGCTCTCACCAGAGCTGAAGCAGTTCCCATGGAGTTTCTGTCACAGATATTTGCTACTGCTCACTACGACAAGGTCGTCGACCGGATTTTCTTCGACGTATTCGAGCACAAGGCGTCGATTTCCAAGCAGAGATTCTGCTCTCTGTTAGGGTTTGAACCTGATTCATCGCGGGTTAACCCTGAAACCATCCCAATGGGTCATCTTTTTAACATGTTCTACAACATGGGGTACACTGAGGTGCTCACAACGGTCACGAAATTCAAGAAATCGTGCCTGCCCCCTCAGTGGAATGGATTGTTTACAGTGCTTTTCAAGGGGTTGTCTGAAAGAAGTGCTGGATCAGACGGGGCAAGTTGTCTGTTCCTTTCAATCATGTACGGGGTCTACAATGGAATCAATCTGGACACTCTCTCTCATGCGTAATCATCGGCATTAACAACTGTCACGCGTCAATCGCCTCCGAAAAACTCTTCGTTTTTCACTCGAAGATTTGGGAAAGATTCTTTTCTCTCCTTTACCCACAGTATAAAAGGTAACGTAACCCTTTGTTTACCTCTTTACTGCACCCATATTTCCAGAGAGCAAGAAAACCCTCCAACATTCTACTGTTCATCATCTCTCCCATTCTCTTCACAACAATGGCGGATTCTACATCAGTTCACGCTACTTCACACATCTTGCCGATTCGTCCCCAGCAAAGTTTGATCATTGATCTCACTCCTCAAGCATACGACGCTTTCATGTTCCCCATTATCGAATGCCTGAAGTATTCGCCGATTGCTCCTGCTCTCACCAGAGCTGAAGCAGTTCCCATGGAGTTTCTGTCACAGATATTTGCTACTGCTCACTACGACAAGGTCGTCGACCGGATTTTCTTCGACGTATTCGAGCACAAGGCGTCGATTTCCAAGCAGAGATTCTGCTCTCTGTTAGGGTTTGAACCTGATTCATCGCGGGTTAACCCTGAAACCATCCCAATGGGTCATCTTTTTAACATGTTCTACAACATGGGGTACACTGAGGTGCTCACAACGGTCACGAAATTCAAGAAATCGTGCCTGCCCCCTCAGTGGAATGGATTGTTTACAGTGCTTTTCAAGGGGTTGTCTGAAAGAATTGCTGGATCAGACGGGGCAAGTCGTCTGTTCCTTTCAATCATGTATGGGGTCTACAATGGAATCAATCTGGACACTCTCTCTCATGCGTAATCATCGGCATTAACAACTGTCACGCGTCAATCGCCTCCGAAAAACTCTTCGTTATTCACTCGAAGATTTGGGAAAGATTCTTTTCTCTCCTTTACCCACAGTATAAAAGGTAACGTAACCCTTTGTTTACCTCTTTACTGCACCCATATTTCCAGAGAGCAAGAAAACCCTCCAACATTCTACTGTTCATCATCTCTCCCATTCTCTTCACAACAATGGCGGATTCTACATCAGTTCACGCTACTTCACACATCTTGCCGATTCGTCCCCAGCAAAGTTTGATCATTGATCTCACTCCTCAAGCATACGACGCTTTCATGTTCCCCATTATCGAATGCCTGAAGTATTCGCCGATTGCTCCTGCTCTCACCAGAGCTGAAGCAGTTCCCATGGAGTTTCTGTCACAGATATTTGCTACTGCTCACTACGACAAGGTCGTCGACCGGATTTTCTTCGACGTATTCGAGCACAAGGCGTCGATTTCCAAGCAGAGATTCTGCTCTCTGTTAGGGTTTGAACCTGATTCATCGCGGGTTAACCCTGAAACCATCCCAATGGGTCATCTTTTTAACATGTTCTACAACATGGGGTACACTGAGGTGCTCACAACGGTCACGAAATTCAAGAAATCGTGCCTGCCGCAGTGGAATGGATTGTTTACAGTGCTTTTCAAGGGGTTGTCTGAAAGAAGTGCTGGATCAGACGGGGCAAGTTGTCTGTTCCTTTCAATCATGTACGGGGTCTACAATGGAATCAATCTGGACACTCTCTCTCATGCGTAATCATCGGCATTAACAACTGTCACGCGTCAATCGCCTCCGAAAAACTCTTCGTTTTTCACTCGAAGATTTGGGAAAGATTCTTTTCTCTCCTTTACCCACAGTATAAAAGGTAACGTAACCCTTTGTTTACCTCTTTACTGCACCCATATTTCCAGAGAGCAAGAAAACCCTCCAACATTCTACTGTTCATCATCTCTCCCATTCTCTTCACAACAATGGCGGATTCTACATCAGTTCACGCTACTTCACACATCTTGCCGATTCGTCCCCAGCAAAGTTTGATCATTGATCTCACTCCTCAAGCATACGACGCTTTCATGTTCCCCATTATCGAATGCCTGAAGTATTCGCCGATTGCTCCTGCTCTCACCAGAGCTGAAGCAGTTCCCATGGAGTTTCTGTCACAGATATTTGCTATTGCTCACTACGACAAGGTCGTCGACCGGATTTTCTTCGACGTATTCGAGCACAAGGCGTCGATTTCCAAGCAGAGATTCTGCTCTCTGTTAGGGTTTGAACCTGATTCATCGCGGGTTAACCCTGAAACCATCCCAATGGGTCATCTTTTTAACATGTTCTACAACATGGGGTACACTGAGGTGCTCACAACGGTCACGAAATTCAAGAAATCGTGCCTGCCCCCTCAGTGGAATGGATTGTTTACAGTGCTTTTCAAGGGGTTGTCTGAAAGAAGTGCTGGATCAGACGGGGCAAGTTGTCTGTTCCTTTCAATCATGTACGGGGTCTACAATGGAATCAATCTGGACACTCTCTCTCATGCGTAATCATCGGCATTAACAACTGTCACGCGTCAATCGCCTCCGAAAAACTCTTCGTTTTTCACTCGAAGATTTGGGAAAGATTCTTTTCTCTCCTTTACCCACAGTATAAAAGGTAACGTAACCCTTTGTTTACCTCTTTACTGCACCCATATTTCCAGAGAGCAAGAAAACCCTCCAACATTCTACTGTTCATCATCTCTCCCATTCTCTTCACAACAATGGCGGATTCTACATCAGTTCACGCTACTTCACACATCTTGCCGATTCGTCCCCAGCAAAGTTTGATCATTGATCTCACTCCTCAAGCATACGACGCTTTCATGTTCCCCATTATCGAATGCCTGAAGTATTCGCCGATTGCTCCTGCTCTCACCAGAGCTGAAGCAGTTCCCATGGAGTTTCTGTCACAGATATTTGCTACTGCTCACTACGACAAGGTCGTCGACCGGATTTTCTTCGACGTATTCGAGCACAAGGCGTCGATTTCCAAGCAGAGATTCTGCTCTCTGTTAGGGTTTGAACCTGATTCATCGCGGGTTAACCCTGAAACCATCCCAATGGGTCATCTTTTTAACATGTTCTACAACATGGGGTACACTGAGGTGCTCACAACGGTCACGAAATTCAAGAAATCGTGCCTGCCCCCTCAGTGGAATGGATTGTTTACAGTGCTTTTCAAGGGGTTGTCTGAAAGAATTGCTGGATCAGACGGGGCAAGTCGTCTGTTCCTTTCAATCATGTATGGGGTCTACAATGGAATCAATCTGGACACTCTCTCTCATGCGTAATCATCGGCATTAACAACTGTCACGCGTCAATCGCCTCCGAAAAACTCTTCGTTATTCACTCGAAGATTTGGGAAAGATTCTTTTCTCTCCTTTACCCACAGTATAAAAGGTAACGTAACCCTTTGTTTACCTCTTTACTGCACCCATATTTCCAGAGAGCAAGAAAACCCTCCAACATTCTACTGTTCATCATCTCTCCCATTCTCTTCACAACAATGGCGGATTCTACATCAGTTCACGCTACTTCACACATCTTGCCGATTCGTCCCCAGCAAACTTTGATCATTGATCTCACTCCTCAAGCATACGACGCTTTCATGTTCCCCATTATCGAATGCCTGAAGTATTCGCCGATTGCTCCTGCTCTCACCAGAGCTGAAGCAGTTCCCATGGAGTTTCTGTCACAGATATTTGCTACTGCTCACTACGACAAGGTCGTCGACCGGATTTTCTTCGACGTATTCGAGCACAAGGCGTCGATTTCCAAGCAGAGATTCTGCTCTCTGTTAGGGTTTGAACCTGATTCATCGCGGGTTAACCCTGAAACCATCCCAATGGGTCATCTTTTTAACATGTTCTACAACATGGGGTACACTGAGGTGCTCACAACGGTCACGAAATTCAAGAAATCGTGCCTGCCCCCTCAGTGGAATGGATTGTTTACAGTGCTTTTCAAGGGGTTGTCTGAAAGAATTGCTGGATCAGACGGGGCAAGTCGTCTGTTCCTTTCAATCATGTATGGGGTCTACAATGGAATCAATCTGGACACTCTCTCTCATGCGTAATCATCGGCATTAACAACTGTCACGCGTCAATCGCCTCCGAAAAACTCTTCGTTATTCACTCGAAGATTTGGGAAAGATTCTTTTCTCTCCTTTACCCACAGTATAAAAGGTAACGTAACCCTTTGTTTACCTCTTTACTGCACCCATATTTCCAGAGAGCAAGAAAACCCTCCAACATTCTACTGTTCATCATCTCTCCCATTCTCTTCACAACAATGGCGGATTCTACATCAGTTCACGCTACTTCACACATCTTGCCGATTCGTCCCCAGCAAAGTTTGATCATTGATCTCACTCCTCAAGCATACGACGCTTTCATGTTCCCCATTATCGAATGCCTGAAGTATTCGCCGATTGCTCCTGCTCTCACCAGAGCTGAAGCAGTTCCCATGGAGTTTCTGTCACAGATATTTGCTACTGCTCACTACGACAAGGTCGTCGACCGGATTTTCTTCGACGTATTCGAGCACAAGGCGTCGATTTCCAAGCAGAGATTCTGCTCTCTGTTAGGGTTTGAACCTGATTCATCGCGGGTTAACCCTGAAACCATCCCAATGGGTCATCTTTTTAACATGTTCTACAACATGGGGTACACTGAGGTGCTCACAACGGTCACGAAATTCAAGAAATCGTGCCTGCCCCCTCAGTGGAATGGATTGTTTACAGTGCTTTTCAAGGGGTTGTCTGAAAGAAGTGCTGGATCAGACGGGGCAAGTTGTCTGTTCCTTTCAATCATGTACGGGGTCTACAATGGAATCAATCTGGACACTCTCTCTCATGCGTAATCATCGGCATTAACAACTGTCACGCGTCAATCGCCTCCGAAAAACTCTTCGTTTTTCACTCGAAGATTTGGGAAAGATTCTTTTCTCTCCTTTACCCACAGTATAAAAGGTAACGTAACCCTTTGTTTACCTCTTTACTGCACCCATATTTCCAGAGAGCAAGAAAACCCTCCAACATTCTACTGTTCATCATCTCTCCCATTCTCTTCACAACAATGGCGGATTCTACATCAGTTCACGCTACTTCACACATCTTGCCGATTCGTCCCCAGCAAAGTTTGATCATTGATCTCACTCCTCAAGCATACGACGCTTTCATGTTCCCCATTATCGAATGCCTGAAGTATTCGCCGATTGCTCCTGCTCTCACCAGAGCTGAAGCAGTTCCCATGGAGTTTCTGTCACAGATATTTGCTACTGCTCACTACGACAAGGTCGTCGACCGGATTTTCTTCGACGTATTCGAGCACAAGGCGTCGATTTCCAAGCAGAGATTCTGCTCTCTGTTAGGGTTTGAACCTGATTCATCGCGGGTTAACCCTGAAACCATCCCAATGGGTCATCTTTTTAACATGTTCTACAACATGGGGTACACTGAGGTGCTCACAACGGTCACGAAATTCAAGAAATCGTGCCTGCCCCCTCAGTGGAATGGATTGTTTACAGTGCTTTTCAAGGGGTTGTCTGAAAGAATTGCTGGATCAGACGAGGCAAGTCGTCTGTTCCTTTCAATCATGTATGGGGTCTACAATGGAATCAATCTGGACACTCTCTCTCATGCGTAATCATCGGCATTAACAACTGTCACGCGCCAATCGCCTCCGAAAAACTCTTCGTTATTCACTCGAAGATTTGGGAAAGATTCTTTTCTCTCCTTTACCCACAGTATAAAAGGTAACGTAACCCTTTGTTTACCTCTTTACTGCACCCATATTTCCAGAGAGCAAGAAAACCCTCCAACATTCTACTGTTCATCATCTCTCCCATTCTCTTCACAACAATGGCGGATTCTACATCAGTTCACGCTACTTCACACATCTTGCCGATTCGTCCCCAGCAAAGTTTGATCATTGATCTCACTCCTCAAGCATACGACGCTTTCATGTTCCCCATTATCGAATGCCTGAAGTATTCGCCGATTGCTCCTGCTCTCACCAGAGCTGAAGCAGTTCCCATGGAGTTTCTGTCACAGATATTTGCTACTGCTCACTACGACAAGGTCGTCGACCGGATTTTCTTCGACGTATTCGAGCACAAGGCGTCGATTTCCAAGCAGAGATTCTGCTCTCTGTTAGGGTTTGAACCTGATTCATCGCGGGTTAACCCTGAAACCATCCCAATGGGTCATCTTTTTAACATGTTCTACAACATGGGGTACACTGAGGTGCTCACAACGGTCACGAAATTCAAGAAATCGTGCCTGCCCCCTCAGTGGAATGGATTGTTTACAGTGCTTTTCAAGGGGTTGTCTGAAAGAATTGCTGGATCAGACGGGGCAAGTCGTCTGTTCCTTTCAATCATGTATGGGGTCTACAATGGAATCAATCTGGACACTCTCTCTCATGCGTAATCATCGGCATTAACAACTGTCACGCGTCAATCGCCTCCGAAAAACTCTTCGTTATTCACTCGAAGATTTGGGAAAGATTCTTTTCTCTCCTTTACCCACAGTATAAAAGGTAACGTAACCCTTTGTTTACCTCTTTACTGCACCCATATTTCCAGAGAGCAAGAAAACCCTCCAACATTCTACTGTTCATCATCTCTCCCATTCTCTTCACAACAATGGCGGATTCTACATCAGTTCACGCTACTTCACACATCTTGCCGATTCGTCCCCAGCAAACTTTGATCATTGATCTCACTCCTCAAGCATACGACGCTTTCATGTTCCCCATTATCGAATGCCTGAAGTATTCGCCGATTGCTCCTGCTCTCACCAGAGCTGAAGCAGTTCCCATGGAGTTTCTGTCACAGATATTTGCTACTGCTCACTACGACAAGGTCGTCGACCGGATTTTCTTCGACGTATTCGAGCACAAGGCGTCGATTTCCAAGCAGAGATTCTGCTCTCTGTTAGGGTTTGAACCTGATTCATCGCGGGTTAACCCTGAAACCATCCCAATGGGTCATCTTTTTAACATGTTCTACAACATGGGGTACACTGAGGTGCTCACAACGGTCACGAAATTCAAGAAATCGTGCCTGCCCCCTCAGTGGAATGGATTGTTTACAGTGCTTTTCAAGGGGTTGTCTGAAAGAATTGCTGGATCAGACGGGGCAAGTCGTCTGTTCCTTTCAATCATGTATGGGGTCTACAATGGAATCAATCTGGACACTCTCTCTCATGCGTAATCATCGGCATTAACAACTGTCACGCGTCAATCGCCTCCGAAAAACTCTTCGTTATTCACTCGAAGATTTGGGAAAGATTCTTTTCTCTCCTTTACCCACAGTATAAAAGGTAACGTAACCCTTTGTTTACCTCTTTACTGCACCCATATTTCCAGAGAGCAAGAAAACCCTCCAACATTCTACTGTTCATCATCTCTCCCATTCTCTTCACAACAATGGCGGATTCTACATCAGTTCACGCTACTTCACACATCTTGCCGATTCGTCCCCAGCAAAGTTTGATCATTGATCTCACTCCTCAAGCATACGACGCTTTCATGTTCCCCATTATCGAATGCCTGAAGTATTCGCCGATTGCTCCTGCTCTCACCAGAGCTGAAGCAGTTCCCATGGAGTTTCTGTCACAGATATTTGCTACTGCTCACTACGACAAGGTCGTCGACCGGATTTTCTTCGACGTATTCGAGCACAAGGCGTCGATTTCCAAGCAGAGATTCTGCTCTCTGTTAGGGTTTGAACCTGATTCATCGCGGGTTAACCCTGAAACCATCCCAATGGGTCATCTTTTTAACATGTTCTACAACATGGGGTACACTGAGGTGCTCACAACGGTCACGAAATTCAAGAAATCGTGCCTGCCCCCTCAGTGGAATGGATTGTTTACAGTGCTTTTCAAGGGGTTGTCTGAAAGAAGTGCTGGATCAGACGGGGCAAGTTGTCTGTTCCTTTCAATCATGTACGGGGTCTACAATGGAATCAATCTGGACACTCTCTCTCATGCGTAATCATCGGCATTAACAACTGTCACGCGTCAATCGCCTCCGAAAAACTCTTCGTTTTTCACTCGAAGATTTGGGAAAGATTCTTTTCTCTCCTTTACCCACAGTATAAAAGGTAACGTAACCCTTTGTTTACCTCTTTACTGCACCCATATTTCCAGAGAGCAAGAAAACCCTCCAACATTCTACTGTTCATCATCTCTCCCATTCTCTTCACAACAATGGCGGATTCTACATCAGTTCACGCTACTTCACACATCTTGCCGATTCGTCCCCAGCAAAGTTTGATCATTGATCTCACTCCTCAAGCATACGACGCTTTCATGTTCCCCATTATCGAATGCCTGAAGTATTCGCCGATTGCTCCTGCTCTCACCAGAGCTGAAGCAGTTCCCATGGAGTTTCTGTCACAGATATTTGCTACTGCTCACTACGACAAGGTCGTCGACCGGATTTTCTTCGACGTATTCGAGCACAAGGCGTCGATTTCCAAGCAGAGATTCTGCTCTCTGTTAGGGTTTGAACCTGATTCATCGCGGGTTAACCCTGAAACCATCCCAATGGGTCATCTTTTTAACATGTTCTACAACATGGGGTACACTGAGGTGCTCACAACGGTCACGAAATTCAAGAAATCGTGCCTGCCCCCTCAGTGGAATGGATTGTTTACAGTGCTTTTCAAGGGGTTGTCTGAAAGAATTGCTGGATCAGACGAGGCAAGTCGTCTGTTCCTTTCAATCATGTATGGGGTCTACAATGGAATCAATCTGGACACTCTCTCTCATGCGTAATCATCGGCATTAACAACTGTCACGCGCCAATCGCCTCCGAAAAACTCTTCGTTATTCACTCGAAGATTTGGGAAAGATTCTTTTCTCTCCTTTACCCACAGTATAAAAGGTAACGTAACCCTTTGTTTACCTCTTTACTGCACCCATATTTCCAGAGAGCAAGAAAACCCTCCAACATTCTACTGTTCATCATCTCTCCCATTCTCTTCACAACAATGGCGGATTCTACATCAGTTCACGCTACTTCACACATCTTGCCGATTCGTCCCCAGCAAAGTTTGATCATTGATCTCACTCCTCAAGCATACGACGCTTTCATGTTCCCCATTATCGAATGCCTGAAGTATTCGCCGATTGCTCCTGCTCTCACCAGAGCTGAAGCAGTTCCCATGGAGTTTCTGTCACAGATATTTGCTACTGCTCACTACGACAAGGTCGTCGACCGGATTTTCTTCGACGTATTCGAGCACAAGGCGTCGATTTCCAAGCAGAGATTCTGCTCTCTGTTAGGGTTTGAACCTGATTCATCGCGGGTTAACCCTGAAACCATCCCAATGGGTCATCTTTTTAACATGTTCTACAACATGGGGTACACTGAGGTGCTCACAACGGTCACGAAATTCAAGAAATCATGCCTGCCCCCTCAGTGGAATGGATTGTTTACAGTGCTTTTCAAGGGGTTGTCTGAAAGAAGTGCTGGATCAGACGGGGCAAGTCGTCTGTTCCTTTCAATCATGTATGGGGTCTACAATGGAATCAATCTGGACACTCTCTCTCATGCGTAATCATCGGCATTAACAACTGTCACGCGTCAATCGCCTCCGAAAAACTCTTCGTTTTTCACTCGAAGATTTGGGAAAGATTCTTTTCTCTCCTTTACCCACAGTATAAAAGGTAACGTAACCCTTTGTTTACCTCTTTACTGCACCCATATTTCCAGAGAGCAAGAAAACCCTCCAACATTCTACTGTTCATCATCTCTCCCATTCTCTTCACAACAATGGCGGATTCTACATCAGTTCACGCTACTTCACACATCTTGCCGATTCGTCCCCAGCAAAGTTTCATCATTGATCTCACTCCTCAAGCATACGACGCTTTCATGTTCCCCATTATCGAATGCCTGAAGTATTCGCCGATTGCTCCTGCTCTCACCAGAGCTGAAGCAGCTCCCATGGAGTTTCTGTCACAGATATTTGCTACTGCTCACTACGACAAGGTCGTCGACCGGATTTTCTTCGACGTATTCGAGCACAAGGCGTCGATTTCCAAGCAGAGATTCTGCTCTCTGTTAGGGTTTGAACCTGATTCATCGCGGGTTAACCCTGAAACCATCCCAATGGGTCATCTTTTTAACATGTTCTACAACATGGGGTACACTGAGGTGCTCACAACGGTCACGAAATTCAAGAAATCGTGCCTGCCCCCTCAGTGGAATGGATTGTTTACAGTGCTTTTCAAGGGGTTGTCTGAAAGAAGTGCTGGATCAGACGGGGCAAGTCGTCTGTTCCTTTCAATCATGTACGGGGTCTACAATGGAATCAATCTGGACACTCTCTCTCATGCGTAATCATCGGCATTAACAACTGTCACGCGTCAATCGCCTCCGAAAAACTCTTCGTTTTTCACTCGAAGATTTGGGAAAGATTCTTTTCTCTCCTTTACCCACAGTATAAAAGGTAACGTAACCCTTTGTTTACCTCTTTACTGCACCCATATTTCCAGAGAGCAAGAAAACCCTCCAACATTCTACTGTTCATCATCTCTCCCATTCTCTTCACAACAATGGCGGATTCTACATCAGTTCACGCTACTTCACACATCTTGCCGATTCGTCCCCAGCAAAGTTTCATCATTGATCTCACTCCTCAAGCATACGACGCTTTCATGTTCCCCATTATCGAATGCCTGAAGTATTCGCCGATTGCTCCTGCTCTCACCAGAGCTGAAGCAGCTCCCATGGAGTTTCTGTCACAGATATTTGCTACTGCTCACTACGACAAGGTCGTCGACCGGATTTTCTTCGACGTATTCGAGCACAAGGCGTCGATTTCCAAGCAGAGATTCTGCTCTCTGTTAGGGTTTGAACCTGATTCATCGCGGGTTAACCCTGAAACCATCCCAATGGGTCATCTTTTTAACATGTTCTACAACATGGGGTACACTGAGGTGCTCACAACGGTCACGAAATTCAAGAAATCGTGCCTGCCCCCTCAGTGGAATGGATTGTTTACAGTGCTTTTCAAGGGGTTGTCTGAAAGAAGTGCTGGATCAGACGGGGCAAGTCGTCTGTTCCTTTCAATCATGTACGGGGTCTACAATGGAATCAATCTGGACACTCTCTCTCATGCGTAATCATCGGCATTAACAACTGTCACGCGTCAATCGCCTCCGAAAAACTCTTCGTTTTTCACTCGAAGATTTGGGAAAGATTCTTTTCTCTCCTTTACCCACAGTATAAAAGGTAACGTAACCCTTTGTTTACCTCTTTACTGCACCCATATTTCCAGAGAGCAAGAAAACCCTCCAACATTCTACTGTTCATCATCTCTCCCATTCTCTTCACAACAATGGCGGATTCTACATCAGTTCACGCTACTTCACACATCTTGCCGATTCGTCCCCAGCAAAGTTTGATCATTGATCTCACTCCTCAAGCATACGACGCTTTCATGTTCCCCATTATCGAATGCCTGAAGTATTCGCCGATTGCTCCTGCTCTCACCAGAGCTGAAGCAGCTTCCATGGAGTTTCTGTCACAGATATTTGCTACTGCTCACTACGACAAGGTCGTCGACCGGATTTTCTTCGACGTATTCGAGCACAAGGCGTCGATTTCCAAGCAGAGATTCTGCTCTCTGTTAGGGTTTGAACCTGATTCATCGCGGGTTAACCCTGAAACCATCCCAATGGGTCATCTTTTTAACATGTTCTACAACATGGGGTACACTGAGGTGCTCACAACGGTCACGAAATTCAAGAAATCGTGCCTGCCCCCTCAGTGGAATGGATTGTTTACAGTGCTTTTCAAGGGGTTGTCTGAAAGAAGTGCTGGATCAGACGGGGCAAGTCGTCTGTTCCTTTCAATCATGTATGGGGTCTACAATGGAATCAATCTGGACACTCTCTCTCATGCGTAATCATCGGCATTAACAACTGTCACGCGTCAATCGCCTCCGAAAAACTCTTCGTTTTTCACTCGAAGATTTGGGAAAGATTCTTTTCTCTCCTTTACCCACAGTATAAAAGGTAACGTAACCCTTTGTTTACCTCTTTACTGCACCCATATTTCCAGAGAGCAAGAAAACCCTCCAACATTCTACTGTTCATCATCTCTCCCATTCTCTTCACAACAATGGCGGATTCTACATCAGTTCACGCTACTTCACACATCTTGCCGATTCGTCCCCAGCAAAGTTTGATCATTGATCTCACTCCTCAAGCATACGACGCTTTCATGTTCCCCATTATCGAATGCCTGAAGTATTCGCCGATTGCTCCTGCTCTCACCAGAGCTGAAGCAGCTCCCATGGAGTTTCTGTCACAGATATTTGCTACTGCTCACTACGACAAGGTCGTCGACCGGATTTTCTTCGACGTATTCGAGCACAAGGCGTCGATTTCCAAGCAGAGATTCTGCTCTCTGTTAGGGTTTGAACCTGATTCATCGCGGGTTAACCCTGAAACCATCCCAATGGGTCATCTTTTTAACATGTTCTACAACATGGGGTACACTGAGGTGCTCACAACGGTCACGAAATTCAAGAAATCGTGCCTGCCCCCTCAGTGGAATGGATTGTTTACAGTGCTTTTCAAGGGGTTGTCTGAAAGAAGTGCTGGATCAGACGGGGCAAGTCGTCTGTTCCTTTCAATCATGTACGGGGTCTACAATGGAATCAATCTGGACACTCTCTCTCATGCGTAATCATCGGCATTAACAACTGTCACGTGTCAATCGCCTCCGAAAAACTCTTCGTTTTTCACTCGAAGATTTGGGAAAGATTCTTTTCTCTCCTTTACCCACAGTATAAAAGGTAACGTAACCCTTTGTTTACCTCTTTACTGCACCCATATTTCCAGAGAGCAAGAAAACCCTCCAACATTCTACTGTTCATCATCTCTCCCATTCTCTTCACAACAATGGCGGATTCTACATCAGTTCACGCTACTTCACACATCTTGCCGATTCGTCCCCAGCAAAGTTTGATCATTGATCTCACTCCTCAAGCATACGACGCTTTCATGTTCCCCATTATCGAATGCCTGAAGTATTCGCCGATTGCTCCTGCTCTCACCAGAGCTGAAGCAGTTCCCATGGAGTTTCTGTCACAGATATTTGCTACTGCTCACTACGACAAGGTCGTCGACCGGATTTTCTTCGACGTATTCGAGCACAAGGCGTAGATTTCCAAGCAGAGATTCTGCTCTCTGTTAGGGTTTGAACCTGATTCATCGCGGGTTAATCCTGAAACCATCCCAATGGGTCATCTTTTTAACATGTTCTACAACATGGGGTACACTGAGGTGCTCACAACGGTCACGAAATTCAAGAAATCATGCCTGCCCCCTAAGTGGAATGGATTGTTTACAGTGCTTTTCAAGGGGTTGTCTGAAAGAAGTGCTGGATCAGACGGGGCAAGTCGTCTGTTCCTTTCAATCATGTACGGGGTCTACAATGGAATCAATCTGGACACTCTCTCTCATGCGTAATCATCGGCATTAACAACTGTCACGCGTCAATCGCCTCCGAAAAACTCTTCGTTTTTCACTCGAAGATTTGGGAAAGATTCTTTTCTCTCCTTTACCCACAGTATAAAAGGTAACGTAACCCTTTGTTTACCTCTTTACTGCACCCATATTTCCAGAGAGCAAGAAAACCCTCCAACATTCTACTGTTCATCATCTCTCCCATTCTCTTCACAACAATGGCGGATTCTACATCAGTTCACGCTACTTCACACATCTTGCCGATTCGTCCCCAGCAAAGTTTGATCATTGATCTCACTCCTCAAGCATACGACGCTTTCATGTTCCCCATTATCGAATGCCTGAAGTATTCGCCGATTGCTCCTGCTCTCACCAGAGCTGAAGCAGCTTCCATGGAGTTTCTGTCACAGATATTTGCTACTGCTCACTACGACAAGGTCGTCGACCGGATTTTCTTCGACGTATTCGAGCACAAGGCGTCGATTTCCAAGCAGAGATTCTGCTCTCTGTTAGGGTTTGAACCCGATTCATCGCGGGTTAACCCTGAAACCATCCCAATGGGTCATCTTTTTAACATGTTCTACAACATGGGGTACACTGAGGTGCTCACAACGGTCACGAAATTCAAGAAATCGTGCCTGCCCCCTCAGTGGAATGGATTGTTTACAGTGCTTTTCAAGGGGTTGTCTGAAAGAAGTGCTGGATCAGACGGGGCAAGTCGTCTGTTCCTTTCAATCATGTATGGGGTCTACAATGGAATCAATCTGGACACTCTCTCTCATGCGTAATCATCGGCATTAACAACTGTCACGCGTCAATCGCCTCCGAAAAACTCTTCGTTATTCACTCGAAGATTTGGGAAAGATTCTTTTCTCTCCTTTACCCACAGTATAAAAGGTAACGTAACCCTTTGTTTACCTCTTTACTGCACCCATATTTCCAGAGAGCAAGAAAACCCTCCAACATTCTACTGTTCATCATCTCTCCCATTCTCTTCACAACAATGGCGGATTCTACATCAGTTCACGCTACTTCACACATCTTGCCGATTCGTCCCCAGCAAAGTTTGATCATTGATCTCATTCCTCAAGCATACGACGCTTTCATGTTCCCCATTATCGAATGCCTGAAGTATTCGCCGATTGCTCCTGCTCTCACCAGAGCTGAAGCAGTTCCCATGGAGTTTCTGTCACAGATATTTGCTACTGCTCACTACGACAAGGTCGTCGACCGGATTTTCTTCGACGTATTCAAGCACAAGGCGTAGATTTCCAAGCAGAGATTCTGCTCTCTGTTAGGGTTTGAACCTGATTCATCGCGGGTTAACCCTGAAACCATCCCAATGGGTCATCTTTTTAACATGTTCTACAACATGGGGTACACTGAGGTGCTCACAACGGTCACGAAATTCAAGAAATCATGCCTGCCCCCTCAGTGGAATGGATTGTTTACAGTGCTTTTCAAGGGGTTGTCTGAAAGAAGTGCTGGATCAGACGGGGCAAGTCGTCTGTTCCTTTCAATCATGTATGGGGTCTACAATGGAATCAATCTGGACACTCTCTCTCATGCGTAATCATCGGCATTAACAACTGTCACGCGTCAATCGCCTCCGAAAAACTCTTCGTTTTTCACTCGAAGATTTGGGAAAGATTCTTTTCTCTCCTTTACCCACAGTATAAAAGGTAACGTAACCCTTTGTTTACCTCTTTACTGCACCCATATTTCCAGAGAGCAAGAAAACCCTCCAACATTCTACTGTTCATCATCTCTCCCATTCTCTTCACAACAATGGCAGATTCTACATCAGTTCACGCTACTTCACACATCTTGCCGATTCGTCCCCAGCAAAGTTTGATCATTGATCTCACTCCTCAAGCATACGACGCTTTCATGTTCCCCATTATCGAATGCCTGAAGTATTCGTCGATTGCTCCTGCTCTCACCAGAGCTGAAGCAGCTCCCATGGAGTTTCTGTCACAGATATTTGCTACTGCTCACTACGACAAGGTCGTCGACCGGATTTTCTTCGACGTATTCGAGCACAAGGCGTCGATTTCCAAGCAGAGATTCTGCTCTCTGTTAGGGTTTGAACCTGATTCATCGCGGGTTAACCCTGAAACCATCCCAATGGGTCATCTTTTTAACATGTTCTACAACATGGGGTACATTGAGGTGCTCACAACGGTCACGAAATTCAAGAAATCGTGCCTGCCCCCTCAGTGGAATGGATTGTTTATAGTGCTTTTCAAGGGGTTGTCTGAAAGAAGTGTTGGATCAGACGGGGCAAGTCGTCTGTTCCTTTCAATCATGTACGGGGTCTACAATGGAATCAATCTGGACACTCTCTCTCATGCGTAATCATCGGCATTAACAACTGTCACGCGTCAATCGCCTCCGAAAAACTCTTCGTTTTTCACTCGAAGATTTGGGAAAGATTCTTCTCTCTCCTTTACCCACAGTATAAAAGGTAACGTAACCCTTTGTTTACCTCTTTACTGCACCCATATTTCCAGAGAGCAAGAAAACCCTCGAACATTCTACTGTTCATCATCTCTCCCATTCTCTTCACAACAATGGCGGATTCTACATCAGTTCACGCTACTTCACACATCTTGCCGATTCGTCCCCAGCAAAGTTTGATCATTGATCTCACTCCTCAAGCATACGACGCTTTCATGTTCCCCATTATCGAATGCCTGAAGTATTCGCCGATTGCTCCTGCTCTCACCAGAGCTGAAGCAGTTCCCATGGAGTTTCTGTCACAGATATTTGCTACTGCTCACTACGACAAGGTCGTCGACCGGATTTTCTTCGACGTATTCGAGCACAAGGCGTCGATTTCCAAGCAGAGATTCTGCTCTCTGTTAGGGTTTGAACCTGATTCATCGCGGGTTAACCCTGAAACCATCCCAATGGGTCATCTTTTTAACATGTTCTACAACATGGGGTACACTGAGGTGCTCACAACGGTCACGAAATTCAAGAAATCGTGCCTGCCCCCTCAGTGGAATGGATTGTTTACAGTGCTTTTCAAGGGGTTGTCTGAAAGAAGTGCTGGATCAGACGGGGCAAGTCGTCTGTTCCTTTCAATCATGTACGGGGTCTACAATGGAATCAATCTGGACACTCTCTCTCATGCGTAATCATCGGCATTAACAACTGTCACGCGTCAATCGCCTCCGAAAAACTCTTCGTTTTTCACTCGAAGATTTGGGAAAGATTCTTCTCTCTCCTTTACCCACAGTATAAAAGGTAACGTAACCCTTTGTTTACCTCTTTACTGCACCCATATTTCCAGAGAGCAAGAAAACCCTCCAACATTCTACTGTTCATCATCTCTCCCATTCTCTTCACAACAATGGCGGATTCTACATTAGTTCACGCTACTTCACACATCTTGCCGATTCGTCCCCAGCAAAGTTTGATCATTGATCTCACTCCTCAAGCATACGACGCTTTCATGTTCCCCATTATCGAATGCCTGAAGTATTCGCCGATTGCTCCTGCTCTCACCAGAGCTGAAGCAGTTCCCATGGAGTTTCTGTCACAGATATTTGCTACTGCTCACTACGACAAGGTCGTCGACCGGATTTTCTTCGACGTATTCGAGCACAAGGCGTCGATTTCCAAGCAGAGATTCTGCTCTCTGTTAGGGTTTGAACCTGATTCATCGCGGGTTAACCCTGAAACCATCCCAATGGGTCATCTTTTTAACATGTTCTACAACATGGGGTACACTGAGGTGCTCACAACGGTCACGAAATTCAAGAAATCGTGCCTGCCCCCTCAGTGGAATGGATTGTTTACAGTGCTTTTCAAGGGGTTGTCTGAAAGAAGTGCTGGATCAGACGGGGCAAGTCGTCTGTTCCTTTCAATCATGTACGGGGTCTACAATGGAATCAATCTGGACACTCTCTCTCATGCGTAATCATCGGCATTAACAACTGTCACGCGTCAATCGCCTCCGAAAAACTCTTCGTTTTTCACTCGAAGATTTGGGAAAGATTCTTCTCTCTCCTTTACCCACAGTATAAAAGGTAACGTAACCCTTTGTTTACCTCTTTACTGCACCCATATTTCCAGAGAGCAAGAAAACCCTCCAACATTCTACTGTTCATCATCTCTCCCATTCTCTTCACAACAATGGCGGATTCTACATCAGTTTATGCTACTTCACACATCTTGCCGATTCGTCCCCAGCAAAGTTTGATCATTGATCTCACTCCTCAAGCATACGACGCTTTCATGTTCCCCATTATCGAATGCCTGAAGTATTCGCCGATTGCTCCTGCTCTCACCAGAGCTGAAGCAGTTCCCATGGAGTTTCTGTCACAGATATTTGCTACTGCTCACTACGACAAGGTCGTCGACCGGATTTTCTTCGACGTATTCGAGCACAAGGCGTCGATTTCCAAGCAGAGATTCTGCTCTCTGTTAGGGTTTGAACCTGATTCATCGCGGGTTAACCCTGAAACCATCCCAATGGGTCATCTTTTTAACATGTTCTACAACATGGGGTACACTGAGGTGCTCACAACGGTCACGAAATTCAAGAAATCGTGCCTGCCCCCTCAGTGGAATGGATTGTTTACAGTGCTTTTCAAGGGGTTGTCTGAAAGAAGTGCTGGATCAGACGGGGCAAGTCGTCTGTTCCTTTCAATCATGTACGGGGTCTACAATGGAATCAATCTGGACACTCTCTCTCATGCGTAATCATCGGCATTAACAACTGTCACGCGTCAATCGCCTCCGAAAAACTCTTCGTTTTTCACTCGAAGATTTGGGAAAGATTCTTCTCTCTCCTTTACCCACAGTATAAAAGGTAACGTAACCCTTTGTTTACCTCTTTACTGCACCCATATTTCCAGAGAGCAAGAAAACCCTCCAACATTCTACTGTTCATCATCTCTCCCATTCTCTTCACAACAATGGCGGATTCTACATCAGTTCATGCTACTTCACACATCTTGCCGATTCGTCCCCAGCAAAGTTTGATCATTGATCTCACTCCTCAAGCATACGACGCTTTCATGTTCCCCATTATCGAATGCCTGAAGTATTCGCCGATTGCTCCTGCTCTCACCAGAGCTGAAGCAGTTCCCATGGAGTTTCTGTCACAGATATTTGCTACTGCTCACTACGACAAGGTCGTCGACCGGATTTTCTTCGACGTATTCGAGCACAAGGCGTAGATTTCCAAGCAGAGATTCTGCTCTCTGTTAGGGTTTGAACCTGATTCATCGCGGGTTAACCCTGAAACCATCCCAATGGGTCATCTTTTTAACATGTTCTACAACATGGGGTACACTGAGGTGCTCACAACGGTCACGAAATTCAAGAAATCGTGCCTGCCCCCTCAGTGGAATGGATTGTTTACAGTGCTTTTCAAGGGGTTGTCTGAAAGAAGTGCTGGATCAGACGGGGCAAGTCGTCTGTTCCTTTCAATCATGTACGGGGTCTACAATGGAATCAATCTGGACACTCTCTCTCATGCGTAATCATCGGCATTAACAACTGTCACGCGCCAATCGCCTCCGAAAAACTCTTCGTTTTTCACTCGAAGATTTGGGAAAGATTCTTCTCTCTCCTTTACCCACAGTATAAAAGGTAACGTAACCCTTTGTTTACCTCTTTACTGCACCCATATTTCCAGAGAGCAAGAAAACCCTCCAACATTCTACTGTTCATCATCTCTCCCATTCTCTTCACAACAATGGCGGATTCTACATTAGTTCACGCTACTTCACACATCTTGCCGATTCGTCCCCAGCAAAGTTTGATCATTGATCTCACTCCTCAAGCATACGACGCTTTCATGTTCCCCATTATCGAATGCCTGAAGTATTCGCCGATTGCTCCTGCTCTCACCAGAGCTGAAGCAGTTCCCATGGAGTTTCTGTCACAGATATTTGCTACTGCTCACTACGACAAGGTCGTCGACCGGATTTTCTTCGACGTATTCGAGCACAAGGCGTCGATTTCCAAGCAGAGATTCTGCTCTCTGTTAGGGTTTGAACCTGATTCATCGCGGGTTAACCCTGAAACCATCCCAATGGGTCATCTTTTTAACATGTTCTACAACATGGGGTACACTGAGGTGCTCACAACGGTCACGAAATTCAAGAAATCGTGCCTGCCCCCTCAGTGGAATGGATTGTTTACAGTGCTTTTCAAGGGGTTGTCTGAAAGAAGTGCTGGATCAGACGGGGCAAGTCGTCTGTTCCTTTCAATCATGTACGGGGTCTACAATGGAATCAATCTGGACACTCTCTCTCATGCGTAATCATCGGCATTAACAACTGTCACGCGTCAATCGCCTCCGAAAAACTCTTCGTTTTTCACTCGAAGATTTGGGAAAGATTCTTCTCTCTCCTTTACCCACAGTATAAAAGGTAACGTAACCCTTTGTTTACCTCTTTACTGCACCCATATTTCCAGAGAGCAAGAAAACCCTCCAACATTCTACTGTTCATCATCTCTCCCATTCTCTTCACAACAATGGCGGATTCTACATCAGTTCATGCTACTTCACACATCTTGCCGATTCGTCCCCAGCAAAGTTTGATCATTGATCTCACTCCTCAAGCATACGACGCTTTCATGTTCCCCATTATCGAATGCCTGAAGTATTCGCCGATTGCTCCTGCTCTCACCAGAGCTGAAGCAGTTCCCATGGAGTTTCTGTCACAGATATTTGCTACTGCTCACTACGACAAGGTCGTCGACCGGATTTTCTTCGACGTATTCGAGCACAAGGCGTCGATTTCCAAGCAGAGATTCTGCTCTCTGTTAGGGTTTGAACCTGATTCATCGCGGGTTAACCCTGAAACCATCCCAATGGGTCATCTTTTTAACATGTTCTACAACATGGGGTACACTGAGGTGCTCACAACGGTCACGAAATTCAAGAAATCGTGCCTGCCCCCTCAGTGGAATGGATTGTTTACAGTGCTTTTCAAGGGGTTGTCTGAAAGAAGTGCTGGATCAGACGGGGCAAGTCGTCTGTTACTTTCAATCATGTACGGGGTCTACAATGGAATCAATCTGGACACTCTCTCTCATGCGTAATCATCGGCATTAACAACTGTCACGCGCCAATCGCCTCCGAAAAACTCTTCGTTTTTCACTCGAAGATTTGGGAAAGATTCTTCTCTCTCCTTTACCCACAGTATAAAAGGTAACGTAACCCTTTGTTTACCTCTTTACTGCACCCATATTTCCAGAGAGCAAGAAAACCCTCCAACATTCTACTGTTCATCATCTCTCCCATTCTCTTCACAACAATGGCGGATTCTACATCAGTTCACGCTACTTCACACATCTTGCCGATTCGTCCCCAGCAAAGTTTGATCATTGATCTCACTCCTCAAGCATACGACGCTTTCATGTTCCCCATTATCGAATGCCTGAAGTATTCGCCGATTGCTCCTGCTCTCACCAGAGCTGAAGCAGTTCCCATGGAGTTTCTGTCACAGATATTTGCTACTGCTCACTACGACAAGGTCGTCGACCGGATTTTCTTCGACGTATTCGAGCACAAGGCGTCGATTTCCAAGCAGAGATTCTGCTCTCTGTTAGGGTTTGAACCTGATTCATCGCGGGTTAACCCTGAAACCATCCCAATGGGTCATCTTTTTAACATGGGGTACACTGAGGTGCTCACAACGGTCACGAAATTCAAGAAATCGTGCCTGCCCCCTCAGTGGAATGGATTGTTTACAGTGCTTTTCAAGGGGTTGTCTGAAAGAAGTGCTGGATCAGACGGGGCAAGTCGTCTGTTCCTTTCAATCATGTATGGGGTCTACAATGGAATCAATCTGGACACTCTCTCTCATGCGTAATCATCGGCATTAACAACTGTCACGCGTCAATCGCCTCCGAAAAACTCTTCGTTTTTCACTCGAAGATTTGGGAAAGATTCTTCTCTCTCCTTTACCCACAGTATAAAAGGTAACGTAACCCTTTGTTTACCTCTTTACTGCACCCATATTTCCAGAGAGCAAGAAAACCCTCCAACATTCTACTGTTCATCATCTCTCCCATTCTCTTCACAACAATGGTGGATTCTACATCAGTTCACGCTACTTCACACATCTTGCCGATTCGTCCCCAGCAAAGTTTGATCATTGATCTCACTCCTCAAGCATACGACACTTTCATGTTCCCCATTATCGAATGCCTGAAGTATTCGCCGATTGCTCCTGCTCTCACCAGAGCTGAAGCAGTTCCCATGGAGTTTCTGTCACAGATATTTGCTACTGCTCACTACGACAAGGTCGTCGACCGGATTTTCTTCGACGTATTCGAGCACAAGGCGTCGATTTCCAAGCAGAGATTCTGCTCTCTGTTAGGGTTTGAACCTGATTCATCGCGGGTTAACCCTGAAACCATCCCAATGGGTCATCTTTTTAACATGTTCTACAACATGAGGTACACTGAGGTGCTCACAACGGTCACGAAATTCAAGAAATCGTGCCTGCCCCCTCAGTGGAATGGATTGTTTACAGTGCTTTTCAAGGGGTTGTCTGAAAGAAGTGCTGGATCAGACGGGGCAAGTCGTCTGTTCCTTTCAATCATGTACGGGGTCTACAATGGAATCAATCTGGACACTCTCTCTCATGCGTAATCATCGGCATTAACAACTGTCACGCGTCAATCGCCTCCGAAAAACTCTTCGTTTTTCACTCGAAGATTTGGGAAAGATTCTTCTCTCTCCTTTACCCACAGTATAAAAGGTAACGTAACCCTTTGTTTACCTCTTTACTGCACCCATATTTCCAGAGAGCAAGAAAACCCTCCAACATTCTACTGTTCATCATCTCTCCCATTCTCTTCACAACAATGGCGGATTCTACATTAGTTCACGCTACTTCACACATCTTGCCGATTCGTCACCAGCAAAGTTTGATCATTGATCTCACTCCTCAAGCATACGACGCTTTCATGTTCCCCATTATCGAATGCATGAAGTATTCGCCGATTGCTCCTGCTCTCACCAGAGCTGAAGCAGTTCCCATGGAGTTTCTGTCACAGATATTTGCTACTGCTCACTACGACAAGGTCGTCGACCGGATTTTCTTCGACGTATTCGAGCACAAGGCGTCGATTTCCAAGCAGAGATTCTGCTCTCTGTTAGGGTTTGAACCTGATTCATCGCGGGTTAACCCTGAAACCATCCCAATGGGTCATCTTTTTAACATGTTCTACAACATGGGGTACACTGAGGTGCTCACAACGGTCACGAAATTCAAGAAATCGTGCCTGCCCCCTCAGTGGAATGGATTGTTTACAGTGCTTTTCAAGGGGTTGTCTGAAAGAAGTGCTGGATCAGACGGGGCAAGTCGTCTGTTCCTTTCAATCATGTACGGGGTCTACAATGGAATCAATCTGGACACTCTCTCTCATGCGTAATCATCGGCATTAACAACTGTCACGCGTCAATCGCCTCCGAAAAACTCTTCGTTTTTCACTCGAAGATTTGGGAAAGATTCTTCTCTCTCCTTTACCCACAGTATAAAAGGTAACGTAACCCTTTGTTTACCTCTTTACTGCACCCATATTTCCAGAGAGCAAGAAAACCCTCCAACATTCTACTGTTCATCATCTCTCCCATTCTCTTCACAACAATGGCGGATTCTACATCAGTTCATGCTACTTCACACATCTTGCCGATTCGTCCCCAGCAAAGTTTGATCATTGATCTCACTCCTCAAGCATACGACGCTTTCATGTTCCCCATTATCGAATGCCTGAAGTATTCGCCGATTGCTCCTGCTCTCACCAGAGCTGAAGCAGTTCCCATGGAGTTTCTGTCACAGATATTTGCTACTGCTCACTACGACAAGGTCGTCGACCGGATTTTCTTCGACGTATTCGAGCACAAGGCGTCGATTTCCAAGCAGAGATTCTGCTCTCTGTTAGGGTTTGAACCTGATTCATCGCGGGTTAACCCTGAAACCATCCCAATGGGTCATCTTTTTAACATGGGGTACACTGAGGTGCTCACAACGGTCACGAAATTCAAGAAATCGTGCCTGCCCCCTCAGTGGAATGGATTGTTTACAGTGCTTTTCAAGGGGTTGTCTGAAAGAAGTGCTGGATCAGACGGGGCAAGTCGTCTGTTCCTTTCAATCATGTACGGGGTCTACAATGGAATCAATCTGGACACTCTCTCTCATGCGTAATCATCGGCATTAACAACTGTCACGCGTCAATCGCCTCCGAAAAACTCTTCGTTTTTCACTCGAAGATTTGGGAAAGATTCTTCTCTCTCCTTTACCCACAGTATAAAAGGTAACGTAACCCTTTGTTTACCTCTTTACTGCACCCATATTTCCAGAGAGCAAGAAAACCCTCCAACATTCTACTGTTCATCATCTCTCCCATTCTCTTCACAACAATGGTGGATTCTACATCAGTTCACGCTACTTCACACATCTTGCCGATTCGTCCCCAGCAAAGTTTGATCATTGATCTCACTCCTCAAGCATACGACACTTTCATGTTCCCCATTATCGAATGCCTGAAGTATTCGCCGATTGCTCCTGCTCTCACCAGAGCTGAAGCAGTTCCCATGGAGTTTCTGTCACAGATATTTGCTAATGCTCACTACGACAAGGTCGTCGACCGGATTTTCTTCGACGTATTCGAGCACAAGGCGTCGATTTCCAAGCAGAGATTCTGCTCTCTGTTAGGGTTTGAACCTGATTCATCGCGGGTTAACCCTGAAACCATCCCAATGGGTCATCTTTTTAACATGTTCTACAACATGGGGTACACTGAGGTGCTCACAACGGTCACGAAATTCAAGAAATCGTGCCTGCCCCCTCAGTGGAATGGATTGTTTACAGTGCTTTTCAAGGGGTTGTCTGAAAGAAGTGCTGGATCAGACGGGGCAAGTCGTCTGTTCCTTTCAATCATGTACGGGGTCTACAATGGAATCAATCTGGACACTCTCTCTCATGCGTAATCATCGGCATTAACAACTGTCACGCGTCAATCGCCTCCGAAAAACTCTTCGTTTTTCACTCGAAGATTTGGGAAAGATTCTTCTCTCTCCTTTACCCACAGTATAAAAGGTAACGTAACCCTTTGTTTACCTCTTTACTGCACCCATATTTCCAGAGAGCAAGAAAACCCTCCAACATTCTACTGTTCATCATCTCTCCCATTCTCTTCACAACAATGGCGGATTCTACATCAGTTCACGCTACTTCACACATCTTGCCGATTCGTCCCCAGCAAAGTTTGATCATTGATCTCACTCCTCAAGCATACGACACTTTCATGTTCCCCATTATCGAATGCCTGAAGTATTCGCCGATTGCTCCTGCTCTCACCAGAGCTGAAGCAGTTCCCATGGAGTTTCTGTCACAGATATTTGCTAATGCTCACTACGACAAGGTCGTCGACCGGATTTTCTTCGACGTATTCGAGCACAAGGCGTCGATTTCCAAGCAGAGATTCTGCTCTCTGTTAGGGTTTGAACCTGATTCATCGCGGGTTAACCCTGAAACCATCCCAATGGGTCATCTTTTTAACATGTTCTACAACATGGGGTACACTTAGGTGCTCACAACGGTCACGAAATTCAAGAAATCGTGCCTGCCCCCTCAGTGGAATGGATTGTTTACAGTGCTTTTCAAGGGGTTGTCTGAAAGAAGTGCTGGATCAGACGGGGCAAGTCGTCTGTTCCTTTCAATCATGTACGGGGTCTACAATGGAATCAATCTGGACACTCTCTCTCATGCGTAATCATCGGCATTAACAACTGTCACGCGTCAATCGCCTCCGAAAAACTCTTCGTTTTTCACTCGAAGATTTGGGAAAGATTCTTCTCTCTCCTTTACCCACAGTATAAAAGGTAACGTAACCCTTTGTTTACCTCTTTACTGCACCCATATTTCCAGAGAGCAAGAAAACCCTCCAACATTCTACTGTTCATCATCTCTCCCATTCTCTTCACAACAATGGCGGATTCTACATCAGTTCACGCTACTTCACACATCTTGCCGATTCGTCCCCAGCAAACTTTGATCATTGATCTCACTCCTCAAGCATACGACGCTTTCATGTTCCCCATTATCGAATGCCTGAAGTATTCGCCGATTGCTCCTGCTCTCACCAGAGCTGAAGCAGTTCCCATGGAGTTTCTGTCACAGATATCTGCTACTGCTCACTACGACAAGGTCGTCGACCGGATTTTCTTCGACGTATTCGAGCACAAGGCGTCGATTTCCAAGCAGAGATTCTGCTCTCTGTTAGGGTTTGAACCTGATTCATCGCGGGTTAACCCTGAAACCATCCCAATGGGTCATCTTTTTAACATGTTCTACAACATGGGGTACACTGAGGTGCTCACAACGGTCACGAAATTCAAGAAATCGTGCCTGCCCCCTCAGTGGAATGGATTGTTTACAGTGCTTTTCAAGGGGTTGTCTGAAAGAAGTGCTGGATCAGACGGGGCAAGTCGTCTGTTCCTTTCAATCATGTACGGGGTCTACAATGGAATCAATCTGGACACTCTCTCTCATGCGTAATCATCGGCATTAACAACTGTCACGCGTCAATCGCCTCCGAAAAACTCTTCGTTTTTCACTCGAAGATTTGGGAAAGATTCTTATCTCTCCTTTACCCACAGTATAAAAGGTAACGTAACCCTTTTTTTACCTCTTTACTGCACCCATATTTCCAGAGAGCAAGAAAACCCTCCAACATTCTACTGTTCATCATCTCTCCCATTCTCTTCACAACAATGGCGGATTCTACATCAGTTCACGCTACTTCACACATCTTGCCGATTCGTCCCCAGCAAAGTTTGATCATTGATCTCACTCCTCAAGCATACGACGCTTTCATGTTCCCCATTATCGAATGCCTGAAGTATTCGCCGATTGCTCCTGCTCTCACCAGAGCTGAAGCAGTTCCCATGGAGTTTCTGTCACAGATATTTGCTACTGCTCACTACGACAAGGTCGTCGACCGGATTTTCTTCGACGTATTCGAGCACAAGGCGTCGATTTCCAAGCAGAGATTCTGCTCTCTGTTAGGGTTTGAACCTGATTCAGCGCGGGTTAACCCTGAAACCATCCCAATGGGTCATCTTTTTAACATGGGGTACACTGAGGTGCTCACAACGGTCACGAAATTCAAGAAATCGTGCCTGCCCCCTCAGTGGAATGGATTGTTTACAGTGCTTTTCAAGGGGTTGTCTGAAAGAAGTGCTGGATCAGACGGGGCAAGTCGTCTGTTCCTTTCAATCATGTACGGGGTCTACAATGGAATCAATCTGGACACTCTCTCTCATGCGTAATCATCGGCATTAACAACTGTCACGCGTCAATCGCCTCCGAAAAACTCTTCGTTTTTCACTCGAAGATTTGGGAAAGATTCTTTTCTCTCCTTTACCCACAGTATAAAAGGTAACGTAACCCTTTGTTTACCTCTTTACTGCACCCATATTTCCAGAGAGCAAGAAAACCCTCCAACATTCTACTGTTCATCATCTCTCCCATTCTCTTCACAACAATGGCGGATTCTACATCAGTTCACGCTACTTCACATATCTTGCCGATTCGTCCCCAGCAAAGTTTGATCATTGATCTCACTCCTCAAGCATACGACGCTTTCATGTTCCCCATTATCGAATGCCTGAAGTATTCGCCGATTGCTCCTGCTCTCACCAGAGCTGAAGCAGTTCCCATGGAGTTTCTGTCACAGATATTTGCTACTGCTCACTACGACAAGGTCGTCGACCGGATTTTCTTCGACGTATTCGAGCACAAGGCGTCGATTTCCAAGCAGAGATTCTGCTCTCTGTTAGGGTTTGAACCTGATTCATCGCGGGTTAACCATGAAACCATCCCAATGGGTCATCTTTTTAACATGTTCTACAACATGGGGTACACTGAGGTGCTCACAACGGTCATGAAATTCAAGAAATCGTGCCTGCCCCCTCAGTGGAATGGATTGTTTACAGTGCTTTTCAAGGGGTTGTCTGAAAGAAGTGCTGGATCAGACGGGGCAAGTCGTCTGTTCCTTTCAATCATGTACGGGGTCTACAATGGAATCAATCTGGACACTCTCTCTCATGCGTAATCATCGGCATTAACAACTGTCACGCGTCAATCGCCTCCGAAAAACTCTTCGTTTTTCACTCGAAGATTTGGGAAAGATTCTTTTCTCTCCTTTACCCACAGTATAAAAGGTAACGTAACCCTTTGTTTACCTCTTTACTGCACCCATATTTCCAGAGAGCAAGAAAACCCTCCAACATTCTACTGTTCCTCATCTCTCCCATTCTCTTCACAACAATGGCGGATTCTACATCAGTTCACGCTACTTCACACATCTTGCCGATTCGTCCCCAGCAAAGTTTGATCATTGATCTCACTCCTCAAGCATACGACGCTTTCATGTTCCCCATTATCGAATGCCTGAAGTATTCGCCGATTGCTCCTGCTCTCACCAGAGCTGAAGCAGTTCCCATGGAGTTTCTGTCACAGATATTTGCTACTGCTCACTACGACAAGGTCGTCGACCGGATTTTCTTCGACGTATTCGAGCACAAGGCGTCGATTTCCAAGCAGAGATTCTGCTCTCTGTTAGGGTTTGAACCTGATTCATCGCGGGTTAACCCTGAAACCATCCCAATGGGTCATCTTTTTAACATGGGGTACACTGAGGTGCTCACAACGGTCACGAAATTCAAGAAATCGTGCCTGCCCCCTCAGTGGAATGGATTGTTTACAGTGCTTTTCAAGGGGTTGTCTGAAAGAAGTGCTGGATCAGACGGGGCAAGTCGTCTGTTCCTTTCAATCATGTACGGGGTCTACAATGGAATCAATCTGGACACTCTCTCTCATGCGTAATCATCGGCATTAACAACTGTCACGCGTCAATCGCCTCCGAAAAACTCTTCGTTTTTCACTCGAAGATTTGGGAAAGATTCTTTTCTCTCCTTTACCCACAGTATAAAAGGTAACGTAACCCTTTGTTTACCTCTTTACTGCACCCATATTTCCAGAGAGCAAGAAAACCCTCCAACATTCTACTGTTCATCATCTCTCCCATTCTCTTCACAACAATGGCGGATTCTACATCAGTTCACGCTACTTCACATATCTTGCCGATTCGTCCCCAGCAAAGTTTGATCATTGATCTCACTCCTCAAGCATACGACGCTTTCATGTTCCCCATTATCGAATGCCTGAAGTATTCGCCGATTGCTCCTGCTCTCACCAGAGCTGAAGCAGTTCCCATGGAGTTTCTGTCACAGATATTTGCTACTGCTCACTACGACAAGGTCGTCGACCGGATTTTCTTCGACGTATTCGAGCACAAGGCGTCGATTTCCAAGCAGAGATTCTGCTCTCTGTTAGGGTTTGAACCTGATTCATCGCGGGTTAACCATGAAACCATCCCAATGGGTCATCTTTTTAACATGTTCTACAACATGGGGTACACTGAGGTGCTCACAACGGTCATGAAATTCAAGAAATCGTGCCTGCCCCCTCAGTGGAATGGATTGTTTACAGTGCTTTTCAAGGGGTTGTCTGAAAGAAGTGCTGGATCAGACGGGGCAAGTCGTCTGTTCCTTTCAATCATGTACGGGGTCTACAATGGAATCAATCTGGACACTCTCTCTCATGCGTAATCATCGGCATTAACAACTGTCACGCGTCAATCGCCTCCGAAAAACTCTTCGTTTTTCACTCGAAGATTTGGGAAAGATTCTTTTCTCTCCTTTACCCACAGTATAAAAGGTAACGTAACCCTTTGTTTACCTCTTTACTGCACCCATATTTCCAGAGAGCAAGAAAACCCTCCAACATTCTACTGTTCCTCATCTCTCCCATTCTCTTCACAACAATGGCGGATTCTACATCAGTTCACGCTACTTCACACATCTTGCCGATTCGTCCCCAGCAAAGTTTGATCATTGATCTCACTCCTCAAGCATACGACGCTTTCATGTTCCCCATTATCGAATGCCTGAAGTATTCGCCGATTGCTCCTGCTCTCACCAGAGCTGAAGCAGTTCCCATGGAGTTTCTGTCACAGATATTTGCTACTGCTCACTACGACAAGGTCGTCGACCGGATTTTCTTCGACGTATTCGAGCACAGGGCGTCGATTTCCAAGCAGATTCTGCTCTCTGTTAGGGTTTGAACCTGATTCATCGCGGGTTAACCCTGAAACCATCCCAATGGGTCATCTTTTTAACATGTTCTACAACATGGGGTACACTGAGGTGCTCACAACGGTCACGAAATTCAAGAAATCGTGCCTGCCCCCTCAGTGGAATGGATTGTTTACAGTGCTTTTCAAGGGGTTGTCTGAAAGAAGTGCTGGATCAGACGGGGCAAGTCTTCTGTTCCTTTCAATCATGTACGGGGTCTACAATGGAATCAATCTGGACACTCTCTCTCATGCGTAATCATCGGCATTAACAACTGTCACGCGTCAATCGCCTCCGAAAAACTCTTCGTTTTTCACTCGAAGATTTGGGAAATATTCTTTTCTCTCCTTTACCCACAGTATAAAAGGTAACGTAACCCTTTGTTTACCTCTTTACTGCACCCATATTTCCAGAGAGCAAGAAAACCCTCCAACATTCTACTGTTCATCATCTCTCCCATTCTCTTCACAACAATGGCGGATTCTACATCAGTTCACGCTACTTCACACATCTTGCCGATTCGTCCCCAGCAAAGTTTGATCATTGATCTCACTCCTCAAGCATACGACGCTTTCATGTTCCCCATTATCGAATGCCTGAAGTATTCGCCGATTGCTCCTGCTCTCACCAGAGCTGAAGCAGTTCCCATGGAGTTTCTGTCACAGATATTTGCTACTGCTCACTACGACAAGGTCGTCGACCGGATTTTCTTCGACGTATTCGAGCACAAGGCGTCGATTTCCAAGCAGAGATTCTGCTCTCTGTTAGGGTTTGAACCTGATTCATCGCGGGTTAACCCTGAAACCATCCCAATGGGTCATCTTTTTAACATGGGGTACACTGAGGTGCTCACAACGGTCACGAAATTCAAGAAATCGTGCCTGCCCCCTCAGTGGAATGGATTGTTTACAGTGCTTTTCAAGGGGTTGTCTGAAAGAAGTGCTGGATCAGACGGGGCAAGTCGTCTGTTCCTTTCAATCATGTACGGGGTCTACAATGGAATCAATCTGGACACTCTCTCTCATGCGTAATCATCGGCATTAACAACTGTCACGCGTCAATCGCCTCCGAAAAACTCTTCGTTTTTCACTCGAAGATTTGGGAAAGATTCTTTTCTCTCCTTTACCCACAGTATAAAAGGTAACGTAACCCTTTGTTTACCTCTTTACTGCACCCATATTTCCAGAGAGCAAGAAAACCCTCCAACATTCTACTGTTCATCATCTCTCCCATTCTCTTCACAACAATGGCGGATTCTACATCAGTTCACGCTACTTCACATATCTTGCCGATTCGTCCCCAGCAAAGTTTGATCATTGATCTCACTCCTCAAGCATACGACGCTTTCATGTTCCCCATTATCGAATGCCTGAAGTATTCGCCGATTGCTCCTGCTCTCACCAGAGCTGAAGCAGTTCCCATGGAGTTTCTGTCACAGATATTTGCTACTGCTCACTACGACAAGGTCGTCGACCGGATTTTCTTCGACGTATTCGAGCACAAGGCGTCGATTTCCAAGCAGAGATTCTGCTCTCTGTTAGGGTTTGAACCTGATTCATCGCGGGTTAACCATGAAACCATCCCAATGGGTCATCTTTTTAACATGTTCTACAACATGGGGTACACTGAGGTGCTCACAACGGTCATGAAATTCAAGAAATCGTGCCTGCCCCCTCAGTGGAATGGATTGTTTACAGTGCTTTTCAAGGGGTTGTCTGAAAGAAGTGCTGGATCAGACGGGGCAAGTCGTCTGTTCCTTTCAATCATGTACGGGGTCTACAATGGAATCAATCTGGACACTCTCTCTCATGCGTAATCATCGGCATTAACAACTGTCACGCGTCAATCGCCTCCGAAAAACTCTTCGTTTTTCACTCGAAGATTTGGGAAAGATTCTTTTCTCTCCTTTACCCACAGTATAAAAGGTAACGTAACCCTTTGTTTACCTCTTTACTGCACCCATATTTCCAGAGAGCAAGAAAACCCTCCAACATTCTACTGTTCCTCATCTCTCCCATTCTCTTCACAACAATGGCGGATTCTACATCAGTTCACGCTACTTCACACATCTTGCCGATTCGTCCCCAGCAAAGTTTGATCATTGATCTCACTCCTCAAGCATACGACGCTTTCATGTTCCCCATTATCGAATGCCTGAAGTATTCGCCGATTGCTCCTGCTCTCACCAGAGCTGAAGCAGTTCCCATGGAGTTTCTGTCACAGATATTTGCTACTGCTCACTACGACAAGGTCGTCGACCGGATTTTCTTCGACGTATTCGAGCACAAGGCGTCGATTTCCAAGCAGAGATTCTGCTCTCTGTTAGGGTTTGAACCTGATTCATCGCGGGTTAACCCTGAAACCATCCCAATGGGTCATCTTTTTAACATGGGGTACACTGAGGTGCTCACAACGGTCACGAAATTCAAGAAATCGTGCCTGCCCCCTCAGTGGAATGGATTGTTTACAGTGCTTTTCAAGGGGTTGTCTGAAAGAAGTGCTGGATCAGACGGGGCAAGTCGTCTGTTCCTTTCAATCATGTACGGGGTCTACAATGGAATCAATCTGGACACTCTCTCTCATGCGTAATCATCGGCATTAACAACTGTCACGCGTCAATCGCCTCCGAAAAACTCTTCGTTTTTCACTCGAAGATTTGGGAAAGATTCTTTTCTCTCCTTTACCCACAGTATAAAAGGTAACGTAACCCTTTGTTTACCTCTTTACTGCACCCATATTTCCAGAGAGCAAGAAAACCCTCCAACATTCTACTGTTCATCATCTCTCCCATTCTCTTCACAACAATGGCGGATTCTACATCAGTTCACGCTACTTCACATATCTTGCCGATTCGTCCCCAGCAAAGTTTGATCATTGATCTCACTCCTCAAGCATACGACGCTTTCATGTTCCCCATTATCGAATGCCTGAAGTATTCGCCGATTGCTCCTGCTCTCACCAGAGCTGAAGCAGTTCCCATGGAGTTTCTGTCACAGATATTTGCTACTGCTCACTACGACAAGGTCGTCGACCGGATTTTCTTCGACGTATTCGAGCACAAGGCGTCGATTTCCAAGCAGAGATTCTGCTCTCTGTTAGGGTTTGAACCTGATTCATCGCGGGTTAACCATGAAACCATCCCAATGGGTCATCTTTTTAACATGTTCTACAACATGGGGTACACTGAGGTGCTCACAACGGTCATGAAATTCAAGAAATCGTGCCTGCCCCCTCAGTGGAATGGATTGTTTACAGTGCTTTTCAAGGGGTTGTCTGAAAGAAGTGCTGGATCAGACGGGGCAAGTCGTCTGTTCCTTTCAATCATGTACGGGGTCTACAATGGAATCAATCTGGACACTCTCTCTCATGCGTAATCATCGGCATTAACAACTGTCACGCGTCAATCGCCTCCGAAAAACTCTTCGTTTTTCACTCGAAGATTTGGGAAAGATTCTTTTCTCTCCTTTACCCACAGTATAAAAGGTAACGTAACCCTTTGTTTACCTCTTTACTGCACCCATATTTCCAGAGAGCAAGAAAACCCTCCAACATTCTACTGTTCCTCATCTCTCCCATTCTCTTCACAACAATGGCGGATTCTACATCAGTTCACGCTACTTCACACATCTTGCCGATTCGTCCCCAGCAAAGTTTGATCATTGATCTCACTCCTCAAGCATACGACGCTTTCATGTTCCCCATTATCGAATGCCTGAAGTATTCGCCGATTGCTCCTGCTCTCACCAGAGCTGAAGCAGTTCCCATGGAGTTTCTGTCACAGATATTTGCTACTGCTCACTACGACAAGGTCGTCGACCGGATTTTCTTCGACGTATTCGAGCACAAGGCGTCGATTTCCAAGCAGAGATTCTGCTCTCTGTTAGGGTTTGAACCTGATTCATCGCGGGTTAACCCTGAAACCATCCCAATGGGTCATCTTTTTAACATGTTCTACAACATGGGGTACACTGAGGTGCTCACAACGGTCACGAAATTCAAGAAATCGTGCCTGCCCCCTCAGTGGAATGGATTGTTTATAGTGCTTTTCAAGGGGTTGTCTGAAAGAAGTGTTGGATCAGACGGGGCAAGTCGTCTGTTCCTTTCAATCATGTACGGGGTCTACAATGGAATCAATCTGGACACTCTCTCTCATGCGTAATCATCGGCATTAACAACTGTCACGCGTCAATCGCCTTCGAAAAACTCTTCGTTTTTCACTCGAAGATTTGGGAAAGATTCTTTTCTCTCCTTTACCCACAGTATAAAAGGTAACGTAACCCTTTGTTTACCTCTTTACTACACCCATATTTCCAGAGAGCAAGAAAACCCTCCAACATTCTACTGTTCATCATCTCTCCCATTCTCTTCACAACAATGGCGGATTCTACATCAGTTCATGCTACTTCACACATCTTGCCGATTCGTCCCCAGCAAAGTTTGAACATTGATCTCACTCCTCAAGCATACGACGCTTTCATGTTCCCCATTATCGAATGCCTAAAGTATTCGCCGATTGCTCCTGCTCTCACCAGAGCTGAAGCAGTTCCCATGGAGTTTCTGTCACAGATATTTGCTACTGCTCACTACGACAAGGTCGTCGACCGGATTTTCTTCGACGTATTCGAGCACAAGGCGTCGATTTCCAAGCAGAGATTCTGCTCTCTGTTAGGGTTTGAACCTGATTCATCGCGGGTTAACCCTGAAACCATCCCAATGGGTCATCTTTTTAACATGTTCTACAACATGGGGTACACTGAGGTGCTCACAACGGTCACGAAATTCAAGAAATCGTGCCTGCCCCCTCAGTGGAATGGATTGTTTACAGTGCTTTTCAAGGGGTTGTCTGAAAGAAGTGCTGGATCAGACGGGGCAAGTCGTCTGTTCCTTTCAATCATGTACGGGGTCTACAATGGAATCAATCTGGACACTCTCTCTCATGCGTAATCATCGGCATTAACAACTGTCACGCGTCAATCGCCTCCGAAAAACTCTTCGTTTTTCACTCGAAGATTTGGGAAAGATTCTTTTCTCTCCTTTACCCACAGTATAAAAGGTAACGTAACCCTTTGTTTACCTCTTTACTGCACCCATATTTCCAGAGAGCAAGAAAACCCTCCAACATTCTACTGTTCATCATCTCTCCCATTCTCTTCACAACAATGGCGGATTCTACATCAGTTCACGCTACTTCACATATCTTGCCGATTCGTCCCCAGCAAAGTTTGATCATTGATCTCACTCCTCAAGCATACGACGCTTTCATGTTCCCCATTATCGAATGCCTGAAGTATTCGCCGATTGCTCCTGCTCTCACCAGAGCTGAAGCAGTTCCCATGGAGTTTCTGTCACAGATATTTGCTACTGCTCACTACGACAAGGTCGTCGACCGGATTTTCTTCGACGTATTCGAGCACAAGGCGTCGATTTCCAAGCAGAGATTCTGCTCTCTGTTAGGGTTTGAACCTGATTCATCGCGGGTTAACCATGAAACCATCCCAATGGGTCATCTTTTTAACATGTTCTACAACATGGGGTACACTGAGGTGCTCACAACGGTCATGAAATTCAAGAAATCGTGCCTGCCCCCTCAGTGGAATGGATTGTTTACAGTGCTTTTCAAGGGGTTGTCTGAAAGAAGTGCTGGATCAGACGGGGCAAGTCGTCTGTTCCTTTCAATCATGTACGGGGTCTACAATGGAATCAATCTGGACACTCTCTCTCATGCGTAATCATCGGCATTAACAACTGTCACGCGTCAATCGCCTCCGAAAAACTCTTCGTTTTTCACTCGAAGATTTGGGAAAGATTCTTTTCTCTCCTTTACCCACAGTATAAAAGGTAACGTAACCCTTTGTTTACCTCTTTACTGCACCCATATTTCCAGAGAGCAAGAAAACCCTCCAACATTCTACTGTTCATCATCTCTCCCATTCTCTTCACAACAATGGCGGATTCTACATCAGTTCACGCTACTTCACACATCTTGCCGATTCGTCCCCAGCAAAGTTTGATCATTGATCTCACTCCTCAAGCATACGACGCTTTCATGTTCCCCATTATCGAATGCCTGAAGTATTCGCCGATTGCTCCTGCTCTCACCAGAGCTGAAGCAGTTCCCATGGAGTTTCTGTCACAGATATTTGCTACTGCTCACTACGACAAGGTCGTCGACCGGATTTTCTTCGACGTATTCGAGCACAAGGCGTCGATTTCCAAGCAGAGATTCTGCTCTCTGTTAGGGTTTGAACCTGATTCATCGCGGGTTAACCCTGAAACCATCCCAATGGGTCATCTTTTTAACATGTTCTACAACATGGGGTACACTGAGGTGCTCACAACGGTCACGAAATTCAAGAAATCGTGCCTGCCCCCTCAGTGGAATGGATTGTTTACAGTGCTTTTCAAGGGGTTGTCTGAAAGAAGTGTTGGATCAGACGGGGCAAGTCGTCTGTTCCTTTCAATCATGTACGGGGTCTACAATGGAATCAATCTGGACACTCTCTCTCATGCGTAATCATCGGCATTAACAACTGTCACGCGTCAATCGCCTTCGAAAAACTCTTCGTTTTTCACTCGAAGATTTGGGAAAGATTCTTTTCTCTCCTTTACCCACAGTATAAAAGGTAACGTAACCCTTTGTTTACCTCTTTACTGCACCCATATTTCCAGAGAGCAAGAAAACCCTCCAACATTCTACTGTTCATCATCTCTCCCATTCTCTTCACAACAATGGCGGATTCTACATCAGTTCACGCTACTTCACACATCTTGCCGATTCGTCCCCAGCAAAGTTTGATCATTGATCTCACTCCTCAAGCATACGACGCTTTCATGTTCCCCATTATCGAATGACTAAAGTATTCGCCGATTGCTCCTGCTCTCACCAGAGCTGAAGCAGTTCCCATGGAGTTTCTGTCACAGATATTTGCTACTGCTCACTACGACAAGGTCGTCGACCGGATTTTCTTCGACGTATTCGAGCACAAGGCGTCGATTTCCAAGCAGAGATTCTGCTCTCTGTTAGGGTTTGAACCTGATTCATCGCGGGTTAACCCTGAAACCATCCCAATGGGTCATCTTTTTAACATGTTCTACAACATGGGGTACACTGAGGTGCTCACAACGGTCACGAAATTCAAGAAATCGTGCCTGCCCCCTCAGTGGAATGGATTGTTTACAGTGCTTTTCAAGGGGTTGTCTGAAAGAAGTGCTGGATCAGACGGGGCAAGTCGTCTGTTCCTTTCAATCATGTACGGGGTCTACAATGGAATCAATCTGGACACTCTCTCTCATGCGTAATCATCGGCATTAACAACTGTCACGCGTCAATCGCCTCCGAAAAACTCTTCGTTTTTCACTCGAAGATTTGGGAAAGATTCTTTTCTCTCCTTTACCCACAGTATAAAAGGTAACGTAACCCTTTGTTTACCTCTTTACTGCACCCATATTTCCAGAGAGCAAGAAAACCCTCCAACATTCTACTGTTCATCATCTCTCCCATTCTCTTCACAACAATGGCGGATTCTACATCAGTTCACGCTACTTCACACATCTTGCCGATTCGTCCCCAGCAAAGTTTGATCATTGATCTCACTCCTCAAGCATACGACGCTTTCATGTTCCCCATTATCGAATGACTAAAGTATTCGCCGATTGCTCCTGCTCTCACCAGAGCTGAAGCAGTTCCCATGGAGTTTCTGTCACAGATATTTGCTACTGCTCACTACGACAAGGTCGTCGACCGGATTTTCTTCGACGTATTCGAGCACAAGGCGTCGATTTCCAAGCAGAGATTCTGCTCTCTGTTAGGGTTTGAACCTGATTCATCGCGGGTTAACCCTGAAACCATCCCAATGGGTCATCTTTTTAATATGTTCTATAACATGGGGTACACTGAGGTGCTCACAACGGTCACGAAATTCAAGAAATCGTGCCTGCCCCCTCAGTGGAATGCATTGTTTACAGTGCTTTTCAAGGGGTTGTCTGAAAGAAGTGCTGGATCAGACGGGGCAAGTCTTCTGTTCCTTTCAATCATGTACGGGGTCGACAATGGAATCAATCTGGACTATGGGTCGGTTCTTTGGCAACAACTTATTCAAAGTCTATCTTCCACTTCTCGACATTCAGAGATTTCATACGCCCGGTTCTGGACTCTTGTCACTAAATGTGTGATGGACAAGTACCACATCCCCATTGTTGCCGGTTCTCCAATGTCTTCGATTGGTACCTTCCATACCACGAAGATCATTGTCTCTGACGCATCAAAATTTCTCTTCAACGGTTCTATCCCTGAAACAATGTATGGTGATGTTCCTGCCGACAGCCGGATCATTAAAACGTACAAGGAATTCCGACGGTCTGGTCCGAGAGACCTTACTCCAGAGATGCTCAAGTCGACTCATGATGCTGACAAGCCTGCCCCCAGAGGAAAGAAGGCTGATAAGGGCAAGCAGGTTGCAAAGGGAGCGAAAGGCCCATCTCCCAGGAAAAGGAAAACCACCAAAGCTACCCAATCCCCTCCTATGAAGAAGCGAAAAACCCAACCAAAGCGAAAGCTGATCATCACTTCGTCCTCAAGCGAATCTGAGGAAGAGGGTTCTGATTCTGATGGATCTCAACGTGGTAACACTCCACCACGTTCGCCTACACCAGAGATTCACATTTCTACTTCTCAAATTTCCTCTCCACCAGTTACAATTCCTATTTCCATTCCCCCCATAACCTCCACCACTCAAATACCATCCACCTCCATCCCAGTACCACCACTTATCTTTACCGAAGCAACCACCACCACTGCCGAAGTAAGAACCAACGTATCTGATACGAGGGCTCATACTGACGCGCCCAAATCTACCTCAGCACCCGAACCCACACCAACAACCGAACACACCACTCAACCCGAAACTACCTTTACTACCGAACCTCAAGTTTCACCACCATCTTCTCCTGCTCATACAACAGAGAGTGAAGGACCACTCCTTGGCGGGGAGGACATGACCTTCGATTCGGTCTATTATAGTCCGTTTCAAGTTCAGAGTGATGATGATGACGATGCTCCTGTCACAAAGAAACATCTCAAGGAGCTACATAATAAAATCGATTCGTTCATCGCCTCATCTTCTACATCTCAGTCCTTTCTCTCTGAAGCTGCCATTCAGAAAATTATTGATGCTTTTTCCAAAGCTCATCAAGTTTCCCTTGATTCCGCCACTGCAGCCATTGACGCCTCAACCAAAGCTTGTGAGGCAGCGACCGAAAAACTCGATAAACTATTTACTGATGCTTCTACCCTGTTACAATCTTTACAGGAAACTGCTGCAGCCACCAAAACAACGCTGGAACCAATTGTCAACCAGCTGGCTACAACAGTTGCATCGGAGCTGAAGTCGTTTGCTTCACTTCGTCAAACTATTTCTGACGACAACTCAGCTTTCAGAACAACCATTGAGGAACGCCTTGCCAAGCTTCAAGAAGACTTAGCTGCTGAGAACTCCCTCATGGATGCTCTCGCAAGGAAGACTACCGCTCTGAAGGTCAAGAGTATTCAACTCTCCAACTCTCAACAGGAGATTGAGTCTCTTCGATCTGAAAGAGAGGTGGTTAAATCATGTGTTTCGGATGTCCACTCAGCTATCTCAAACATTCTTGAAGCACATGACCCGATCCTCAATTATTCTGTAAGGCGTGACCTTGCAGAGAAGCTTGCTCCCGCCCTCTCTCTACTCAGCAAAATTGAAGGGCTCCTTGATTTCGTGTCCATTCCGAAACAAGGGGGAGAAAAAGAACAAGTGTCTCAACCACCTCCTACTTCAACAGCAACTCACACAATCGAACCTCCTCCAGTAGGCCAAGCCTCAGGTTCAGGTGTGAAAGACAAAGGCAAGAAAATTGTTGAGGAGAGTGACGATGATGATAAGGAGACTATTTCCGACCTTTTGAAGCGACAGGGTCGAGATAAAGAGGCTGACATCAGTGCTCGTGTGGCTAGAGAGGCTGAAGAAGCCGAAAGGAGACAAAAAGAAGCCCACGACCTTCTCGAGAGCAGGAAAACCCTTTTTCCTCCTTGGACTCTTGAGAAACTGATTAAAGAAGCCATCGAAACACCCAATATATTGTGGCTAGAACCTGTGATCTCTTTAGATCGTTCTAACACTATCGACTCTCAGTTCGATATGCCACTAACCCGAAAGGCATTTATCTTTCATGCCTTTGACAACGTTGCTGAGTTCCCTCATCCTCATCCAAAGGTTGATCGGGACTTAGTTGAATTTTATCTGAGGGCAACTCAACCACAATACCAAACATGGAGCGCTCAGAAAATCATCAATGTTCGGGTCCTGAAGCCGTACAGGGAAGGCAACTTCACCAACGTTCGGTTCAAGATACTACGGGGATCTGCCAAGACCGAACATGCCATCTCACTTGCAGATCTTCCCAACCTTAATCCCCATGACTGGATTATCTTGCACGACATCCTTCTTACAAACGAAGCTGAATATGGTCCGATCATCGACCACTTTAAAAGGATGCTTGTATGCTATGTCATGGAAGTTGCCCTGATGGATCAGGAGATAGCGAGCGTGTACAAGAAAAAGCCTACCAAATCTCCTGTTGGCTCTGCCAGTGATCTCAACATGATGCAGATAGGGAAGATTGACCCAAAGAGAAACTCCGTCATGTTTACCAGAAACGAAGGACATAAATGTCTTTTCGCCTTGGCAGACAAACATCTCTATACCACCGCTTGTTTGGAACACGTCTTAGGGATCATCCATCGGTGCAAACAGAACACAACAGATGATATAAAGTACTTTGATGACATGATTCAATGGTACATTCGCTTCAGACAGACTATTCTTGCACTTATCTCACGTCTGTTTGATACAACAAAGAAGGTTCCCGCTGCTGGTCTAAGCAAGAAGAAACGATACTCTCGCTCCAAATTGACGCAAAGGGGGAGATTGTTAGGTCTTGTATTGTGTTGTGTCTATTGGGATCGTTAGCTAGTCCATGTTTATCTCCGGTATGGGCCTGTCCATCCGTGAGTTTTGTAGGGTTTTATATAAATAGATACTTGCATGCATCCTAGAAGATGATGATAAGTAACGATTAGAGAAGTATTGTTCAGAATATTCATCGTTCTTATTTTGTAACCCTAGAAGTCCTTTACAGCGGAAGTTCTTAGTCGAGCTCTGCTGAGGATTGAGTAATCTAATCATTCGACTCATTGTGATCTATACTTGTGATTTATTTCCTTGTTTTTTACATTCTTTACTTACCTGTTACGAAGATCTAATCGATCTAACAGTTTTTATAACTCATCATAGGCATTGTCGTTCACACGTACAACTATCTTGTAAGGACCGTCTGCTCGGGGCATTAACTTATTCTTGCACTTTTCATGGAACCGTTATTTCCTAAGATCAAATCAAACCAAATTGCCTTCCGAAAATATCTGAGCCTTTTTGTTCTTGTTGGACTTCTGCTTGTACGAGGCATTAATGGCTTTGATACGATCACGAACCTGAGCATGTAGCTTCATCTTGGACTTCAACTTGGCATCTGCGTCTTTGTGGACTAACTCTTCCTTGGGCAAAGGGATTAGATCCAATGATAAGTAAGGATTCACGCCGTAAACAACCTCGAAGGGAGAATGACGTGTTGCGTAGGTAGGCGAACGGTTGTAAGCAAACTTAGTGTGCACTAATTTCACATCCCAATCTTTCTGTGTCTTGTTCACCAACGCACATAGTAAAGTGCCCAAGGTTCGGTTCGTGACCTCGGTCTGGCCGTCCGTTTGTGGGTGGTGTGATGTGCTGAATAAAAGCTTTGTCCCGACTTTCCTCCACAATGTGTTCCAAAAGCAACTCAAGAATTTGGAGGAGTCACGATCAGAAACTATTGTTTTGGGAATCCCGTGCAGCCGGACGATCTCCCGGTGGTATAAATCAACAACCATACTTGCATCATCGGTTTTGTGACAAGCAATAAAATGGGCCATTTTCGAAAACCGGTCCACAACTACCATAATTGCATCTTTACCCCTTTGAGTTCGGGGCAGGGCCACAATAAAGTCCATGGATACGTCCTCCCAGGGGCGAATTGGGATGGGTAAGGGAGTATATAAGCCTGGTTTGAATGATCTTTTAGCCAAGTGGCACGTCACACACTTGCTCACGATATTAGTTGCATCCCCCTACATCTAGGGCCAAAAGAAGTGTTCTTTCAACACCTCCAAAGTCTTGACTACTCCAAAGTGGCCTGCTGTAACAACCCGAAATTCATATCATTGCTTGTACCCCTTTTCGTAACTCGTTTCGATAATCCAATCGCCGCTTCCAATTTCGTTTCCGATTTCGTCATTTAATTAAGTCATTAACGTGTATTTTATATTATGACTTAATGAGTGTCCTAATACCTTTAGAACTCATTCTAACACCTCATATTAGTGATCGGAACTTTTCTAGAATCAACCATATCGAGTTACGACAACTTGATCGGGTGCGACCAAAAGCCCCGTCTAACGCCGGTATCGGGTAGAATTCCACCGTGTCCCAAACTTGGATAAAGTGATCCAAGCTTCCATTTGAAGATTTTGCTTCATCTCACAACTCTCTCTCTAACCTCTCTCCTCAACCAAAAGAACTAGGTCCAAAACACCAATTTAAGGCTTCAAATCTTCAAGGTAACTTCCCTAACTTGTTATACAACCCCTCTAGCCTTCAAATTCGAGTTTAAACCATGGATTAGGACCATTATCATGAGTTTACGGCCCTAGAACAGTCCTAGGCCATAAACTCATATAACTGGGGTTTTTGAGCAACAAAACCCTTCCAAACCACAATTAGACCTTAGATATGGCTAGATGACTTAATGGAATGGACTTAGAATGCCTTAAACATGGATTTTGAAGAGTAAACATGAGTTTACTGCCCAAGATCATGCTTGGTCTGTAAACTCCTCATACATGGGGAGTAAACTCATTTTCTAGTATTAAAAAGCCATGTAAACCCACCAATAGCCTTGGAATAAATCCTAGAACCAACCAAAATTAGTTTGGGGACCTTAAACATGATGAAATCATCCCATTTAGGAGTTTACGGCCAAAGCTCCCCAAGAATATGTTCCAGGGCCGTAAACTCCTAAAGATGAGTCATTTGGTGCCCTAAATTCATGCCAAGGCTTGTAAAAATTATAGGAATCACATGTGATTAATCTAAGGCCATTAAATCAACAATCTAAAGGAGTATAGGAGCTTATGGCCGTAAACTCCTTGTTTAGGGCCGTAAACTCCCTTAAGTGGTGTTATTGGTGATTTAATTTTCATCCCATGCCTTAGATTAGATAAAATTGTACCAACTCTTCCCAAGTGTATTGGATCATTTTAGCACCATAAAGCACCCAAACATGAGTTCACGGTCGTGAACTCATGTGTCTATAGTATAAGAGGCTGAAAACTCCATAAGGAGTTTACTCTTGAAGAGTAAACTCAATTCCTAAGTCCCACGCATCAATAGACGTCCGTATATGTCACCCGGGTCACTCCAAACACTCGTTTTGAAGTGTTTTCGCTCATTGGAGTGTATTATCATATCTAATTAGTAATTTAAAGCAAGTGATCACCAGCCTAGCTGGTTGTGATGCATCCTGGGTTATAGGCCTCAGTGGGTGAGGTCAAGAGTTCTACTCTTGGCTGAGCAGATTTGGGGGATTTTCCCTGGATTGGTGTGAGTTCGATTCTTCATTCCTTTTGGTGGTGAGTGGTGCCCCTCTTGGTGACCCGCCAGGCATTCCTGATCCATCGGGTCGGGTTACCCTCTATTTGCCGGTTCAAAAAAAAAATTAGTAATTTAAAATCTAATTAGATATATTTGTATACCATTTCATATTACATAGGAACCTCGCGTGTTATCAAGCTCCGAACAGACACTTAGTGTCCGAACCAACACGTTTTCTCGTCTGGTGAGTTCATACCCCTACCCTTTTTCAATGGGTTTTAAATGTTTTCAGGGGGAATACAAGCAAAAGTACAAGAATACCTTGTACTTAAATTCATTATTTCATTTAAATGGTTTCATAATTCGCACACTTTTAAGAATTGAAAACCTACTAACAAACTGTTTTAACTTGCAGAGTTGTTTGTTTAAACGATTTCAATTCTTATTATATAATGTTATGTTTCACAATTGATTGTTCACACTTATATTAATAGAGATCATAAAACATTTGTAATGTCTGTAACAAATAGGCTCGAGTGTAAAGGACAGGCACCATTAGAACTTAGTCAGCCATAGATACTACTCCCCCTAGGCACGAGAGTAAAGAGTAATCTTAAAGATTGGAGACAAGTTGACACTACGATTAAGACTCGATATATGTAATCAGATTTTGGACAAATATAGCGTGATCAACTATATTTGCCCGAGATTGGACCAACATATATCGAGGAATGATCGTAGTAAGCAACAAGTCAAAACTTACCAAACCGTTACTAGAATCAAACACAAGAATTTAAATACTATAGGAGTATTTGCTATCTAAACTAGTTTAACTTACATGTTTTGCATGTTTCAACTTTATTCAATTCTTATAACCCTATTTCTCATACAGTCAAATGGCTGGATTTCACCACCCCGGCGACCCCTACTTTCCCAACCAAGGTAACGGAGGATGGGTCGAAGATGATCCCGAAGAGGACGAGGAACCCATAGAAGTGGATGATGACTCCGGTACCGACTCAGAGCCGGAAGTGATCGATCCACCACCCGTTCAACCTCCCGTCTTCATAAGGAACTTTCAAGGACCGACTCCCGTCTGAGGAAGTCACCTCCATCATTGGAGCCAACAACAAGGCATACGCCCTCCCTACGGCATGTGTCGGGACTTCTATGATGTCCGCGGTGGAGGTTCGGCTGATCGAGCACTCCCGATAATGGTGGGTAAGTTAGCCAATCAGTCCTATCAGTCCGGAGTTCAAGCTAGCCGACTCCGGGATGTCAACGTGGAAGTGCAGGTTCACACTTGTGACATCCGTAGGCTGGACAAGATACAAGACAATGCTCAACTCCAAACGGAGGCATTCCAAGCGCAAATGATTGCGGCCCTCGCTGAACTGAGGGAACAACAAGCCGCTTTTGATAGGCGTCTAATGGAGTCGAAGCAATCAGATGCAGAGTCAAACTCCAAGCGCAACCTGCGTCGCAAGTAGTGCTTGTCAAAGACTCAAATTTTGTTATAGCTTAGGACCTCGGCTAAAAGTCTTTAAATTTCTCGAACTTTGTAATCGAAGACCCTTATAGGGGTCAAATTTTCATGATCGTCGTAACAACTTTTATATTAATATAAGTGACGCTATTATTACTACGTTAAGTATTTCGTTCAAACCTTGAAAATTCTTTGAGAAACCAAATACTTGTTTCATACTTTCAGTCTTACAAATAACTTTCATTCTTCTATTTTAAGACTCATACTATCATCTGTTGTTGAACTATAGCGATTTAGTTCATGAGACACATACATTTTCTATTCTATGGAATTCTTATCTTTACCCTTTCAACTTATAGTTGAAGGATGCCTCCGCGTAGGAATCCAAGGCGAAGCAACGGTGGGGAAGCACCTGTACCACCACCACCTCCACCACTTCAATTTGATGCTGTTATGTTCCAAGCAGCAGTCATCGCAGCGGTAGCAGCTGCCATGTCACAAATCAATAACTCGAGTACTAATGGCTCGGGATCTGGCACACACCCATCCAACCATGGCGAGAGTCATGGACCACCCCGAGAATGCACTTATAAGGACTTTACTAATGCCAAGCCCCGGATGTTTTATGGAACTGGTGGTGTGATGGCCCTGAGGCAGTGGATTGAAAGGATGGAGGCAGTCTTTGAAATCTGCTCCTGTCCCGAGCACAGCAAAGTCAAATTTGCAACTTTCACCCTTATTGATAAAGCTTTAACTTGGTGGAATGGCCACGTTAAAGTACTTACCCTAATAGTGGCAAACTCCATAAGCTGGGAGAGCCTAAAAGCCATGATGATGAGAGAATACTGCCCACGGGGAGAGATTCAAAAGCTCGAACACGAACTATGGACTCTCGGAATGGTTGGTACCGACATCGCTACTTATACCAACAGATTCTGCGAGCTGGCAATCCTTTGTCCAGATATGATTGCTCCCGAGAGCAAGAAAATAGAAAGATACATCTGGGGACTGACGCCCCAAATACGATCAAGCGTGTTAGCTTCCAAACCTGACACCTTTGAAAGTGCTAAGGAACTGGCACAATCTTTGATTGACTACGAAGGTCATCAGAACTCAACCACTTCTGCACCAGAACCACAGAAAGGGAACAACAACAACAACAACAACAACAACAACAACAACAGGAAGAGAGTATGGAATAAAGGGAAGGGTGGGTCTTCCCAAGAATCCACAAAGAAACAACTGGTTTCAGTGAATGCTACCACTGTACCTACTACAGCTCCTACAAATACCTACCCAACAAAGCCTTATGTAGGTAACCTTCCAAAGTGCACCAAATGCACTTACCACCACCATGGACCTTGTCGGGAAATGCAGTGCGCCAACTGCAATAGAAAGGGACACACAGCCCGTTTCTGCAAAGACCCCGCAAAGCCGATCACTCAAGTTCCCAGTGTGGGTGTAGGCCAGACTTGCTACGGTTGTGGCGAGGTGGGCCACTACAAGAGGAACTGTCCTAAGGCAGCAGGCACCGGCGGTGTGGGACGAGTTTTGGCAATAGGCCACGACGAAGCTGTAGCTGACCCAACTGTAGTTGCTGGTACGTTCCTTCTCGACAATTCATATGCATGCATATTATTCGATAGTGGAGCGGAGAGAAGCTTCGTGAGTCAAAACTTTATTCATTTACTAAAACCTAAACCTAATAAGTTAGAAAAATCATTCACTGTAGAGATGGCCAATGGAAAAACCGAAAACACTAACTGCATATACATGGGCTGTACGTTAACTTTAGACGGCCATTCTTTTCCAATCAATCTCATGCCAGTCCAAATTAAAAGTTTCGACGTCATAGTCGGCATGGATTGGTTGAGTCTTCTTCGCGCCGACATCATGTGCTTTGAGAAAGCAGTCCGTCTTAATCTCCCTAACAACGAAACATTAGTTATCTACGGCGACAAATCAAGTACAAACCTTCGCATCATTTCGTGCATCCAAGCTCGAAAGTGCTTGCAGAAGGATTGTCGAGCATTCCTAGCGCACATCGTTGATGCAAGTCAAGAACTGAAGGACATCAAGAACATTTCAGTAGTACGCGACTTTCCCGATAATTTTCCAGAAGAACTACCAGGATTACCACCACAACGCCAAGTCGAATTCAGAATCGACTTAGTTCCAGGGGCTACCCCAGTAGCGAAGTCGCCTTATCGTCTCGCACCAGCAGAGATGCAGGAACTTTCCAGTCAACTTAATGAACTCCTTCAAAAAGGATTCATAAGACCAAGTTTCTCACCTTGGGGAGCATCGATCTTGTTTGTAAAGAAGAAAGACGGATCGTTCCGTATGTGCATCGACTACAGAGAGCTGAACAAACTTACTGTCAAGAACCGTTATCCTCTACCCCGTATTGACGACCTATTCGATCAACTTCAAGGAGCAAACTACTTCTCTAAGATAGACCTACGATCCGGATATCACCAATTACGAGTTCTAGAGGGGGATATTCCAAAGACAGCTTTCCGAACTCGTTATGGACACTACGAATTTGTAGTGATGCCGTTCGGATTAACCAATGCACCAGCAGTATTTATGGACCTAATGAATAGGGTATGCCGTCCTTACTTGGATCAGTTCGTCATCGTCTTTATTGATGATATACTTATCTACTCCCGAAGTGAGGAAGAGCATAGTCAGCACCTACGAAAGGTCCTAGAAACACTGCGAACGGAGAAACTCTATGCGAAGTTCTCTAAATGCGAATTTTGGATTCGAAGAGTCGAATTTTTAGGCCACGTTGTTAGCGAGAAAGGGATACACGTGGACCCCTCCAAATTTAAGGCCATTGAGAACTGGTCGGCACCAAAGACACCTACATAAATTCGTCAATTTCTAGGTCTCGCTGGCTACTATCGCAGATTCATAAAGAATTTCTCTAGCATTACGAAACCTCTTACTACATTAATCCAGAAAGGCGTGGCCTTTGACTGGGAAGCGAAACAAGAGAAGGCATTCCAGACACTAAAACAGGCCTTGTGCACCGCACCGATACTATCCCTCCCCGAAGGGATAGAAGACTTTGTAGTGTATTGCGATGCGTCAAATCAAGGACTTGGATGTGTTCTTATGCAGAGAGGGAAAGTTATTGCTTATGCCTCCCGACAGCTTAAGACACACGAAGTGAACTATACGACACACGATCTTGAGTTAGGAGCAGTGGTATTTGCTTTGAAGATCTGGAGACACTACTTATACGGAACAAAGAGTACTATTTTCACCGATCACAAGAGCCTTCAACACATTTTCGATCAGAAGGAACTCAACATGCGACAACGACGATGGGTTGAGTTACTAAATGACAACGAATGCGAAATTCGTTATCATCCTGGCAAGGCCAACGTGGTAGTTGACGCCCTCAGTCGAAAGGAATACACTGGCCGGAGGGTCAAATCTCTAACTATGACTATCCATTCCCACTTATCCACACAAATTAAGGAGGCACAAATGGAAGCTTTGCAACCTGAAAATGTGGCGGGTGAATCCCTGCGAGGAATGGAAAAGAATCTAGAAGTCAAGGGTGGCGGAGCCTACCATCTCATGGACCGAATATGGACCCCGAAACATGGTGGTTTTAGAAACGTAGTCATGACCGAAGCTCACAACTCAAGATATTCCGTTCACCCGGGTTCAGATAAAATGTATCTGGATCTTAAGAAACTGTACTGGTGGCCTAACATGAAAGCAGAAATTGCTACCTTCGTAAGTAAATGCCTTACTTGCGCTAAGGTTAAGGTCGAGTATCAGAAACCGTCAGGATTACTACAACAACCAGAGATACCAGAATGGAAATGGGAGCGGATTACTATGGACTTCATAACCAAGTTACCCAAGACGACAAGTGGACTCGATACTATATGGGTCATTGTCGACAGATTGACCAAATCCGTGCATTTCCTACCCATCAAGGAGGCTGACAAAATGGAAAAGCTTACAAGAACTTACTTAAGGGAAGTAGTGCGACTGCATGGTGTTCCGATATCAATTATCCCCGATAGAGATAGTAGATTCACTTCAAGATTCTGGCAGTCACTACAAAGTTCCCTGGGGACTAGGCTAGACATGAGTACAGCCTACCACCCACAAACAGACGGGCAAAGTGAGAGAACGATACAAACTTTAGAAGATATGCTAAGAGCCTGTGTGATTGACTTTGGAAAGGCATGGGATATCCATTTACCCCTTGTCGAATTTTCATACAACAATAGTTATCATACAAGCATAAAGGCTGCTCCGTTTGAAGCCCTCTATGGGCGAAAGTGCAGATCCCCTCTGTGTTGGACTGAAGTTGGCGATACCTAGTTAGCTAGAGGAAGAGTTCCTGAGAGCACTCTCACTGGTCCGGAAATCATACAAGAAACGACAGAGAAGATCGTTCAGATTCGTGAACGATTGAAAGCCTCTAGAGACCGACAGAAAAGCTATGCTGACCAAAGGAGGAAACCTTTGGAATTCTAGGTAGGAGACCACGCTTTATTAAAGGTTTCACCATGGAAGGGTTTAATACGCTTTGGAAAGCGTGGGAAACTAAATCCAAGATACATAGAGCCTTTTGAGATTATTGCCAGAATCGGCCCTGTGGCTTACAAGCTTAACCTACCGCGTGAACTTAGTAACATACATCCAACCTTCCACGTCTCAAACTTGAAAAAGTGTCTGTCCGATGAGACTCTTGTTATTCCACTCGACGAGGTCGAGATCACCGAGAGCCTAAACTTTGTGGAAGAACCAGTAGAAATCATGGACCGAGAGGTCAAACAAACAAAACAAAGTCGCATACCCATCGTGAAGGTTCGCTGGAACGCCAAGCGGGGACCTGAATTCACATGGGAACGCGAAGATCAGATGAAACAAAAGTACCCTCATCTCTTTCATGTTCACTAGTATCTTTACTACTTTAAATTTCAGGACGAAATTCCCTCTAACGAGGGGATGATGTGACAACCCGATATTTCAACTCTTTGTAATGACCTAAAAAGTCAAGTATTGTAACCACTTTTGAGTTAATAAAATTAACTTTGATAATAAAATGTCCAAAAAGTTCTATTTAAATTCCTTCTATGTTTAAATGTCATTAAACCATGATCGTACGTAAAAAGAACGCCCAAATCCGACTTCGTATATTGAAGTTATGATTTTTCCAAGTTCGGCTTAGCAACAGACAACTAAAAACTCGAATCGGATATCGAGCGACTTTTGGCCGGAATGACCTAAACGAGAATCGAAGGTCTCGACAATGGTATTTCAGCGGTGAAAAGTCTGGCAAAAACCGACGTCAGATAAAGAAGTTATGAATTTTTAAAGAAATTCCTTAATCACGTCATTCTATAAATAAATAATAAAAATAATTTCGGAATTTGCCAACGGAGTCTAAACGAAAGTTGTAGAGTGTAGTCTCACCTACGCGTGGATATAAAGACCATCGAAAATGGAGTTCGTATGAAGAAGATATGATTTTTTGAAGTTTATTAAATAAATTATATATATATTTAATTCAAAAATCCGGTAATATCCGAAGGAGGAGTCAGCGTCCTCATCCGAGGTACGCGCCGCGTAACCCCGTACGCCCAGCGTACCCGAGGGCCTTGGTCTCGGTCCGTCCACGTTGCCCCTATGCGAGGCTATCCGACCCGCCGTCCCATCCGAAGCCGAGGCAGTCGAGGACTCGGTCATGCATGACGTACGAGTACGCGCTGCGTACGAGCGTACGCCCCGCGTACCGAGGCTTCTCAGACCCCTATAAATAGAATGCGAGGGCTTCCGAAAAACTTGCTCATTTCTTCTCTTTTCCCTTGCGTTTTGCCTCGTTTTCCGTGCCCGTTCAAACCCGAAGCCCTGGTCATTTTTACTCAAGTCCCGAGGGTCGATCTTACTCCCGAGATTCCCGAGAATCCCGAGAAAAATCTGTTTCCCGAGACGAAACTCTACCCGGTTTTCCATCTCGCTATCTTCAAACTTTCAAGTGAGTTCATACCCCTTAATTTACCCTTTTTAATTATTCTAAATGCTTTTATATGCTTTCTAAAGGGGGGGAAATACAAGTAGAACACACGACTACTATCGGGTGTTATATATAAAGATTTTTATACACTTTCATTAAGTAGAATCATATGTGATTTATAAACTTATTAGGGAACTCTTGTATACAAAATATATTACAATGAAATCCTATCTTTAATAATATAAATTGTTGTAATGCATGTATAAACTAAACATTTTCTTAGATTAGATGTATATTTTTCTATCTTAGGCTCTACAAAAATCTATGCTTCCATAACAAATGATTCCTTTTCTAGGTAGTTCTGAACAAACAAGACACACTTTTAAAACTATAGTAGGTATAGTGTTACGAACAAAATTTCTAACTCTTACGTACTAGAAACACGAATTTCAAGAAGTCACTTTCATATATAAAAACAAACGAAACATTTTAACAAGTAGATCTGTTTTTATACACCGGTTTTTGTGAGACACTAACTTCACGTACGTTCGAGTACACATCTCAAGTCCTGTATTATATACCAGAATCCCTTGGAGGGGGAGCATGGTGTTTGTGTATAGATCTATACGGGCTTGACAACCCGCGCCCTGACTGTTAGCTACAGTCCACCGTTTGGGGTGACAAACGTCATAACATTCCAACGCCTGAAGAACGTTGTGTATAGGCATTCCGAGTCAATAGTATGGTTATAAAACTCACATGGGGTATTAAAAATGCATTGATTTACAAGGTTTTCAAACACATTGGTTATTTTACACTTACATACATTTTAGAAACAAACATTGGTCTTGAGTGAAGGCTACTTTTATGCTAGTAGAAAATATAGGATTTTCTAAACACAAACAAACAAAGACAAAACATTTCATTTCATACAAACATTGTCACTTAAATACTTATGAAACTCACCAGCTTAAATGCTGATCTACTCTTTCAAAATTACTTGTATGTCCCAGGGAATCAGTAATTTCAGGTATCATTATGCTTTTGATGAAGGGATGCTGCGGCGCCAGTTTAATCTCGTATTTTGACATCATATTGTAATTGGTTTTGAACATGTAACTTTTGACAAATGTAAACTTTCAATTATATATATGATGGTTGTATTGCTTTCTTTACTATGTATTCATTTGTTACGTTACCACATGAAGTCATCCGCCCCCGAACGTTTCCGCCGTTCAGGTTTGGGGGTGTGACAGAGGGTTCCTATAAAGATTTCATGAACGCGAAACCCACGTCCTTTGATGGCACTGGAGGTGTCATTTCCCTCACCCGATGGTTCGAGAAGATTGAATCCATCTTTGAAATTTGCGCCTGCTCAGAATCTGACAAGGTGAAGTTTACCGCCTGCACCTTTATCGACAAAGCCCTGACTTGGTGGAACGGCCGAGTCAAATCCCTAACCTTACATGTAGCCAACGCCATGGGTTGGGAAGCCATGAAGGAACTTCTATTGGCTGAGTACTGCCCTCGGTGCGAAATGCAGAAGTTAGAACACGAACTCTGGAACCTGAAGATGAAGGGTTCCGATATCGCCGCTTACACTTCCAGGTTCGATGACTTGGCATTACTCTGCCCGGGAATGGTTACCTCGGAGAGTAAGAAGATAGAGAGATTCATCTGGGGGCTAACCCAACCAACAAAAGGAAACGTCATAGCTGCGAGGCCGGATACATACGACAGCGCCAAACGCTTAGCACAAATCCTAATCGATCATAGTGAAGACCTTGAGGAGGCAGCTACCACTCCTGAGCCGACAGAGAGGAGTGGTGAGAAAAGAAAAATTGGGAAGAAGGAGAAAAGTCAGACATCGCAGGAGTCTTCGAAGAGGCAGCAAACGGTGCCAGTTCACGCTGCCACTTCCCCTGCAACTGTTTCTGTTGTTGGATCTTCAGCTCGAAAACCTGTCAGTAGGTATGCTGGAACCCTTCCTAGTTGTGACAAGTGCAACTATCATCACCTTCCTTCAAGTCCATGTATAGAGGTATTTTGCAACAGTTGTGGCATAAAGGTCACATGGCGAAAAACTGTAAGACACCAACTCAATCAACGGGTCAAATTTCCGGAGCGGGCATTGGTCGGGCCTGCTATGGGTGTGGAGAAGTTGGACATTACAAGCAAAACTGCCCCAAGGCAGTAACATCTGGCAACACCGGAAGAGTTCTAGCGATAGGACAAGAGGAGACATCCACCGATCCCACCGTTGCCACGTGTATATTTCCCCTCGTTGAATCTTATGCCTGTGATTCTTTTCGATTTTATTGCCGAAAGAAATTCGCTAACCATCCATTTGAACATCTTTTAAACCATGTTGTTCGTGAGTAATCGAAAACGTATTCCATCGAGATGGTTATTAAGTGAGAAAGAGAGCGCTGACGTCATATCCGTAGATTGTATCCTCAATCCGGACAATTATTCTTTTCCATTCGATCTAATGGCAAACTTTTCATGAAATTCTTTGATGCCATCTTTGGCATGAAATGACCGAGCCTCATTCATGCTGTTATTCTTGGTTTAGAGAAAGCCATTAGTCTTAACTTTTCTCCGACCTGATTCTCATGATCTTCGTGCATCAAAGTTTAAAAAGTTTTCCCATGTATTCCTCGTCCGTGTGATCATCGGGAAACGAGAATTCTGCAACTCTTTCCCCGATGCCTTTTTCCGAAGAATTCTTGAGAATTCTTTCCGAACGCGTAGTCAAGTCTCGCATCGACCTAATCCCTGGAATTACCTTATAGCCAAAACCTCAGTGAGGACGATGTGTCCAAGACAGCAACCAGGGCTTGATATGATCACTACGAGGTAGTAGTGGTGCCCTTCGGTCAAGCCATTTTCCTGGTCAAGTAGATAAGCAAAGCATTCATACTTGTGGACCTTTCCAAAAAACTAAAAGTGATAAAGAATTAGTCGGCACCGGGGATACCCATAGAAACCCGTCAACTCTTGGGTCCCGCCGGCTATGATCGCAGACCCACCTAGAAATTTCCTTTAGGACCATCGGACCCTTAGCTACTCTACCACGTGAAAATGTACCCACTTGTTGGAAGTCTTACTCTGGAAAGACATAGTACGCCTTGAGAAGTGCGGAAAACTTAACTCGTGGAACATTAGACTCTTCGAGATCCTCGTTAGGAATCGATTCCGTAGGCCTCTCTGAGCTCTCTTCAGAACTCGACAGCAACCATCTGGTATTCCACATCTTTGTTCGTAAGGAGTGCCGACCTGACGAAACCTAAGTAATCCCTTTGATGAGATCGAAATCATCGGAAGTCCAAACCTCTATGGATGAATCAATTGGAATCATGGATTGATAGGTTGACCGTACGAAACAAAGCTGCATCCCGACAGTGAAGGTTCGCTGGAATGTCAAGCGGGGACCCGATTCCACTTAGGAGCATGAAGACCCGAAGCAGTAGATTCATCCTCATATCTCTTTTCACTTCGCGATTTGTGTTAAAATCTTTGAATTTTGGGACGAAATTCCCTCTAACGGGGGGATAATGTAACAACCCGAAATTCGTATCATTGCTTGTACCCCTTTTCGTAACTCGTTTCGATAATCCAATCGCCGCTTCTAATTTCGTTTCCGATTCTGTCATTTAATTAAGTCATTAACGTGTATTTTATATTATGACTTAATGAGTGTCCTAATACCTTTAGAACTCATTCTAACACCTCATATTAGGGATCGGAACTTTACTAGAATCAACCATATCGAGTTACGACAACTTGATCGGGTGCGACCAAAAGCCTCGTCTAACGCCGGTATCGGGTAGAATTCCACCGTGTCCCGAACTTGGACACTATTTAAAGTGATCCAAGCTTCCATTTGAAGCTTTTGCTTCATCTCACAACTCTCTCTCTCTCTCTAACCTCTCTCCTCAACCAAAAGAACTAGGTCCAAAACACCAATTTAAGGCTTCAAATCTTCAAGGTAACTTCCCTAACTTGTTATACAACCCCTCTAGCCTTCAAATTCGAGTTTAAACCATGGATTAGGACCATTATCACAAGTTTACGGCCGTAGAACAGTCCTAGGCCGTAAACTCATATAAATGGGGTTTTTGAGCAACAAAACCCTTCCAAACCACAATTAGACCTTAGATATGGCTAGATGACTTAATGGAATGGACTTAGAATTCCTTAAACATAGATTTTGAAGAGTAAACATGAGTTTACTGCCCAAGATCATGCTTGGGCTGTAAACTCCTCATACATGGGGAGTAAACTCATTTTCTAGTGTCAAAAAGCAATGTAAACCCACCAATAGCCTTGGAATAAATCCTAGAACCAAACAAAATTAGTTTGGGGACCTTAAACATGATGAAATCATCCCATTTAGAAGTTTACAGCCAAAGCTCCCCAAGAATATGTTCCAGGGCCGTAAAATCCTAAAGATGAGTCATTTGGTGCCCTAAATTCATGCCAAGGCTTGTAAAAATTATAGGAATCACATGTGATTAATCTAAGGCCATTAAATCAACAATCTAAGGGAGTAGAGGAGCTTACGGCCGTAAACTCCTTGTTTAGGGTCGTAAACTCCCTTAAGTGGTGTTATTGGTGATTTAATTTCCATCCCATGCCTTAGATAAAATTGTACCAACTCTTCCCAAGTGTATTGGATCATTTTAGCACCATAAAGCACCCAAACATGAGTTCACGGCCGTGAACTCATGTGTATATAGTATAAGAGGCCGAAAACTCCATAAGGAGTTTACTCTTGAAGAGTAAACTCAATTCCCAAGTCCCACGCATTAATACACGTCCGTATATGTCACTCGGGTCACTCCAAACACTCGTTTTGAAGTATTTTCGCTCATTGGAGTGTATTATCATATCTAATTAGTAATTTAAAATCTAATTAGATATATTTGTATACCATTTCATATTACATAGGAACCTCGTGTGTTATCAAGCTCCGAACCGACACTTAGCGTCCGAACCGACATGTTTTCTTGTCTGTTGAGTTCATACCCCTACCCTTTTTCAATGGTTTTTAAATGTTTTCAGGGGGGGAATACAAGCAAAAGTACAAGAATACCTTGTACTTAAATTCATTATTTCATTTAAATGGTTTCATAATTCGCACACTTTTAAGAATTAAAAACCTACTAACAAACTGTTTTAACTTGCAGAGTTGTTTGTTTAAACGATTTCAATTCTTATTATATACTGTTATGTTTCACAATTGATTGTTCACACTTATATTGATAGAGATCATAAAACATTTGTAATGTCTATAACAAAACACCTAGGCTCGAGTGTAAAGGACAGGCACCATTAGAACTTAGTCAGCCATAGATACTACTCCCCCTAGGCACGAGAGTAAAGAGTAATCTTAAAGATTGGAGACACGTCCTCGGTGAACACTCCACAGAGATACGCGAGTGGAGGACCACACCCGTAACCAGAATCTCTTAGATAGGGAGCGTGACTTGAGTGTATAGATCTATATGTGACTGACAATCCTGCACCTGGCTGCTAGCTACAGCCGAACCGAAAGGTTCAAGGGTGACGAAAGTCATAAAAAGGATACTGGCCCCAACCCGAGTCATATCTGGTCTGAAGTATGGTTATGGAACTCGCAATCAAGATTATGAACACTTTACACTTAATTATTAGTTTTATGTATGTGTTAAAACTAATGTACATTTAAGGATAATCAGACTTTCAGGAGACTTCACACACACACACATTCAGGAAAATATGGGATTTTCCTGGGGATAACATTGAACATAATCATAAATCGGTAACAATACACACACTCACATTCAGGAAAATATGGGGTTTTCCTGGGGATAACATTGAACATAATCAGAATTCGGTAACAATTCACACACACACACATGTAGGAAAATATAGGATTTTCCTGGGTAACAGTAGTACGTAACCAGAAACGTGTAACAATTTAGATAACTAAACTTTACAATTCACAAGAACAATCATGTATTCAATATACATCTTTTACATTACATTTTGGATTTGGTAACCAACTTTTAAGAAAATATGGGATTTTCTTGGATAATCACTTTTTCAGGAAACTAAAGGAACTCGTACATTTTCAGAAAACTAACCGCTTATGAACTCACTAGCTTTATGCTGATTTTCAAACCGCTTGTATTCTCAGGTTCGTATTAGACAGGTACCCGACGATCTCTTTTGGCGAAGACGGAGTGCGTAGAAGACTCGTCTCATTTTGTTCATATATACTATGTATCACACTTGTACAATTTACTTTTGAAACAACTGTAAACTTATATATATGTAATGTAATGGTTGTCTATTTTACATACTATGTGCATTGGATTTGATACTCAACGTGGAGTCCGCCCCGTAAATGTTTCCGCCTTTGGTTTTCGGGGTGTGACACCTGCTAACCCACCCCCATGTGCCTCACGAATCAATAACTCCCTGATGGGGTGTTTCGGGATGCAAAAACGGTTCCCTTTAAATAGGAATCCATCCTGCACCAAGTATTTTCCCTATGAACCGCTATTACATTTTACAAATACATCACCAAAATCTACATCATTTCCATAATAGTCTTTCAACGCCTCGAAGCCTAGCAAGCGAACATCGAGTGTAGCCAGTAAATCATAACGTCGAGATAGTGCCTCCTCCACAACGTTACTTTTGCCATTTTTGTACTTGAGGAAAAGTGAAATGACTGTAAGAACTCCACCCACTTGGCATGTCTCGGGCTCAACTTCTGCTGACCATTGATATACTTCAGTTACTCGTGATCTGAATGCAAAACAAAATAGTCAGCGCGTAAATAATGGCTCCAATGTTCCAGAGCCCGCACAATGGCATAAAACTCCTTGTCGTAGGTGCAATAGTTCAAACGAGCTCCCCCTAATTTCTCCGAGAAGTAAGAAATGGGTCGCTTGGCCTGGATCAGTACGACACCAATACCAACCCCGCTTGCATCACACTCTACTTCAAAAGTGTGACAACCCGGAAATTATTATTATTTAAAGCTCATTCAGCCAATTCAACTGTGTGTCAAAATCATTAGTACAGAGTTCTAGCCTAGTTACAAGTCATTCTAAGGAGTTTTGAGCCAAATACACTTAAGGAATAAGTGTTAGAAAGTACCCGCTAGAACCACAGTGTAGCAAAACAAATCCTAACCCCATCTAAATGCGTTAACGGCCACAAGACCAAGAGTTTACGGCCGTAAACTCATGTGGCCGTAAAATCAAGAGTATATATAGGACATTGGGTCATTTCTTCTCATTTCTTCAGTTCTTGGCCGGATTTTCTTTCATTCTCTCTCAATTATCATAACAACAATCACCCTAGATCTTCAAAACTAGTAAGTATTCATCCTTTATTAGCTGATACACCTCTTAATCTAGCATTCTCTCATGATTTCATCCACAAAAATCACATTTCTTAGATCTTCAAGAAACACCAAGAACATCAAGAAAACACAGTAGTGTTCTTGGCCAAAACCGACCATTCAAGCTCCTAGATTGTAAGTACTCTTGATCCAACTCATTGTGCACTATGTTTAACATGTTTAGAGCTTAGAAAACATAAGAAATCATGGGATTCAAGGAGTTTACGGCCATGACATGTTCTTGGGCCGTAAACCCCTTTTAAGGGTTCAAATGACACCCTAACACCTTAGTAAGCCTTGGTTAGTGACATAGAACCTTAAACCATTGACCTAAGGACCACAATTCTACCATGATTTTACAACCGTAAACTCATGGGGAAGTGGTCCCAGGTCCGTAAACAACAAACAAGGTCATTTTAGGACCTCAAACCCACCCAAAATCTTGTGTAAAGCTTTGGAGCACTTAACCACTTAAGCCTTTAGAGTTTCCCCTTTTGGTGACCAATTGAGAGTTTACGGCCAGGAGTAAACTCCCCTGGGCCGTAAACTCCAACAAACATGGTCATTAGACCATAAACTCTCGTATGAGGCCTTGCACTCCTTTGTTGCAACCCGATGGCCTCATAGCACTTGACCAAAGTGTTATCCTTGCAATAGGATGTTTATATATGTTTAGCTAGTGTTATAATCACTAATTATATATATATATATATATATATATATATATATATATATATATATATATATATATATATATTAGGATCATTGTGTGTGTCTAAGTCTTCACTTGACACCAAGCACTTGTCCGATACTTCCTTCCGATCTGGTCACTATAGGTGAGTTCATACCCCTTAATCAATGTTTTAAATGTTTTTAAATGCTTTTATAGGGGGGAATACAAGTTAAGTCATGCTAGTTATTATATCAATCACATGTGATTAATAACCAGCCTACCACTGGATTTACTACACTTTTAGCTGTTTTATCAAACAGATTACTTCAGATAGCTTTCTAAAACGTTTTTTACTTGTTTAAAACTCTTTATGAAACTATATTATGTTCTGTATGTTTCCTTTCAAAACTCTGTTATACTTTGTTATCAAAAGAAATACTTTCGAAATGCTTTATAAAATGACATCAAGTCATTGTTATTTATTTATTGTTCAAAACCCTTAAATGTTTTACAAAACTTCTTTTATAGTTTTAAATTGTTAAAAGCATGGTTGTATATGTATAGTTATATAAGTAATGCTTGAAGGATTTAGGAAGGCTAGCTCGCCTTATTTCCTTTTCCTCGTTGGGATGTGGCTTTAGGGTATCAGTTATCCGCCCGAAGGTCGTTCAACTATTAGTTATATATCATGTATACATATATAGACATAAAAGTACCCTCGGTCAGTTCAGTACCTTTGGCTAGAAAAGGTATACCTTCGTTATACTTGTACCTTACTAGTAACTATTATAAGTATAGTTAGGAGATACTACTTACCATTCCAAGTACAAGGAACACACCAGAGTCAGTTCATTCATGAGTCTATACTAAATGTTATATGAAGAGATACACTTACATGGATACACTTACTTGGATATACTTACATAGATACTTTTACATAGATAGCTTGTTAAAAGCATGCCTGTATATGTATAGTTATATAAGTAATGTTTAAAGGACTTAGGAAGGCTAACCCACTTTATTTCCTTTTCCTCGTTGGGATGTGGTCTGGTGGGTATCAGGTATCCGTCCGAAGGTCGTTTAGATATTTAGTTGTATATCATGTGTATATATACGGACATAATAGTTCTAATCAATTAGTTCAGTACCTTTGGGTAGCAAAGGTATACGTTCATATATCCCTGGTAAGCTATTATAGGTATAGTTTGGGCTTATATATGATTTGGTAATAAATATGGATTTCGACCTAGCGATTTGTTTCGGAAGTCGCCTTTAGTTCCAAACGTAGAATAGGGACTACCAATAATATTATTACTTACTTATAGTGGGTCTCGTGAGAAGACTACTTACTTACAACGGGTCTCGTGAGAAGACTACTTTCTTACGGCAGGTCTCGTGAGAAGACTACTTACTTGCTTACTTTCTTTCACTTAAGTCTTGGTAGAAGACTACTTTCAAAACAGTCTAGTTTTGGTAGAAGACTACCTTTTTATACTAGTAGGAAATATGGGATTTTCTAGGGAATTCAAACGTTTACACTTTTACTTATAAGACTTTTCATTAATACATATGCAAATAACGACATTAAATACTTATGAATTCACCAGCTTTAAAGCTGATACTCACTTTCAAAATAACTTGTATTCTCACGTCACAAATAGACAGGTACCGATGCAAGGTTTAGAGAAGACGGAGCAGTTAAGACTCGTATTTTATTTTGAGTATTCATTATGTTGTTATTACCATGAAAGAACACACTTGTAAATAAAAATATACTATTAATGCAATGGATGATGTTGTTGCTTGTTTACTACTTTACATTGTTGTGATACATTACATGACGTCCTCCGCCCCAGAACGTTTCCGTCGTTCCGGTTTTGGGGTGTGACAGATTGGTATCAGAGCATTGTTTATAGTGAATTAAGTATATCAACCCATAAAAGATATACTAACTATAAATACAATGGGATTAAAAATACTCTGACCAAGAGTTTATACTTTTAAATAATAAAATATTTAACTAAGTATATGTGCCTGCATTCATACTAAAATCAGTGTCACAATGACAAGATCAAAAGTATTACGATTGTTGGATATGACAAGTAAGCTTGGGGATGTATGGTCAGTTTTGGGAGTGACATAGCCTGATCAACTATGCTAGTCTGAGGAGTGATTAGCATATGCCTGAGAATGGTTGTGATGTGGCAACAAGTCTAAAAATTTACCAAGACAACCACAAAGAAATACCATAGGGGTATTTAGTGTTACTATAATTACTTATCTGAGAACTAAATAGATTTTTATTAGTATGCCAATAGTCATTTAGTGGTTACACTAAGGTTATATGTACTAGGATGTCATAGACTTAGAATCTGTGAATCTTTGCTTTATGTCCTGTCATCGTTGGGTTGGGGGCTTAGGGTTAGGGTCACATATTCGAAGGTCTATCCTATCCTAAATACATATAACTCGTATGCACTAAACAAGTATTGAAGCAACTGATAAAGATCATCTTTTAATTATCTAAGTTAGTTCGTATATTTAGTTAGCTCTCATTATCCCTTTTCTCGCGTAGATATCATGGTTGGATTCCATCCCCACGACAACCCATACTACCTTAACCACGACAAGGCTGGATGGCTCAGAGAGGAGCCAGAGAATGATCACCCAATCCCTTCGAATGATCGCTCAACTGAAGACTTTTCTAGTAGTTCTCGACGCCGATAGAATCTCTTCGACTTCTCCTTCGGATATCACCTAGTTTATGTAAAACTCTTGTCAAAGTTCCTATCGTTATAAATATTAGGTCTATTAGGTCTTGATTAAGTCGTAGTACTGTCAAAACTTTCCCAGGTCTTGATTAAGTCGTAGTACTGTCAAAACTTTCCCATCAATGGTTGATGTAAGGCCAACTCCTAGGCCACTTTTCCAGAACATGTTACATCTATAACTCCAGTATTTTTGACAAATACCTAATATTACGGAAATTATTATCCAAATGCTTTCACCTTTCAGTACTAAACCCACATTCAAATGTACTATTCAATTGTGTTGTTGGACTATGGAGAGTTAGTCCATGAAACACTCTCCTTATTCATTTATTCTTACAGTGTTGTCATCTTTTAATCGTATAGTCAAAAGATGCCGCCTCGCAGGAATCCAAGGTGTAACCCTAATAACGAAATGCCAATACCACCACCTCCTCCACCATCTCAACCACCTCCTCCTTTCAACACTGCCATGTTCCAAGCAGCCTTCATAGCCGTAGTAGCAGCTGCCGTGTCAGCTATCAATACTCTTGTCCCTAGTGGATCAGGAGCGGGTGCACCTCCTTCTCACCATGGCGAGAGCCATGGGCATCCCAGGGAATGCACCTACAAAGATTTTACGAACGCCAAACCCTTAGATTTTAATGGAACTAGAGGGGTTATGATTTTAAGGCAATGGATAGAAAAGACGGAAGCAAACTTTGAGATCTGCACCTGCCTAGAGAACAACAAGGTCAAGTTTGCTGCTTGTACCTTTTCAGAAAGAGCTTTAACATGGTGGAATGGCCACGTTAAGGTACTGACTCTAGTAGTGGCAAATTCGATAAGTTGGGAAAACTTGAAGATCATGCTGATGAGAGAGTACTGTCCCCGAGGGGAAATTCAAAAGCTCGAACAGGAACTTTGGAGTCTGGAGATGGTTGTTACCGATATATCAACCTATACGGGTAGATTCTGTGATCTGGCAAACCTGTGCCCGGATATGGTTGCTCCTGAGAGAAAGAAATTAGAGAGGTATATTTGGGGGCTGTCTCCCCAAATTCAGTCAAGTGTGTTAGCATCAAGGCCCGATACTTTCGATAGTGCCAAAGAACTAGCACAATCTCTGATTGACCACGGAAACCATCGGAACGCAAAAATTTATGTACAAGATCAATAAGAAGGAAACAACAACAAGACCAAGAGGAAAGACGAGTCCTCACAAGGATCCTCAAGGAAACAACAACAAGTTACAGTCAATGCTGTTACAGTACCTACAATAGTCTCTACTAACCCATTACCAACAAAGCCATATGCTGGTAACTTCCTAAAGTGCAACAAATGCAACTATCACCACCATGGACCTTGTCGGGAGATGCAGTGCTTAAACTGAAACAAAAAGGGACACACAATACGTTACTGCAAGAGTCCAGCAAGACCGATCAACCAAGTACCCAACGCTGGTATGAGCCAGGCTTGCTACGGTTGTGGCAAGGTGGGTCACTACAAAAGAAACTGCCCAGAGGCAGCGAATGCTGGCACAGATGGAAGGATGCTAATGATCACCGCCACAGGAGAGACTACTCCGGACCCACGTGAAAGTATCTACGACATTCGTTGTAGCAGACTCTTAAAGTGTTTAAAACTAATGCAACTCGAATCTTATCTTTTGTGAGATCCCGTCAGTTAAGGGACCCTCGTGCTGCGTATACTTGTCTTTTGTAGTATACCTTGTTCGCAGCAATAGTCTTGTGGTAAATCTATAGTATTGTAACTCCGTTAAGAGTTGCACTATTTTGTTTTGTCCGTAACTCCGTTATGATCAAATCTAATGCCCTTATTTCCAAGTGATTCCAATTTCATCATACGAGTAGAGTCCATTCGATCCTTACAATACCAGTTTCGTGCGTAAATCTCTCTCTTCGAAACCGTCTTTCTATTAAAGTCGTCGTTCCAGAACTCCGAAGTACTCATGCATAGAATACCTCAAGTTTCTAATCCTTTCCGATGGAACCTCAGTAAACCTCCACGAAATACCACTCGTCCAGCAGACCAAGTTCGAGCACAGAGGCTATGGACAAATATAGCCCACCTATTACTATTTAGTGTATACGCAAGGGTGGTATATGATTATGATTACGCAGACTTAGTATGTGTGTTTCTGCCCTTTCTCCTGTTCCTCGTTGGGTTGTGGACCTGGGGCAGAGTCACACATCTGAACGTCTTACTAATCCTAATTATATATGACCTGTATACACGAGGTAATGCTAGATGGACCAAGTATGAATCCTATCAGGAACACTAGGGAAAAGTTTCCAGGTCTACGAGTGAGTATTCTGCAAAGCAGAAGAGCGCAACCCCAGTAGTAATGCTAAGAAAGCTAATTTCGGGACGAAATTCCCTCTAACAGGAGGATGATGTGACAACCCGGAAATTTTTATTATTTAAAGCTCAGTCAGTCAACTCAACTGAGTGACAAAATCATTAGTACAAAGTTCTAGCCTAGTTACAAGTCATTCTAAGGAGTTTTGAGCCAAATACACTTAAGGAATAAGTGTTAGAAAGTACCCGCTAGAACCACAGTGTAGCAAAACGAATCCTAACACCATCTAAATGAGTTCACGGCCACAACACCATGAGTTACGGCCGTAAACTCATGTGGCCGTAAACTCAAGAGTATATATAGGGAATTGGGTCATTTCTTCTCATTTCTTCAGTTCTTGGCCGGATTTTCTTTCATTCTCTCTCAACTATCATAACAACAATCACCCTAGATCTTCAAAACTAGTAAGTATTCATCCTTTATTAGTTGATACACCTCTTAATCTAGCATTCTCTCATGATTTCATCCACAAAAATCACGTTTCTCAGATCTTCAAGAAACACCAAGAAAACACAGTAGTGTTCTTGGCCAAAACCGACCATTCAAGCTCCTAGATTGTAAGTACTCTTGATCTAACTCATTGTACACTATGTTTAACATGTTTAGAGCTTAGAAAACATAAGAAATCATGGGATTCAAGGAGTTTACGACCAAGACATGTTCTTGGGCCGTAAACCCCTTTTATGGGTGCAAATGACACCCTAACACCTTAGTAAGCCTTGGTTAGTGACATAGAACCTTACACCATTGACCTAAGGACCACAATTCACGAAATGGTACTTCTTACCATGAGTTTATGGCCGTAAACTCATGGGGAAGTGGTCCCAGGGCCGTAAACAACAAACAAGTTCATTTTAGGACCTTAAATCCACCCAAACTCTTGTGTAAAGCTTTGGAGAACTTAACCACTTAATCCCTTAGAGTTTTAAACCCCTTTTGGTGACCAATTGAGAGTTTACGGCCAGGAGTAAACTCCCCTGGGTCATAAACTCCAAGAAACATGGTCATTGGACCATAAACTCCTGTATGAGGCCTTGCACTCCTTTGTTGCAACCTGATGGCCTCCTAGCACTTGACCAAAGTGTTATTCTCGCAATAGGATGTTTATACATGTTTAGCTAGTGTTATAATCACTAATTATATATATATATATATATATATATATATATATATACATATGTCTTCATATGTTATTAGGATCATTGTGTGTATCTAAGTCTTCACTTGACACCAAGCACTTGTCCGATACTTCCTTCCGATCCGCTCACTACAGGTGAGTTCATACCCCTTAATCAATGTTTTAAATGTTTTTAAATGCTTTTATAGGGGGAATACAAGTTAATTCATGCTAGTTATTATATCAATCACATGTGATTAATAACCAGCATACCACTGGATTTACTACACTTTTAGGTGTTTTATCAAGCAGATTACTTCAGATAGCTTTCTAAAACGTTTTTACTTGTTTAAAACTCTTTATTAAACTATATTATGTTCGGTATGTTTCCTTTCAAAACTCTGTTATACTTTGTTATCAAAAGAATTACTTTTGAAATGCTTATAAAATGACATCAAGTCATTATTATTTATTTATTGTTCAATACCCTTAAATGTTTTACAAAACTTCTTTTATACTTTTAAATTGTTAAAAGCATGCCTGTATATGTATAGTTATATAAGTAATGCTTGAAGGACTTAGGAAGGCTAGCTCGCCTTATTTCCTTTTCCTCGTTGGGATGTGGCTTTAGGGTATCGGTTATCCGTCCGAAGGTCGTTCAACTATTAGTTATATATCATGTATACATATATAGACATAAAAGTACCCTCCGTCAGTTTAGTACCTTTGGCTAGAAAAGGTATACCTTCGTTATACTTGTACCTTACTAGTAACTATTATAAGTATAGTTAGGAGATACTACTTACCATTCCAAGTACAAGGAACACACCAGAGTCAGTTCATTCATGAGTCTATACTAAATGCTATATGAAGAGATACACTTACATGGATACACTTACATGGATACACTTACAAGGATACACTTACTTGGATATACTTACATAGATATTTTTACATATATACCTTGTTAAAAGCATGCCTGTATATGTATAGTTATATAAGTAATGTTTAAAGGGCTTAGGAAGGCTAACCCACTTTATTTCCTTTTCCTCGTTGGGATGTGGTCTGCTGGGTATCGGGTATCCGTCCGAAGGTCGTTTAGATATTTAGTTATATATCATGTGTACATATACGGACATAATAGTTCTAATCAGTTAGTTCAGTACCTTTGGGTAGCACAGGTATACGTTCATATATCCCTAGTAAACGTTTAAAAACTTCACCTCGTCCACGAAGAATGAGCATTTCTCCATTTTGCCATAGATTCTTTGGACTCTTAGGGTCTCGAACACTTGTTTCAAATGAGTCCCATGCTTCTCACGGCTCTTTCTATACACCAAGATGTCGTCTAGATAAACCACCACAAACCTGCCAAGAAAACGTTTAAAAACTTCATTCATTAGTCTCATAAACGTGCTCGGGGCGTTTGTAGGGCCAAACGGCATCACGGTCCATTCGTAAAGGCCATGCTTTGTTTTGAACGTTGTCTTCCATTCGTCCCCTTCACGTACTCGGATTTGATGGTACCCACTACGTAAGTCGATTTTTGAAAATACGACCAACCCGTGAAGTTCATCTAACATGTCGTCAAGTCGGGGAATCGGGAAACGATACTTGATGGTGATGCTGTTGACCGTCCTGCTATCGATACACAGCCTCCACGTTCCATCTTTCTTAGGTACGAGCAATACCGGTACGACACACGGACTAAGGCTTTCTCGAACATATCCCCTGGCCACGAGCTCATCAACTTGCCTTTGCAACTCCTTGGTCTCCTCGGGATTGCACCGATAGGCCGCCTTTTTGGTAAAGGAGTTCTTGGGATGAGATCGATCTGGTGTTCGATGCCACGAATAGGCGGCAAGCCGAGTGGTAAATCGTCAGGGAAAACATCTTTAAACCCATGTAAGAATTTTGTCACGTCATCATAGAAAGGATTTCCCGCCTCACCATCTTTGGCTACCATTAGGTACACCATGCCACCATCGTCAATCGTCTTTTCAACCTCCCGTTTAGTGGCAAAAATCGCAAGATTCGGCTTCGTTTCTCTAGTCTTTTCCGAGCGGATTTCGTGCGACGACATGGGTTTTAGTATGATTTGTTTGTTGTTATTTTTCATTTCATATTCATTGCTCCACCCTCTATGAGTCACGTCTCGATCATATTGCCAAGGACAACCCAAAAGTATGTGGCAAGCATCCACGAGAACCACGTCACAAAGGATATCATCTTTGTACGAGCCCATCGTCAAACCTACCATTACCTGTTTTGTTACTTTTATATTTTTATTGTCATCTAGCCAATGGAGCGCATAAGGTTTAGGATGGTTCATTGTGACCAATCCCAGTTTTGCCACTGTGACAACTCAAAATTTTCCATCCAGTATAGTCAAACACTTCATTAAAATTCAAACTCATTTCTGCTATCTTTTAGCACAATTAGGAGTTTATTTGAGCGTTCTGAGCCTTGTACACTTAAGGAATAAGTATCGGGGTTTATCGGCTGAAGTTGTAGCTCAAAGAAATGACCTTAAACACCCTTGCAAGGAGTTCACGGCAAACACATGGGAGTTTACGGCCGTAAACTCCATGTGGGCCGTAAAATCTTGCCTATATGATGAAGAGGTGGTCATTAGTTCATTCCTCCCTTCCATTTGGCCCAAATCCTCTCAAGTATCATCCCGATCTTCGTCCCCGATCTTCAAAACTCGTAAGCTTATTGTCATAACTAGTTGATATCTTGCATGAACTAGTAATATTACATGATTTCATCCGTGAAATCATTCCATTTTGTAGATTTTCAAGTTTTACCAAGAACACACACTAGTGTTCTTGGCCAAAACCGACCATTGAAGCTCCTAGATCGTAAGTACTCTTGATCCAACTCATTGTACACTAGGTTTATCATATTTGGAGCTCAGAAAACATAAGAAATCATGGGATTCAAGGAGTTTACGGCCAAGACATGTTCTTGGGCCGTAAACCCCTTTTAAGGGTGCAAATGACACCCTAACACCTTAGTAAGCCTTGGTTAGTGACATAGAACCTTACACCATTGACCTAAGGACCACAATTCACGAAATGGTACTTCTTACCATGAGTTTACGGCCGTAAACTCATGGCGAAGTGGTCCCAGGGGCATAAACAGCATACAAGGCCATTCTTGGACCTTAAACCCACCCAAACTCTTGTTTAAAGCTTTGGAGCACTTAACCAGTTAAGACCTTAGAGTTTTAAGCCCTTTTTGGTGACCAATTGAGAGTTTACGGCTAGGATTAAACTCCCCTGGGCCATAAACTCCAACAAACATGGTCATTGGACCATAAATTCCCGTATGAGGCCTTGCACTCCTTTGTTGCAACCCGATAGCCTCTTAGCACTTGACCAAAGTGTTTTCCTCGCAATAGGATGTTTATACATGTTTAATTAGTGTTATAATCACTAATTGTTTATATACATATGTCTTCATATGTTATTAGGCTCATTGTGCGTGTCTAAGTCTTCACTTGACACCAAGCACTTGTCCGATACTTCCTTCCGATCCGCTCACTGCAGGTGAGTTCATACCCCTTGAATTAACCTTTTAAATGTTTTTAAATGCTTTATGGGGGGAATACAAGTTGAATCATGCTAGTTATTATATCAATCACATGTGATTAATAACTAACATGCAAATGGATTTGCTATACGTTAACTGTTTTACCAAACATATTTCTTCAAATGACTTTCTTAAACGTTTTTATATGTTTAAAAACTCTTTATTAAACTGTTTATTATACACTGTATGTTTCATTTCAAACTCTTTTACAATTGTGTTTCAAACAAAGGTTTCTTTATACTTAAACTGTTTTATCAAACAAATACTTTCAAACCGTTTGATAAACTGACATCAAGTCGATCTTTTCTTAGATATTAATCTTTGTAAAGGTTTTACAAAACTTCTTTTATGCTTTTATATTACCAAATTCATGCCCATATATGTATAGTTATATAAGTAGTGTTTAAAGGACTTAGGAAGGCTAACTCACTCTATTTCCTTTTCCTCATTGGGATGTGGCTATGGGGTATCGGTTATCCGTCTGAATGTCGTCAAAATATTAATTATATATCATGTATACATATGTAGACATAAAAGTTTTCCTCAGTCAGTTCAGTGCCTTTGGGTAGCAAAGGCATACTTCAGGTTATACACGTACATTATTAGTAACTATTACAGGTATAGTTAGGAGATACTACTTACCATTCCAAGTACAAGGAATCACACAAGAGCCAGTTCATTCATGAGTCTAAACTAATACATTACCTGTTACATGAATACGTTTACATAGATACACTTACATGAGTACGTTTACATAGATACGCTTACATGAGTACGTTTACATAGATACGCTTACATGAGTACGTTTACGTAGATACTCTTACATAGATACTTTTACATGGATATTTTTACATGGATACTGTTACGTAGATTCTATATGATGAGTTACTATGACATATTATATGCGTAGATACTATTATATTATTCTCCTTCTTATCTTTATTTTGTGATATATTCACATAATCGATGAGATAGATTGGACTTAATATCCTAGTACCAAAGGATACTTTAAGGGACTAACCATTCCTAAAACCTCTGTTAGCTACAGAGGTTAATGCACATCTACGGATGTCTACGGTTGATACCATTAGAGGAATACTTTAAGGGACTAACTATTCCTACACCCAGCTGTTAGCTACATAGGTAAATGTGCATCTATGGATGTCTACAGTTAATACTATTAGTTATCCTAGTACAAAAGGATAATACTTAAGTTATTTATATTATTACCTTTATCTTGTGACACATTCACGTAACCGATGATGTAAATTATATTTGAGTATCCTAGTACCAAAGGATAAAATTTCTTACATTAATAATAATAGTAGTAAAGTCGGGTCTTGGTAGAAGGCTACTTTCAAAACAGTCAGGTAAGGCTACTTTCAAAACAGTCGGGTCTTGGTAGAAGGCTACTTTCAAAACAGTCGGGTCTTAGTAGAAGGCTACTTTCAAAACAGTCGGGTCTTGGTAGAAGACTACTTTCAAAACAGTCGGGTCTTGGTAGAAGACTACTTTCAAAACAATTAGGTCTAGGTAGAAGATTTCTTTTATACTAACAGGAATCATAGGGATTTCTAGGGTTTTTCAAACGCTTTCAACTACTTACAAACATTTTCATACTTATATGAACTTTCTTTCAAAACAATTTCAAGTCTTTCATTACAAGTTTTACAAATCAAAGACACATTAATACTTATGAATTCACCATCTTTTTGGTTGATAGTCGCTTTCAAAATAACTTGTATTCTCAGGTCACAAATAGACAGGTACGACGACCAGGTTTTGTGAAGATGGAGCAGTCAAGACTCCTCTTTTATTGTGATTATTCATTATGTTGTCTTATACTATGAAAGAACACACTTGTAATTAAAATTATACTATTAATGCAATGGATAATGTTGTTGCTTGTTTACTACTTTACATTGTTGTGATACATTACATGACATCCTCCGCCCCAGAAAGTTTCCGTCGTTCTTGGTTTTGGGGTGTGACAGATTGGTATCAGAGCATTGTTTATAGTGAATTAAGTATATCAACCCATAAAAGATATACTAACTATAAATACAATGGGATTAAAAATACTCTGACCAAGAGTTTATACTTTAAATAATAAAATATTTGATTGAGTATACATGCCTGCATTCATACTAAAATCCGTATCTTAATGATAAGAACAAAAGTATTACGATTGTTGAATATCACAGGTAAGCTCGGGGATGTATGGTCAGTCTTAGGAGTGGCATAGCCTGATCAACTATGCTGGTCCGAGGAGTGATTAGCACATGCCCAAGAATGGTTGTGATATGGCAACAAGTCTAAAAACTTACCAACACTACCACAATGAGAGCATTATAACAGAACCTAAGTCTAAAATACCATAGGGGTATTTTGTGTTACTATAATTACTTACTTGAGAACGTAAAAGGATCTTCATTACTAAGTTGATAGTTACTAAGTGGATACACTAAGGCTATATACAACTAGGATGTTATAGACTCAAAATTTGTGAAATTTTTGCTTTACCCCTATTCCTTGTGAATTTGGAGTTAAGGTCACTTATTCGAAGGCCTATCCTGTTTTGATTACATATAACTAGTATGCACTTTACAAATAGTGATGTAACTAATGAAGATTTTCTAATAATTATCTAGATAGTTCGTCTAATAATTATTTCCTTAACTCAATTCTCGCGTAGATAACGTGGATGGACTCCATCCCCACGACAACCCATACCTTCCGAACGAAGTCATTGCTGGATGGTTTTGGAGAAGAACCAGAGAACGATCATCCGATCCCTTTGAATGATCACCATGATGAAGACCTTTCGGATGGTGCTAACTCCGAACCCGAGATTGAGAACCTATCCCAGGCAGCTCCCTTTCCAAATCCTAACCCTCATCCGACTTTTCATGGCCCGACGCCTCCTTGGGTAGAATGCTTGGAAACATGGAGCCAAGGACAGGATCAGTCCATGCCATTTAATGGAGACCGAAGCTTTTATGACCTGAGCAATGGGGGCTCAGCAGACAGAATCTTGCCAATCCTGGTCCGCAGAGTGGCTCGAAATGAGATTCAAGGCAGGACAGCCCTACATCAAATCACAGAAGTTGTCACCAATGCGAGGATGCATACCCTCCGCACCATTCGTCTGGAAGATGCTCGTGAGAGATCTAAGAAGGACCATGAAACCCTGCTTCAAGCACTGGCTGAATCACGAGCCGAAGTCATAGAACTCTGAATACGCCATAGGGTGTACGAAAGACACCTACTTGATGTGGAACGTCAACTGGCTGAACTATGGGTTCACCAGAGGGATGACCGTCACCAGTAGGAGATGCTTTACTTTCCTTCTTGTTTTAAAGAACTGTGTTCCTGTCTATGTCCTATGTGACATTTTCTATGTAACTAACTGGTACTGTAAGTACTTTTAGTTAGGCCTTAAGCGGCCAAAACTTTTCTACTCTGGATAAGATGTAAGACCTTCTACAAGGTCAATTTTCCCAAACTTGTTACATCTTAAACATCTATGATTTTGGCAGTCGGCTAACTTCTGTGTCGCTCTTTGTTCAAATATTTTCATCATACTCTCATAGGAGTCTATCTAAAACCCACTCTAGTCAGGTTATTGGACTAGAGTAACTTAGCTCAAAAATCATTCCCAATTTTCACACCCCAAAACCATGAACGGCGGAAACGTTCTGGGGCGGAGGACGTCATGTACAGTATCACAACAATGAAAAGTAGTAAACAAGCAACAACATCATCCATTGCATTAATAATATAATTTTAATACAAGTGTTCTGTCAAATTATGATAGACACTAAAGTATAAATCAAAATGAAAGATGAGTCTTGAACGAGCACCATCTTCTCTAAACCTTGCATCGGTACCTGTCTACTGTTGACCTGAGGATACAATTTATTTTAAAAGAGAGTATCAACTTTAAAGTTGGTGAGATCATAAGTATTTTAGTGTCTTAATTTGGATGTAAGTATTTGTACGTATATGAAAGTATGTAAAAGTTTTGAACCTTCTAGAAAACGATATGTTTCCTACTAAAAGTATCCTTCTACCAAGGCATCTAGTATATGTGTGTGTCTCATGTAAGAGTGTGTATTTTCCAAAATCCGACTATCATTAACCAAAAATATAGCTTCTACATTACCGTGCATCGTGTGAATGCTCACGAAGTGAATGTAATGGGAAAATGAAATAGTACTATGGTGTAGTATCAAATAACTACAACCGTACTAACTACCTTAAATCTATTGTAATTTCGTAAGTACTGTAGTATTTGTAATAAGTGACTACTTTTGTACTAATTTTGCCTTATTTGAGGGATAAGGCATAATGTGATGGCTAGATCCCAGGCTAGACGCTCCCCTGTCAAAGAGATTTTGGGACCCATACACGACCCCTGCATGTTTGCAAGCCACGAACATCCACATTACTATGATCATGTATACCTAATATAACTATCACAATGCGTTGTGATTCATTAGTATAGTTAGACCTTAAATGGTTCCATGCTATAGCACCTAGTTTTGTCTGTCCTATTATCGTATATGTAAACGCACTCATGTAAGCGTATCAATGTAAATGTACTCATGTAAGCGTATCAATGTAAACGTACTCATGTAAGCGCATCAATGTAAACTATCACGCCCCAAAACCGAGAACGGCGGAAACGTTCTGGGGCGGAGGACGTCATGTAATGTATCACAACACAGTAATAGTAAACAAGCTAACAACATCATCCATTGCATTAAATATATAATTTTTAATACAAGTGTGTTCTGTACAGTTATAGACACCAAAAATTAATGTAAATCAAAATAAAGAGATGAGTCCTGAATACGCTCCATCTTCTCAAAAGCTGGTCTCGGTACCTGTCTACTGATGACCTGAGAATACAAGTTATTTTGAAAGCGAGTATCAGCATTAAGCTGGTGAGTTCGTAAGTATTTTAGTGTCGGTGTTTGTTATCAAAACGTTTGAACATGTCTCAAGTGTAAGTTTGTAAAATGTATGTAAATGTTTGTAAGTGTTTGTAAAAGTTTGAATCTCTTAGAAAAACCTATATTTTCTATTAAAGTAGCCTTCTACCAAGGATTAACTGTTTTTGTATGTTTGTTTGTTGTAAAAGTGTGTAATTTCCCAAGTGTAACTATCATTAACAAAATATATTTTTGTACATTAAGGTTTAAGTGAAATAATCATTAAATGTATGTAATGGGTAAATTAATGTAGTACTGTAGTGTTGTATTATAGGAACTATTGCTGTACTAACTACCTTAAACCGGATTTATATTAAGGTATCATGTGATTAATTGTACCATACTATCGACTGAGTAACAACGACAAATGTAGGTCATAAAAAGGTATGACGTTTGGCACCCGCAGACCTACAGGTCCGGCTGTAGCTAGCAGCAAGGTGTAGGATAGTCAATCCAGTATAGATCTATACACAAACTCACACTCTCCCTCCAAGAGACTCTGGTTACAACTCGGGCCACGACATTTAAGGCATGCTCCGATACAGTGGATCACATTTATGTAAGTATATGTATGTATATGTAATGTATTGTTCCTGTTCTAGTACCGTTGTATATGTTCTCTTCCTAGTATAGTTGTATATGTTCTCTTTCTAGTATAGTCGTATATGTTCCCTTTCTAGTATAGTTGTATATGTTCTCTTTCTATTATAGTTGTATATGTACTCATAGTAATGTAATGTATATGTTCTCATAGTAATAAGTATTGACTCATGAATGAACTGACTCATTGATGTAGCAATAGTATAATTGTAATCCTGTGTTACCCCGATGGTAACTTACTAATGATGTAACTGATACGCATGAATATGGAAGTACTTTTATGTCTATATATGCACATATGATATATAATTAATATTGAAACGACCCTCGGACGGCTACCCGACATCCCACCAGACCACATCCAAATCGAGGAAAAGGAAATAGGGCGGATGGCCTTCCTAGGCCTTTTAAACATTTCTTATATATCTATGCATATATGGACATGCAATTTATAAGAAGTATAATAAAGTTTAAATAAAAGTATTTGATAAGTAAAAGAGTTTGTAAAACATTTTGAAGTAAAACAGTTTGATAAACATTTTGAAACAGTGATGAAATCATTGGTTTTGTAGTTATTAATCACATGTGATTGATGTAGTAACTATAAGTATTCAACTTGTATTCCCCCCCCCCCCCCATAAAAGTATTTAAAACATTTAAAAGTATTTCAAAGGTTAATTAAAGGGGTATGAACTCACCTGTAGTGAGTGGTTCTGATGACAATGTTGGATTAGTTGCTAGGTGTCAAGTGGTGACTTGAGCATACGCGCGAATCCTTTTATGAAGATCTTCAAGGAGAATGGATGATACTTGAGAGGATTTTCGTGTTTTATGCTTGAAGAAGTGAAGGAAGTTTTCAAAAATGATTTAAGTGTGGCATATATAGGTGGAGTGTACGGTTGGGAAGGTGTGAGGCCGCAAACAAGAGTGTGTGGCCGCACACTCCATGTGTTGGTGTATTTGGCCCGGTTTTGATTCCTACACTTCGAGTTAACCCTTTTTAACACTCCTACCTTGATTATATCACATTTATAACGCTTCATTAGACTCTAAAGGGTACTACTATATAGTAAAATAAGTCTAATATTGGAAAGAATTGAAGAGTGCATGCGAGAAGTTTTTCGGGTTGTCACATAAACGTAATCATGTAAACGTATCTATGTAATAGTATAGTAATGTACTGAAATGTTCTGCGTGTGCTAGCTGTAACATGTGTTCTCTCTCTATCTAGCATGTATAGTAATGTACTGTGTCTACTAGCTGTAATGTGTGTTCTCTCTCTATCTAGCATGTATAGACTCATGAATGAACTGACTCGTGGTATGATTCCGCATTCTAGTATTCGTATTAGTATCTTCCTAAACTACCCATGTGGTAGCTTACTAGTAATGTAACTGGTACGTATGAACATGGAAGTATACCCTTGCTACCCAAGGGTATTGAACTGACTGGAAGAACCTTTATGACTATATATGTACACATGACATATAACTAATATTTAAACGACCTTCAGACGGATACCCGATACCTTACCAGACCACATCCCAACGGGGAAAAGGAAATAAAGCGGGCTAGCCTTCCTAAGTCCTTTAAACATTACTTATATAACTATACATACATAGGCATGCAATTGACAATATAAAAGTATAACAGAAGTTTTGTAACCTATTGAAAAGTTTGGCAACTAAGAAAAGATGACTTGATGTCAAAATGTAATGTAAAACGATTTGAAAGCAGTTTGTTTGATAAGAACAGTGTAACGTATAAGGAAAACATTTGTTTTGAATCATAACTGTAACAGGGTTTGAAAAGATACATTTAGTATGAAAGACAGTTTAACAAAGAGTTTTAAATGAGTAAAAGTGTTTTGGAAAACCATTTGAAGTAAACTGTTTGGTAAAACAGCTAATAAGTAGTAAATCCATTTGTATGCTGCTTATTAATCACATGTGACTGATTTAATAACTAGCATGATTCAACTTGTATCTGTTGGGTTTTGAGCATTCTAACACTCCTATGGTGCACATGCAACCCTATAAACCTTGGATCTATGTTTTCTCTATTATACATGCAAATAAGAACTTTCCAAGGCTTTAATCCTAACTAGCATATTATGAAGCTCTTAACTACAAAGTACTAGTTAGATGACATACCTTTTGATGTAGGTTGATGTCTTCAAGCTTTAAGAGCTTAGCCCCAATAGTGTGGAAGCCTCAAGTGGAATCACAAATCACCAAAACACCTTGGAAGACTTTAGAGAATATGGATACTTGGCTCTCTCTAGTGAAATTGGCTAGCCCTTCTTAGTGTACCCACACTAGTGCCAATTTCACCAACCAATGACATCTTTATATAGTATGGAGACTAGGGTTAAACCCATGAATTTTCATTTCATATGATCCATGGCTTAAACACTCCATTGACTATCCATGAAAGCTTAGCCCAACCTAAATGAACTTGGCTCATTCCATATATATATAAGAGTCCATATTTAATTAGTTCATTTTTGATCACTTAATTAATTCTTGATCAATACTAATTAAATAATATGATTATATATTAATATATTAGAACTTATAATATATTAATATAAATCATATATATACTATTCTCAAAAAACTATCCATATAAATTGTGTCGGTGAAGTGCAACCCAAATAGACCATGTCGGGTCGGGTCAAATACATACCAAATATAGTTATGGACTTAGACATTAATCCAACAGTCTCCCACTTGGATAAGTCTAAAACTATTATTGAGTATGACTTCAAAACCTAACTGGCAATCGTAGCTCTTAAAGCCACTGTCGAACTCTGACCTTGTAAATGACTTGTCCATTAGATAAGAGATCATATATTCCTCCATTCTAGATATCATATGGACTGAGACATGGATTATAATCATTCTCTCTTTCTATTTGTTGTTTCCCGATTTTCGATTCATGACGACTGACTGATTGAACAAATCAAATCAGTCCTGGCTTGGCCAAGCACTCACATGTTTCATCATTAAATCATGGAGGGGCCCACAGATATCGCTTTTATCCCGAAGGTAAAAGGAATGGATAAACTTCGACTCATATGGCTTGTTCTATTACTTGTTGAATCATACACAAAGGAACGTTTTATAACATCGAGTTACCAATGCGTTTTCGTGCAATCAATGTACTATCAACTCATAGTAACAACTCATATCTATAGGTTTGAAGAATATAAGATATTATCGTCTCATGATCACTCGTGATAAAATCCATGAAGTGATTCAAATGAGCGCGGGTTGAATCCAATACTCAGAACTTATGAGCACTCATGAGTGTTGTAGCACAACTTTGTCCACCAACTTGGACCTCTACAAGCCAACCCATGACAGTCTTGATTCATATCTACTTCCAACATATGACCGACTGTGGATGGTTTGAATAACTTAGTCATTCCGGAAGAATAACCTAGTTATTATGGAAGTCAAAATATGCAAAGTGAAACACAAGAATAAATGAATCTAATATGGTATCAAAACCTATGAATATAAATAAAACACTTTCTATTTATCACCATACTGATTACTCATTATTCATTGTTTCGGTTTTATCAACTTTATACTTGAATTAAAACACTAGTTGTACCATGCTCCAAGCATGTACACTATGTTTTTCTAAACGCTAGTCATGCCACACACCAAGTATGCATACTATGTTTATCTATGATCTTTACTTTGCGAAATAGACCAGTTGAACATAACTCCAATGATTCTCATTTCATAGTCCCAATTCCTTACTACAAATGCAAGAATTCCAAATTCATGCCATTTACTGAAATCTGTTAGATTCTAAACTTATATATATTGATCCTCTTATAATGATTATGCACAAATTCACAAAGACTTGGCAACAATCATTACAGAGTATTCCAAAGGAGATCAACTCCTTGGAAACATCCTTTTTGCATTAAGTTTCCTAATCTTACAGATTGAATACTTTCTAACTTTGAAACATTTCCATATTCCATTTTGACTATCACTACTGAACAGGAGTTGCCTCCTTACAAATTATGTCAATATGGTCCTTCCAGAATTAACACTATACTTCCAGCAACCAATCCTTGGTAAACCTTAGATTGTCCACAACAATTGCTTAATCATTTTAGTCATATCCAATTCTAGACCTTTTTCCTTCTTAATGCCCCAGGCATTTGGATAATTTTAGAAAGGATGAATATAGCACATGTAATCGATCCTATATTCGAAGCATATGGGACACGATTCATGATGTCTCACATAAAGACTAAACCAGTCTTTTGCTATAATATTTCCATTTCTGTTTGCCAAGTTCTCATAATTTAGATTATGAAAAGGGATGTCGTAATCATAATCGAATTTTAGAACGCAAATAATGAACCCATATATAGAATTTCCTTATGTTGAGCCATTCTATAACAACCCGAAGTTGTCCATCGCCGAAACCCATTTCGTCCGTAAAACACGTCTTTAGCGATTCGTTCCGACTTCGTTTTTGGGCTAAATTATCTAAATTTATATGTTTATTTTAATCTCATGAGTGTCCAAACCCCTTAGGAACTCATGAAATTGGCCCAAATTATTGATTTGAAAATTTTTAGAATCGTTCCTGCCGGATTACGACAACTTAATCGGGTGTGACCAAAAGCCCCGTTTAACGTCGGTATCGGGTAGAATTCCACAGTGTCCAAAACTTAGAACATATTTAAAGGAGTTTAAGCTTCCATTTGAAGCTTTTTCCCTCTCTCACTACTCTCTCTCTAACCTCTCTCCTCAATCCAAATTCAAGGTCCAAAAACTTTGATTTAAGGCTTCAAATCCTTAAGGTAACTTCCCTAACTGGTTATACAACCCCTCTAGCTTCCAAATTTAAGTTTAAATCATGGATTAGGACAATTATCATGAGTTTACGGCCCTAGAACAGTCCTAGACCGTAAACTCATATAAAAGGGGTTTTTGAGCAATAAAACCCTTCCAAACCTCATTTAGAGCTTAAATATGGTTAGCTGACTTAATGGAATGGACTTAGAATGCCTTAAACATGGTTTTTGAGGAGTACACATGAGTTTACTGCCCAAGAACATGCTTGGGCCGTAAATTCATCATTCTTGGAGATTAAACTCAAAACCAAGTGTTTAAAAGCCATTTAAACACACCATTAGCTTTGGAATAAATCCTAGAACCAACCACAATCAGTTTGGAGGCCTTACACATAATAAAAACTCTTCATTTGAGAGTTTACGGCCATAACCCCCCAAGGATAGGTTCTAGGGCCGTAAACTCATAAAAACAAGTCAAAAGGTGCCCTAAATTCATCCTAAGGCTTGTAAAAATTGTTTGAATCACATGTGATTGGTCTAAGGCAATTAAATCATCAATCTAAGAAGGGTATAAGAGCTTACGGCCGTAAACTCCCTTTAAATGTTGTTCTTGGTGATTTAATCTGTGACAACCCGAAAATTTCTCGCGTACATTCTTCAATTCTTTTCAATATTAGACTCATTTTACTATATGATAGTACCATTTAGAGTCTTTTGAAGCGTTCTAAATGTGATATAATCAAGGTAGGTGTGTTAAAAAGGGTTAACTCGAAGTGTAGGAATCAAAACCGGGCCAAACACTCCAACACATGGAGTGTGCGGCCACACACTCTTGTTTGCGGCCTCACACCCTTCCCAACCGCACACTCCTCCTATATATACCACACTTGAATCATTTTTGAACACTTCCTTCACTTCTTCCAGCATAGAACACGAAATCCTCTCAAGTATCATCCATTCTCTTTGAAGATCTTCATAAGAGGTACCAAGAACACCATGTTTCTGGCAGCACACCTGGCCGCAAACATGGCCGCACACATGTGCTGGCAGCACACTAGGCCACACACATGGCCGCACACACATTAAGTGTGTATTTTTGCCATACACCTTCTTGTATAGCCTTATAAACCCTCATAGAATCATATATGATTGTAACACTTCATTATAAGTGTTTGCTAGTCCCTAAGGTTGTCCCAATACATTAATTAGTCATTCATAACACTAATTATATTCATATATGTTTAATACATGCTAAATAGGATTCGCGGGTATACTCAAGTCACCACTTGACACCTAGCATCTAATCCAACTTTGTCATCAGAACCACTCACTACAGGTGAGTTTATACCCCCTTTAATTAACCTTTGAAATACTTCTAAATACTTTAAATGCTTTTATGGGGGGATACAAGTTGAATACTTATAGTTATTACATCAATCACATGTGATTAATAACTATAAAACCAATGATTTTATCACTGTTTCAAACTGTTTTACTTCAAAATGTTTTACAAACCCTTTTACTTATCAAATACTTTTATTTAAACTTTATTAAACTTCTTATAACTTGCATGTCCATATATGTATAGATATATAGTAAATGTTTAAAAGGCTTAGGAAGGCCATCCGCCCTATTTCCTTTTCCTCGATTTGGATGTGGTCTGGTGGGATGTCGGGTAGCCGTCCGAGGGTCGTTTCAATATTAATTATATATCATATATGCATATATAGACATAAAAGTACTTCCATATTCATGCGTATCAGTTACATCATTAGTAAGTTACCATCAGGGTAACACAGGATTACACTTATATTATTGCTAGATCAATGAGTCAGTTCATTCATGAGTTAGTACTTAGTACTATGAGAAACATATACATTACATTACTACAAGAACATATACATGATATTACTATGAGAACATATACAGCTATACTAGAAAGAGAACATATACAACTATACTAGAAGGAAAACATATACAACTATACTAGAAAGAGAACATATACAACGATACTAGAACAGGAACAATACATTACATATACATACTTACACTTACATAAATGTGATCCACTGTATCGGAGCATGCCTTAAATGTCATGGCCCGAGTTGTAACCAGAGTCTCTTGGAGGGAGATCGTGAGTTTGCATATAGATCTATACTGGATTGACTATCCTACACCTTGCTGCTAGCTACAGCCGGACCTGCAGGCCTGCGGGTGCCAAACGTCAAACCATTTTACGACCAACATTTGTCGTTATTACTCAGTCGATAGTATGGTACAATTAATCACATGATACCTTATTATAAATCCGGTTTAAGGTAGATAGTACAGTAGTAGTTCTTATAATACAATACTACAGTACTACAGTAATTTATTGTCACACCCCAAAACCACGAACGGCGGAAACGTTCAGGGGTGGAGGACGTCATGTACAGTATCACAACAGTGTAATATAATAAACAAGCAACAACATCATCCATTGCATTATAAGTAAAGTTTTAATACATGTGTGTTCTTTCATTGTAATAAGACACCAAAAATATACAATCAAAATAAAAGACGAGACTTGTCTGCTCCGTCTTCTCAAAACCTGGCCATCATACCTGTCTACTGTTGACCTGAGAATACAAGTTATTTTGAAAGAGAGTATCAGCTTTAAAGCTGGTGAATTCATAAGTATTTAAGTGTCATTGTCTTGCTTATGAAAATCTGTTATGAAGGACATGTAAACCTTCAAATGAAAATGTTGATGTAAGTATGAAAACCCTAGAAAATCCCTTATTTTCTATCAGTTTGAGATGTAGTCTTCTACCAAGACCCGAATGTTTTGTAAGTAAAATGATAGTTTTTCCTTCTTTTAGACTACTACAAATAGTAACTAGTCTAACTCATCGCTTATGTGAATATATCACAAAATAAAGTAAATAGGAAAATATAACCATGAAAGTATTACCCTTGGGTTACCAGGGATAACACAACATCGCTGAAGCGAAAGGTATAACCTAATGAACATCCGAAGATTGTTCAATTAACCTCTATGGCGAACAGTAGGTTCCAGGAGTAGTTAGTCCCGTAACTGACTTTACATCGCTGTAGTCGAAGTAAATAACCTAATGAACATCCGAAGATTGCTCAATTAACCTCTGTAGCGAACGGTAGGTTCCAGGAATGGTTAGTCCCGTAACTGTCTCCTAATATATGTAATAACAACCCAATGAACATCCGAAGATTGTCCAATTAACCTATGTGGCGAACAGTAGGTTCCAGGAATGGTTAGTCCAGTAACTGACTCTACATTGCTATAAGCGAAATAGATAACCTTATGAACATCCGAAGATTGTCCAATTAACCTCTGTAGCGAACAATAGGTTCCAGGAATGGTTAGTCCCGTAACTGACTCCCGTTGAACTGGGATGGGCTGGAATGATTTACTGAAGGTACTAATAAATCATCGTTACGAATCGAGTTTCAAGTATTCATGTAAGTATACACAGGTAAAATTATTTACGTAAAGGTACTCATGTAATGTATTCTTGTAAGCGTATTCATGTATCATGTAAGCATATGTAAAGGTACTCATGTATCAGGTAATGTACTAGTAAAGACTCATGAATGAACTGACTCTTGTGTGATTCCTTGTAATAGGAATAACGTTTGATATCTTCAAATTATCCCTATGATAATTTACTGAATGTTAATTAGTTGTTCAAGTAGGTTTATACACTCTTACTACTCAAGGGTGTGAGAAACTAAATGAAAGATGTAAACTATAACATCAATACATATATAAGAATATAAGTGTATATGCATAGTTTAGTTCAAGAATGTAAAAATGGTTTTGTAAGACATCTTATGGGTCTTGAACAATAATTAACAATGACTTGATGTCATTTTAATTAACATTTCAAAGGTAAAACATTTAATAACAATGTATTTTTAAGATTTAAAACCATTTCATGCATCACATTTTGTAGTATGTGAAATCTGTTAAATGACAAACACAGTTATAAAATACATATCAATGATTTAATAACATGTTTGTTTCTACTTGTATTCCCCCCCCCCCCCATTATAGCATTTAAAATTATTTAAAACATTGATTAGGGGTATGAACTCACCTACAGTTGGTGATTCGGATGAACTGGACGGTGTAGGATTGCTAGGTGTCAAGTGAGGATTTGTACACACACTACAATCCTAATGAACATATAATCACACATATATGCACTCAATTAGTCTCAAATTACTAATTGATAATGTTAAGACATCCTAGACATAATAAACACTTTATATAAGTGTTTTAAGCCCTAAGGATTGCATCTAAGCTATTGTGGGACAAGGCACTTGTGTTTAGGGTTCCAAAGGACCCGATATATGAGTTTACTCCCCATATACCATCACACATGGAGTTTACGGTTGTAAACTCTTGAGTTTACGGCCGTAAACTCCCAACCATGGGTGTATTGTGTGTTTTGAAGTTCCAAATGATTCCTAGAATTATCCCAACTTGGTGGTTAAATTCTTGGAAGGTTTTAATGCATAGAAACACTCCCTAGAGGAGTTTACGGCCCCAAGGCCGTTTCCTTTGGAGTTTACGGCCGTAAACTCCCTTGGAATGGTGTTTTTGTTGTTTTCAAGTCTCTTGCATATGAAGGATAGGTTCTAGACTTTTACCTAAAGCATATGAAGGCATTTGGCACACTTTGGTGCCCTTCATTCATGTTTACGGCCCAAGAACCATGTCTTGGCCGTAAACTCACTTTGGAAGGTGATTTTGATGTGTTTAAGGCCCTTGATTTATTGGGAACAAGTCTAGGTAAAAGCCTAAGGCCTTAGGTGCCTTAAAAGCACCATTTGGAGCTTGAATTTGGAGTTCACGGCCTAAGATGCTCTTGGGCCGTAAACTCCCAAACTTGGGTGATTCTTGCTTGATTTCATGTCCCTAATACCCATATAAATGAGTCTAAGGTAGTAGTATAACACAAGGGTCGGTCTAGGCTTCGTTTCGGGAGTTTACCGCCCAAGAACACCTTGGGGAGTAAACTCCTAAATTTAGTGATTTAGCCATCTAAATCATGTTATAACTACATAAAAAGCTTTCTAACACTACTAGAAAGAGTTACTCACGTTTTGCTATAAAAACCCGAAGATTCGTGAGAGAGAAAATGGCTTTTCTCTAGTTGGAAATGCGAATAATGAATGAATTTGGTTCAGAATTCTATTTATAGTCCTGAGATATTTTTGGCAGAAAATATTTTTTATTCCTAAAATGATCTCTAATATAATAGAGTGTTGGAATAACAGCGTTGCACAAAACCCTAGTGCACCCACTCTCCTTATATTTCTTGAACTGTAAACCCTGAATTACTCAAACTTACGCGAAAAAGTCTGAAAATTAACTGTGAGTGCTATAACTTCTATTGAAGTGATATAGTTTGTACAGGATGGGAATTTCGGGTTGTCACATTTATCCTTTATATACATTTAGTGACTATTTCACTTAAACAATAATGTATAAACTATATTTTGATAATGATAGTTACACTTGGAAAATTACATACTTTTACTGTCACACCCCAAATCCACTAACGGCGGAAACGTTCAGGGGTGGAGGACGTCATGTACAGTATCACAACAGTGTAGTATAATAAACAAGCAACAACATCATCCATTGCATTATAAGTAAAGTTTAATACATGTGTGTTCTTTCATTGTAATAAGACACCAAAAATATACAATCAAAATAAAAGACGAGACTTATCTGCTCCGTCTTCTCAAAACCTGGCCATCGTACCTGTCTACTGTTGACCTGAGAATACAAGTTATTTTGAAAGCGAGTATCAACTTTAAAGCTGGTGAATTCATAAGAAATTAAGTGTCGTTGTCTGGCTTATGAAACTCTGTGATGAAGGCCATGTAAACCTTTAAATGAAAATGTTGATGTAAGTATGAAATCCCTAGAAAATCCCTTATTTTCTATAAGTATGAAATGTAGTCTTCTACCAAGACCCGAATGTTTTGTTATGACAATGTAGTCTTCTACCAAGACCCGAATGTTTTGTAAGTAAAATGATAGTTTTCCTTTAATTGTTTAGTACTAAAGTACTTAGTCTAACTCATCGTTTATGTGAAAGTATCAAGAAATAAAGTAAACAGGAAAATGTACTACTGTAAGTGTTGTCGCTGGGTACTAGGACTAACACAACATCGCATTAAGCGAAATATGTAACCTAATGAACATCCGAAGATTGTCCAGAAAAAGTAATAATGTAAGTGTCATCGCTGGGTACTAGGAGTAACACAACATCGCAATAAGCGAAAGGTATAACCTAATGAACAATCGAAGATTGTCCACTTGTCCTCTGTAGCAGCAGCAGGTGGGTAGAAGGGTTAGCCCCGGTTATCGATCTATCTAGTATAAGTAGTAACCATAGACCTCCGTAGATGGTCATCGACCATTGGTGCTAATCAGTGGGGTTCGGAATGGTAAGTCCCGCCGAGCTATCCCATTGAACCGGGATAGGAAAGATAATTTACACAGTAAGTACTAATAAATCATCCACGTAGTTCTAAGTACAAGTATCCAGGTAAGTGAATACAGGATAATGCACCTATGTAAAAGTGTTCATGTATGGTATTCATGTATGTGTGTCCATGTAACAGGTAAGTATATGTAAACATATTCATGTATCAGGTAAACATCTGTAAGTACTCATGTATCAGGTAATATACTAGTATAGACTCATGAAAGAACTGACTCTTGTGTGATTCCTTGTAATAGAAGTAATGTTTGATATCTTCAAATTATCCCTATGATAATTTACTGTAATATAACTGGTTGATCATGTAGGTTTATACACTCTTACTACTCAAGGGTGTGGGAAACTAAATGAAAGATGTAAACTGTAACATCAATACATATATAAGAATATAAGTGTATATGAATAGTTTAGTTCAAGAATGTAAAATGGTTTTGTAAGACATCTTATGGGTTTTGAACAATAATTAACAATGACTTGATGTCATTTTAAAAAACATTTCAAAGGTAAAACATTTGATAACAATGTGTTTTTAAGATTTAAAAACCATTTCATGCATCAATTTTGTAGTATGTGAATTCTGTTAAATGACAAACACAGTTATAAAATACATATCAATGATTCAATAACATGTTTGTTTCTACTTGTATTCCCCCCCCCCATTAAAGCATTTAAAATCATTTAAAACATTGATTAGGGGTATGAACTCACCTGTAGTTGGTGATTGGGATGAACGGAATGGTATAGGATTGCTAGGTGTCAAGCGAGGACTTGTACACACACTACGATCCTAATCAACATATAATCACACATATATGCACTCAACTAGTCTCAAATCACTAATTGATAATGTTAAGACATCCTAGACATAATAAACACTTTATATAAGTGTTTTAAGCCCTAAGGATTGCATCTAAGCTATTGTGGGACAAGGCACTTGTGTTTAGGGTTCCAAAGGACCCGATATATGAGTTTACTCCCCATATACCATCACACATGGAGTTTACGGTTGTGAACTCTTGAGTTTACGGCCGTAAACTCCCAACCATGGGGTATTTGTGTGTTTTGAAGTTCCAAATGATTCCTAGAATTATTCCAACTTGGTGGTTAAATTCTTGGAAGGTTTTAAGGTCTAGAAACACTCCAATTAGGAGTTTACGGCCCCAAGGCCATTTCCCTTGGAGTTTACGGTTGTAAACTCCCTTGGGGTGTTGTTTTTGTTGTTTTCAAGCCTCATGCATATGTGGGATAATTTCTAGGCATGTGTTTAAAGCTAATGAGGACCTTAGGCACACTTTGGTGCCATTGTTTGGTGTTTACGGCCTAGGAGCATCACCAAGGCCGTAAACTCACTTCAAGAGGTGGTTTTAATGTGGTTTTGTCCTTCAATTAAGTGGGAAACAATTCTATGTAAAGGTCTAGGGCTTTAGGTGTCTTAAAAACACCCTTTGGTCCATTTCAATGGACTTTACGGCCTAAGATTCACTTGGGCCGTAAACTCCCATGTGTTTGTGTTCTTTGATTGTTTTCTTGTCCTTATTACACCTACAATTGAGTCTAAGGTAGTAGCATAACACAAGGAACAATCTAGGCTCGGTTTCAGGAGTTTACCGCCCAAAAACACCTTGGGGAGTAAACTCCTAGATCTAGTGATTTAGCCTTCTAAATCATGTTATAAACAAATATAAAGCTTTCTAACATTACTAGAAAGAGGTACTCACGATTTGGGATAAAAACCCACTTCAACCCAGCATAGAGGGGATCTGCACTTTCGGCCATAGAGGGCCTCGAACGGAGCTGCCTTTATGCTCGTATGATAACTGTTGTTGTAGGAAAATTCAACAAGGGGTAAATGGGTATCCCAAGCTTTTCCAAAGTCAATCACACAGGCACGCAACATATCTTCTAAGGTTTGGATAGTTCTCTCACTTTGCCCGTCGGTCTGTGGATGGTAGGCTGTACTCATGTCCAACCTAGTTCCTAGGGAACTTTGTAATGACTGCCAGACCCTCGAAGTGAATCTACTATCTCGGTCTGAGATGATAGATAAAGGAACACCGTGCAGCCTTACAATCTCCCTAATGTAAGTTCTGGTAAGTTTCTCCATCTTGTCTGTTTCTTTGATCGGTAGGAAGTGTGCAGACTTGGTCAATCTATCGACGATGACCCATATGGAATCAAGTCCACCCGTCGTCTTGGGCAACTTGGTTATGAAGTCCATAGTGATCCACTCCCACTTCCATTCTGGTATCTCTGGTTATTGTAGAAGACCGGAGGGTTTCTGGTATTCGACCTTGACCTTTGCGCAAGTAAGGTATTTACTCATGAAGGTAGCAATATCTGCTTTCATGTTAGGCCACCAGTATAACTTTTTAAGATCCAGATACATCTTATATGAACCCGGGTGGATGGAATAACGAGTGTTGTGAGCTTTGGTCATGACCAAGTCTCTGAAGCCACCGTGTTTCGGTGTCCAGATTCGATCCATGAGGTATAAGGCTCCGCCACCCTTTATTTCTAAGTTCTTATCCATCCCTCTAAGGGATTCACCAGTCACGTTTTCAGGTTTCAAAGCGTCGAGCTGAGCCTCCTTTATTTGCGTGGACAAGTGTGAATGGATAGTTAGAGTCAAAGATTTGACTCTACGACCATTATATTCTTTCCGACTTAGGGCGTCGGCTACTACATTGGCTTTACTCGGATGATAACGAATTTCGCACTCGTAATCACTGAGTAGCTCGACCCACCGTCGTTGTCTCATGTTGAGCTCTTTCTGGTCGAAAATGTGTTGTATACTCTTATGGTCTGTAAAGATCGTGCTTTTTGTACCGTACAGGTAATGTCGCCAGATCTTCAGAGCAAACACAACTGCTCCTAGTTCAAGATCGTGGGTTGTGTAGTTAACCTCATGTGTCTTCAGCTGTCTCGAGGCATAGGCGATGACTTTACCTCGCTGCATCAGAACACATCCGAGCCCTTGGCTTGATGCGTCGCAATAGACTACGAAGTCTTCTATCTCTTCGGGGAGGGACAGTATTGGTGCGGTGCACAAGGCTCGTTTGAGCGTTTGGAACGCTCTTTCTTGTTTCTCTTCCTAGACAAAGGCCACGCCTTTCTGGGTCAGTGTTGTAAGAGGTTTCGCTATGCTGGAGAAGTTCTGAATGAACCTGCGATAGTAGCCAGCGAGACCTAGAAATTGACGAATTTCGGTAGGTGTCTTCGGTGCTGACCAGTTCTCAATGGCTTTGATCTTGGAGGGGTCCACGTGTATTCCCTCTTCGCTAACAACATGGCCCAAAAATTCGACTCGCCGAATCCAAAATTCGCACTTTGAGAACTTCGCGTAGAGCTTCTCCGATCGCAATGTTTCTAAGATTTTACGGAGATGTTGACTACGTTCCTCCTTACTTCGAGAGTAGATGAGTATGTCATCAATGAAGACGATGACGAACTGATCCAAGTAAGGACGACACACCCTATTCATCAGATCCATGAATACTGCGGGTGCGTTAGTCAATCCGAACGGCATCACTACAAACTCGTAATGCCCATAACGAGTTTGGAAGGCTGTCTTGGGAACATCCTCCTCTAACACTCGTAGTTGGTGATATCCGAATCGCAGATCTATCTTCGAGAAGTAGTTGGCTCCTTGAAGTTGATCAAATAAATCGTCAATGCGGGGCAAGGGATAACGATTTTTAATGGTAAGTTTGTTGAGTTCTCTATAGTCGATGCACATGCGAAACGATCCATCTTTTCTTCTTGACGAACAAGACCGGTGCTCCCCAGGGTGAGAAGCTTGGTCGAACGAATCCCTTCTTGAGAAGTTCGTTAAGTTGACTGGAAAGTTCCTGCATTTCAGCCGGTGCCAGACGATAAGAGATTTGGCTACGGGGGTAGCCCCTGGCACTAAGTCGATTCTGAACTCGACTTGGCGTTGTGGTGGTAAACTGGGAAGTTCTTCTGGGAATATGTCGGGAAAGTCACGTACTTCTGGGATTTTCTGGATGTCTTTCAGTTCTTGACTGGTATCGACGACGTATGCGAGAAATGCATGGTACTCCTTCCGCAAGCACTTCTGGGCTTGAATGCACGAAATGATGCGAAGGCTCGTACTAGGTTTGTCGCCGTAGATAACTAAGGTTTCGTTGTTAGGAAGGTTAAGACGAACTGCTTTTTCGAAGCACATAATGTCGGCGCGAAGAAGACTCAACCAATCCATGCCGATGATAACGTCGAAACATTTAATTGGGACTAGCATGAGATCTATCTTGAAAGTGTGGCTATCTAAAGTTAAGGTACAATCTACGTATATGCAGTTAGTACTCTCCGTTTTCCCGTTAGCCATTTCTACCGTGAATGAACTATCTAATGCACATGGTTTTTGTTTAAGCAGGTGTGCAAATTTGTGACTTACAAAACTTTTCTCTGCTGCACTATCGAAAAGTATGCAAGCATATGAGTTATCGAGGAGAAACGTACCAGTAACTATCGTAGGATCAGCTACTGCTTCCTCGTGGCCTAGGGCCATAACTCTTCCTACTCCGCCAGCCATCCCCGCTTTAGGGCAGTTCCTCTTGTAGTGGCTCACCTCACCACAACCGTAGCAAGTTTGGCCCATAACGGCATTAGGAACCTGGGCGGCTTGAGCTGTTGGAGTCTGGCAGAAACGGGCTGTGTGCCCCTTCCTGTTGCAGTTGGTGCGTTGCATCTCCCTGCAAGGCCCGCGGTGGTGGAAGCTGCATTTGTTGCACTTTGGAAGAGATCCAGCATAAGTTTTTGCTGGTAAGGGGTTCGCAAGGACAACGGGAGTCATTGTGGCAGCATTTATTGCCACAAGTTGTTGTCTCTTGGAGGATCCTTGCGAAGCCCCCCTTTTCCTCTTAGACCACCCTTTTTGGTTGTTGTCAGGGTTGGACTTTTGGGGTACGGATGTAAGGATTGTTGTGTTCTGAGGTTTCCAGGTATCTTTATTGCTTAATTATTTTGTGTTTTGAGAGGGGACTCGGCGAGTTGGAGCTCAGACTCGCCGAGTAGGGTCGCGATTCTGGAACACGGGATTCGTCTGGACTCGGCGAGTCCAGGATATGGACTCGGCGAGTCTGCGCTGTTTAATGAAACCCTAATTTCCCGGTCCTAAGCCCTATTTAAAGGACCTTATGGCCCTCATTTGCGGCCACCTTGAACCCTAAGAGCCCCCATACGACTGTGAGCCCTTGTGAGTGTATTTGGAGGCCATTTGTTCACCATTTTGTGTGATATTGCAAGAAAGGAGGGAGAGGATCAAACTTGAGGAGTTGGGGAGCTTGGATCTGTTGCTAATTCATCAAGGGAGTCTTCTTGAGGTAACTTTCACAGCCAAACTTCGTGTTTTGTGTTGATGTGTCAAATCTAGGGTTTCTTCTTGCATTTCTTGGCTTAAATTGGAAGTATGAAAGGTTCCATGGAGATATGGAACCTAGATCTGGGCCTTAGCAGGTCCAGGAGACCCCATATGGCTAGCTTTATGCCCATCCTTTCGAGTTAGAAGCTAAGGTGGTCATATTAGAGGTTGTTTCCCCAAAATAAGCCTTGTACGCATTGCATGGCAACCAAGACTGAGACTTTACGTGACAAATAAGCTTGGGAAGGCCAGATCTATGAATGGATGGAACGGATCTGACCGCAAAAGCCAGTTTTAGCTGGTGCATGGCATGGACTCGCTGAGTCGCTTGAAGATTGTCCTTGAGGACACCCAGTGTGTAGTCCTGGTCGAGTTATGGTTGACTCAGTGAGTCAGGACGAGTTAGAGAGGGTCGACAGGTGATCGGAGTCGAGTTGGGACTCGCCAAGTTGTTCTTGAGACTCGGCGAGTTGAGTCGGGGTGGCCCCGCGACTCTCCCAGGTGGAACTCGTCGAGTCAGGGGAAGTACTCGACGAGTAAGAAGGGAATCCTATGGGGTTGGCGGATACGTCTAGACTCGCCGAGTTGCTCTTGTCCACTCACCGAGTCCGGTCAAGTTGACCGTTGACCGTTGACCAGAGTTGACCTACGTTTGACTTCTTAAGGATAGTCAAACTTAGAAGATAAAAGTGTTAATAAGAGATGTATGATGTTATAGGGAGATCGTAGCTCGGCGGATCGAGCACAAGTGACTTCGGGATTTGCTAACTTTCGATATTTACGAGGTGAGTCTTCTCACTATACTGTACCCGGAAGGGTTTGACTGTGTGACCGGAAGGTCGGATATGATATGTGATATATGTGCTATATGGGATAAGTTAATTGTTATACGTGCTATGTATGTTATGTGGGCCGGAAGGCGTGTAATGTGGATCGTAAGGTTGGCGTGGGTAGGACCGGAAGGTTTACCCAGCAGGGACGGAAGTCCCCTGAGACACATGGACCGGAAGGTCAGGGCCTGGAAAGGTGTATGTGCGTAAGTTGTATTTTGGGGAACTCACTAAGCAATTACGCTTACAGTTGCTGTGTATGTGTTTCAGGTACTAGTGAGGACCGTGGGAAGGCGCCGGCGTGATCTGTACACACTGATAGATTTTTTGTGATCTTGGGATTAATATGATTTGTAATCTGTTATGACACATGGAATGTTTATGCCTTGTTTTGAATGAAAATACTTTATTTTGAAATGAAAAATTTGTTTGAAAAATTACGTTGTTACAGTGATCGCACTTGACTGGATCTGGGGCGACAGTCCCCAGATATACCTCTCTATCTTTTTGCTCTGGAGAGCAACCATGTCAGGGCATAAGTTTGCCAGATCACAGAACCTATTTGTGTAGGTCGTGATGTCGGATCCAACCATTTGTAGACCCCAGAATTCTTGCTCGAGTTTTTGTATTTCACCTCGAGGACAATATTCTTTCATCAGCATGTCTTTCAACTTTTCCCAGCCGATGGAATACGCCACCACCAAAGTTAGATAGTTAACATGGCTGTTCCACCATGTTAGTGCTCTGTCAGAGAAGGTACAAGCTGCAAACTTGACCTTGTTGCCCTCCTGACAAGCACAGATTTCAAAGACAGATTCCATCTTTTCAATCCATTGTCTCTACACCATAACACCCCCAGTTCCATTGAAGCTGCGGGGTTTGGCATTTATGAAGTCCTTGTAGGTGCATTCCTGAGGGTGTCCATGGCTTTCGCCGTGGTTCGAGGGTGGTGCACCTGTTCCTGATCCACTAGGCGCAGGAGCGTTGATTGCTGACACAGCAGCTGCAACTGCTGCTGTGAAAGCTGCCTGGAACATGTTGGCATCGAACGAATTAGGTGGTTGAAGAGGTACAGGGGGTGTTGGAGGTGGTGGTATCGGTGTTTCGTTGTTTGGGTTTCGCCTTGGATTCCTGCGTGGCGGCATCCTTAACTAAACGTTTAAAAGATGACGACATGGATAAGAATAAATGATTAATGAATGTGTCCCATGGACTAAATCCCCATAGCCCAACAACAGAAGGAATAGTATGACTAAATGAAGAAGATAGCATTTGGATAATAATTTCCAAAAGATTAGATATCTGTCAATAATACTGGGATTACAGATGTAACAAGTTCGGGAAAAATGGCCTAGAAGTAGGCCTTACATCAACCAAGATGGAAAATTTTGACAGAATTAAGACTAGATCAAGACCTAACAGGTCTAAGATTTATATAGATAGGAAATTAGACCAAAGTTTTAGATAAACTAGGTCATATCCAAAAGATGAGTCGACTAGATTCTATCGGCGACGAGAACTGCTAGCATGAGCCCTTGATCCCGACAGTAGACGTTCAATGTCCTTTATACGCCTGTCCGACCTTGCTTGCTGAGCTCGAAGTTCTCTAACTTCAGCTTGGGTTTCAGCAAGTTCCCTCTGCAGATTTGCATTGCAGACCAGAGTCCTTTCATGAGAAGACTCTAGTTGGCGAATGTGGACAGTGTTAACACCAGAGTTAGCGTCAACTTCCAAGACTTGATTGATAGTCGCCTGAGCCATTATCGTGTTCCGAGAAATCCTATGCACCATGATTGGTAGGACTCTATCAGCAGAACCTCCTTCAGTGAGGTTGTAGAAACTTCGGTCTCCATTGTAGGGAATGGGCTGACCCTGTTCATGACTCCATGTATTCAAGTTAGTGGCCCACAGAGGTGTGGGTCCTTGAAATGCGGGGCGGGGGTTCAGGTTTGGGTTTTGAGCACCTGGGGGTAGGTTGTTGACCTCAGGCTCTAAGTCAGAACTATCAGAAAAACCCTCAGCATGGTGATCATCCAAAGGGATTGGGTGATCATCTTCTGGTTCTGCCTCTAGCCAACCAGCATTGCCTTAGTTTGGGAGGTACGGGTCGCCATGGTGAAATCCATCCATTTTAATCTATGCGAGAAAAGGGATTATAAGAAATAGCTAAATAGGCGAACTAACTAAGATAATTACAGTAAGACCAAATACCCCTATGGTATTTCTTTATGGTTGGGTTGGTAAGTTTTTAGACTTGTTGCCATATCACAACCATTCTTGGGCATATTCTAATCACTCCTCGGACCAGCATAGTTGATCAGGCTATGTCATTCCCAAGACTGACCATATATCCCCAGGCTTACTTGTGATATTCAACAATCGTAATACTTTTGTTCTTGTCGTTGTGACACTGATTTTAGTATGAATGCAGGCATGTATAATTTGTTAAATATTTTATTATTTAAAAGTATAACTCTTAGACATAGTGTTTTAACCCCGATGTATTTATAGTTAGTATATCTTTTATGGGTTGATATAGTATATTCACTATAAACAATGCTCTGATACCAATCTGTCACACCCCAAAACCACGAACAGCGGAAACGTTCAGGGGTGGAGGACGTCATGTACAGTATCACAACAGTGTAATATAAAACAAGCAACAACATCATCCATTGCATTATAAGTAAAGTTTAATACATGTGTGTTCTTTCATTGTAATAAGACACCAAAAATATACAATCAAAATAAAAGATGAGACTTGTCTGCTCCGTCTTCTCAAAACCTGGCCATCGTACCTGTCTACTGTTGACCTGAGAATACAAGTTATTTTGAAAGCGAGTATCATCTTTAAAGCTGGTGAATTCATAAGAAATTAAGTGTCGTTTTCTTGCTTATGAAACTCTGTTATGAAGGCCATGTAAACCTTTAAATGAAAATGTTGATGTAAGTATGAAATCCCTAGAAAATCCCTTATTTTCTATAAGTATTAAATGTAGTCTTCTACCAAGACCCGAATGTTTTGTTATGACAATGTAGTCTTCTACCAAGACCCGAATGTTTTGTAAGTAAAATGATAGTTTTCCTTTAATTGTTTAGTACTAAAGTACTTAGTCTAACTCATCGTTTATGTGAAAGTATCAAGAAATAAAGTAAACAGGAAAATGTACTACTGTAAGTGTTGTCGCTGGGTACTAGGACTAACACAACATCGCATTAAGCGAAATATGTAACCTAATGAACATCCGAAGATTGTCCAGAAAAAGTAATAATGTAAGTGTCATCGCTGGGTACTAGGAGTAACACAACATCGCAATAAGCGAAAGGTATAACCTAATGAACAATCGAAGATTGTCCACTTGTCCTCTGTAGCAGCAGCAGGTGGGTGGAAGGGTTAGCCCCGGTTATCGATCTATCTAGTATAAGTAGTAACCTTAGACCTCCGTAGATGGTCATCGACCATTGGTGCTAATAAGTGGGGTTCGGAATGGTAAGTCCCGCCGAGCTATCCCATTGAACCGGGATAGGAAAGATAATTTACACAGTAAGTACTAATAAATCATCCACGTAGTTCTAAGTACAAGTATCCAGGTAAGTGAATACAGGATAATGCACCTATGTAAAAGTGTTCATGTATGGTATTCATGTATGTGTGTCCATGTAACAGGTAAGTATATGTAAACATATTCATGTATCAGGTAAACATCTGTAAGTACTCATGTATCAGGTAATGTACTAGTATAGACTCATGAAAGAACTGACTCTTGTGTGATTCCTTGTAATAGAAGTAATGTTTGATATCTTCAAATTATCCCTATGATAATTTACTGTAATATAACTGGTTGATCATGTAGGTTTATACACTCTTACTACTCAAGGGTGTGGGAAACTAAATGAAAGATGTAAACTGTAACATCAATACATATATAAGAATATAAGTGTATATGAATAGTTTAGTTCAAGAATGTAAAATGGTTTTGTAAGACATCTTATGGGTTTTGAACAATAATTAACAATGACTTGATGTCATTTTAATAAACATTTCAAAGGTAAAACATTTGATAACAATGTGTTTTTAAGATTTAAAAACCATTTCATGCATCACATTTTGTAGTATGTGAATTCTGTTAAATGACAAACACAGTTATAAAATACATATCAATGATTCAATAACATGTTTGTTTCTACTTGTATTCCCCCTCCCATTAAAGCATTTAAAATCATTTAAAACATTGATTAGGGGTATGAACTCACCTGTAGTTGGTGATTGGGATGAACGGAATGGTATAGGATTGCTAGGTGTCAAGCGAGGACTTGTACACACACTACGATCCTAATCAACATATAATCACACATATATGCACTCAACTAGTCTCAAATCACTAATTGATAATGTTAAGACATCCTAGACATAATAAACACTTTATATAAGTGTTTTAAGCCCTAAGGATTGCATCTAAGCTATTGTGGGACAAGGCACTTGTGTTTAGGGTTCCAAAGGACCCGATATATGAGTTTACTCCCCATATACCATCACACATGGAGTTTACGGTTGTAAACTCTTGAGTTTACGGCCGTAAACTCCCAACCATGGGGTATTTGTGTGTTTTGAAGTTCCAAATGATTCCTAGAATTATTCCAACTTGGTGGTTAAATTCTTGGAAGGTTTTAAGGTCTAGAAACACTCCAATTAGGAGTTTACGGCCCCAAGGCCATTTCCCTTGGAGTTTACGGTTGTAAACTCCCTTAGGGTGTTGTTTTTGTTGTTTTCAAGCCTCATGCATATGTGGGATAATTTCTAGGCATGTGTTTAAAGCTAATGAGGACCCTAGGCACACTTTGGTGCCATTGTTTGGTGTTTACGGCCTAGGAGCATCACCAAGGCCGTAAACTCACTTCAAGAGGTGGTTTTAATGTGGTTTTGTCCTTTAATTAAGTGGGAAACAATTCTATGTAAAGGTCTAGGGCTTTAGGTGTCTTAAAAACACCCTTTGGTCCATTTCAATGGAGTTTACGGCCTAAGATACACTTGGGCCGTAAACTCCCATGTGTTTGTGTTCTTTGATTGTTTTCTTGTCCTTATTACACTTACAATTGAGTCTAAGGTAGTAGCATAACACAAGGAACAATCTAGGCTCGGTTTCGGGAGTTTACCACCCAAGAACACCTTGGGGAGGAAACTCCTAGATCTAGTGATTTAGCCTTCTAAATCATGTTATAAACACATATAACGCTTTCTAACATTACTAGAAAGAGGTACTCACGATTTGGGATAAAAACCCGAAGATCTGTGAGAGAGAAAATGGCTTTTCTCTAGTTAGAAATGCGAATAATGAATGAATTTGGTTCAGAATTCTATTTATAGTCCTGAGATATTTTTGGCAGAAAATATTTTTATTCCTGAAATGATCTCTAATATCATAGAGTGTTGGAATAACAGTGTTGCACAAAACCCTAGTGCACCCACTCTCCTGATATTTCCTGAAGTGTAAACCCTGAATTACTCAAACTTACGTGAAAAGTCTGAAAATTAACTGTGACTGCTATAACTTCTATTGAAGTGATATAGTTTGTACAGAATGCAAATTTCGGGTTGTCACATTTACGATAAACAAGCATACAAAACAGTTACGCCTTGGTAGAAGGCTCCTTTTTATAGAAAATATAGGGTTCTCTAAGAGATTCAAACTTTTACAAACACGTATAACTATTCACTTACTTTTATCACCAATGTTTACAAACTATCGTTTAAAACTATATTCAAACGTTTTAATACAAACACCAACACTATCGTTTAAACTCTTTCAAAATAACTTGTATTCTCAGGTCATCAGTAGACAGGTACCGAGACCAGCTTTTGAGAAGATGGAGCGCATTCAGGACTCATCTCTTTATTTTGATTTACATTATTTTTGGTGTCTATAACTGTACAGAACACACTTGTATTAAAATTATATATTTAATGCAATGGATGATGTTGTTTGCTTGTTTACTATTACTGTGTTGTGATACATTACATGACGTCCTCCGCCCCAGAACGTTTCCGTCGTTCTCGGTTTTGGGGTGTGACATAATCCATTTCCATGCCTTAGATAAAATTATACCAACTCTTCCCATGTGTTATAAGGCCATTTAGCATCATAAATACCTCATCCATGAGTTCACGGCCGTGAACTCATGTGTGTATAGTGTTTAGGGCCGAAAACTCCATAAGGAGTTTACTCTTGAAGAGTAAACTCATTTTCCAAGTCCCACACGTCCTTAAATGTCACCCGGGTCACTCCAAACACTTATTTTGAAGTGTTTTCGCGTCTTGGAGTATATAATCATATCTAATTAGTGATTTAAAATCAAATTAGATATATTTGTATATCATTTCATATTACATAGGAACCTCGTGCGTTATCAAGCCCCGAACCGACACTTAGCATCCGAACCAACACGTTTTCTCGTCTGGTGAGTTCATACCCCTACCCTTTTTCAATGGTTTTTCAATGTTTTCAGGGGGGAATACAAGCAAAATTACAAGAATATCTTGTACTTAAATTCATTATTTCATTTAAATGGTTTCATAATTCGCACACTTTTTAAGAATTGAAAACATATTAATGAACTGTTTTGACTTGCAGAGTTGTTGTTCAAACCGATTTCAATTCTTATTATATAGTATTATACTTTATACTTCACAATTGATTGTTCACACTTTTACAGTTGAAATCATAAATCTTTTATATTGTCCTTAATAAAACACCCCTAAACACGAGTGTGAAGGACAGGTATCATTAGAACTTTAGTTAGGTCCTTGATAGTACTCCTCCTAGACACGAGAGTAAAGGACTAATAAAAACAGGGTTTTCATATTAATCATTTCAGTTTTAAATTCATTTATCTTAAGACACGTCCTTTGTAACACTTCCCTTAGACACGAGAGTGGAGGACCAGCCCTATAACCAGAATCTCCGGAAAGAGGGAGAGCGTGACTTGAGTGTATAGATCTATACGGGACTGACTATCCCGCACCTGGTTGCTAGCTACAGCCGAACCGAAAGGTTCAAGGGTGATGAAAGTCATAAAGAGATACTGACCCTGGCCCGAGTCATATCTAGTCTGTAGTATGGTTATGGAACTCGCAATCAAGATTATGAATACTTTACACTTAATCATTAGTTTTATATATGTGTTAAAACTAATGTACATTTAAGGGTAATCAGACTTTCAGGAGACTTCACACACACACTTTAAGTATAGTAGATACTTGTACAATACTTTCAGATTTGGTAACAATTCACACACATTTAGGAAAATATGGGATTTTCCTGGGATAACATTTGTACATAACCAGAAACGTGTAATAACTCAGATAACTAAAACTTTACAATTCACAATGGTAAATGTGTTTTTCAGTGTACATCTTTTACATTACATTTTGGATTCGATAACCAACTTTAAGAAAATATGGGATTTTCTTGGGTGTAACTTTTTCAGAAACAGAAAGGTACTCGTACATTTTCAGAAAACAAACCGCTTATAAACTCACCAGCTTTATGCTGATTTTCAAACTGCTTGTATTCTCAGGTCCGCATTAGACAGGTACCCGATGATCCCTTTTGTCGAAGACGGAGTGCGTTGAAGTCGCGTCTTACTTTTGTTCATATATACTATGTATCACACTTGTACAATTTTACTTTTAAAACAAATGTAAACTTTTATATGTAATGTAATGGTTGTTTACTTTGCTTACTATGTGCATTGGATTTGATACTCAACGTGGAGTCCGCCCCAAAAATGTTTCCGCCTTTGGTTTTCGGGGTGTGACAGATTGGTATCAGAGCCCTTGTTTATAGTGAACTGAGTATACCAAACCTTACATGGTATAAAACTATAAACATTAAAGGGGCCTAACTGCTCTGAACTAAAAGTATACCTTAAAAATATAAGTATTTTCAAAAGTATATAAGTATACCGAACCGTCGAGATCCGTAACTACAAGTAGAACAAAACATAAGTAAATGGGTGTTGTGTACTGCAGTTAAACCTGAGCAGTTATGTAGTCGTGTCTAGGATCAATATAGCCTGGCCAACTATATTCATTCGAGACACGACCAACATGTGCTTGGGAGTGACTGTGGTATGCGACATGCCTAAAACTTACCCTAATACCATAAACATCGAGCCGTCGTTGTAGCGAATCATGAAATACTATGGGAGTATTTCTCAAGCCAATCCTTTGTAGAAATCCTCATTCACGCGTTATTCCTTGATCATTCCTGTAGCGATAATTTACTTGCTTTGATAACTCTTTCCTGCTTTATCGCTTATTTAGAATATATCTGTCATATCTGTTGATTCAATTCAGAGGACTTATCATCCTCTCTTTCTTGATCTTATTAGATCAAAATGCCTCCAAGAAAGAGACCCAACTCTAAGATCAACAACCGTCCGCCACCACCTCCTCCCCAAATTGACCTTGTAGTATTCTAGGAAGCTGTTACTGCCACAGTGACAGCTGCCATGTCTCAAAGGAACTCCGGTGGTTCCGGTGGTTCGGGAGGTGGTACCCAAACCCAAAATCAAAAAAGTAGTCAGGGACACCGAAAAGAGGGTTCCTATAAAGATTTCATGAACGCGAAACCCACGTCCTTTGATGGCACTGGAGGTGTCATTTCCCTCACCCGATGGTTCGAGAAGATCGAATCCATCTTTGAAATTTGCGCCTGCTCGGAATCTTACAAGGTGAAGTTTGTCACCTGCACCTTCATCGATAAAGCCCTAACTTGGTGGAATGGCCGAGTCAAATCCCTAACCTTACTTGTAGCCAACGCCATGAGTTGGGAAGCCATGAAGGAACTTCTATTGGCTGAGTACTGCCCTCAGGGCGAAATGCAGAAGTTAGAACACGAACTCTGGGACCTGAAGATGAAGGGTTCCGATATCGCCGCTTACACTTCCAGGTTCGATGACTTGGCATTACTCTGCCCGGGAATGGTTACCCCGGAGAGTAAGAAGATAGAGAGATTCATCTGGGGGCTGACCCAGCCAACAAAAGGAAACGTCCTAGCTGTGAGGCCGGATACATACGACAGCGCCAAACGCCTAGCACAAACCTTAATCGATCATAGTGATGACTTTGAGGCAGCAGCTACCACTCATGAGCCGACAAAGAGGAGTTGCGAGAAAAGGAAAATTAGGAAGAAGCAGGAAAGTCAAACATCGCAAGAGTCTTTGAAGAGGCAGCAAACGGTGGCAGTTCACGCTGCCACTTCCCCTACAGCTGTTTCTGTTATTGGATCCTCAGCTCGAAAACCTGCCAGTAGGTATGCTGGAACCCTTCCTAATTGTGACAAGTGCAACTATCATCACCTCACTTCCAGCCCATGTATAGAGGTGTTTTGCAACAGTTGTGTCAAAAAGGGTCACACGACGGAAAACTATAAGACACCAACTCAATCAACCAGTCAAGCTTCCGGAGCGGGCATTGGTCAGGCCTGCTATGGTTGTGGAGAAGTCGGACATTACAAGCGAAATTGCCCCAAGGAAGTAACATCTGGCAACACCGGAAGAGTTCTAGCGATAGGACGAGAGGAGACAGCCACCGATCCCACTGTTGCCACAGGTATATTTCCCCTCGATGAATCTTATGCCTGTGATTCTTTTCGATTCTAATGCTGAAAGAAATTTGCTAACCATCCATTCAAACATCTTTCTAAACTCTGTCCTTCGTTAGTAATCGAAAACGTGTACCGTCGAGATGGTTAACAAGTGAGAAGGAGAACATTAACTTCATATCCATAGATTGTATCCTCAATCCGGACAATTATTCTTTTCCATTCGATCTAATGGCAAACTTTTCATGAAATGCTTTGATGCCATCTTTGGCATGTAATGACCGAGCCTCATTCATGCTGTTATTCTTGGTTTCGAGAAAGCCATCCGTCTTAACTTTCCTCTGACTCGACTCTCATGATCTTTGGCATCAAACCTAAATCCGACCTTCGCATCATTTCGTGCATCAAAGCTTAAAATTTTTCCCCTGCATTCCTCGTCAGTGTGATCATCGGGAAACGGGAAGTCTGCAAATCTTTCCCCGATGCCTTTTCCGAAGATTTCCTGGGAATTCTTTCCGAACGTGTAGTCAAGTCTCGCATCAACCTAATCCCTGGAATTACCTCGTAGCCAAAACCCCAGTGAGAATGATGTGTCCAAGACAGCAACCAGGGCTTGATATGATCACTACGAGATAGTAGTGGTGCCCTTTGGTCGAACCATTTTCCTGGTCATGTAGATAAGCAAAGCAGTCATACTCGTGGACTTTTCCAAAAACTAAGGCGATAAAGAATTAGTCGGCACCGGAGATACCCATAGAAACCCATCAATTCTTGGGTCCCGCCGGCTATTATCGCAGACCCACCTAGAAATTTCCTTTAGAAACATCAGACCCTTAGCTACTCTGCCACATGAAGATGTACCCTCTTGTTGGAAGTCTTACTCTGGAAAGACATAGTACGCCTTGGGAAGTGCGGAAAACTTAACTCGTGGTACATTAGACCCTTCGAGATCCTCGTTAGGAATCGATTCCATAGCCCTCCCCGAGCTATCTTCAGAACTCAGCAGCAACCATCTGGTATTCCACATCTTTGTTCATAAGGAGTGCCGACTCGACGAAACCCTAGTAATCCCTTTGATGAGACCGAAATCAACGAAAGACCGAACCTCCATGGAATAACCAATTGAGATCATGGATTGAGAGGTTAAACGTACGAAACAAAGCCGCATCCCGGTAGTGAGGGTTCGCTGGAATGTCAAGCGGAGACCCGATTCCACTTAGGAGCGTGAAGACCCGAAGCAGTAGATTCATCGTCATCTCTCTTTTCATTTCATGATCTGTATCTTAATCTTTGAATTTTGGGGCGAAATTCCCTCTAACGAGGGGATAATGTAACAACCCGAAGTTGTCCATCGTTGAAACCCATTTCGTCCGTAAAACACATCTTTAGCGATTCGTTCCGATTTTATTTTTGGGCTAAATTATCTAAATTTATATGTTTATTTTAATCTCGTGAGTGTCCAAACCCCTTAGGAACTCATGAAATTGGCCCAAATTATTGATTTGAAATTTTTTAGAATCGTTCCTGCCGGATTACGACAACTTAATCGGGTGTGACCAAAAGCCCCATTTAACGTCGGTATCGGGTAGAATTCCACCGTGTCCAAAACTTAGAACATATTTAAAGGAGTTTAAGCTTCCATTTGAAGCTTTTTCCCTCTCTCACTACTCTCTCTCTAACCTCTCTCCTCAATCCAAATTCAAGGTCCAAAAACTTTGATTTAAGGCTTCAAATCCTTAAGGTAACTTCCCTAACTTGTTATACAACCCCTCTAGCTTCCAAATTTGAGTTTAAATCATGGATTAGGACCATTATCATGAGTTTACGGCCCTAGAACAGTCCTTGGCCGTAAACTCATATAAAAGGGGTTTTTGAGCAATAAAACCCTTCCAAACCTCATTTAGAGCTTAGATATGGTTAGATGACTTAATGGAATGGACTTAGAATGCCTTAAACATGGTTTTTGAGGAGTAAACATGAGTTTACTGCCCAAGAACATGCTTGGGCCGTAAACTCATCATTCTTGGAGAGTAAACTCAAAACCACATGTTTAAAAGCCATTTAAACACACCATTAGCTTTGGAGTAAATCCTAGAACCAACTGTTAGATTAGTGTCTAAGTCCATAACTATTTTGGTATGTACTTGACCCGATGGTGCATGGTCCTTTTGGGTTGCCTTCACCAAAGCAACTTGATAGGATGAATTATGGAGAGAAAGGATTAATTATGATTTATTAATATATTATGAGAATAATATATTAAAGGAGAAATCATATTGTTTAATTAATATTAGTCAAGAATTAATAAGAATTAAGTTTGTGACTAAAAGAGATTAATTAAACTGAAGGGACTGGAATTGTAATTATAAGCTAATTGCAATTGGGCCATGGATTACCTTATATTATAAGGTTGGACGAACTCTATGGGGAAACCCATGAGAAATCGTCCAAGGCGAAAAGGAGTCCATGGGTTGCTTAGGGATTAAGCATCCAAATTAGGGTTTCCTTGTTAGATAACCCTAATAGCCTCACTATATATAGAACCCTTAAGGCTAAAAAACGTGGGGAACTTCTCTTCTAGGGTTAGTACACGTTTTGAGTAGCCTCCTTCCTTTCTCCTCTTCATCCTCTTGCTCTTGGTGTTACCATTAGAGGAGTTACATTTGTGACTCTAAGCTTTCTAAAGTCAATACAAGAAGGATTTGGGATTGTTATTGCTACATAACAATCAAGGTAATAACTTAAACCCATTCTTATGTTAATATGATTACTTGTATGCTAGAATTAGGGTTTATAGTCTTGGATAACTTGCATATACAATAGAGAAACCTAGATCCAAGCATTAGGGTTTGTATGAGCACATAGGATGTTCTTATGACCAAAATCCATCAGTGGTATCAGAGCCTAGATTGGTTTCTATTGTATTGATGCCTTGTATGTTGAAAAAATTCGATTTTTGTGGTTCTGCATGATGGACTCGGCGAGTTGCCCCCTACTCGGCTAGTCCATGGGGGTACTCGGCGAGTTCGAGCGTCAGATGGAGCTATTTTCGGGATTTCTTGTTGTTTATCTTTGAGATACTTGCCTTTATCATATTAGATCAATATAAATCCGATTTTATGATATATATATATATATATATATATATATATATATATATGAGTATATTCTTGATCTAATTGAAGATATTTATCAATTAATAAAATATTTATTTCCTTATGTGATAATTGATCAATTATTTTGATTAAGTTGGTAAATTGTTTTGTAAGAAATCATTAAATAAATCAAATATGGATAATTATGTGATTAAATGTTAATTTAGATTATTTGTTATTTGATCCTTGTGTTATGAAATGTTTCATATTTTCCCCTTTAGGTTTTATAGTTTAAATTTGAAATCAAAAGTTTTGTTGTTTTGAAATTTAAATAGTTGAAACCCTAATGTTTTGAAAAAGGTTTCAAAACTTGCCCTCAAGTTTTGGAATTTAAATTTTGATTAATAGTTTAATTTTGATGTATATTTAAATTCTAAACCCTAATGTTTTGAAATGTTTCAAAACTTGTCCTCAAGTTTTGGAATTTAAAAGTTGATTAAAAGTTTAATTAGGATTGTTAAATTCTAAAACCCTAGTTTTGTTTTGAAAAGTTCAAATCACACCCTTATGGTTTTATTAATTAATTAAGGTGTATAATTAAAAGAGGTTTAATAAATCCATAAAAGTTTTGGTTTACAATTTAATTGAATTAAAGGTATAATTATTAAATTTGACCACCTAGTATTTTAAAAGTGTAAAATATACCCTATACTATATATAACATTAAAAGTCTAACATTATATATATGTATGAGTAAAAGTCAGTCTTACCGTTAGTAGGCCTCATTCACGAAGCTGGTCTATAAGGGGTGTTTAAGGAAATTGCCTATAAAATGGCGATTGAATGGGTATCCACTCTTACCCACCTCACTCTTGACTAGTGGAGGGTCGTTAGCCGAACGAGTAGGATAGGACGAAACCTTCCATTATAAGTATAATGAATTACTAAAGTAACTAAAATGGTGAATTGATGCAATTCCATGAAATTACACTTTGTGCCCTTGCGAAGACGTTAGTGGAGCGTGTGTGGTTTACCGGCACACTAAATGGTTCTAAGCAAAGGTAGCAAAGGGTGACTCAATGTTTGTCATAGTTCGGTGGAGCGTGTGTGGTTTACCGGCACATCGAATAGGTGACTGTAACATGTGAGGGCACCATGTAAGTTTGCATGGTTATTCACACCCGCTTTGTGATCCTCGGCATCCCAGTCAGAAAATAGAGGGGTATATCGAGATTTAAACATACCATTGAAATGTTCAATGAATCTCAACGGATCTAGGAGTTTTCATAGAATTAAAACTTAAATTTCTTTTTCGTTTTTCAAGGTGGAAATTAGTGAATCGTCATTCACTTACCTTCAAATATTCTGCAACTAGATTACGGCATCCCTTTTCTAGGTTGTAGCATATTGTGTTGGGTCCTAGCCTTAGTATCTCATTTGGGTGAATTACTAAGGACTCAATCAATCAACTAACTTGAATTCGTTTTCTTCCGTTTTGTAGATGTCAAAGTACGACAACTATGGTCTTCCCAAATCCCGTGGAACAAGCATTCTGCATGAAGATGACATTCCACGATTCGATCGAGGAACAAGAGATCATGCTTCACTTCCTCCACCTCCTCCAATTATTCTCCCTAACCCACAAGTTCGAAGGCTTGAAAAGTTCAAGCTCACTCAAGCCCTTTTGGCAAGTAAATATAAATAAGGAAAGTCGGTGTGTGCACACGTCCTAGGGATGAAGTCACACATTGATAGGTTAAGAATGTTGGGATCCGTTGTCTGTGAGGAGATGGCTGTTGATTGGGTTCTTCAGTCACTTCCTAACTCATATAGTGAGTTCGTAAGAGAGTACTATATGATGAACTGCGACGTGACCCTTATAGATCTCACCTATATGCTTATTGCTGCTGAATCAGCAATGGTTTGGCGCAATAGAAAAGCAAAGTTGATTGGTGAATCTGCCTTCAAGACCTCTATGGATATAGACAATGGCAACGAAAGACATGCTATGATCGAAAAGTTTGATCATAAGAGAAAGGCAATGTCTGAAGTACTTCCATGTCCTGTTCCAAAAGAGTCAATTTGCTTTTACTGCCAAGAGAAGGGGCATTGGAGACGAAGTTGCCCTATTTACCTAAGAGATCTAAGAGATGGGAGAGTCAAAACGTATGGCTCTGCTTTAGGTAAAATCCATTGACTAACTCTTTTAAGCTCCTATTCTAGATTCTTAATACATAATGTGATAAGATTACAATTGATGTTTTGTAGGATCGAAGAAAAGAGAGGAAGCTTAAGGGAAGAAGTGAACAGAATCTAACCGTGAAGCAATGGATTTCGATCGCATTACTTGAAGATTAGATTCTTGAGCTACTACTTAGAGTTAGAATTAGATTGCTAAGAAAGATGTATTAGCATAGTTTTTCAATGAATTGCATTGTAAGGACAAATTTTTCTGTAATAAAATAAATTTTGATTTATCCTTGCAATGGCATGCATGAAAATTGATGTTTGAAGGTTTCTAATATTAGCAATAATGGATTTGATTCTTAATTATGTTGTTTGTGGAAATATCGAGAATTTACCAAATAGGGAGAGTTTCTCATCGCCCAAGTTTCAATTGGACAGAAACTTGGAATCATGCAACTTGGTTGCACGATGAATGAGAAATTTCATATTTGGAACTAATTCATTGACAAAAATGTCAAGTGAAGGACTAGGAGATCGAGTACACAAAGTTGCGTGTTGATCAAGTCCATCATAAGAGTAACAAAGATTTTCGTCATGATTTACTAAAGGTTTAGTAAATATGATTATACTTATAAGATTAAGTATAATTCTGAATTGATTGAAAAAGTTTAAATCAATAGTAGAACGAATAAGAAGAATCAAGTAGGCAGAAAGATAAAAGTTTCTCCATTCTAAGAAGAAGGGAGAGTACCTTTTATGCTTTATGATAGGTCTTAATGATTAAGAACCATATCTTAATTGATCCTCTAAGTGAGTCTTAGTATAATTGTATGTCTAAGAAGAGGAATCAAGAATTGAAGAAATGGTTAAATCAAGAAGTCAATCATACTTCGTTCCAAAACAAGTCTTAGAGTTAAGATTGTGAAATTGAGTGATAAGTATTAAGAAGGTTTATAACATTCATCAAATGTGGAAAGTTGTGATGTCTTGGATAAGACAAAGACCAACTAGGACCAATTTATGAAGTGTTTTGATAAAAACTACACTAACTCTTGAATATTTGTGGGTCAAGAAATGTTTATTGACAAGAGAATCTTATATGTCAAGGAGTCAGTGGGAGTCTTAATGGTCTTGAAAGGTTTCAAGAACAAATCAAAATAGATCTTATCAATCATCACTAGCACACGAGTTGAGGTTTACAACCTATCATGTTGACACTATTTTGTTTCTGTGCCATTCCAATTGAGTTAATTATGCATGTGAGTTCTATGAGTTCTCATTTGAACGCATAAAAGGCAGGCACCTTGATCAATGGAAAGTACATTGATAGGAAAGGGTGAGCTGCTTAACTACTTGGAAAACATGGTGGGCAGTTGTGCTGCCATAAGGCAAGAAATCAAGATTAAGAAAGTCTGGTCCATATGAGTTTGAATTTATCGTAAACTTTGGTTTTGACAAATTCACATGGATAGGAACACATACACCACTAAAATCTAAGTGTCATAAGATTCCCTCCTTCATGAAAATGACTGTGAGGAAATGCTTTCACTAAAAGAGATTTTAAGAAGATAGTGATTCTGAAAATTGGAATCTCGAATTCGATTATGGTTACGGTATCCCTTTCCATAATTTGAATTGTGAAATTTGGCAATTAGTCTAAATTGTTTAAGAGACACATATAAGCTATCTAAGATAAATGTGTATAAGCTTAGATAAAGGATTATCAAAGCATTAAGTATTAGAAACATGAACTTAAGAAATTCAATAAGTATTGTTTTTCTGAAAGTTAAGCTGGTTCTGAATACATGTCAAAGCTAGTGGGAGCATAAGTGTTATATTCATAATAATCATCATGATAGCGGGAGCATAAATGTTATGATTGTATGATTATTAAGGCAAGTATTGCAAGTTAGCAATATTAATTATAGAAAACAAGAGTTACACCTTGCAAAGTCGTAAGGGTTGTAAAGTTGTTTTACTATAATTAAGGGAGAGAATATTATGCTTCATTTCAAATCTAAAGGCTTAGGTTGTGGAATGTTAATAATTTAGTCAAGGAAACATAGTGCGTTCTTAAAAATCTGATTATGATTACGACATTCCTCTTCATAGTTCGAATTTTGAGAGCGTAGCACATAAAATATTATGGCAGAAGATTGATAAAGTATCGAATCTTCATGTAAGACATTATGCATCGTGTCCCATATGCTTCGGGTATAGGATCGATTGCATAGGCTATAATATTTGACCATTCTAAAATTTTCCAAATGTCTAGCGCATTTAGAGGGAAAAAGGACAAGAATTGGTTTTGACTAAGATAATTAAACAACTATCAAAGGACAATCCAAAGTTCGCCGAGGATTGGTCGCTTGTGAGTAGTTGGAAGTATAGTATTGGATGGACCATATCGACATTATTATGAATAGATAAGATTCTATTAAGAATGAGTTGTCATATGGAAAATATGGAAACGTGTCCAGATTGGGAATTGAATATTGAAAATCTATGTCTAGATTAGAAACTTTTATGCATAAGGACGTTCAAATGAATGTACTTTGAGTGAGAGACATCATATCTAAGGAATTGTATTGTAACAATCTCCGATAAAGAACTTTGTAATTTCGTTGGCAATAGTCATTGTGACTTTAGTGCAGTGACATTACAAGAGGATCGTTGCATAAAATGTTAGAATCTAACATATTCTATAAGTGGCAAGAATTTGATATTCTTTCACTTATGAAAAAGGATTTGGAGTTGTGAAATGAGTATGATTGGAAATGTGTTCAATGTGATCTATTTCACAAAGTAAGAACCATAGGTAAACATTGTGTGCATGCTAGGAGCATGGGACAAGTGTGATAATTCAAGTAAGAAGTTGATTACCCGAAACGACAAATAATGAGTAATCGATATGGTGATAAATAAAAGGTGTTTTATTTATGCTCAAAGGTTTGAGGCCATATGGGATTAGTATTATTCTTGTGTTTCACTTTGCATGTTTTGACTTCCTGAATAATTTAATTGGTTAAAAACAGTCAAATTATTCGAACGGGCCACAGTCGTTCATATGTTGGAAGTAGGTATGAATGAAGACTGTCATGAATTGGTGTGTGGAATGTCTAAAAGAGTATTAGACATAAGCAAATGTTTGCTGCAACGTTCATGAGTGCTTATGAATATAAATTTGAGCATTGGATTAAACCCACGCTCACTTGGATCACTCCATGAATTGTATCACGAGTGATTGGTGAGACGATAACATTTTATATTCTTGAAACCGAGATGTGTGAGTTGTATCTTGCAAATCGGTTGCACATTGATAATATGTAAACGCACCAGTAACTTGGTGTATAAAACATATATTGTTGTGTGTAATTCGATGAGTGAGTGCAAGCAAACATTGTATCAAAGTTTATCTGTTCCTTTTATCCAAAGTAGGATAAAAGCGATATCTTTGGGCCCCTCGATGATTTAGTGATGACAAACGTAAATGCTCGGCCGGGCTAGGGCTAATTTGATTTGTTCAATTAGTCAGTCGTCATAAATCGGAATTCGAGAAATAGTACAGAGAGAATGATTAGAAATCATGTCTCATACGATATCTAGAATGGAGGAATATATGATCCCTTATCTAAAGGACACGCGTATCTGATAGGATCAGAGTTGACAGCGGCTTTGGAAAGCTACGATTGCAGATCAGGATCTGAAGTCATACGCATAATAGTTATTAGACTTATCCAAGTGGGAGACTGTTGGATTAGTGTCTAAGTCCATAACTATTTTGGTATGTACTTGACCCGATGGTGCATGGTCCTTTTGGGTTGCCTTCACCAAAGCAACTTGATAGGATGAATTATGGAGAGAAAGGATTAAATATGATTTATTAATATATTATGAGAATAATATATTAAAGGAGAAATCATATTGTTTAATTAATATTAGTCAAGAATTAATAAGAATTAAGTTTGTGACTAAAAAAGATTAATTAAACTTAAGGGACTGGAATTGTAATTATAAGATAATTGCAATTGGGCCATGGATTGCCTTATATTATAAGGTTGGACGAATTGTATGGGGAAACCCATGAGAAATCGTCCAAGGCCCTTAAGAAAAGGAGTCCATGGGTTGCTTAGGGCTTAAGCATCCAAATTAGGGTTTCCTTGTTAGATAACCCTAATAGCCTCACTATATATAGAACCCTTAAGGCTCTAAAACGTGGGGAACTTCTCTTCTAGGGTTAGTACATGTTTTGGGCAGGCTCCTTCCTCTCTTCTCTTCATCCTCTTGCTCTTGGTGTTTGTGAACCATTAGAGGAGTGATATTTGTGACTCTAAGCTTTCTAAAGTCAATACAAGAAGGATTTGGGATTGTTATTGCTACATAACAATCAAGGTAATAACTTAAACCCATTCTTATGTTAATATGATTACTTGTATGCTAGAATTAGGGTTTATAGTCTTGGATAACTTGCATATACAATAGAGAAACCTAGATCCAAGCATTAGGGTTTGTATGAGCACATAGGATGTTCTTATGACCAAAAGCACAAACCACAATTAGTTTGGAGGCCTTAAACATAATAAAAACTCTTCATTTGAGAGTTTACGGCCATAACCCCCCAAGGATAGGCTCCAGGGCCGTAAACTCATAAAAACAATTCAAAAGGTGCCCTAAATTCATCCTAAGGCTTGTAAAAATTGTTTGAATCACATGTGATTGGTCCAAGGCAATTAAATCATCAATCTAAGAAGGGTATAGGAGCTTACGACCGTAAACTCCATGTTTAGGGCCGTAAACTCCCTTTAAATGTTGTTCTTGGTGATTTAATCCATTTCCACGCCTTAGATAAAATTATACCAACTCTTCCCATGTGTTATAAGGCCATTTAGCATCATAAATACCTCATCCATGAGTTCACGGCCGTGAACTCATGTGTGTATAGTGTTTAGGGCCGAAAACTCCATAAGGAGTTTACTCTTAAAGAGTAAACTCATTTTCCAAGTCCCACACGTCCTTAAATGTGACCCGGGTCACTCCAAACACTTATTTTGAAGTGTTTTCGCGTCTTGGAGTATATATTCATATCTAATTTGTGATTTAAAATCTAATTAGATATATTTGTTTATCATTTTATATTACATAGGAACCTCGCGCGTTATCAAGCCCCGAACCGACACTTAGCATCCTAACCAACACGTTTTCTCCTCTGGTGAGTTCATACCCCTACCCTTTTTCAATGGTTTTTCAATGTTTTTAGGGGGGAATACACGCAAAATTACAAGAATATCTTGTACTTAAATTCATTATTTCATTTAAATGGTTTCATAATTCGCACACCTTTTAAGAATTGAAAACATATTAACGAACTGTTTTGACTTGCAGAGTTGTTGTTCAAACTGATTTCAATTCTTATTATATAGTATTATGCTTTATACTTCACAATTGTTTGTTCACACTTTTACAGTTGAAATCATAAATCTTTTATATTGTCCTTAATAAAACACCCCTAGACACGAGTGTGAAGGACAAGTATCATTAGAAATTTAGTTAGGTCCTTGATAGTACTCCTCCTAGACACGAGAGTAAAGGACTAATAAAAACAGGGTTTTCATATTAATCATTTCAGTTTTAAATTCATTAATCTTAAGATTGGAGACACGTCCTTTGTAACACTTCCCTTAGACACGAGAGTGGAGGACCAGCCCTATAACCAGAATCTCCGGAAAGAGGGAGAGCGTGACTTGAGTGTATAGATCTATAAGGGACTGACTATCCCGCATCTGGCTGCTAGCTACAGCCGAACCGAAAGGTTCAAGGGTGACGAAACTCATAAAGAGATACTAACCCTGGCCCGAGTCATATCTAGTCTGTAGTATGGTTATGGAACTCGCAATCAAGATTATGAATACTTTACACTTAATAAGTTTTATATATGTGTTAAAACTAATGTACATTTAAGGGTAATCAGACTTTCAGGAGACTTCACACACACACTTTAAGTATAGTAGATACTTGTACAATACTTTCAGATTCGGTAACAATTCACACACATTTAGGAAAATATGGGATTTTCCTGGGATAACATTTGTACATATCTAGAAACGTGTAATAACTCAGATAACTAAAACTTTACAATTCACAAGGGTAAATATGTTTTTCAGTGTACATCTTTTACATTACATTTTGGATTCGATAACCAACTTTAAGAAAATATGGGATTTTCTTGGGTGTAACTTTTTCAGAAACAGAAAGGAACTCGTACATTTTCAGACAACAAACCACTTATGAACTCACCAGCTTTATGCTGATTTTCAAACTGCTTGTATTCTCAGGTCCGCATTAGACAGGTACCTGATGATCCCTTTTGTCGAAGACGGAATGCGTTGAAGTCGCGTCTTACTTTTGTTCATATATACTATGTATCACACTTGTACAATTTTACTTTTAAAACAAATGTAAACTTTTATATGTAATTTAATGGTTGTTTACTTTGCTTACTATGTGCATTTGATTTGATACTCAACGTGGAGTCCGCCCCGGAAATGTTTCCGCCTTTGGTTTTCGGGGTGTGACACATTCCAACATGAAATTCATATATATTATTGACTAAATACAATTAAAACCTCAATCTAGGCTTTTAGATTTTAGATGAAGTATAATTTCCATAGACTTCTATAGTGGAACTCAAGAATTTAACAATGCTCATCAAAGTTTTGCTAAATTGCATAGACTTCAATTTTAGAAATCAAGAATAAAACAATGCTCATTAAAGCATTGGTAAATTTCATAGATTACTTCTATTGTGGATCTACAGAATTAAGCAATGCTCATCCAAGTTTTGCTAAATGGCATCGACTTCTATTCTGGAACTCAAGAATTAAACAATACTCATCAAAGCTTTGCAAAATAGCATAGACTTCTATTGTAGAAGTCAAGAATTAAACAATTTTCATCAAAGCATTGCTAAATTGCATAGACTACTTCTATTATGGAACTCATGAATTAAACAATACTCATGAAAAATTTGCTAAATTGCATAGACTTCTACTGTGGAAATCAATAATTAAACAACGTTCATAAAAGCTATGTTAAATTTGATCGACTTCTATTGTGGAACTCAAGAATTAAACAACGCTCATCAAAGCTTTTCTAAATTCCATGGACTTCTATTGTGGAACTGACGAATTAAACATTGCTCATCAAACCTCTGCTTCAATAGCATAGACTTCTATTGTGGATCTCGTGAATTAAACAATGTTCATCAACCCGTTGCTTAAATTGCGTACACTTCTATTGTGAAACTTGAGAACAAAGCAATATTCGTCAAAGCTTTTCTAAATTGCATATATTTCTATTGTGGAACTCAAGAATTAAACAATCCTCATCCAACCTTTGCTTAAATTACATAGACTTCTATTGTGGAACTCAAAAATTAACCAATGTTCATAAAAGTTTGCTAAATTGCGTAGACTTCTATTTTGGAACTCACGAATTAAACATTGCTCATCAAACCTTTGCTTAAACTGCATAGACTACTATTGTGGAACTCAAGAATTAAACAGTGCTCATCAAAGCTTTGCTTAATTGCATAGAATACTTCTATTGTTGAACTCAAAAATTAAACAATTCTTATAAAAGCTTTGCTAAATGGTATAGACTTCTATTGTGGAACTCAAGAATTAAACAATACCCATCAAAGCTTTGCTAAATTGGATACACTTCAAATGTGGATATGAAGAATTAAACAATGGTCGTCAAAGCTTTGGTAAATTTCATAGATTATATCTACTGTGGAATTCAAGAACTAAGCAACGCTCATCAAAGCTTTGCTAAATTGCGTCGACTTCTATTGCGAAACACAAGAATTAAACAATACTCATCAACGCTTTGCTAAATTGCTTAGATATCTATTGTAGTATTCAAGAATCAAAAAATGCTCATCAAATCTTTGCTAAATTGCAAAGACTACTTCTATTATGGAACTTTAAAATTAAAGAAAATTCTCATCAATGCTTTGATAAATTGCATAGACTTCTGTTGTTAAACTCACGAATTAAACAACGCTTATCAAACTTTTGCTAAATTACATAGACTTATATTGTGGAACTCAAGAATTAAACAGTGCTCATAAAAGCTTTGTTAAATTGCATAGAATACTTCTATTGTGGAACTCAAGAACTAAACAATTCTTATCAGAGCTTTGCTAAATTGCATAGACTTCTATAATGGAACTCAAGAATTTAACAATGCTCATCAAAGTTTTGCTAAATTGCATAGACTTCAATTTTAGAAATCAAGAATAAAACAATGCTCATTAAAGCATTGGTAAATTTCATAGATTACTTCTATTGTGGATCTATAGAATTAAGAAATGCTTATCCAAGTTTTGCTAAATGGCATCGACTTCTATTCTGGAACTTAGGAATTAAACAATACTCATCAAAGCTTTGCTAAATAGCACAGACTTCTATTCTAGAAATCAAGAATTAAACAATTTTCATCAAAGCATTGCTAAATTGCATAGACTACTTCTATTATGGAACTCATGAATTAAACAATACTCATGAAAGATTTGCTAAATAGCATAGATTTCTATTGTGGAAATCAATAATTAAACAACGTTCATAAAAGCTTTGTTAAATTTGATCGACTTCTATTGTGGAACTCAAGAATTAAACAACGCTCATCAAAGCTTTTCTAAATTCCATAGACTTCTATTGTGGAACTGACGAATTAAACATTGCTCATCAAACCGCTGCTTCAATAGCATAGACTTCTATTGTGGATCTCGTGAATTAAACAATGTTCATCAACGCGTTGCTTAAATTGCGTAGACTTCTATTGTGAAACTTGAGAACAAAGCAATGTTCGTCAAAGCTTTTCTAAATTGCATATATTTCTATTGTGGAACTCAAGAATTAAACAATCCTCATCCAACCTTTGCTTAAATTACATAGACTTCTATTGTGGAACTCAAAAATTAACCAATGTTCATCAAAGTTTGCTAAATTGCGTAGACTTCTATTTTGGAACTCACGAATTAAACATTGCTCATCAAACCTTTGCTTAAACTGCATAGACTACTATTGTGGAACTCAAGAATTAAACAGTGCTCATCAAAGCTTTGCTTAATTGCATAGAATACTTCTATTGTGGAACTCAAGAATTAAACAATTCTTATCAAAGCTTTGCTAAATTGTATACTATTGTGGAACTCAAGAATTAAACAATACCCATCAAAGCTTTGCTAAATTGGATACACTTTAAATGTGGATATGAAGAATTAAACAATGGTCGTCAAAGCTTTGGTAAATTTCATAGATTATATCTACTGTGGAATTCAAGAACTAAGCAACGCTCCTCAAAGCTTTGCTAAATTGCGTCGACTTCTATTGCGAAACACAAGAATTTAACAATACTCATCAACGCTTTGCTAAATTGCTTAGATATCTATTGTAGTATTCAAGAATCAAAAAATGCTCATCAAATCTTTGCTAAATTACAAAGACTACTTCTATTATGGAACTTTAAAATTAAAAAAAAATCTCATCAATTCTATTGTTAAACTCACGAATTAAACAACGCTTATAAAAGTTTTGCTAAATTACATAGACTTCTATTGTGGAACTCAAGAATTAAACTGTGCTCATAAAAGCTTTTTTAAATTGCATAGAATACTTCTATTGTGGAACTCAAGAACTAAACAATTCTTATCAGAGCTTTGCTAAATTGCATAGACTTCTATAGTGGAACTCAAGAATTTAACAATGCTCATCAAAGTTTTGCTAAATTGCATAGACTTCAATTTTAGAAATCAAGAATAAAACAATGCTCATTAAAGCATTGGTAAATTTCATAGATTACTTCTATTGTGGATCTACAGAATTAAGCAATGCTCATCCAAGTTTTGCTAAATGGCATCGACTTCTATTCCGGAACTTAAGAATTAAACAATACTCATCAAAGCTTTGCTAAATATCATAGACTTCTATTGTAGAAGTCAAGAATTAAACAATTTTCATCAAAGCATTGCTAAATTGCATAGACTACTTCTATTATGGAACTCATGAATTAAAGAATACTCATGAAAAATTTGCTAAATTGCATAGACTTCTACTGTGGAAATCAATAATTAAACAACGTTCATAAAAGCTATGTTAAATTTGATCGACTTCTATTGTGGAACTCAAGAATTAAACAACGCTCATCAAAGCTTTTCTAAATTCCATAGACTTCTATTGTGGAACTGACGAATTAAACATTGCTCATCAAACCTCTGCTTCAATAGCATAGACTTCTATTGTGGATCTCGTGAATTAAACAATGTTCATCAACGCGTTGCTTAAATTGCGTAGACTTCTATTGTGAAACTTGAGAACAAAGCAATGTTCGTCAAAGCTTTTCTAAATTGCATATATTTCTATTGTGGAACTCAAGAATTAAACAATCCTCATCCAACCTTTGCTTAAATTACATAGACTTCTATTGTGGAACTCAAAAATTAACCAATGTTCATCAAAGTTTGCTAAATTGTGTAGACTTCTATTTTGGAACTCACGAATTAAACATTGCTCATCAAACCTTTGCTTAAACTGCATAGACTACTATTGTGGAACTCAAGAATTAAACAGTGCTCATCAAAGCTTTGCTTAATTGCATAGAATACTTCTATTGTGGAACTCAAGAATTAAACAATTCTTATCAAAGCTTTGCTAAATTGTATACTATTGTGGAACTCAAGAATTAAACAATACCCATCAAAGCTTTGCTAAATTGGATACACTTCAAATGTGGATATGAAGAATTAAACAATGGTCGTCAAAGCTTTGGTAAATTTCATAGATTATATCTACTGTGGAATTCAAGAACTAAGCAACGCTCCTCAAAGCTTTGCTAAATTGCGTCGACTTCTATTGCGAAACACAAGAATTTAACAATACTCATCAACGCTTTGCTAAATTGCTTAGATATCTATTGTAGTATTCAAGAATCAAAAAATGCTCATCAAATCTTTGCTAAATTACAAAGACTACTTCTATTATGGAACTTTAAAATTAAAAAAAAATCTCATCAATTCTATTGTTAAACTCACGAATTAAACAACGCTTATAAAAGTTTTGCTAAATTACATAGACTTCTATTGTGGAACTCAAGAATTAAACTGTGCTCATAAAAGCTTTTTTAAATTGCATAGAATACTTCTATTGTGGAACTCAAGAACTAAACAATTCTTATCAGAGCTTTGCTAAATTGCATAGACTTCTATAGTGGAACTCAAGAATTTAACAATGCTCATCAAAGTTTTGCTAAATTGCATAGACTTCAATTTTAGAAATCAAGAATAAAACAATGCTCATTAAAGCATTGGTAAATTTCATAGATTACTTCTATTGTGGATCTACAGAATTAAGCAATGCTCATCCAAGTTTTGCTAAATGGCATCGACTTCTATTCTGGAACTTAAGAATTAAACAATACTCATCAAAGCTTTGCTAAATATCATAGACTTCTATTGTAGAAGTCAAGAATTAAACAATTTTCATCAAAGCATTGCTAAATTGCATAGACTACTTCTATTATGGAACTCATGAATTAAAGAATACTCATGAAAAATTTGCTAAATTGCATAGACTTCTACTGTGGAAATCAATAATTAAACAACGTTCATAAAAGCTATGTTAAATTTGATCGACTTCTATTGTGGAACTCAAGAATTAAACAACGCTCATCAAAGCTTTTCTAAATTCCATAGACTTCTATTGTGGAACTGACGAATTAAACATTGCTCATCAAACCTCTGCTTCAATAGCATAGACTTCTATTGTGGATCTCGTGAATTAAACAATGTTCATCAACCCGTTGCTTAAATTGCGTACACTTCTATTGTGAAACTTGAGAACAAAGCAATATTCGTCAAAGCTTTTCTAAATTGCATATATTTCTATTGTGGAACTCAAGAATTAAACAATCCTCATCCAACCTTTGCTTAAATTACATAGACTTCTATTGTGGAACTCAAAAATTAACCAATGTTCATCAAAGTTTGCTAAATTGCGTAGACTTCTATTTTGGAACTCACGAATTAAACATTGCTCATGAAACCTTTGCTTAAACTGCATAGACTACTATTGTGGAACTCAAGAATTAAACAGTGCTCATCAAAGCTTTGCTTAATTGCATAGAATACTTCTATTGTGGAACTCAAGAATTAAACCATTCTTATCAAAGCTTTGCTAAATTGTATAGACTTCTATTGTGGAACTCAAGAATTAAACAATACCCATCAAAGCTTTGCTAAATTGGATACACTTCAAATGTGGATATGAAGAATTAAACAATGGTCGTCAAAGCTTTGTTAAATTTCATACATTATATCTACTGTGGAATTCAAGAACTAAGCAACGCTCCTCAAAGCTTTGCTAAATTGCGTCGACTTCTATTGCGAAACACAAGAATTTAACAATACTCATCAACGCTTTGCTAAATTGCTTAGATATCTATTGTAGTATTCAAGAATCAAAAAATGCTCATCAAATCCTTGCTAAATTGCAAAGACTACTTCTATTATGGAACTTTAAAATTAAAAAAAATTCTCATCAATTCTATTGTTAAACTCACGAATTAAACAACGCTTATAAAAGTTTTGCTAAATTACATAGACTTCTATTGTGGAACTCAAGAATTAAACAGTGCTCATAAAAGCTTTGTTAAATTGCATAGAATACTTCTATTGTGGAACTCGAGAACTAAACAATTCTTATCAGAGCTTTGCTAAATTGCATAGACTTCTATAGTGGAACTCAAGAATTTAACAATGCTCATCAAAGTTTTGCTAAATTGCATAGACTTCAATTTTAGAAATCAAGAATAAAACAATGCTCATTAAAGCATTGGTAAATTTCATAGATTACTTCTATTGTGGATCTACAGAATTAAGCAATGCTCATCCAAGTTTTGCTAAATGGCATCGACTTCTATTCTGGAACTCAAGAATTAAACAATACTCATCAAAGCTTTGCTAAATAGCATAGACTTCTATTGTAGAAGTCAAGAATTAAACAATTTTCATCAAAGCATTGCTAAATTGCATAGACTACTTCTATTATGGAACTCATGAATTAAACAATACTCATGAAAAATTTGCTAAATTGCATAGACTTCTACTGTGGAAATCAATAATTAAACAACGTTCATAAAAGCTATGTTAAATTTGATCGACTTCTATTGTGGAACTCAAGAATTAAACAACGCTCATCAAAGCTTTTCTAAATTCCATGGACTTCTATTGTGGAACTGACGAATTAAACATTGCTCATCAAACCTCTGCTTCAATAGCATAGACTTCTATTGTGGATCTTGTGAATTAAACAATGTTCATCAACCCGTTGCTTAAATTGCGTACACTTCTATTGTGAAACTTGAGAACAAAGCAATATTCGTCAAAGCTTTTCTAAATTGCATATATTTCTATTGTGGAACTCAAGAATTAAACAATCCTCATCCAACCTTTGCTTAAATTACATAGACTTCTATTGTGGAACTCAAAAATTAACCAATGTTCATCAAAGTTTGCTAAATTGCGTAGACTTCTATTTTGGAACTCACGAATTAAACATTGCTCATCAAACCTTTGCTTAAACTGCATAGACTACTATTGTGGAACTCAAGAATTAAACAGTGCTCATCAAAGCTTTGCTTAATTGCATAGAATACTTCTATTGTGGAACTCAAGAATTAAACAATTCTTATAAAAGCTTTGCTAAATGGTATAGACTTCTATTGTGGAACTCAAGAATTAAACAATACCCATCAAAGCTTTGCTAAATTGGATACACTTCAAATGTGGATATGAAGAATTAAACAATGGTCGTCAAAGCTTTGGTAAATTTCATAGATTATATCTACTGTGGAATTCAAGAACTAAGCAACGCTCATCAAAGCTTTGCTAAATTGCGTCGACTTCTATTGCGAAACACAAGAATTAAACAATACTCATCAACGCTTTGCTAAATTGCTTAGATATCTATTGTAGTATTCAAGAATCAAAAAATGCTCATCAAATCTTTGCTAAATTGCAAAGACTACTTCTATTATGGAACTTTAAAATTAAAAAAAATTCTCATCAATGCTTTGATAAATTGCATAGACTTCTGTTGTTAAACTCACGAATTAAACAACGCTTATCAAACTTTTGTTAAATTACATAGACTTATATTGTGGAACTCAAGAATTAAACAGTGCTCATAAAAGCTTTGTTAAATTGCATAGAATACTTCTATTGTGGAACTCAAGAACTAAACAATTCTTATCAGAGCTTTGCTAAATTGCATAGACTTCTATAATGGAACTCAAGAATTTAACAATGCTCATCAAAGTTTTGCTAAATTGCATAGACTTCAATTTTAGAAATCAAGAATAAAACAATGCTCATTAAAGCATTGGTAAATTTCATAGATTACTTCTATTGTGGATCTACAGAATTAAGAAATGCTTATCCAAGTTTTGCTAAATGGCATCGACTTCTATTCTGGAACTTAGGAATTAAACAATACTCATCAAAGCTTTGCTAAATAGCATAGACTTCTATTCTAGAAATCAAGAATTAAACAATTTTCATCAAAGCATTGCTAAATTGCATAGACTACTTCTATTATGGAACTCATGAATTAAACAATACTCATGAAAGATTTGCTAAATAGCATAGATTTCTATTGTGGAAATCAATAATTAAACAGCGTTCATAAAAGCTTTGTTAAATTTGATCGACTTCTATTGTGGAACTCAAGAATTAAACAACGCTCATCAAAGCTTTTCTAAATTCCATAGACTTCTATTGTGGAACTGACGAATTAAACATTGCTCATCAAACCGCTGCTTCAATAGCATAGACTTCTATTGTGGATCTCGTGAATTAAACAATGTTCATCAACGCGTTGCTTAAATTGCGTAGACTTCTATTGTGAAACTTGAGAACAAAGCAATGTTCGTCAAAGCTTTTCTAAATTGCATATATTTCTATTGTGGAACTCAAGAATTAAACAATCCTCATCCAACCTTTGCTTAAATTACATAGACTTCTATTGTGGAACTCAAAAATTAACCAATGTTCATCAAAGTTTGCTAAATTGCGTAGACTTCTATTTTGGAACTCACGAATTAAACATTGCTCATCAAACCTTTGCTTAAACTGCATAGACTACTATTGTGGAACTCAAGAATTAAACAGTGCTCATCAAAGCTTTGCTTAATTGCATAGAATACTTCTATTGTGGAACTCAAGAATTAAACAATTCTTATCAAAGCTTTGCTAAATTGTATACTATTGTGGAACTCAAGAATTAAACAATACCCATCAAAGCTTTGCTAAATTGGATACACTTCAAATGTGGATATGAAGAATTAAACAATGGTCGTCAAAGCTTTGGTAAATTTCATAGATTATATCTACTGTGGAATTCAAGAACTAAGCAACGCTCCTCAAAGCTTTGCTAAATTGCGTCGACTTCTATTGCGAAACACAAGAATTTAACAATACTCATCAACGCTTTGCTAAATTGCTTAGATATCTATTGTAGTATTCAAGAATCAAAAAATGCTCATCAAATCTTTGCTAAATTACAAAGACTACTTCTATTATGGAACTTTAAAATTAAAAAAAAATCTCATCAATTCTATTGTTAAACTCACGAATTAAACAACGCTTATAAAAGTTTTGCTAAATTACATAGACTTCTATTGTGGAACTCAAGAATTAAACTGTGCTCATAAAAGCTTTTTTAAATTGCATAGAATACTTCTATTGTGGAACTCAAGAACTAAACAATTCTTATCAGAGCTTTGCTAAATTGCATAGACTTCTATAGTGGAACTCAAGAATTTAACAATGCTCATCAAAGTTTTGCTAAATTGCATAGACTTCAATTTTAGAAATCAAGAATAAAACAATGCTCATTAAAGCATTGGTAAATTTCATAGATTACTTCTATTGTGGATCTACAGAATTAAGCAATGCTCATCCAAGTTTTGCTAAATGGCATCGACTTCTATTCTGGAACTTAAGAATTAAACAATACTCATCAAAGCTTTGCTAAATATCATAGACTTCTATTGTAGAAGTCAAGAATTAAACAATTTTCATCAAAGCATTGCTAAATTGCATAGACTACTTCTATTATGGAACTCATGAATTAAAGAATACTCATGAAAAATTTGCTAAATTGCATAGACTTCTACTGTGGAAATCAATAATTAAACAACGTTCATAAAAGCTATGTTAAATTTGATCGACTTCTATTGTGGAACTCAAGAATTAAACAACGCTCATCAAAGCTTTTCTAAATTCCATAGACTTCTATTGTGGAACTGACGAATTAAACATTGCTCATCAAACCTCTGCTTCAATACCATAGACTTCTATTGTGGATCTCGTGAATTAAACAATGTTCATCAACCCGTTGCTTAAATTGCGTACACTTCTATTGTGAAACTTGAGAACAAAGCAATATTCGTCAAAGCTTTTCTAAATTGCATATATTTCTATTGTGGAACTCAAGAATTAAACAATCCTCATCCAACCTTTGCTTAAATTACATAGACTTCTATTGTGGAACTCAAAAATTAACCAATGTTCATCAAAGTTTGCTAAATTGCGTAGACTTCTATTTTGGAACTCACGAATTAAACATTGCTCATGAAACCTTTGCTTAAACTGCATAGACTACTATTGTGGAACTCAAGAATTAAACAGTGCTCATCAAAGCTTTGCTTAATTGCATAGAATACTTCTATTTTGGAACTCAAGAATTAAACAATTCTTATCAAAGCTTTGCTAAATTGTATAGACTTCTATTGTGGAACTCAAGAATTAAACAATACCCATCAAAGCTTTGCTAAATTGGATACACTTCAAATGTGGATATGAAGAATTAAACAATGGTCGTCAAAGCTTTGTTAAATTTCATACATTATATCTACTGTGGAATTCAAGAACTAAGCAACGCTCCTCAAAGCTTTGCTAAATTGCGTCGACTTCTATTGCGAAACACAAGAATTTAACAATACTCATCAACGCTTTGCTAAATTGCTTAGATATCTATTGTAGTATTCAAGAATCAAAAAATGCTCATCAAATCCTTGCTAAATTGCAAAGACTACTTCTATTATGGAACTTTAAAATTAAAAAAAATTCTCATCAATTCTATTGTTAAACTCACGAATTAAACAACGCTTATAAAAGTTTTGCTAAATTACATAGACTTCTATTGTGGAACTCAAGAATTAAACAGTGCTCATAAAAGCTTTGTTAAATTGCATAGAATACTTCTATTGTGGAACTCGAGAACTAAACAATTCTTATCAGAGCTTTGCTAAATTGCATAGACTTCTATAGTGGAACTCAAGAATTTAACAATGCTCATCAAAGTTTTGCTAAATTGCATAGACTTCAATTTTAGAAATCAAGAATAAAACAATGCTCATTAAAGCATTGGTAAATTTCATAGATTACTTCTATTGTGGATCTACAGAATTAAGCAATGCTCATCCAAGTTTTGCTAAATGGCATCGACTTCTATTCTGGAACTCAAGAATTAAACAATACTCATCAAAGCTTTGCTAAATAGCATAGACTTCTATTGTAGAAGTCAAGAATTAAACAATTTTCATCAAAGCATTGCTAAATTGCATAGACTACTTCTATTATGGAACTCATGAATTAAACAATACTCATGAAAAATTTGCTAAATTGCATAGACTTCTACTGTGGAAATCAATAATTAAACAACGTTCATAAAAGCTATGTTAAATTTGATCGACTTCTATTGTGGAACTCAAGAATTAAACAACGCTCATCAAAGCTTTTCTAAATTCCATGGACTTCTATTGTGGAACTGACGAATTAAACATTGCTCATCAAACCTCTGCTTCAATAGCATAGACTTCTATTGTGGATCTCGTGAATTAAACAATGTTCATCAACCCGTTGCTTAAATTGCGTACACTTCTATTGTGAAACTTGAGAACAAAGCAATATTCGTCAAAGCTTTTCTAAATTGCATATATTTCTATTGTGGAACTCAAGAATTAAACAATCCTCATCCAACCTTTGCTTAAATTACATAGACTTCTATTGTGGAACTCAAAAATTAACCAATGTTCATCAAAGTTTGCTAAATTGCGTAGACTTCTATTTTGGAACTCACGAATTAAACATTGCTCATCAAACCTTTGCTTAAACTGCATAGACTACTATTGTGGAACTCAAGAATTAAACAGTGCTCATCAAAGCTTTGCTTAATTGCATAGAATACTTCTATTGTGGAACTCAAGAATTAAACAATTCTTATAAAAGCTTTGCTAAATGGTATAGACTTCTATTGTGGAACTCAAGAATTAAACAATACCCATCAAAGCTTTGCTAAATTGGATACACTTCAAATGTGGATATGAAGAATTAAACAATGGTCGTCAAAGCTTTGGTAAATTTCATAGATTATATCTACTGTGGAATTCAAGAACTAAGCAACGCTCATCAAAGCTTTGCTAAATTGCGTCGACTTCTATTGCGAAACACAAGAATTAAACAATACTCATCAACGCTTTGCTAAATTGCTTAGATATCTATTGTAGTATTCAAGAATCAAAAAATGCTCATCAAATCTTTGCTAAATTGCAAAGACTACTTCTATTATGGAACTTTAAAATTAAAAAAAATTCTCATCAATGCTTTGATAAATTGCATAGACTTCTGTTGTTAAACTCACGAATTAAACAACGCTTATAAAAGTTTTGCTAAATTACATAGACTTCTATTGTGGAACTCAAGAATTAAACTGTGCTCATAAAAGCTTTTTTAAATTGCATAGAATACTTCTATTGTGGAACTCAAGAACTAAACAATTCTTATCAGAGCTTTGCTAAATTGCATAGACTTCTATAGTGGAACTCAAGAATTTAACAATGCTCATCAAAGTTTTGCTAAATTGCATAGACTTCAATTTTAGAAATCAAGAATAAAACAATGCTCATTAAAGCATTGGTAAATTTCATAGATTACTTCTATTGTGGATCTACAGAATTAAGCAATGCTCATCCAAGTTTTGCTAAATGGCATCGACTTCTATTCTGGAACTTAAGAATTAAACAATACTCATCAAAGCTTTGCTAAATATCATAGACTTCTATTGTAGAAGTCAAGAATTAAACAATTTTCATCAAAGCATTGCTAAATTGCATAGACTACTTCTATTATGGAACTCATGAATTAAAGAATACTCATGAAAAATTTGCTAAATTGCATAGACTTCTACTGTGGAAATCAATAATTAAACAACGTTCATAAAAGCTATGTTAAATTTGATCGACTTCTATTGTGGAACTCAAGAATTAAACAACGCTCATCAAAGCTTTTCTAAATTCCATAGACTTCTATTGTGGAACTGACGAATTAAACATTGCTCATCAAACCTCTGCTTCAATACCATAGACTTCTATTGTGGATCTCGTGAATTAAACAATGTTCATCAACCCGTTGCTTAAATTGCGTACACTTCTATTGTGAAACTTGAGAACAAAGCAATAGTCGTCAAAGCTTTTCTAAATTGCATATATTTCTATTGTGGAACTCAAGAATTAAACAATCCTCATCCAACCTTTGCTTAAATTACATAGACTTCTATTGTGGAACTCAAAAATTAACCAATGTTCATCAAAGTTTGCTAAATTGCGTAGACTTCTATTTTGGAACTCACGAATTAAACATTGCTCATGAAACCTTTGCTTAAACTGCATAGACTACTATTGTGGAACTCAAGAATTAAACAGTGCTCATCAAAGCTTTGCTTAATTGCATAGAATACTTCTATTTTGGAACTCAAGAATTAAACAATTCTTATCAAAGCTTTGCTAAATTGTATAGAAGTTATTGTGGAACTCAAGAATTAAACAATACCCATCAAAGCTTTGCTAAATTGGATACACTTCAAATGTGGATATGAAGAATTAAACAATGGTCGTCAAAGCTTTGTTAAATTTCATACATTATATCTACTGTGGAATTCAAGAACTAAGCAACGCTCCTCAAAGCTTTGCTAAATTGCGTCGACTTCTATTGCGAAACACAAGAATTTAACAATACTCATCAACGCTTTGCTAAATTGCTTAGATATCTATTGTAGTATTCAAGAATCAAAAAATGCTCATCAAATCCTTGCTAAATTGCAAAGACTACTTCTATTATGGAACTTTAAAATTAAAAAAAATTCTCATCAATTCTATTGTTAAACTCACGAATTAAACAACGCTTATAAAAGTTTTGCTAAATTACATAGACTTCTATTGTGGAACTCAAGAATTAAACAGTGCTCATAAAAGCTTTGTTAAATTGCATAGAATACTTCTATTGTGGAACTCGAGAACTAAACAATTCTTATCAGAGCTTTGCTAAATTGCATAGACTTCTATAGTGGAACTCAAGAATTTAACAATGCTCATCAAAGTTTTGCTAAATTGCATAGACTTCAATTTTAGAAATCAAGAATAAAACAATGCTCATTAAAGCATTGGTAAATTTCATAGATTACTTCTATTGTGGATCTACAGAATTAAGCAATGCTCATCCAAGTTTTGCTAAATGGCATCGACTTCTATTCTGGAACTCAAGAATTAAACAATACTCATCAAAGCTTTGCTAAATAGCATAGACTTCTATTGTAGAAGTCAAGAATTAAACAATTTTCATCAAAGCATTGCTAAATTGCATAGACTACTTCTATTATGGAACTCATGAATTAAACAATACTCATGAAAAATTTGCTAAATTGCATAGACTTCTACTGTGGAAATCAATAATTAAACAACGTTCATAAAAGCTATGTTAAATTTGATCGACTTCTATTGTGGAACTCAAGAATTAAACAACGCTCATCAAAGCTTTTCTAAATTCCATGGACTTCTATTGTGGAACTGACGAATTAAACATTGCTCATCAAACCTCTGCTTCAATAGCATAGACTTCTATTGTGGATCTCGTGAATTAAACAATGTTCATCAACCCGTTGCTTAAATTGCGTACACTTCTATTGTGAAACTTGAGAACAAAGCAATATTCGTCAAAGCTTTTCTAAATTGCATATATTTCTATTGTGGAACTCAAGAATTAAACAATCCTCATCCAACCTTTGCTTAAATTACATAGACTTCTATTGTGGAACTCAAAAATTAACCAATGTTCATCAAAGTTTGCTAAATTGCGTAGACTTCTATTTTGGAACTCACGAATTAAACATTGCTCATCAAACCTTTGCTTAAACTGCATAGACTACTATTGTGGAACTCAAGAATTAAACAGTGCTCATCAAAGCTTTGCTTAATTGCATAGAATACTTCTATTGTGGAACTCAAGAATTAAACAATTCTTATAAAAGCTTTGCTAAATGGTATAGACTTCTATTGTGGAACTCAAGAATTAAACAATACCCATCAAAGCTTTGCTAAATTGGATACACTTCAAATGTGGATATGAAGAATTAAACAATGGTCGTCAAAGCTTTGGTAAATTTCATAGATTATATCTACTGTGGAATTCAAGAACTAAGCAACGCTCATCAAAGCTTTGCTAAATTGCGTCGACTTCTATTGCGAAACACAAGAATTAAACAATACTCATCAACGCTTTGCTAAATTGCTTAGATATCTATTGTAGTATTCAAGAATCAAAAAATGCTCATCAAATCTTTGCTAAATTGCAAAGACTACTTCTATTATGGAACTTTAAAATTAAAAAAAATTCTCATCAATGCTTTGATAAATTGCATAGACTTCTGTTGTTAAACTCACGAATTAAACAACGCTTATAAAAGTTTTGCTAAATTACATAGACTTCTATTGTGGAACTCAAGAATTAAACTGTGCTCATAAAAGCTTTTTTAAATTGCATAGAATACTTCTATTGTGGAACTCAAGAACTAAACAATTCTTATCAGAGCTTTGCTAAATTGCATAGACTTCTATAGTGGAACTCAAGAATTTAACAATGCTCATCAAAGTTTTGCTAAATTGCATAGACTTCAATTTTAGAAATCAAGAATAAAACAATGCTCATTAAAGCATTGGTAAATTTCATAGATTACTTCTATTGTGGATCTACAGAATTAAGCAATGCTCATCCAAGTTTTGCTAAATGGCATCGACTTCTATTCTGGAACTTAAGAATTAAACAATACTCATCAAAGCTTTGCTAAATATCATAGACTTCTATTGTAGAAGTCAAGAATTAAACAATTTTCATCAAAGCATTGCTAAATTGCATAGACTACTTCTATTATGGAACTCATGAATTAAAGAATACTCATGAAAAATTTGCTAAATTGCATAGACTTCTACTGTGGAAATCAATAATTAAACAACGTTCATAAAAGCTATGTTAAATTTGATCGACTTCTATTGTGGAACTCAAGAATTAAACAACGCTCATCAAAGCTTTTCTAAATTCCATAGACTTCTATTGTGGAACTGACGAATTAAACATTGCTCATCAAACCTCTGCTTCAATACCATAGACTTCTATTGTGGATCTCGTGAATTAAACAATGTTCATCAACCCGTTGCTTAAATTGCGTACACTTCTATTGTGAAACTTGAGAACAAAGCAATAGTCGTCAAAGCTTTTCTAAATTGCATATATTTCTATTGTGGAACTCAAGAATTAAACAATCCTCATCCAACCTTTGCTTAAATTACATAGACTTCTATTGTGGAACTCAAAAATTAACCAATGTTCATCAAAGTTTGCTAAATTGCGTAGACTTCTATTTTGGAACTCACGAATTAAACATTGCTCATGAAACCTTTGCTTAAACTGCATAGACTACTATTGTGGAACTCAAGAATTAAACAGTGCTCATCAAAGCTTTGCTTAATTGCATAGAATACTTCTATTTTGGAACTCAAGAATTAAACAATTCTTATCAAAGCTTTGCTAAATTGTATAGAAGTTATTGTGGAACTCAAGAATTAAACAATACCCATCAAAGCTTTGCTAAATTGGATACACTTCAAATGTGGATATGAAGAATTAAACAATGGTCGTCAAAGCTTTGTTAAATTTCATACATTATATCTACTGTGGAATTCAAGAACTAAGCAACGCTCCTCAAAGCTTTGCTAAATTGCGTCGACTTCTATTGCGAAACACAAGAATTTAACAATACTCATCAACGCTTTGCTAAATTGCTTAGATATCTATTGTAGTATTCAAGAATCAAAAAATGCTCATCAAATCCTTGCTAAATTGCAAAGACTACTTCTATTATGGAACTTTAAAATTAAAAAAAATTCTCATCAATTCTATTGTTAAACTCACGAATTAAACAACGCTTATAAAAGTTTTGCTAAATTACATAGACTTCTATTGTGGAACTCAAGAATTAAACAGTGCTCATAAAAGCTTTGTTAAATTGCATAGAATACTTCTATTGTGGAACTCGAGAACTAAACAATTCTTATCAGAGCTTTGCTAAATTGCATAGACTTCTATAGTGGAACTCAAGAATTTAACAATGCTCATCAAAGTTTTGCTAAATTGCATAGACTTCAATTTTAGAAATCAAGAATAAAACAATGCTCATTAAAGCATTGGTAAATTTCATAGATTACTTCTATTGTGGATCTACAGAATTAAGCAATGCTCATCCAAGTTTTGCTAAATGGCATCGACTTCTATTCTGGAACTCAAGAATTAAACAATACTCATCAAAGCTTTGCTAAATAGCATAGACTTCTATTGTAGAAGTCAAGAATTAAACAATTTTCATCAAAGCATTGCTAAATTGCATAGACTACTTCTATTATGGAACTCATGAATTAAACAATACTCATGAAAAATTTGCTAAATTGCATAGACTTCTACTGTGGAAATCAATAATTAAACAACGTTCATAAAAGCTATGTTAAATTTGATCGACTTCTATTGTGGAACTCAAGAATTAAACAACGCTCATCAAAGCTTTTCTAAATTCCATGGACTTCTATTGTGGAACTGACGAATTAAACATTGCTCATCAAACCTCTGCTTCAATAGCATAGACTTCTATTGTGGATCTCGTGAATTAAACAATGTTCATCAACCCGTTGCTTAAATTGCGTACACTTCTATTGTGAAACTTGAGAACAAAGCAATATTCGTCAAAGCTTTTCTAAATTGCATATATTTCTATTGTGGAACTCAAGAATTAAACAATCCTCATCCAACCTTTGCTTAAATTACATAGACTTCTATTGTGGAACTCAAAAATTAACCAATGTTCATCAAAGTTTGCTAAATTGCGTAGACTTCTATTTTGGAACTCACGAATTAAACATTGCTCATCAAACCTTTGCTTAAACTGCATAGACTACTATTGTGGAACTCAAGAATTAAACAGTGCTCATCAAAGCTTTGCTTAATTGCATAGAATACTTCTATTGTGGAACTCAAGAATTAAACAATTCTTATAAAAGCTTTGCTAAATGGTATAGACTTCTATTGTGGAACTCAAGAATTAAACAATACCCATCAAAGCTTTGCTAAATTGGATACACTTCAAATGTGGATATGAAGAATTAAACAATGGTCGTCAAAGCTTTGGTAAATTTCATAGATTATATCTACTGTGGAATTCAAGAACTAAGCAACGCTCATCAAAGCTTTGCTAAATTGCGTCGACTTCTATTGCGAAACACAAGAATTAAACAATACTCATCAACGCTTTGCTAAATTGCTTAGATATCTATTGTAGTATTCAAGAATCAAAAAATGCTCATCAAATCTTTGCTAAATTGCAAAGACTACTTCTATTATGGAACTTTAAAATTAAAAAAAATTCTCATCAATGCTTTGATAAATTGCATAGACTTCTGTTGTTAAACTCACGAATTAAACAACGCTTATCAAACTTTTGCTAAATTACATAGACTTATATTGTGGAACTCAAGAATTAAACAGTGCTCATAAAAGCTTTGTTAAATTGCATAGAATACTTCTATTGTGGAACTCAAGAACTAAACAATTCTTATCAGAGCTTTGCTAAATTGCATAGACTTCTATAATGGAACTCAAGAATTTAACAATGCTCATCAAAGTTTCGCTAAATTGCATAGACTTCAATTTTAGAAATCAAGAATAAAACAATGCTCATTAAAGCATTGGTAAATTTCATAGATTACTTCTATTGTGGATCTACAGAATTAAGAAATGCTTATCCAAGTTTTGCTAAATGGCATCGACTTCTATTCTGGAACTTAGGAATTAAACAATACTCATCAAAGCTTTGCTAAATAGCACAGACTTCTATTCTAGAAATCAAGAATTAAACAATTTTCATCAAAGCATTGCTAAATTGCATAGACTACTTCTATTATGGAACTCATGAATTAAACAATACTCATGAAAGATTTGCTAAATAGCATCGATTTCTATTGTGGAAATCAATAATTAAACAGCGTTCATAAAAGCTTTGTTAAATTTGATCGACTTCTATTGTGGAACTCAAGAATTAAACAACGCTCATCAAAGCTTTTCTAAATTCCATAGACTTCTATTGTGGAACTGACGAATTAAACATTGCTCATCAAACCTCTGCTTCAATAGCATAGACTTCTATTGTGGATCTCGTGAATTAAACAATGTTCATCAACGCGTTGCTTAAATTGCGTAGACTTCTATTGTGAAACTTGAGAACAAAGCAATGTTCGTCAAAGCTTTTCTAAATTGCATATATTTCTATTGTGGAACTCAAGAATTAAACAATCCTCATCCAACCTTTGCTTAAATTACATAGACTTCTATTGTGGAACTCAAAAATTAACCAATGTTCATCAAAGTTTGCTAAATTGCGTAGACTTCTATTTTGGAACTCACGAATTAAACATTGCTCATCAAACCTTTGCTTAAACTGCATAGACTACTATTGTGGAACTCAAGAATTAAACAGTGCTCATCAAAGCTTTGCTTAATTGCATAGAATACTTCTATTGTGGAACTCAAGAATTAAACAATTCTTATCAAAGCTTTGCTAAATTGTATACTATTGTGGAACTCAAGAATTAAACAATACCCATCAAAGCTTTGCTAAATTGGATACACTTCAAATGTGGATATGAAGAATTAAACAATGGTCGTCAAAGCTTTGGTAAATTTCATAGATTATATCTACTGTGGAATTCAAGAACTAAGCAACGCTCCTCAAAGCTTTGCTAAATTGCGTCGACTTCTATTGCGAAACACAAGAATTTAACAATACTCATCAACGCTTTGCTAAATTGCTTAGATATCTATTGTAGTATTCAAGAATCAAAAAATGCTCATCAAATCTTTGCTAAATTACAAAGACTACTTCTATTATGGAACTTTAAAATTAAAAAAAAATCTCATCAATTCTATTGTTAAACTCACGAATTAAACAACGCTTATAAAAGTTTTGCTAAATTACATAGACTTCTATTGTGGAACTCAAGAATTAAACTGTGCTCATAAAAGCTTTTTTAAATTGCATAGAATACTTCTATTGTGGAACTCAAGAACTAAACAATTCTTATCAGAGCTTTGCTAAATTGCATAGACTTCTATAGTGGAACTCAAGAATTTAACAATGCTCATCAAAGTTTTGCTAAATTGCATAGACTTCAATTTTAGAAATCAAGAATAAAACAATGCTCATTAAAGCATTGGTAAATTTCATAGATTACTTCTATTGTGGATCTACAGAATTAAGCAATGCTCATCCAAGTTTTGCTAAATGGCATCGACTTCTATTCTGGAACTTAAGAATTAAACAATACTCATCAAAGCTTTGCTAAATATCATAGACTTCTATTGTAGAAGTCAAGAATTAAACAATTTTCATCAAAGCATTGCTAAATTGCATAGACTACTTCTATTATGGAACTCATGAATTAAACAATACTCATGAAAAATTTGCTAAATTGCATAGACTTCTACTGTGGAAATCAATAATTAAACAACGTTCATAAAAGCTATGTTAAATTTAATCGACTTCTATTGTGGAACTCAAGAATTAAACAACGCTCATCAAAGCTTTTCTAAATTCCATAGACTTCTATTGTGGAACTGACGAATTAAACATTGCTCATCAAACCTCTGCTTCAATAGCATAGACTTCTATTGTGGATCTCGTGAATTAAACAATGTTCATCAACCCGTTGCTTAAATTGCGTAGACTTCTATTGTGAAACTTGAGAACAAAGCAATGTTCGTCAAAGCTTTTCTAAATTGCATATATTTCTATTGTGGAACTCAAGAATTAAACAATCCTCATCCAACCTTTGCTTAAATTACATAGACTTCTATTGTGGAACTCAAAAATTAACCAATGTTCATCAAAGTTTGCTAAATTGCGTAGACTTCTATTTTGGAACTCACGAATTAAACATTGCTCATCAAACCTTTGCTTAAACTCCATAGACTACTATTGTGGAACTCAAGAATTAAACAGTGCTCATCAAAGCTTTGCTTAATTGCATAGAATACTTCTATTGTGGAACTCAAGAATTAAACAATTCTTATAAAAGCTTTGCTAAATTGTATAGACTTCTATTGTGGAACTCAAGAATTAAACAATACCCATCAAAGCTTTGCTAAATTGGATACACTTCAAATGTGGATATGAAGAATTAAACAACGGTCATCAAAGCTTTGGTAAATTTCATAGATTATATCTACTGTGGAATTCAAGAACTAAGCAACGCTCATCAAAGCTTTGCTAAATTGCGTCGACTTCTATTGCGAAACACAAGAATTAAACAATACTCATCAATGCTTTGCTAAATTGCTTAGATATCTATTGTAGTATTGAAGAATCAAAAAATGCTCATCAAATCTTTGCTAAATTGCAAAGACTACTTCTATTATGGAACTTTAAAATTAAAAAAATTCTCATCAATGCTTTGATAAATTGAATAGACTTTTGTTGTTAAACTCACGAATTAAACAACGCTTATCAAAGTTTTGCTAAATTACATAGACTTCTATTGTGGAACTCAAGAATTAAACAGTGCTCATAAAAGCTTTGTTAAATTGCATAGAATACTTCTATTGTGGAACTCAAGAACTAAACAATTCTTATCAGAGCTTTGCTAAATTGCATAGACTTCTATAATGGAACTCAAGAATTTAACAATGCTCATCAAAGTTTTGCTAAGTTGCATAGACTTCAATTTTAGAAATCAAGAATAAAACAATGCTCATTAAAGCATTGGTAAATTTCATAGATTATTTCTATTGTGGATCTACAGATTTAAGCAATGCTTATCCAAGTTTTGCTAAATGGCATCGACTTCTATCCTGGAACTTAGGAATTAAACAATACTCATCAAAGCTTTACTAAATAGCAGAGACTTCTATTCTCGAAGTCAAGAATTAAACAATTTTCATCAAAGCATTGCTAAATTGCATAGACTACTTCTATTATGGAACTCATGAATTAAACAATACTCATGAAAGATTTGCTAAATAGCATAGACTTCTATTGTGGAAATCAATAATTAAACAGCGTTTATAAAAGCTTTGTTAAATTTGATCGACTTCTATTGTGGAACTCAAGAATTAAACAACGCTCATCAAAGCTTTTCTAAATTCCATAGACTTCTATTGTGGAACTGACGAATTAAGCATTGCTCATCAAACCTCTGCTTCAATAGCATAGACTTCTATTGTGGATCTCGTGAATTAAACAATGTTCATCAACCCGTTGCTTAAATTGCGTAGACTTCTATTGTGAAACTTGAGAACAAACCAATGTTCGTCAAAGCTTTTCTAAATTGCATATATTTCTATTGTGGAACTCAAGAATTAAACAATCCTCATCCAACCTTTGCTTAAATTACATAGACTTCTATTGTGGAACTCAAAAATTAACCAATGTTCATCAAAGTTTGCTAAATTGCGTAGACTTCTATTTTGGAACTCACGAATTAAACATTGCTCATCAAACCTTTGCTTAAACTGCATAGACTACTATTGTGGAACTCAAGAATTAAACAGTGCTCATCAAAGCTTTGCTTAATTGCATAGAATACTTCTATTGTGGAACTCAAGAATTAAACAATTCTTATCAAAGCTTTGCTAAATTGTATAGACTTCTATTGTGGAACTCAAGAATTAAACAATACCCATCAAAGCTTTGCTAAATTGGATACACTTCAAATGTGGATATGAAGAATTAAACAATGGTCGTCAAAGCTTTGGTAAATTTCATAGATTATATCTACTGTGGAATTCAAGAACTAAGCAACGTTCATCAAAGCTTTGCTAAATTGCGTCGACTTCTATTGTGAAACACAAGAATTAAACAATACTCATCAACGCTTTGCTAAATTGCTTAGATATATATTGTAGTATTCAAGAATCAAAAAATGCTCATCAAATCTTTGCTAAATTGCAAAGACTACTTCTATTATGGAACTCTAAAATTAAAAAAAAATCTCATCAATGCTTTGATAAATTGCATAGACTTCTATTGTTACACTCACGAATTAAACAACGCTTATCAAAGTTTTGCTAAATTACATAGACTTCTATTGTGGAACTCAAGAATTAAACAGTGCTCATAAAAGCTTTGTTAAATTGCATAGAATACTTCTATTGTGCAACTCAAGAACTAAACAATTCTTATCAGAGCTTTGCTAAATTGCATAGACTTCTATAATGGAACTCAAGAATTTAACAATGCTCATCAAAGTTTTGCTAAGTTGCATAGACTTCAATTTTAGAAATCAAGAATAAAACAATGCTCATTAAAGCATTGGTAAATTTCATAGATTACTTCTATTGTGGATCTAAAGAATTAAGCAATGCTTATCCAAGTTTTGCTAAATGGCATCGACTTCTATTCTGGAACTTAGGAATTAAACAATACTCATCAAAGCTTTGCTAAATAGCACAGACTTCTATTCTAGAAGTCAAGAATTAAACAATTTTCATCAAAGCATTGCTAAATTGCATAGACTACTTCTATTATGGAACTCATGAATTAAACAATACTCATGAAAGATTTGCTAAATAGCATAGACTTCTATTGTGGAACTGACGAATTAAACATTGCTCATCAAACCTCTGCTTCAATAGCATAGACTTCTATTGTGGATCTCGTGAATTAAACAATGTTCATCAACCCGTTGCTTAAATTGCGTAGACTTCTATTGTGAAACTTGAGAACAAAGCAATGTTCGTCAAAGCTTTTCTAAATTGCATATATTTCTATTGTGGAACTCAAGAATTAAACAATCCTTATCCAACCTTTGCTTAAATTACATAGACTTCTATTGTGGAACTCAAAAATTAACCAATGTTCATCAAAGTTTGCTAAATTGCGTAGACTTCTATTTTGGAAATCACGAATTAAACATTGCTCATCAAACCTTTGCTTAAACTGCATAGACTACTATTGTGGAACTCAAGAATTAAACAGTGCTCATCAAAGCTTTGCTTAATTGCATAGAATACTTCTATTGTGGAACTCAAGAATTAAACAATTCTTATCAAAGCTTTGCTAAATTGTATAGACTTCTATTGTGTAACTCACGAATTAAACAATACCCATCAAAGCTTTGCTAAATTGGATACACTTCAAATGTGGATATGAAGAATTAAACAATGGTCGTCAAAGCTTTGGTAAATTTCATAGATTATATATACTGTGGAATTCAAGAACTAAGCAACGCTCATCAAAGCTTTGCTAAATTGCGTCGACTTCTATCGCGAAACACAAGAATTAAACAATACTCATCAACGCTTTGCTAAATTGCTTAGATATATATTGTAGTATTCAAGAATCAAAAAATGCTCATCAAATCTTTGCTAAATTGCAAAGACTACTTCTATTATGGAACTCTAAAATTAAAAAAAAATCTCATCAATGCTTTGATAAATTGCATAGACTTCTATTGTTAAACTCACGAATTAAACAACGCTAATCAAAGTTTTGCTAAATTACATAGACTTCTATTGTGGAACTCAAGAATTAAACAGTGCTCATAAAAGCTTTGTTAAATTGCATAGAATACTTCTATTGTGGAACTCAAGAACTAAACAATTCTTATCAGAGCTTTGCTAAATTGCATAGACTTCTATAATGGAACTCAAGAATTTAACAATGCTCATCAAAGTTTTGCTAAGTTACATAGACTTCAATTTTAGAAATCAAGAATAAAACAATGCTCATTAAAGCATTGGTAAATTTCATAGATTATTTCTATTGTGGATCTACAGAATTAAGCAATGCTTATCCAAGTTTTGCTAAATGGCATCGACTTCTATCCTGGAACTTAGGAATTAAACAATACTCATCAAAGCTTTGCTAAATAGCAGAGACTTCTATTCTCGAAGTCAAGAATTAAACAATTTTCATCAAAGCATTGCTAAATTGCATAGACTACTTCTATTATGGAACTCATGAATTAAACAATACTCATGAAAGATTTGCTAAATAGCATAGACTTCTATTGTGGAACTGACGAATTAAACATTGCTCATCAAACCTCTGCTTCAATAGCATAGACTTCTATTGTGGATCTCGTGAATTAAACAATGTTCATCAACCCGTTGCTTAAATTGCGTAGACTTCTATTGTGAAACTTGAGAACAAAGCAATGTTCGTCAAAGCTTTTCTAAATTGCATATATTTCTATTGTGGAACTCAAGAATTAAACAATCCTTATCCAACCTTTGCTTAAATTACATAGACTTCTATTGTGGAACTCAAAAATTAACCAATGTTCATCAAAGTTTGCTAAATTGCGTAGACTTCTATTTTGGAACTCACGAATTAAACATTGCTCATCAAACCTTTGCTTAAACTGCATAGACTACTATTGTGGAACTCAAGAATTAAACAGTGCTCATCAAAGCTTTGCTTAATTGCATAGAATACTTCTATTGTGGAACTCAAGAATTAAACAATTCTTATCAAAGCTTTGCTAAATTGTATAGACTTCTATTGTGGAACTCACGAATTAAACAATACCCATCAAAGCTTTGCTAAATTGGATACACTTCAAATGTGGATATGAAGAATTAAACAATGGTCGTCAAAGCTTTGGTAAATTTCATAGATTATATATACTGTGGAATTCAAGAACTAAGCAACGCTCATCAAAGCTTTGCTAAATTGCGTCGACTTCTATCGCGAAACACAAGAATTAAACAATACTCATCAACGCTTTGCTAAATTGCTTAGATATATATTGTAGTATTCAAGAATCAAAAAATGCTCATCAAATCTTTGCTAAATTGCAAAGACTACTTCTATTATGGAACTCTAAAATTAAAAAAAAATCTCATCAATGCTTTGATAAATTGCATAGACTTCTATTGTTACACTCACGAATTAAACAACGCTTATCAAAGTTTTGCTAAATTACATAGACTTCTATTGTGGAACTCAAGAATTAAACAGTGCTCATAAAAGCTTTGTTAAATTGCATAGAATACTTCTATTGTGCAACTCAAGAACTAAACAATTCTTATCAGAGCTTTGCTAAATTGCATAGACTTCTATAATGGAACTCAAGAATTTAACAATGCTCATCAAAGTTTTGCTAAGTTGCATAGACTTCAATTTTAGAAATCAAGAATAAAACAATGCTCATTAAAGCATTGGTAAATTTCATAGATTACTTCTATTGTGGATCTAAAGAATTAAGCAATGCTTATCCAAGTTTTGCTAAATGGCATCGACTTCTATTCTGGAACTTAGGAATTAAACAATACTCATCAAAGCTTTGCTAAATAGCACAGACTTCTATTCTAGAAGTCAAGACTTAAACAATTTTCATCAAAGCATTGCTAAATTGCATAGACTACTTCTATTATGGAACTCATGAATTAAACAATACTCATGAAAGATTTGCTAAATAGCATAGACTTCTATTGTGGAACTGACGAATTAAACATTGCTCATCAAACCTCTGCTTCAATAGCATAGACTTCTATTGTGGATCTCGTGAATTAAACAATGTTCATCAACCCGTTGCTTAAATTGCGTAGACTTCTATTGTGAAACTTGAGAACAAACCAATGTTCGTCAAAGCTTTTCTAAATTGCATATATTTCTATTGTGGAACTCAAGAATTAAACAATCCTCATCCAACCTTTGCTTAAATTACATAGACTTCTATTGTGGAACTCAAAAATTAACCAATGTTCATCCAAGTTTGCTAAATTGCGTAGACTTCTATTTTGGAACTCACGAATTAAACATTGCTCATCAAACCTTAAACTGCATAGACTACTGTTGTGGAACTCAAGAATTAAACAGTGCTCATCAAAGCTTTGCCTAATTGCATAGAATACTTCTATTGTGGAACTCAAGAATTAAACAATTCTTATAAAAGCTTTGCTAAATTGTATAGACTTCTATTGTGGAACTCAAGAATTAAACAATACCCATCAAAGCTTTGCTAAATTGGATACACTTCAAATGTGGATATGAAGAATTAAACAATGGTCGTCAAAGCTTTGGTAAATTTCATAGATTATATATACTGTGGAATTCAAGAACTAAGCAACGCTCATCAAAGCTTTGCTAAATTGCGTCGACTTCTATTGCGAAACACAAGAATTAAACAATACTCATCAACGCTTTGCTAAATTGCTTAGATATATATTGTAGTATTCAAGAATCAAAAAATGCTCATCAAATCTTTGCTAAATTGCAAAGACTACTTCTATTATGGAACTCTAAAATTAAAAAAAAATCTCATCAATGCTTTGATAAATTGCATAGACTTCTATTGTTACACTCACGAATTAAACAACGCTTATCAAAGTTTTGCTAAATTACATAGACTTCTATTGTTGATACGTGTATGGGCTGTTTTGTATTGAGATTGAATAGTGTTTGAGACAAAAACAATAAAAGGATAAATTTGATAAACAAACTAGACCTATAGCTTGTAAATCTGAAGACAAACTAAGACCTATTAGTTTGAATTCGATCAACTCAAGGATCACGTCCAAAAGATGATAATTTGTGAACTATGACAATAATTCAAAGTGACAAAAGGGTTCTTTGATTAAAATTCGTCTATTACTTTTTCCATGCATAATTTGGCTTTATATGAAGCCTTTATTACAAATTTGGTGGTTACAAGCCAACCAACCAATTATTCATTAAAACTAGTAAATAGAAATTAAGGTAACTCTTGAAAGAACACAAAAAAAACGTCCATGAGACTTGTGAATGAAAAAAAAACGGCTATGCTTCATTAAGGAGCCATAAGAAGCATTAAGGAGTCATCATAAGCATTAAAGTGTAACCCTAATCCACCAAAGAGTGTCAAAAACGGCTAGGAGGCTTTATGAAGCAAATAGTAACGTTTTTAGCACTTATGAAGCCTTAAAAATGTTGCCCTAGTCTTCATGCAACCCTAATTCAATTTGTGGGTTACCATGCACAACCCAACCATTGAGCCCAAACCACCTTCTAGCCCACTAGTAATCACTAATCCATCACATTTTGGGCTTTCATGATCCATGCATGGATCATCCCCTCCCCCTTTGAAAGGAATTGACCTCAATTCATCAAGTCCATCATCATCAAGATAAGGTGAAAGATCTCCCACATTAAAGGTAGCATGCACTCCATGGTCTCCTCCCAAATCTACCTTATAAGCATTATCATTGACACGTGACACCACTCTGTAAGGACCTTCAACTCTTGGCATCAACTTGTTTTTCCTTTTGTTAGGAAAACGTTCTTTCCTCATATACACCCACACCAAGTCACCATCTTGAAAGACACGTGGTTTCCTATGCTTGTTGGACTTCTGTTTGTACAACTCATTCACGGCTTCAATCTTCTCACGAACTTGTTGGTGTAGTTTCATCATAGCCTTCAACTTGTCATTAGCATCCTTGTGAACCAATTCATCCTTTGGCAATGGAATCAAATCCAAAGGCATGTAAGGATTCACACCATACACCACCTCAAAAGGAGAGTGACCTGTAGCATAAGTAGGAGAACGATTATAGGCAAATTCAGCATGTGCAAGTTTGATGTCCCAATCTTTTTGAGTTTTGCTAACCAACCCTCTCAACAAAGCACCCAAAGTTCTATTAGTCACCTCCGTTTGCCCATCCGTTTGTGGATGATGGGATGTACTAAAAAGTAACTTAGTACCGACTTTCCTCCACAAAGTGTTCCAAAAGTAACTTAGAAACTTGGAATCCCTATCAGAAACAATTGTTTTAGGAATACCATGCAAACGAACCACCTCTTTAAAGTACAAATCAGCCACGTTAGATGCATCATTTGTTTTATGACATGGCACAAAGTGAGCCATTTTTGAAAACCTATCCACCACCACCATAATGGAATCCTTCCCCCTTTGAGTTCTAGGCAAAGCCATAATGAAATCCATGGACACATCTTCCCAAGGACGAATAGGAACCGGCAAAGGAGTGTAAACACCATGCTTGAAAGTTGTTTTTGCCATATGACATGTAACACACTTGCCCACTATGTTGGTTACATCCCCCAACATCTTCGGCCAAAAGAAATGTTCTTTAAGCACCTGCAAAGTTTTGGTAATGCCAAAATGACCAGCCAAACCACCGCCATGAGCTTCACGAATCAACAACTCCCGTATTGCATGTTTTGGGACACAAAGGCGATTGCCTTTGAATAGAAAGCCATCTTGAATCACAAATTCACCATTAGGACCACCTGCACATTTCAAAAACATATCTCCAAAGTCCATATCAGATTGATAATGGTCCTTTAGAGTTTCAAATCCCAAGAAACGAACATCCAAAGTCACCAACAACGAGTAACGCCTCGAGAGTGCATCAGCCACCACATTGCTTCTACCATCCTTGTATTTGCATGAGAAATGAAAGGATTGCAAGAACTCCACCCACTTTGCATGTCTTGTGCTCAACTTTTGTTGCCCATTGATGTACTTTAAGGATTCATGATCAGAATGCAAAATAAAATGATTTGCACGCAAATAATGACTCCAATGATCTAAAGCACGGACAATAGCATAAAACTCCTTATCATAAGTGCAATAATTCAAACGAGCACCACCCAACTTTTCAGAAAAATAAGCAATAGGACGTTTGGATTGGATCAAAACAGCCCCAATACCAACTCCACTTGCATCACACTCCACTTCAAATGGTTGAGAAAAATCAGGAAGAGCCAAAATAGGAGCATCACACAACAATGCCTTGAGTTTCTCAAATGCCTTTTGAGCTTCTTCTCCCCATGCGAAGACTCCTTTCTTCAAACAACCTGTTATGGGACTTGCAATGGTGCTAAAATCACGAACAAATCTTCTATAGAAAGAAGCAAGACCATGAAATGATCTAACTTCAGAAATATTAGTAGGAATAGGCCATGACTTGATTGCTTCAGTCTTGGATGGGTCCACGGACACGCCATTTCTTGACACCACAAAACCCAAAAATGCCACTTCTTCCACCAAAAACGAACATTTTTCTTGCTTCCCATAGAGTTTTTGAGCTCTAAGCGTCTCGAAAACCTGTTTTAAGTGCACCAAATGATCCTCCAAGCTCTTGCTATATACCAAGATATCATCAAGGTACACAACCACAAACCTGCCCAAAAAAGATTTTAGCACTTCATTCATTAGTCGCATGAAAGTGCTAGGTGCATTAGTTAGACCGAAAGGCATCACAGTCCATTCATACAAGCCATGTTTAGTTTTAAAGGCTGTTTTCCATTCATCCCCTTCACGCATACGAATTTGATGGTAACCACTTCTCAAATCAATTTTTGAGAACACAATAGAACCATGCAACTCGTCCAACAAATCATCAATTCTAGGAATAGGAAATCGGTATTTTATGGTGATGTTATTAACGGCCCTACTATCAACACACATCCTCCAAGAACCATCTTTTTTTGGAACCAACAAAACTGGAACAGCACAAGGACTTAGGCTTTCACGAACATAACCCATTTTCATGAGTTCATCAATTTGTTTTTGCAACTCTTTTGTCACCTCCGGATTACATCTATAGGCGGCTTTATTGGGCAAAGGAGCACCCGGAATAAGGTCAATTTGGTGTTCGATACCACGGATTGGAGGCAAACCCGGTGGTAATTCGCTTGGAAACACATCTTGAAACTCCAAAAGCAAATCAGCAATAGCGTTTTCTCCATGCACCATCTTCTCCACCTTTGCATGCTCTTTGGCCACAAGCATGTAGATAACATCACCTTTGTCAAGAACTTGCTCCACCTCCCTTTCACTAGCAAACATAGAAAGATTAGGTTTTTTTACTTGTTTAGAATTCATGGACCTTATGGCCGTTGGGGACATGGGTTTTAACACAATTTTTTTATTATTGTGTTTCAACTCATATTCATTGCTCCTCCCTCTATGTAACACGTCCCTATCAAATTGCCAAGGACGCCCCAACAAAATATGACATGCATCCATAGGAATAACATCACACAACACTTCATCTTCATAAGACCCCATAGTTAGACCAACTCTAACCTGTTTTGTCACCTTTATTTTGCTTCCATCATCCAACCAATGAAGAACATATGGTTTTGGGTGGTTTGTAGTAGACAAACCCAATTTGATCACCATTTCATTAGAAGCAACATTAGTACAACTTCCACCATCAATAATCAAACTACACCACTTGTCTCTAACCAAACATTTGGTGTGAAACAATTGGTCTCGTTGATCCATATCAGCCACGGTTTGAACCCCTTGAGTTTTAAGGGTTCTAAGCACCAAAACTGTATCATACACCGGTGCTTCATACTCTACCTCCTCCTCTTCTTCCTCTTCTTGTTGTGTATCATAAAAAATACCCGCCAACCTCTCTTCTTCCTCCAACTCTTCACGACATTCAATGGCCTCCCTTAAAGTCACCACCCTTTTGTTTGGACAAGCATTTTGGTAATGACCAAAACCTTGACACTTGAAACATCTAATTTTCGCCAAACTAGTTTCTTTGGTACCACTAGTAAGTTTAGGAGCAACGGGAACACTACTAGAACCAGAAGGAGTAGAAACAGAATTTTGTCTATTGCTAGACTCGGGCTTGGACCATGACTTTGACTTGGGACTTTCGAGACTTGAACTTGAACTCCCACCATAACGTGCTTTGGCCTGCCCCTCCAACTTCAAACACAAACCACAAAGAGTTCCAAAATCAGCATAAGGATATAACTCCACAACATTGGCAATGTTGTAGTTCAACCCTTTTAGAAAACGAGTCATTTTTTGTTCTTCAATTTCTTCAATATCCCCCATCAAGGACAACTTCTCAAATTCATCAATGTATTCTCCAACACTCATTTTTCCTTGCCTCAAATCAGCAATCTTCTTGTAAGTGGCAATTCTATGAGTAGAAGGAACATATCTCTTTCTTAGCTTTCGTTTTAGAGAAAGCCAAGAACAAATTTTTTCTTTGCCTTCACGGGTTCTCTTGGCCTTAAGCCCTTCAAACCACAATGAAGCACCACCACTTAGCTTGAGAATGGCATACTTGCAGCTTTTTTCATCATCCACTTCTTTGAACTCGAACATTCTTTCAATCTTCCTTTCCCACTCCAAGTAGCGTTCAGGATCAGTTCCACCAACAAATTCAGGCAATTCAGACACCTTGAATTCTTCCACAACCCTATGTTCACCACGGCGGGGTTGCCTTCGATTTCCACCTTCTTGGATGTTTCTTAATGCTTCACGAAGATTTTGTAGGAACTCCGGATCATCAAAATCCATTATGCGCTCTGATACCACTTATGATACGTGTATGGGCTGTTTTGTATTGAGATTGAATAGTGTTTGAGACAAAAACAATAAAAGGATAAATTTGATAAACAAACTAGACCTATAGCTTGTAAATCTGAAGACAAACTAAGACCTATTAGTTTGAATTCGATCAACTCAAGGATCACGTCCAAAAGATGATAATTTGTGAACTATGACAATAATTCAAAGTGACAAAAGGGTTCTTTGATTAAAATTCGTCTATTACTTTTTCCATGCATAATTTGGCTTTATATGAAGCCTTTATTACAAATTTGGTGGTTACAAGCCAACCAACCAATTATTCATTAAAACTAGTAAATAGAAATTAAGGTAACTCTTGAAAGAACACAAAAAAAACGTCCATGAGACTTGTGAATGAAAAAAAAACGGCTATGCTTCATTAAGGAGCCATAAGAAGCATTAAGGAGTCATCATAAGCATTAAAGTGTAACCCTAATCCACCAAAGAGTGTCAAAAACGGCTAGGAGGCTTTATGAAGCAAATAGTAACGTTTTTAGCACTTATGAAGCCTTAAAAATGTTGCCCTAGTCTTCATGCAACCCTAATTCAATTTGTGGGTTACCATGCACAACCCAACCATTGAGCCCAAACCACCTTCTAGCCCACTAGTAATCACTAATCCATCACATTTTGGGCTTTCATGATCCATGCATGGATCAATTGTGGAACTCAAGAATTAAACAGTGCTCATAAAAGCTTTGTTAAATTGCATAGAATACTTCTATTGTGCAACTCAAGAACTAAACAATTCTTATCAGAGCTTTGCTAAATTGCATAGACTTCTATAATGGAACTCAAGAATTTAACAATGCTCATCAAAGTTTTGCTAAGTTGCATAGACTTCAATTTTAGAAATCAAGAATAAAACAATGCTCATTAAAGCATTGGTAAATTTCATAGATTACTTCTATTGTGGATCTAAAGAATTAAGCAATGCTTATCCAAGTTTTGCTAAATGGCATCGACTTCTATTCTGGAACTTAGGAATTAAACAATACTCATCAAAGCTTTGCTAAATAGCACAAACTTCTATTCTAGAAGTCAAGAATTAAACAATTTTCATCAAAGCATTGCTAAATTGCATAGACTACTTCTATTATGGAACTCATGAATTAAACAATACTCATGAAAGATTTGCTAAATAGCATAGACTTCTATTGTGGAACTGACGAATTAAACATTGCTCATCAAACCTCTGCTTCAATAGCATAGACTTCTATTGTGGATCTCGTGAATTAAACAATGTTCATCAACCCGTTGCTTAAATTGCGTAGACTTCTATTGTGAAACTTGAGAACAAACCAATGTTCGTCAAAGCTTTTCTAAATTGCATATATTTCTATTGTGGAACTCAAGAATTAAACAATCCTTATCCAACCTTTGCTTAAATTACATAGACTTCTATTGTGGAACTCAAAAATTAACCAATGTTCATCAAAGTTTGCTAAATTGCGTAGACTTCTATTTTGGAACTCACGAATTAAACATTGCTCATCAAACCTTTGCTTAAACTGCATAGACTACTATTGTGGAACTCAAGAATTAAACAGTGCCCATCAAAGCTTTGCTTAATTGCATAGAATACTTCTATTGTGGAACTCAAGAATTAAACAATTCTTATCAAAGCTTTGCTAAATTGTATAGACTTCTATTGTGTAACTCACGAATTAAACAATACCCATCAAAGCTTTGCTAAATTGGATACACTTCAAATGTGGATATGAAGAATTAAACAATGGTCGTCAAAGCTTTGGTAAATTTCATAGATTATATATACTGTGGAATTCAAGAACTAAGCAACGCTCATCAAAGCTTTGCTAAATTGCGTCGACTTCTATCGCGAAACACAAGAATTAAACAATACTCATCAACGCTTTGCTAAATTGCTTAGATATATATTGTAGTATTCAAGAATCAAAAAATGCTCATCAAATCTTTGCTAAATTGCAAAGACTACTTCTATTATGGAACTCTAAAATTAAAAAAAAATCTCATCAATGCTTTGATAAATTGCATAGACTTCTATTGTTAAACTCACGAATTAAACAACGCTAATCAAAGTTTTGCTAAATTACATAGACTTCTATTGTGGAACTCAAGAATTAAACAGTGCTCATAAAAGCTTTGTTAAATTGCATAGAATACTTCTATTGTGGAACTCAAGAACTAAACAATTCTTATCAGAGCTTTGCTAAATTGCATAGACTTCTATAATGGAACTCAAGAATTTAACAATGCTCATCAAAGTTTTGCTAAGTTACATAGACTTCAATTTTAGAAATCAAGAATAAAACAATGCTCATTAAAGCATTGGTAAATTTCATAGATTATTTCTATTGTGGATCTACAGAATTAAGCAATGCTTATCCAAGTTTTGCTAAATGGCATCGACTTCTATCCTGGAACTTAGGAATTAAACAATACTCATCAAAGCTTTGCTAAATAGCAGAGACTTCTATTCTCGAAGTCAAGAATTAAACAATTTTCATCAAAGCATTGCTAAATTGCATAGACTACTTCTATTATGGAACTCATGAATTAAACAATACTCATGAAAGATTTGCTAAATAGCATAGACTTCTATTGTGGAACTGACGAATTAAACATTGCTCATCAAACCTCTGCTTCAATAGCATAGACTTCTATTGTGGATCTCGTGAATTAAACAATGTTCATCAACCCGTTGCTTAAATTGCGTAGACTTCTATTGTGAAACTTGAGAACAAAGCAATGTTCGTCAAAGCTTTTCTAAATTGCATATATTTCTATTGTGGAACTCAAGAATTAAACAATCCTTATCCAACCTTTGCTTAAATTACATAGACTTCTATTGTGGAACTCAAAAATTAACCAATGTTCATCAAAGTTTGCTAAATTGCGTAGACTTCTATTTTGGAACTCACGAATTAAACATTGCTCATCAAACCTTTGCTTAAACTGCATAGACTACTATTGTGGAACTCAAGAATTAAACAGTGCTCATCAAAGCTTTGCTTAATTGCATAGAATACTTCTATTGTGGAACTCAAGAATTAAACAATTCTTATCAAAGCTTTGCTAAATTGTATAGACTTCTATTGTGGAACTCACGAATTAAACAATACCCATCAAAGCTTTGCTAAATTGGATACACTTCAAATGTGGATATGAAGAATTAAACAATGGTCGTCAAAGCTTTGGTAAATTTCATAGATTATATATACTGTGGAATTCAAGAACTAAGCAACGCTCATCAAAGCTTTGCTAAATTGCGTCGACTTCTATCGCGAAACACAAGAATTAAACAATACTCATCAACGCTTTGCTAAATTGCTTAGATATATATTGTAGTATTCAAGAATCAAAAAATGCTCATCAAATCTTTGCTAAATTGCAAAGACTACTTCTATTATGGAACTCTAAAATTAAAAAAAAATCTCATCAATGCTTTGATAAATTGCATAGACTTCTATTGTTACACTCACGAATTAAACAACGCTTATCAAAGTTTTGCTAAATTACATAGACTTCTATTGTGGAACTCAAGAATTAAACAGTGCTCATAAAAGCTTTGTTAAATTGCATAGAATACTTCTATTGTGCAACTCAAGAACTAAACAATTCTTATCAGAGCTTTGCTAAATTGCATAGACTTCTATAATGGAACTCAAGAATTTAACAATGCTCATCAAAGTTTTGCTAAGTTGCATAGACTTCAATTTTAGAAATCAAGAATAAAACAATGCTCATTAAAGCATTGGTAAATTTCATAGATTACTTCTATTGTGGATCTAAAGAATTAAGCAATGCTTATCCAAGTTTTGCTAAATGGCATCGACTTCTATTCTGGAACTTAGGAATTAAACAATACTCATCAAAGCTTTGCTAAATAGCACAGACTTCTATTCTAGAAGTCAAGACTTAAACAATTTTCATCAAAGCATTGCTAAATTGCATAGACTACTTCTATTATGGAACTCATGAATTAAACAATACTCATGAAAGATTTGCTAAATAGCATAGACTTCTATTGTGGAACTGACGAATTAAACATTGCTCATCAAACCTCTGCTTCAATAGCATAGACTTCTATTGTGGATCTCGTGAATTAAACAATGTTCATCAACCCGTTGCTTAAATTGCGTAGACTTCTATTGTGAAACTTGAGAACAAACCAATGTTCGTCAAAGCTTTTCTAAATTGCATATATTTCTACTGTGGAACTCAAGAATTAAACAATCCTCATCCAACCTTTGCTTAAATTACATAGACTTCTATTGTGGAACTCAAAAATTAACCAATGTTCATCAAAGTTTGCTAAATTGCGTAGACTTCTATTTTGGAACTCACGAATTAAACATTGCTCATCAAACCTTAAACTGCATAGACTACTGTTGTGGAACTCAAGAATTAAACAGTGCTCATCAAAGCTTTGCCTAATTGCATAGAATACTTCTATTGTGGAACTCAAGAATTAAACAATTCTTATAAAAGCTTTGCTAAATTGTATAGACTTCTATTGTGGAACTCAAGAATTAAACAATACCCATCAAAGCTTTGCTAAATTGGATACACTTCAAATGTGGATATGAAGAATTAAACAATGGTCGTCAAAGCTTTGGTAAATTTCATTGATTATATATACTGTGGAATTCAAGAACTAAGCAACGCTCATCAAAGCTTTGCTAAATTGCGTCGACTTCTATTGCGAAACACAAGAATTAAACAATACTCATCAACGCTTTGCTAAATTGCTTAGATATCTATTGTAGTATTCAAGAACCAAAAAATGCTCATCAAATCTTTGCTAAATTGCAAAGACTACTTCTATTATGGAACTTTAAAATTAAAAAAAATTCTCATCAATGCTTTGATAAATTGCATAGACTTCTATTGTTAAACTCACGAATTAAACAACGCTAATCAAAGTTTTGCTAAATTACATAGACTTCTATTGTGGAACTCAAGAATTAAACAGTGCTCATAAAAGCTTTGTTAAATTGCATATAATACTTCTATTGTGGAACTCAAGAACTAAACAATTCTTATCAGAGCTTTGCTAAATTGCATAGACTTCTATAATGGAACTCAAGAATTTAACAATGCTCATCAAAGTTTTGCTAAATTGCATAGACTTCAATTTTAGAAATCAAGAATAAAACAATGCTCATTAAAGCATTGGTAAATTTCATAGATTACTTCTATTGTGGATCTACAGAATTAAGCAATGCTTATCCAAGTTTAGCTAAATGGCATCGACTTCTATTCTGGAACTTAGGAATTAAACAATACTCATCAAAGCTTTGCTAAATAGCACAGACTTCTATTCTAGAAGTCAAGAATTAAACAATTTTCATCAAAGCATTGCTAAATTGCATAGACTACTTCTATTATGGAACTCATGAATTAAACAATACTCATGAAAGATTTGCTAAATAGCATAGACTTCTATTGTGGAACTGACGAATTAAACATTGCTCATCAAACCTCTGCTTCAATAGCATAGACTTCTATTGTGGATCTCGTGAATTAAACAATGTTCATCAACCCGTTGCTTAAATTGCGTAGACTTCTATTGTGAAACTTGAGAACAAACCAATGTTCGTCAAAGCTTTTCTAAATTGCATATATTTCTATTGTGGAACTCAAGAATTAAACAATCCTTATCCAACCTTTGCTTAAATTACATAGACTTCTATTGTGGAACTCAAAAATTAACCAATGTTCATCAAAGTTTGCTAAATTGCGTAGACTTCTATTTTGGAACTCACGAATTAAACATTGCTCATCAAACCTTTGCTTAAACTGCATAGACTACTATTGTGGAACTCAAGAATTAAACAGTGCTCATCAAAGCTTTGCTTAATTGCATAGAATACTTCTATTGTGGAACTCAAGAATTAAACAATTCTTATCAAAGCTTTGCTAAATTGTATAGACTTCTATTGTGGAACTCAAGAATTAAACAATACCCATCAAAGCTTTGCTAAATTGGATACACTTCAAATGTGGATATGAAGAATTAAACAATGGTCGTCAAAGCTTTGGTAAATTTCATAGATTATATCTACTGTGGAATTCAAGAACTAAGCAACGTTCATCAAAGCTTTGCTAAATTGCGTCGACTTCTATTGTGAAACACAAGAATTAAACAATACTCATCAACGCTTTGCTAAATTGCTTAGATATATATTGTAGTATTCAAGAATCAAAAAATGCTCATCAAATCTTTGCTAAATTGCAAAGACTACTTCTATTATGGAACTTTAAAATTAAAAAAAAATCTCATCAATGCTTTGATAAATTGCATAGACTTCTATTGTTACACTCACGAATTAAACAACGCTTATCAAAGTTTTGCTAAATTACATAGACTTCTATTGTCGAACTCAAGAATTAAACAGTGCTCATAAAAGCTTTGTTAAATTGCATAGAATACTTCTATTGTGGAACTCAAGAACTAAACAATTCTTATCAAAGCTTTGCTAAATTGCATAGACTTCTATAATGGAACTCAAGAATTTAACAATGCTCATCAAAGTTTTGCTAAATTGCATAGACTTCAATTTTAGAAATCAAAAATAAAACAATGCTCATTAAAGCATTGGTAAATTTCATAGATTACTTCTATTGTGGATCTACAGAATTAAGCAATGCTTATCCAAGTTTTGCTAAATGGCATCGACTTCTATTCTGGAACTTAGGAATTAAACAATACTCATCAAAGCTTTGCTAAATAGCACAGACTTCTATTCTAGAAGTCAAGAATTAAACAATTTTCATCAAAGCATTGCTAAATTGCATAGACTACTTCTATTATGGAACTCATGAATTAAACAATACTCATGAAAAATTTGCTAAATTGCATAGACTTCTATTGTGGAAATCAATAATAAAACAACGTTCATAAAAGCTATGTTAAATTTGATCGACTCCTATTGTGGAACTCAAGAATTAAACAACGCTCATCAAAGCTTTTCTAAATTCCATAGACTTCTATTGTGGAACTGACGAATTAAACATTGCTCATCAAACCTCTACTTCAATAACATAGACTTCTATTGTGGATCTCGTGAATTAAACAATGTTCATCAACCCGTTGCTTAAATTGCGTAGACTTCTATTGTGAAACTTGAGAACAAAGCAATGTTCGTCAAAGCTTTTCTAAATTGCATATATTTCTATTATGGAACTCAAGAATTAAACAATCCTTATCCAACCTTTGCTTAAATTACATAGACTTCTATTGTGGAACTCAAAAATTAACCAATGTTCATCAAAGTTTGCTAAATTGCGTAGACTTCTATTTTGGAACTCACGAATTAAACATTGCTCATCAAACCTTTGCTTAAACTGCATAGACTACTATTGTGGAACTCAAGAATTAAACAGTGCTCATCAAAGCTTTGCTTAATTGCATAGAATACTTCTATTGTGGAACTCAAGAATTAAACAATTCTTATAAAAGCTTTGCTAAATTGTATAGACTTCTATTGTGGAATTCAAGAACAAAGCTTTGCTAAATTGGATACACTTCAAATGTGGATATGAAGAATTAAACAATGGTCGTCAAAGCTTTGGTAAATTTCATAGATTATATCTACTGTGGAATTCAAGAACTAAGCAACGCTTATCAAAGCTTTGCTAAATTGCGTCGACTTCTATTGTGAAACACAAGAATTAAACAATACTCATCAACGCTTTGCTAAATTGCTTAGATATCTATTGTAGTATTCAAGAATCAAAAAATGCTCATCAAATCTTTGCTAAATTACAAAGACTACTTCTATTATGGAACTTTAAAATTAAAAAAAATTATCATCAATGCTTTGATAAATTGCATAGACTTCTATTGTTAAACTCACGAATTAAACAACGCTAATAAAAGTTTTGCTAAATTAATAGACTTCTATTGTGGAACTCAAGACTTAAACAGTGCTCATAAAAGCTTTGTTAAATTGCATAGAATACTTCTATTGTGGAACTCAAGAACTAAACAATTCTTATCAGAGCTTTGCTAAATTGCATAGACTTCTATAATGGAACTCAAGAATTTAACAATGCTCATCAAAGTTTTGCTAAATTGCATAGACTTCAATTTTAGAAATCAAGAATAAAACAATGCTCATTAAAGCATTGGTAAATTTCATAGATTACTTCTATTGTGGATCTACAGAATTAAGCAATGCTTATCCAAGTTTAGCTAAATGGCATCGACTTCTATTCTGGAACTTAGGAATTAAACAATACTCATCAAAGCTTTGCTAAATAGCAGAGACTTCTATTCTAGAAGTCAAGAATTAAACAATTTTCATCAAAGCATTGCTAAATTGCATAGACTACTTCTATTATGGAACTCATGAATTAAACATTACTCATGAAAGATTTGCTAAATAGCATAGACTTCTATTGTGGAAATCAATAATTAAACAGCGTTCATAAAAGCTTTGTTAAATTTGATCGACTTCTATTGTGGAACCCAAGAATTAAACAACGCTCATCAAAGCTTTTCTAAATTCCATAGACTTCTGTTGTGGAACTGACGAATTAAACATTGCTCATCAAACCTCTGCTTCAATAGCATAGACTTCTATTGTGGATCTCATGAATTAAACAATGTTCATCAACCCGTTGCTTAAATTGCGTAGACTTCTATTGTGAAACTTGAGAACAAAGCAATGTTCATCAAAGCTTTTCTAAATTGCATATATTTCTATTGTGGAACTCAAGAATTAAACAATCCTCATCCAACCTTTGCTTAAATTACATAGACTTCTATTGTGGAACTCAAAAATTAACCAATGTTCATCAAAGTTTGCTAAATTGCGTAGACTTCTATTTTGGAACTCACGAATTAAACATTGCTCATCAAACCTTTGCTTAAACTGCATAGACTACTATTGTGGAACTCAAGAATTAAACAGTGCTCATCAAAGCTTTGCTTAATTGCATAGAATACTTCTATTGTGGAACTCAAGAATTAAACAATTCTTATCAAAGCTTTGCTAAATTGTATAGACTTCTATTGTGGAACTCAAGAATTAAACAATACCCATCAAAGCTTTGCTAAATTGGATACACTTCAAATGTGGATATGAAGAATTAAACAATGGTCGTCAAAGCTTTGGTAAATTTCATAGATTATATCTACTGTGGAATTCAAGAACTAAGCAACGTTCATCAAAGCTTTGCTAAATTGCGTCGACTTCTATTGCGAAACACAAGAATTAAACAATACTCATCAACGCTTTGCTAAATTGCTTAGATATATATTGTAGTATTCAAGAATCAAAAAATGCTCATCAAATCTTTGCTAAATTGCAAAGACTACTTCTATTATGGAACTTTAAAATTAAAAAAAAATCTCATCAATGCTTTGATAAATTGCATAGACTTCTATTGTTACACTCACGAATTAAACAACGCTTATCAAAGTTTTGCTAAATTACATAGACTTCTATTGTGGAACTCAAGAATTAAACAGTGCTCATAAAAGCTTTGTTAAATTGCATAGAATACTTCTATTGTGGAACTCAAGAACTAAACAATTCTTATCAGAGCTTTGCTAAATTGCATAGACTTCTATAATGGAACTCAAGAATTTAACAATGCTCATCAAAGTTTTGCTAAATTGCATAGACTTCAATTTTAGAAATCAAAAATAAAACAATGCTCATTAAAGCATTGGTAAATTTCATAGATTACTTCTATTGTGGATCTACAGAATTAAGCAATGCTTATCCAAGTTTTGCTAAATGGCATCGACTTCTATTCTGGAACTTAGGAATTAAACAATACTCATCAAAGCTTTGCTAAATAGCACAGACTTCTATTCTAGAAGTCAAGAATTAAACAATTTTCATCAAAGCATTGCTAAATTGCATAGACTACTTCTATTATGGAACTCATGAATTAAACAATACTCATGAAAAATTTGCTAAATTGCATAGACTTCTATTGTGGAAATCAATAATAAAACAACGTTCATAAAAGCTATGTTAAATTTGATCGACTCCTATTGTGGAACTCAAGAATTAAACAACGCTCATCAAAGCTTTTCTAAATTCCATAGACTTCTATTGTGGAACTGACGAATTAAACATTGCTCATCAAACCTCTGCTTCAATAACATAGACTTCTATTGTGGATCTCGTGAATTAAACAATGTTCATCAACCCGTTGCTTAAATTGCGTAGACTTCTATTGTGAAACTTGAGAACAAAGCAATGTTCGTCAAAGCTTTTCTAAATTGCATATATTTCTATTATGGAACTCAAGAATTAAACAATCCTTATCCAACCTTTGCTTAAATTACATAGACTTCTATTGTGGAACTCAAAAATTAACCAATGTTCATCAAAGTTTGCTAAATTGCGTAGACTTCTATTTTGGAACTCACGAATTAAACATTGCTCATCAAACCTTTGCTTAAACTGCATAGACTACTATTGTGGAACTCAAGAATTAAACAGTGCTCATCAAAGCTTTGCTTAATTGCATAGAATACTTCTATTGTGGAACTCAAGAATTAAACAATTCTTATAAAAGCTTTGCTAAATTGTATAGACTTCTATTGTGGAATTCAAGAACAAAGCTTTGCTAAATTGGATACACTTCAAATGTGGATATGAAGAATTAAACAATGGTCGTCAAAGCTTTGGTAAATTTCATAGATTATATCTACTGTGGAATTCAAGAACTAAGCAACGCTCATCAAAGCTTTGCTAAATTGCGTCGACTTCTATTGTGAAACACAAGAATTAAACAATACTCATCAACGCTTTGCTAAATTGCTTAGATATCTATTGTAGTATTCAAGAATCAAAAAATGCTCATCAAATCTTTGCTAAATTACAAAGACTACTTCTATTATGGAACTTTAAAATTAAAAAAAATTATCATCAATGCTTTGATAAATTGCATAGACTTCTATTGTTAAACTCACGAATTAAACAACGCTAATCAAAGTTTTGCTAAATTAATAGACTTCTATTGTGGAACTCAAGACTTAAACAGTGCTCATAAAAGCTTTGTTAAATTGCATAGAATACTTCTATTGTGGAACTCAAGAACTAAACAATTCTTATCAGAGCTTTGCTAAATTGCATAGACTTCTATAATGGAACTCAAGAATTTAACAATGCTCATCAAAGTTTTGCTAAATTGCATAGACTTCAATTTTAGAAATCAAGAATAAAACAATGCTCATTAAAGCATTGGTAAATTTCATAGATTACTTCTATTGTGGATCTACAGAATTAAGCAATGCTTATCCAAGTTTAGCTAAATGGCATCGACTTCTATTCTGGAACTTAGGAATTAAACAATACTCATCAAAGCTTTGCTAAATAGCAGAGACTTCTATTCTAGAAGTCAAGAATTAAACAATTTTCATCAAAGCATTGCTAAATTGCATAGACTACTTCTATTATGGAACTCATGAATTAAACATTACTCATGAAAGATTTGCTAAATAGCATAGACTTCTATTGTGGAAATCAATAATTAAACAGCGTTCATAAAAGCTTTGTTAAATTTGATCGACTTCTATTGTGGAACTCAAGAATTAAACAACGCTCATCAAAGCTTTTCTAAATTCCATAGACTTCTGTTGTGGAACTGACGAATTAAACATTGCTCATCAAACCTCTGCTTCAATAGCATAGACTTCTATTGTGGATCTCATGAATTAAACAATGTTCATCAACCCGTTGCTTAAATTGCGTAGACTTCTATTGTGAAACTTGAGAACAAAGCAATGTTCATCAAAGCTTTTCTAAATTGCATATATTTCTATTGTGGAACTCAAGAATTAAACAATCCTCATCCAACCTTTGCTTAAATTACATAGACTTCTATTGTGGAACTCAAAAATTAACCAATGTTCATCAAAGTTTGCTAAATTGCGTAGACTTCTATTTTGGAACTCACGAATTAAACATTGCTCATCAAACCTTTGCTTAAACTGCATAGACTACTATTGTGGAACTCAAGAATTAAACAGTGCTCATCAAAGCTTTGCTTAATTGCATAGAATACTTCTATTGTGGAACTCAAGAATTAAACAATTCTTATCAAAGCTTTGCTAAATTGTATAGACTTCTATTGTGGAACTCAAGAATTAAACAATACCCATCAAAGCTTTGCTAAATTGGATACACTTCAAATGTGGATATGAAGAATTAAACAATGGTCGTCAAAGCTTTGGTAAATTTCATAGATTATATCTACTGTGGAATTCAAGAACTAAGCAACGTTCATCAAAGCTTTGCTAAATTGCGTCGACTTCTATTGCGAAACACAAGAATTAAACAATACTCATCAACGCTTTGCTAAATTGCTTAGATATATATTGTAGTATTCAAGAATCAAAAAATGCTCATCAAATCTTTGCTAAATTGCAAAGACTACTTCTATTATGGAACTTTAAAATTAAAAAAAAATCTCATCAATGCTTTGATAAATTGCATAGACTTCTATTGTTACACTCACGAATTAAACAACGCTTATCAAAGTTTTGCTAAATTACATAGACTTCTATTGTGGAACTCAAGAATTAAACAGTGCTCATAAAAGCTTTGTTAAATTGCATAGAATACTTCTATTGTGGAACTCAAGAACTAAACAATTCTTATCAGAGCTTTGCTAAATTGCATAGACTTCTATAATGGAACTCAAGAATTTAACAATGCTCATCAAAGTTTTGCTAAATTGCATAGACTTCAATTTTAGAAATCAAAAATAAAACAATGCTCATTAAAGCATTGGTAAATTTCATAGATTACTTCTATTGTGGATCTACAGAATTAAGCAATGCTTATCCAAGTTTTGCTAAATGGCATCGACTTCTATTCTGGAACTTAGGAATTAAACAATACTCATCAAAGCTTTGCTAAATAGCACAGACTTCTATTCTAGAAGTCAAGAATTAAACAATTTTCATCAAAGCATTGCTAAATTGCATAGACTACTTCTATTATGGAACTCATGAATTAAACAATACTCATGAAAAATTTGCTAAATTGCATAGACTTCTATTGTGGAAATCAATAATTAAACAACGTTCATAAAAGCTATGTTAAATTTGATCGACTCCTATTGTGGAACTCAAGAATTAAACAACGCTCATCAAAGCTTTTCTAAATTCCATAGACTTCTATTGTGGAACTGACGAATTAAACATTGCTCATCAAACCTCTGCTTCAATAACATAGACTTCTATTGTGGATCTCGTGAATTAAACAATGTTCATCAACCCGTTGCTTAAATTGCGTAGACTTCTATTGTGAAACTTGAGAACAAAGCAATGTTCGTCAAAGCTTTTCTAAATTGCATATATTTCTATTGTGGAACTCAAGAATTAAACAATCCTTATCCAACCTTTGCTTAAATTACATAGACTTCTATTGTGGAACTCAAAAATTAACCAATGTTCATCAAAGTTTGCTAAATTGCGTAGACTTCTATTTTGGAACTCACGAATTAAACATTGCTCATCAAACCTTTGCTTAAACTGCATAGACTACTATTGTGGAACTCAAGAATTAAACAGTGCTCATCAAAGCTTTGCTTAATTGCATAGAATACTTCTATTGTGGAACTCAAGAATTAAACAATTCTTACAAAAGCTTTGCTAAATTGTATAGACTTCTATTGTGGAATTCAAGAACAAAGCTTTGCTAAATTGGATACACTTCAAATGTGGATATGAAGAATTAAACAATGGTCGTCAAAGCTTTGGTAAATTTCATAGATTATATCTACTGTGGAATTCAAGAACTAAGCAACGCTCATCAAAGCTTTGCTAAATTGCGTCGACTTCTATTGCGAAACACAAGAATTAAACAATACTCATCAACGCTTTGCTAAATTGCTTAGATATATATTGTAGTATTCAAGAATCAAAAAATGCTCATCAAATCTTTGCTAAATTGCAAAGACTACTTCTATTATGGAACTCTAAAATTAAAAAAAAATCTCATCAATGCTTTGATAAATATCATAGACTTCTATTGTTACACTCACGAATTAAACAACGCTTATCAAAGTTTTGCTAAATTACATAGACTTCTATTGTGGAACTCAAGAATTAAACAGTGCTCATAAAAGCTTTGTTAAATTGCATAGAATACTTCTATTGTGCAACTCAAGAACTAAACAATTCTTATCAGAGCTTTGCTAAATTGCATAGACTTCTATAATGGAACTCAAGAATTTAACAATGCTCATCAAAGTTTTGCTAAGTTGCATAGACTTCAATTTTAGAAATCAAGAATAAAACAATGCTCATTAAAGCATTGGTAAATTTTATAGATTACTTCTATTGTGGATCTACAGAATTAAGCAATGCTTATCCAAGTTTAGCTAAATGGCATCGACTTCTATTCTGGAACTTAGGAATTAAACAATACTCATCAAAGCTTTGCTAAATAGCAGAGACTTCTATTCTAGAAGTCAAGAATTAAACAATTTTCATCAAAGCATTGCTAAATTGCATAGACTACTTCTATTATGGAACTCATGAATTAAACAATACTCATGAAAGATTTGCTAAATAGCATAGACTTCTATTGTGGAAATCAATAATTAAACAGCGTTCATAAAAGCTTTGTTAAATTTGATCGACTTCTATTGTGGAACTCAAGAATTAAACAACGCTCATCAAAGCTTTTCTAAATTCCATAGACTTCTGTTGTGGAACTGACGAATTAAACATTGCTCATCAAACCTCTGCTTCAATAGCATAGACTTCTATTGTGGATCTCGTGAATTAAACAATGTTCATCAACCCGTTGCTTAAATTGCGTAGACTTCTATTGTGAAACTTGAGAACAAAGCAATGTTCATCAAAGCTTTTCTAAATTGCATATATTTCTATTGTGGAACTCAAGAATTAAACAATCCTCATCCAACCTTTGCTTAAATTACATAGACTTCTATTGTGGAACTCAAAAATTAACCAATGTTCATCAAAGTTTGCTAAATTGCGTAGACTTCTATTTTGGAACTCACGAATTAAACATTGCTCATCAAACCTTTGCTTAAACTGCATAGACTACTATTGTGGAACTAAAGAATTAAACAGTGCTCATCAAAGCTTTGCTTAATTGCATAGAATACTTCTATTGTGGAACTCAAGAATTAAACAATTCTTATCAAAGCTTTGCTAAATTGTATAGACTTCTATTGTGGAACTCAAGAATTAAACAATACCCATCAAAGCTTTGCTAAATTGGATACACTTCAAATGTGGATATGAAGAATTAAACAATGGTCGTCAAAGCTTTGGTAAATTTCATAGATTATATCTACTGTGGAATTCAAGAACTAAGCAACGCTCATCAAAGCTTTGCTAAATTGCGTCGACTTCTATTGCGAAACACAAGAATTAAACAATACTCATCATAGCTTTGCTAAATTGCTTAGATATATATTGTAGTATTCAAGAATCAAAAAATGCTCATCAAATCTTTGCTAAATTGCAAAGACTACTTCTATTATGGAACTCTAAAATTAAAAAAAAATCTCATCAATGCTTTGATAAATATCATAGACTTCTATTGTTACACTCACGAATTAAACAACGCTTATCAAAGTTTTGCTAAATTACATAGACTTCTATTGTGGAACTCAAGAATTAAACAGTGCTCATAAAAGCTTTGTTAAATTGCATAGAATACTTCTATTGTGCAACTCAAGAACTAAACAATTCTTATCAGAGCTTTGCTAAATTGCATAGACTTCTATAATGGAACTCAAGAATTTAACAATGCTCATCAAAGTTTTGCTAAGTTGCATAGACTTCAATTTTAGAAATCAAGAATAAAACAATGCTCATTAAAGCATTGGTAAATTTCATAGATTACTTCTATTGTGGATCTAAATAATTAAGCAATGCTTATCCAAGTTTTGCTAAATGGCATCGACTTCTATTCTGGAACTTAGGAATTAAACAATACTCATCAAAGCTTTGCTAAATAGCAGAGACTTCTATTCTAGAAGTCAAGAATTAAACAATTTTCATCAAAGCATTGCTAAATTGCATAGACTACTTCTATTATGGAACTCATGAATTAAACAATACTCATGAAAGATTTGCTAAATAGCATAGACTTCTATTGTGGAAATCAATAATTAAACAGCGTTCATAAAAGCTTTGTTAAATTTGATCGACTTCTATTGTGGAACTCAAGAATTAAACAACACTCATCAAAGCTTTTCTAAATTCCATAGACTTCTATTGTGGAACTGACGAATTAAACATTGCTCATCAAACCTCTGCTTCAATAGCATAGACTTCTATTGTGGATCTCGTGAATTAAACAATGTTCATCAACCCGTTGCTTAAATTGCGAAGACTTCTATTGTGAAACTTGAGAACAAAGCAGTGTTCGTCAAATCTTTTCTAAATTGCATATATTTCTATTGTGGAACTCAAGAATTAAACAATCCTCATCCAACCTTTGCTTAAATTACATAGACTTCTATTGTGGAACTCAAAAATTAACCAATGTTCATCAAAGTTTGCTAAATTGCGTAGACTTCTATTTTGGAACTCACGAATTAAACATTGCTCATCAAACCTTTGCTTAAACTGCATAGACTACTATTGTGGAACTCAAGAATTAAACAGTGCTCATCAAAGCTTTGCCTAATTGCATAGAATACTTCTATTGTGGAACTCAAGAATTAAACAATTCTTATAAAAGCTTTGCTAAATTGTATAGACTTCTATTGTGGAACTCAAGAATTAAACAATACCCATCAAAGCTTTGCTAAATTGGATACACTTCAAATGTGGATATGAAGAATTAAACAATGGTCGTCAAAGCTTTGGTAAATTTCATAGATTATATCTACTGTGGAATTCAAGAACTAAGCAACGCTCATCAAAGCTTTGCTAAATTGCGTCGACTTCTATTGGGAAACACAAGAATTAAACAATACTCATCAACGCTTTGCTAAATTGCTTAGATATCTATTGTAGTATTCAAGAATCAAAAAATGCTCATCAAATCTTTGCTAAATTGCAAAGACTACTTCTATTATGGAACTTTAAAATTAAAAAAAATCTCATCAATGCTTTGATAAATTGCATAGACTTCTATTGTTACACTCACGAATTAAACAACGCTAATCAAAGTTTTGCTAAATTACATAGACTTCTATTGTGGAACTCAAGAATTAAACAGTGCTCATAAAAGCTTTGTTAAATTGCATAGAATACTTCTATTGTGGAACTCAAGAACTAAACAATTCTTATCAGAGCTTTGCTAAATTGCATAGACTTCTATAATGGAACTCAAGAATTTAACAATGCTCATCAAAGTTTTGCTAAGTTGCATAGACTTCAATTTTAGAAATCAAGAATAAAACAATGCTCATTAAAGCATTGGTAAATTTCATAGATTACTTCTATTGTGGATCTAAAGAATTAAGCAATGCTTATCCAAGTTTTGCTAAATGGCATCGACTTCTATTCTGGAACTTAGGAATTAAACAATACTCATCAAAGCTTTGCTAAATAGCAGAGACTTCTATTCTAGAAGTCAAGAATTAAACAATTTTCATCAAAGCATTGCTAAATTGCATAGACTACTTCTATTATGGAACTCATGAATTAAACAATACTCATGAAAGATTTGCTAAATAGCATAGACTTCTATTGTGGAAATCAATAATTAAACAGCGTTCATAAAAGCTTTGTTAAATTTGATCGACTTCTATTGTGGAACTCAAGAATTAAACAACGCTCATCAAAGCTTTTCTAAATTCCATAGACTTCTATTGTGGAACTGACGAATTAAACATTGCTCATCAAACCTCTGCTTCAATAGCATAGACTTCTATTGTGGATCTCGTGAATTAAACAATGTTCATCAACCCGTTGCTTAAATTGCGAAGACTTCTATTGTGAAACTTGAGAACAAAGCAATGTTCGTCAAAGCTTTTCTAAATTGCATATATTTCTATTGTGGAACTCAAGAATTAAACAATCCTCATCCAACCTTTGCTTAAATTACATAGACTTCTATTGTGGAACTCAAAAATTAACCAATGTTCATCAAAGTTTGCTAAATTGCGTAGACTTCTATTTTGGAACTCACGAATTAAACATTGCTCATCAAACCTTTGCTTAAACTGCATAGACTACTATTGTGGAACTCAAGAATTAAACAGTGCTCATCAAAGCTTTGCCTAATTGCATAGAATACTTCTATTGTGGAACTCAAGAATTAAACAATTCTTATAAAAGCTTTGCTAAATTGTATAGACTTCTATTGTGGAACTCAAGAATTAAACAATACCCATCAAAGCTTTGCTAAATTGGATACACTTCAAATGTGGATATGAAGAATTAAACAATGGTCGTCAAAGCTTTGGTAAATTTCATAGATTATATCTACTGTGGAATTCAAGAACTAAGCAACGCTCATCAAAGCTTTGCTAAATTGCGTCGACTTCTATTGTGAAACACAAGAATTAAACAATACTCATCAACGCTTTGCTAAATTGCTTAGATATCTATTGTAGTATTCAAGAATCAAAAAATGCTCATCAAATCTTTGCTAAATTGCAAAGACTACTTCTATTATGGAACTTTAAAATTAAAAAAATTCTCATCAATGCTTTGATAAATTGCATAGACTTCTATTGTTAAACTCACGAATTAAACAACGCTAATCAAAGTTTTGCTAAATTACATAGACTTCTATTGTGGAACTCAAGAATTAAACAGTGCTCATAAAAGCTTTGTTAAATTGCATAGAATACTTCTATTGTGGAACTCAAGAACTAAACAATTCTTATCAGAGCTTTGCTAAATTGCATAGACTTCTATAATGGAACTCAAGAATTTAACAATGCTCATCAAAGTTTTGCTAAATTGCATAGACTTCAATTTTAGAAATCAAGAATAAAACAATGCTCATTAAAGCATTGGTAAATTTCATAGATTACTTCTATTGTGGATCTACAGAATTAAGCAATGCTTATCCAAGTTTAGCTAAATGGCATCGACTTCTATTCTGGAACTTAGGAATTAAACAATACTCATCAAAGCTTTGCTAAATAGCAGAGACTTCTATTCTAGAAGTCAAGAATTAAACAATTTTCATCAAAGCATTGCTAAATTGCATAGACTACTTCTATTATGGAACTCATGAATTAAACAATACTCATGAAAGATTTGCTAAATAGCATAGACTTCTATTTTGGAAATCAATAATTAAACAGCGTTCATAAAAGCTTTGTTAAATTTGATCGACTTCTATTGTGGAACTCAAGAATTAAACAACGCTCATCAAAGGTTTTTCTAAATTCCATAGACTTCTATTGTGGAACTGACGAATTAAACATTGCTCATCAAACCTCTGCTTCAATAGCATAGACTTCTATTGTGGATCTCGTGAATTAAACAATGTTCATCAACCCGTTGCTTAAATTGCGTAGACTTCTATTGTGAAACTTGAGAACAAAGCAATGTTCATCAAAGCTTTTCTAAATTGCATATATTTCTATTGTGGAACTCAAGAATTAAACAATCCTCATCCAACCTTTGCTTAAATTACATAGACTTCTATTGTGGAAATCAAAAATTAACCAAAGTTCATCAAAGTTTGGTAAATTGCGTAGACTTCTATTTTGGAACTCACGAATTAAACATTGCTCATCAAACCTTTGCTTAAACTGCATAGACTACTATTGTGGAACTCAAGAATTAAACAGTGCTCATCAAAGCTTTGCTTAATTGCATAGAATACTTCTATTGTGGAACTCAAGAATTAAACAATTCTTATCAAAGCTTTGCTAAATTGTATAGACTTCTATTGTGGAACTCAAGAATTAAACAATACCCATCAAAGCTTTGCTAAATTGGATACACTTCAAATGTGGATATGAAGAATTAAACAATGGTCGTCAAAGCTTTGGTAAATTTCATAGATTATATCTACTGTGGAATTCAAGAACTAAGCAACGCTCATCAAAGCTTTGCTAAATTGCGTCGACTTCTATTGCGAAACACAAGAATTAAACAATAGTCATCAACGCTTTGCTAAATTGCTTAGATATATATTGTAGTATTCAAGAATCAAAAAATGCTCATCAAATCTTTGCTAAATCGCAAAGACTACTTCTATTATGGAACTTTAAAATTAAAAAAAAAATCTCATCAATGCTTTGATAAATTGCATAGACTTCTATTGTTACACTCACGAATTAAACAACGCTTATCAAAGTTTTGCTAAATTACATAGACTTCTATTGTGGAACTCAAGAATTAAACAGTGCTCATAAAAGCTTTGTTAAATTGCATAGAATACTTCTATTGTGGAACTCAAGAACTAAACAATTCTTATCAGAGTTTTGCTAAATTGCATAGACTTCTATAATGGAACTCAATAATTTAACAATGCTCATCAAAGTTTTGCTAAATTGCATAGACTTCAATTTTAGAAATCAAGAAAAAAACAATGCTCATTAAAGCATTGGTGAATTTCATAGATTACTTCTATTGTGGATCTACAGAATTAAGCAATGCTTATCCAAGTTTTGCTAAATGGCATCGACTTCTATTCTGGAACTTAGGAATTAAACAATACTCATCAAAGCTTTGCTAAATAGCACAGACTTCTATTCTAGAAGTCAAGAATTAAACAATTTTCATCAAAGCATTGCTAAATTGCATAGACTACTTCTATTATGGAACTCATGAATTAAACAATACTCATGAAAGATTTGCTAAATAGCATAGACTTCTATTGTGGAAATCAATAATTAAACAGCGTTCATAAAAGCTTTGTTAAATTTGATCGACTTCTATTGTGGAACTCAAGAATTAAACAACGCTCATCAAAGCTTTTCTAAATTCCATAGACTTCTATTGTGGAACTGACGAATTAAACATTGCTCATCAAACCTCTGCTTCAATAGCATAGACTTCTATTGTGGATCTCGTGAATTAAACAATGTTCATCAACCCGTTGCTTAAATTGCGAAGACTTCTATTGTGAAACTTGAGAACAAAGCAATGTTCGTCAAAGCTTTTCTAAATTGCATATATTTCTATTGTGGAACTCAAGAATTAAACAATCCTCATCCAACCTTTGCTTAAATTACATAGACTTCTATTGTGGAACTCAAAAATTAACCAATGTTCATCAAAGTTTGCTAAATTGCGTAGACTTCTATTTTGGAACTCACGAATTAAACATTGCTCATCAAACCTTTGCTTAAACTGCATAGACTACTATTGTGGAACTCAAGAATTAAACTGTGCTCATCAAAGCTTTGCCTAATTGCATAGAATACTTCTATCGTGGAACTCAAGAATTAAACAATTCTTATAAAAGCTTTGCTAAATTGTATAGACTTCTATTGTGGAACTCAAGAATTAAACAATACCCATCAAAGCTTTGCTAAATTGGATACACTTCAAATGTGGATATGAAGAATTAAACAATGGTCGTCAAAGCTTTGGTAAATTTCATAGATTATATCTACTGTGGAATTCAAGAACTAAGCAACGCTCATCAAAGCTTTGCTAAATTGCGTCGACTTCTATTGTGAAACACAAGAATTAAACAATACTCATCAACGCTTTGCTAAATTGCTTAGATATCTATTGTACTATTCAAGAATCAAAAAATGCTCATCAAATCTTTGCTAAATTGCAAAGACTACTTCTATTATGGAACTTTAAAATTAAAAAAATTCTCATCAATGCTTTGATAAATTGCATAGACTTCTATTGTTAAACTCACGAATTAAACAACGCTAATCAAAGTTTTGCTAAATTACATAGACTTCTATTGTGGAACTCAAGAATTAAACAGTGCTCATAAAAGCTTTGTTAAATTGCATAGAATACTTCTATTGTGGAACTCAAGAACTAAACAATTCTTATCAGAGCTTTGCTAAATTGCATAGACTTCTATAATGGAACTCAAGAATTTAACAATGCTCATCAAAGTTTTGCTAAATTGCATAGACTTCAATTTTAGAAATCAAGAATGAAACAATGCTCATTAAAGCATTGGTAAATTTCATAGATTACTTCTATTGTGGATCTACAGAATTAAGCAATGCTTATCCAAGTTTAGCTAAATGGCATCGACTTCTATTCTGGAACTTAGGAATTAAACAATACTCATCAAAGCTTTGCTAAATAGCACAGACTTCTATTCTAGAAGTCAAGAATTAAACAATTTTCATCAAAGCATTGCTAAATTGCATAGACTACTTCTATTATGGAACTCATGAATTAAACAATACTCATGAAAGATTTGCTAAATAGCATAGACTTCTATTGTGGAAATCAATAATTAAACAGCGTTCATAAAAGCTTTGTTAAATTTGATCGACTTCTATTGTGGAACTCAAGAATTAAACAACGCTCATCAAAGCTTTTCTAAATTCCATAGACTTCTATTGTGGAACTGACGAATTAAACATTGCTCATCAAACCTCTGCTTCAATAGCATAGACTTCTATTGTGGATCTCGTGAATTAAACAATGTTCATCAACCCGTTGCTTAAATTGCGAAGACTTCTATTGTGAAACTTGAGAACAAAGCAATGTTCGTCAAAGCTTTTCTAAATTGCATATATTTCTATTGTGGAACTCAAGAATTAAACAATCCTCATCCAACCTTTGCTTAAATTACATAGACTTCTATTGTGGAACTCAAAAATTAACCAATGTTCATCAAAGTTTGCTAAATTGCGTAGACTTCTATTTTGGAACTCACGAATTAAACATTGCTCATCAAACCTTTGCTTAAACTGCATAGACTACTATTGTGGAACTCAAGAATTAAACTGTGCTCATCAAAGCTTTGCCTAATTGCATAGAATACTTCTATTGTGGAACTCAAGAATTAAACAATTCTTATAAAAGCTTTGCTAAATTGTATAGACTTCTATTGTGGAACTCAAGAATTAAACAATACCCATCAAAGCTTTGCTAAATTGGATACACTTCAAATGTGGATATGAAGAATTAAACAATGGTCGTCAAAGCTTTGGTAAATTTCATAGATTATATCTACTGTGGAATTCAAGAACTAAGCAACGCTCATCAAAGCTTTGCTAAATTGCGTCGACTTCTATTGTGAAACACAAGAATTAAACAATACTCATCAACGCTTTGCTAAATTGCTTAGATATCTATTGTACTATTCAAGAATCAAAAAATGCTCATCAAATCTTTGCTAAATTGCAAAGACTACTTCTATTATGGAACTTTAAAATTAAAAAAATTCTCATCAATGCTTTGATAAATTGCATAGACTTCTATTGTTAAACTCACGAATTAAACAACGCTAATCAAAGTTTTGCTAAATTACATAGACTTCTATTGTGGAACTCAAGAATTAAACAGTGCTCATAAAAGCTTTGTTAAATTGCATAGAATACTTCTATTGTGGAACTCAAGAACTAAACAATTCTTATCAGAGCTTTGCTAAATTGCATAGACTTCTATAATGGAACTCAAGAATTTAACAATGCTCATCAAAGTTTTGCTAAATTGCATAGACTTCAATTTTAGAAATCAAGAATAAAACAATGCTCATTAAAGCATTGGTAAATTTCATAGATTACTTCTATTGTGGATCTACAGAATTAAGCAATGCTTATCCAAGTTTAGCTAAATGGCATCGACTTCTATTCTGGAACTTAGGAATTAAACAATACTCATCAAAGCTTTGCTAAATAGCACAGACTTCTATTCTAGAAGTCAAGAATTAAACAATTTTCATCAAAGCATTGCTAAATTGCATAGACTACTTCTATTATGGAACTCATGAATTAAACAATACTCATGAAAGATTTGCTAAATAGCATAGACTTCTATTGTGGAAATCAATAATTAAACAGCGTTCATAAAAGCTTTGTTAAATTTGATCGACTTCTATTGTGGAACTCAAGAATTAAACAACGCTCATCAAAGCTTTTCTAAATTCCATAGACTTCTATTGTGGAACTGACGAATTAAACATTGCTCATCAAACCTCTGCTTCAATAGCATAGACTTCTATTGTGGATCTCGTGAATTAAACAATGTTCATCAACCCGTTGCTTAAATTGCGTAGACTTCTATTGTGAAACTTGAGAACAAAGCAATGTTCGTCAAAGCTTTTCTAAATTGCATATATTTCTATTGTGGAACTCAAGAATTAAACAATCCTCATCCAACCTTTGCTTAAATTACATAGACTTCTATTGTGGAAATCAAAAATTAACCAATGTTCATCAAAGTTTGCTAAATTGCGTAGACTTCTATTTTGGAACTCACGAATTAAACATTGCTCATCAAACCTTTGCTTAAACTGCATAGACTACTATTGTGGAACTCAAGAATTAAACAGTGCTCATCAAAGCTTTGCTTAATTGCATAGAATACTTCTATTGTGGAACTCAAGAATTAAACAATTCTTATCAAAGCTTTGCTAAATTGTATAGACTTCTATTGTGGAACTCAAAAATTAAACAATACCCATCAAAGCTTTGCTAAATTGGATACACTTCAAATGTGGATATGAAGAATTAAACAATGGTCGTCAAAGCTTTGGTAAATTTCATAGATTATATCTACTGTGGAATTCAAGAACTAAGCAACGCTCATCAAAGCTTTGCTAAATTGCGTCGACTTCTATTGCGAAACACAAGAATTAAACAATACTCATCAACGCTTTGCTAAATTGCTTAGATATATATTGTAGTATTCAAGAATCAAAAAATGCTCATCAAATCTTTGCTAAATTGCAAAGACTACTTCTATTATGGAACATTAAAATTAAAAAAAAATCTCATCAATGCTTTGATAAATTGCATAGACTTCTATTGTTACACTCACGAATTAAACAACGCTTATCAAAGTTTTGCTAAATTACATAGACTTCTATTGTGGAACTCAAGAATTAAACAGTGCTCATAAAAGCTTTGTTAAATTGCATAGAATACTTCTACTGTGGAACTCTAGAACTAAACAATTCTTATCAGAGCTTTGCTAAATTGCATAGACTTCTATAATGGAACTCAAGAATTTAACAATGCTCATCAAAGTTTTGCTAAATTGCATAGACTTCCATTTTAGAAATCAAGAATAAAACAATGCTCATTAAAGCATTGGTAAATTTCATAGATTACTTCTATTGTGGATCTACAGAATTAAGCAATGCTTATCCAAGTTTTGCTAAATGGCATCGACTTCTATTCTGGAACTTAGGAATTAAACAATACTCATCAAAGCTTTGCTAAATAGCACAGACTTCTATTCTAGAATTCAAGAATTAAACAATTTTCATCAAAGCATTGCTAAATTGCATAGACTACTTCTATTATGGAACTCATGAATTAAACAATACTCATGAAAAATTTGCTAAATTGCATAGACTTCTATTATGGAAATCAATAATTAAACAGCGTTCATAAAAGCTATGTTAAATTTGATCGACTCCTATTGTGGAACTTAAGAATTAAACAACGCTCATCAAAGCTTTTCTAAATTCCATAGACTTCTATTGTGGAACTGACGAATTAAACATTGCTCATCAAACCTCTGCTTCAATAACATAGACTTCTATTGTGGATCTCGTGAATTAAACAATGTTCATCAACCCGTTGCTTAAATTGCGTAGACTTCTATTGTGAAACTTGAGAACAAAGCAATGTTCGTCAAAGCTTTTCTAAATTGCATATATTTCTATTGTGGAACTCAACAATTAAACAATCCTCATCCAACCTTTGCTTAAATTACATAGACTTCTATTGTGGAACTCAAAAATTAAACAATACCCATCAAAGCTTTGCTAAATTGGATACACTTCAAATGTGGATATGAAGAATTAAACAATGGTCGTCAAAGCTTTGGTAAATTTCATAGATTATATCTACTGTGGAATTCAAGAACTAAGCAACGCTCATCAAAGCTTTGCTAAATTGCGTCGACTTCTATTGCGAAACACAAGAATTAAACAATACTCATCAACGCTTTGCTAAATTGCTTAGATATATATTGTAGTATTCAAGAATCAAAAAATGCTCATCAAATCTTTGCTAAATTGCAAAGACTACTTCTATTATGGAACATTAAAATTAAAAAAAAATCTCATCAATGCTTTGATAAATTGCATAGACTTCTATTGTTACACTCACGAATTAAACAACGCTTATCAAAGTTTTGCTAAATTACATAGACTTCTATTGTGGAACTCAAGAATTAAACAGTGCTCATAAAAGCTTTGTTAAATTGCATAGAATACTTCTACTGTGGAACTCTAGAACTAAACAATTCTTATCAGAGCTTTGCTAAATTGCATAGACTTCTATAATGGAACTCAAGAATTTAACAATGCTCATCAAAGTTTTGCTAAATTGCATAGACTTCCATTTTAGAAATCAAGAATAAAACAATGCTCATTAAAGCATTGGTAAATTTCATAGATTACTTCTATTGTGGATCTACAGAATTAAGCAATGCTTATCCAAGTTTTGCTAAATGGCATCGACTTCTATTCTGGAACTTAGGAATTAAACAATACTCATCAAAGCTTTGCTAAATAGCACAGACTTCTATTCTAGAATTCAAGAATTAAACAATTTTCATCAAAGCATTGCTAAATTGCATAGACTACTTCTATTATGGAACTCATGAATTAAACAATACTCATGAAAAATTTGCTAAATTGCATAGACTTCTATTGTGGAAATCAATAATTAAACAGCGTTCATAAAAGCTATGTTAAATTTGATCGACTCCTATTGTGGAACTTAAGAATTAAACAACGCTCATCAAAGCTTTTCTCAATTCCATAGACTTCTATTGTGGAACTGACGAATTAAACATTGCTCATCAAACCTCTGCTTCAATAACATAGACTTCTATTGTGGATCTCGTGAATTAAACAATGTTCATCAACCCGTTGCTTAAATTGCGTAGACTTCTATTGTGAAACTTGAGAACAAAGCAATGTTCGTCAAAGCTTTTCTAAATTGCATATATTTCTATTGTGGAACTCAACAATTAAACAATCCTCATCCAACCTTTGCTTAAATTACATAGACTTCTATTGTGGAACTCAAAAATTAACCAATGTTCATCAAAGTTTGCTAAATTGCGTAGATTTCTATTTTGGAACTCACGAATAAAACATTGCTCATCAAACCTTTGCTTAAACTGCATAGACTACTATTGTGGAACTCAAGAATTAAACAGTGCTCATCAAAGCTTTGCTTAATTGCATAGAATACTTCTATTGTGGAACTCAAGAATTAAACAATTCTTATAAAAGCTTTGCTAAATTGTATAGACTTCTATTGTGGAACTCAAGAATTAAACAATACCCATCAAAGCTTTGCTAAATTGGATACACTTCAAATGTGGATATGAAGAATTAAACAATGGTCGTCAAAGCTTTGGTAAATTTCATAGATTATATCTACTGTGGAATTCAAGAACTAAGCAACGCTCATCAAAACTTTGCTAAATTGCGTCGACTTCTATTGTGAAACACAAGAATTAAACAATACTCATCAACGCTTTGCTAAATTGCTTAGATATCTATTGTAGTATTCAAGAATCAAAAAATGCTCATCAAATCTTTGCTAAATTACAAAGACTACTTCTATTATGGAACTTTAAAATTAAAAAAAATTATCATCAATGCTTTGATAAATTGCATAGACTTCTATTGTTAAACTCACGAATTAAACAACGCTAATCAAAGTTTTGCTAAATTACATAGACTTCTATTGTGGAACTCAAGACTTAAACAGTGCTCATAAAAGCTTTGTTAAATTGCATAGAATACTTCTATTGTGGAACTCAAGAACTAAACAATTCTTATCAGAGCTTTGCTAAATTGCATAGACTTCTATAATGGAACTCAAGAATTTAACAATGCTCATCAAAGTTTTGCTAAATTGCATAGACTTCAATTTTAGAAATCAAGAATAAAACAATGCTCATTAAAGCATTGGTAAATTTCATAGATTACTTCTATTGTGGATCTACAGAATTAAGCAATGCTTATCCAAGTTTAGCTAAATGGCATCGACTTCTATTCTGGAACTTAGGAATTAAACAATACTCATCAAAGCTTTGCTAAATAGCACAGACTTCTATTCTAGAAGTCAAGAATTAAACAATTTTCATCAAAGCATTGCTAAATTGCATAGACTACTTCTATTATGGAACTCATGAATTAAACAATACTCATGAAAGATTTGCTAAATAGCATAGACTTCTATTGTGGAAATCAATAATTAAACAGCGTTCATAAAAGCTTTGTTAAATTTGATCGACTTCTATTGTGGAACTCAAGAATTAAACAACGCTCATCAAAGCTTTTCTAAATTCCATAGACTTCTATTGTGGAACTGACGAATTAAACATTGCTCATCAAACCTCTGCTTCAATAGCATAGACTTCTATTGTGGATCTCGTGAATTAAACAATGTTCATCAACCCGTTGCTTAAATTGCGTAGACTTCTATTGTGAAACTTGAGAACAAAGCAATGTTCGTCAAAGCTTTTCTAAATTGCATATATTTCTATTGTGGAACTCAAGAATTAAACAATCCTCATCCAACCTTTGCTTAAATTACATAGACTTCTATTGTGGAAATCAAAAATTAACCAATGTTCATCAAAGTTTGCTAAATTGCGTAGACTTCTATTTTGGAACTCACGAATTAAACATTGCTCATCAAACCTTTGCTTAAACTGCATAGACTACTATTGTGGAACTCAAGAATTAAACAGTGCTCATCAAAGCTTTGCTTAATTGCATAGAATACTTCTATTGTGGAACTCAAGAATTAAACAATTCTTATCAAAGCTTTGCTAAATTGTATAGACTTCTATTGTGGAACTCAAGAATTAAACAATACCCATCAAAGCTTTGCTAAATTGGATACACTTCAAATGTGGATATGAAGAATTAAACAATGGTCGTCAAAGCTTTGGTAAATTTCATAGATTATATCTACTGTGGAATTCAAGAACTAAGCAACGCTCATCAAAGCTTTGCTAAATTGCGTCGACTTCTATTGTGAAACACAAGAATTAAACAATACTCATCAACGCTTCGCTAAATTGCTTAGATATATATTGTAGTATTCAAGAATCAAAAAATGCTCATCAAATATTTGCTAAATTGCAAAGACTACTTCTATTATGGAACTCTAAAATTAAAAAAAAAATCTCATCAATGCTTTGATAAATTGCATAGACTTCTATTGTTACACTCACGAATTAAACAACACTTATCAAAGTTTTGCTAAATTACATAGACTTCTATTGTGGAACTCAAGAATTAAACAGTGCTCATAAAAGCTTTGTTAAATTGCATAGAATACTTCTATTGTGCAACTCAAGAACTAAACAATTCTTATCAGAGCTTTGCTAAATTGCATAGACTTCTATAATGGAACTCAAGAATTTAACAATGCTCATCAAAGTTTTGCTAAGTTGCATAGACTTCAATTTTAGAAATCAAGAATAAAACAATGCTCATTAAAGCATTGGTAAATTTCATAGATTACTTCTATTGTGGATCTAAAGAATTAAGCAATGCTTATCCAAGTTTTGCTAAATGGCATCGACTTCTATTCTGGAACTTAGGAATTAAACAATACTCATCAAAGCTTTGCTAAATAGCACAGACTTCTATTCTAGAAGTCAAGAATTAAACAATTTTCATCAAAGCATTGCTAAATTGCATAGACTACTTCTATTATGGAACTCATGAATTAAACAATACTCACGAAAGATTTGCTAAATAGCATAGACTTCTATTGTGGAAATCAATAATTAAACAGCGTTCATAAAAGCTTTGTTAAATTTGATCGACTTCTATTGTGGAACTCAAGAATTAAACAACGCTCATCAAAGCTTTTCTAAATTCCATAGACTTCTATTGTGGAACTGACGAATTAAACATTGCTCATCAAACCTCTGCTTCAATAGCATAGACTTCTCTTGTGGATCTCGTGAATTAAACAATGTTCATCAACCCGTTGCTTAAATTGCGTAGACTTCTATTGTGAAACTTGAGAACAAAGCAATGTTCGTCAAAGCTTTTCTAAATTGCATATATTTCTATTGTGGAACTCAAGAATTAAACAATCCTCATCCAACCTTTGCTTAAATTACATAGACTTCTATTGTGGAACTCAAAAATTAACCAATGTTCATCAAAGTTTGCTAAATTGCGTAGACTTCTATTTTGGAACTCACGAATTAAACATTGCTCAGCAAACCTTTGCATAAACTGCATAGACTACTATTGTGGAACTCAAGAATTAAACAGTGCTCATCAAAGCTTTGCTTAATTGTATAGAATACTTCTATTGTGGAACTCAAGAATTAAACAATTCTTATCAAAGCTTTGCTAAATTGTATCGACTTCTATTGTGGAACTCAAGAATTAAACAATACCCATCAAAGCTTTGCTAAATTGGATACACTTCAAATGTGGATATGAAGAATTAAACAATGGTCGTCAAAGCTTTGGTAAATTTCATAGATTATATCTACTGTGGAATTCAAGAACTAAGCAACGCTCATCAAAGCTTTGCTAAATTGCGTCGACTTCTATTGCGAAACACAAGAATTAAACAATACTCATCAACGCTTCGCTAAATTGCTTAGATATATATTGTAGTATTCAAGAATCAAAAAATGCTCATCAAATCTTTGCTAAATTGCAAAGACTACTTCTATTATGGAACTCTAAAATTAAAAAAAAATCTCATCAATGCTTTGATAAATTGCATAGACTTCTATTGTTACACTCACGAATTAGACAACGCTTATCAAAGTTTTGCTAAATTACATAGACTTCTATTGTGGAACTCAAGAATTAAACAGTGCTCATAAAAGCTTTGTTAAATTGCATAGAATACTTCTATTGTGCAACTCAAGAACTAAACAATTCTTATCAGAGCTTTGCTAAATTGCATAGACTTCTATAATGGAACTCAAGAATTTAACAATGCTCATCAAAGTTTTGCTAAATTGCATAGACTTCAATTTTAGAAATCAATAATAAAACAATGCTCATTAAAGCATTGGTAAATTTCATAGATTACTTCTATTGTGGATCTAAAGAATTAAGCATTGCTTATCCAAGTTTTGCTAAATGGCATCGACTTCTATTCTGGAACTTAGGAATTAAACAATACTCATCAAAGCTTTGCTAAATAGCACAGACTTCTATTCTAGAAGTCAAGAATTAAACAATTTTCATCAAAGCATTGCTAAATTGCATAGACTACTTCTATTATGGAACTCATGAATTAAACAATACTCATGAAAGATTTGCTAAATAGCATAGACTTCTATTGTGGAAATCAATAATTAAACAGCGTTCATAAAAGCTTTGTTAAATTTGATCGACTTCTATTATGGAACTCAAGAATTAAACAACGCTCATCAAAGCTTTTCTAAATTCCATAGACTTCTATTGTGGAACTGACGAATTAAACATTGCTCATCAAACCTCTGCTTCAATAGCATAGACTTCTATTGTGGATCTCGTGAATTAAACAATGTTCATCAACCCGTTGCTTAAATTGCGTAGACTTCTATTGTGAAACTTGAGAACAAAGCAATGTTCATCAAAGCTTTTCTAAATTGCATATATTTCTATTGTGGAACTCAAGAATTAAACAATCCTCATCCAACCTTTGCTTAAATTACATAGACTTCTATTGTGGAACTCAAAAATTAACCAATGTTCATCAAAGTTTGCTAAATTGCGTAGACTTCTATTTTGGAACTCACGAATTAAACATTGCTCATCAAACCTTTGCTTAAACTGCATAGACTACTATTGTGGAACTCAAGAATTAAACAGTGCTCATCAAAGCTTTGCTTAATTGCATAGAATACTTCTATTGTGGAACTCAAGAATTAAACAATTCTTATCAAAGCTTTGCTAAATTGTATAGACTTCTATTGTGGAACTCAAGAATTAAACAATACCCATCAAAGCTTTGCTAAATTGGATACACTTCAAATGTGGATATGAAGAATTAAACAATGGTCGTCAAAGCTTTGGTAAATTTCATAGATTATATCTACTGTGGAATTCAAGAACTAAGCAACGCTCATCAAAGCTTTGCTAAATTGCGTCGACTTCTATTGCGAAACACAAGAATTAAACAATACTCATCAACGCTTCGCTAAATTGCTTAGATATATATTGTAGTATTCAAGAATCAAAAAATGCTCATCAAATCTTTGCTAAATTGCAAAGACTACTTCTATTATGGAACTCTAAAATTAAAAAAAAATCTCATCAATGCTTTGATAAATTGCATAGACTTCTATTGTTACACTCACGAATTAAACAACGCTTATCAAAGTTTTGCTAAATTACATAGACTTCTATTGTGGAACTCAAGAATTAAACAGTGCTCATAAAAGCTTTGTTAAATTGCATAGAATACTTCTATTGTGCAACTCAAGAACTAAACAATTCTTATCAGAGCTTTGCTAAATTGCATAGACTTCTATAATGGAACTCAAGAATTTAACAATGCTCATCAAAGTTTTGCTAAATTGCATAGACTTAAATTTTAGAAATCAAGAATAAAACAATGCTCATTAAAGCATTGGTAAATTTCATAGATTACTTCTATTGTGGATCTAAAGAATTAAGCAATGCTTATCCAAGTTTTGCTAAATGGCATCGACTTCTATTCTGGAACTTAGGAATTAAACAATACTCATCAAAGCTTTGCTAAATAGCACAGACTTCTATTCTAGAAGTCAAGAATTAAACAATTTTCATCAAAGCATTGCTAAATTGCATAGACTACTTCTATTATGGAACTCATGAATTAAACAATACTCATGAAAGATTTGCTAAATAGCATAGACTTCTATTGTGGAAATCAATAATTAAACAGCGTTCATAAAAGCTTTGTTAAATTTGATCGACTTCTATTATGGAACTCAAGAATTAAACAACGCTCATCAAAGCTTTTCTATATTCCATAGACTTCTATTGTGGAACTGACGAATTAAACATTGCTCATCAAACCTCTACTTCAATAGCATAGACTTCTCTTGTGGATCTCGTGAATTAAACAATGTTCATCAACCCGTTGCTTAAATTGCGTAGACTTCTATTGTGAAACTTGAGAACAAAGCAATGTTCGTCAAAGCTTTTCTAAATTGCATATATTTCTATTGTGGAACTCAAGAATTAAAAAATCCTCATCCAACCTTTGCTTAAATTACATAGACTTCTATTGTGGAACTCAAAAATTAACTAATGTTCATTAAAGTTTGCTAAATTGCGTAGACTTCTATTTTGGAACTCAAGAATTAAACAATACCCATCAAAGCTTTGCTAAATTGGATACACTTCAAATGTGGATATGAAGAATTAAACAATGGTCGTCAAAGCTTTGGTAAATTTCATAGATTATATCTACTGTGGAATTCAAGAACTAAGCAACGCTCATCAAAGCTTTGCTAAATTGCGTCGACTTCTATTGTGAAACACAAGAATTAAACAATACTCATCAACGCTTCGCTAAATTGCTTAGATATATATTGTAGTATTCAAGAATCAAAAAATGCTCATCAAATCTTTGCTAAATTGCAAAGACTACTTCTATTATGGAACTCTAAAATTAAAAAAAAAATCTCATCAATGCTTTGATAAATTGCATAGACTTCTATTGTTACACTCACGAATTAAACAACGCTTATCAAAGTTTTGCTAAATTACATTGACTTCTATTGTGGAACTCAAGAATTAAACAGTGCTCATAAAAGCTTTGTTAAATTGCATAGAATACTTCTATTGTGCAACTCAAGAACTAAACAATTCTTATCAGAGCTTTGCTAAATTGCATAGACTTCTATAATGGAACTCAAGAATTTAACAATGCTCATCAAAGTTTTGCTAAGTTGCATAGACTTCAATTTTAGAAATCAAGAATAAAACAATGCTCATTAAAGCATTGGTAAATTTCATAGATTACTTCTATTGTGGATCTAAAGAATTAAGCAATGCTTATCCAAGTTTTGCTAAATGGCATCGACTTCTATTCTGGAACTTAGGAATTAAACAATACTCATCAAAGCTTTGCTAAATAGCACAGACTTCTATTCCAGAAGTCAAGAATTAAACAATTTTCATCAAAGCATTGCTAAATTGCATAGACTACTTCTATTATGGAACTCATGAATTAAACAATACTCATGAAAGATTTGCTAAATAGCATAGACTTCTATTGTGGAAATCAATAATTAAACAACGTTCATAAAAGCTTTGTTAAATTTGATCGACTTCTATTGTGGAACTCAAGAATTAAACAACGCTCATCAAAGCTTTTCTAAATTCCATAGACTTCTATTGTGGAACTGACGAATTAAACATTGCTCATCAAACCTCTGCTTCAATAGCATAGACTTCTCTTGTGGATCTCGTGAATTAAACAATGTTCATCAACCCGTTGCTTAAATTGCGTAGACTTCTATTGTGAAACTTGAGAACAAAGCAATGTTCGTCAAAGCTTTTCTAAATTGCATATATTTCTATTGTGGAACTCAAGAATTAAACAATCCTCATCCAACCTTTGCTTAAATTACATAGACTTCTATTGTGGAACTCAAAAATTAACCAATGTTCATCAAAGTTTGCTAAATTGCGTAGACTTCTATTTTGGAACTCACGAATTAAACATTGCTCATCAAACCTTTGCTTAAACTGCATAGACTACTATTGTGGAACTCAAGAATTAAACAGTGCTCATCAAAGCTTTGCTTAATTGCATAGAATACTTCTATTGTGGAACTCAAGAATTAAACAATTCTTATCAAAGCTTTGCTAAATTGTATAGACTTCTATTGTGGAACTCAAGAATTAAACAATACCCATCAAAGCTTTGCTAAATTGGATACACTCCAAATGTGGATATGAAGAATTAAACAATGGTCGTCAAAGCTTTGGTAAATTTCATAGATTATATCTACTGTGGAATTCAAGAACTAAGCAACGCTCATCAAAGCTTTGCTAAATTGCGTCGACTTCTATTGCGAAACACAAGAATTAAACAATACTCATCAACGCTTCGCTAAATTGCTTAGATATATATTGTAGTATTCAAGAATCAAAAAATGCTCATCAAATCTTTGCTAAATTGCAAAGACTACTTCTATTATGGAACTCTAAAATTAAAAAAAAATCTCATCAATGCTTTGATAAATTGCATAGACTTCTATTGTTACACTCACGAATTAAACAACGCTTATCAAAGTTTTGCTAAATTACATAGACTTCTATTGTGGAACTCAAGAATTAAACAGTGCTCATAAAAGCTTTGTTAAATTGCATAGAATACTTCTATTGTGCAACTCAAGAACTAAACAATTCTTATCAGAGCTTTGCTAAATTGCATAGACTTCTATAATGGAACTCAAGAATTTAACAATGCTCATCAAAGTTTTGCTAAATTGCATAGACTTCAATTTTAGAAATCAAGAATAAAACAATGCTCATTAAAGCATTGGTAAATTTCATAGATTACTTCTATTGTGGATCTAAAGAATTAAGCAATGCTTATCCAAGTTTTGCTAAATGGCATCGACTTCTATTCTGGAACTTAGGAATTAAACAATACTCATCAAAGCTTTGCTAAATAGCACAGACTTCTATTCTAGAAGTCAAGAATTAAACAATTTTCATCAAAGCATTGCTAAATTGCATAGACTACTTCTATTATGGAACTCATGAATTAAACAATACTCATGAAAGATTTGCTAAATAGCATAGACTTCTATTGTGGAAATCAATAATTAAACAGCGTTCATAAAAGCTTTGTTAAATTTGATCGACTTCTATTATGGAACTCAAGAATTAAACAACGCTCATCAAAGCTTTTCTAAATTCCATAGACTTCTATTGTGGAACTGACGAATTAAACATTGCTCATCAAACCTCTGCTTCAATAGCATAGACTTCTCTTGTGGATCTCGTGAATTAAACAATGTTCATCAACCCGTTGCTTAAATTGCGTAGACTTCTATTGTGAAACTTGAGAACAAAGCAATGTTCATCAAAGCTTTTCTAAATTGCATATATTTCTATTGTGGAATACATAGACTTCTATTGTGGAACTCAAAAATTAACTAATGTTCATCAAAGTTTGCTAAATTGCGTAGACTTCTATTTTGGAACTCAAGAATTAAACAATACCCATCAAAGCTTTGCTAAATTGGATACACTTCAAATGTGGATATGAAGAATTAAACAATGGTCGTCAAAGCTTTGGTAAATTTCATAGATTATATCTACTGTGGAATTAAAGAACTAAGCAACGCTCATCAAAGCTTTGCTAAATTGCGTCGACTTCTATTGCGAAACACAAGAATTAAACAATACTCATCAACGCTTTGCTAAATTGCTTAGATATATATTGTAGTATTCAAGAATCAAAAAATGCTCATCAAATCTTTGCTAAATTGCAAAGACTACTTCTATTATGGAACTTTAAAATTAAAAAAAAATCTCATCAATGCTTTGATAAATTGCATAGACTTCTATTGTTACACTCACGAATTAAACAACGCTTATCAAAGTTTTGCTAAATTACATAGACTTCTATTGTGGAACTCAAGAATTAAACAGTGCTCATAAAAGCTTTGTTAAATTGCATAGAATACTTCTATTGTGGAAATCAAGAACTAAACAATTCTTATCAGAGCTTTGCTAAATTGCATAGACTTCTATAATGGATCTCAAGAATTTAACAATGCTCATCAAAGTTTTGCTAAATTGCATAGACTTCAATTTTAGAAATCAAGAATAAAACAATGCTCATTAAAGCATTGGTAAATTTCATAGATTACTTCTATTGTGGATCTACAGAATTAAGCAATGCTTATCCAAGTTTTGCTAAATGGCATCGACTTCTATTCTGGAACTTAGGAACTAAACAATACTCATCAAAGCTTTGCTAAATAGCACAAACTTCTATTCTAGAAGTCAAGAATTAAACAATTTTCATCAAAGCATTGCTAAATTGCATAGACTACTTCTATTATGAAAGTCATGAATTAAACAATACTCATGAAAAATTTGCTAAATTGCATAGACTTCTATTGTGGAAATCAATAATTACACAACGTTCATAAAAGCTATGTTAAATTTGATCGACTCCTATTGTGGAACTCAAGAATTAAACAACGCTCATCAAAGCTTTTCTAAATTCCATAGACTTCTATTGTGGAACTGACGAATTAAACATTGCTCATCAAACCTCTCCTTCAATAACATAGACTTCTATTGTGGATCTCGTGAATTAAACAATGTTCATCAACCCGTTGCTTAAATTGCGTAGACTTCTATTGTGAAACTTGAGAACAAAGCAATGTTCGTCAAAGCTTTTCTAAATTGCATATATTTCTATTGTGGAACTCAAGAATTAAACAATCCTCATCCAACCTTTGCTTAAGTTACATAGACTTCTATTGTGGAACTCAAAAATTAACCAATGTTCATCAAAGTTTGCTAAATTGCGTAGACTTCTATTTTGGAACTCACGAATTAAACATTGATCATCAAACCTTTGCTTAAACTGCATAGACTACTATTGTGGAACTCAAGAATTAAACAGTGCTCATCAAAGCTTTGCTTAATTGCATAGACTACTTCTATTGTGGAACTCAAGAATTAAACAATACCCATCAAAGCTTTGCTAAATTGGATACACTTCAAATGTGGATATGAAGAATTAAACAATGGTCGTCAAAGCTTTGGTAAATTTCATAGATTATATCTACTGTGGAATTCAAGAACTAAGCAACGCTCATCAAAGCTTTGCTAAATTGCGTCGACTTCTATTGTGAAACACAAGAATTAAACAATACTCATCAACGCTTCGCTAAATTGCTTAGATATATATTGTAGTATTCAAGAATCAAAAAATGCTCATCAAATCTTTGCTAAATTGCAAAGACCACTTCTATTATGGAACTCTAAAATTAAAAAAAAATCTCATCAATGCTTTGATAAATTGCATAGACTTCTATTGTTACACTCACGAATTAAACAACGCTTATCAAAGTTTTGCTAAATTACATTGACTTCTATTGTGGAACTCAAGAATTAAACAGTGCTCATAAAAGCTTTGTTAAATTGCATAGAATACTTCTATTGTGCAACTCAAGAACTAAACAATTCTTATCAGAGCTTTGCTAAATTGCATAGACTTCTATAATGGAACTCAAGAATTTAACAATGCTCATCAAAGTTTTGCTAAGTTGCATAGACTTCAATTTTAGAAATCAAGAATAAAACAATGCTCATTAAAGCATTGGTAAATTTCATAGATTACTTCTATTGTGGATCTAAAGAATTAAGCAATGCTTATCCAAGTTTTGCTAAATGGCATCGACTTCTATTCTGGAACTTAGGAATTAAACAATACTCATCAAAGCTTTGCTAAATAGCACAAACTTCTATTCTAGAAGTCAAGAATTAAACAATTTTCATCAAAGCATTGCTAAATTGCATAGACTACTTCTATTATGGAACTCATGAATTAAACAATACTCATGAAAGATTTGCTAAATAGCATAGACTTCTATTGTGGAAATCAATAATTAAACAACGTTCATAAAAGCTTTGTTAAATTTGATCGACTTCTATTGTGGAACTCAAGAATTAAACAACGCTCATCAAAGCTTTTCTAAATTCCATAGACTTCTATTGTGGAACTGACGAATTAAACATTCCTCATCAAACCTCTGCTTCAATAGCATAGACTTCTCTTGTGGATCTCGTGAATTAAACAATGTTCATCAACCCGTTGCTTAAATTGCGTAGACTTCTATTGTGAAACTTGAGAACAAAGCAATGTTCGTCAAAGCTTTTCTAAATTGCATATATTTCTATTGTGGAACTCAAGAATTAAACAATCCTCATCCAACCTTTGCTTAAATTACATAGACTTCTATTGTGGAACTCAAAAATTAACCAATGTTCATCAAAGTTTGCTAAATTGCGTAGACTTCTATTTTGGAACTCACGAATTAAACATTGCTCATCAAACCTTTGCTTAAACTGCATAGACTACTATTGTGGAACTCACGAATTAAACATTGCTCATCAAACCTTTGCTTAAACTGCATAGACTACTATTGTGGAACTCAAGAATTAAACAATTCTTATAAAAGCTTTGCTAAATTGTATAGACTTCTATTGTGGAACTCAAGAATTAAACAATACCCATCAAAGCTTTGCTAAATTGGATACACTTCAAATGTGGATATGAAGAATTAAACAATGGTCGTCAAAGCTTTGGTAAATTTCATAGATTATATCTACTGTGGAATTCAAGAACTAAGCAACGCTCATCAAAGCTTTGCTAAATTGCGTCGACTTCTATTGCGAAACACAAGAATTAAACAATACTCATCAACGCTTTGCTAAATTGCTTAGATATATATTGTAGTATTCAAGAATCAAAAAATGCTCATCAAATCTTTGCTAAATTGCAAAGACTACTTCTATTATGGAACTTTAAAATTAAAAAAAAATCTCATAAATGCTTTGATAAATTGCATAGACTTCTATTGTTACACTCACAAATTAAACAACGCTTATCAAAGTTTTGCTAAATTACATTGACTTCTATTGTGGAACTCAAGAATTAAACAGTGCTCATAAAAGCTTTGTTAAATTGCATAGAATACTTCTATTGTGGAACTCAAGAACTAAACAATTCTTATCAGAGCTTTGCTAAATTGCATAGACTTCTATAATGGAACTCAAGAATTTAACAATGCTCATCAAAGTTTTGCTAATTTGCATAGACTTCAATTTTAGAAATCAAGAATAAAACAATGCTCATTAAAGCATTGGTAAATTTCATAGATTACTTCTATTGTGGATCTACAGAATTAAGCAATGCTTATCCAAGTTTTGCTAATGGCATCGACTTCTATTCTGGAACTTAGGAATTAAACAATACTCATCAAAGCTTTGCTAAATAGCACAGACTTCTATTCTAGAAGTCAAGAATTAAACAATTTTCATCAAAGCATTGCTAAATTGCATAGACTACTTCTATTATGGAACTCATGAATTAAACAATACTCATGAAAGATTTGCTAAATAGCATAGACTTCTATTGTGGAAATCAATAATTAAACAACGTTCATAAAAGCTTTGTTAAATTTGATCGACTTCTATAGTGGAACTCAAGAATTAAACAACGCTCATCAAAGCTTTACTAAATTCCATAGACTTCTATTGTGGAACTGACGAATTAAACGTTGCTCATCTAACCTCTGCTTCAATAGCATAGACTTCTATTGTGGGTCTCGTGAATTAAACAATGTTCATCAACCCGTTGCTTAAATTGCGTAGACTTCTATTGTGAAACTTGAGAACAAAGCAATGTTCGTCAAAGCTTTTCTAAATTGCATATATTTCTATTGTGGATCTCAAGAATTAAACAATCCTCATCCAACCTTTGCTTAAGTTACATAGACTTCTATTGTGGAACTCAAAAATTAACCAATGTTCATCAAAGTTTGCTAAATTGCGTAGACTTCTATTTTGGAACTCACGAATTAAACATTGATCATCAAACCTTTGCTTAAACTGCATAGACTACTATTGTGGAACTCAAGAATTAAACAGTGCTCATCAAAGTTTTGCTTAATTGCATAGAATACTTCTATTGTGGAACTCAAGAATTAAACAATACCCATCAAAGCTTTGCTAAATTGGATACACTTCAAATGTGGATATGAAGAATTAAACAATGGTCGTCAAAGCTTTGGTAAATTTCATAGATTATATCTACTGTGGAATTAAAGAACTAAGCAACGCTCATCAAAGCTTTGCTAAATTGCGTCGACTTCTATTGCGAAACACAAGAATTAAACAATACTCATTAACGCTTTGCTAAATTGCTTAGATATATATTGTAGTATTCAAGAATCAAAAAATGCTCATCAAATCTTTGCTAAATTGCAAAGACTACTTCTATTATGGAACTTTAAAATTAAAAAAAAATCTCATCAATGCTTTGATAAATTGCATAGACTTCTATTGTTACACTCACGAATTAAACAACGCTTATCAAAGTTTTGCTAAATTACATAGACTTCTATTGTGGAACTCAAGAATTAAACAGTGCTCATAAAAGCTTTGTTAAATTGCATAGAATACTTCTATTGTGGAAATCAAGAACTAAACAATTCTTATCAGAGCTTTGCTAAATTGCATAGACTTCTATAATGGATCTCAAGAATTTAACAATGCTCATCAAAGTTTTGCTAAATTGCATAGACTTCAATTTTAGAAATCAAGAATAAAACAATGCTCATTAAAGCATTGGTAAATTTCATAGATTACTTCTATTGTGGATCTACAGAATTAAGCAATGCTTATCCAAGTTTTGCTAAATGGCATCGACTTCTATTCTGGAACTTAGGAACTAAACAATACTCATCAAAGCTTTGCTAAATAGCACAAACTTCTATTCTAGAAGTCAAGAATTAAACAATTTTCATCAAAGCATTGCTAAATTGCATAGACTACTTCTATTATGAAAGTCATGAATTAAACAATACTCATGAAAAATTTGCTAAATTGCATAGACTTCTATTGTGGAAATCAATAATTACACAACGTTCATAAAAGCTATGTTAAATTTGATCGACTCCTATTGTGGAACTCAAGAATTAAACAACGCTCATCAAAGCTTTTCTAAATTCCATAGACTTCTATTGTGGAACTGACGAATTAAACATTGCTCATCAAACCTCTCCTTCAATAACATAGACTTCTATTGTGGATCTCGTGAATTAAACAATGTTCATCAACCCGTTGCTTAAATTGCGTAGACTTCTATTGTGAAACTTGAGAACAAAGCAATGTTCGTCAAAGCTTTTCTAAATTGCATATATTTCTATTGTGGAACTCAAGAATTAAACAATCCTCATCCAACCTTTGCTTAAGTTACATAGACTTCTATTGTGGAACTCAAAAATTAACCAATGTTCATCAAAGTTTGCTAAATTGCGTAGACTTCTATTTTGGAACTCACGAATTAAACATTGATCATCAAACCTTTGCTTAAACTGCATAGACTACTATTGTGGAACTCAAGAATTAAACAGTGCTCATCAAAGCTTTGCTTAATTGCATAGACTACTTCTATTGTGGAACTCAAGAATTAAACAATACCCATCAAAGCTTTGCTAAATTGGATACACTTCAAATGTGGATATGAAGAATTAAACAATGGTCGTCAAAGCTTTGGTAAATTTCATAGATTATATCTACTGTGGAATTCAAGAACTAAGCAACGCTCATCAAAGCTTTGCTAAATTGCGTCGACTTCTATTGTGAAACACAAGAATTAAACAATACTCATCAACGCTTCGCTAAATTGCTTAGATATATATTGTAGTATTCAAGAATCAAAAAATGCTCATCAAATCTTTGCTAAATTGCAAAGACCACTTCTATTATGGAACTCTAAAATTAAAAAAAAATCTCATCAATGCTTTGATAAATTGCATAGACTTCTATTGTTACACTCACGAATTAAACAACGCTTATCAAAGTTTTGCTAAATTACATTGACTTCTATTGTGGAACTCAAGAATTAAACAGTGCTCATAAAAGCTTTGTTAAATTGCATAGAATACTTCTATTGTGCAACTCAAGAACTAAACAATTCTTATCAGAGCTTTGCTAAATTGCATAGACTTCTATAATGGAACTCAAGAATTTAACAATGCTCATCAAAGTTTTGCTAAGTTGCATAGACTTCAATTTTAGAAATCAAGAATAAAACAATGCTCATTAAAGCATTGGTAAATTTCATAGATTACTTCTATTGTGGATCTAAAGAATTAAGCAATGCTTATCCAAGTTTTGCTAAATGGCATCGACTTCTATTCTGGAACTTAGGAATTAAACAATACTCATCAAAGCTTTGCTAAATAGCACAAACTTCTATTCTAGAAGTCAAGAATTAAACAATTTTCATCAAAGCATTGCTAAATTGCATAGACTACTTCTATTATGGAACTCATGAATTAAACAATACTCATGAAAGATTTGCTAAATAGCATAGACTTCTATTGTGGAAATCAATAATTAAACAACGTTCATAAAAGCTTTGTTAAATTTGATCGACTTCTATTGTGGAACTCAAGAATTAAACAACGCTCATCAAAGCTTTTCTAAATTCCATAGACTTCTATTGTGGAACTGACGAATTAAACATTCCTCATCAAACCTCTGCTTCAATAGCATAGACTTCTCTTGTGGATCTCGTGAATTAAACAATGTTCATCAACCCGTTGCTTAAATTGCATAGACTTCTATTGTGAAACTTGAGAACAAAGCAATGTTCGTCAAAGCTTTTCTAAATTGCATATATTTCTATTGTGGAACTCAAGAATTAAACAATCCTCATCCAACCTTTGCTTAAATTACATAGACTTCTATTGTGGAACTCAAAAATTAACCAATGTTCATCAAAGTTTGCTAAATTGCGTAGACTTCTATTTTGGAACTCACGAATTAAACATTGCTCATCAAACCTTTGCTTAAACTGCATAGACTACTATTGTGGAACTCACGAATTAAACATTGCTCATCAAACCTTTGCTTAAACTGCATAGACTACTATTGTGGAACTCAAGAATTAAACAATTCTTATAAAAGCTTTGCTAAATTGTATAGACTTCTATTGTGGAACTCAAGAATTAAACAATACCCATCAAAGCTTTGCTAAATTGGATACACTTCAAATGTGGATATGAAGAATTAAACAATGGTCGTCAAAGCTTTGGTAAATTTCATAGATTATATCTACTGTGGAATTCAAGAACTAAGCAACGCTCATCAAAGCTTTGCTAAATTGCGTCGACTTCTATTGCGAAACACAAGAATTAAACAATACTCATCAACGCTTTGCTAAATTGCTTAGATATATATTGTAGTATTCAAGAATCAAAAAATGCTCATCAAATCTTTGCTAAATTGCAAAGACTACTTCTATTATGGAACTTTAAAATTAAAAAAAAATCTCATAAATGCTTTGATAAATTGCATAGACTTCTATTGTTACACTCACAAATTAAACAACGCTTATCAAAGTTTTGCTAAATTACATTGACTTCTATTGTGGAACTCAAGAATTAAACAGTGCTCATAAAAGCTTTGTTAAATTGCATAGAATACTTCTATTGTGGAACTCAAGAACTAAACAATTCTTATCAGAGCTTTGCTAAATTGCATAGACTTCTATAATGGAACTCAAGAATTTAACAATGCTCATCAAAGTTTTGCTAATTTGCATAGACTTCAATTTTAGAAATCAAGAATAAAACAATGCTCATTAAAGCATTGGTAAATTTCATAGATTACTTCTATTATGGATCTACAGAATTAAGCAATGCTTATCCAAGTTTTGCTAATGGCATCGACTTCTATTCTGGAACTTAGGAATTAAACAATACTCATCAAAGCTTTGCTAAATAGCACAGACTTCTATTCTAGAAGTCAAGAATTAAACAATTTTCATCAAAGCATTGCTAAATTGCATAGACTACTTCTATTATGGAACTCATGAATTAAACAATACTCATGAAAGATTTGCTAAATAGCATAGACTTCTATTGTGGAAATCAATAATTAAACAACGTTCATAAAAGCTTTGTTAAATTTGATCGACTTCTATTGTGGAACTCAAGAATTAAACAACGCTCATCAAAGCATTGCTAAATTGCATAGACTTCTAATGTGGAACCCAAGAATGAAAGAATGCTCATGAATGCTTTTCAAAATTGCATTGACATCTATTGTTGAACTCAAGAATCAAAAAATTCTAATCAAAGCTTTGCTTAAATTTTATAGACTTCTATTGAGGAACACAATTAAACGATGCTCGTCAATGCTTTGCTAAATTGCATAGACTTCTAATGTGGAACACAAGAATAAAACAATGCTCATCAAAGCTTTACTTAAATTGCATAGGCTTATATTGTGGAACTCAAGAATAAAGAAATGCTCTTCAAAGCCTTGCGAAATTGCGAAGACTACTATTATGGAACTCAAGAATTAAACAATGCTCATCAAAGCTTTGCTAAATTCAACTGACTTCTAATGTGAAACTCAAGAATGAAACAATGTGAATGAAACAATGAAGAATTAAACAATGCTATGCGCTAGCTTTTTCGCTTTCTCTCTCTACTTTCTCTCTCTTATCCTGATTCTTTCTGACGGTGGTGCGATCTAGCTTAGATTCATCGGCGTTGCTCTTCCGACGAATTTCTCTTAGTCGGTGAAGCAATTTCTTTCTTAATTCCGTTGATTTAATGGGAGCATCTTCCAAATCGGATAGATTGAAGGACGTGAAAGTTAAACCTCCGGATAAAAGTGCTGCAGTTCGTTATTCAAAAACTGAAATGGAGGTGAATGATCTTGTTCCTCCTGGGGTAATTGAACAATCATCTGCCACAATCTACAAAGCTCGTCGTAAACCAAGTGTGACTGGAGCTGTTGCATCTGGGATTAGCAAAGCGGGATGGAAAATGGAGGGGAAATCTTTCAGGATTAAGAACAGAGCTAGGAAGAAGGTGGATAAATTAGCTCCGATGGATACTGAAGAGTTCTTCAATGAACATGGTTCAGAAGAGGAAACGGGAGAAGAATCGGAATCTGTATCAGTTTTTGAGTCGGATTCTAATATTTCTATACCGGGATCTGATGGGAAGGAGAAGGAATTGAAGAAAGGGTTGTCTGGTGATTCTAAAAAGGTAAGTTCTCATGTTGTGTCTATCCCAACTGGTAATACTGCTAATTTGATGAGAAATTGGGATGAGTTGATGATGAGTAATGAAGTTTTAAGTCCAATCTCTGAATTGAAGAATGTTATTAATGAAATGGTTAATGTGAACCCTACCATATCGGTGATGGATGATAATATTCAGAATAATTCTAATAGGGAAGATAGTGAAGTTGTGAAGATTATAACTGATGGGGAGAAATGGGCTAATAATAATGAAGAATTCATTCCAGGAGTTGGATTTCAGTTTCTGAATGAGTTGAAGGAAGAAGGACAGGTGGGAAAGAGAATTGAGAAGACTATGGGGAAAGATTTAGATAGTGAGAAGAAACAGAAAATGGATGTTGATATGTCATATTTGGAAAAGAAAGATAAGGAGATAGAAAGTAATACTGATGATGATGAGAATACTGATGAGGAAGGGGATAATGATTCAAGTGAGGATGATACTAGTGGGGATGAGGAAATTGAAACAGAAGAAGAGGTTAATGCTAAGAGTAATATGGATTCTAGCTGTAATGAGAAATCAGGTACTGTTATTAATAGCATTAATTTACTTCCTTCTATTTTGGGAAATGCTAAGATTAGCAATAAGGAGGAAGGAGGAATGCAGGGGAATGTGATGAACTCTTATGCTGGTGTGTTAAAGGGTAATAGACATAAGGGTAAGATTGATGTTAGATTCATTCCAGGGGAGAAAGGGGAAGAGGATGGTCCTGTTATAATTCCAATAGAGAATCTAAAGATTGCTAGTATTCCTTTTACTAATACTCTTTATGGGTATATGATTGACAAGAAATTGGCGTTTCCTGTAATTCAGAAAGAAGTTAGAAGATTGTGGAAGAATGTGGGTTTGGAAGAGGTATTCATGAACAGCAAAGGATTTTTCTTCTTTAAATTCAGTGATGAAAAGGGGATGTTATCTGTTTTGGAGGGTAGTCCTTGGTTAATGTTTAATAATATGCCTTTATTTCTTCAACGATGGAGGCCTGGTTTGACATTAACAAAGAACAAGCATGATAAAATTCCTGTTTGGATTAAAATATTTGATTTGCCCTTGGAAGTTTGGAGTGGTGAAAACTTATGTAGAATTGCTAGTAAGATAGGTATTCCTTTGGCTTTTGATTCCTTTACTGAGGATATGTGTTTGGAACATAAAGGAAGGAATGCTTATGCTAGAATTCTTGTTGAAATGGCAGCTGGGAAGGAATGGAAAAAAAAGATTGATATAGCTACTTGGGATTTTGTCTCTAATTCTGCTGTGATTCAAAGTTTTGATGTTGAATATGCTTGGATCCCTTCTAGATGTAATCATTGTAAAGTCTATGGGCATGTGGATAAAGTTTGTGCTGCTGCTATGAATGTTGTGAAGGAGGATAATAATGGAGAAGTGAGAAATTTAAGGAACAATAAAGGGAAGGAAGTTGTTAATGGGGATGGTTTCACAGAAGTTAAATATAAAAAGGGTATGGGAAACAATGATGGTGAAGGCACTAGCAAGTCACAAGAGGGTTATAATCAATTGCATAATATGAAGAATAATGGGAAGAATGGGAATTGGAGAAGGGGTTTTTTCTCTAAAGGCAATAATGGGAACAGAGGTGGAAATGGTAAAGGGCAAAATTGGAATTGGAGTAATAAAGGAGTAAGTCACTGGAATTTAGAAAAGAACAGAAATTACGAGAAGTTTGTTAATGGGCAGGATGTTATAGGTAGTCCGGGGTTGAAGGAGAATAATAAACAGGAGGTTGTAGTTAAAAAGGATAATAAGGTAGAGATGGGCAATTTTAGTATTGGTAGTGAGATTATAACAGGGGAGGGATTAAGTAATAAAAACAGTTTTGAAATCTTGGGAGAGATTGAAGAGGAAGTTTTGGATAAAATGGAAGAGGATGATAAGATTGTGAAGACAACTGCTAATAAAAATGTTGATAGTGGTGATGATGGAATGGATTCTAATGAAAGCAAGAATAACAAATTGATTTCTTCAATCAAGGGAGAGGGGAAGAAGAAAGGAAATGAAAGTAATAAAGTGAATAAAGATAAGTTGGAGTCGGATAATAATAGCAGTAAGATGGGGAGTTCTCAGGCATTTGAGGAGGTAAATGCCAAAAATTCTATTATTTCACAATGATGTCGATTGGTGTTTGGAATATCAGAGGGCTGAATAAAGCTGTTAAGCAAAAAGAGGTTATTGATGTTATTAAGGATAATAATCTGGGGATATGTGCTGTGATTGAAACCCATGTTAATTGTTTAAATTTAAAGAATGTGTGTTGCAGAACCTTTGGGAACTGGGATTGGATTTCTAATAGCAGTTCCTGTGAAGTTGGTACGAGAATAATTGTTGGATGGGATCCAAAATTATTTGAAATTATGATCATTTCTCAATCAAAACAAGTGATCCATTGCTGTGTTAAATTCATTGATTCTGGTTATAGTATGTTTCTTTCATTCATCTATGCTGCTTCTAATTATATTGAAAGAAGGGTATTATGGGAAGATTTGAAAAAATTTAGCATAACTGTGAAAGATGAAGCTTGGTGTTTATTAGGTGATTTTAATGTTGCTTTAAAAGAGTCTGATTATTCAGAAGGGTGTTCTAAAATGCTGAAGGGTGTCGATGAATTTTCTGAATGTATTAATTTCATTGAAGTCGAAGACTTGAATAGTTCAGGGTTTCAATTCACTTGGAATAAATCCCCTGCTGGTAATAAAGGTATTTTGAAGAAATTGGATAGGGTCATGGCTAATTTGAAATTCATATCTGATCAGCCTCTTGCGCATGCTGTTTTCAAACCATACAGAATTTCTGATCATTGTCCAGCTGTTTTAATAATGCCGAACTGTAAATTGAGATGGAAATCTTCATTCAGATTTGCCAATTTTATTTCGGATAAAGATGAATTTTTGCCTATGGTTAAGGATATTTGGTCTACAAATATTGAAGGTTTCTTTATGTTCAAAATCACTCAAAAGTTGAAATTGTTGAAAAAAAGTTGTAGACAGATGTGTAACAAATTCAGAGGTTCGGGATTGAAAATTAAAGAATTGAGGAAGGAGTTGGGGAATATTCAAATGAAAATTGATCAAGAGCCTTATATTGCTAAATATAGGGAGGAGCATGCTAATATTCTTTTTGAATATAATGTTGCTTGTAATGATGAAGAAAAGTTGCTGTCCCAAAGAGCTAAGATCAAATGGTTAGTTGAGGGGGATAATAATACGAAGTATTTTCACAATTGTTTGAAAAGCAGGAACAACAGGAATCGTATTTTGATGGTGCTTGATGAGGATGGAAGATGGGTTAGGGGGAATATGATGAAGGAAAAATTTGTTAATCATTTTAAGAACTTCTTGGGATGTGAAGAGGACACAGATTTAGCTATTCTTGATGAAGTTTCTTTTCATAACAAGTTGGATAGAAATGTGGCTATGAATATGATAAGGGTAGTTACTGATGAAGAAGTTAAAGTGGCTATGTTTGATATTGCTGATAACCATGCCCCTGGACCTGATGGGTTTTCTTCTAAATTTTTTAAGAGTGCTTGGAATATTGTTGGAACTGATATATGCAAAGCAGTGAGGGAATTCTTCTGGACAGGGAAATTATTGAAGGGTATTAATGCCACTAGGATTGTGCTGGTCCCTAAAGTGGATTGTCCTAGAAAAGTGACTGATTTTAGGCCTATTGCTTGTTGCAACACTTTTTATAAGTGTATCAGTAAGATAATTGTTAACAGAATAAGGAGCAATTTAGGTGATATTGTTAGCAAGAATCAATCTGCCTTTATTCAAGGGAGATCAATTCTTGATAATATTCTGCTTGCTCAAGAATTGATGGTGGGGTATAAAAATAAGAAAGGAAAGCCAAAATGCACTTTAAAGATTGATATACAAAAGGCGTATGACACTGTGGATTGGAAATTTCTTAAGAGGATTCTGTTGGAATTTGGATTTCATCCGATCATGGTTAATTGGATCATGGCATGTACTTCTTCTCCTTGGTTCATGCTGAATTTTAATGGAGAAGATCATGGATATTTTGAAGGAAAAAGGGGGCTGAGACAAGGAGATCCTTTGTCTCCTTACCTGTTCACATTGGTTATGGAGGTTTTCAATTTATTATTGCTGAAGAAAATAGATGGTAGCAACAGTTTTAAATATCATTGCAAATGTGAAAATCAGAAAATTACTCATTTATGTTTTGCAGATGATTTACTTGTGTTTGCTTATGGTAATGGGAATTCTGCGAGAGTGTTAAAGTCTGCTCTTGATGACTTTAAAACTATTTCGGGGCTGAAAGCTAGTATGGAGAAGAGTCAGATTTTTTTTAGTTGTGTGAAGCCAAACATGAGAAGGATTATTTTGGGTATTTTACCTTTTGATATTGGTAAAATACCTTTTAAATATCTGGGAATACCAATGTGTGTGAATACTCTATTCAAAAAAGACTGTCAAGCTCTTGTCGATAAGATCAAATTGAAAGTTTATAATTGGAAAAATAAGATCCTTTCCTTTGCTGGAAGATTACAGCTCATAAATTCTGTTTTGGCTTCAACTCATATTTATTGGGCTTCTATTTTTAAAATTCCTATTGCTTCTATTAAGGAGATTGAATCGATTTGTAAAAGTTTTCTGTGGGCTAAAGGAGAACCGGTCAAAGGGAAAGCCAAGATCAAATGGAGTGATGTTTGTAAACCAAAGATAAATGGAGGTCTTGGAATTAAGAACTTGAGATTCTGGAATGATGCTTTGTTATCCAAGCATGTTTGGAATTTGATCAATAACAAAAATTCTCTGTGGGTTCAATGGATGAGAGAAAATTATATTGGTAAAAGGAATTTTTGGGATATATGGCAAAAGAAAAGTATGAATTGGACTTGGAAGAGATTTTTGGAATTGAGGAAAATTATGAGACCTCATGTTGCTTCATGTATTGGAGATGGTAGGAATACTTCATTGTGGCATGATTGGTGGCACCCAATTGGTATTTTAAGTACAATTATTGCTAGGAGGGATTGGATTAGAAATGGCTTTAATGATGAATCTTTAGTCAGTGATGTTATGACAAATGATTCTTACACCTGGCCTGCTGATTGGGTAAATAAGTTTCCTGGATTGATTGATGGGCCCATGTTTTGCAATATTGGAAATAATAGGGATATGATTGTTTGGAGGGATATGAAAGGCATGAGTAAAAAATTTTCTTGTAAGCAAGTTTGGAGAGATATTAATAATTTTGGAGACAATGTTAGCTGGGCGAACTGTGTTTGGTATAGGAATTGTATTCCCAGGAATGCCTTTATCTTGTGGCTTGCTGTGCTGAATAGATTAAAGACTCAAGATCGAGTTAAAATTTGGGAGAAGTCAGGTTCTTTGCTATGTCCTTTCTGTTTTACCATTTCTGATTCGCATGACCATCTTTTCTTTCAATGTGAGTTCTCAAATGCTATTTGGAATCATTGTTGTTCCAAGTCTGGGATTGATGTTTATTATTCCAATTGGAATGATTTAGTTCTTAAAATTAGTTCTGGATTAAAGTCTAGAACTGTTGAGAATTTGATCAAAAAATGGGTGTTGGCTAGTTGTGTTTATCATATTTGGAAAGAAAGAAATTTAAGAATTTTTTGTAAGCTGAGAAATTCGGATAAAGGAGTGATTTTTTGTATTGAGAATGAAATTAAATTGAAGTTGATAGGGTTGAGGAAAATGAATATCATGGTCAGTGAGAAAGTGTTACAGACCTGGGGTATATTTGGAAGTAATTTTGTAAAAAATGAAGGACTATTTCTGGGCTTTCGGTGATGATTCTTTCAGGTTAGACATTTGGGTTAATATGGGATTGAGGGTTAGTTTGGCTGCCTTTATGAGAGATTTGTATTGGGGGTATTTTCGGAAAGGCAGAATTAAAGGAATTGATGATATTCAAGGAATTGACGGATTATTTCACTGGATTAAGAGCTTGCTCTTGATTTATGTGATTTGTACCTTTGGGATTTTGTATTTGGATATGATCTTTTTTGAGATTATTCAAATGGAAAATCCTAGACATGTGATTGATGCCATGTCGAGTCTGCAACTGGTTCTAATTCTTTGGTGGATTTGGTGCTCCTTTTATTTCTTGTTTTGTGATTGCAGGATGTTCTATCTGCTGTTGATTGTCAATATTGCTGAAGTTGGGTTTACTCATAGCAGGAGGTTCAATTTGAGGAGTTATATTGTGAGGATAAAGGATATTAGATGGAGTAACAGAGAGTGGATACAAGAGCTGATTGGTAGGAGAAATTGCTGGACTAATATCGTGAAGGTGTTGCAGTGGAATTTGGTTAATGTAAAGGACAAGGATTGCGACAGGAGATTTGGGACTAATTGTCGTGAGGGGCTTTCCTGTTTTCTCTTTGATGTTATGTTTATTTGTGGTTTAGTTTATTGGGATTTCCTTGTTTTTTGTAGTTTGTGGGTTTTGAACTTGAGGGTTTTTTTCTTAAAGGTTAGCTTATGGATTGAGGGTTTTTTTAAGGGCCTTACCCCTTGCTTTGGTTTCTTTATATTTTGGAGGTTTGGTTGGAGCAAGGGGGTGAAGTTACCTTTTTTCCCTCTTTCAATAAGTTTTTGGGCTACCTTTAAGGAATTTAGGGTGTTTTGGGGTTGTGAGTGGTTTTTTCTTCTTATTAGGAAATGGTTTGGTAGTTGGTTATGGATAGGATGGTTATATTTGTATTTTGGTTGATTTGTTCCTTGTATTCTTTTATTCTTTTTAATAAAGTTTGCTGAGCTTTGGCTCTTTTCAAAAAAAAAAAAAAGAATTAAACAACGCTCATCAAAGCTTTACTAAATTCCATAGACTTCTATTGTGGAACTGACGAATTAAACGTTGCTCATCTAACCTCTGCTTCAATAGCATAGACTTCTATTGTGGGTCTCGTGAATTAAACAATGTTCATCAACCCGTTGCTTAAATTGCGTAGACTTCTATTGTGAAACTTGAGAACAAAGCAATGTTCGTCAAAGCTTTTCTAAATTGCATATATTTCTATTGTGGAACTCAAGAATTAAACAATCCTCATCCAACCTTTGCTTAAATTACATAGACTTCTATTGTGGAACTCAAAAATTAACCAATGTTCATCAAAGTTTGCTAAATTGCGTAGACTTCTATTTTGGAACTCACGAATTAAACATTGCTCATCAAACCTTTGCTTAAACTGCATAGACTACTATTGTGGAACTCACGAATTAAACAGTGCTCATCAAAGCTTTGCTTAATTGCATAGAATACTTCTATTGTGGAACTCAAGAATTAAACAATTCTTATCAAAGCCTTGCTAAATTGTATAGACTTCTATTGTGGAACTCAAGAATTAAACAATACCCATCAAAGCTTTGCTAAATTGGATACACTTCAAATGTGGATAAGGAGAATTAAACAATGGTCGTCAAAGCTTTGGTAAATTTCATAGATTATATCTACTGTGGAATTCAAGAACTAAGCAACGCTCATTAAAGCTTTGCTAAATTGCGTCGACTTCTATTGCGAAACACAAGAATTAAACAATACTCATCAACGCTTTGCTAAATTGCTTAGATATCTATTGTAGTATTCAAGAATCAAAAAATGCTCATCAAATCTTTGCTAAATTGCAAAGACAACTTCTATTATGGAACTTTAAAATTAAAAAAGATTCTCATCAATGCTTTGCTAAATTGCATAGACTTCTATTGTTAAACTCACGAATTAAACAACGCTTATCAAAGTTTTGCTAAATTACATAGACTTCTATTGTGGAAATCAAGAATTAAACAGTGCTCATAAAAGCTTTGTTAAATTGCATAGAATACTTCTATTGTGGAACTCAAGAACTAAACAATTCTTATCAGAGCTTTGCTAAATTGCATAGACTTCTATAATGGAACTCAAGAATTTAACAATGCTCATCAAACTTTTGCTAAATTGCATAGACTTCAATTTTAGAAATCAAGAATAAAACAATGCTCATTAAAGCATTGGTGAATTTCATAGATTACTTCTATTGTGGATCTACAAAATTAAGCAATGCTTATCCAAGTTTTGCTAAATGGCATCGACTTCTATTCTGGAACTTAAGAATTAAACAATACTCATCAAAGCTTTGCTAAATAGCACAGACTTCTATTCTCGAAGTCAAGAATTAAACAATTTTCATAAAAGCATTGCTAAATTGCATAGACTACTTCTATTATGGAACTCAAGAATTAAACAATAGTCATGAAAGATTTGCTAAATAGCATAGACTTCTATTGTGGAAATCAATAATTAAATAGCGTTCATAAAAGCTATGTTAAATTTGATCGACTTCTATTGTGGAACTCAAGAATTAAACAACGCTCATCAAAGCTTTTCTAAATTCCATAGACTTCTATTGTGGAACTGACGAATTAAACATTGCTCATCAAACCTCTGCTTCAATAGCATAGACTTCTATTGTGGATCTCGTGAATTAAACAATGTTCATCAACCCATTGCTTAAATTGCGTAGACTTCTATTGTGAAACTTGAGAACAAAGCAATGTTCGTCAAAGCTTTTCTAAATTGCATATATTTCTATTGTGGAACTCAAGAATTAAACAATCCTCATCCAACCTTTGCTTAAATTACATAGACTTCTATTGTGGAACTCAAAAATTAACCAATGTTCATCAAAGTTTGCTAAATTGCGTAGACTTCTATTTTGGAACTCACGAATTAAACATTGCTCATCAAACCTTTGCTTAAACTGCATAGACTACTATTGTGGAACTCAAGAATTAAACAGTGCTCATCAAAGCTTTGCTTAATTGCATAGAATACTTCTATTGTGGAACTCAAGAATTAAACAATTCTTATAAAAGCTTTGCTAAATTGTATAGACTTCTATTGTGGAACTCAAGAATTAAACAATACCCATCAAAGCTTTGCTAAATTGGATACACTTCAAATGTGGATATGAAGAATTAAACAATGGTCGTCAAAGCTTTGGTAAATTTCATAGATTATATCTACTGTGGAATTCAAGAACTAAGCAACGCTCATCAAAGCTTTGCTAAATTGCGTCGACTTCTATTGCGAAACACAAGAATTAAACAATACTCATCAACGCTTTGCTAAATTGCTTAGATATCTATTGTAGTATTCAAGAATCATAAAATGCTCATCAAATCTTTGCTAAATTGCATAGACTACTTCTATTATGGAACTTTAAAATTAAAAAAAATTCTCATCAATGCTTTGCTAAATTGCATAGACTTCTATTGTTAAACTCAAGAATTAAACAACGCTTATCAAAGCTTTTCTAAATTACATAGACTTCTATTGTGGAACTCAAGAATTAAACAGTGCTCATAAAAGATTTGTTATATTGCATAGAATACTTCTATTGTGGAACTCAAGAACTAAAGCATTCTTTTTAAAGCTTTGCTAAATTGTGTAGACTTTTATAGTGGAACTCAAGAATTTAACAATGCTCATCAAAGTTTTGCTAAATTGCATAGACTTCAATTTTAGAAATCAAGAATAAAACAATGCTCATTAAAGCATTGGTAAATTTCATAGATTACTTCTATTGTGGATCTACAGAATTAAGCAATGCTCATCCAAGTTTTGCTAAATGGCATCGACTTCTATTGTGGAACTTAAGAATTAAACAATACTCATCAAAGCTTTGCTAAATAGCATAGACTTCTATTGTAGAAGTCAAGAATTAAACAATTTTCATCAAAGCATTGCTAAATTGCATAGACTACTTCTATTATGGAACTCAAGAATTAAACAATAGTCATGAAAGATTTGCTAAATAGCATAGACTTCTATTGTGGAAATCAATAATTAAATAGCGTTCATAAAAGCTATGTTAAATTTGATCGACTTCTATTGTGGAACTCAAGAATTAAACAACGCTCATCAAAGCTTTTCTAAATTCCATAGACTTCTATTGTGGAACTGACGAATTAAACATTGCTCATCAAACCTCTGCTTCAATAGCATAGACTTCTATTGTGGATCTCGTGAATTAAACAATGTTCATCAACCCATTGCTTAAATTGCGTAGACTTCTATTGTGAAACTTGAGAACAAAGCAATGTTCGTCAAAGCTTTTCTAAATTGCATATATTTCTATTGTGGAACTCAAGAATTAAACAATCCTCATCCAACCTTTGCTTAAATTACATAGACTTCTATTGTGGAACTCAAAAATTAACCAATGTTCATCAAAGTTTGCTAAATTGCGTAGACTTCTATTTTGGAACTCACGAATTAAACATTGCTCATCAAACCTTTGCTTAAACTGCATAGACTACTATTGTGGAACTCAAGAATTAAACAGTGCTCATCAAAGCTTTGCTTAATTGCATAGAATACTTCTATTGTGGAACTCAAGAATTAAACAATTCTTATAAAAGTTTTGCTAAATTGTATAGACTTCTATTGTGGAACTCAAGAATTAAACAATACCCATCAAAGCTTTGCTAAATTGGATACACTTCAAATGTGGATATGAAGAATTAAACAATGGTCGTCAAAGCTTTGGTAAATTTCATAGATTATATCTACTGTGGAATTCAAGAACTAAGCAACGCTCATCAAAGCTTTGCTAAATTGCGTCGACTTCTATTGCGAAACACAAGAATTAAACAATACTCATCAACGCTTTGCTAAATTGCTTAGATATCTATTGTAGTATTCAAGAATCATAAAATGCTCATCAAATCTTTGCTAAATTGCATAGACTACTTCTATTATGGAACTTTAAAATTAAAAAAAATTCTCATCAATGCTTTGCTAAATTGCATAGACTTCTATTGTTAAACTCAAGAATTAAACAACGCTTATCAAAGCTTTTCTAAATTACATAGACTTCTATTGTGGAACTCAAGAATTAAACAGTGCTCATAAAAGATTTGTTATATTGCATAGAATACTTCTATTGTGGAACTCAAGAACTAAAGCATTCTTTTTAAAGCTTTGCTAAATTGTGTAGACTTCTATAGTGGAACTCAAGAATTTAACAATGCTCATCAAAGTTTTGCTAAATTGCATAGACTTCAATTTTAGAAATCAAGAATAAAACAATGCTCATTAAAGCATTGGTAAATTTCATAGATTACTTCTATTGTGGATCTACAGAATTAAGCAATGCTCATCCAAGTTTTGCTAAATGGCATCGACTTCTATTGTGGAACTTAAGAATTAAACAATACTCATCAAAGCTTTGCTAAATAGCATAGACTTCTATTGTAGAAGTCAAGAATTAAACAATTTTCATCAAAGCATTGCTAAATTGCATAGACTACTTCTATTATGGAACTCATGAATTAAACAATACTCATGAAAAATTTGCTAAATTGCATAGAATTCTACTGTGGAAATCAATAATTAAACAGCGTTCATAAAAGCTATGTTAAATTTGATCGACTTCTATTGTGGAACTCAAGAATTAAACAACGCTCATCAAAGCTTTTCTAAATTCCATAGACTTCTATTGTGGAACTGACGAATTAAACATTGCTCATCAAACCTCTGCTTCAATAGCATAGACTTCTATTGTGGATCTCGTGAATTAAACAATGTTCATCAACCCATTGCTTAAATTGCGTAGACTTCTATTGTGAAACTTGAGAACAAAGCAATGTTCGTCAAAGCTTTTCTAAATTGCATATATTTCTATTGTGGAACTCAAGAATTAAACAATCCTCATCCAACCTTTGCTTAAATTACATAGACTTCTATTGTGGAACTCAAAAATTAACCAATGTTCATCAAAGTTTGCTAAATTGCGTAGACTTCTATTTTGGAACTCACGAATTAAACATTGCTCATCAAACCTTTGCTTAAACTGCATAGACTACTATTGTGGAACTCAAGAATTAAACAGTGCTCATCAAAGCTTTGCTTAATTGCATAGAATACTTCTATTGTGGAACTCAAGAATTAAACAATTCTTATAAAAGCTTTGCTAAATTGTATAGACTTCTATTGTGGAACTCAAGAATTAAACAATACCCATCAAAGCTTTGCTAAATTGGATACACTTCAAATGTGGATATGAAGAATTAAACAATGGTCGTCAAAGCTTTGGTAAATTTCATAGATTATATCTACTGTGGAATTCAAGAACTAAGCAACGCTCATCAAAGCTTTGCTAAATTGCGTCGACTTCTATTGCGAAACACAAGAATTAAACAATACTCATCAACGCTTTGCTAAATTGCTTAGATATCTATTGTAGTATTCAAGAATCATAAAATGCTCATCAAATCTTTGCTAAATTGCATAGACTACTTCTATTATGGAACTTTAAAATTAAAAAAAAAATTCTCATCAATGCTTTGCTAAATTGCATAGACTTCTATTGTTAAACTCAAGAATTAAACAACGCTTATCAAAGCTTTTCTAAATTACATAGACTTCTATTGTGGAACTCAAGAATTAAACAGTGCTCATAAAAGATTTGTTATATTGCATAGAATACTTCTATTGTGGAACTCAAGAACTAAAGCATTCTTTTTAAAGCTTTGCTAAATTGTGTAGACTTCTATAGTGGAACTCAAGAATTTAACAATGCTCATCAAAGTTTTGCTAAATTGCATAGACTTCAATTTTAGAAATCAAGAATAAAACAATGCTCATTAAAGCATTGGTAAATTTCATAGATTACTTCTATTGTGGATCTACAGAATTAAGCAATGCTCATCCAAGTTTTGCTAAATGGCATCGACTTCTATTGTGGAACTTAAGAATTAAACAATACTCATCAAAGCTTTGCTAAATAGCATAGACTTCTATTGTAGAAGTCAAGAATTAAACAATTTTCATCAAAGCATTGCTAAATTGCATAGACTACTTCTATTATGGAACTCATGAATTAAACAATACTAATGAAAAATTTGCTAAATTGCATAGAATTCTACTGTGGAAATCAATAATTAAACAGCGTTCATAAAAGCTATGTTAAATTTGATCGACTTCTATTGTGGAACTCAAGAATTAAACAACGCTCATCAAAGCTTTTCTAAATTCCATAGACTTCTATTGTGGAACTGACGAATTAAACATTGCTCATCAAACATCTGCTTCAATAGCATAGACTTCTATTGTGGATCTCGTGAATTAAACAATGTTCATCAACTCGTTGCTTAAATTGCGTAGACTTCTATTGTGAAACTTGAGAACAAAGCAATGTTCGTCAAAGCTTTTCTAAATTGCGTATATTTCTATTGTGGAACTCAAGAATTAAACAATCCTCATCCAACCTTTGCTTAAATTACATAGACTTCTACTGTGGAACTCAAAAATTAACCAATGTTCATCAAAGTTTGCTAAATTGCGTAGACTGCTATTTTGGAACTCACGAATTAAACATTGCTCATCAAACCTTTGTTTAAACTGCATAGACTACTATTGTGGAACTCAAGAATTAAACAGTGCTCATCAAAGCTTTGCTTAATATCATAGAATACTTCTATTATGGAACTCAAGAATTAAACAATTCTTATAAAAGCTTTGCTAAATTGTATAGACTTCTATTGTGGAACTCAAGAATTAAACAATACCCATCAAAGCTTTGCTAAATTGGATACACTTCAAATGTGGATATGAAGAATTAAACAATGGTCGTCAAAGCTTTGGTAAATTTCATAGATTATATCTACTGTGGAATTCAAGAACTAAGCAACGCTCATCAAAGCTTTGCTAAATTGCGTCGACTTCTATTGCGAAACACAAGAATTAAACAATACTCATCAACGCTTTGCTAAATTGCTTAGATATCTATTGTAGTATTCAAGAATCAAAAAATGCTCATCAAATCTTTGCTAAATTGCAAAGACTACTTCTATTATGGAACTTTAAAATTAAAAAAAAATCTCATCAATGCTTTGATAAATTGCATAGACTTTTATTGTTAAACTCACGAATTAAACAACGCTTATCAAAGTTTTGCTAAATTACATAGACTTCTATTGTGGAACTCAAGAATTATACAGTGCTCATAAAAGCTTTGTTAAATTGCATAGAATACTTCTATTGTGGAACTCAAGAACTAAACAATTCTTATCAGAGCTTTGCTAAATTGCATAGACTTCTATAATGGAACTCAAGAATTTAATAATGCTCATCAAAGTTTTGCTAAATTGCATAGACTTCAATTTTAGAAATCAAGAATAAAACAATGCTCATTAAAGCATTGGTAAATTTCATAGATTACTTCTATTGTGGATCTACAGAATTAAGCAATGCTTATCCAAGTTTTGCTAAATGGCATCGACTTCTATTCTGGAACTTAGGAATTAAACAATACTCATCAAAGCTTTGCTAAATAGCACAGACTTCTATTCTCGAAGTCAAGAATTAAACAATTTTCATAAAAGCATTGCTAAATTGCATAGACTACTTCTATTATGGAACTCATGAATTAAACAATACTCATGAAAGATTTGCTAAATAGCATAGACTTCTATTGTGGAAATCAATAATTAAACAGCGTTCATAAAAGCTATGTTAAATTTGATCGACTTCTATTGTGAAACTCAAGAATTAAACAACGCTCATCAAAGCTTTTCTAAATTCCATAGACTTCTATTGTGGAACTGACGAATTAAACATTGCTCATCAAACCTCTGCTTCAATAGCATAGACTTCTATTGTGGATCTCGTGAATTAAACAATGTTCATCAACCCGTTGCATAAATTGCGTAGACTTCTATTGTGAAACTTGAGAACAAAGCAATGTTCGTCAAAGCTTTTCTAAATTGCATATATTTCTATTGTGGAACTCAAGAATTAAACAATCCTCATCCAACCTTTGCTTAAATTACATAGACTTCTATTGTGGAACTCAAAAATTAACCAATGTTCATCAAAGTTTGCTAAATTTCGTAGACTTCTATTTTGGAACTCACGAATTAAACATTGCTCATCAAACCTTTGCTTAAACTGCATAGACTACTATTGTGGAACTCAAGAATTAAACAGTGCTCATCAAAGCTTTGCTTAATTGCATAGAATACTTCTATTGTGGAACTCAAAAATTAAACAAATCTTATAAAAGCTTTGCTAAATTGTATAGACTTCTATTGTGGAACTCAAGAATTAAACAATACCCATCAAAGCTTTGCTAAATTGGATACACTTCAAATGTGGATATGAAGAATTAAACAATGGTCGTCAAAGCTTTGGTAAATTTCATAGATTATATCTACTGTGGAATTCAAGAACTAAGCAACGCTCATCAAAGCTTTGCTAAATTGCGTCGACTTCTATTGCGAAACACAAGAATTAAACAATACTCATCAACGCTTTGCTAAATTGCTTAGATATCTATTGTAGTATTCAAGAATCAAAAAATGCTCATCAAATCTTTGCTAAATTGCATAGACTACTTCTATTATGGAACTTTAAAATTAAAAAAAATTCTCATCAATGCTTTGCTAAATTGCATAGACTTCTATTGTTAAACTCAAGAATTAAACAACGCTTATCAAAGCTTTGCTAAATTACATAGACTTCTATTGTGGAACTCAAGAATTAAACAGTGCTCATAAAAGATTTGTTATATTGCATAGAATACTTCTATTGTGGAACTCAAGAACTAAACAATTCTTTTTAAAGCTTTGCTAAATTTTGTAGACTTCTATAGTGGAACTCAAGAATTTAACAATGCTCATCAAAGTTTTGCTAAATTGCATAGACTTCAATTTTAGAAATCAAGAATAAAACAATGCTCATTAAAGCATTGGTAAATTTCATAGATTACTTCTATTGTGGATCTACAGAATTAAGCAATGCTCATCCAAGTTTTGCTAAATGGCATCGACTTCTATTGTGGAACTTAAGAATTAAACAATACTCATCAAAGCTTTGCTAAATAGCATAGACTTCTATTGTAGAAGTCAAGAATTAAACAATTTTTATCAAAGCATTGCTAAATTGCATAGACTACTTCTATTATGGAACTCATGAATTAAACAATACTCATGAAAAATTTGCTAAATTGCATAGAATTCTACTGTGGAAATCAATAATTAAACAGCGTTCATAAAAGCTATGTTAAATTTGATCGACTTCTATTGTGGAACTCAAGAATTAAACAACGCTCATCAAAGCTTTTCTAAATTCCATAGACTTCTATTGTGGAACTGACAAATTAAACATTGCTCATCAAACCTCTGCTTCAATAGCATAGACTTCTATTGTGGATCTCGTGAATTAAACAATGTTCATCAACTCGTTGCTTAAATTGCGTAGACTTCTATTGTGAAACTTGAGAACAAAGCAATGTTCGTCAAAGCTTTTCTAAATTGCATATATTTCTATTGTGGAACTCAAGAATTAAACAATCCTCATCCAACCTTTGCTTAAATTACATAGACTTTTATTGTGGAACTCAAAAATTAACCAATGTTCATCAAAGTTTGCTAAATTGCGTAGACTTCTATTTTGGAACTCACGACTTAAACATTGCTCATCAAACCTTTGCTTAAACTGCATAGACTACTATTGTGGAACTCAAGAATTAAACAGTGCTCATCAAAGCTTTGCTTAATATCATAGAATACTTCTATTGTGGAACTCAAGAATTAAACAATTCTTATAAAAGCTTTGCTAAATTGTATAGACTTCTATTGTGGAACTCAAGAATTAAACAATACCCATCAAAGCTTTGCTAAATTGGATACACTTCAAATGTGGATATGAAGAATTAAACAATGGTCGTCAAAGCTTTGGTAAATTTCATAGATTATATCTACTGTGGAATTCAAGAACTAAGCAACGCTCATCAAAGCTTTGCTAAATTGCGTCGACTTCTATTGCGAAACACAAGAATTAAACAATACTCATCAACGCTTTGCTAAATTGCTTAGATATCTATTGTAGTATTCAAGAATCAAAAAATGCTCATCAAATATTTGCTAAATTGCAAAGACTACTTCTATTATGGAACTTTAAAATTAAAAAAAAATCTCATCAATGCTTTGATAAATTGCATAGACTTTTATTGTTAAACTCACGAATTAAACAACGCTTATCAATGTTTTGCTAAATTACATAGATTTCTATTGTGGAACTCAAGAATTAAACAGTGCTCATAAAAGCTTTGTTAAATTGCATAGAATACTTCTATTGTGGAACTCAAGAACTAAACAATTCTTATCAGAGCTTTGCTAAATTGCATAGACATCTATAATGGAACTCAAGAATTTAACAATGCTCATCAAAGTTTTGCTAAATTGCATAGACTTCAATTTTAGAAATCAAGAATAAAACAATGCTCATTAAAGCATTGGTAAATTTCATAGATTACTTCTATTGTGGATCTACTGAATTAAGCAATGCTTATCCAAGTTTTGCTAAATGGCATCGACTTCTATTCTGGAACTTAGGAATTAAGCAATACTCATCAAAGCTTTGCTAAATAGTACAGACTTCTATTCTAGAAGTCAAGAATTAAACAATTTTCATAAAAGCATTGCTAAATTGCATAGACTACTTCTATTATGGAACTCATGAATTAAACAATACTCATGAAAGATTTGCTAAATAGCATAGACTTCTATTGTGGAAATCAATAATTAAACAGCGTTCATAAAAGCTATGTTAAATTTGATCGACTTCTATTGTGGAACTCAAGAATTAAACAACGCTCATCAAAGCTTTTCTAAATTCCATAGACTTCTATTGTGGAACTGACGAATTAAACATTGCTCATCAAACCTCTGCTTCAATAGCATAGACTTCTATTGTGGATCTCGTGAATTAAACAATGTTCATCAACCCGTTGCTTAAATTGCGTAGACTTCTATTGTGAAACTTGAGAACAAAGCAATGTTCGTCAAAGCTTTTCTAAATTGCATATATTTCTATTGTGGAACTCAAGAATTAAACAATCCTCATCCAACCTTTGCTTAAATTACATAGACTTCTATTGTGGAACTCAAAAATTAACCAATGTTCATCAAAGTTTGCTTAATTGCGTAGACTTCTATTTTGGAACTCACGAATTAAACATTGCTCATCAAACCTTTGCTTAAACTGCATAGACTACTATTGTGGAACTCAAGAATTAAACAGTGCTCATCAAAGCTTTGCTTAATTGCATAGAATACTTCTATTGTGGAACTCAAGAATTAAACAATTCTTATAAAAGCTTTGCTAAATTGTATAGACTTCTATTGTGGAACTCAAGAATTAAACAATACTCATCAAAGCTTTGCTAAATTGGATACACTTCAAATGTGGATATGAAGAATTAAACAATGGTCGTCAAAGCTTTGGTAAATTTCATAGATTATATCTACTGTGGAATTCAAGAACTAAGCAACGCTCATCAAAGCTTTGCTAAATTGCGTCGACTTCTATTGCGAAACACAAGAATTAAACAATACTCATCAACGCTTTGCTAAATTGCTTAGATATCTATTGTAGTATTCAAGAATCAAAAAATGCTCATCAAATCTTTGCTAAATTGCAAAGACTACTTCTATTATGGAACTTTAAAATTAATAAAAATCTCATCAATGCTTTGATAAATTGCATAGACTTCTATTGTTAAACTCACGAATTAAACAACGCTTATCAAAGTTTTGCTAAATTACATAGACTTCTATTGTGGAACTCAAGAATTAAACAGTGCTCATAAAAGCTTTGTTAAATTGCATAGAATACTTCTATTGTGGAACTCAAGAACTAAACAATTCTTATCAGAGCTTTGCTAAATTGCATAGACTTCTATAATGGAACTCAAGAATTTAACAATGCTCATCAAAGTTTTGCTAAATTGCATAGACTTCAATTTTAGAAATCAAGAATAAAACAATGCTCATTAAAGCATTGGTAAATTTCATAGATTACTTCTATTGTGGATCTACAGAATTAAGCAATGCTTATCCAAGTTTTGCTAAATGGCATCGACTTCTATTCTGGAACTTAGGAATTAAACAATACTCATCAAAGCTTTGCTAAATAGCACAGACTTCTTTTCTCGAAGTCAAGAATTAAACAATTTTCATAAAAGCATTGCTAAATTGCATAGACTACTTCTATTATGGAACTCATGAATTAAACAATACTCATGAAAGATTTGCTAAATAGCATAGACTTCTATTGTGGAAATCAATAATTAAACAGCGTTCATAAAAGCTTTGTTAAATTTGATCGACTTCTATTGTGGAACTCAAGAATTAAACAACGATCATCAAAGCTTTTCTAAATTCCATAGACTTCTATTGTGGAACTGACGAATTAAACATTGCTCATCAAACCTCTGCTTCAATAGCAAAGACTTCTATTGTGGATCTCGTGAATTAAACAATGTTCATCAACCCGTTGCATAAATTGCGTAGACTTCTATTGTGAAACTTGAGAACAAAGCAATGTTTGTCAAAGCTTTTCTAAATTGCATATATTTCTATTGTGGAACTCAAGAATTAAAAAATCCTCATCCAACCTTTGCTTAAATTACATAGACTTCTATTGTGGAACTCAAAAATTAACCAAAGTTCATCAAAGTTTGCTAAATTGCGTAGACTTCTATTTTGGAACTCACGAATTAAACATTGCTCATCAAACCTTTGCTTAAACTGCATAGACTACTATTGTGGAACTCAAGAATTAAACAGTGCTCATCAAAGCTTTGCTTAATTGCATAGAATACTTCTATTGTGGAACTCAAAAATTAAACAAATCTTATAAAAGCTTTGCTAAATTGTATAGACTTCTATTGTGGAACTCAAGAATTATACAATACCCATCAAAGCTTTGCTAAATTGGATACACTTCAAATGTGGATATGAAGAATTAAACAATGGTCGTCAAAGCTTTGGTAAATTTCATAGATTATATCTACTGTGGAATTCAAGAACTAAGCAACGCTCATCAAAGCTTTGCTAAATTGCGTCGACTTCTATTGCGAAACACAAGAATTAAACAATACTCATCAACGCTTTGCTAAATTGCTTAGATATCTATTGTAGTATTCAAGAATCAAAAAATGCTCATCAAATCTTTGCTAAATTGCAAAGACTACTTCTATTATGGAACTTTAAAATTAAAAAAAATTCTCATCAATGCTTGGATAAATTGCATAGACTTCTATTGTTAAACTCACGAATTAAACAACGCTTATCAAAGTTTTGCTAAATTACATAGACTTCTATTGTGGAACTCAAGAATTAAACAGTGCTCATAAAAGCTTTGTTAAATTGCATAGAATACTTCTATTGTGGAACTCAAGAACTAAACAATTCTTATCAGAGCTTTGCTAAATTGCATAGACTTCTATAATGGAACTCAAGAATTTAACAATGCTCATCAAAGTTTTGCTAAATTGCATAGACTTCAATTTTAGAAATCAAGAATAAAACAATGCTCATTAAAGCATTGGTAAATTTCATAGATTACTTCTATTGTGGATCTACAGAATTAAGCAATGCTTATCCAAGTTTTGCTAAATGGCATCGACTTCTATTCTGGAACTTAGGAATTAAACAATACTCATCAAAGCTTTGCTAAATAGCACAGACTTCTATTCTCGAAGTCAAGAATTAAACAATTTTCATAAAAGCATTGCTAAATTGCATAGACTACTTCTATTATGGAACTCATGAATTAAACAATACTCATGAAAGATTTGCTAAATAGCATAGACTTCAATTGTGGAAATCAATAATTAAACAGCGTTCATAAAAGCTATGTTAAATTTGATCGACTTCTATTGTGAAACTCAAGAATTAAACAACGCTCATCAAAGCTTTTCTAAATTCCATAGACTTCTATTGTGGAACTGGCGAATTAAACATTGCTCATCAAACCTCTGCTTCAATAGCATAGACTTCTATTGTGGATCTCGTGAATTAAACAATGTTCATCAACCCGTTGCATAAATTGCGTAGACTTCTATTGTGAAACTTGAGAACAAAGCAATGTTCGTCAAAGCTTTTCTAAATTGCATATATTTCTATTGTGGAACTCAAGAATTAAACAATCCTCATCCAACCTTTGCTTAAATTACATAGACTTCTATTGTGGAACTCAAAAATTAACCAATGTTCATCAAAGTTTGCTAAATTGCATAGACTTCTATTTTGGAACTCACGAATTAAACATTGCTCATCAAACCTTTGCTTAAACTGCATAGACTACTATTGTGGAACTCAAGAATTAAACAGTGCTCATCAAAGCTTTGCTTAATTGCATAGAATACTTCTATTGTGGAACTCAAAAATTAAACAATTCTTATAAAAGCTTTGCTAAATTGTATAGACTTCTATTGTGGAACTCAAGAATTAAACAATACCCATCAAAGCTTTGCTAAATTGGATACACTTCAAATGTGGATATGAAGAATTAAACAATGGTCGTCAAAGCTTTGGTAAATTTCATAGATTATATCTACTGTGGAATTCAAGAACTAAGCAACGCTCATCAAAGCTTTGCTAAATTGCGTCGACTTCTATTGCGAAACACAAGAATTAAACAATACTCACCAACGCTTTGCTAAATTGCTTAGATATCTATTGTAGTATTCAAGAATCAAAAAATGCTCATCAAATCTTTGCAAAATTGCAAAGACTACTTCTATTATGGAACTTTAAAATTAAAAAAAATTCTCATCAATGCTTTGCTAAATTGCATAGACTTCTATTGTTAAACTCACGAATTAAACAACGCTTATCAAAGTTTTGCTAAATTACATAGACTTCTATTGTGGAACTCAAGAATTAAACAATGCTCATATAAAAGCTTTGTTAAATTGTATAGATCTATTGTGGAACTCAAGAACTAAACAATTCTTATCAAAGCTTTGCTAAATTGCATAGACTTCTATAATGGAACTCAAGAATTTAACAATGCTCATCAAAGTTTTGCTAAATTGCATAGACTTCAATTTTAGAAATCAAGAATAAAACAATGCTCATTAAAGCATTGGTAAATTTCATAGATTACTTCTATTGTGGATCTACAGAATTAAGCAATGCTTATCCAAGTTTTGCTAAATGCCATTGACTTCTATTCTGGAACTTAGGAATTAAACAATACTCATCAAAGCTTTGCTAAATAGCACAGACTTCTATTCTAGAAGTCAAGAATTAAACAATTTTCATCAAAGCATTGCTAAATTGCATAGACTACTTCTATTACGGAACTCATGAATTAAACAATACTCATGAAAGATTTGCTAAATAGCATAGACTTCTATTGTGGAAATCAATAATTAAACAGCGTTCATAAAAGCTTTGTTAAATTTGATCGACTTCTATTGTGGAACTCAAGAATTAAACAACGATCATCAAAGCTTTTCTAAATTCCATAGACTTCTATTGTGGAACTGACGAATTAAACATTGCTCATCAAACCTCTGCTTCAATAGCAAAGACTTCTATTGTGGATCTCGTGAATTAAACAATGTTCATCAACCCGTTGCATAAATTGCGTAGACTTCTATTGTGAAACTTGAGAACAAAGCAATGTTTGTCAAAGCTTTTCTAAATTGCATATATTTCTATTGTGGAACTCAAGAATTAAAAAATCCTCATCCAACCTTTGCTTAAATTACATAGACTTCTATTGTGGAACTCAAAAATTAACCAAAGTTCATCAAAGTTTGCTAAATTGCGTAGACTTCTATTTTGGAACTCACGAATTAAACATTGCTCATCAAACCTTTGCTTAAACTGCATAGACTACTATTGTGGAACTCAAGAATTAAACAGTGCTCATCAAAGCTTTGCTTAATTGCATAGAATACTTCTATTGTGGAACTCAAAAATTAAACAAATCTTATAAAAGCTTTGCTAAATTGTATAGACTTCTATTGTGGAACTCAAGAATTATACAATACCCATCAAAGCTTTGCTAAATTGGATACACTTCAAATGTGGATATGAAGAATTAAACAATGGTCGTCAAAGCTTTGGTAAATTTCATAGATTATATCTACTGTGGAATTCAAGAACTAAGCAACGCTCATCAAAGCTTTGCTAAATTGCGTCGACTTCTATTGCGAAACACAAGAATTAAACAATACTCATCAACGCTTTGCTAAATTGCTTAGATATCTATTGTAGTATTCAAGAATCAAAAAATGCTCATCAAATCTTTGCTAAATTGCAAAGACTACTTCTATTATGGAACTTTAAAATTAAAAAAAATTCTCATCAATGCTTGGATAAATTGCATAGACTTCTATTGTTAAACTCACGAATTAAACAACGCTTATCAAAGTTTTGCTAAATTACATAGACTTCTATTGTGGAACTCAAGAATTAAATAGTGCTCATAAAAGCTTTGTTAAATTGCATAGAATACTTCTATTGTGGAACTCAAGAACTAAACAATTCTTATCAGAGCTTTGCTAAATTGCATAGACTTCTATAATGGAACTCAAGAATTTAACAATGCTCATCAAAGTTTTGCTAAATTGCATAGACTTCAATTTTAGAAATCAAGAATAAAACAATGCTCATTAAAGCATTGGTAAATTTCATAGATTACTTCTATTGTGGATCTACAGAATTAAGCAATGCTTATCCAAGTTTTGCTAAATGGCATCGACTTCTATTCTGGAACTTAGGAATTAAACAATACTCATCAAAGCTTTGCTAAATAGCACAGACTTCTATTCTCGAAGTCAAGAATTAAACAATTTTCATAAAAGCATTGCTAAATTGCATACTACTTCTATTATGGAACTCATGAATTAAACAATACTCATGAAAGATTTGCTAAATAGCGTAGACTTCAATTGTGGAAATCAATAATTAAACAGCGTTCATAAAAGCTATGTTAAATTTGATCGACTTCTATTGTGAAACTCAAGAATTAAACAACGCTCATCAAAGCTTTTCTAAATTCCATAGACTTCTATTGTGGAACTGACGAATTAAACATTGCTCATCAAACCTCTGCTTCAATAGCATAGACTTCTATTGTGGATCTCGTGAATTAAACAATGTTCATCAACCCGTTGCATAAATTGCGTAGACTTCTATTGTGAAACTTGAGAACAAAGCAATGTTCGTCAAAGCTTTTCTAAATTGCATATATTTCTATTGTGGAACTCAAGAATTAAACAATCCTCATCCAACCTTTGCTTAAATTACATAGACTTCTATTGTGGAACTCAAAAATTAACCAATGTTCATCAAAGTTTGCTAAATTGCATAGACTTCTATTTTGGAACTCACGAATTAAACATTGCTCATCAAACCTTTGCTTAAACTGCATAGACTACTATTGTGGAACTCAAGAATTAAACAGTGCTCATCAAAGCTTTGCTTAATTGCATAGAATACTTCTATTGTGGAACTCAAAAATTAAACAATTCTTATAAAAGCTTTGCTAAATTGTATAGACTTCTATTGTGGAACTCAAGAATTAAACAATACCCATCAAAGCTTTGCTAAATTGGATACACTTCAAATGTGGATATGAAGAATTAAACAATGGTCGTCAAAGCTTTGGTAAATTTCATAGATTATATCTACTGTGGAATTCAAGAACTAAGCAACGCTCATCAAAGCTTTGCTAAATTGCGTCGACTTCTATTGCGAAACACAAGAATTAAACAATACTCACCAACGCTTTGCTAAATTGCTTAGATATCTATTGTAGTATTCAAGAATCAAAAAATGCTCATCAAATCTTTGCAAAATTGCAAAGACTACTTCTATTATGGAACTTTAAAATTAAAAAAAATTCTCATCAATGCTTTGCTAAATTGCATAGACTTCTATTGTTAAACTCACGAATTAAACAACGCTTATCAAAGTTTTGCTAAATTACATAGACTTCTATTGTGGAACTCAAGAATTAAACAATGCTCATATAAAAGCTTTGTTAAATTGTATAGATCTATTGTGGAACTCAAGAACTAAACAATTCTTATCCAAGCTTTGCTAAATTGCATAGACTTCTATAATGGAACTCAAGAATTTAACAATGCTCATCAAAGTTTTGCTAAATTGCATAGACTTCAATTTTAGAAATCAAGAATAAAACAATGCTCATTAAAGCATTGGTAAATTTCATAGATTACTTCTATTGTGGATCTACAGAATTAAGCAATGCTTATCCAAGTTTTGCTAAATGCCATCGACTTCTATTCTGGAACTTAGGAATTAAACAATACTCATCAAAGCTTTGCTAAATAGCACAGACTTCTATTCTAGAAGTCAAGAATTAAACAATTTTCATCAAAGCATTGCTAAATTGCATAGACTACTTCTATTACGGAACTCATGAATTAAACAATACTCATGAAAGATTTGCTAAATAGCATAGACTTCTATTGTGGAAATCAATAATTAAACAGCGTTCATAAAAGCTTTGTTAAATTTGATCGACTTCTATTGTGGAACTCAAAAATTAAACAACGCTCATCCAAGCATTTCTAAATTCCATAGACTTCTATTGCGGAACGGACGAATTAAACATTGCTCATCAAACCTCTGCTTCAATAGCAAAGACTTCTATTGTGGATCTCGTGAATTAAACAATGTTCATCAACCCGTTGCTTAAATTGCATAGACTTCTATTGTGAAACTTGAGAACAAAGCAATGTTCATCAAAGCTTTTCTAAATTGCATATACTTCTATTGTGGAACTCAAGAATTAAACAATCCTCATCCAACCTTTGCTTAAATTACATAGACTTCTATTGTGGAACTCAAAAATTAACCAATGTTCATCAAAGTTTGCTAAATTGCATAGACTTCTATTTTGGAACTCACGAATTAAACATTGCTCATCAAACCTTTGCTTAAACTGCATAGACTTATATTGTGGAACTCAAGAATTAAACAGTGCTCATCAAAGCTTTGCTTAATTGCATAGAATACTTCTATTGTGGAACTCAAAAATTAAACAAATCTTATAAAAGCTTTGCTAAATTGTATAGACTTCTATTGTGGAACTCAAGAATTAAACAATACCCATCAAAGCTTTGCTAAATTGGATACACTTCAAATGTGGATATGAAGAATTAAACAATGGTCGTCAAAGCTTTGGTAAATTTCATAGATTATATCTACTGTGGAATTCAAGAACTAAGCAACGCTCATCAAAGCTTTGCTAAATTGCGTCGACTTCTATTGCGAAACACAAGAATTAAACAATACTCATCAACGCTTTGCTAAATTGCTTAGATATCTATTGTAGTATTCAAGAATCAAAAAATGCTCATCAAATCTTTGCTAAATTGCAAAGACTACTTCTATTATGGAACTTTAAAATTAAAAAAAAATCTCATCAATGCATTGCTAAATTGCATAGACTTCTATTGTTAAACTCACGAATTAAACAACGCTTATCAAAGTTTTGCTAAATTACATAGACTTCTATTGTGGAACTCAAGAATTAAACAATGCTCATATAAAAGCTTTGTTAAATTGTATAGATCTATTGTGGAACTCAAGAACTAAACAATTCTTATCAAAGCTTTGCTAAATTGCATAGACTTCTATAATGGAACTCAAGAATTTAACAATGCTCATCAAAGTTTTGCTAAATTGCATAGTCTTGAATTTTAGAAATGAAGAATAAAACAATGCTCATTAAAGCATTGGTAAATTTCATAGATTACTTCTATTGTGGATCTACAGAATTAAGCAATGCTTATCCAAGTTTTGCTAAATGCCATCGACTTCTATTCTGGAACTTAGGAATTAAACAATACTCATCAAAGCTTTGCTAAATAGCACAGACTTCTATTCTAGAAGTCAAGAATTAAACAATTTTCATCAAAGCATTGCTAAATTGCATAGACTACTTCTATTATGGAACTCATGAATTAAACAATACTCATGAAAGATTTGCTAAATAACATAGACTTCTATTGTGGAAATCAATAATTAAACAGCGTTCATAAAAGCTTTGTTAAATTTGATCGACTTCTATTGTGGAACTCAAGAATTAAACAACGCTCATCAAAGCTTTTCTAAATTCCATAGACTTCTATTGTGGAACTGACGAATTAAACATTGCTAATCAAACCTCTGCTTCAATAGCATAGACTTCTATTGTGGATCTCGTGAATTAAACAATGTTCATCAACCCGTTGCTTAAATTGCATAGACTTCTATTGTGAAACTTGAGAACAAAGCAATGTTCATCAAAGCTTTTCTAAATTGCATATACTTCTATTGTGGAACTCAAGAATTAAACAATCCTCATCCAACCTTTGCTTAAATTACATAGACTTCTTTTGTGGAACTCAAAAATTAACCAATGTTCATCAAAGTTTGCTAAATTCCATAGACTTCTATTTTGGAACTCATGAATTAAACATTGCTCATCAAACCTTTGCTTAAACTGCATAGACTTACATTGTGGAACTCAAGAATTAAACAGTGCTGATCAAAGCTTTGCTTAATTGCATAGAATACTTCTACTGTGGAAATCAAAAATTAAACAATTCTTATCAAAGCTTTGCTAAATTGTATAGACTTCTATTGTGGAACTCAAGATTTAAACAACACTCATCAAAGCTTTGCTAAATTGGATACACTTCAAATGTGGATATGAAGAATTAAACAATGGTCGTCAAAGCTTTGGTAAATTTCATAGATTATATCTACTGTGGAATTCAAGAACTAAGCAACGCTCATCAAAGCTTTGCTAAATTGCGTCGACTTCAATTGCGAAACACAAGAATTAAACAATACTCATCAACGCTTTGCTAAATTGCTTAGATATCTATTGTAGTATTCAAGAATCAAAAAATGCTCATCAAATCTTTGCTAAATTGCAAAGACTACTTCTATTATGGAACTTTAAAATTAAAAAAAAATCTCATCAATGCTTTGCTAAATTGCATAGACTTCTATTGTTAAACTCACGAATTAAACAACGCTTATCAAAGTTTTGCTAAATTACATAGACTTCTATTGTGGAACTCAAGAATTAAACAGTGCTCATATAAATGCTTTGTTAAATTGCATAGATCTATTGTGGAACTCAAGAACTAAACAATTCTTATCAAAGCTTTGCTAAATTGCATAGACTTCTATAATGGAACTCAAGAATTTAACAATGCTCATCAAAGTTTTGCTAAATTGCATAGACTTCAATTTTAGAAATCAAGAATAAAACAATGCTCATTAAAGCATTGGTAAATTTCATAGATTACTTCTATTGTGGATCTACAGAATTAAGCAATGCTTATCCAAGTTTTGCTAAATGGCATCGACTTCTATTCTGGAACTTAGGAATTAAACAGTACTCATCAAAGCTTTGCTAAATAGTACAGACTTCTATTCTAGAAGTCAAGAATTAAACAATTTTCATCAAAGCATTGCTAAATTGCATAGACTACTTCTATTATGGAACTCATGAATTAAACAATACTCATGAAAGATTTGCTAAATAGCATAGACTTCTATTGTGGAAATCAATAATTAAACAGCGTTCATAAAAGCTTTGTTAAATTTGATCGACTTCTATTGTGGAACTCAAGAATTAAACAACGATCATCAAAGCTTTTCTAAATTCCATAGACTTCTATTGTGGAACTGACGAATTAAACATTGCTCATCAAACCTCTGCTTCAATAGCAAAGACTTCTATTGTGGATCTCGTGAATTAAACAATGTTCATCAACCCGTTGCTTAAATTGCATAAACTTCTATTGTGAAACTTGAGAACAAAGCAATGTTCATCAAAGCTTTTCTAAATTGCATATACTTCTATTGTGGAACTCAAGAATTAAACAATCCTCATCCAACCTTTTCTTAAATTACATAGACTTCTATTGTGGAACTCAAAAATTAACCAATGTTCATCAAAGTTTGCTAAATTGCATAGACTTCTATTTTGGAACTCACGAATTAAACATTGCTCATCAAACCTTTGCTTAAACTGCATAGACTTATATTGTCGAACTCAAGAATTAAACAGTGCTGATCAATGCTTTGCTTAATTGCATAGAATACTTCTACTGTGGAACTCAAAAATTAAACAATTCTTATCAAAGCTTTGCTAAATTGTATAGACTTCTATTGTGGAACTCAAGATTTAAACAATACTCATCAAAGCTTTGCTAAATTGGATACACTTCAAATGTGGATATGAAGAATTAAACAATGGTCGTCAAAGCTTTGGTAAATTTCATAGATTATATCTACTGTGGAATTCAAGAACTAAGCAACGCTCATCAAAGCTTTGCTAAATTGCGTCGACTTCAATTGCGAAACACAAGAATTAAACAATACTCATCAACGCTTTGCTAAATTGCTTAGATATCTATTGTAGTATTCAAGAATCAAAAAATGCTCATCAAATCTTTGCTAAATTGCAAAGACTACTTCTATTATGGAACTTTAAAATTAAAAAAAAATCTCATCAATGCATTGCTAAATTGCATAGACTTCTATTGTTAAACTCACGAATTAAACAACGCTTATCAAAGTTTTGCTAAATTACATAGACTTCTATTGTGGAACTCAAGAATTAAACAGTGCTCATATAAATGCTTTGTTAAATTGCATAGATCTATTGTGGAACTCAAGAACTAAACAATTCTTATCAAAGCTTTGCTAAATTGCATAGACTTCTATAATGGAACTCAAGAATTTAACAATGCTCATCAAAGTTTTGCTAAATTGCATAGACTTCAATTTTAGAAATCAAGAATAAAACAATGCTCATTAAAGCATTGGTAAATTTCATAGATTACTTCTATTGTGGATCTACAGAATTAAGCAATGCTTATCCAAGTTTTGCTAAATGGCATCGACTTCTATTCTGGAACTTAGGAATTAAACAGTACTCATCAAAGCTTTGCTAAATAGCACAGACTTCTATTCTAGAAGTCAAGAATTAAACAATTTTCATCAAAGCATTGCTAAATTGCATAGACTACTTCTATTATGGAACTCATGAATTAAACAATACTCATGAAAGATTTGCTAAATAACATAGACTTCTATTGTGGAAATCAATAATTAAACAGCGTTCATAAAAGCTTTGTTAAATTTGATTGACTTCTATTGTGGAACTCAAGAATTAAACAACGATCATCAAAGCTTTTCTAAATTCCATAGACTTCTATTGTGGAACTGACGAATTAAACATTGCTCATCAAACCTCTGCTTCAATAGCAAAGACTTCTATTGTGGATCTCGTGAATTAAACAATGTTCATCAACCCGTTGCTTAAATTGCATAGACTTCTATTGTGAAACTTGAGAACAAAGCAATGTTCATCAAAGCTTTTCTAAATTGCATATACTTCTATTGTGGAACTCAAGAATTAAACAATCCTCATCCAACCTTTGCTTAAATTACATAGACTTCTATTGTGGAACTCAAAAATTAACCAATGTTCATCAAAGTTTGCTAAATTGCATAGACTTCTATTTTGGAACTCACGAATTAAACATTGCTCATCAAACCTTTGCTTAAACTGCATAGACTTATATTGTGGAACTCAAGAATTAAACAGTGCTGATCAAAGCTTTGCTTAATTGCATAGAATACTTCTATTGTGGAACTCAAAAATTACACAAATCTTATAAAAGCTTTGCTAAATTGTATAGACTTCTATTGTGGAACTCAAGAATTAAACAATACCCATCAAAGCTTTGCTAAATTGGATACACTTCAAATGTGGATATGAAGAATTAAACAATGGTCGTCAAAGCTTTGGTAAATTTCATAGATTATATCTACTGTGGAATTCAAGAACTAAGCAACGCTCATCAAAGCTTTGCTAAATTGCGTCGACTTCTATTGCGAAACACAAGAATTAAACAATACTCATCAACGCTTTGCTAAATTGCTTAGATATCTATTGTAGTATTCAAGAATCAAAGAATGCTCATCAAATCTTTGCTAAATTGCAAAGACTACTTCTATTATAGAACTTTAAAATTAAAAAAAATTCTCATCAATGCTTGGATAAATTGCATAGACTTCTATTGTTAAACTCACGAATTAAACAACGCTTATCAAAGTTCTGCTAAATTACATAGACTTCTAATGTGGAACTCAAGAATTAAACAGTGCTCATAAAAGCTTTGTTAAATTGCATAGAATACTTCTATTGTGGAACTCAAGAACTAAACAATTCTTATCAGAGCTTTGCTAAATTGCATAGACTTCTATAATGGATCTCAAGAATTTAACAATGCTCATCAAAGTTTTGCTAAATTCAATTTTAGAAATCAAGAATAAAACAATGCTCATTAAAGCATTGGTAAATTTCATAGATTACTTCTATTGTGGATCTACAGAATTAAGCAATGCTTATCCAAGTTTTGCTAAATGCCATCGACTTCTATTCTGGAACTTAGGAATTAAACAATACTCATCAAAGCTTTGCTAAATAGCACAGACTTCTATTCTAGAAGTCAAGAATTAAACAATTTTCATCAAAGCATTGCTAAATTGCATAGACTACTTTTATTATGGAACTCATGAATTAAACAATACTCATGAAAGATTTGCTAAATAGCATAGACTTCTATTGTGGAAATCAATAATTAAACAACGTTCATAAAAGCTTTGTTAAATTTGATCGACTTCTATTGTGGAACTCAAGAATTAAACAACGCTCATCAAAGCTTTTCTAAATTCCATAGACTTCTATTGTGGAACTGACGAATTAAACATTGCTCATCAAACCTCTGCTTCAATAGCATAGACTTCTATTGTGGATCTCGTGAATTAAACAATGTTCATCAACCCGTTGCTTAAATTGCATAGACTTCTATTGTGAAACTTGAGAACAAAGGAATGTTCATCAAAGCTTTTCTAAATTGCATATACTTCTATTGTGGAACTCAAGAATTAAACAATCCTCATCCAACCTTTGCTTAAATTACATAGACTTCTATTGTGGAACACAAAAATTAACCAATGTTCATCAAAGTTTGCTAAATTGCATAGACTTCTATTTTGGAACTCACGAATTAAACATTGCTCATCAAACCTTTGCTTAAACTGCATAGACTTATATTGTGGAACTCGCGAATTAAACATTGCTCATCAAACCTTTGCTTAAACTGCATAGACTTATATTGTGGAACTCAAGAATTAAACAGTGCTCATCAAAGCTTTGCTTAATTGCATAGAATACTTCTATTGTGGAACTCAAAAATTAAACAATTCTTATAAAAGCTTTGCTAAATTGTATAGACTTCTATTGTGGAACTCAAGAATTAAACAATACCCATCAAAGCTTTGCTAAATTGGATACACTTCAAATGTGGATATGAAGAATTAAACAATGGTCGTCAAAGCTTTGGTAAATTTCATAGATTATATCTACTGTGGAATTCAAGAACTGAGCAACGCTCATCAAAGCTTTGCTAAATTGCGTCGACTTCTATTGCGAAAAAAAAGAATTAAACAATACTCATCAACGTTTTGCTAAATTGCTTAGATATCTATTGTAGTATTCAAGAATCAAAAAATGCTCATCAAATCTTTGCTAAATTGCATAGACTACTTCTATTATGGAACTTTAAAAGTAAAAAAATTCTCATCAATGCTTTTGCTAAATTGCATAGACTTCTATTGTTAAACTCAAGAATTAAACAACGCTTATCAAAGCTTTGCTAAATTACATAGACTTCTATTGTGGAACTCAAGAATTAAACAGTGCTCATAAAAGATTTGTTAAATTGCATAGAATACTTCTATTGTGGAACTCAAGAACTAAACAATTCATTTTAAAGCTTTGCTAAATTGTGCAGACTTCTATAGTGGAACTCAAGAATTTAACAATGCTCATCAAAGTTTTGCTAAATTGCATAGACTTCAATTTTAGAAATCAAGAATAAAACAATGCTCATTAAAGCATTGGTAAATTTCATAGATTACTTCTGATGTGGATCTACAGAATTAAGCAATCCTCATCCATGTTTTGCTAACTGGCATCGACTTTTATTCTGGAACTTAAGAATTAAACAATACTCATCAAAGCTTTGCTAAATAGTATAGACTTCTATTGTAGAAGTCAAGAATTAAACAATTTTCATCAAAGCATTGCTAAATTGCATAGACTACTTCTATTATGGAACTCATGAATTAAACAATACTCATGAAAAATTTGCTAAATTGCATAGACTTCTATTGTGGAAATCAATAATTAAACAACTTTCATAAAAGCTATGTTAAATTTGATCGACTTCTATTGTAGAACTCAAGAATTAAACAACGCTCATCAAAGCTTTTCTAAATTCCATAGACTTCTATTGTGGAACTGATGAATTAAACATTGCTCATCAAACCTCTGCTTCAATAGCATAGACTTCTATTGTGGATCTCGTGAATTAAACAATGTTCGTCAACTCGTTGCTTAAATTGCGTAGACTTCTATTGTGAAACTTGAGAACAAAGCAATGTTCGTCAAAGCTTTTCTAAATGGCATATATTTCTATTGTGGAACTCAAGAATTAAACAATCCTCATCCAACCTTTGCTTAAATTACATAGACTTCTATTGTGGAAGTCAAAAATTAACCAATGTTCATCAAAGTTTGCTAAATTGCGTAGACTTCTATTTTGGAACTCACGAATTAAACATTGCTCATCAAACCTTTGCTTAAACTGCATAGACTACTATTGTGGAACTCGAGAATTAAACAGTGCTCATCAAAGCTTTGCTTAATTGCATAGAATACTTCTATTGTGGAACTCAAAAATTAAACAATTCTTATCAAAGCTTTGCTAAATTGTATAGACTTCTATTGTGGAACTCAAGAATTAAACAATACCCATCAAAGCTTTGCTAAATTGGATACACTTCAAATGTGGATATGAAGAATTAAACAATGGTCGTCAAAGCTTTGGTAAATTTCATAGATTATATCTACTGTGGAATTCAAGAACTAAGCAACGCTCATCAAAGCTTTGCTAAATTGCGTCGACTTCAATTGCGAAACACAAGAATTAAACAATACTCATCAACGCTTTGCTAAATTGCTTAGATATCTATTGTAGTATTCAAGAATCAAAAAATGCTCATCAAATCTTTGCTAAATTGCGAAGACTACTTCTATTATGGAAATTTAAAATTAAAAAAATTCTCATCAATGCTTTGCTAAATTGCATAGACTTCTATTGTTAAACTCACGAATTAAACAACGCTTATCAAAGTTTTGCTAAATTACATAGACTTCTATTGTGGAACTCGAGAATTAAACAGTGCTCATATAAAAGCTTTGTTAAATTGCATAGAATACTTCTATTGTGGAACTCAAGAACTAAACAATTCTTATCAAAGCTTTGCTAAATTGCATAGACTTCTATAATGGAACTCAAGAATTTAACAATGCTCATCAAAGTTTTGCTAAATTGCATAGACTTCAATTTTAGAAATCAAGAATAAAACAATGCTCATTAAAGCATTGGTAAATTTCATAGATTACTTCTATTGTGGATCTACAGAATTAAGCAATGCTTATCCAAGTTTTGCTAAATGGCATCGACTTCTATTCTGGATCTTAGGAATTAAACAATACTCATCAAAGCTTTGCTAAATAGCACAGACTTCTATTCTAGAAGTTAAGAATTAAACAATTTTCATCAAAGCATTGCTAAATTGCATAGACTACTTCTATTATGGAACTCATAAATTAAACAATACTCATGAAAGATTTGCTAAATAGCATAGACTTCTATTATGGAAATCAATAATTAAACAGCGTTCATAAAAGCTTTGTTAAATTTGATCGACTTCTATTGTGGAACTCAAGAATTAAACAACGTTCATCAAAGCTTTTCTAAATTCCATAGACTACTATTGTGGAACTGACGAATTAAACATTGCTCATCAAACCTCTGCTTCAATAGCATAGACTTCTATTATGGATCTCGTGAATTAAACAATGTTCATCAACCCGTTGCTTAAATTGCATAGACTTCTATTGTGAAACTTGAGAACAAAGCAATGTTCGTCAAAGCTTTTCTAAATTGCATATACTTCTATTGTGGAACTCAAGAATTAAACAATCCTCATCCAACCTTTGCTTAAATTACATAGACTTCTATTGTGGAACTCAAAAATTAACCAATGTTCATCAAAGTTTGCTAAATTGCATAGACTTCTATTTTGGAACTCACGAATTAAACATTGCTCATCAAACCTCTGCTTAAACTGCATAGACTTATATTGTGGAACTCAAGAATTAAACATTGCTCATCAAAGCTTTGCTTAATTGCATAGATTAATTCTATTGTGGAACTCAAAAATTAAACAATTCTTATAAAAGCTTTGCTAAATTGTATAGACTTCTATTGTGGAACTCAAGATTTAAACAATACCCATCAAAGCTTTGCTAAATTGGATACACTTCAAATGTGGATATGAAGAATTAAACAATGGTCGTCAAAGCTTTGGTAAATTTCATAGATTATATCTACTGTGGAATTCAAGAACTAAGCAACGCTCATCAAAGCTTTGCTAAATTGCGTCGACTTCTATTGCGAAACACAAGAATTAAACAATACTCATCAATGCTTTGCTAAATTGCTTAGATATCTATTGTAGTATTCAAGAATCAAAAAATGCTCATCAAATCTTTGCTAAATTGCATAGACTACTTCTATTATGTAACTTTAAAATTAAAAAAATTCTCATCAATGCTTTGCTAAATTGCATAGACTTCTAGTGTTAAACTCAAGAATTAAACAACGCTTATCAAAGCTTTGCTAAATTACATAGACTTCTATTGTGGAACTCAAGAATTAAACAGTGCTCATAAAAGATTTGTGAAATTGCATAGAATACTTCTATTGTGGAACTCAAGAACTAAACAATTCATTTTAAAGCTTTGCTAAATTGTGTAGACTTCTATAGTGGAACTCAAGAATTTAACAATGCTCATCAAAGTTTTGCTAAATGGCATAGACTTCAATTTTAGAAATCAAGAATAAAACAATGCTCATTAAAGCATTGGTAAATTTCATAGATTACTTCTGATGTGGATCTACAAAATTAAGCAATGCTCATCCAAGTTTTGCTAAATGGCATCGACTTTTATTCTGGAACTTAAGAATTAAACAATACTCATCAAATCTTTGCTAAATAGTATAGACTTCTATTGTAGAAGTCAAGAATTAAACAATTTTTATCAAAGCATTGCTAAATTGCATAGACTACTTCTATTATGGAACTCATGAATTAAACAATACTCATGAAAAATTTGCTAAATTGCATAGACTTCTATTGTGGAAATCAATAATTAAACAACGTTCATAAAAGCTATGTTAAATTTGATCGACTTCTATTGTGGAACTCAAGAATTAAACAACGCTCATCAAAGCTTTTCTAAATTCCATAGACTTCTATTGTGGAACTGACGAATTAAACATTGCTAATCAAACCTCTGCTTCAATAGCATAGACTTCTATTGTGGATCTCGTGAATTAAACAATGTTCGTCAACTCGTTGCTTAAATTGCGTAGACTTCTATTGTGAAACTTGAGAACAAAGCAATGTTCGTCAAAGCTTTTCTAAATTGCATATATTTCTATTGTGGAACTCATGAATTAAACAATCCTCATCCAACCTTTGCTTAAATTACATAGACTTCTATTGTTTAACTCAAAAATTAACCAATGTTCATCAAAGTTTGCTAAATTGCGTAGACTTCTATTTTGGAACTCACGAATTAAACATTGCTCATCAAACCTTTGCTTAAAATGCATAGACTACTATTGTGGAACTCAAGAATTAAACAGTGCTCATCAAAGCTTTGCTTAATTGCATAGAATACTTATATTGTGGAACTCAAAAATTAAACAATTCTTATCAAAGCTTTGCTAAATTGTATAGACTTCTATTGTGGAACTCAAGAATTAAACAATACCCATCAAAGCTTTGCTAAATTGGATACACTTCAAATGTGGATATGAAGAATTAAACAATGGTCGTCAAAGCTTTGGTAAATTTCATAGATTATATCTACTGTGGAATTCAAGAACTAAGCAACGCTCATCAAAGCTTTGCTAAATTGCGTCGACTTCAATTGCGAAACACAAGAATTAAACAATACTCATCAACGCTTTGCTAAATTGCTTAGATATCTATTGTAGTATTCAAGAATCAAAAAATGCTCATCAAATCTTTGCTAAATTGCGAAGACTACTTCTATTATGGAACTTTAAAATTAAAAAAATTCTCATCAATGCTTTGCTAAATTGCATAGACTTCTATTGTTAAACTCACGAATTAAACAACGCTTATCAAAGATTTGCTAAATTACATAGACTTCAATTGTGGAACTCGAGAATTAAACAGTGCTCATATAAAAGCTTTGTTAAATTGCATAGAATACTTCTATTGTGGAACTCAAGAACTAAACAATTCTTATCAAAGCTTTGCTAAATTGCATAGACTTCTATAATGGAACTCAAGAATTTAACAATGCTCATCAAAGTTTTGCTAAATTGCATAGACTTCAATTTTAGAAATCTAGAATAAAACAATGCTCATTAAAGCATTGGTAAATTTCATAGATTACTTCTATTGTGGATCTACAGAATTAAGCAATGCTTATCCAAGTTTTGCTAAATGGCATCAACTTCTATTCTGGAACTTAGGAATTAAACAATACTCATCAAAGCTTTGGTAAATAGCACAGACTTCTATTCTAGAAGTTAAGAATTAAACAATTTTCATCAAAGCATTGCTAAATTGCATAGACTACTTCTATTATGGAACTCATGAATTAAACAATACTCATGAAAGATTTGCTAAATAGCATAGACTTCTATTATGGAAATCAATAATTAAACAGCGTTCATAAAAGCTTTGTTAAATTTGATCGACTTCTATTGTGGAACTCAAGAATTAAACAACGTTCATCAAAGCTTTTCTAAATTCCATAGACTACTATTGTGGAACTGACGAATTAAACATTGCTCATCAAACCTCTGCTTCAATAGCATAGACTTCTATTATGGATCTCGTGAATTAAACAATGTTCATCAACCCGTTGCTTAAATTGCATAGACTTCTATTGTGAAACTTGAGAACAAAGCAATGTTCGTCAAAGCTTTTCTAAATTGCATATACTTCTATTGTGGAACTCAAGAATTAAACAATCCTCATCCAACCTTTGCTTAAATTACATAGACTTCTATTGTGGAACTCAAAAATTAACCAATGTTCATCAAAGTTTGCTAAATTGCATAGACTTCTATTTTGGAACTCACGAATTAAACATTGCTCATCAAACCTCTGCTTAAACTGCATAGACTTATATTGTGGAACTCAAGAATTAAACATTGCTCATCAAAGCTTTGCTTAATTGCATAGATTACTTCTATTGTGGAACTCAAAAATTAAACAATTCTTATAAAAGCTTTGCTAAATTGTATAGACTTCTATTGTGGAACTCAAGATTTAAACAATACCCATCAAAGCTTTGCTAAATTGGATACACTTCAAATGTGGATATGAAGAATTAAACAATGGTCGTCAAAGCTTTGGTAAATTTCATAGATTATATCTACTGTGGAATTCAAGAACTAAGCAACGCTCATCAAAGCTTTGCTAAATTGCGTCGACTTCTATTGCGAAACACAAGAATTAAACAATACTCATCAATGCTTTGCTAAATTGCTTAGATATCTATTGTAGTATTCAAGAATCAAAAAATGCTCATCAAATCTTTGCTAAATTGCATAGACTACTTCTATTATGTAACTTTAAAATTAAAAAAATTCTCATCAATGCTTTGCTAAATTGCATAGACTTCTAGTGTTAAACTCAAGAATTAAACAACGCTTATCAAAGCTTTGCTAAATTACATAGACTTCTATTGTGGAACTCAAGAATTAAACAGTGCTCATAAAAGATTTGTGAAATTGCATAGAATACTTCTATTGTGGAACTCAAGAACTAAACAATTCATTTTAAAGCTTTGCTAAATTGTGTAGACTTCTATAGTGGAACTCAAGAATTTAACAATGCTCATCAAAGTTTTGCTAAATGGCATAGACTTCAATTTTAGAAATCAAGAATAAAACAATGCTCATTAAAGCATTGGTAAATTTCATAGATTACTTCTGATGTGGATCTACAAAATTAAGCAATGCTCATCCAAGTTTTGCTAAATGGCATCGACTTTTATTCTGGAACTTAAGAATTAAACAATACTCATCAAATCTTTGCTAAATAGTATAGACTTCTATTGTAGAAGTCAAGAATTAAACAATTTTTATCAAAGCATTGCTAAATTGCATAGACTACTTCTATTATGGAACTCATGAATTAAACAATACTCATGAAAAATTTGCTAAATTGCATAGACTTCTATTGTGGAAATCAATAATTAAACAACGTTCATTAAAGCTATGTTAAATTTGATCGACTTCTATTGTGGAACTCAAGAATTAAACAACGCTCATCAAAGCTTTTCTAAATTCCATAGACTTCTATTGTGGAACTGACGAATTAAACATTGCTAATCAAACCTCTGCTTCAATAGCATAGACTTCTATTGTGGATCTCGTGAATTAAACAATGTTCGTCAACTCGTTGCTTAAATTGCGTAGACTTCTATTGTGAAACTTGAGAACAAAGCAATGTTCGTCAAAGCTTTTCTAAATTGCATATATTTCTATTGTGGAACTCATGAATTAAACAATCCTCATCCAACCTTTGCTTAAATTACATAGACTTCTATTGTTTAACTCAAAAATTAACCAATGTTCATCAAAGTTTGCTAAATTGCGTAGACTTCTATTTTGGAACTCACGAATTAAACATTGCTCATCAAACCTTTGCTTAAACTGCATAGACTACTATTGTGGAACTCAAGAATTAAACAGTGCTCATCAAAGCTTTGCTTAATTGCATAGAATACTTCTATTGTGGAACTCAAAAATTAAACAATTCTTATCAAAGCTTTGCTAAATTGTATAGACTTCTATTGTGGAACTCAAGAATTAAACAATACCCATCAAAGCTTTGCTAAATTGGATACACTTCAAATGTGGATATGAAGAATTAAACAATGGTCGTCAAAGCTTTGGTAAATTTCATAGATTATATCTACTGTGGAATTCAAGAACTAAGCAACGCTCATCAAAGCTTTGCTAAATTGCGTCGACTTCAATTGCGAAACACAAGAATTAAACAATACTCATCAACGCTTTGCTAAATTGCTTAGATATCTATTGTAGTATTCAAGAATCAAAAAATGCTCATCAAATCTTTGCTAAATTGCGAAGACTACTTCTATTATGGAACTTTAAAATTAAAAAAATTCTCATCAATGCTTTGCTAAATTGCATAGACTTCTATTGTTAAACTCACGAATTAAACAACGCTTATCAAAGATTTGCTAAATTACATAGACTTCAATTGTGGAACTCGAGAATTAAACAGTGCTCATATAAAAGCTTTGTTAAATTGCATAGAATACTTCTATTGTGGAACTCAAGAACTAAACAATTCTTATCAAAGCTTTGCTAAATTGCATAGACTTCTATAATGGAACTCAAGAATTTAACAATGCTCATCAAAGTTTTGCTAAATTGCATAGACTTCAATTTTAGAAATCTAGAATAAAAGAATGCTCATTAAAGCATTGGTAAATTTCATAGATTACTTCTATTGTGGATCTACAGAATTAAGCAATGCTTATCCAAGTTTTGCTAAATGGCATCGACTTCTATTCTGGAACTTAGGAATTAAACAATACTCATCAAAGCTTTGGTAAATAGCACAGACTTCTATTCTAGAAGTTAAGAATTAAACAATTTTCATCAAAGCATTGCTAAATTGCATAGACTACTTCTATTATGGAACTCATGAATTAAACAATACTCATGAAAGATTTGCTAAATAGCATAGACTTCTATTATGGAAATCAATAATTAAACAGCGTTCATAAAAGCTTTGTTAAATTTGATCGACTTCTATTGTGGAACTCAAGAATTAAACAACGTTCATCAAAGCTTTTCTAAATTCCATAGACTACTATTGTGGAACTGACGAATTAAACATTGCTCATCAAACCTCTGCTTCAATAGCATAGACTTCTATTATGGATCTCGTGAATTAAACAATGTTCATCAACCCGTTGCTTAAATTGCATAGACTTCTATTGTGAAACTTGAGAACAAAGCAATTTTCGTCAAAGCTTTTCTAAATTGCATATACTTCTATTGTGGAACTCAAGAATTAAACAATCCTCATCCAACCTTTGCTTAAATTACATAGACTTCTATTGTGGAACTCAAAAATTAACCAATGTTCATCAAAGTTTGCTAAATTGCATAGACTTCTATTTTGGAACTCACGAATTAAACATTGCTCATCAAACCTCTGCTTAAACTGCATAAACTTATATTGTGGAACTCAAGAATTAAACATTGCTCATCAAAGCTTTGCTTAATTGCATAGATTACTTCTATTGTGGAACTCAAAAATTAAACAATTCTTATAAAAGCTTTGCTAAATTGTATAGACTTCTATTGTGGAACTCAAGAATTAAACAATACCCATCAAAGCTTTGCTAAATTGGATACACTTCAAATGTGGATATGAAGAATTAAACAATGGTCGTCAAAGCTTTGGTAAATTTCATAGATTATATCTACTGTGGAATTCAAGAACTAAGCAACGCTCATCAAAGCTTTGCTAAATTGCGTCGACTTCTATTGCGAAACACAAGAATTAAACAATACTCATCAATGCTTTGCTAAATTGCTTAGATATCTATTGTAGTATTCAAGAATCAAAAAATGCTCATCAAATCTTTGCTAAATTGTATAGACTACTTCTATTATGGAACTTTAAAATTAAAAAAATTCTCATCAATGCTTTGCTAAATTGCATAGACTTCTAGTGTTAAACTCAAGAATTAAACAACGCTTATCAAAGCTTTGCTAAATTACATAGACTTCTATTGTGGAACTCAAGAATTAAACAGTGCTCATAAAAGATTTGTTAAATTGCATAGAATACTTCTATTGTGGAACTCAAGAACTAAACAATTCATTTTAAAGCTTTGCTAAATTGTGTAGACTTCTATAGTGGAACTCAAGAATTTAACAATGCTCATCAAAGTTTTGCTAAATGGCATAGACTTCAATTTTAGAAATCAAGAATAAAACAATGCTCATTAAAGCATTGGTAAATTTCATAGATTACTTCTGATGTGGATCTACAGAATTAAGCAATGCTCATCCAAGTTTTGCTAAATGGCATCGACTTTTATTCTGGAACTTAAGAATTAAACAATACTCATCAAAGCTTTGCTAAATAGTATAGACTTCTATTGTAGAAGTCAAGAATTAAACAATTTTTATCAAAGCATTGCTAAATTGCATAGACTACTTCTATTATGGAACTCATGAATTAAACAATACTCATGAAAAATTTGCTAAATTGCATAGACTTCTATTCTGGAAATCAATAATTAAACAACGTTCATAAAAGCTATGTTAAATTTGATCGACTTCTATTGTGGAAATCAAGAATTAAACAACGCTCATCAAAGCTTTTCTAAATTCCATAGACTTCTATTGTGGAACTGATGAATTAAACATTGCTAATCAAACCTCTGCTTCAATAGCATAGACTTCTATTGTGGATCCCGTGAATTAAACAATGTTCGTCAACTCGTTGCTTAAATTGCGTAGACTTCTATTGTGAAACTTGAGAACAATGCAATGTTCGTCAAAGCTTTTCTAAATTGCATATATTTCTATTGTGGAACTCATGAATTAAACAATCCTCATCCAACCTTTGCTTAAATTACATAGACTTCTATTGTTTAACTCAAAAATTAACCAATGTTCATCAAAGTTTGCTAAATTGCGTAGACTTCTATTTTGGAACTCACGAATTAAACATTGCTCATCAAACCTTTGCTTAAACTGCATAGACTACTATTGTGGAACTCAAGAATTAAACAGTGCTCATCAAAGCTTTGCTTAATTGCATAGAATACTTCTATTGTGGAACTCAAAAATTAAACAATTCTTATCAAAGCTTTGCTAAATTGTATAGACTTCTATTGTGGAACTCAAGAATTAAACAATACCCATCAAAGCTTTGCTAAATTGGATACACTTCAAATGTGGATATTTAGAATTAAACAATGGTCGTCAAAGCTTTGGTAAATTTCATAGATTATGTCTACTGTGGAATTCAAGAACTAAGCAACGCTCATCAAAGCTTTGCTAAATTGCGTCGACTTCAATTGCGAAACACAAGAATTAAACAATACTCATCAACGCTTTGCTAAATTGCTTAGATATCTATTGTAGTATTCAAGAATCAAAAAATGCTCATCAAATCTTTGCTAAATTGCGAAGACTACTTCTATTATGGAACTTTAAAATTAAAAAAATTCTCATCAATGCTTTGCTAAATTGCATAGACTTCTATTGTTAAACTCACGAATTAAACAACGCTTATCAAAGTTTTGCTAAATTACATAGACTTCTATTGCGGATCTCGTGAATTAAACAATGTTCGTCAACTCGTTGCTTAAATTGCGTAGACTTCTATTGTGAAACTTGAGAACAAAGCAATGTTCGTCAAAGCTTTTCTAAATTGCATATATTTCTATTGTGGAACTCATGAATTAAACAATCCTCATCCAACCTTTGCTTAAATTACATAGACTTCTATTGTTTAACTCAAAAATTAACCAATGTTCATCAAAGTTTGCTAAATTGCGTAGACTTTTATTTTGGAACTCAGGAATTAAACATTGCTCATCAAACCTTTGCTTAAACTGCATAGACTACTATTGTGGAACTCAAGAATTAAACAGTGCTCATCAAAGTTTTGCTTAATTGCATAGAATACTTCTATTGTGGAACTCAAGAATTAAACAATTATTATCAAAGCTTTGCTAAATTGTATAGACTTCTATTGTGGAACTCAAGAATTAAACAATACCCATCAAAGGTTTGCTAAATTGGATACACTTCAAATGTGGATATGAAGAATTAAACAATGGTCGTCAAAGCTTTGGTAAATTTCATAGATTATATCTACTGTGGAATTCAAGAACTAAGCAACGCTCATCAAAGCTTTGCTAAATTGCGTCGACTTCAATTGCGAAACACAAGAATTAAACAATACTCATCAACGCTTTGCTAAATTGCTTAGATATCTATTGTAGTATTCAAGAATCAAAAAATGCTCATCAAATCTTTGCTAAATTGCAAAGACTACTTCTATTATGGAACTTTAAAATTAAAAAAGATTCTCATCAATGCTTTGCTAAATTCCATAGACTTCTATTGTTAAACTCACGAATTAAACAACGCTTATCAAAGTTTTGCTAAATTACAGACTTCTATTGTGGAACTCAAGAATTAAACAGTGCTCATATAAAAGCTTTGTTAAATTGCATAGAATACTTCTATTGTGGAACTCAAGAACTAAACAATTCTTTTCAAAGCTTTGCTAAATTGCATAGACTTCTATAATGGAACTCAAGAATTTAACAATGCTCATCAAAGTTTTGCTAAATTGCATAGACTTCAATTTTAGAAATCAAGAATAAAACAATGCTCATTAAAGCATTGGTAAATTTCATAGATTACTTCTATTGTGGATCTACAGAATTAAGCAATGCTTATCCAAGTTTTGCTAAAAGGCATCGACTTCTATTCTGGAACTTAGGAATTAAACAATACTCATCAAAGCTTTGCTAAATAGCACAGACTTCTATTCTAGAAGTCAAGAATTAAACAATTTTCATCAAAGCATTGCTAAATTGCATAGACTACTTCTATTATGGAACTCATGAATTAAACAATACTCATGAAAGATTTGCTAAATAGCATAGACTTCTATTGTGGAACTCAAGAATTAAACAATCCTCATCCAACCTTTGCTTAAATTACATAGACTTCTATTGTGGAACTCAAAAATTAACCAATGTTCATCAAAGTTTGCTAAATTGCATAGACTTCTATTTTGGAACTCACGAATTAAACATTGCTCATCAAACCTCTGCTTAAACTGCATAAACTTATATTGTGGAACTCAAGAATTAAACATTGCTCATCAAAGCTTTGCTTAATTGCATAGATTACTTCTATTGTGGAACTCAAAAATTAAACAATTCTTATAAAAGCTTTGCTAAATTGTATAGACTTCTATTGTGGAACTCAAGAATTAAACAATACCCATCAAAGCTTTGCTAAATTGGATACACTTCAAATGTGGATATGAAGAATTAAACAATGGTCGTCAAAGCTTTGGTAAATTTCATAGATTATATCTACTGTGGAATTCAAGAACTAAGCAACGCTCATCAAAGCTTTGCTAAATTGCGTCGACTTCTATTGCGAAACACAAGAATTAAACAATACTCATCAATGCTTTGCTAAATTGCTTAGATATCTATTGTAGTATTCAAGAATCAAAAAATGCTCATCAAATCTTTGCTAAATTGTATAGACTACTTCTATTATGGAACTTTAAAATTAAAAAAATTCTCATCAATGCTTTGCTAAATTGCATAGACTTCTAGTGTTAAACTCAAGAATTAAACAACGCTTATCAAAGCTTTGCTAAATTACATAGACTTCTATTGTGGAACTCAAGAATTAAACAGTGCTCATAAAAGATTTGTTAAATTGCATAGAATACTTCTATTGTGGAACTCAAGAACTAAACAATTCATTTTAAAGCTTTGCTAAATTGTGTAGACTTCTATAGTGGAACTCAAGAATTTAACAATGCTCATCAAAGTTTTGCTAAATGGCATAGACTTCAATTTTAGAAATCAAGAATAAAACAATGCTCATTAAAGCATTGGTAAATTTCATAGATTACTTCTGATGTGGATCTACAGAATTAAGCAATGCTCATCCAAGTTTTGCTAAATGGCATCGACTTTTATTCTGGAACTTAAGAATTAAACAATACTCATCAAAGCTTTGCTAAATAGTATAGACTTCTATTGTAGAAGTCAAGAATTAAACAATTTTTATCAAAGCATTGCTAAATTGCATAGACTACTTCTATTATGGAACTCATGAATTAAACAATACTCATGAAAAATTTGCTAAATTGCATAGACTTCTATTCTGGAAATCAATAATTAAACAACGTTCATAAAAGCTATGTTAAATTTGATCGACTTCTATTGTGGAAATCAAGAATTAAACAACGCTCATCAAAGCTTTTCTAAATTCCATAGACTTCTATTGTGGAACTGATGAATTAAACATTGCTAATCAAACCTCTGCTTCAATAGCATAGACTTCTATTGTGGATCCCGTGAATTAAACAATGTTCGTCAACTCGTTGCTTAAATTGCGTAGACTTCTATTGTGAAACTTGAGAACAATGCAATGTTCGTCAAAGCTTTTCTAAATTGCATATATTTCTATTGTGGAACTCATGAATTAAACAATCCTCATCCAACCTTTGCTTAAATTACATAGACTTCTATTGTTTAACTCAAAAATTAACCAATGTTCATCAAAGTTTGCTAAATTGCGTAGACTTCTATTTTGGAACTCACGAATTAAACATTGCTCATCAAACCTTTGCTTAAACTGCATAGACTACTATTGTGGAACTCAAGAATTAAACAGTGCTCATCAAAGCTTTGCTTAATTGCATAGAATACTTCTATTGTGGAACTCAAAAATTAAACAATTCTTATCAAAGCTTTGCTAAATTGTATAGACTTCTATTGTGGAACTCAAGAATTAAACAATACCCATCAAAGCTTTGCTAAATTGGATACACTTCAAATGTGGATATTTAGAATTAAACAATGGTCGTCAAAGCTTTGGTAAATTTCATAGATTATGTCTACTGTGGAATTCAAGAACTAAGCAACGCTCATCAAAGCTTTGCTAAATTGCGTCGACTTCAATTGCGAAACACAAGAATTAAACAATACTCATCAACGCTTTGCTAAATTGCTTAGATATCTATTGTAGTATTCAAGAATCAAAAAATGCTCATCAAATCTTTGCTAAATTGCGAAGACTACTTCTATTATGGAACTTTAAAATTAAAAAAATTCTCATCAATGCTTTGCTAAATTGCATAGACTTCTATTGTTAAACTCACGAATTAAACAACGCTTATCAAAGTTTTGCTAAATTACATAGACTTCTATTGCGGATCTCGTGAATTAAACAATGTTCGTCAACTCGTTGCTTAAATTGCGTAGACTTCTATTGTGAAACTTGAGAACAAAGCAATGTTCGTCAAAGCTTTTCTAAATTGCATATATTTCTATTGTGGAACTCATGAATTAAACAATCCTCATCCAACCTTTGCTTAAATTACATAGACTTCTATTGTTTAACTCAAAAATTAACCAATGTTCATCAAAGTTTGCTAAATTGCGTAGACTTTTATTTTGGAACTCAGGAATTAAACATTGCTCATCAAACCTTTGCTTAAACTGCATAGACTACTATTGTGGAACTCAAGAATTAAACAGTGCTCATCAAAGTTTTGCTTAATTGCATAGAATACTTCTATTGTGGAACTCAAGAATTAAACAATTATTATCAAAGCTTTGCTAAATTGTATAGACTTCTATTGTGGAACTCAAGAATTAAACAATACCCATCAAAGGTTTGCTAAATTGGATACACTTCAAATGTGGATATGAAGAATTAAACAATGGTCGTCAAAGCTTTGGTAAATTTCATAGATTATATCTACTGTGGAATTCAAGAACTAAGCAACGCTCATCAAAGCTTTGCTAAATTGCGTCGACTTCAATTGCGAAACACAAGAATTAAACAATACTCATCAACGCTTTGCTAAATTGCTTAGATATCTATTGTAGTATTCAAGAATCAAAAAATGCTCATCAAATCTTTGCTAAATTGCAAAGACTACTTCTATTATGGAACTTTAAAATTAAAAAAGATTCTCATCAATGCTTTGCTAAATTGCATAGACTTCTATTGTTAAACTCACGAATTAAACAACGCTTATCAAAGTTTTGCTAAATTACAGACTTCTATTGTGGAACTCAAGAATTAAACAATGCTCATATAAAAGCTTTGTTAAATTGCATAGAATACTTCTATTGTGGAACTCAAGAACTAAACAATTCTTTTCAAAGCTTTGCTAAATTGCATAGACTTCTATAATGGAACTCAAGAATTTAACAATGCTCATCAAAGTTTTGCTAAATTGCATAGACTTCAATTTTAGAAATCAAGAATAAAACAATGCTCATTAAAGCATTGGTAAATTTCATAGATTACTTCTATTGTGGATCTACAGAATTAAGCAATGCTTATCCAAGTTTTGCTAAAAGGCATCGACTTCTATTCTGGAACTTAGGAATTAAACAATACTCATCAAAGCTTTGCTAAATAGCACAGACTTCTATTCTAGAAGTCAAGAATTAAACAATTTTCATCAAAGCATTGCTAAATTGCATAGACTACTTCTATTATGGAACTCATGAATTAAACAATACTCATGAAAGATTTGCTAAATAGCATAGACTTCTATTGTGGAAATCAATAATTAAACAACGTTCATAAAAGCTTTGTTAAATTTGATCGACTTCTATTGTGGAACTCAAGAATTAAACAACGCTCATCAAAGCTTTTCTAAATTCCATAGACTTCTATTGTGGAACTGATGAATTAAACATTGCTCATCAAACCTCTACTTCAATAGCATAGACTTCTATTGTGGATCTCGTGAATTAAACAATGTTCATCAACCTGTTGCTTAAATTGCATAGACTTCTATTGTGAAACTTGAGAACAAAGCAATGTTCATCAAAGCTTTTCTAAATTGCATATACTTCTAATGTGGAACTCAAGAATTAAACAATCCTCATCCAACCTTTGCTTAAATTACATAGACTTCTATTGTGGAACTCAAAAATTAACCAATGTTCATCAAAGTTTGCTAAATTGCGTAGACTTCTATTTTGGAACTCACGAATTAAACATTGCTCATCAAACCTTTGCTTAAACTGCATAGACTACGATTGTGGAACTCAAGAATTAAACAGTGCTCATCAAAGCTTTGCTTAATTGCATAGAATACTTCTATTGTGGAACTCAAAAATTAAACAATTCTTATCAAAGCTTTGCTAAATTGTATAGACTTCTATTGTGGAACTCAAGAATTAAACAATACCCATCAAAGCTTTGCTAAATTGGATACACTTCAAATGTGGATATGAAGAATTAAACAATGGTCGTCAAAGCTTTGGTAAATTTCATAGATTATATCTACTGTGGAATTCAAGAACTAAGCAACGCTCATCAAAGCTTTGCTAAATTGCGTCGACTTCAATTGCGAAACACAAGAATTAAACAATACTCATCAACGCTTTGCTAAATTGCTTAGATATCTATTGTAGTATTCAAGAATCAAAAAATGCTCATCAAATCTTTGCTAAATTGCAAAGACTACTTCTATTATGGAACTTTAAAATTAAAAAAAATTCTCATCAATGCTTTGCTAAATTGCATAGACTTCTATTGTTAAACTCACGAATTAAACAACGCTTATCAAAGTTTTGCTAAATTACATAGACTTCTATTGTGGAACTCAAGAATTAAATAGTGCTCATATAAAAGCTTTGTTAAATTGTATAGATCTATTGTGGAACTCAAGAACTAAACAATTCTTATCAAAGCTTTGCTAAATTGCATAGACTTCTATAATGGAACTCAAGAATTTAACAATGCTCATCAAAGTTTTGCTAAATTGCATAGACTTCAATTTTAGAAATCAAGAATAAAACAATGCTCATTAAAGCATTGGTAAATTTCATAGATTACTTCTATTGTGGATCTACAGAATTAAGCAATGCTTATCCAAGTTTTGCTAAATGGCATCGACTTCTATTCTGGAACTTAGGAATTAAACAATACTCATCAAAGCTTTACTAAATAGCACAGACTTCTATTCTAGAAGTCAAGAATTAAACAATTTTCATCAAAGCATTGCTAAATTGCATAGACTACTTCTATTATGGAACTCATGAATTAAACAATACTCATGAAAGATTTGCTAAATAGCATAGACTTCTATTGTGGAAATCAATAATTAAACAGCGTTCATAAAAGCTTTGTTAAATTTGATCGACTTCTATTGTGGAACTCAATAATTAAACAACGCTCATCAAAGCTTTTCTAAATTCCATAGACTTCTATTGTGGAACTGACGAATTAAACATTGCTCATCAAACCTCTGCTTCAATAGCAAAGACTTCTATTGTGGATCTCGTGAATTAAACAATGTTCATCAACCCGTTGCTTAAATTGCATAGACTTCTATTGTGAAACTTGAGAACAAAGCAATGTTCATCAAAGCTTTTCTAAATTGCATATACTTCTATTGTGGAACTCAAGAATTAAACAATCCTCATCCAACCTTTGCTTAAATTACATAGACTTCTATTGTGGAACTCAAAAATTAACCAATGTTCATCAAAGTTTGCTAAATTGCATAGACTTCTATTTTGGAACTCACGAATTAAACATTGCTCATCAAACCTTTGCTTAAACTGCATAGACTTATATTGTGGAACTCAAGAATTAAACAGTGCTCATCAAAGCTTTGCTTAATTGCATAGAATACTTCTATTGTGGAACTCAAAAATTAAACAATTCTTATCACAGCTTTGCTAAATTGTATAGACTTCTATTGTGGAACTCAAGAATTAAACAATACCCATCAAAGCTTTGCTAAATTGGATACACTTCAAATGTGGATATGAAGAATTAAACAATGGTCGTCAAAGCTTTGGTAAATTTCATAGATTATATCTACTGTGGAATTCAAGAACTAAGCAACGCTCATCAAAGCTTTGCTAAATTGCGTCGACTTCTATTGCGAAACACAAGAATTAAACAATACTCACCAACGCTTTGCTAAATTGCTTAGATATCTATTGTAGTATTCAAGAATCAAAAAATGCTCATCAAATCTTTGCTAAATTGCAAAGACTACTTCTATTATGGAACTTTAAATTTAAAAAAAATTCTCATCAATGCTTTGCTAAATTGCATAGACTTCTATTGTTAAACTCACGAATTAAACAACGCTTATCAAAGTTTTGCTAAATTACATAGACTTCTATTGTGGAACTCAAGAATTAAACAGTGCTCATATAAAAGCTTTGTTAAATTGCATAGAATATTTCTATTGTGGAACTCAAGAACTAAACAATTCTTATCAAAACTTTGCTAAATTGCATAGACTTCTATAATGGAACTCAAGAATTTAACTCTTTTCAAAAAAGAATTTAACAATGCTCATCAAAGTTTTGCTAAATTGCATAGACTTCAATTTTAGAAATCTAGAATAAAACAATGCTCATTAAAGCATTGGTAAATTTCATAGATTACTTCTATTATGGATCTACAGAATTAAGCAATGCTTATCCAAGTTTTGCTAAATGCCATCGACTTCTATTCTGGAACTTAGGAATTAAACAATACTCATCAAAGCTTTGCTAAATAGCACAGACTTCTATTCTAGAAGTTAAGAATTAAACAATTTTCATCAAAGCATTGCTAAATTGCATAGACTACTTCTATTACGGAACTCATGAATTAAACAATACTCATGAAAGATTTTCTAAATAGCATAGACTTCTATTGTGGAAATCAATAATTAAACAGCGTTCATAAAAGCTTTGTTAAATTTGATCGACTTCTATTGTGGAACTCAAGAATTAAACAACGCTCATCAAAGCTTTTATAAATTCCATAGACTTCTATTGTGGAACTGACGAATTAAACATTGCTCATCAAACCTCTTCTTCAATAGCAAAGACTTCTATTGTGGATCTCGTGAATTAAACAATGTTCATCAACCCGTTGCTTAAATTGCATAGACTTCTATTGTGAAACTTGAGAACAAAGCAATGTTCATCAAAGCTTTTCTAAATTGCATATACTTCTATTGTGGAACTCAAGAATTAAACAATCCTCATCCAACCTTTGCTTAAATTACATAGACTTCTATTGTGGAACTCAAAAATTAACCAATGTTCATCAAAGTTTGCTAAATTGCATAGACTTCTATTTTGGAACTCACGAATTAAACATTGCTCATCAAACCTTTGCTTAAACTGCATAGACTTATATTGTGGAACTCAAGAATTAAACAGTGCTCATCAAAGCTTTGCTTAATTGCATAGAATACTTCTATTGTGGAACTCAAAAATTAAACAATTCTTATAAAAGCTTTGCTAAATTGTATAGACTTCTATTGTGGAACTCAAGAATTAAACAATACCCATCAAAGCTTTGCTAAATTGGATACACTTCAAATGTGGATATGAAGAATTAAACAATGGTCGTCAAAGCTTTGGTAAATTTCATAGATTATATCTACTGTGGAATTCAAGAACTAAGCAACGCTCATCAAAGCTTTGCTAAATTGCGTCGACTTCAATTGCGAAACACAAGAATTAAACAATACTCATCAACGCTTTGCTAAATTGCTTAGATATCTATTGTAGTATTCAAGAATCAAAAAATGCTCATCAAATCTTTGCTAAATTGCAAAGACTACTTCTATTATGGAACTTTAAAATTAAAAAAAATTCTCATCAATGCTTTGCTAAATTGCATAGACTTCTATTGTTAAACTCACGAATTAAACAACGCTTATCAAAGTTTTGCTAAATTACATAGACTTCTATTGTGGAACTCAAGAATTAAACAGTGCTCATATAAAAGCTTTGTTAAATTGCATAGATCTATTGTGGAACTCAAGAACTAAACAATTCTTATCAAAGCTTTGCTAAATTGCATAGACTTCTATAATGGAACTCAAGAATTTAACAATGCTCATCAAAGTTTTGCTAAATTGCATAGACTTCAATTTTAGAAATCAAGAATAAAACAATGCTCATTAAAGCATTGGTAAATTTCATAGATTACTTCTATTGTGGATCTACAGAATTAAGCAATGCTTATCCAAGTTTTGCTAAATGGCATCGACTTCTATTCTGGAACTTAGGAATTAAACAGTACTCATCAAAGCTTTGCTAAATAGCACAGACTTCTATTCTAGAAGTCAAGAATTAAACAATTTTCATCAAAGCATTGCTAAATTGCATAGACTACTTCTATTATGGAACTCATGAATTAAACAATACTCATGAAAGATTTGCTAAATAGCATAGACTTCTATTGTGGAAATCAATAATTAAACAGCGTTCATAAAAGCTTTGTTAAATTTGATCGACTTCTATTGTGGAACTCAAGAATTAAACAACGATCATCAAAGCTTTTCTAAATTCCATAGACTTCTATTGTGGAACTGACGAATTAAACATTGCTCATCAAACCTCTGCTTCAATAGCAAAGACTTCTATTGTGGATCTCGTGAATTAAACAATGTTCATCAACCCGTTGCTTAAATTGCATAGACTTCTATTGTGAAACTTGAGAACAAAGCAATGTTCATCAAAGCTTTTCTAAATTGCATATACTTCTATTGTGGAACTCAAGAATTAAACAATCCTCATCCAACCTTTGCTTAAATTACATAGACTTCTATTGTGGAACTCAAAAATTAACCAATGTTCATCAAAGTTTGCTAAATTGCATAGACTTCTATTTTGGAACTCATGAATTAAACATTGCTCATCAAACCTTTGCTTAAACTGCATAGACTTATATTGTGGAACTCAAGAATTAAACAGTGCTCATCAAAGCTTTGCTTAATTGCATAGAATACTTCTATTGTGGAACTCAAAAATTAAACAATTCTTATCAAAGCTTTGCTAAATTGTATAGACTTCTATTGTGGAACTCAAGAATTAAACAATACTCATCAAAGCTTTGCTAAATTGGATACACTTCAAATGTGGATATGAAGAATTAAACAATGGTCGTCAAAGCTTTGGTAAATTTCATAGATTATATCTACTGTGGAATTCAAGAACTAAGCAACGCTCATCAAAGCTTTTCTAAATTGCGTCGACTTCAATTGCGGAACACAAGAATTAAACAATACTCATCAACGCTTTGCTAAATTGCTTAGATATCTATTGTAGTATTCAAGAATCAAAAAATGCTCATCAAATCTTTGCTAAATTGCAAAGACTACTTCTATTATGGAACTTTAAAATTAAAAAAAATTCTCATCAATGCTTTGCTAAATTGCATAGACTTCTATTGTTAAACTCACGAATTAAACAACGCTTATCAAAGTTTTGCTAAATTACATAGACTTCTATTGTGGAACTCAAGAATTAAACAGTGCTCATATAAAAGCTTTGTTAAATTGCATAGATCTATTGTGGAACTCAAGAACTAAACAATTCTTATCAAAGCTTTGCTAAATTGCATAGACTTCTATAATAGAACTCAAGAATTTAACAATGCTCATCAAAGTTTTGCTAAATTGCATAGACTTCAATTTTAGAAATCAAGAATAAAACAATGCTCATTAAAGCATTGGTAAATTTCATAGATTACTTCTATTGTGGATCTACAGAATTAAGCAATGCTTATCCAAGTTTTGCTAAATGGCATCGACTTCTATTCTGGAACTTAGGAATTAAACAATACTCATCAAAGCTTTGCTAAATAGCACAGACTTCTATTCTAGAAGTCAAGAATTAAACAATTTTCATCAAAGCATTGCTAAATTGCATAGACTACTTCTATTATGGAACTCATGAATTAAACAATACTCATGAAAGATTTGCTAAATAGCATAGACTTCTATTGTGGAAATCAATAATTAAACATCGTTCATAAAAGCTTTGTTAAATTTGATCGACTTCTATTGTGGAACTCAAGAATTAAACAACGCTCATCAAAGCTTTTCTAAATTCCATAGACTTCTATTGTGGAACTGACGAATTAAACATTGCTCATCAAACCTCTGCTTCAATAGCATAGACTTCTATTGTGGATCTCGTGAATTAAACAATGTTCATCAACCCGTTGCTTAAATTGCATAGACTTCTATTGTGAAACTTGAGAACAAAGCAATGTTCATCAAAGCTTTTCTAAATTGCATATACTTCTATTGTGGAACTCAAGAATTAAACAATCCTCATCCAACCTTTGCTTAAATTACATAGACTTCTATTGTGGAACTCAAAAATTAACCAATGTTCATCAAAGTTTGCTAAATTGCATAGACTTCTATTTTGGAACTCACGAATTAAACATTGCTCATCAAACCTTTGCTTAAACTGCATAGACTTATATTGTGGAACTCAAGAATTAAACAGTGCTCATCAAAGCTTTGCTTAATTGCATAGAATACTTCTATTGTGGAACTCAAAAATTAAACAATTCTTATAAAAGCTTTGCTAAATTGTATAGACTTCTATTGTGGAACTCAAGAATTAAACAATACCCATCAAAGCTTTGCTAAATTGGATACACTTCAAATGTGGATATGAAGAATTAAACAATGGTCGTCAAAGCTTTGGTAAATTTCATAGATTATATCTACTGTGGAATTCAAGAACTAAGCAACGCTCATCAAAGCTTTGCTAAATTGCGTCGACTTCAATTGCGAAACACGAGAATTAAACAATACTCATCAACGCTTTGCTAAATTGCTTAGATATCTATTGTAGTATTCAAGAATCAAAAAATGCTCATCAAATCTTTGCTAAATTGCAAAGACTACTTCTATTATGGAACTTTAAAATTAAAAAAAATTCTCATCAATGCTTTGCTAAATTGCATAGACTTCTATTGTTAAACTCACGAATTAAACAACGCTTATCAAAGTTTTGCTAAATTACATAGACTTCTATTGTGGAACTCAAGAATTAAACAGTGCTCATATAAAAGCTTTGTTAAATTGCATAGATCTATTGTGGAACTCAAGAACTAAACAATTCTTATCAAAGCTTTGCTAAATTGCATAGACTTCTATAATGGAACTCAAGAATTTAACAATGCTCATCAAAGTTTTGCTAAATTGCATAGACTTCAATTTTAGAAATCAAGAATAAAACAATGCTCATTAAAGCATTGGTAAATTTCATAGATTACTTCTATTGTGGATCTACAGAATTAAGCAATGCTTATCCAAGTTTTGCTAAATGGCATCGACTTCTATTCTGGAACTTAGGAATTAAACAGTACTCATCAAAGCTTTGCTAAATAGCACAGACTTCTATTCTAGAAGTCAAGAATTAAACAATTTTCATCAAAGCATTGCTAAATTGCATAGACTACTTCTATTATGGAACTCATGAATTAAACAATACTCATGAAAGATTTGCTAAATAGCATAGACTTCTATTGTGGAAATCAATAATTAAACATCGTTCATAAAAGCTTTGTTAAATTTGATCGACTTCTATTGTGGAACTCAAGAATTAAACAACGCTCATCAAAGCTTTTCTAAATTCCATAGACTTCTATTGTGGAACTGACGAATTAAACATTGCTCATCAAACCTCTGCTTCAATAGCATAGACTTCTATTGTGGATCTCGTGAATTAAACAATGTTCATCAACCCGTTGCTTAAATTGCATAGACTTCTATTGTGAAACTTGAGAACAAAGCAATGTTCATCAAAGCTTTTCTAAATTGCATATACTTCTATTGTGGAACTCAAGAATTAAACAATCCTCATCCAACCTTTGCTTAAATTACATAGACTTCTATTGTGGAACTCAAAAATTAACCAATGTTCATCAAAGTTTGCTAAATTGCATAGACTTCTATTTTGGAACTCACGAATTAAACATTGCTCATCAAACCTTTGCTTAAACTGCATAGACTTATATTGTGGAACTCAAGAATTAAACAGTGCTCATCAAAGCTTTGCTTAATTGCATAGAATACTTCTATTGTGGAACTCAAAAATTAAACAATTCTTATAAAAGCTTTGCTAAATTGTATAGACTTCTATTGTGGAACTCAAGAATTAAACAATACCCATCAAAGCTTTGCTAAATTGGATACACTTCAAATGTGGATATGAAGAATTAAACAATGGTCGTCAAAGCTTTGGTAAATTTCATAGATTATATCTACTGTGGAATTCAAGAACTAAGCAACGCTCATCAAAGCTTTGCTAAATTGCGTCGACTTCAATTGCGAAACACGAGAATTAAACAATACTCATCAACGCTTTGCTAAATTGCTTAGATATCTATTGTAGTATTCAAGAATCAAAAAATGCTCATCAAATCTTTGCTAAATTGCAAAGACTACTTCTATTATGGAACTTTAAAATTAAAAAAAATTCTCATCAATGCTTTGCTAAATTGCATAGACTTCTATTGTTAAACTCACGAATTAAACAACGCTTATCAAAGTTTTGCTAAATTACATAGACTTCTATTGTGGAACTCAAGAATTAAACAGTGCTCATATAAAAGCTTTGTTAAATTGCATAGATCTATTGTGGAACTCAAGAACTAAACAATTCTTATCAAAGCTTTGCTAAATTGCATAGACTTCTATAATGGAACTCAAGAATTTAACAATGCTCATCAAAGTTTTGCTAAATTGCATAGACTTCAATTTTAGAAATCAAGAATAAAACAATGCTCATTAAAGCATTGGTAAATTTCATAGATTACTTCTATTGTGGATCTACAGAATTAAGCAATGCTTATCCAAGTTTTGCTAAATGGCATCGACTTCTATTCTGGAACTTAGGAATTAAACAGTACTCATCAAAGCTTTGCTAAATAGCACAGACTTCTATTCTAGAAGTCAAGAATTAAACAATTTTCATCAAAGCATTGCTAAATTGCATAGACTACTTCTATTATGGAACTCATGAATTAAACAATACTCATGAAAGATTTGCTAAATAGCATAGACTTCTATTGTGGAAATCAATAATTAAACAGCGTTCATAAAAGCTTTGTTAAATTTGATCGACTTCTATTGTGGAACTCAAGAATTAAACAACGATCATCAAAGCTTTTCTAAATTCCATAGACTTCTATTGTGGAACTGACGAATTAAACATTGCTCATCAAACCTCTGCTTCAATAGCAAAGACTTCTATTGTGGATCTCGTGAATTAAACAATGTTCATCAACCCGTTGCTTAAATTGCATAGACTTCTATTGTGAAACTTGAGAACAAAGCAATGTTCATCAAAGCTTTTCTAAATTGCATATACTTCTATTGTGGAACTCAAGAATTAAACAATCCTCATCCAACCTTTGCTTAAATTACATAGACTTCTATTGTGGAACTCAAAAATTAACCAATGTTCATCAAAGTTTGCTAAATTGCATAGACTTCTATTTTGGAACTCATGAATTAAACATTGCTCATCAAACCTTTGCTTAAACTGCATAGACTTATATTGTGGAACTCAAGAATTAAACAGTGCTCATCAAAGCTTTGCTTAATTGCATAGAATACTTCTATTGTGGAACTCAAAAATTAAACAATTCTTATAAAAGCTTTGCTAAATTGTATAGACTTCTATTGTGGAACTCAAGAATTAAACAATACCCATCAAAGCTTTGCTAAATTGGATACACTTCAAATGTGGATATGAAGAATTAAACAATGGTCGTCAAAGCTTTGGTAAATTTCATAGATTATATCTACTGTGGAATTCAAGAACTAAGCAACGCTCATCAAAGCTTTGCTAAATTGCGTCGACTTCAATTGCGAAACACAAGAATTAAACAATACTCATCAACGCTTTGCTAAATTGCTTAGATATCTATTGTAGTATTCAAGAATCAAAAAATGCTCATCAAATCTTTGCTAAATTGCAAAGACTACTTCTATTATGGAACTTTAAAATTAAAAAAAATTCTCATCAATGCTTTGCTAAATTGCATAGACTTTTATTGTTAAACTCACGAATTAAACAACGCTTATCAAAGTTTTGCTAAATTACATAGACTTCTATTGTGGAACTCAAGAATTAAACAGTGCTCATATAAAAGCTTTGTTAAATTGCATAGATCTATTGTGGAACTCAAGAACTAAACAATTCTTATCAAAGCTTTGCTAAATTGCATAGACTTCTATAATGGAACTCAAGAATTTAACAATGCTCATCAAAGTTTTGCTAAATTGCATAGACTTCAATTTTAGAAATCAAGAATAAAACAATGCTCATTAAAGCATTGGTAAATTTCATAGATTACTTCTATTGTGGATCTACAGAATTAAGCAATGCTTATCCAAGTTTTGCTAAATGGCATCGACTTCTATTATGGAACTTAGGAATTAAACAATACTCATCAAAGCTTTGCTAAATAGCACAGACTTCTATTCTAGAAGTCAAGAATTAAACAATTTTCATCAAAGCATTGCTAAATTGCATAGACTACTTCTATTATGGAACTCATGAATTAAACAATACTCATGAAAGATTTGCTAAATAGCATAGACTTCTATTGTGGAAATCAATAATTAAACAGCGTTCATAAAAGCTTTGTTAAATTTGATCGACTTCTATTGTGGAACTCAAGAATTAAACAACGCTCATCAAAGCTTTTCTAAATTCCATAGACTTCTATTGTGGAACTGACGAATTAAACATTGCTCATCAAACCTCTGCTTCAATAGCATAGACTTCTATTGTGGATCTCGTGAATTAAACAATGTTCATCAACCCGTTGCTTAAATTGCATAGACTTCTATTGTGAAACTTGAGAACAAAGCAATGTTCATCAAAGCTTTTCTAAATTGCATATACTTCTATTGTGGAACTCAAGAATTAAACAATCCTCATCCAACCTTTGCTTAAATTACATAGACTTCTATTGTGGAACTCAAAAATTAACCAATGTTCATCAAAGTTTGCTAAATTGCATAGACTTCTATTTTGGAACTCACGAATTAAACATTGCTCATCAAACCTTTGCTTAAACTGCATAGACTTATATTGTGGAACTCAAGAATTAAACAATACCCATCAAAGCTTTGCTAAATTGGATACACTTCAAATGTGGATATGAAGAATTAAACAATGGTCGTCAAAGCTTTGGTAAATTTCATAGATTATATCTACTGTGGAATTCAAGAACTAAGCAACGCTCATCAAAGCTTTGCTAAATTGCGTCGACTTCAATTGCGAAACACAAGAATTAAACAATACTCATCAACGCTTTGCTAAATTGCTTAGATATCTATTGTAGTATTCAAGAATCAAAAAATGCTCATCAAATCTTTGCTAAATTGCAAAGACTACTTCTATTATGGAACTTTAAAATTAAAAAAAATTCTCATCAATGCTTTGCTAAATTGCATAGACTTCTATTGTTAAACTCACGAATTAAACAACGCTTATCAAAGTTTTGCTAAATTACATAGACTTCTATTGTGGAACTCAAGAATTAAACAGTGCTCATATAAAAGCTTTGTTAAATTGCATAGATCTATTGTGGAACTCAAGAACTAAACAATTCTTATCAAAGCTTTGCTAAATTGCATAGACTTCTATAATGGAACTCAAGAATTTAACAATGCTCATCAAAGTTTTGCTAAATTGCATAGACTTCAATTTTAGAAATCAAGAATAAAACAATGCTCATTAAAGCATTGGTAAATTTCATAGATTACTTCTATTGTGGATCTACAGAATTAAGCAATGCTTATCCAAGTTTTGCTAAATGGCATCGACTTCTATTATGGAACTTAGGAATTAAACAATACTCATCAAAGCTTTGCTAAATAGCACAGACTTCTATTCTAGAAGTCAAGAATTAAACAATTTTCATCAAAGCATTGCTAAATTGCATAGACTACTTCTATTATGGAACTCATGAATTAAACAATACTCATGAAAGATTTGCTAAATAGCATAGACTTCTATTGTGGAAATCAATAATTAAACAGCGTTCATAAAAGCTTTGTTAAATTTGATCGACTTCTATTGTGGAACTCAAGAATTAAACAACGCTCATCAAAGCTTTTCTAAATTCCATAGACTTCTATTGTGGAACTGACGAATTAAACATTGCTCATCAAACCTCTGCTTCAATAGCATAGACTTCTATTGTGGATCTCGTGAATTAAACAATGTTCATCAACCCGTTGCTTAAATTGCATAGACTTCTATTGTGAAACTTGAGAACAAAGCAATGTTCATCAAAGCTTTTCTAAATTGCATATACTTCTATTGTGGAACTCAAGAATTAAACAATCCTCATCCAACCTTTGCTTAAATTACATAGACTTCTATTGTGGAACTCAAAAATTAACCAATGTTCATCAAAGTTTGCTAAATTGCATAGACTTCTATTTTGGAACTCACGAATTAAACATTGCTCATCAAACCTTTGCTTAAACTGCATAGACTTATATTGTGGAACTCAAGAATTAAACAGTGCTCATCAAAGCTTTGCTTAATTGCATAGAATACTTCTATTGTGGAACTCAAAAATTAAACAATTCTTATAAAAGCTTTGCTAAATTGTATAGACTTCTATTGTGGAACTCAAGAATTAAACAATACCCATCAAAGCTTTGCTAAATTGGATACACTTCAAATGTGGATATGAAGAATTAAACAATGGTCGTCAAAGCTTTGGTAAATTTCATAGATTATATCTACTGTGGAATTCAAGAACTAAGCAACGCTCATCAAAGCTTTGCTAAATTGCGTCGACTTCAATTGCGAAACACAAGAATTAAACAATACTCATCAACGCTTTGCTAAATTGCTTAGATATCTATTGTAGTATTCAAGAATCAAAAAATGCTCATCAAATCTTTGCTAAATTGCAAAGACTACTTCTATTATGGAACTTTAAAATTAAAAAAAATTCTCATCAATGCTTTGCTAAATTGCATAGACTTCTATTGTTAAACTCACGAATTAAACAACGCTTATCAAAGTTTTGCTAAATTACATAGACTTCTATTGTGGAACTCAAGAATTAAACAGTGCTCATATAAAAGCTTTGTTAAATTGCATAGATCTATTGTGGAACTCAAGAACTAAACAATTCTTATCAAAGCTTTGCTAAATTGCATAGACTTCTATAATGGAACTCAAGAATTTAACAATGCTCATCAAAGTTTTGCTAAATTGCATAGACTTCAATTTTAGAAATCAAGAATAAAACAATGCTCATTAAAGCATTGGTAAATTTCATAGATTACTTCTATTGTGGATCTACAGAATTAAGCAATGCTTATCCAAGTTTTGCTAAATGGCATCGACTTCTATTCTGGAACTTAGGAATTAAACAGTACTCATCAAAGCTTTGCTAAATAGCACAGACTTCTATTCTAGAAGTCAAGAATTAAACAATTTTCATCAAAGCATTGCTAAATTGCATAGACTACTTCTATTATGGAACTCATGAATTAAACAATACTCATGAAAGATTTGCTAAATAGCATAGACTTCTATTGTGGAAATCAATAATTAAACAGCGTTCATAAAAGCTTTGTTAAATTTGATCGACTTCTATTGTGGAACTCAAGAATTAAACAACGATCATCAAAGCTTTTCTAAATTCCATAGACTTCTATTGTGGAACTGACGAATTAAACATTGCTCATCAAACCTCTGCTTCAATAGCAAAGACTTCTATTGTGGATCTCGTGAATTAAACAATGTTCATCAACCCGTTGCTTAAATTGCATAGACTTCTATTGTGAAACTTGAGAACAAAGCAATGTTCATCAAAGCTTTTCTAAATTGCATATACTTCTATTGTGGAACTCAAGAATTAAACAATCCTCATCCAACCTTTGCTTAAATTACATAGACTTCTATTGTGGAACTCAAAAATTAACCAATGTTCATCAAAGTTTGCTAAATTGCATAGACTTCTATTTTGGAACTCACGAATTAAACATTGCTCATCAAACCTTTGCTTAAACTGCATAGACTTATATTGTGGAACTCAAGAATTAAACAGTGCTCATCAAAGCTTTGCTTAATTGCATAGAATACTTATATTGTGGAACTCAAAAATTAAACAATTCTTATCAAAGCTTTGCTAAATTGTATAGACTTCTATTGTGGAACTCAAGAATTAAACAATACTCATCAAAGCTTTGCTAAATTGGATACACTTCAAATGTGGATATGAAGAATTAAACAATGGTCGTCAAAGCTTTGGTAAATTTCATAGATTATATCTACTGTGGAATTCAAGAACTAAGCAACGCTCATCAAAGCTTTGCTAAATTGCGTCGACTTCAATTGCGAAACACAAGAATTAAACAATACTCATCAACGCTTTGCTAAATTGCTTAGATATCTATTGTAGTATTCAAGAATCAAAAAATGCTCATCAAATCTTTGCTAAATTGCAAAGACTACTTCTATTATGGAACTTTAAAATTAAAAAAAATTCTCATCAATGCTTTGCTAAATTGCATAGACTTCTATTGTTAAACTCACGAATTAAACAACGCTTATCAAAGTTTTGCTAAATTACATAGACTTCTATTGTGGAACTCAAGAATTAAACAGTGCTCATATAAAAGCTTTGTTAAATTGCACAGATCTATTGTGGAACTCAAGAACTAAACAATTCTTATCAAAGCTTTGCTAAATTGCATAGACTTCTATAATGGAACTCAAGAATTTAACAATGCTCATCAAAGTTTTGCTAAATTGCATAGACTTCAATTTTAGAAATCAAGAATAAAACAATGCTCATTAAAGCATTGGTAAATTTCATAGATTACTTCTATTGTGGATCTACAGAATTAAGCAATGCTTATCCAAGTTTTGCTAAATGGCATCGACTTCTATTCTGGAACTTAGGAATTAAACAATACTCATCAAAGCTTTGCTAAATAGCACAGACTTCTATTCTAGAAGTCAAGAATTAAACAATTTTCATCAAAGCATTGCTAAATTGCATAGACTACTTCTATTATGGAACTCATGAATTAAACAATACTCATGAAAGATTTGCTAAATAGCATAAACTTCTATTGTGGAAATCAATAATTAAACAGCGTTCATAAAAGCTTTGTTAAATTTGATCGACTTCTATTGTGGAACTCAAGAATTAAACAACGATCATCAAAGCTTTTCTAAATTCCATAGACTTCTATTGTGGAACTGACGAATTAAACATTGCTCATCAAACCTCTGCTTCAATAGCATAGACTTCTATTGTGGATCTCGTGAATTAAACAATGTTCATCAACCCGTTGCTTAAATTGCATAGACTTCTATTGTGAAACTTGAGAACAAAGCAATGTTCATCAAAGCTTTTCTAAATTGCATATACTTCTATTGTGGAACTCAAGAATTAAACAATCCTCATCCAACCTTTGCTTAAATTACATAGACTTCTATTGTGGAACTCAAAAATTAACCAATGTTCATCAAAGTTTGCTAAATTGCATAGACTTCTATTTTGGAACTCATGAATTAAACATTGCTCATCAAACCTTTGCTTAAACTGCATAGACTTATATTGTGGAACTCAAGAATTAAACAGTGCTCATCAAAGCTTTGCTTAATTGCATAGAATACTTCTATTGTGGAACTCAAAAATTAAACAATTCTTATCAAAGCTTTGCTAAATTATATAGACTTCTATTGTGGAACTCAAGAATTAAACAATACTCATCAAAGCTTTGCTAAATTGGATACACTTCAAATGTGGATATGAAGAATTAAACAATGGTCGTCAAAGCTTTGGTAAATTTCATAGATTATATCTACTGTGGAATTCAAGAACTAAGCAACGCTCATCAAAGCTTTGCTAAATTGCGTCGACTTCAATTGCGAAACACAAGAATTAAACAATACTCATCAACGCTTTGCTAAATTGCTTAGATATCTATTGTAGTATTCAAGAATCAAAAAATGCTCATCAAATCTTTGCTAAATTGCAAAGACTACTTCTATTATGGAACTTTAAAATTAAAAAAAATTCTCATCAATGCTTTGCTAAATTGCATAGACTTCTATTGTTAAACTCACGAATTAAACAACGCTTATCAAAGTTTTGCTAAATTACATAGACTTCTATTGTGGAACTCAAGAATTAAACAGTGCTCATATAAAAGATTTGTTAAATTGCATAGAATACTTCTATTGTGGAACTCAAGAACTAAACAATTCTTATCAAAGCTTTGCTAAATTGCATAGACTTCTATAATGGAACTCAAGAATTTAACAATGCTCATCAAAGTTTTGCTAAATTGCATAGACTTCAATTTTAGAAATCAAGAATAAAACAATGCTCATTAAAGCATTGGTAAATTTCATAGATTACTTCTATTGTGGATCTACAGAATTAAGCAATGCTTATCCAAGTTTTGCTAAATGGCATCGACTTCTATTCTGGAACTTAGGAATTAAACAATACTCATCAAAGCTTTGCTAAATAGCACAGACTTCTATTCTAGAAGTCAAGAATTAAACAATTTTCATCAAAGCATTGCTAAATTGCATAGACTACTTCTATTATGGAACTCATGAATTAAACAATACTCATGAAAGATTTGCTAAATAGCATAGACTTCTATTGTGGAACTCAAGAATTAAACAATCCTCATCCAACCTTTGCTTAAATTACATAGACTTCTATTGTGGAACTCAAAAATTAACCAATGTTCATCAAAGTTTGCTAAATTGCATAGACTTCTATTTTGGAACTCACGAATTAAACATTGCTCATCAAACCTTTGCTTAAACTGCATAGACTTATATTGTGGAACTCAAGAATTAAACAGTGCTCATCAAAGCTTTGCTTAATTGCATAGAATACTTCTATTGTGGAACTCAAAAATTAAACAATTCTTATAAAAGCTTTGCTAAATTGTATAGACTTCTATTGTGGAACTCAAGAATTAAACAATACCCATCAAAGCTTTGCTAAATTGGATACACTTCAAATGTGGATATGAAGAATTAAACAATGGTCGTCAAAGCTGTGGTAAATTTCATAGATTATATCTACTGTGGAATTCATGAACTAAGCAACGCTCATCAAAGCGTTGCTAAATTGCGTCGACTTCTATTGCGAAACACAAGAATTAAACAATACTCATCAACGCTTTGCTAAATTGCTTAGATATCTATTGTAGTATTCAAGAATCAAAAAATGCTCATCAAATCTTTGCTAAATTGCAAAGACTACTTCTATTATGGAACTTTAAAACTAAAAAAAATTCTCATCAATGCTTTGCTAAATTGCATAGACTTCTATTGTTAAACTCACGAATTAAACAACGCTTATCAAAGTTTTGCTAAATTACATAGACTTCTATTGTGGAACTCAAGAATTAAACAGTGCTCATATAAAAGATTTGTTAAATTGCATAGAATACTTCTATTGTGGAACTCAAGAACTAAACAATTCTTATCAAAGCTTTGCTAAATTGCATAGACTTCTATAATGGAACTCAAGAATTTAACAATGCTCATCAAAGTTTTGCTAAATTGCATAGACTTCAATTTTAGAAATCAAGAATAAAACAATGCTCATTAAAGCATTGGTAAATTTCATAGATTACTTCTATTGTGGATCTACAGAATTAAGCAATGCTTATCCAAGTTTTGCTAAATGGCATCGACTTCTATTCTGGAACTTAGGAATTAAACAATACTCATCAAAGCTTTGCTAAATAGCACAGCCTTCTATTCTAGAAGTCAAGAATTAAACAATTTTCATCAAAGCATTGCTAAATTGCATAGACTACTTCTATTATGGAACTCATGAATTAAACAATACTCATGAAAGATTTGCTAAATAGCATAGACTTCTATTGTGGAAATCAATAATTAAACAGCGTTCATAAAAGCTTTGTTAAATTTGATCGACTTCTATTGTGGAACTCAAGAATTAAACAACGCTCATCAAAGCTTTTCTAAATTCCATAGACTTCTATTGTGGAACTGACGAATTAAACATTGCTCATCGAACCTCTGCTTCAATAGCATAGACTTCTATTGTGGATCTCGTGAATTAAACAATGTTCATCAACCCGTTGCTTAAATTGCATAGACTTCTATTGTGAAACTTGAGAACAAAGCAATGTTCATCAAAGCTTTTCTAAATTGCATATACTTCTATTGTGGAACTCAAGAATTAAACAATCCTCATCCAACCTTTGCTTAAATTACATAGACTTCTATTGTGGAACTCAAAAATTAACCAATGTTCATCAAAGTTTGCTAAATTGCATAGACTTCTATTTTGGAACTCACGAATTAAACATTGCTCATCAAACCTTTGCTTAAACTGCATAGACTTATATTGTGGAACTCAAGAATTAAACAGTGCTCATCAAAGCTTTGCTTAATTGCATAGAATACTTCTATTGTGGAACTCAAAAATTAAACAATTCTTATAAAAGCTTTGCTAAATTGTATAGACTTCTATTGTGGAACTCAAGAATTAAACAATACCCATCAAAGCTTTGCTAAATTGGATACACTTCAAATGTGGATATGAAGAATTAAACAATGGTCGTCAAAGCTTTGGTAAATTTCATAGATTATATCTACTGTGGAATTCAAGAACTAAGCAACGCTCATCAAAGCTTTGCTAAATTGCGTCGACTTCTATTGCGAAACACAAGAATTAAACAATACTCATCAACGCTTTGCTAAATTGCTTAGATATCTATTGTAGTATTCAAGAATCAAAAAATGCTCATCAAATCTTTGCTAAATTGCAAAGACTACTTCTATTATGGAACTTTAAAATTAAAAAAAATTCTCATCAATGCTTTGCTAAATTGCATAGACTTCTATTGTTAAACTCACGAATTAAACAACGCTTATCAAAGTTTTGCTAAATTACATAGACTTCTATTGTGGAACTCAAGAATTAAACAGTGCTCATATAAAAGATTTGTTAAATTGCATAGAATACTTCTATTGTGGAACTCAAGAACTAAACAATTCTTATCAAAGCTTTGCTAAATTGCATAGACTTCTATAATGGAACTCAAGAATTTAACAATGCTCATCAAAGTTTTGCTAAATTGCATAGACTTCAATTTTAGAAATCAAGAATAAAACAATGCTCATTAAAGCATTGGTAAATTTCATAGATTACTTCTATTGTGGATCTACAGAATTAAGCAATGCTTATCCAAGTTTTGCTAAATGGCATCGACTTCTATTCTGGAACTTAGGAATTAAACAATACTCATCAAAGCTTTGCTAAATAGCACAGACTTCTATTCTAGAAGTCAAGAATTAAACAATTTTCATCAAAGCATTGCTAAATTGCATAGACTACTTCTATTATGGAACTCATGAATTAAACAATACTCATGAAAGATTTGCTAAATAGCATAGACTTCTATTGTGGAACTCAAGAATTAAACAATCCTCATCCAACCTTTGCTTAAATTACATAGACTTCTATTGTGGAACTCAAAAATTAACCAATGTTCATCAAAGTTTGCTAAATTGCATAGACTTCTATTTTGGAACTCACGAATTAAACATTGCTCATCAAACCTTTGCTTAAACTGCATAGACTTATATTGTGGAACTCAAGAATTAAACAGTGCTCATCAAAGCTTTGCTTAATTGCATAGAATACTTCTATTGTGGAACTCAAAAATTAAACAATTCTTATAAAAGCTTTGCTAAATTGTATAGACTTCTATTGTGGAACTCAAGAATTAAACAATACCCATCAAAGCTTTGCTAAATTGGATACACTTCAAATGTGGATATGAAGAATTAAACAATGGTCGTCAAAGCTGTGGTAAATTTCATAGATTATATCTACTGTGGAATTCATGAACTAAGCAACGCTCATCAAAGCGTTGCTAAATTGCGTCGACTTCTATTGCGAAACACAAGAATTAAACAATACTCATCAACGCTTTGCTAAATTGCTTAGATATCTATTGTAGTATTCAAGAATCAAAAAATGCTCATCAAATCTTTGCTAAATTGCAAAGACTACTTCTATTATGGAACTTTAAAACTAAAAAAAATTCTCATCAATGCTTTGCTAAATTGCATAGACTTCTATTGTTAAACTCACGAATTAAACAACGCTTATCAAAGTTTTGCTAAATTACATAGACTTCTATTGTGGAACTCAAGAATTAAACAGTGCTCATATAAAAGATTTGTTAAATTGCATAGAATACTTCTATTGTGGAACTCAAGAACTAAACAATTCTTATCAAAGCTTTGCTAAATTGCATAGACTTCTATAATGGAACTCAAGAATTTAACAATGCTCATCAAAGTTTTGCTAAATTGCATAGACTTCAATTTTAGAAATCAAGAATAAAACAATGCTCATTAAAGCATTGGTAAATTTCATAGATTACTTCTATTGTGGATCTACAGAATTAAGCAATGCTTATCCAAGTTTTGCTAAATGGCATCGACTTCTATTCTGGAACTTAGGAATTAAACAATACTCATCAAAGCTTTGCTAAATAGCACAGACTTCTATTCTAGAAGTCAAGAATTAAACAATTTTCATCAAAGCATTGCTAAATTGCATAGACTACTTCTATTATGGAACTCATGAATTAAACAATACTCATGAAAGATTTGCTAAATAGCATAGACTTCTATTGTGGAAATCAATAATTAAACAGCGTTCATAAAAGCTTTGTTAAATTTGATCGACTTCTATTGTGGAACTCAAGAATTAAACAACGCTCATCAAAGCTTTTCTAAATTCCATAGACTTCTATTGTGGAACTGACGAATTAAACATTGCTCATCAAACCTCTGCTTCAATAGCATAGACTTCTATTGTGGATCTCGTGAATTAAACAATGTTCATCAACCCGTTGCTTAAATTGCATAGACTTCTATTGTGAAACTTGAGAACAAAGCAATGTTCATCAAAGCTTTTCTAAATTGCATATACTTCTATTGTGGAACTCAAGAATTAAACAATCCTCATCCAACCTTTGCTTAAATTACATAGACTTCTATTGTGGAACTCAAAAATTAACCAATGTTCATCAAAGTTTGCTAAATTGCATAGACTTCTATTTTGGAACTCACGAATTAAACATTGCTCATCAAACCTTTGCTTAAACTGCATAGACTTATATTGTGGAACTCAAGAATTAAACAGTGCTCATCAAAGCTTTGCTTAATTGCATAGAATACTTCTATTGTGGAACTCAAAAATTAAACAATTCTTATAAAAGCTTTGCTAAATTGTATAGACTTCTATTGTGGAACTCAAGAATTAAACAATACCCATCAAAGCTTTGCTAAATTGGATACACTTCAAATGTGGATATGAAGAATTAAACAATGGTCGTCAAAGCTTTGGTAAATTTCATAGATTATATCTACTGTGGAATTCAAGAACTAAGCAACGCTCATCAAAGCTTTGCTAAATTGCGTCGACTTCTATTGCGAAACACAAGAATTAAACAATACTCATCAACGCTTTGCTAAATTGCTTAGATATCTATTGTAGTATTCAAGAATCAAAAAATGCTCATCAAATCTTTGCTAAATTGCAAAGACTACTTCTATTATGGAACTTTAAAATTAAAAAAAATTCTCATCAATGCTTTGCTAAATTGCATAGACTTCTATTGTTAAACTCACGAATTAAACAACGCTTATCAAAGTTTTGCTAAATTACATAGACTTCTATTGTGGAACTCAAGAATTAAACAGTGCTCATATAAAAGATTTGTTAAATTGCATAGAATACTTCTATTGTGGAACTCAAGAACTAAACAATTCTTATCAAAGCTTTGCTAAATTGCATAGACTTCTATAATGGAACTCAAGAATTTAACAATGCTCATCAAAGTTTTGCTAAATTGCATAGACTTCAATTTTAGAAATCAAGAATAAAACAATGCTCATTAAAGCATTGGTAAATTTCATAGATTACTTCTATTGTGGATCTACAGAATTAAGCAATGCTTATCCAAGTTTTGCTAAATGGCATCGACTTCTATTCTGGAACTTAGGAATTAAACAATACTCATCAAAGCTTTGCTAAATAGCACAGACTTCTATTCTAGAAGTCAAGAATTAAACAATTTTCATCAAAGCATTGCTAAATTGCATAGACTACTTCTATTATGGAACTCATGAATTAAACAATACTCATGAAAGATTTGCTAAATAGCATAGACTTCTATTGTGGAACTCAAGAATTAAACAATCCTCATCCAACCTTTGCTTAAATTACATAGACTTCTATTGTGGAACTCAAAAATTAACCAATGTTCATCAAAGTTTGCTAAATTGCATAGACTTCTATTTTGGAACTCACGAATTAAACATTGCTCATCAAACCTTTGCTTAAACTGCATAGACTTATATTGTGGAACTCAAGAATTAAACAGTGCTCATCAAAGCTTTGCTTAATTGCATAGAATACTTCTATTGTGGAACTCAAAAATTAAACAATTCTTATAAAAGCTTTGCTAAATTGTATAGACTTCTATTGTGGAACTCAAGAATTAAACAATACCCATCAAAGCTTTGCTAAATTGGATACACTTCAAATGTGGATATGAAGAATTAAACAATGGTCGTCAAAGCTGTGGTAAATTTCATAGATTATATCTACTGTGGAATTCATGAACTAAGCAACGCTCATCAAAGCGTTGCTAAATTGCGTCGACTTCTATTGCGAAACACAAGAATTAAACAATACTCATCAACGCTTTGCTAAATTGCTTAGATATCTATTGTAGTATTCAAGAATCAAAAAATGCTCATCAAATCTTTGCTAAATTGCAAAGACTACTTCTATTATGGAACTTTAAAACTAAAAAAAATTCTCATCAATGCTTTGCTAAATTGCATAGACTTCTATTGTTAAACTCACGAATTAAACAACGCTTATCAAAGTTTTGCTAAATTACATAGACTTCTATTGTGGAACTCAAGAATTAAACAGTGCTCATATAAAAGCTTTGTTAAATTGCATAGAATACTTCTATTGTGGAACTCAAGAACTAAACAATTCATTTTAAAGCTTTGCTAAATTGTGTAGACTTCTATAGTGGAACTCAAGAATTTAACAATGCTCAACAAAGTTTTGCTAAATTGCTTAGACTTCAATTTTAGAAATCAAGAATAAAACAATGCTCATTAAAGCATTGGTAAATTTCATAGATTACTTCTGATGTGGATCTACAGAATTAAGCAATGCTCATCCAAGTTTTGCTAACTGGCATCGACTTTTATTCTGGAACTTAAGAATTAAACAATACTCATCAAAGCTTTGCTAAATAGTATAGACTTTTATTGTAGAAGTCAAGAATTAAACAATTTTCATCAAAGCATTGCTAAATTGCATAGACTACTTCTATTATGGAACTCATGAATTAAATAATACTCATGAAAAATTTGCTAAATTGCATAGACTTCTATTGTGGAAATCAATAATTAAACAACGTTCATAAAAGCTATGTTAAATTTGATCGACTCCTTTTGTGGAACTCAAGAATTAAACAACGCTCATCAAAGCTTTTCTAAATTCCATAGACTTCTATTGTGGAACTGACGAATTAAACATTGCTCATCAAACCTCTGCTTCAATAGCATAGATTTCTATTGTGGATCTCGTGAATTAAACAATGTTCGTCCACTTGTTGATTAAATTGCGTAGACTTCTATTGTGAAACTTGGGAACAAAGCAATGTTCGTCAAAGCTTTTCTAAATTGCATATATTTCTATTGTGGAACTCAAGAATTAAACAATCCTCATCCAACCTTTGCTTAAATTACATAGACTTCTATTGTGGAACTCAAAAATTAACCAATGTTCATCAAAGTTTGCTAAATTGCGTAGACTTCTATTTTGGAACTCACGAATTAAACATTGCTCATCAAACATTTGCTAAAACTGCATAGACTACTATTGTGGAACTCAAGAATTAAACAGTGCTCATCAAAGCTTTGCTTAATTGCATAGAATACTTCTATTGTGGAACTCAAGAATTAAACAATTATTATCAAAGCTTTGCTAAATTGTATAGACTTCTATTGTGGAACTCAAGAATTAAACAATACCCATCAAAGCTTTGCTAAATTGGATACACTTCAAATGTGGATATGAAGAATTAAACAATGGTCGTCAAAGCTTGGGTAAATTTCATAGATTATATCTACTGTGGAATTCAAGAACTAAGCAACGCTCATCAAAGCTTTGCTAAATTGCGTCGACTTCAATTGCGAAACACATGAATTAAACAATACTCATCAACGCTTTGCTAAATTGCTTAGATATCTATTGTAGTATTCAAGAATCAAAAAATGCTCATCAAATCTTTGCTAAATTGCAAAGACTACTTCTATTATGGAACTTTAAAATTAAAAAAAATTCTCATCAATGCTTTGTTAAATTGCATAGACTTCTATTGTTAAACTCACGAATTAAACAACGCTTATCAAAGTTTTGCTAAATTACATAGACTTCTATTGTGGAACTCAAGAATTAAACAGTGCTCATATAAAAGATTTGTTAAATTGCATAGAATACTTCTATTGTGGAACTCAAGAACTAAACAATTCTTATCAAAGCTTTGCTAAATTGCATAGACTTCTATAATGGAACTCAAGAATTTAACAATGCTCATCAAAGTTTTGCTAAATTGCATAGACTTCAATTTTAGAAATCAAGAATAAAACAATGCTCATTAAAGCATTGGTAAATTTCATAGATTACTTCTATTGTGGATCTACAGAATTAAGCAATGCTTATCCAAGTTTTGCTAAATGGCATCGACTTCTATTCTGGAACTTAGGAATTAAAAAGTACTCATCAAAGCTTTGCTAAATAGCACAGACTTCTATTCTAGAAGTCAAGAATTAAACAATTTTCATCAAAGCATTGCTAAATTGCATAGACTACTTCTATTATGGAACTCATGAATTAAACAATACTCATGAAAGATTTGCTAAATAGCATAGACTTCTATTGTGGAAATCAATAATTAAACAGCGTTCATAAAAGCTTTGTTAAATTTGATCGACTTCTATTGTGGAACTCAAGAATTAAACAACGCTCATCAAAGCTTTTCTAAATTCCATAGACTTCTATTGTGGAACTGACGAATTAAACATTGCTCATCAAACCTCTGCTTCAATAGCATAGACTTCTATTGTGGATCTCGTGAATTAAACAATGTTCATCAACCCGTTGCTTAAATTGCATAGACTTCTATTGTGAAACTTGAGAACAAAGCAATGTTCATCAAAGCTTTTCTAAATTGCATATACTTCTATTGTGGAACTCAAGAATTAAACAATCCTCATCCAACCTTTGCTTAAATTACATAGACTTCTATTGTGGAACTCAAAAATTAACCAATGTTCATCAAAGTTTGCTAAATTGCATAGACTTCTATTTTGGAACTCACGAATTAAACATTGCTCATCAAACCTTTGCTTAAACTGCATAGACTTATATTGTGGAACTCAAGAATTAAACAGTGCTCATCAAAGCTTTGCTTAATTGCATAGAATACTTCTATTGTGGAACTCAAAAATTAAACAATTCTTATAAAAGCTTTGCTAAATTGTATAGACTTCTATTGTGGAACTCAAGAATTAAACAATACCCATCAAAGCTTTGCTAAATTGGATACACTTCAAATGTGGATATGAAGAATTAAACAATGGTCGTCAAAGCTTTGGTAAATTTCATAGATTATATCTACTGTGGAATTCAAGAACTAAGCAACGCTCATCAAAGCTTTGCTAAATTGCGTCGACTTCTATTGCGAAACACAAGAATTAAACAATACTCATCAACGCTTTGCTAAATTGCTTAGATATCTATTGTAGTATTCAAGAATCAAAAAATGCTCATCAAATCTTTGCTAAATTGCAAAGACTACTTCTATTATGGAACTTTAAAATTAAAAAAAATTCTCATCAATGCTTTGCTAAATTGCATAGACTTCTATTGTTAAACTCACGAATTAAACAACGCTTATCAAAGTTTTGCTAAATTACATAGACTTCTATTGTGGAACTCAAGAATTAAACAGTGCTCATATAAAAGATTTGTTAAATTGCATAGAATACTTCTATTGTGGAACTCAAGAACTAAACAATTCTTATCAAAGCTTTGCTAAATTGCATAGACTTCTATAATGGAACTCAAGAATTTAACAATGCTCATCAAAGTTTTGCTAAATTGCATAGACTTCAATTTTAGAAATCAAGAATAAAACAATGCTCATTAAAGCATTGGTAAATTTCATAGATTACTTCTATTGTGGATCTACAGAATTAAGCAATGCTTATCCAAGTTTTGCTAAATGGCATCGACTTCTATTCTGGAACTTAGGAATTAAACAGTACTCATCAAAGCTTTGCTAAATAGCACAGACTTCTATTCTAGAAGTCAAGAATTAAACAATTTTCATCAAAGCATTGCTAAATTGCATAGACTACTTCTATTATGGAACTCATGAATTAAACAATACTCATGAAAGATTTGCTAAATAGCATAGACTTCTATTGTGGAAATCAATAATTAAATATCGTTCATAAAAGCTTTGTTAAATTTGATCGACTTCTATTGTGGAACTCAAGAATTAAACAACGCTCATCAAAGCTTTTCTAAATTCCATAGACTTCTATTGTGGAACTGGCGATTTAAACATTGCTCATCAAACCTCTGCTTCAATAGCATAGACTTCTATTGTGGATCTCGTGAATTAAACAATGTTCATCAACCTGTTGCTTAAATTGCATAGACTTCTATTGTGAAACTTGAGAACAAAGCAATGTTCATCAAAGCTTTTCTAAATTGCATATACTTCTATTGTGGAACTCAAGAATTAAACAATCCTCATCCAACCTTTGCTTAAATTGCATAGACTTCTATTGTGGAAGTAAAAAATTAACCAATGTTCATCAAACTTTGCTAAATTGCATAGACTTCTATTTTGGAACTCACGAATTAAACATTGCTCATCAAACCTTTGCTTAAACTGCATAGACTTATATTGTGGAACTCAAGAATTAAACAGTTCATGTGATCTCACCCAAAATTGAGGTTTGAACACGTGTCGCCCGATCGTTGTTTTGGTTACAGAATTGTAAAACAAAGGTGGAAACCGCGACCCGTTGTCTATAAAGAGACAAGAACCTTGGTATAAAACGCCACAATCAACCCACCAAATTGATTGATAAGTTTGAACGCCACAAGCTATGAAAACCTGATAACTTCTAAAGTTCACAAAGAACGAAAAAAGAGTTAAAAACTCACAAATTGTATTCAAAACTTGATTGATTTCAAATGGATACAAATACCACATTTTTATAGTGTGGGAAGAGCACCTAAAGAGCCATGAATTAAAGAAGTGTCTTTAATTTAAGGCATTTAACCCCCAAGTTTAAAACTATGAACCTAGACATGGTTTATCACAAGGTTCATGTAACCTAAGACCCTTTTATCTCCCCAACACTTATTTAGGATATATAAAAACGAAAATTACATAAAAATATAGAAAAAAACGAAATGGGCTTATAAAGGCTCTTATTGTATCTTGTAAATCACTCTTGGACTTGAATTATGGTAATCCAACTTTGATTGGGTCCAATGGGTCTCCATACACTTTCTTGAGTACAAACTTCTCTAACCAATCCATTTAAAGCCTCTTTGAATGTTTTAGCTCGTGCCCTCGTAACCGGTCCATCTGGCATTTGATTTGGATCCTTTGTTGACAGTTGTGGGTTTGCATCATTCCCCTCCTCTTGAAAAGGATTTGTCCTCAAACCAGAACCTACATCAAAAGGAGCTAGATCAGTTACATTGAAAGTTGCACTAACATTATACTCACCCGGCAGGTCCAATTTGTATGCATTGTCATTGATACGCTCTAAAACTTGGAAAGGACCGTCCCCTCTTGGAAGCAATTTTGAACGTCGTTGGGCTGGAAATCGTTCTTTTCTCATATGTAACCAAACCCAATCACCCGGTTCAAAAATCATCTTGCGTCGCCCTTTATTTGCTTGTTTTGAATATTGCTCCGTTCTTCTTTCTATATTTAGTCTTGCTTTCTCATGTATCTGTTTCACAAATTCAGCCTTTTTGTTTCCATCTAAGTTAACGTGCTCAGAAAAAGGCAAAGGTGATAAATCCAAAGGAGTCAAAGGATTAAAACCGTATACAATTTCAAATGGTGACATTTTTGTAGCAGAATGAGTGGCATGATTGTATGCAAACTCAACATGTGCCAAACAGTCCTCCCATGTTTTGATGTTCTTCTTTATTAAAGCCCTCAATAAGGTGGACAAGGTCCTATTCACCACTTCTGTTTGACCATCCGTTTGTGGGTGGCAAGTTGTTGAAAACAAGAGTTTTGTCCCTAATTTTTCCCATAAAGTTTTCCAAAAATAACTCAAAAACTTAGAATCCCGATCTGAGACAATGGTTTTTAGCATTCCATGCAACCTGACAATTTCTCTAAAAAACAAATCAGCAATGTGAGATGCATCATTAGTTTTATTGCATGCAATAAAATGAGCCATTTTAGAAAACCTATCAACAATCACAAAAATAGAGTCCTTTCCACTTTTGGATCTTGGTAGACCCAACACGAAGTCCATTGAAATATCAACCCATGGTTCACATGGTATTGGAAGTGGAGTATATAAACCATGATGTTGAACCTTGGATTTGGCTTGCTTGCACACAATACAATTATTGCAAATTCTTCCAACATCCACCTTCATTTTTGGCCAAAAGAAATGTTCCTGCAAAGTAGATAATGTTTTTGCGATCCCAAAATGTCCCATAAGGCCTCCACTACGTGCTTCTCTAACCAAAAGCTCACGCAAGGAAGATTTAGGAATGCAAAGTCTTGATTCTTTGAACAAAAAACCATTATGTAAGAAAAACTTTTCAAAAGAGCATTGTTCACAAGCTTGGTAAATCTGACCAAAATCAACGTCATTGTGGTATAATTCCTTGATTTGTTCAAATCCTAGAATTTTGAAATCTAGAGAAGAAAGTAGAGAGTGTCTACGTGACAAAGCATCAGCCACAACATTTTCCTTACCTTTCTTGTATCGGATGACATAAGGAAATGTCTCAATGAACTCCATCCACCTAGCATGTCTTTTGTTTAATTTGTGTTGTCCTTTTAGAAACTTTAAGGACTCATGATCTGAATGAATTACAAATTCTTTAGCCCACAGATAATGTTGCCATGTTTTTAATGCTCGGACCAAAGAATAAAGCTCTTTGTCATAAGTTGGGTAATTTAAAGTTGCCCCACTTAATTTTTCACTGAAATATGCCAAAGGTTTACCCTCTTGCATCAAAACAGCACCAATTCCAATTCCTGATGCATCACATTCAATTTTAAATGTTTTGTCAAAATTAGGCAAAGACAACAAAGGAGCATGAGTTAAGTGAAACTTGAGTTGTTGAAAAGCATGCTCTTGTTCTTTGCCCCATTTAAACCCAACATTCTTTTTGATGATTTCTGTAAGTGGTGATGCTAAAGTGCTAAAATGTTTGACAAACCGGCGATAAAAACTTGCCAGGCCATGAAAACTTCTAACTTCACTTATAGTCTTTGGAGTTGGCCAATCTTGGATGGCTTTTACCTTTTCTTCATCAACAGCCACTCCTTGGGAGCTCACCACATACCCAAGGAAAACAACTTGGTCAGTACAAAAGGTACACTTCTTCAAGTTAGCATATAGCCTTTCTTTCCTAAGCACACTCAAAACACATGTCAGATGCTCAAGGTGATCTTTTGGACACTTTGAATAAATCAAAATATCATCGAAGTAAACAACCACAAATTTGCCAATATATTCACGTAAAACATGGTTCATTAATCTCATGAAGGTACTAGGAGCATTAGTTAGGCCAAAAGGCATTACTAACCATTCATATAAACCATGTTTTGTTTTAAAAGCTGTTTTCCACTCATCACCTTCTTTCATGCGAATTTGGTGATACCCGCTTTTTAAATCAATTTTGGAAAAAAGTTTTGCTCCATACAACTCATCAAGCATATCATCGAGTCGGGGAATGGGATGACGATACTTTACCGTAATATTGTTGATGGCACGACAATCTACGCACATTCTCCAAGAACCATCCTTCTTTGGCACCAACAAGACTGGAACGGCACAAGGGCTCATACTTTCTTGAACCAATCCCTTTGCAAGTAACTCTTCAACTTGCCTTTGTAGCTCCTTGGTTTCTTCAGGGCTTGTTCTATAGGCTGGTTTGTTGGGAATAGACGCCCCAGGCATAAAGTCAATTTGGTGTTCAATCCCACGAATTGGTGGCAATCCATTTGGAACATCTTCAGCAAACAAGTCTCCAAATTCCTACAAGAGAGAGGTAACATCGCTCGGAAGAGTTCCGGCCGAAATGTTAGTGGCTATTGGAGCTTCTTTGAACAAAAGAAGCACAAAATGCATTTCTGATTTAAAAGCTTCTTTTATCTCACTTTTTTTTGCCACTGCAATATATTTATTTTCCTTTTTTTTCTTTCCCTCTTGTTTTCATGTTTTCTTTGTTTTTTTCACTCTCTTTTTTTTGTTCACTTTCTTATTTTTTGTTCATTTTCTTCTGTTTTCTCACTCATTTTTTTTTGTTCATCATCTTTTTTTTCTCACTCTCTTTTTTTCCTTCGCTCTCTTTTTTCGCATCTTGTTGAAGTTTTACTTGATCTTGGTAAACTTGAATTGGTGACATTGGTACAAGAGTTACCGGTTTTGTTTTGTAAACAAAAGTGTATTTGTTAGTGAAACCGTCGTGACTTACGTGTCTATCATATTGCCATGGTCTACCTAGCAGCGAGTGGCTTGCATAGGAACAACATCACACAACACCTCGTCTTCATATCTTCCAATCCGAAATGAAACCATCACCTGTTTTGTAACTCGCACCTCACCACTATCATTGATCCATTGAAGTTTGTATGGTTTTTGATGCTTCATCGTGGGTATACCTAACTTTTCAACCATGGAAGTACTTGCAACGTTAGTACAACTCCCACCATCAATTATAACACTACATACCTTGCCTTGAACATAGCAACGAGTATGAAATATATTCTCCCTTTGGGCATCGTCTCCCTCCTTGGATTAAATGTTTAGAGCTCATCTTGCAACCAACAAATCACCTTGAACAGCCACCTCTTCATCATCACTACAATCTTCCGGTGAAACTATAGAATCTGATTCATCCGTTTCGATCTCGCCATTTTCTCTAACCACCATGGTAAGCTTATTTGGACATTGACGCCCTTCCTTGACACTTGAAACACTTTATGTCACGATTCCTAAAAGTAGAAGAATCAGTTTTTCCTTTTGAAGAGTTTGTTGTTTTAGGATTAGATTTGGAATTAAAAGAAGAAGTAGGTGTATTTTCTGTTTTTTTAAGTACTAGCCTTCCAAGTGTTATTTCGAGACCCGCCACCTCTTTTTAATTGTTTTTCAATTTTAACAGCCATATGGACCATGTCTTCAATTTCAACATAATGTTGCATCTCAACGCGATCACGAATTTCAAGATTTAAGCCATTTAAGAATCTGGCCATGGTTGCTTCAGGATCCTCCTCAATATTGGCACGAACCATCATAACCTCCATTTCTTTGAAGTAATCATCAACACACTTGCTGCCTTGTTTTAAGCTTTGAAGTTTATTGTGGAGATCACGAAAATAATGACTTGGCACAAACAGTCTTCGCATGACACTCTTCATTTCATCCCATGTCTCAATAGGCCTTTCTCCATTTCTCCGTCTAGTGATTAGAAGTTGATCCCACCATGTTAGTGCATAATTAGAAAACTCAACTACGGCTAGTTTTACCTTCTTACGGTTGGAATATTCATGACAATCAAATATGAACTCCATTTTTGTCTCCCATTCAATGTACGCGTCCAGGTCTGATTTGCCTTTGAAAGAAGGAACTTTCATTTTAATAGAACTTAAATTGTCATCTCTTCGTGACCTCCTTCTATTTGGTCGCCTTTCAGGTTCCCAACCATCATCCTCCTCTTCCCCGTTAGAAACCTGTGATGATGCTCGAGATCGAGTTCTTTGTACTTGTGCCTCCATTCAGTCCATTCTTTCATGTACTTGGTTAAATTCATTTGTCATCAAACGTCGCATCTCATCCATCATAGCTTGAACTTGAAGGTTTGGTGGGGGGTTTTGATCACCCATCTTATATTTCTGTCAAAAATAATAATAATAATAATAATAATAATAATAATAATAATAATAATTTACTTCCTCCCAACACTCACTCACGTGTTTCTCTCAAAAATAGTTCACTCAACCCTCGTGTATCCCTCAAATGGCTTTTACCCTCTTTTAGTCTCACCACACAGCCTTTTACCACTCCCTTTTAACTCTTAAAGTTCTAAACAAACTAAAGAAGCAATTATCAAATTTGAACTTGTGGCCTTGAGGAATTCAAACTTACCAAACAAATCAAAAGAAATTGTATCCAAATTAAAGTAACCTCAATACACGAAAAGAAAGCCAAACAAACTTGGCTTTGCTAATAATGAAGCAAACAATGGGTTAATATTTTTTTTTTGAAAAAAAAGACTACACTTGCAATTCAAATTGACTTTATAGAAAAAAAAGGCTTTACTTGTTCCTCCTCTTCTTTCTTTCTTTTTTTTTTCCTTTTTTTTGTTTTTTTTTCTCTTTTTTTTCTTTGTAAATCTTTTTTTTTGTAAATACTTTTTTTTTGCTTTTTTTTCGTTTTTTTTTTTTTTTTTTTTTTTTTTTTTACCTTTGATTTTTTTTTTTGAGGAAACTAATAGCCAAATGAAATCATAAAGGAAACAAAAGAAATGTAGAATATAGAAGTTTGACAACTTAGAAATTCAAAAGTCGCTAGTAAGAACCTTGACAACTTGTGACAAGACCCGCTACCAATATGCGTCTTAGAACTCAAGTAATCAAGGAAGAAAACAAAATAGATATGCAACACAAAGAACTGGCTCTGATACCAAATGATGTGATCTCACCCAAAATTGAGGTTTGAACACGTTTCGCCCGATCGTTGTTTTGGTTACAGAATTGTAAAACAAAGGTGGAAACCACAACCCGTTGTCTATAAAGAGACAAGAACCTTGGTATAAAATGCCACAATCAACCCACCAAATTGATTGATAAGTTGAACGCCACAAGCTATGAAAACCTGATAAGTTCTAAAGTTCACAAAGAACGAAAAAAGAGTTAAAAACTCACAAATTGTATTCAAAAATTGATTGATTTCAAATGGATACAAATACCACGTTTTTATAGTGTGGGAAGAGCACCTAAAGAGCCATGAATTAAAGAAGTGTCTTTAATTTAAGGCATTTAACCCCCAAGTTTAAAACTATGAACCTAGACATGGTTTATCACAAGGTTCATGTAACCTAAGACCCTTTTATCTCCCCAACACTTATTTAGGATATATAAAAACGAAAATTACATAAAAATATAGAAAAAAAACGAAATGGGCTTATAAAGGCTCTTATTGTATCTTGTAAATCACTCTTGGACTTGAATTATGGTAATCCAACTTTGATTGGGTCCAATGGGTCTCCATACACTTTCTTGAGTACAAACTTCTCTAACCAATCCATTTAAAGCCTCTTTGAATGTTTTAGCTCGTGCCCTCGTAACCGGTCCATCTGGCATTTGATTTGGATCCTTTGTTGACAGCTGTGGGTTTGCATCATTCCCCTCCTCTTGAAAAGGATTTGTCCTCAAATCAGAACCTACATCAAAAGGAGCTAGATCAGTTACATTGAAAGTTGCACTAACATTATACTCACCCGGCAGGTCCAATTTGTATGCATTGTCATTGATACGCTCTAAAACTTGGAAAGGACCGTCCCCTCTTGGAAGCAATTTTGAACGTCGTTGGGCTGGAAATCGTTCTTTTCTCATATGTAACCAAACCCAATCACCCGGTTCAAAAATCATCTTGCGTCGCCCTTTATTCGCTTGTTTTGAATATTGCTCCGTTCTTCTTTCTATATTTAGTCTTGCTTTCTCATGTATCTGTTTCACAAATTCAGCCTTTTTGTTTCCATCTAAGTTAACGTGCTCAGAAAAAGGCAAAGGTGATAAATCCAAAGGAGTCAAAGGATTAAAACCGTATACAATTTCAAATGGTGACATTTTTGTAGCAGAATGAGTGGCATGATTGTATGCAAACTCAACATGTGGCAAACAATCCTCCCATGTTTTGATGTTCTTCTTTATTAAAGCCCTCAACAAGGTGGACAAGGTCCTATTCACCACTTTTGTTTGACCATCCGTTTGTGGGTGGCAAGTTGTTGAAAACAAGAGTTTTGTCCCTAATTTTTCCCATAAAGTTTTCCAAAAATAACTCAAAAACTTAGATTCCCGATCTGAGACAATGGTTTTTGGCTTTCCATGCAACCTGACAATTTCTCTAAAAAACAAATCAGCAATGTGAGATGCATCATTAGTTTTATTGCATGCAATAAAATGAGCCATTTTAGAAAACCTATCAACAATCACAAAAATAGAGTCCTTTCCACTTTTGGATCTTGGTAGACCCAACACGAAGTCCATTGAAATATCAACCCATGGTTCACATGGTATTGGAAGTGGAGTATATAAACCATGATGTTGAACCTTGGATTTGGCTTGCTTGCACACAATACAATTATTGCAAATTCTTCCAACATCCACCTTCATTTTTGGCCAAAAGAAATGTTCCTGCAAAGTAGATAATGTTTTTGCGATCCCAAAATGTCCCATAAGGCCTCCACTACGTGCTTCATTTTTGATTCTTTGAACAAAAAACCATTATGTAAGAAAAACTTTTCAAAAGAGCATTGTTCACAAGCTTGGTAAATCTGACCAAAATCAACGTCATTGTGGTATAATTCCTTGATTTGTTCAAATCCTAGAATTTTGAAATCTAGAGAAGAAAGTAGAGAGTGTCTACGTGACAAAGCATCAGCCACAACATTTTCCTTACCTTTCTTGTATCGGATGACATAAGGAAATGTCTCAATGAACTCCATCCACCTAGCATGTCTTTTGTTTAATTTGTGTTGTCCTTTTAGAAACTTTAAGGACTCATGATCTGAATGAATTACAAATTCTTTAGCCCACAGATAATGTTGCCATGTTTTTAATGCTCGGACCAAAGAATAAAGCTCTTTGTCATAAGTTGGGTAATTTAAAGTTGCCCCACTTAATTTTTCACTGAAATATGCCAAAGGTTTACCCTCTTGCATCAAAACAGCACCAATTCCAATTCCTGATGCATCCCATTCAATTTTAAATGTTTTGTCAAAATTAGGCAAAGACAACAAAGGAGCATGAGTTAAGTGAAACTTGAGTTGTTGAAAAGCATGCTCTTGTTCTTTGCCCCATTTAAACCCAACATTCTTTTTGATGATTTCTGTAAGTGGTGATGCTAAAGTGCTAAAATGTTTGACAAACCGGCGATAAAAACTTGCCAGGCCATGAAAACTTCTAACTTCACTTATAGTCTTTGGAGTTGGCCAATCTTGGATGGCTTTTACCTTTTCTTCATCAACAGCCACTCCTTGGGAGCTCACCACATACCCAAGGAAAACAACTTGGTCAGTACAAAAGGTACACTTCTTCAAGTTAGCATATAGCCTTTCTTTCCTAAGCACACTCAAAACACATGTCAGATGCTCAAGGTGATCTTTTGGACACTTTGAATAAATCAAAATATCATCGAAGTAAACAACCACAAATTTGCCAATATATTCACGTAAAACATGGTTCATTAATCTCATGAAGGTACTAGGAGCATTAGTTAGGCCAAAAGGCATTACTAACCATTCATATAAACCATGTTTTGTTTTAAAAGCTGTTTTCCACTCATCACCTTCTTTCATGCGAATTTGGTGATACCCGCTTTTTAAATCAATTTTGGAAAAAACTTTTGCTCCATACAACTCATCAAGCATATCATCGAGTCGGGGAATGGGATGACGATACTTTACCGTAATATTGTTGATGGCACGACAATCTACGCACATTCTCCAAGAACCATCCTTCTTTGGCACCAACAAGACTGGAACGGCACAAGGGCTCATACTTTCTTGAACCAATCCCTTTGCAAGTAACTCTTCAACTTGCCTTTGTAGCTCCTTGGTTTCTTCAGGGCTTGTTCTATAGGCTGGTTTGTTGGGAATAGACGCCCCAGGCATAAAGTCAATTTGGTGTTCAATCCCACGAATTGGTGGCAATCCATTTGGAACATCTTCAGCAAACAAGTCTCCAAATTCCTACAAGAGAGAGGTAACATCGCTCGGAAGAGTTCCGGCCGAAATGTTAGTGGCTATTGGAGCTTCTTTGAACAAAAGAAGCACAAAATGCATTTCTGATTTAAAAGCTTCTTTTATCTCACTTTTTTTTGCCACTGCAATATATTTATTTTCCTTTTTTTTCTTTCCCTCTTGTTTTCATGTTTTCTTTGTTTTTTTCACTCTCTTTTTTTTGTTCACTTTCTTTTTTTTTGTTCATTTTCTTCTGTTTTCTCACTCATTTTTTTTTGTTCATCATCTTTTTTTCTCACTCTCTTTTTTTCCTTCGCTCTCTTTTTTCGCATCTTGTTGAAGTTTTACTTGATCTTGGTAAACTTGAATTGGTGACATTGGTACAAGAGTTACCGGTTTTGTTTTGTAAACAAAAGTGTATTTGTTAGTGAAACCGTCGTGACTTACGTGTCTATCATATTGCCATGGTCTACCTAGCAGCAAGTGAGTGGCTTGCATAGGAACAACATCACACAACACCTCGTCTTCATATCTTCCAATCCGAAATGAAACCATCACCTGTTTTGTAACTCGCACCTCACCACTATCATTGATCCATTGAAGTTTGTATGGTTTTTGATGCTTCATCGTGGGTATACCTAACTTTTCAACCATGGAAGTACTTGCAACGTTAGTACAACTCCCACCATCAATTATAACACTACATACCTTGCCTTGAACATAGCAACGAGTATGAAATATATTCTCCCTTTGGGCATCGTCTCCCTCCTTGGATTGAATGTTTAGAGCTCGTCTTGCAACCAACAAATCACCTTGAACAGCCACCTCTTCATCATCACTACAATCTTCCGGTGAAACTATAGAATCTGATTCATCCGTTTCGATCTCGCCATTTTCTCTAACCACCATGGTAAGCTTATTTGGACATTGACGCCCTTCCTTGACACTTGAAACACTTTATGTCACGATTCCTAAAAGTAGAAGAATCAGTTTTTCCTTTTGAAGAGTTTGTTGTTTTAGGATTAGATTTGGAATTAAAAGAAGAAGTAGGTGTATTTTCTGATTTTTTAAGTACTAGCCTTCCAAGTGTTATTTCGAGACCCGCCACCTCTTTTTAATTGTTTTTCAATTTTAACAGCCATATGGACCATGTCTTCAATTTCAACATAATGTTGCATCTCAACGCGATCACGAATTTCAAGATTTAAGCCATTTAAGAATCTGGCCATGGTTGCCTCAGGATCCTCCTCAATATTGGCACGAACCATCATAACCTCCATTTCTTTGAAGTAATCATCAACACACTTGCTGCCTTGTTTTAAGCTTTGAAGTTTATTGTGGAGATCACGAAAGTAATGACTTGGCACAAACCGTCTTCGCATGACACTCTTCATTTCATCCTATGTCTCAATAGGCCTTTCTCCATTTCTCCTTCTAGTGATTAGAAGTTGATCCCACCATGTTAGTGCATAATCAGAAAACTCAACTACGGTTAGTTTTACCTTCTTACGGTTGGAATATTCATGACAATCAAATATGAACTCCATTTTTGTCTCCCATTCAATGTACGCGTCCGAGTCTGATTTGCCTTTGAAAGAAGGAACTTTCATTTTAATAGAACTTAAATTGTCATCTCTTCGTGACCTCCTTCTATTTGGTCGCCTTTCAGGTTCCCAACCATCATCCTCCTCTTCCCCGTTAGAAACCTGTGATGATGCTCGAGATCGAGTTCTTTGTACTTGTGCCTCCATTCGGTCCATTCTTTCATGTACTTGGTTAAATTCATTTGTCATCAAACGTCGCATCTCATCCATCATAGCTTGAACTTGAAGGTTTGGTGGGGGGTTTTGATCACCCATCTTATATTTCTGCCAAAAAAATAATAATAATAATAATAATAATAATAATAATTTACTTCCTCCCAACACTCACTCACGTGTTTCTCTCAAAAATAGTTCACTCAACCCTCGTGTATCCCTCGAATGGCTTTTACCCTCTTTTAGTCTCACCACACAGCCTTTTACCACTCCCTTTTAACTCTTAAAGTTCTAAACAAACTAAAGAAGCAATTATCAAATTTGAACTTGTGGCCTTGAGGAATTCAAACTTACCAAACAAATCAAAAGAAATTGTATCCAAATTAAAGTAACCTCAATACACGAAAAGAAAGCCAAACAAACTTGGCTTTGCTAATAATGAAGCAAACAATGGGTTAATATTTTTTTTTTTGAAAAAAAAGACTACACTTGCAATTCAAATTGACTTTATAGAAAAAAAAGGCTTTACTTGTTCCTCCTCTTCTTTCTTTCTTTTTTGTCCTTTTTTTTGTTTTTTTTTCTCTTTTTTTTTTCTTTGTAAATCTTTTTTTTTTGTAAATATTTTTTTATTTTTTTTTTTTTTACCTTTGATTTTTTTTTTTTTGAGGAAACTAATAGCCAAATGAAATCATAAAGGAAACAAAAGAAATGTAGAATATAGAAGTTTGACAACTTAGAAATTCAAAAGTCGCTAGTAAGAACCTTGACAACTTGTGACAAGACCCGCTACCAATATGCGTCTTAGAACTCAAGTAATCAAGGAAGAAAACAAAATAGATATGCAAAACAAAGAACTGGCTCGTAACCGGTCCATCTGGCATTTGATTTGGATCCTTTGTTGACAGCTGTGGGTTTGCATCATTCCCCTCCTCTTGAAAAGGATTTGTCCTCAAACCAGAACCTACATCAAAAGGAGCTAGATCAGTTACATTGAAAGTTGCACTAACATTATACTCACCCGGCAGGTCCAATTTGTATGCATTGTCATTGATACGCTCTAAAACTTGGAAAGGACCGTCCCCTCTTGGAAGCAATTTTGAACGTCGTTGGGCTGGAAATCGTTCTTTTCTCATATGTAACCAAACCCAATCACCCGGTTCAAAAATCATCTTGCGTTGCCCTTTATTCGCTTGTTTTGAATATTGCTCCGTTCTTCTTTCTATATTTAGTCTTGCTTTCTCATGTATCTGTTTCACAAATTCAGCCTTTTTGTTTCCATCTAAGTTAACGTGCTCAGAAAAAGGCAAAGGTGATAAATCCAAAGGAGTCAAAGGATTAAAACCGTATACAATTTCAAATGGTGACATTTTTGTAGCAGAATGAGTGGCATGATTGTATGCAAACTCAACATGTGGCAAACAGTCCTCCCATGTTTTGATGTTCTTCTTTATTAAAGCCCTCAATAAGGTGGACAAGGTCCTATTCACCACTTCTGTTTGACCATCCGTTTGTGGGTGGCAAGTTGTTGAAAACAAGAGTTTTGTCCCTAATGTTTCCCATAAAGTTTTCCAAAAATAACTCAAAAACTTAGAATCCCGATCTGAGACAATGGTTTTTGGCATTCCATGCAACCTGACAATTTCTCTAAAAAACAAATCAGCAATGTGAGATGCATCATTAGTTTTATTGCATGCAATAAAATGAGCCATTTTAGAAAACCTATCAACAATCACAAAAATAGAGTCCTTTCCACTTTTGGATCTTGGTAGACCCAACACGAAGTCCATTGAAATATCAACCCATGGTTCACATGGTATTGGAAGTGGAGTATATAAACCATGATGTTGAACCTTGGATTTGGCTTGCTTGCACACAATACAATTATTGCAAATTCTTCCAACATCCACCTTCATTTTTGGCCAAAAGAAATGTTCCTGCAAAGTAGATAATGTTTTTGCGATCCCAAAATGTCCCATAAGGCCTCCACTACGTGCTTCTCTAACCAAAAGCTCATGCAAGGAAGATTTAGGAATGCAAAGTCTTGATTCTTTGAACAAAAAACCATTATGTAAGAAAAACTTTTCAAAAGAGCATTGTTCACAAGCTTGGTAAATCTGACCAAAATCAACGTCATTGTGGTATAATTCCTTGATTTGTTCAAATCCTAGAATTTTGAAATCTAGAGAAGAAAGTAGAGAGTGTCTACGTGACAAAGCATCAGCCACAACATTTTCCTTACCTTTCTTGTATCGGATGACATAAGGAAATGTCTCAATGAACTCCATCCACCTAGCATGTCTTTTGTTTAATTTGTGTTGTCCTTTTAGAAACTTTAAGGACTCATGATCTGAATGAATTACAAATTCTTTAGCCCACAGATAATGTTGCCATGTTTTTAATGCGCGGACCAAAGAATAAAGCTCTTTGTCATAAGTTGGGTAATTTAAAGTTGCCCCACTTAATTTTTCACTGAAATATGCCAAAGGTTTACCCTCTTGCATCAAAACAGCACCAATTCCAATTCCTGATGCATCACATTCAATTTTAAATGTTTTGTCAAAATTAGGCAAAGACAACAAAGGAGCATGAGTTAAGTGAAACTTGAGTTGTTGAAAAGCATGCTCTTGTTCTTTGCCCCATTTAAACCCAACATTCTTTTTGATGATTTCTGTAAGTGGTGATGCTAAAGTGCTAAAATGTTTGACAAACCGGCGATAAAAACTTGCCAGGCCATGAAAACTTCTAACTTCACTTATAGTCTTTGGAGTTGGCCAATCTTGGATGGCTTTTACCTTTTCTTCATCAACAGCCACTCCTTGGGAGCTCACCACATACCCAAGGAAAACAACTTGGTCAGTACAAAAGGTACACTTCTTCAAGTTAGCATATAGCCTTTCTTTCCTAAGCACACTCAAAACACATGTCAGATGCTCAAGGTGATCTTTTGGACACTTTGAATAAATCAAAATATCATCGAAGTAAACAACCACAAATTTGCCAATATATTCACGTAAAACATGGTTCATTAATCTCATGAAGGTACTAGGAGCATTAGTTAGGCCAAAAGGCATTACTAACCATTCATATAAACCATGTTTTGTTTTAAAAGCTGTTTTCCACTCATCACCTTCTTTCATGCGAATTTGGTGATACCCGCTTTTTAAATCAATTTTGGAAAAAAGTTTTGCTCCATACAACTCATCAAGCATATCATCGAGTCGGGGAATGGGATGACGATACTTTACCATAATATTGTTGATGGCACGACAATCTACGCACATTCTCCAAGAACCATCCTTCTTTGGCACCAACAAGACTGGAACGGCACAAGGGCTCATACTTTCTTGAACCAATCCCTTTGCAAGTAACTCTTCAACTTGCCTTTGTAGCTCCTTGGTTTCTTCAGGGCTTGTTCTATAGGCTGGTTTGTTGGGAATAGACGCCCCAGGCATAAAGTCAATTTGGTGTTCAATCCCACGAATTGGTGGCAATCCATTTGGAACATCTTCAGCAAACAAGTCTCCAAATTCCTACAAGAGAGAGGTAACATCGCTCGGAAGAGTTCCGGCCGAAATGTTAGTGGCTATTGGAGCTTCTTTGAACAAAAGAAGCACAAAATGCATTTCTGATTTAAAAGCTTCTTTTATCTCACTTTTTTTTGCCACTGCAATATATTTATTTTCCTTTTTTTTCTTTCCCTCTTGTTTTCATGTTTTCTTTGTTTTTTTCACTCTCTTTTTTTTGTTCACTTTCTTTTTTTTTGTTCATTTTCTTCTGTTTTCTCACTCATTTTTTTTTGTTCATCATCTTTTTTTCTCACTCTCTTTTTTTCCTTCGCTCTCTTTTTTCGCATCTTGTTGAAGTTTTACTTGATCTTGGTAAACTTGAATTGGTGACATTGGTACAAGAGTTACCGGTTTTGTTTTGTAAACAAAAGTGTATTTGTTAGTGAAACCGTCGTGACTTACGTGTCTATCATATTGCCATGGTCTACCTAGCAGCAAGTGAGTGGCTTGCATAGGAACAACATCACACAACACCTCGTCTTCATATCTTCCAATCCGAAATGAAACCATCACCTGTTTTGTAACTCGCACCTCACCACTATCATTGATCCATTGAAGTTTGTATGGTTTTTGATGCTTCATCGTGGGTATACCTAACTTTTCAACCATGGAAGTACTTGCAACGTTAGTACAACTCCCACCATCAATTATAACACTACATACCTTGCCTTGAACATAGCAACGAGTATGAAATATATTCTCCCTTTGGGCATCGTCTCCCTCCTTGGATTGAATGTTTAGAGCTCGTCTTGCAACCAACAAATCACCTTGAACAGCCACCTCTTCATCATCACTACAATCTTCCGGTGAAACTATAGAATCTGATTCATCCGTTTCGATCTCGCCATTTTCTCTAACCACCATGGTAAGCTTATTTGGACATTGACGCCCTTCCTTGACACTTGAAACACTTTATGTCACGATTCCTAAAAGTAGAAGAATCAGTTTTTCCTTTTGAAGAGTTTGTTGTTATAGGATTAGATTTGGAATTAAAAGAAGAAGTAGGTGTATTTTCTGATTTTTTAAGTACTAGCCTTCCAAGTGTTATTTCGAGACCCGCCACCTCTTTTTAATTGTTTTTCAATTTTAACAGCCATATGGACCATGTCTTCAATTTCAACATAATGTTGCATCTCAACGCGATCACGAATTTCAAGATTTAAGCCATTTAAGAATCTGGCCATGGTTGCCTCAGGATCCTCCTCAATATTGGCACGAACCATCATAACCTCCATTTCTTTGAAGTAATCATCAACACACTTGCTGCCTTGTTTTAAGCTTTGAAGTTTATTGTGGAGATCACGAAAGTAATGACTTGGCACAAACCGTCTTCGCATGACACTCTTCATTTCATCCTATGTCTCAATAGGCCTTTCTCCATTTCTCCTTCTAGTGATTAGAAGTTGATCCCACCATGTTAGTGCATAATCAGAAAACTCAACTACGGTTAGTTTTACCTTCTTACGGTTGGAATATTCATGACAATCAAATATGAACTCCATTTTTGTCTCCCATTCAATGTACGCGTCCGAGTCTGATTTGCCTTTGAAAGAAGGAACTTTCATTTTAATAGAACTTAAATTGTCATCTCTTCGTGACCTCCTTCTATTTGGTCGCCTTTCAGGTTCCCAACCATCATCCTCCTCTTCCCCGTTAGAAACCTGTGATGATGCTCGAGATCGAGTTCTTTGTACTTGTGCCTCCATTCGGTCCATTCTTTCATGTACTTGGTTAAATTCATTTGTCATCAAACGTCGCATCTCATCCATCATAGCTTGAACTTGAAGGTTTGGTGGGGGGTTTTGATCACCCATCTTATATTTCTGCCAAAATAATAATAATAATAATAATAATAATAATAATAATAATTTACTTCCTCCCAACACTCACTCACGTGTTTCTCTCAAAAATAGTTCACTCAACCCTCGTGTATCCCTCGAATGGCTTTTACCCTCTTTTAGTCTCACCACACAGCCTTTTACCACTCCCTTTTAACTCTTAAAGTTCTAAACAAACTAAAGAAGCAATTATCAAATTTGAACTTGTGGCCTTGAGGAATTCAAACTTACCAAACAAATCAAAAGAAATTGTATCCAAATTAAAGTAACCTCAATACACGAAAAGAAAGCCAAACAAACTTGGCTTTGCTAATGATGAAGCAAACAATGGGTTAATATTTTTTTTTTTGAAAAAAAAGACTACACTTGCAATTCAAATTGACTTTATAGAAAAAAAAGGCTTTACTTGTTCCTCCTCTTCTTTCTTTCTTTTTTGTCCTTTTTTTTGTTTTTTTTTCTCTTTTTTTTTTCTTTGTAAATCTTTTTTTTTGTAAATATTTTTTTTTTTTTTTTTTTTACCTTTGATTTTTTTTTTTTGAGGAAACTAATAGCCAAATGAAATCATAAAGGAAACAAAAGAAATGTAGAATATAGAAGTTTGACAACTTAGAAATTCAAAAGTCGCTAGTAAGAACCTTGACAACTTGTGACAAGACCCGCTACCAATATGCGTCTTAGAACTCAAGTAATCAAGGAAGAAAACAAAATAGATATGCAACACAAAGAACTGGCTCGTAACCGGTCCATCTGGCATTTGATTTGGATCCTTTGTTGACAGCTGTGGGTTTGCATCATTCCCCTCCTCTTGAAAAGGATTTGTCCTCAAACCAGAACCTACATCAAAAGGAGCTAGATCAGTTACATTGAAAGTTGCACTAACATTATACTCACCCGGCAGGTCCAATTTGTATGCATTGTCATTGATACGCTCTAAAACTTGGAAAGGACCGTCCCCTCTTGGAAGCAATTTTGAACGTCGTTGGGCTGGAAATCGTTCTTTTCTCATATGTAACCAAACCCAATCACCCGGTTCAAAAATCATCTTGCGTTGCCCTTTATTCGCTTGTTTTGAATATTGCTCCGTTCTTCTTTCTATATTTAGTCTTGCTTTCTCATGTATCTGTTTCACAAATTCAGCCTTTTTGTTTCCATCTAAGTTAACGTGCTCAGAAAAAGGCAAAGGTGATAAATCCAAAGGAGTCAAAGGATTAAAACCGTATACAATTTCAAATGGTGACATTTTTGTAGCAGAATGAGTGGCATGATTGTATGCAAACTCAACATGTGGCAAACAGTCCTCCCATGTTTTGATGTTCTTCTTTATTAAAGCCCTCAATAAGGTGGACAAGGTCCTATTCACCACTTCTGTTTGACCATCCGTTTGTGGGTGGCAAGTTGTTGAAAACAAGAGTTTTGTCCCTAATTTTTCCCATAAAGTTTTCCAAAAATAACTCAAAAACTTAGAATCCCGATCTGAGACAATGGTTTTTGGCATTCCATGCAACCTGACAATTTCTCTAAAAAACAAATCAATGTGAGATGCATCATTAGTTTTATTGCATGCAATAAAATGAGCCATTTTAGAAAACCTATCAACAATCACAAAAATAGAGTCCTTTCCACTTTTGGATCTTGGTAGACCCAACACGAAGTCCATTGAAATATCAACCCATGGTTCACATGGTATTGGAAGTGGAGTATATAAACCATGATGTTGAACCTTGGATTTGGCTTGCTTGCACACAATACAATTATTGCAAATTCTTCCAACATCCACCTTCATTTTTGGCCAAAAGAAATGTTCCTGCAAAGTAGATAATGTTTTTGCGATCCCAAAATGTCCCATAAGGCCTCCACTACGTGCTTCTCTAACCAAAAGCTCATGCAAGGAAGATTTAGGAATGCAAAGTCTTGATTCTTTGAACAAAAAACCATTATGTAAGAAAAACTTTTCAAAAGAGCATTGTTCACAAGCTTGGTAAATCTGACCAAAATCAACGTCATTGTGGTATAATTCCTTGATTTGTTCAAATCCTAGAATTTTGAAATCTAGAGAAGAAAGTAGAGAGTGTCTACGTGACAAAGCATCAGCCACAACATTTTCCTTACCTTTCTTGTATCGGATGACATAAGGAAATGTCTCAATGAACTCCATCCACCTAGCATGTCTTTTGTTTAATTTGTGTTGTCCTTTTAGAAACTTTAAGGACTCATGATCTGAATGAATTACAAATTCTTTAGCCCACAGATAATGTTGCCATGTTTTTAATGCTCGGACCAAAGAATAAAGCTCTTTGTCATAAGTTGGGTAATTTAAAGTTGCCCCACTTAATTTTTCACTGAAATATGCCAAAGGTTTACCCTCTTGCATCAAAACAGCACCAATTCCAATTCCTGATGCATCACATTCAATTTTAAATGTTTTGTCAAAATTAGGCAAAGACAACAAAGGAGCATGAGTTAAGTGAAACTTGAGTTGTTGAAAAGCATGCTCTTGTTCTTTGCCCCATTTAAACCCAACATTCTTTTTGATGATTTCTGTAAGTGGTGATGCTAAAGTGCTAAAATGTTTGACAAACCGGCGATAAAAACTTGCCAGGCCATGAAAACTTCTAACTTCACTTATAGTCTTTGGAGTTGGCCAATCTTGGATGGCTTTTACCTTTTCTTCATCAACAGCCACTCCTTGGGAGCTCACCACATACCCAAGGAAAACAACTTGGTCAGTACAAAAGGTACACTTCTTCAAGTTAGCATATAGCCTTTCTTTCCTAAGCACACTCAAAACACATGTCAGATGCTCAAGGTGATCTTTTGGACACTTTGAATAAATCAAAATATCATCGAAGTAAACAACCACAAATTTGCCAATATATTCACGTAAAACATGGTTCATTAATCTCATGAAGGTACTAGGAGCATTAGTTAGGCCAAAAGGCATTACTAACCATTCATATAAACCATGTTTTGTTTTAAAAGCTGTTTTCCACTCATCACCTTCTTTCATGCGAATTTGGTGATACCCGCTTTTTAAATCAATTTTGGAAAAAAGTTTTGCTCCATACAACTCATCAAGCATATCATCGAGTCGGGGAATGGGATGACGATACTTTACCATAATATTGTTGATGGCACGACAATCTACGCACATTCTCCAAGAACCATCCTTCTTTGGCACCAACAAGACTGGAACGGCACAAGGGCTCATACTTTCTTGAACCAATCCCTTTGCAAGTAACTCTTCAACTTGCCTTTGTAGCTCCTTGGTTTCTTCAGGGCTTGTTCTATAGGCTGGTTTGTTGGGAATAGACGCCCCAGGCATAAAGTCAATTTGGTGTTCAATCCCACGAATTGGTGGCAATCCATTTGGAACATCTTCAGCAAACAAGTCTCCAAATTCCTACAAGAGAGAGGTAACATCGCTCGGAAGAGTTCCGGCCGAAATGTTAGTGGCTATTGGAGCTTCTTTGAACAAAAGAAGCACAAAATGCATTTCTGATTTAAAAGCTTCTTTTATCTCACTTTTTTTTGCCACTGCAATATATTTATTTTCCTTTTTTTTCTTTCCCTCTTGTTTTCATGTTTTCTTTGTTTTTTTCACTCTCTTTTTTTTGTTCACTTTCTTTTTTTTTGTTCATTTTCTTCTGTTTTCTCACTCATTTTTTTTTGTTCATCATCTTTTTTTTCTCACTCTCTTTTTTTCCTTCGCTCTCTTTTTTCGCATCTTGTTGAAGTTTTACTTGATCTTGGTAAACTTGAATTGGTGACATTGGTACAAGAGTTATCGGTTTTGTTTTGTAAACAAAAGTGTATTTGTTAGTGAAACCGTCGTGACTTACGTGTCTATCATATTGCCATGGTCTACCTAGCAGCAAGTGAGTGGCTTGCATAGGAACAACATCACACAACACCTCGTCTTCATATCTTCCAATCCGAAATGAAACCATCACCTGTTTTGTAACTCGCACCTCACCACTATCATTGATCCATTGAAGTTTGTATGGTTTTTGATGCTTCATCGTGGGTATACCTAACTTTTCAACCATGGAAGTACTTGCAACGTTAGTACAACTCCCACCATCAATTATAACACTACATACCTTGCCTTGAACATAGCAACGAGTATGAAATATATTCTCCCTTTGGGCATCGTCTCCCTCCTTGGATTGAATGTTTAGAGCTCGTCTTGCAACCAACAAATCACCTTGAACAGCCACCTCTTCATCATCACTACAATCTTCCGGTGAAACTATAGAATCTGATTCATCCGTTTCGATCTCGCCATTTTCTCTAACCACCATGGTAAGCTTATTTGGACATTGACGCCCTTCCTTGACACTTGAAACACTTTATGTCACGATTCCTAAAAGTAGAAGAATCAGTTTTTCCTTTTGAAGAGTTTGTTGTTTTAGGATTAGATTTGGAATTAAAAGAAGAAGTAGGTGTATTTTCTGATTTTTTTAAGTACTAGCCTTCCAAGTGTTATTTCGAGACCCGCCACCTCTTTTTAATTGTTTTTCAATTTTAACACCCATATGGACCATGTCTTCAATTTCAACATAATGTTGCATCTCAACGCGATCACGAATTTCAAGATTTAAGCCATTTAAGAATCTGGCCATGGTTGCCTCAGGATCCTCCTCAATATTGGCACGAACCATCATAACCTCCATTTCTTTGAAGTAATCATCAACACACTTGCTGCCTTGTTTTAAGCTTTGAAGTTTATTGTGGAGATCACGAAAGTAATGACTTGGCACAAACTGTCTTCGCATGACACTCTTCATTTCATCCTATGTCTCAATAGGCCTTTCTCCATTTCTCCTTCTAGTGATTAGAAGTTGATCCCACCATGTTAGTGCATAATCAGAAAACTCAACTACGGTTAGTTTTACCTTCTTACGGTTTGAATATTCATGACAATCAAATATGAACTCCATTTTTGTCTCCCATTCAATGTACGCGTCCGAGTCTGATTTGCCTTTGAAAGAAGGAACTTTCATTTTAATAGAACTTAAATTGTCATCTCTTCGTGACCTCCTTCTATTTGGTCGCCTTTCAGGTTCCCAACCATCATCCTCCTCTTCCCCGTAGAAACCTGTGATGATGCTCGAGATCGAGTTCTTTGTACTTGTGCCTCCATTCGGTCCATTCTTTCATGTACTTGGTTAAATTCATTTGTCATCAAACGTCGCATCTCATCCATCATAGCTTGAACTTGAAGGTTTGGTGGGGGGTTTTGATCACCCATCTTATATTTCTGCCAAAATAATAATAATAATAATAATAATAATAATAATAATAATAATAATAATAATTTACTTCCTCCCAACACTCACTCACGTGTTTCTCTCAAAAATAGTTCACTCAACCCTCGTGTATCCCTCGAATGGCTTTTACCCTCTTTTAGTCTCACCACACAGCCTTTTACCACTCCCTTTTAACTCTTAAAGTTCTAAACAAACTAAAGAAGCAATTATCAAATTTGAACTTGTGGCCTTGAGGAATTCAAACTTACCAAACAAATCAAAAGAAATTGTATCCAAATTAAAGTAACCTCAATACACGAAAAGAAAGCCAAACAAACTTGGCTTTGCTAATGATGAAGCAAACAATGGGTTAATATTTTTTTTTTTTGAAAAAAAAGACTACACTTGCAATTCAAATTGACTTTATAGAAAAAAAAGGCTTTACTTGTTCCTCCTCTTCTTTCTTTCTTTTTTGTCCTTTTTTTTGTTTTTTTTCTCTTTTGTTTTCTTTGTAAATCTTTTTTTTTTGTAAATATATATATATATATATATATTTTTTTACCTTTGATTTTTTTTTTTGAGGAAACTAATAGCCAAATGAAATCATAAAGGAAACAAAAGAAATGTAGAATATAGAAGTTTGACAACTTAGAAATTCAAAAGTCGCTAGTAAGAACCTTGACAACTTGTGACAAGACCCGCTACCAATATGCGTCTTAGAACTCAAGTAATCAAGGAAGAAAACAAAATAGATATGCAACACAAAGAACTGGCTCTGATACCAAATGATGCGATCTCACCCAAAATTGAGGTTTGAACACGTTTCGCCCGATCGTTGTTTTGGTTACAGAATTGTAAAACAAAGGTGGAAACCGCGACCCGTTGTCTATAAAGAGACAAGAACCTTGGTATAAAATGCCACAATCAACCCACCAAATTGATTGATAAGTTTGAAGGCCACAAGCTATGAAAACCTGATAAGTTCTAAAGTTCACAAAGAACGAAAAAAGAGTTAAAAACTCACAAATTGTATTCAAAAATTGATTGATTTCAAATGGATACAAATACCACGTTTTTATAGTGTGGGAAGAGCACCTAAAGAGCCATGAATTAAAGAAGTGTCTTTAATTTAAGGCATTTAACCCCCAAGTTTAAAACTATGAACCTAGACATGGTTTATCACAAGGTTCATGTAACCTAAGACCCTTTTATCTCCCCAACACTTATTTAGGATATATAAAAACGAAAATTACATAAAAATATAGAAAAAAAACGAAATGGGCTTATAAAGGCTCTTATTGTATCTTGTAAATCACTCTTGGACTTGAATTATGGTAATCCAACTTTGATTGGGTCTAATGGGTCTCCATACACTTTCTTGAGTACAAACTTCTCTAACCAATCCATTTAAAGCCTCTTTGAATGTTTTAGCTCGTGCCCTCGTAACCGGTCCATCTGGCATTTGATTTGGATCCTTTGTTGACAGCTGTGGGTTTGCATCATTCCCCTCCTCTTGAAAAGGATTTGTCCTCAAACCAGAACCTACATCAAAAGGAGCTAGATCAGTTACATTGAAAGTTGCACTAACATTATACTCACCCGGCAGGTCCAATTTGTATGCATTGTCATTGATACGCTCTAAAACTTGGAAAGGACCGTCCCCTCTTGGAAGCAATTTTGAACGTCGTTGGGCTGGAAATCGTTCTTTTCTCATATGTAACCAAACCCAATCACCCGGTTCAAAAATCATCTTGCGTCGCCCTTTATTCGCTTGTTTTGAATATTGCTCCGTTCTTCTTTCTATATTTAGTCTTGCTTTCTCATGTATCTGTTTCACAAATTCAGCCTTTTTGTTTCCATCTAAGTTAACGTGCTCAGAAAAAGGCAAAGGTGATAAATCCAAAGGAGTCAAATGATTAAAACCGTATACAATTTCAAATGGTGACATTTTTGTAGCAGAATGAGTGGCATGATTGTATGCAAACTCAACATGTGGCAAACAGTCCTCCCATGTTTTGATGTTCTTCTTTATTAAAGCCCTCAATAAGGTGGACAAGGTCCTATTCACCACTTCTGTTTGACCATCCGTTTGTGGGTGGCAAGTTGTTGAAAACAAGAGTTTTGTCCCTAATTTTTCCCATAAAGTTTTCCAAAAATAACTCAAAAACTTAGAATCCCGATCTGAGACAATGGTTTTTGGCATTCCATGCAACCTGACAATTTCTCTAAAAAACAAATCAGCAATGTGAGATGCATCATTAGTTTTATTGCATGCAATAAAATGAGCCATTTTAGAAAACCTATCAACAATCACAAAAATAGAGTCCTTTCCACTTTTGGATCTTGGTAGACCCAACACGAAGTCCATTGAAATATCAACCCATGGTTCACATGGTATTGGAAGTGGAGTATATAAACCATGATGTTGAACCTTGGATTTGGCTTGCTTGCACACAATACAATTATTGCAAATTCTTCCAACATCCACCTTCATTTTTGGCCAAAAGAAATGTTCCTGCAAAGTAGATAATGTTTTTGCGATCCCAAAATGTCCCATAAGGCCTCCACTACGTGCTTCTCTAACCAAAAGCTCACGCAAGGAAGATTTAGGAATGCAAAGTCTTGATTCTTTGAACAAAAAACCATTATGTAAGAAAAACTTTTCAAAAGAGCATTGTTCACAAGCTTGGTAAATCTGACCAAAATCAACGTCATTGTGGTATAATTCCTTGATTTGTTCAAATCCTAGAATTTTGAAATCTAGAGAAGAAAGTAGAGAGTGTCTACGTGACAAAGCATCAGCCACAACATTTTCCTTACCTTTCTTGTATCGGATGACATAAGGAAATGTCTCAATGAACTCCATCCACCTAGCATGTCTTTTGTTTAATTTGTGTTGTCCTTTTAGAAACTTTAAGGACTCATGATCTGAATGAATTACAAATTCTTTAGCCCACAGATAATGTTGCCATGTTTTTAATGCTCGGACCAAAGAATAAAGCTCTTTGTCATAAGTTGGGTAATTTAAAGTTGCCCCACTTAATTTTTCACTGAAATATGCCAAAGGTTTACCCTCTTGCATCAAAACAGCACCAATTCCAATTCCTGATGCATCACATTCAATTTTAAATGTTTTGTCAAAATTAGGCAAAGACAACAAAGGAGCATGAGTTAAGTGAAACTTGAGTTGTTGAAAAGCATGCTCTTGTTCTTTGCCCCATTTAAACCCAACATTCTTTTTGATGATTTCTGTAAGTGGTGATGCTAAAGTGCTAAAATGTTTGACAAACCGGCGATAAAAACTTGCCAGGCCATGAAAACTTCTAACTTCACTTATAGTCTTTGGAGTTGGCCAATCTTGGATGGCTTTTACCTTTTCTTCATCAACAGCCACTCCTTGGGAGCTCACCACATACCCAAGGAAAACAACTTGGTCAGTACAAAAGGTACACTTCTTCAAGTTAGCATATAGCCTTTCTTTCCTAAGCACACTCAAAACACATGTCAGATGCTCAAGGTGATCTTTTGGACACTTTGAATAAATCAAAATATCATCGAAGTAAACAACCACAAATTTGCCAATATATTCACGTAAAACATGGTTCATTAATCTCATGAAGGTACTAGGAGCATTAGTTAGGCCAAAAGGCATTACTAACCATTCATATAAACCATGTTTTGTTTTAAAAGCTGTTTTCCACTCATCACCTTCTTTCATGCGAATTTGGTGATACCCGCTTTTTAAATCAATTTTGGAAAAAAGTTTTGCTCCATACAACTCATCAAGCATATCATCGAGTCGGGGAATGGGATGACGATACTTTACCATAATATTGTTGATGGCACGACAATCTACGCACATTCTCCAAGAACCATCCTTCTTTGGCACCAACAAGACTGGAACGGCACAAGGGCTCATACTTTCTTGAACCAATCCCTTTGCAAGTAACTCTTCAACTTGCCTTTGTAGCTCCTTGGTTTCTTCAGGGCTTGTTCTATAGGCTGGTTTGTTGGGAATAGACGCCCCAGGCATAAAGTCAATTTGGTGTTCAATCCCACGAATTGGTGGCAATCCATTTGGAACATCTTCAGCAAACAAGTCTCCAAATTCCTACAAGAGAGAGGTAACATCGCTCGGAAGAGTTCCGGCCGAAATGTTAGTGGCTATTGGAGCTTCTTTGAACAAAAGAAGCACAAAATGCATTTCTGATTTAAAAGCTTCTTTTATCTCACTTTTTTTTGCCACTGCAATATATTTATTTTCCTTTTTTTCTTTCCCTCTTGTTTTCATGTTTTCTTTGTTTTTTTCACTCTCTTTTTTTGTTCACTTTCTTTTTATTGTTCATTTTCTTCTGTTTTCTCACTCATTTTTTTTTGTTCATCATCTTTTTTTTCTCACTCTCTTTTCTTCCTTCGCTCTCTTTTTTCGCATCTTGTTGAAGTTTTACTTGATCTTGGTAAACTTGAATTGGTGACATTGGTACAAGAGTTACCGGTTTTGTTTTGTAAACAAAAGTGTATTTGTTAGTGAAACCGTCGTGACTTACGTGTCTATCATATTGCCATGGTCTACCTAACAGCAAGTGAGTGGCTTGCATAGGAACAACATCACACAACACCTCGTCTTCATATCTTCCAATCCGAAATGAAACCATCATAACCTCCATTTCTTTGAAGTAATCATCAACACACTTGCTGCCTTGTTTTAAGCTTTGAAGTTTATTGTGGAGATCACGAAAGTAATGACTTGGCACAAACCGTCTTCGCATGACACTCTTCATTTCATCCCATGTCTCAATAGGCCTTTCTCCATTTCTCCGTCTAGTGATTAGAAGTTGATCCCACCATGTTAGTGCATAATCAGAAAACTCAACTACGGCTAGTTTTACCTTCTTACGGTTGGAATATTCATGACAATCAAATATGAACTCCATTTTTGTCTCCCATTCAATGTACGCGTCCGGGTCTGATTTGCCTTTGAAAGAAGGAACTTTCATTTTAATAGAACTTAAATTGTCATCTCTTCGTGACCTCCTTCTATTTGGCCGCCTTTCAGGTTCCCAACCATCATCCTCCTCTTCCCCGTTAGAAACCTGTGATGATGCTCGAGATCGAGTTCTTTGTACTTGTGCCTCCATTCGGTCCATTCTTTCATGTACTTGGTTAAATTCATTTGTGTCACACCCCAAAACCGGAACGGCGGAAACGTTCTGGGGTGGATGACGTCATGTCAAGTATCACAACACATGCATATAGTAATCAAAGTACAACAAAACATTGCATTAATAGTAATAATTTTACATGGTTACATTACATAGTATCAAAGTAATACAAGCAAAATATATAAAGTGCAGCAAGGTACTTAAGCCATCTTCATCAGCAGCTCCGGAGATGTACCTGTCTAATTGCTGACCTGAAATTACAAGTTATTTGAAAAGCGAGTATCAGCATTTTTACAAATGCTGGTGAGTTCATAAGTATTTAATGTCATTTAGTCAAATAACTTTGATAAGTAGTGGTTTAAGTGTTTTCTGAGCATCAGTGTTCTTTCCAGAAAATCCTATATTTTCTTTAAATAAAGCAGCCTTCTACCAAGACTGTTCAGTGTATTGTGGTAAGAGGTATTCTCCCTTAATTGCTATTATTATCAAAATACTGAATTTGATTATTAAAGAAAGCAAGAGACATCAGGGAATAACATATGCCTCAGCAGTGAGGACTGCTGGCTAAGGCAAAGAATCATAGACTCCAGGAGGGTATCGAACTAACGACACGCCTGGTTCAGTCTAGCAAAGGGAGACACAGACTCCAGAAGATACTAGGTGAAAGGTACAGCTAGTAAGGTCTAAGACAGTGAATATAGACCGCAGACGATACCAAAAGAAAAGTACATCTCGCAAGGTCAAAACAAGGACTACAGACCCCAGACAGTATCAATTGGAAGATACAGCTAGCAAGGTCAAAACGGAGACTATAGACCCCAGACAGTATCAAATGAAAGATACAGCTAGCAAGGTCGAAACATAGACTATAGACCCCAGACAGTATCAATTGAAAGACACAGCTAGCAAGGTCAAAACAGAGACTATAGACCCCAGACTGTATCAAATGAAAGATACAGCTAGCAAGGTCGAAACGGAGACTATAGACCCCAGACAGTATCAAATGAAAGATACAGCTAGCAAGGTCGAAACATAGACTATAGACCCCAGACAGTATCAATTGAAAGATACAACTAGCAAGGTCAAAACAGAGACTATAGACCTCAGACAGTATCAAATGAAAGATACAGCTAGCAAGGTCGAAACGGAGACTATAGACCCCAGACAGTATCAAATGAAAGATACAGCTAGCAAGGTCGAAACAGAGACTATAGACCCCAGACAGTATCAAATGAAAGATACAACTAGCAAGGTTGAAACAGAGACTCTGAAAAGTGACATCAGCATACAGTGTAAATTGCTGACGAAATACCGTTACCTTAAAGCCATGAATTATAAGGCAACCCAGGATACTCGTAACCATACTGACTAGAGTTCCAGACGCCCTACAAGCATCTATTTAATGTGACATTTGTCACCCCTTGGCTTGGTGGGTCGTGGACTGTAGCTAGCAGTCAGGGTGCGGGGTTGTCAATCCTGTATAGGCCTATACACATAATGTCCGCTCTCCCTACAGGAGACTCTGGTTACCAACTAGACGACGGAGAAGGCCGCGTCCCGAAGATGCATCCCAAATAGTGGGTTTCTAATGAAAGTGCTGGACTAGAGGTAGAGACTTCCCAATAGTGGGTTTCTGACAAAAGTATAAAATAGGGGTTGAGACTCTTAACTGAATTGACTGGAATAACCCGTATGTCTAAGCTCGTAAACATAGTATATAACTAATGAATCAAACGACCTTCGGATGGATATCCGATCCCACCAGACCACATCTCAACGAAGAAAAGGAAATAGGGTGGACAAACCTTCCTAAGTCCTTCAACCATTATTTATATGTGTCTACACAAGCACAGACATACATCTAACTATGCATGAGTGGGTATCAAGTGAAAGTGATTCTCGTGAAGTAGGAGTGTCTAATAAGTGAATTAAGAGCGGTCGCAAGTGAAGTATAAATGTCGAATAAGTATAAGCGCATCGCGAAGTGGAGATGACAACAGGTGAAGTAAGAGCATATCAAGTATAAGTGAAGTAAAGTCGATCTCAAGTATAAGCGAAGTAGGCTCGTATCGCCAAGTAAGAGGGTGAATAAGTATAAGCGTCATCAGGTATAAGTGACTTCAAGTATAAGTGAAAGCATTACGGAGTAGGAGTATAAAATAAGTATAAGCGAAGCAGCAGTAATTAACAATTAAAAGTATTCATGAAAACCTTTGAAAACCTTATTACTCAGGAAAATCGCATTTGTATTCTTTGATAAAATAAGTGTGAAAACCTTTAGAAATCTTTGGGAATCTTTTATAAATCATTTTGAAAATGAATCTTTGATAAGCAATATAAGTAAGAACTTGAACAATTTAAAAACCCTTTTTTTTAAGCCATTTACAGTGTCCTACTCGGTAAAACAGTGTACAGTGGTAAAATCTTGTGCATGCGGGTTATCAATCACATGTGATTGATATGATAACTGACATGTTTAACTTGTAATCCCCCCTATAAAACATTTAAAAGCATTTAAAAGGTTCATTCAGGGGTATGAACTCACCTGGTGTAAGTAGGTCCGACGGTAGTGTCGTTTAGGCGTTCGGGGTCACGCAAGGACTTGAACACACACAAGGACCTATTTTAACATATGATAACATATGTTCACATACAATTAGCATATAATATACTAATTAAACAATTATACACACTCAAAGGAGTGGAAAACACTTTTGGTTGAGTGTTTGGGGTCCCGGGTAGCGTTTAAGGGTGCTAAGGGTCTCCTATCAGCTGTGGGACTTTGCTATACTCAAGTATCAAGGGTGTAAAGGGGGTTTAAAGCATCAATATGGACCAAACAAGGAGTTTACGGCCCAACCTAAGGGAGTTTACGGCCGTAAACTCCCAAGGTTCTATTCTTGGGTGTTTGATGCTTCTAGCTTGTTCATAGAATTATTCTAAGCACTTTTCCTCAAAGGCATGATTGGATTTGAGGCTTCTAAGGGTATTTTATAGGAGTTTACGGCCTAAGAACTCTCCCAAGGGAGTTTACGGCCGTAAACTCTCAATCTTTGAGTTTAGTGAAGTTTTAAGCCCCTAATGCCTTTCTAGTGATTTCTAATGAAGTGTGATGCCATTATGGGTGATTAAAACCAACATTTGAGGGGGTTTTGGGGAGTTTACGGCCTAGATAATGCTTGGGCCGTAAACTCCAAGAAATCCCTCATTTTTCTTGTGTTTAAGCCCTTAATTCCATTCTAGCATTTTATAGAAATAGCCTATGGTCATTTGGGGGCAAAAACTACAATTTTTGGGCATGAATTAGGGTGTTTACGGCCTTGACCATGTCTGGGCCGTAAACTCCTTTCTTTAATTCATTTTGGAGTGTTTCAAGGGTCTAAACTCAAAGGAATAAGTCCCTAAATTATGTAATAAGCCCTAGGATGAGTTTGGTGCACATTTGGGACCATGACTTGTGGAGTTTACGGCCTAAGCATGTGCTTGGGCCGTAAACTCTTCTTTGAGTCCTAAATCCATGCATTTTAGTGTTTAAACACCCCTAGGCTATATCCCCTAATAGTTTCTAAGCTTATGGTCAAGTTTAAAGGCATTTTTAGCACCTTTTTAGGGGTTTACGGCCCTAGAATGTTCCTGGGCCGTAAACTCCTTATCCTATGCCTTCTTGGATGATTTTTGGGCTTTAAACATAAATCAATACGCTTAGATTAAACTAGGGTAAGCGGACTTACAATTTAGAAGCGTTTGGTTGCGAATTCGGGGCGAAAACGGGTCTAGAGAGAGAGAGTATAGAGAGAGAGTGTAAAAAGTCTCCAATGGACTCCACTCACCCATATATAGGTTTCACAGTCGGGGCTCAGTGGAATTTTACCCGATACTGCCGCTAAACTGGGCTTTTGGTCGCACCCGATTTAGTGGTCGTAATAATAAAACTTGACATTTTCTAAATGAATGAAAATGTGTGTCTTGTGTTTTTATTTCCTTTTATCACGACTTAACGGCATGTTAAAGGTAATCAATGGAAATGTTTATTAAATTGATGCCCTCTAATTAACGGAACTTTTATACAGTGGAATATTCCGTTAACGGTAACGGGGGAAATGTAACGGGACAACTTGGGTTGTCACATCATCCCCCCGTTAGAGGGAATTTCGTCCCGAAATTCAAGTCTAGACAAGGAAGTAGGTATGAATGGACAAGTAGAGATGAGGGAGTACTTCCTATACGGTTGCCCTCACATTCCCAAGTGATCTCTAGTCTGTGTTTGTCCTTCTCACAAACCTTCACATAAGGGATGTGGATTCCGTCTAGTGTAGCTAGCGGGTTCCGACTGGTGTATCTATGAAGTCAGGGTTCTCGATGGATTCTATCAAGATGAGTGAGGCACGAAAAGTGTTGTCAGATAATCGCATCTCAAGTCTAAGAAGTGGATCGGTCGAATGTGAATCTTGTGGTATACCCGAAAGTAGTAGTGGTCTGAAAAGGATTGGACCAAATCTCCATGAGTATTCCCGGATGGTCCTACGCTCTCGGAAGGGTAGAGCCTTTCAGTACTTAGAACATAGTGTACTTCTATGGCAAGATCATCACTAGCGTGATCGCCATTCCGAAGTTCCTAACGTTCTCTCTCGTACTGGTAGTGTAGTCCTTCGGGTTGGTTCTTAGGAATCTCAAGTGGTCTCCAGTTTCATGCTTTCTTTCCACTGGATGATAGAGGCTTCCTAGATCGTCAAGTGGGTTGAGCGATTATGGTTATCGGTTTGCTATAGGGTGTATATCCCAAGCTTGTGCAAAATGGACCTGCACTAACAACGCTTGAGATACGGAAACCCTGAGAATCGGGGAGACAGGGCTTCACCAGACGAGTGTTGGACTATCTCGGGAGGTGGTTCTACTATCTCTGCTTGAGATAGTATTCGGGGAACACCTATTAGTCCAAGGAATCTCTAAGACTGTGGTTTATTCTAGCGTGGAAAGTGCGTTTTCCGACGTAATCCCTCGACTAACACCAAGGCTGGTGTCGAGTCTATAATCTTCTCGGGATCCGGGTCATGAGATTTAACTCAACTACCTTCGCACTTGACCAAGTATTCTTGGCTGCGAAGGTTACCCTGTGGTTCTCGATATTGTAGTGCTTACCTCGGAAAATATAATTCATCATCTACAAGGCGACGACGATTTTCCTCCTTGTGAGAGGGTGGAAGATGATAAGCACTTCCTGCCTATAACTGGGTGGGCAAGGTGCCTGAGTAGTCAGAGCATAAATTGCAACTACTCTTCCGAAGGTTCTAAGTTTTCTCGGTCTAAGTCAAATCTAGTGGGTATAGGGTCTCTTCACCCGGAATTTTACTAGTTCAATCCGCTGTAGTTCTCTTGATTTCTGCTCCTATGTTATCGAATGGGGTGAAAGTGTTTTGCGAAGGGGTTTGTGGTAGAGCTCATGCTTGGCCTAACCGCCAATACTTGATGGATGCCAGCAGTATACCTGGTTATAGTGGTCAGCCTCATGAGTTCTATTTCCTGGGTTCACAAACCTGATGTGCGAGGTGAGAAGGGTCTCCCAGGGGACTCAACGGAGTATGCCTCGGATGGTTGTCATTTTCTGAGGTATCTGCAGTGCCTTTCACTTCGGTGTTCATTTGACTACGAGGGGTCGGTCGACGGCGTGGGGTACCCTCACTTGAGTACTTCGGAAGGTTTGAGATAAGAGAGACAATTGACGATTTGCATTAGATGTGATTATTTGTGTTAGGTTCGAGTTCGGAGGAACCTTTATTTGCCGATATGGCCATGGAGAAAGCTCACAGCACGAAGAATGTACACATGGTTGCACGAGGTCAAACCATGATCAATAGAGTCGTCGAAGTTGGCACACTCCGACATGATATAAAGTGAAGATCGATAGAGTCATGTGCCGAACAGGCACACAAGTTCTAGGCGTCTCGGGTTTCGTCCTATATATCGCTACCGCGGATACTTGGACCGATAGAGTCGACGCGGAACTATAGAGAGTTCTAAGTGTTTCCGAATAGAGTATCTTTTCTTGAATGGATTCTCACGAGGCATTTCTACAATCGCCTCACATATACTAGTCATGTATATTTAAGGTGGGGAGGACTGTTGACTGAGCGACCCCGCCCTAAATCCACAACCAAACGAGGAACAGGAAATGAGGCGGCATTCGCTCACTCTAGGTCTGTCCATCTCGAATATACATGGTCGTAACGTATACGTTTAGCCATCATAGTTTTACCTAATGAATTTTAAATTTTATAACAGTGCTGCGACTTTCGCCTTACTGGAAAGAATTTATACTTGAATTAGTCTTTTATTGTTCTTAGCTTAGTTATCCGGGATCGAGAGACGTACCAAAAATCTAACGAGTTTCCTTGCTGCTTCTTCCTAAGCAGTAGTGTCAGGCTCCTTCTGTGTCTTTGTCTTTCTCTTCAGTTGGGCAGTCCCTCTTAAAGTGTCCCATTTTACCACATAGGTGGCAAACTATACGGGTCGCCACATTGGTGGTTGGTATAATGAACTCAACCGGGGTTCTGCAAACATGAGCAGTATGCCCCAGCATGTGGCACCTAGCACAATAGAGTTCCCGGCAGGTACCATGATGATGGTAGCTGCACTTGCTGCAGTGGGGAAGGTCTCCTAGGTATGGTCTTCTCGAGGTCGGGAGGGAAGGATTGACAGGGGTATAGACCGCCTCAGCTCGTCGCCCTTCGGAAGGTCCTTGAGCCGAGGTACTTCCCTCCTCCAACTTGAGTTTTCTCTTTAGTAGGTTAAGTGGAGGTTCTTGGGTGGCTGAGTGTGGAAGAGTGGGTTGCTGCCGTCCATTGCCAGAATTGAAAATCCCGACAGGGCCCTTACTAGCATTGGCGTTGTTAGCATTCAGGTGAGCCATGACAGCTGCTACGGCTGCTGAGACTGCAGCTTGGAACGTAGCTTCATCGAATAAGAGGGCAGGTTTCTTGGTTGCGGATTGGTTCTGCTTCTTCGGTGGCATGGTTTTTCCTACACGAGGAGGAATACAAGGAAATGAGAGATGATGGTTAACCCTGGACATTTCTGTCCTGAACATATTAGGCATAAATTTTTCCCGTGCCTCGGGTTCTGACTGTCTGAGTGTCGACCTACATCCCTATGATGTAGTCCTGGTAATCAAGGTAAGAGTATGAGTGTCGGAAAAAGGCCATAAGATGCGAGTCGTTCCTACTAAGTTACCTTTACACTGGGAAGGTTTCACTCTCCGGCCTGGAGAGAATTGAGAACGGTTCGGAACGAAATCATGGAAAGAGAAGCTCACAAGGGCGGATGGCTAAAATTCTCTCAATAGAGATGCGGGGATCCGCCCTAATCGCGTATCTGGCAATGGGAAACGATGATTTACCTAACACATAGTGTGAGTAGTGTAACCACTAACTCACTAAATTGCATTATTTTAAGGGTGAATTATCGTGACGAATACGAGGAAAAGACAATTCCCGGGTTCCATGTACTAGCTCCCTCGGTCTGCCTCGTATCTTTGACTGGAATCGGCGTTGGCTTCCTTCGGGTAGTTTCCTAGGGTTCTCTTCTTGTATGGACATATCGAATTTCTACTCTGCCTTCCTTCTGATTCCAACTATGGGTGTCATCACTTCATGATGGATGACTGGGAATCTCCGAAGTTTAGGCGAATCCCTCACCACTGTCCTTAAGAGAATATGGGCACTTGGTGCATTCAATAGTCTCGACCCAGTTCATTTATTTCCGAACAGGAAATTTTCTCAATGAATCTCCTCGGGGTCGGAATCAACTCTTCTGTCAAGCACTGAAGTGGGTAAGGTTTTCTACAGGGTTCGCGCGAGAATGGAAATGTCTAAAGAATCCTAAGGGATTATTAACATTTCACTGCATGATCCATATCGAGTCCTGCTACGATTACATAGGGTATACAAATCATATATAGCTTAGATCCGATAGGCCTTCGAATATGTGATACTACTCCAGAACCACATCCCAACGAGGAAAAGGAAATAGAGCGAAACCACACATTCTCAGCCTATGGGGTCCTTATTATATATAACCTTGGGAGTACACCCTCTGTAGTTGTAGGTATATCAACAAGGATCTTTTAGTTATTCACGCAAGGTTGTTTATAGATTCTAAAATACCCCCATGGTATTTTAATCCTTGTTTGAGTTCTTATCTTCTGAATATGACTTCTGGGATTAGTGTGGATCTTTTAGCGTTCCAAAATACTCCTATAGTATTTTAACTTTATGTTTGGCTCTAGCATTCCTAGTTGGTAAGTTTCAAACCTGCTGCACACCACTATCACTCCCGAGCACACGTTTACCGCATCTCGGATAAATGTAGTTGATCAGGTTACATTTATCCCAGCTTACGATTACATAACTGCCCAGGTTTGACTGTAGTGCTCAACATCCGAAGACTTTTATTATTGTTCTTCTTGTGATACTTTTGTTCGAGTGTTTAGATTCTGGATGTTATTATACTTTGGTAAAATATGGTTATATTTTAAAGTATAATTCTTGGTCAGAGTGTTTTATCCCATTGTATTTATAGGCTGTATATCTTTTATGAATTGATATACTTAGCTCACTATAAACAATGCTCTGATACCAATCTGTCACACCCCAAAACCGGAACGGCGGAAACGTTCTGGGGTGGATGACGTCATGTCAAGTATCACAACACATGCATATAGTAATCAAAGTACAACAAAACATTGCATTAATAGTAATAATTTTACATGGTTACATTACATAGTATCAAAGTAATACAAGCAAAATATATAAAGTGCAGCAAGGTACTTAAGCCATCTTCATCAGCAGCTCCGGAGATGTACCTGTCTAATTGCTGACCTGAAATTACAAGTTATTTGAAAAGCGAGTATCAGCATTTTTACAAATGCTGGTGAGTTCATAAGTATTTAATGTCATTTAGTCAAATAACTTTGATAAGTAGTGGTTTAAGTGTTTTCTGAGCATCAGTGTTCTTTCCAGAAAATCCTATATTTTCTTTAAATAAAGCAGCCTTCTACCAAGACTGTTCAGTGTATTGTGGTAAGAGGTATTCTCCCTTAATTGCTATTATTATCAAAATACTGAATTTGATTATTAAAGAAAGCAAGAGACATCAGGGAATAACATATGCCTCAGCAGTGAGGACTGCTGGCTAAGGCAAAGAATCATAGACTCCAGGAGGGTATCGAACTAACGACACGCCTGGTTCAGTCTAGCAAAGGGAGACACAGACCCCATAAGATACTAGGTGAAAGGTACAGCTAGTAAGGTCTAAGACAGTGAATATAGACCGCAGACGATACCAAAAGAAAAGTACATCTCGCAAGGTCAAAACAAGGACTACAGACCCCAGACAGTATCAATTGGAAGATACAGCTAGCAAGGTCAAAACGGAGACTATAGACCCCAGACAGTATCAAATGAAAGATACAGCTAGCAAGGTCGAAACATAGACTATAGACCCCAGACAGTATCAATTGAAAGACACAGCTAGCAAGGTCAAAACAGAGACTATAGACCCCAGACTGTATCAAATGAAAGATACAGCTAGCAAGGTCGAAACGGAGACTATAGACCCCAGACAGTATCAAATGAAAGATACAGCTAGCAAGGTCGAAACATAGACTATAGACCCCAGACAGTATCAATTGAAAGATACAGCTAGCAAGGTCAAAACAGAGACTATAGACCTCAGACAGTATCAAATGAAAGATACAGCTAGCAAGGTCGAAACGGAGACTATAGACCCCAGACAGTATCAAATGAAAGATACAGCTAGCAAGGTCGAAACAGAGACTATAGACCCCAGACAGTATCAAATGAAAGATACAACTAGCAAGGTTGAAACAGAGACTCTGAAAAGTGACATCAGCATACAGTGTAAATTGCTGACGAAATACTGTTACCTTAAAGCCATGAATTATAAGGCAACCCAGGATACTCGTAACCATACTGACTAGAGTTCCAGACGCCCTACAAGCATCTATTTAATGTGACATTTGTCACCCCTTGGCTTGGTGGGCCGTGGACTGTAGCTAGCAGTCAGGGTGCGGGGTTGTCAATCCTGTATAGGCCTATACACATAATGTCCGCTCTCCCTACAGGAGACTCTGGTTACCAACTAGACGACGGAGAAGGCCGCGTCCCGAAGATGCATCCCAAATAGTGGGTTTCTAATGAAAGTGCTGGACTAGAGGTAGAGACTTCCCAATAGTGGGTTTCTGAAAAAAGTATAAAATAGGGGTTGAGACTCTTAACTGAATTGACTGGAATAACCCGTATGTCTAAGCTCGTAAACATAGTATATAACTAATGAATCAAACGACCTTCGGATGGATATCCGATCCCACCAGACCACATCTCAACGAAGAAAAGGAAATAGGGTGGACAAACCTTCCTAAGTCCTTCAACCATTATTTATATGTGTCTACACAAGCACAGACATACATCTAACTATGCATGAGTGGGTATCAAGTGAAAGTGATTCTCGTGAAGTAGGAGTGTCTAATAAGTGAATTAAGAGCGGTCGCAAGTGAAGTATAAATGTCGAATAAGTATAAGCGCATCGCGAAGTGGAGATGACAACAGGTGAAGTAAGAGCGTATCAAGTATAAGTGAAGTAAAGTCGATCTCAAGTATAAGCGAAGTAGGCTCGTATCGCCAAGTAAGAGGGTGAATAAGTATAAGCGTCATCAGGTATAAGTGACTTCAAGTATAAGTGAAAGCATTACGGAGTAGGAGTATAAAATAAGTATAAGCGAAGCAGCAGTAATTAACAATTAAAAGTATTCATGAAAACCTTTGAAAACCTTATTACTCAGGAAAATCGCATTTGTATTCTTTGATAAAATAAGTGTGAAAACCTTTAGAAATCTTTGGGAATCTTTTATAAATCATTTTGAAAATGAATCCTTGATAAGCAATATAAGTAAGAACTTGAACAATTTAAAAACCCTTTTTTTTTAAAGCCATTTACAGTGTCCTACTCGGTAAAACAGTGTACAGTGGTAAAATCTTGTGCATGCGGGTTATCAATCACATGTGATTGATATGATAACTGGCATGTTTAACTTGTAATCCCCCCTATAAAACATTTAAAAGCATTTAAAAGGTTCATTCAGGGGTATGAACTCACCTGGTGTAAGTAGGTTCGACGGTAGTGCCGTTTAGGCGTTCGGGGTCACGCAAGGACTTGAACACACACAAGGACCTATTTTAACATATGATAACATATGTTCACATACAATTAGCATATAATATACTAATTAAACAATTATACACACTCAAAGGAGTGGAAAACACTTTTGGTTGAGTGTTTGGGGTCCCGGGTAGCGTTTAAGGGTGTTAAGGGTCTCCTATCAGCTGTGGGACTTTGCTATACTCAAGTATCAAGGGTGTAAAGGGGGTTTAAAGCATCAATATGGACCAAACAAGGAGTTTACGGCCCAACCTAAGGGAGTTTACGGCCGTAAACTCCCAAGGTTCTATTCTTGGGTGTTTGATGCTTCTAGCTTGTTCATAGAATTATTCTAAGCACTTTTCCTCAAAGGCATGATTGGATTTGAGGCTTCTAAGGATATTTTATAGGAGTTTACGGCCTAAGAAATCTCCCAAGGGAGTTTACGGCCGTAAACTCTCAATCTTTGAGTTTAGTGAAGTTTTAAGCCCCTAATGCCTTTCTAGTGATTTCTAATGAAGTGTGATGCCATTATGGGTGATTAAAACCAACATTTGAGGGGGTTTTGGGGAGTTTACGGCCTAGATAATGCTTGGGCCGTAAACTCCAAGAAATCCCTCATTTTTCTTGTGTTTAAGCCCTTAATTCCATTCTAGCATTTTATAGAAATAGCCTATGGTCATTTGGGGGCAAAAACTACAATTTTTGGGCATGAATTAGGGTGTTTACGGCCTTGACCATGTCTGGGCCGTAAACTCCTTTCTTTAATTCATTTTGGAGTGTTTCAAGGGTCTAAACTCAAAGGAATAAGTCCCTAAATTATGTAATAAGCCCTAGGATGAGTTTGGTGCACATTTGGGACCATGACTTGTGGAGTTTACGGCCTAAGCATGTGCTTGGGCCGTAAACTCTTCTTTGAGTCCTAAATCCATGCATTTTAGTGTTTAAACACCCCTAGGCTATATCCCCTAATAGTTTCTAAGCTTATGGTCAAGTTTAAAGACATTTTTAGCACCTTTTTAGGGGTTTACGGCCCTAGAATGTTCCTGGGCCGTAAACTCCTTATCCTATGCCTTCTTGGATGATTTTTGGGCTTTAAACATAAATCAATACGCTTAGAATAAACTAAGGTAAGCGGACTTACAATTTGGAAGCGTTTGGTTGCGAATTCGGGGCGAAAACGGGTCTAGAGAGAGAGAGTATAGAGAGAGAGTGTAAAAAGTCTCCAATGGACTCCACTCACCCATATATAGGTTTCACAGTCGGGGCTCAGTGGAATTTTACCCGATACTGCCGCTAAACGGGGCTTTTGGTCGCACCCGATTTAGTGGTCGTAATAATAAAACTTGACATTTTCTAAATGAATGAAAATGTGTGTCTTGTGTTTTTATACCCTTTTCTCACGACTTAACGGCATGTTAAAGGTAATCAATGGAAATGTTTATTAAATTGATGCCCTCTAATTAACGGAACTTTTATACAGTGGAATATTCCGTTAACGGTAACGGGGGAAATGTAACGGGACAACTTGGGTTGTCACAATTTGTCATCAAACGTCGCATCTCATCCATCATAGCTTGAACTTGAAGGTTTGGTGGGGGGTTTTGATCACCCATCTTATATTTCTGCCAAAAAAATAATAATAATAATAATAATTTACTTCCTCCCAACACTCACTCACGTGTTTCTCTCAGAAATAGTTCACTCAACCCTCGTGTATCCCTCAAATGGCTTTTACCCTCTTTTAGTCTCACCACACAGCCTTTTACCACTCCCTTTTAACTCTTAAAGTTCTAAACAAACTAAAGAAGCAATTATCAAATTTGAACTTGTGGCCTTGAGGAATTCAAACTTACCAAACAAATCAAAAGAAATTGTATCCAAATTAAAGTAACCTGAATACACGAAAAGAAAGCCAAACAAACTTGGCTTTGCTAATGATGAAGCAAACAATGGGTTAATATTTTTTTTTTTGAAAAAAAAGACTACACTTGCAATTCAAATTGACTTTATAGAAAAAAAAAGGCTTTACTTGTTCCTCCTCTTCTTTCTTTCTTTTTTTTCCTTTTTTTTTGTTTTTTTTTCTCTTTTTTTTTTCTTTGTAAATCTTTTTTTTTTTTGTAAATATTTTTTTTTGCTTTTTTTTCGTTTTTTTTTTTTTTTTTTTTTTTTTTTTTTTTTTTTTTTTTTTTTACCTTTGGTTTTTTTTTGAGGAAACTAATAGCCAAATGAAATCATAAAGGAAACAAAAGAAATGTAGAATATAGAAGTTTGACAACTTAGAAATTCAAAAGTCGCTAGTAAGAACCTTGACAACTTGTGACAAGACCCGCTACCAATATGCGTCTTAGAACTCAAGTAATCAAGGAAGAAAACAAAATAGATATGCAACACAAAGAACTGGCTCTGATACCAAATGATGCGATCTCACCCAAAATTGAGGTTTGAACACGTTTCGCCCGATCGTTGTTTTGGTTACAGAATTGTAAAACAAAGGTGGAAACCGCGACCCGTTGTCTATAAAGAGACAAGAACCTTGGTATAAAATGCCACAATCAACCCACCAAATTGATTGATAAGTTTGAAGGCCACAAGCTATGAAAACCTGATAAGTTCTAAAGTTCACAAAGAACGAAAAAAGAGTTAAAAACTCACAAATTGTATTCAAAACTTGATTGATTTCAAATGGATACAAATACCACGTTTTTATAGTGTGGGAAGAGCACCTAAAGAGCCATGAATTAAAGAAGTGTCTTTAATTTAAGGCATTTAACCCCCAAGTTTAAAACTATGAACCTAGACATGGTTTATCACAAGGTTCATGTAACCTAAGACCCTTTTATCTCCCCAACACTTATTTAGGATATATAAAAACGAAAATTACATAAAAATATAGAAAAAAACGAAATGGGCTTATAAAGGCTCTTATTGTATCTTGTAAATCACTCTTGGACTTGAATTATGGTAATCCAACTTTGATTGGGTCCAATGGGTCTCCATACACTTTCTTGAGTGTAACTTCTCTAACCAATCCATTTAAAGCCTCTTTGAATGTTTTAGTTCGTGCCCTCGTAACCGTCCATTTGGCATTTGATTTGGATCCTTTGTTGACAGCTGTGGGTTTGCATCATTCCCCTCCTCTTGAAAAGGATTTGTCCTCAAATCAGAACCTACATCAAAAGGAGCTAGATCAGTTACATTCAAAGTTGCACTAACATTATACTCACCCGGCAGGTCCAATTTGTATGCATTGTGGAACTCAAGAACTAAACAATTCTTATCAAAGCTTTGCTAAATTGTGTAGACTTCTATAGTGGAACTCAAGAATTTAACAATGCTCATCAAAGTTTTGCTAAATTGCATAGACTTCAATTTTAGAAATCAAGAATAAAACAATGCTCATTAAAGCATTGGTAAATTTCATAGATTACTTCTATTGTGGATCTACAGAATTAAGCAATGCTTATCCAAGTTTTGCTAAATGGCATCGACTTCTATTCTGGAACTTAGGAATTAAACAATACTCATCAAAGCTTTGCTAAATAGCACAGACTTCTATTCTAGAAGTCAAGAATTAAACAATTTTCATCAAAGCATTGCTAAATTGCATAGACTACTTCTATTATGGAACTCATGAATTAAACAATACTCATGAAAAATTTGCTAAATTGCATAGACTTCTATTGTGGAAATCAATAATTAAACAACGTTCATAAAAGCTTTGTTAAATTTGATCGACTTCTATTGTGGAACTCAAGAATTAAACAACGCTCATCAAAGCTTTTCTAAATTCCATAGACTTCTATTGTGGAACTGACGAATTAAACATTGCTCATCAAACCACTGCTTCAATAGCATAGACTTCTATTGTGGATCTCGTGAATTAAACAATGTTCATCAACCCGTTGCTTAAATTGCGTAGACTTCTATTGTGAAACTTGAGAACAAAGCAATGTTCGTCAAAGCTTTTCTAAATTGCATATATTTCTATTGTGGAGAGAATTGAACAATCCTCATCCAACCTTTGCTTAAATTACATAGACTTCTATTGTGGAACTCAAAAATTAACCAATGTTCATCAAAGTTTGCTAAATTGCGTAGACTTCTATTTTGGAACTCACGAATTAAACATTGCTCATCAAACCTTTGCTTAAACTGCATAGACTACTATTGTGGAACTCAAGAATTAAACAGTGCTCATCAAAGCTTTGCTTAATTGCATAGAATACTTCTATTGTGGAACTCAAGAATTAAACAGTTCTTATAAAAGCTTTGCTAAATTGTATAGACTTCTATTGTGGAACTCAAGAATTAAACAATACCCATCAAAGCTTTGCTAAATTGGATACACTTCAAATGTGGATATGAAGAATTAAACAATGGTCGTCAAAGCTTTGGTAAATTTCATAGATTATATCTACTATGGAATTCAAGAACTAAGCAACGCTCATCAAAGCTTTGCTAAATTGCGTCGACTTCTATTGCGAAACACAAGAATTAAACAATACTCATCAACGCTTTGCTAAATTGCTTAGATATCTATTGTAGTATTCAAGAATCAAAAAATGCTCATCAAATCTTTGCTAAATTGCAAAGACTACTTCTATTATGGAACTTTAAAATTAAAAAAATTCTCATCAATGCTTTGCTAAATTGCATAGACTTCTATTGTTAAACTCACGAATTAAACAACGCTTATCAAAGTTTTGCTAAATTACATAGACTTCTATTGTGGAACTCAAGAATTAAACAGTGCTCATAAAAGCTTTGTTAAATTCCATAGAATACTTCTATTGTGGAACTCAAGAACTAAACAATTCTTATCAAAGCTTTGCTAAATTGCGTAGACATCTATAATGGAACTCAAGAATTTAACAGTGCTCATCAAAGTTTTGCTAAATTGCATAGACTTCAATTTTAGAAATCAAGAATAAAACAATGTTCATTAAAGCATTTGTAAATTTCATAGATTACTTCTATTGTGGATCTACAGAATTAAGCAATGCTCATCTAAGCTTTGCTAAATGGCATCGACTTCTATTGTGGAACTTACGTTACTCATCAAAGCTTTGCTAAATAGCATAGACTTCTACTATAGAACTCAAGAATTAAACAATGCTCATCAAAACTTTGCTAAATTCCATAGACTAATTCTGTAATGGAACTCACGAATTAAACAATACTCATGAAAAATTAGCTAAATTGCATAGACTTCTATTGTGGAAATCAAGAATTAAACAACGTTCATACAAGCTTTGATAAATTTCATAGACTTCTATTGTGGAACTCAATAATTAAACAATGCTCATCAAAGCTTTTCTAAATGGCATAGACTTCTATTGTGGAACTGACGAATTAAACATTGCTCATCAAACCTTTGCTTGAATTGCATAGACTTCTATTGTGGATCACATGAATTAAGCAATGCTCATCAACCCTTTTCTTAAATTGCATAGACTTCTAGTGTGGAACTTGAGAATTAAGAAATACCCATCAAAGCTTTGCTAAATTGCATCGACTTCTGTTGTGGAACTTGAGAATTAAACAATACTCATCAAAGCTTGCTAATTTGCATAGACTTCTATTGTAGAAGTCAAGAATTAAACAATGCTCATCAAAATTTGTTAAATTGTATAGAATACTTCTTTGTAGAAACTCAAGACTTAAACAATGCTCATCAATGCTTTGCTAAATTGCAGAGACCTCTCTTGTGGAACTCAAGAATTAAGCAATGCTCATCCAAGCTTCGCTAAAATTGCACAGACTTCTATTGTGGAACTAATGAATTAAACATTGCTCATCAAAGCATTGCTAAATTGCATAGAATACTTCTATTGTGGAACTCTAGAATTAAACAATGCTTATCAAAGCTTTGCAAAATATCATAGACTTCTATTGTGGAACTAAAAAATTAAATAATGCTCATCAAAGCTTTGCTAAATTGCATAGACATTAATTGTGGAACTCGATAATTAAACAATTTTCATCAAATTTTTGGTAAATTTAATAGATTGCTTGTATTCTGGAACTCAAGAATTAAGAAATGTTCATCAAATCTTTGCTAAATTACATCACTTCTATTGTGGATCTCAATATATAAAACAATACTCATCAAAGCTTTGCTGAATTGCATAGACTTCTATTGTAGAACTCAAGAATTAAACAATGCTCGTAAAAGCTTTGGTTAAATTGCATAGACAACTTCTATTATGGAACTCAAGAATTAAACAATGCTCATCAATGCTTTGCGAAATTGCATAGACTTTTACTGTCGAAATCAAGAATTAAACAATTCTCATCAAAGCTTTGCTAAATTTATAGACTTCTATTGTGGAACTCAAGAATTAAACAATGCTTATCAAGGCTTTGATAAAATTGCGTAGACTTCTATTGTGGAACTCTAGAATTAAACAATGCTCATCATAGTTTTGCTAATTTGCAAAGTCTTCAATTGTGTAATTCAAGAATTAAACACTGCTCATTAAAACTTTGCTAAATTGCATTGACTTCTATTGTGGAACACAAGAATTAAATAATGCTCTTCGAAGCTTTGCTAAATTGCATAGACTTCTATATTTGAACTTAATAATTAAACGATGCTCATCCAACCTTTGCTTAAATTGCGTAGACTTCTATTGTGGAACTCATGAATTCAACAATGCTCATCAACCCTTTGCTTAAATTGCATAGACTTCTATTGTGGAACATAAGAATTAAGTAATGCTCATCATTGCTTTGCTAAATTGCATAGACTTCTGATGTGGAACTCAAGAATTAGATAATACTCGTCAAAGCTTTGCTAAATTACATATATACTTATATTGTAGAACTCAAGAATTAAAAAATGTCATCAAAGCTTTGCTAAATTGCATAGACTACTTCTATCATGGAAATCAAGAGTTAAACAATGCTCATCAATGTTTTGCTAAATTGCATAGACTTCTATTATGGAAATCAAGTATCAAACAACACTTATAAAAGCTTTGCTAAATTGCAAAGATTTATATTCTGGAACTCAATAATTAAGCAATGCTAATCAAAGCTTTGCTAAATTGCATAGACTTCTATTGTGGAACTCAAGAACTAACCAATGTTCATCAAAGTTTGGTAAATTGCATAGACTTCTATTGTGGAACTCATGAATTAAACATTGCTTATCAAATCATTGCTTAAACTGCAACGACTTCTATTGTGGAACTCAAGAATTAAACAATGCTCATCAAAGCGTTGCTAAATTGAATAGATTACTTCTATTGTGCAACTCAAGAACTAAACAATTCTTATCAAAGCTTTGCTAAATTGTGTAGACTTCTATAGTGGAACTCAAGAATTTAACAATGCTCATCAAAGTTTTGCTAAATTGCATAGACTTCAATTTTAGAAATCAAGAATAAAACAATGCTCATTAAAGCATTGGTAAATTTCATAGATTACTTCTATTGTGGATCTACAGAATTAAGCAATGCTTATCCAAGTTTTGCTAAATGGCATCGACTTCTATTCTGGAACTTAGGAATTAAACAATACTCATCAAAGCTTTGCTAAATAGCACATACTTCTATTCTAGAAGTCAAGAATTAAACAATTTTCATCAAAGCATTGCTAAATTGCATAGACTACTTCTATTATGGAACTCATGAATTAAACAATACTCATGAAAAATTTGCTAAATTGCATAGACTTCTATTGTGGAAATCAATAATTAAACAACGTTCATAAAAGCTTTGTTAAATTTGATCGACTTCTATTGTGGAACTCAAGAATTAAACAACGCTCATCAAAGCTTTTCTAAATTCCATAGACTTCTATTGTGGAACTGACGAATTAAACATTGCTCATCAAACCACTGCTTCAATAGCATAGACTTCTATTGTGGATCTCGTGAATTAAACAATGTTCATCAACCCGTTGCTTAAATTGCGTAGACTTCTATTGTGAAACTTGAGAACAAAGCAATGTTCGTCAAAGCTTTTCTAAATTGCATATATTTCTATTGTGGAGAGAATTGAACAATCCTCATCCAACCTTTGCTTAAATTACATAGACTTCTATTGTGGAACTCAAAAATTAACCAATGTTCATCAAAGTTTGCTAAATTGCGTAGACTTCTATTTTGGAACTCACGAATTAAACATTGCTCATCAAACCTTTGCTTAAACTGCATAGACTACTATTGTGGAACTCAAGAATTAAACAGTGCTCATCAAAGCTTTGCTTAATTGCATAGAATACTTCTATTGTGGAACTCAAGAATTAAACAGTTCTTATAAAAGCTTTGCTAAATTGTATAGACTTCTATTGTGGAACTCAAGAATTAAACAATACCCATCAAAGCTTTGCTAAATTGGATACACTTCAAATGTGGATATGAAGAATTAAACAATGGTCGTCAAAGCTTTGGTAAATTTCATAGATTATATCTACTATGGAATTCAAGAACTAAGCAACGCTCATCAAAGCTTTGCTAAATTGCGTCGACTTCTATTGCGAAACACAAGAATTAAACAATACTCATCAACGCTTTGCTAAATTGCTTAGATATCTATTGTAGTATTCAAGAATCAAAAAATGCTCATCAAATCTTTGCTAAATTGCAAAGACTACTTCTATTATGGAACTTTAAAATTAAAAAAATTCTCATCAATGCTTTGCTAAATTGCATAGACTTCTATTGTTAAACTCACGAATTAAACAACGCTTATCAAAGTTTTGCTAAATTACATAGACTTCTATTGTGGAACTCAAGAATTAAACAGTGCTCATAAAAGCTTTGTTAAATTCCATAGAATACTTCTATTGTGGAACTCAAGAACTAAACAATTCTTATCAAAGCTTTGCTAAATTGCGTAGACATCTATAATGGAACTCAAGAATTTAACAGTGCTCATCAAAGTTTTGCTAAATTGCATAGACTTCAATTTTAGAAATCAAGAATAAAACAATGTTCATTAAAGCATTTGTAAATTTCATAGATTACTTCTATTGTGGATCTACAGAATTAAGCAATGCTCATCTAAGCTTTGCTAAATGGCATCGACTTCTATTGTGGAACTTACGTTACTCATCAAAGCTTTGCTAAATAGCATAGACTTCTACTATAGAACTCAAGAATTAAACAATGCTCATCAAAGCTTTGCTAAATTCCATAGACTAATTCTGTAATGGAACTCACGAATTAAACAATACTCATGAAAAATTAGCTAAATTGCATAGACTTCTATTGTGGAAATCAAGAATTAAACAACGTTCATACAAGCTTTGATAAATTTCATAGACTTCTATTGTGGAACTCAATAATTAAACAATGCTCATCAAAGCTTTTCTAAATGGCATAGACTTCTATTGTGGAACTGACGAATTAAACATTGCTCATCAAACCTTTGCTTGAATTGCATAGACTTCTATTGTGGATCACATGAATTAAGCAATGCTCATCAACCCTTTTCTTAAATTGCATAGACTTCTAGTGTGGAACTTGAGAATTAAGAAATACCCATCAAAGCTTTGCTAAATTGCATCGACTTCTGTTGTGGAACTTGAGAATTAAACAATACTCATCAAAGCTTGCTAATTTGCATAGACTTCTATTGTAGAAGTCAAGAATTAAACAATGCTCATCAAAATTTGTTAAATTGTATAGAATACTTCTTTGTAGAAACTCAAGACTTAAACAATGCTCATCAATGCTTTGCTAAATTGCAGAGACCTCTCTTGTGGAACTCAAGAATTAAGCAATGCTCATCCAAGCTTCGCTAAAATTGCACAGACTTCTATTGTGGAACTAATGAATTAAACATTGCTCATCAAAGCATTGCTAAATTGCATAGAATACTTCTATTGTGGAACTCTAGAATTAAACAATGCTTATCAAAGCTTTGCAAAATATCATAGACTTCTATTGTGGAACTAAAAAATTAAATAATGCTCATCAAAGCTTTGCTAAATTGCATAGACATTAATTGTGGAACTCGATAATTAAACAATTTTCATCAAATTTTTGGTAAATTTAATAGATTGCTTGTATTCTGGAACTCAAGAATTAAGAAATGTTCATCAAATCTTTGCTAAATTACATCACTTCTATTGTGGATCTCAATATATAAAACAATACTCATCAAAGCTTTGCTGAATTGCATAGACTTCTATTGTAGAACTCAAGAATTAAACAATGCTCGTAAAAGCTTTGGTTAAATTGCATAGACAACTTCTATTATGGAACTCAAGAATTAAACAATGCTCATCAATGCTTTGCGAAATTGCATAGACTTTTACTGTCGAAATCAAGAATTAAACAATTCTCATCAAAGCTTTGCTAAATTTATAGACTTCTATTGTGGAACTCAAGAATTAAACAATGCTTATCAAGGCTTTGATAAAATTGCGTAGACTTCTATTGTGGAACTCTAGAATTAAACAATGCTCATCATAGTTTTGCTAATTTGCAAAGTCTTCAATTGTGTAATTCAAGAATTAAACACTGCTCATTAAAACTTTGCTAAATTGCATTGACTTCTATTGTGGAACACAAGAATTAAATAATGCTCTTCGAAGCTTTGCTAAATTGCATAGACTTCTATATTTGAACTTAATAATTAAACGATGCTCATCCAACCTTTGCTTAAATTGCGTAGACTTCTATTGTGGAACTCATGAATTCAACAATGCTCATCAACCCTTTGCTTAAATTGCATAGACTTCTATTGTGGAACATAAGAATTAAGTAATGCTCATCATTGCTTTGCTAAATTGCATAGACTTCTGATGTGGAACTCAAGAATTAGATAATACTCGTCAAAGCTTTGCTAAATTACATATATACTTATATTGTAGAACTCAAGAATTAAAAAATGTCATCAAAGCTTTGCTAAATTGCATAGACTACTTCTATCATGGAAATCAAGAGTTAAACAATGCTCATCAATGTTTTGCTAAATTGCATAGACTTCTATTATGGAAATCAAGTATCAAACAACACTTATAAAAGCTTTGCTAAATTGCAAAGATTTATATTCTGGAACTCAATAATTAAGCAATGCTAATCAAAGCTTTGCTAAATTGCATAGACTTCTATTGTGGAACTCAAGAACTAACCAATGTTCATCAAAGTTTGGTAAATTGCATAGACTTCTATTGTGGAACTCATGAATTAAACATTGCTTATCAAATCATTGCTTAAACTGCAACGACTTCTATTGTGGAACTCAAGAATTAAACAATGCTCATCAAAGCGTTGCTAAATTGAATAGATTACTTCTATTGTGCAACTCAAGAATTAAACAATTCTTATCAAAGCTTTGCTAAATTGCATAGACTTCTAATATGGAATTCAAGAATCAAAAAATGCTCAACAAATCTTTGCTAAATTGCATAGACTACTTCTATTATGGAACTTTAAAATTAAAAAATTCTCATCAATGCTTTGCTAAATTGCATAGACTTCTATTGTTAAACTCAAGAATTAAACAATGCTTATTAAAGCTTTGCTAAATTGCATAGACTTCTATTGTGGAACTCAAGAATTAAAAGATGCTCATGAAAGCTTTGATAAATTGCATAGACTTCTATAGTGGAACTCAAGAATTAAACAACGCTTATCAAAAAATTAGTAAATTGCACAGACTTCTAATGTGGAACTCAAGAGTGAAATAATGCTCTTCAAAGCTTTACTTAAATTGCATAGAGTACTATTATGGAACTCAAGAGTAAAGAAATGCTCATCAAATCTTTGCTAAATTAAAAAGACTACTTCTATTGTGGAACTCAAGAATTAAACAATGCTCATCAAAGCTTTGCTAAATTGCATAGACTTCTAATGTGGAACTCAAGAAAGAAACAATGCTATTCAAAGCATTGCTAAAACTGCATAGACTTCTATTGTGGAACTCAAGAATTAAACAATGCTCATCAAAGCTTTTCTAAATTGCAAGGACTACTTCTATTGTGGAACTCAAGAATTATACAATGCTCATCAAAACCTTGCTAAATTGCATAGACTTCTAATGTGGAACTCAAGAATGAAACGATGCTAATCAAGCTTTGCTTAATTTGTATAGACTTCTATTGTGGAACTCACAAATTAAACAATGCTCCTCAAAGCTTTACTAAATTGCGAAGACGAATTTTATTGTGGAACTCAAGAATTAAACAATGGTTATCAAAGCTTTGCTAAATTGCATAGCCTTTTAATGTGGAAGTAAAGAATGAAATAATGCTCATCGAAGCTTTGCTTAAATTGCATAGACTTCTATATTGGAACTCAAGAATTAAATAATGCTCAACAATGCTTTGCTAAACTGCGAAGACTACTTCTGTTGTGGAACTCACCAATTAAACAATGCTCATTAAAACTTTGCTAAATTGCATAGACTTCTAACGTGGAACTCAAGTGTTAAACAATGCTCATTAATGCTTTGCTAAATTGCATAGACTTGTAATGCGGAACCCAAGAATGAAACAATGCTCATTAAAGCTTTGCTAAATTGTATAGACTTCTATTGTGTAACACAAGAATCAAACGATGCTCATCAAAGTTTTGCTTAAATTGCATAGACTTCTATTGTGGAACTCAAGAATTAAATGATGCTCATCAAATCTTTGCTAAATTGCATAGCCTTCTAATGTGGAATTCCATAATGAGACAATGCTCGTCAAAGCTTTGCATAAATTGCAAAGAGTACTATTGTGGAACTCAAGAATAAAGAAATGTTCATCAAAGCTTTGCTAAATTGAGAAGACTACTTCTATTGTCGAACTCAAGAATAAAACAATGTTCATCAAAGCTTTGCTAAATTGCATACACTTGTAATGTGGAACTCAAGAATGAAACAATGCTCTTGAAAGCATTGCTTAAATTGCATAGACTTATATTTTGGAACTCAAGAATTAAACAATGTTCATCAAAGCTTTGCTTAAATTGCGTAGACTTCTATTGTGGAACTCATGAATGAAACGATGCTCATCAAAGCTTTGCTAAATTGCATAGACTTCTTATGTGGAACTCAAGAATGAAACAATGATCGTCAAAGCTTTGCTTAAATTGCGTAGACTTCTATTTTGGAACATAAGAATGAAATAATGCTCATAAAAGCTTTTCTAAATTGCATGGACTTCTATTATGGAACTCAAGTATCAAACTATGGTCATCAATACTTTGCTAAAATTGCATAGACTTTTATTGTGGAACTGAAGAATTAAACAATGCTTATCAAAGCTTTGCTAAATTGTATAGACTTCTATTGTGGAACTCAAGAATGAAACAATCCTCATCAAAGCATTGCTTAAATTGTATAGACTTCTGTTGTGGAACTCAAGTATTAAACAATGCTCATTAATGCTTTGCTAAAATCAATAGACTTCTAATGTGCAACTCAAGAATGAAACAATGATCTTCAAAGCTTTGCTTAATTTTCATAGACTTCTATTGTGTAACTTAAGAATGAAACAATGCTCATCAAGGCTCTTCTAAATTGCATGGACTTCTATTGTGGAACTCAAGTATCAAACCATGCTCATCAAAGCTTTGCTAAAATTACATAGACATTTATTGTGGAACTAAAGAATTAAATGATGCTCATCAAGGCTTTCCTTAACTTGCATAGACTTCTATTTTGGAACTCAAGAATTAAAAGATGCTCATGAAAGCTTTGATAAATTGCATAGACTTCTATAGTGGAACTCAAGAATTATTAAACAACACTTATCAAAGCTTTGCTAAATTGCACAGACTTCTAATGTGGAACTCAAGAGTGAAATAATGCTCTTCAAAGCTTTGCTTAAATTGCATAGAGTACTATTATGGAACTCAAGAATAAAGAAATGCTCATCAAATCTTTGCTAAATTGCAAAGACTACTTCTATTATGGAACTCAAGAATTAAACAATGCTCATCAAAGCTTTGCTAAATTGCATAGACTTCTAATGTGGAACTCAAGAATGAGACAATGCTCTTCAAAGCATTGCAAAAACTGCATAGACTTCTGTTGTGGAACTCAAGAATTAAACAATGCTCATCAAAGCTTTTCTAAATTGCGAGGAATACTTCTATTGTGGAACTCAATAATTAAACAATGCTCATCAAAACCTTGATAAATTGCATAGACTTATAATGTGGAACTCAAGAATGAAACAATGCTGATCAAGCTTTGCTTAATTTGTATTGACTTCTATTGTGGAACTCATAAATTAAACAATGCTCTTCAAAGCTTTGCTTAATTGCGAAGACGAATTTTATTGTGAAAGTCAAGAATTAAACAATGGTTATCAAAGCTTTGCTAAATTGCATAGACTTCTAATGTGGAAGTAAATAATGAAATAATGCTCATCAAAGCTTTTGCTTAAATTGCCATAGACTTCTATTGTGGAACTCAAGAATTAAATAATGCTCAATAATGCTTTGCTAAACTGCGAAGACTACTTCTGTTGTGGAACTCACCAATTAAATAATGCTCATTAAAACTTTGCTAAATTGCATAGACTTCTAACATAGAACTCAAGTGTTACATAATGCTCATCAATGCTTTGCTAAATTGCATAGACTTGTAATGTGGAACCCAAGAATGAAACAATGCTCCTTAAAGCTTTGCTAAATTGTATAGACTTCTATTGTGTAACACAAGAATCAAACGATGCACATCAAAGCTTTGCTTAAATTGCGTAGACTTCTATTGTGGAACTCAAGAATTAAATGATGCTCACCAAAGCTTTGCTAAATTGCATAGCCTTCTAATGTTGAATTCCATAATGAGACAATGTTCGTCAAAGCTTTGCTTAAATTGCATAGAGTACTATTGTGGAACTCAAGAATAAAGAAATGCTCATCAAATCTTTGCTAAATTGAGAATACTACTTCTATTCTCGAACTCAAGAATAAAACAATGTTCATCAAGAATAAAGAAATGCTCATCGAATCTTTGCTAAATTGAGAATACTACTTCTATTCTCGAACTCAAGAATAAAACAATGTTCATCAAAGCTTTGCTAAATTGCTTACACTTCTAATGTGGAACTCAAGAATGAAACAATTCTCTTCAAAGCATTGCTTAAATTGCATAGACTTCTATTGCGGAACTCAAGAATTAAACAATGTTCATCAAAGCTTTGCTTAAATTGCATAGACTTCTATTATGGAACTCATGAATGAAATGATGCTCATCAAAGCTTTGCTAAATTGCATAGACTTCTAATGTGGAACTCAAGAATGAAACAATGATCGTCAAAGTTTTGCTTAAATTGCGTAGACTTCTATTTTGGAACATAAGAATGAAATAATGCTCATAAAAGCTTTTCTAAATTGCATGGACTTCTATTATCGAACTCAAGTATCAAACTATGCTCATCAATGCTTTGCTAAAATTGCATAGACTTTTATTGTGGAACTCAAGAACTGAACAATGCTTAACAAAGCTTTGCTAAATTGCATAGACTTCTACTGTGGAACTCAAGAATGAAACAAGCCTCATCAAAGCATTACTTAAATTGTATAGGCTTCTGTTGTGGAACTCAAGTATTAAACAATGCTCATTAATGCTTTCCTAAAATCAATAGACTTCTAATGTGGAACTCAAGAATGAAACAATGCTCTTCAAAGCTTTGCTTAATTTTCATAGACTTCTATTGTGTAACTTAAGAATGAAACAATGCTCATCAAGGCTTTTCTAAATTGCATGGACTTCTATTGTGGAACTCAAGTATCAAACCATGCTCATCAAAGCTTTGCTAAATTGCATAGACATTTATTGTGGAACTAAAGAATTAAATGATGCTCATAGAGGCTTTCCTTAACTTGCATAGACTTCTATTTTGGATCTCAAGAATTAAAAGATGCTCATGAAAGCTTTGATAAATTGCATAGACTTCTATAGTGAAAGTCAAGAATTAAACAACGTTTATCAAAGCTTTGCTAAATTGCACAGACTTCTAATGTGGAACTCAAGAGTGAAATAATGCTCTTCAAAGCTTTGCTTAAATTGCATAGAGTACTATTATGGAACTCAGGAATAACGAAATGCTCATCAAATCTTTGCTAAATTGCGAAGACTACTTCTATTGTGGAACTCAAGAATTAAACAATGCTCATCAAAGCTTTGCTAAATTGCATAGACTTCTAATGTGGAAGTCAAGAATGAAATAATGCTCTTCAAAGTATTGCTAAGACTGCATAGACTTCTATTGTGGAACTTAAGAAGGCTTGTAAAAATTATAGGAATCACATGTGATTAATCTAAGGCCATTAAATCAACAATCTAAAGGAGTATAGGAGCTTACGGCCGTAAACTCCTTGTTTAGGGCCGTAAACTCCCTTAAGTGGTGTTATTGGTGATTTAATTTTCATCCCATGCCTTAGATTAGATAAAATTGTACCAACTCTTCCCAAGTGTATTGGATCATTTTAGCACCATAAAGCACCCAAACATGAGTTCACGGTCGTGAACTCATGTGTCTATAGTATAAGAGGCTGAAAACTCCATAAGGAGTTTACTCTTGAAGAGTAAACTCAATTCCCAAGTCCCACGCATCAATAGACGTCCGTATATGTCACCCGGGTCACTCCAAACACTCGTTTTGAAGTGTTTTCGCTCATTGGAGTGTATTATCATATCTAATTAGTAATTTAAAGCAAGTGATCACCAGCCTAGCTGGTTGTGATGCATCCTGGGTTATAGGCCTCAGTGGGTGAGGTCAAGAGTTCTACTCTTGGCTGAGCAGATTTGGGGGATTTTCCCTGGATTGGCGTGAGTTCGATTCTTCGTTCCTTTTGGTGGTGAGTGGTGCCCCTCTTGGTGACCCGCCAGGCATTCCTGATCCATCGGGTCGGGTTACCCTCTATTTGCCGGTTCAAAAAAAATTAGTAATTTAAAATCTAATTAGATATATTTGTATACCATTTCATATTACATAGGAACCTCGCGTGTTATCAAGCTCCGAACCGACACTTAGTGTCCGAACCGACACGTTTTCTCGTCTGGTGAGTTCATACCCCTACCCTTTTTCAATGGTTTTTAAATGTTTTCAGGGGGAATACAAGCAAAAGTACAAGAATACCTTGTACTTAAATTCATTATTTCATTTAAATGGTTTCATAATTCGCACACTTTTAAGAATTGAAAACCTACTAACAAACTGTTTTAACTTGCAGAGTTGTTTGTTTAAACGATTTCAATTCTTATTATATACTGTTATGTTTCACAATTGATTGTTCACACTTATATTGATAGAGATCATAAAACATTTGTAATGTCTGTAACAAATAGGCTCGAGTGTAAAGGACAGGCACCATTAGAACTTAGTCAGCCATAGATACTACTCCCCCTAGGCACGAGAGTAAAGAGTAATCTTAAAGATTGGAGACAAGTTGACACTACGATTAAGACTCGATATATGTAATCAGATTTTGGACAAATACAGCGTGATCAACTATATTTGCCCGAGATTGGACCAACGTATATCGAGGAATGATCGTAGTAAGCAACAAGTCAAAACTTACCAAACCGTTACTAGAATCAAACACAAGAATTTAAATACTATAGGAGTATTTGCTATCTAAGCTAGTTTAACTTACATGTTTTGCATGTTTCAACTTTATTCAATTCTTATAACCCTATTTCTCGTACAGTCAAATGGCTGGATTTCACCACCCCGGCGACCCCTACTTTCCCAACCAAGGTAACGGAGGATGGGTCGAAGATGATCCCGAAGAGGATGAGGAACCCATAGAAGTGGATGATGACTCCGGTACCGACTCAGAGCCGGAAGTGATCGATCCACCACCCGTTCAACCTCCCGTCGTCATAAGGAACTTTCAAGGACCGACTCCCGTCTGAGGAAGTCACCTCCATCATTGGAGCCAACAACAAGGCATACGCCCTCCCTACGGCATGTGCCGGGACTTCTATGATGTCCACGGTGGAGGTTCGGCTGATCGAGCACTCCCGGTAATGGTGGGTAAGTTAGCCAATCAGTCCTATCAGTCCGGAGTTCAAGCTAGCCGACTCCGGGATGTCAACGTGGAAGTGCAGGTTCACACTTCTGACATCCGTAGGCTGGACAAGATACAAGACAATGCTCAACTCCAAACCGAGGCATTCCAAGCGCAAATGATTGCAGCCCTCGCTGAACTGAGGGAACAACAAGCCGCTTTTGATAGGCGTCTAATGGAGTCGAAGCAATCAGATGCAGAGTCAAGCTCCAAGCGCAACCTGCGTCGCAAGTAGTGCTTGTCAAAGACTCAAATTTTGTTATAGCTTAGGACCTCGGCTAAAAGTCTTTAAATTTCTCGAACTTTGTAATCGGAGACCCTTATAGGGGTCAAATTTTCATGATCGTCGTAACAACTTTTATATTAATATAAGTGACGCTATTATTACTACGTTAAGTATTTCGTTCAAACCTTGAAAAGTCTTTGAGAAACCAAATACTTGTTTCATACTTTCAGTCTTACAAATAACTTTCATTCTTCTATTTTAAGACTCATACTATCATCTGTTGTTGAACTATAGCGATTTAGTTCATGAGACACATACATTTTCTATTCTATGGAATTCTTATCTTTACCCTTTCAACTTATAGTTGAAGGATGCCTCCGCGTAGGAATCCAAGGCGAAGCAACGGTGGGGAAGCACCTGTACCACCACCACCTCCACCACCTCAATTTGATGCTGTTATGTTCCAAGCAGCAGTCATCGCAGCGGTAGCAGCTGCCATGTCACAAATCAATAACTCGAGTACTAATGGCTCGGGATCTGGCACACACCCATCCAACCATGGCGAGAGTCATGGACCACCCCGAGAATGCACCTATAAGGACTTTACTAATGCCAAGCCCCGGATGTTTTATGGAACTGGTGGTGTGATGGCCCTGAGGTAGTGGATTGAAAAGATGGAGGCAGTCTTTGAAATCTGCTCCTGTCCCGAGCACAGCAAAGTCAAATTTGCAACTTTCACCCTTATTGATAAAGCTTTAACTTGGTGGAATGGCCACGTTAAAGTACTTACCCTAATAGTGGCAAACTCCATAAGCTGGGAGAGCCTAAAAGCCATGATGATGAGAGAATACTGCCCACGGGGAGAGATTCAAAAGCTCGAACACGTACTATGGACTCTCGGAATGGTTGGTACCGACATCGCTACTTATACCAACAGATTCTGCGAGCTGGCAATCCTTTGTCCAGATATGATTGCTCCCGAGAGCAAGAAAATAGAAAGATACATCTGGGGACTGACGCCCCAAATACGATCAAGCATGTTAGCTTCCAAACCTGACACCTTTGAAAGTGCTAAGGAACTGGCACAATCTCTGATTGACTACGAAGGTCATCAGAACTCAACCACTTCTGCACCAGAACCACAGAAAGGGAACAACAACAACAACAACAACAACAACAACAATAGGAAGAGAGTATGGAATAAAGGGAAGGGTGGGTCTTCCCAAGAATCCACAAAGAAACAACTGGTTTCAGTGAATGCTACCACTGTACCTACTACAGCTCCTACAAATACCTACCCAACAAAGCCTTATGTAGGTAACCTTCCAAAGTGCACCAAATGCACTTACCACCACCATGGACCTTGTCGGGAAATGCAGTGCGCCAACTGCAATAGAAAGGGACACACAGCCCGTTTCTGCAAAGACCCCGCAAAGCCGATCACTCAAGTTCCCAGTGCGGGTGTAGGCCAGACTTGCTACGGTTGTGGCGAGGTGGGCCACTACAAGAGGAACTGTCCTAAGGCAGCAGGCACCGGTGGTGTGGGACGAGTTTTGGCAATAGGCCACGACGAAGCTGTAGCTGACCCAACTGTAGTTGCTGGTACGTTCCTTCTCGACAATTCATATGCATGCATATTATTCGATAGTGGAGCGGAGAGAAGCTTCGTGAGTCAAAACTTTATTCATTTACTAAAACCTAAACCTAGTAAGTTAGAAAAATCATTCACTGTAGAGATGGCCAATGGAAAAACCGAAAACACTAACTGCATATACATGGGCTGTACGTTAACTTTAGACGGCCATTCTTTTCCAATCAATCTCATGCCAGTCCAAATTAAAAGTTTCGACGTCATAGTCGGCATGGATTGGTTGAGTCTTCTTCGCGCCGACATCATGTGCTTTGAGAAAGCAGTCCGTCTTAATCTCCCTAACAACGAAACATTAGTTATCTACGACGACAAATCAAGTACAAACCTTCGCATCATTTCGTGCATCCAAGCTCGAAAGTGCTTGCGGAAGGATTGTCGAGCATTCCTAGCGCACATCGTTGATGCAAGTCAAGAACTGAAGGACATCAAGAACATTTCAGTAGTACGCGACTTTCCCGATATCTTTCCAGAAGAACTACCAGGATTACCACCACAACGCCAAGTCGAATTCAGAATCGACTTAGTTCCAGGGGCTACCCCAGTAGTGAAGTCGCCTTATCGTCTCGCACCAGCAGAGATGCAGGAACTTTCCAGTCAACTTAATGAACTCCTTCAAAAAGGATTCATAAGACCAAGTTTCTCACCTTGGGGAGCACCGGTCTTGTTTGTAAAGAAGAAAGACGGATCGTTCCGTATGTGCATCGACTACAGAGAGCTGAACAAACTTACTGTCAAGAACCGTTATCCTCTACCCCATATTGACGACCTATTCGATCAACTTCAAGGAGCAAACTACTTCTCTAAGATAGACCTACGATCCGGATATCACCAATTACGAGTTCTAGAGGGGGATATTCCAAAGACAGCTTTTTGAACTCGTTATGGACACTACGAATTTGTAGTGATGCCGTTCGGATTAACCAATGCACCAGCAGTATTTATGGACCTAATGAATAGGGTATGCCGTCCTTACTTGGATCAGTTCGTCATCGTCTTTATCGATGATATACTTATCTACTCCCGAAGTGAGGAAGAGCATAGTCAGCACCTACGAAAGGTCCTAGAAACACTGCGAACGGAGAAACTCTATGCGAAGTTCTCTAAATGCGAATTTTGGATTCGAAGAGTCGAATTTTTAGGCCGCGTTGTTAGCGAGAAAGGGATACACGTGGACCCCTCCAAATTTAAGGCCATTGAGAACTGGTCGGCACCAAAGACACCTACATAAATTCGTCAATTTCTAGGTCTCGCTGGCTACTATCGCAGATTCATAAAGAATTTCTCTAGCATTACGAAACCTCTTACTACATTAACCCAGAAAGGCGTAGCCTTTGACTGGGAAGCGAAACAAGAGAAGACATTCCAGACACTAAAACAGGCCTTGTGCACCGCACCGATACTATCCCTCCCCGAAGGGATAGAAGACTTCGTAGTGTATTGCGATGCGTCAAATCAAGGACTTGGATGTGTTCTTATGCAGAGAGGGAAAGTTATTGCTTATGCCTCCCGACAGCTTAAGACACACGAAGTGAACTATACGACACACGATCTTGAGTTAGGAGCAGTGGTATTTGCTTTGAAGATCTGGAGACACTACTTATACGGAACAAAGAGTACTATTTTCACCGATCACAAGAGCCTTCAACACATTTTCGATCAGAAGGAACTCAACATGCGACAACGACGATGGGTTGAGTTACTAAATGACTACGAATGCGAAATTCGTTATCATCCTGGCAAGGCCAACGTGGTAGTTGACGCCCTCAGTCGAAAGGAATACACTGGCCGGAGGGTCAAATCTCTAACTATGACTATCCATTCCCACTTATCCACACAAATTAAGGAGGCACAAATGGAAGCTTTGCAACCTGAAAATGTGGCGGGTGAATCCCTGCGAGGAATGGAAAAGAATCTAGAAGTCAAGGGTGGCGGAGCCTACCATCTCATGGACCGAATCTGGACCCCGAAACATGGTGGTTTTAGAAACGTAGTCATGACTGAAGCTCACAACTCAAGATATTCCGTTCACCCGGGTTCAGATAAAATGTATCTGGATCTTAAGAAACTGTACTGGTGGCCTAACATGAAAGCAGAAATTGCTACCTTCATAAGTAAATGCCTTACTTGCGCTAAGGTTAAGGTCGAGTATCAGAAACCGTCAGGATTACTACAACAACCAGAGATACCATAATGGAAATGGGAGCGGATTACTATGGACTTCATAACCAAGTTACCCAAGACGACAAGTGGACTCGATACTATATGGGTCATTGTCGACAGATTGACCAAATCCGTGCATTTCCTACCCATCAAGGAGACTGACAAAATGGAAAAGCTTACAAGAACTTACTTAAGGGAAGTAGTGCGACTGCATGGTGTTCCGATATCCATTATCTCCGATAGAGATAGTAGATTCACTTCAAGATTCTGGCAGTCACTACAAAGTTCCCTGGGGACTAGGCTAGACATGAGTACAGCCTACCACCCATAAACAGACGGGCAAAGTGAGAGAACAATACAAACTTTAGAAGATATGCTAAGAGCCTGTGTGATTGACTTTGGAAAGGCATGGGATATCCATTTACCCCTTGTCGAATTTTCATACAACAATAGTTATCATACAAGCATAAAGGCTGCTCCGTTTGAAGCCCTCTATGGGCGAAAGTGCAGATCCCCTCTGTGTTGGACTGAAGTTGGCGATACCCAGTTAGCTAGAGGAAGAGTTCCTGAGAGCACTCTCACTGGTCCGGAAATCATACAAGAAACGACAGAGAAGATCGTTCAAATTCGTGAACGATTGAAAGCCTCTAGAGACCGACAGAAAAGCTACGCTGACCAAAGGAGGAAACCTTTGGAATTCTAGGTAGGAGACCACGCTTTATTAAAGGTTTCACCATGGAAGGGTTTAATGCGCTTTGGAAAGCGTGGGAAACTAAATCCAAGATACATAGGGCCTTTTGAGATTATTGCCAGAATCGGCCCTGTGGCTTACAAGCTTAACCTACCACGTGAACTTAGTAACATACATCCAACCTTCCACGTCTCAAACTTGAAAAAGTGTCTGTCCGATGAGACTCTTGTTATTCCACTTGACGAGGTCGAGATCAACGAGAGCCTCAACTTTGTGGAAGAACCAGTAGAAATCATGGACCGAGAGGTCAAACAAACAAAACAAAGTCGCATACCCATCGTGAAGGTTCGCTGGAACGCCAAGCGGGGACCTGAATTCACATGGGAACGCGAAGATCAGATGAAACAAAAGTACCCTCATCTCTTTCATGTTCACTAGTATCTTTACTACTTTAAATTTCGGGACGAAATTCCCTCTAATGAGGGGATGATGTGACAACCCGATATTTCAACTCTTTGTAATGACTTAAAAAGTCAAGTATTGTAACCACTTTTGAGTTAATAAAATTAACTTTGATAATAAAATGTCCAAAAAAGTTCTATTTAAATTCCTTCTATGTTTAAATGTCATTAAACCATGATCGTACGTAAAAAGAACGCCTAAATCCGACTTCGTATATTGAAGTTATGATTTTTCCAAGTTCGGCTTAGCAACAGACAACTAAAAACTCGAATCGGATATCGAGCGACTTTTGGCCGGAATGACCTAAACGAGAATTGAAGGTCTCGACAATGGTATTTCAGCGGTGAAAAGTCTGGCAAAAACCGACGTCAGATAAAGAAGTTATGAATTTTTAAAGAAATTCCTTAATCACGTCATTCTATAAATAAATAATAAAAATAATTTCGGAATTTGCCAACGGAGTCTAAACGAAAGTTGTAGAGCGTAGTCTCACCTACGCGTGGATATAAAGACCATCGAAAATGGAGTTCGTATGAAGAAGATATGATTTTTTGAAGTTTATTAAATAAATTATATATATATTTAATTCAAAAATCCGGTAATATCCAAAGGAGGAGTCAGCGTCCTCATCCGAGGTACGCGCCGCGTAACCCCGTACGCCCAGCGTACCCGAGGGCCTTGGTCTCGGTCCGTCCACGTCGCCCCTATGCGAGGCTATCCGACCCGCCGTCCCATCCGAAGCTGAGGCAGTCGAGGACTCGGTCATGCATGACGTATGAGTACGCGCTGCGTACGAGCGTACGCCCCGCGTACCGAGGCTTCTCAGACCCCTATAAATAAAATGCGAGGGCTTCCGAAAAACTTGCTCATTTCTTCTCTTTTCCCTTGCGTTTTGCCTCGTTTTCCGTGCCCGTTCAAACCCGAAGCCCTGGTCATTTTTACTCAAGTCCCGAGGGTCGATCTTACTCCCGAGAATCCCGAGAAAAATCTATTTCCCGAGACGAAACTCTACCCGGTTTTCCATCTCGCTATCTTCAAACTTTCAAGTGAGTTCATACCCCTTAATTTACCCTTTTTAATTATTCTAAATGCTTTTATATGCTTTCTAAAGGGGGGGAAATACAAGTAGAACACACGACTACTATCGGGTGTTATATATAAAGATTTTTATACACTTTCATTAAGTAGAATCATATGTGATTTATAAACTTATTAGGGAACTCTTGTATACAAAATATATTACAATGAAATCCTATCTTTAATAATATAAATTGTTGTAATGCATGTATAAACTAAACATTTTCTTAGATTAGATGTATATTTTTCTATCTTAGGCTCTACAAAAATCTATGCTTCCATAACAAATGATTCCTTTTCTAGGTAGTTCTGAACAAACAAGACACACTTTTAAAACTATAGTAGGTATAGTGTTACGAACAAAATTTCTAACTCTTACGTACTAGAAACACGAATTTCAAGAAGTCACTTTCATATACAAAAACAAACGAAACATTTTAACAAGTAGATCTGTTTTTATACACCGGTTTTTGTGAGACACTAACTTCACGTACGTTCGAGTACACATCTCAAGTCCTGTATTATATACCAGAATCCCTTGGAGGGGGAGCATGGTGTTTGTGTATAGATCTATACGGGCTTGACAACCCGCGCCCTGACTGTTAGCTACAGTCCACCGTTTGGGGTGACAAACGTCATAACATTCCAACGCCTGAAGAACGTTGTGTATAGGCATTCCGAGTCAATAGTATGGTTATAAAACTCACATGGGGTATTAAAAATGCATTGATTTACAAGGTTTTCAAACACATTGGTTATTTTACACTTACATACATTTTAGAAACAAACATTGGTCTTGAGTGAAGGCTACTTTTATGCTAGTAGAAAATATAGGATTTTCTAAACACAAACAAACAAAGACAAAACATTTCATTTCATACAAACATTGTCACTTAAATACTTATGAAACTCACCAGCTTAAATGCTGATCTACTCTTTCAAAATTACTTGTATGTCCCAGGGAATCAGTAATTTCAGGTATCATTATGCTTTTGATGAAGGGATGCTGCGGCACCAGTTTAATCTCGTATTTTGACATCATATTGTAATTGGTTTTGAACATGTAACTTTTGACAAATGTAAACTTTCAATTATATATATGATGGTTGTATTGCTTTCTTTACTATGTATTCATTTGTTACGTTACCACATGAAGTCATCCGCCCCCGAACGTTTCCGCCGTTCAGGTTTGGGGGTGTGACAGAGGGTTCCTATAAAGATTTCATGAACGCGAAACCCACGTCCTTTGATGGCACTGGAGGTGTCATTTCCCTCACCCGATGGTTCGAGAAGATTGAATCCATCTTTGAAATTTGCGCCTACTCAGAATCTGACAAGGTGAAGTTTACCGCCTGCACCTTTATCGACAAAGCCCTGACTTGGTGGAACGGCCGAGTCAAATCCCTAACCTTACCTGTAGCCAATGCCATGGGTTGGGAAGCCATGAAGGAACTTCTATTGGCTGAGTACTACCCTCGGTGCGAAATGCAGAAGTTAGAACACGAACTCTGGAACCTGAAGATGAAGGGTTCCGATATCGCCGCTTACACTTCCAGGTTCGATGACTTGGCATTACTCTGCCCGAGAATGGTTACCTCGGAGAGTAAGAAGATAGAGAGATTCATCTGGGGGCTAACCCAGCCAACAAAAGGAAACGTCATAGCTGCGAGGCCGGATACATACGACAGCGCCAAACGCTTAGCACAAATCCTAATCGATCATAGTGAAGACCTTGAGGAGGCAGCTACCACTCCTGAGCCGACAGAGAGGAGTGGTGAGAAAAGAAAAATTGGGAAGAAGGAGAAAAGTCAGACATCGCAGGAGTCCTCGAAGAGGCAGCAAACGGTGGCAGTTCACGCTGCCACTTCCCCTGCAACTGTTTCTGTTGTTGGATCTTCAGCTCGAAAACCTGTCAGTAGGTATGCTGGAACCCTTCCTAGTTGTGACAAGTGGAACTATCATCACCTTCCTTCAAGTCCATGTATAGAGGTATTTTGCAACAGTTGTGGCATAAAGGGTCACATGGCGAAAAACTGTAAGACACCAACTCAATCAACGGGTCAAATTTCCGGAGCGGGCATTGGTCAGGCCTGCTATGGGTGTGGAGAAGTTGGACATTACAAGCAAAACTGCCCCAAGGCAGTAACATCTGGCAACACCGGAAGAGTTCTAGCGATAGGACAAGAGGAGACATCCACCGATCCCACCGTTGCCACGTGTATATTTCCCCTCGTTGAATCTTATGCCTGTGATTCTTTTCGATTTTATTGCCGAAAGAAATTCGCTAACCATCCATTTGAACATCTTTTAAACCATGTTGTTCGTGAGTAATCGAAAACGTATTCCATCGAGATGGTTATTAAGTGAGAAAGAGAGCGCTGACGTCATATCCGTAGATTGTATCCTCAATCCGGACAATTATTCTTTTCCATTCGATCTAATGGCAAACTTTTCATGAAATTCTTTGATGCCATCTTTGGCATGAAATGACCGAGCCTCATTCATGCTGTTATTCTTGGTTTAGAGAAAGCCATTCGTCTTAACTTTTCTCCGACCTGATTCTCATGATCTTCGTGCATCAAAGTTTAAAAAGTTTTCCCATGTATTCCTCGTCCGTGTGATCATCGGGAAACGAGAATTCTGCAACTCTTTCCCCGATGCCTTTTTCCGAAGAATTCTTGAGAATTCTTTCCGAACGCGTAGTCAAGTCTCGCATCGACCTAATCCCTGGAATTACCTCGTAGCCAAAACCTCAGTGAGGACGATGTGTCCAAGACAGCAACCAGGGCTTGATATGATCACTACGAGGTAGTAGTGGTGCCCTTCGGTCAAGCCATTTTCCTGGTCAAGTAGATAAGCAAAGCATTCATACTTGTGGACCTTTCCAAAAAACTAAAAGTGATAAAGAATTAGTCGGCACCGGGGATACCCATAGAAACCCGTCAACTCTTGGGTCCCGCCGGCTATGATCGCAGACCCACCTAGAAATTTCCTTTAGGACCATCGGACCCTTAGCTACTCTACCACGTGAAAATGTACCCACTTGTTGGAAGTCTTACTCTGGAAAGACATAGTACGCCTTGAGAAGTGAGGAAAACTTAACTCGTGGAACATTAGACTCTTCGAGATCCTCGTTAGGAATCGATTCCGTAGCCCTCCCCGAGCTATCTTCAGAACTCAGCAGCAACCATCTGGTATTCCACATCTTTGTTCATAAGGAGTGCCGACTCGACGAAACCCTAGTAATCCCTTTGATGAGACCGAAATCAACGAAAGACCGAACCTCCATGGAATAACCAACTGAGATCACGGATTGAGAGGTTAAACGTACGAAACAAAGCCGCATCCCGGTAGTGAGGGTTCGCTGGAATGTCAAGCGGAGACCCGATTCCACTTAGGAGCGTGAAGACCCGAAGCAGTAGATTCATCCTCATCACTCTTTTCATTTCATGATCTGTATCTTAATCTTTGAATTTTGGGGCGAAATTCCCTCTAACGAGGGGATAATGTAACAACCCGAAGTTGTCCATCGTTGAAACCCATTTCGTCCGTAAAACACGTCTTTAGCGATTCGTTCCGATTTTATTTTTGGGCTAAATTATCTAAATTTATATGTTTATTTTAATCTCGTGAGTGTCCAAACCCCTTAGGAACTCATGAAATTGGCCCAAATTATTGATTTGAAAATTTTTAGAATCGTTCCCGCCGGATTACGACAACTTAATCGGGTGTGACCAAAAGCCTCATTTAACGTCGGTATCGGGTAGAATTCCACCGTGTCCAAAACTTAGAACATATTTAAAGGAGTTTAAGCTTCCATTTGAAGCTTTTTCCCTCTCTCACTACTCTCTCTCTAACCTCTCTCCTCAATCCAAATTCAAGGTCCAAAAACTTTGATTTAAGGCTTCAAATCCTTAAGGTAACTTCCCTAACTTGTTATACAACCCTCTAGCTTCCAAATTTGAGTTTAAATCATGGATTAGGACCATTATCATGAGTTTACGGCCCTAGAACAGTCCTTGGCCGTAAACTCATATAAAAGGGGTTTTTGAGCAATAAAACCCTTCCAAACCTCATTTAGAGCTTAGATATGGTTAGATGACTTAATGGAATGGACTTAGAATGCCTTAAACATGGTTTTTGAGGAGTAAACATGAGTTTACTGCCCAAGAACATGCTTGGGCCGTAAACTCATCATTCTTGGAGAGTAAACTCAAAACCAAGTGTTTAAAAGCCATTTAAACACACCATTAGCTTTGGAATAAATCCTAGAACCAACTGTTGGATCTAAGTCCATAACTATTTTGGTATGTACTTGACCCAATGGTGCATGGTCCTTTTGGGTTGCCTTCACCAAAGCAACTTGATAGGATGAATTATGGAGAGAAAGGATTAATTATGATTTATTAATATATTATGAGAATAATATATTAAAGGAGAAATCATATTGTTTAATTAATATTAGTCAAGAATTAATAAGAATTAAGTTTGTGACTAAAAGAGATTAATTAAACTGAAGGGACTGGAATTGTAATTATAAGCTAGTTGCAATTGGGCCATGGATTACCTTATATTATAAGGTTGGACGAATTCTATGGGGAAACCCATGAGAAATCGTCCAAGGCGAAAAGGAGTCCATGGGTTGCTTAGGGCTTAAGCATCCAAATTAGGGTTTCCTTGTTAGATAACCCTAATAGTCTCACTATATATAGAACCCTTAAGGCTCTAAAACGTGGGGAACTTCTCTTCTAGGGTTAGTACATGTTTTGGGCAGCCTCCTTCCTCTCTTCTCTTCATCCTCTTGCTCTTGGTGTTTGTGAACCATTAGAGGAGTGATATTTGTGACTCTAAGCTTTCTAAAGTCAATACAAGAAGGATTTGGGATTGTTATTGCTACATAACAATCAAGGTAATAACTTAAACCCATTCTTATGTTAATATGATTACTTGTATGCTAGAATTAGGGTTTATAGTCTTGGATAACTTGCATATACAATAGAGAAACCTAGATCCAAGCATTAGGGTTTGTATGAGCACATAGGATGTTCTTATGACCAAAAGCACAAACCACAATCAGTTTGGAGGCCTTAAACATAATAAAAACTCTTCATTTGAGAGTTTACGGCCATAACCCCCCAATCAGAGAAACCTAGATCCATCAGTGGTATCAGAGCCTAGATTGGTTTCTATTGTATTGATGCCTTGTATGTAGAAAAAATTCGATTTTTGTGGTTCTGCATGATGGACTCGGCGAGTTGCCCCCTACTCGGCTAGTCCATGGGGGTACTCGGCGAGTTCGAGCGTCAGATGGAGCTATTTTTGGGATTTCTTGTTGTTTATCTTTGAGATACTTGCCTTTATCATATTAGATCAATATAAATCCGATTTTATGATATATATATATATATATATATATATATATATATATATATATATATATATATATATATGAGTATATTCTTGATCTAATTGAAGATATTTATCAATTAATAAAATATTTATTTCCTTATGTGATAATTGATCAATTATTTTGATTAAATTGGTAAATTGTTTTGTAAGAAATCATTAAATAAATCAAATATGGATAATTATGTGATTAAATGTTAATTTAGATTATTTGTTATTTGATCCTTGTGTTATGAAATGTTTCATATTTTCCCCTTTAGGTTTTATAGTTTAAATTTGAAATCAAAAGTTTTGTTGTTTTGAAATTTAAATAATTGAAACCCTAATGTTTTGAAAAAGGTTTCAAAACTTGCCCTCAAGTTTTGGAATTTAAATTTTGATTAATAGTTTAATTTTGATGTATATTTAAATTCTAAACCCTAATGTTTTGAAATGTTTCAAAACTTGTCCTCAAGTTTTGGAATTTAAAAGTTGATTAAAAGTTTAATTAGGATTGTTAAATTCTAAAACCCTAGTTTTGTTTTGAAAAGTTTAAATCACACCCTTATGGTTTTATTAATTAATTAAGGTGTATAATTAAAAGAGGTTTAATAAATCCATAAAAGTTTTGGTTTACAATTTAATTGAATTAAAGGTATAATTATTAAATTTGACCACCTAGTATTTTAAAAGTGTAAAATATACCCTATACTATATATAACATTAAAAGTCTAACATTATATATATGTATGAGTAAAAGTCAGTCTTACCGTTAGTAGGCCTCATTCACGAAGCTGGTCTATAAGGGGTGTTTAAGGAAATTGCCTATAAAATGGCGATTGAATGGGTATCCACTCTTACCCACCGCACTCTTGACTAGTGGAGGGTCGTTAGCCGAACGAGTAGGATAGGACGAAACCTTCCATTATAAGTATAATGAATTACTAAAGTAACTAAATGTTTTTCAAATTCCCAATCATAGTTACTTAGGCAAAGTGAATTGATGCAATTCCATGAAATTACACTTTGTGCCCTTGCGAAGACGTTAGTGGAGCGTGTGTGGTTTACCGGCACACTAAATGGTTCTAAGCAAAGGTAGCAAAGGGTGACTCAATGTTTGTCATAGTTCGGTGGAGCGTGTGTGGTTTACCGGCACATCGAATAGGTGACTGTAACATGTGAGGGCACCATGTAAGTTTGCATGGTTATTCACACCCGCTTTGTGATCCTCGGCATCCCAGTCAGAAACTAGAGGGGTATATCGAGATTTAAACATGCCATTGAAATGTTCAATGAATCTCAACGGATCTAGGAGTTTTCATAGAATTAAAACTTAAATTTCTTTTTCGTTTTTCAAGGTGGAAATTAGTGAATCGTCATTCACTTACCTTCAAATATTCTGCAACTAGATTACGACATCCCTTTTCTAGGTTGTAGCATATTGTGTTGGGTCCTAGCCTTAGTATCTCATTTGGGTGAATTACTAAGGACTCAATCAATCAACTAACTTGAATTCGTTTTCTTCCTTTTTGTAGATGTCAAAGTACGACAACTATGGTCTTCCCAAATCCCGTGGAACAAGCATTCTGCATGAAGATGATATTCCACGATTCGATCGAGGAACAAGAGATCATGCTTCACTTCCTCCACCTCCTCCAATTATTCTCCCTAACCCACAAGTTCGAAGGCTTGAAAAGTTCAAGCTCACTCAAGCCCTTTTGGCAAGTAAATATAAATAAGGAAAGTCGGTGTGTGCACACGTCCTAGGGATGAAGTCACACATTGATAGGTTAAGAATGTTGGGATCCGTTGTCTGTGAGGAGATGGCTATTGATTGGGTTCTTCAGTCACTTCCTAACTCATATAGTGAGTTCGTAAGAGAGTACTATATGATGAACTGCGACGTGACCCTTATAGATCTCACCTATATGCTTATTGCTGCTGAATCAGCAATGGTTTGGCGCAATAGAAAAGCAAAGTTGATTGGTGAATCTGCCTTCAAGACCTCTATGGATATAGACAATGGCAACGAAAGACATGCTATGATCGAAAAGTTTGATCATAAGAGAAAGGCAATGTCTGAAGTACTTCCATGTCCTGTTCCAAAAGAGTCAATTTGCTTTTATTGCCAAGAGAAGGGGCATTGGAGACGAAGTTGCCCTATTTACCTAAGAGATCTAAGAGATGGGAGAGTCAAAACGTATGGCTCTGCTTTAGGTAAAATCCATTGACTAACTCTTTTAAGCTCCTATTCTAGATTCTTAATACATAATGTGATAAGATTACAATTGATGTTTTGTAGGATCGAAGAAAAGAGAGGAAGCTTAAGGGAAGAAGTGAACAGAATCTAACCGTGAAGCAATGGATTTCGATTGCATTACTTGAAGATTAGATTCTTGAGCTACTACTTAGAGTTAGAATTAGATTGCTAAGAAAGATGTATTAGCATAGTTTTTCAATGAATTGCATTGTAAGGACAAATTTTTCTGTAATAAAATAAATTTTGATTTATCCTTGCAATGGCATGCATGAAAATTGATGTTTGAAGGTTTCTAATATTAGCAATAATGGATTTGATTCTTAATTATGTTGTTTGTGGAAATATCGAGAATTTACCAAATAGGGAGAGTTTCTCATCGCCCAAGTTTCAATTGGACAGAAACTTGGAATCATGCAACTTGGTTGCACGATGAATGAGAAATTTCATATTTGGAAATTAGACTAATTCATTGACAAAAATGTCAAGTGAAGGACTAGGAGATCGAGTACACAAAGTTGCGTGTTGATCAAGTCCACCATAAGAGTAACAAAGATTTTCGTCATGATTTACTAAAGGTTTAGTAAATATGATTATACTTATAAGATTAAGTGTAATTCTGAATTGATTGAAAAAGTTTAAATCAATAGTAGAACGAATAAGAAGAATCAAGTAGGCAGAAAGATAAAAGTTTCTCCATTCTAAGAAGAAGGGAGAGTACCTTTTATGCTTTATGATAGGTCTTAATGATTAAGAACCATATCTTAATTGATCCTCTAAGTGAGTCTTAGTACAATTGTATGTCTAAGAAGAGGAATCAAGAATTGAAGAAATGGTTAAATCAAGAAGTCAATCATACTTCGTTCCAAAACAAGTCTTAGAGTTAAGATTGTGAAATTGAGTGATAAGTATTAAGAAGGTTTATAACATTCATCAAATGTGGAAAGTTGTGATGTCTTGGATAAGACAAAGACCAACTAGGACCAATTTATGAAGTGTTTTGATAAAAACTACACTAACTCTTGAATATTTGTGGGTCAAGAAATGTTTATTGACAAGAGAATCTTATATGTCAAGGAGTCAGTGGGAGTCTTAATGGTCTTGAAAGGTTTCAAGAACAAATCAAAATAGACCTTATCAATCATCACTAGCACACGAGTTGAGGTTTACAACCTATCGTGTTGACACTATTTTGTTTCTGTGCCATTCCAATTGAGTTAATTATGCATGTGAGTTCTATGAGTTCTCATTTGAACGCATAAAAGGCAGACACCTTGATCAATGGGAAGTACATTGATAGGAAAGGGTGAGCTGCTTAACTACTTGGAAAACATGGTGGGCAGCTGTGCTGCCATAAGGCAAGAAATCAAGATTAAGAAAGTTTGGTCCATATGAGTTTGAATTTATCGTAAACTTTGGTTTTGACAAATTCACATGGATAGGAACACATACACCACTAAAATCTAAGTGTCATAAGATTCCCTCCTTCATGAAAATGACTGTGAGGAAATGCTTTCACTAAAAGAGATTTTAAGAAGATAGTGATTCTGAAAATTGGAATCTCGAATTCGATTATGGTTACGGTATCCCTTTCCATAATTTGAATTGTGAAATTTGGCAATTAGTCTAAATTGTTTAAGAGACACATATAAGCTATCTAAGATAAAGGTGTATAAGCTTAGATAAAGGATTATCAAAGCATTAAGTATTAGAAACATGAACTTAAGAAATTCAATAAGTATTGTTTTTCTGAAAGTTAAGCTGGTTCTGAATACATGTCAAAGCTAGTGGGAGCATAAGTGTTATATTCATAATAATCATCATGATAGTGGGAGCATAAATGTTATGATTGTATGATTATTAAGGCAAGTATTGCAAGTTAGCAATATTAATTATAGAAAACAAGAGTTACACCTTGCAAAGTCGTAAGGGTTGTAAAGTTGTTTTACTATAATTAAGGGAGAGAATATTATGCTTCATTTCAAATCTAAAGGCTTAGGATGTGGAATGTTAATAATTTAGTCAAGGAAACATAGTGCGTTCTTAAAAATCCGATTATGATTACGACATTCCTCTTCATAGTTCGAATTTTGAGAACGTAGCACATAAAATATTATGGCAGAAGATTGATAAAGTATCGAATCTTCGTGTAAGACATTATGCATCGTGTCCCATATGCTTCGGGTATAGGATCGATTGCATAGGCTATAATATTTGACCATTCTAAAATTTTCCAAATGTCTAGCGCATTTAGAGGGAAAAAGGACAAGAATTGGTTTTGACTAAGATAATTAAACAACTATCAAAGGACAATCCAAAGTTCGCCGAGGATTGGTCGCTTGTGAGTAGTTGGAAGTATAGTATTGGATGGACCATATCGACATTATTATGAATAGATAAGATTCTATTAAGAATGAGTTGTCATATGGAAAATATGGAAACGTGTCCATATTGGGAATTGAATATTGAAAATCTATGTCTAGATTAGAAACTTTTATGCATAAGGACGTTCAAATGAATGTACTTTGAGTGAGAGACATCATATCTAAGGAATTGTATTGTAACAATCTCCGATAAAGAACTTTGTAATTTCGTTGGCAATAGTCATTGTGACTTAAGTGCAGTGACATTACAAGAGGATCGTTGCATAAAATGTTAGAATCTAACATATTCTATAAGTGGCAAGAATTTGATATTCTTTCACTTATGAAAAAGGATTTGGAGTTGTGAAATGAGTATGATTGGAAATGTGTTCAATGTGATCTATTTCACAAAGTAAGAACCATAGGTAAACATTGTGTGCATGCTAGGAGCATGGGACAAGTGTGATAATTCAAGTAAGAAGTTGATTACCCGAAACGACAAATAATGAGTAATCGATATGGTGATAAATAAAAGGTGTTTTATTTATGCTCAAAGGTTTGAGGCCATATGGGATTAGTATTATTCTTGTGTTTCACTTTGCATGTTTTGACTTCCTGAATAATTTAATTGGTTAAAAACAGTCAAATTATTCGAACGGGCCACAGTCGTTCATATGTTGGAAGTAGGTATGAATGAAGACTATCATGAATTGGTGTGTGGAATGTCTAAAAGAGTATTAGACATAAGCAAATGTTTGCTGCAACGTTCATGAGTGCTTATGAATATGAATTTGAGCATTGGATTAAACCCACGCTCACTTGGATCACTCCATGAATTGTATCACGAGTGATTGGTGAGACGATAACATTTTATATTCTTGAAACCGAGATGTGTGAGTTGTATCTTGCAAATCGGTTGCACATTGATAATATGTAAACACACCAGTAACTTGGTGTTATAAAACATATATTGTTGTGTGTAATTCGATGAGTGAGTGCAAGCAAACATTGTATCAAAGTTTATCCGTTCCGTTTATCCAAAGTAGGATAAAAGCGATATCTTTGGGCCCCTCGATGATTTAGTGATGACAAACGTAAATGCTCGGCCGGGCTAGGGCTAATTTGATTTGTTCAATTAGTCAGTCGTCATAAATCGGAATTCGAGAAATAGTACAGAGAGAATGATTAGAAATCATGTCTCATACGATATCTAGAATGGAGGAATATAGGATCCCTTATCTAAAGGACACGCGTATCTGATAGGATCAGAGTTGACAGCGGCTTTGGAAAGCTACGATTGCAGATCAGGATCTGAAGTCATACGCATAATAGTTATTAGACTTATCCAAGTGGGAGACTGTTGGATTAGTGTGAAGTCCATAACTATTTTGGTATGTACTTGACCCGATGGTGCATGGTCCTTTTGGGTTGCCTTCACCAAAGCAACTTGATAGGATGAATTATGGAGAGAAAGGATTAAATATGATTTATTAATATATTATGAGAATAATATATTAAAGGAGAAATCATATTGTTTAATTAATATTAGTCAAGAATTAATAAGAATTAAGTTTGTGACTAAAAGAGATTAATTAAACTGAAGGGACTGGAATTGTAATTATAAGCTAGTTGCAATTGGGCCATGGATTACCTTATATTATAAGGTTGGACGAATTCTATGGGGAAACCCATGAGAAATCGTCCAAGGCGAAAAGGAGTCCATGGGTTGCTTAGGGCTTAAGCATCCAAATTAGGGTTTCCTTGTTAGATAACCCTAATAGTCTCACTATATATAGAACCCTTAAGGCTCTAAAACGTGGGGAACTTCTCTTCTAGGGTTAGTACATGTTTTGGGCAGCCTCCTTCCTCTCTTCTCTTCATCCTCTTGCTCTTGGTGTTTGTGAACCATTAGAGGAGTGATATTTGTGACTCTAAGCTTTCTAAAGTCAATACAAGAAGGATTTGGGATTGTTATTGCTACATAACAATCAAGGTAATAACTTAAACCCATTCTTATGTTAATATGATTACTTGTATGCTAGAATTAGGGTTTATAGTCTTGGATAACTTGCATATACAATAGAGAAACCTAGATCCAAGCATTAGGGTTTGTATGAGCACATAGGATGTTCTTATGACCAAAAGCACAAACCACAATCAGTTTGGAGGCCTTAAACATAATAAAAACTCTTCATTTGAGAGTTTACGGCCATAACCCCCCAAGGATAGGCTCCAGGGCCGTAAACTCATAAAAACAATTCAAAAGGTGCCCTAAATTCATCCTAAGGCTTGTAAAAATTGTTTGAATCACATGTGATTGGTCTAAGGCAATTAAATCATCAATCTAAGAAGGGTATAGGAGCTTACGACCGTAAACTCCATGTTTAGGGCCGTAAACTCCCTTTAAATGTTGTTCTTGGTGATTTAATCCATTTCCACGCCTTAGATAAAATTATACCAACTCTTCCCATGTGTTATAAGGCCATTTAGCATCATAAATACCTCATCCATGAGTTCACGGCCGTGAACTCATGTGTGTATAGTGTTTAGGGCCGAAAACTCCATAAGGAGTTTACTCTTGAAGAGTAAACTCATTTTCCAAGTCCCACACGTCCTTAAATGTCACCCGGGTCACTCCAAACACTTATTTTGAAGTGTTTTCGCGTCTTGGAGTATATATTCATATCTAATTTGTGATTTAAAATCTAATTAGATATATTTGTTTATCATTTTATATTACATAGGAACCTCGCGCGTTATCAAGCCCCGAACCGACACTTAGCATCCGAACCAACACGTTTTCTCCTCTGGTGAGTTCATACCCCTACCCTTTTTCAATGGTTTTTCAATGTTTTCAGGGGGGAATACAAGCAAATTTACAAGAATATCTTGTACTTAAATTCATTATTTCATTTAAATGGTTTCATAATTCCAACACCTTTTAAGAATTGAAAACATATTAACGAACTGTTTGACTTGCAGAGTTGTTGTTCAAACTGATTTCAATTCTTATTATATAGTATTATGCTTTATACTTCACAATTGTTTGTTCACACTTTTACAGTTGAAATCATAAATCTTTTATATTGTCCTTAATAAAACACCCCTAGACACGAGTGTGAAGGACAAGTATCATTAGAAATTTAGTTAGGTCCTTGATAGTACTCCTCCTAGACACGAGAGTAAAGGACTAATAAAAACAGGGTTTTCATATTAATCATTTCAGTTTTAAATTCATTAATCTTAAGATTGGAGACACGTCCTTTGTAACACTTCCCTTAGACACGAGAGTGGAGGACCAGCCCTATAACCAGAATCTCCGGAAAGAGGGAGAGCGTGACTTGAGTGTATAGATCTATAAGGGACTGACTATCCCGCATCTGGCTGCTAGCTACAGCCGAACAGAAAGGTTCAAGGGTGACGAAAGTCATAAAGAGATACTAACCTTGGCCCGAGTCATATCTAGTCTGTAGTATGGTTATGGAACTCGCAATCAAGATTATGAATACTTTACACTTAATTATTAGTTTTATATATGTGTTAAAACTAATGTACATTTAAGGGTAATCAGACTTTCAGGAGACTTCACACACACACTTTAAGTATAGTAGATACTTGTACAATACTTTCAGATTCGGTAACAATTCACACACATTTAGGAAAATATGGGATTTTCCTGGGATAACATTTGTACATATCTAGAAACGTGTAATAACTCAGATAACTAAAACTTTACAATTCACAAGGGTAAATATGTTTTTCAGTGTACATCTTTTACATTACATTTTGGATTCGATAACCAACTTTAAGAAAATATGGGATTTTCTTGGGTGTAACTTTTTAAGAAACAGAAAGGAACTCGTACATTATCAGACAACAAACCACTTATGAACTCACCAGCTTTATGCTGATTTTCAAACTGCTTGTATTCTCAGGTCCGCATTAGACAGGTACCTGATGATCCCTTTTGTCGAAGACGGAATGCGTTGAAGTCGCGTCTTACTTTTGTTCATATATACTATGTATCACACTTGTACAATTTTACTTTTAAAACAAATGTAAACTTTTATATGTAATTTAATGGTTGTTTACTTTGCTTACTATGTGCATTTGATTTGATACTCAACGTGGAGTCCACCCCGGAAATGTTTCCGCCTTTGGTTTTCGGGGTGTGACACATTCCAACATGAAATTCATATATATTATTGACTAAATACAATTAAAACCTCAATCTAGGCTTTTAGATTTTAGATGAAGTATAATTTCCTCTCCCTTAATTATAGCAAAACAACTTTTTCCCAATTGAGACCTTTTGTTTTCTATAATTAACATTGCTAACTTGCATCCTTTATCATAATTATCATGCTCCCACTAACATGATAATTATTAGCATAACACTTATGCTCCCACTAGCTTTGACATGTATCCAGAAATTACAGGACTTCTAGAAATCAATACTTTATTGACTTTCTTACCAGAGTTCAGATTTATGATACTAGTTTGCTTTGATAAGACTTTATCAAAATCATACTGTCACACCCCGAAAACCTAAGGCGGAAACGTTTCCGGGGTTGACTCCACGTTAAGTATCAAATCCAATGCACATAGTAATCAAAGTAAACAACCATTACATTACATCTATATGAAAGTTTACATTTGTTTCAAAAGTAAATTGTACAAGTGTTATACATATATCATATGAACAAAAGTTGAGACGAGTCTTCTGAGCACTCCGTCTTCACCAAAAGATATCGCCGGGTACCTGTCTAAAGTGGACCTGAGAATACAAGCGGTTTGAAAATCAGCATAAAGCCGGTGAGTTCATAAGATTGTTTGTCTTCTGAAAACATACCAGTTTCCTTTAGTTTTCCGAAAAGGTTTGTTATCCAAGAAAATCCCATATTTTCTTATGTAAAACAGTTTAGTTATCCTTCATTATAGTTCAATTACGCGTTATATGTTACCCCTGGAAAATCCCATATTTTCCTAAATACAAGACCGATTTAATATCACAGAGTATAGTTTAATACACAAAACTATATGTTGAGAATCTTGGATTACTATCCCGAATTAGATATAAAATACTTTAATATACGTGAACTGTAGATGGAAAGTAGTTTGAAAACCTTAGGACTAACATCCCGTACTACATATAGATTTAATACCATGGGACTATCATCCCGGACTAGACACAAGATAGTTTGATATACATGAAATTATAGACTGAAAACCATGGGACTACCCTCCCGGACTAGATACACAATAGTTTGTTAAAACCATGGGATTACTATCCTGAACTAGATAAGATAGTTTGATAAAACCATGGGATCACTATCCCGAACTAGATATAGATTCTAACCATAGGAATAACATCCTGCAATAGATATGAACCCTATAGACCAAAAACCATGGGATTACCATCCCGTACTAGATATAAGATCTAAAGATAGAAGATTGATATAAAATCAAATCCAAAACCAAAGTCGTGAATGAACATATATTAATACGTATTGTGAGTCGGGTAACCATGCTGATACGACAACGAGACCTCCTTGACACTTGTCAGACGTCGGATGATATCCAGAATTTGTCATCCCAGGCGTGCCCGCCTAACTGTAGCTAGCAGTTAAGGTGTGGGATTGTCAGTCCCGAATAGATCTATTCATAAATTCCTCGCTCTCCCTCCAGGAGACTCTGGTTACACTTTCGGGGAGGATTTACTGATCATCCATAAAGGGTAGTGACGAACTCACAAGCCAGTACTAAACTATTCACAGGGTTCTCATACGATATCAAACATACAAAAGATTATGAAACATAATACAGTGAATACAGATACATACAATGAAACTATCTGGCAATACATTCAAATGATGCGGAGATAAACTGAATCAGACATAGTTTATCTAATAACTTTATACACATATCAGTACATGATAAAACGAAAACTAAAGAACCCCAAATTATTCCCATAATAATTTGATTAGTTAGATTATTTCCTTAACTGAAATTCATATTGTTGTGATTGATAAATCATCCCTTATGCTCAGCATAATACATAAGGGGTAAAGATATTTATAATTTGCCAGATATTTAATGAAATACATCAATGTTAAGTTTTGAAAACATTTGTAGTTTGCTTGTATTCCCCCCCCCCCCTCTCTGAAAACATTGAAAAATCATTGAAAAAGGGTAGGGGTATGAACTCACCGGACGAGAAACGTGACGATTTCGGATGCTAAACGTTGGTTCGGGGCTTGCAAACGCACGAGGTTCCTAAGTATAATGCAAAGATACACATTTGTATCTAATTAGGACTTAGATTATTTAATTGTTAGGGACAAACACTTTTAGTCGCGGGAACACCCCATTACAAGTGTTTGGAGGGACCCGGGTGGCGTTTAAGGACTTGAATGACCGGGAAATGGAGTTTACTCTTCAAGAGTAAACTCATACAAGAGTTTTCGGCCTATAACACCCATTCCCCATGAGTTTACGGCTGTAAACTCATGGTGGGGTGGTTTATGGTGCAAAATGGCTTGAAACACTTAAGGGGAAAATTTCTAGGGTTGGTTTCAAGGCTTGGAATTGATTTAAAATACCAATGACAACACTTAAGGGAGTTTTCGGCCCTAGCATGGAGCTTACAGCCGTAAACTCCTATATACCCTTGAATAAGTGTTTTAATGCCTCAAAAGTAATCACATGTGATTCCAAAAATTTCTCCAAGGCCTTACATGAATTTTTAAGGGACTTTTGATATACTTTTGAGAGTTTACGGTCCATGACCCCTCTCATGGCCGTGAACTCTCTTGGTGTGTGATTTATTATGTTTTAAGGTCTAAAACTTGTTTGTATACACTTCTAGAGTTTACCCCAAGGCTCATATTGTGTTTAAATGACATTTTAACACTTTACATTGAGTTTACTCCCCATGTTATGGAGTTTACGGCCCAAGCATAAGCCTTGGCCGTAAACTGTCATTTGTCCCTCAAAATATATGTTTAAGGGCCCTAAACTATTTTTAGTTGGTTCTATGATTTATTCCAAGGCTTTTGGTGAAGGTATATGGCTTTCTAACATGTTGGAAATGAGTTTACACTCATGTTTGAGGGGTTTACGGCCCAAGCATGTGCCTTGGCCATAAACTCATTCAAATCCCTCAAAATCCATGTCTAAAGTGTTCTAAGTCCATTCCATGAAGTCATTTAGCCATATCTAAAGTCTAGTTGTGGTTTGGAAGGGTTTTGTTGCTCAAAAACCCCCTTTAAATGAGTTTACGGCCTAGGATAGTTCTAGGGCCGTAAACCCATGATAATGGTCCTAATCCATGGTTTTAACTCGAATTTGAAGGCTAGAGGGGTTGTATAGCAAGTTAGGGAAGTTACCTCAAAGATTTGAAGCCTTAAATCGATGATTTGGACCCTTAAACTTGGATTTAGGAGAGTGGTTAGAGAGAGAGTAGTGAGAGAGAGAAAAAGCTTCAAATGATAGCTTGAACATGTTTGAATAGGTCCTAAAACTTGGACACTGAGGAATTTTACCCGATACCAGCACTAAACGGGGCTTTTGGTCGCACCCGATTAAGTTTCCGTAACTCGGCGGGAACGTTTCTAAAATTTTTGAAATAACTATTTTGGGCTAATTTCATAAGTTCCTAAGGGGTTTGGACACTCATTAGCATCAAATAAACATATAAGTGTAATTAATTTAACCCAAAAACGAAATTGGAACAAATTGATATTCGGCGAGTTTTACGGGTAGAACGGGGTTTTCGGCAATGAACAACTTCGGGTTGTTACACATACACCTCTCTTTGATAGCTCACAGGTGTGTCTAAATAATTATGAAGAGGGATGCCGTAATCATAATGTTTAGACCTTTTGTCATTCCCACAATTGCTATCTACTCAAAATCTACTTAGTGAAAGAGTTTCCTTACCATCATTTTCATGAATCAAAGAGAAACCTTATGACACTTAGATTTTATGGTGTAAGTGTTCCTATCCATGTAAATTTGTCAAAACCATAACCACAGGACTAGGTTAGTGACAAATCCTAACTCATATGGATTGAACTTGTGCAATCTTAACTTCTTGCCACCCGGCAGCTCAAGGGCCTGCCATTGCTTCCAAGTAGTTATGCAAACAATTGAGAACATGTAGAAATGTCAACACGATAGGTTATAAACCTCTAGTTGTGTGCTAGTGATGAAATATAGGTTTTTGTTCTTGATTACTTCTTGAAACCCTTTCAGGATCTTTTAGACTCTCACTGTCTCCTTGACCTATAAGACTTTCTTGCCAAATATTCAAGAGATAGTGTGGATTCTAATCAAGACAGACACTTAACACAATTAGCCTTAGTTGGTCTTTGTTTTATCCAAAACATCACAACTTACCAATTTCAAATGTATAAGAGTAGAAAACTTTTACTCTTACATTTGACAAGTGTTTTAAACCTTCTTTAAGACATGTCACTCAAGTTACAATCTTAGAGTATAACTCTATAAATTGTTTTGGAATGAAGTATGAATCATCTTCTTGATTTAACCACTTCAACAATCCATAACTCCTCTTCTTAACTATCAGAATGTACTTAGAGGATGAATTATGATAAGGTCTCAAAATTATTAAGACGATCTTAAAACATGATACTAAAGTACTCTCCCATCTTTTCAGATTTGAGAAACTATTATCCTTCTGCCTAATTTGATTCTTCTTATTCGTTCTGTCATACATTGAAAATTTTCCAATGCTTCAGAATTATACTTAAGCTTGTAAGTATAATCATATTTACTAAACCTTAGTAAATCATGACGAATAGTCTTATCCATCTTTTGTGGTGGACTTTGACAAGTGTACAAGAAAGTGTACTTGATCCCTTAGTCCTTCTCTTGACTCACACATCCATGTGAACAAGCAGTTAGTCTTAATTTTCCAATGCTCGAAAGTTCTCATTCATCATACTATACAACTTGCATGATTCCAAGTTTCTATCCAACTGAAACTTGGGTGATGAGAATCTTTCCTTATTTGGTAAATTTAGACATTACCACAAAAAAAAAGAATCAAATTCATATTTCCAATATTGCTATCAATGGAATCATATAAGAAACATCTTTTTTTTTTCAAATGCCATTGTAAGGATATTTTAAAATAAATAAAATTAAAAACTTTTCTTTTATTTTAAAACTTTGCGGAAAAACTAATCCTTACAATGCAAATGTATATGAAAACTTGTTGTCATCTATTCCTAAGCAATCTATCATAACTCTTAAGCACCTGCTTAAAATTCTGATCACTGAACCATGCAATTGAAATTCATCTTCGCGATCAGAATCAGCATATACTTCCTTTAAGTTTCTTTACTTTTCTTTGATTCTTAAAACATCAACATGTGACCCAGCCACATCATGTAATAAGAATCTCCAAGTAGGAACTTAATAAAGTTAGACAATGGAATTTACCTAAAATAAAGTCAAACTTATTGACTTTACCATCCTTAGGTAAGTTTGGCAGCTTTGTAACCAAAGCCCCTTCCTTTGGCAATAGAAACTTATGGACCCTTAGGTAATAGTACATGGGAATATCTCAGACTTAGCCTTTCTCTTTACCATTTGGTCAACCAAGTTGACTATGGCCAATCCTTTTCCATTGGGAAGAGAATGCATTTCTAGATTTCCTGTGTCACTATTGTCCCTGTCCATAAAGTTTTGGGAAGTTGATCTCCGAATCAAATTTGCTTTACTAGTACACTAAATCATTTCTGATTTAGTAGCACCAAGCAAATAGATAAGATCATTAAGGTTCTTGTCATAGTCTATTTCATAGGAGTCCCAAAGGAACTCACTATGTGACTTAGAAAGTGATTGAACCACTAACTTTCTCAAGACTTTGACACCCAACTCTCCCGGCTTGTCAGTATGTGACTTCATCTCCAAGATGTGATCACACTTAGACCTTGCCTTGCCAATAGGGCTTGAGTGACCTTGAACTTGTGGGTTAGGGAGAATAATTGGAGGAGGTGGAGGAAGTGAAGTTCCAAGATATTTGGGAAGATCATAAATGTCTGAACCAGACATCTTTTGGGAGATATTCAAGATAGTTGATTTAAAGTCCTTAATATAACACCCATTATGAAATATTAAGGCTAGGACCCAAAAAACTATTTTATAACTTGGAAGAGGGATGCCGTAATCCAAGTTATAGAATATTTGAAGGTAGGTGAATGACGATTCACCAATTTCCACCATGAAAAACGAAATAGTTTATTAATTTTTAATTGGATTTGAAACTCCTAGATCTTTGAGATTCATTGAACTTTCAATGGCATGTTTCAATCTGGAGTGTGCCCTTCAGGTTTTGTGACTGGGATGCCGAGGATCACAAAACAAGGTGTAAAGTAACCATGCAAATTACTTGGTACCCTTAAGTGTTTACCCCTCAATCGATGTGTCGGTTAACCACACACGCTCCATCGATACTATGATAAACATTAAGTTACCCTTTGCCTAGCTTGTTAAATACGAGTTAGTGTGCCGGTTAACCACACACGCTCCACTAACCGACTTAAACAAAGTGCAAAGTGTAATTTCATGGATTAGCACCTTATTCACATTTTCCTAAGTAATCAGGTTTGCTATTGATGAAGTCCTTATAGGAACATTCCCTCGTACGCCCTGTACTGTCCCCATGGTTAGAGTTTGTGGCACCAGATCCAGCACCATTGGTACCATTCGTACCAATTGGCGACATTGCGGCAGCTACGACTGCGGTTACGGCAGCTTGGAACATTGCGGGATCAAACTGCGGAGGTGGTGGAGGAGGTGGTGGTGCTGTGTTGCCGAAAGGTCGGGGATTTTTCTTCGATGGCATAATTCTGTCATAAGTTTGTAAAGATGAACAGCCGGTAAGTCTCTAATAGAAGTAACAACTCGGATGTTATTGTACTAAGTTTCTTCGTATTATATTCCGACTTAAAAGTATCTTGTATGCAATTCATAGCGAAAGTTCATCTAAATTAACTTATGGATTTATTGATAGTGACTCGAATGAAATCTAGTGATTTGTTCCATGACTGATCCACTCCAAAAATCGCTTGGCATATACCAGTTGTGTGTAATTATGGTCCAATAGGTCGTTGAACTTAACGAGTCTGCCCTAGGTTCACAACCAAACAAGGAACAGGACCCAAGGCGGACTCACCATTTCTAACCCGATCGTCTCTTAATTACACCTAACCTTGAGGTATACATTAAGTAATCTTAGAGTTACTATAAGCAAGTTGTTTGTAATACTGATGTGACAACCGTCAATTTTCGGTCAAGTCAAAGTCAACTAAAGTCAACAAGTCAAACCGGTCAACCCAATTCGTCGTGAGTACTAGAGTTTACGTTATATAACTTCTAAACAACTCTCTATTCTAATGAGAGATCATAAATCGAAAAGTGCGTTCACCTAAATCTCCTTAACCTAAAACGGTGGTACGTAGAAAGCCAAACCGATACAACAATGTTACATACTCATCGGGAGTATGCAAGATCCCTAATCAAGGCTTAACGGGGTTTAAGGACCTTGCAGTGCGTAGCCGGACACTCAAAAAGGTCACTAGTGAAACCTCTCCCACATATCTCTAAGTATGTGAAACCTCTCCCACATATCTCTAAGTATGTGAAACCTCTCCCACATACCTCTAAGTATGTGAAACCTCTCCCACATATCTCTAATTATGTGAAACCTCTCCCACATATCTCTAATTATGTGAAACCTCTCCCACATATCTCTAAGTATGTGAAATCTCTCCCACATATCTCTTTGTATGAGAAATCTCTCCAAGAATGTCAAATCTCTCCCAAATCTCTCAAAGTATGTGAAATCTCTCCCACATATCTCTTTGTATGAGAAATCTCTCCAAGAATGTCAAATCTCTCCCAAATCTCTCTAAGTATGTGAAATCTCTCCCACATATCTCTTTGTATGAGAAATCTCTCCAAGAATGTCAAATCTCTCCCAAATCTCTCAAAGTATGTGAAATCTCTCCCACATATCTCTTTGTATGAGAAATCTCTCCAAGAATGTCAAATCTCTCCCAAATCTCTCTAAGTATGTGAAATCTCTCCCACATATCTCTTTGTATGAGAAATCTCTCCAAGAATGTCAAATCTCTCCCAAATCTCTCAAAGTATGTGAAATCTCTCCCACATATCTCTTTGTATGAGAAATCTCTCCAAGAATGTCAAATCTCTCCCAAATCTCTCTAAGTATGTGAAATCTCTCCCACATATCTCTTTGTATGAGAAATCTCTCCAAGAATGTCAAATCTCTCCCAAATCTCTCTAAGTATGTGAAATCTCTCCCACATATCTCTTTGTATGAGAAATCTCTCCAAGAATGTCAAATCTCTCCCAAATCTCTCAAAGTATGTGAAATCTCTCCCACATATCTCTTTGTATGAGAAATCTCTCCAAGAATGTCAAATCTCTCCCAAATCTCTCTAAGTATGTGAAATCTCTCCCACATATCTCTTTGTATGTGAAATCTCTCCAAGAATGTCAAATCTCTCCCAAATCTCTCTAAGAATGTGAAATCTCTTCCAGGTATCTCTTTGTATGTGAAATCTCCCCAAGTATGTCAAATCTCTCCCAAATCTCTCTGAGTATGTGGAATCTCTCTCAAATCTCTCTCGAATTCTCTCCCAACTTTCTATAATCACTCGGGGCATCCCGACCCTCGAATTTGGCGAAATCAGCCCAAAAACGGAAGTCTACGCGAAAAACGGACTTAAGGAAACGAACCCTCCGAACCGAAAGTACTATTCATGAACCGAACCGAAAGCACTATTCATGAGGGTCCGAACCGAAAGTACTGTTCATGAGCTGAACCGAAGTTACTGTTCATCCGAACCGAACCCAGCACTGAAGGAAGGTCCGAACCGAACCAGCATAGAAGGAAAAATCCGAACCGAAAGTACTGTTCATTACTGTTCACAACAGTACCTTCGGTTCTAGCCAGACCTCGGACCGAACCCCACCTGCACTTCTCGCCTTCGCTTCGGACAGCTACTCCTCGGACCGAGCTTCGCTTTCGCCTCCCGCCTTCTGACTCAGCCTATCGCGTCCGAACCAGGCACCATCCGACCGAACTTCGGCCCAGAGAACCGAGCCTCGGCCGAGATCCGAAGGGTCTCGCTGGGCAACTCGGATTTCGCCCATTTTTGTATATTTTTGCGTTTTAAACCCATTTTTAATTATTTTAACATAGGATTTTCACCCAAAACTTTATTTTTAATTATAAGACCCCTAAATTAATGATTTAATCACATTTTAAGGGTAAAATCTTATCCAAATAAGAGTAGGTAAAGTACAAAGGTAGAGTGTTGACTTTACCTTATTTTATGACACAAGCAACCCCATACCCACTCCATGATTAACCCACACTCCTCCCCACCATACCTTGTCACTTCCTTGTACTTTTTACCTTCCTCACAAGCCATCTCCAAGTTTTGAGAGCTGGATATCCATCCTCTCTCCTCATTTTCTCTCATTTGTTCTCATTTCACAAGAAGAGCAAACTCCTTTCTCTCTCACTTTCTCTCTCTAGAAATCCGAGATTCAAGGGCTGATCTTGAGAGTTTCCTCCACCTTTGGTAAGCATAATCCATTTCCTTTAAGATTATCTCGATTAATTCCACTCAAATCATGAGTATCTTACACAAACTCCATTAAATTTGTGTTAGAGCTTCGAATCTTCAAGCGATTCTTCTAGTGTTCTTGGGTTGAACACTTCTCTTCTTCAACACTTATCTACTGAAATCACACAAGGTGAGTTCATACCCCTACATTTTCATGTTTTCTTAAGTTTTTAGGGGGGGAATACAAGTTAAAACACCAACAACATAACTAAAATTTTCTAACAGCTTTCATCAGAAAAGATGGACTCCATTCACGGACTGTTTTGGACACCTTAAACATTTTAGTTTTTAAAACTGTTTTAGGTGCATGTAGTTCCACTTCTTAGCTTTAAAATTTCTACTTGCACATCTCCATACGATTTTTCTACAATTTATGGTGATTTTTACAAAACTGCCTATCATTTCAAACACCAATCCGGACCAGTCTGTGATTATGGACTTTTTCACCTAAGTTGCAGGTCATTAAAAATCATGATAAAAATTATGAGTAAACTAGACACATTTTGGGAACTCCCAGAATTTACGGATTTAGTTTTCGACTTCGTATGATTTTTCTATGAATTTTCAAAAACAGTGTAGGAAGGTTGAAAATTTGTTAACAGCTTGTAATTTTCACAACACTTTGTATTATGTTGAGCAAAGTGTATAATGTGAAGTTCTAAGTATTGAATGTGATATGCTGTAAATTTTATCATCATAAACTGAAAATAAGTCATTAATGATAAGATTATTCATTCATTTAGAACACGTATATATATATATATATATATATATATATATATATATATATATAAACTATAATAAGCATAGTTTAATGGATTTTATAATCCTAACGCTTTTTCATAAAAGAGTTCTTATATATTACAAACGTTTTGGATAAAACTATAATAGGTATAGTTTTAAATACATCACATAACACACACGTACGAAAAGGGTACATTCATACAGAAAGGTTTTACACTCCCGCATACAACTTGTAAACTTGTTAACCTAGATTGTGAGACATTCTCTTTCCGTACGTCCGAGTGCGGAATATAAAATCCTGTACGTTATAATCAGAGTCTCCCGGAGGGAGAACGTGATAGTTATATATAGATCTATATTGGGTTTGACACCCCACACCTTGCTGCTAGCTACAGTTGGACCTGCAGGTCTACGGGTGATAATTGTCATTTTCGACGCCTGAGAAACGTCATGGCAGGTTCATTAGTCTTAAGTATGATTATAGCGGCTCACATAAGGATATAACAATACATAAAGTTTACGGGATTTTTATAAAACTTTAATGGGTTTTATGTCGATTTTTAAAATCACTTTTATCTCAATAAGTACCGATATTACTGTCTACATTCGGTTTTTGGTATTTATGACTACACACCATTTGAAACCACATTTATAACTTTAAGTATAGACGATACTTGTTATTTTCTCGGTCCCGAGACCTAGGACTACATATACATTAAGTATTAACAAACATAAGAAATTGCGGAAACATCATTCAATTCAAGTGCGTTTATGTCAGTTTAAGCACATTTTATTTTCCTTTAATAAGAAAGGTTAATTATACATTTTGGTCATCGGTTATGAGACTACATTACTATACTTGATAAAGAAAATATCGGATTTTCTGAATACATATCATATCATTTTTACCAGGAAAACGGTCTATTTCTCCAATAAAATCTCTTATGAACTCACCAACCTTTGTGTTGACACTTTTCAAAACTACTTGTATTCTCAGGAATTCAGTGAAAACAGGAAACCAACAACGTTTTGAGGATGGGACGATAAATCGTCAAACAGTTCATTTTGTTTCATAATGTAATTGATTCGAATCATGTAAACATATACTTTGGTGTAACTTTTTTCAGTTATATTTATGATGGTTATATTTACTTTGAGCACTATTATACTCGTTGTGATGATACTCTACATGAAGTCCCCACCCTCGAACGTTTCCGCCATCCTTGGTTTGGGGGTGTGACAACTGAGTTATGAAATACGTGGAAAATTCCCAATGAATTTTAATACGTGCCAATTTCTTTAATATAATTTAGTGTATAGGGTTCTGGAAAATTTGACCTTATAATAGGTCTACATCTCATTAATGTAAGGAAAAGTTTTTCACAGTGCCACGATTCCCTTGAATAGTGTAGTCTCCGGATTTTGAAGGATTCGAATGTCTCTATACATATATAGGGGTAGTCGTTAGACGCATGCTAGTAGTCCAAGTCTATACCGATACGTCAGTTGTGTACACCCTACTTGTGGCGGGTGATGCTTTGTGGGTCATAGAGTAAAGACATGAAAGTCCGCATTGCCCTAACCTCCACCCTGACTTCTGTTCTTCGATGTTCTGCTTTCATCACACATTTTCTCTAATGCTTGTTTGACATTCCCTTTACTCTGCGATTCTTGGCTCAAGTTGTGGTCACTTTTATTTGCAGCTCTTGATGTGGTTCCTGGCCTGTCATGTCCTCTATCCAAGTGACAAAGGCGTATTACGGTGATCTCGGTGTAGCGCTAACCTTTCTGATTTGGTTGTCTGATGCTCGTGTTTGTATCCTGTGACAACCCGAAATTTTCTGTTGGTCAAACCCTAAAAGTCAATCAACTCAATTTATATGTCAGTTTAACTGCTATTCATTTTTAGCAAATTTAAAGTTCGTTTGATTATATTATTAATTTTTCTTTAAACGAACGGGTGAAAGGAAGTGTCGTCTCGGGTCTTGAAATTTCAAAGCCGCAAATACCTCGTGTCTTAGAAGTTCACGGCCAAACTTTTATGTTTGGGCCGTAAACTCCCCCAAAAACCGTGAACTCATGCTTTATGCATGAGTTTACTCCCCAAACTTGTCACTTTTTACTTTTACTCTCAAGAACACTATCAAAACTCTCTCAAGTATCATCCAATATTTTATTCAAGATCTTCAATCTAGTAAGTGTTTCTAGCCATTTCAAGTTGGTATAACACTTAATCTAGTGATTGTACATCTTTTCATCCATCCATTTTTGTGTTTTGATTAGATTTCCAAAACACCAAGAACACACACTAAGTGTTCTTGGACTTTTAGCTCATTTCAAGCTTCCACATAGTAAGTACTTTTATCCTAGAGTCTTATAAAGCTTACTATACATGTTTGCATCAAGAAAATGTCCCAAGAACACAAAGAGTAAGGTGTTCATGGTCCAAGATTGTTCTTGGGCCATAAACACCAAGTAAGGGCACCAAAGTGTGCCTAAGCCTTTCTCTAGCCTTAGATTGATGTCTAAATCCTTCCTTGATGTGTTAAAGCCATGAAAAGCACCAAAACCCATCATTTATATGTGTTTACAGTTTGGGGATCTCCCAAAACCGTAAACACCCTAAAGTGGGTATAAATGGACCATATTCCTTCCTTATGCCTAGAATCTAACCTAGACATTTACCTTGATGAGCTACGGAGTTGAAAACATGAAAATACCACTTTCCATATGGTTTTACGGTAGTAAACCCAAAAGGAAATGGCCTTGGGGCCGTAAATTCCTCAAAGGAGTGTAATAATGCCCTAATCTCTTCCAAAGGCCTAATCATCAAGTAGAAATGCTTCAGAGGACTTGTAAAACCTCAAAACAACTTATGGTCATAAAGTGTGGAGTTTACTACCGTAAACCCTTGAGTTTACCACCTTAAACTCCTTGTGTCATGGTCAGGAAAACCGTAAACTCCAAAGGAGTTTACCCTTGAACCCCAAACACACTAGCCATACTCTACAACACTTGGATGCAACCCTTGTGATCTTTAACACTTGAAACTAAGTGTTTTCATGTTCTAGAGTGTCCTAACTTAATTCATTAGTTATAAATTGACTAATTAGTTATATATATGTTTATTATATGATAACTAGGCTCGGGTGTGTGCACAAGTCTTCACTTGTCACCTAGCACCGTATCCGACACTTCAATCCAATCCCCTCACTGCAAGTGAGTTCATACCCCTTTAACTAACCTTTGAAATGCTGTTAAATGTTTTAAATGCTTTATGGGGGGAATACAAGTTGAACCATGTTTGTTATAAGACATAAAGATTTATATCTCAACTTAGTACATTCAGTCATTCATCAAATTTACTAATAAACTATAATAGGTGTAGTTTATGGTTATACTACTTACTACTTTCAGTTCCACGAATCATACAAGAAGTCAGTTCATTCATGAGTCAGTACTTATTACTATGAGAACATACACATTATACTAGAATGAGAACATATAAAACTATAACTAGAAGGAGAACATATACAACGATACTAGAATGAGTAACAATACATTACATATACATGAATACAATACATCAGGAAAGTCACAGACTTCGGGGACGTTCTCGAGGTCTCTAACTTCCTTTTTCTCACGGATCACATGGGCTAGGAATGCATGGCACTCCTTTCATGGAAAACTCTTGATTTTTAATGCATGAATTGATATGAAGGTTGGAACCGAATTTATCGCAGTAGATCATGAGGGTCTGATAAAAGAGGAGATTGGGACGGATGGATTTTTCAATGCGAGGGTATCAGCACGATTGGGACTCAACCAGTCCATGCCACAGATAACATCAAAACTATTTATGGAAACTGGCATAAGATCAATGGATGAAGGATGGTTGTTCAGAGTAAGGGTACAACCTATGGATGTATCAATAAAGTTTTCTTTCCCACTGTTATTCGTCTCGATGGTGAATGTTTCATTTACTAGCAGAGGGCTAAGATTAAGAAGATGTCTGAATGAATAGTTAATATATTTTTCTTTTAGCCCTAGAATCGAAAATGATTGCAGGCGTAAGAGTTGTTGAGGAGGAATATACCTGGGGCGACGGTGGGATCAACGGCTGTCTCCTCTCATCCTATTGCTAGAAGTCTTCCGGTGTTGCCAGTCGTTGTTGCCTTGGGGCAGTTTCGCTTAAAATGCCCGACTTCTCCGCAACCATAGCAGGCCTGACTAATGCCCGCTCCGGAAGCTTGACTGGTTGATTGAGTTGGTGTCTTACAGTTTTTCGCAGTGTGACCCTTTTTGCCACAACTATTGCAAAAGACCTCTAGACATGGGTTGGAAGTGAGGTGATGATAGTTGCACTTGTCATAACTAGGGAGGGTTCCAGCATACCTACTGGTAGGTTTTCGAGCTGAGGATCCAACAACAGAAACAGCTGCAGGGGTAGTAGCGGCGTGAACTGCCAGTGTTTGCTACCTCTTCGAAGACTCATGCGATGTCTGACTTTTCTTTTCCCCAATTCTTCTTTTCTCGCCACTCCTCTATGTCGGCTCAAGAGTGGTAGTTGTTTCCTCAAGGTCATCACTATGGTCGATTAAGGTTCGTGCTAAGCATTTGGCGCTATCGTATGTATCCGGCCTCGCAGCTAAAACGTTTCCTTTTGTTGGCTGGGTCAGCCCCCAGATGAATCTCTCTATCTTCTTACTTTCCGGGGTAACCATTCCCGGGCAGAGTAGCGCCAAGTCATTGAACCTGGAAGTGTAAGTGACAATATCGGAACCCTTCATCTTCAGGTTCCAGAGTTCGTGCTCTAATTTCTGCATTTCGCCCCGAGGACGGTACTTAGCCAACAGAAGTTCCTTCATGGCTTCCCAACCCATGGTGTTGGCTACAGGTAAAGTTAGGGATTTGACTCGGCCGTTCCACCAAGTCAGAGCTTTGTCGATGAAGATGCAGGCGGTGAACTTCACCTTATCAGATTTTGAACAGGCACAAATTTCAAAGATAGATTCGATCTTCTCGAACCATCGGGTGGGGGAAATGACACCTCCAGTGCCATCAAAGGACGTTGGTTTTGCGTTCATGAAATCTTTATAGGAACCCTCTTTTCGGTGTCCCTGACTGCCTTCTTGGTTTTGGGGTTGGGGACCACCTTCTGAACCACCGGGGTTCCTTTGAGACATGACAGTTGCCACCGCGGCAGTAACATTTGCCTGGAATACTACAGGATCAAATTAGGGAGGAGGTGGTGGCGGAGGAGGATTGTTGTTGTTCTTTGAGCTGGGTCTCTTTCTTGGAGGCATCTTGATCTAAAAAGATCAGGAAAGAGAGGATCATAAGTCCTCTGAATTGAATCAAGAGATATGGAACAGGGGATATCTCATTAAGACAGATATACAATATTCTATTAAGCGATAAAGCAGGAAAGAGTTATCAAAGCAGATAAACTATCACTAAAGTAGTGATTGAGGAACAACACTAAAATGAGAATTTCTATAACGGATTTGGCCTGAGAAATACTCCCATAGTATTTCATGATTCGCTGCAGCGACGACTCGTAGTTTGGGTATTTGGGTAAGTTTTAGGCATGCTGCATACCACAGTCACTCCCAAGCACATGTTGGCCGTGTCTCGAATGAATATAGTTGGCCAGGCTATATTGATCCTAGACACGACTACATAACTGCCCAGGTTTAACCGCATCGTACAACACCCATTTACTTACGTTTTGTTCTACTTGTAGTTACGGATTTCGACGGTTAGGTATACTTGTATACTTTTGAAAATACTTATATTTTAAGGTATACTTTTAGTTCAGAGCAGTTAGGCCCCTTAATGTTTATAGTCTTATACCATGTAAGGTTTGGTATACTAGTTCACTATAAACAAGGGCTCTGATACCAATCTGTCACACCCCGAAAACCGAAGGCGGAAACATTTCCGGGGCGGACTCCACGTTGAGTATCAAATCCAATGCACATAGTAAGCATAGTAAACACAAAACTTTACATTACATAGATTCATTTACATTGTCTGAAAACAAGAGTTACGTGAGTTATACATATACATATCATATAAACAAAAGTAAAGTCGTGTCTTCTACGTACTCCGTCTTCACCAAAATGATCATTGGGTACCTGTCTAATATGGACCTGAGAATACAAGCAGTTTGAAAATCAGCATAAAGCTGGTGAGTTCATAAGCGGTTTGTTTTCTGAAAATGAACATGTTTCCTTCTGGTTTTCTGAAAAAGTTATGAACCCAAGAAAATCCCATATTTTCTTAAAAGTAATGTTTACCAATCCTAAATGTGATGTAAAAGATGTTTACTGAAAACCTGGTTGCCCTTGTGAGTTGTAAAGTTTAGTTATCTGGTTTATTACACAAATTTGTTTATGTACAAATGTTTCCCCAGGAAAATCCTAGATTTTCCTAAAAGTTGGTTACCAATCCGAATGTAATGTAAAAGATGTACACTGAAAACCTAATTATCCTTGTGAAGTGTATGTTAGTTTTAACACGTATATAAAACTAATAAATAAGTATAAAACTTTCATAATCTTGATTGCGAGTCCTTAACCATACTTCAGACTAGATATGACTTGGATCGGGGCCAGTATCTTTTTATGACTTTTGTCACCCTTGAACCTTTCGATTCGGCTGTAGCTAGCAGCCAGGTGCAGGATAGTCAGTCCCGTATAGATCTATACACTCAAGTCACGTTCTCCCTTCCAGAGATTCTGGTTATAGGGATAGTCCTCCACTCTCGTATCAAGGGGAAGTGTTACAAAGGACGTGTCTCCAATCTTAAGATTACTCTTTACTCTCGTATCTAGGGGGAGTAGTAACTAAGGCTGACTAAGTTCTAATGATACCTGTCCTTCACACTCGTATCTAGGGGGTGTTTTATTAAGAACAACACAAAAGTTCTATGGTTTCTAACAGTAAAAGTGTGAACAATCAATTGTGTAGTAAAAAGTATAGCACTATATAATAAGAATTGAAATTAGTTTGAAAAACAACTCTCAAGCCAAACAGTTTGTTAATATGTTTTCAATTCTTAAAAGTGTACGGATTATAAAACCATTCAAATGAAATAATGGATTTAAGTACAAGATATTGTTGTACTTTTGCTTGTATTCCCCCCTGAAAACATTGAAAAACATTGAAAAAGGGTAGGGGTATGAACTCACTGAACGAGGAATGTGTCGACTAGGATGCTAAACGTCGGATCGAGGCTTGAAAACGTGCGAGGTTCCTATGTAATATTAAATGATACACAAATGTATCTAATTAGATTGTAATTCACTAATTATATACGATTATACACTCCAAGACGCAAAAACACTTCAAATCAAGTGTTTGGAGTGACCCGGGTGACATCTAAGGACGCATATGGCTCGGATATGGAGTTTACTCTTCAAGAGTTTAAGAGTAAACTCCCAAGAGAGTTCACGTCCCTAAAGACCCACTCCCCATGACTTTGCGGCCGTAAACTCATGGTGGGGTGTTTAGGATGCTAAATGGCCTTGAATCAATTCAGGGGTAATTCTAGGTTTGGTTTTAAGGCATTGGAAAGGGATAAAACCACCATATGGACCACTTAAAGGAGTTTACGATAGTAAGGCATTGGGGCTTGAATTGAGTGATTTTGGATCAAAGACTTGGATTTGAGGAGAGAGGTTAGAGAGAGAGTAGTGAGAGAGTGTAAAACTTCACATTGAAGTCTTTTGAGCTTTAAATATGTTCTAAGTTTTGGACACGGTGGAATTCTACCCGATACCGACATTAAACGGGGCTTTTGGTCGCACCCGATTAAGTTGTCGTAACCCGGCGGGAATCGAATCTAAAAATTTTCAATTTAATAATTTGGGCCAATTTCATGAGTTCCTAAGGGGTTTGGACACTCATGAGTTTTTAATAATCATATAAATTTAAATAACTTAGCCCAAAAACGAAATCGGAACGGATCGCTAAAGACGGGTTTTACGGACGAAATGGGTTACGGCGATGGACAAACTTCGGGTTGTCACATAAGTATGAAAGAGTTTAAGTAAAAGTATTTAATAAGTAAAAGAGTTTCTAAAACAATTTGAAGTAAAGCAGTTTGGTAACACTGTTTGAAAAGTAATAATCCAATAGTTTGGTAGTTATTAATCACATGTGATTGATATAATAACTAGAATTGTGCAACTAGTATTCCCCTCCATAAAAGCATTTAAAAACATTTAAAAGGTTAATTAAGGGGTATGAACTCACCTGTAGTGAGTGGTATGGATGAACTTTAGAAATAGGATTGCTAAGTGTCAAGTGATGACTTGTACACACACAATGATCCTAGTTAACATATAAATACACATATATGTATCCAATTAGTCTTTAAACAACTAATTTACAAAGTTAAGACATCCTAAGAGAAGTTAAACACCTTATAAGTGTTATAAGTCCCAAGGATTGCATCTAAGTGTTGTAGGACAAAGCTATTGGGTTTAGGGTTCAAAAGAACCCCTTTCTTGAGTTTACGGTTTTGTGACCTTAACTCATTGAGTTTACGGTCGTAAAACCTTGATTTTACGGCCGTAAGCTCATACTCCTTTGACCATTTGTTGATTTGAAGGTTTACAAGTCCTTAGAAGCATTTCCCTCCTTTGAGGAGTTTACGGCCCTAAGACCACTTCCTTTTGGGTTTACGGTCGTAAAGCCCTATGGAATATGGTATTTTGGTGTTTTCAAGTCCTTAACATATCAATGAAGGGATCCATGATAGTTACTAAGGCATAGGAAGGGACTAGGGTTACTTTGGCCCCTAAAGAAGGGTTTACGGTCCAAGGTGTTCTTGGACCGTAAACACCTTTGATCTTGGTGTTTCCTTGTGTTTTCTTGATGTAAAGAAGTATCACAAGCTCTATGATACTCTAGGATAGAAGTACTTACAATATAGAAGCTTGAAATGAGCTAAAAGTCCAAGAACACTAGTGTGTGTTCTAGGTGTTCTTGGTGAAACTTGAAGAATCAACCTTTTTGAACAATTTCACGGATGGAAGTGTGTTAAAACACTAGATTAGGTGATATACTAACTTGAAATAGCTAGAAACACTTACTAGATTGGAGATCTTGAAGAAAACTTGGATGATACTTGAGAGAGTTTGAGATTTGTTCTTGAGAAGGTTGGAAAATGGTATAAATGACTAAGTGTCACTTATATACCCCCTTCCTTGTGGTTTACGGCCGTAAACACCATTGTTTAGGCCGTAAACTCCAATATTTTGATGTGTCGGGACTTTATTGTTGCACAATAAACCTTAGTGCACCCTCTCTCCTGATATCTCCTAAAGTGTTAATCCTAAATTACTCAAACTTATTCTAAAAAGTCTGAAAATTAACAGTAACTGTTCTGACTTCTATTGACTTGATATGTTGTACAGAATAGAAATTTCGGGTTGTCACATCATCCCCTCCTTAGAAGGAATTTCGTCCCGAAATTAGAGTTTAAGCAAATAAGTAGTTACAAATAACTAAGTAAAAAGACGAGGGTATTTCAGTTTCATCTGATCCTCTCGCTCCCAAGTGAATTCCGGTCCTCGCTTGGCGTTCCAGTGAACCTTCACTATCGGGATACGGATTTGTTTCGTTTGCTTGACCTCCCGGTCCATGATCTCTACTGGTTCTTCCACGAAGTTGAGGCTCTCATTTATCGCGATCTCGCCGAGTGGGATAACAACAGTCTCGTCGGACAAACACTTTTTCAAGTTCGATACGTGGAAGGTAGAATGTACGTTACTGAGTTCGCGCGGTAAGTTAAGTTTGTAAGCTACAGGACCGATTCTTGCGAGAATCTCGAAAGGTCCGATGTACCTTGGATTTAGCTTTCCACGCTTTCCGAAGCGTATCAAGCCCTTCCAGGGTGAGACCTTCAATAGAACATGATCAACCACATGAAATTCCAACGGTTTCCTACGTTTATCAGCGTAGCTTTTCTGTCGGTCTCTGGAGGCTTTCAATCTTTCACGGATCTGAACGATCTTCTCTGTCATTTCCCGTATGATCTCCGGACCTGTGAGAGAGCTGTCAGGAACTCATCCTTTAGCTAACTGGGTATCACCCACCTCAGCCCAGCACAGAGGGGATTTGCACTTTCGGTCATAGAGGGCCTCGAATGGAGTAGCCTTTATGTTCGTGTGATAACTGTTGTTGTAGGAAAATTTGAAAAGGGGTAAATGAGTATCCCATGCTTTCCCAAAGTCGATCACACAGGCTCGCAACATATCTTCCAAGGTTTGGATAGTTCTCTCACTTTGCCCGTCGGTCTGTCGATGGTAGGCTGTACTCATGTCCAGCCTAGTTCCTAAGGAACTTTGTAACGACTGCCAGAACCTCAAAGTGAATCTACTATCTCTGTCCGAGATAATAGAAAAGGGAACGCCATGCAGTCGTACAATCTCTCTAATGTAAGTTCTTGTAAGTTTCTCCATCTTGTCTGTTTCCTTGATAGGCAGGAACTGTGCAGACTTGGTCAACCTGTCGACGATGACCCATATGGTATCAAGTCCACCCATTGTCTTGGGCAACTTGGTTATGAAATCCATAGTGATCCGCTCCTACTTCCATTCCGGTATCTCGGGCTATTGTAATAGACCGGAGGGTTTTTGGTATTCGACCTTGACCATTGCACAAGTAAGGCATTTACTCACAAAGGTAGCAATCTCTGCTTTCATGTTAGGCCACCAGTATAACTTTTTAAGATCCAGATACATCTTATCTGAACCCGGGTGCACGGAATAACGAGTGTTATGCGCCTCGTTCATGACCAAGTCCCTGAAACCACCGAGTTTTGGGGTCCAGATCCGGTCCATGAAATAATAAGCTCCGCCACCCTTAACCTCCAAGTTCTTATCCATTCCTCTCAGGGAATGAAAAGGGGTAAATGAGTATCCCCGCCACATGTTCAGGCTTCAAAGCGTCGAGCTGAGCCGCCTTAATTTGTGTGGACAAGTGTGAATGGATAGTCATAGTCAATGATTTGACTTTACAACCAAAATATTCCTTCTGACTTAGGGCGTCAGCTACTAAATTGGCTTTACCCGGGTGATAACGAATTTCACATTCGCAATCACTGAGTAATTCGACCCACTGTCGTTGTCTCATGTTGAGCTCCTTCTGGTCGAATATGTGTTGTAAGCTTCTGTGGTCTGTAAAGATAGTGCTTTTCGTACTGTACAGGTAATGTCTCCAGATCTTCAGAGCAAACACAACTACTCCCAGTTCAAGATCGTGGGTCGTGCAATTGACCTCATGTGTCTTCAGCTGTCTCGAGGCATAGGCGATTACCTTACCTCACTGCATTAGAACACATCCGAGCCCTTGATTCGACGCATCGCAATAGACAACGAAGTCTTCTATTCTTTCAGGGAGGGATAGTATTGGTGCGGTGCACAAGGCTTGTTTGAGCGTTTAAAACGCTCTTTCCTGCTTCTCTTCCCAGTCAAAGGCCACGCCCTTCTAGGTCAATGTTGTAAGAGGTTTCGCAATGCGGGAAAAGCTCTGAATGAACCTGCGATAGTAGCTAGCGAGGCCTAGAAATTGATGAACTTTTGTAGGCGTCTTCGGTGCTGACCAGTTCTCAATGGCCTTGATTTTGGAAGGGTCCACGTGTATTCCCTCTTTGCTAACCACGTGTCCTAAGAATTCGACTCGTCGGATCCAAAATTCGCATTTCGAGAACTTTGCGTAGAGCTTCTCCGAACGTAATGTTTCTAAGACCTGTCGCAGATGTTGACTATGCTCCTCCTTACTACGAGAGTAGATAAGTATGTCATCGATGAAGACGATGACGAACTGATCCAAGTAAGGACGACACACAAACTTTTTCGCTTTCTCTCTCTACTTTCTCTCTCTTCCCCTGATTCTCTCTAGCGGTGGTGCGATCTAGTTTTCGGTTCATCGGTGCTGCTTTTCCGACGAAATTATTTATTCGGTGAAGCAATTTCTCTCCTGTTTCCGTTGTCCTAATGGGTGCATCGTCTAAAGCGGATCGAGTGAAGGAAGTGAAAGTGAAACCGCCTGATAAAAGTGCTGTTGTTCGATATGTTAGGACTGAAGTAGATGTGAAAGAGTTAGTTCCGCCTAGGGTCATTGATCAATCTTTAGCTACGATTTATAAAGCTCGTCGTAAACCAAGTGTGTCTGGAGCTGTTGCTTCAAGGATTGGTAAAGCTGAATGGAAAATGGAAGGGAAAGCTTTCAGAGTTAAGAACAGAGCTAGAAAGCTGGTGGATGGGATTTCTCCGATAGATGCTGAGGAATACTACGATGAAGAAGCAACAGAGGAAGAAACGGAAGATGATTTGGATTCTGTAACAATGTGGGAGGCAGATTCTAATATCTCATTAATTGGAAATGATAGTTCTATGAAGGGATTGAAGGACGGAGGTCTTGGTGAGATGAAGACAATTGGATCTCATATGGACAATATTCCTCCAGGTAACACGGCTAATCTGATGAAAAATTGGGATGGTTCTAAAGTAAATGATTATTTATTGAGTTCTATTTCGGAATTGAAGAATGTCACTAATGAAATGTTGAGGGTTAATTCTAACATTGTTGTGAGTGAAGATTCTATTCCGATTAGCTCTCTGCTGACTGATAAAAATGTTGGGAAGTCTAGCTCTGACGTTGATAAGAAGGTTATCAATAATGAAGAGTTGATTCCAGGAGTTGGTTTTCAGTTTCTTAGTAAATTGAAAGAGGATATGTATGTGGGGAAGGAAGTTGATAATGGGTTGAATCAGAATATGGATATGGATATCTCAAAATTGGAAAAGCAAGATGATAAGGAGGAAGGTGATACTGAAGAAGATAGTTCTGCTGAAGAGGAAGGGAAAGTTGATTCTAGTGAGGAGGAGTCCAGTGAAGATGAGGAAATAATGATGGAAGAGGAGGCTAATGCTAAAAGTAGTAAAGTAGCTAGTGGGAAGTTGATGTCTGGTACTGTTATTAATAGTATTAATTATCTTCCTTCTATTTTGGGAGCTGCTAATAATAGCAAAAAGGCGGAAAGAGATATGCAGGAGAAATTAGAGAACTCTTATGCTGGTGTTTTAAAAGGTAATAGGCATAAGGGTAAGATTGATGTCAGATATATGCCTGGGGAATTAGGTAAAGAAGATGGTCCTGTTATTATCCCAATCGAGAATTTAAAGAATGCTTGTATTCCTTATATGAATACCTTATATGGGTATATGATTGATAAGAAATTGGTGTTCCCAGTGATTCAGAAAGAAGTTAAAAGGCTGTGGAAGAATATGGGTCTTGAAGAGGTGTTTATGTACAATAAAGGATTTTTCTTTTTTAAATTTAGTGATGAACAGGGGATGTTATCAATTTTGGAGGGAAGTCCATGGCTGATGTTCAATAATATGCCTTTATTCCTTCAAAGATGGAGACCAGGTTTGACTTTAACTAAGAATAGTCATGATAAGATACCTGTTTGGGTTAAAATTTGTGATTTACCTTTGGAGGTTTGGAGTGGAGATAATCTGTGTATTATTGCAAGTAAATTGGGAATTCCTCTCGCTTTTGATTCATTTACTGAAGAGATGTGTTTGGAACATAAGGGAAGGAATGCTTATGCTAGAATCCTAATCGAAATGTCAGCTGAAAAAGAATGGAAGAGGATGATAAAGGAGATAAAATTGGTGTCCATTCTGATAATCAGTTTTGTTCTCAATTGGCAATGGAAGACAGCATATTGAATCATGATTTGATTCATTCTATGGGCATTAGAAAAGAAGACTTAGAGATGGTTAATACTGAAAAATAGATGGATAACAAAAGGAAAGATGATAGCAGCAGCACTAGTGGTTCTTCTCAGGCATTTGAGATGGTAAATGCCAATAATAATATTGTTATCCAATAATGTCGATTGGTGTTTGGAATATCAGGGGGTTAAATAAAGTTGTTAAGCAAAAGGAGGTTATTGATGTTATTAGGGATAATAATCTAGGAATATGTGCTGTGGTTGAATCCCATGTCAAAATTCTAAACTTAAAGAATGTTTGTAGCAAAACTTTTGGTAATTGGGATTGGATTTCTAATAGCAGATCTTGTGAAGTTGGTACTAGAATAATTGTTGGATGGGATCCAAAATTATTTGATATTATGGTTATTTCTCAATCTAAACAAGTGATTCATTGCTATGTTAAATTCATTGGTTCAGATTATAGCATGTTTCTTTCATTTATCTATGCTGCTTCCAGATATATTGAAAGAAGGGCTTTATGGGAAGATTTGAAAAAATTTAGCCTAACAGTGAAAAAGGAAGCTTGGTGTATTTTGGGTGATTTCAATGTTGCTTTAAAAGAATCTGATTATTCAGAAGGATGTTCTAAAATTCTAAAGGGAGTTGATGAATTTTCTGAATGTATCAATTTTATTGAAGTTGAAGATTTGAATAGCACTGGATTTCAATTCACTTGGAATAAATCCCCAGTCGGTAATAAAGGAATTTTGAAGAAGTTGGATAGGATTATGGCTAATATGAAATTCATGTCTGATCATCCTTTAGCTCATTCAGCTTTCAAACCGTACAGAATCTCTGATCATTGTCCAGCTGTTTTAATCATTCCGAATTGTAAAATGAGATGGAAATCTTCTTTCAGATTTGCCAATTTTATTGCGGATAAAGATGAATTTTTGCCTATGGTTAAGGATATTTGGTCTACAAATATTGATGGTTTTTTTATGTTCAAACTTACCCAAAAGTTGAAAGTGATGAAAAAGTATTGTAGGCAGTTGTGTAACAAGTTTAGAGGATCGGGAATGAAAATTAAAGAGTTAAGGAAGGAGTTGGGGAATATTCAGATGAAAATTGATCAGGAGCCTTTTAATGCTACATATAGGGAGGAGAATGCTAATATTCTTTTTGAATATAATGTTGCTTGTAATGATGAAGAAAAGCTGCTCTCTTAAAGATCTAAGATCAAATGGTTATCTGATGGGGATAATAATACAAAGTTCTTTCATAGTTCTTTGAAAAGCAGGAATAACAGAAATCGAATTTTGATGGTTCTTGATGAGGATGGAAGATAGATTAGGGGGAATGCTATGAAGGAGAAATTTGTTAATCATTTTAAGAATTTCTTGGGTTGTGAAGATGTCACTGATTTGTCTAGACTTAATGATGATTTTTTTCATAATAAGTTGGATAAAAAAGTGGCAATGAATATGATAAGGGTCGTTACAGATGAAGAAATTAAAGTGGCTATGTTTGATATTGCTGACAACCATGCCCCTGGACCTGATGGATTTTCCTCTAAATTCTTTAAGAGTGCTTGGAGTATTGTAGGGCCAGAAATATGCAAAGCTGTGAGGGAATTTTTCTGGACAGGCAAATTATTGAAGGGTATTAATGCCACTAGGATTGTTTTGATTCCTAAAGTGGAAAATCCGAGGAAAGTCACTGAATTTCGGCCTATTGCTTGTTGCAACACTTTTTATAAGTGTATCAGCAAGATAATAGTTAACAGAATAAGGAACAGTTTAGGTGATGTAATTAGCCAAAAGCAATAGGCTTTTATCCAAGGGAGAACTATTCTTGATAATATCCTTCTTGCTCAAGAGTTGATGGTAGGATACAAAAATAAGAGAGGAATGCCTAAATGTACCTTAAAGATCGATATCCAAAAGGCTTACGACACTGTGGACTAGAAATTTCTTAATAGGATTCTGTTGGGATTTGGGTTTAATCCTATCATAATTAAATGGATAATGGCTTGTACTTCTTCTCCTAGGTTTATGCTGAATTTTAATGGTGAAGACCATGGATTCTTTGAAGGAAAACGGGGGCTGAGGCAGGGAGATCCTTTATCTCCCTACTTGTTCACTTTGGTTATGGAGGTTTTCAATCTAATCCTTTTGAAGAAAATTGAAGAAAGCCATAGATTCAAATATCACTGTAAGTGTGAAGCCCAGAAAATCACTCATTTATGTTTTGTAGATGATTTATTAGTGTTTTCTTATGGCAATGGTAATTCTGCTAGAGTTATAAAAGATGCTCTTGATGATTTTAAATCTGTTTCGGGGCTGAAAGCGAGTATGGAGAAGAGCCAGATTTATTTTAGTTGCGTGAAGCCAAACATGAGAAGGATTATTCTAGGAATTTTACCTTTTGATATCGGTAAAATTCCCTTTAAATATCTTGGAATTCCCATGTGTGTGAATACGCTTTTCAAAGAGATTTTACATCTCTTGTTGATAAGATTAAATTGAGAGTGTGTAATTGGAAAAATAAGATGCTTTCTTTTGCTGGTAGATTACAGCTCATTAACTCTGTTTTGACTTCATCTCATGTTTATTGGGCTTCTATTTTCAAAATCCCTATAGCTACTATTAAGGAGATTGAATTGATTTGTAGAAGCTTCCTGTGGGGCTAATGGAGAAGTGGTTAAAGGGAAAGCTAAGGTTAAATGGAGTGATGTCTGTAAACCTAAGATAAATGGAGGTCTTGGAATTAAGAATTTGAGATTCTGGAATGATGCCTTGTTAACCAAACATGTTTGGAATCTGATTAATAATAAAAATTCTATGTGGGTTCAATGGGTGAGAGAAAATTATATTGGTGAAAGGAATTTCTAGGATATATGGCAAAAGAAAAGTATGAATTGGACTTGGAAGAGATTTTTGGAATTGAGGAAAACAATTAGACCTCATGTTGTTTCATGCATTGGTAATGGGAGGAATACATCATTGTGGCATGATTGGTGGCATCCAATTGGCATTTTAAGTACATTTATTGCTAGGAGGGATTGGATTAGAAATGGATTTAATGACAATTCTTTAGTCAGTGATGTTATGACTAATGATACTTATAGATGGCTTGTTGAATGGGTGATTAAGTTCCCTGGATTGAAAGATGGTCCCATGTTTTGTAATATTGGTAATCATAGGGATATTATTGTATGGAGGGTATATTGCATAGACTTCTAATGTGGAACCCAAGAATGAAACAATGCTTAAAATAGCTTTGCTAAATTGCATAGACCTCTATTGTGGAACTCAAGAACAAAACAATGCTCATCAATGCTTTGCTTAAATTGCATAGACTTCTATTGTGGAACTCAAGAATGAAACGATGCTCATCAAAGCTTTGCTAAATTGCGTACACCTCAAATGTGGAAATCAAGAATGAAACACTGCTCGTCAAAGTTTTGCTTAAAGTGCATAGACTTCTATTGTGGAACTGAAGAATTAAACAATACTCATCAAAACTTTGCTAAATTTCATAGACTTCTAATGTTGAACTCAAGAATAAAACAATCCTCATCTAAGCTTTTTTTAAACTGCATTCACTTCTATTGTGAAACTCAAGAATTAAACAATGCTCATCAAAGCTTTGCTAAATTGCAAAGACTACTTCTATTGTGGAACTCAAGAACTAAACATTGGTCATCAATGCTTTGCTAAATTGAATAGACATCTAATGTGGAACCCAAGAATGAAACATTGCTCATGAAAGCTTTGCAAAATTGCATAGAGATCTATTGTGGAACTCAAGAATCAAACAATGCTCATCAAAGCTTTGCTTAAATTGCATAGACTTCTATTGTGGAACTCAAGAACGAAACATTGCTCATCCAAGCTTTGCCAATGTGCGTAGACTTGTAATGTGGAACTCATGAATGAAACAATTCTCGTCAAAGCTTTGCTTAAATTGCATAGACTACTTTTGTGGAACTCGAAAATAAAGAAATGCTCATCAAAGCTTCGCTAAATTACGAAGACTACTTCTATTGTAGAACTCAAGAACTAAACAATACTCATCAAAGCTTTGCTAAATTACGAAGACCACTTCTATTGTGGAACTCAATAAAGAATGTTCATCAAAGCTTTTCTGAATTGCATAGACTTCTAATGTGGAACTAAAGAAAGAAAAAAATGCTCATCAAAGCTTTGCAAAAATTGCATACACTTCTATTGTGGAACCAAAGAATGAAACAATGCTCATCAAAGCTTTATTATATTGCAACAACTACTTCTATTGTGGAACTCAAGAATTAAATAATGCTCATCAAGGCTTTGCTAAATTGCATAGACTTCTATTGTGGAACTCAAGTATTAAGCAATTCTCATCAAAGCATTGCTAAATTGCATACACTTCTAATGTGGAACCCAAGAATGAAAGAATGCTCATGAATGCTTTGCTAAATTGCATAGACTTCTATTGTTGTACTCAAGAATCAAACAATGCTAATAAAAGCTTTGCTTAAATTTTATAGAGTTCTATTGAGTAACACAATTAAAGGATACTCATCAAAGCTTCGCTAAATTGCATAGACTTCTAATGTGGAACACAATAATAAAACAATGCTCATCAAAGCTTTGCTTAAATTGCATAGACTCATATTGTGGAACTCAAGAATTAAGAAATGCTCTTCAAAGCCTTGCTAAACTGCGAAGACTACTATTATGGAACTGAAGAATTAAACAATGCTCATCAAAGCTTTGCTAAATTCAATAGACTTCTAATCTGAAACTCAAGAATGAAACAATGCTCTTCAAAGCTTTGCTTAATATACATCCACTTCTATTTTGGAACTCAAGAATTAAATAATGCTCATCAAAGCTTTGATAAATTGCAAAGACTACTTCTATTGTGGAACTCAAGAACTAATCAATGCTCATCAATGCTTTGCTATATTGCATAGACTTCTAATGTGGAACCCAAGAATGAAACAATGCTTAAAATAGCTTTGCTAAATTGCATAGACCTCTGTTGTGGAACTCAAGAACAAAACAATGCTAATCAATGCTTTGCTTAAATTGCATAGACTTCTATTGTGGAACTCAAGAATGAAACGATGCTCATCAAAGCTTTGCTAAATTGCGTACACCTCAAATGTGGAAATCAAGAATGAAACACTGCTCGTCAAAGTTTTGCTTAAAGTGCATAGACTACTATTGTGGAACTCAAGAATAAAGAATTGCTCATCAAAGCTTTGCTAAATTACGAAGACTACTTCTATTGTGGAACTCAAGAATTAAACAATGCTCATCAAAGCTTTGCTAAATTGCATAGACTTATAATGTAGAACTCAATAATGAAACAATGCTCATCAAAGCTTTGCTTAAAGTGCATAGACTTCTATTGTGGAACTGAAGAATTAAACAATACTCATCAAAACTTTGCTAAATTTCATAGACTTCTAATGTTGAACTCAAGAATAAAACGATCCTCATCTAAGCTTTTTTTTAAACTGCATTCACTTCTATTGTGAAACTCAAGAATTAAACAATGCTCATCAAAGCTTTGCTAAATTGCAAAGACTACTTCTATTGTGGAACTCAAGAATTAAACATTGGTCATCAATGCTTTGCTAAATTGCATAGACATCTAATGTGGAACCTAAGAATGAAACATTGCTCATGAAAGCTTTGCAAAATTGCATAGAGATCTATTGTGGAACTCAAGAATCAAACAATGCTCATCAAAGCTTTGCTTAAATTGCATAGACTTCTATTATGGAACTCAAGAACGAAACATTGCTCATCCAAGCTTTGCCAATGTGCGTAGACTTGTAATGTGGAACTCATGAATGAAACAATTCTCGTCAAAGCTTTGCTTAAATTGCATAGACTACTTTTGTGGAACTCAAAAATAAAGAAATGCTCATCAAAGCTTAGCTAAATTACGAAGACTACTTCTATTGTGGAACTCAAGAACTAAACAATACTCATCAAACCTTTGCTAAATTACGAAGACCACTTCTATTGTGGAACTCAATAAAAAATGTTCATCAAAGCTTTTATGAATTGCATAGACTTCTAATGTGGAACTAAAGAAAGAAAAAATGCTCATCAAAGCTTTGCAAAAATTGCATACACTTCTATTGTGGAACCAAAGAATTAAACAATGCTAATCAAAGCTTTATTAAATTGCAACGACTACTTCTATTGTGGAACTCAGGAATGAAATAATGCTCATCAATGCTTTGCTAAATTGCATAGACTTCTATTGTGTAACTTAAGTATTAAGCAATGCTCATCGAAGCATTGCTAAATTGCATAGACTTCTAATGTGCAACCCAAGAATGAAAGAATGCTCATGAATGCTTTGCTAAATTGCATAGACATCTATTGTTGAACTCAAGAATCAAACAATGCTAATCAAAGCTTTGCTTAAATTTTATATAGTTCTATTATGGAACACAATAAAACGATGCTCATCAAAGCTTCGCTAAAATGCATAGACTTCTAATGTGGAACACAAGAATAAAACAATGCTCATCAAAGCTTTGCTTAAATTACATAGACTTATATTGTGGAACTCAAGAATAAAGAAATGCTCTTCAAAGCCTTGCTAAATTGCGAAGACTACTATTATGGAGCTCAAGAATTAAATAATGCTCATCAAAGCTTTGCTAAACTGAATAGACTTCTAATGTGAAACTCAAGAATGAAACAATGCTCTTCAAAGCTTTGTTAAATTACATCCACTTCTATTGTGGAACTCAAGAATTAAATAATGCTCATCAAAGCTTTGATAAATTACAAAGACTACTTCTATTGTGGAACTCAAGAACTAATCAATTCTTTGCTAAATTGCAAAGACTTCTAATGTGGCACCCAAGAATGAAACAATGCTTAAGATACCTTTGCTAAATTGCATAGACTTCTATTGTGGAACTCAAGAACAAAACAATGGTTATCAATGCTTTGCTTAAATTGCATAGACTTCTATTGTGGAACTCAAGAATGAAACGATGCTCATCAAAGCTTTGCAAAATTGCGTAGACCTCAAATGTGGAAATCAAGAATGAAACACTGCTCTTCAATGCTTTGCTTAAATTGCATAGACTACTATTGGGGAACTCAAGAATAAAGAATTGCTCGTCAAAGCCTTGCTAAATTACGAATACTACTTCTATTGTGGAAATCAAGAATTAAACAATGCTCATCAAAGCTTTGCTAAATTGCATAGACTTATAATGTGGAACTTAATAATGAAACAATGCTCATCAAAGCTTTGCTTAAAGTGCATAGACTTCTATTGTCGAACTCAAGAATTAAACAATGCTCATCAAAACTTTGCTAAATTTCATAGACTTCTAATGTTGAACTCAAGAATAAAACAATCCTCATCTAAGCTTTTTTTTAAATTGCATTCACTTCTATTGTGAAACTCAAGAATTAAACAATGTTCATCGAAGCTTTGCTAAATTGCAAAGACTCTTCTATTATGGAACTCAAGAACTAAACATTGGTCATCAATGCTTTGCTAAATTGCATAGACATCTAATGTGGAACCCAAGAATGAAACATTGCTCATGAAAGCTTTGCAAAATTGAATAGAGATCTATTGTGGAAATCAAGAATCAAACAATGCTCATCAAAGCTTTGCTTAAATTGCATAGACTTCTATTGTGGAACTCAAGAACGAAACGCTGCTCATCCAAGCTATGCCAATGTGCGTAGACTTGTAATGTGGAACTCATGAATGAAACAATTCTCGTCAAAGCTTTGCTTAAATTGCATAGACTACTATTGTGGAACTCAAAAATAAAGAAATGCTCATCAAAGCTTCGCTAAATTGCGAAGACTACTTCTATTATGGAACTCAAGAACTAAACAATACTCATCAAAGCTTTGCTAAATTACGAAGACCACTTCTATTGTGGAACTAAATAAAAAATGTTCATCAAAGCTTTTCTGAATTGCATAGACTTCTAATGTGGAACTAAAGAAAGAAACAATGCTCATCAAAGCTTTGCAAAAAATTGCATACACTTCTATTGTGGAACCAAAGAATTAAACAATGCTCATCAAAGCTTTATTAAATTGCAACGACTACTTCTATTGTGGAACTCAAGAATTAAATAATGCTCATCAAGGCTTTGCTAAATTGCATAGACTTCTATTGTGGAACTCAAGTATTAAGCAATTCTCATCAAAGCATTGCTAAATTGCATACACTTCTAATGTGGAACCCAAGAATGAAAGAATGCTCATGAATGCTTTGCTAAATTGCATAGACTTCTATTGTTGTACTCAAGAATCAAACAATGCAAATAAAAGCTTTGCTTAAATTTTGTAGAGTTCTATTGAGGAACACAATTAAAGGATACTCATCAAAGCTTCGCTAAATTGCATAGACTTCTAGTGTGGAACACAATAATAAAACAATGCTCATCAAAGCTTTGCTTAAATTGCATAGACTTATATTGTGGAACTCAAGAATAAAGAAATGCTCTTCAAAGCCTTGCTAAATTGCGAAGACTATTATTATGGAACTGACGAATTAAACAATGCTCATCAAAGGTTTGCTAATATCAATAGACTTCTAATGTGAAACTCAAGAATGAAACAATGCTCTTCAAAGCTTTGTTAAATTACATCCACTTCTATTGTGGAACTCAAGAATTAAATAATGCTCATCAAAGCTTTGATAAATTACAAAGACTACTTCTATTGTGGAACTCAAGAACTAATCAATGCTTTGCTAAATTGCAAAGACTTGTAATGTGGAACCCAAGAATGAAACAATGCTTAAGATAGCTTGGCTAAATTGCATAGACTTCTATTGTGGAACTCAAGAACAAAACAATGCTTATCAATGCTTTGCTTAAATTGCATAGACTTCTATTGTGGAACTCAAGAATGAAACGATGCTCATCAAAGCTTTGCAAAATTGCGTAGACCTCAAATGTGGAAATCAAGAATGAAACACTGCTCGTCAATGCTTTGCTTAAATTGCATAGACTACTATTGTGTAACTCAAGAATAAAGAATTGCTCGTCAAAGCCTTGCTAAATTACGAATACTACTTCTATTGTGGAAATCAAGAATTAAAATATGCTCATCAAAGCTTTGCTAAATTGCATAGACTTATAATGTGGAACTTAATAATGAAACAATGCTCATCAAAGCTTTGCTTAAAGTTCATAGACTTCTATTGTGGAACTCAAGAATTAAACAATGCTCATCAAAACTTTGCTAAATTTCATAGACTTCTAATGTTGAACTCAAGAATAAAACAATCCTCAGCTAAGCTTTTTTTTTTAAATTGCATTCACTTCTATTGTGAAACTCAAGAATTAAACAATGCTCATCGAAGCTTTGCTAAAATGCAAAGACTCTTCTATTGTGGAACTCAAGAACTAAACATTGGTCATCAATGCTTTGCTAAATTGCATAGACATCTAATGTGGAACCCAAGAATGAAACATTGCTCATGAAAGCTTTGCAAAATTGAATAGAGATCTATTGTGGAACTCAAGAATCAAACAAATCTCATCAAAGCTTTGCTTAAATTGCATAGACTTCTATTGTGGAACTCAAGAACGAAACGCTGCTCATCCAAGCTATGCCAATGTGCGTAGACTTGTAATGTGGAACTCATGAATGAAACAATTCTCGTCAACGCTTTGCTTAAATTGCATAGACTACTATTGTGGAACTCAAAAATAAAGAAATGCTCATCAAAGCTTCGCTAAATTGCGAAGACTACTTCTATTATGGAACTCAAGAACTAAACAATACTCATCAAAGCTTTGCTAAATTACGAATACCACTTCTATTGTGGAACTCAATAAAAAATGTTCATCAAAACTTTTCTGCATTGCATAGACTTCTAATGTGGAACTAAAGAAAGAAACAATGCTCATCAAACCTTTGCAAAAATTGCATACACTTCTATTGTGGAACCAAAGAATTAAACAATGCTCATCAAAGCTTTATTAAATTGCAACGACTACTTCTATTGTGGAACTCAAGAATTAAATAATGCTCATCAAGGCTTTGCTAAATTGCATAGACTTCTATTGTGGAACTCAAGTATTAAGCAATTCTCATCAAAGCATTGCTAAATTGCATACACTTCTAATGTGGAACCCAAGAATGAAAGAATGCTCATGAATGCTTTGCTAAATTGCATAGATTTCTTTTGTTGTACTCAAGAATCAAACAATGCTAATAAAAGCTTTGCTTAAATTTTATAGAGTTCTATTGAGGAACACAATTAAAGGATACTCATCAAAGCTTCGCTAAATTGCATAGACTTCTAATGTGGAACACAATAACAAAACAATGCTCATCAAAGCTTTGCTTAAATTGCATAGACTTATATTGTGGAACTCAAGAATAAAGAAATGCTCTTCAAAGCCTTGCTAAATTGCGAAGACTACTATTATGGAACTGACGAATTAAACAATGCTCATCAAAGCTTTGCTAAATCCAATAGACTTCTAATGTGAAACTCAAGAATGAAACAATGCTCTTCAAAGCTTTGTTAAATTACATCCACTTCTATTGTGGAACTCAGGAATTAAATAATGCTCATCAAAGCTTTGATAAATTGCAAAGACTACTTCTATTGTGGAACTCAAGAACTAATCAATGCTCATCAATGCTTTGCTAAATTGCAAAGACTTCTAATGTGGAACCCAAGAATGAAACAATGCTTAAGATAGCTTTGCTAAATTGCATAGACTTCTATTGTGGAACTCAAGAACAAAACAATGCTTATAATTGCTTTCCTTAAATTGCATAGACTTCTATTGTGGAACTCAAGAATGAAACGATGCTCATCAAAGCTTTTCAAAATTGTGTAGACCTCAAATGTGGAAATCAAGAATGAAACACTGCTCGTCAATGCTTTGCTTAAATTGCATAGACTTCTATTGTGTAACTCAAGAATAAAGAATTGCTCGTCAAAGCCTTGCTAAATTACGAATACTATTTCTATTGTGGAACTCAAGAATTAAACAATGCTCATCAAAGCTTTGCTAAATTGCATAGACTTATAATGTGGAACTTAATAATGAAACAATGCTCATCAAAGCTTTGCTTAAAGTGCATAGACTTCTATTGTGGAACTCAAGAATTAAACAATGCTCATCAAAACTTTACTAAATTTCATAGACTTCTAATGTTGAACTCAAGAATAAAACAATCCTCAGCTAAGCTTTTTTTTAAATTGCATTCACTTCTATTGTGAAACTCAAGAATTAAACAATGCTCATCGAAGCTTTGCTAAATTGCAAAGACTCTTCTATTGTGGAACTCAAGAACTAAACATTGGTCATCAATGCTTTGCTAAATTGCATAGACATCTAATGTGGAACCCAAGAATGAAACATTGCTCATGAAAGCTTTGCAAAATTGAATAGAGATCTATTGTGGAACTCAAGAATCAAACAATGCTCATCAAAGCTTTGCTTAAATTGCATAGACTTCTATTGTGGAACTCAAGAACGAAACGCTGCTCATCCAAGCTATGCTAATGTGCGTAGACTTGTAATGTGGAACTCATGAATGAAACAATTCTCGTCAAAGCTTTGCTTAAATTGCATAGACTACTATTGTGGAACTCAAAAATAAAGAAATGCTCATCAAAGCCTCGCTAAATTGCGAAGACTACTTCTATTATGGAACTCAAGAACCAAACAATACTCATCAAAGCTTTGCTAAATTACGAAGACCACTTCTATTGTGGAACTAAATAAAAAATGTTCATCAAAGCTTTTCTGAATTGCATAGACTTCTAATGTGGAACTAAAGAAAGAAACAATGCTCATCAAAGCTTTGCAAAAATTGCATACACTACTATTGTGGAACCAAAGAATTAAACAATGCTCATCAAAGCTTTATTAAATTGCAACGACTACTTCTATTGTGGAACTCAAGAATTAAATAATGCTCATCAAGGCTTTGCTAAATTGCATAGACTTCTATTGTGGAACTCAAGTATTAAGCAATTCTCATCAAAGCATTGCTAAATTGCATACACTTCTAATGTGGAACCCAAGAATGAAAGAATGCTCATGAATGCTTTGCTAAATTGCATAGACTTCTTTTGTTGTACTCAAGAATCAAACAATGCTAATAAAAGCTTTGCTTAAATTTTATAGAGTTCTATTGAGGAACACAATTAAAGGATACTCATCAAAGCTTCGCTAAATTGCATAGACTTCTAATGTGGAACACAATAACAAAACAATGCTCATCAAAGCTTTGCTTAAATTGCATAGACTTATATTGTTAAACTCAAGAATAAAGAAATGCTCTTCAAAGCCTTGCTAAATTGCGAAGACTACTATTATGGAACTGACGAATTAAACAATGCTCATCAAAGCTTTGCTAAATCCAATAGACTTCTAATGTGAAACTCAAGAATGAAACAATGCTCTTCAAAGCTTTGTTAAATTACATCCACTTCTATTGTGGAACTCAGGAATTAAATAATGCTCATCAAAGCTTTGATAAATTGCAAAGACTACTTCTATTGTGGAACTCAAGAACTAATCAATGCTCATCAATGCTTTGCTAAATTGCAAAGACTTCTAATGTGGAACCCAAGAATGAAACAATGCTTAAGATAGCTTTGCTAAATTGCATAGACTTCTATTGTGGAACTCAAGAACAAAACAATGCTTATAATTGCTTTCCTTAAATTGCATAGGCTTCTATTGTGGAACTCAAGAATGAAACGATGCTCATCAAAGCTTTGCAAAATTGTGTAGACCTCAAATGTGGAAATCAAGAATGAAACACTGCTCGTCAATGCTTTGCTTAAATTGCATAGACTTCTATTGTGTAACTCAAGAATAAAGAATTGCTCGTCAAAGCCTTGCTAAATTACGAATACTATTTCTATTGTGGAACTCAAGAATTAAACAATGCTCATCAAAGCTTTGCTAAATTGCATAGACTTATAATGTGGAACTTAATAATGAAACAATGCTCATCAAAGCTTTGCTTAAAGTGCATAGACTTCTATTGTGGAACTCAAGAATTAAACAATGCTCATCAAAACTTTACTAAATTTCATAGACTTCTAATGTTGAACTCAAGAATAAAACAATCCTCAGCTAAGCTTTTTTTTAAATTGCATTCACTTCTATTGTGAAACTCAAGAATTAAACAATGCTCATCGAAGCTTTGCTAAATTGCAAAGACTCTTCTATTGTGGAACTCAAGAACTAAACATTGGTCATCAATGCTTTGCTAAATTGCATAGACATCTAATGTGGAACCCAAGAATGAAACATTGCTCATGAAAGCTTTGCAAAATTGAATAGAGATCTATTGTGGAACTCAAGAATCAAACAATGCTCATCAAAGCTTTGCTTAAATTGCATAGACTTCTATTGTGGAACTCAAGAACGAAACGCTGCTCATCCAAGCTATGCTAATGTGCGTAGACTTGTAATGTGGAACTCATGAATGAAACAATTCTCGTCAAAGCTTTGCTTAAATTGCATAGACTACTATTGTGGAACTCAAAAATAAAGAAATGCTCATCAAAGCCTCGCTAAATTGCGAAGACTACTTCTATTATGGAACTCAAGAACTAAACAATACTCATCAAAGCTTTGCTAAATTACGAAGACCACTTCTATTGTGGAACTAAATAAAAAATGTTCATCAAAGCTTTTCTGAATTGCATAGACTTCTAATGTGGAACTAAAGAAAGAAACAATGCTCATCAAAGCTTTGCAAAAATTGCATACACTACTATTGTGGAACCAAAGAATTAAACAATGCTCATCAAAGCTTTATTAAATTGCAACGACTACTTCTATTGTGGAACTCAAGAATTAAATAATGCTCATCAAGGCTTTGCTAAATTGCATAGACTTCTATTGTGGAACTCAAGTATTAAGCAATTCTCATCAAAGCATTGCTAAATTGCATACACTTCTAATGTGGAACCCAAGAATGAAAGAATGCTCATGAATGCTTTGCTAAATTGCATAGACTTCTTTTGTTGTACTCAAGAATCAAACAATGCTAATAAAAGCTTTGCTTAAATTTTATAGAGTTCTATTGAGGAACACAATTAAAGGATACTCATCAAAGCTTCGCTAAATTGCATAGACTTCTAATGTGGAACACAATAACAAAACAATGCTCATCAAAGCTTTGCTTAAATTGCATAGACTTATATTGTTGAACTCAAGAATAAAGAAATGCTCTTCAAAGCCTTGCTAAATTGCGAAGACTACTATTATGGAACTGACGAATTAAACAATGCTCATCAAAGCTTTGCTAAATCCAATAGACTTCTAATGTGAAACTCAAGAATGAAACAATGCTCTTCAAAGCTTTGTTAAATTACATCCACTTCTATTGTGGAACTCAGGAATTAAATAATGCTCATCAAAGCTTTGATAAATTGCAAAGACTACTTCTATTGTGGAACTCAAGAACTAATCAATGCTCATCAATGCTTTGCTAAATTGCAAAGACTTCTAATGTGGAACCCAAGAATGAAACAATGCTTAAGATAGCTTTGCTAAATTGCATAGACTTCTATTGTGGAACTCAAGAACAAAACAATGCTTATAATTGCTTTCCTTAAATTGCATAGACTTCTATTGTGGAACTCAAGAATGAAACGATGCTCATCAAAGCTTTGCAAAATTGTGTAGACCTCAAATGTGGAAATCAAGAATGAAACACTGCTCGTCAATGCTTTGCTTAAATTGCATAGACTTCTATTGTGTAACTCAAGAATAAAGAATTGCTCGTCAAAGCCTTGCTAAATTACGAATACTATTTCTATTGTGGAACTCAAGAATTAAACAATGCTCATCAAAGCTTTGCTAAATTGCATAGACTTATAATGTGGAACTTAATAATGAAACAATGCTCATCAAAGCTTTGCTTAAAGTGCATAGACTTCTATTGTGGAACTCAAGAATTAAACAATGCTCATCAAAACTTTACTAAATTTCATAGACTTCTAATGTTGAACTCAAGAATAAAACAATCCTCAGCTAAGCTTTTTTTTAAATTGCATTCACTTCTATTGTGAAACTCAAGAATTAAACAATGCTCATCGAAGCTTTGCTAAATTGCAAAGACTCTTCTATTGTGGAACTCAAGAACTAAACATTGGTCATCAATGCTTTGCTAAATTGCATAGACATCTAATGTGGAACCCAAGAATGAAACATTGCTCATGAAAGCTTTGCAAAATTGAATAGAGATCTATTGTGGAACTCAAGAATCAAACAATGCTCATCAAAGCTTTGCTTAAATTGCATAGACTTCTATTGTGGAACTCAAGAACGAAACGCTGCTCATCCAAGCTATGCTAATGTGCGTAGACTTGTAATGTGGAACTCATGAATGAAACAATTCTCGTCAAAGCTTTGCTTAAATTGCATAGACTACTATTGTGGAACTCAAAAATAAAGAAATGCTCATCAAAGCCTCGCTAAATTGCGAAGACTACTTCTATTATGGAACTCAAGAACTAAACAATACTCATCAAAGCTTTGCTAAATTACGAAGACCACTTCTATTGTGGAACTAAATAAAAAATGTTCATCAAAGCTTTTCTGAATTGCATAGACTTCTAATGTGGAACTAAAGAAAGAAACAATGCTCATCAAAGCTTTGCAAAAATTGCATACACTACTATTGTGGAACCAAAGAATTAAACAATGCTCATCAAAGCTTTATTAAATTGCAACGACTACTTCTATTGTGGAACTCAAGAATTAAATAATGCTCATCAAGGCTTTGCTAAATTGCATAGACTTCTATTGTGGAACTCAAGTATTAAGCAATTCTCATCAAAGCATTGCTAAATTGCATACACTTCTAATGTGGAACCCAAGAATGAAAGAATGCTCATGAATGCTTTGCTAAATTGCATAGACTTCTTTTGTTGTACTCAAGAATCAAACAATGCTAATAAAAGCTTTGCTTAAATTTTATAGAGTTCTATTGAGGAACACAATTAAAGGATACTCATCAAAGCTTCGCTAAATTGCATAGACTTCTAATGTGGAACACAATAACAAAACAATGCTCATCAAAGCTTTGCTTAAATTGCATAGACTTATATTGTTGAACTCAAGAATAAAGAAATGCTCTTCAAAGCCTTGCTAAATTGCGAAGACTACTATTATGGAACTGACGAATTAAACAATGCTCATCAAAGCTTTGCTAAATCCAATAGACTTCTAATGTGAAACTCAAGAATGAAACAATGCTCTTCAAAGCTTTGTTAAATTACATCCACTTCTATTGTGGAACTCAGGAATTAAATAATGCTCATCAAAGCTTTGATAAATTGCAAAGACTACTTCTATTGTGGAACTCAAGAACTAATCAATGCTCATCAATGCTTTGCTAAATTGCAAAGACTTCTAATGTGGAACCCAAGAATGAAACAATGCTTAAGATAGCTTTGCTAAATTGCATAGACTTCTATTGTGGAACTCAAGAACAAAACAATGCTTATAATTGCTTTCCTTAAATTGCATAGACTTCTATTGTGGAACTCAAGAATGAAACGATGCTCATCAAAGCTTTTCAAAATTGTGTAGACCTCAAATGTGGAAATCAAGAATGAAACACTGCTCGTCAATGCTTTGCTTAAATTGCATAGACTTCTATTGTGTAACTCAAGAATAAAGAATTGCTCGTCAAAGCCTTGCTAAATTACGAATACTATTTCTATTGTGGAACTCAAGAATTAAACAATGCTCATCAAAGCTTTGCTAAATTGCATAGACTTATAATGTGGAACTTAATAATGAAACAATGCTCATCAAAGCTTTGCTTAAAGTGCATAGACTTCTATTGTGGAACTCAAGAATTAAACAATGCTCATCAAAACTTTACTAAATTTCATAGACTTCTAATGTTGAACTCAAGAATAAAACATTCCTCAGCTAAGCTTTTTTTTAAATTGCATTCACTTCTATTGTGAAACTCAAGAATTAAACAATGCTCATCGAAGCTTTGCTAAATTGCAAAGACTCTTCTATTGTGGAACTCAAGAACTAAACATTGGTCATCAATGCTTTGCTAAATTGCATAGACATCTAATGTGGAACCCAAGAATGAAACATTGCTCATGAAAGCTTTGCAAAATTGAATAGAGATCTATTGTGGAACTCAAGAATCAAACAATGCTCATCAAAGCTTTGCTTAAATTGCATAGACTTCTATTGTGGAACTCAAGAACGAAACGCTGCTCATCCAAGCTATGCTAATGTGCGTAGACTTGTAATGTGGAACTCATGAATGAAACAATTCTCGTCAAAGCTTTGCTTAAATTGCATAGACTACTATTGTGGAACTCAAAAATAAAGAAATGCTCATCAAAGCCTCGCTAAATTGCGAAGACTACTTCTATTATGGAACTCAAGAACTAAACAATACTCATCAAAGCTTTGCTAAATTACGAAGACCACTTCTATTGTGGAACTAAATAAAAAATGTTCATCAAAGCTTTTCTGAATTGCATAGACTTCTAATGTGGAACTAAAGAAAGAAACAATGCTCATCAAAGCTTTGCAAAAATTGCATACACTACTATTGTGGAACCAAAGAATTAAACAATGCTCATCAAAGCTTTATTAAATTGCAACGACTACTTCTATTGTGGAACTCAAGAATTAAATAATGCTCATCAAGGCTTTGCTAAATTGCATAGACTTCTATTGTGGAACTCAAGTATTAAGCAATTCTCATCAAAGCATTGCTAAATTGCATACACTTCTAATGTGGAACCCAAGAATGAAAGAATGCTCATGAATGCTTTGCTAAATTGCATAGACTTCTTTTGTTGTACTCAAGAATCAAACAATGCTAATAAAAGCTTTGCTTAAATTTTATAGAGTTCTATTGAGGAACACAATTAAAGGATACTCATCAAAGCTTCGCTAAATTGCATAGACTTCTAATGTGGAACACAATAACAAAACAATGCTCATCAAAGCTTTGCTTAAATTGCATAGACTTATATTGTTGAACTCAAGAATAAAGAAATGCTCTTCAAAGCCTTGCTAAATTGCGAAGACTACTATTATGGAACTGACGAATTAAACAATGCTCATCAAAGCTTTGCTAAATCCAATAGACTTCTAATGTGAAACTCAAGAATGAAACAATGCTCTTCAAAGCTTTGTTAAATTACATCCACTTCTATTGTGGAACTCAGGAATTAAATAATGCTCATCAAAGCTTTGATAAATTGCAAAGACTACTTCTATTGTGGAACTCAAGAACTAATCAATGCTCATCAATGCTTTGCTAAATTGCAAAGACTTCTAATGTGGAACCCAAGAATGAAACAATGCTTAAGATAGCTTTGCTAAATTGCATAGACTTCTATTGTGGAACTCAAGAACAAAACAATGCTTATAATTGCTTTCCTTAAATTGCATAGACTTCTATTGTGGAACTCAAGAATGAAACGATGCTCATCAAAGCTTTTCAAAATTGTGTAGACCTCAAATGTGGAAATCAAGAATGAAACACTGCTCGTCAATGCTTTGCTTAAATTGCATAGACTTCTATTGTGTAACTCAAGAATAAAGAATTGCTCGTCAAAGCCTTGCTAAATTACGAATACTATTTCTATTGTGGAACTCAAGAATTAAACAATGCTCATCAAAGCTTTGCTAAATTGCATAGACTTATAATGTGGAACTTAATAATGAAACAATGCTCATCAAAGCTTTGCTTAAAGTGCATAGACTTCTATTGTGGAACTCAAGAATTAAACAATGCTCATCAAAACTTTACTAAATTTCATAGACTTCTAATGTTGAACTCAAGAATAAAACATTCCTCAGCTAAGCTTTTTTTTAAATTGCATTCACTTCTATTGTGAAACTCAAGAATTAAACAATGCTCATCGAAGCTTTGCTAAATTGCAAAGACTCTTCTATTGTGGAACTCAAGAACTAAACATTGGTCATCAATGCTTTGCTAAATTGCATAGACATCTAATGTGGAACCCAAGAATGAAACATTGCTCATGAAAGCTTTGCAAAATTGAATAGAGATCTATTGTGGAACTCAAGAATCAAACAATGCTCATCAAAGCTTTGCTTAAATTGCATAGACTTCTATTGTGGAACTCAAGAACGAAACGCTGCTCATCCAAGCTATGCTAATGTGCGTAGACTTGTAATGTGGAACTCATGAATGAAACAATTCTCGTCAAAGCTTTGCTTAAATTGCATAGACTACTATTGTGGAACTCAAAAATAAAGAAATGCTCATCAAAGCCTCGCTAAATTGCGAAGACTACTTCTATTATGGAACTCAAGAACTAAACAATACTCATCAAAGCTTTGCTAAATTACGAAGACCACTTCTATTGTGGAACTAAATAAAAAATGTTCATCAAAGCTTTTCTGAATTGCATAGACTTCTAATGTGGAACTAAAGAAAGAAACAATGCTCATCAAAGCTTTGCAAAAATTGCATACACTACTATTGTGGAACCAAAGAATTAAACAATGCTCATCAAAGCTTTATTAAATTGCAACGACTACTTCTATTGTGGAACTCAAGAATTAAATAATGCTCATCAAGGCTTTGCTAAATTGCATAGACTTCTATTGTGGAACTCAAGTATTAAGCAATTCTCATCAAAGCATTGCTAAATTGCATACACTTCTAATGTGGAACCCAAGAATGAAAGAATGCTCATGAATGCTTTGCTAAATTGCATAGACTTCTTTTGTTGTACTCAAGAATCAAACAATGCTAATAAAAGCTTTGCTTAAATTTTATAGAGTTCTATTGAGGAACACAATTAAAGGATACTCATCAAAGCTTCGCTAAATTGCATAGACTTCTAATGTGGAACACAATAACAAAACAATGCTCATCAAAGCTTTGCTTAAATTGCATAGACTTATATTGTTGAACTCAAGAATAAAGAAATGCTGAAATCCAAGTCATCCTGATTCTTTCTGACGGTGGTGCGATCTAGCTTAGATTCATCGGCGCTGCTTTTCCGACGAATTTCTTTTAATCGGTGAAGCAATTTCTTTCCTAATTCTGTTGATTTAATGGGAGCATCTTCCAAGTCGGATAGATTGAAGGACGTGAAGGTTAAACCTCCGGATAAAAGTGCTGCAGTTCGTTATACAAAAACTGAAATGGAGGTGAATGATCTTGTTCCTCCTGGGGTAATTGAACAATCATCTGCCACGATCTATAAAGCTCGTCGCAAACCAAGTGTGACTGGAGCTGTTGCATCTGGGATTAGCAAAGCGGGATGGAAAATGGAGGGGAAATCTTTCAGGATTAAGAACAGAGCTAGGAAGAAGGTGGATAAATTAGCTCCGATGGATACTGAAGAGTTCTTCAATGAAGATGGTTCAGAAGAGGAAACGGGAGAAGAATCGGAATCTGTCTCAGTTTTTGAGTCGGATTCTAACATTTCTATACCGGGATCTGATGGGAAGGAGAAGGAATTGAAGAAAGGGTTGTCTGGTGATTCTAAAAAGGTAAGTTCTCATGTTATTTCTATCCCAACTGGTAATACTGCTAATTTGATGAAAAATTGGGATGGGTTGATAATGAATAATGAAGTTTTGAGTCCAATCTCTGAATTGAAGAATGTTACTAGTGAAATGGTTAATGTGAACCCTACCATATCGGTGATGGATGTTAAAATTCAGAATAACTCTAATAGGGAAGATAATGAAGTTGTGAAGATAATAACTGATGGGAAGAAAAGGGCTAATAATAATGAAGATTTCATTCCAGGAGTGGGATTTCAGTTTCTGAATGAATTGAAGGAAGAAGGACAGGTGGGAAAGGGAGTTGATAAGGGTATAATTCAGAATATGGATATGGATGATTTGAAAGTGGATAAGACGGAGAATAAGTTGGGAGATGATAATGAAGAAGAGAGTTCAGAAGATGAAGAGGGGGAAGTTAATTCAAGTGAGGAGGAAACTAGTGAAGATGAGGAAATAATGATGGAAGAGGAGGATATTAATAATATTAGTAATGATAATAATGGGAATTTGGTTGCAGGCACTGTTATTAATAGTATTAATACCTTTCCTTCTATTTTGGGAGCAGCTAAAATTGGAAATTCGATGGAGAAGGATGTGCAGGGGAATTTAAAGAACTCTTATGCTGGTGTGTTAAAAGGGAATAGGCATAAGGGTAAGATTGATGTTAGATATATTCCAGGGGAAAAAGGTGAAGAAGATGGTCCTGTTATTATCCCAATTGAAAATCTAAAAAATGCGAGTATTCCTTATGTGAATACTTTATATGGATATATGATTGATAAGAAATTGGCTTTTCCAGTGATTCAAAAGGAGGTAAGAAGGCTATGGAAGAATGTGGGTCTTGAAGAGGTATTCATGAATAATAAAGGATTCTTCTTTTTTAAATTCAGTGATGAACAAGGGATGTTATCTATTCTTGAAGGAAGTCCATGGCTAATGTTCAATAATATGCCTTTATTTCTACAAAGATGGAGACCAGGTTTGACTTTAACTAAAAATAGACATAATAAGATTCCGGTTTGGGTCAAGATTTATGACTTACCTTTGGAGGTTTGGAGTGGGGATAATCTGTGCATTATTGCTAGTAAATTGGGAATTCCTCTTGCGTTTGATTCTTTTACTGAGGAGATGTGTTTGGAACATAAAGGGAGAAATGCTTATGCTAGGATCCTTATCGAAATATCAGCTGATAAAGAATGGAAAAGAAACATTGATATCTCAACGTGGGATTTTGTTACTAATTCTGCTGTTATTCAAAGCTTTGATGTGGAATATGCTTGGATGCCATCTAGATGCAGTCATTGTAAAGTGTTTGGGCACATAGATAAGGTCTGTATGGCTAGTATGATGGGTGCTAAATCTATGCAAAATGGTGGCAGTGGGATTAGCAAGGAAGATAAAGGGAAAAATGTGATTGATGATGAAGGATTTACAGAATTTACTAATAGGAAAAATAAAATTATTAAAGATGGAGAAGGTACTAGCAATTCTATGTGGAAAGCTGCTAATATAGGTAATCAGAAAAATAAAGGGAAGAGTAATTTCTCAAGAGTGGGGAATAAGTTTAGGGGACAATATGGGAACAAAAGTGGAAATGGTTGGGGACAAAATGGGAATTGGAATAACAAAGGAGTGGGGCATTGGAATTTGGAGAAGAATAAAAAATTTGAGAAGGTGGGTTCTGGACAGTATAATAATAATGATCAGGTAAATAAAGGAGACAAAAGACAGGTGACTATAAAGAAGAATGTCAATGATATGGCTGAGATTAAGAAGAGTGATAAGGAAACTGATAGCAGCAATAAAAATAGCTTTGAAGTTTTGGGATTGATTGATGAGGAAGCTATAATTGGAATGGAAGAGGATGATAAAAGAGATAAAATTGGTGTTCAATTTGATGATCTGAATTGCACTCTCTCTGCTACTGATGACAACAGATTGAAATATAATGAGATTCATAACATGGGCATTAGCAGTGAAGATCTTGTGATGGTTAATGCTGAAAAGAAGATGGATAGCAAGAGGAATAATGATAGCAGTAGTATTAGTGGATTATCTCAGGCATTTGAGGTGGTAAATGCCAAAAATCATGTTATTAGTCAATGATGTCGATTGGTGTATGGAATGTTAGGGGGTTAAATAAAGCTGTTAAGCAAAAAGAGGTTATGGATGTTATAAGGGATAATAAGCTGGGAATGTGTGCTGTTGTTGAATCCCATGTCAAAATTTCAAATTTAAAGAATGTGTGTAGTAAATCTTTTGGAAACTGGGATTGGGTTTCTAATAACAAACAGTGTGATGTTGGTACTAGAATAATTGTTGGATGGGATCCAAAATTATTTGATGTTATGGTTTTATCTCAATCGAAACAGGTGATTCATTGCTTTGTCAAATTTTCTGGTTCTAATTATAGCATGTTTTTTTCCTTCATCTATGCTGCTTCCGGTTATATTGAAAGAAGGGTTTTATGGGAAGATTTGAAAAAATTCAGCTTAACTGTGAAAAAGGAAGCTTGGTGTATTTTGGGTGATTTCAATGTTGTGTTAAAAGATTCCGATTATTCAGAAGGATGCTCGAGATGTCTGAAAGGAGTTGATGATTTTCGAGAATGTATCAATTTTATTGAAGTTGAAGACTTGAATAGCACTGGGTTTCAATTCACTTGGAATAAATCGCCTTCTGGGAATAAAGGAATTTTAAAGAAGCTGGATAGGATTATGGTCAACACGAAATTCATTTCTGATTATCCTTCAGCTTATGCTGCATTTAAACCATACAGAACTTCTGATCACTGTCCTGCTATTCTTTTCATTCCTAATGATAAATTGAGATGGAAATCTTCCTTTAGATTTGCTAATTTCATTGCGGATAAAGAAGAATTTCTGCCTATGGTGAAGGATATCTGGTCCTCAAATATTGAAGGCTTTTTTATGTTCAAAGTTACTCAGAAACTGAAAATGTTGAAGAGTCAGTGTAAACAGCTGTGTAGTAAATTCAGAGGGTCGGGAAGGAAAATTAAGGATCTAAGGGAGCAATTGGGAAATATTCAGTTGAAAATTGATCAGGAGCCGTTTAATGCTTCATATCGGGAGGAGCATGCTAATATTCTTTTTGAATATAATGTTGCTTGTAATGATGAAGAAAAGCTGCTTTCTCAAAGATCTAAGATCAAATGGCTTTCTGATGGGGATAATAACACTAAGTTTTTTCACAGTTGTTTGAAAAGCAGGATTAACAGGAATCGAATTTTGATGGTGCTTGATGAAGACGGAAGATGGATCAGGGGGAAGGCTATGAAAGAGAAATTTATTAATCATTTTAAGAATTTCTTGGGATGTGAAGTTGCCACTGATTTGTCTATACTTAATAATGAGTTTTTTATTAATAAGTTGGATAAAAAAGTGGCAATGAATATGATAAGAGTGGTCACAGATGAAGAAGTTAAAGTAGCTATGTTTGATATTGCTGACAATCATGCTCCTGGTCCTGATGGGTTTTCCTCTAAGTTTTTTAAGAGTGCTTGGAGTATTGTTGGGACAGATATTTGTAAAGCTGTGAGGGAATTTTTCTGGACAGGAAAATTATTGAAGGGTATTAATGCTACTAGGATTGTGTTGATTCCTAAAGTGGAAGAACCAAGGAAAGTTACTGATTTTCGGCCTATTGCCTGCTGCAACATTTTTTATAAATGTATCAGTAAAATAATAGTAAACAGAATAAGGGGCAGCTTAAGTGATATAGTTAGTCATAACCAATCTGCTTTTATTCAAGGAAGATCAATTCTTGACAATATTCTCCTTGCTCAAGAATTGATGGTGGGATACAAAAATAAAAAAGGAATGCCTAAATGTACCTTAAAGATTGATATACAAAAGGCCTATGATACTGTTGACTGGAAATTTCTTAATAGAATTCTTCTTGGATTTGGATTTCATCCTGTCATGGTTAATTGGATTATGGCATGCACTTCTTCCCCTTGGTTTATGCTGAATTTTAATGGTGAAGACCATGGATATTTTGAAGGAAAGAGGGGGTTAAGGCAAGGAGATCCTCTATCTCCCTACTTATTCACGTTGGTTATGGAGGTTTTTAATCTAATCCTGGTGAAGAAAATTGAAGAAAGCCAATGTTTCAAATTTCATTGCAAGTGTGATTCTCAGAGGATTACACACTTATGTTTTGCAGATGATTTGTTGGTGTTTTCTTTTGGTAATGGCAATTCTGCTAGAGTCATAAAAGCTGCCCTTGACGATTTTAATTCTGTTTCTGGTTTGAAAGCTAGCATGGAAAAAAGCCAAATTTTTTTTAGCTGTGTGAAGCCAAACATGAGAAGGATTATTTTGGGAATTTTACCTTTTGACATTGGTAAAATTCCTTTCAAATACCTTGGGATTCCCATGTGTGTGAATATGCTTTTCAAAAGAGATTGTTTTGCTCTTGTTGATAAGATTAAATTGAGAGTGTGTAATTGGAAAAACAAGATGCTTTCTTTTGCTGGAAGATTACAGCTCATAAATTCTGTCCTGACTTCTATTCATGTGTATTGGGCTTCAATTTTCAAAATTCCTATAGCTACTATTAGGGAGATTGAAATGATTTGTAGAAACTTTCTGTGGGCTAATGGAGAAGTGGTTAGAGGAAAAGCTAAAGTTAAATGGAGTGATGTTTGTAAGCCAAAAATAAATGGGGGGCTGGGAATTAAAGACTTAAGATTCTGGAATGATGCTTTATTAATTAAACACATTTGGAATCTGATTAGTAACAAGAATTCTCTGTGGGTTCAGTGGGTGAGAGAAAACTACATTGGTGATGGAAATTTCTGGGAGATTTGGCAGAAGAAAAGTATGAATTGGACTTGGAAAAGATTTTTGGAATTGAGAAAAACTGTTAGACATCATATTGTCTCATGTGTTGGTGATGGTAGAAATACTTCTTTATGGCATGATTGGTGGCACCCAATTGGCATATTAAGTACAATTATATCAAGGAGGGATTGGTTTAGAAATGGATTTAGTGAAAATTCTTTAGTCAGTGATGTTTTGACTAATGATACTTATAGATGGCCTGTTGATTGGGTAATTAAATTTCCTGGTCTGAAAGATGCTCCCATGTTTTGTAATATTGGTAATCAAAAGGATATTACTGTTTGGAGGGATATGAATGGTGTGAATAAAAAATTTTCTTGCAAGCAAGTTTGGAGAGATATCAATAATTTTGGAAGTAAAGTCAATTGGGTTAGCTGTGTTTGGTATAGTAATTGTATTCCCAGGAATGCATTTATTTTATGGCTTGCTGTTCTGAATCGTCTGAAAACTCAAGATCGAGTTAAATGCTGGGAGAAATCAGGTTCTTTACTATGTCCTTTCTGTTTAAAAATTCCTGATTCTCATGACCATCTTTTCTTTCAATGTGAATTCTCGCATAGTATATGGAAACATTGTTGTTCTAAGGCTGGAATTGACATATCTTATTCTAATTGGAATGATCTTGTTCTTAAATTGTCTTCAGTCTTAAATTCGAGATCTATTGAGATTTTGATCAAAAAATGGGTGTTTGCTAGCTGTGTTTCTCACATTTGGAAAGAAAGAAATTCAAGAATTTTTAGTAAATTGAGAAAATCGAATGAAGGAGTTATTTTGTGTATTGAGAAAGAAATTCAATTGAAGTTATTAGGGTTGAGGAAGATGAATGTTATGGTCAGCAGGGAAATTTTACAGATATGGGGTATTTTTGGAAAAAATTGATGGGTTTTTTGAATTTTTTTGTTAGGAGTAGCTGTTGTGATCCTGTTTGTTTTGAGGATTGGGATAATATGGAGATGTTGAATTGTTTGACTGTTCTTATGGGAGGTTTGTATTGGGGGTTTTTTCGGAATGATAGGTTCAAAGGAATTGACGGGTTTCAAGGAATTGACGGATTAATTCACTGGTTTAAGAGCTTGCTCTTGAATTTTGTGATATGTACCTTTGGGATTTTTTGTTTGGATATGATCTTAATTGAGATTATTCAAATGGAAAATCCTAGACATGTGATTGATGCCATGTCAAGTATGCAACTGGGTTTGATAATATGGTGGTATTGTGTAGTCCAGTGTGGGTTTTTTTTATGTTTGCAGAAAAGGAGTTATGAAGCTGATTATGAAGCTGTTTGTAGTGAATTTGGATAGTACGAATGTTTATAGCAGGAAGGCCATTATGTTGAGTCACATTTGGAGGATGAAGGATAAAAGAGAGTACAATAAAGGAGGGATACAAGGGCTGAAAGTTGACAGAAGTTGCTGGAATGAGTTCTTGATGCTTTTGCAGTGGATTTTGGGTTATATTTTTTGTATTTTTTGGTACTTTAATTTTGTATGTAGGATGTTTGGGTTTGATCTTTTATGGGGTTATTTGTTAAGTTTTCACTTTTGGACTGTGGGTTTTTTTAAGGGCCTTACCCCTTGCTTTGGTCTTAATGGTGATTGGTGGGATGGTTTTTGCAATGGGGTGAAGTTACCTTTTTTCCCACTTCTAATAAGTCCTTGGTGTAAGCATATGAACATTAAGGTTTTTTTGGGACTTTTGGAGCTTAGTTGATATGTTTAAAAAGTGGATGGGGAGTTGGTTATGGCTAGGTTGGTTTGGTTAGGGGTTTGTTTGTTTTTAATTTTTTATATGTATTTGTATTCTTTTATTCTTTTTAATAAAATTTGCTGAGCTTTGGCTCTTTTCAAAAAAAAAAAAAAAAAAAAAAGAATAAAGAAATGCTCTTCAAAGCCTTGCTAAATTGCGAAGACTACTATTATGGAACTGACGAATTAAACAATGCTCATCAAAGCTTTGCTAAATCCAATAGACTTCTAATGTGAAACTCAAGAATGAAACAATGCTCTTCAAAGCTTTGTTAAATTACATCCACTTCTATTGTGGAACTCAGGAATTAAATAATGCTCATCAAAGCTTTGATAAATTGCAAAGACTACTTCTATTGTGGAACTCAAGAACTAATCAATGCTCATCAATGCTTTGCTAAATTGCAAAGACTTCTAATGTGGAACCCAAGAATGAAACAATGCTTAAGATAGCTTTGCTAAATTGCATAGACTTCTATTGTGGAACTCAAGAACAAAACAATGCTTATAATTGCTTTCCTTAAATTGCATAGACTTCTATTGTGGAACTCAAGAATGAAACGATGCTCATCAAAGCTTTGCAAAATTGTGTAGACCTCAAATGTGGAAATCAAGAATGAAACACTGCTCGTCAATGCTTTGCTTAAATTGCATAGACTTCTATTGTGTAACTCAAGAATAAAGAATTGCTCGTCAAAGCCTTGCTAAATTACGAATACTACTTCTATTGTGGAACTCAAGAATTAAACAATGCTCATCAAAGCTTTGCTAAATTGCATAGACTTATAATGTGGAACTTAATAATGAAACAATGCTCATCAAAGCTTTGCTTAAAGTGCATAGACTTCTATTGTGGAACTCAAGAATTAAACAATGCTCATCAAAACTTTGCTAAATTTCATAGACTTCTAATGTTGAACTCAAGAATAAAACAATCCTCAGCTAAGCTTTTTTTTAAATTGCATTCACTTCTATTGTGAAACTCAAGAATTAAACAATGCTCATCGAAGCTTTGCTAAATTGCAAAGACTCTTCTATTGTGGAACTCAAGAACTAAACATTGGTCATCAATGCTTTGCTAAATTGCATAGACATCTAATGTGGAACCCAAGAATGAAACATTGCTCATGAAAGCTTTGCAAAATTGAATAGAGATCTATTGTGGAACTCAAGAATCAAACAAATTTCATCAAAGCTTTGCTTAAATTGCATAGACTTCTATTGTGGAACTCAAGAACGAAACGCTGCTCATGCAAGCTATGCTAATGTGCGTAGACTTGTAATGTGGAACTCATGAATGAAACAATTCTCGTCAAAGCTTTGCTTAAATTGCATAGACTACTATTGTGGAACTCAAAAATAAAGAAATGCTCATCAAAGCCTCGCTAAATTGCGAAGACTACTTCTATTATGGAACTCAAGAACTAAACAATACTCATCAAAGCTTTGCTAAATTACGAAGACCACTTCTATTGTGGAACTAAATAAAAAATGTTCATCAAAGCTTTTCTGAATTGCATAGACTTCTAATGTGGAACTAAAGAAAGAAACAATGCTCATCAAAGCTTTGCAAAAATTGCATACACTACTATTGTGGAACCAAAGAATTAAACAATGCTCATCAAAGCTTTATTAAATTGCAACGACTACTTCTATTGTGGAACTCAAGAATTAAATAATGCTCATCAAGGCTTTGCTAAATTGCATAGACTTCTATTGTGGAACTCAAGTATTAAGCAATTCTCATCAAAGCATTGCTAAATTGCATACACTTCTAATGTGGAACCCAAGAATGAAAGAATGCTCATGAATGCTTTGCTAAATTGCATAGACTTCTTTTGTTGTACTCAAGAATCAAACAATGCTAATAAAAGCTTTGCTTAAATTTTATAGAGTTCTATTGAGGAACACAATTAAAGGATACTCATCAAAGCTTCGCTAAATTGCATAGACTTCTAATGTGGAACACAATAACAAAACAATGCTCATCAAAGCTTTGCTTAAATTGCATAGACTTATATTGTGGAACTCAAGAATAAAGAAATGCTCTTCAAAGCCTTGCTAAATTGCGAAGACTACTATTATGGAACTGACGAATTAAACAATGCTCATCAAAGCTTTGCTAAATCCAATAGACTTCTAATGTGAAACTCAAGAATGAAACAATGCTCTTCAAAGCTTTGTTAAATTACATCCACTTCTATTATGGAACTCAGGAATTAAATAATGCTCATCAAAGCTTTGATAAATTGCAAAGACTACTTCTATTGTGGAACTCAAGAACTAATCAATGCTCATCAATGCTTTGCTAAATTGCAAAGACTTCTAATGTGGAACCCAAGAATGAAACAATGCTTAAGATAGCTTTGCTAAATTGCATAGACTTCTATTGTGGAACTCAAGAACAAAACAATGCTTATAATTGCTTTGCTTAAATTGCATAGACTTCTATTGTGGAACTCAAGAATGAAACGATGCTCATCAAAGCTTTGCAAAATTGTGTAGACCTCAAATGTGGAAATCAAGAATGAAACACTGCTCGTCAATGCTTTGCTTAAATTGCATAGACTTCTATTGTGTAACTCAAGAATAAAGAATTGCTCGTCAAAGCCTTGCTAAATTACGAATACTATTTCTATTGTGGAACTCAAGAATTAAACAATGCTCATCAAAGCTTTGCTAAATTGCATAGACTTATAATGTGGAACTTAATAATGAAACAATGCTCATCAAAGCTTTGCTTAAAGTGCATAGACTTCTATTGTGGAACTCAAGAATTAAACAATGCTCATCAAAACTTTGCTAAATTTCATAGACTTCTAATGTTGAACTCAAGAATAAAACAATCCTCAGCTAAGCTTTTTTTTAAATTGCATTCACTTCTATTGTGAAACTCAAGAATTAAACAATGCTCATCGAAGCTTTGCTAAATTGCAAAGACTCTTCTATTGTGGAACTCAAGAACTAAACATTGGTCATCAATGCTTTGCTAAATTGCATAGACATCTAATGTGGAACCCAAGAATGAAACATTGCTCATGAAAGCTTTGCAAAATTGAATAGAGATCTATTGTGGAACTCAAGAATCAAACAATGCTCATCAAAGCTTTGCTTAAATTGCATAGACTTCTATTGTGGAACTCAAGAACGAAACGCTGCTCATCCAAGCTATGCTAATGTGCGTAGACTTGTAATGTGGAACTCATGAATGAAACAATTCTCGTCAAAGCTTTGCTTAAATTGCATAGACTACTATTGTGGAACTCAAAAATAAAGAAATGCTCATCAAAGCTTCGCTAAATTGCGAAGACTACTTCTATTATGGAACTCAAGAACTAAACAATACTCATCAAAGCTTTGCTAAATTACGAAGACCACTTCTATTGTGGAACTAAATAAAAAATGTTCATCAAAGCTTTTCTGAATTGCATAGACTTCTAATGTGGAACTAAAGAAAGAAACAATGCTCATCAAAGCTTTGCAAAAATTGCATACACTACTATTGTGGAACCAAAGAATTAAACAATGCTCATTAAAGCTTTATTAAATTGCAACGACTACTTCTATTGTGGAACTCAAGAATTAAATAATGCTCATCAAGGCTTTGCTAAATTGCATAGACTTCTATTGTGGAACTCAAGTATTAAGCAATTCTCATCAAAGCATTGCTAAATTGCATACACTTCTAATGTGGAACCCAAGAATGAAAGAATGCTCATGAATGCTTTGCTAAATTGCATAGACTTCTTTTGTTGTACTCAAGAATCAAACAATGCTAATAAAAGCTTTGCTTAAATTTTATAGAGTTCTATTGAGGAACACAATTAAAGGATACTCATCAAAGCTTCGCTAAATTGCATAGACTTCTAATGTGGAACACAATAACAAAACAATGCTCATCAAAGCTTTGCTTAAATTGCATAGACTTATATTGTGGAACTCAAGAATAAAGAAATGCTCTTCAAAGCCTTGCTAAATTGCGAAGACTACTATTATGGAACTGACGAATTAAACAATGCTCATCAAAGCTTTGCTAAATCCAATAGACTTCTAATGTGAAACTCAAGAATGAAACAATGCTCTTCAAAGCTTTGTTAAATTACATCCACTTCTATTGTGGAACTCAGGAATTAAATAATGCTCATCAAAGCTTTGATAAATTGCAAAGACTACTTCTATTGTGGAACTCAAGAACTAATCAATGCTCATCAATGCTTTGCTAAATTGCAAAGACTTCTAATGTGGAACCCAAGAATGAAACAATGCTTAAGATAGCTTTGCTAAATTGCATAGACCTCTATTGTGGAACTCAAGAACAAAACAATGCTGATCAATGCTTTGCTTAAATTGCATAGACTTCTATTGTGGAACTCAAGAATGAAACGATGCTCATTAAAGCTTTGCAAAATTGCGTAGACCTCAAATGTGGAAATCAAGAATGAAACACTGCTCGTCAATGCTTTGCTTAAATTGCATAGACTACTATTGTGTAACTCAAGAATAAAGAATTGCTCGTCAAAGCCTTGCTAAATTACGAATACTACTTCTATTGTGGAACTCAAGAATTAAACAATGCTCATCAAAGCTTTGCTAAATTGCATAGACTTATAATGTGGAACTTAATAATGAAACAATGCTCATCAAAGCTTTGCTTAAAGTGCATAGACTACTATTGTGGAACTCAAGAATTAAACAATGCTCATCAAAACTTTGCTAAATTTCATAGACTTCTAATGTTGAACTCAAGAATAAAACAATCCTCAGCTAAGCTTTTTTTTAAATTGCATTCACTTCTATTGTGAAACTCAAGAATTAAACAATGCTCATCGAAGCTTTGCTAAATTGCAAAGACTCTTCTATTGTGGAACTCAAGAACTAAACATTGGTCATCAATGCTTTGCTAAATTGCATAGACATCTAATGTGGAACCCAAGAATGAAACATTGCTCATGAAAGCTTTGCAAAATTGAATAGAGATCTATTGTGGAACTCAAGAATCAAACAATGCTCATCAAAGCTTTGCTTAAATTGCATAGACTTCTATTGTGGAACTCAAGAACGAAACGCTGCTCATCCAAGCTATGCTAATGTGCGTAGACTTGTAATGTGGAACTCATGAATGAAACAATTCTCGTCAAAGCTTTGCTTAAATTGCATAGACTACTATTGTGGAACTCAAAAATAAATAAATGCTCATCAAAGCTTCGCTAAATTGCGAAGACTACTTCTATTATGGAACTCAAGAACTAAACAATACTCATCAAAGCTTTGCTAAATTACGAAGACCACTTCTATTGTGGAACTCAATAAAAAATGTTCATCAAAGCTTTTCTGAATTGCATAGACTTCTAATGTGGAACTAAAGAAAGAAACAATGCTCATCAAAGCTTTGCAAAAATTGCATACACTACTATTGTGGAACCAAAGAATTAAACAATGCTCATCAAAGCTTTATTAAATTGCAACGACTACTTCTATTGTGGAACTCAAGAATTAAATAATGCTCATCAAGGCTTTGCTAAATTGCATAGACTTCTATTGTGGAACTCAAGTATTAAGCAATTCTCATCAAAGCATTGCTAAATTGCATACACTTCTAATGTGGAACCCAAGAATGAAAGAATGCTCATGAATGCTTTGCTAAATTGCATAGACTTCTTTTGTTGTAATCAAGAATCAAACAATACTAATAAAAGCTTTGCTTAAATTTTATAGAGTTCTATTGAGGAACACAATTAAAGGATACTCATCAAAGCTTCGCTAAATTGCATAGACTTCTAATGTGGAACACAATAACAAAACAATGCTCATCAAAGCTTTGCTTAAATTGCATAGACTTATATTGTTGAACTCAAGAATAAAGAAATGCTCTTCAAAGCCTTGCTAAATTGCGAAGACTACTATTATGGAACTGACGAATTAAACAATGCTCATCAAAGCTTTGCTAAATCCAATAGACTTCTAATGTGAAACTCAAGAATGAAACAATGCTCTTCAAAGCTTTGTTAAATTACATCCACTTCTATTGTGGAACTCAGGAATTAATAATGCTCATCAAAGCTTTGATAAATTGCAAAGACTACTTCTATTGTGGAACTCAAGAACTAATCAATGCTCATCAATGCTTTGCTAAATTGCAAAGACTTCTAATGTGGAACCCAAGAATGAAACAATGCTTAAGATAGCTTTGCTAAATTGCATAGACTTCTATTGTGGAACTCAAGAACAAAACAATGCTTATAATTGCTTTGCTTAAATTGCATAGACTTCTATTGTGGAACTCAAGAATGAAACGATGCTCATCAAAGCTTTGCAAAATTGTGTAGACCTCAAATGTGGAAATCAAGAATGAAACACTGCTCGTCAATTGTAACACCGAAAATTGTTAAAATAATTTTTCACAATTTATAAAAAACATTTCTCATTAATTTTTTCATAAAAACATCAGGTTTAAATCCCAATTCACATTACACAAAATCCCAAGATCAATGTAAATATATCAAAGTCCCCTGCGTGTGTACAGATCAAGCCGACGCCTTCCCACGGTCATCGCTAGTACCTGAAACAACAACACTAACACTGTAAGCACGAAGCTTAGTGAGTTCCCCAAAATACCACATAAACACATATTAGCCACTCGAGGCTATAACTCTATGGGTCCGTGCACCCAACTCTGTGAACCCTCAGGTTCTAACTCTAGGAACCTTCCGGTTCCAACTCTGTAATCATGCATAACATAAATCACATAGAAATAATGCAGTACAACACATAACATACACATAACATACATACACTAACACATAACTCTGATTACCTACTCAAGGTAAAATATAGTGAGAAGACTCACCTCGCGGATCTCGATGACTCACAAATCCTGAATCCCTCGTGCCCGATCCTCCGAGCTATAATCCTCCTATAACATCATATGTCTCTAATTAACACTTTTTATCTCTAAGGTTGACTATCCCTAAGAAGTCAACACAGGTCAACTCTGGTCAACGGTCAACGGTCAACGGTCAACTTTGACCGGACTCGGCGAGTCTAGACGTTTTCACCAACTCTCTAGGATTCCCTTCTTACACGTCGAGTACTCCCCATGACTCGACGAGTTCCACCTGGAAGAATCGCGGGGCCACCCCGACTCAACTCGCCGAGTCTCAAGAACGACTCGGCGAGTCCCATCTAGACTCAGACCACTTGACAACCCTCTCTAACTCGCCCTGACTCACTGGGTCAATCCATGACTCGACTGGACCACTCACTGGTTGGTCTAAGGCAATTTTCAAGCTACTCGCCGAGTCTGCTCATCGGACTCGGCGAGTCCATGCCATGCAATCACTCAAACTTGCTTCTAAGGTCAGATCTATTCCAACAATTCGTAGATCTGGCCTTCCTAGAATGATTCACCACGTAAAGCTCCAGACTTTGTGCATAAACAACCTCTATATGACCATATATGAAGAATCATCAACAAATCTCACTACATCAAGGTCATAACCTCCATTGTTCTATATAAAGCTTGATGAATGAGGCTCTCTGGACCTCTATGGATCCAGATCCGAAGTCTCATCACTAGCAAGGGACTATTTGGCCGTCCAATCAACTCAACAAGGTCACAAGAAACCCTAAAATCAATTATACTTCACAAAACAGGAGATGAGCCGAAATCATACCTTTAGATTGAAGGGCTAAGCTTCAAATCCACCGAATAGCAGTCCCCCTTTGCCTCCTCTTGGCTAGAGCCTCCCTCTTCTTTGCTAAACAACACACAAATGTCAAGAAATGCTTCCTTTCTCTCTCAAATCGCTAAAGCACTCTAGGGTTTCTCTCTATGGACTGTTGGGTGCAAATGACGGCCATAAGGCCCTTTAAATAGGTCCCAAACCCGAGAAATTAGGGTTTCATTAAACAGCGTGGACTCGCCGAGTCCATATCCTGGACTCGCCGAGTCCAGACGAATCCCGCGTCCAGAATCGCGACCCTACTCGGCGAGTCTGAGCTCCAACTCGCCGAGTCCCCTCTCAAAACACCAAAAAAACAAAACAATAAAATACCTGGAAATCCGGGCTGTTACATCAATGCTTTGCTTAAATTGCATAGACTTCTATTGTGTAACTCAAGAATAAAGAATTGCTCGTCAAAGCCTTGCTAAATTACGAATACTACTTCTATTGTGGAACTCAAGAATTAAACAATGCTCATCAAAGCTTTGCTAAATTGCATAGACTTATAATGTGGAACTCAATAATGAAAGAATGCTCATCAAAGCTTTGCCTAAAGTGCATAGACTTCTATTGTGGAACTCAAGAATTAAACAATGCTCATCAAACTTTGCTAAATTTCATAGACTTCTAATGTTGAACTCAAGAATAAAACAATCCTCATCTAAGCTTTTTTTTAAATTGCATTCACTTCTATTGTGAAACTCAAGAATTAAACAATACTCATCGAAGCTTTGCTAAATTGCAAAGACTCTTCTATTGTGGAACTCAAGAACTAAACATTGGTCATCAATGCTTTGCTAAATTGCATAGACATCTAATGTGGAACCCAAGAATGAAACATTGCTCATGAAAGCTTTGCAAAATTGAATAGAGATCTATTGTGGAACTCAAGAATCAAACAATGCTCATCAAAGCTTTCCTTAAATTGCATAGACTTCTATTGTGGAACTCAAGAACGAAACGCTGCTCATCCAAGCTATGCCAATGTGCGTAGACTTGTAATGTGGAACTCATGAATGAAATAATTCTCGTCAAAGCTTTGCTTAAATTGCATAGACTACTATTGTGGAACTCAAAAATAAAGAAATGCTCATCAAAGCTTCGCTAAATTGCGAAGACTACTTCTATTATGGAACTCAAGAACTAAACAATACTCATCAAAGCTTTGCTAAATTACGAAGACCACTTCTATTGTGGAACTCAATAAAAAATGTTCATCAAAGCTTTTCTGAATTGCATAGACTTCTAATGTGGAACTAAAGAAAGAAACAATGCTCATCAAAGCTTTGCAAAAACTGCATACACTTCTATTGTGGAACCAAAGAATTAAACAATGCTCATCAAAGCTTTATTAAATTGCAACGACTACTTCTATTGTGGAACTCAAGAATTAAATAATGCTCATCAAGGCTTTGCTAAATTGCATAGACTTCTATTGTGGAACTCAAGTATTAAGAATTTCTCATCAAAGCATTGCCAAATTGCATACACTTCTAGTGTGGAACCCAAGAATGAAAGAATGCTGAACTCAACAATGGAACAATGCTAACATTATCAATTAGTGGGCGCTGCTTTTCCGACGAATTTCTTTTAATCGGTGAAGCAATTTCTTTCCTAATTTTGTTGATTTAATGGGAGCATCTTCCAAGTCGGATAGATTGAAGGACGTGAAGGTTAAACCTCCGGATAAAAGTGCTGCAGTTCGTTATACAAAAACTGAAATGGAGGTGAATGATCTTGTTCCTCCTGGGGTAATTGAACAATCATCTGCCACGATCTATAAAGCTCGTCGCAAACCAAGTGTGACTGGAGCTGTTGCATCTGGGATTAGCAAAGCGGGATGGAAAATGGAGGGGAAATCTTTCAGGATTAAGAACAGAGCTAGGAAGAAGGTGGATAAATTAGCTCCGATGGATACTGAAGAGTTCTTCAATGAAGATGGTTCAGAAGAGGAAACGGGAGAAGAATCGGAATCTGTCTCAGTTTTTGAGTCGGATTCTAACATTTCTATACCGGGATCTGATGGGAAGGAGAAGGAATTGAAGAAAGGGTTGTCTGGTGATTCTAAAAAGGTAAGTTCTCATGTTATTTCTATCCCAACTGGTAATACTGCTAATTTGATGAAAAATTGGGATGGGTTGATAATGAATAATGAAGTTTTGAGTCCAATCTCTGAATTGAAGAATGTTACTAGTGAAATGGTTAATGTGAACCCTACCATATCGGTGATGGATGTTAAAATTCAGAATAACTCTAATAGGGAAGATAATGAAGTTGTGAAGATAATAACTGATGGGAAGAAAAGGGCTAATAATAATGAAGATTTCATTCCAGGAGTGGGATTTCAGTTTCTGAATGAATTGAAGGAAGAAGGACAGGTGGGAAAGGGAGTTGATAAGGGTATAATTCAGAATATGGATATGGATGATTTGAAAGTGGATAAGACGGAGAATAAGTTGGGAGATGATAATGAAGAAGAGAGTTCAGAAGATGAAGAGGGGGAAGTTAATTCAAGTGAGGAGGAAACTAGTGAAGATGAGGAAATAATGATGGAAGAGGAGGATATTAATAATATTAGTAATGATAATAATGGGAATTTGGTTGCAGGCACTGTTATTAATAGTATTAATACCTTTCCTTCTATTTTGGGAGCAGCTAAAATTGGAAATTCGATGGAGAAGGATGTGCAGGGGAATTTAAAGAACTCTTATGCTGGTGTGTTAAAAGGGAATAGGCATAAGGGTAAGATTGATGTTAGATATATTCCAGGGGAAAAAGGTGAAGAAGATGGTCCTGTTATTATCCCAATTGAAAATCTAAAAAATGCGAGTATTCCTTATGTGAATACTTTATATGGATATATGATTGATAAGAAATTGGCTTTTCCAGTGATTCAAAAGGAGGTAAGAAGGCTATGGAAGAATGTGGGTCTTGAAGAGGTATTCATGAATAATAAAGGATTCTTCTTTTTTAAATTCAGTGATGAACAAGGGATGTTATCTATTCTTGAAGGAAGTCCATGGCTAATGTTCAATAATATGCCTTTATTTCTACAAAGATGGAGACCAGGTTTGACTTTAACTAAAAATAGACATAATAAGATTCCGGTTTGGGTCAAGATTTATGACTTACCTTTAGAGGTTTGGAGTGGGGATAATCTGTGCATTATTGCTAGTAAATTGGGAATTCCTCTTGCGTTTGATTCTTTTACTGAGGAGATGTGTTTGGAACATAAAGGGAGAAATGCTTATGCTAGGATCCTTATCGAAATATCAGCTGATAAAGAATGGAAAAGAAACATTGATATCTCAACGTGGGATTTTGTTACTAATTCTGCTGTTATTCAAAGCTTTGATGTGGAATATGCTTGGATGCCATCTAGATGCAGTCATTGTAAAGTGTTTGGGCACATAGATAAGGTCTGTATGGCTAGTATGATGGGTGCTAAATCTATGCAAAATGGTGGCAGTGGGATTAGCAAGGAAGATAAAGGGAAAAATGTGATTGATGATGAAGGATTTACAGAATTTACTAATAGGAAAAATAAAATTATTAAAGATGGAGAAGGTACTAGCAATTCTATGTGGAAAGCTGCTAATATAGGTAATCAGAAAAATAAAGGGAAGAGTAATTTCTCAAGAGTGGGGAATAAGTTTAGGGGACAATATGGGAACAAAAGTGGAAATGGTTGGGGACAAAATGGGAATTGGAATAACAAAGGAGTGGGGCATTGGAATTTGGAGAAGAATAAAAAATTTGAGAAGGTGGGTTCTGGACAGTATAATAATAATGATCAGGTAAATAAAGGAGACAAAAGACAGGTGACTATAAAGAAGAATGTCAATGATATGGCTGAGATTAAGAAGAGTGATAAGGAAACTGATAGCAGCAATAAAAATAGCTTTGAAGTTTTGGGATTGATTGATGAGGAAGCTATAATTGGAATGGAAGAGGATGATAAAAGAGATAAAATTGGTGTTCAATTTGATGATCTGAATTGCACTCTCTCTGCTACTGATGACAACAGATTGAAATATAATGAGATTCATAACATGGGCATTAGCAGTGAAGATCTTGTGATGGTTAATGCTGAAAAGAAGATGGATAGCAAGAGGAATAATGATAGCAGTAGTATTAGTGGATTATCTCAGGCATTTGAGGTGGTAAATGCCAAAAATCATGTTATTAGTCAATGATGTCGATTGGTGTATGGAATGTTAGGGGGTTAAATAAAGCTGTTAAGCAAAAAGAGGTTATGGATGTTATAAGGGATAATAAGCTGGGAATGTGTGCTGTTGTTGAATCCCATGTCAAAATTTCAAATTTAAAGAATGTGTGTAGTAAATCTTTTGGAAACTGGGATTGGGTTTCTAATAACAAACAGTGTGATGTTGGTACTAGAATAATTGTTGGATGGGATCCAAAATTATTTGATGTTATGGTTTTATCTCAATCGAAACAGGTGATTCATTGCTTTGTCAAATTTTCTGGTTCTAATTATAGCATGTTTTTTTCCTTCATCTATGCTGCTTCCGGTTATATTGAAAGAAGGGTTTTATGGGAAGATTTGAAAAAATTCAGCTTAACTGTGAAAAAGGAAGCTTGGTGTATTTTGGGTGATTTCAATGTTGTGTTAAAAGATTCCGATTATTCAGAAGGATGCTCGAGATGTCTGAAAGGAGTTGATGATTTTCGAGAATGTATCAATTTTATTGAAGTTGAAGACTTGAATAGCACTGGGTTTCAATTCACTTGGAATAAATCGCCTTCTGGGAATAAAGGAATTTTAAAGAAGCTGGATAGGATTATGGTCAACACGAAATTCATTTCTGATTATCCTTCAGCTTATGCTGCATTTAAACCATACAGAACTTCTGATCACTGTCCTGCTATTCTTTTCATTCCTAATGATAAATTGAGATGGAAATCTTCCTTTAGATTTGCTAATTTCATTGCGGATAAAGAAGAATTTCTGCCTATGGTGAAGGATATCTGGTCCTCAAATATTGAAGGCTTTTTTATGTTCAAAGTTACTCAGAAACTGAAAATGTTGAAGAGTCAGTGTAAACAGCTGTGTAGTAAATTCAGAGGGTCGGGAAGGAAAATTAAGGATCTAAGGGAGCAATTGGGAAATATTCAGTTGAAAATTGATCAGGAGCCGTTTAATGCTTCATATCGGGAGGAGCATGCTAATATTCTTTTTGAATATAATGTTGCTTGTAATGATGAAGAAAAGCTGCTTTCTCAAAGATCTAAGATCAAATGGCTTTCTGATGGGGATAATAACACTAAGTTTTTTCACAGTTGTTTGAAAAGCAGGATTAACAGGAATCGAATTTTGATGGTGCTTGATGAAGACGGAAGATGGATCAGGGGGAAGGCTATGAAAGAGAAATTTATTAATCATTTTAAGAATTTCTTGGGATGTGAAGTTGCCACTGATTTGTCTATACTTAATAATGAGTTTTTTATTAATAAGTTGGATAAAAAAGTGGCAATGAATATGATAAGAGTGGTCACAGATGAAGAAGTTAAAGTAGCTATGTTTGATATTGCTGACAATCATGCTCCTGGTCCTGATGGGTTTTCCTCTAAGTTTTTTAAGAGTGCTTGGAGTATTGTTGGGACAGATATTTGTAAAGCTGTGAGGGAATTTTTCTGGACAGGAAAATTATTGAAGGGTATTAATGCTACTAGGATTGTGTTGATTCCTAAAGTGGAAGAACCAAGGAAAGTTACTGATTTTCGGCCTATTGCCTGCTGCAACATTTTTTATAAATGTATCAGTAAAATAATAGTAAACAGAATAAGGGGCAGCTTAAGTGATATAGTTAGTCATAACCAATCTGCTTTTATTCAAGGAAGATCAATTCTTGACAATATTCTCCTTGCTCAAGAATTGATGGTGGGATACAAAAATAAAAAAGGAATGCCTAAATGTACCTTAAAGATTGATATACAAAAGGCCTATGATACTGTTGACTGGAAATTTCTTAATAGAATTCTTCTTGGATTTGGATTTCATCCTGTCATGGTTAATTGGATTATGGCATGCACTTCTTCCCCTTGGTTTATGCTGAATTTTAATGGTGAAGACCATGGATATTTTGAAGGAAAGAGGGGGTTAAGGCAAGGAGATCCTCTATCTCCCTACTTATTCACGTTGGTTATGGAGGTTTTTAATCTAATCCTGGTGAAGAAAATTGAAGAAAGCCAATGTTTCAAATTTCATTGCAAGTGTGATTCTCAGAGGATTACACACTTATGTTTTGCAGATGATTTGTTGGTGTTTTCTTTTGGTAATGGCAATTCTGCTAGAGTCATAAAAGCTGCCCTTGACGATTTTAATTCTGTTTCTGGTTTGAAAGCTAGCATGGAAAAAAGCCAAATTTTTTTTAGCTGTGTGAAGCCAAACATGAGAAGGATTATTTTGGGAATTTTACCTTTTGACATTGGTAAAATTCCTTTCAAATACCTTGGGATTCCCATGTGTGTGAATATGCTTTTCAAAAGAGATTGTTTTGCTCTTGTTGATAAGATTAAATTGAGAGTGTGTAATTGGAAAAACAAGATGCTTTCTTTTGCTGGAAGATTACAGCTCATAAATTCTGTCCTGACTTCTATTCATGTGTATTGGGCTTCAATTTTCAAAATTCCTATAGCTACTATTAGGGAGATTGAAATGATTTGTAGAAACTTTCTGTGGGCTAATGGAGAAGTGGTTAGAGGAAAAGCTAAAGTTAAATGGAGTGATGTTTGTAAGCCAAAAATAAATGGGGGGCTGGGAATTAAAGACTTAAGATTCTGGAATGATGCTTTATTAATTAAACACATTTGGAATCTGATTAGTAACAAGAATTCTCTGTGGGTTCAGTGGGTGAGAGAAAACTACATTGGTGATGGAAATTTCTGGGAGATTTGGCAGAAGAAAAGTATGAATTGGACTTGGAAAAGATTTTTGGAATTGAGAAAAACTGTTAGACATCATATTGTCTCATGTGTTGGTGATGGTAGAAATACTTCTTTATGGCATGATTGGTGGCACCCAATTGGCATATTAAGTACAATTATATCAAGGAGGGATTGGTTTAGAAATGGATTTAGTGAAAATTCTTTAGTCAGTGATGTTTTGACTAATGATACTTATAGATGGCCTGTTGATTGGGTAATTAAATTTCCTGGTCTGAAAGATGCTCCCATGTTTTGTAATATTGGTAATCAAAAGGATATTACTGTTTGGAGGGATATGAATGGTGTGAATAAAAAATTTTCTTGCAAGCAAGTTTGGAGAGATATCAATAATTTTGGAAGTAAAGTCAATTGGGTTAGCTGTGTTTGGTATAGTAATTGTATTCCCAGGAATGCATTTATTTTATGGCTTGCTGTTCTGAATCGTCTGAAAACTCAAGATCGAGTTAAATGCTGGGAGAAATCAGGTTCTTTACTATGTCCTTTCTGTTTAAAAATTCCTGATTCTCATGACCATCTTTTCTTTCAATGTGAATTCTCGCATAGTATATGGAAACATTGTTGTTCTAAGGCTGGAATTGACATATCTTATTCTAATTGGAATGATCTTGTTCTTAAATTGTCTTCAGTCTTAAATTCGAGATCTATTGAGATTTTGATCAAAAAATGGGTGTTTGCTAGCTGTGTTTCTCACATTTGGAAAGAAAGAAATTCAAGAATTTTTAGTAAATTGAGAAAATCGAATGAAGGAGTTATTTTGTGTATTGAGAAAGAAATTCAATTGAAGTTATTAGGGTTGAGGAAGATGAATGTTATGGTCAGCAGGGAAATTTTACAGATATGGGGTATTTTTGGAAAAAATTGATGGGTTTTTTGAATTTTTTTGTTAGGAGTAGCTGTTGTGATCCTGTTTGTTTTGAGGATTGGGATAATATGGAGATGTTGAATTGTTTGACTGTTCTTATGGGAGGTTTGTATTGGGGGTTTTTTCGGAATGATAGGTTCAAAGGAATTGACGGGTTTCAAGGAATTGACGGATTAATTCACTGGTTTAAGAGCTTGCTCTTGAATTTTGTGATATGTACCTTTGGGATTTTTTGTTTGGATATGATCTTAATTGAGATTATTCAAATGGAAAATCCTAGACATGTGATTGATGCCATGTCAAGTATGCAACTGGGTTTGATAATATGGTGGTATTGTGTAGTCCAGTGTGGGTTTTTTTTATGTTTGCAGAAAAGGAGTTATGAAGCTGATTATGAAGCTGTTTGTAGTGAATTTGGATAGTACGAATGTTTATAGCAGGAAGGCCATTATGTTGAGTCACATTTGGAGGATGAAGGATAAAAGAGAGTACAATAAAGGAGGGATACAAGGGCTGAAAGTTGACAGAAGTTGCTGGAATGAGTTCTTGATGCTTTTGCAGTGGATTTTGGGTTATATTTTTTGTATTTTTTGGTACTTTAATTTTGTATGTAGGATGTTTGGGTTTGATCTTTTATGGGGTTATTTGTTAAGTTTTCACTTTTGGACTGTGGGTTTTTTTAAGGGCCTTACCCCTTGCTTTGGTCTTAATGGTGATTGGTGGGATGGTTTTTGCAATGGGGTGAAGTTACCTTTTTTCCCACTTCTAATAAGTCCTTGGTGTAAGCATATGAACATTAAGGTTTTTTGGGACTTTTGGAGCTTAGTTGATATGTTTAAAAAGTGGATGGGGAGTTGGTTATGGCTAGGTTGGTTTGGTTAGGGGTTTGTTTGTTTTTAATTTTTTATATGTATTTGTATTCTTTTATTCTTTTTAATAAAATTTGCTGAGCTTTGGCTCTTTTCAAAAAAAAAAAAAAAAAAAAAAAAGAATGAAAGAATGCTCATGAATGCTTTTGTAAGTTGCATAGACTTTTATTGTTGTACTCAAGAATCAAACAATGCTAATAAAAGCTTTGCTTAAATTTTATAGAGTTCTATTGAGGAACACAATTAAAGGATACTCATCAAAGCTTCGCTAAATTGCACAGACTTCTAATGTAGAACACAATAATAAAACAATGCTCATCAAAGCTTTGCTTAAATTACATAGACTTATATTGTGGAACTCAAGAATAAAGAAATGCTCTTCAAAGCCTTGCTAAATTGCGAAGACTACTATTATGGAACTGAAGAATTAAACAATGCTCATCAAAGCTTTGCTAAATTCAATAGACTTCTAATCTGAAACTCAAGAATGAAACAATGCTCTTCAAAGCTCTGCTTAAATTACATCCACTTCTATTGTGGAACTCAAGAATTAAATAATGCTCATCAAAGCTTTGATAAATTTCAAAGACTACTTCTATTGTGGAACTCAAGAACTAATCAATGCTCATCAATGCTTTGCTATATTGCATAGACTTCTAATGTGGAACCCAAGAATGAAACAATGCTTAAAATAGCTTTGCTAAATTGCATAGACCTCTATTGTGGAACTCAAGAACAAAACAATGCTGATCAATGCTTTGCTTAAATTGCATAGACTTCTATTGTGGAACTCAAGAATGAAACGATGCTCATTAAAGCTTTGCAAAATTGCGTAGACCTCAAATGTGGAAATCAAGAATGAAACACTGCTCGTCAATGCTTTGCTTAAATTGCATAGACTACTATTGTGTAACTCAAGAATAAAGAATTGCTCGTCAAAGCCTTGCTAAATTACGAATACTACTTCTATTGTGGAACTCAAGAATTAAACAATGCTCATCAAAGCTTTGCTAAATTGCATAGACTTATAATGTGGAACTCAATAATGAAACAATGTTCATCAAAGCTTTGCTTAAAGTGCATAGACTTCTATTGTGGAACTCAAGAATTAAACGATGCTCATCAAAACTTTGCTAAATTTCATAGACTTCTAATGTTGAACTCAAGAATAAAACAATCCTCATCTAAGCTTTTTTTTAAATTGCATTCACTTCTATTGTGAAACTCAAGAATTAAACAATGCTCATCGAAGCTTTGCTAAATTGCAAAGACTACTTTTATTGTTGAACTCAAGAACTAAACATTGGTCATCAATGCTTTGCTAAATTGCATAGACATCTAATGTGGAACCCAAGAATGAAACATTGCTCATGAAAGCTTTGCAAAATTGAATAGAGATCTATTGTGGAACTCAAGAATCAAATAATGCTCATCAAAGCTTTGATTAAATTGCATAGACTTCTATTGTGGAACTCAAGAACGAAACGCTGCTCATCCAAGCTTTGCCAATGTGCGTAGACTTGTAATGTGGAACTCATGAATGAAACAATTCTCGTCAAAGCTTTGCTTATATTGCATAGACTAGTATTGTGGAACTCAAAAATAAAGAAATGCTCATCAAAGCTTTGCTAAATTGCGAAGATTACTTCCATTGTGGAACTTAAGAACTAAACAATACTCATCAAAGCTTTGCTAAATTGCGAAGACCTCTTCTATTGTGGAACTCAATAAACAATATTCATCAAAGCTTTTCTGAATTGCATAGACTTCTAATGTGGAACTAAAGAAAGAAACAATGCTCATCAAAGCTTTGCAAAAATTGCATACACTTCTATTGTGGAACCAAAGAATTAAACAATGCTCATCAAAGCTTTATTAAATTGAAACGACTACTTCTATTGTGGAACTCAAGAATTAAATAATGTGTAACAACCCGAAGTTGTTCATCGCCGAAAACCCATTCTACCCGTATAACTCGCCGTATACCAAATCTTTCTGATGTCATTTTTGGGTTAAGTTAATCAAACTTATATGTTTAATTGATGCTAATGAGTGTCCAAACCCTTTAGGAATTCATGAAATTAGCCCAAAATGTTTAATTCATAAATTTAGAAATGTCCTCGCCGGGTTACGGTAACTTAATCGGGTGTGACCAAAAGCCCCGTTTAATGCCGGTATCGGGTAGAATTCCACCGTGTCCAAGTTTTGCGACCTATATAAACGTGTTTTACCTTTCATTTGAAGCTTTTTCTTCCTCTCTCTACTCTCTCTCTCTCTAACCTCTCTCCTAAATCAAAATTCAAGGGTCCAAACCTGGTAGATAATAGCATGTGAGAATTCTGACTTGGTTTCTTTTCTTCGTTGGGATATGAAACTGAAGTAGAATCACACATTTTACTATCCGCCCAGTATTGGTTATATCATAATGTGTATGAACTAAGATTTCGTGTATAATAACTCATCTCTTAGTCAGAATCAAAATAATGTAGAGCCGACCTTAGTCATTTACCAACTCCTTGCCTAAATTCGAATTTCGGGACGAAATTCCCTCTAACGGGGGGATGATGTGACAACCGTCAATTTTCGGTCAAGTCAAAGTCAACTAAAGTCAACAAGTCAAACCGGTCAACCCAATTCGCCGTGAGTACTAGAGTTTACGTTATATAACTTCTAAACAACTCTCTATTCTAATGAGAGATCATAAATCGAAAAGTGCGTTCACCTAAATCTCCTTAACCTAAAACGGTGGTACGTAGAAAGCCAAACCGATACAACAATGTTACATACTCATCGGGAGTATGCAAGATCCCTAATCAAGGCTTAACGGGGTTTAAGGACCTTGCAGTGCGTAGCCGGACACTCAAAAAGGTCACTAGTGAAACCTCTCCCACATATCTCTAAGTATGTGAAACCTCTCCCACATATCTCTAAGTATGTGAAACCTCTCCCACATACCTCTAAGTATGTGAAACCTCTCCCACATATCTCTAATTATGTGAAACCTCTCCCACATATCTCTAATTATGTGAAACCTCTCCCACATATCTCTAAGTATGTGAAATCTCTCCCACATATCTCTTTGTATGAGAAATCTCTCCAAGAATGTCAAATCTCTCCCAAATCTCTCAAAGTATGTGAAATCTCTCCCACATATCTCTTTGTATGAGAAATCTCTCCAAGAATGTCAAATCTCTCCCAAATCTCTCTAAGTATGTGAAATCTCTCCCACATATCTCTTTGTATGAGAAATCTCTCCAAGAATGTCAAATCTCTCCCAAATCTCTCAAAGTATGTGAAATCTCTCCCACATATCTCTTTGTATGAGAAATCTCTCCAAGAATGTCAAATCTCTCCCAAATCTCTCTAAGTATGTGAAATCTCTCCCACATATCTCTTTGTATGAGAAATCTCTCCAAGAATGTCAAATCTCTCCCAAATCTCTCAAAGTATGTGAAATCTCTCCCACATATCTCTTTGTATGAGAAATCTCTCCAAGAATGTCAAATCTCTCCCAAATCTCTCTAAGTATGTGAAATCTCTCCTACATATCTCTTTGTATGAGAAATCTCTCCAAGAATGTCAAATCTCTCCCAAATCTCTCTAAGTATGTGAAATCTCTCCCACATATCTCTTTGTATGAGAAATCTCTCCAAGAATGTCAAATCTCTCCCAAATCTCTCAAAGTATGTGAAATCTCTCCCACATATCTCTTTGTATGAGAAATCTCTCCAAGAATGTCAAATCTCTCCCAAATCTCTCTAAGTATGTGAAATCTCTCCCACATATCTCTTTGTATGTGAAATCTCTCCAAGAATGTCAAATCTCTCCCAAATCTCTCTAAGAATGTGAAATCTCTTCCATGTATCTCTTTGTATGTGAAATCTCCCCAAGTATGTCAAATCTCTCCCAAATCTCTCTGAGTATGTGGAATCTCTCTCAAATCTCTCTCGAATTCTCTCCCAACTTTCTATAATCACTCGGGGCATCCCGACCCTCGAATTTGGCGAAATCAGCCCAAAAACGGAAGTCTACGCGAAAAACGGACTTAAGGAAACGAACCCTCCGAACCGAAAGTACTATTCATGAACCGAACCGAAAGCACTATTCATGAGGGTCCGAACCGAAAGTACTGTTCATGAGCTGAACCGAAGTTACTGTTCATCCGAACCGAACCCAGCACTGAAGGAAGGTCCGAACCGAACCAGCATAGAAGGAAAAATCCGAACCGAAAGTACTGTTCATTACTGTTCACAACAGTACCTTCGGTTCTAGCCAGACCTCGGACCGAACCCCACCTGCACTTCTCGCCTTCGCTTCGGACAGCTACTCCTCGGACCGAGCTTCGCTTTCGCCTCCCGCCTTCTGACTCAGCCTATCGCGTCCGAACCAGGCACCATCCGACCGAACTTCGGCCCAGAGAACCGAGCCTCGGCCGAGATCCGAAGGGTCTCGCTGGGCAACTCGGATTTCGCCCATTTTTGTATATTTTTGCGTTTTAAACCCATTTTTAATTATTTTAACATAGGATTTTCACCCAAAACTTTATTTTTAATTATAAGACCCCTAAATTAATGATTTAATCACATTTTAAGGGTAAAATCTTATCCAAATAAGAGTAGGTAAAGTACAAAGGTAGAGTGTTGACTTTACCTTATTTTATGACACAAGCAACCCCATACCCACTCCATGATTAACCCACACTCCTCCCCACCATACCTTGTCACTTCCTTGTACTTTTTACCTTCCTCACAAGCCATCTCCAAGTTTTGAGAGCTGGATATCCATCCTCTCTCCTCATTTTCTCTCATTTGTTCTCATTTCACAAGAAGAGCAAACTCCTTTCTCTCTCACTTTCTCTCTCTAGAAATCCGAGATTCAAGGGCTGATCTTGAGAGTTTCCTCCACCTTTGGTAAGCATAATCCATTTCCTTTAAGATTATCTCGATTAATTCCACTCAAATCATGAGTATCTTACACAAACTCCATTAAATTTGTGTTAGAGCTTCGAATCTTCAAGCGATTCTTCTAGTGTTCTTGGGTTGAACACTTCTCTTCTTCAACACTTATCTACTGAAATCACACAAGGTGAGTTCATACCCCTACATTTTCATGTTTTCTTAAGTTTTTAGGGGGGGAATACAAGTTAAAACACCAACAACATAACTAAAATTTTCTAACAGCTTTCATCAGAAAAGATGGACTCCATTCACGGACTGTTTTGGACACCTTAAACATTTTAGTTTTTAAAACTGTTTTAGGTGCATGTAGTTCCACTTCTTAGCTTTAAAATTTCTACTTGCACATCTCCATACGATTTTTCTACAATTTATGGTGATTTTTACAAAACTGCCTATCATTTCAAACACCAATCCGGACCAGTCTGTGATTATGGACTTTTTCACCTAAGTTGCAGGTCATTAAAAATCATGATAAAAATTATGAGTAAACTAGACACATTTTGGGAACTCCCAGAATTTACGGATTTAGTTTTCGACTTCGTATGATTTTTCTATGAATTTTCAAAAACAGTGTAGGAAGGTTGAAAATTTGTTAACAGCTTGTAATTTTCACAACACTTTGTATTATGTTGAGCAAAGTGTATAATGTGAAGTTCTAAGTATTGAATGTGATATGCTGTAAATTTTATCATCATAAACTGAAAATAAGTCATTAATGATAAGATTATTCATTCATTTAGAACACGTATATATATATATATATATATATATATATATATATATATATATATATATATATATAAACTATAATAAGCATAGTTTAATGGATTTTATAATCCTAACGCTTTTTCATAAAAGAGTTCTTATATATTACAAACGTTTTGGATAAAACTATAATAGGTATAGTTTTAAATACATCACATAACACACACGTACGAAAAGGGTACATTCATACAGAAAGGTTTTACACTCCCGCATACAACTTGTAAACTTGTTAACCTAGATTGTGAGACATTCTCTTTCCGTACGTCCGAGTGCGGAATATAAAATCCTGTACGTTATAATCAGAGTCTCCCGGAGGGAGAACGTGATAGTTATATATAGATCTATATTGGGTTTGACACCCCACACCTTGCTGCTAGCTACAGTTGGACCTGCAGGTCTACGGGTGATAATTGTCATTTTCGACGCCTGAGAAACGTCATGGCAGGTTCATTAGTCTTAAGTATGATTATAGCGGCTCACATAAGGATATAACAATACATAAAGTTTACGGGATTTTTATAAAACTTTAATGGGTTTTATGTCGATTTTTAAAATCACTTTTATCTCAATAAGTACCGATATTACTGTCTACATTCGGTTTTTGGTATTTATGACTACACACCATTTGAAACCACATTTATAACTTTAAGTATAGACGATACTTGTTATTTTCTCGGTCCCGAGACCTAGGACTACATATACATTAAGTATTAACAAACATAAGAAATTGCGGAAACATCATTCAATTCAAGTGCGTTTATGTCAGTTTAAGCACATTTTATTTTCCTTTAATAAGAAAGGTTAATTATACATTTTGGTCATCGGTTATGAGACTACATTACTATACTTGATAAAGAAAATATCGGATTTTCTGAATACATATCATATCATTTTTACCAGGAAAACGGTCTATTTCTCCAATAAAATCTCTTATGAACTCACCAACCTTTGTGTTGACACTTTTCAAAACTACTTGTATTCTCAGGAATTCAGTGAAAACAGGAAACCAACAACGTTTTGAGGATGGGACGATAAATCGTCAAACAGTTCATTTTGTTTCATAATGTAATTGATTCGAATCATGTAAACATATACTTTGGTGTAACTTTTTTCAGTTATATTTATGATGGTTATATTTACTTTGAGCACTATTATACTCGTTGTGATGATACTCTACATGAAGTCCCCACCCTCGAACGTTTCCGCCATCCTTGGTTTGGGGGTGTGACAACTGAGTTATGAAATACGTGGAAAATTCCCAATGAATTTTAATACGTGCCAATTTCTTTAATATAATTTAGTGTATAGGGTTCTGGAAAATTTGACCTTATAATAGGTCTACATCTCATTAATGTAAGGAAAAGTTTTTCACAGTGCCACGATTCCCTTGAATAGTGTAGTCTCCGGATTTTGAAGGATTCGAATGTCTCTATACATATATAGGGGTAGTCGTTAGACGCATGCTAGTAGTCCAAGTCTATACCGATACGTCAGTTGTGTACACCCTACTTGTGGCGGGTGATGCTTTGTGGGTCATAGAGTAAAGACATGAAAGTCCGCATTGCCCTAACCTCCACCCTGACTTCTGTTCTTCGATGTTCTGCTTTCATCACACATTTTCTCTAATGCTTGTTTGACATTCCCTTTACTCTGCGATTCTTGGCTCAAGTTGTGGTCACTTTTATTTGCAGCTCTTGATGTGGTTCCTGGCCTGTCATGTCCTCTATCCAAGTGACAAAGGCGTATTACGGTGATCTCGGTGTAGCGCTAACCTTTCTGATTTGGTTGTCTGATGCTCGTGTTTGTATCCTGTGACAACCCGAAATTTTCTGTTGGTCAAACCCTAAAAGTCAATCAACTCAATTTATATGTCAGTTTAACTGCTATTCATTTTTAGCAAATTTAAAGTTCGTTTGATTATATTATTAATTTTTCTTTAAACGAACGGGTGAAAGGAAGTGTCGTCTCGGGTCTTGAAATTTCAAAGCCGCAAATACCTCGTGTCTTAGAAGTTCACGGCCAAACTTTTATGTTTGGGCCGTAAACTCCCCCAAAAACCGTGAACTCATGCTTTATGCATGAGTTTACTCCCCAAACTTGTCACTTTTTACTTTTACTCTCAAGAACACTATCAAAACTCTCTCAAGTATCATCCAATATTTTATTCAAGATCTTCAATCTAGTAAGTGTTTCTAGCCATTTCAAGTTGGTATAACACTTAATCTAGTGATTGTACATCTTTTCATCCATCCATTTTTGTGTTTTGATTAGATTTCCAAAACACCAAGAACACACACTAAGTGTTCTTGGACTTTTAGCTCATTTCAAGCTTCCACATAGTAAGTACTTTTATCCTAGAGTCTTATAAAGCTTACTATACATGTTTGCATCAAGAAAATGTCCCAAGAACACAAAGAGTAAGGTGTTCATGGTCCAAGATTGTTCTTGGGCCATAAACACCAAGTAAGGGCACCAAAGTGTGCCTAAGCCTTTCTCTAGCCTTAGATTGATGTCTAAATCCTTCCTTGATGTGTTAAAGCCATGAAAAGCACCAAAACCCATCATTTATATGTGTTTACAGTTTGGGGATCTCCCAAAACCGTAAACACCCTAAAGTGGGTATAAATGGACCATATTCCTTCCTTATGCCTAGAATCTAACCTAGACATTTACCTTGATGAGCTACGGAGTTGAAAACATGAAAATACCACTTTCCATATGGTTTTACGGTAGTAAACCCAAAAGGAAATGGCCTTGTGGCCGTAAATTCCTCAAAGGAGTGTAATAATGCCCTAATCTCTTCCAAAGGCCTAATCATCAAGTAGAAATGCTTCAGAGGACTTGTAAAACCTCAAAACAACTTATGGTCATAAAGTGTGGAGTTTACTACCGTAAACCCTTGAGTTTACCACCTTAAACTCCTTGTGTCATGGTCAGGAAAACCGTAAACTCCAAAGGAGTTTACCCTTGAACCCCAAACACACTAGCCATACTCTACAACACTTGGATGCAACCCTTGTGATCTTTAACACTTGAAACTAAGTGTTTTCATGTTCTAGAGTGTCCTAACTTAATTCATTAGTTATAAATTGACTAATTAGTTATATATATGTTTATTATATGATAACTAGGCTCGGGTGTGTGCACAAGTCTTCACTTGTCACCTAGCACCGTATCCGACACTTCAATCCAATCCCCTCACTGCAAGTGAGTTCATACCCCTTTAACTAACCTTTGAAATGCTGTTAAATGTTTTAAATGCTTTATGGGGGGAATACAAGTTGAACCATGTTTGTTATAAGACATAAAGATTTATATCTCAACTTAGTACATTCAGTCATTCATCAAATTTACTAATAAACTATAATAGGTGTAGTTTAGGGTTATACTACTTACTACTTTCAGTTCCACGAATCATACAAGAAGTCAGTTCATTCATGAGTCAGTACTTATTACTATGAGAACATACACATTATACTAGAATGAGAACATATACAACTATAACTAGAAGGAGAACATATACAACGATACTAGAATGAGTAACAATACATTACATATACATGAATACAATACATCAGGAAAGTCACAGACTTCGGGGACGTTCTCGAGGTCTCTAACTTCCTTTTTCTCACGGATCACATGGGCTAGGAATGCATGGCACTCCTTTCATGGAAAACTCTTGATTTTTAATGCATGAATTGATATGAAGGTTGGAACCGAATTTATCGCAGTAGATCATGAGGGTCTGATAAAAGAGGAGATTGGGACGGATGGATTTTTCAATGCGAGGGTATCAGCACGATTGGGACTCAACCAGTCCATGCCACAGATAACATCAAAACTATTTATGGAAACTGGCATAAGATCAATGGATGAAGGATGGTTGTTCAGAGTAAGGGTACAACCTATGGATGTATCAATAAAGTTTTCTTTCCCACTGTTATTCGTCTCGATGGTGAATGTTTCATTTACTAGCAGAGGGCTAAGATTAAGAAGATGTCTGAATGAATAGTTAATATATTTTTCTTTTAGCCCTAGAATCGAAAATGATTGCAGGCGTAAGAGTTGTTGAGGAGGAATATACCTGGGGCGACGGTGGGATCAACGGCTGTCTCCTCTCATCCTATTGCTAGAAGTCTTCCGGTGTTGCCAGTCGTTGTTGCCTTGGGGCAGTTTCGCTTAAAATGCCCGACTTCTCCGCAACCATAGCAGGCCTGACTAATGCCCGCTCCGGAAGCTTGACTGGTTGATTGAGTTGGTGTCTTACAGTTTTTCGCAGTATGACCCTTTTTGCCACAACTATTGCAAAAGACCTCTAGACATGGGTTGGAAGTGAGGTGATGATAGTTGCACTTGTCATAACTAGGGAGGGTTCCAGCATACCTACTGGTAGGTTTTCGAGCTGAGGATCCAACAACAGAAACAGCTGCAGGGGTAGTAGCGGCGTGAACTGCCAGTGTTTGCTACCTCTTCGAAGACTCATGCGATGTCTGACTTTTCTTTTCCCCAATTCTTCTTTTCTCGCCACTCCTCTATGTCGGCTCAAGAGTGGTAGTTGTTTCCTCAAGGTCATCACTATGGTCGATTAAGGTTCGTGCTAAGCATTTGGCGCTATCGTATGTATCCGGCCTCACAGCTAAAACGTTTCCTTTTGTTGGCTGGGTCAGCCCCCAGATGAATCTCTCTATCTTCTTACTTTCCGGGGTAACCATTCCCGGGCAGAGTAGCGCCAAGTCATTGAACCTGGAAGTGTAAGTGACAATATCGGAACCCTTCATCTTCAGGTTCCAGAGTTCGTGCTCTAATTTCTGCATTTCGCCCCGAGGACGGTACTTAGCCAACAGAAGTTCCTTCATGGCTTCCCAACCCATGGTGTTGGCTACAGGTAAAGTTAGGGATTTGACTCGGCCGTTCCACCAAGTCAGAGCTTTGTCGATGAAGATGCAGGCGGTGAACTTCACCTTATCAGATTCTGAACAGGCACAAATTTCAAAGATAGATTCGATCTTCTCGAACCATCGGGTGGGGGAAATGACACCTCCAGTGCCATCAAAGGACGTTGGTTTTGCGTTCATGAAATCTTTATAGGAACCCTCTTTTCGGTGTCCCTGAGTGCCTTCTTGGTTTTGGGGTTGGGGACCACCTTCTGAACCACCGGGGTTCCTTTGAGACATGACAGTTGCCACCGCGGCAGTAACAGCTGCCTGGAATACTACAGGATCAAATTAGGGAGGAGGTGGTGGCGAAGGAGGATTGTTGTTGTTCTTTGAGCTGGGTCTCTTTCTTGGAGGCATCTTGATCTAAAAAGATCAGGAAAGAGAGGATCATAAGTCCTCTGAATTGAATCAAGAGATATGGAACAGGGGATATCTCATTAAGACAGATATACAATATTCTATTAAGCGATAAAGCAGGAAAGAGTTATCAAAGCAGATAAACTATCACTAAAGTAGTGATTGAGGAACAACACTAAAATGAGAATTTCTATAACGGATTTGGCCTGAGAAATACTCCCATAGTATTTCATGATTCGCTGCAGCGACGACTCGTAGTTTGGGTATTTGGGTAAGTTTTAGGCATGCTGCATACCACAGTCACTCCCAAGCACATGTTGGCCGTGTCTCGAATGAATATAGTTGGCCAGGCTATATTGATCCTAGACACGACTACATAACTGCCCAGGTTTAACCGCATCGTACAACACCCATTTACTTACGTTTTGTTCTACTTGTAGTTACGGATTTCGACGGTTAGGTATACTTCTATACTTTTGAAAATACTTATATTTTAAGGTATACTTTTAGTTCAGAGCAGTTAGGCCCCTTAATGTTTATAGTCTTATACCATGTAAGGTTTGGTATACTAGTTCACTATAAACAAGGGCTCTGATACCAATCTGTCACACCCCGAAAACCGAAGGCGGAAACATTTCCGGGGCGGACTCCACGTTGAGTATCAAATCCAATGCACATAGTAAGCATAGTAAACACAAAACTTTACATTACATAGATTCATTTACATTGTCTGAAAACAAGAGTTACGTGAGTTATACATATACATATCATATAAACAAAAGTAAAGTCGTGTCTTCTACGTACTCCGTCTTCACCAAAATGATCATTGTGTACCTGTCTAATATGGACCTGAGAATACAAGCAGTTTGAAAATCAGCATAAAGCTGGTGAGTTCATAAGCGGTTTGTTTTCTGAAAATGAACATGTTTCCTTCTGGTTTTCTGAAAAAGTTATGAACCCAAGAAAATCCCATATTTTCTTAAAAGTAATGTTTACCAATCCTAAATGTGATGTAAAAGATGTTTACTGAAAACCTGGTTGCCCTTGTGAGTTGTAAAGTTTAGTTATCTGGTTTATTACACAAATTTGTTTATGTACAAATGTTTCCCCAGGAAAATCCTAGATTTTCCTAAAAGTTGGTTACCAATCCGAATGTAATGTAAAAGATGTACACTGAAAACCTAATTATCCTTGTGAAGTGTATGTTAGTTTTAACACGTATATAAAACTAATAAATAAGTATAAAACTTTCATAATCTTGATTGCGAGTCCTTAACCATACTTCAGACTAGATATGACTTGGATCGGGGCCAGTATCTTTTTATGACTTTTGTCACCCTTGAACCTTTCGATTCGGCTGTAGCTAGCAGCCAGGTGCAGGATAGTCAGTCCCGTATAGATCTATACACTCAAGTCACGTTCTCCCTTCCAGAGATTCTGGTTATAGGGATAGTCCTCCACTCTCGTATCAAGGGGAAGTGTTACAAAGGACGTGTCTCCAATCTTAAGATTACTCTTTACTCTCGTATCTAGGGGGAGTAGTAACTAAGGCTGACTAAGTTCTAATGATACCTGTCCTTCACACTCGTATCTAGGGGGTGTTTTATTAAGAACAACACAAAAGTTCTATGGTTTCTAACAGTAAAAGTGTGAACAATCAATTGTGTAGTAAAAAGTATAGCACTATATAATAAGAATTGAAATTAGTTTGAAAAACAACTCTCAAGCCAAACAGTTTGTTAATATGTTTTCAATTCTTAAAAGTGTACGGATTATAAAACCATTCAAATGAAATAATGGATTTAAGTACAAGATATTGTTGTACTTTTGCTTGTATTCCCCCCTGAAAACATTGAAAAACATTGAAAAAGGGTAGGGGTATGAACTCACTGAACGAGGAATGTGTCGACTAGGATGCTAAACGTCGGATCGAGGCTTGAAAACGTGCGAGGTTCCTATGTAATATTAAATGATACACAAATGTATCTAATTAGATTGTAATTCACTAATTATATACGATTATACACTCCAAGACGCAAAAACACTTCAAATCAAGTGTTTGGAGTGACCCGGGTGACATCTAAGGACGCATATGGCTCGGATATGGAGTTTACTCTTCAAGAGTTTAAGAGTAAACTCCCAAGAGAGTTCACGTCCCTAAAGACCCACTCCCCATGACTTTGCGGCCGTAAACTCATGGTGGGGTGTTTAGGATGCTAAATGGCCTTGAATCAATTCAGGGGTAATTCTAGGTTTGGTTTTAAGGCATTGGAAAGGGATAAAACCACCATATGGACCACTTAAAGGAGTTTACGATAGTAAGGCATTGGGGCTTGAATTGAGTGATTTTGGATCAAAGACTTGGATTTGAGGAGAGAGGTTAGAGAGAGAGTAGTGAGAGAGTGTAAAACTTCACATTGAAGTCTTTTGAGCTTTAAATATGTTCTAAGTTTTGGACACGGTGGAATTCTACCCGATACCGACATTAAACGGGGCTTTTGGTCGCACCCGATTAAGTTGTCGTAACCCGGCGGGAATCGAATCTAAAAATTTTCAATTTAATAATTTGGGCCAATTTCATGAGTTCCTAAGGGGTTTGGACACTCATGAGTTTTTAATAATCATATAAATTTAAATAACTTAGCCCAAAAACGAAATCGGAACGGATCGCTAAAGACGGGTTTTACGGACGAAATGGGTTACGGCGATGGACAAACTTCGGGTTGTCACATAAGTATGAAAGAGTTTAAGTAAAAGTATTTAATAAGTAAAAGAGTTTCTAAAACAATTTGAAGTAAAGCAGTTTGGTAACACTGTTTGAAAAGTAATAATCCAATAGTTTGGTAGTTATTAATCACATGTGATTGATATAATAACTAGAATTGTGCAACTAGTATTCCCCTCCATAAAAGCATTTAAAAACATTTAAAAGGTTAATTAAGGGGTATGAACTCACCTGTAGTGAGTGGTATGGATGAACTTTAGAAATAGGATTGCTAAGTGTCAAGTGATGACTTGTACACACACAATGATCCTAGTTAACATATAAATACACATATATGTATCCAATTAGTCTTTAAACAACTAATTTACAAAGTTAAGACATCCTAAGAGAAGTTAAACACCTTATAAGTGTTATAAGTCCCAAGGATTGCATCTAAGTGTTGTAGGACAAAGCTATTGGGTTTAGGGTTCAAAAGAACCCCTTTCTTGAGTTTACGGTTTTGTGACCTTAACTCATTGAGTTTACGGTCGTAAAACCTTGATTTTACGGCCGTAAGCTCATACTCCTTTGACCATTTGTTGATTTGAAGGTTTACAAGTCCTTAGAAGCATTTCCCTCCTTTGAGGAGTTTACGGCCCTAAGACCACTTCCTTTTGGGTTTACGGTCGTAAAGCCCTATGGAATATGGTATTTTGGTGTTTTCAAGTCCTTAACATATCAATGAAGGGATCCATGATAGTTACTAAGGCATAGGAAGGGACTAGGGTTACTTTGGCCCCTAAAGAAGGGTTTACGGTCCAAGGTGTTCTTGGACCGTAAACACCTTTGATCTTGGTGTTTCCTTGTGTTTTCTTGATGTAAAGAAGTATCACAAGCTCTATGATACTCTAGGATAGAAGTACTTACAATATAGAAGCTTGAAATGAGCTAAAAGTCCAAGAACACTAGTGTGTGTTCTAGGTGTTCTTGGTGAAACTTGAAGAATCAACCTTTTTGAACAATTTCACGGATGGAAGTGTGTTAAAACACTAGATTAGGTGATATACTAACTTGAAATAGCTAGAAACACTTACTAGATTGGAGATCTTGAAGAAAACTTGGATGATACTTGAGAGAGTTTGAGATTTGTTCTTGAGAAGGTTGGAAAATGGTATAAATGACTAAGTGTCACTTATATACCCCCTTCCTTGTGGTTTACGGCCGTAAACACCATTGTTTAGGCCGTAAACTCCAATATTTTGATGTGTCGGGACTTTATTGTTGCACAATAAACCTTAGTGCACCCTCTCTCCTGATATCTCCTAAAGTGTTAATCCTAAATTACTCAAACTTATTCTAAAAAGTCTGAAAATTAACAGTAACTGTTCTGACTTCTATTGACTTGATATGTTGTACAGAATAGAAATTTCGGGTTGTCACATCATCCCCTCCTTAGAAGGAATTTCGTCCCGAAATTAGAGTTTAAGCAAATAAGTAGTTACAAATAACTAAGTAAAAAGACGAGGGTATTTCAGTTTCATCTGATCCTCTCGCTCCCAAGTGAATTCCGGTCCTCGCTTGGCGTTCCAGTGAACCTTCACTATCGGGATACGGATTTGTTTCGTTTGCTTGACCTCCCGGTCCATGATCTCTACTGGTTCTTCCACGAAGTTGAGGCTCTCATTTATCGCGATCTCGCCGAGTGGGATAACAACAGTCTCGTCGGACAAACACTTTTTCAAGTTCGATACGTGGAAGGTAGAATGTACGTTACTGAGTTCGCGCGGTAAGTTAAGTTTGTAAGCTACAGGACCGATTCTTGCGAGAATCTCGAAAGGTCCGATGTACCTTGGATTTAGCTTTCCACGCTTTCCGAAGCGTATCAAGCCCTTCCAGGGTGAGACCTTCAATAGAACATGATCAACCACATGAAATTCCAACGGTTTCCTACGTTTATCAGCGTAGCTTTTCTGTCGGTCTCTGGAGGCTTTCAATCTTTCACGGATCTGAACGATCTTCTCTGTCATTTCCCGTATGATCTCCGGACCTGTGAGAGAGCTGTCAGGAATTCATCCTTTAGCTAACTGGGTATCACCCACCTCAGCCCAGCACAGAGGGGATTTGCACTTTCGGTCATAGAGGGCCTCGAATGGAGTAGCCTTTATGTTCGTGTGATAACTGTTGTTGTAGGAAAATTTGAAAAGGGGTAAATGAGTATCCCATGCTTTCCCAAAGTCGATCACACAGGCTCGCAACATATCTTCCAAGGTTTGGATAGTTCTCTCACTTTGCCCGTCGGTCTGTCGATGGTAGGCTGTACTCATGTCCAGCCTAGTTCCTAAGGAACTTTGTAACGACTGCCAGAACCTCAAAGTGAATCTACTATCTCTGTCCGAGATAATAGAAAAGGGAACGCCATGCAGTCGTACAATCTCTCTAATGTAAGTTCTTGTAAGTTTCTCCATCTTGTCTGTTTCCTTGATAGGCAGGAACTGTGCAGACTTGGTCAACCTGTCGACGATGACCCATATGGTATCAAGTCCACCCATTGTCTTGGGCAACTTGGTTATGAAATCCATAGTGATCCGCTCCTACTTCCATTCCGGTATCTCGGGCTATTGTAATAGACCGGAGGGTTTTTGGTATTCGACCTTGACCATTGCACAAGTAAGGCATTTACTCACAAAGGTAGCAATCTCTGCTTTCATGTTAGGCCACCAGTATAACTTTTTAAGATCCAGATACATCTTATCTGAACCCGGGTGCACGGAATAACGAGTGTTATGCGCCTCGTTCATGACCAAGTCCCTGAAACCACCGAGTTTTGGGGTCCAGATCCGGTCCATGAAATAATAAGCTCCGCCACCCTTAACCTCCAAGTTCTTATCCATTCCTCTCAGGGAATGAAAAGGGGTAAATGAGTATCCCCGCCACATGTTCAGGCTTCAAAGCGTCGAGCTGAGCCGCCTTAATTTGTGTGGACAAGTGTGAATGGATAGTCATAGTCAATGATTTGACTTTACAACCAAAATATTCCTTCTGACTTAGGGCGTCAGCTACTAAATTGGCTTTACCCGGGTGATAACGAATTTCACATTCGCAATCACTGAGTAATTCGACCCACTGTCGTTGTCTCATGTTGAGCTCCTTCTGGTCGAATATGTGTTGTAAGCTTCTGTGGTCTGTAAAGATAGTGCTTTTCGTACTGTACAGGTAATGTCTCCAGATCTTCAGAGCAAACACAACTACTCCCAGTTCAAGATCGTGGGTCGTGCAATTGACCTCATGTGTCTTCAGCTGTCTCGAGGCATAGGCGATTACCTTACCTCACTGCATTAGAACACATCCGAGCCCTTGATTCGACGCATCGCAATAGACAACGAAGTCTTCTATTCTTTCAGGGAGGGATAGTATTGGTGCGGTGCACAAGGCTTGTTTGAGCGTTTAAAACGCTCTTTCCTGCTTCTCTTCCCAGTCAAAGGCCACGCCCTTCTAGGTCAATGTTGTAAGAGGTTTCGCAATGCGGGAAAAGCTCTGAATGAACCTGCGATAGTAGCTAGCGAGGCCTAGAAATTGATGAACTTTTGTAGGCGTCTTCGGTGCTGACCAGTTCTCAATGGCCTTGATTTTGGAAGGGTCCACGTGTATTCCCTCTTTGCTAACCACGTGTCCTAAGAATTCGACTCGTCGGATCCAAAATTCGCATTTCGAGAACTTTGCGTAGAGCTTCTCCGAACGTAATGTTTCTAAGACCTGTCGCAGATGTTGACTATGCTCCTCCTTACTACGAGAGTAGATAAGTATGTCATCGATGAAGACGATGACGAACTGATCCAAGTAAGGACGACACACAAACTTTTTCGCTTTCTCTCTCTACTTTCTCTCTCTTCCCCTGATTCTCTCTAGCGGTGGTGCGATCTAGTTTTCGGTTCATCGGTGCTGCTTTTCCGACGAAATTATTTATTCGGTGAAGCAATTTCTCTCCTGTTTCCGTTGTCCTAATGGGTGCATCGTCTAAAGCGGATCGAGTGAAGGAAGTGAAAGTGAAACCGCCTGATAAAAGTGCTGTTGTTCGATATGTTAGGACTGAAGTAGATGTGAAAGAGTTAGTTCCGCCTGGGGTCATTGATCAATCTTTAGCTACGATTTATAAAGCTCGTCGTAAACCAAGTGTGTCTGGAGCTGTTGCTTCAAGGATTGGTAAAGCTGAATGGAAAATGGAAGGGAAAGCTTTCAGAGTTAAGAACAGAGCTAGAAAGCTGGTGGATGGGATTTCTCCGATAGATGCTGAGGAATACTACGATGAAGAAGCAACAGAGGAAGAAACGGAAGATGATTTGGATTCTGTAACAATGTGGGAGGCAGATTCTAATATCTCATTAATTGGAAATGATAGTTCTATGAAGGGATTGAAGGACGGAGGTCTTGGTGAGATGAAGACAATTGGATCTCATATGGACAATATTCCTCCAGGTAACACGGCTAATCTGATGAAAAATTGGGATGGTTCTAAAGTAAATGATTATTTATTGAGTTCTATTTCGGAATTGAAGAATGTCACTAATGAAATGTTGAGGGTTAATTCTAACATTGTTGTGAGTGAAGATTCTATTCCGATTAGCTCTGTGCTGACTGATAAAAATGTTGGGAAGTCTAGCTCTGACGTTGATAAGAAGGTTATCAATAATGAAGAGTTGATTCCAGGAGTTGGTTTTCAGTTTCTTAGTAAATTGAAAGAGGATATGTATGTGGGGAAGGAAGTTGATAATGGGTTGAATCAGAATATGGATATGGATATCTCAAAATTGGAAAAGCAAGATGATAAGGAGGAAGGTGATACTGAAGAAGATAGTTCTGCTGAAGAGGAAGGGAAAGTTGATTCTAGTGAGGAGGAGTCCAGTGAAGATGAGGAAATAATGATGGAAGAGGAGGCTAATGCTAAAAGTAGTAAAGTAGCTAGTGGGAAGTTGATGTCTGGTACTGTTATTAATAGTATTAATTATCTTCCTTCTATTTTGGGAGCTGCTAATAATAGCAAAAAGGCGGAAAGAGATATGCAGGAGAAATTAGAGAACTCTTATGCTGGTGTTTTAAAAGGTAATAGGCATAAGGGTAAGATTGATGTCAGATATATGCCTGGGGAATTAGGTAAAGAAGATGGTCCTGTTATTATCCCAATCGAGAATTTAAAGAATGCTTGTATTCCTTATATGAATACCTTATATGGGTATATGATTGATAAGAAATTGGTGTTCCCAGTGATTCAGAAAGAAGTTAAAAGGCTGTGGAAGAATATGGGTCTTGAAGAGGTGTTTATGTACAATAAAGGATTTTTCTTTTTTAAATTTAGTGATGAACAGGGGATGTTATCAATTTTGGAGGGAAGTCCATGGCTGATGTTCAATAATATGCCTTTATTCCTTCAAAGATGGAGACCAGGTTTGACTTTAACTAAGAATAGTCATGATAAGATACCTGTTTGGGTTAAAATTTGTGATTTACCTTTGGAGGTTTGGAGTGGAGATAATCTGTGTATTATTGCAAGTAAATTGGGAATTCCTCTCGCTTTTGATTCATTTACTGAAGAGATGTGTTTGGAACATAAGGGAAGGAATGCTTATGCTAGAATCCTAATCGAAATGTCAGCTGAAAAAGAATGGAAGAGGATGATAAAGGAGATAAAATTGGTGTCCATTCTGATAATCAGTTTTGTTCTCAATTGGCAATGGAAGACAGCATATTGAATCATGATTTGATTCATTCTATGGGCATTAGAAAAGAAGACTTAGAGATGGTTAATACTGAAAAATAGATGGATAACAAAAGGAAAGATGATAGCAGCAGCACTAGTGGTTCTTCTCAGGCATTTGAGATGGTAAATGCCAATAATAATATTGTTATCCAATAATGTCGATTGGTGTTTGGAATATCAGGGGGTTAAATAAAGTTGTTAAGCAAAAGGAGGTTATTGATGTTATTAGGGATAATAATCTAGGAATATGTGCTGTGGTTGAATCCCATGTCAAAATTCTAAACTTAAAGAATGTTTGTAGCAAAACTTTTGGTAATTGGGATTGGATTTCTAATAGCAGATCTTGTGAAGTTGGTACTAGAATAATTGTTGGATGGGATCCAAAATTATTTGATATTATGGTTATTTCTCAATCTAAACAAGTGATTCATTGCTATGTTAAATTCATTGGTTCAGATTATAGCATGTTTCTTTCATTTATCTATGCTGCTTCCAGATATATTGAAAGAAGGGCTTTATGGGAAGATTTGAAAAAATTTAGCCTAACAGTGAAAAAGGAAGCTTGGTGTATTTTGGGTGATTTCAGTGTTGCTTTAAAAGAATCTGATTATTCAGAAGGATGTTCTAAAATTCTAAAGGGAGTTGATGAATTTTCTGAATGTATCAATTTTATTGAAGTTGAAGATTTGAATAGCACTGGATTTCAATTCACTTGGAATAAATCCCCAGTCGGTAATAAAGGAATTTTGAAGAAGTTGGATAGGATTATGGCTAATATGAAATTCATGTCTGATCATCCTTTAGCTCATTCAGCTTTCAAACCGTACAGAATCTCTGATCATTGTCCAGCTGTTTTAATCATTCCGAATTGTAAAATGAGATGGAAATCTTCTTTCAGATTTGCCAATTTTATTGCGGATAAAGATGAATTTTTGCCTATGGTTAAGGATATTTGGTCTACAAATATTGATGGTTTTTTTATGTTCAAACTTACCCAAAAGTTGAAAGTGATGAAAAAGTATTGTAGGCAGTTGTGTAACAAGTTTAGAGGATCGGGAATGAAAATTAAAGAGTTAAGGAAGGAGTTGGGGAATATTCAGATGAAAATTGATCAGGAGCCTTTTAATGCTACATATAGGGAGGAGAATGCTAATATTCTTTTTGAATATAATGTTGCTTGTAATGATGAAGAAAAGCTGCTCTCTTAAAGATCTAAGATCAAATGGTTATCTGATGGGGATAATAATACAAAGTTCTTTCATAGTTCTTTGAAAAGCAGGAATAACAGAAATCGAATTTTGATGGTTCTTGATGAGGATGGAAGATAGATTAGGGGGAATGCTATGAAGGAGAAATTTGTTAATCATTTTAAGAATTTCTTGGGTTGTGAAGATGTCACTGATTTGTCTAGACTTAATGATGATTTTTTTCATAATAAGTTGGATAAAAAAGTGGCAATGAATATGATAAGGGTCGTTACAGATGAAGAAATTAAAGTGGCTATGTTTGATATTGCTGACAACCATGCCCCTGGACCTGATGGATTTTCCTCTAAATTCTTTAAGAGTGCTTGGAGTATTGTAGGGCCAGAAATATGCAAAGCTGTGAGGGAATTTTTCTGGACAGGCAAATTATTGAAGGGTATTAATGCCACTAGGATTGTTTTGATTCCTAAAGTGGAAAATCCGAGGAAAGTCACTGAATTTCGGCCTATTGCTTGTTGCAACACTTTTTATAAGTGTATCAGCAAGATAATAGTTAACAGAATAAGGAACAGTTTAGGTGATGTAATTAGCCAAAAGCAATAGGCTTTTATCCAAGGGAGAACTATTCTTGATAATATCCTTCTTGCTCAAGAGTTGATGGTAGGATACAAAAATAAGAGAGGAATGCCTAAATGTACCTTAAAGATCGATATCCAAAAGGCTTACGACATTGTGGACTAGAAATTTCTTAATAGGATTCTGTTGGGATTTGGGTTTCATCCTATCATAATTAAATGGATAATGGCTTGTACTTCTTCTCCTAGGTTTATGCTGAATTTTAATGGTGAAGACCATGGATTCTTTGAAGGAAAACGGGGGCTGAGGCAGGGAGATCCTTTATCTCCCTACTTGTTCACTTTGGTTATGGAGGTTTTCAATCTAATCCTTTTGAAGAAAATTGAAGAAAGCCATAGATTCAAATATCACTGTAAGTGTGAAGCCCAGAAAATCACTCATTTATGTTTTGTAGATGATTTATTAGTGTTTTCTTATGGTAATGGTAATTCTGCTAGAGTTATAAAAGATGCTCTTGATGATTTTAAATCTGTTTCGGGGCTGAAAGCGAGTATGGAGAAGAGCCAGATTTATTTTAGTTGCGTGAAGCCAAACATGAGAAGGATTATTCTAGGAATGTTACCTTTTGATATCGGTAAAATTCCCTTTAAATATCTTGGAATTCCCATGTGTGTGAATACGCTTTTCAAAGAGATTTTACATCTCTTGTTGATAAGATTAAATTGAGAGTGTGTAATTGGAAAAATAAGATGCTTTCTTTTGCTGGTAGATTACAGCTCATTAACTCTGTTTTGACTTCATCTCATGTTTATTGGGCTTCTATTTTCAAAATCCCTATAGCTACTATTAAGGAGATTGAATTGATTTGTAGAAGCTTCCTGTGGGGCTAATGGAGAAGTGGTTAAAGGGAAAGCTAAGGTTAAATGGAGTGATGTCTGTAAACCTAAGATAAATGGAGGTCTTGGAATTAAGAATTTGAGATTCTGGAATGATGCCTTGTTAACCAAACATGTTTGGAATCTGATTAATAATAAAAATTCTATGTGGGTTCAATGGGTGAGAGAAAATTATATTGGTGAAAGGAATTTCTAGGATATATGGCAAAAGGAAAGTATGAATTGGACTTGGAAGAGATTTTTGGAATTGAGGAAAACAATTAGACCTCATGTTGTTTCATGCATTGGTAATGGGAGGAATACATCATTGTGGCATGATTGGTGGCATCCAATTGGCATTTTAAGTACATTTATTGCTAGGAGGGATTGGATTAGAAATGGATTTAATGACAATTCTTTAGTCAGTGATGTTATGACTAATGATACTTATAGATGGCTTGTTGAATGGGTGATTAAGTTCCCTGGATTGAAAGATGGTCCCATGTTTTGTAATATTTGTAATCATAGGGATATTATTGTATGGAGGGTATATTGCATAGACTTCTAATGTGGAACCCAAGAATGAAACAATGCTTAAAATAGCTTTGCTAAATTGCATAGACCTCTATTGTGGAACTCAAGAACAAAACAATGCTCATCAATGCTTTGCTTAAATTGCATAGACTTCTATTGTGGAACTCAAGAATGAAACGATGCTCATCAAAGCTTTGCTAAATTGCGTACACCTCAAATGTGGAAATCAAGAATGAAACACTGCTCGTCAAAGTTTTGCTTAAAGTGCATAGACTTCTATTGTGGAACTGAAGAATTAAACAATACTCATCAAAACTTTGCTAAATTTCATAGACTTCTAATGTTGAACTCAAGAATAAAACAATCCTCATCTAAGCTTTTTTTAAACTGCATTCACTTCTATTGTGAAACTCAAGAATTAAACAATGCTCATCAAAGCTTTGCTAAATTGCAAAGACTACTTCTATTGTGGAACTCAAGAACTAAACATTGGTCATCAATGCTTTGCTAAATTGAATAGACATCTAATGTGGAACCCAAGAATGAAACATTGCTCATGAAAGCTTTGCAAAATTGCATAGAGATCTATTGTGGAACTCAAGAATCAAACAATGCTCATCAAAGCTTTGCTTAAATTGCATAGACTTCTATTGTGGAACTCAAGAACGAAACATTGCTCATCCAAGCTTTGCCAATGTGCGTAGACTTGTAATGTGGAACTCATGAATGAAACAATTCTCGTCAAAGCTTTGCTTAAATTGCATAGACTACTTTTGTGGAACTCGAAAATAAAGAAATGCTCATCAAAGCTTCGCTAAATTACGAAGACTACTTCTATTGTAAAACTCAAGAACTAAACAATACTCATCAAAGCTTTGCTAAATTACGAAGACCACTTCTATTGTGGAACTCAATAAAGAATGTTCATCAAAGCTTTTCTGAATTGCATAGACTTCTAATGTGGAACTAAAGAAAGAAAAAAATGCTCATCAAAGCTTTGCAAAAATTGCATACACTTCTATTGTGGAACCAAAGAATGAAACAATGCTCATCAAAGCTTTATTATATTGCAACGACTACTTCTATTGTGGAACTCAAGAATTAAATAATGCTCATCAAGGCTTTGCTAAATTGCATAGACTTCTATTGTGGAACTCAAGTATTAAGCAATTCTCATCAAAGCATTGCTAAATTGCATACACTTCTAATGTGGAACCCAAGAATGAAAGAATGCTCATGAATGCTTTGCTAAATTGCATAGACTTCTATTGTTGTACTCAAGAATCAAACAATGCTAATAAAAGCTTTGCTTAAATTTTATAGAGTTCTATTGAGTAACACAATTAAAGGATACTCATCAAAGCTTCGCTAAATTGCATAGACTTCTAATGTGGAACACAATAATAAAACAATGCTCATCAAAGCTTTGCTTAAATTGCATAGACTCATATTGTGGAACTCAAGAATTAAGAAATGCTCTTCAAAGCCTTGCTAAATTGCGAAGACTACTATTATGGAACTGAAGAATTAAACAATGCTCATCAAAGCTTTGCTAAATTCAATAGACTTCTAATCTGAAACTCAAGAATGAAACAATGCTCTTCAAAGCTTTGCTTAATATACATCCACTTCTATTTTGGAACTCAAGAATTAAATAATGCTCATCAAAGCTTTGATAAATTGCAAAGACTACTTCTATTGTGGAACTCAAGAACTAATCAATGCTCATCAATGCTTTGCTATATTGCATAGACTTCTAATGTGGAACCCAAGAATGAAACAATGCTTAAAATAGCTTTGCTAAATTGCATAGACCTCTGTTGTGGAACTCAAGAACAAAACAATGCTAATCAATGCTTTGCTTAAATTGCATAGACTTCTATTGTGGAACTCAAGAATGAAACGATGCTCATCAAAGCTTTGCTAAATTGCGTACACCTCAAATGTGGAAATCAAGAATGAAACACTGCTCGTCAAAGTTTTGCTTAAAGTGCATAGACTACTATTGTGGAACTCAAGAATAAAGAATTGCTCATCAAAGCTTTGCTAAATTACGAAGACTACTTCTATTGTGGAACTCAAGAATTAAACAATGCTCATCAAAGCTTTGCTAAATTGCATAGACTTATAATGTAGAACTCAATAATGAAACAATGCTCATCAAAGCTTTGCTTAAAGTGCATAGACTTCTATTGTGGAACTGAAGAATGAAACAATACTCATCAAAACTTTGCTAAATTTCATAGACTTCTAATGTTGAACTCAAGAATAAAACGATCCTCATCTAAGCTTTTTTTAAACTGCATTCACTTCTATTGTGAGACTCAAGAATTAAACAATACTCATCGAAGCTTTGCTAAATTGCAAAGACTCTTCTATTGTGGAACTCAAGAACTAATCAATGCTCATCAATGCTTTGCTATATTGCACAGACTTCTAATGTGGAACCCAAGAATGAAACAATGCTTAAAATAGCTTTGCTAAATTGCATAGACCTCTATTGTGGAACTCAAGAACAAAACAATGCTCATCAAAGCTTTGATAAATTGCAAAGACTACTTCTATTGTGGAACTCAAGAACTAATCAATGCTCATCAATGCTTTGCTATATTGCACAGACTTCTAATGTGGAACCCAAGAATGAAACAATGCTTAAAATAGCTTTGCTAAATTGCATAGACCTCTATTGTGGAACTCAAGAACAAAACAATGCTCATCAATGCTTTGCTTAAATTGCATAGACTTCTATTGTGGAACTCAAGAATGAAACGATGCTCATCAAAGCTTTGCTAAATTGCGTACACCTCAAATGTGGAAATCAAGAATGAAACACTGCTCGTCAAAGTTTTGCTTAAAGTGCATAGACTACTATTGTGGAACTCAAGAATAAAGAATTGCTCATCAAAGCTTTGCTAAATTACGAAGACTACTTCTATTGTGGAACTCAAGAATTAAACAATGCTCATCAAAGCTTTGCTAAATTGCATAGACTTATAATGTAGAACTCAATAATGAAACAATGCTCATCAAAGCTTTGCTTAAAGTGCATAGACTTCTATTGTGGAACTGAAGAATGAAACAATACTCATCAAAACTTTGCTAAATTTCATAGACTTCTAATGTTGAACTCAAGAATAAAACGATCCTCATCTAAGCTTTTTTTAAACTGCATTCACTTCTATTGTGAGACTCAAGAATTAAACAATGCTCATCAAAGCTTTGCTAAATTGCAAAGACTACTTCTATTGTGGAACTCAAGAATTAAACATTGGTCATCAATGCTTTGCTAAATTGCATAGACATCTAATGTGGAACCTAAGAATGAAACATTGCTCATGAAAGCTTTGCAAAATTGCATAGAGATCTATTGTGGAACTCAAGAATCAAACAATGCTCATCAAAGCTTTGCTTAAATTGCATAGACTTCTATTATGGAACTCAAGAACGAAACATTGCTCATCCAAGCTTTGCCAATGTGCGTAGACTTGTAATGTGGAACTCATGAATGAAACAATTCTCGTCAAAGCTTTGCTTAAATTGCATAGACTACTTTTGTGGAACTCAAAAATAAAGAAATGCTCATCAAAGCTTAGCTAAATTACGAAGACTACTTCTATTGTGGAACTCAAGAACTAAACAATACTCATCAAACCTTTGCTAAATTACGAAGACCACTTCTATTGTGGAACTCAATAAAAAATGTTCATCAAAGCTTTTATGAATTGCATAGACTTCTAATGTGGAACTAAAGAAAGAAAAAATGCTCATCAAAGCTTTGCAAAAATTGCATACACTTCTATTGTGGAACCAAAGAATTAAACAATGCTAATCAAAGCTTTATTAAATTGCAACGACTACTTCTATTGTGGAACTCAAGAATGAAATAATGCTCATCAATGCTTTGCTAAATTGCATAGACTTCTATTGTGTAACTTAAGTATTAAGCAATGCTCATCGAAGCATTGCTAAATTGCATAGACTTCTAATGTGGAACCCAAGAATGAAAGTATGCTCATGAATGCTTTGCTAAATTGCATAGACATCTATTGTTGAACTCAAGAATCAAACAATGCTAAACAAAGCTTTGCTTAAATTTTATATAGTTCTATTATGGAACACAATAAAACGATGCTCATCAAAGCTTCGCTAAAATGCATAGACTTCTAATGTGGAACACAAGAATAAAACAATGCTCATCAAAGCTTTGCTTAAATTACATAGACTTATATTGTGGAACTCAAGAATAAAGAAATGCTCTTCAAAGCCTTGCTAAATTGCGAAGACTACTATTATGGAGCTCAAGAATTAAATAATGCTCATCAAAGCTTTGCTAAACTCAATAGACTTCTAATGTGAAACTCAAGAATGAAACAATGCTCTTCAAAGCTTTGTTAAATTACATCCACTTCTATTGTGGAACTCAAGAATTAAATAATGCTCATCAAAGCTTTGATAAATTACAAAGACTACTTCTATTGTGGAACTCAAGAACTAATCAATTCTTTGCTAAATTGCAAAGACTTCTAATGTGGCACCCAAGAATGAAACAATGCTTAAGATACCTTTGCTAAATTGCATAGACTTCTATTGTGGAACTCAAGAACAAAACAATGGTTATCAATGCTTTGCTTAAATTGCATAGACTTCTATTGTGGAACTCAAGAATGAAACGATGCTCATCAAAGCTTTGCAAAATTGCATAGACCTCAAATGTGGAAATCAAGAATGAAACACTGCTCTTCAATGCTTTGCTTAAATTGCATAGACTACTATTGGGGAACTCAAGAATAAAGAATTGCTCGTCAAAGCCTTGCTAAATTACGAATACTACTTCTATTGTGGAAATCAAGAATTAAACAATGCTCATCAAAGCTTTGCTAAATTGCATAGACTTATAATGTGGAACTTAATAATGAAACAATGCTCATCAAAGCTTTGCTTAAAGTGCATAGACTTCTATTGTCGAACTCAAGAATTAAACAATGCTCATCAAAACTTTGCTAAATTTCATAGACTTCTAATGTTGAACTCAAGAATAAAACAATCCTCATCTAAGCTTTTTTTTAAATTGCATTCACTTCTATTGTGAAACTCAAGAATTAAACAATGCTCATCGAAGCTTTGCTAAATTGCAAAGACTCTTCTATTGTGGAACTCAAGAACTAAACATTGGTCATCAATGCTTTGCTAAATTGCATAGACATCTAATGTGGAACCCAAGAATGAAACATTGCTCATGAAAGCTTTACAAAATTGAATAGAGATCTATTGTGGAAATCAAGAATCAAACAATGCTCATCAAAGCTTTGCTTAAATTGCATAGACTTCTATTGTGGAACTCAAGAATGAAACGCTGCTCATCCAAGCTATGCCAATGTGCGTAGACTTGTAATGTGGAACTCATGAATGAAACAATTCTCGTCAAAGCTTTGCTTAAATTGCATAGACTACTATTGTGGAACTCAAAAATAAAGAAATGCTCATCAAAGCTTCGCTAAATTGCGAAGACTACTTCTATTATGGAACTCAAGAACTAAACAATACTCATCAAAGCATTGCTAAATTACGAAGACCACTTCTATTGTGGAACTCAATAAAAAATGTTCATCAAAGCTTTTCTGAATTGCATAGACTTCTAATGTGGAACTAAAGAAAGAAACAATGCTCATCAAAGCTTTGCAAAAAATTGCATACACTTCTATTGTGGAACCAAAGAATTAAACAATGCTCATCAAAGCTTTATTAAATTGCAACGACTACTTCTATTGTGGAACTCAAGAATTAAATAATGCTCATCAAGGCTTTGCTAAATTGCATAGACTTCTATTGTGGAACTCAAGTATTAAGCAATTCTCATCAAAGCATTGCTAAATTGCATACACTTCTAATGTGGAACCCAAGAATGAAAGAATGCTCATGAATGCTTTGCTAAATTGCATAGACTTCTATTGTTGTACTCAAGAATCAAACAATGCAAATAAAAGCTTTGCTTAAATTTTGTAGAGTTCTATTGAGGAACACAATTAAAGGATACTCATCAAAGCTTTGCTAAATTGCATAGACTTCTAATGTGGAACACAATAATAAAACAATGCTCATCAAAGCTTTGCATAAATTGCATACACTTATATTGTGGAACTCAAGAATAAAGAAATGCTCTTCAAAGCCTTGCTAAATTGCGAAGACTACTATTATGGAACTGACGAATTAAACAATGCTCATCAAAGCTTTGCTAAATTCAATAGACTTCTAATGTGAAACTCAAGAATGAAACAATGCTCTTCAAAGCTTTGTTAAATTACATCCACTTCTATTGTGGAACTCAGGAATTAAATAATGCTCATCAAAGCTTTGATAAATTGCAAAGACTACTTCTATTGTGGAACTCAAGAACTAATCAATGCTCATCAATGCTTTGCTAAATTGCAAAGACTTCTAATGTGGAACCCAAGAATGAAACAATGCTTAAGATAGCTTTGCTAAATTGCATAGACTTCTATTGTGGAACTCAAGAACAAAACAATGCTTATCAATGCTTTGCTTAAATTGCATAGACTTCTATTGTGGAACTCAAGAATGAAACGATGCTCATCAAAGCTTTGCAAAATTGCGTAAACCTCAAATGTGGAAATCAAGAATGAAACACTGCTCGTCAATGCTTTGCTTAAATTGCATAGACTTCTATTGTGTAACTCAAGAATAAAGAATTGCTCGTCAAAGCCTTGCTAAATTACGAATACTACTTCTATTGTGGAACTCAAGAATTAAACAATGCTCATCAAAGCTTTGCAAAATTGCATAGACTTATAATGTGGAACTCAATAATGAATCAATGCTCATCAAAGCTTTGCCTAAAGTGCATAGACTTCTATTGTGGAACTCAAGAATTAAACAATGCTCATCAAAACTTTGCTAAATTTCATAGACTTCTAATGTTGAACTCAAGAATAAAACAATCCTCATCTAAGCTTTTTTTTAAATTGCATTCACTTCTATTGTGAAACTCAAAAATTAAACAATGCTCATCGAAGCTTTGCTAAATTGCAAAGACTCTTCTATTGTGGAACTCAAGAACTAAACATTGGTCATCAATGCTTTGCTAAATTGCAAAGACTTCTAATGTGGAACCCAAGAATGAAACAATGCTTAAGATTGCTTTGCTAAATTGCATAGACTTCTATTGTGGAACTCAAGAACAAAACAATGCTTATCAATGCTTTGCTTAAATTGCATAGACTTCTATTGTGGAACTCAAGAATGAAACGATGCTCATCAAAGCTTTGCAAAATTGTGTAGACCTCAAATATGGAAATCAAGAATGAAACACTGCTCGTTAATGCTTTGCTTAAATTGCATAGACTACTATTGTGGAACTCAAGAATAAAGAATCGCTCCTCAAAGCCTTGCTAAATTACGAATACTACTTCTATTGTGGAACTCAAGAATTAAACAATGCTCATCAAAGCTTTGCTAAATTTCATAGACTTATAATTTGGAACTTAATAATGAAACAATTCTCCTCAAAGCTTTGCTTAAAGTGCATACACTTCTATTGTGGAACTCAACAATTAAACAATGCTGATCAAAACTTTGCTCAATTTCATAGACTTCTAATGTTGAACTCAAGAATAAAACAATCCTCAGCTAAGCTTTTTTTTAAATTGCATTCACTTCTATTGTGAAACTCAAGAATTAAACAATGCTCATCGAAGCTTTGCTAAATTGCAAAGACTCTTCTATTGTGGAACTCAAGAACTAAACATTGGTCATCAATGCTTTGCTAAATTGCATAGACATCTAATGTGGAACCCAAGAATGAAACATTGCTCATGAAAGCTTTGCAAAATTGAATAGAGATCTATTGTGGAACTCAAGAATCAAACAAATCTCATCAAAGCTTTGCTTAAATTGCATAGACTTCTATTGTGGAACTCAAGAACGAAACGCTGCTCATCCAAGCTATGCCAATGTGCGTAGACTTGTAATGTGGAACTCATGAATGAAACAATTCTCGTCAAAGTTTTGCTTAAATTGCATAGACTACTATTGTGGAACTCAAAAATAAAGAAATGCTCATCAAAGCTTCGCTAAATTGCGAAGACTACTTCTATTATGGAACTCAAGAACTAAACAATACTCATCAAAGCATTGCTAAATTACGAAGACCACTTCTATTGTGGAACTCAATAAAAAATGTTCATCAAAGCTTTTCTGAATTGCATAGACTTCTAATGTGGAACTAAAGAAAGAAACAATGCTCATCAAAGCTTTGCAAAAAATTGCATACACTTCTATTGTGGAACCAAAGAATTAAACAATGCTCATCAAAGCTTTATTAAATTGCAACGACTACTTCTATTGTGGAACTCAAGAATTAAATAATGCTCATCAAGGCTTTGCTAAATTGCATAGACTTCTATTGTGGAACTCAAGTATTAAGCAATTCTCATCAAAGCATTGCTAAATTGCATACACTTCTAATGTGGAACCCAAGAATGAAAGAATGCTCATGAATGCTTTGCTAAATTGCATAGACTTCTATTGTTGTACTCAAGAATCAAACAATGCAAATAAAAGCTTTGCTTAAATTTTGTAGAGTTCTATTGAGGAACACAATTAAAGGATACTCATCAAAGCTTTGCTAAATTGCATAGACTTCTAATGTGGAACACAATAATAAAACAATGCTCATCAAAGCTTTGCATAAATTGCATACACTTATATTGTGGAACTCAAGAATAAAGAAATGCTCTTCAAAGCCTTGCTAAATTGCGAAGACTACTATTATGGAACTGACGAATTAAACAATGCTCATCAAAGCTTTGCTAAATTCAATAGACTTCTAATGTGAAACTCAAGAATGAAACAATGCTCTTCAAAGCTTTGTTAAATTACATCCACTTCTATTGTGGAACTCAGGAATTAAATAATGCTCATCAAAGCTTTGATAAATTGCAAAGACTACTTCTATTGTGGAACTCAAGAACTAATCAATGCTCATCAATGCTTTGCTAAATTGCAAAGACTTCTAATGTGGAACCCAAGAATGAAACAATGCTTAAGATAGCTTTGCTAAATTGCATAGACTTCTATTGTGGAACTCAAGAACAAAACAATGCTTATCAATGCTTTGCTTAAATTGCATAGACTTCTATTGTGGAACTCAAGAATGAAACGATGCTCATCAAAGCTTTGCAAAATTGCGTAAACCTCAAATGTGGAAATCAAGAATGAAACACTGCTCGTCAATGCTTTGCTTAAATTGCATAGACTTCTATTGTGTAACTCAAGAATAAAGAATTGCTCGTCAAAGCCTTGCTAAATTACGAATACTACTTCTATTGTGGAACTCAAGAATTAAACAATGCTCATCAAAGCTTTGCAAAATTGCATAGACTTATAATGTGGAACTCAATAATGAATCAATGCTCATCAAAGCTTTGCCTAAAGTGCATAGACTTCTATTGTGGAACTCAAGAATTAAACAATGCTCATCAAAACTTTGCTAAATTTCATAGACTTCTAATGTTGAACTCAAGAATAAAACAATCCTCATCTAAGCTTTTTTTTAAATTGCATTCACTTCTATTGTGAAACTCAAAAATTAAACAATGCTCATCGAAGCTTTGCTAAATTGCAAAGACTCTTCTATTGTGGAACTCAAGAACTAAACATTGGTCATCAATGCTTTGCTAAATTGCAAAGACTTCTAATGTGGAACCCAAGAATGAAACAATGCTTAAGATTGCTTTGCTAAATTGCATAGACTTCTATTGTGGAACTCAAGAACAAAACAATGCTTATCAATGCTTTGCTTAAATTGCATAGACTTCTATTGTGGAACTCAAGAATGAAACGATGCTCATCAAAGCTTTGCAAAATTGTGTAGACCTCAAATATGGAAATCAAGAATGAAACACTGCTCGTTAATGCTTTGCTTAAATTGCATAGACTACTATTGTGGAACTCAAGAATAAAGAATCGCTCCTCAAAGCCTTGCTAAATTACGAATACTACTTCTATTGTGGAACTCAAGAATTAAACAATGCTCATCAAAGCTTTGCTAAATTTCATAGACTTATAATTTGGAACTTAATAATGAAACAATTCTCCTCAAAGCTTTGCTTAAAGTGCATACACTTCTATTGTGGAACTCAACAATTAAACAATGCTGATCAAAACTTTGCTCAATTTCATAGACTTCTAATGTTGAACTCAAGAATAAAACAATCCTCAGCTAAGCTTTTTTTTAAATTGCATTCACTTCTATTGTGAAACTCAAGAATTAAACAATGCTCATCGAAGCTTTGCTAAATTGCAAAGACTCTTCTATTGTGGAACTCAAGAACTAAACATTGGTCATCAATGCTTTGCTAAATTGCATAGACATCTAATGTGGAACCCAAGAATGAAACATTGCTCATGAAAGCTTTGCAAAATTGAATAGAGATCTATTGTGGAACTCAAGAATCAAACAAATCTCATCAAAGCTTTGCTTAAATTGCATAGACTTCTATTGTGGAACTCAAGAACGAAACGCTGCTCATCCAAGCTATGCCAATGTGCGTAGACTTGTAATGTGGAACTCATGAATGAAACAATTCTCGTCAAAGTTTTGCTTAAATTGCATAGACTACTATTGTGGAACTCAAAAATAAAGAAATGCTCATCAAAGCTTCGCTAAATTGCGAAGACTACTTCTATTATGGAACTCAAGAACTAAACAATACTCATCAAAGCTTTGCTAAATTACGAATACCACTTCTATTGTGGAACTCCATAAAAAATGTTCATCAAAGCTTTTCTGCATTGCATAGACTTCTAATGTGGAACTAAAGAAAGAAACAATGCTCATCAAAGCTTTGCAAAAATTGCATACACTACTATTGTGGAACCAAAGAATTAAACAATGCTCATCAAAGCTTTATTAAATTGCAACGACTACTTCTATTGTGGAACTCAAGAATTAAATAATGCTCATCAAGGCTTTGCTAAATTGCATAGACTTCTATTGTGGAACTCAAGTATTAAGCAATTCTCATCAAAGCATTGCTAAATTGCATACACTTCTAATTTGGAACCCAAGAATGAAAGAATGCTCATGAATGCTTTGCTAAATTGCATAGACTTCTTTTGTTGTACTCAAGAATCAAACAATGCTAATAAAAGCTTTGCTTAAATTTTATAGAGTTCTATTGAGGAACACAATTAAAGGATACTCATCAAAGCTTCGCTAAATTGCATAGACTTCTAGTGTGGAACACAATAATAAAACAATGCTCATCAAAGCTTTGCTTAAATTGCATAGACTTATATTGTGGAACTCAAGAATAAAGAAATGCTCTTCAAAGCCTTGCTAAATTGCGAAGACTATTATTATGGAACTGACGAATTAAACAATGCTCATCAAAGGTTTGCTAATATCAATAGACTTCTAATGTGAAACTCAAGAATGAAACAATGCTCTTCAAAGCTTTGTTAAATTACATCCACTTCTATTGTGGAACTCAAGAATTAAATAATGCTCATCAAAGCTTTGATAAATTACAAAGACTACTTCTATTGTGGAACTCAAGAACTAATCAATGCTTTGCTAAATTGCAAAGACTTGTAGTGTGGAACCCAAGAATGAAACAATGCTTAAGATAGCTTTGCTAAATTGCATAGACTTCTATTGTGGAACTCAAGAACAAAACAATGCTTATCAATGCTTTGCTTAAATTGCATAGACTTCTATTGTGGAACTCAAGAATGAAACGATGCTCATCAAAGCTTTGCAAAATTGCGTAGACCTCAAATGTGGAAATCAAGAATGAAACACTGCTCGTCAATGCTTTGCTTAAATTGCATAGACTACTATTGTGTAACTCAAGAATAAAGAATTGCTCGTCAAAGCCTTGCTAAATTACGAATACTACTTCTATTGTGGAAATCAAGAATTAAAATATGCTCATCAAAGCTTTGCTAAATTGCATAGACTTATAATGTGGAACTTAATAATGAAACAATGCTCATCAAAGCTTTGCTTAAAGTTCATAGACTTCTATTGTGGAACTCAAGAATTAAACAATGCTGATCAAAACTTTGCTCAATTTCATAGACTTCTAATGTTGAACTCAAGAATAAAACAATCCTCAGCTAAGCTTTTTTTTAAATTGCATTCACTTCTATTGTGAAACTCAAGAATTAAACAATGCTCATCGAAGCTTTGCTAAATTGCAAAGACTCTTCTATTGTGGAACTCAAGAACTAAACATTGGTCATCAATGCTTTGCTAAATTGCATAGACATCTAATGTGGAACCCAAGAATGAAACATTGCTCATGAAAGCTTTGCAAAATTGAATAGAGATCTATTGTGGAACTCAAGAATCAAACAAATCTCATCAAAGCTTTGCTTAAATTGCATAGACTTCTATTGTGGAACTCAAGAACGAAACGCTGCTCATCCAAGCTATGCCAATGTGCGTAGACTTGTAATGTGGAACTCATGAATGAAACAATTCTCGTCAAAGCTTTGCTTAAATTGCATAGACTACTATTGTGGAACTCAAAAATAAAGAAATGCTCATCAAAGCTTCGCTAAATTGCGAAGACTACTTCTATTATGGAACTCAAGAACTAAACAATACTCATCAAAGCTTTGCTAAATTACGAAGACCACTTCTATTGTGGAACTCAATAAAAAATGTTCATCAAAGCTTTTCTGAATTGCATAGACTTCTAATGTGGAACTAAAGAAAGAAACAATGCTCATCAAAGCTTTGCAAAAATTGCATACACTACTATTGTGGAACCAAAGAATTAAACAATGCTCATCAAAGCTTTATTAAATTGCAACGACTACTTCTATTGTGGAACTCAAGAATTAAATAATGCTCATCAAGGCTTTGCTAAATTGCATAGACTTCTATTGTGGAACTCAAGTATTAAGCAATTCTCATCAAAGCATTGCTAAATTGCATACACTTCTAATGTGGAACCCAAGAATGAAAGAATGCTCATGAATGCTTTGCTAAATTGCATAGACTTCTTTTGTTGTACTCAAGAATCAAACAATGCTAATAAAAGCTTTGCTTAAATTTTATAGAGTTCTATTGAGGAACACAATTAAAGGATACTCATCAAAGCTTCGCTAAATTGCATAGACTTCTAATGTGGAACACAATAACAAAACAATGCTCATCAAAGCTTTGCTTAAATTGCATAGACTTATATTGTTGAACTCAAGAATAAAGAAATGCTCTTCAAAGCCTTGCTAAATTGCGAAGACTACTATTATGGAACTGACGAATTAAACAATGCTCATCAAAGCTTTGCTAAATCCAATAGACTTCTAATGTGAAACTCAAGAATGAAACAATGCTCTTCAAAGCTTTGTTAAATTACATCCACTTCTATTGTGGAACTCAGGAATTAAATAATGCTCATCAAAGCTTTGATAAATTGCAAAGACTACTTCTATTGTGGAACTCAAGAACTAATCAATGCTCATCAATGCTTTGCTAAATTGCAAAGACTTCTAATGTGGAACCCAAGAATGAAACAATGCTTAAGATAGCTTTGCTAAATTGCATAGACTTCTATTGTGGAACTCAAGAACAAAACAATGCTTATAATTGCTTTCCTTAAATTGCATAGACTTCTATTGTGGAACTCAAGAATGAAACGATGCTCATCAAAGCTTTGCAAAATTGTGTAGACCTCAAATGTGGAAATCAAGAATGAAACACTGCTCGTCAATGCTTTGCTTAAATTGCATAGACTTCTATTGTGTAACTCAAGAATAAAGAATTGCTCGTCAAAGCCTTGCTAAATTACGAATACTATTTCTATTGTGGAACTCAAGAATTAAACAATGCTCATCAAAGCTTTGCTAAATTGCATAGACTTATAATGTGGAACTTAATAATGAAACAATGCTCATCAAAGCTTTGCTTAAAGTGCATAGACTTCTATTGTGGAACTCAAGAATTAAACAATGCTCATCAAAACTTTACTAAATTTCATAGACTTCTAATGTTGAACTCAAGAATAAAACAATCCTCAGTTAAGCTTTTTTTTAAATTGCATTCACTTCTATTGTGAAACTCAAGAATTAAACAATGCTCATCGAAGCTTTGCTAAATTGCAAAGACTCTTCTATTGTGGAACTCAAGAACTAAACATTGGTCATCAATGCTTTGCTAAATTGCATAGACATCTAATGTGGAACCCAAGAATGAAACATTGCTCATGAAAGCTTTGCAAAATTGAATAGAGATCTATTGTGGAACTCAAGAATCAAACAAATTTCATCAAAGCTTTGCTTAAATTGCATAGACTTCTATTGTGGAACTCAAGAACGAAACGCTGCTCATCCAAGCTATGCTAATGTGCGTAGACTTGTAATGTGGAACTCATGAATGAAACAATTCTCGTCAAAGCTTTGCTTAAATTGCATAGACTACTATTGTGGAACTCAAAAATAAAGAAATGCTCATCAAAGCCTCGCTAAATTGCGAAGACTACTTCTATTATGGAACTCAAGAACTAAACAATACTCATCAAAGCTTTGCTAAATTACGAAGACCACTTCTATTGTGGAACTAAATAAAAAATGTTCATCAAAGCTTTTCTGAATTGCATAGACTTCTAATGTGGAACTAAAGAAAGAAACAATGCTCATCAAAGCTTTGCAAAAATTGCATACACTACTATTGTGGAACCAAAGAATTAAACAATGTTCATCAAAGCTTTATTAAATTGCAACGACTACTTCTATTGTGGAACTCAAGAATTAAATAATGCTCATCAAGGCTTTGCTAAATTGCATAGACTTCTATTGTGGAACTCAAGTATTAAGCAATTCTCATCAAAGCATTGCTAAATTGCATACACTTCTAATGTGGAACCCAAGAATGAAAGAATGCTCATGAATGCTTTGCTAAATTGCATAGACTTCTTTTGTTGTACTCAAGAATCAAACAATGCTAATAAAAGCTTTGCTTAAATTTTATAGAGTTCTATTGAGGAACACAATTAAAGGATACTCATCAAAGCTTCGCTAAATTGCATAGACTTCTAATGTGGAACACAATAACAAAACAATGCTCATCAAAGCTTTGCTTAAATTGCATAGACTTATATTGTGGAACTCAAGAATAAAGAAATGCTCTTCAAAGCCTTGCTAAATTGCGAAGACTACTATTATGGAACTGACGAATTAAACAATGCTCATCAAAGCTTTGCTAAATCCAATAGACTTCTAATGTGAAACTCAAGAATGAAACAATGCTCTTCAAAGCTTTGTTAAATTACATCCACTTCTATTATGGAACTGAGGAATTAAATAATGCTCATCAAAGCTTTGATAAATTGCAAAGACTACTTCTATTGTGGAACTCAAGAACTAATCAATGCTCATCAATGCTTTGCTAAATTGCAAAGACTTCTAATGTGGAACCCAAGAATGAAACAATGCTTAAGATAGCTTTGCTAAATTGCATAGACTTCTATTGTGGAACTCAAGAACAAAACAATGCTTATAATTGCTTTGCTTAAATTGCATAGACTTCTATTGTGGAACTCAAGAATGAAACGATGCTCATCAAAGCTTTGCAAAATTGTGTAGACCTCAAATGTGGAAATCAAGAATGAAACACTGCTCGTCAATGCTTTGCTTAAATTGCATAGACTTCTATTGTGTAACTCAAGAATAAAGAATTGCTCGTCAAAGCCTTGCTAAATTACGAATACTACTTCTATTGTGGAACTCAAGAATTAAACAATGCTCATCAAAGCTTTGCTAAATTGCATAGACTTATAATGTGGAACTTAATAATGAAACAATGCTCATCAAAGCTTTGCTTAAAGTGCATAGACTTCTATTGTGGAACTCAAGAATTAAACAATGCTCATCAAAACTTTGCTAAATTTCATAGACTTCTAATGTTGAACTCAAGAATAAAACAATCCTCAGCTAAGCTTTTTTTTAAATTGCATTCACTTCTATTGTGAAACTCAAGAATTAAACAATGCTCATCGAAGCTTTGCTAAATTGCAAAGACTCTTCTATTGTGGAACTCAAGAACTAAACATTGGTCATCAATGCTTTGCTAAATTGCATAGACATCTAATGTGGAACCCAAGAATGAAACATTGCTCATGAAAGCTTTGCAAAATTGAATAGAGATCTATTGTGGAACTCAAGAATCAAACAATGCTCATCAAAGCTTTGCTTAAATTGCATAGACTTCTATTGTGGAACTCAAGAACGAAACGCTGCTCATCCAAGCTATGCTAATCTGCGTAGACTTGTAATGTGGAACTCATGAATGAAACAATTCTCGTCAAAGCTTTGCTTAAATTGCATAGACTACTATTGTGGAACTCAAAAATAAAGAAATGCTCATCAAAGCTTCGCTAAATTGCGAAGACTACTTCTATTATGGAACTCAAGAACTAAACAATACTCATCAAAGCTTTGCTAAATTACGAAGACCACTTCTATTGTGGAACTAAATAAAAAATGTTCATCAAAGCTTTTCTGAATTGCATAGACTTCTAATGTGGAACTAAAGAAAGAAACAATGCTCATCAAAGCTTTGCAAAAATTGCATACACTACTATTGTGGAACCAAAGAATTAAACAATGCTCATCAAAGCTTTATTAAATTGCAACGACTACTTCTATTGTGGAACTCAAGAATTAAATAATGCTCATCAAGGCTTTGCTAAATTGCATAGACTTCTATTGTGGAACTCAAGTATTAAGCAATTCTCATCAAAGCATTGCTAAATTGCATACACTTCTAATGTGGAACCCAAGAATGAAAGAATGCTCATGAATGCTTTGCTAAATTGCATAGACTTCTTTTGTTGTACTCAAGAATCAAACAATGCTAATAAAAGCTTTGCTTAAATTTTATAGAGTTCTATTGAGGAACACAATTAAAGGATACTCATCAAAGCTTCGCTAAATTGCATAGACTTCTAATGTGGAACACAATAACAAAACAATGCTCATCAAAGCTTTGCTTAAATTGCATAGACTTATATTGTTGAACTCAAGAATAAAGAAATGCTCTTCAAAGCCTTGCTAAATTGCGAAGACTACTATTATGGAACTGACGAATTAAACAATGCTCATCAAAGCTTTGCTAAATCCAATAGACTTCTAATGTGAAACTCAAGAATGAAACAATGCTCTTCAAAGCTTTGTTAAATTACATCCACTTCTATTGTGGAACTCAGGAATTAAATAATGCTCATCAAAGCTTTGATAAATTGCAAAGACTACTTCTATTGTGGAACTCAAGAACTAATCAATGCTCATCAATGCTTTGCTAAATTGCAAAGACTTCTAATGTGGAACCCAAGAATGAAACAATGCTTAAGATAGCTTTGCTAAATTGCATAGACTTCTATTGTGGAACTCAAGAACAAAACAATGCTTATAATTGCTTTGCTTAAATTGCATAGACTTCTATTGTGGAACTCAAGAATGAAACGATGCTCATCAAAGCTTTGCAAAATTGTGTAGACCTCAAATGTGGAAATCAAGAATGAAACACTGCTCGTCAATGCTTTGCTTAAATTGCATAGACTTCTATTGTGTAACTCAAGAATAAAGAATTGCTCGTCAAAGCCTTGCTAAATTACGAATACTACTTCTATTGTGGAACTCAAGAATTAAACAATGCTCATCAAAGTTTTGCTAAATTGCATAGACTTATAATGTGGAACTTAATAATGAAACAATGCTCATCAAAGCTTTGCTTAAAGTGCATAGACTTCTATTGTGGAACTCAAGAATTAAACAATGCTCATCAAAACTTTGCTAAATTTCATAGACTTCTAATGTTGAACTCAAGAATAAAACAATCCTTAGCTAAGCTTTTTTTTAAATTGCATTCACTTCTATTGTGAAACTCAAGAATTAAACAATGCTCATCGAAGCTTTGCTAAATTGCAAAGACTCTTCTATTGTGGAACTCAAGAACTAAACATTGGTCATCAATGCTTTGCTAAATTGCATAGACATCTAATGTGGAACCCAAGAATGAAACATTGCTCATGAAAGCTTTGCAAAATTGAATAGAGATCTATTGTGGAACTCAAGAATCAAACAATGCTCATCAAAGCTTTGCTTAAATTGCATAGACTTCTATTGTGGAACTCAAGAACGAAACGCTGCTCATCCAAGCTATGCTAATGTGCGTAGACTTGTAATGTGGAACTCATGAATGAAACAATTCTCGTCAAAGCTTTGCTTAAATTGCATAGACTACTATTGTGGAACTCAAAAATAAATAAATGCTCATCAAAGCTTCGCTAAATTGCGAAGACTACTTCTATTATGGAACTCAAGAACTAAACAATACTCATCAAAGCTTTGCTAAATTACGAAGACCACTTCTATTGTGGAACTCAATAAAACATGTTCATCAAAGCTTTTCTGAATTGCATAGACTTCTAATGTGGAACTAAAGAAAGAAACAATGCTCATCAAAGCTTTGCAAAAATTGCATACACTACTATTGTGGAACCAAAGAATTAAACAATGCTCATCAAAGCTTTATTAAATTGCAACGACTACTTCTATTGTGGAACTCAAGAATTAAATAATGCTCATCAAGGCTTTGCTAAATTGCATAGACTTCTATTGTGGAACTCAAGTATTAAGCAATTCTCATCAAAGCATTGCTAAATTGCATACACTTCTAATGTGGAACCCAAGAATGAAAGAATGCTCATGAATGCTTTGCTAAATTGCATAGACTTCTTTTGTTGTACTCAAGAATCAAACAATACTAATAAAAGCTTTGCTTAAATTTTATAGAGTTCTATTGAGGAACACAATTAAAGGATACTCATCAAAGCTTCGCTAAATTGCATAGACTTCTAATGTGGAACACAATAACAAAACAATGCTCATCAAAGCTTTGCTTAAATTGCATAGACTTATATTGTGGAACTCAAGAATAAAGAAATGCTCTTCAAAGCCTTGCTAAATTGCGAAGACTACTATTATGGAACTGACGAATTAAACAATGCTCATCAAAGCTTTGCTAAATCCAATAGACTTCTAATGTGAAACTCAAGAATGAAACAATGCTCTTCAAAGCTTTGTTAAATTACATCCACTTCTATTGTGGAACTCAGGAATTAATAATGCTCATCAAAGCTTTGATAAATTGCAAAGACTACTTCTATTGTGGAACTCAAGAACTAATCAATGCTCATCAATGCTTTGCTAAATTGCAAAGACTTCTAATGTGGAACCCAAGAATGAAACAATGCTTAAGATAGCTTTGCTAAATTGCATAGACTTCTATTGTGGAACTCAAGAACAAAACAATGCTTATAATTGCTTTGCTTAAATTGCATAGACTTCTATTGTGGAACTCAAGAATGAAACGATGCTCATCAAAGCTTTGCAAAATTGTGTAGACCTCAAATGTGGAAATCAAGAATGAAACACTGCTCGTCAATTGTAACACCGAAAATTTTTAAAATAATTTTTCACAATTTATAAAAAACATTTCTCATTAATTTTTTCATAAAAACATCAGGTTTAAATCCCAATTCACATTACACAAAATCCCAAGATCAATGTAAATATATCAAAGTCCCCTGCGTGTGTACAGATCAAGCCGGCGCCTTCCCACGGTCATCGCTAGTACCTGAAACAACAACACTAACACTGTAAGCACGAAGCTTAGTGAGTTCCCCAAAATACCACATAAACACATATTAGCCACTCGAGGCTATAACTCTATGGGTCCGTGCACCCAACTCTGTGAACCCTCAGGTTCTAACTCTAGGAACCTTCCGGTTCCAACTCTGTAATCATGCACAACATAAATCACATAGAAATAATGCAGTACAACACATAACATACACATAACATACATACACTAACACATAACTCTGATTACCTACTCAAGGTAAAATATAGTGAGAAGACTCACCTCGCGGATCTCGATGACTCACAAATCCTGAATCCCTCGTGCCCGATCCTCCGAGCTATAATCCTCCTATAACATCATATGTCTCTAATTAACACTTTTTATCTCTAAGGTTGACTATCCCTAAGAAGTCAACACAGGTCAACTCTGGTCAACGGTCAACGGTCAACGGTCAACTTTGACCGGACTCGGCGAGTGCACGAGGGCAACTCGGCGAGTCTAGACGTTTTCACCAACTCTCTAGGATTCCCTTCTTACACGTCGAGTACTCCCCATGACTCGACGAGTTCCACCTGGAAGAATCGCGGGGCCACCCCGACTCAACTCGCCGAGTCTCAAGAACGACTCGGCGAGTCCCATCTAGACTCAGACCACTTGACAACCCTCTCTAACTCGCCCTGACTCACTGGGTCAATCCATGACTCGACTGGACCACTCACTGGTTGGTCTAAGGCAATTTTCAAGCTACTCGCCGAGTCTGCTCATCGGACTCGGCGAGTCCATGCCATGCAATCACTCAAACTTGCTTCTAAGGTCAGATCTATTCCAACAATTCGTAGATCTGGCCTTCCTAGAATGATTCACCACGTAAAGCTCCAGACTTTGTGCATAAACAACCTCTATATGACCATATATGAAGAATCATCAACAAATCTCACTACATCAAGGTCATAACCTCCATTGTTCTATATAAAGCTTGATGAATGAGGCTCTCTGGACCTCTATGGATCCAGATCCGAAGTCTCATCACTAGCAAGGGACTATTTGGCCGTCCAATCAACTCAACAAGGTCACAAGAAACCCTAAAATCAATTATACTTCACAAAACAGGAGATGAGCCGAAATCATACCTTTAGATTGAAGGGCTAAGCTTCAAATCCACCGAATAGCAGTCCCCCTTTGCCTCCTCTTGGCTAGAGCCTCCCTCTTCTTTGCTAAACAACACACAAATGTCAAGAAATGCTTCCTTTCTCTCTCAAATCGCTAAAGCACTCTAGGGTTTCTCTCTATGGACTGTTGGGTGCAAATGACGGCCATAAGGCCCTTTAAATAGGTCCCAAACCCGAGAAATTAGGGTTTCATTAAACAGCGTGGCCTCGCCGAGTCCATATCCTGGACTCGCCGAGTCCAGACGAATCCCGCGTCCAGAATCGCGACCCTACTCGGCGAGTCTGAGCTCCAACTCGCCGAGTCCCCTCTCAAAACACCAAAAAAAACAAAACAATAAAATACCTGGAAATCCGGGCTGTTACATCAATGCTTTGCTTAAATTGCATAGACTTCTATTGTGTAACTCAAGAATAAAGAATTGCTCGTCAAAGCCTTGCTAAATTACGAATACTACTTCTATTGTGGAACTCAAGAATTAAACAATGCTCATCAAAGCTTTGCTAAATTGCATAGACTTATAATGTGGAACTCAATAATGAAAGAATGCTCATCAAAGCTTTGCCTAAAGTGCATAGACTTCTATTGTGGAACTCAAGAATTAAACAATGCTCATCAAACTTTGCTAAATTTCATAGACTTCTAATGTTGAACTCAAGAATAAAACAATCCTCATCTAAGCTTTTTTTTAAATTGCATTCACTTCTATTGTGAAACTCAAGAATTAAACAATACTCATCGAAGCTTTGCTAAATTGCAAAGACTCTTCTATTGTGGAACTCAAGAACTAAACATTGGTCATCAATGCTTTGCTAAATTGCATAGACATCTAATGTGGAACCCAAGAATGAAACATTGCTCATGAAAGCTTTGCAAAATTGAATAGAGATCTATTGTGGAACTCAAGAATCAAACAATGCTCATCAAAGCTTTCCTTAAATTGCATAGACTTCTATTGTGGAACTCAAGAACGAAACGCTGCTCATCCAAGCTATGCCAATGTGCGTAGACTTGTAATGTGGAACTCATGAATGAAATAATTCTCGTCAAAGCTTTGCTTAAATTGCATAGACTACTATTGTGGAACTCAAAAATAAAGAAATGCTCATCAAAGCTTCGCTAAATTGCGAAGACTACTTCTATTATGGAACTCAAGAACTAAACAATACTCATCAAAGCTTTGCTAAATTACGAAGACCACTTCTATTGTGGAACTCAATAAAAAATGTTCATCAAAGCTTTTCTGAATTGCATAGACTTCTAATGTGGAACTAAAGAAAGAAACAATGCTCATCAAAGCTTTGCAAAAACTGCATACACTTCTATTGTGGAACCAAAGAATTAAACAATGCTCATCAAAGCTTTATTAAATTGCAACGACTACTTCTATTGTGGAACTTAAGAATTAAATAATGCTCATCAAGGCTTTGCTAAATTGCATAGACTTCTATTGTGGAACTCAAGTATTAAGAATTTCTCATCAAAGCATTGCCAAATTGCATACACTTCTAGTGTGGAACCCAAGAATGAAAGAATGCTCATGAATGCTTTTGTAAGTTGCATAGACTTTTATTGTTGTACTCAAGAATCAAACAATGCTAATAAAAGCTTTGCTTAAATTTTATAGAGTTCTATTGAGGAACACAATTAAAGGATACTCATCAAAGCTTCGCTAAATTGCATAGACTTCTAATGTAGAACACAATAATAAAACAATGCTCATCAAAGCTTTGCTTAAATTACATAGACTTATATTGTGGAACTCAAGAATAAAGAAATGCTCTTCAAAGCCTTGCTAAATTGCGAAGACTACTATTATGGAACTGAAGAATTAAACAATGCTCATCAAAGCTTTGCTAAATTCAATAGACTTCTAATCTGAAACTCAAGAATGAAACAATGCTCTTCAAAGCTTTGCTTAAATTACATCCACTTCTATTGTGGAACTCAAGAATTAAATAATGCTCATCAAAGCATTGATAAATTGCAAAGACTACTTCTATTGTGGAACTCAAGAACTAATCAATGCTCATCAATGCTTTGCTATATTGCATAGACTTCTAATGTGGAACCCAAGAATGAAACAATGCTTAAAATAGCTTTGCTAAATTGCATAGACCTCTATTGTGGAACTCAAGAACAAAACAATGCTGATCAATGCTTTGCTTAAATTGCATAGACTTCTATTGTGGAACTCAAGAATGAAACGATGCTCATTAAAGCTTTGCAAAATTGCGTAGACCTCAAATGTGGAAATCAAGAATGAAACACTGCTCGTCAATGCTTTGCTTAAATTGCATAGACTACTATTGTGTAACTCAAGAATAAAGAATTGCTCGTCAAAGCCTTGCTAAATTACGAATACTACTTCTATTGTGGAACTCAAGAATTAAACAATGCTCATCAAAGCTTTGCTAAATTGCATAGACTTATAATGTGGAACTCAATAATGAAACAATGTTCATCAAAGCTTTGCTTAAAGTGCATAGACTTCTATTGTGGAACTCAAGAATTAAACGATGCTCATCAAAACTTTGCTAAATTTCATAGACTTCTAATGTTGAACTCAAGAATAAAACAATCCTCATCTAAGCTTTTTTTTAAATTGCATTCACTTCTATTGTGAAACTCAAGAATTAAACAATGCTCATCGAAGCTTTGCTAAAATGCAAAGACTCTTCTATTGTGGAACTCAAGAACTAAACATTGGTCATCAATGCTTTGCTAAATTGCATAGACATCTAATGTGGAACCCAAGAATGAAACATTGCTCATGAAAGCTTTGCAAAATTGAATAGAGATCTATTGTGGAACTCAAGAATCAAACAAATCTCATCAAAGCTTTGCTTAAATTGCATAGACTTCTATTGTGGAACTCAAGAACGAAACGCTGCTCATCCAAGCTATGCCAATGTGCGTAGACTTGTAATGTGGAACTCATGAATGAAACAATTCTCGTCAAAGCTTTGCTTATATTGCATAGACTAGTATTGTGGAACTCAAAAATAAAGAAATGCTCATCAAAGCTTTGCTAAATTGCGAAGATTACTTCCATTGTGGAACTTAAGAACTAAACAATACTCATCAAAGCTTTGCTAAATTGCGAAGACCTCTTCTATTGTGGAACTCAATAAACAATATTCATCAAAGCTTTTCTGAATTGCATAGACTTCTAATGTGGAACTAAAGAAAGAAACAATGCTCATCAAAGCTTTGCAAAAATTGCATACACTTCTATTGTGGAACCAAAGAATTAAACAATGCTCATCAAAGCTTTATTAAATTGAAACGACTACTTCTATTGTGGAACTCAAGAATTAAATAATGTGTAACAACCCGAAGTTGTTCATCGCCGAAAACCCATTCTACCCGTATAACTCGCCGTATACCAAATCTTTCTGATGTCATTTTTGGGTTAAGTTAATCAAACTTATATGTTTAATTGATGCTAATGAGTGTCCAAACCCTTTAGGAATTCATGAAATTAGCCCAAAATGTTTAATTCATAAATTTAGAAATGTCCTCGCCGGGTTACGGTAACTTAATCGGGTGTGACCAAAAGCCCCGTTTAATGCCGGTATCGGGTAGAATTCCACCGTGTCCAAGTTTTGCGACCTATATAAACGTGTTTTACCTTTCATTTGAAGCTTTTTCTTCCTCTCTCTACTCTCTCTCTCTCTAACCTCTCTCCTAAATCAAAATTCAAGGGTCCAAAACTCAATTTTAAGGCCTCAAATCCCTAAGGTACCTTCCTAACCTTAATGTATAGCATATTTGGCCTCCAAATTCAGGATTTAATCATGATTTAAGGCCTTGAATGTGAGTTTACAGCCTTGGTTGAAGCTTAGGCCGTAAACACATAGTAAAGGGGTTTTTATGCCTTTAAACCCCTCCTAAACAATTTTGGGACTTAAATATGGCTAAATGTCTTCATGGAATGGACTTAAAACATTTTAGACATGGATTTTGAGGGATTTGAAGGAGTTTACGGCCAAGAAACATGCTTGGGCCATAAACTCATATATATATATATATATATATATATATATATATATATATATATATATATATATATATATATAGGGGTTTTATGACCTTAAACCCTTACAAAACACTAATAAGGCTTAGATATGAATTTTAGAATATTGGTTTTAGCCTTAGAAGACCTTAAACATATTATTTGAGGGACAATTGAGAGTTTACGGCCAAGACTTATGCTTGGGCCATAAACCCTTCATATTGGGGTGTAAACTCCTTTAAAAGTGTTAAAATGCCACTTTAACACCCCTAAAGCCTTAGAATAAATTTTAGAAGTGTATACAAACAAGTTTTTGGCCTTAAAACATAATGAATCACACTCTAGGAGAGTTTACGGCCATGAGGGGGGTCTCATGGGCCGTAAACTCCAAAAACACCCCATAAGTCCCATAAAATTTCATGTAAGGCCTTGGAACAATTTTAGAAATCACATGTGATTTATTTGGAATCATTAACACAATTATTCATGGGTATATAGGAGTTTACGGCCATGAGTCCTGATGTGATCTCACCCAAAATTGAGGTTTGAACACGTTTCGCCCGATCGTTCTTTTGGTTACAGAATTGTAAAACAAAGGTGGAAACCGCGACCCGTTGTCTATAAAGAGACAAGAACCTTGGTATAAAACGCCACAATCAACCCACCAAATTGATTGATAAGTTTGAACGCCACAAGCTATGAAAACCTGATAAGTTTTAAAGTTCACAAAGAACGAAAAAAGAGTTAAAAACTCACAAATTGTATTCAAAACTTGATTGACTTCAAATGGATACAAATACCACGTTTTTATAGTGTGGGAAGAGCACCTAAAGAGCCACGAATTAAAGAAGTGTCTTTAATTTAAGGCATTTAACCCCCAAGTTTAAAATTATGAACCTAGACATGGTTTATCACAAGGTTCATGTAACCTAAGACCCTTTTATCTCCCCAACACTTATTTAGGATATATAAAAACGAAAATTACATAAAAAAACGAAATGGGCTTATAAAGGCTCTTATTGTATCTTGTAAATCACTCTTGGACTTGAATTATGGTAATCCAACTTTGATTGGGTCCAATGGGTCTCCATACACTTTCTTGAGTGCAAACTTCTCTAACCAATCCATTTAAAGCCTCTTTGAATGTTTTAGCTCGTGCCCTCGTAACTGGTCCATCTGGCATTTGATTTGGATCCTTTGTTGACAGTTGTGGGTTTGCATCATTCCCCTCCTCTTGAAAAGGATTTGTCCTCAAATCAGAACCTACATCAAAAGGAGCTAGATCAGTTACATTGAAAGTTGCACTAACGTTATACTCACCCGGCAGGTCCAATTTGTATGCATTGTCATTGATACGCTCTAAAACTTGGAAAGGACCGTCCCCTCTTGGAAGCAATTTTGAACGTCGTTGGGCTGGAAATCGTTCTTTTCTCATATGTAACCAAACCCAATCACCCGGTTCAAAAATCATCTTGCGTCGCCCTTTATTCGCTTGTTTTGAATATTGCTCCGTTCTTCTTTCTATATTTAGCTTTCTCATGTATCTGTTTCACAAATTCAGCCTTTTTGTTTCCATCTAAGTTAACCTGCTCAGAAAAAGGCAAAGGTGATAAATCCAAAGGAGTCAAAGGATTAAAACCGTATACAATTTCAAATGGTGACATTTTTGTAGCAGAATGAGTGGCACGATTGTATGCAAACTCAACATGTGGCAAACAGTCCTCCCATGTTTTGATGTTCTTCTTTATTTAAGCCCTCAACAAGGTGGACAAGGTCCTATTCACCACTTCTGTTTGACCATCCATTTGTGGGTGGCAAGTTGTTGAAAACAAGAGTTTTGTCCCTAATTTTGCCCACAAAGTTTTCCAAAAATAACTCAAAAACTTAGAATCCCGATCTGAGACAATGGTTTTTGGCATTCCATGCAACCTGACAATTTCTCTAAAAAACAAATCAGCAATGCGAGATGCATCATTAGTTTTATTGCACGCAATAAAATGAGTCATTTTAGAAAACCTATCAACAATCACAAAAATAGAGTCCTTTCCACTTTTGGATCTTGGTAGACCCAACACGAAGTCCATTGAAATATCAACCCATGGTTCACATGGTATTGGAAGTGGAGTATATAAACCATGACGTTGAACCTTGGATTTGGCTTGCTTGCACACAATACAATTATTGCAAATTCTTCCAACATCCACCTTCATTTTTGGCCAAAAGAAATGTTCCTGCAAAGTAGATAATGTTTTTGCGATCCCAAAATGTCCCATAAGGCCTCCACTATGTGCTTCTCTAACCAAAAGCTCACGCAAGGAAGATTTAGGAATGCAAAGTCTTGATTCTTTGAACAAAAAACCATTATGTAAGAAAAACTTTTCAAAAGAGCATTGTTCACAAGCTTGGTAAATCTGACCAAAATCAACGTCATTGTGGTATAATTCCTTGATTTGTTCAAATCCTAGAATTTTGAAATCTAGAGAAGAAAGTAGAGAGTGTCTACGTGACAAAGCATCAACCACAACATTTTCCTTACCTTTCTTGTATCGGATGACATAAGGAAATGTCTCAATGAACTCCATCCACCTAGCATGTCTTTTGTTTAATTTGTGTTGTCCTTTTAGAAACTTTAAGGACTCATGATCTGAATGAATTACAAATTCTTTAGCCTACAGATAATGTTGCCATGTTTTCAATGCTCGGACCTAAGAATAAAGCTCTTTGTCATAAGTTGGGTAATTTAAAGTTGCCCCACTTAATTTTTCACTGAAATATGCCAAAGGTTTACCCTCTTGCATCAAAACAGCACCAATTCCAATTCCTGATGCATCAGATTCAATTTCAAATGTTTTGTCAAAATTAGGCAAAGACAACAAAGGAGCAAGAGTTATGTGAAACTTGAGTTGTTGAAAAGCATGCTCTTGTTCTTTGCCCCATTTAAACCCAACATTCTTTTTGATGATTTCTGTAAGTGGTGATGCTAAAGTGCTAAAATGTTTGACAAACCGGCATAAAAACTTGCCAAGCCATGAAAACTTCTAACTTCACTTATAGTCTTTGGAGTTGGCCAATCTTGGATGGCTTTTACCTTTTCTTCATCAACAACCACTCCTTGGGAGCTCACCACATACCCAAGGAAAACAACTTGGTCAGTACAAAAGGTACACTTCTTCAAGTTAGCATATAGCCTTTCTTTCCTAAGCACACTCAAAACACATGTCAGATGCTCAAGGTGATCTTTTGGACACTTTGAATAAATCAAAATATCATCGAAGTAAACAACCACAAATTTGCCAATATATTCACGCAAAACATGGTTCATTAATCTCATGAAGGTACTAGGAGCATTAGTTAGGCCAAAAGGCATTACTAACCATTCATATAAACCATGTTTTGTTTTAAAAGCTGTTTTCCACTCATCACCTTCTTTCATGCGAATTTGGTGATACCCGCTTTTTAAATCAATTTTGGAAAAAAGTTTTGCTCCATACAACTCATCAAGCATATCATCGAGTCGGGGAATGGGATGATGATACTTTACCGTAATATTGTTGATGGCACGACAATCTACGCACATTCTCCAAGAACCATCCTTCTTTGGCACCAACAAGACTGGAACGACACAAGGGCTCATACTTTCTTGAACCAATCCCTTTGCAAGTAACTCTTCAACTTGCCTTTGTAGCTCCTTGGTTTCTTCAGGGCTTGTTCTATAGGCTGGTTTGTTGGGAATAGACGCCCCAGGCATAAAGTCAATTTGGTGTTCAATCCCACGAATTGGTGGCAATCCATTTGGAACATCTTCAGCAAACAAGTCTCCAAATTCCTGCAAGAGAGAGGTAACATCGCTCGGAAGAGTTCCGGCCCAAATGTTAGTGGCTATTGGAGCTTCTTTGAACAAAAGAAGCACAAAATGCATTTTTGATTTAAAAGCTTCTTTTATCTTACTTTTTTTTGCCAGTGCAATATATTTATTTTCCTTTTTTTCTTTCCCTCTTGTTTTCTTTGTTTTTTTCACTCTCTTTTTTTTGTTCACTTTCTTTTTTTTGTTCATTTTCTTCTGTTTTCTCACTCATTTTTTTTGTTCATCATCTTTTTTTTCTCACTCTCTTTTTTTCCTTCGCTCTCTTTTTTCGCATCTTGTTGAAGTTTTACTTGATCTTGGTAAACTTGAATTGGTGACATTGGTACAAGAGTTACCGGTTTTGTTTTGTAAACAAAAGTGTATTTGTTAGTGAAACCGTCGTGACTTATGTTCATCATCTTTTTTTTCTCACTCTCTTTTTTTCCTTCGCTCTCTTTTTTTGCATCTTGTTGAAGTTTTACTTGATCTTGGTAAACTTGAATTGGTGACATTGGTACAAGAGTTACCGGTTTTGTTTTGTAAACAAAAGTGTATTTGTTAGTGAAACCGTCGTGACTTACGTGTCTATCATATTGCCATGGTCTACCTAGCAGCAAGTGAGTGGCTTGCATAGGAACAACATCACACAACACCTCGTCTTCATATCTTCCAATCCGAAATGAAACCATCACCTGTTTTGTAACTCGCACCTCACCACTATCATTGAGCCATTGAAGTTTGTATGGTTTTTGATGCTTCATCGTGGGTATACCTAACTTTTCAACCATGGAAGTACTTGCAACGTTAGTACAACTCCCACCATCAATTATAACACTACATACCTTGCCTTGAACATAGCAACGAGTATGAAATATATTCTCCCTTTGGGCATCGTCTCCCTCCTTGGATTGAATGTTTAGAGCTCGTCTTGCAACCAACAAATCACCTTGAACAGCCACCTCTTCATCATCACTACAATCTTCCGGTGAAACTATAGAATCTGATTCATCCGTTTCGATCTCGCCATTTTCTCTAACCACCATGGTAAGCTTATTTGGTCATTGACTTGCAATATGACCCCTTCCTTGACACTTGAAACACTTTATGTCACGATTCCTAAAAGTAGAAGAATCAGTTTTTCCTTTTGAAGAGTTTGTTGTTTTAGGATTAGATTTGGAATTAGAAGAAGAAGTAGGTGTATTTTCAGATTTTTTTGAAGTACTAGCCTTCCAAGTGTTATTTCGAGACCCGCCACCTCTTTTTAATTGTTTTTCAATTTTAACAGCCATATGGACCATGTCTTCAATTTCAACATAATGTTGCATCTCAACGCGATCACGAATTTCAAGATTTAATCCATTTAAGAATCTGGCCATGGTTGCCTCAGGATCCTCCTCAATATTGGCACGAACCATCATAACCTCCATTTCTTTGAAGTAATCATCAACACACTTGCTGCCTTGTTTTAAGCTTTGAAGTTTATTGTGGAGATCACGAAAGTAATGACTTGGCACAAACCGTCTTCGCATGACACTCTTCATTTCATCCCATGTCTCAATAGGCCTTTCTCCATTTCTCCGTCTAGTGATTAGAAGTTGATCCCACCATGTTAGTGCATAATCAGAAAACTCAACTACGGCTAGTTTTACCTTCTTACGGTTGGAATATTCATGACAATCAAATATGAACTCCATTTTTGTCTCCCATTCAATGTACGCGTCCGGGTCTGATTTGCCTTTGAAAGAAGGAACTTTCATTTTAATAGAACTTAAATTGTCATCTCTTCGTGACCTCCTTCTATTTGGTCGCCTTTCAGGTTCCCAACCATCATCCTCCTCTTCCCCGTTAGAAACCTGTGATGATGCTCGAGATCGAGTTCTTTGTACTTGTGCCTCCATTCGGTCCATTCTTTCATGTACTTGGTTAAATTCATTTGTCATCAAACGTCGCATCTCATCCATCATAGCTTGAACTTGAAGGTTTGGTGGGGGGTTTTGATCACCCATCTTATATTTCTGCCAAAAAATAATAATAATAATAATAATAATAATAATAATAATAATAATTTACTTCCTCCCAACACTCACTCACGTGTTTCTCTCAAAAATAGCTCACTCAACCCTCGTGTATCCCTCGAATGGCTTTTACCCTCTTTTAGTCTCACCACACAGCCTTTTACCACTCCCTTTTAACTCTTAAAGTTCTAAACAAACTAAAGAAGCAATTATCAAATTTGAACTTGTGGCCTTGAGGAATTCAAACTTACCAAACAAATCAAAAGAAATTGTATCCAAATTAAAGTAACCTCAATACACGAAAAGAAAGCCAAACAAACTTGGCTTTGCTAATGATGAAGCAAACAATGGGTTATTATTTTATTTTTTTTGAAAAAAAAGACTACACTTGCAATTCAAATTGACTTTATAGAAAAAAAAGGCTTTACTTGTTCCTCCTCTTCTTTCTTTCTTTTTTTTCCTTTTTTTGTTTTTTTTTCTTTGTAAATCTTTTTTTTTTGTAAATATTTTTTTTTGCTTTTTTTTTTCTTTCTTTTTTTTTTTTTGCTTCTTTTCGTTTTTTTTTTTTTTACCTTTGATTTTTTTTTGAGGAAACTAATAGCCAAATGAAAACATAAAGGAAACAAAAGAAATGTAGAATATAGAAGTTTGACAACTTAGAAATTCAAAAGTCGCTAGTAAGAACCTTGACAACTTGTGACAAGACCCGCTACCAATATGCGTCTTAGAACTCAAGTAATCAAGGAAGAAAACAAAATAGATATGCAACACAAAGAACTGGCTTTGATACCAAATGATGTGATCTCACCCAAAATTGAGGTTTGAACACGTTTCGCCCGATCGTTCTTTTGGTTACAGAATTGTAAAACAAAGGTGGAAACCGCGACCCGTTGTCTATAAAGAGACAAGAACCTTGGTATAAAACGCCACAATCAACCCACCAAATTGATTGATAAGTTTGAACGCTACAAGCTATGAAAACCTGATAAGTTCTAAAGTTCACAAAGAACGAAAAAATAGTTAAAAACTCACAAATTGTATTCAAAACTTGATTGACTTCAAATGGATACAAATACCACGTTTTTATAGTGTGGGAAGAGCACCTAAAGAGCCACGAATTAAAGAAGTGTCTTTAATTTAAGGCATTTAACCCCCAAGTTTAAAATTATGAACCTAGACATGGTTTATCACAAGGTTCATGTAACCTAAGACCCTTTTATCTCCCCAACACTTATTTAGGATATATAAAAACGAAAATTACATAAAAAAAAAACGAAATGGGCTTATAAAGGCTCTTATTGTATCTTGTAAATCACTCTTGGACTTGAATTATGGTAATCCAACTTTGATTGGGTCCAATGGGTCTCCATACACTTTCTTGAGTACAAACTTCTCTAACCAATCCATTTAAAGCCTCTTTGAATGTTTTAGCTCGTGCCCTCGTAACTGGTCCATCTGGCATTTAATTTGGATCCTTTGTTGACAGCTATGGGTTTGCATCAAGTCCCATGCTAGGCCGTAAACTCCCTTTAGTATGTCCATTGGTGTTTAAAATTCATTCCAAGCCCTTAAACTCTCCTATGGTCAAGAGAAATTGATTTGAGGCACTTAGAGCAATCACATGTGATTCTAGTAATTTTTCCAAGCCTTGGGGTGATTTAAGGGCATCATCTAACATACTTTTATGAGTTTACGGCCTAAGAGTATGTGCCAAGGCCGTAAACTCCTATATGTGGCTTTTTGATATGTTAAAAAACCCCCCAAACTATTTTTAGATGGTTCTAGGATTTACCTCAAGGCTTTTGGTTGAGTTTCAAGGCAATCTAACATGTAAAAAGGTGCTTACTCCCCATGTTTGAGGAGTTTACGACCCAACCACATGCCTTGGCCGTAAACTCTCTTTTGTCCCTCAAAATTCATGTTTTAAATGTTTCAAGTCCCGATTTGTAAGTCTCAAAGTCGTATCTAAGTCCCAACAATGATTTGGAAGGGTTAAATGGCTTAAAAACCCAATTTTTAGGTGTTTACGGCCCAAGCATGTGCCTTGGTCGTAAACACTTGTTCCAGGTCCTAAATCCATGTTTAAACATCAATTTGAAGGCTAAAGAGGTTAGATAACAAGTTAGGGATGCTACCTCTTTGATTTGAAGCCTTAAATCTTTGTTTTTGGATCTTTGATTATAGATGAGGAGAGAGGTTGGAGAGTGATTAAGGAAAGATGGCCAAAAGCTTCAAATGGAAGCTTTGAGTCCTTTATATAGTGTTTGGGAATTGGACACGGCGGAATTCTAGTCGATACCGGCGTTAGGCGGGGCTTTTGGTCGCACCCGACCAAGTTGCCGTAACCCGATATGGTCGATTCTAGAATTATTTCGATAACTATTATCGGGTGTTAGAATGATTTCAAATGGCATTAAGACACCCATTAAGTCATTTTAGATCAATACAAGTTAATGACTTAATTAAACGGTGAAATCGGAAACGGATTTGGAAACGGCGTTTGGTTGATCAAATTGGATTACAATTTGAGTTACAAGAAGTGATATTGAATTTCGGGTTGTTACACTACTTCTATTGTGGAACTCAAGAACTAAACATTGGTCATCAATGCTTTGCTAAATTGCATAGACATTTAATGTGGAACCCAAGAATGAAACATTGCTCATGAAAGCTTTGCAAAATTGCATAGAATTCTATTGTGGAAGTCAAGAATCAAACAATGCTCATCAAAGCATTGCTTAAATTGCATAGACTTCTATTGTGGAACTCAAGAACGGAACACTGCTCATCCAAGCTTTGCCAATGTGCGTAGTCTTGTAATGTGGAACTCATGAATGAAACAATTCTCGTCAAAGCTTTGCTTAAATTGCATAGACTACTATTATGGAACTAAAAAATAAAGAAATGCTCATCAAAGTTTCGCTAAATTGCGAAGACTACTTCTATTGTGGAACTCAAGAACTAAACCATACTCATCAAAGCTTTGCTAAATTGCAAAGACCACTTTTATTGTGGAACTCAATAAAAAATGTTCATCAAAGCTTTTCTGAATTGCATAGACTTCTAATGTGGAGCTAAAGAAAGAAACAATGCTCATCAAAGCTTTGGAAAAATTGCATACACTTCTATTGTGGAACCAAAGAATTAAACAATGCTCATCAAAGCTTTATTAAACTGCAACGACTACTTCTGTTGTGGAACTCAAGAATTAAATAATGCTCATCAATGCTTTGCTAAATTGCATAGACTTCTATTGTGGAACTCATGTACTAAGCAATGCTCATCAAAGCATTGCTAAATTGCATAGAATTCAAATGTGGAACCCAAGAATGAAAGAATGCTCATGAATGCTTTGCGAGTGTTTGGAGGGACCCGGGTGGCGTTTGGGACACATTTATCTAGGATAATGACTTGGGACCTCAAGAGTAAACTCCTTAGAGAGTTTGCGGCCCTAATGACCCTCTCCCCATGAGTTTACGGCCGTAAACTCATGGTGGGGTAGTTTATGGTGCAATTTAGCTTCAAACACTTAGGGAATAATTTCTAGATTTGAATTAAGGGCTTGAAATAATTTTTAAATACCAAATGGACATATTTAAGGGAGTTTACGGCCTAGCATAGGACTCATGGCCGTAAACTCCTATAAACCCATGAAAAATTGTGTAAATGACTCCAAACAAATCACATGTGATTGCTAAAATTATTTTAAGGCCTTACATGAATTTTTAGGCATAAAATGACATGTTTTTAGGAGTTTACGGCCATGGAACACATGCTATGGCCGTAAACTCTCAAATGAAGAGTTTGGTTGTTTTTAAAGTCCCTAAACTATTTTTGGTTGGTTCTATGATTTATTCCAAGGCTTTTGGTGGTGTTGGATGGCTTTCTAACACCTTGAAAATGAATTTACACCCAAGTTTAAGGAGTTTACGGCCCAAGCACATGCCTTGGCCGTAAACTCATATAAATCCCCCAAAATTTATGTTTAAAGTGTTCCAAGGTTCTAGAAGTCATATCCATGTCTTGTTGAGGTTTAGGAAGGGTTTAAGGGCTTAAAAACCCTATAATTATGAGTTTACGGCCTAAACACCATCCTTGGCCGTAAACTCATATACAAGTCTCCAAATTATGGTTTAAGGCATTCTAGGTCCATTCCATAAAGCCATCTAGCCATATCTAAGGTCCAATTGTGTTTAGGAGGGGTTTAAAGGCATAAAAACCCACTAATTATGTGTTTACGGCCCAAGCTCCTTCCAGGGCCGTAAACTCATCTATAAGGTCTTAATTCATGTTTTAATCTCTAATTTGAAGGCCAAATATGCTATACAATGAGTTTAGAAAGGTACCTTAGAGATTTGAGGCCTTAAAATTGAGTTTTGGACCCTTAAACTTGGATTTAGGAGAGAGGTTAGAGAGAGAGTAGAAAGCGGAAGAAAAAGCTTCAAATGAATGTTTAAACACGTTTATATAGGTCCTAAAACTTGGACACGGTGGAATTCTACCCGATACCGGCATTAAATGGGCGGGGCTTTAGGTCGCACCCGATTAAGTTTTCGTCACCCGGCGGGGACGTTTCTAAACTTTTTGAAATAAACATTTTTGGGCTAGTTTCATGAGTTCCTAAAGGGTTTGGACACTCATTGGATTATAATAAACGTATAAATTTATTTAATTTAACCCAAAACGGAAACAAAACGAATTGATTAACGGCGAATTTTACGGGTAGAACGGGTTATCGGTGATGAACAACTTCGGGTTGTTACATTATCCCCCCGTTATAGGGAATTTCGTCCCGAAATTCAAAGAATAAGATATAGATCATGAATTTGAAATGAGACACGAATGGATTTGTTGCCTCGGATCTTCACTTTGTTCAAGTGGAATCAGGTCTCTACTGGGCGTTCTAGCGAATTTTTACTATCGGGACGTGTCTTTGTTTTGCACATTGACTCTCTCTCAATCTATGATATCAATCGGTTCTCTCATGGAAGTTCCAACCCTGGACGACTTTGGTTTCCTCAAAGGAATCACTAGGGTTTCGTTGGGTAGATGCTTCTAAGGATTCGAGACATGATGTACTGGATAGATGTTACCAAGTTCTAAGGGCATCCGAAATCTGAAGATTGCATAATCGATTTCTACGAAGATCTCGAAAGGTCTGACGTGGGACTAAACTAGACGTTCGAAAGAAATTCACAGGAATCCTTCGGGAAAGACATTTAGAGGAAAGAGCTGCTAACTTCCCGTTTCTCATTGACGCGGTGATTCATATCGGGAAAAAAATTTGAGTTCTAAGGCATGGAATGATACGAAGGTTTAATGCCGAAGATTACGAGAACCGGGTCGAGGAAAAGATCTAGACGAGCGACCCTTTCGAAACCGAGGATAACAACATGAATGAGACTCGGTCATTTCATGTTAAACATAGCATCAAAGTATTTTCGTGAAAAGTTTGCCCCTTTAAAATCGAATGGAACAGAATAATCCTCCGGACTGAGGATTCAATCTATAGGTACGAAGTTAGTGTCCTCTATCTCACTAGTTAGTCATCTCGACGGTACACATTTCGATTACATACGAAGGATTGAGTTTAGAATATGTTCGAATAGATAGGTAACAGGTTTCCCTTTTTGCCATAGAATCGAAAAGAGTTGCAGGTATAAGGATTATTAAAGAGAAGTATGCCTGCGGCGACAGAGGGATCAGCAGTTGTAGCTGCTTTGGGGCAATTCCTTTTGAAGTGCCCTGCCTCGCCCCAGATGATTGGTTCGTTGATTTGGCTGGTTTTCTGCAGGTCCGAGCAAGATGGCCCTTCTTGCCACAGTTATCACAGATCCTTTCGCGACAGGGACCAGGAATGCGGTGATGGTAGCTGCATTTATCACACCAAGGAAGGGTACTAGTGTATCCACTGGTTGGAGTTTGGGCTGTGGAACCGACAGCCGAAACAGCAATAGGGGCAGTAGCAGCATGGACTGCCATCGTTTGCTGTTTCTTAGAAGACCCTCGCGTACTCTGGGCCTTCCGCTTGTTCCAGAATTTCTTTTTGCTTTCACCTCCACTTGTGACTGGCTCGGGGGTGGTAGCCTCCTCATCAGAGTTGTCTTCGTGATCGATCAAGATTTTCGCAAGACATTTTGCGCTGTCATATGTGTCTGGCTTTGCAGCCAAGACATTCCCTTTGGTTGGCTGGGTCAACCCCAGACGAACCTCTCAATCTTTTTACTCTCCGGGGTAACCATTCCTGGACAGAGTAACGCCAGATCATTGAATCTTGAAGTATAAGCGGCTATGTCGGAACCCTTCATCTAAAGGTTCCAGAGTTCGTGTTCTAGCTTCTGGAGTTCACCCCGAGGGCAATATTCTGCGAGTAGAAGCTCCTTCATAGCTTCCCAACCCATAGCATTCGCTACAGGTAGAGTTAGGGATTTGACTCGGCCGTTCCACCAAGTCAGGGCTTTGTCTAGGAAGGTGCAGGCGGCAAACTTTACTCTATCAGACTCTGAACAGGCGCATATTTCAAAGATTGATTCGATTTTCTCGAACCATCGGGTGAGGGAAATGACACCTCCAGTGCCATCAAAGGATGTGGGCTTCGCGTTCATGAAGTCTTTATAGGAACCCCCTTTTTGGTGTCCCTGGCTATCTTCTGGGTTTTGGGGCTGAGGACCACCTCCTAAATTACTAGGGTTCATTTGCGACATGGCTGCTACCATTGCAGCAGTCAGAACTGTCTGAAGTGATGCAAGATCAAGTAGAGGAGGAGGTGGTGGCGGAGGAGGATTGATGTTGGTGTTCTTCAAGCTGGGTCTCTTTCTTGGAGGCATCGTGATCTAAAAAGATCAGGAAAGAGAGGATCATAAGTCCTTTGAATTGAATCAAGAGATAAGGAACAGGGGATATCTCATCAAGACAAATATAACATCATACTAAGCGATAAAGCAGGAAGGAGTTATCAAGACAGAACCTTTTATCGCTAGAGGAATGATCAAGGAACAACGCGTATACGAGGATTTTCTACCAAGGATCGGCTCGAGAAATACTCCCATAGTATTTCATGGTTCGCTGCAGCGACGATTTGTTGTTTGGGATATTCGGTAACTTTTAAGTATGTCGCATACCACAGTCACTCCCAAGCACATGTTGGCCGTGTCTCCAATGAATATAGTTGGCCAGGCTATATTGACCCTAGACACGACTACATAACTGCCCAGGTTTAACCGCAGCGTACAACACCCATTTACTTATGTTTTGTTCTACTTGTAGTTACGGATCTCGACGGCTCGGCATACTTAAATACTTTTGAAAATACTTATATTATGTAGGATACTTTTAGTTCAGAGCACTTAGGCCCCTTAATGTTTATAGTTTTATACCATGTAAGGTTTGGTATACTCCGTTCACTATAAACAAGGGCTCTGATACCAATCTGTCACACCCCGAAAACCAAAGGCGGAAACATTTCCGGGGTTGACTCCACGTTGAGTATCAAATCCAATGTACATAGTAATCACAGTAAACAACCATTACATTACATATATTTGAAAGTTTATATTTGTTTCAAAAGTAAATTGTACAAGAGTTATACATATATCATATGAACAAAACGAGACGAGTCTTCTACGCACTCCGTCTTCACCAAAAGAGATCACCGGGTACCTGTCTAATGAGGACCTGAGAATACAAGCAGTTTGAAAATCAGCATAAAGCTGGTGAGTTCATAAGCGGTTTTGTTTTATGAAAATGTATCGGTTTCCTTTAGTTTTCCGAAAAGGTTTGTTATCCAAGAAAATCCCATATTTTCTTATGTAAAGTTAGTTTGGTTATCTTTCGTTACAATTCAATTACGCGATATACGTTACCCCAGGAAAATCCTATATTTTCCTAATTACAAGACCGATTTAATAACACAGAGTATAGTTTAATACACAAAACTATATATTGAAAATCATGGGATTACTATCCCGAATTAGAGATGAAATACTTTAATATGCACGAATTGTAGATAGAAAGTAGTTTGAAAACCTTGGGACTATCATCTCGAATTAGTTATAAGATTGTTTGATAAAACCATGGGATCACTACCCCGAACGAGATATAAGATAATTGGATAGAGTCATGGGATTACCATCCCGTACAAGATATAGATTCTAAAACCAAATCTGTGAATAAACTTATATTAATACATATTGCGAGTCGGGTAACCATGCTGATACGACAACGAGACCTCCTTGACGTTTGTCAGACGTCGGACGATATCCAGAATTTGTCACCCCAGGCGTGCCCGCCTAACTGTAGCTAGCAGTTAAGGTGTGGGATTGTCAGTCCCGAATAAATCTATTCACAAATTCCTCGCTCTCCCTCTAGGAGACTCTGGTTACACTTCCGGGGAGGATTTATTGATCATCCAATAAGGGTAGTGACTAACTCACAAACTAGTACTAAACTATTCACAGGGTTCTCATACGATTTCAAACATACAAAAGATTATGAAACATAATACAGTGAAAATGGATACATACAAAGAAACAATCTGGCAATACATTCAAATGATACGAAGATAAACTGAATCAGACATAGTTTATCTTATAACTTTATATAGATATCAGTACATGATAAAACGAACACTAAAGAATTCCCAAATTATTCCCATAATAATTTGATTAGTTTGGTTATTTTCTTAACTAAAATCCATTTAGTTGTAATTGATAAATCATCCCTTATGCTCAGCATAATACATAAGGGGTAAAAGTATTTATAAATTTGCCAGATATTATTTGAAACACATCAATGTTATGCTTTGAAAACAGTTATAGTTTGCTTGTATTCCCCCCCTCAAAACATTGAAAATCACAGAAAAGCGTAGGGGTATGAACTCACCGGACGAGAAATGTGACGATTTCGGATGTTAAACGTTGGTCTGGGGCTTGCAAACGCACGAGGTTCCTAAGTATAATGTAAATATACACATTTGTATCTACTTAGGACTTAGATTGATTATTTGTTAGGGACAAACACTTGCAGTCGCGGAAACACCCCATTACGAGTGTTTGGAGGGACCCGGGTGGCGTTTGGGATACATTTATCTAGGATAATGACTTGGGACCTCAAGAGTAAACTCCTTAGAGAGTTTGCGGCCCTAATGACCCTCTCCCCATGAGTTTACGGCCGTAAACTCATGGTGGGGTAGTTTATGGTGCAATTTAGCTTCAAACACTTAGGGAATAATTTCTAGATTTGAATTAAGGGCTTGAAATAATTTTTAAATACCAAATGGACATATTTAAGGGAGTTTACGGCCTAGCATAGGACTCATGGCCGTAAACTCCTATAAACCCATGAAAAATTGTGTAAATGACTCCAAACAAATCACATGTGATTGCTAAAATTATTTTAAGGCCTTACATGAATTTTTAGGCATAAAATGACATGCTTTTAGGAGTTTACGGCCATGGAACACATGCTATGGCCGTAAACTCTCAAATGAAGAGTTTGGTTGTTTTTAAAGTCCCTAAACTATTTTTGGTTGGTTCTATGATTTATTCCAAGGCTTTTGGTGGTGTTGGATGGCTTTCTAACACCTTGAAAATGAATTTACACCCAAGTTTAAGGAGTTTACGGCCCAAGCACATGCCTTGGCCGTAAACTCATATAAATCCCCCAAAATTTATGTTTAAAGTGTTCCAAGGCTAAAGCAATTATTCTAGAAGTCATATCCATGTCTTGTTGAGGTTTAGGAAGGGTTTAAGGGCTTAAAAACCCTATAATTATGAGTTTACGGCCTAAACACCATCCTTGGCCGTAAGCTCATATACAAGTCTCCAAATTATGGTTTAAGGCATTCTAGGTCCATTCCATAAAGCCATCTAGCCATATCTAAGGTCCAATTGTGTTTAGGAGGGGTTTAAAGGCATAAAAACCCACTAATTATGTGTTTACGGCCCAAGCTCCTTCTAGGGCCGTAAACTCATCTATAAGGTCTTAATTCATGTTTTAATCTCTAATTTGAAGGCCAAATATGCTATACAATGAGTTTAGAAAGGTACCTTAGAGATTTGAGTCCTTAAAATTGAGTTTTGGACCCTTAAACTTGGATTTAGGAGAGAGGTTAGAGAGAGAGTAGAGAGAGGAAGAAAAAGCTTCAAATGAATGTTTAAACACGTTTATATAGGTCCTAAAACTTGGACACGGTGGAATTCTACCCGATACCGGCATTAAACGGGGCTTTTGGTCGCACCCGATTAAGTTTCCGTCACCCGGCGGGGACGTTTCTAAACTTTTTGAAATAAACATTTTTGGGCTAGTTTCATGAGTTCCTAAAGGGTTTGGACACTCATTGGATTATAATAAACGTATAAATTTATTTAATTTAACCCAAAACGGAAACGAAACGAATTGATTAACGGCGAATTTTACGGGTAGAACGGGTTATCGGTGATGAACAACTTCGGGTTGTTACATTATCCCCCCGTTATAGGGAATTTCGTCCCGAAATTCAAAGAATAAGATATAGATCATGAATTTGAAATGAGACACGAATGGATTTGTTGCCTCGGATCTTCACTTTCTTCAAGTGGAATCAGATCTCTACTGGGCGTTCTAGCGAATTTTTACTATCGGGACGTGTCTTTGTTTTGCACATTGACTCTCTCTCAATCTATGATATCAATCGGTTCTCTCATGGAAGTTCCAACCCTGGACGACTTTGGTTTCCTCAAAGGAATCACTAGGGTTTCGTTGGGTAGATGCTTCTAAGGATTCGAGACATGATGTACTGGATAGATGTTACCAAGTTCTAAGGGCATCCGAAATCTGAAGATTGCAGAATCGATTTCTACGAAGATCTCGAAAGGTCTGACGTGGGACTAAACTAGACGTTCGAAAGAAATTCACGGGAATCCTTCGGGAAAGACATTTAGAGGAAAGAGCTGCTAACTTCCCGTTTCTCATTGATTATAGAAACGAGGGATGCGTGGTGATTCATATCGGGAAAAACTTTTGAGTTCTAAGGCATGGAATGATACGAAGGTTTAATGCCGAAGATTACGAGAACCAGGTCGAGGAAAAGATCTAGACGAGCGACCCTTTTGAAACCGAGGATAACAACATGAATGAGACTCGGTCATTTCATGTTAAACATAGCATCAAAGTATTTTCATGAAAAGTTTCCCCCTTTAAAATCGAATGGAACAGAATAATCCTCCGGACTGAGGATTCAATCTATAGGTACGAAGTTAGTGTCCTCTATCTCACTAGTTAGTCATCTCGACGGTACACATTTCGATTACATACGAAGGATTGAGTTTAGAATATGTTCGAATAGATAGGTAACAGGTTTCCCTTTTTGCCATAGAATCGAAAAGAGTTGCAGGTATAAGGATTATTAAAGAGAAGTATACCTGCGGCGACAGAGGGATCAGCAGTTGTAGCTGCTTTGGGGCAATTCCTTTTGAAGTGCCCTGCCTCGCCCCGGATGATTGGTTCGTTGATTTGGCTGGTTTTCTGCAGGTCCGAGCAAGATGGCCCTTCTTGCCACAGTTATCACAGATCCTTTCGCGACAGAGACCAGGAATGCGGTGATGGTAGCTGCATTTATCACACCAAGGAAGGGTACTAGTGTATCCACTGGTTGGAGTTTGGGCTGTGGAACCGACAGCCGAAACAGCAATAGGGGCAGTAGCAGCATGGACTGCCATCGTTTGCTGTTTCTTAGAAGACCCTCGCGTACTCTGGGCCTTCCGCTTGTTCCAGAATTTCTTTTTGCTTTCACCTCCACTTGTGACTGGCTCGGGGGTGGTAGCCTCCTCATCAGAGTTGTCTTCGTGATCGATCAAGATTTTCGCAAGACATTTTGCGCTGTCATATGTGTCTGGCTTTGCAGCCAAGACATTCCCTTTGGTTGGCTGGGTCAACCCCAGACGAACCTCTCAATCTTTTTACTCTCCGGGGTAACCATTCCTGGACAGAGTAACGCCAGATCATCGAATCTTGAAGTATAAGCGGCTATGTCGGAACCCTTCATCTTAAGGTTCCAGAGTTCGTGTTCTAGCTTCTGGAGTTCACCCCGAGGGCAATATTCTGCGAGTAGAAGCTCCTTCATAGCTTCCCAACCCATAGCATTCGCTACAGGTAGAGTTAGGGATTTGACTCGGCCGTTCCACCAAGTCAGGGCTTTGTCTAGGAAGGTGCAGGCGGCAAACTTTACTCTATCAGACTCTGAACAGGCGCATATTTCAAAGATTGATTCGATTTTCTCGAACCATCGGGTGAGGGAAATGACACCTCCAGTGCCATCAAAGGATGTGGGCTTCGCGTTCATGAAGTCTTTATAGGAACCCCCTTTTTGGTGTCCCTGGCTATCTTCTGGGTTTTGGGGCTGAGGACCACCTCCTAAATTACTAGGGTTCATTTGCGACATGGCTGCTACCATTGCAGCAGTCAGAACTGTCTGAAGTGATGCAAGATCAAGTAGAGGAGGAGGTGGTGGCGGAGGAGGATTGATGTTGGTGTTCTTCAAGCTGGGTCTCTTTCTTGGAGGCATCGTGATCTAAAAAGATCAGGAAAGAGAGGATCATAAGTCCTTTGAATTGAATCAAGAGATAAGGAACAGGGGATATCTCATCAAGACAAATATAACATCATACTAAGCGATAAAACAGGAAGGAGTTATCAAGACAGAACCTTTTATCGCTACAGGAATGATCAAGGAACAACGCGTATACGAGGATTTTCTACCAAGGATCGGCTCGAGAAATACTCCCATAGTATTTCATGGTTCGCTGCAGCGACGATTTGTTGTTTGGGATATTGGGTAAGTTTTAGGTATGCCGCATACCACAGTCACTCCCAAGCACATGTTGGCCGTGTCTCGAATAAATATAGTTGGCCAGGCTATATTGACCCTAGACATGACTACATAACTGCCCAGGTTTAACCGCAGCGTACAACACCCATTTACTTATGTTTTGTTCTACTTGTAGTTACGGATCTCGACGGCTCGGCATACTTAAATACTTTTGAAAATACTTATATTATGTAGGATACTTTTAGTTCAGAGCACTTAGGCCCCTTAATGTTTATAGTTTTATACCATGTAAGGTTTGGTATACTCCGTTCACTATAAACAAGGGCTCTGATACCAATCTGTCACACCCCGAAAACCAAAGGCGGAAACATTCCCGGGGTTGACTCCACGTTGAGTATCAAATCCAATGTACATAGTAATCACAGTAAACAACCATTACATTACATATATTTGAAAGTTTACATTTGTTTCAAAAGTAAATTGTACAAGAGTTATACATATATCATATGAACAAAACGAGACGAGTCTTCTACGCACTCCGTCTTCACCAAAAGAGATCACCGGGTACCTGTCTAATGAGGACCTGAGAATACAAGCAGTTTGAAAATCAGCATAAAGCTGGTGAGTTCATAAGAAGTTTTGTTTTATGAAAATGTATCGGTTTCCTTTAGTTTTCCGAAAAGGTTTGTTATCCAAGAAAATCCCATATTTTCTTATGTAAAGTTAGTTTGGTTATCTTTCATTACAGTTCAATTACGCGATATACGTTACCCCAGGAAAATCCTATATTTTCCTAATTACAAGACCGATTTAATAACACAGAGTATAGTTTAATACACAAAACTATATATTGAAAATCATGGGATTACTATCCCGAATTAGATATGAAATACTTTAATACGCACGAATTGTAGATAGAAAGTAGTTTGAAAACCTTGGGACTATCATCCCGAATTAGTTATAAGATTGTTTGATAAAACCATGGGATCACTACCCCGAACGAGATATAAGATAATTGGATAAAGTCATGGGATTACCATCCCGTACAAGATATAGATTCTAAAACCAAAGGTGTGAATAAACTTATATTAATACATATTGCGAGTCGGGTAACCATGCTGATACGACAACGAGACTTCCTTGACGTTTGTCAGATGTCGGACGATATCTAGAATTTGTCACCCTAGGTGTGCCCGCCTAACTGTAGCTAGCAGTTAAGGTGTGGGATTGTCAGTCCCGAATAGATCTATTCACAAATTCCTCGCTCTCCCTCCAGGAGACTCTGGTTACACTTCCGGGGAGGATTTACTGATCATCCAATAAGGGTAGTGAGTAACTCACAAACTAGTACTAAACTATTCACAGGGTTCTCATACGATTTCAAACATACAAAAGATTATGAAACATAATACAGTGAAAAAGGATACATACAAAGAAGCAATCTGGCAATACATTCAAATGATACGGAGATAAACTGAATCAGACATAGTTTATCTAATAACTTTATATAGATATCAGTACATGATAAAACGAACACTAAAGAATTCCCAAATTATTCCCATAATAATTTGATTAGTTTGGTTATTTTCTTAACTAAAATCCATTTAGTTGTAATTGATAAATCATCCCTTATGCTCAGCATAATACATAAGGGGTAAAAGTATTTATAAATTTGCCAGATATTATTTGAAACACATCAATGTTATGTTTTGAAAACAGTTATAGTTTGCTTGTATTCCCCCCTGAAAACATTGAAAATCACAGAAAAGCGTAGGGGTATGAACTCACCGGACGAGAAATGTGACGATTTCGGATGTTAAACGTTGGTCCGGGGCTTGCAAACGCACGGGGTTCCTAAGTATAATGTAAATATACATATTTGTATCTAATTAGGACTTAGATTGATTATTTGTTAGGGACAAACACTTGCAGTTGCGGAAACACCCCATTACGAGTGTTTGGAGGGACCCGGGTGGCGTTTGGGACACATTTATCTAGGATACTGACTTGGGACCTCAAGAGTAAACTCCTTAGAGAGTTTGCGGCCCTAATGACCCTCTCCCCATGAGTTTACGGCCGTAAACTCATGGTGGGGTAGTTTATGGTGCAATTTAGCTTCAAACACTTAGGGAATAATTTCTAGATTTGAATTAAGGGCTTGAAATAATTTTTAAATACCAAATGGACATATTTAAGGGAGTTTACGGCCTAGCATAGGACTCATGGCCGTAAACTCCTATAAACCCATGAAAAATTGTGTAAATGACTCCAAACAAATCACATGTGATTGCTAAAATTATTTTAAGGCCTTACATGAATTTTTAGGCATAAAATGACATGCTTTTAGGAGTTTACGGCCATGGAACACATGCTATGGCCGTAAACTCTCAAATGAAGAGTTTGGTTGTTTTTAAAGTCCCTAAACTATTTTTGGTTGGTTCTATGATTTATTCCAAGGCTTTTGGTGGTGTTGGATGGCTTTCTAACACCTTGAAAATGAATTTACACCCAAGTTTAAGGAGTTTACGGCCCAAGCACATGCCTTGGCCGTAAACTCATATAAATCCCCCAAAATTTATGTTTAAAGTGTTCCAAGGTTCTAGAAGTCATATCCATGTCTTGTTGAGGTTTAGGAAGGGTTTAAGGGCTTAAAAACCCTATAATTATGAGTTTACGGCCTAAACACCATCCTTGGCCGTAAACTTATATACAAGTCTCCAAATTATGGTTTAAGGCATTCTAGGTCCATTCCATAAAGCCATCTAGCCATATCTAAGGTCCAATTGTGTTTAGGAGGGGTTTAAAGGCATAAAACCCCACTAATTATGTGTTTACGGCCCAAGCTCCTTCCAGGGCCGTAAACTCATCTATAAGGTCTTAATTCATGTTTTAATCTCTAATTTGAAGGCCAAATATGCTATACAATGAGTTTAGAAAGGTACCTTAGAGATTTGAGGCCTTAAAATTGAGTTTTGGACCCTTAAACTTGGATTTAGGAGAGAGGTTAGAGAGAGAGTAGAAAGCGGAAGAAAAAGCTTCAAATGAATGTTTAAACACGTTTATATAGGTCCTAAAACTTGGACACGGTGGAATTCTACCCGATACCGGCATTAAACGGGCAGGGCTTTATGTCGCACCCGATTAAGTTTTCGTCACCCGGCGGGGACGTTTCTAAACTTTTTGAAATAAACATTTTTGGGCTAGTTTCATGAGTTCCTAAAGGGTTTGGACACTCATTGGATTATAATAAACGTATAAATTTATTTAATTTAACCCAAAACGGAAACGAAACGAATTGATTAACGGCGAATTTTACGGGTAGAACGGGTTATCGGTGATGAACAACTTCGGGTTGTTACAGAAACGATGCTCATCAAAGCTTTGCTAAATTGCGTAGACCTCAAATGTAGATCAAGAATGAAACACTGCTCGTAAAAGCTTTGCTTAAATTGTATAGACTACTAGTGTGGAACTCAAGAATAAAGAATTGCTCATCAAAGCTTTGCTAAATTATGAAGACTACTTCTATTGCGGAACTCAAGAATTAAACAATGCTCATCAAAGCTTTGCTAAATTGCATAGACTTATAATGTGGAACTCAATAATGAAACAATGCTCATCAAAGCTTTGCTTAAAGTGCATAGACTTCTATTGTGGAACTCAAGAATTAAACAATGCTCATCAAAACTTTGCTAAATTTCATAGAATAAAACAATCCTCATCTAAGCTGTCACACCCCAAAACCGATAACGGCGGAATACGCTTCGGGGTGGAGGACGTCATGTACAGTGTCATCACCATTGCATAATAGTAAAAACAAGAAACATACAACCATTTCATTTCATAGTAAGTATAGTTACAAGTGTGTTCTGTAATGTTCAACAAACACCAAAAGTAATACAAAAATAAGAGATGGATCTTGTATGCTCCACCTTCTCCAAAATGCTGCACCTATACCTCTCTATCTTTGACCTGAGGATACAAGTTATTTTGAAAACGAGTATCAGCATAAAGCTGGTGAGTTCATAAGAGTTTAGTGTGAGTTTTGTATAAAATGCATTAGAACAGATAGTATGAAAAGCTGTAATTCACATTCATAAGTAGTAGAAAACCCTAGAAAATCCTATATTTTCCAGAAAATACAGCGTATGTGAAAACCTTTAAGTTGTATGTAATTTTCATAATTGAAAACCCTTTGATGTAAAAGTAGATTAGTAAATCTCCAATAGGTAGTGTAATAGGAAAAGTTATGCCTGATATCAGTAATAGTGGTGCAGGCTCCCATTAGTAATAGATACTTATTTACTTCGGGATATTAACTTATACTTTAGTTTTAGTATTTTAGTGTGGAGTTAGTGTATTCCTTGTATGCGACCGATAGTGTGAGTAATAGAGAACCCCATGACCTTCCCGGTCATGCACAGTGTAGTGAAGTAGTGTCATCCCCGGGTTTGCACAGCTCGGATTGATGTTAACAGTCGGGATGTAATAGTCTCTGCCCCGTATAGATATATACATGTAGCGTCGTCTTCCTGTCGGAAAACTCTGGGCGTAGTACGTAGCGAGTAGAGTATCTTGTAGTGAATTAGTGTGTATCTTCCTGATTAGTGCTTTCTCTTGTATTATAGTGTAGTAGTCTTTTATGTAGTATGTAGTGTGTTCTCTTATTCGTGTATCGTCTCGTAATAGTATGTATTATAGTATGTAGAGTAGTGGCAGTAGCGAGTAGTAGTGACCTTAACTATACCTATTATAGTTAACTTAGTGTATCTGGTTCTTGGAAATTGTGTAGTTTAGGCATCGAACGAGATGAAGGTACTTGTATCCAACACTAATATACATGATATATAACTAAGAAATCAACGACAGTCGGACGGATAACAACTACCCTAAGCCCACAATCAAACAAGAACATGAAATAAGGCGAGTTATCGGTCCTAAGTCCTTCAAGTCTTACTTATATAAATATATTAGTGTGGTTACGTTGTATAAGAAAACTTATTTAGTAAAAATCTAATTCAAAGAAAACATTTAGAAAAATAGTTTATTTAGCCAAAATAGTTTTGAAAATGCAAAGTTCTTTTATAAGGCGTAGTGATAAATCACATGTAATTCAAACTACGGATAGTGAATCACATGTGATTAATTCTCATAAACATGTATATTTGACTTGTACCCCCCCCCCCCCTAAAACATATAAAAACATTTGAAAGGTTCATTAAAGGGGTATGAACTCACCTGAAACCGAGTAAATCGGGTAAATCGGGTGAAAGTGTCGGTTGAGCGTTTGGTACCAAATAAGGACTTGTACACCTTTTAAGACCCTAATAATATATGAAATATATGTTTTACAAGAAATTAATCATTTTATGCTTTTTATTAAAACATTTAGGTATTCTAGCATTATTTCGGGGTCTTAGGGCTTAGAAGTGGTTCTTGGGGAGCGTACAAGGCCAAATAGGGGTTACGGGGGAGTCCAAAAGTTTACTCCCTTGGAGTTTACAGCCCAGAGGCCACTCCTTGGGAGTTTACGACCGTAAGCCCCTAGGCTTGGCCGTGAACTCTTGTTCACTCCCAAAAATGGATGCTAAGGCCCTTAAATCAATCCCATATAATTTCTAGTGAAGGTCTAGGGCAATTTAGGGGGGTTTAAACCTCCATTTGGTGTTGTTTGGGGGAGTTTACGGTGCTAGCTTATGCTTGGGCCATAAACTCTATGTTATCCCTCAAAATGTGTTGTTTTGTGGCCCTAAGCATTTCCTTAAATCATATCTTAATTCTAACATGCCTTGGATGGGTTTTTGGGACAATTTGACATGGAAAAAGGGTGTTTACGGCCTAAGAACATGCTTGGGCCTTAAACCCTCTTTTATGCTCTAAAAACTTGTGTTTTGATGTCCAAACCCTCTTAGGTAATTTCCTTAATTAGTATACAAGCCTAAAGGAAGGAAAAATGGGACTTTGGCCATGGTTTGGGGTGTTTACGGCCTAAGGAGCTTCTTAGGCCGTAAACTCCTTGTTTACCCCTCAATCATATGATTTTTGTGTTATAATTGCAATCATGTATGTTTAGAACAAGTTAGGAAGGAATATCTTACGTTTGGAAGCCGGAAATCGCGGTTTTGGAGTCGAAATCGGGTCTAGAGAGAGGAAGTAGTGAGAGAGAGAGTGTGTGGGTGGTAAAAAGGATGCAAAGTGGTAATCACTTCCTTTATATATGCCTCGGGTATTGCACCCGGTACACGACTACCCGATGCTAAAGTTTAACGGGGTTAAAACTTTTTACCCGGGTGAAGTGGTTGAAAAGTAATATAACTTTATTTTGTTAAACGGGATTAACATCTAACAAGTTATATTTACTTATACCAAATAATAATGACATGAAATATAAATAAATAGATATTTATTTATTGACGACTCCAAATATTACGGAATTTTTTATAAAGCGACGAATTCCGTTAGCGAAAACGGGATTATGTAACGGAATAACATTTGGGTTGTCACATCATCCCCCCGTTAGGGGAATTTCGTCCCGAAATTTAGAATTCATACAGAGAGTCATTACAGAACTACTATGCGAAAAGATGGGGATATTTGAGTTTCATCTGATCTTCGCGCTCCCAAGTGAACTCCGGTCCCCGCTTGGCATTCCACCGAACCTTCACAATTGGGATGCGGCTTTGTTTCGTTTGTTTTACTTCCCGATCCATAATCTCCGCAGGCTCTTCCACGAAGTTGAGGCTCTCATTGACCTCGATCTCGTCGAGGGGGATCACGAGAGTCTCGTCAAACAGGCATTTCTTCAAGTTTGAGACGTGGAAGGTAGGATGTATGTTACTTAGCTCGTTGGGTTGGTTGAGTTTGTAGGCTACAGGGCCGATTCTAGCAAGAATCTCAATAGGCCCTATGTACCTTGGGTTCAGCTTTCCATGCTTTCCGAAGCGTATCGTGCCCTTCCAGGGCGAGACCTTCAAAAGGACTCGGTCTCCCACCCGGAACTCCAAGGGTTTTCTTCGTTTGTCTGCGTAGCTTTTCTGTCGATCCCTAGCGGCTTTTAATCGTTCGCGAATTTGAATAATCTTCTCGATCGTTTCTCGAATGATCTCCGGACCAGTGAGAGCGCTATCAGGAACTCGTCCTTTTGCCAACTGGGTGTCACCCACTTCAGTCCAGCACAAAGGGGATCTGCACTTCCGGCCGTAGAGGGCTTCGAATGGAGCTGCCTTGATGCTCGTATGATAAATATTGTTGTAGGAAAATTCCACAAGAGGCAAGTGTGTATCCCATGATTTTCCGAAGTCGATCACACAAGCTCGCAGCATATCTTCTAAGGTTTGAATCGTTCTCTCACTTTGCCTGTCAGTCTGCGGATGGTAGGCCGTACTCATATCCAGCCTCGTCCCTAGTGCTTTTTGTAGTGATTGCCAAAATCTCGAGGTAAACCTACTATCTCTATCTGAGATAATAGATATAGGGACGCCATGCAGGCGTACTATTTCCTTAAGGTATGTTCTTGTGAGTTTCTCCATCTTGTCCGTTTCTTTGATGGGTAGGAAGTGTGCAGACTTGATCAGTCTGTCGACGACGACCCAAATGGTATCCAACCCACCCGTTGTCTTGGGCAGTTTGGTTATGAAGTCCATTGTGATCCGTTCCCACTTCCATTTCGGTATCTCCGGTTGTTGGATGAGTCCCGATGGCTTCTGCTATTCGACCTTAACCTTCGCGCAAGTAAGGCACTTACTCACGAAGGTAGCAATCTCTGCCTTCATGTTAGGCCACCAGTATAGCTTTTTGAGGTCTAGATACATCTTATCCGAACCTGGGTGGATGGAGTATCGAGTGTTGTGTGCTTCCTTCATGACCAAGTCTCTGAAGCCTCCGTGGCGTGGAGTCCAGATTCGGTCCATGAGGTAGTAGGCTTCGTCACCCTTGACCTCCAAACTTTTATCCATTCCGCGCAAGGATTCACCCGTCACATTCTCAGGCTTGAAGGCTTCAAGCTGAGCCTCCCTGATCTGTGTGGATAGATGCGAATGGATAGTCATTGTTAATGACTTGGTTCTTCGACCAGAATACTCTTTCCTACTAAGGGCGTCTGCTACCACGTTGGCTTTCCCCGGGTGATATCGAATTTCGCAGTCATAATCGTTGAGTAGCTCGATCCATCGGCGCTGTCTCATGTTGAGATCTTTCTGGTTTAGTATGTGTTGGAGGCTTTTATGGTCAGTATATACTATGCTCTTTCTGTAGGCGTCTTTGGTGCTGATCAGTTCTCAATAGCTTTAATTTTAGAGGGATCCACGTGGATTTCGTCTTCACTAACCACGTGTCATAAGAATTCAACTCTTCGGATCCAAAATTCGCACTTAGAGAACTTCGCATATAACTTCTCTGACCGCAGGGTTTCCAGAACTCGTCGTAAATGATCCCTGTGTTCTTCCTCGCTTCGAGAGTAGACAAGTATATCATCAATAAAGACGATGACGAACTGATCTAGATTTGGACGACACACCCTATTTATCAAGTCCATGAATACTACGGGAGCGTTAGTCAGTCCAAAGGGCATCACTTTAGGTACCTTCAGTGATAAAGCTTTGACTTGGTGGAACGGCCGAGTCAAATCCTTGACCCTACCCGTAGCCACTGCCATGGGCTGGGACGCCATGAAAGAACTCCTCTTTGCCGAATACTGTCCCTGTGGTGAAATGCAGAAGCTAGAGCACGAGCTCTGGAACCTGAAGATGAAAGGTTCTGACATTGCTGCATACACTTCCCGATTCGATGATCTTTCCCTTCTCTGTCCTGGTTTGGTCACTCCTGAAAGCAAAAAGATCGAGAGGTTTATTTGGGGGTTAACCAATCCAACAAAGGGTCATGTCTTAGCTACTCGCCCGGATACATATGATAGTGCTAAGACTTTAGCCGAAGCCATAATTGACCACAATGATGATGTCGAGGAAACCACTACCGCTCCTGAATCGACCAAAAGGAGTGGTGAGAAAAGAAAATTCTGGAAGAAAAAGAAGGGTCAATCTTCCCAAGGATCCTCCAAAAGACAGCAAACAGTAGCAGTTCATGCTGCTACTACCCCCGTTGCTGCTGCCTCTGTTGTGGGATCCACAGCTCCAACTCCTACCAGCCGGTATGCTGGTAATCTCCCTCTCTGTGACAAGTGCAAGTATCACCACAACCCCGGCCCCTGTCGAGAACTTTCCTGTACAAATTGTGGTAAGAAGGGGCACACAGTCCGATTCTGCAAAGCTCCAGCCCAATCGGCCAATCAATCTTCGGGAGCAGGCGTTGGTCAAGCCTGCTACAACTGTGGTGAGGTCGGGCACTTTAAAAGAAACTGCCCTAAGAAGTCTACAGCTGACAACACCGGAAGGGTCCTCGCCATGGGACGGGAGGAAGCGGTCGCCGATCCCACTGTTGTCTCGGGTACGTTCCTTCTCGACAACTCATATGCTAATGTTCTTTTCGATTCGGGTGCTGAGAGGAGCATTATTAGTCATGCATTCAAACATAACCTAAAACATAATTCCCAACCTTTAACCGAAATGTTTACCGTCGAGATGGCGAACGGTGAGAAAGAAAACACGAGCGAAGTGTTCGTAGGTTGTACCCTTACCCTGAACGACCATTCGTTTCCTATCGATCTCATGTTGGTATCCATAAAGAGCTTTGATGTCATCATTGGCATGGATTGGTTGAGTCCCAATCATGTGGATATCCTTTGTTTCGAAAAATCCACCCGTCTCAACCTTCCTTCGGGTCAAACTCTAGTAATCTATGGCGATAAACTCAGTTCCAACCTTCGTATCATTTCCTACATCAAAGCTCAAAAGCTCCTGCGAAAGGAGTGCATTGCATTCTTGGCCCATGTAATCAACGAGAAGCAGGAAGTTAAGACGTCGCGAGCATCCCCAAAGTTTCTAACTTTCCTGATGTGTTTCCCGAAGAGCTTCCAGGAATTCCTCCCAAGCGTCAGGTCGAGTTCCGTATTGACCTAATTCTTGGAGCTACTCCTGTAGCGAAGTCTCCGTATCGCTTAGCTCCAGCAGAAATGTAGGAGTTATCCAGTCAACTCAACGAGTTGCTCAGTAAAGGATTCATTAGACCGAATTCCTCATGCTGGGGAGCTCCGGTTTTGTTTGTCAAGAAGAAAGATGGATCCTTTCGAATGTGTATCGATTATCGTGAGCTGAACAAGTTGACTGTCAAAAACCAATATCCTCTTCCGCGAATAGATGACCTCTTCGATTAACTCTAGGGAGCCAGTTACTTCTCCAAGATAGACCTTCGATCAGGGTACCATCAGCTACGAGTTCATGAGAGTGATGTTTCCAAAACAGCTTTCAGGACTCGATACGGACATTACGAGTTCGTAGTGATGCTCTTCGGTCCAACCAACGCACCGGCGGTGCTCATGGACCTGATGAACCGGGTGTGTCGTCCATATCTAGACAAGTTTGTCATTGTGTTCATTGATGACATACTTGTCTATTCCCGAAGCGAAGAAGACCACAAACAACACTTGAGGCTAGTGTTGGAAACTCTTCGATCCGAGAAGCTATACGCGAAATTTTCCAAATGCGAGTTCTGGATTCGGAAGGTAACTTTCCTCGGTCATGCCGTAAGCGAGGAGGGTATTCATGTCGATCCTTCCAAGATAAAGGCGATAGAGAATTGGTCAGCACCGAAGACACCCACAGAAATCCGGCAATTCTTGGGTCTTGCTGGCTATTATCGGAGATTCATCCAGAACTTTTCCAGAATCGTCAAACACTTAACCACTCTAACACAGAAAGGTGTACCCTTTTGTTGGAGTGATAAACAAGAAACCGCATTCCAGACGCTGAAGAAAGCCTTATGCAGCGCGCCTGTTCTGTCCCTACCCGAAGGGACAGAGGACTTCGTTGTCTACTGCGATGCGTCTACTCAAGGCTTAGGATGTGTGCTTATGCAAAGAGGAAAGGTGATTGCTTATGCTTCTAGACAGTTGAAAGCACACGAGGTCAACTATACCACACACGACTTGGAGCTAGGAGCCGTAGTCTTTGCATTGAAGATTTGGAGACACTACCTCTACGGAACCAAGTGCACGATCTTCACCGATCACAAGAACCTGCAACGCATCTTTGACCAGAAAGACTTGAACATGAGACAACGGCAATGGGTAGAACTACTCTGTGATTATGAGTGTGAAATCCGTTACCATCCCGGCAAGGCCAATGTGGTAGCAGATGCCCTTAGCCGAAAGGAGAGTGCAAGCCACAAAGTGAAGAACCAGACGATGACCATTTATTCCGACCTACCTATGTAAATCCGAGAAGCCCAGTTAGAAGCCCTCAAACCCGAGAACATGTCGACCGAAGCCTTGAGAGGAATGGAAAAGAAACTTGAGATCAGAGGTGACGGTGTCTATTGTTTCATGGATCGGATTTGGATTCCCAAGTTCAGAGGATTCAGAGAGATAGTTATGGAGGAAGCGCACAAAACCAGATACTCTATTCACCCGGGCTCTAACAAGATGTACTTAGATCTCAAGAAACAATATTGGTGGCCAAACATGAAGGCTGAGATAGCTACATTTGTGGGCAAGTGTCTGACTTGCACCAAGGTTAAAGTTGAGCACCAGAAACCCTCGGGTCTGCTCCAGCAGCCCAACATACCCGAATGGAAATGGGAGATGATTACCATGGATTTCATCACCAAACTACCCAAGTGTTCGAGTGGGTACGATACCATTTGGGTAATTGTCGATCGTTTGACAAAGTCCGCTCACTTTGTTCCGATCAAAGAATCATACAGGATGGAAAGACTCGCACGGATTTACATCCAAGAGGTAGTCCGACTGCACGGTGTACCTGTGTCCATTATCTCTGATCGAGATAGCAGGTTTACCTCCCGATTTTGGCAGTCTCTCCAGAAAGCTCTTGGAACCAAACTAGACATGAGCACGGCGTGTCATCCTCAGACCGATGGACAAAGTGAGAGAACAATCCAAACCCTGGAGGACATGCTTAGGGCATGTGTCATTGACTTTGGAAAGTCGTGGGACACACATCTACCTTTGATCGAATTCTCGTACAACAAGAGTTACCACACCAGCATTAGGGCTGCCCCGTTTGAAGCCCTATACGGTCGCAAGTGCAGATCCCCTCTGTGCTGGGCCGAGGTAGGGGATACACAGATAGCCAAGAGTCGAGTCCCGGACAGTGCTCTCACTGGTCCTGAAATCATCCGTGAAACCACCGAGAAGATCATCCAAATTCGAGAATCACTAAAAGCTTCACGTGATCGCCAAAAGAGTTACGCTGATAACCGTCGGAAACCACTGGAATTCCGGGTTGGAGACCGTCTCCTGTTGAAAGTCTCGCCCTAGAAAGGCACTGTACGCTTTGGTAAGCGTGGGAAACTTAATCCGAGGTACATTGGACCTTTCGAGATCCTCGACAGGATCGGTCCGGTAGCTTATAAACTTAGTTTACCTCACGAGCTCAGTAACATCCACCCCGTCTTCCATGTTTCAAATCTCAAGAAGTGCCTATCCGATGAAACCCTAGTGATTCCTTTAGACGAGATCGAGATCGAAGAAAACCTCAACTTCGTGGAGGAACCGATCGAAATCATGGATCGAGAAGTCAAACATACAAAACAAAGTCGCATCCCGTTAGTGAAGGTTCGCTGGAATGCCAAGCAGGGACCGGAGTTCACTTGGGAGCGGGAAGACTCGATGTAACAGAAGTATCCGCAACTCTTTCTAGATCCATGATTTGTATTGTGTCTTGTATCTTGTCTTGAATTTCGGGATGAAATTCCCTCTAACGGGGGGATAATGTAACAACCCGAAATTCCATATCACTTCTTGTAACTCAAATTGTAATCCAATTCGATCGACCAAACACCGTTTCCAAATCTGTTTCCGATTTCCCCGTTTAATTAAGTCATTAACTTGTATTGATCTACAAAGACTTAATGGGTGTCTTAATGCCATTTGAAATCATTCTAACACCCCATAATAGTTATCGGATTAATTATAGAATCGACCATATCGGGTTACGGCAATTTGGTCGGGTGCGACCAAAAGCCCCGCCTAACGCCGGTATCGGGTAGAATTCCGTCGTGTCCAATTCCTGAACACTATATAGGTGATTCAAAGCTTCCATTTGAAGCTTTTGGCCATCTTTCCTTAATCACTCTCCAACCTCTCTCCTCATCCATAATCAAAGGTCCAAAAACAAAGATTTAAGGCTCCAAATCAAATAGGTAACATCCCTAACTTGTTATCTAACCTCTTTAACCTTCAAATTGATGTTTAAACAAGGATTTAGGACCTGGAACAAGTTTTTACGGCCAAGGCACATGCTTTGGCCGTAAACACCTAAAGATGGGGTTTTAGAGCCATTTAACCCTTCCAAATCATTGATGGGACTTAGATACGACTTTGAGGCTTACAAATCGGGACTTGAAACACTTAAATCTTGAACTTTAAGGGACAAAAGAGATTTTACGGCCAAGGCATGTGCTTAAACTCCTCAAACATGGGGAGTAAACACCTTTTTACATGTTAGATTGCCTTGAAACTTAACCAATAGCCTTGGAATAAATCATAGAACCATCTAAAAATAGTTTGGAAACCTTAAACATAACAAAACACCATATATAAGAGTTTCCAGCCACAGAACATACTTCAAGGCCGTAAACTCCTAATTATATGTCATTTGATGCCCAAAATTCATACCAAGGCTTGGAAAATTAACTAGAATCACATGTGATTGTCCTAAGCACCTCAAATTAATTTTGGTTTAGGCTGGGGGGAGTTTACAGCCGTAAACTCCATGTTTACAGCCGTGAACTCCCATAAATGGTGTATAAGTCCAAACAAATTAATCCAAGGCATTTGATAAATCCATTCTAGCAATCCATGTCCATTCAAGCCATAAAACACCCAAAACTACCCAAACATGAGTTCACGGCCGTGAACTCATGTGTGTGTGTGTGTGATATGGCAGTAAACTTCTTTAAATGTTTACTCTTGGAGAGTAAACTCAAATTCCAAGTCCCTAGTGCCATTATACGTCCGTAGATGTCACCCGGGTCACTCCAAACGCTCGTTTTGAGGTGTTTAACCTCGTTGGAGTGTAATGTTCCATACAATTAGTAATTGTAAATCTAATTGAATATATATGGACATTATATCATTTTACATAGGGACATCGCGAGTAATCAAGCCCCGAACCCACGTCTAGTGACCGAAACTGTCGCATTCCCGAGTCTGGTGAGTTCATACCCCTACCCTTTTTCACTGTTTTCACTGTTTTCAGGGGGGAACACAAGCAAAGTACAAGGGTTTTCTTGTACTCAAAAACTTGTTTTCGTGTGTGTATTTCACAATTTATATGCTTTTAACACTGATTGATACAACTGATAACCGTTTGAACATACAGATTACGTAAACATATTATTTGTGAAATGGGTTTATAAACTGTTATGTTTTATATATTTCACAAATGGTTTTCCACATTTTATCAGTTAAAAGCATGACATTAGAACATATGAACATAAAACTTGTACACTGTCTTGTCCTCGGTAACACTCCACAGAGATACGCGAGTGGATGATTATCATATTATTACTAGTAAATTTGTTATTCCTGTATAATTGGAGACACGTCCTCGGCGAACACTCCACAGAGATACGCGAGTGGAGAACTACACCCGTAACCTGAATCTTTGGGATTAGAGAGCGTGACTTGAGTGTATAGATCTATACGGGGCTGACTACCCCACACCTGGCTGCTAGCTACAGCTGAACCGAAATGGTTCAAGGGTGAAGAAAGTCATAAAGATGTGGACTACTTATTGCCACATGTTTAGTCTATCGTATGGTTATGGAACTCGCAATTAGGATAACAGAGATTTACTTATAGTAATAATGAACAACTTTATACACTTCACAAGAAAACCAGGTTTCGGTAAACATCTTTCACATTGGAAACCAACATTCAGGCAAGTATGGGACTTTCCTGGGAAACCTTGTACATAACCAGGTCTAATAAGAGTACATCTTTTACATATGGTAATCAATAATCAGGAAGGTATGGGAATTTCATGGGGAAAACATTTACCTAACTAGAAAAGTGTAACAAACTGGATAACCTTACATCTTTTACAATTGGTAATATACAATCAGGAAAGTATGGGACTTTCCTGGGAATCCTTTGGTACATAACCAGAACAGTATAACAACAGATAACCTAAATGTACATTTTTCACAAGGGAAAACGTGTTTTCAGTGTACAACTTTACTTTACATAATGTGAAACAACAACCAACCTTTTTAAGAAAATGTGGGATTTTCTTGGCCTGTGTTACATTTTCAGAAACAAAAAGGAAACATGAACATTTTCACAAAACAAAAACCACTTATGAACTCACCAGCGTTATGCTAATTTTCAAACCGCTTGTGTTCTTGGGTCATTGATAGAACAGGTACCCGAAGATCCACTTGATCCAGGATGGAGTGCGTACAAGACCCGTTCGTTTTGTTTATGTTTATACTATGTATCACAATTGTATAACTATATCTTTAGAAACAAATGTAAAACTTTTCTATATGTAATGTAATCGTTGTTCTACTTTACTTACTATGTGCATTGGATTTGATACTCAACGTGGAGTCAACCCCGGGAATGTTTCCGCCTTGGGTTTTCGGGGTGTGACAGTTTGATTCTTGAGTTCAACAATAGAAGTCTATGCAATTTAGCAAAGCATTCATGAGCATTCTTTAATTCTTGGGTTCCACATTAGAAGTCTTTGCAATTTAGCAATGCTTTGATGAGCATTCCTTAATACTTGAGTTCCACAATAGAAGTCTATGCAATTTAGCAAAGCATTGATGAGCATTATTTAATTCTTGAATTCCACAATAGAGGTAGTCGTTGCAATTTAATAAAGTTTTGATGAGCATTGTTTAATTCTTTGGTTCTACAATAGAAGTGTATGCAATTTTTCCAAAGCTTTGATGAGCATTGTTTCTTTCTTTAGTTCCATATTAGAAATCTATGCAATTCAGAAAAGCTTTGATGAACATTGTTTATTGAGTTCCATAATAGAAGTGGTCTTCGCAATTTAGCAAATCTTTGATGAGTATTGTTTAGTTCTTGAGTTCCACAATAGAAGTAGTCTTCGCAATTTAGCGAAGCTTTGATGAGCATTTCTTTATTTTTGAGTTCCACAATAGTAGTCTATGCAATTTAAGCAAAGCTTTGACGAGAATTGTTTCATTCATGAGTTACAAGTCTACGCACATTGGCAAAGCTTGGACGAGCAGCGTTTCGTTCTTGAGTTCCACAACAGAAGTCTATGCAATTTAAGCAAAGCTTTGATGAGCATTTTTGATTCTTGAGTTCCACAATAGAACTCTATTCAATTTTGCAAAGCTTTCATGAGTAATGTTTCATTCTTGGGTTCCACATTAGATATCTATGCAATTTAGCAAAGCATTGATGACCAATGTTTAGTTCTTGAGTTACACAATAGAAGTAGTCTTTGCAATTTAGCAAAGCTTTGATGAGCATTGTTTAATTCTTGAGTTTCACAATAGAAGTGAATGCAGTTTAAAAAAAACATAGATGAGGATTGTTTTATTCTTGAGTTAAACATTAGAAGTCTATGAAATTTAGCAAAGTTTTGATGAGCATTGTTTAATTCTTAAGTTCCACAATAGAAGTCTATGCACTTTAAGCAAAGCTTTGATGAGCATTGTTTAATTATTGAGTTCCACATTATAAGTCTATTCAATTTAGCAAAGCTTTGATGAGCATTGTTTAATTCTTGAGTTCCACAATAGAACTAGTCTTCGTAATTTAGCAAAGCTTTGATGAGCAATTCTTTATTCTTGAGTTCCACAATAGTAGTCTCTGCAATTTAAGCAAAGCTTTGACGAGCAGTGTTTCATTCTTGATTTCCACATTTGAGGTCTACGCAATTTAGCAAAGCTTTGATGAGCATCATTTCATTCTTGAGTTCCACAATAGAAGTCTATGAAATTTAAGCAAAGCATTGATGAGTATTGTTTTGTTCTTGAGTTCCACAATAGAAGTCTATGCAATTTAGCAAATCTTTCTTAAGCATTGTTTCATTCTTGGGTTCCACATTAGAAGTCTATGCAATTTAGCAAAGCATTGATGAGCATTGATTAGTTCTTGAGTTCCACAATAGAAGTAGTCTATGCAATTTATCAAAGCTTTGATGAGCATTATTTAATTCTTGAGTACCACAATAGAAGTGGATGTAATTTAAGCAAAGCTTTGAAGAGCATTGTTTCATTCTTGAGTTTCACATTAAAAGTCTATTGAATTTAGCAAAGCTTTGATGAGCATTGTTTAATTCTTGAGTTCCATAATAGTAGCCTTCGCAATTTAGCAAGGCTTTGAAGAGCATTTCTTTATTCTTGAGTTCCACAATATAAGTCTATGCAATTTAAGCAAAGCTTTGATGAGCATTGTTATTCTTGTTTTCCACATTAGAAGTCTATGCAATTTAGCGAAGCTTTGATGAGCATTGCTTAATTGTGTTCCACAATAGAAGTCTATAAAATTTAAGCATAGCTTTGATTAGCATTGTTTGATTCTTGAGTTCAACAATAGAAGTTTATGCAATATAGCAAAGCATTCATGAGCATTCTTTCATTCTTGGGTTCCGCATTAGAAGTCTTTACAATTTAGCAATGCTTTGATGAGCATTGCTTAATACTTGAGTTCCACAATAAAAGTCTATGTAATTTAGCAAAGCATTGATGAGCATTATTTAATTCTTGAGTTCCATAATAGAGGTAGTCGTTACAATTTAATAAAGTTTTGATGAGCATTGTTTAATTCTTTGGTTCCACAATAGAAGTGTATGCAATTTTTCCAAAGCTTTGATGAGCATTGTTTCTTTCTTTAGTTCCATATTAGAAGTCTATGCAATTTAGAAAAGCTTTGATGAACATTGTTTATTGAGTTCCACAATAGAAGTGGTCTTCGCAATTTAGCAAATCTTTGATGAGTATTGTTTAGTTCTTGAGTTCCACAATAGAAGTAGTCTTCGCAATTTAGCGATGCTTTTCTGAGCATTTCTTTATTTTTGAGTTCCACAATTGTAGTCTATGCAATTTAAGCAAAGCTTTGATGAGAATTGTTTCATTCATGAGTTCCACATTACAAGTCTACGCACATTGGCAAAGCTTGGACGAGCAACGTTTCGTTCTTGAGTTGCACAACAAAAGTCTATGCAATTTAAGCAAAGCTTTGATGAGCATTGTTTGATTCTTGAGTTCCACAATAGAACTCTATTCAATTTTGCAAAGCTTTCATGAGCAATGTTTCATTCTTGGGTTCCACATTAGATGTCTATGCAATTTAGCAAAGCATTGATGACCAATGTTTAGTTCTTGAGTTCCACAATAGAAGTAGTCTTTGCAATTTAGCAAAGCTTTGATGAGCATTGTTTAATTCTTGAGTTTCACAATAGAAGTTAATGCAGTTTAAAAAAAGCATAGATGAGGATTGTTTTATTCTTGAGTTAATCATTAGAAGTCTATGAAATTTAGCAAATTTTTGATGAGCATTGTTTAATTGTTGAGTTCTACAATAGAAGTCTATGCACTTTAAGCAAAGCTTTGATAAGCATTGTTTCATTATTGAGTTCCACATTATAAGTCTATGCAATTTAGCAAAGCTTTGATGCGTATTGTTTAATTCTTGAGTTCCACAATAGAAGTAGTCTTCGTAATTTAGCAAAGCTTTGATGAGCAATTCTTTATTCTTGAGTTCCACAATAGTAGTCTATGCAATTTAAGCAAAGCTTTGACGAGCAGTGTTTCATTCTTTTTGGATAAAAGGGGAAAACCCCTTGGCAAATTTTATTGAAAAGAAAAAAACATTACAAAAGGAGAGAGGGCAACCGCCCAAAAAAACTAACTACAAAAAAACCTAACAAACAACTAAAACTAATCTAAACAATAATTTTTAAAAGGAAAAAAAGACCTATCTAATAAAAGCCAACCAATCCACTTCCATGTCTAACTCCAAAGTAAAGAATGAAACCAAACATAGCTTCCAATGAAATAAACAATGAGCTCAATACCAAAGGTCTTCCATGTCTCAAAATCTTCAAAATCTTCAATCCTCATGAAGTCTTTAATCCTCCACCAAACCAAATCCCAAAAAATTGCCTCATACTCAAACAAAAAATCCAAGGTTTGGATAATGTCAATCTTACAAAACATCCAAGGAACTTCCAAATCAAGAGAATCATTGGCCAATTCAATCAAACCATCATAAACTTTCAAAATTCTCCAAACCGGATTCCACAAATAGCAATCAACTTTGAACTTTGAGCTTTATTCTTCATGCAATACTTTCCAATCTTCTCCAAAAACCATTTGTTGAACTTCTTTCCAATCTTTACTTGAAGAACCCATATGCTCCAAAAAATAAGCCCATTATCCATCACAAAATTCTTGAAACAATTCCTAAAATTATCAATTAAATCTTCCAAAAATTTTCCAATATCCTCTTTAGCTAAAGCATAAATCTTCAAATTCCATGAAAGTACGTTGCTAAAACCGAGATAGCCAATCAAATTCCACCATTTCCAAAAATTCTTCAACTTTTCTCCAAAATCTTTCTTGCACAAACTATTCCAATTAATCTTCAAAAATTCTTCCAAATGAATAAACCAAAAATTCCGAAAATGCCCTTGATGAATAAACCATCTTCTAACAAAAAAGGAGCTCATAGAACCGGCAAAACCATAATCTTCAAGGTCAAAAAATTTCAATCCACCAACACTCTTCTTAAGAATCATTCCAAGGATAAGAAAGCTGTCAATTCCTTTTTTAATGGCAATATTCCAAAAATACCCCTGAAGGTTAATTCCTAAATAATTAAGAATTAAACCTTCAAAATCCACATCAAAGGTAAAATTACCAATGATAACCGGGATAGACCGGTTTGCATTAAAAACTTGGTAAAACCAAGAAGAAAAAACGATCCAAAAGTGGTTGTTTTTATGTAAACAAGGGAAACAACCAACCCAAATGTGGTACAGTCTAAGGTTAACGTACCCAATCCAATGTATTAACGGATAAAAATCCCACCACTTGCTAATCGAACTAGCAGTGGCACCCACTAAAGTGGAGATTCCTAGTTGCCTAGGAAGAAGATTCCAACTAACGGGGATCAAACCCATTTGCTTTAAAAAATTGACCACTTCAAAGGAAATATTCCAATGAATTCTGGGATAAACCAGAAAGCAAATACCAAGATAAGAATCCCTAAGGATCCAAAAGTGGTTGTTTTTATGAAGACAAAGGAAACAACCAACTTGTTTGTGGTACAGTTTAAGGAAAACGTACCCAAGCCGTGGTATTACCGGGTGATTATCCCACCACTTGCTAATCGAACTAGCAGTGGCACCCACCGAAGTGGAGACTCCAAGTTGCCAAGGAGGAAAACAACCAATAATGGGAATCAAACCCATTTGTATCAAGAAAAGAACCACTTCAAAGGTAAAACTACCAATGAAATCCGGGATAAACCAGATAGCATTAACCATACAAGCATTCCAATACAATAAAAAGTGGTTGTTTTTATGTAAACAAAGGAAACAACCAACCTGAATGTGGTACAGTTTAAGGAAAACGTACCCAATCCCTGGTATTGACGGGTAATTATCCCACCACTTGCTAATCGAACTAGCAGTGGCACCCACCGAGGTGGAGACTCCAAGTTGCCAAGGAGGAAAACAACTAATAATGGGGATAAGACCCATTTGCAAGAAAAAAACCACTTCTAGAGGGAAAATCCTCCAGAAAATCGGGATCAAACCGATAAGCAAAGCAATTTTTAAAGGAAAATTGCTAAACCCAAGACCGTCAATTCTTTTAATCATCAAAAAATTCATGATTTTTCTCTCCCACCGGAACACCCCACTTCCTTTTAAATTCATTATCAAACCCCAAAAATTCACCTTTGAGACCAATAAGCTTGAATCGAATTTCTTCAAAAATATTCAGAATAATTTTTTCCTCCACATTCTTTCCCTTTCTAAATAATCTAGAATTTCTTTCTTCCATACATGATACACAGTGGCAGCAAAAGCAATTTTCATGATGAAAATGCTAATGTTATTTCCTTTGAAAAGACTTATAAGGTCTTCAACAAGTTCTTTCCATCCACTAGTATTATTATGTATCTCCACTCTATCTTTCACCACATCCCAAATGGAAGAAGAATAAGGACATTCAAAAAACAAATGTGAGTGAGACTCAGGCTGGGAATTGCAAAAAACACAATTGAGATTTTTCTTTTTGTCCTAAAATCTCATCCTGTCTTGAGTCAAAAGTCTCTCTTGAATGGCGAGCCACAGAATGAAGCTATGACTTGGAATACGATGCTTGAACCAAACAAGATGAACCCAAGAAACTTTATTCCCCAAATCATACAAATCATCACAAACTTTTTTAATGCTAAATTCTATCTCTTTCCCAGCATTGTTCCTCCACATAACCTTATCAGTCTTAACATCATCAAGAATCGGTAATTGATGGTCCTTGAGTTGAGGAATAATATTACACCAATCTTCCGGCCAAAACCAAGAACTATCAATCACAACATCTTTCACCTTATCAGAAATATTGAATCCAACACTTGTTATTTCTCTCGGGGACAACACATAAGAAAAAGGGCCAAGAGGGTGCCAATCATCATACCACATGTATGTAATTTCTCCATTACCAATCACATTACAAAAATGATCACGACAAACCGATTTCAACTTTATCAAATTCCTCCAGCTCCAACTAAGACCATTCTTTTTCTCAACATCCCAAAAGCTTCTTCCTTTTAAAAGATTAAACTTAACCCACTTAACCCAAAGAGAATCAACATCAGAAAGAATCATCCAAATTCGTTTGGAAAGAATAGCTTTATTCCACATTCTCAAACTTCTTAAGCCCAACCCTCCATTTGCAACAGGTTTGCATATTGCCGACCAAGCCATTTTTGCTCTTCCTTTTTTCGATTCATCATGGTTCCACAAAAAATTCTTCATCATCTTTTCAATTTCCTTGATGACACTCATAGGAATAAGCATACTGGAAGCCCAATACATAGGAAACGAAAAAGAACTGAAGAAATGAGCTGTAATCTTCCAGCATAAGATAGAAACTTATTCCTCCAATCACCTATTCTTTTCCTGACTTTATTAACCAGCCTCTTACAATCTCTAATAAAAAGTCTCGTAGAAATCAATGGCAGCCCCAAATAACGCATTGGTAATTTACCCTCCACAAAAGCAAGAGAGTCAAGAATTTTCTTCTTCATATTGGCCTTCACATTTCCGAAAAAAATATGACTTTTAGCAAGATTAGGATTAAGCCCAGCCACACCAGCAAATTCATCAAGAGCCTCTTTGATCACCTTTACTGAAGCTTTATTACCATGGCAGAAAATCATTAAATCATCTGCAAAACAAAGGTGAGTAATCTTTTGTTTTTTACAGCCCCAATGGTTCTTGAAAAATTTCTCATTTCGAATCTTCCTTTGCAGGATCAAATTAAAAGTCTCCATCACAAGCGTGAATAAGTAAGGAGATAACGGACAACCCTGTCTAAGCCCACGCTTGCCTTCAAAATATCCATAGAAAGAACCATTTATACTTAACATGAATGTGGGAGTCATCACACAACACATTATCCATTTTATCATGACCGGATGAAATCCAAAGAAGAAGAGAATGTCTTGGAGAAAAGACCAATTAACCGTATCATAAGCTTTTTGGATGTCCACTTTCATGGCACAACGAGAGAAACCTCGATCCCGGTGATACCCACGAACTAATTCTTGAGACAACAAAATATTATCTGTGATTGATCGACCAGGAATGAAAGCAGATTGATTATTTGACACAATGAAGTTCAAATAATTTCTTATACGCCCAACAATGATCTTGCTTATACACTTATATATGACAGAGCAACAGGAAATCGGCCTGTAATCACTAACTTTCCCAGGAGTGTCAATCTTTGGAACTAAAGCTATCACAGTGGCATTGACTTCTTTGAGCAATTTCCCATTGCAGAAAAATTCTTTAACAGCTTGGCAGAAATCATTTCCAATAACAGCCCACATAGATTTAAAGAATTTAGCAGAAAAACCATCAGGTCCAGGGGCTTTATCGTCATTTATATCAAAAAGAGCACTCTTTATTTCCTCATCAGTGACCACCTTCACCATTTCAGCAGCATAAACAAGATCAAGTTTTTTTGAGAATAATGAGTGAGGATTATCAATTTCAGCACAATGATTCTCGGTCCCCAAAAACTCCTTGAAATAATTGATGAATATATTAGGAACTTTTTCATCCTCGATCCATTCCCCCTGTTCATTCAAAACAGCTCTAATGTTGTTCCTATTATTTCTGCCTTTAACAATTTTATGAAAGAATTTCGAATTACTGTCACCCTCCTTTAACCAACCCACTTTCGCTTTTTGCTTTAAAAAACATTCTTCTTCAGCGTACGCCTTTTTAAATTCATTTAGAAAGATAGCCTCCAAATCCCTTAGCTTAGGATTAAAAGGATCTTTATCAAGATCAGCTTGCACAACAGCAAGCTCTTTCCGGTAGTGGCTAACCTTCTCAGTTAAGTGTCCTTGGTCCCTGAATAATTTCCGAATTGGCTTTTTAAGAGCTTTGAGCTTTTGGACCAAACAAAACATTTTGTTCCCTTTAACATCATAATTCCATTGAGCTTCAACTAAAGGCTTTAATTCTGAGCAATTAGTTAGGACATTAGGAAACTTGAAAGGCAAGACATTGAACTTCATCTTCAAAGGGATCTTAATGACCATAGGGCTGTGATCAGAAATGCCATATGGGAGAAAAGAGGCATAAATGGAAGGAAATTCTTCAATAATTCTGCAATTACCCATGACCCTGTCAGGCTTCTTTAGAATGCCATTTTTTCCTCTAGGTTTTTGATTCCACGTGTAGTTCAACCCATTACAATTAATATCTTGAATATCAAGGCTATTAATGCAATCAAGAAAATCCTCCATACCAATAGAAAGCCTAGAGGAACCAGCAGTACTTTCATTAAGATTAAGAGTAACATTGAAGTCTCCACCAATAATCCAAGGATCATCACGAACAACACCTTTGAACATCTTTAAAGAAGACCATAAAACTCTTCTTTCCATATACTTATTAGCCGCATAAACAAAGGAACAGAAAACAAACTTATTATTAGTAGGAAAACTAATTTTGCAATGTAAAACTTGATCATTTTGATCAATCAAGTTAACATCAAAAAAATTAGAATTCCACCCAACAATAATACGAATAGTATTTCCATAAATTCCTTTACTAGCAACCCACTTCCACGATCCAAAGATCTTGTCACACTTTTCATGAAGTTTACTAGCACTAACTTGAGATTCAAGAACAGCCAATAAACTCAAATTATTCTCTTTTATCAAATTTTTTATTTCTTTTTGTTTAGGGGAAAGATTGAGACCCCTAATATTCCAAATTCCAAAGCTAAACATCATTGGAAAGAAATTCCATGTTGGTATCTGATAAAGGAATACCCCCTATAACTTCCATATGATCCACAGAATCCAAATAAGCCAAATCATCTTCATTAACTCCTCCTTTTGCGAAAATAAAAGGATTTTCGTCTTCTAAATTCTCCAAAATATCAAACTTATTTTTAGAAAAAATATTCCCTGCATCAATCTCCTTCACAGATCTGAGATTCAATCCAAAATTAGAGCTAATTTTGATGTCTGGGCCTAATTTCGGTATGTATCTTTGCCCACTGACAGCTTTTTTCCTCAATTCTTCCTGCTGTGAAGCCTCCTGATTAGAACAGTTAAGAGAAACATTTTTTTTAGCATTCTTTTTTTCCCATACAGCCCCTGTACCATTTTCTTTTCCCACCAAAAAATTATTTTTACTACTCTGCCCTTTTTCGAAACTGGTTCCAGTGAAATTACCATTCCCATTTTGACTTTTCCCAAAATACCCCTGGCTGCCTTTTCCCTTATTTATTTGATTTCCGCTAATATTAACTCCAGCTTTCCCTTGTTTATTCCCATTTTGCCCTTGATTTCCATAATTCGAACCAATCCAATCCCTACCATTCCTTTGCATTTTCCCATTTTGCCCTTGCCCAAAATTCTGATTTTTCTTCCCACTTTCAGCTTTCGGTTTTTCCCCTGCATTCTTCCCGTTGTTCTTTTTGCCAACAGTTTGAAATCCCTCCTCATCCGACTCAACTTTTTTTGTGCTGTCAATTAAAACTTGCATTAAATCAACTTTAACACCCTCTGAATTTTCCTCCTTTTTACTATTATTAATAATTTCATTAACTTGGTTAGCTAACAAAATACCACAGTTAGAATCCTTGTGTCCATACACTTTGCAGTGAGAACATTTTGAAGGATTCCAAGCATACTCCACCCTGCATTTAGTAAGAATTCTCTCACCCGTAGTCAAATCAGAGGAATAAACTTGCACTTCTTTTAACCAATCCTTGGAAGCTGACATCTCAATTAATATCCTCATGAAGGCAGGCCTCCCCCAATGATTTTGACACATGTTGGCAGTATGAGCATCCACATCTAAAGGCTTCCCTATTTCCCATGCAATATGACTCAAACCAGTGCCATTCCAATATTCTAAAGGAACATTAAAGATTTTAACCCAAACTGGGACTTTGTCATGTTGTCCTTTAGCAGAACTTACCCCAGTTGTCCATCTTCTAACAACAAGAGCACTATCAAAAATCATCCATACCCCTCCTTTCAATACCGAAATCATTCCCTGTTCAGTGCTAAACCTAAAAAAATAAATTCCTTCATCATTTACCATGACTTCCTCTAACCCATGCTTTTTCCACATATTATGAGCAAATTTGTTCACATTAAAAAAATTAACATGTTCATCTATGAAATAACCATACAAAGTTGTTTTAAAAGGACTACATCCTTTCAAAATATCACTATATGGCATTTCAACAACTCCAACTGGAAGATTACGATCCATCTTTATAACAGATATTAGATTAGCTGCATTGAGTTTCTTGCCACTTACTTTTTCAGCATAAGAAATTTTCTCTCCAACTTTATCTTCCACATCTTTAGGCATATGCCAGGGCATATCAGTCTTTTCCTGAGAATTCCCATAAGATACTTTATCCAGCATACCTTCTGTGATAAGAAGGCCTCCATTCTTATTCCTGGCATTTTCATTTTGCTTCACAATATCATCAACCGCCATCTTTTCTTCTTTGCTTCCCTGATTTTCTTCAACATACTTAAATTTAAATTCACCCTCATTCAAGATATCTAAATGACTAAATTTTCTAGGAAATTGATAAACGATATTATTGCAAACTTCCTCCAATTGCTTGCTGACCATCTCATCAATCTCAATTAAACCTTTTTCTTTCTTTACGCAACAGGTTGCATAGCACAAATTTTCCCCAATTCCACAACAATAGGGTCATTATCATCTGAAACAGGGACACCTTCTGGTAAAAGACTAACAACTGTTTCTCCAACTTTTTTCAATCCAACAGATACCTCAACCTCAGAAGATCTTTTCATCACAATTGGATTAGGGAGTAATGAAGAAGAAGAATTAAAAGGAATTCTATTCTTACCAAAATTAGCCTCCACTTTCTTTTTAATCTTGCTTGTACAGAGCTTGTGAAACACTTTCTCCTTCTTGTCTTGACTGAGATCCTTCCAGTGTTTCATTCTTGATTTCCACATTTGAGGTCTACGCAATTTAGCTAGGCTTTGATGGGCATCGTTTCATTCTTGAGTTCCACAATAGAAATCTATGCAATTTAAGCAAAGCATTGATGAGCATTGTTTTGTTCTTCAGTTCCACAATAGAAGTCTATGCAATTTAGCAAAGCTTTCTTAAGCATTGTTTCATTCTTGGGATCCACATTAGAAGTCTATGCAATTTAGCAAAGCATTGACGAGCATTGATTAGTTCTTGAGTTCCACAATAGAAGTAGTCTTTGCAATTTATCAAACCTTTGATGAGCATTATTTAATTCTTGAGTTCCACAATAGAAGTGGATGTAATTTAAGCAAAGCTTTGAAGAGCATTGTTTCATTCTTGAGTTTCACAGTAGAAGTCTATTGAATTTAGCAAAGATTTGATGAGCATTGTTTAATTCTTGAGTTCCATAATAGTAGTCTTCGCAATTTAGCAAGGCTTTGAAGAGCATTTCTTTATTCTTGAGTTCCACAATATAAGTCTATGCAATTTAAGCAAAGATTTGATGAGCATTGTTTTATTCTTGTGTTCCACATTAGAAGTCTATGCAATTTAGCGAAGCTTTGATGAGCATCGTTTAATTGTGTTCCACAATAGAAGTCTATAAAATTTAAGCAAAGCTTTGATTAGCATTGTTAGATTATTTAGTTCAACAATAGAAGTCTATGCAATTTAGCAAAGCATTCATGAGCATTCTTTCATTCTTGGGTTCCACATTAGAAGTCTATGCAATTTAGCAATGCTTTGATGAGCATTGCTTAATACTTAAGTTCCACAATAGAAGTCTATGCAATTTAGCAAAGCAATGATGAGCATTATTTAATTCTTGAGTTTTACAATAGAAGTAGTCGTTGCAATTTAATAAAGCTTTGATAAGCATTGTTTAATTCTTTGGTTCCACAATAGAAGTGTATGCAATTTTTCCAAAGCTTTGATGAGCATTGTTTCGTTCTTTAGTTTCATATTAGAAGTCTATGCAATTCAGAAAAGCTTTGACGAACATTGTTTATTGAGTTCCACAATAGAAGTGGTCTTCGCAATTTAGCAAATCTTTGATGAGTATTGTTTAGTTCTTGAGTTCTACAATAGAAGTAGTCTTCGCAATTTAGCGAAGCTTTGATGAGCATTTCTTTATTTTTGAGTTCCACAATAGTAGTCTATGCAATTTAAGCAAAGCTTTGACGAGAATTGTTTCCTTCATGAGTTCCACATTACAAGTCTACGCACATTGGCAAAGCTTGGATGAGCAGCATTTCGTTCTTGAGTTCCACAAGAGAAGTCTATGCAATTTAAGCAAAGGTTTGATGAGCATTGTTTGATTCTTGAGTTCGACAATAGAAGTCTATGCAATTTTGCAAAGCTTTCATGAGCAATGTTTCATTCTTGGGTTCCACATTAAATGTATATGCAATTTAGCAAAGCATTGATGACCGATGTTTAGTTCTTGAGTTCCACAATATAAGTAGTCTTTGCAATTTAGCAAAGCTTTGATGAGCATTGTTTAATTCTTGAATTTCACAATAGAAGTGAATGCAATTTAAAAAAAGCTTAGATGAGGATTATTTTATTCTTGAGTTAAACATTAGAAGTCTATGAAATTTAGCAAAGTTTTGATGAGCATTGTTTAATTCTTGAGTTCCACAATAGAAGTCTATGCACTTTAAGCAAAGCTTTGATGAGCATTGTTTCATTATTGAGTTCCAAATTATAAGTTTATGCAATTAACAAAGCTTTGATGAGCATTGTTTAATTCTTGAGTTCCACAATAGAAGTAGTCTTCATAATTTAGCAAAGCTTTGATGAGCAATTCTTTATTCTTGAGTTCCACAATAGTAGTCTATGCAATTTAAGCAAAGCTTTGACGAGCAGTGTTTCATTCTTGATTTCCACATTTGAGGTCCACGCAATTTAGCAAAACTTTGATGAGCATCGTTTCATTCTTGAGTTCCACAATAGAAGTCTATGCAATTTAAGCAAAGCACATCGTTTTGTTCTTGAGTTCCACAATAGAAGTCTATGCAATTTAGCAAAGCTTTCTTAAGCATTGTTTGATTATTGGGTTCCACATTAGAAGTCTATGCAATTTAGCAAAGCATTGATGAGCATTGATTAGTTCTTGAGTTCCACAATAGAAGTAGTCATTGCAATTTATCAAAGCTTTGATGATCATTATTTAATTCTTGAGTTCCACAAAGAAGTGGATGTAATTTAAGCAAAGCTTTGAAGAGCATTGTTTCATTCTTGAGTTTCACATTAGAAGTCTATTGAATTTAGCAAAGCTTTGATCAGCATTGTTTAATTCTTGAGTTCCATAATAGTAGTCTTCGTAATTTAGCAAGGCTTTGAAGAGCATTTCTTTATTCTTGAGTTCCACAATATAAGTCTATGCAATTTAAGCAAAGCTTTGATGAGCATTGTTTTATTCTTGTGTTCCACATTAGAAGTCTATGCAACAACCAGAGATACCGGAATGGAAGTGGGAACAGATCACAATGGATTTCATAACCAAGCTGCACAAGACAGCGGGTGGGTTGGATACCATTTGGGTCATCGTAGACAGATTGACCAAGTCTGCGCACTTCCTACCCATCAAGGAAACGGACAAGATGGAGAAGCTCACAAGAACATACATAAAGGAGGTAGTGCGACTGCATGGCGTCCCTGTATCTATTATCTCGGACAGAGATAGTATATTCACCTCTAGATTTTGGCAATCATTACAAAAGGCGCTAGGGACGAAGCTGGACATGAGTACAACCTACCATCCGCAGACCGACGGACAAAGTGAGAGGATGATCCAAACTCTAGAAGATATGCTGCGAGCTTGCGTGATCGACTTCGGCAAATCGTGGGATGCACATTTACCTCTTGTGGAGTTTTCCTACAACAATAGTTATCATACAAGCATCAAGGCAGCTCCATTCGAAGCCCTTTACGGCCGGAAGTGCAGATCTCCTCTGTGCTGGGCTGAGGTGGGTGACACATCCAGTTAGCTAAGGGACAAGTTCCTGATAGCGCCCTCACTGGTCCGGAGATTATTCGAGAAACGACCGAAAAGATTGTACAGATTCGCGAACGACTAAAAGCCGCTAGGGATCGACAGAAAGGCTACGCAGACAAACGGAGAAAACCCTTGGAATTCCAGGTGGGAGACCGAGTCCTTTTGAAGGTCTCGCCCTGGAAAGGCGTGATACGCTTCGGAAAGCGTGGAAAGTTAAACCCAAGGTACATAGGGCCTTTTGAGATTCTCGCCAGAATCGGCCCTGTAGCTTACAAACTCAACCTACCCCACGAACTAAGCAACATACACCCTACCTTCCACGTCTCAAACTTGAAGAAATGCTTGTCCGACGAGACTCTCGTGATTCCCCTCGACGAGATCGAAGTCAATGAGAGCCTCAACTTTGTGGAAGAGCCTGCGGAGATTATGGATCGGGAAGTAAAGCGAACGAAACAAAGCTGCATCCCAATCGTGAAGGTTCGGTGGAACGCCAAGCGGGGACCGGAATTCACTTGGGAGTGCGAGGATCAAATGAAACTCAAATATCCTCATCTCTTTAGTTAGTAGTATTCCCCTAACGGGGGGATGATGTGACAGCCCAAATTTATTGCTGTTACAAAGTCCCATCTTCACTAACGGAATTCGTCGTTATATACTATTTTCCGTAATGTTTGGAGTCGTCAATAAATAAATATCTAGTTATTTATATTTCTTGATATTATCATAAGTAATTATAACTTGTAAGTGTTAATTCCGTTTAACTAAATAGAGTTATATTACTTTTCAACCACATCACCCGGGTAAAAAGTTTTAACCCTGTTAAACTTTAGCATCGGATAGCCGTGTACCGGGTGCAATACCCGAGACATATGCAAATAAACACCACTTTTAAACCCTTTTACCACTCATTCACTTTCTCTCACTACTTTCTCTCTCTAGACCCGAACTCGCCTCCAAAACCGCGAATTCCGGCTCCCAAACGTAAGAATTTCTTCCCTATCTTATTCTAAAAGTACTTCATTGTATTTAGAGGCCAAAAATCATAGGATTTAGGGGATTAAAGGGAGTTTACGGCCTAGGAAGCCCCTTAGGCCGTAAACACCTAAAACTTGGCCAAAAGCCCCATTTTTCCTTCCTTTAAGCTTGTGTACTAATTAAGGGATTTACCTAGGTGAGTTTGGACATGAAAACTTAAAATTTTAGAGCCTAAAAAGGAGTTTACGACCCAAGCTTATGCTTAGGCCGTAAACACCCAAAAACCCTTGATAAGAGTCCCAAAAACTCATCTAGGGCATGTAGGAATTTAGCTATGACCCTAGGAAATGTTTAAGGCCATTAAGCATCTCATTTTGAAGCCAAAAGAAGAGTTTACGGCCAAGGCTATACTTGGGCCGTAAAATCCCCAATTTCTATGCCAAAATGTCCCAAAACCCACCTAAGGCCTTCTAGAATTTAACTAAGACTTAAGGAAGTGATTTGGACCATTTAACCATCCATTTTGAAGGACTAAATGGAGTTTACGGCCCAAGAACAAGTTTGGACCGTAAACTCCCCAAAATGCCACAAAATGAGGGTTTTAACCCTCCAAGTTGGTCCTAGGCACTTGCTAGAAAATTAGGGAAGTGAAATAAGGCTTTAACTTGCACTTTTGGAGGAATACATGAGTTTACGGCCAAGCCTAGGGGGTTTACGGCCGTAAACTCCCAAGGAGTGGCCTTTGGGCCGTAAACTCCAAGGGAGTGAACTCATGGACCCCCCCGCAAACCCGTCTTGGCCTTGTACCATTCCCGGGAACCCCTTCTAGGCCCTAAAACCCCGAATGGATGCTAGAATGCCTAAATACTTTAATGAAAAACATAAAATGACTAATTTCTTGTAAAAATACATATTTCATATGACATTAGGTTCCTAAAAGGTGCACAAGTCGTTACCTAGTACAAAACGCTCAACCGACACTTTCACCCGATTTACGCAATTTCAGGTGAGTTCATACCCCTTTAATGAACCTTTCAAATGTTTTATATGTTTTAGGGGGGGGGGATACAAGTCAATTATACATGTTTATGGAAATTCATACAAGTCATTTATTCATGTTACGGAAATTAATCACATGTGATTCACTATCCGTAGTTCAAATCACATGTGATTTACCACTATGTTTTATAAAAAGGATTTTCGTTTTCAAAACCATTTCGGATAAAAGATCAATTTTCTAAATGTTCCCTTTTGACAAGATTTTTATTAAATAAATTCCTTATAAAATGTAACCACACCAATATATTTATTTAAGTAAGGCTTGAAGGACTTAGGACCAATAGCTCGCCTTATTTCCTGTTCTTGTTTGATTGTGGGCTTAGGGTAGTTGTTATCCGTCCGACTGTCGTTGATTTCTTAGTTATATATCATATATATTAGTGTTGGATACGAGTATTTTCATTTCATTCGATGTTTAAACCACTAAAATGAGAAGAATCATACGCACTAAGTTGACTATAATAGGTATAGTTAAGGCCACTACTACTCGCTATAGCTACTACTCTACACACTATAATACACTCTATAATGATACTATATACTAATACGAGAACATACTACAAGTATACAAAAGACTACTACGCTATAATACAAGAGAAAGCACTAATCAAGAGATAACACACTAACCCACTACGAGATACTCTATTCGCTACACACTACGCCCAGAGTCTTCTGGCAGGAAGACGACGCTATATGTATAGATCTATATGGGGCAGACGCTATTACATGCCGACTGTTAACTTCAGTCCGAGCCGTACAGGTCCAAGGATGCCACTACTTCACTACACTGTGCATGACCGGGAAGGTCATGGGGTCCTCTATTACTTACACTATCGGTAACGTACAAGAAATACACTATAACCACACTAAAATACTAACTAAGAGTTAAGTTAATATCCCGAAGTAATCAAGTATCTAACACTAAAGAAAGTTTGCATCACTATTATTGATTTCAGGCATAACCTACCATATTGCATTACTTATTGGAAATCCACTATTATACTGTTACAATGAATGTTTTTCTTCAAAGATGAAAATTACATGTTTCTTAAAGGTTTTCACTTACAAAGTATTTCTGGAAAATATAGGATTTTCTAGGTTTTTCTACTACTTATGAATGTAAATTACAGCTTTTCATACTATCGGCTCTAATGCTTTTTATACAAAAACTCACACTAAACTCTTATGAACTCACCAGCTTTATGCTGATATTCGTTTTCAAAACAACTTGTATCCTCAGGTCAAAGATAGACAGGTACAGGTGCGGCATTTTGGAGAAGGTGGAGCATACAAGATCCATCTCTTATTTTTGTAATACTTTTGGTGCTTGTTAAACATTACAAAACATGCTTGTAATTAAACTCACTATGTAATGCAATGGTTGTATGTTTCTTGTTTTTACTATTATGCAATTGTGATGATACTGTACATGACGTCCTCCACCCCGAAACATTTTCCGCCGTTATCGGTTTTGGGGTGTAACAGATTGGTATCAGAGCATTGTTTATAGTGAATCAAGTATATCAACCTATAAAAGATATACGAACTATAAACACTTCGGGACTAAAACACTCTGACCAAGAATATATACTGTTAAGTATCTGAAAGATCTAACTAAGTATATTATATACACACATCACTATAAAACACAGAAATCAGTATCACATTAGAACAGAACAAAAGTATTAAGATTGTTGGGCAGCACAATTGGGCTTAGAGACATATAGTCACCTTCGGGGTGATGTAGCCTGATCAACTACGTTTTCCTGAGAGTCACTAGCATGTGCCTAAGTTTGGTTGTGGTATTGCAACAAGTCTAAAACTTACCAACACTACCACAATAACGTTACCATAAGAATACTATAGGAGTATTATGTATCTCTAAAACATACGTATGTGATAACTAAAAGGGTCGTTACTAGTAGGACAATAGTTGCTAAGTGGATACACCACGGTTACATGTGACTAGGGCGCTATAGACTCAGAATCTGAAGCCTTTGCTTCATTCCCTGTTCTTGTTTGATTGGGGGTCTGGAGTTAGGGTTGCTTATTCGAAGGACTATCTTGCTTCGGTTACATGTAATCGGTATGCACTACGCAAGTATTGGGCCGACTAATAACGATCCATCCTATAAGTATCTGAGAATAGTACGTCTATTAACCTTTCCTTTCCCCTTTCTCGCGTAGATAGCATGGCTGGCTTCCACCATCCCGGTGATCCGTACTATCCGAACCAGGGCAATGGAGGATGGCTCGATGAAGAGTCAGACGATGATCACCCGATCCCTTTGAATGATCATCACGCTGAAGGCTTCTCGGATGGCTCGAGCTCCGAACCAGAAGTTAACAACCAACCTCCTGAAGCCCCGAACCCTAACCCCCGTCCGGCATTTCAAGGTCCCACTCCTATGTGGGCCATATCCTTGCACCGATGGAGCGAGGAGCAGGGTCAGCCTTTGCCTTACAACGGAGACCGAAGCTTCTACAACATAAACGAAGGAGGACCAGCAGATCGGGTTCTTCCCATCATGATCCGGAGGATTGCCAGGAATGTCGAGCAGGGTCAAGCTGCTATTGGTCGAGTTGTAGAAGTGGATGCCAACTCGAATCTCAACACGGTTCGCATCCGCCAACTCGAAGAAGCCATGGACAGGACAAGGAGGACCAACGAGGCTCTGCAGCATCAACTAGCTGCATCCTGAGCCGAAGTTAGGGAACTCCGAGCACGTCAGAGGACTCATGATCGACACCTTCAGGAAGTCATGCGTCAGATAGTGGATCTAAGGGTTCGCCCAACAAGTAACCGTCGCCAGTAGAAGACGTCTAGTTACCTCACTCTTTTGTTTAAAGGACTAGCCTTTCCTCTCTATGTTCCGTAGATCTCTTGTCTGTAAACATTCCTAGCTTAAAAATACTCTAACTAGACCTCTAAACTGCCAACATTTTCTTTATGGTTTGATGTAAGACCTGCTGTTAGGTCAATTTTCATGAACTTGTGTTACATCATTAATACCAGTATATTGGCAGTTGATTACTCTATTGCTATGACTCTCATTCTGATCTTGGATTATGTTGATTTAATCCATGAAACACTCTATTCATATTCGCAATAGACTCTTACTATTGCTATCATTTCTATGGTTTTCCAGTGAAAGATGCCTCCTCGAAAGCGTCCAAGCCGAGGAAGACCAGCAACTCAAACCCCTCCTCCACCACCTCCTCCTCCACAGTTCGACCCAGTGCTGTTCCAAACAGCGGTGACCGCGGCTGTGACAGCAGCCATGGCCCAAATGAACTCTGGGGACGCGAGCGGTGGAAACTCTAGGTTTGGGGAAGTCCACCAAAGAGTGCAGGGATACACTTATAAGGACTTCATGAACTGTAAACCTACCTTCTTCGACGGTACAGGAGGAATTCTGGCACTATCTCAATGGTTCGAAAGAACCGAAGCTGTGTTTGAAATGTGCTCTTGCCCCGAAGAGAGAAAAATCAAGTTCGCAACTGCTACCCTCACTAACAGGGCCTTGACATGGTGGAACGGCCATGTCAACGCACTCTCCCTGGTCACAGCCAATGCCATGGGTTGGGACACTCTAAAAGATCTCATGAGAGGGGAGTACTGCCCTAGGGGCGAAGTTCAGAAACTTGAGGAGGAACTCTGGAACCTCAAAATGAAAGGGACTGACATAACAGCTTACACGGCCAGGTTCTGCGACTTGGCAGCTATGTGTCCTAACATGATCCCATCCGAAATCAAGAAGATTGAACGATACATCTGGGGTTTAGTGCCCCCGTATCGAGGAAACGTTCTGGCCTCACGCCCTACCACCTGCGACAGCGCCAAGGAATTGGCCCAGAGTTTGATCAACCATGAAGTCTCTTCCACTCCAGCAACAACAACCCCCACTACCACAACACCACCCAATTCATCTGATAGAAAGAGGAAGCGATGGGATAAGAAAAAGGGCAAGAAAACTCAAACCACCTCCAAGGACCAGCAAATTGTGGCGGTCCATGCTGCCACTACCCCAGCCACTCCAGCCGCACCAGCCCCGCCAAAAGCTTATAGCGGGAATCTGCCCAAGTGCCCCAAGTGCCCATTCCACCACAACAGCCCCTGCCGTGAATTGCAGTGTTCCAACTGCGGACGGAAGGGCCATACGGTGCGATTCTGCAAGGCCCCTCCCAAACCTATTTCTCAAGTTCCGGGTTCGGGAGTGACCCCGGCGTGTTATGGCTGCGGCGAAGCTGGCCATTTCAAGAAGAACTGTCCGAAGGCTACAAATGCTGGGGGAACTGGAAGGTTACTCGCTATCGGTCACAATGAAGCGGTAGCGGATCCCACAGTAGTCACGGGTACGTTTCTTCTCAACAACTCTTATGCATGTGTCTTATTCGATAGTGGTGTAGAAAGAAGCTTCATAAATCAAAACTTTAAACAATTACTCAAACAAACCCCTCAACCACTAAAAGAAACATTCATCGTAGAAATGGCTAACGGGAAGACCGAAAGCTCTAACGAAATCTACATAGGTTGTACCCTCACGTTAGACGATCACCCATTTCCAATCGATCACGTACCAGTCTCAATCAAAAATTTCGACGTCATTGTTGGTATGGACTGGTTGAGTCTTCATCGCGCCGATATCCTATGCTCCGACAAAGTCGTTCGCCTGAATCTTCCAAATCACGAAACCCTATTGATCTATGGAGATAAACCGGGTACGAGCCTTCGTATCATCTCCAGTATTCAGGCTCAGAAATATTTGCGCAAGGAATATCGCGCCTTTCTTGCTCACGTCGTCGACACAAGTCAGAAAGTGGAAGATCCAAAGGACATTCCCGTTGTATGCGAATTCCCCGATGTCTTCCCAGAAGACCTTCCAGGTTTACCTCCCAAACGTCAGGTTGAGTTCAGAATCGACCTAGTCCCAGGAGCTACTCCCGTAGCTAAGTTGCCCTATCGTTTAGCGCCTGCCGAAATGCAAGAACTATCCGGTCAGCTCAACGAACTGCTCAACAAGGGTTTTATAAGACCGAGCTTCTCACCTAGGGGAGCTCCGGTCTTGTTCGTGAAGAAGAATGACGGATTGTTTCGGATGTGCATCGATTATAGGGAACTCAATAAACTCACGGTCAAAAATCGCTACCCTCTCCCTCGTATCGACGATCTATTCGACCAACTACAAGGAGCAAGTTACTTCTCCAAGATTGATCTTAGATCCGGGTATCATCAGTTACGAGTGCTTGAGGAAGATGCCCCGAAGACAGCCTTCCGAACTCGTTACGGGCATTTTGAGTTCGTAGTGATGCCCTTTGGACTGACTAACGCCCCCGCAGTGTTCATGGACTTAATGAATAGGGTGTGTCGGCCATATCTAGATCAGTTCGTCATCATCTTCATCGACGATATACTCGTCTACTCTCGGAGCGAGGAAGAACACAGGGATCATTTACGACGGGTCCTGGAAACGTTGCGATCCGAAAAGTTATATGCGAAGTTCTCTAAGTGCGAGTTTTGGATCCGAAGAGTTGAATTCTTAGGTCACGTGGTTAGTGAAGAAGGAATCCACGTGGATCCCTCCAAAATTAAAGCTAATGAGAACTGGTCAGCACCGAAGACGCCTACAGAAATTCGTCAATTTCTAGGCCTCGCTGGCTACTACCGCAGATTCATCCAAAACTTCTCTCGGATTGCGAAGCCTCTCACTATGTTGACACAGAAGGGTGTATCATTCGACTGGGAAGAGAAACAGGAGAAGGCATTCCAGACCCTGAAGCGAGCCCTATACACCGCACCAGTATTATCCCTTCCCGAAGGGACAGAACATTTTGTTGTATATTGCGATGCATCCAATCAGGGGCTCGGTTGTGTCTTGATGCAACGAGGTAAGGTTATTGCATATGCCTCGAGGTAGCTAAAGACCCATGAGGTGAACTACACTACTCACGACCTCGAGTTAGGAGCGGTCGTCTTCGCACTAAAAATTTGGAGACACTATTTGTATGGGACGAAGAGCGTGGTGTATACTGATCATAAAAGCCTCCAACACATACTAAACCAAAAAGAACTCAACATGAGGCAGCGTCGATGGGTCGAGCTACTTAACGATTACGACTGTGAAATTAGATATCACCCGGGGAAGGCCAACGTAGTAGCAGACGCCCTGAGTAGAAAGGAGTATTTTGGTCGAAGGACCAAGTCGTTGACGATGACTATCCATTCGCATCTATCCACACAGATCAAAGAGGCTCAGCTGGAAGCCTTAAAGCCTGAGAACGTGACGGGAGAATCCCTGCACGGAATGGATAAAAATTTGGAGGTTAAGGGTAACGGAGCCTACTACTTCATGGACCGAATCTGGACTCCACGCCATGGAGGTTTCAGAGACTTGGTCATGAGGGAAGCACACAACACTCGCTACTCCGTCCACCCAGGTTCAGATAAGATGTATCTGGATCTCAAAAAGCTGTACTGGTGGCCTAACATGAAAGCAGAGATCGCTACCTTTGTGAGCAAGTGCCTTACTTGCGTGAAGGTCAAGGTCGAATATCAAAAGCCATCAAGACTCCTCCAACAACCAGAGATACCGGAATGGAAGTGGGAGCAGATCACATTGGATTTCATAACCAAGCTGCCCAAGACAGCGGGTGGGTTGGATACCATTTGGGTCATCGTAGACAGATTGACCAAGTCTGCACACTTCCTACCCATCAAGGAAATGGACAAGATGGAAAAGCTCACAAGAACATACATAAAGGAGGTAGTGCGACTGCATGGCGTCCCTGTATCTATTATCTCGGATAGAGATAATAGATTCACCTCTAGATTTTGGCAATCATTACAAAAGGCGTTAGGGACGAGGCTGGACATGAGTACAACCTACCATCCGCAGACCGACGGACAAAGTGAGAGGACGATCCAAACTCTAGAAGATATGCTGCGAGCTTGCGTGTCGACTTCGGTAAATCGTGGGATGCACACTTACCTCTTGTGGAGTTTTCCTACAACAATAGTTATCATACAAGCATCAAGGCAGCTCCATTCGAAGCCCTTTACGGCCGGAAGTGCAGATCCCCTCTATGCTGGGCTGAGGTGGGTGACACTCAGTTAGCTAAGGGACGAGTTCCTGATAGCGCCCTCACTGGTCCGGAGATTATTCGAGAAACGACCGAAAAGATTGTACAGATTCGCGAACGACTAAAAGCCGCTAGGGATCGACAGAAAAGCTACGCAGACAAACAGAGAAAACCCTTGGAATTCCAGGTGGGAGACTGAGTCCTTTTGAAGGTCTCGCCCTGGAAAGGCGCGATACGCTTCGGAAAGCGTGGAAAGTTAAACCCAAGGTACATAGGGCCTTTTGAGATTCTCGCCATAATCGGCCCTGTAGCTTACAAACTCAACCTACCCCATGAACTAAGCAACATACACCCTACCTTCCACGTCTCAAACTTGAAGAAATGCTTGTCCGACGAGACTCTAGTGATTCCCCTCGACGAGATCGAAGTCAATGAGAGCCTCAACTTTGTGGAAGAGCCTGCGGAGATTATGGATCGGGAAGTAAAACGAACGAAACAAAGCCACATCCCAATCGTGAAGGTTCGGTGGAACGCCAAGCGGGGACCGGAATTCACTTGGGAGCGCGAGGATCAAATGAAACTCAAATATCCTCATCTCTTTACTTAGTAGTATTGTAATAACTTATCTGTTTGAATTCTAAATTTCAGAACGAAATTCCCCTAACGGGGGGATGATGTGACAACCCAAATTTATTGCTGTTACAAAGTCCCGTCTTCACTAACGGAATTCGTCGTTATATACTATTTTCCGTAATGTTTGGAGTCATCAATAAATAAATATCTAGTTATTTATATTTCTTGATATTATCATAAGTAATTATAACTTGTAAGTGTTAATTCCGTTTAACTAAATAGAGTTATATTACTTTTCAACCACATCACCCGGGTAAAAAGTTTTAACCCTGTTAAACTTTAGCATCGGATAGCCGTGTACCGGGTGCAATACCCGAGACATATATAAGCAAATGAACACCACTTTTAAACCCTTTTACCACTCATTCACTTTCTCTCACTACTTTCTCTCTCTAGACCCAAACTCGACTCCAAAACCGTGAATTCCGGCTCCCAAACGTAAGGATTTCTTCCCTATCTTATTCTAAACGTACTTCATTGTATTTAGAGGCCAAAAATCATAGGATTTAGGGGATTAAAGGGAGATTACGGCCTAGGAAGCCCCTTAGGCCGTAAACACCTAAAACTTGGCCAAAAGCCCCATTTTTCCTTCCTTTAAGCTTGTATACTAATTAAGGGATTTACCTAGGTGAGTTTGGACATGAAAACTTATTTTAGAGCCTAAAAAGGAGTTTACGGCCCAAGCTTATGCTTAGGCCGTAAACACCCAAAAACCCTTGATAAAAGTCCCAAAAACTCATCTAGGGCATGTAGGAATTTAGCTATGACCCTAGGAAATATTTAAGGCCATTAAGCATCTCATTTTGAAGCCAAAAGAAGAGTTTACGGCCAAGGCTATACTTGGGCCGTAAACTCCCCAATTTCTATGCCAAAATGTCCCAAAAACCCACCTAAGGCCTTCTAGAATTTAACTAAGACTTAAGGAAGTGATTTGGACCATTTAACCATCTGAAGGACTAAATGGAGTTTACGGCCCAAGCACAAGTTTGGACCGTAAACTCCCCAAAATGCCACAAAATGAGGGTTTTAACCCTCCAAGGTCCTACGCACTTGCTAGAAAATTAGGGAAGTGAAATAAGGCTTTAACTTGCACTTTTGGAGGAATACATGAGTTTACGGCCATAAACTCCCAAGGAGTGGGCTTTGGGCCGTAAACTCCAAGGGAGTGAACTCATGGACTCCCCCGCAAACCCCCATTAGCCTTGTACCATTCCCGGGAACCCCTTATAGGCCCTAAAACCCCGAATGGATGCTAGAATGCCTAAATACTTTAATGAAAAACATAAAATGACTAATTTCTTGTAAAAATACATATTTCATATGACATTAGGTTCTTAAAAGGTGCACAAGTCGTTACCTAGTACAAAACGCTCAACCGACACTTTCACCCGATTTACGCAATTTCAGGTGAGTTCATACCCCTTTAATGAACCTTTCAAATGTTTTATATGTTTTAGGGGGGGATACAAGTCAATTATACATGTTTATGGAAATTTATACAAGTCATTTATTCATGTTACGGAAATTAATCACATGTGATTCACTATCCGTAGTTCAAATCACATGTGATTTACCACTATGTTTTATAAAAAGGATTTTCGTTTTCAAAACCATTTCGGATAAAAGATCAATTTTCTAAATGTTCCCTTTTGACAAGATTTTTATTAAATAAATTCCTTATAAAATGTAACCACACCAATATATTTATATAAGTAAGGCTTGAAGGACTTAGGACCGATAGCTCGCCTTATTTCCTGTTCTTGTTTGATTGTGGGCTTAGGGTAGTTGTTATCCGTCCGACTGTCGTTGATTTCTTAGTTATATATAATATATATTAGTGTTGGATACGAGTATTTTCATTTCATTCGATGTTTAAACCACTAAACTGACAAGAATCATACGGACTAAGTTAACTATAATAGGTATAGTTAAGGCCACTACTACTCGCTATAGCTACTACTCTACACACTATAATAGATATCTAAGCAATTTAGCAAAGCGTTGATGAGTATTGTTTAATTCTTGTGTTTCGCAATAGAAGTCGACGCAATTTAGCAAAGCTTTGATGAGCGTTGCTTAGTTCTTGAATTCCACAGTAGATATAATCTATGAAATTTACCAAAACTTTGACGACCATTGTTTAATTCTTCATATCCACATTTGAAGTGTATCCAATTTAGCAAAGCTTTGATGGGTATTGTTTAATTCTTGAGTTCCACAATAGAAGTCTATACAATTTAGCAAAGCTTTGATAAGAATTGTTTAATTCTTGAGTTCCACAATAGAAGTATTCTATGCAATTAAGCAAAGCTTTGATGAGCACTATTTAATTCTTGAGTTCCACAATAGTAGTCTATGCAGTTTAAGCAAAGGTTTGATGAGCAATGTTTAATTCGTGAGTTCCAAAATAGAAGTCTATGCAATTTAGCAAACTTTGATGAACATTGGTTAATTTTTGAGTTCCACAATAGAAGTCTATGTAATTTACGCAAAGGTTGGATGAGGATTGTTTAATTCTTGAGTTCCACAATAGAAGTATATGCAATTTAGAAAAGCTTTGATGAACATTGCTTTGTTCTCAAGTTTCACAATAGAAGTCTATGCAATTTAAGCAACGGGTTGATGAACATTGTTTAATTCACGAGATCCACAATAGAAGTCTATGCTATTGAAGCAGAGGTTTGATGAGCAATGTTTAATTCGTCAGTTCCACAATAGAAGTCTATGGAATTTAGAAAAGCTTTGATGAGCGTTGTTTAATTCTTGAGTTCCACAATAGAAGTCGATCAAATTTAACAAAGCTTTTATGAACGTTGTTTAATAATTGATTTCCACAATAGAAGTCTATGCTATTTAGCAAATCTTTCATGAGTATTGTTTAATTCATGAGTTCCATAATAGAAGTAGTCTATGCAATTTAGCAATGCTTTGATGAAAATTGTTTAATTCTTGACTTCTAGAATAGAATTCTGTGCTATTTAGCAAAGCTTTGATGAGTATCGTTTAATTCCTAAGTTCCAGAATAGAAGTCGATGCCATTTAGCAAAACTTGGATAAGCATTGCTTAATTCTATAGATCCACAATAGAAGTAATCTATGAAATTTACCAATGCATTAATGAGCATTGTTTTATTCTTGATTTCTAAAATTGAAGTCTATGCAATTTAGCAAAACTTTGATGAGCATTGTTAAATTCTTGAGTTCCATTATAGAAGTCTATGCAATTTAGCAAAGCTCTGATAAGAATTGTTTAGTTCTTGAGTTCCACAATAGAAGTATTCTATGCAATTTAACAAAGCTTTTATGAGCACTGTTTAATTCTTGAGTTCCACAATAAAAGTCTATGTAATTTAGCAAAACTTTGATAAGCGTTGTTTAATTCGTGAGTTTAACAATAGAAGTCTATGCAATTTAGCAAAGCATTGATGAGAATTTTTTTTAATTTTAAAGTTCCATAATAGAAGTAGTCTTTGCAATTTAGCAAAGATTTGATGAGCATTTTTTGATTCTTGAATACTACAATAGATATCTAAGAAATTTAGCAAAGCGTTGATGAGTATTGTTTAATTCTTGTGTTTCGCAATAGAAGTCGACGCAATTTAGCAAAGCTTTGATGAGCATTGCTTAGTTCTTGAATTCCACAGTAGATATAATCTATGAAATTTACCAAAACTTTGACGACCATTGTTTAATTCTTCATATCCACATTTGAAGTGTATCCAATTTAGCAAAGCTTTGATGGGTATTGTTTAATTCTTGAGTTCCACAATAGAAGTCTATACAATTTAGCAAAGCTTTGATAAGAATTGTTTAATTCTTGAGTTCCACAATAGAAGTATTCTATGCAATTAAGCAAAAGTTTGATGAGCACTATTTAATTCTTGAGTTCCACAATAGTAGTCTATGCAGTTTAAGCAAAGGTTTGATGCGCAATGTTTAATTCGTGAGTTCCAAAATAGAAGTCTATGCAATTTAGCAAACTTTGATGAACATTGGTTAATTTTTGAGTTCCACAATAGAAGTCTATGTAATTTAAGCAAAGGTTGGATGAGGATTGTTTAATTCTTGAGTTCCACAATAGAAGTATATGCAATTTAGAAAAGCTTTGATGAACATTGCTTTGTTCTCAAGTTTCACAATAGAAGTCTATGCAATTTAAGCAACGGGTTGATGAACATTGTTTAATTCACGAGATCCACAATAGAAGTCTATGCTATTGAAGCAGAGGTTTGATGAGCAATGTTTAATTCGTCAGTTCCACAATAGAAGTTTATGGAATTTAGAAAAGCTTTGATGAGCGTTGTTTAATTCTTGAGTTCCACAATAGAAGTCGATCAAATTTAACAAAGCTTTTATGAACGCTGTTTAATAATTGATTTCCACAATAGAAGTCTATGCTATTTAGCAAATCTTTCATGAGTATTGTTTAATTCATGAGTTCCATAATAGAAGTAGTCTTTGCAATTTAGCAATGCTTTGATGAAAATTGTTTAATTCTTGACTTCTAGAATAGAAGTCTGTGCTATTTAGCAAAGCTTTGATGAGTATTGTTTAATTCCTAAGTTCCAGAATAGAAGTCGATGCCATTTAGCAAAACTTGGATAAGCATTGCTTAATTCTGTAGATCCACAATAGAAGTAATCTATGAAATTTACCAATGCTTTAATGAGCATTGTTTTATTCTTGATTTCTAAAATTGAAGTCTATGCAATTTAGCAAAACTTTGATGAGCATTGTTGAATTCTTGAGTTCCATTATAGAAGTCTATGCAATTTAGCAAAGCTCTGATAAGAATTGTTTAGTTCTTGAGTTCCACAATAGAAGTATTCTATGCAATTTAACAAAGCTTTTATGAGCACTGTTTAATTCTTGAGTTCCACAATAGAAGTCTATGTAATTTAGCAAAACTTTGATAAGCGTTGTTTAATTCGTGAGTTTAACAATAGAAGTCTATACAATTTAGCAAAGCATTGATGAGAATTTTTTTTAATTTTAAAGTTCCATAATAGAAGTAGTCTTTGCAATTTAGCAAAGATTTGATGAGCATTTTTTGATTCATGAATACTATAATAGATATCTAAGCAATTTAGCAAAGCGTTGATGAGTATTGTCTAATTCTTGTGTTTCGCAATAGAAGTCGACGCAATTTAGCAAAGCTTTGATGAGCGTTGCTTAGTTCTTGAATTCCACAGTAGATATAATCTATGAAATTTACCAAAACTTTGACGACCATTGTTTAATTCTTCATATCCACATTTGAAGTGTATCCAATTTAGCAAAGCTTTGATGGGTATTGTTTAATTCTTGAGTTCCACAATAGAAGTCTATACAATTTAGCAAAGCTTTGATAAGAATTGTTTAATTCTTGAGTTCCACAATAGAAGTATTCTATGCAATTAAGCAAAGCTTTGATGAGCACTATTTAATTCTTGAGTTCCACAATAGTAGTCTATGCAGTTTAAGCAAAGGTTTGATGAGCAATGTTTAATTCGTGAGTTCCAAAATAGAAGTCTATGCAATTTAGCAAACTTTGATGAACATTGGTTAATTTTTGAGTTCCACAATAGAAGTCTATGTAATTTACGCAAAGGTTGGATGAGGATTGTTTAATTCTTGAGTTCCACAATAGAAGTATATGCAATTTAGAAAAGCTTTGATGAACATTGCTTTGTTCTCAAGTTTCACAATAGAAGTCTATGCAATTTAAGCAACGGGTTGATGAACATTGTTTAATTCACGAGATCCACAATAGAAGTCTATGCTATTGAAGCAGAGGTTTGATGAGCAATGTTTAATTCGTCAGTTCCACAATAGAAGTCTATGGAATTTAGAAAAGCTTTGATGAGCGTTGTTTAATTCTTGAGTTCCACAATAGAAGTCGATCAAATTTAACAAAGCTTTTATGAACGTTGTTTAATAATTGATTTCCACAATAGAAGTCTATGCTATTTAGCAAATCTTTCATGAGTATTGTTTAATTCATGAGTTCCATAATAGAAGTAGTCTATGCAATTTAGCAATGCTTTGATGAAAATTGTTTAATTCTTGACTTCTAGAATAGAATTCTGTGCTATTTAGCAAAGCTTTGATGAGTATCGTTTAATTCCTAAGTTCCAGAATAGAAGTCGATGCCATTTAGCAAAACTTGGATAAGCATTGCTTAATTCTATAGATCCACAATAGAAGTAATCTATGAAATTTACCAATGCATTAATGAGCATTGTTTTATTCTTGATTTCTAAAATTGAAGTCTATGCAATTTAGCAAAACTTTGATGAGCATTGTTAAATTCTTGAGTTCCATTATAGAAGTCTATGCAATTTAGCAAAGCTCTGATAAGAATTGTTTAGTTCTTGAGTTCCACAATAGAAGTATTCTATGCAATTTAACAAAGCTTTTATGAGCACTGTTTAATTCTTGAGTTCCACAATAAAAGTCTATGTAATTTAGCAAAACTTTGATAAGCGTTGTTTAATTCGTGAGTTTAACAATAGAAGTCTATGCAATTTAGCAAAGCATTGATGAGAATTTTTTTTAATTTTAAAGTTCCATAATAGAAGTAGTCTTTGCAATTTAGCAAAGATTTGATGAGCATTTTTTGATTCTTGAATACTACAATAGATATCTAAGAAATTTAGCAAAGCGTTGATGAGTATTGTTTAATTCTTGTGTTTCGCAATAGAAGTCGACGCAATTTAGCAAAGCTTTGATGAGCATTGCTTAGTTCTTGAATTCCACAGTAGATATAATCTATGAAATTTACCAAAACTTTGACGACCATTGTTTAATTCTTCATATCCACATTTGAAGTGTATCCAATTTAGCAAAGCTTTGATGGGTATTGTTTAATTCTTGAGTTCCACAATAGAAGTCTATACAATTTAGCAAAGCTTTGATAAGAATTGTTTAATTCTTGAGTTCCACAATAGAAGTATTCTATGCAATTAAGCAAAAGTTTGATGAGCACTATTTAATTCTTGAGTTCCACAATAGTAGTCTATGCAGTTTAAGCAAAGGTTTGATGCGCAATGTTTAATTCGTGAGTTCCAAAATAGAAGTCTATGCAATTTAGCAAACTTTGATGAACATTGGTTAATTTTTGAGTTCCACAATAGAAGTCTATGTAATTTAAGCAAAGGTTGGATGAGGATTGTTTAATTCTTGAGTTCCACAATAGAAGTATATGCAATTTAGAAAAGCTTTGATGAACATTGCTTTGTTCTCAAGTTTCACAATAGAAGTCTATGCAATTTAAGCAACGGGTTGATGAACATTGTTTAATTCACGAGATCCACAATAGAAGTCTATGCTATTGAAGCAGAGGTTTGATGAGCAATGTTTAATTCGTCAGTTCCACAATAGAAGTTTATGGAATTTAGAAAAGCTTTGATGAGCGTTGTTTAATTCTTGAGTTCCACAATAGAAGTCGATCAAATTTAACAAAGCTTTTATGAACGCTGTTTAATAATTGATTTCCACAATAGAAGTCTATGCTATTTAGCAAATCTTTCATGAGTATTGTTTAATTCATGAGTTCCATAATAGAAGTAGTCTTTGCAATTTAGCAATGCTTTGATGAAAATTGTTTAATTCTTGACTTCTAGAATAGAAGTCTGTGCTATTTAGCAAAGCTTTGATGAGTATTGTTTAATTCCTAAGTTCCAGAATAGAAGTCGATGCCATTTAGCAAAACTTGGATAAGCATTGCTTAATTCTGTAGATCCACAATAGAAGTAATCTATGAAATTTACCAATGCTTTAATGAGCATTGTTTTATTCTTGATTTCTAAAATTGAAGTCTATGCAATTTAGCAAAACTTTGATGAGCATTGTTGAATTCTTGAGTTCCATTATAGAAGTCTATGCAATTTAGCAAAGCTCTGATAAGAATTGTTTAGTTCTTGAGTTCCACAATAGAAGTATTCTATGCAATTTAACAAAGCTTTTATGAGCACTGTTTAATTCTTGAGTTCCACAATAGAAGTCTATGTAATTTAGCAAAACTTTGATAAGCGTTGTTTAATTCGTGAGTTTAACAATAGAAGTCTATACAATTTAGCAAAGCATTGATGAGAATTTTTTTTAATTTTAAAGTTCCATAATAGAAGTAGTCTTTGCAATTTAGCAAAGATTTGATGAGCATTTTTTGATTCATGAATACTATAATAGATATCTAAGCAATTTAGCAAAGCGTTGATGAGTATTGTCTAATTCTTGTGTTTCGCAATAGAAGTCGACGCAATTTAGCAAAGCTTTGATGAGCGTTGCTTAGTTCTTGAATTCCACAGTAGATATAATCTATGAAATTTACCAAAACTTTGACGACCATTGTTTAATTCTTCATATCCACATTTGAAGTGTATCCAATTTAGCAAAGCTTTGATGGGTATTGTTTAATTCTTGAGTTCCACAATAGAAGTCTATACAATTTAGCAAAGCTTTGATAAGAATTGTTTAATTCTTGAGTTCCACAATAGAAGTATTCTATGCAATTAAGCAAAGCTTTGATGAGCACTATTTAATTCTTGAGTTCCACAATAGTAGTCTATGCAGTTTAAGCAAAGGTTTGATGAGCAATGTTTAATTCGTGAGTTCCAAAATAGAAGTCTATGCAATTTAGCAAACTTTGATGAACATTGGTTAATTTTTGAGTTCCACAATAGAAGTCTATGTAATTTACGCAAAGGTTGGATGAGGATTGTTTAATTCTTGAGTTCCACAATAGAAGTATATGCAATTTAGAAAAGCTTTGATGAACATTGCTTTGTTCTCAAGTTTCACAATAGAAGTCTATGCAATTTAAGCAACGGGTTGATGAACATTGTTTAATTCACGAGATCCACAATAGAAGTCTATGCTATTGAAGCAGAGGTTTGATGAGCAATGTTTAATTCGTCAGTTCCACAATAGAAGTCTATGGAATTTAGAAAAGCTTTGATGAGCGTTGTTTAATTCTTGAGTTCCACAATAGAAGTCGATCAAATTTAACAAAGCTTTTATGAACGCTGTTTAATAATTGATTTCCACAATAGAAGTCTATGCTATTTAGCAAATCTTTCATGAGTATTGTTTAATTCATGAGTTCCATAATAGAAGTAGTCTATGCAATTTAGCAATGCTTTGATGAAAATTGTTTAATTCTTGACTTCTAGAATAGAATTCTGTGCTATTTAGCAAAGCTTTGATGAGTATCGTTTAATTCCTAAGTTCCAGAATAGAAGTCGATGCCATTTAGCAAAACTTGGATAAGCATTGCTTAATTCTATAGATCCACAATAGAAGTAATCTATGAAATTTACCAATGCTTTAATGAGCATTGTTTTATTCTTGATTTCTAAAATTGAAGTCTATGCAATTTAGCAAAACTTTGATGAGCATTGTTAAATTCTTGAGTTCCATTATAGAAGTCTATGCAATTTAGCAAAGCTCTGATAAGAATTGTTTAGTTCTTGAGTTCCACAATAGAAGTATTCTATGCAATTTAACAAAGCTTTTATGAGCACTGTTTAATTCTTGAGTTCCACAATAGAAGTCTATGTAATTTAGCAAAACTTTGATAAGCGTTGTTTAATTCGTGAGTTTAACAATAGAAGTCTATGCAATTTAGCAAAGCATTGATGAGAATTTTTTTTTAATTTTAAAGTTCCATAATAGAAGTAGTCTTTGCAATTTAGCAAAGATTTGATGAGCATTTTTTGATTCTTGAATACTACAATAGATATCTAAGAAATTTAGCAAAGCGTTGATGAGTATTGTTTAATTCTTGTGTTTCGCAATAGAAGTCGACGCAATTTAGCAAAGCTTTGATGAGCATTGCTTAGTTCTTGAATTCCACAGTAGATATAATCTATGAAATTTACCAAAACTTTGACGACCATTGTTTAATTCTTCATATCCACATTTGAAGTGTATCCAATTTAGCAAAGCTTTGATGGGTATTGTTTAATTCTTGAGTTCCACAATAGAAGTCTATACAATTTAGCAAAGCTTTGATAAGAATTGTTTAATTCTTGAGTTCCACAATAGAAGTATTCTATGCAATTAAGCAAAAGTTTGATGAGCACTATTTAATTCTTGAGTTCCACAATAGTAGTCTATGCAGTTTAAGCAAAGGTTTGATGCGCAATGTTTAATTCGTGAGTTCCAAAATAGAAGTCTATGCAATTTAGCAAACTTTGATGAACATTGGTTAATTTTTGAGTTCCACAATAGAAGTCTATGTAATTTAAGCAAAGGTTGGATGAGGATTGTTTAATTCTTGAGTTCCACAATAGAAGTATATGCAATTTAGAAAAGCTTTGATGAACATTGCTTTGTTCTCAAGTTTCACAATAGAAGTCTATGCAATTTAAGCAACGGGTTGATGAACATTGTTTAATTCACGAGATCCACAATAGAAGTCTATGCTATTGAAGCAGAGGTTTGATGAGCAATGTTTAATTCGTCAGTTCCACAATAGAAGTTTATGGAATTTAGAAAAGCTTTGATGAGCGTTGTTTAATTCTTGAGTTCCACAATAGAAGTCGATCAAATTTAACAAAGCTTTTATGAACGCTGTTTAATAATTGATTTCCACAATAGAAGTCTATGCTATTTAGCAAATCTTTCATGAGTATTGTTTAATTCATGAGTTCCATAATAGAAGTAGTCTTTGCAATTTAGCAATGCTTTGATGAAAATTGTTTAATTCTTGACTTCTAGAATAGAAGTCTGTGCTATTTAGCAAAGCTTTGATGAGTATTGTTTAATTCCTAAGTTCCAGAATAGAAGTCGATGCCATTTAGCAAAACTTGGATAAGCATTGCTTAATTCTGTAGATCCACAATAGAAGTAATCTATGAAATTTACCAATGCTTTAATGAGCATTGTTTTATTCTTGATTTCTAAAATTGAAGTCTATGCAATTTAGCAAAACTTTGATGAGCATTGTTGAATTCTTGAGTTCCATTATAGAAGTCTATGCAATTTAGCAAAGCTCTGATAAGAATTGTTTAGTTCTTGAGTTCCACAATAGAAGTATTCTATGCAATTTAACAAAGCTTTTATGAGCACTGTTTAATTCTTGAGTTCCACAATAGAAGTCTATGTAATTTAGCAAAACTTTGATAAGCGTTGTTTAATTCGTGAGTTTAACAATAGAAGTCTATACAATTTAGCAAAGCATTGATGAGAATTTTTTTTAATTTTAAAGTTCCATAATAGAAGTAGTCTTTGCAATTTAGCAAAGATTTGATGAGCATTTTTTGATTCATGAATACTATAATAGATATCTAAGCAATTTAGCAAAGCGTTGATGAGTATTGTCTAATTCTTGTGTTTCGCAATAGAAGTCGACGCAATTTAGCAAAGCTTTGATGAGCGTTGCTTAGTTCTTGAATTCCACAGTAGATATAATCTATGAAATTTACCAAAACTTTGACGACCATTGTTTAATTCTTCATATCCACATTTGAAGTGTATCCAATTTAGCAAAGCTTTGATGGGTATTGTTTAATTCTTGAGTTCCACAATAGAAGTCTATACAATTTAGCAAAGCTTTGATAAGAATTGTTTAATTCTTGAGTTCCACAATAGAAGTATTCTATGCAATTAAGCAAAGCTTTGATGAGCACTATTTAATTCTTGAGTTCCACAATAGTAGTCTATGCAGTTTAAGCAAAGGTTTGATGAGCAATGTTTAATTCGTGAGTTCCAAAATAGAAGTCTATGCAATTTAGCAAACTTTGATGAACATTGGTTAATTTTTGAGTTCCACAATAGAAGTCTATGTAATTTACGCAAAGGTTGGATGAGGATTGTTTAATTCTTGAGTTCCACAATAGAAGTATATGCAATTTAGAAAAGCTTTGATGAACATTGCTTTGTTCTCAAGTTTCACAATAGAAGTCTATGCAATTTAAGCAACGGGTTGATGAACATTGTTTAATTCACGAGATCCACAATAGAAGTCTATGCTATTGAAGCAGAGGTTTGATGAGCAATGTTTAATTCGTCAGTTCCACAATAGAAGTCTATGGAATTTAGAAAAGCTTTGATGAGCGTTGTTTAATTCTTGAGTTCCACAATAGAAGTCGATCAAATTTAACAAAGCTTTTATGAACGCTGTTTAATAATTGATTTCCACAATAGAAGTCTATGCTATTTAGCAAATCTTTCATGAGTATTGTTTAATTCATGAGTTCCATAATAGAAGTAGTCTATGCAATTTAGCAATGCTTTGATGAAAATTGTTTAATTCTTGACTTCTAGAATAGAATTCTGTGCTATTTAGCAAAGCTTTGATGAGTATCGTTTAATTCCTAAGTTCCAGAATAGAAGTCGATGCCATTTAGCAAAACTTGGATAAGCATTGCTTAATTCTATAGATCCACAATAGAAGTAATCTATGAAATTTACCAATGCTTTAATGAGCATTGTTTTATTCTTGATTTCTAAAATTGAAGTCTATGCAATTTAGCAAAACTTTGATGAGCATTGTTAAATTCTTGAGTTCCATTATAGAAGTCTATGCAATTTAGCAAAGCTCTGATAAGAATTGTTTAGTTCTTGAGTTCCACAATAGAAGTATTCTATGCAATTTAACAAAGCTTTTAATTCTTGAGTTCCACAATAGAAGTCTATGTAATTTAGCAAAACTTTGATAAGCGTTGTTTAATTCGTGAGTTTAACAATAGAAGTCTATGCAATTTAGCAAAGCATTGATGAGAATTTTTTTTAATTTTAAAGTTCCATAATAGAAGTAGTCTTTGCAATTTAGCAAAGATTTGATGAGCATTTTTTGATTCTTGAATACTACAATAGATATCTAAGCAATTTAGCAAAGCGTTGATGAGTATTGTTTAATTCTTGTGTTTCGCAATAGAAGTCGACGCAATTTAGCAAAGCTTTGATGAGCGTTGCTTAGTTCTTGAATTCCACAGTAGATATAATCTATGAAATTTACCAAAACTTTGACGACCATTGTTTAATTCTTCATATCCACATTTGAAGTGTATCCAATTTAGCAAAGCTTTGATGGGTATTGTTTAATTCTTGAGTTCCACAATAGAAGTCTATACAATTTAGCAAAGCTTTGATAAGAATTGTTTAATTCTTGAGTTCCACAATAGAAGTATTCTATGCAATTAAGCAAAAGTTTGATGAGCACTATTTAATTCTTGAGTTCCAAAATAGTAGTCTATGCAGTTTAAGCAAAGGTTTGATGCGCAATGTTTAATTCGTGAGTTCCAAAATAGAAGTCTATGCAATTTAGCAAACTTTGATGAACATTGGTTAATTTTTGAGTTCCACAATAGAAGTCTATGTAATTTAAGCAAAGGTTGGATGAGGATTGTTTAATTCTTGAGTTCCACAATAGAAGTATATGCAATTTAGAAAAGCTTTGATGAACATTGCTTTGTTCTCAAGTTTCACAATAGAAGTCTATGCAATTTAAGCAACGGGTTGATGAACATTGTTTAATTCACGAGATCCACAATAGAAGTCTATGCTATTGAAGCAGAGGTTTGATGAGCAATGTTTAATTCGTCAGTTCCACAATAGAAGTTTATGGAATTTAGAAAAGCTTTGATGAGCGTTGTTTAATTCTTGAGTTCCACAATAGAAGTCGATCAAATTTAACAAAGCTTTTATGAACGCTGTTTAATAATTGATTTCCACAATAGAAGTCTATGCTATTTAGCAAATCTTTCATGAGTATTGTTTAATTCATGAGTTCCATAATAGAAGTAGTCTTTGCAATTTAGCAATGCTTTGATGAAAATTGTTTAATTCTTGACTTCTAGAATAGAAGTCTGTGCTATTTAGCAAAGCTTTGATGAGTATTGTTTAATTCCTAAGTTCCAGAATAGAAGTCGATGCCATTTAGCAAAACTTGGATAAGCATTGCTTAATTCTGTAGATCCACAATAGAAGTAATCTATGAAATTTACCAATGCTTTAATGAGCATTGTTTTATTCTTGATTTCTAAAATTGAAGTCTATGCAATTTAGCAAAACTTTGATGAGCATTGTTGAATTCTTGAGTTCCATTATAGAAGTCTATGCAATTTAGCAAAGCTCTGATAAGAATTGTTTAGTTCTTGAGTTCCACAATAGAAGTATTCTATGCAATTTAACAAAGCTTTTATGAGCACTGTTTAATTCTTGAGTTCCACAATAGAAGTCTATGTAATTTAGCAAAACTTTGATAAGCGTTGTTTAATTCGTGAGTTTAACAATAGAAGTCTATACAATTTAGCAAAGCATTGATGAGAATTTTTTTTAATTTTAAAGTTCCATAATAGAAGTAGTCTTTGCAATTTAGCAAAGATTTGATGAGCATTTTTTGATTCATGAATACTACAATAGATATCTAAGCAATTTAGCAAAGCGTTGATGAGTATTGTTTAATTCTTGTGTTTCGCAATAGAAGTCGACGCAATTTAGCAAAGCTTTGATGAGCGTTGCTTAGTTCTTGAATTCCACAGTAGATATAATCTATGAAATTTACCAAAACTTTGACGACCATTGTTTAATTCTTCATATCCACATTTGAAGTGTATCCAATTTAGCAAAGCTTTGATGGGTATTGTTTAATTCTTGAGTTCCACAATAGAAGTCTATACAATTTAGCAAAGCTTTGATAAGAATTGTTTAATTCTTGAGTTCCACAATAGAAGTATTCTATGCAATTAAGCAAAAGTTTGATGAGCACTATTTAATTCTTGAGTTCCACAATAGTAGTCTATGCAGTTTAAGCAAAGGTTTGATGAGCAATGTTTAATTCGTGAGTTCCAAAATAGAAGTCTATGCAATTTAGCAAACTTTGATGAACATTGGTTAATTTTTGAGTTCCACAATAGAAGTCTATGTAATTTAAGCAAAGGTTGGATGAGGATTGGTTAATTCTTGAGTTCCACAATAGAAGTATATGCAATTTAGAAAAGCTTTGATGAACATTGCTTTGTTCTCAAGTTTCACAATAGAAGTCTATGCAATTTAAGCAACGGGTTGATGAACATTGTTTAATTCACGAGATCCACAATAGAAGTCTATGCTATTGAAGCAGAGGTTTGATGAGCAATGTTTAATTCGTCAGTTCCACAATAGAAGTCTATGGAATTTAGAAAAGCTTTGATGAGCGTTGTTTAATTCTTGAGTTCCACAATAGAAGTCGATCAAATTTAACAAAGCTTTTATGAACGCTGTTTAATAATTGATTTCCACAATAGAAGTCTATGCTATTTAGCAAATCTTTCATGAGTATTGTTTAATTCATGAGTTCCATAATAGAAGTAGTCTATGCAATTTAGCAATGCTTTGATGAAAATTGTTTAATTCTTGACTTCTAGAATAGAATTCTGTGCTATTTAGCAAAGCTTTGATGAGTATCGTTTAATTCCTAAGTTCCAGAATAGAAGTCGATGCCATTTAGCAAAACTTGGATAAGCATTGCTTAATTCTATAGATCCACAATAGAAGTAATCTATGAAATTTACCAATGCTTTAATGAGCATTGTTTTATTCTTGATTTCTAAAATTGAAGTCTATGCAATTTAGCAAAACTTTGATGAGCATTGTTAAATTCTTGAGTTCCATTATAGAAGTCTATGCAATTTAGCAAAGCTCTGATAAGAATTGTTTAGTTCTTGAGTTCCACAATAGAAGTATTCTATGCAATTTAACAAAGCTTTTATGAGCACTGTTTAATTCTTGAGTTCCACAATAGAAGTCTATGTAATTTAGCAAAACTTTGATAAGCGTTGTTTAATTCGTGAGTTTAACAATAGAAGTCTATGCAATTTAGCAAAGCATTGATGAGAATTTTTTTTAATTTTAAAGTTCCATAATAGAAGTAGTCTTTGCAATTTAGCAAAGATTTGATGAGCATTTTTTGATTCTTGAATACTACAATAGATATCTAAGCAATTTAGCAAAGCGTTGATGAGTATTGTTTAATTCTTGTGTTTCGCAATAGAAGTCGACGCAATTTAGCAAAGCTTTGATGAGCGTTGCTTAGTTCTTGAATTCCACAGTAGATATAATCTATGAAATTTACCAAAACTTTGACGACCATTGTTTAATTCTTCATATCCACATTTGAAGTGTATCCAATTTAGCAAAGCTTTGATGGGTATTGTTTAATTCTTGAGTTCCACAATAGAAGTCTATACAATTTAGCAAAGCTTTGATAAGAATTGTTTAATTCTTGAGTTCCACAATAGAAGTATTCTACGCAATTAAGTAAAGCTTTGATGAGCACTATTTAATTCTTGAGTTCCACAATAGTAGTCTATGCAGTTTAAGCAAAGGTTTGATGAGCAATGTTTAATTCGTGAGTTCCAAAATAGAAGTCTATGCAATTTAGCAAACTTTGATGAACATTGGTTAATTTTTGAGTTCCACAATAGAAGTCTATGTAATTTAAGCAAAGGTTGGATGAGGATTGTTTAATTCTTGAGTTCCACAATAGAAGTATATGCAATTTAGAAAAGCTTTGATGAACATTGCTTTGTTCTCAAGTTTCACAATAGAAGTCTATGCAATTTAAGCAACGGGTTGATGAACATTGTTTAATTCACGAGATCCACAATAGAAGTCTATGCTATTGAAGCAGAGGTTTGATGAGCAATGTTTAATTCGTCAGTTCCACAATAGAAGTTTATGGAATTTAGAAAAGCTTTGATGAGCGTTGTTTAATTCTTGAGTTCCACAATAGAAGTCGATCAAATTTCACAAAGCTTTTATGAACGCTGTTTAATAATTGATTTCCACAATAGAAGTCTATGCTATTTAGCAAATCTTTCATGAGTATTGTTTAATTCATGAGTTCCATAATAGAAGTAGTCTTTGCAATTTAGCAATGCTTTGATTAAAATTGTTTAATTCTTGACTTCTAGAATAGAAGTCTGTGCTATTTAGCAAAGCTTTGATGAGTATTGTTTAATTCCTAAGTTCCAGAATAGAAGTCGATGCCATTTAGCAAAACTTGGATAAGCATTGCTTAATTCTATAGATCCACAATAGAAGTAATCTATGAAATTTACCAATGCTTTAATGAGCATTGTTTTATTCTTGATTTCTAAAATTGAAGTCTATGCAATTTAGCAAAACTTTGATGAGCATTGTTAAATTCTTGAGTTCCATTATAGAAGTCTATGCAATTTAGCAAAGCTCTGATAAGAATTGTTTAGTTCTTGAGTTCCACAATAGAAGTATTCTATGCAATTTAACAAAGCTTTTATGAGCACTGTTTAATTCTTGAGTTCCACAATAGAAGTCTATGTAATTTAGCAAAACTTTGATAAGCGTTGTTTAATTCGTGAGTTTAACAATAGAAGTCTATGCAATTTAGCAAAGCATTGATGAGAATTTTTTTTAATTTTAAAGTTCCATAATAGAAGTAGTCTTTGCAATTTAGCAAAGATTTGATGAGCATTTTTTGATTCTTGAATACTACAATAGATATCTAAGCAATTTAGCAAAGCGTTGATGAGTATTGTTTAATTCTTGTGTTTCGCAATAGAAGTCGACGCAATTTAGCAAAGCTTTGATGAGCGTTGCTTAGTTCTTGAATTCCACAGTAGATATAATCTATGAAATTTACCAAAACTTTGACGACCATTGTTTAATTCTTCATATCCACATTTGAAGTGTATCCAATTTAGCAAAGCTTTGATGGGTATTGTTTAATTCTTGAGTTCCACAATAGAAGTCTATACAATTTTGCAAAGCTTTGATAAGAATTGTTTAATTCTTGAGTTCCACAATAGAAGTATTCTATGCAATTAAGCAAAGCTTTGATGAGCACTATTTAATTCTTGAGTTCCACAATAGTAGTCTATGCAGTTTAAGCAAAGGTTTGATGAGCAATGTTTAATTCGTGAGTTCCAAAATAGAAGTCTATGCAATTTAGCAAACTTTGATGAACATTGGTTAATTTTTGAGTTCCACAATAGAAGTCTATGTAATTTAAGCAAAGGTTGGATGAGGATTGTTTAATTCTTGAGTTCCACAATAGAAGTATATGCAATTTAGAAAAGCTTTGATGAACATTGCTTTGTTCTCAAGTTTCACAATAGAAGTCTATGCAATTTAAGCAACGGGTTGATGAACATTGTTTAATTCACGAGATCCACAATAGAAGTCTATGCTATTGAAGCAGAGGTTTGATGAGCAATGTTTAATTCGTCAGTTCCTCAATAGAAGTCTATGGAATTTAGAAAAGCTTTGATGAGCGTTGTTTAATTCTTGAGTTCCACAATAGAAGTCGATCAAATTTAACAAAGCTTTTATGAACGCTGTTTAATAATTGATTTCCACAATAGAAGTCTATGCTATTTAGCAAATCTTTCATGAGTATTGTTTAATTCATGAGTTCCATAATAGAAGTAGTCTATGCAATTTAGCAATGCTTTGATGAAAATTTTTTAATTCTTGACTTCTAGAATAGAATTCCTTGCTATTTAGCAAAGCTTTGATGAGTATCGTTTAATTCCTAAGTTCCAGAATAGAAGTCGATGCCATTTAGCAAAACTTGGATAAGCATTGCTTAATTCTATAGATCCACAATAGAAGTAATCTATGAAATTTACCAATGCTTTAATGAGCATTGTTTTATTCTTGATTTCTAAAATTGAAGTCTATGCAATTTAGCAAAACTTTGATGAGCATTGTTAAATTCTTGAGTTCCATTATAGAAGTCTATGCAATTTAGCAAAGCTCTGATAAGAATTGTTTAGTTCTTGAGTTCCACAATAGAAGTATTCTATGCAATTTAACAAAGCTTTTATGAGCACTGTTTAATTCTTGAGTTCCACAATAGAAGTCTATGTAATTTAGCAAAACTTTGATAAGCGTTGTTTAATTCGTGAGTTTAACAATAGAAGTCTATGCAATTTAGCAAAGCATTGATGAGAATTTTTTTTAATTTTAAAGTTCCATAATAGAAGTAGTCTTTGCAATTTAGCAAAGATTTGATGAGCATTTTTTGATTCTTGAATACTACAATAGATATCTAAGCAATTTAGCAAAGCGTTGATGAGTATTGTTTAATTCTTGTGTTTCGCAATAGAAGTCGACGCAATTTAGCAAAGCTTTGATGAGCGTTGCTTAGTTCTTGAATTCCACAGTAGATATAATCTATGAAATTTACCAAAACTTTGACGACCATTGTTTAATTCTTCATATCCACATTTGAAGTGTATCCAATTTAGCAAAGCTTTGATGGGTATTGTTTAATTCTAGAGTTCCACAATAGAAGTCTATACAATTTAGCAAAGCTTTGATAAGAATTGTTTAATTCTTGAGTTCCACAATAGAAGTATTCTATGCAATTAAGCAAAAGTTTGATGAACACTATTTAATTCTTGAGTTCCACAATAGTAGTCTATGCAGTTTAAGCAAAGGTTTGATGCGCAATGTTTAATTCGTGAGTTCCAAAATAGAAGTCTATGCAATTTAGCAAACTTTGATGAACATTGGTTAATTTTTGAGTTCCACAATAGAAGTCTATGTAATTTAAGCAAAGGTTGGATGAGGATTGTTTAATTCTTGAGTTCCACAATAGAAGTATATGCAATTTAGAAAAGCTTTGATGAACATTGCTTTGTTCTCAAGTTTCACAATAGAAGTCTATGCAATTTAAGCAACGGGTTGATGAACATTGTTTAATTCACGAGATCCACAATAGAAGTCTATGCTATTGAAGCAGAGGTTTGATGAGCAATGTTTAATTCGTCAGTTCCACAATAGAAGTTTATGGAATTTAGAAAAGCTTTGATGAGCGTTGTTTAATTCTTGAGTTCCACAATCGAAGTCGATCAAATTTAACAAAGCTTTTATGAACGTTGTTTAATAATTGATTTCCACAAAAGAAGTCTATGCTATTTAGCAAATCTTTCATGAGTATTGTTTAATTCATGAGTTCCATAATAGAAGTAGTCTATGCAATTTAGCAATGCTTTGATGAAAATTGTTTAATTCTTGACTTCTAGAATAGAAGTCTGTGCTATTTAGCAAAGCTTTGATGAGTATTGTTTAATTCCTAAGTTCCAGAATAGAAGTCGATGCCATTTAGCAAAACTTGGATAAGCATTGCTTAATTTTGTAGATCCACAATAGAAGTAATCTATGAAATTTACCAATGCTTTAATGAGCATTGTTTTATTCTTGATTTCTAAAATTGAAGTCTATGCAATTTAGCAAAACTTTGATGAGCATTGTTGAATTCTTGAGTTCCATTATAGAAGTCTATGCAATTTAGCAAAGCTCTGATAAGAATTGTTTAGTTCTTGAGTTCCACAATAGAAGTATTCTATGCAATTTAACAAAGCTTTTATGAGCACTGTTTAATTCTTGAGTTCCACAATAGAAGTCTATGTAATTTAGCAAAACTTTGATAAGCGTTGTTTAATTCGTGAGTTTAACAATAGAAGTCTATGCAATTTAGCAAAGCATTGTTGAGAATTTTTTTTAATTTAAAGTTCCATAATAGAAGTAGTCTTTGCAATTTAGCAAAGATTTGATGAGCATTTTTTGATTCTTGAATACTACAATAGATATCTAAGCAATTTAGCAAAGCGTTGATGAGTATTGTTTAATTCTTGTGTTTCGCAATAGAAGTCGACGCAATTTAGCAAAGCTTTGACGAGCGTTGCTTAGTTCTTGAATTCCACAGTAGATATAATCTATGAAATTTACCAAAGCTTTGACGACCATTGTTTAATTCTTCATATCCACATTTGAAGTGTATCCAATTTAGCAAAGCTTTGATGGGTATTGTTTAATTCTTGAGTTCCACAATAGAAGTCTATACAATTTAGCAAAGCTTTGATAAGAATTGTTTAATTCTTGAGTTCCACAATAGAAGTATTCTATGCAGTTAAGCAAAGCTTTGATGAGCACTGTTTAATTCTTGAGTTCCACAATATAAGTCTATGCAGTTTAAGCAAAGGTTTGATGAGCAATGTTTAATTCGTGAGTTCCAAAATAGAAGTCTACGCAATTTAGCAAACATTGATGAACATTGGTTAATTTTTGAGTTCCACAATAGAAGTCTATGTAATTTAAGCAAAGGTTGGATGAGGATTGTTTAATTCTTGAGTTCCACAATAGAAGTATATGCAATTTAGAAAAGCTTTGATGAACATTGCTTTGTTATCAAGTTTCACAATAGAAGTCTATGCAATTTAAGCAACGGGTTGATGAACATTGTTTAATTCACGAGATCCACAATAGAAGTCTATGCTATTGAAGCAGAGGTTTGATGAGCAATGTTTAATTCGTCAGTTCCACAATAGAAGTCTATGGAATTTAGAAAAGCTTTGATGAGCGTTGTTTAATTCTTGAGTTCCACAATAGAAGTCGATCAAATTTAACAAAGCTTTTATGAACGGTGTTTAATAATTGATTTCCACAAAAGAAGTCTATGCTATTTAGCAAATCTTTCATGAGTATTGTTTAATTCATGAGTTCCATAATAGAAGTAGTCTATGCAATTTAGCAATGCTTTGATGAAAATTGTTTAATTCTTGACTTCTAGAATAGAAGTCTGTGCTATTTAGCAAAGCTTTGATGAGTATTGTTTAATTCCTAAGTTCCAGAATAGAAGTCGATGCCATTTAGCAAAACTTGGATAAGCATTGCTTAATTTTGTAGATCCACAATAGAAGTAATCTATGAAATTTACCAATGCTTTAATGAGCATTGTTTTATTCTTGATTTCTAAAATTGAAGTCTATGCAATTTAGCAAAACTTTGATGAGCATTGTTAAATTCTTGAGTTCCATTATAGAAGTCTATGCAATTTAGCAAAGCTCTGATAAGAATTGTTTAGTTCTTGAGTTCCACAATAGAAGTATTCTATGCAATTTAACAAAGCTTTTATGAGCACTGTTTAATTCTTGAGTTCCACAATAGAAGTCTATGTAATTTAGCAAAACGTTGATAAGCGTTGTTTAATTCGTGAGTTTAACAATAGAAGTCTATGCAATTTAGCAAAGCATTGATGAGAATTTTTTTTAATTTTAAAGTTCCATAATAGAAGTAGTCTTTGCAATTTAGCAAAGATTTGATGAGCATTTTTTGATTCTTGAATACTACAATAGATATCTAAGCAATTTAGCAAAGCGTTGATGAGTATTGTTTAATTCTTGTGTTTCGCAATAGAAGTCGACGCAATTTAGCAAAGCTTTGACGAGCGTTGCTTAGTTCTTGAATTCCACAGTAGATATAATCTATGAAATTTACCAAAGCTTTGACGACCATTGTTTAATTCTTCATATCCACATTTGAAGTGTATCCAATTTAGCAAAGCTTTGATGGGTATTGTTTAATTCTTGAGTTCCACAATAGAAGTCTATACAATTTAGCAAAGCTTTGATAAGAATTGTTTAATTTTTGAGTTCCACAATAGAAGTATTCTATGCAGTTAAGCAAAGCTTTGATGAGCACTGTTTAATTCTTGAGTTCCACAATATAAGTCTATGCAGTTTAAGCAAAGGTTTGATGAGCAATGTTTAATTCGTGAGTTCCAAAATAGAAGTCTACGCAATTTAGCAAACATTGATGAACATTGGTTAATTTTTGAGTTCCACAATAGAAGTCTATGTAATTTAAGCAAAGGTTGGATGAGGATTGTTTAATTCTTGAGTTCCACAATAGAAGTATATGCAATTTAGAAAAGCTTTGATGAACATTGCTTTGTTATCAAGTTTCACAATAGAAGTCTATGCAATTTAAGCAACGGGTTGATGAACATTGTTTAATTCACGAGATCCACAATAGAAGTCTATGCTATTGAAGCAGAGGTTTGATGAGCAATGTTTAATTCGTCAGTTCCACAATAGAAGTCTATGGAATTTAGAAAAGCTTTGATGAGCGTTGTTTAATTCTTGAGTTCCACAATAGAAGTCGATCAAATTTAACAAAGCTTTTATGAACGTTGTTTAATAATTGATTTCCACAATAGAAGTCTATGCTATTTAGCAAATCTTTCATGAGTATTGTTTAATTCATGAGTTCCATAATAGAAGTAGTCTATGCAATTTAGCAATGCTTTGATGAAAATTGTTTAATTCTTGACTTCTAGAATAGAAGTCTGTGCTATTTAGCAAAGCTTTGATGAGTATTGTTTAATTCCTAAGTTCCAGAATAGAAGTCGATGCCATTTAGCAAAACTTGGATAAGCATTGCTTAATTTTGTAGATCCACAATAGAAGTAATCTATGAAATTTACCAATGCTTTAATGAGCATTGTTTTATTCTTGATTTCTAAAATTGAAGTCTACGCAATTTAGCAAAACTTTGATGAGCATTGTTAAATTCTTGAGTTCCATTATAGAAGTCTATGCAATTTAGCAAAGCTCTGATAAGAATTGTTTAGTTCTTGAGTTCCACAATAGAAGTATTCTATGCAATTTAACAAAGCTTTTATGAGCACTGTTTAATTCTTGAGTTCCACAATAGAAGTCTATGTAATTTAGCAAAACTTTGATAAGCGTTGTTTAATTCGTGAGTTTAACAATAGAAGTCTATGCAATTTAGCAAAGCATTGATGAGAATTTTTTTTAATTTTAAAGTTCCATAATAGAAGTAGTCTTTGCAATTTAGCAAAGATTTGATGAGCATTTTTTGATTCTTGAATACTACAATAGATATCTAAGCAATTTAGCAAAGCGTTGATGAGTATTGTTTAATTCTTGTGTTTCGCAATAGAAGTCGACGCAATTTAGCAAAGCTTTGACGAGCGTTGCTTAGTTCTTGAATTCCACAGTAGATATAATCTATGAAATTTACCAAAGCTTTGACGACCATTGTTTAATTCTTCATATCCACATTTGAAGTGTATCCAATTTAGCAAAGCTTTGATGGGTATTGTTTAATTCTTGAGTTCCACAATAGAAGTCTATACAATTTAGCAAAGCTTTGATAAGAATTGTTTAATTTTTGAGTTCCACAATAGAAGTATTCTATGCAGTTAAGCAAAGCTTTGATGAGCACTGTTTAATTCTTGAGTTCCACAATATAAGTCTATGCAGTTTAAGCAAAGGTTTGATGAGCAATGTTTAATTCGTGAGTTCCAAAATAGAAGTCTACGCAATTTAGCAAACATTGATGAACATTGGTTAATTTTTGAGTTCCACAATAGAAGTCTATGTAATTTAAGCAAAGGTTGGATGAGGATTGTTTAATTCTTGAGTTCCACAATAGAAGTATATGCAATTTAGAAAAGCTTTGATGAACATTGCTTTGTTATCAAGTTTCACAATAGAAGTCTATGCAATTTAAGCAACGGGTTGATGAACATTGTTTAATTCACGAGATCCACAATAGAAGTCTATGCTATTGAAGCAGAGGTTTGATGAGCAATGTTTAATTCGTCAGTTCCACAATAGAAGTCTATGGAATTTAGAAAAGCTTTGATGAGCGTTGTTTAATTCTTGAGTTCCACAATAGAAGTCGATCAAATTTAACAAAGCTTTTATGAACGTTGTTTAATAATTGATTTCCACAATAGAAGTCTATGCTATTTAGCAAATCTTTCATGAGTATTGTTTAATTCATGAGTTCCATAATAGAAGTAGTCTATGCAATTTAGCAATGCTTTGATGAAAATTGTTTAATTCTTGACTTCTAGAATAGAAGTCTGTGCTATTTAGCAAAGCTTTGATGAGTATTGTTTAATTCCTAAGTTCCAGAATAGAAGTCGATGCCATTTAGCAAAACTTGGATAAGCATTGCTTAATTTTGTAGATCCACAATAGAAGTAATCTATGAAATTTACCAATGCTTTAATGAGCATTGTTTTATTCTTGATTTCTAAAATTGAAGTCTACGCAATTTAGCAAAACTTTGATGAGCATTGTTAAATTCTTGAGTTCCATTATAGAAGTCTATGCAATTTAGCAAAGCTCTGATAAGAATTGTTTAGTTCTTGAGTTCCACAATAGAAGTATTCTATGCAATTTAACAAAGCTTTTATGAGCACTGTTTAATTCTTGAGTTCCACAATAGAAGTCTATGTAATTTAGCAAAACTTTGATAAGCGTTGTTTAATTCGTGAGTTTAACAATAGAAGTCTATGCAATTTAGCAAAGCATTGATGAGAATTTTTTTTAATTTTAAAGTTCCATAATAGAAGTAGTCTTTGCAATTTAGCAAAGATTTGATGAGCATTTTTTGATTCTTGAATACTACAATAGATATCTAAGCAATTTAGCAAAGCGTTGATGAGTATTGTTTAATTCTTGTGTTTCGCAATAGAAGTCGACGCAATTTAGCAAAGCTTTGACGAGCGTTGCTTAGTTCTTGAATTCCACAGTAGATATAATCTATGAAATTTACCAAAGCTTTGACGACCATTGTTTAATTCTTCATATCCACATTTGAAGTGTATCCAATTTAGCAAAGCTTTGATGGGTATTGTTTAATTCTTGAGTTCCACAATAGAAGTCTATACAATTTAGCAAAGCTTTGATAAGAATTGTTTAATTTTTGAGTTCCACAATAGAAGTATTCTATGCAGTTAAGCAAAGCTTTGATGAGCACTGTTTAATTCTTGAGTTCCACAATATAAGTCTATGCAGTTTAAGCAAAGGTTTGATGAGCAATGTTTAATTCGTGAGTTCCAAAATAGAAGTCTACGCAATTTAGCAAACTTTGATGAACATTGGTTAATTTTTGAGTTCCACAATAGAAGTCTATGTAATTTAAGCAAAGGTTGGATGAGGATTGTTTAATTCTTGAGTTCCACAATAGAAGTATATGCAATTTAGAAAAGCTTTGATGAACATTGCTTTGTTCTCAAGTTTCACAATAGAAGTCTATGCAATTTAAGCAACGGGTTGATGAACATTGTTTAATTCACGAGATCCACAATAGAAGTCTATGCTATTGAAGCATAGGTTTGATGAGCAATGTTTAATTCGTCAGTTCCACAATAGAAGTCTATGGAATTTAGAAAAGCTTTGATGAGCGTTGTTTAATTCTTGAGTTCACAATAGAAGTCGATCAAATTTAACAAAGCTTTTATGAACGCTGTTTAATAATTGATTTCCACAATAGAAGTCTATGCTATTTAGCAAATCTTTCATGAGTATTGTTTAATTCATGAGTTCCATAATAGAAGTAGTCTATGCAATTTAGCAATGCTTTGATGAAAATTGTTTAATTCTTGACTTCTAGAATAGAAGTCTGTGCTATTTAGCAAAGCTTTGATGAGTATTGTTTAATTCCTAAGTTCCAGAATAGAAGTCGATGCCATTTAGCAAAACTTGGATAAGCATTGCTTAATTTTGTAGATCCACAATAGAAGTAATCTATGAAATTTACCAATGCTTTAATGAGCATTGTTTTATTCTTGATTTCTAAAATTGAAGTCTATGCAATTTAGCAAAACTTTGATGAGCATTGTTAAATTCTTGAGTTCCATTATAGAAGTCTATGCAATTTAGCAAAGCTCTGATAAGAATTGTTTAGTTCTTGAGTTCCACAATAGAAGTATTCTATGCAATTTAACAAAGCTTTTATGAGCACTGTTTAATTCTTGAGTTCCACAATAGAAGTCTATGTAATTTAGCAAAACTTTGATAAGCGTTGTTTAATTCGTGAGTTTAACAATAGAAGTCTATGCAATTTAGCAAAGCATTGATGAGAATTTTTTTTAATTTTAAAGTTCCATAATAGAAGTAGTCTTTGCAATTTAGCAAAGATTTGATGAGCATTTTTTGATTCTTGAATACTACAATAGATATCTAAGCAATTTAGCAAAGCGTTGATGAGTATTGTTTAATTCTTGTGTTTCGCAATAGAAGTCGACGCAATTTAGCAAAGCTTTGACGAGCGTTGCTTAGTTCTTGAATTCCACAGTAGATATAATCTATGAAATTTACCAAAGCTTTGACGACCATTGTTTAATTCTTCATATCCACATTTGAAGTGTATCCAATTTAGCAAAGCTTTGATGGGTATTGTTTAATTCTTGAGTTCCACAATAGAAGTCTATACAATTTAGCAAAGCTTTGATAAGAATTGTTTAATTTTTGAGTTCCACAATAGAAGTATTCTATGCAGTTAAGCAAAGCTTTGATGAGCACTGTTTAATTCTTGAGTTCCACAATATAAGTCTATGCAGTTTAAGCAAAGGTTTGATGAGCAATGTTTAATTCGTGAGTTCCAAAATAGAAGTCTACGCAATTTAGCAAACTTTGATGAACATTGGTTAATTTTTGAGTTCCACAATAGAAGTCTATGTAATTTAAGCAAAGGTTGGATGAGGATTGTTTAATTCTTGAGTTCCACAATAGAAGTATATGCAATTTAGAAAAGCTTTGATGAACATTGCTTTGTTCTCAAGTTTCACAATAGAAGTCTATGCAATTTAAGCAACGGGTTGATGAACATTGTTTAATTCACGAGATCCACAATAGAAGTCTATGCTATTGAAGCAGAGGTTTGATGAGCAATGTTTAATTCGTCAGTTCCACAATAGAAGTCTATGGAATTTAGAAAAGCTTTGATGAGCGTTGTTTAATTCTTGAGTTCCACAATAGAAGTCGATCAAATTTAACAAAGCTTTTATGAACGCTGTTTAATAATTGATTTCCACAATAGAAGTCTATGCTATTTAGCAAATCTTTCATGAGTATTGTTTAATTCATGAGTTCCATAATAGAAGTAGTCTATGCAATTTAGCAATGCTTTGATGAAAATTGTTTAATTCTTGACTTCTAGAATAGAAGTCTGTGCTATTTAGCAAAGCTTTGATGAGTATTGTTTAATTCCTAAGTTCCAGAATAGAAGTCGATGCCATTTAGCAAAACCTGGATAAGCATTGCTTAATTTTGTAGATCCACAATAGAAGTAATCTATGAAATTTACCAATGCTTTAATGAGCATTGTTTTATTCTTGATTTCTAAAATTGAAGTCTATGCAATTTAGCAAAACTTTGATGAGCATTGTTAAATTCTTGAGTTCCATTATAGAAGTCTATGCAATTTAGCAAAGCTCTGATAAGAATTGTTTAGTTCTTGAGTTCCACAATAGAAGTATTCTATGCAATTTAACAAAGCTTTTATGAGCACTGTTTAATTCTTGAGTTCCACAATAGAAGTCTATGTAATTTAGCAAAACTTTGATAAGCGTTGTTTAATTCGTGAGTTTAACAATAGAAGTCTATGCAATTTAGCAAAGCATTGATGAGAATTTTTTTTAATTTTAAAGTTCCATAATAGAAGTAGTCTTTGCAATTTAGCAAAGATTTGATGAGCATTTTTTGATTCTTGAATACTACAATAGATATCTAAGCAATTTAGCAAAGCGTTGATGAGTATTATTTAATTCTTGTGTTTCGCAATAGAAGTCGACGCAATTTAGCAAAGCTTTGACGAGCGTTGCTTAGTTCTTGAATTCCACAGTAGATATAATCTATGAAATTTACCAAAGCTTTGACGACCATTGTTTAATTCTTCATATCCACATTTGAAGTGTATCCAATTTAGCAAAGCTTTGATGGGTATTGTTTAATTCTTGAGTTCCACAATAGAAGTCTATACAATTTAGCAAAGCTTTGATAAGAATTGTTTAATTTTTGAGTTCCACAATAGAAGTATTCTATGCAGTTAAGCAAAGCTTTGATGAGCACTGTTTAATTCTTGAGTTCCACAATATAAGTCTATGCAGTTTAAGCAAAGGTTTGATGAGCAATGTTTAATTCGTGAGTTCCAAAATAGAAGTCTACGCAATTTAGCAAACTTTGATGAACATTGGTTAATTTTTGAGTTCCACAATAGAAGTCTATGTAATTTAAGCAAAGGTTGGATGAGGATTGTTTAATTCTTGAGTTCCACAATAGAAGTATATGCAATTTAGAAAAGCTTTGATGAACATTGCTTTGTTCTCAAGTTTCACAATAGAAGTCTATGCAATTTAAGCAACGGGTTGATGAACATTGTTTAATTCACGAGATCCACAATAGAAGTCTATGCTATTGAAGCAGAGGTTTGATGAGCAATGTTTAATTCGTCAGTTCCACAATAGAAGTCTATGGAATTTAGAAAAGCTTTGATGAGCGTTGTTTAATTCTTGAGTTCCACAATAGAAGTCGATCAAATTTAACAAAGCTTTTATGAACGCTGTTTAATAATTGATTTCCACAATACAAGTCTATGCTATTTAGCAAATCTTTCATGAGTATTGTTTAATTCATGAGTTCCATAATAGAAGTAGTCTATGCAATTTAGCAATGCTTTGATGAAAATTGTTTAATTCTTGACTTCTAGAATAGAAGTCTGTGCTATTTAGCAAAGCTTTGATGAGTATTGTTTAATTCCTAAGTTCCAGAATAGAAGTCGATGCCATTTAGCAAAACTTGGATAAGCATTGCTTAATTTTGTAGATCCACAATAGAAGTAATCTATGAAATTTACCAATGCTTTAATGAGCATTGTTTTATTCTTGATTTCTAAAATTGAAGTCTATGCAATTTAGCAAAACTTTGATGAGCATTGTTAAATTCTTGAGTTCCATTATAGAAGTCTATGCAATTTAGCAAAGCTCTCATAAGAATTGTTTACTTCTTGAGTTCCACAATAGAAGTATTCTATGCAATTTAACAAAGCTTTTATGAGCACTGTTTAATTCTTGAGTTCCACAATAGAAGTCTATGTAATTTAGCAAAACTTTGATAAGCGTTGTTTAATTCGTGAGTTTAACAATAGAAGTCTATGCAATTTAGCAAAGCATTGATGAGAATTTTTTTTAATTTTAAAGTTCCATAATAGAAGTAGTCTTTGCAATTTAGCAAAGATTTGATGAGCATTTTTTGATTCTTGAATACTACAATAGATATCTAAGCAATTTAGCAAAGCGTTGATGAGTATTGTTTAATTCTTGTGTTTCGCAATAGAAGTCGACGCAATTTAGCAAAGCTTTGACGAGCGTTGCTTAGTTCTTGAATTCCACAGTAGATATAATCTATGAAATTTACCAAAGCTTTGACGACCATTGTTTAATTCTTCATATCCACATTTGAAGTGTATCCAATTTAGCAAAGCTTTGATGGGTATTGTTTAATTCTTGAGTTCCACAATAGAAGTCTATACAATTTAGCAAAGCTTTGATAAGAATTGTTTAATTTTTGAGTTCCACAATAGAAGTATTCTATGCAGTTAAGCAAAGCTTTGATGAGCACTGTTTAATTCTTGAGTTCCACAATATAAGTCTATGCAGTTTAAGCAAAGGTTTGATGAGCAATGTTTAATTCGTGAGTTCCAAAATAGAAGTCTACGCAATTTAGCAAACTTTGATGAACATTGGTTAATTTTTGAGTTCCACAATAGAAGTCTATGTAATTTAAGCAAAGGTTGGATGAGGATTGTTTAATTCTTGAGTTCCACAATAGAAGTATATGCAATTTAGAAAAGCTTTGATGAACATTGCTTTGTTCTCAAGTTTCACAATAGAAGTCTATGCAATTTAAGCAACGGGTTGATGAACATTGTTTAATTCACGAGATCCACAATAGAAGTCTATGCTATTGAAGCATAGGTTTGATGAGCAATGTTTAATTCGTCAGTTCCACAATAGAAGTCTATGGAATTTAGAAAAGCTTTGATGAGCGTTGTTTAATTCTTGAGTTCCACAATAGAAGTCGATCAAATTTAACAAAGCTTTTATGAACGCTGTTTAATAATTGATTTCCACAATAGAAGTCTATGCTATTTAGCAAATCTTTCATGAGTATTGTTTAATTCATGAGTTCCATAATAGAAGTAGTCTATGCAATTTAGCAATGCTTTGATGAAAATTGTTTAATTCTTGACTTCTAGAATAGAAGTCTGTGCTATTTAGCAAAGCTTTGATGAGTATTGTTTAATTCCTAAGTTCCAGAATAGAAGTCGATGCCATTTAGCAAAACCTGGATAAGCATTGCTTAATTTTGTAGATCCACAATAGAAGTAATCTATGAAATTTACCAATGCTTTAATGAGCATTGTTTTATTCTTGATTTCTAAAATTGAAGTCTATGCAATTTAGCAAAACTTTGATGAGCATTGTTAAATTCTTGAGTTCCATTATAGAAGTCTATGCAATTTAGCAAAGCTCTGATAAGAATTGTTTAGTTCTTGAGTTCCACAATAGAAGTATTCTATGCAATTTAACAAAGCTTTTATGAGCACTGTTTAATTCTTGAGTTCCACAATAGAAGTCTATGTAATTTAGCAAAACTTTGATAAGCGTTGTTTAATTCGTGAGTTTAACAATAGAAGTCTATGCAATTTAGCAAAGCATTGATGAGAATTTTTTTTAATTTTAAAGTTCCATAATAGAAGTAGTCTTTGCAATTTAGCAAAGATTTGATGAGCATTTTTTGATTCTTGAATACTACAATAGATATCTAAGCAATTTAGCAAAGCGTTGATGAGTATTGTTTAATTCTTGTGTTTCGCAATAGAAGTCGACGCAATTTAGCAAAGCTTTGACGAGCGTTGCTTAGTTCTTGAATTCCACAGTAGATATAATCTATGAAATTTACCAAAGCTTTGACGACCATTGTTTAATTCTTCATATCCACATTTGAAGTGTATCCAATTTAGCAAAGCTTTGATGGGTATTGTTTAATTCTTGAGTTCCACAATAGAAGTCTATACAATTTAGCAAAGCTTTGATAAGAATTGTTTAATTTTTGAGTTCCACAATAGAAGTATTCTATGCAGTTAAGCAAAGCTTTGATGAGCACTGTTTAATTCTTGAGTTCCACAATATAAGTCTATGCAGTTTAAGCAAAGGTTTGATGAGCAATGTTTAATTCGTGAGTTCCAAAATAGAAGTCTACGCAATTTAGAAAACTTTGATGAACATTGGTTAATTTTTGAGTTCCACAATAGAAGTCTATGTAATTTAAGCAAAGGTTGGATGAGGATTGTTTAATTCTTGAGTTCCACAATAGAAGTATATGCAATTTAGAAAAGCTTTGATGAACATTGCTTTGTTCTGAAGTTTCACAATAGAAGTCTATGCAATTTAAGCAACGGGTTGATGAACATTGTTTAATTCACGAGATCCACAATAGAAGTCTATGCTATTGAAGCAGAGGTTTGATGAGCAATGTTTAATTCGTCAGTTCCACAATAGAAGTCTATGGAATTTAGAAAAGCTTTGATGAGCGTTGTTTAATTCTTGAGTTCCACAATAGAAGTCGATCAAATTTAACAAAGCTTTTATGAACGCTGTTTAATAATTGATTTCCACAATAGAAGTCTATGCTATTTAGCAAATCTTTCATGAGTATTGTTTAATTCATGAGTTCCATAATAGAAGTAGTCTATGCAATTTAGCAATGCTTTGATGAAAATTGTTTAATTCTTGACTTCTAGAATAGAAGTCTGTGCTATTTAGCAAAGCTTTGATGAGTATTGTTTAATTCCTAAGTTCCAGAATAGAAGTCGATGCCATTTAGCAAAACTTGGATAAGCATTGCTTAATTTTGTAGATCCACAATAGAAGTAATCTATGAAATTTACCAATGCTTTAATGAGCATTGTTTTATTCTTGATTTCTAAAATTGAAGTCTATGCAATTTAGCAAAACTTTGATGAGCATTGTTAAATTCTTGAGTTCCATTATAGAAGTCTATGCAATTTAGCAAAGCTCTGATAAGAATTGTTTAGTTCTTGAGTTCCACAATAGAAGTATTCTATGCAATTTAACAAAGCTTTTATGAGCACTGTTTAATTCTTGAGTTCCACAATAGAAGTCTATGTAATTTAGCAAAACTTTGATAAGCCTTGTTTAATTCGTGAGTTTAACAATAGAAGTCTATGCAATTTAGCAAAGCATTGATGAGAATTTTTTTTAATTTTAAAGTTCCATAATAGAAGTAGTCTTTGCAATTTAGCAAAGATTTGATGAGCATTTTTTGATTCTTGAATACTACAATAGATATCTAAGCAATTTAGCAAAGCGTTGATGAGTATTGTTTAATTCTTGTGTTTCGCAATAGAAGTCGACGCAATTTAGCAAAGCTTTGACGAGCGTTGCTTAGTTCTTGAATTCCACAGTAGATATAATCTATGAAATTTACCAAAGCTTTGACGACCATTGTTTAATTCTTCATATCCACATTTGAAGTGTATCCAATTTAGCAAAGCTTTGATGGGTATTGTTTAATTCTTGAGTTCCACAATAGAAGTCTATACAATTTAGCAAAGCTTTGATAAGAATTGTTTAATTTTTGAGTTCCACAATAGAAGTATTCTATGCAGTTAAGCAAAGCTTTGATGAGCACTGTTTAATTCTTGAGTTCCACAATATAAGTCTATGCAGTTTAAGCAAAGGTTTGATGAGCAATGTTTAATTCGTGAGTTCCAAAATAGAAGTCTACGCAATTTAGCAAACTTTGATGAACATTGGTTAATTTTTGAGTTCCACAATAGAAGTCTATGTAATTTAAGCAAAGGTTGGATGAGGATTGTTTAATTCTTGAGTTCCACAATAGAAGTATATGCAATTTAGAAAAGCTTTGATGAACATTGCTTTGTTCTCAAGTTTCACAATAGAAGTCTATGCAATTTAAGCAACGGGTTGATGAACATTGTTTAATTCACGAGATCCACAATAGAAGTCTATGCTATTGAAGCAGAGGTTTGATGAGCAATGTTTAATTCGTCGGTTCCACAATAGAAGTCTATGGAATTTAGAAAAGCTTTGATGAGCGTTGTTTAATTCTTGAGTTCCACAATAGAAGTCGATCAAATTTAACAAAGCTTTTATGAACGCTGTTTAATAATTGATTTCCACAATACAAGTCTATGCTATTTAGCAAATCTTTCATGAGTATTGTTTAATTCATGAGTTCCATAATAGAAGTAGTCTATGCAATTTAGCAATGCTTTGATGAAAATTGTTTAATTCTTGACTTCTAGAATAGAAGTCTGTGCTATTTAGCAAAGCTTTGATGAGTATTGTTTAATTCCTAAGTTCCAGAATAGTAGTCGATGCCATTTAGCAAAACTTGGATAAGCATTGCTTAATTCTGTAGATCCACAATAGAAGTAATCTATGAAATTTACCAATGCTTTAATGAGCATTGTTTTATTCTTGATTTCTAAAATTGAAGTCTATGCAATTTAGCAAAACTTTGATGAGCATTGTTAAATTCTGGAGTTCCATTATAGAAGTCTATGCAATTTAGCAAAACTCTGATAAGAATTGTTTACTTCTTGAGTTCCACAATAGAAGTATTCTATGCAATTTAACAAAGCTTTTATGAGCACTGTTTAATTCTTGAGTTCCACAATAGAAGTCTATGTAATTTAGCAAAACTTTGATAAGCGTTGTTTAATTCGTGAGTTTAACAATAGAAGTCTATGCAATTTAGCAAAGCATTGATGAGAATTTTTTTTAATTTTAAAGTTCCATAATAGAAGTAGTCTTTGCAATTTAGCAAAGATTTGATGAGCATTTTTTGATTCTTGAATACTACAATAGATATCTAAGCAATTTAGCAAAGCGTTGATGAGTATTGTTTAATTCTTGTGTTTCGCAATAGAAGTCGACGCAATTTAGCAAAGCTTTGACGAGCGTTGCTTAGTTCTTGAATTCCACAGTAGATATAATCTATGAAATTTACCAAAGCTTTGACGACCATTGTTTAATTCTTCATATCCACATTTGAAGTGTATCCAATTTAGCAAAGCTTTGATGGGTATTGTTTAATTCTTGAGTTCCACAATAGAAGTCTATACAATTTAGCAAAGCTTTGATAAGAATTGTTTAATTTTTGAGTTCCACAATAGAAGTATTCTATGCAGTTAAGCAAAGCTTTGATGAGCACTGTTTAATTCTTGAGTTCCACAATATAAGTCTATGCAGTTTAAGCAAAGGTTTGATGAGCAATGTTTAATTCGTGAGTTCCAAAATAGAAGTCTACGCAATTTAGCAAACTTTGATGAACATTGGTTAATTTTTGAGTTCCACAATAGAAGTCTATGTAATTTAAGCAAAGGTTGGATGAGGATTGTTTAATTCTTGAGTTCCACAATAGAAGTATATGCAATTTAGAAAAGCTTTGATGAACATTGCTTTGTTCTCAAGTTTCACAATAGAAGTCTATGCAATTTAAGCAACGGGTTGATGAACATTGTTTAATTCACGAGATCCACAATAGAAGTCTATGCTATTGAAGCAGAGGTTTGATGAGCAATGTTTAATTCGTCAGTTCCACAATAGAAGTCTATGGAATTTAGAAAAGCTTTGATGAGCGTTGTTTAATTCTTGAGTTCCACAATAGAAGTCGATCAAATTTAACAAAGCTTTTATGAACGCTGTTTAATAATTGATTTCCACAATACAAGTCTATGCTATTTAGCAAATCTTTCATGAGTATTGTTTAATTCATGAGTTCCATAATAGAAGTAGTCTATGCAATTTAGCAATGCTTTGATGAAAATTGTTTAATTCTTGACTTCTAGAATAGAAGTCTGTGCTATTTAGCAAAGCTTTGATGAGTATTGTTTAATTTCTAAGTTCCAGAATAGAAGTCGATGCCATTTAGCAAAACTTGGATAAGCATTGCTTAATTTTGTAGATCCACAATAGAAGTAATCTATGAAATTTACCAATGCTTTAATGAGCATTGTTTTATTCTTGATTTCTAAAATTGAGGTCTATGCAATTTAGCAAAACTTTGATGAGCATTGTTAAATTCTTGAGTTCCATTATAGAAGTCTATGCAATTTAGCAAAGCTCTGATAAGAATTGTTTAGTTCTTGAGTTCCACAATAGAAGTATTCTATGCAATTTAACAAAGCTTTTATGAGCACTGTTTAATTCTTGAGTTCCACAATAGAAGTCTATGTAATTTAGCAAAACTTTGATAAGCATTGTTTAATTCGTGAGTTTAACAATAGAAGTCTATGCAATTTAGCAAAGCATTGATGAGAATTTTTTTTAATTTTAAAGTTCCATAATAGAAGTAGTCTTTGCAATTTAGCAAAGATTTGATGAGCATTTTTTGATTCTTGAATACTACAATAGATATCTAAGCAATTTAGCAAAGCGTTGATGAGTATTGTTTAATTCTTGTGTTTCGCAATAGAAGTCGACGCAATTTAGCAAAGCTTTGACGAGCGTTGCTTAGTTCTTGAATTCCACAGTAGATATAATCTATGAAATTTACCAAAGCTTTGACGACCATTGTTTAATTCTTCATATCCACATTTGAAGTGTATCCAATTTAGCAAAGCTTTGATGGGTATTGTTTAATTCTCGAGTTCCACAATAGAAGTCTATACAATTTAGCAAAGCTTTGATAAGAATTGTTTAATTTTTGAGTTCCACAATAGAAGTATTCTATGCAGTTAAGCAAAGCTTTGATGAGCACTGTTTAATTCTTGAGTTCCACAATATAAGTCTATGCAGTTTAAGCAAAGGTTTGATGAGCAATGTTTAATTCGTGAGTTCCAAAATAGAAGTCTACGCAATTTAGCAAACATTGATGAACATTGGTTAATTTTTGAGTTCCACAATAGAAGTCTATGTAATTTAAGCAAAGGTTGGATGAGGATTGTTTAATTCTTGAGTTCCACAATAGAAGTATATGCAATTTAGAAAAGCTTTGATGAACATTGCTTTGTTATCAAGTTTCACAATAGAAGTCTATGCAATTTAAGCAACGGGTTGATGAACATTGTTTAATTCACGAGATCCACAATAGAAGTCTATGCTATTGAAGCAGAGGTTTGATGAGCAATGTTTAATTCGTCAGTTCCACAATAGAAGTCTATGGAATTTAGAAAAGCTTTGATGAGCGTTGTTTAATTCTTGAGTTCCACAATAGAAGTCGATCAAATTTAACAAAGCTTTTATGAACGCTGTTTAATAATTGATTTCCACAATACAAGTCTATGCTATTTAGCAAATCTTTCATGAGTATTGTTTAATTCATGAGTTCCATAATAGAAGTAGTCTATGCAATTTAGCAATGCTTTGATGAAAATTGTTTAATTCTTGACTTCTAGAATAGAAGTCTGTGCTATTTAGCAAAGCTTTGATGAGTATTGTTTAATTCCTAAGTTCCAGAATAGAAGTCGATGCCATTTAGCAAAACTTGGATAAGCATTGCTTAATTCTGTAGATCCACAATAGAAGTAATCTATGAAATTTACCAATGCTTTAATGAGCATTGTTTTATTCTTGATTTCTAAAATTGAAGTCTATGCAATTTAGCAAAACTTTGATGAGCATTGTTAAATTCTGGAGTTCCATTATAGAAGTCTATGCAATTTAGCAAAACTCTGATAAGAATTGTTTACTTCTTGAGTTCCACAATAGAAGTATTCTATGCAATTTAACAAAGCTTTTATGAGCACTGTTTAATTCTTGAGTTCCACAATAGAAGTCTATGTAATTTAGCAAAACTTTGATAAGCGTTGTTTAATTCGTGAGTTTAACAATAGAAGTCTATGCAATTTAGCAAAGCATTGATGAGAATTTTTTTTAATTTTAAAGTTCCATAATAGAAGTAGTCTTTGCAATTTAGCAAAGATTTGATGAGCATTTTTTGATTCTTGAATACTACAATAGATATCTAAGCAATTTAGCAAAGCGTTGATGAGTATTGTTTAATTCTTGTGTTTCGCAATAGAAGTCGACGCAATTTAGCAAAGCTTTGACGAGCGTTGCTTAGTTCTTGAATTCCACAGTAGATATAATCTATGAAATTTACCAAAGCTTTGACGACCATTGTTTAATTCTTCATATCCACATTTGAAGTGTATCCAATTTAGCAAAGCTTTGATGGGTATTGTTTAATTCTTGAGTTCCACAATAGAAGTCTATACAATTTAGCAAAGCTTTGATAAGAATTGTTTAATTTTTGAGTTCCACAATAGAAGTATTCTATGCAGTTAAGCAAAGCTTTGATGAGCACTGTTTAATTCTTGAGTTCCACAATATAAGTCTATGCAGTTTAAGCAAAGGTTTGATGAGCAATGTTTAATTCGTGAGTTCCAAAATAGAAGTCTACGCAATTTAGAAAACTTTGATGAACATTGGTTAATTTTTGAGTTCCACAATAGAAGTCTATGTAATTTAAGCAAAGGTTGGATGAGGATTGTTTAATTCTTGAGTTCCACAATAGAAGTATATGCAATTTAGAAAAGCTTTGATGAACATTGCTTTGTTCTGAAGTTTCACAATAGAAGTCTATGCAATTTAAGCAACGGGTTGATGAACATTGTTTAATTCACGAGATCCACAATAGAAGTCTATGCTATTGAAGCAGAGGTTTGATGAGCAATGTTTAATTCGTCAGTTCCACAATAGAAGTCTATGGAATTTAGAAAAGCTTTGATGAGCGTTGTTTAATTCTTGAGTTCCACAATAGAAGTCGATCAAATTTAACAAAGCTTTTATGAACGCTGTTTAATAATTGATTTCCACAATAGAAGTCTATGCTATTTAGCAAATCTTTCATGAGTATTGTTTAATTCATGAGTTCCATAATAGAAGTAGTCTATGCAATTTAGCAATGCTTTGATGAAAATTGTTTAATTCTTGACTTCTAGAATAGAAGTCTGTGCTATTTAGCAAAGCTTTGATGAGTATTGTTTAATTCCTAAGTTCCAGAATAGAAGTCGATGCCATTTAGCAAAACTTGGATAAGCATTGCTTAATTCTGTAGATCCACAATAGAAGTAATCTATGAAATTTACCAATGCTTTAATGAGCATTGTTTTATTCTTGATTTCTAAAATTGAGGTCTATGCAATTTAGCAAAACTTTGATGAGCATTGTTAAATTTTTGAGTTCCATTATAGAAGTCTATGCAATTTAGCAAAGCTCTGATAAGAATTGTTTAGTTCTTGAGTTCCACAATAGAAGTATTCTATGCAATGTAACAAAGCTTTTATGAGCACTGTTTAATTCTTGAGTTCCACAATAGAAGTCTATGTAATTTAGCAAAACTTTGATAAGCGTTGTTTAATTCGTGAGTTTAACAATAGAAGTCTATGCAATTTAGCAAAGCATTGATGAGAATTTTTTTTAATTTTAAAGTTCCATAATAGAAGTAGTCTTTGCAATTTAGCAAAGATTTGATGAGCATTTTTTGATTCTTGAATACTATAATAGATATCTAAGCAATTTAGCAAAGCGTTGATGAGTATTGTTTAATTCTTGTGTTTCGCAATAGAAGTCGACGCAATTTAGCAAAGCTTTGATGAGCGTTGCTTAGTTCTTGAATTCCACAGTAGATATAATCTATGAAATTTACCAAAGCTTTGACGACCATTGTTTAATTCTTCATATCCACATATTAAGTGTATCCAATTTAGCAAAGCTTTGACGGTTATTGTTTAATTCTTGAGTTCCACAATAGAAGTCTATACAATTTAGCAAAGCTTTGATAAGAATTGTTTAATTTTTGAGTTCCACAATAGAAGTATTCTATGCAGTTAAGCAAAGCTTTGATGAGCACTGTTTAATTCTTGAGTTCCACAATATAAGTCTATGCAGTTTAAGCAAAGGTTTGATGAGCAATGTTTAATTCGTGAGTTCCAAAATAGAAGTCTACGCAATTTAGCAAACTTTGATGAACATTGGTTAATTTTTGAGTTCCACAATAGAAGTCTATGTAATTTAAGCAAAGGTTGGATGAGGATTGTTTAATTCTTGGGTTCCACAATAGAAGTATATGCAATTTAGAAAAGCTTTGATGAACATTGCTTTGTTCTCAAGTTTCACAATAGAAGTCTATGCAATTTAAGCAACGGGTTGATGAACATTGTTTAATTCACGAGATCCACAATAGAAGTCTATGCTATTGAAGCAGAGGTTTGATGAGCAATGTTTAATTCGTCAGTTCAACAATAGAAGTCTATGGAATTTACAAAAGCTTTGATGAGCGTTGTTTAATTCTTGAGTTCCACAATAGAAGTCGATCAAATTTAACAATGCTTTTATGAACGCTGTTTAATAATTGATTTCCACAATAGAAGTCTATGCTATTTAGCAAATCTTTCATGAGTATTGTTTAATTCATGAGTTCCATAATAGAAGTAGTCTATGCAATTTAGCAATGCTTTGATGAAAATTGTTTAATTCTTGACTTCTAGAATAGAAGTCTGTGCTATTTAGCAAAGCTTTGATGAGTATTGTTTAATTCCTAAGTTCCAGAATAGAAGTCGATGCCATTTAGCAAAATTGGATAAGCATTGCTTAATTCTGTAGATCCACAATAGAAGTAATCTATGAAATTTACCAATGCTTTAATGAGCATTGTTTTATTCTTGATTTCTAAAATTGAGGTCTATGCAATTTAGCAAAACTTTGATGAGCATTGTTAAATTTTTGAGTTCCATTATAGAAGTCTATGCAATTTAGCAAAGCTCTGATAAGAATTGTTTAGTTCTTGAGTTCCACAATAGAAGTATTCTATGCAATGTAACAAAGCTTTTATGAGCACTGTTTAATTCTTGAGTTCCACAATAGAAGTCTATGTAATTTAGCAAAACTTTGATAAGCGTTGTTTAATTCGTGAGTTTAACAATAGAAGTCTATGCAATTTAGCAAAGCATTGATGAGAATTTTTTTTAATTTTAAAGTTCCATAATAGAAGTAGTCTTTGCAATTTAGCAAAGATTTGATGAGCATTTTTTGATTCTTGAATACTATAATAGATATCTAAGCAATTTAGCAAAGCGTTCATGAGTATTGTTTAATTCTTGTGTTTCGCAATAGAAGTCGACGCAATTTAGCAAAGCTTTGATGAGCGTTGCTTAGTTCTTGAATTCCACAGTAGATATAATCTATGAAATTTACCAAAGCTTTGACGACCATTGTTTAATTCTTCATATCCACATTTGAAGTGTATCCAATTTAGCAAAGCTTTGACGGTGATTGTTTAATTCTTGAGTTCCACAATAGAAGTCTATACAATTTAGCAAAGCTTTGATAAGAATTGTTTAATTTTTGAGTTCCACAATAGAAGTATTCTATGCAGTTAAGCAAAGCTTTGATGAGCACTGTTTAATTCTTGAGTTCCACAATATAAGTCTATGCAGTTTAAGCAAAGGTTTGATGAGCAATGTTTAATTCGTGAGTTCCAAAATAGAAGTCTACGCAATTTAGCAAACATTGATGAACATTGGTTAATTTTTGAGTTCCACAATAGAAGTCTATGTAATTTAAGCAAAGGTTGGATGAGGATTGTTTAATTCTTGAGTTCCACAATAGAAGTATATGCAATTTAGAAAAGCTTTGATGAACATTGCTTTGTTATCAAGTTTCACAATAGAAGTCTATGCAATTTAAGCAACGGGTTGATGAACATTGTTTAATTCACGAGATCCACAATAGAAGTCTATGCTATTGAAGCAGAGGTTTGATGAGCAATGTTTAATTCGTCAGTTCCACAATAGAAGTCTATGGAATTTAGAAAAGCTTTGATGAGCGTTGTTTAATTCTTGAGTTCCACAATAGAAGTCGATCAAATTTAACAAAGCTTTTATGAACGCTGTTTAATAATTGATTTCCACAATACAAGTCTATGCTATTTAGCAAATCTTTCATGAGTATTGTTTAATTCATGAGTTCCATAATAGAAGTAGTCTATGCAATTTAGCAATGCTTTGATGAAAATTGTTTAATTCTTGACTTCTAGAATAGAAGTCTGTGCTATTTAGCAAAGCTTTGATGAGTATTGTTTAATTCCTAAGTTCCAGAATAGAAGTCGATGCCATTTAGCAAAACTTGGATAAGCATTGCTTAATTCTGTAGATCCACAATAGAAGTAATCTATGAAATTTACCAATGCTTTAATGAGCATTGTTTTATTCTTGATTTCTAAAATTGAAGTCTATGCAATTTAGCAAAACTTTGATGAGCATTGTTAAATTCTGGAGTTCCATTATAGAAGTCTATGCAATTTAGCAAAACTCTGATAAGAATTGTTTACTTCTTGAGTTCCACAATAGAAGTATTCTATGCAATTTAACAAAGCTTTTATGAGCACTGTTTAATTCTTGAGTTCCACAATAGAAGTCTATGTAATTTAGCAAAACTTTGATAAGCGTTGTTTAATTCGTGAGTTTAACAATAGAAGTCTATGCAATTTAGCAAAGCATTGATGAGAATTTTTTTTAATTTTAAAGTTCCATAATAGAAGTAGTCTTTGCAATTTAGCAAAGATTTGATGAGCATTTTTTGATTCTTGAATACTATAATAGATATCTAAGCAATTTAGCAAAGCGTTGATGAGTATTGTTTAATTCTTGTGTTTCGCAATAGAAGTCGACGCAATTTAGCAAAGCTTTGATGAGCGTTGCTTAGTTCTTGAATTCCACAGTAGATATAATCTATGAAATTTACCAAAGCTTTGACGAACATTGTTTAATTCTTCATATCCACATATTAAGTGTATCCAATTTAGCAAAGCTTTGACGGTTATTGTTTAATTCTTGAGTTCCATAATAGAAGTCTATACAATTTAGCAAAGCTTTGATAAGAATTGTTTAATTTTTGAGTTCCACAATAGAAGTATTCTATGCAGTTAAGCAAAGCTTTGATGAGCACTGTTTAATTCTTGAGTTCCACAATATAAGTCTATGCAGTTTAAGCAAAGGTTTGATGAGCAATGTTTAATTCGTGAGTTCCAAAATAGAAGTCTACGCAATTTAGCAAACTTTGATGAACATTGGTTAATTTTTGAGTTCCACAATAGAAGTCTATGTAATTTAAGCAAAGGTTGGATGAGGATTGTTTAATTCTTGAGTTCCACAATAGAAGTATATGCAATTTAGAAAAGCTTTGATGAACATTGCTTTGTTCTCAAGTTTCACAATAGAAGTCTATGCAATTTAAGCAACGGGTTGATGAACATTGTTTAATTCACGAGATCCACAATAGAAGTCTATGCTATTAAAGCAGAGGTTTGATGAGCAATGTTTAATTCGTCAGTTCAACAATAGAAGTCTATGGAATTTAGAAAAGCTATGATGAGCGTTGTTTAATTCTTGAGTTCCACAATAGAAGTCGATCAAATTTAACAATGCTTTTATGAACGCTGTTTAATAATTGATTTCCACAATAGAAGTCTATGCTATTTAGCAAATCTTTCATGAGTATTGTTTAATTCATGAGTTCCATAATAGAAGTAGTCTATGCAATTTAGCAATGCTTTGATGAAAATTGTTTAATTCTTGACTTCTAGAATAGAAGTCTGTGCTATTTAGCAAAGCTTTGATGAGTATTGTTTAATTCCTAAGTTCCAGAATAGAAGTCGATGCCATTTAGCAAAACTTGGATAAGCATTGCTTAATTCTGTAGATCCACAATAGAAGTAATCTATGAAATTTACCAATGCTTTAATGAGCATTGTTTTATTCTTGATTTCTAAAATTGAGGTCTATGCAATTTAGCAAAACTTTGATGAGCATTGTTAAATTTTTGAGTTCCATTATAGAAGTCTATGCAATTTAGCAAAGCTCTGATAAGAATTGTTTAGTTCTTGAGTTCCACAATAGAAGTATTCTATGCAATGTAACAAAGCTTTTATGAGCACTGTTTAATTCTTGAGTTCCACAATAGAAGTCTATGTAATTTAGCAAAACTTTGATAAGCGTTGTTTAATTCGTGAGTTTAACAATAGAAGTCTATGCAATTTAGCAAAGCATTGATGAGAATTTTTTTTAATTTTAAAGTTCCATAATAGAAGTAGTCTTTGCAATTTAGCAAAGATTTGATGAGCATTTTTTGATTCTTGAATACTATAATAGATATCTAAGCAATTTAGCAAAGCGTTGATGAGTATTGTTTAATTCTTGTGTTTCGCAATAGAAGTCGACGCAATTTAGCAAAGCTTTGATGAGCGTTGCTTAGTTCTTGAATTCCACAGTAGATATAATCTATGAAATTTACCAAAGCTTTGACGACCATTGTTTAATTCTTCATATCCACATATTAAGTGTATCCAATTTAGCAAAGCTTTGACGGTTATTGTTTAATTCTTGAGTTCCACAATAGAAGTCTATACAATTTAGCAAAGCTTTGATAAGAATTGTTTAATTTTTGAGTTCCACAATAGAAGTATTCTATGCAGTTAAGCAAAGCTTTGATGAGCACTGTTTAATTCTTGAGTTCCACAATATAAGTCTATGCAGTTTAAGCAAAGGTTTGATGAGCAATGTTTAATTCGTGAGTTCCAAAATAGAAGTCTACGCAATTTAGCAAACTTTGATGAACATTGGTTAATTTTTGAGTTCCACAATAGAAGTCTATGTAATTTAAGCAAAGGTTGGATGAGGATTGTTTAATTCTTGGGTTCCACAATAGAAGTATATGCAATTTAGAAAAGCTTTGATGAACATTGCTTTGTTCTCAAGTTTCACAATAGAAGTCTATGCAATTTAAGCAACGGGTTGATGAACATTGTTTAATTCACGAGATCCACAATAGAAGTCTATGCTATTGAAGCAGAGGTTTGATGAGCAATGTTTAATTCGTCAGTTCAACAATAGAAGTCTATGGAATTTACAAAAGCTTTGATGAGCGTTGTTTAATTCTTGAGTTCCACAATAGAAGTCGATCAAATTTAACAATGCTTTTATGAACGCTGTTTAATAATTGATTTCCACAATAGAAGTCTATGCTATTTAGCAAATCTTTCATGAGTATTGTTTAATTCATGAGTTCCATAATAGAAGTAGTCTATGCAATTTAGCAATGCTTTGATGAAAATTGTTTAATTCTTGACTTCTAGAATAGAAGTCTGTGCTATTTAGCAAAGCTTTGATGAGTATTGTTTAATTCCTAAGTTCCAGAATAGAAGTCGATGCCATTTAGCAAAATTGGATAAGCATTGCTTAATTCTGTAGATCCACAATAGAAGTAATCTATGAAATTTACCAATGCTTTAATGAGCATTGTTTTATTCTTGATTTCTAAAATTGAGGTCTATGCAATTTAGCAAAACTTTGATGAGCATTGTTAAATTTTTGAGTTCCATTATAGAAGTCTATGCAATTTAGCAAAGCTCTGATAAGAATTGTTTAGTTCTTGAGTTCCACAATAGAAGTATTCTATGCAATGTAACAAAGCTTTTATGAGCACTGTTTAATTCTTGAGTTCCACAATAGAAGTCTATGTAATTTAGCAAAACTTTGATAAGCGTTGTTTAATTCGTGAGTTTAACAATAGAAGTCTATGCAATTTAGCAAAGCATTGATGAGAATTTTTTTTAATTTTAAAGTTCCATAATAGAAGTAGTCTTTGCAATTTAGCAAAGATTTGATGAGCATTTTTTGATTCTTGAATACTATAATAGATATCTAAGCAATTTAGCAAAGCGTTCATGAGTATTGTTTAATTCTTGTGTTTCGCAATAGAAGTCGACGCAATTTAGCAAAGCTTTGATGAGCGTTGCTTAGTTCTTGAATTCCACAGTAGATATAATCTATGAAATTTACCAAAGCTTTGACGACCATTGTTTAATTCTTCATATCCACATTTGAAGTGTATCCAATTTAGCAAAGCTTTGACGGTGATTGTTTAATTCTTGAGTTCCACAATAGAAGTCTATACAATTTAGCAAAGCTTTGATAAGAATTGTTTAATTTTTGAGTTCCACAATAGAAGTATTCTATGCAGTTAAGCAAAGCTTTGATGAGCACTGTTTAATTCTTGAGTTCCACAATATAAGTCTATGCAGTTTAAGCAAAGGTTTGATGAGCAATGTTTAATTCGTGAGTTCCAAAATAGAAGTCTACGCAATTTAGCAAACATTGATGAACATTGGTTAATTTTTGAGTTCCACAATAGAAGTCTATGTAATTTAAGCAAAGGTTGGATGAGGATTGTTTAATTCTTGAGTTCCACAATAGAAGTATATGCAATTTAGAAAAGCTTTGATGAACATTGCTTTGTTATCAAGTTTCACAATACAAGTCTATGCAATTTAAGCAACGGGTTGATGAACATTGTTTAATTCACGAGATCCACAATAGAAGTCTATGCTATTGAAGCAGAGGTTTGATGAGCAATGTTTAATTCGTCAGTTCCACAATAGAAGTCTATGGAATTTAGAAAAGCTTTGATGAGCGTTGTTTAATTCTTGAGTTCCACAATAGAAGTCGATCAAATTTAACAAAGCTTTTATGAACGCTGTTTAATAATTGATTTCCACAATACAAGTCTATGCTATTTAGCAAATCTTTCATGAGTATTGTTTAATTCATGAGTTCCATAATAGAAGTAGTCTATGCAATTTAGCAATGCTTTGATGAAAATTGTTTAATTCTTGACTTCTAGAATAGAAGTCTGTGCTATTTAGCAAAGCTTTGATGAGTATTGTTTAATTCCTAAGTTCCAGAATAGAAGTCGATGCCATTTAGCAAAACTTGGATAAGCATTGCTTAATTCTGTAGATCCACAATAGAAGTAATCTATGAAATTTACCAATGCTTTAATGAGCATTGTTTTATTCTTGATTTCTAAAATTGAAGTCTATGCAATTTAGCAAAACTTTGATGAGCATTGTTAAATTCTGGAGTTCCATTATAGAAGTCTATGCAATTTAGCAAAACTCTGATAAGAATTGTTTACTTCTTGAGTTCCACAATAGAAGTATTCTATGCAATTTAACAAAGCTTTTATGAGCACTGTTTAATTCTTGAGTTCCACAATAGAAGTCTATGTAATTTAGCAAAACTTTGATAAGCGTTGTTTAATTCGTGAGTTTAACAATAGAAGTCTATGCAATTTAGCAAAGCATTGATGAGAATTTTTTTTAATTTTAAAGTTCCATAATAGAAGTAGTCTTTGCAATTTAGCAAAGATTTGATGAGCATTTTTTGATTCTTGAATACTATAATAGATATCTAAGCAATTTAGCAAAGCGTTGATGAGTATTGTTTAATTCTTGTGTTTCGCAATAGAAGTCGACGCAATTTAGCAAAGCTTTGATGAGCGTTGCTTAGTTCTTGAATTCCACAGTAGATATAATCTATGAAATTTACCAAAGCTTTGACGAACATTGTTTAATTCTTCATATCCACATATTAAGTGTATCCAATTTAGCAAAGCTTTGACGGTTATTGTTTAATTCTTGAGTTCCATAATAGAAGTCTATACAATTTAGCAAAGCTTTGATAAGAATTGTTTAATTTTTGAGTTCCACAATAGAAGTATTCTATGCAGTTAAGCAAAGCTTTGATGAGCACTGTTTAATTCTTGAGTTCCACAATATAAGTCTATGCAGTTTAAGCAAAGGTTTGATGAGCAATGTTTAATTCGTGAGTTCCAAAATAGAAGTCTACGCAATTTAGCAAACTTTGATGAACATTGGTTAATTTTTGAGTTCCACAATAGAAGTCTATGTAATTTAAGCAAAGGTTGGATGAGGATTGTTTAATTCTTGAGTTCCACAATAGAAGTATATGCAATTTAGAAAAGCTTTGATGAACATTGCTTTGTTCTCAAGTTTCACAATAGAAGTCTATGCAATTTAAGCAACGGGTTGATGAACATTGTTTAATTCACGAGATCCACAATAGAAGTCTATGCTATTAAAGCAGAGGTTTGATGAGCAATGTTTAATTCGTCAGTTCAACAATAGAAGTCTATGGAATTTAGAAAAGCTATGATGAGCGTTGTTTAATTCTTGAGTTCCACAATAGAAGTCGATCAAATTTAACAATGCTTTTATGAACGCTGTTTAATAATTGATTTCCACAATAGAAGTCTATGCTATTTAGCAAATCTTTCATGAGTATTGTTTAATTCATGAGTTCCATAATAGAAGTAGTCTATGCAATTTAGCAATGCTTTGATGAAAATTGTTTAATTCTTGACTTCTAGAATAGAAGTCTGTGCTATTTAGCAAAGCTTTGATGAGTATTGTTTAATTCCTAAGTTCCAGAATAGAAGTCGATGCCATTTAGCAAAACTTGGATAAGCATTGCTTAATTCTGTAGATCCACAATAGAAGTAATCTATGAAATTTACCAATGCTTTAATGAGCATTGTTTTATTCTTGATTTCTAAAATTGAGGTCTATGCAATTTAGCAAAACTTTGATGAGCATTGTTAAATTTTTGAGTTCCATTATAGAAGTCTATGCAATTTAGCAAAGCTCTGATAAGAATTGTTTAGTTCTTGAGTTCCACAATAGAAGTATTCTATGCAATGTAACAAAGCTTTTATGAGCACTGTTTAATTCTTGAGTTCCACAATAGAAGTCTATGTAATTTAGCAAAACTTTGATAAGCGTTGTTTAATTCGTGAGTTTAACAATAGAAGTCTATGCAATTTAGCAAAGCATTGATGAGAATTTTTTTTAATTTTAAAGTTCCATAATAGAAGTAGTCTTTGCAATTTAGCAAAGATTTGATGAGCATTTTTTGATTCTTGAATACTATAATAGATATCTAAGCAATTTAGCAAAGCGTTGATGAGTATTGTTTAATTCTTGTGTTTCGCAATAGAAGTCGACGCAATTTAGCAAAGCTTTGATGAGCGTTGCTTAGTTCTTGAATTCCACAGTAGATATAATCTATGAAATTTACCAAAGCTTTGACGACCATTGTTTAATTCTTCATATCCACATATTAAGTGTATCCAATTTAGCAAAGCTTTGACGGTTATTGTTTAATTCTTGAGTTCCACAATAGAAGTCTATACAATTTAGCAAAGCTTTGATAAGAATTGTTTAATTTTTGAGTTCCACAATAGAAGTATTCTATGCAGTTAAGCAAAGCTTTGATGAGCACTGTTTAATTCTTGAGTTCCACAATATAAGTCTATGCAGTTTAAGCAAAGGTTTGATGAGCAATGTTTAATTCGTGAGTTCCAAAATAGAAGTCTACGCAATTTAGCAAACTTTGATGAACATTGGTTAATTTTTGAGTTCCACAATAGAAGTCTATGTAATTTAAGCAAAGGTTGGATGAGGATTGTTTAATTCTTGGGTTCCACAATAGAAGTATATGCAATTTAGAAAAGCTTTGATGAACATTGCTTTGTTCTCAAGTTTCACAATAGAAGTCTATGCAATTTAAGCAACGGGTTGATGAACATTGTTTAATTCACGAGATCCACAATAGAAGTCTATGCTATTGAAGCAGAGGTTTGATGAGCAATGTTTAATTCGTCAGTTCAACAATAGAAGTCTATGGAATTTACAAAAGCTTTGATGAGCGTTGTTTAATTCTTGAGTTCCACAATAGAAGTCGATCAAATTTAACAATGCTTTTATGAACGCTGTTTAATAATTGATTTCCACAATAGAAGTCTATGCTATTTAGCAAATCTTTCATGAGTATTGTTTAATTCATGAGTTCCATAATAGAAGTAGTCTATGCAATTTAGCAATGCTTTGATGAAAATTGTTTAATTCTTGACTTCTAGAATAGAAGTCTGTGCTATTTAGCAAAGCTTTGATGAGTATTGTTTAATTCCTAAGTTCCAGAATAGAAGTCGATGCCATTTAGCAAAATTGGATAAGCATTGCTTAATTCTGTAGATCCACAATAGAAGTAATCTATGAAATTTACCAATGCTTTAATGAGCATTGTTTTATTCTTGATTTCTAAAATTGAGGTCTATGCAATTTAGCAAAACTTTGATGAGCATTGTTAAATTTTTGAGTTCCATTATAGAAGTCTATGCAATTTAGCAAAGCTCTGATAAGAATTGTTTAGTTCTTGAGTTCCACAATAGAAGTATTCTATGCAATGTAACAAAGCTTTTATGAGCACTGTTTAATTCTTGAGTTCCACAATAGAAGTCTATGTAATTTAGCAAAACTTTGATAAGCGTTGTTTAATTCGTGAGTTTAACAATAGAAGTCTATGCAATTTAGCAAAGCATTGATGAGAATTTTTTTTAATTTTAAAGTTCCATAATAGAAGTAGTCTTTGCAATTTAGCAAAGATTTGATGAGCATTTTTTGATTCTTGAATACTATAATAGATATCTAAGCAATTTAGCAAAGCGTTGATGAGTATTGTTTAATTCTTGTGTTTCGCAATAGAAGTCGACGCAATTTAGCAAAGCTTTGATGAGCGTTGCTTAGTTCTTGAATTCCACAGTAGATATAATCTATGAAATTTACCAAAGCTTTGACGACCATTGTTTAATTCTTCATATCCACATTTGAAGTGTATCCAATTTAGCAAAGCTTTGACGGTTATTGTTTAATTCTTGAGTTCCACAATAGAAGTCTATACAATTTAGCAAAGCTTTGATAAGAATTGTTTAATTTTTGAGTTCCACAATAGAAGTATTCTATGCAGTTAAGCAAAGCTTTGATGAGCACTGTTTAATTCTTGAGTTCCACAATATAAGTCTATGCAGTTTAAGCAAAGGTTTGATGAGCAATGTTTAATTCGTGAGTTCCAAAATAGAAGTCTACGCAATTTAGCAAACTTTGATGAACATTGGTTAATTTTTGAGTTCCACAATAGAAGTCTATGTAATTTAAGCAAAGGTTGGATGAGGATTGTTTAATTCTTGAGTTCCACAATAGAAGTATATGCAATTTAGAAAAGCTTTGATGAACATTGCTTTGTTCTCAAGTTTCACAATAGAAGTCTATGCAATTTAAGCAACGGGTTGATGAACATTGTTTAATTCACGAGATCCACAATAGAAGTCTATGCTATTAAAGCAGAGGTTTGATGAGCAATGTTTAATTCGTCAGTTCAACAATAGAAGTCTATGGAATTTAGAAAAGCTATGATGAGCGTTGTTTAATTCTTGAGTTCCACAATAGAAGTCGATCAAATTTAATAATGCTTTTATGAACGCTGTTTAATAATTGATTTCCACAATAGAAGTCTATGCTATTTAGCAAATCTTTCATGAGTATTGTTTAATTCATGAGTTCCATAATAGAAGTAGTCTATGCAATTTAGCAATGCTTTGATGAAAATTGTTTAATTCTTGACTTCTAGAATAGAAGTCTGTGCTATTTAGCAAAGCTTTGATGAGTATTGTTTAATTCCTAAGTTCCAGAATAGAAGTCGATGCCATTTAGCAAAACTTGGATAAGCATTGCTTAATTCTGTAGATCCACAATAGAAGTAATCTATGAAATTTACCAATGCTTTAATGAGCATTGTTTTATTCTTGATTTCTAAAATTGAGGTCTATGCAATTTAGCAAAACTTTGATGAGCATTGTTAAATTTTTGAGTTCCATTATAGAAGTCTATGCAATTTAGCAAAGCTCTGATAAGAATTGTTTAGTTCTTGAGTTCCACAATAGAAGTATTCTATGCAATGTAACAAAGCTTTTATGAGCACTGTTTAATTCTTGAGTTCCACAATAGAAGTCTATGTAATTTAGCAAAACTTTGATAAGCGTTGTTTAATTCGTGAGTTTAACAATAGAAGTCTATGCAATTTAGCAAAGCATTGATGAGAATTTTTTTTAATTTTAAAGTTCCATAATAGAAGTAGTCTTTGCAATTTAGCAAAGATTTGATGAGCATTTTTTGATTCTTGAATACTATAATAGATATCTAAGCAATTTAGCAAAGCGTTGATGAGTATTGTTTAATTCTTGTGTTTCGCAATAGAAGTCGACGCAATTTAGCAAAGCTTTGATGAGCGTTGCTTAGTTCTTGAATTCCACAGTAGATATAATCTATGAAATTTACGAAAGCTTTGACGACCATTGTTTAATTCTTCATATCCACATTTGAAGTGTATCCAATTTAGCAAAGCTTTGATGGTTATTGTTTAATTCTTGAGTTCCACAATAGAAGTCTATACAATTTAGCAAAGCTTTGATAAGAATTGTTTAATTCTTGAGTTCCACAGTAGAAGTATTCTATGCAAATAAGCAAAGCTTTGATGAGCACTATTTAATTCTTGAGTTCCACAATAGTAGTCTATGCAGTTTAAGCAAAGGTTTGATGAGCAATGTTTAATTCGTGAGTTCCAAAATAGAAGTCTATGCAATTTAGCAAACTTTGATGAACATTGGTTAATTTTTGAGTTCCACAATAGAAGTCTATGTAATTTAAGCAAAGGTTGGATGAGGATTGTTTAATTCTTGAGTTCCACAATAGAAGTATATGCAATTTAGAAAAGCTTTGATGAACATTGCTTTGTTCTCAAGTTTCACAATAGAAGTCTATGCAATTTAAGCAACGGGTTGATGAACATTGTTTAATTCACGAGATCCACAATAGAAGTCTATGCTATTGAAGCAGAGGTTTGATGTGCAATGTTTAATTCGTCAGTTCCACAATAGAAGTTTATGGAATTTAGAAAAGCTTTGATGAGCGTTGTTTAATTCTTGAGTTCCACAATCGAAGTCGATCAAATTTAACAAAGCTTTTATGAACGCTGTTTAATAATTGATTTCCACAATAGAAGTCTATGCTATTTTGCAAATCTTTCATGAGTATTGTTTAATTCATGAGTTCCATAATAGAAGTAGTCTATGCAATTTAGCAATGCTTTGATGAAAATTGTTTAATTCTTGACTTCTAGAATAGAAGTCTGTGCTATTTAGCAAAGCTTTGATGAGTATTGTTTAATTTCTAAGTTCCTGAATAGAAGTCGATGCCATTTAGCAAAACTTGGATAAGCATTGCTTAATTCTGTAGATCCATAATAGAAGTAATCTATGAAATTTACCAATGCTTTAATGAGCATTGTTTTATTCTTGATTTCTAAAATTGAAGTCTATGCAATTTAGCAAAACTTTGATGAGCATTGTTGAATTCTTGAGTTCCATTATAGAAGTCTATGCAATTTAGCAAAGGTCTGATAAGAATTGTTTAGTTCTTGAGTTCCACAATAGAAGTATTCTATGCAATTTAACAAAGCTTTTATGCGCACTGTTTAATTTTTGAGTTCCACAATAGAAGTCTATGTAATTTAGCAAAACTTTGATAAGCGTTGTTTAATTCGTGAGTTTAACAATAGAAGTCTATGCAATTTAGCAAAGCATTGTTGAGAATTTTTTTAATTTTAAAGTTCCATAATAGAAGTAGTCTTTGCAAGTTAGCAAAGATTTGATGAGCATTTTTTGATTCTTGAATACTACAATAGATATCTAAGCAATTTAGCAAAGCGTTGATGAGTATTGTTTAATTCTTGTGTTTCGCAATAGAAGTCGACGCAATTTAGCAAAGCTTTGACGAGCGTTGCTTAGTTCTTGAATTCCACAGTAGATATAATCTATGAAATTTACCAAAGCTTTGACGACCATTGTTTAATTCTTCATATCCACATTTGAAGTGTATCCAATTTAGCAAAGCTTTGATGGGTATTGTTTAATTCTTGAGTTCCACAATAGAAGTCTATACAATTTAGCAAAGCTTTGATAAGAATTGTTTAATTTTTGAGTTCCACAATAGAAGTATTCTATGCAGTTAAGCAAAGCTTTGATGAGCACTGTTTAATTCTTGAGTTCCACAATATAAGTCTATGCAGTTTAAGCAAAGGTTTGATGAGCAATGTTTAATTCGTGAGTTCCAAAATAGAAGTCTACGCAATTTAGCAAACTTTGATGAACATTGGTTAATTTTTGAGTTCCACAATAGAAGTCTATGTAATTTAAGCAAAGGTTGGATGAGGATTGTTTAATTCTTGAGTTCCACAATAGAAGTATATGCAATTTAGAAAAGCTTTGATGAACATTGCTTTGTTATCAAGTTTCACAATAGAAGTCTATGCAATTTAAGCAACGGGTTGATGAACATTGTTTAATTCACGAGATCCACAATAGAAGTCTATGCTATTGAAGCAGAGGTTTGATGAGCAATGTTTAATTCGTCAGTTCCACAATAGAAGTCTATGGAATTTAGAAAAGCTTTGATGAGCGTTGTTTAATTCTTGAGTTCCACAATAGAAGTCGATCAAATTTAACAAAGCTTTTATGAACGCTGTTTAATAATTGATTTCCACAATAGAAGTCTATGCTATTTAGCAAATCTTTCATGAGTATTGTTTAATTCATGAGTTCCATAATAGAAGTAGTCTATGCAATTTAGCAATGCTTTGATGAAAATTGTTTAATTCTTGACTTCTAGAATAGAAGTCTGTGCTATTTAGCAAAGCTTTGATGAGTATTGTTTAATTCCTAAGTTCCAGAATAGAAGTCGATGCCATTTAGCAAAACTTGGATAAGCATTGCTTAATTCTGTAGATCCACAATAGAAGTAATCTATGAAATTTACCAATGCTTTAATGAGCATTGTTTTATTCTTGATTTCTAAAATTGAAGTCTACGCAATTTAGCAAAACTTTGATGAGCATTGTTAAATTCTTGAGTTCCATTATAGAAGTCTATGCAATTTAGCAAAGCTCTGATAAGAATTGTTTAGTTCTTGAGTTCCACAATAGAAGTATTCTATGCAATTTAACAAAGCTTTTATGAGCACTGTTTAATTCTTGAGTTCCACAATAGAAGTCTATGTAATTTAGCAAAATTTTGATAAGCGTTGTTTAATTCGTGAGTTTAACAATAGAAGTCTATGCAATTTAGCAAAGCATTGATGAGAATTTTTTTTAATTTTAAAGTTCCATAATAGAAGTAGTCTTTGCAATTTAGCAAAGATTTGATGAGCATTTTTTGATTCTTGAATACTACAATAGATATCTAAGCAATTTAGCAAAGCGTTGATGAGTATTGTTTAATTCTTGTGTTTCGCAATAGAAGTCGACGCAATTTAGCAAAGCTTTGACGAGCATTGCTTAGTTCTTGAATTCCACAGTAGATATAATCTATGAAATTTACCAAAGCTTTGACGACCATTGTTTAATTCTTCATATCCACATTTGAAGTGTATCCAATTTAGCAAAGCTTTGATGGGTATTGTTTAATTCTTGAGTTCCACAATAGAAGTCTATACAATTTAGCAAAGCTTTGATAAGAATTGTTTAATTTTTGAGTTCCACAATAGAAGTATTCTATGCAGTTAAGCAAAGCTTTGATGAGCACTGTTTAATTCTTGAGTTCCACAATATAAGTCTATGCAGTTTAAGCAAAGGTTTGATGAGCAATGTTTAATTCGTGAGTTCCAAAATAGAAGTCTACGCAAATTAGGAAACTTAGATGAACATTCGTTAATTTTTGAGTTCCACAATAGAAGTCTATGTAATTTAAGCAAAGGTTGGATGAGGATTGTTTAATTCTTGAGTTCCACAATAGAAGTATATGCAATTTAGAAAAGCTTTGATGAACATTGCTTTGTTCTCAAGTTTCACAATAGAAGTCTATGCAATTTAAGCAACGGGTTGATGAACATTGTTTAATTCACGAGATCCACAATAGAAGTCTATGCTATTGAAGCAGAGGTTTGATGAGCAATGTTTAATTCGTCAGTTCCACAATAGAAGTCTATGGAATTTAGAAAAGCTTTGATGAGCGTTGTTTAATTCTTGAGTTCCACAATAGAAGTCGATCAAATTTAACAAAGCTTTTATGAACGCTGTTTAATAATTGATTTCCACAATAGAAGTCTATGCTATTTAGCAAATCTTTCATGAGTATTGTTTAATTCATGAGTTCCATAATAGAAGTAGTCTATGCAATTTAGCAATGCTTTGATGAAAATTGTTTAATTCTTGACTTCTAGAATAGAAGTCTGTGCTATTTAGCAAAGCTTTGATGAGTATTGTTTAATTCCTAAGTTCCAGAATAGAAGTCGATGCCATTTAGCAAAACTTGGATAAGCATTGCTTAATTCTGTAGATCCACAATAGAAGTAATCTATGAAATTTACCAATGCTTTAATGAGCATTGTTTTATTCTTGATTTCTAAAATTGAAGTCTATGCAATTTAGCAAAACTTTGATGAGCATTGTTAAATTCTTGAGTTCCATTATAGAAGTCTATGCAATTTAGCAAAGCTCTGATAAGAATTGTTTAGTTCTTGAGTTCCACAATAGAAGTATTCTATGCAATTTAACAAAGCTTTTATGAGCACTGTTTAATTCTTGAGTTCCACAATAGAAGTCTATGTAATTTAGCAAAACTTTGATAAGCGTTGTTTAATTCGTGAGTTTAACAATAGAAGTCTATGCAATTTAGCAAAGCATTGATGAGAATTTTTTTTAATTTTAAAGTTCCATAATAGAAGTAGTCTTTGCAATTTAGCAAAGATTTGATGAGCATTTTTTGATTCTTGAATACTATAATAGATATCTAAGCAATTTAGCAAAGCGTTGATGAGTATTGTTTAATTCTTGTGTTTCGCAATAGAAGTCGACGCAATTTAGCAAAGCTTTGATGAGCGTTGCTTAGTTCTTGAATTCCACAGTAGATATAATCTATGAAATTTACCAAAGCTTTGACGAACATTGTTTAATTCTTCATATCCACATATTAAGTGTATCCAATTTAGCAAAGCTTTGACGGTTATTGTTTAATTCTTGAGTTCCATAATAGAAGTCTATACAATTTAGCAAAGCTTTGATAAGAATTGTTTAATTTTTGAGTTCCACAATAGAAGTATTCTATGCAGTTAAGCAAAGCTTTGATGAGCACTGTTTAATTCTTGAGTTCCACAATATAAGTCTATGCAGTTTAAGCAAAGGTTTGATGAGCAATGTTTAATTCGTGAGTTCCAAAATAGAAGTCTACGCAATTTAGCAAACTTTGATGAACATTGGTTAATTTTTGAGTTCCACAATAGAAGTCTATGTAATTTAAGCAAAGGTTGGATGAGGATTGTTTAATTCTTGAGTTCCACAATAGAAGTATATGCAATTTAGAAAAGCTTTGATGAACATTGCTTTGTTCTCAAGTTTCACAATAGAAGTCTATGCAATTTAAGCAACGGGTTGATGAACATTGTTTAATTCACGAGATCCACAATAGAAGTCTATGCTATTAAAGCAGAGGTTTGATGAGCAATGTTTAATTCGTCAGTTCAACAATAGAAGTCTATGGAATTTAGAAAAGCTATGATGAGCGTTGTTTAATTCTTGAGTTCCACAATAGAAGTCGATCAAATTTAACAATGCTTTTATGAACGCTGTTTAATAATTGATTTCCACAATAGAAGTCTATGCTATTTAGCAAATCTTTCATGAGTATTGTTTAATTCATGAGTTCCATAATAGAAGTAGTCTATGCAATTTAGCAATGCTTTGATGAAAATTGTTTAATTCTTGACTTCTAGAATAGAAGTCTATGCTATTTAGCAAAGCTTTGATGAGTATTGTTTAATTCCTAAGTTCCAGAATAGAAGTCGATGCCATTTAGCAAAACTTGGATAAGCATTGCTTAATTCTGTAGATCCACAATAGAAGTAATCTATGAAATTTACCAATGCTTTAATGAGCATTGTTTTATTCTTGATTTCTAAAATTGAAGTCTATGCAATTTAGCAAAACTTTGATGAGCATTGTTAAATTCTTGAGTTCCATTATAGAAGTCTATGCAATTTAGCAAAGCTCTGATAAGAATTGTTTAGTTCTTGAGTTCCACAATAGAAGTATTCTATGCAATTTAACAAAGCTTTTATGAGCACTGTTTAATTCTTGAGTTCCACAATAGAAGTCTATGTAATTTAGCAAAACTTTGATCAGCGTTGTTTAATTCGTGAGTTTAACAATAGAAGTCTATGCAATTTAGCAAAGCATTGATGAGAATTTTTTTTAATTTTAAAGTTCCATAATAGAAGTAGTCTTTGCAATTTAGCAAAGATTTGATGAGCATTTTTTGATTCTTGAATACTACAATAGATATCTAAGCAATTTAGCAAAGCGTTGATGAGTATTGTTTAATTCTTGTGTTTCGCAATAGAAGTCGACGCAATTTAGCAAAGCTTTGACGAGCGTTGCTTAGTTCTTGAATTCCACAGTAGATATAATCTATGAAATTTACCAAAGCTTTGACGACCATTGTTTAATTCTTCATATCCACATTTGAAGTGTATCCAATTTAGCAAAGCTTTGATGGGTATTGTTTAATTCTTGAGTTCCACAATAGAAGTCTATACAATTTAGCAAAGCTTTGATAAGAATTGTTTAATTTTTGAGTTCCACAATAGAAGTATTCTATGCAGTTAAGCAAAGCTTTGATGAGCACTGTTTAATTCTTGAGTTCCACAATATAAGTCTATGCAGTTTAAGCAAAGGTTTGATGAGCAATGTTTAATTCGTGAGTTCCAAAATAGAAGTCTACGCAATTTAGCAAACTTAGATGAACATTGGTTAATTTTTGAGTTCCACAATAGAAGTCTATGTAATTTAAGCAAAGGTTGGATGAGGATTGTTTAATTCTTGAGTTCCACAATAGAAGTATATGCAATTTAGAAAAGCTTTGATGAACATTGCTTTGTTCTCAAGTTTCACAATAGAAGTCTATGCAATTTAAGCAACGGGTTGATGAACATTGTTTAATTCACGAGATCCACAATAGAAGTCTATGCTATTGAAGCAGAGGTTTGATGAGCAATGTTTAATTCGTCAGTTCCACAATAGAAGTCTATGGAATTTAGAAAAGCTTTGATAAGCGTTGTTTAATTCTTGAGTTCCACAATAGAAGTCGATCAAATTTAACAAAGCTTTTATGAACGCTGTTTAATAATTGATTTCCACAATAGAAGTCTATGCTATTTAGCAAATCTTTCATGAGTATTGTTTAATTCATGAGTTCCATAATAGAAGTAGTCTATGCAATTTAGCAATGCTTTGATGAAAATTGTTTAATTCTTGACTTCTAGAATAGAAGTCTGTGCTATTTAGCAAAGCTTTGATGAGTATTGTTTAATTCCTAAGTTCCAGAATAGAAGTCGATGCCATTTAGCAAAACTTGGATAAGCATTGCTTAATTCTGTAGATCCACAATAGAAGTAATCTATGAAATTTACCAATGCTTTAATGAGCATTGTTTTATTCTTGATTTCTAAAATTGAAGTCTATGCAATTTAGCAAAACTTTGATGAGCATTGTTAAATTCTTGAGTTCCATTATAGAAGTCTATGCAATTTAGCAAAGCTCTGATAAGAATTGTTTAGTTCTTGAGTTCCACAATAGAAGTATTCTATGCAATTTAACAAAGCTTTTATGAGCACTGTTTAATTCTTGAGTTCCACAATAGAAGTCTATGTAATTTAGCAAAACTTTGATCAGCGTTGTTTAATTCGTGAGTTTAACAATAGAAGTCTATGCAATTTAGCAAAGCATTGATGAGAATTTTTTTTAATTTTAAAGTTCCATAATAGAAGTAGTCTTTGCAATTTAGCAAAGATTTGATGAGCATTTTTTGATTCTTGAATACTACAATAGATATCTAAGCAATTTAGCAAAGCGTTGATGAGTATTGTTTAATTCTTGTGTTTCGCAATAGAAGTCGACGCAATTTAGCAAAGCTTTGACGAGCGTTGCTTAGTTCTTGAATTCCACAGTAGATATAATCTATGAAATTTACCAAAGCTTTGACGACCATTGTTTAATTCTTCATATCCACATTTGAAGTGTATCCAATTTAGCAAAGCTTTGATGGGTATTGTTTAATTCTTGAGTTCCACAATAGAAGTCTATACAATTTAGCAAAGCTTTGATAAGAATTGTTTAATTTTTGAGTTCCACAATAGAAGTATTCTATGCAGTTAAGCAAAGCTTTGATGAGCACTGTTTAATTCTTGAGTTCCACAATATAAGTCTATGCAGTTTAAGCAAAGGTTTGATGAGCAATGTTTAATTCGTGAGTTCCAAAATAGAAGTCTACGCAATTTAGCAAACTTAGATGAACATTGGTTAATTTTTGAGTTCCACAATAGAAGTCTATGTAATTTAAGCAAAGGTTGGATGAGGATTGTTTAATTCTTGAGTTCCACAATAGAAGTATATGCAATTTAGAAAAGCTTTGATGAACATTGCTTTGTTCTCAAGTTTCACAATAGAAGTCTATGCAATTTAAGCAACGGGTTGATGAACATTGTTTAATTCACGAGATCCACAATAGAAGTCTATGCTATTGAAGCAGAGGTTTGATGAGCAATGTTTAATTCGTCAGTTCCACAATAGAAGTCTATGGAATTTAGAAAAGCTTTGATAAGCGTTGTTTAATTCTTGAGTTCCACAATAGAAGTCGATCAAATTTAACAAAGCTTTTATGAACGCTGTTTAATAATTGATTTCCACAATAGAAGTCTATGCTATTTAGCAAATCTTTCATGAGTATTGTTTAATTCATGAGTTCCATAATAGAAGTAGTCTATGCAATTTAGCAATGCTTTGATGAAAATTGTTTAATTCTTGACTTCTAGAATAGAAGTCTGTGCTATTTAGCAAAGCTTTGATGAGTATTGTTTAATTCCTAAGTTCCAGAATAGAAGTCGATGCCATTTAGCAAAACTTGGATAAGCATTGCTTAATTCTGTAGATCCACAATAGAAGTAATCTATGAAATTTACCAATGCTTTAATGAGCATTGTTTTATTCTTGATTTCTAAAATTGAAGTCTATGCAATTTAGCAAAACTTTGATGAGCATTGTTAAATTCTTGAGTTCCATTATAGAAGTCTATGCAATTTAGCAAAGCTCTGATAAGAATTGTTTAGTTCTTGAGTTCCACAATAGAAGTATTCTATGCAATTTAACAAAGCTTTTATGAGCACTGTTTAATTCTTGAGTTCCACAATAGAAGTCTATGTAATTTAGCAAAACTTTGATCAGCGTTGTTTAATTCGTGAGTTTAACAATAGAAGTCTATGCAATTTAGCAAAGCATTGATGAGAATTTTTTTTAATTTTAAAGTTCCATAATAGAAGTAGTCTTTGCAATTTAGCAAAGATTTGATGAGCATTTTTTGATTCTTGAATACTACAATAGATATCTAAGCAATTTAGCAAAGCGTTGATGAGTATTGTTTAATTCTTGTGTTTCGCAATAGAAGTCGACGCAATTTAGCAAAGCTTTGACGAGCGTTGCTTAGTTCTTGAATTCCACAGTAGATATAATCTATGAAATTTACCAAAGCTTTGACGACCATTGTTTAATTCTTCATATCCACATTTGAAGTGTATCCAATTTAGCAAAGCTTTGATGGGTATTGTTTAATTCTTGAGTTCCACAATAGAAGTCTATACAATTTAGCAAAGCTTTGATAAGAATTGTTTAATTTTTGAGTTCCACAATAGAAGTATTCTATGCAGTTAAGCAAAGCTTTGATGAGCACTGTTTAATTCTAGAGTTCCACAATATAAGTCTATGCAGTTTAAGCAAAGGTTTGATGAGCAATGTTTAATTCGTGAGTTCCAAAATAGAAGTCTACGCAATTTAGCAAACTTAGATGAACATTGGTTAATTTTTGAGTTCCACAATAGAAGTCTATGTAATTTAAGCAAAGGTTGGATGAGGATTGTTTAATTCTTGAGTTCCACAATAGAAGTATATGCAATTTAGAAAAGCTTTGATGAACATTGCTTTGTTCTCAAGTTTCACAATAGAAGTCTATGCAATTTAAGCAACGGGTTGATGAACATTGTTTAATTCACGAGATCCACAATAGAAGTCTATGCTATTGAAGCAGAGGTTTGATGAGCAATGTTTAATTCGTCAGTTCCACAATAGAAGTCTATGGAATTTAGAAAAGCTTTGATGAGCGTTGTTTAATTCTTGAGTTCCACAATAGAAGTCGATCAAATTTAACAAAGCTTTTATGAACGCTGTTTAATAATTGATTTCCACAATAGAAGTCTATGCTATTTAGCAAATCTTTCATGAGTATTGTTTAATTCATGAGTTCCATAATAGAAGTAGTCTATGCAATTTAGCAATGCTTTGATGAAAATTGTTTAATTCTTGACTTCTAGAATAGAAGTCTGTGCTATTTAGCAAAGCTTTGATGAGTATTGTTTAATTCCTAAGTTCCAGAATAGAAGTCGATGCCATTTAGCAAAACTTGGATAAGCATTGCTTAATTCTGTAGATCCACAATAGAAGTAATCTATGAAATTTACCAATGTTTTAATGAGCATTGTTTTATTCTTGATTTCTAAAATTGAAGTCTATGCAATTTAGCAAAACTTTGATGAGCATTGTTAAATTCTGGTTTCTATTGTGGAACTCAAGAACTAAACAATTCTTATCAGAGCTTTGCTAAATTGCATAGACTTTTTTTTTTTTTTTTTTTTTTTTTTTTTTTTTTCTTTTCAAAAAAAAAGTCTATGCAATTTAGCAAAGCTCTGATAAGAATTGTTTAGTTCTTGAGTTCCACAATAGAAGTATTCTATGCAATTTAACAAAGCTTTTATGAGCACTGTTTAATTCTTGAGTTCCACAATAGAAGTCTATGTAATTTAGCAAAACTTTGATAAGCGTTGTTTAATTCGTGAGTTTAACAATAGAAGTCTATGCAATTTAGCAAAGCATTGATGAGAATTTTTTTTAATTTTAAAGTTCCATAATAGAAGTAGTCTTTGCAATTTAGCAAAGATTTGATGAGCATTTTTTGATTCTTGAATACTATAATAGATATCTAAGCAATTTAGCAAAGCGTTGATGAGTATTGTTTAATGCTTGTCTTTCGCAATAGAAGTCGACGCAATTTAGCAAAGCTTTGACGAGCGTTGCTTAGTTCTTGAATTCCATAGTAGATATAATCTATGAAATTTACCAAAGCTTTGACGACCATTGTTTAATTCTTCATATCCACATTTGAAGTGTATCCAATTTAGCAAAGCTTTAATGGGTATTGTTTAATTCTTGAGTTCCACAATAGAAGTCTATACAATTTAGCAAAGCTTTGATAAGAATTGTTTAATTTTTGAGTTCCACAATAGAAGTATTCTATGCAGTTAAGCAAAGCTTTGATGAGCACTGTTTAATTCTTGAGTTCCACAATATAAGTCTATGCAGTTTAAGCAAAGGTTTGATGAGCAATGTTTAATTCGTGAGTTCCAAAATAGAAGTCTACGCAATTTAGCAAACTTAGATGAACATTGGTTAATTTTTGAGTTCCACAATAGAAGTCTATGTAATTTAAGCAAAGGTTGGATGAGGATTGTTTAATTCTTGAGTTCCACAATAGAAGTATATGCAATTTAGAAAAGCTTTGATGAACATTGCTTTGTTCTCAAGTTTCACAATAGAAGTCTATGCAATTTAAGCAACGGGTTGATGAACATTGTTTAATTCACGAGATCCACAATAGAAGTCTATGCTATTGAAGCAGAGGTTTGATGAGCAATGTTTAATTCGTCAGTTCCACAATAGAAGTCTATGGAATTTAGAAAAGCTTTGATGAGCGTTGTTTAATTCTTGAGTTCCACAATAGAAGTCGATCAAATTTAACAATGCTTTTATGAACGCTGTTTAATAATTGATTTCCACAATAGAAGTCTATGCTATTTAGCAAATCTTTCATGAGTATTGTTTAATTCATGAGTTCCATAATAGAAGTAGTCTATGCAATTTAGCAATGCTTTGATGAAAATTGTTTAATTCTTGACTTCTAGAATAGAAGTCTCTGCTATTTAGCAAAGCTTTGATGAATATTGTTTAATTCCTAAGTTCCAGAATAGAAGTCGATGCCATTTAGCAAAACTTGGATAAGCATTGCTTAATTCTGTAGATCCACAATAGAAGTAATCTATGAAATTTACCAATGCTTTAATGAGCATTGTTTTATTCTTGATTTCTAAAATTGAAGTCTATGCAATTTAGCAAAACTTTGATGTGCATTGTTAAATTCTTGAGTTCCATTATAGAAGTCTATGCAATTTAGCAAAGCTCTGATAAGAATTGTTTAGTTCTTGAGTTCCACAATAGAAGTATTCTATGCAATTTAACAAAGCTTTTATGAGCACTGTTTAATTCTTGAGTTCCACAATAGAAGTCTATGTAATTTAGCAAAACTTTGATAAGCGTTGTTTAATTCGTGAGTTTAACAATAGAAGTCTATGCAATTTAGCAAAGCATTGATGAGAATTTTTTTTTAATTTTAAAGTTCCATAATAGAAGTAGTCTTTGCAATTTAGCAAAGATTTGATGAGCATTTTTTGATTCTTGAATACTACAATAGATATCTAAGCAATTTAGCAAAGCGTTGATGAAGATTGTTTAATTCTTGTGTTTCGCAATAGAAGTCGACGCAATTTAGCAAAGCTTTGATGAGCGTTGCTTAGTTCTTGAATTCCACAGTAGATATAATCTATGAAATTTACGAAAGCTTTGACGACCATTGTTTAATTCTTCATATCCACATTTGAAGTGTATCCAATTTAGCAAAGCTTTGATGGTTATTGTTTAATTCTTGAGTTCCACAATAGAAGTCTATACAATTTAGCAAAGCTTTGATAAGAATTGTTTAATTTTTGAGTTCCACAATAGAAGTATTCTATGCAGTTAAGCAAAGCTTTGAATAGCACTGTTTAATTCTTGAGTTCCACAATATAAGTCTATGCAGTTTAAGCAAAGGTTTGATGAGCAATGTTTAATTCGTGAGTTCCAAAATAGAAGTCTACACAATTTAGCAAACTTTGATGAACATTGGTTAATTTTTGAGTTCCACAATAGAAGTCTATGTAATTTAAGCAAAGGTTGGATGAGGATTGTTTAATTCTTGAGTTGCACAATAGAAGTATATGCAATTTAGAAAAGCTTTGATGAACATTGCTTTGTTCTCAAGTTTCACAATAGAAGTCTATGCAATTTAAGCAACGGGTTGATGAACATTGTTTAATTCACGAGATCCACAATAGAAGTCTATGCTATTGAAGCAAAGGTTTGATGAGCAATGTTTAATTCGTCAGTTCCACAATAGAAGTCTATGGAATTTAGAAAAGCTTTGATGAGCGTTGTTTAATTCTTGAGTTCCACAATAGAAGTCGATCAAATTTAATAAAGCTTTTATGAACGCTGTTTAATAATTGATTTCCACAATAGAAGTCTATGCTATTTAGCAAATCTTTCATGAGTATTGTTTAATTCATGAGTTCCATAATAGAAGTAGTCTATGCAATTTAGCAATGCTTTGATGAAAATTGTTTAATTCTTGACTTCTAGAATAGAAGTCTGTGTTATTTAGCAAAGCTTTGATGAGTATTGTTTAATTCTTAAGTTCCAGAATAGAAGTCGATGCCATTTATCAAAACTTGGATGAGCATTGCTTAATTCTGTAGATCCACAATAGAAGTAATCTATGAAATTTACCAATGCTTTAATGAGCATTGTTTTATTCTTGATTTCTAAAATTGAAGTCTATGCAATTTAGCAAAACTTTGATGAGCATTGTTAAATTCTTGAGTTCCATTATAGAAGTCTATGCAATTTAGCAAAGCTCTGATAAGAATTGTTTAGTTCTTGAGTTCCACAATAGAAGTATTCTATGCAATTTAACAAAGCTTTTATGAGCACTGTTTAATTCTTGAGTTCCACAATAGAAGTCTATGTAATTTAGCAAAACTTTGATAAGCGTTGTTTAATTCGTGAGTTTAACAATAGAAGTCTATGCAATTTAGCAAAGCATTGATGAGAATTTTTTTTAATTTTAAAGTTCCATAATAGAAGTAGTCTTTGCAATTTAGCAAAGATTTGATGAGCATTTTTTGATTCTTGAATACTACAATAGATATCTAAGCAATTTAGCAAAGCGTTGATGAGTATTGTTTAATTCTTGTGTTTCGCAATAGAAGTCGACGCAATTTAGCAAAGCTTTGACGAGCGTTGCTTAGTTCTTGAATTCCACAGTAGATATAATCTATGAAATTTACCAAAGCTTTGACGACCATTGTTTAATTCTTCATATCCACATTTGAAGTGTATCCAATTTAGCAAAGCTTTGATGGGTATTGTTTAATTCTTGAGTTCCACAATAGAAGTCTATACAATTTAGAAAAGCTTTGATAAGAATTGTTTAATTTTTGAGTTCCACAATAGAAGTATTCTATGCAGTTAAGCAAAGCTTTGATGAGCACTGTTTAATTCTAGAGTTCCACAATATAAGTCTATGCAGTTTAAGCAAAGGTTTGATGAGCAATGTTTAATTCGTGAGTTCCAAAATAGAAGTCTACGCAATTTAGCAAACTTTGATGAACATTGGTTAATTTTTGAGTTCCACAATAGAAGTCTATGTAATTTAAGCAAAGGTTGGATGAGGATTGTTTAATTCTTGAGTTCCACAATAGAAGTATATGCAATTTAGAAAAGCTTTGATGAACATTGCTTTGTTCTCAAGTTTCACAATAGAAGTCTATGCAATTTAAGCAACGGGTTGATGAACATTGTTTAATTCACGAGATTCACAATAGAAGTCTATGCTATTGAAGCAGAGGTTTGATGAGCAATGTTTAATTCGTCAGTTCCACAATAGAAGTCTATGGAATTTAGAAAAGCTTTGATGAGCGTTGTTTAATTCTTGAGTTCCACAATAGAAGTCGATCAAATTTAACAAAGCTTTTATGAACGCTGTTTAATAATTGATTTCCACAATAGAAGTCTATGCTATTTAGCAAATCTTTCATGAGTATTGTTTAATTCATGAGTTCCATAATAGAAGTAGTCTATGCAATTTAGCAATGCTTTGATGAAAATTGTTTAATTCTTGACTTCTAGAATAGAAGTCTGTGCTATTTAGCAAAGCTTTGATGAGTATTGTTTAATTCCTAAGTTCCAGAATAGAAGTCGATGCCATTTAGCAAAACTTGGATAAGCATTGCTTAATTCTGTAGATCCACAATAGAAGTAATCTATGAAATTTACCAATGTTTTAATGAGCATTGTTTTATTCTTGATTTCTAAAATTGAAGTCTATGCAATTTAGCAAAACTTTGATGAGCATTGTTAAATTCTGGTTTCTATTGTGGAACTCAAGAACTAAACAATTCTTATCAGAGCTTTGCTAAATTGCATAGACTTTTTTTTTTTTTTTTTTTTTTTTTTTTTTTTTCTTTTCAAAAAAAAAGTCTATGCAATTTAGCAAAGCTCTGATAAGAATTGTTTAGTTCTTGAGTTCCACAATAGAAGTATTCTATGCAATTTAACAAAGCTTTTATGAGCACTGTTTAATTCTTGAGTTCCACAATAGAAGTCTATGTAATTTAGCAAAACTTTGATAAGCGTTGTTTAATTCGTGAGTTTAACAATAGAAGTCTATGCAATTTAGCAAAGCATTGATGAGAATTTTTTTTAATTTTAAAGTTCCATAATAGAAGTAGTCTTTGCAATTTAGCAAAGATTTGATGAGCATTTTTTGATTCTTGAATACTATAATAGATATCTAAGCAATTTAGCAAAGCGTTGATGAGTATTGTTTAATGCTTGTCTTTCGCAATAGAAGTCGACGCAATTTAGCAAAGCTTTGACGAGCGTTGCTTAGTTCTTGAATTCCATAGTAGATATAATCTATGAAATTTACCAAAGCTTTGACGACCATTGTTTAATTCTTCATATCCACATTTGAAGTGTATCCAATTTAGCAAAGCTTTAATGGGTATTGTTTAATTCTTGAGTTCCACAATAGAAGTCTATACAATTTAGCAAAGCTTTGATAAGAATTGTTTAATTTTTGAGTTCCACAATAGAAGTATTCTATGCAGTTAAGCAAAGCTTTGATGAGCACTGTTTAATTCTTGAGTTCCACAATATAAGTCTATGCAGTTTAAGCAAAGGTTTGATGAGCAATGTTTAATTCGTGAGTTCCAAAATAGAAGTCTACGCAATTTAGCAAACTTAGATGAACATTGGTTAATTTTTGAGTTCCACAATAGAAGTCTATGTAATTTAAGCAAAGGTTGGATGAGGATTGTTTAATTCTTGAGTTCCACAATAGAAGTATATGCAATTTAGAAAAGCTTTGATGAACATTGCTTTGTTCTCAAGTTTCACAATAGAAGTCTATGCAATTTAAGCAACGGGTTGATGAACATTGTTTAATTCACGAGATCCACAATAGAAGTCTATGCTATTGAAGCAGAGGTTTGATGAGCAATGTTTAATTCGTCAGTTCCACAATAGAAGTCTATGGAATTTAGAAAAGCTTTGATGAGCGTTGTTTAATTCTTGAGTTCCACAATAGAAGTCGATCAAATTTAACAATGCTTTTATGAACGCTGTTTAATAATTGATTTCCACAATAGAAGTCTATGCTATTTAGCAAATCTTTCATGAGTATTGTTTAATTCATGAGTTCCATAATAGAAGTAGTCTATGCAATTTAGCAATGCTTTGATGAAAATTGTTTAATTCTTGACTTCTAGAATAGAAGTCTCTGCTATTTAGCAAAGCTTTGATGAATATTGTTTAATTCCTAAGTTCCAGAATAGAAGTCGATGCCATTTAGCAAAACTTGGATAAGCATTGCTTAATTCTGTAGATCCACAATAGAAGTAATCTATGAAATTTACCAATGCTTTAATGAGCATTGTTTTATTCTTGATTTCTAAAATTGAAGTCTATGCAATTTAGCAAAACTTTGATGTGCATTGTTAAATTCTTGAGTTCCATTATAGAAGTCTATGCAATTTAGCAAAGCTCTGATAAGAATTGTTTAGTTCTTGAGTTCCACAATAGAAGTATTCTATGCAATTTAACAAAGCTTTTATGAGCACTGTTTAATTCTTGAGTTCCACAATAGAAGTCTATGTAATTTAGCAAAACTTTGATAAGCGTTGTTTAATTCGTGAGTTTAACAATAGAAGTCTATGCAATTTAGCAAAGCATTGATGAGAATTTTTTTTTAATTTTAAAGTTCCATAATAGAAGTAGTCTTTGCAATTTAGCAAAGATTTGATGAGCATTTTTTGATTCTTGAATACTACAATAGATATCTAAGCAATTTAGCAAAGCGTTGATGAAGATTGTTTAATTCTTGTGTTTCGCAATAGAAGTCGACGCAATTTAGCAAAGCTTTGATGAGCGTTGCTTAGTTCTTGAATTCCACAGTAGATATAATCTATGAAATTTACGAAAGCTTTGACGACCATTGTTTAATTCTTCATATCCACATTTGAAGTGTATCCAATTTAGCAAAGCTTTGATGGTTATTGTTTAATTCTTGAGTTCCACAATAGAAGTCTATACAATTTAGCAAAGCTTTGATAAGAATTGTTTAATTTTTGAGTTCCACAATAGAAGTATTCTATGCAGTTAAGCAAAGCTTTGAATAGCACTGTTTAATTCTTGAGTTCCACAATATAAGTCTATGCAGTTTAAGCAAAGGTTTGATGAGCAATGTTTAATTCGTGAGTTCCAAAATAGAAGTCTACACAATTTAGCAAACTTTGATGAACATTGGTTAATTTTTGAGTTCCACAATAGAAGTCTATGTAATTTAAGCAAAGGTTGGATGAGGATTGTTTAATTCTTGAGTTGCACAATAGAAGTATATGCAATTTAGAAAAGCTTTGATGAACATTGCTTTGTTCTCAAGTTTCACAATAGAAGTCTATGCAATTTAAGCAACGGGTTGATGAACATTGTTTAATTCACGAGATCCACAATAGAAGTCTATGCTATTGAAGCAAAGGTTTGATGAGCAATGTTTAATTCGTCAGTTCCACAATAGAAGTCTATGGAATTTAGAAAAGCTTTGATGAGCGTTGTTTAATTCTTGAGTTCCACAATAGAAGTCGATCAAATTTAATAAAGCTTTTATGAACGCTGTTTAATAATTGATTTCCACAATAGAAGTCTATGCTATTTAGCAAATCTTTCATGAGTATTGTTTAATTCATGAGTTCCATAATAGAAGTAGTCTATGCAATTTAGCAATGCTTTGATGAAAATTGTTTAATTCTTGACTTCTAGAATAGAAGTCTGTGTTATTTAGCAAAGCTTTGATGAGTATTGTTTAATTCTTAAGTTCCAGAATAGAAGTCGATGCCATTTATCAAAACTTGGATGAGCATTGCTTAATTCTGTAGATCCACAATAGAAGTAATCTATGAAATTTACCAATGCTTTAATGAGCATTGTTTTATTCTTGATTTCTAAAATTGAAGTCTATGCAATTTAGCAAAACTTTGATGAGCATTGTTAAATTCTTGAGTTCCATTATAGAAGTCTATGCAATTTAGCAAAGCTCTGATAAGAATTGTTTAGTTCTTGAGTTCCACAATAGAAGTATTCTATGCAATTTAACAAAGCTTTTATGAGCACTGTTTAATTCTTGAGTTCCACAATAGAAGTCTATGTAATTTAGCAAAACTTTGATAAGCGTTGTTTAATTCGTGAGTTTAACAATAGAAGTCTATGCAATTTAGCAAAGCATTGATGAGAATTTTTTTTAATTTTAAAGTTCCATAATAGAAGTAGTCTTTGCAATTTAGCAAAGATTTGATGAGCATTTTTTGATTCTTGAATACTACAATAGATATCTAAGCAATTTAGCAAAGCGTTGATGAGTATTGTTTAATTCTTGTGTTTCGCAATAGAAGTCGACGCAATTTAGCAAAGCTTTGACGAGCGTTGCTTAGTTCTTGAATTCCACAGTAGATATAATCTATGAAATTTACCAAAGCTTTGACGACCATTGTTTAATTCTTCATATCCACATTTGAAGTGTATCCAATTTAGCAAAGCTTTGATGGGTATTGTTTAATTCTTGAGTTCCACAATAGAAGTCTATACAATTTAGAAAAGCTTTGATAAGAATTGTTTAATTTTTGAGTTCCACAATAGAAGTATTCTATGCAGTTAAGCAAAGCTTTGATGAGCACTGTTTAATTCTAGAGTTCCACAATATAAGTCTATGCAGTTTAAGCAAAGGTTTGATGAGCAATGTTTAATTCGTGAGTTCCAAAATAGAAGTCTACGCAATTTAGCAAACTTTGATGAACATTGGTTAATTTTTGAGTTCCACAATAGAAGTCTATGTAATTTAAGCAAAGGTTGGATGAGGATTGTTTAATTCTTGAGTTCCACAATAGAAGTATATGCAATTTAGAAAAGCTTTGATGAACATTGCTTTGTTCTCAAGTTTCACAATAGAAGTCTATGCAATTTAAGCAACGGGTTGATGAACATTGTTTAATTCACGAGATCCACAATAGAAGTCTATGCTATTGAAGCAGAGGTTTGATGAGCAATGTTTAATTCGTCAGTTCCACAATAGAAGTCTATGGAATTTAGAAAAGCTTTGATGAGCGTTGTTTAATTCTTGAGTTCCACAATAGAAGTCGATCAAATTTAACAAAGCTTTTATGAACGCTGTTTAATAATTGATTTCCACAATAGAAGTCTATGCTATTTAGCAAATCTTTCATGAGTATTGTTTAATTCATGAGTTCCATAATAGAAGTAGTCTATGCAATTTAGCAATGCTTTGATGAAAATTGTTTAATTCTTGACTTCTAGAATAGAAGTCTGTGCTATTTAGCAAAGCTTTGATGAGTATTGTTTAATTCCTAAGTTCCAGAATAGAAGTCGATGCCATTTAGCAAAACTTGGATAAGCATTGCTTAATTCTGTAGATCCACAATAGAAGTAATCTATGAAATTTACCAATGTTTTAATGAGCATTGTTTTATTCTTGATTTCTAAAATTGAAGTCTATGCAATTTAGCAAAACTTTGATGAGCATTGTTAAATTCTGGTTTCTATTGTGGAACTCAAGAACTAAACAATTCTTATCAGAGCTTTGCTAAATTGCATAGACTTTTTTTTTTTTTTTTTTTTTTTTTTTTTTTTCTTTTCAAAAAAAAAGTCTATGCAATTTAGCAAAGCTCTGATAAGAATTGTTTAGTTCTTGAGTTCCACAATAGAAGTATTCTATGCAATTTAACAAAGCTTTTATGAGCACTGTTTAATTCTTGAGTTCCACAATAGAAGTCTATGTAATTTAGCAAAACTTTGATAAGCGTTGTTTAATTCGTGAGTTTAACAATAGAAGTCTATGCAATTTAGCAAAGCATTGATGAGAATTTTTTTTAATTTTAAAGTTCCATAATAGAAGTAGTCTTTGCAATTTAGCAAAGATTTGATGAGCATTTTTTGATTCTTGAATACTATAATAGATATCTAAGCAATTTAGCAAAGCGTTGATGAGTATTGTTTAATGCTTGTCTTTCGCAATAGAAGTCGACGCAATTTAGCAAAGCTTTGACGAGCGTTGCTTAGTTCTTGAATTCCATAGTAGATATAATCTATGAAATTTACCAAAGCTTTGACGACCATTGTTTAATTCTTCATATCCACATTTGAAGTGTATCCAATTTAGCAAAGCTTTAATGGGTATTGTTTAATTCTTGAGTTCCACAATAGAAGTCTATACAATTTAGCAAAGCTTTGATAAGAATTGTTTAATTTTTGAGTTCCACAATAGAAGTATTCTATGCAGTTAAGCAAAGCTTTGATGAGCACTGTTTAATTCTTGAGTTCCACAATATAAGTCTATGCAGTTTAAGCAAAGGTTTGATGAGCAATGTTTAATTCGTGAGTTCCAAAATAGAAGTCTACGCAATTTAGCAAACTTAGATGAACATTGGTTAATTTTTGAGTTCCACAATAGAAGTCTATGTAATTTAAGCAAAGGTTGGATGAGGATTGTTTAATTCTTGAGTTCCACAATAGAAGTATATGCAATTTAGAAAAGCTTTGATGAACATTGCTTTGTTCTCAAGTTTCACAATAGAAGTCTATGCAATTTAAGCAACGGGTTGATGAACATTGTTTAATTCACGAGATCCACAATAGAAGTCTATGCTATTGAAGCAGAGGTTTGATGAGCAATGTTTAATTCGTCAGTTCCACAATAGAAGTCTATGGAATTTAGAAAAGCTTTGATGAGCGTTGTTTAATTCTTGAGTTCCACAATAGAAGTCGATCAAATTTAACAATGCTTTTATGAACGCTGTTTAATAATTGATTTCCACAATAGAAGTCTATGCTATTTAGCAAATCTTTCATGAGTATTGTTTAATTCATGAGTTCCATAATAGAAGTAGTCTATGCAATTTAGCAATGCTTTGATGAAAATTGTTTAATTCTTGACTTCTAGAATAGAAGTCTGTGCTATTTAGCAAAGCTTTGATGAATATTGTTTAATTCCTAAGTTCCAGAATAGAAGTCGATGCCATTTAGCAAAACTTGGATAAGCATTGCTTAATTCTGTAGATCCACAATAGAAGTAATCTATGAAATTTACCAATGCTTTAATGAGCATTGTTTTATTCTTGATTTCTAAAATTGAAGTCTATGCAATTTAGCAAAACTTTGATGTGCATTGTTAAATTCTTGAGTTCCATTATAGAAGTCTATGCAATTTAGCAAAGCTCTGATAAGAATTGTTTAGTTCTTGAGTTCCACAATAGAAGTATTCTATGCAATTTAACAAAGCTTTTATGAGCACTGTTTAATTCTTGAGTTCCACAATAGAAGTCTATGTAATTTAGCAAAACTTTGATAAGCGTTGTTTAATTCGTGAGTTTAACAATAGAAGTCTATGCAATTTAGCAAAGCATTGATGAGAATTTTTTTTTAATTTTAAAGTTCCATAATAGAAGTAGTCTTTGCAATTTAGCAAAGATTTGATGAGCATTTTTTGATTCTTGAATACTACAATAGATATCTAAGCAATTTAGCAAAGCGTTGATGAAGATTGTTTAATTCTTGTGTTTCGCAATAGAAGTCGACGCAATTTAGCAAAGCTTTGATGAGCGTTGCTTAGTTCTTGAATTCCACAGTAGATATAATCTATGAAATTTACGAAAGCTTTGACGACCATTGTTTAATTCTTCATATCCACATTTGAAGTGTATCCAATTTAGCAAAGCTTTGATGGTTATTGTTTAATTCTTGAGTTCCACAATAGAAGTCTATACAATTTAGCAAAGCTTTGATAAGAATTGTTTAATTTTTGAGTTCCACAATAGAAGTATTCTATGCAGTTAAGCAAAGCTTTGAATAGCACTGTTTAATTCTTGAGTTCCACAATATAAGTCTATGCAGTTTAAGCAAAGGTTTGATGAGCAATGTTTAATTCGTGAGTTCCAAAATAGAAGTCTACACAATTTAGCAAACTTTGATGAACATTGGTTAATTTTTGAGTTCCACAATAGAAGTCTATGTAATTTAAGCAAAGGTTGGATGAGGATTGTTTAATTCTTGAGTTGCACAATAGAAGTATATGCAATTTAGAAAAGCTTTGATGAACATTGCTTTGTTCTCAAGTTTCACAATAGAAGTCTATGCAATTTAAGCAACGGGTTGATGAACATTGTTTAATTCACGAGATCCACAATAGAAGTCTATGCTATTGAAGCAAAGGTTTGATGAGCAATGTTTAATTCGTCAGTTCCACAATAGAAGTCTATGGAATTTAGAAAAGCTTTGATGAGCGTTGTTTAATTCTTGAGTTCCACAATAGAAGTCGATCAAATTTAATAAAGCTTTTATGAACGCTGTTTAATAATTGATTTCCACAATAGAAGTCTATGCTATTTAGCAAATCTTTCATGAGTATTGTTTAATTCATGAGTTCCATAATAGAAGTAGTCTATGCAATTTAGCAATGCTTTGATGAAAATTGTTTAATTCTTGACTTCTAGAATAGAAGTCTGTGTTATTTAGCAAAGCTTTGATGAGTATTGTTTAATTCTTAAGTTCCAGAATAGAAGTCGATGCCATTTATCAAAACTTGGATGAGCATTGCTTAATTCTGTAGATCCACAATAGAAGTAATCTATGAAATTTACCAATGCTTTAATGAGCATTGTTTTATTCTTGATTTCTAAAATTGAAGTCTATGCAATTTAGCAAAACTTTGATGAGCATTGTTAAATTCTTGAGTTCCATTATAGAAGTCTATGCAATTTAGCAAAGCTCTGATAAGAATTGTTTAGTTCTTGAGTTCCACAATAGAAGTATTCTATGCAATTTAACAAAGCTTTTATGAGCACTGTTTAATTCTTGAGTTCCACAATAGAAGTCTATGTAATTTAGCAAAACTTTGATAAGCGTTGTTTAATTCGTGAGTTTAACAATAGAAGTCTATGCAATTTAGCAAAGCATTGATGAGAATTTTTTTTAATTTTAAAGTTCCATAATAGAAGTAGTCTTTGCAATTTAGCAAAGATTTGATGAGCATTTTTTGATTCTTGAATACTATAATAGATATCTAAGCAATTTAGCAAAGCGTTGATGAGTATTGTTTAATGCTTGTCTTTCGCAATAGAAGTCGACGCAATTTAGCAAAGCTTTGACGAGCGTTGCTTAGTTCTTGAATTCCACAGTAGATATAATCTATGAAATTTACCAAAGCTTTGACGACCATTGTTTAATTCTTCATATCCACATTTGAAGTGTATCCAATTTAGCAAAGCTTTGATGGGTATTGTTTAATTCTTGAGTTCCACAATAGAAGTCTATACAATTTAGCAAAGCTTTGATAAGAATTGTTTAATTTTTGAGTTCCACAATAGAAGTATTCTATGCAGTTAAGCAAAGCTTTGATGAGCACTGTTTAATTCTTGAGTTCCACAATATAAGTCTATGCAGTTTAAGCAAAGGTTTGATGAGCAATGTTTAATTCGTGAGTTCCAAAATAGAAGTCTACACAATTTAGCAAACTTTGATGAACATTGGTTAATTTTTGAGTTCCACAATAGAAGTCTATGTAATTTAAGCAAAGGTTGGATGAGGATTGTTTAATTATTGAGTTCCACAATAGAAGTATATGCAATTTAGAAAAGCTTTGATGAACATTGCTTTGTTCTCAAGTTTCACAATAGAAGTCTATGCAATTTAAGCAACGGGTTGATGAACATTGTTTAATTCACGAGATCCACAATAGAAGTCTATGCTATTGAAGCAGAGGTTTGATGAGCAATGTTTAATTCGTCAGTTCCACAATAGAAGTCTATGGAATTTAGAAAAGCTTTGATGAGCGTTGTTTAATTCTTGAGTTCCACAATAGAAGTCGATCAAATTTAATAAAGCTTTTATGAACGCTGTTTAATAATTGATTTCCACAATAGAAGTCTATGCTATTTAGCAAATCTTTCATGAGTATTGTTTAATTCATGAGTTCCATAATAGAAGTAGTCTTTGCAATTTAGCAATGCTTTGATGAAAATTGTTTAATTCTTGACTTCTAGAATAGAAGTCTGTGTTATTTAGCAAAGCTTTGATGAGTATTGTTTAATTCTTAAGTTCCAGAATAGAAGACGATGCCATTTATCAAAACTTGGATGAGCATTGCTTAATTCTGTAGATCCACAATAGAAGTAATCTATGAAATTTACCAATGCTTTAATGAGCATTGTTTTATTCTTGATTTCTAAAATTGAAGTCTATGCAATTTAGCAAAACTTTGATGAGCATTGTTAAATTCTTGAGTTCCATTATAGAAGTCTATGCAATTTAGCAAAGCTCTGATAAGAATTGTTTAGTTCTTGAGTTCCACAATAGAAGTATTCTATGCAATTTAACAAAGCTTTTATGAGCACTGTTTAATTCTTGAGTTCCACAATAGAAGTCTATGTAATTTAGCAAAACTTTGATAAGCGTTGTTTAATTCGTGAGTTTAACAATAGAAGTCTATGCAATTTAGCAAAGCATTGATGAGAATTTTTTTTAATTTTAAAGTTCCATAATAGAAGTAGTCTTTGCAATTTAGCAAAGATTTGATGAGCATTTTTTGATTCTTGAATACTACAATAGATATCTAAGCAATTTAGCAAAGGGTTGATGAGTATTGTTTAATTCTTGTGTTTCGCAATAGAAGTCGACGCAATTTAGCAAAGCTTTGAGGAGCGTTGCTTAGTTCTTGAATTCCACAGTAGATATAATCTATGAAATTTACCAAAGCTTTGACGACCATTCTTTAATTCTTCATATCCACATTTGAAGTGTATCCAATTTAGCAAAGCTTTGATGAGTATTGTTTAATTCTTGAGTTCCACAATAGAAGTCTATACAATTTAGCAAAGCTTTGATAAGAATTGTTTAATTTTTGAGTTCCACAATAGAAGTATTCTATGCAGTTAAGCAAAGCTTTGATGAGCACTGTTTAATTCTTGAGTTCCACAATATAAGTCTATGCAGTTTAAGCAAAGGTTTGATGAGCAATGTTTAATTCGTGAGTTCCAAAATAGAAGTCTACGCAATTTAGCAAACTTTGATGAACATTGGTTAATTTTTGAGTTCCACAATAGAAGTCTATGTAATTTAAGCAAAGGTTGGATGAGGATTGTTTAATTCTTGAGTTCCACAATAGAAGTATATGCAATTTAGAAAAGCTTTGATGAACATTGCTTTGTTCTCAAGTTTCACAATAGAAGTCTATGCAATTTAAGCAACGGGTTGATGAACATTGTTTAATTCACGAGATCCACAATAGAAGTCTATGCTATTGAAGCAGAGGTTTGATGAGCAATGTTTAATTCGTCAGTTCCACAATAGAAGTCTATGGAATTTAGAAAAGCTTTGATGAGCGTTGTTTAATTCTTGAGTTCCACAATAGAAGTCGATCAAATTTAACAATGCTTTTATGAACGCTGTTTAATAATTGATTTCCACAATAGAAGTCTATGCTATTTAGCAAATCTTTCATGAGTATTGTTTAATTCATGAGTTCCATAATAGAAGTAGTCTATGCAATTTAGCAATGCTTTGATGAAAATTGTTTAATTCTTGACTTCTAGAATAGAAGTCTGTGCTATTTAGCAAAGCTTTGATGAATATTGTTTAATTCCTAAGTTTCAGAATAGAAGTCGATGCCATTTAGCAAAATTGGGTAAGCATTGCTTAATTCTGTAGATCCACAATAGAAGTAATCTATGAAATTTACCAATGCTTTAATGAGCATTGTTTTATTCTTGATTTCTAAAATTGAAGTCTATGCAATTTAGCAAAACTTTGATGTGCATTGTTAAATTCTTGAGTACCATTATAGAAGTCTATGCAATTTAGCAAAGCTCTGATAAGAATTGTTTAGTTCTTGAGTTCCACAATAGAAGTATTCTATGCAATTTAACAAAGCTTTTATGAGCACTGTTTAATTCTTGAGTTCCACAATAGAAGTCTATGTAATTTAGCAAAACTTTGATAAGCGTTGTTTAATTCGTGAGTTTAACAATAGAAGTCTATGCAATTTAGCAAAGCATTGATGAGAATTTTTTTTAATTTTAAAGTTCCATAATAGAAGTAGTCTTTGCAATTTAGCAAAGATTTGATGAGCATTTTTTGATTCTTGAATACTACAATAGATATCTAAGCAATTTAGCAAAGGGTTGATGAGTATTGTTTAATTCTTGTGTTTCGCAATAGAAGTCGACGCAATTTAGCAAAGCTTTGAGGAGCGTTGCTTAGTTCTTGAATTCCACAGTAGATATAATCTATGAAATTTACCAAAGCTTTGACGACCATTCTTTAATTCTTCATATCCACATTTGAAGTGTATCCAATTTAGCAAAGCTTTGATGAGTATTGTTTAATTCTTGAGTTCCACAATAGAAGTCTATACAATTTAGCAAAGCTTTGATAAGAATTGTTTAATTTTTGAGTTCCACAATAGAAGTATTCTATGCAGTTAAGCAAAGCTTTGATGAGCACTGTTTAATTCTTGAGTTCCACAATATAAGTCTATGCAGTTTAAGCAAAGGTTTGATGAGCAATGTTTAATTCGTGAGTTCCAAAATAGAAGTCTACGCAATTTAGCAAACTTTGATGAACATTGGTTAATTTTTGAGTTCCACAATAGAAGTCTATGTAATTTAAGCAAAGGTTGGATGAGGATTGTTTAATTCTTGAGTTCCACAATAGAAGTATATGCAATTTAGAAAAGCTTTGATGAACATTGCTTTGTTCTCAAGTTTCACAATAGAAGTCTATGCAATTTAAGCAACGGGTTGATGAACATTGTTTAATTCACGAGATCCACAATAGAAGTCTATGCTATTGAAGCAGAGGTTTGATGAGCAATGTTTAATTCGTCAGTTCCACAATAGAAGTCTATGGAATTTAGAAAAGCTTTGATGAGCGTTGTTTAATTCTTGAGTTCCACAATAGAAGTCGATCAAATTTAACAATGCTTTTATGAACGCTGTTTAATAATTGATTTCCACAATAGAAGTCTATGCTATTTAGCAAATCTTTCATGAGTATTGTTTAATTCATGAGTTCCATAATAGAAGTAGTCTATGCAATTTAGCAATGCTTTGATGAAAATTGTTTAATTCTTGACTTCTAGAATAGAAGTCTGTGCTATTTAGCAAAGCTTTGATGAATATTGTTTAATTCCTAAGTTTCAGAATAGAAGTCGATGCCATTTAGCAAAATTGGATAAGCATTGCTTAATTCTGTAGATCCACAATAGAAGTAATCTATGAAATTTACCAATGCTTTAATGAGCATTGTTTTATTCTTGATTTCTAAAATTGAAGTCTATGCAATTTAGCAAAACTTTGATGTGCATTGTTAAATTCTTGAGTACCATTATAGAAGTCTATGCAATTTAGCAAAGCTCTGATAAGAATTGTTTAGTTCTTGAGTTCCACAATAGAAGTATTCTATGCAATTTAACAAAGCTTTTATGAGCACTGTTTAATTCTTGAGTTCCACAATAGAAGTCTATGTAATTTAGCAAAACTTTGATAAGCGTTGTTTAATTCGTGAGTTTAACAATAGAAGTCTATGCAATTTAGCAAAGCATTGATGAGAATTTTTTTTAATTTTAAAGTTCCATAATAGAAGTAGTCTTTGCAATTTAGCAAAGATTTGATGAGCATTTTTTGATTCTTGAATACTACAATAGATATCTAAGCAATTTAGCAAAGCGTTGATGAGTATTGTTTAATTCTTGTGTTTCGCAATAGAAGTCGACGCAATTTAGCAAAGCTTTGATGAGCGTTGCTTAGTTCTTGAATTCCACAGTAGATATAATCTATGAAATTTACGAAAGCTTTGACGACCATTGTTTAATTCTTCATATCCACATTTGAAGTGTATCCAATTTAGCAAAGCTTTGATGGTTATTGTTTAATTCTTGAGTTCCACAATAGAAGTCTATACAATTTAGCAAAGCTTTGATAAGAATTGTTTAATTTTTGAGTTCCACAATAGAAGTATTCTATGCAGTTAAGCAAAGCTTTGAATAGCACTGTTTAATTCTTGAGTTCCACAATATAAGTCTATGCAGTTTAAGCAAAGGTTTGAGGAGCAATGTTTAATTCGTGAGTTCCAAAATAGAAGTCTACACAATTTAGCAAACTTTGATGAACATTGGTTAATTTTTGAGTTCCACAATAGAAGTCTATGTAATTTAAGCAAAGGTTGGATGAGGATTGTTTAATTCTTGAGTTCCACAATAGAAGTATATGCAATTTAGAAAAGCTTTGATGAACATTGCTTTGTTCTCAAGTTTCACAATAGAAGTCTATGCAATTTAAGCAACGGGTTGATGAACATTGTTTAATTCACGAGATCCACAATAGAAGTCTATGCTATTGAAGCAGAGGTTTGATGAGCAATGTTTAATTCGTCAGTTCCACAATAGAAGTCTATGGAATTTAGAAAAGCTTTGATGAGCGTTGTTTAATTCTTGAGTTCCACAATAGAAGTCGATCAAATTTAATAAAGCTTTTATGAACGCTGTTTAATAATTGATTTCCACAATAGAAGTCTATGCTATTTAGCAAATCTTTCATGAGTATTGTTTAATTCATGAGTTCCATAATAGAAGTAGTCTTTGCAATTTAGCAATGCTTTGATGAAAATTGTTTAATTCTTGACTTCTAGAATAGAAGTCTGTGCTATTTAGCAAAGCTTTGATGAGTATTGTTTAATTCTTAAGTTCCAGAATAATAGTCGATGCCATTTATCAAAACTTGGATGAGCATTGCTTAATTCTGTAGATCCACAATAGAAGTAATCTATGAAATTTACCAATGCTTTAATGAGCATTGTTTTATTCTTGATTTCTAAAATTGAAGTCTATGCAATTTAGCAAAACTTTGATGAGCATTGTTAAATTCTTGAGTTCCATTATAGAAGTCTATGCAATTTAGCAAAGCTCTGATAAGAATTGTTTACTTCTTGAGTTCCACAATAGAAGTATTCTATGCAATTTAACAAAGCTTTAATGAGCACTGTTTAATTCTTGAGTTCCACAATAGAAGTCTATGTAATTTAGCAAAACTTTGATAAGCGTTGTTTAATTCGTGAGTTTAACAATAGAAGTCTATGCAATTTAGCAAAGCATTGATGATAATTTTTTTTTAATTTTAAAGTTCCATAATAGAAGTAGTCTTTGCAATTTAGCAAAGATTTGATGAGCATTTTTTGATTCTTGAATACTACAATAGATATCTAAGCAATTTAGCAAAGCGTTGATGAGTATTGTTTAATTCTTGTGTTTCGCAATAGAAGTCGACGCAATTTAGCAAAGCTTTGACGAGCGTTGCTTAGTTCTTGAATTCCACAGTAGATATAATCTATGAAATTTACCAAAGCTTTGACGACCATTGTTTAATTCTTCATATCCACATTTGAAGTGTATCCAATTTAGCAAAGCTTTGATGGGTATTGTTTAATTCTTGAGTTCCACAATAGAAGTCTATACAATTTAGCAAAGCTTTGATAAGAATTGTTTAATTTTTGAGTTCCACAATAGAAGTATTCTATGCAGTTAAGCAAATAGAAGTATTCTATGCAGTTAAGCAAAGCTTTGATGAGCACTCTTTAATTCTTGAGTTCCACAATATAAGTCTATGCAGTTTAAGCAAAGGTTTGATGAGCAATGTTTAATTCGTGAGTTCCAAAATAGAAGTCTACTCAATTTTGCAAACTTAGATGAACATTGGTTAATTTTTGAGTTCCACAATAGAAGTCTATGTAATTTAAGCAAAGGTTGGATGAGGATTGTTTAATTCTTGAGTTCCACAATAGAAGTATATGCAATTTAGAAAAGCTTTGATGAACATTGCTTTGTTCTCAAGTTTCACAATAGAAGTCTATGCAATTTAAGCAATGGGTTGATGAACATTGTTTAATTCACGAGATCCACAATAGAAGTCTATGCTATTGAAGCAGAGGTTTGATGAGCAATGTTTAATTCGTCAGTTCCACAATAGCGCAGTCTATGGAATTTAGAAAAGCTTTGATGAGCGTTGTTTAATTCTTGAGTTCCACAATAGAAGTCGATCAAATTTAACAAAGCTTTTATGAACGCTGTTTAATAATTGATTTCCACAATAGAAGTCTATGCTATTTAGCAAATCTTTCATGAGTATTGTTTAATTCATGAGTTCCATAATAGAAGTAGTCTATGCAATTTAGCAATGCTTTGATGAAAATTGTTTAATTCTTGACTTCTAGAATAGAAGTCTGTGCTATTTAGCAAAGCTTTGATGAATATTGTTTAATTCCTAAGTTCCAGAATAGAAGTCGATGCCATTTAGCAAAACTTGGATAAGCATTGCTTAATTCTATAGATCCACAATAGAAGTAATCTATGAAATTTACCAATGCTTTAATGAGCATTGTTTTATTCTTGATTTCTAAAATTGAAGTCTATGCAATTTAGCAAAACTTTGATGAGCATTGTTAAATTCTTGAGTTCCATTATAGAAGTCTATGCAATTTAGCAAAGCTCTGATAAGAATTGTTTAGTTCTTTTTTTTTTTTTTGAAAAGAGCCAAAGCTCAGCAAATTTTATTAAAAAGAATAAAAGAATACAAATACATATAAAAAATTAAAAACAAACAAACCCCTAACCAAACCAACCTAGCCATAACCAACTCCCCATCCACTTTTTAAACATATCAACTAAGCTCCAAAAGTCCCAAAAAACCTTAATGTTCATATGCTTACACCAAGGACTTATTAGAAGTGGGAAAAAAGGTAACTTCACCCCATTGCAAAAACCATCCCACCAATCACCATTAAGACCAAAGCAAGGGGTAAGGCCCTTAAAAAAACCCACAGTCCAAAAGTGAAAACTTAACAAATAACCCCATAAAAGATCAAACCCAAACATCCTACATACAAAATTAAAGTACCAAAAAATACAAAAAATATAACCCAAAATCCACTGCAAAAGCATCAAGAACTCATTCCAGCAACTTCTGTCAACTTTCAGCCCTTGTATCCCTCCTTTATTGTACTCTCTTTTATCCTTCATCCTCCAAATGTGACTCAACATAATGGCCTTCCTGCTATAAACATTCGTACTATCCAAATTCACTACAAACAGCTTCATAATCAGCTTCATAACTCCTTTTCTGCAAACATAAAAAAAACCCACACTGGACTACACAATACCACCATATTATCAAACCCGGTTGCATACTTGACATGGCATCAATCACATGTCTAGGATTTTCCATTTGAATAATCTCAATTAAGATCATATCCAAACAAAAAATCCCAAAGGTACATATCACAAAATTCAAGAGCAAGCTCTTAAACCAGTGAATTAATCCGTCAATTCCTTGAAACCCGTCAATTCCTTTGAACCTATCATTCCGAAAAAACCCCCAATACAAACCTCCCATAAGAACAGTCAAACAATTCAACATCTCCATATTATCCCAATCCTCAAAACAAACAGGATCACAACAGCTACTCCTAACAAAAAAATTCAAAAAACCCATCAATTTTTTCCAAAAATACCCCATATCTGTAAAATTTCCCTGCTGACCATAACATTCATCTTCCTCAACCCTAATAACTTCAATTGAATTTCTTTCTCAATACACAAAATAACTCCTTCATTCGATTTTCTCAATTTACTAAAAATTCTTGAATTTCTTTCTTTCCAAATGTGAGAAACACAGCTAGCAAACACCCATTTTTTGATCAAAATCTCAATAGATCTCGAATTTAAGACTGAAGACAATTTAAGAACAAGATCATTCCAATTAGAATAAGATATGTCAATTCCAGCCTTAGAACAACAATGTTTCCATATACTATGCGAGAATTCACATTGAAAGAAAAGATGGTCATGAGAATCAGGAATTTTTAAACAGAAAGGACATAGTAAAGAACCTGATTTCTCCCAGCATTTAACTCGATCTTGAGTTTTCAGACGATTCAGAACAGCAAGCCATAAAATAAATGCATTCCTGGGAATACAATTACTATACCAAACACAGCTAACCCAATTGACTTTACTTCCAAAATTATTGATATCTCTCCAAACTTGCTTGCAAGAAAATTTTTTATTCACACCATTCATATCCCTCCAAACAGTAATATCCTTTTGATTACCAATATTACAAAACATGGGAGCATCTTTCAGACCAGGAAATTTAATTACCCAATCAACAGGCCATCTATAAGTATCATTAGTCAAAACATCACTGACTAAAGAATTTTCACTAAATCCATTTCTAAACCAATCCCTCCTTGATATAATTGTACTTAATATGCCAATTGGGTGCCACCAATCATGCCATAAAGAAGTATTTCTACCATCACCAACACATGAGACAATATGATGTCTAACAGTTTTTCTCAATTCCAAAAATCTTTTCCAAGTCCAATTCATACTTTTCTTCTGCCAAATCTCCCAGAAATTTCCATCACCAATGTAGTTTTCTCTCACCCACTGAACCCACAGAGAATTCTTGTTACTAATCAGATTCCAAATGTGTTTAATTAATAAAGCATCATTCCAGAATCTTAAGTCTTTAATTCCCAGCCCCCCATTTATTTTTGGCTTACAAACATCACTCCATTTAACTTTAGCTTTTCCTCTAACCACTTCTCCATTAGCCCACAGAAAGTTTCTACAAATCATTTCAATCTCCCTAATAGTAGCTATAGGAATTTTGAAAATTGAAGCCCAATACACATGAATAGAAGTCAGGACAGAATTTATGAGCTGTAATCTTCCAGCAAAAGAAAGCATCTTGTTTTTCCAATTACACACTCTCAATTTAATCTTATCAACAAGAGCAAAACAATCTCTTTTGAAAAGCATATTCACACACATGGGAATCCCAAGGTATTTGAAAGGAATTTTACCAATGTCAAAAGGTAAAATTCCCAAAATAATCCTTCTCATGTTTGGCTTCACACAGCTAAAAAAAATTTGGCTTTTTTCCATGCTAGCTTTCAAACCAGAAACAGAATTAAAATCGTCAAGGGCAGCTTTTATGACTCTAGCAGAATTGCCATTACCAAAAGAAAACACCAACAAATCATCTGCAAAACATAAGTGTGTAATCCTCTGAGAATCACACTTGCAATGAAATTTGAAACATTGGCTTTCTTCAATTTTCTTCACCAGGATTAGATTAAAAACCTCCATAACCAACGTGAATAAGTAGGGAGATAGAGGATCTCCTTGCCTTAACCCCCTCTTTCCTTCAAAATATCCATGGTCTTCACCATTAAAATTCAGCATAAACCAAGGGGAAGAAGTGCATGCCATAATCCAATTAACCATGACAGGATGAAATCCAAATCCAAGAAGAATTCTATTAAGAAATTTCCAGTCAACAGTATCATAGGCCTTTTGTATATCAATCTTTAAGGTACATTTAGGCATTCCTTTTTTATTTTTGTATCCCACCATCAATTCTTGAGCAAGGAGAATATTGTCAAGAATTGATCTTCCTTGAATAAAAGCAGATTGGTTATGACTAACTATATCACTTAAGCTGCCCCTTATTCTGTTTACTATTATTTTACTGATACATTTATAAAAAATGTTGCAGCAGGCAATAGGCCGAAAATCAGTAACTTTCCTTGGTTCTTCCACTTTAGGAATCAACACAATCCTAGTAGCATTAATACCCTTCAATAATTTTCCTGTCCAGAAAAATTCCCTCACAGCTTTACAAATATCTGTCCCAACAATACTCCAAGCACTCTTAAAAAACTTAGAGGAAAACCCATCAGGACCAGGAGCATGATTGTCAGCAATATCAAACATAGCTACTTTAACTTCTTCATCTGTGACCACTCTTATCATATTCATTGCCACTTTTTTATCCAACTTATTAATAAAAAACTCATTATTAAGTATAGACAAATCAGTGGCAACTTCACATCCCAAGAAATTCTTAAAATGATTAATAAATTTCTCTTTCATAGCCTTCCCCCTGATCCATCTTCCGTCTTCATCAAGCACCATCAAAATTCGATTCCTGTTAATCCTGCTTTTCAAACAACTGTGAAAAAACTTAGTGTTATTATCCCCATCAGAAAGCCATTTGATCTTAGATCTTTGAGAAAGCAGCTTTTCTTCATCATTACAAGCAACATTATATTCAAAAAGAATATTAGCATGCTCCTCCCGATATGAAGCATTAAACGGCTCCTGATCAATTTTCAACTGAATATTTCCCAATTGCTCCCTTAGATCCTTAATTTTCCTTCCCGACCCTCTGAATTTACTACACAGCTGTTTACACTGACTCTTCAACATTTTCAGTTTCTGAGTAACTTTGAACATAAAAAAGCCTTCAATATTTGAGGACCAGATATCCTTCACCATAGGCAGAAATTCTTCTTTATCCGCAATGAAATTAGCAAATCTAAAGGAAGATTTCCATCTCAATTTATCATTAGGAATGAAAAGAATAGCAGGACAGTGATCAGAAGTTCTGTATGGTTTAAATGCAGCATAAGCTGAAGGATAATCAGAAATGAATTTCGTGTTGACCATAATCCTATCCAGCTTCTTTAAAATTCCTTTATTCCCAGAAGGCGATTTATTCCAAGTGAATTGAAACCCAGTGCTATTCAAGTCTTCAACTTCAATAAAATTGATACATTCTCGAAAATCATCAACTCCTTTCAGACATCTCGAGCATCCTTCTGAATAATCGGAATCTTTTAACACAACATTGAAATCACCCAAAATACACCAAGCTTCCTTTTTCACAGTTAAGCTGAATTTTTTCAAATCTTCCCATAAAACCCTTCTTTCAATATAACCGGAAGCAGCATAGATGAAGGAAAAAAACATGCTATAATTAGAACCAGAAAATTTGACAAAGCAATGAATCACCTGTTTCGATTGAGATAAAACCATAACATCAAATAATTTTGGATCCCATCCAACAATTATTCTAGTACCAACATCACACTGTTTGTTATTAGAAACCCAATCCCAGTTTCCAAAAGATTTACTACACACATTCTTTAAATTTGAAATTTTGACATGGGATTCAACAACAGCACACATTCCCAGCTTATTATCCCTTATAACATCCATAACCTCTTTTTGCTTAACAGCTTTATTTAACCCCCTAACATTCCATACACCAATCGACATCATTGACTAATAACATGATTTTTGGCATTTACCACCTCAAATGCCTGAGATAATCCACTAATACTACTGCTATCATTATTCCTCTTGCTATCCATCTTCTTTTCAGCATTAACCATCACAAGATCTTCACTGCTAATGCCCATGTTATGAATCTCATTATATTTCAATCTGTTGTCATCAGTAGCAGAGAGAGTGCAATTCAGATCATCAAATTGAACACCAATTTTATCTCTTTTATCATCCTCTTCCATTCCAATTATAGCTTCCTCATCAATCAATCCCAAAACTTCAAAGCTATTTTTATTGCTGCTATCAGTTTCCTTATCACTCTTCTTAATCTCAGCCATATCATTGACATTCTTCTTTATAGTCACCTGTCTTTTGTCTCCTTTATTTACCTGATCATTATTATTATACTGTCCAGAACCCACCTTCTCAAATTTTTTATTCTTCTCCAAATTCCAATGCCCCACTCCTTTGTTATTCCAATTCCCATTTTGTCCCCAACCATTTCCACTTTTGTTCCCATATTGTCCCCTAAACTTATTCCCCACTCTTGAGAAATTACTCTTCCCTTTATTTTTCTGATTACCTATATTAGCAGCTTTCCACATAGAATTGCTAGTACCTTCTCCATCTTTAATAATTTTATTTTTCCTATTAGTAAATTCTGTAAATCCTTCATCATCAATCACATTTTTCCCTTTATCTTCCTTGCTAATCCCACTGCCACCATTTTGCATAGATTTAGCACCCATCATACTAGCCATACAGACCTTATCTATGTGCCCAAACACTTTACAATGACTGCATCTAGATGGCATCCAAGCATATTCCACATCAAAGCTTTGAATAACAGCAGAATTAGTAACAAAATCCCACGTTGAGATATCAATGTTTCTTTTCCATTCTTTATCAGCTGATATTTCGATAAGGATCCTAGCATAAGCATTTCTCCCTTTATGTTCCAAACACATCTCCTCAGTAAAAGAATCAAACGCAAGAGGAATTCCCAATTTACTAGCAATAATGCACAGATTATCCCCACTCCAAACCTCCAAAGGTAAGTCATAAATCTTGACCCAAACCGGAATCTTATTATGTCTATTTTTAGTTAAAGTCAAACCTGGTCTCCATCTTTGTAGAAATAAAGGCATATTATTGAACATTAGCCATGGACTTCCTTCAAGAATAGATAACATCCCTTGTTCATCACTGAATTTAAAAAAGAAGAATCCTTTATTATTCATGAATACCTCTTCAAGACCCACATTCTTCCATAGCCTTCTTACCTCCTTTTGAATCACTGGAAAAGCCAATTTCTTATCAATCATATATCCATATAAAGTATTCACATAAGGAATACTCGCATTTTTTAGATTTTCAATTGGGATAATAACAGGACCATCTTCTTCACCTTTTTCCCCTGGAATATATCTAACATCAATCTTACCCTTATGCCTATTCCCTTTTAACACACCAGCATAAGAGTTCTTTAAATTCCCCTGCACATCCTTCTCCATCGAATTTCCAATTTTAGCTGCTCCCAAAATAGAAGGAAAGGTATTAATACTATTAATAACAGTGCCTGCAACCAAATTCCCATTATTATCATTACTAATATTATTAATATCCTCCTCTTCCATCATTATTTCCTCATCTTCACTAGTTTCCTCCTCACTTGAATTAACTTCCCCCTCTTCATCTTCTGAACTCTCTTCTTCATTATCATCTCCCAACTTATTCTCCGTCTTATCCACTTTCAAATCATCCATATCCATATTCTGAATTATACCCTTATCAACTCCCTTTCCCACCTGTCCTTCTTCCTTCAATTCATTCAGAAACTGAAATCCCACTCCTGGAATGAAATCTTCATTATTATTAGCCCTTTTCTTCCCATCAGTTATTATCTTCACAACTTCATTATCTTCCCTATTAGAGTTATTCTGAATTTTAACATCCATCACCGATATGGTAGGGTTCACATTAACCATTTCACTAGTAACATTCTTCAATTCAGAGATTGGACTCAAAACTTCATTATTCATTATCAACCCATCCCAATTTTTCATCAAATTAGCAGTATTACCAGTTGGGATAGAAATAACATGAGAACTTACCTTTTTAGAATCACCAGACAACCCTTTCTTCAATTCCTTCTCCTTCCCATCAGATCCCGGTATAGAAATGTTAGAAGCCGACTCAAAAACTGAGACAGATTCCGATTCTTCTCCCGTTTCCTCTTCTGAACCATCTTCATTGAAGAACTCTTCAGTATCCATCGGAGCTAATTTATCCACCTTCTTCCTAGCTCTGTTCTTAATCCTGAAAGATTTCCCCTCCATTTTCCATCCCGCTTTGCTAATCCCAGATGCAACAGCTCCAGTCACACTTGGTTTGCGACGAGCTTTATAGATCGTGGCAGATGATTGTTCAATTACCCCAGGAGGAACAAGATCATTCACCTCCATTTCAGTTTTTGTATAACGAACTGCAGCACTTTTATCCGGAGGTTTAACCTTCACGTCCTTCAATCTATCCGACTTGGAAGATGCTCCCATTAAATCAACAGAATTAGGAAAGAAATTGCTTCACCGATTAAAAGAAATTCGTCGGAAAAGCAGCGCCGATGAATCTAAGCTAGATCGCACCACCGTCAGAAAGAGAATTGTTTAGTTCTTGAGTTCCACAATAGAAGTATTCTATGCAATTTAACAAAGCTTTTATGAGCACTGTTTAATTCTTGAGTTCCACAATAGAAGTCTATGTAATTTAGCAAAACTTTGATAAGCGTTGTTTAATTCGTGAGTTTAACAATAGAAGTCTATGCAATTTAGCAAAGCATTGATGAGAATTTTTTTTAATTTTAAAGTTCCATAATAGAAGTAGTCTATGCAATTTAGCAAAGATTTGATGAGCATTTTTTGATTCTTGAATACTACAATAGATATCTAAGCAATTTAGCAAAGCGTTGATGAGTATTGTTTAATTCTTGTGTTTCGCAATAGAAGTCGACGCAATTTAGCAAAGCTTTGACGAGCGTTGCTTAGTTCTTGAATTCCACAGTAGATATAATCTATGAAATTTACCAAAGCTTTGACGACCATTGTTTAATTCTTCATATCCACATTTGAAGTGTATCCAATTTAGCAAAGCTTTGATGGGTATTGTTTAATTCTTGAGTTCCACAATAGAAGTCTATACAATTTAGCAAAGCTTTGATAAGAATTGTTTAATTTTTGAGTTCCACAATAGAAGTATTCTATGCAGTTAAGCAAAGCTTTGATGAGCACTGTTTAATTCTTGAGTTCCACAATATAAGTCTATGCAGTTTAAGCAAAGGTTTGATGAGCAATGTTTAATTCGTGAGTTCCAAAATAGAAGTCTACGCAATTTAGCAAACTTAGATGAACATTGGTTAATTTTTGAGTTCCACAATAGAAGTCTATGTAATTTAAGCAAAGGTTGGATGAGGATTGTTTAATTCTTGAGTTCCACAATAGAAGTATATGCAATTTAGAAAAGCTTTGATGAACATTGCTTTGTTCTCAAGTTTCACAATAGAAGTCTATGCAATTTAAGCAACGGGTTGATGAACATTGTTTAATTCACGAGATCCACAATAGAAGTCTATGCTATTGAAGCAGAGGTTTGATGAGCAATGTTTAATTCGTCAGTTCCACAATAGAAGTCTATGGAATTTAGAAAAGCTTTCATGAGCGTTGTTTAATTCTTGAGTTCCACAATAGAAGTCGATCAAATTTAACAAAGCTTTTATGAACGCTATTTAGCAAATCTTTCATGAGTATTGTTTAATTCATGAGTTCCATAATAGAAGTAGTCTATGCAATTTAGCAATGTTTTGATGAAAATTGTTTAATTCTTGACTTCTAGAATAGAAGTCTGTGCGATTTAGCAAAGCTTTGATGAGTATTGTTTAATTCCTAAGTTCCAGAATAGAAGTCGATGCCATTTAGCAAAACTTGGATAAGCATTACTTAATTCTGTAGATCCACAATAGAAGTAATCTATGAAATTTACCAATGCTTTAATGAGCATTGTTTTATTCTTGATTTCTAAAATTGAATTCTATGCAATTTAGCAAAACTTTGATGAGCATTGTTAAATTCTTGAGTTCCATTATAGAAGTCTATGCAATTTAGCAAAGCTCTGATAAGAATTGTTTAGTTCTTGAGTTCCACAATAGAAGTATTCTATGCAATTTAACAAAGCTTTTATGAGCACTGTTTAATTCTTGAGTTCCACAATAGAAGTCTATGTAATTTAGCAAAACTTTGATAAGCGTTGTTTAATTCGTGAGTTTAACAATAGAAGTCTATGCAATTTAGCAAAGCATTGATGAGAATTTTTTTTAATTTTAAAGTTCCATAATAGAAGTAGTCTTTGCAATTTAGCAAAGATTTGATGAGCATTTTTTGATTCTTGAATACTACAATAGATATCTAAGCAATTTAGCAAAGCGTTGATGAGTATTGTTTAATTCTTGTGTTTCGCAATAGAAGTCGACGCAATTTAGCAAAGCTTTGACGAGCGTTGCTTAGTTCTTGAATTCCACAGTAGATATAATCTATGAAATTTACCAAAGCTTTGACGACCATTGTTTACTTCATATCCACATTTGAAGTGTATCCAATTTAGCAAAGCTTTGATGGGTATTGTTTAATTCTTGAGTTCCACAATAGAAGTCTATACAATTTAGCAAAGCTTTGATAAGAATTGTTTAATTTTTGAGTTCCACAATAGAAGTATTCTATGCAGTTAAGCAAAGCTTTGATGAGCACTGTTTAATTCTTGAGTTCCACCATATAAGTCTATGCAGTTTAAGCAAAGGTTTGATGAGCAATGTTTAATTCGTGAGTTCCAAAATAGAAGTCTACGCAATTTAGCAAACTTAGATGAACATTGGTTAATTTTTGAGTTCCACAATAGAAGTCTATGTAATTTAAGCAAAGGTTGGATGAGGATTGTTTAATTCTTGAGTTCCACAATAGAAGTATATGCAATTTAGAAAAGCTTTGATGAACATTGCTTTGTTCTCAAGTTTCACAATAGAAGTCTATGCAATTTAAGCAACGGGTTGATGAACATTGTTTAATTCACGAGATCCACAATAGAAGTCTATGCTATTGAAGCAGAGGTTTGATGAGCAATGTTTAATTCGTCAGTTCCACAATAGAAGTCTATGGAATTTAGAAAAGCTTTGATGAGCGTTGTTTAATTCTTGAGTTCCACAATAGAAGTCGATCAAATTTAATAAAGCTTTTATGAACGCTGTTTAATAATTGATTTCCACAATAGAAGTCTATGCTATTTAGCAAATCTTTCATGAGTATTGTTTAATTCATGAGTTCCATAATAGAAGTAGTCTTTGCAATTTAGCAATGCTTTGATGAAAATTGTTTAATTCTTGACTTCTAGAATAGAAGTCTATGTTATTTAGCAAAGCTTTGATGAGTATTGTTTAATTCTTAATTTCCAGAATAGAAGTCGATGCCATTTATCAAAACTTGGATGAGCATTGCTTAATTCTGTAGATCCACAATAGAAGTAATCTATGAAATTTACCAATGCTTTAATGAGCATTGTTTTATTCTTGATTTCTAAAATTGAAGTCTATGCAATTTAGCAAAACTTTGATGAGCATTGTTAAATTCTTGAGTTCCATTATAGAAGTCTATGCAATTTAGCAAAGCTCTGATAAGAATTGTTTAGTTCTTGAGTTCCACAATAGAAGTATTCTATGCAATTTAACAAAGCTTTTATGAGCACTGTTTAATTCTTGAGTTCCACAATAGAAGTCTATGTAATTTAGCAAAACTTTGATAAGCGTTGTTTAATTCGTGAGTTTAACAATAGAAGTCTATGCAATTTAGCAAAGCATTGATGAGAATTTTTTTTTAATTTTAAAGTTCCATAATAGAAGTAGTCTTTGCAATTTAGCAAAGATTTGATGAGCATTTTTTGATTCTTGAATACTACAATAGATATCTAAGCAATTTAGCAAAGCGTTGATGAGTATTGTTTAATTCTTGTGTTTCGCAATAGAAGTCGACGCAATTTAGCAAAGCTTTGACGAGCGTTGCTTAGTTCTTGAATTCCACAGTAGATATAATCTATGAAATTTACCAAAGCTTTGACGACCATTGTTTAATTCTTCATATCCACATTTGAAGTGTATCCAATTTAGCAAAGCTTTGATGGGTATTGTTTAATTCTTGAGTTCCACAATAGAAGTCTATACAATTTAGCAAAGCTTTGATAAGAATTGTTTAATTTTTGAGTTCCACAATAGAAGTATTCTATGCAGTTAAGCAAATAGAAGTATTCTATGCAGTTAAGCAAAGCTTTGATGAGCACTCTTTAATTCTTGAGTTCCACAATATAAGTCTATGCAGTTTAAGCAAAGGTTTGATGAGCAATGTTTAATTCGTGAGTTCCAAAATAGAAGTCTACTCAATTTTGCAAACTTAGATGAACATTGGTTAATTTTTGAGTTCCACAATAAAAGTCTATGTAATTTAAGCAAAGGTTGGATGAGGATTGTTTAATTCTTGAGTTCCACAATAGAAGTATATGCAATTTAGAAAAGCTTTGATGAACATTGCTTTGTTCTCAAGTTTCACAATAGAAGTCTATGCAATTTAAGCAACGGGTTGATGAACATTGTTTAATTCACGAGATCCACAATAGAAGTCTATGCTATTGAAGCAGAGGTTTGATGAGCAATGTTTAATTCGTCAGTTCCACAATAGCAGTCTATGGAATTTAGAAAAGCTTTGATGAGCGTTGTTTAATTCTTGAGTTCCACAATAGAAGTCGATCAAATTTAACAAAGCTTTTATGAACGCTGTTTAATAATTGATTTCCACAATAGAAGTCTATGCTATTTAGCAAATCTTTCATGAGTATTGTTTAATTCATGAGTTCCATAATAGAAGTAGTCTATGCAATTTAGCAATGCTTTGATGAAAATTGTTTAATTCTTGACTTCTAGAATAGAAGTCTGTGCTATTTAGCAAAGCTTTGATGAATATTGTTTAATTCCTAAGTTCCAGAATAGAAGTCGATGCCATTTAGCAAAACTTGGATAAGCATTGCTTAATTCTATAGATCCACAATAGAAGTAATCTATGAAATTTACCAATGCTTTAATGAGCATTGTTTTATTCTTGATTTCTAAAATTGAAGTCTATGCAATTTAGCAAAACTTTGATGAGCATTGTTAAATTCTTGAGTTCCATTATAGAAGTCTATGCAATTTAGCAAAGCTCTGATAAGAATTGTTTAGTTCTTGAGTTCCACAATAGAAGTATTCTATGCAATTTAACAAAGCTTTTATGAGCACTGTTTAATTCTTGAGTTCCACAATAGAAGTCTATGTAATTTAGCAAAACTTTGATAAGCGTTGTTTAATTCGTGAGTTTAACAATAGAAGTCTATGCAATTTAGCAAAGCATTGATGAGAATTTTTTTTAATTTTAAAGTTCCATAATAGAAGTAGTCTATGCAATTTAGCAAAGATCTGATGAGCATTTTTTGATTCTTGAATACTACAATAGATATCTAAGCAATTTAGCAAAGCGTTGATGAGTATTGTTTAATTCTTGTGTTTCGCAATAGAAGTCGACGCAATTTAGCAAAGCTTTGACGAGCGTTGCTTAGTTCTTGAATTCCACAGTAGATATAATCTATGAAATTTACCAAAGCTTTGACGACCATTGTTTAATTCTTCATATCCACATTTGAAGTGTATCCAATTTAGCAAAGCTTTGATGGGTATTGTTTAATTCTTGAGTTCCACAATAGAAGTCTATACAATTTAGCAAAGCTTTGATAAGAATTGTTTAATTTTTGAGTTCCACAATAGAAGTATTCTATGCAGTTAAGCAAAGCTTTGATGAGCACTGTTTAATTCTTGAGTTCCACAATATAAGTCTATGCAGTTTAAGCAAAGGTTTGATGAGCAATGTTTAATTCGTGAGTTCCAAAATAGAAGTCTACGCAATTTAGCAAACTTAGATGAACATTGGTTAATTTTTGAGTTCCACAATAGAAGTCTATGTAATTTAAGCAAAGGTTGGATGAGGATTGTTTAATTCTTGAGTTCCACAATAGAAGTATATGCAATTTAGAAAAGCTTTGATGAACATTGCTTTGTTCTCAAGTTTCACAATAGAAGTCTATGCAATTTAAGCAACGGGTTGATGAACATTGTTTAATTCACGAGATCCACAATAGAAGTCTATGCTATTGAAGCAGAGGTTTGATGAGCAATGTTTAATTCGTCAGTTCCACAATAGAAGTCTATGGAATTTAGAAAAGCTTTGATGAGCGTTGTTTAATTCTTGAGTTCCACAATAGAAGTCGATCAAATTTAACAAAGCTTTTATGAACGCTATTTAGCAAATCTTTCATGAGTATTGTTTAATTCATGAGTTCCATAATAGAAGTAGTCTATGCAATTTAGCAATGTTTTGATGAAAATTGTTTAATTCTTGACTTCTAGAATAGAAGTCTGTGCTATTTAGCAAAGCTTTGATGAGTATTGTTTAATTCCTAAGTTCCAGAATAGAAGTCGATGCCATTTAGCAAAACTTGGATAAGCATTACTTAATTCTGTAGATCCACAATAGAAGTAATCTATGAAATTTACCAATGCTTTAATGTGCATTGTTTTATTCTTGATTTCTAAAATTGAATTCTATGCAATTTAGCAAAACTTTGATGAGCATTGTTAAATTCTTGAGTTCCATTATAGAAGTCTATGCAATTTAGCAAAGCTCTGATAAGAATTGTTTAGTTCTTGAGTTCCACAATAGAAGTATTCTATGCAATTTAACAAAGCTTTTATGAGCACTGTTTAATTCTTGAGTTCCACAATAGAAGTCTATGTAATTTAGCAAAACTTTGATAAGCGTTGTTTAATTCGTGAGTTTAACAATAGAAGTCTATGCAATTTAGCAAAGCATTGATGAGAATTTTTTTTAATTTTAAAGTTCCATAATAGAAGTAGTCTTTGCAATTTAGCAAAGATTTGATGAGCATTTTTTGATTCTTGAATACTACAATAGATATCTAAGCAATTTAGCAAAGCGTTGATGAGTATTGTTTAATTCTTGTGTTTCGCAATAGAAGTCGACGCAATTTAGCAAAGCTTTGACGAGCGTTGCTTAGTTCTTGAATTCCACAGTAGATATAATCTATGAAATTTACCAAAGCTTTGACGACCATTGTTTAATTCTTCATATCCACATTTGAAGTGTATCCAATTTAGCAAAGCTTTGATGGGTATTGTTTAATTCTTGAGTTCCACAATAGAAGTCTATACAATTTAGCAAAGCTTTGATAAGAATTGTTTAATTTTTGAGTTCCACAATAGAAGTATTCTATGCAGTTAAGCAAAGCTTTGATGAGCACTGTTTAATTCTTGAGTTCCACCATATAAGTCTATGCAGTTTAAGCAAAGGTTTGATGAGCAATGTTTAATTCGTGAGTTCCAAAATAGAAGTCTACGCAATTTAGCAAACTTAGATGAACATTGGTTAATTTTTGAGTTCCACAATAGAAGTCTATGTAATTTAAGCAAAGGTTGGATGAGGATTGTTTAATTCTTGAGTTCCACAATAGAAGTATATGCAATTTAGAAAAGCTTTGATGAACATTGCTTTGTTCTCAAGTTTCACAATAGAAGTCTATGCAATTTAAGCAACGGGTTGATGAACATTGTTTAATTCACGAGATCCACAATAGAAGTCTATGCTATTGAAGCAGAGGTTTGATGAGCAATGTTTAATTCGTCAGTTCCACAATAGAAGTCTATGGAATTTAGAAAAGCTTTGATGAGCGTTGTTTAATTCTTGAGTTCCACAATAGAAGTCGATCAAATTTAATAAAGCTTTTATGAACGCTGTTTAATAATTGATTTCCACAATAGAAGTCTATGCTATTTAGCAAATCTTTCATGAGTATTGTTTAATTCATGAGTTCCATAATAGAAGTAGTCTTTGCAATTTAGCAATGCTTTGATGAAAATTGTTTAATTCTTGACTTCTAGAATAGAAGTCTGTGCTATTTAGCAAAGCTTTGATGAGTATTGTTTAATTCTTAAGTTCCAGAATAATAGTCGATGCCATTTATCAAAACTTGGATGAGCATTGCTTAATTCTGTAGATCCACAATAGAAGTAATCTATGAAATTTACCAATGCTTTAATGAGCATTGTTTTATTCTTGATTTCTAAAATTGAAGTCTATGCAATTTAGCAAAACTTTGATGAGCATTGTTAAATTCTTGAGTTCCATTATAGAAGTCTATGCAATTTAGCAAAGCTCTGATAAGAATTGTTTAGTTCTTGAGTTCCACAATAGAAGTATTCTATGCAATTTAACAAAGCTTTTATGAGCACTGTTTAATTCTTGAGTTCCACAATAGAAGTCTATGTAATTTAGCAAAACTTTGATAAGCGTTGTTTAATTCGTGAGTTTAACAATAGAAGTCTATGCAATTTAGCAAAGCATTGATGAGAATTTTTTTTTAATTTTAAAGTTCCATAATAGAAGTAGTCTTTGCAATTTAGCAAAGATTTGATGAGCATTTTTTGATTCTTGAATACTACAATAGATATCTAAGCAATTTAGCAAAGCGTTGATGAGTATTGTTTAATTCTTGTGTTTCGCAATAGAAGTCGACGCAATTTAGCAAAGCTTTGACGAGCGTTGCTTAGTTCTTGAATTCCACAGTAGATATAATCTATGAAATTTACCAAAGCTTTGACGACCATTGTTTAATTCTTCATATCCACATTTGAAGTGTATCCAATTTAGCAAAGCTTTGATGGGTATTGTTTAATTCTTGAGTTCCACAATAGAAGTCTATACAATTTAGCAAAGCTTTGATAAGAATTGTTTAATTTTTGAGTTCCACAATAGAAGTATTCTATGCAGTTAAGCAAATAGAAGTATTCTATGCAGTTAAGCAAAGCTTTGAATAGCACTCTTTAATTCTTGAGTTCCACAATATAAGTCTATGCAGTTTAAGCAAAGGTTTGATGAGCAATGTTTAATTCGTGAGTTCCAAAATAGAAGTCTACTCAATTTTGCAAACTTAGATGAACATTGGTTAATTTTTGAGTTCCACAATAGAAGTCTATGTAATTTAAGCAAAGGTTGGATGAGGATTGTTTAATTCTTGAGTTCCACAATAGAAGTATATGCAATTTAGAAAAGCTTTGATGAACATTGCTTTGTTCTCAAGTTTCACAATAGAAGTCTATGCAATTTAAGCAACGGGTTGATGAACATTGTTTAATTCACGAGATCCACAATAGAAGTCTATGCTATTGAAGCAGAGGTTTGATGAGCAATGTTTAATTCGTCAGTTCCAAAATAGCAGTCTATGGAATTTAGAAAAGCTTTGATGAGCGTTGTTTAATTCTTGAGTTCCACAATAGAAGTCGATCAAATTTAACAAAGCTTTTATGAACGCTGTTTAATAATTGATTTCCACAATAGAAGTCTATGCTATTTAGCAAATCTTTCATGAGTATTGTTTAATTCATGAGTTCCATAATAGAAGTAGTCTATGCAATTTAGCAATGCTTTGATGAAAATTGTTTAATTCTTGACTTCTAGAATAGAAGTCTGTGCTATTTAGCAAAGCTTTGATGAATATTGTTTAATTCCTAAGTTCCAGAATAGAAGTCGATGCCATTTAGCAAAACTTGGATAAGCATTGCTTAATTCTATAGATCCACAATAGAAGTAATCTATGAAATTTACCAATGCTTTAATGAGCATTGTTTTATTCTTGATTTCTAAAATTGAAGTCTATGCAATTTAGCAAAACTTTGATGAGCATTGTTAAATTCTTGAGTTCCATTATAGAAGTCTATGCAATTTAGCAAAGCTCTGATAAGAATTGTTTAGTTCTTGAGTTCCACAATAGAAGTATTCTATGCAATTTAACAAAGCTTTTATGAGCACTGTTTAATTCTTGAGTTCCACAATAGAAGTCTATGTAATTTAGCAAAACTTTGATAAGCGTTGTTTAATTCGTGAGTTTAACAATAGAAGTCTATGCAATTTAGCAAAGCATTGATGAGAATTTTTTTTTAATTTTAAAGTTCCATAATAGAAGTAGTCTTTGCAATTTAGCAAAGATTTGATGAGCATTTTTTGATTCTTGAATACTACAATAGATATCTAAGCAATTTAGCAAAGCGTTGATGAGTATTGTTTAATTCTTGTGTTTCGCAATAGAAGTCGACGCAATTTAGCAAAGCTTTGACGAGCGTTGCTTAGTTCTTGAATTCCACAGTAGATATAATCTATGAAATTTACCAAAGCTTTGACGACCATTGTTTAATTCTTCATATCCACATTTGAAGTGTATCTAATTTAGCAAAGCTTTGATGGGTATTGTTTAATTCTTGAGTTCCACAATAGAAGTCTATACAATTTAGCAAAGCTTTGATAAGAATTGTTTAATTTTTGAGTTCCACAATAGAAGTATTCTATGCAGTTAAGCAAATAGAAGTATTCTATGCAGTTAAGCAAAGCTTTGAATAGCACTCTTTAATTCTTGAGTTCCACAATATAAGTCTATGCAGTTTAAGCAAAGGTTTGATGAGCAATGTTTAATTCGTGAGTTCCAAAATAGAAGTCTACTCAATTTTGCAAACTTAGATGAACATTGGTTAATTTTTGAGTTCCACAATAGAAGTCTATGTAATTTAAGCAAAGGTTGGATGAGGATTGTTTAATTCTTGAGTTCCACAATAGAAGTATATGCAATTTAGAAAATCTTTGATGAACATTGCTTTGTTCTCAAGTTTCACAATAGAAGTCTATGCAATTTAAGCAACGGGTTGATGAACATTGTTTAATTCACGAGATCCACAATAGAAGTCTATGCTATTGAAGCAGAGGTTTGATGAGCAATGTTTAATTCGTCAGTTCCAAAATAGCAGTCTATGGAATTTAGAAAAGCTTTGATGAGCGTTGTTTAATTCTTGAGTTCCACAATAGAAGTCGATCAAATTTAACAAAGCTTTTATGAACGCTGTTTAATAATTGATTTCCACAATAGAAGTCTATGCTATTTAGCAAATCTTTCATGAGTATTGTTTAATTCATGAGTTCCATAATAGAAGTAGTCTATGCAATTTAGCAATGCTTTGATGAAAATTGTTTAATTCTTGACTTCTAGAATAGAAGTCTGTGCTATTTAGCAAAGCTTTGATGAATATTGTTTAATTCCTAAGTTCCAGAATAGAAGTCGATGCCATTTAGCAAAACTTGGATAAGCATTGCTTAATTCTATAGATCCACAATAGAAGTAATCTATGAAATTTACCAATGCTTTAATGAGCATTGTTTTATTCTTGATTTCTAAAATTGAAGTCTATGCAATTTAGCAAAACTTTGATGAGCATTGTTAAATTCTTGAGTTCCATTATAGAAGTCTATGCAATTTAGCAAAGCTCTGATAAGAATTGTTTAGTTCTTGAGTTCCACAATAGAAGTATTCTATGCAATTTAACAAAGCTTTTATGAGCACTGTTTAATTCTTGAGTTCCACAATAGAAGTCTATGTAATTTAGCAAAACTTTGATAAGCGTTGTTTAATTCGTGAGTTTAACAATAGAAGTCTATGCAATTTAGCAAAGCATTGATGAGAATTTTTTTTAATTTTAAAGTTCCATAATAGAAGTAGTCTATGCAATTTAGCAAAGATTTGATGAGCATTTTTTGATTCTTGAATACTACAATAGATATCTAAGCAATTTAGCAAAGCGTTGATGAGTATTGTTTAATTCTTGTGTTTCGCAATAGAAGTCGACGCAATTTAGCAAAGCTTTGACGAGCGTTGCTTAGTTCTTGAATTCCACAGTAGATATAATCTATGAAATTTACCAAAGCTTTGACGACCATTGTTTAATTCTTCATATCCACATTTGAAGTGTATCCAATTTAGCAAAGCTTTGATGGGTATTGTTTAATTCTTGAGTTCCACAATAGAAGTCTATACAATTTAGCAAAGCTTTGATAAGAATTGTTTAATTTTTGAGTTCCACAATAGAAGTATTCTATGCAGTTAAGCAAAGCTTTGATGAGCACTGTTTAATTCTTGAGTTCCACAATATAAGTCTATGCAGTTTAAGCAAAGGTTTGATGAGCAATGTTTAATTCGTGAGTTCCAAAATAGAAGTCTACGCAATTTAGCAAACTTAGATGAACATTGGTTAATTTTTGAGTTCCACAATAGAAGTCTATGTAATTTAAGCAAAGGTTGGATGAGGATTGTTTAATTCTTGAGTTCCACAATAGAAGTATATGCAATTTAGAAAAGCTTTGATGAACATTGCTTTGTTCTCAAGTTTCACAATAGATGTCTATGCAATTTAAGCAACGGGTTGATGAACATTGTTTAATTCACGAGATCCACAATAGAAGTCTATGCTATTGAAGCAGAGGTTTGATGAGCAATGTTTAATTCGTCAGTTCCACAATAGAAGTCTATGGAATTTAGAAAAGCTTTGATGAGCGTTGTTTAATTCTTGAGTTCCACAATAGAAGTCGATCAAATTTAACAAAGCTTTTATGAACGCTGTTTAATAATTGATTTCCACAATAGAAGTCTATGCTATTTAGCAAATCTTTCATGAGTATTGTTTAATTCATGAGTTCCATAATAGAAGTAGTCTATGCAATTTAGCAATGCTTTGATGAAAATTGTTTAATTCTTGACTTCTAGAATAGAAGTCTGTGCTATTTAGCAAAGCTTTGATGAGTATTGTTTAATTCCTAAGTTCCAGAATAGAAGTCGATGCCATTTAGCAAAACTTGGATAAGCATTGCTTAATTCTGTAGATCCACAATAGAAGTAATCTATGAAATTTACCAATGCTTTAATGAGCATTGTTTTATTCTTGATTTCTAAAATTGAAGTCTATGCAATTTAGCAAAACTTTGATGAGCATTGTTAAATTCTTGAGTTCCATTATAGAAGTCTATGCAATTTAGCAAAGCTCTGATAAGAATTGTTTAGTTCTTGAGTTCCACAATAGAAGTATTCTATGCAATTTAACAAAGCTTTTATGAGCACTGTTTAATTCTTGAGTTCCACAAAAGAAGTCTATGTAATTTAGCAAAACTTTGATAAGCGTTGTTTAATTCGTGAGTTTAACAATAGAAGTCTATGCAATTTAGCAAAGCATTGATGAGAATTTTTTTTAATTTTAAAGTTCCATAATAGAAGTAGTCTTTGCAATTTAGCAAAGATTTGATGAGCATTTTTTGATTCTTGAATACTACAATAGATATCTAAGCAATTTAGCAAAGCGTTGATGAGTATTGTTTAATTCTTGTGTTTCGCAATAGAAGTCGACGCAATTTAGCAAAGCTTTGAGGAGCGTTGCTTAGTTCTTGAATTCCACAGTAGATATAATCTATGAAATTTACCAAAGCTTTGACGACCATTCTTTAATTCTTCATATCCACATTTGAAGTGTATCCAATTTAGCAAAGCTTTGATGGGTATTGTTTAATTCTTGAGTTCCACAATAGAAGTCTATACAATTTAGCAAAGCTTTGATAAGAATTGTTTAATTTTTGAGTTCCACAATAGAAGTATTCTATGCAGTTAAGCAAAGCTTTGATGAGCACTGTTTAATTCTTGAGTTCCACAATATAAGTCTATGCAGTTTAAGCAAAGGTTTGATGAGCAATGTTTAATTCGTGAGTTCCAAAATAGAAGTCTACGCAATTTAGCAAACTTTGATGAACATTGGTTAATTTTTGAGTTCCACAATAGAAGTCTATGTAATTTAAGCAAAGGTTGGATGAGGATTGTTTAATTCTTGAGTTCCACAATAGAAGTATATGCAATTTAGAAAAGCTTTGATGAACATTGCTTTGTTCTCAAGTTTCACAATAGAAGTCTATGCAATTTAAGCAACGGGTTGATGAACATTGTTTAATTCACGAGATCCACAATAGAAGTCTATGCTATTGAAGCAGAGGTTTGATGAGCAATGTTTAATTCGTCAGTTCCACAATAGAAGTTTATGGAATTTAGAAAAGCATTGATGAGCGTTGTTTAATTCTTGAGTTCCACAATAGAAGTCGATCAAATTTAACAAAGCTTTTATGAACGCTGTTTAATAATTGATTTCCACAATAGAAGTCTATGCTATTTAGCAAATCTTTCATGAGTATTGTTTAATTCATGAGTTCCATAATAGAAGTAGTCTATGCAATTTAGCAATGCTTTGATGAAAATTGTTTAATTCTTGACTTCTAGAATAGAAGTCTGTGCTATTTAGCAAAGCTTTGATGAGTATTGTTTAATTCCTAAGTTCCAGAATAGAAGTCGATGCCATTTAGCAAAACTTGGATAAGCATTGCTTAATTCTGTAGATCCACAATAGAAGTAATCTATGAAATTTACCAATGCTTTAATGAGCATTGTTTTATTCTTGATTTCTAAAATTGAAGTCTATGCAATTTAGCAAAACTTTGATGAGCATTGTTAAATTCTTGAGTTCCATTATAGAAGTCTATGCAATTTAGCAAAGCTTTGATAAGAATTGTTTAGTTCTTGAGTTCCACAATAGAAGTATTCTATGCAATTTAACAAAGCTTTTATGAGCACTGTTTAATTCTTGAGTTCCACAAAAGAAGTCTATGTAATTTAGCAAAACTTTGATAAGCGTTGTTTAATTCGTGAGTTTAACAATAGAAGTCTATGCAATTTAGCAAAGCATTGATGAGAATTTTTTTTAATTTTAAAGTTCCATAATAGAAGTAGTCTTTGCAATTTAGCAAAGATTTGATGAGCATTTTTTGATTCTTGAATACTACAATAGATATCTAAGCAATTTAGCAAAGCGTTGATGAGTATTGTTTAATTCTTGTGTTTCGCAATAGAAGTCGACGCAATTTAGCAAAGCTTTGAGGAGCGTTGCTTGGTTCTTGAATTCCACAGTAGATATAATCTATGAAATTTACCAAAGCTTTGACGACCATTCTTTAATTCTTCATATCCACATTTGAAGTGTATCCAATTTAGCAAAGCTTTGATGAGTATTGTTTAATTCTTGAGTTCCACAATAGAAGTCTATACAATTTAGCAAAGCTTTGATAAGAATTGTTTAATTTTTGAGTTCCACAATAGAAGTATTCTATGCAGTTAAGCAAAGCTTTGATGAGCACTGTTTAATTCTTGAGTTCCACAATATAAGTCTATGCAGTTTAAGCAAAGGTTTGATGAGCAATGTTTAATTCGTGAGTTCCAAAATAGAAGTCTACGCAATTTAGCAAACTTTGATGAACATTGGTTAATTTTTGAGTTCCACAATAGAAGTCTATGTAATATAAGCAAAGGTTGGATGAGGATTGTTTAATTCTTGAGTTCCATAATAGAAGTATATGCAATTTAGAAAAGCTTTGATGAACATTGCTTTGTTCTCAAGTTTCACAATAGAAGTCTATGCAATTTAAGCAACGGGTTGATGAACATTGTTTAATTCACGAGATCCACAATAGAAGTCTATGCTATTGAAGCAGAGGTTTGATGAGCAATGTTTAATTCGTCAGTTCCACAATAGAAGTCTATGGAATTTAGAAAAGCTTTGATGAGCGTTGTTTAATTCTTGAGTTCCACAATAGAAGTCGATCAAATTTAACAATGCTTTTATGAACGCTGTTTAATAATTGATTTCCACAATAGAAGTCTATGCTATTTAGCAAATCTTTCATGAGTATTGTTTAATTCATGAGTTCCATAATAGAAGTAGTCTATGCAATTTAGCAATGCTTTGATGAAAATTGTTTAATTCTTGACTTCTAGAATAGAAGTCTGTGCTATTTAGCAAAGCTTTGATGAATATTGTTTAATTCCTAAGTTCCAGAATAGAAGTCGATGCCATTTAGCAAAACTTGGATAAGCATTGCTTAATTCTGTAGATCCACAATAGAAGTAATCTATGAAATTTACCAATGCTTTAATGAGCATTGTTTTATTCTTGATTTCTAAAATTGAAGTCTATGCAATTTAGCAAAACTTTGATGTGCATTGTTAAATTCTTGAGTTCCATTATAGAAGTCTATGCAATTTAGCAAAGCTCTGATAAGAATTGTTTAGTTCTTGAGTTCCACAATAGAAGTATTCTATGCAATTTAACAAAGCTTTTATGAGCACTGTTTAATTCTTGAGTTCCACAATAGAAGTCTATGTAATTTAGCAAAACTTTGATAAGCGTTATTTAATTCGTGAGTTTAACAATAGAAGTCTATGCAATTTTGCAAAGCATTGATGAGAATTTTTTTTAATTTTAAAGTTCCATAATAGAAGTAGTCTTTGCAATTTAGCAAAGATTTGATGAGCATTTTTTGATTCTTGAATACTACAATAGATATCTAAGCAATTTAGCAAAGCGTTGATGAGTATTGTTTAATTCTTGTGTTTCGCAATAGAAGTCGACGCAATTTAGCAAAGCTTTGATGAGCGTTGCTTAGTTCTTGAATTCCACAGTAGATATAATCTATGAAATTTACGAAAGCTTTGACGACCATTGTTTAATTCTTCATATCCACATTTGAAGTGTATCCAATTTAGCAAAGCTTTGATGGTTATTGTTTAATTCTTGAGTTCCACAATAGAAGTCTATACAATTTAGCAAAGCTTTGATAAGAATTGTTTAATTTTTGAGTTCCACAATAGAAGTATTCTATGCAGTTAAGCAAAGCTTTGAATAGCACTGTTTAATTCTTGAGTTCCACAATATAAGTCTATGCAGTTTAAGCAAAGGTTTGATGAGCAATGTTTAATTCGTGAGTTCCAAAATAGAAGTCTACGCAATTTAGCAAACTTTGATGAACATTGGTTAATTTTTGAGTTCCACAATAGAAGTCTATGTAATTTAAGCAAAGGTTGGATGAGGATTGTTTAATTCTTGAGTTCCACAATAGAAGTATATGCAATTTAGAAAAGCTTTGATGAACATTGCTTTGTTCTCAAGTTTCACAATAGAAGTCTATGCAATTTAAGCAACGGGTTGATGAACATTGTTTAATTCACGAGATCCACAATAGAAGTCTATGCTATTGAAGCAGAGGTTTGATGAGCAATGTTTAATTCGTCAGTTCCACAATAGAAGTCTATGGAATTTAGAAAAGCTTTGATGAGCGTTGTTTAATTCTTGAGTTCCACAATAGAAGTCGATCAAATTTAATAAAGCTTTTATGAACGCTGTTTAATAATTGATTTCCACAATAGAAGTCTATGCTATTTAGCAAATCTTTCATGAGTATTGTTTAATTCATGAGTTCCATAATAGAAGTAGTCTTTGCAATTTAGCAATGCTTTGATGAAAATTGTTTAATTCTTGACTTCTAGAATAGAAGTCTGTCCGATTTAGCAAAGCTTTGATGAGTATTGTTTAATTCGAAAGTTCCAGAATAGAAGTCGATGCCATTTAGCAAAACTTGGATAAGCATTGCTTAATTCTGTAGATCCACAATAGAAGTAATCTATGAAATTTACCAATGCTTTAATGAGCATTGTTTTATTCTTGATTTCTAAAATTGAAGTCTATGCAATTTAGCAAAACTTTGATGAGCATTGTTAAATTCTTGAGTTCCATTATAGAAGTCTATGCAATTTAGCAAAGCTATGATAAGAATTGTTTAGTTCTTGAGTTCCACAATAGAAGTATTCTATGCAATTTAACAAAGCTTTTATGAGCACTGTTTAATTCTTGAGTTCCACAATAGAAGTCTATGTAATTTAGCAAAACTTTGATAAGCGTTGTTTAATTCGTGAGTTTAACAATAGAAGTCTATGCAATTTAGCAAAGCATTGATGAGAATTTTTTTTAATTTTAAAGTTCCATAATAGAAGTAGTCTTTGCAATTTAGCAAAGATTTGATGAGCATTTTTTGATTCTTGAATACTACAATAGATATCTAAGCAATTTAGCAAAGCGTTGATGAGTATTGTTTAATTCTTGTGTTTCGCAATAGAAGTCGACGCAATTTAGCAAAGCTTTGATGAGCGTTGCTTAGTTCTTGAATTCCACAGTAGATATAATCTATGAAATTTACCAAAGCTTTGACGATCATTGTTTAATTCTTCATATCCACATTTGAAGTGTATCCAATTTAGCAAAGCTTTGATGGTTATTGTTTAATTCTTGAGTTCCACAATAGAAGTCTATACAATTTAGCAAAGCTTTGATAAGAATTGTTTAATTTTTGAGTTCCACAATAGAAGTATTCTATGCAGTTAAGCAAAGCTTTGATGAGCACTGTTTAATTCTTGAGTTCCACAATATAAGTCTATGCAGTTTAAGCAAAGGTTTGATGAGCAATGTTTAATTCGTGAGTTCCAAAATAGAAGTCTACGCAATTTAGCAAACTTAGATGAACATTGGTTAATTTTTGAGTTCCACAATAGAAGTCTATGTAATTTAAGCAAAGGTTGGATGAGGATTGTTTAATTCTTGAGTTCCACAATAGAAGTATATGCTATTTAGAAAAGCTTTTATGAACATTGCTTTGTTCTCAAGTTTCACAATAGAAATCTATGCAATTTAAGCAACGGGTTGATGAACATTGTTTAATTCACGAGATCCACAATAGAAGTCTATGCTATTGAAGCAGAGGTTTGATGAGCAATGTTTAATTCGTCAGTTCCACAATAGAAGTTTATGGAATTTAAAAAAGCTTTGATGATCGTTGTTTAATTCTTGAGTTCCATAATAGAAGTCGATCAAATTTAAAAAAGCTTTTATGAACGCTGTTTAATAATTGATTTCCACAATAGAAGTCTATGCTATTTAGCAAATCTTTCATGAGTATTGTTTAATTCATGAGTTCCATAATAGAAGTAGTCTATGCAATTTAGCAATGCTTTGATGAAAATTGTTTAATTCTTGACTTCTAGAATAGAAGTCTGTGCTATTTAGCAAAGCTTTGATGAGTATTGTTTAATTCCTAAGTTCCAGAATAGAAGTCGATGCCATTTAGCAAAACTTGGATAAGCATTGCTTAATTCTGTAGATCCACAATAGAAGTAATCTATGAAATTTACCAATGCTTTAATGAGCATTGTTTTATTCTTGATTTCTAAAATTGAAGTCTATGCAATTTAGCAAAACTTTGATGAGCATTGTTAAATTCTTGAGTTCCATTATAGAAGTCTATGCAATTTAGCAAAGCTCTGATAAGAATTGTTTAGTTCTTGAGTTCCACAATAGAAGTATTCTATGCAATTTAACAAAGCTTTTATGAGCACTGTTTAATTCTTGAGTTCCACAAAAGAAGTCTATGTAATTTAGCAAAACTTTGATAAGCGTTGTTTAATTCGTGAGTTTAACAATAGAAGTCTATGCAATTTAGCAAAGCATTGATGAGAATTTTTTTTAATTTTAAAGTTCCATAATAGAAGTAGTCTTTGCAATTTAGCAAAGATTTGATGAGCATTTTTTGATTCTTGAATACTACAATAGATATCTAAGCAATTTAGCAAAGCGTTGATGAGTATTGTTTAATTCTTGTGTTTCGCAATAGAAGTCGACGCAATTTAGCAAAGCTTTGAGGAGCGTTGCTTAGTTCTTGAATTCCACAGTAGATATAATCTATGAAATTTACCAAAGCTTTGACGACCATTCTTTAATTCTTCATATCCACATTTGAAGTGTATCCAATTTAGCAAAGCTTTGATGAGTATTGTTTAATTCTTGAGTTCCACAATAGAAGTCTATACAATTTAGCAAAGCTTTGATAAGAATTGTTTAATTTTTGAGTTCCACAATAGAAGTATTCTATGCAGTTAAGCAAAGCTTTGATGAGCACTGTTTAATTCTTGAGTTCCACAATATAAGTCTATGCAGTTTAAGCAAAGGTTTGAGGAGCAATGTTTAATTCGTGAGTTCCAAAATAGAAGTCTACGCAATTTAGCAAACTTTGATGAACATTGGTTAATTTTTGAGTTCCACAATAGAAGTCTATGTAATATAAGCAAAGGTTGGATGAGGATTGTTTAATTCTTGAGTTCCACAATAGAAGTATATGCAATTTAGAAAAGCTTTGATGAACATTGCTTTGTTCTCAAGTTTCACAATAGAAGTCTATGCAATTTAAGCAACGGGTTGATGAACATTGTTTAATTCACGAGATCCACAATAGAAGTCTATGCTATTGAAGCAGAGGTTTGATGAGCAATGTTTAATTCGTCAGTTCCACAATAGAAGTCTATGGAATTTAGAAAAGCTTTGATGAGCGTTGTTTAATTCTTGAGTTCCACAATAGAAGTCGATCAAATTTAACAATGCTTTTATGAACGCTGTTTAATAATTGATTTCCACAATAGAAGTCTATGCTATTTAGCAAATCTTTCATGAGTATTGTTTAATTCATGAGTTCCATAATAGAAGTAGTCTATGCAATTTAGCAATGCTTTGATGAAAATTGTTTAATTCTTGACTTCTAGAATAGAAGTCTGTGCTATTTAGCAAAGCTTTGATGAATATTGTTTAATTCCTAAGTTCCAGAATAGAAGTCGATGCCATTTAGCAAAACTTGGATAAGCATTGCTTAATTCTGTAGATCCACAATAGAAGTAATCTATGAAATTTACCAATGCTTTAATGAGCATTGTTTTATTCTTGATTTCTAAAATTGAAGTCTATGCAATTTAGCAAAACTTTGATGTGCATTGTTAAATTCTTGAGTTCCATTATAGAAGTCTATGCAATTTAGCAAAGCTCTGATAAGAATTGTTTAGTTCTTGAGTTCCACAATAGAAGTATTCTATGCAATTTAACAAAGCTTTTATGAGCACTGTTTAATTCTTGAGTTCCACAATAGAAGTCTATGTAATTTAGCAAAACTTTGATAAGCGTTGTTTAATTCGTGAGTTTAACAATAGAAGTCTATGCAATTTTGCAAAGCATTGATGAGAATTTTTTTTAATTTTAAAGTTCCATAATAGAAGTAGTCTTTGCAATTTAGCAAAGATTTGATGAGCATTTTTTGATTCTTGAATACTACAATAGATATCTAAGCAATTTAGCAAAGCGTTGATGAGTATTGTTTAATTCTTGTGTTTCGCAATAGAAGTCGACGCAATTTAGCAAAGCTTTGATGAGCGTTGCTTAGTTCTTGAATTCCACAGTAGATATAATCTATGAAATTTACAAAAGCTTTGACGACCATTGTTTAATTCTTCATATCCACATTTGAAGTGTATCCAATTTAGCAAAGCTTTGATGGTTATTGTTTAATTCTTGAGTTCCACAATAGAAGTCTATACAATTTAGCAAAGCTTTGATAAGAATTGTTTAATTTTTGAGTTCCACAATAGAAGTATTTTATGCAGTTAAGCAAAGCTTTGAATAGCACTGTTTAATTCTTGAGTTCCACAATATAAGTCTATGCAGTTTAAGCAAAGGTTTGATGAGCAATGTTTAATTCGTGAGTTCCAAAATAGAAGTCTACGCAATTTAGCAAACTTTGATGAACATTGGTTAATTTTTGAGTTCCACAATAGAAGTCTATGTAATTTAAGCAAAGTTTGGATGAGGATTGTTTAATTCTTTTTTTTTTTTTGAAAAGAGCCAAAGCTCAGCAAACTTTATTAAAAAGAATAAAAGAATACAAGGAACAAATCAACCAAAATACAAATATAACCATCCTATCCATAACCAACTACCAAACCATTTCCTAATAAGAAGAAAAAACCACTCACAACCCCAAAACACCCTAAATTCCTTAAAGGTAGCCCAAAAACTTATTGAAAGAGGGAAAAAAGGTAACTTCACCCCCTTGCTCCAACCAAACCTCCAAAATATAAAGAAACCAAAGCAAGGGGTAAGGCCCTTAAAAAAACCCTCAATCCATAAGCTAACCTTTAAGAAAAAAACCCTCAAGTTCAAAACCCACAAACTACAAAAAACAAGGAAATCCCAATAAACTAAACCACAAATAAACATAACATCAAAGAGAAAACAGGAAAGCCCCTCACGACAATTAGTCCCAAATCTCCTGTCGCAATCCTTGTCCTTTACATTAACCAAATTCCACTGCAACACCTTCACGATATTAGTCCAGCAATTTCTCCTACCAATCAGCTCTTGTATCCACTCTCTGTTACTCCATCTAATATCCTTTATCCTCACAATATAACTCCTCAAATTGAACCTCCTGCTATGAGTAAACCCAACTTCAGCAATATTGACAATCAACAGCAGATAGAACATCCTGCAATCACAAAACAAGAAATAAAAGGAGCACCAAATCCACCAAAGAATTAGAACCAGTTGCAGACTCGACATGGCATCAATCACATGTCTAGGATTTTCCATTTGAATAATCTCAAAAAAGATCATATCCAAATACAAAATCCCAAAGGTACAAATCACATAAATCAAGAGCAAGCTCTTAATCCAGTGAAATAATCCGTCAATTCCTTGAATATCATCAATTCCTTTAATTCTGCCTTTCCGAAAATACCCCCAATACAAATCTCTCATAAAGGCAGCCAAACTAACCCTCAATCCCATATTAACCCAAATGTCTAACCTGAAAGAATCATCACCGAAAGCCCAGAAATAGTCCTTCATTTTTTACAAAAATTACTTCCAAATATACCCCAGGTCTGTAACACTTTCTCACTGACCATGATATTCATTTTCCTCAACCCTATCAACTTCAATTTAATTTCATTCTCAATACAAAAAATCACTCCTTTATCCGAATTTCTCAGCTTACAAAAAATTCTTAAATTTCTTTCTTTCCAAATATGATAAACACAACTAGCCAACACCCATTTTTTGATCAAATTCTCAACAGTTCTAGACTTTAATCCAGAACTAATTTTAAGAACTAAATCATTCCAATTGGAATAATAAACATCAATCCCAGACTTGGAACAACAATGATTCCAAATAGCATTTGAGAACTCACATTGAAAGAAAAGATGGTCATGCGAATCAGAAATGGTAAAACAGAAAGGACATAGCAAAGAACCTGACTTCTCCCAAATTTTAACTCGATCTTGAGTCTTTAATCTATTCAGCACAGCAAGCCACAAGATAAAGGCATTCCTGGGAATACAATTCCTATACCAAACACAGTTCGCCCAGCTAACATTGTCTCCAAAATTATTAATATCTCTCCAAACTTGCTTACAAGAAAATTTTTTACTCATGCCTTTCATATCCCTCCAAACAATCATATCCCTATTATTTCCAATATTGCAAAACATGGGCCCATCAATCAATCCAGGAAACTTATTTACCCAATCAGCAGGCCAGGTGTAAGAATCATTTGTCATAACATCACTGACTAAAGATTCATCATTAAAGCCATTTCTAATCCAATCCCTCCTAGCAATAATTGTACTTAAAATACCAATTGGGTGCCACCAATCATGCCACAATGAAGTATTCCTACCATCTCCAATACATGAAGCAACATGAGGTCTCATAATTTTCCTCAATTCCAAAAATCTCTTCCAAGTCCAATTCATACTTTTCTTTTGCCATATATCCCAAAAATTCCTTTTACCAATATAATTTTCTCTCATCCATTGAACCCACAGAGAATTTTTGTTATTGATCAAATTCCAAACATGCTTGGATAACAAAGCATCATTCCAGAATCTCAAGTTCTTAATTCCAAGACCTCCATTTATCTTTGGTTTACAAACATCACTCCATTTGATCTTGGCTTTCCCTTTGACCGGTTCTCCTTTAGCCCACAGAAAACTTTTACAAATCGATTCAATCTCCTTAATAGAAGCAATAGGAATTTTAAAAATAGAAGCCCAATAAATATGAGTTGAAGCCAAAACAGAATTTATGAGCTGTAATCTTCCAGCAAAGGAAAGGATCTTATTTTTCCAATTATAAACTTTCAATTTGATCTTATCGACAAGAGCTTGACAGTCTTTTTTGAATAGAGTATTCACACACATTGGTATTCCCAGATATTTAAAAGGTATTTTACCAATATCAAAAGGTAAAATACCCAAAATAATCCTTCTCATGTTTGGCTTCACACAACTAAAAAAAATCTGACTCTTCTCCATACTAGCTTTCAGCCCCGAAATAGTTTTAAAGTCATCAAGAGCAGACTTTAACACTCTCGCAGAATTCCCATTACCATAAGCAAACACAAGTAAATCATCTGCAAAACATAAATGAGTAATTTTCTGATTTTCACATTTGCAATGATATTTAAAACTGTTGCTACCATCTATTTTCTTCAGCAATAATAAATTGAAAACCTCCATAACCAATGTGAACAGGTAAGGAGACAAAGGATCTCCTTGTCTCAGCCCCCTTTTTCCTTCAAAATATCCATGATCTTCTCCATTAAAATTCAGCATGAACCAAGGAGAAGAAGTACATGCCATGATCCAATTAACCATGATCGGATGAAATCCAAATTCCAACAGAATCCTCTTAAGAAATTTCCAATCCACAGTGTCATACGCCTTTTGTATATCAATCTTTAAAGTGCATTTTGGCTTTCCTTTCTTATTTTTATACCCCACCATCAATTCTTGAGCAAGCAGAATATTATCAAGAATTGATCTCCCTTGAATAAAGGCAGATTGATTCTTGCTAACAATATCACCTAAATTGCTCCTTATTCTGTTAACAATTATCTTACTGATACACTTATAAAAAGTGTTGCAACAAGCAATAGGCCTAAAATCAGTCACTTTTCTAGGACAATCCACTTTAGGGACCAGCACAATCCTAGTGGCATTAATACCCTTCAATAATTTCCCTGTCCAGAAGAATTCCCTCACTGCTTTGCATATATCAGTTCCAACAATATTCCAAGCACTCTTAAAAAATTTAGAAGAAAACCCATCAGGTCCAGGGGCATGGTTATCAGCAATATCAAACATAGCCACTTTAACTTCTTCATCAGTAACTACCCTTATCATATTCATAGCCACATTTCTATCCAACTTGTTATGAAAAGAAACTTCATCAAGAATAGCTAAATCTGTGTCCTCTTCACATCCCAAGAAGTTCTTAAAATGATTAACAAATTTTTCCTTCATCATATTCCCCCTAACCCATCTTCCATCCTCATCAAGCACCATCAAAATACGATTCCTGTTGTTCCTGCTTTTCAAACAATTGTGAAAATACTTCGTATTATTATCCCCCTCAACTAACCATTTGATCTTAGCTCTTTGGGACAGCAACTTTTCTTCATCATTACAAGCAACATTATATTCAAAAAGAATATTAGCATGCTCCTCCCTATATTTAGCAATATAAGGCTCTTGATCAATTTTCATTTGAATATTCCCCAACTCCTTCCTCAATTCTTTAATTTTCAATCCCGAACCTCTGAATTTGTTACACATCTGTCTACAACTTTTTTTCAACAATTTCAACTTTTGAGTGATTTTGAACATAAAGAAACCTTCAATATTTGTAGACCAAATATCCTTAACCATAGGCAAAAATTCATCTTTATCCGAAATAAAATTGGCAAATCTGAATGAAGATTTCCATCTCAATTTACAGTTCGGCATTATTAAAACAGCTGGACAATGATCAGAAATTCTGTATGGTTTGAAAACAGCATGCGCAAGAGGCTGATCAGATATGAATTTCAAATTAGCCATGACCCTATCCAATTTCTTCAAAATACCTTTATTACCAGCAGGGGATTTATTCCAAGTGAATTGAAACCCTGAACTATTCAAGTCTTCGACTTCAATGAAATTAATACATTCAGAAAATTCATCGACACCCTTCAGCATTTTAGAACACCCTTCTGAATAATCAGACTCTTTTAAAGCAACATTAAAATCACCTAATAAACACCAAGCTTCATCTTTCACAGTTATGCTAAATTTTTTCAAATCTTCCCATAATACCCTTCTTTCAATATAATTAGAAGCAGCATAGATGAATGAAAGAAACATACTATAACCAGAATCAATGAATTTAACACAGCAATGGATCACTTGTTTTGATTGAGAAATGATCATAATTTCAAATAATTTTGGATCCCATCCAACAATTATTCTCGTACCAACTTCACAGGAACTGCTATTAGAAATCCAATCCCAGATCCCAAAGGTTCTGCAACACACATTCTTTAAATTTAAACAATTAACATGGGTTTCAATCACAGCACATATCCCCAGATTATTATCCTTAATAACATCAATAACCTCTTTTTGCTTAACAGCTTTATTCAGCCCTCTGATATTCCAAACACCAATCGACATCATTGTGAAATAATAGAATTTTTGGCATTTACCTCCTCAAATGCCTGAGAACTCCCCATCTTACTGCTATTATTATCCGACTCCAACTTATCTTTATTCACTTTATTACTTTCATTTCCTTTCTTCTTCCCCTCTCCCTTGATTGAAGAAATCAATTTGTTATTCTTGCTTTCATTAGAATCCATTCCATCATCACCACTATCAACATTTTTATTAGCAGTTGTCTTCACAATCTTATCATCCTCTTCCATTTTATCCAAAACTTCCTCTTCAATCTCTCCCAAGATTTCAAAACTGTTTTTATTACTTAATCCCTCCCCTGTTATATTCTCACTACCAATACTAAAATTGCCCATCTCTACCTTATTATCCTTTTTAACTACAACCTCCTGTTTATTATTCTCCTTCAACCCCGGACTACCTATAACATCCTGCCCATTAACAAACTTCTCGTAATTTCTGTTCTTTTCTAAATTCCAGTGACTTACTCCTTTATTACTCCAATTCCAATTTTGCCCTTTACCATTTCCACCTCTGTTCCCATTATTGCCTTTAGAGAAAAAACCCCTTCTCCAATTCCCATTCTTCCCATTATTCTTCATATTATGCAATTGATTATAACCCTCTTGTGACTTGCTAGTGCCTTCACCATCATTGTTTCCCATACCCTTTTTATATTTAACTTCTGTGAAACCATCCCCATTAACAACTTCCTTCCCTTTATTGTTCCTTAAATTTCTCACTTCTCCATTATTATCCTCCTTCACAACATTCATAGCAGCAGCACAAACTTTATCCACATGCCCATAGACTTTACAATGATTACATCTAGAAGGGATCCAAGCATATTCAACATCAAAACTTTGAATCACAGCAGAATTAGAGACAAAATCCCAAGTAGCTATATCAATCTTTTTTTTCCATTCCTTCCCAGCTGCCATTTCAACAAGAATTCTAGCATAAGCATTCCTTCCTTTATGTTCCAAACACATATCCTCAGTAAAGGAATCAAAAGCCAAAGGAATACCTATCTTACTAGCAATTCTACATAAGTTTTCACCACTCCAAACTTCCAAGGGCAAATCAAATATTTTAATCCAAACAGGAATTTTATCATGCTTGTTCTTTGTTAATGTCAAACCAGGCCTCCATCGTTGAAGAAATAAAGGCATATTATTAAACATTAACCAAGGACTACCCTCCAAAACAGATAACATCCCCTTTTCATCACTGAATTTAAAGAAGAAAAATCCTTTGCTGTTCATGAATACCTCTTCCAAACCCACATTCTTCCACAATCTTCTAACTTCTTTCTGAATTACAGGAAACGCCAATTTCTTGTCAATCATATACCCATAAAGAGTATTAGTAAAAGGAATACTAGCAATCTTTAGATTCTCTATTGGAATTATAACAGGACCATCCTCTTCCCCTTTCTCCCCTGGAATGAATCTAACATCAATCTTACCCTTATGTCTATTACCCTTTAACACACCAGCATAAGAGTTCATCACATTCCCCTGCATTCCTCCTTCCTCCTTATTGCTAATCTTAGCATTTCCCAAAATAGAAGGAAGTAAATTAATGCTATTAATAACAGTACCTGATTTCTCATTACAGCTAGAATCCATATTACTCTTAGCATTAACCTCTTCTTCTGTTTCAATTTCCTCATCCCCACTAGTATCATCCTCACTTGAATCATTATCCCCTTCCTCATCAGTATTCTCATCATCATCAGTATTACTTTCTATCTCCTTATCTTTCTTTTCCAAATATGACATATCAACATCCATTTTCTGTTTCTTCTCACTATCTAAATCTTTCCCCATAGTCTTCTCAATTCTCTTTCCCACCTGTCCTTCTTCCTTCAACTCATTCAGAAACTGAAATCCAACTCCTGGAATGAATTCTTCATTATTATTAGCCCATTTCTCCCCATCAGTTATAATCTTCACAACTTCACTATCTTCCCTATTAGAATTATTCTGAATATTATCATCCATCACCGATATGGTAGGGTTCACATTAACCATTTCATTAATAACATTCTTCAATTCAGAGATTGGACTTAAAACTTCATTACTCATCATCAACTCATCCCAATTTCTCATCAAATTAGCAGTATTACCAGTTGGGATAGACACAACATGAGAACTTACCTTTTTAGAATCACCAGACAACCCTTTCTTCAATTCCTTCTCCTTCCCATCAGATCCCGGTATAGAAATATTAGAATCCGACTCAAAAACTGATACAGATTCCGATTCTTCTCCCGTTTCCTCTTCTGAACCATGTTCATTGAAGAACTCTTCAGTATCCATCGGAGCTAATTTATCCACCTTCTTCCTAGCTCTGTTCTTAATCCTGAAAGATTTCCCCTCCATTTTCCATCCCGCTTTGCTAATCCCAGATGCAACAGCTCCAGTCACACTTGGTTTACGACGAGCTTTGTAGATTGTGGCAGATGATTGTTCAATTACCCCAGGAGGAACAAGATCATTCACCTCCATTTCAGTTTTTGAATAACGAACTGCAGCACTTTTATCCGGAGGTTTAACTTTCACGTCCTTCAATCTATCCGATTTGGAAGATGCTCCCATTAAATCAACGGAATTAAGAAAGAAATTGCTTCACCGACTAAGAGAAATTCGTCGGAAGAGCAACGCCGATGAATCTAAGCTAGATCGCACCACCGTCAAAAAGAATCAGGATAATAGAGAGAAAGTAGAGAGAGAAAGCGAAAAAGCTCATTAACATTGTTTAATTCTTGGATTGTTTTGCATTGGATTGTTTAATTCTTGAGTTCCACAATAGAAGTATATGCAATTTAGAAAAGCTTTGATGAACATTGCATTGTTCTCAAGTTTCACAATAGAAGTCTATGCAATTTAAGCAACGGGTTGATGAACATTGTTTAATTCATGAGATCCACAATAGAAGTCTATGCTATTGAAGCAGAGGTTTGATGAGCAATGTTTAATTCGTCAGTTCCACAATAGAAGTCTATGGAATTTAGAAAAGCTTTGATGAGCATTGTTTAATTCTTGAGTTCCACAATAGAAGTCGATCAAATTTAATAAAGCTTTTATGAACGCTGTTTAATAATTGATTTCCACAATAGAAGTCTATGCTATTTAGCAAATCTTTCATGAGTATTGTTTAATTCATGAGTTCCATAATAGAAGTAGTCTTTGCAATTTAGCAATGCTTTGATGAAAATTGTTTAATTCTTGACTTCTAGAATAGAAGTCTGTGCTATTGTTTAATTCCTAAGTTCCAGAATAGAAGTCGATGCGATTTAGCAAAACTTGGATAAGCATTGCTTAATTCTGTAGATCCACAATAGAAGTAATCTATGAAATTTACCAATGCTTTAATGAGCAATGTTTTATTCTTGATTTCTAAAATTGAAGTCTATGCAATTTAGCAAAACTTTGATGAGCATTGTTAAATTCTTGAGTTCCATTATAGAAGTCTATGCAATTTAGCAAAGCTATGATAAGAATTGTTTAGTTCTTGAGTTCCACAATAGAAGTATTCTATGCAATTTAACAAAGCTTTTATGAGCACTGTTTGATTCTTGAGTTCCACAATAGAAGTCTATGTAATTTAGCAAAACTTTGATAAGCGTTGTTTAATTCGTGAGTTTAACAATAGAAGTCTATGCAATTTAGCAAAGCATTGATGAGAATTTTTTTTAATTTTAAAGTTCCATAATAGAAGTAGTCTTTGCAATTTAGCAAAGATTTGATGAGCATTTTTTGATTCTTGAATACTACAATAGATATCTAAGCAATTTAGCAAAGCGTTGATGAGTATTGTTTAATTCTTGTGTTTCGCAATAGAAGTCGACGCAATTTAGCAAAGCTTTGATGAGCGTTGCTTAGTTCTTGAATTCCACAGTAGATATAATCTATGAAATTTACCAAAGCTTTGACGACCATTGTTTAATTCTTCATATCCACATTTGAAGTGTCTCCAATTTAGCAAAGCTTTGATGGTTATTGTTTAATTCTTGAGTTCCACAATAGAAGTCTATACAATTTAGCCAAGTTTGTATAAGAATTGTTTAATTTTTGAGTTCCACAATAGAAGTATTCTATGCAGTTAAGCAAAGCTTTGATGAGCACTGTTTAATTCTTGAGTTCCACAATATAAGTCTATGCAGTTTAAGCAAAGGTTTGATGAGCAATGTTTAATTCGTGAGTTCCAAAATAGAAGTCTACGCAATTTAGCAAACTTTGATGAACATTGGTTAATTTTTGAGTTCCACAATAGAAGTCTATGTAATTTAAGCAAAGGTTGGATGAGGATTGTTTAATTCTTGAGTTCCACAATAGAAGTATATGCAATTTAGAAAAGCTTTGATGAACATAGCTTTGTTCTCAAGTTTCACAATAGAAATCTATGCAATTTAAGCAACGGGTTGATGAACATTGTTTAATTCACGAGATCCACAATAGAAGTCTATGCTATTGAAGCAGAGGTTTGATGAGCAATGTTTAATTCGTCAGTTCCACAATAGAAGTTTATGGAATTTAGAAAAGCTTTGATGATCGTTGTTTAATTCTTGAGTTCCATAATAGAAGTCGATCAAATTTAAAAAAGCTTTTATGAACGCTGTTTAATAATTGATTTCCACAATAGAAGTCTATGCTATTTAGCAAATCTTTCATGAGTATTGTTTAATTCATGAGTTCCATAATAGAAGTAGTCTATGCAATTTAGCAATGCTTTGATGAAAATTGTTTAATTCTTGACTTCTAGAATAGAAGTCTGTGCTATTTAGCAAAGCTTTGATGAGTATTGTTTAATTCTTAAGTTCCAGAATAGAAGTCGATGCCATTTATCAAAACTTGGATGAGCATTGCTTAATTCTGTAGATCCACAATAGAAGTAATCTATGAAATTTACCAATGCTTTAATGAGCATTGTTTTATTCTTGATTTCTAAAATTGAAGTCTATGCAATTTAGCAAAACTTTGATGAGCATTGTAAAATTCTTGAGTTCCATTATAGAAGTCTATGCAATTTAGCAAAGCTATGATAAGAATTGTTTAGTTCTTGAGTTCCACAATAGAAGTATTCTATGCAATTTAACAAAGCTTTTATGAGCACTGTTTAATTCTTGAGTTCCACAATAGAAGTCTATGTAATTTAGCAAAACTTTGATAAGCGTTGTTTAATTCGTGAGTTTAACAATAGAAGTCTATGCAATTTAGCAAAGCATTGATGAGAATTTTTTTTAATTTTAAAGTTCCATAATAGAAGTAGTCTTTGCAATTTAGCAAAGATTTGATGAGCATTTTTTGGTTCTTGAATACTACAATAGATATCTAAGCAATTTAGCAAAGCGTTGATGAGTATTGTTTAATTCTTGTGTTTCGCAATAGAAGTCGACGCAATTTAGCAAAGCTTTGATGAGCGTTGCTTAGTTCTTGAATTCCACAGTAGATATAATCTATGAAATTTACCAAAGCTTTGACGACCATTGTAAAAATTCTTCATATCCACATTTGAAGTGTATCCAATTTAGCAAAGCTTTGATGGTTATTGTTTAATTCTTGAGTTCCACAATAGAAGTCTATACAATTTAGCAAAGCTTTGATAAGAATTGTTTAATTTTTGAGTTCCACAATAGAAGTATTCTATGCAGTTAAGCAAAGCTTTGATGAGCACTGTTTAATTCTTGAGTTCCACAATATAAGTCTATGCAGTTTAAGCAAAGGTTTGATGAGCAATGTTTAATTCGTGAGTTCCAAAATAGAAGTCTACGCAATTTAGCAAACTTTGATGAACATTGGTTAATTTTTGAGTTCCACAATAGAAGTCTATGTAATTTAAGCAAAGGTTGGATGAGGATTGTTTAATTCTTGAGTTCCACAATAGAAGTATATGCAATTTAGAAAAGCTTTGATGAACATTGCTTTGTTCTCAAGTTTCACAATAGAAATCTATGCAATTTAAGCAACGGGTTGATGAACATTGTTTAATTCACGAGATCCACAATAGAAGTCTATGCTATTGAAGCAGAGGTTTGATGAGCAATGTTTAATTCGTCAGTTCCACAATAGAAGTTTATGGAATTTAGAAAAGCTTTGATGAGCGTTGTTTAATTCTTGAGTTCCATAATAGAAGTCGATCAAATTTAAAAAAGCTTTTATGAACACTATTTAATAATTGATTTCCACAATAGAAGTCTATGCTATTTAGCAAATCTTTCATGAGTATTGTTTAATTCATGAGTTCCATAATAGAAGTAGTCTATGCAATTTAGCAATGCTTTGATGAAAATTGTTTAATTCTTGACTTCTAGAATAGAAGTCTGTGCTATTTAGCAAAGCTTTGATGAGTATTGTTTAATTCTTAAGTTCCAGAATAAAAGTCGATGCCATTTATCAAAACTTGGATGAGCATTGCTTAATTCTGTAGATCCACAATAGAAGTAATCTATGAAATTTACCAATGCTTTAATGAGCATTGTTTTATTCTTGATTTCTAAAATTGAAGTCTATGCAATTTAGCAAAACTTTGATGAGCATTGTTAAATTCTTGAGTTCCATTATAGAAGTCTATGCAATTTAGCAAAGCTATGATAAGAATTGTTTAGTTCTTGAGTTCCACAATAGAAGTATTCTATGCAATTTAACAAAGCTTTTATGAGCACTGTTTAATTTTTGAGTTCCACAATAGAAGTCTATGTAATTTAGCAAAACTTTGATAAGTGTTGTTTAATTCGTGAGTTTAACAATAGAAGTCTATGCAATTTAGCAAAGCATTGATGAGAATTCTTTTAATTTTAAAGTTCCATAATAGAAGTAGTCTTTGCAATTTAGCAAAGATTTGATGAGCATTTTTTGATTCTTGAATACTACAATAGATATCTAAGCAATTTAGCAAAGCGTTGATGAGTATTGTTTAATTCTTGTGTTTCGCAATAGAAGTCGACGCAATTTAGCAAAGCTTTGATGAGCGTTGCTTAGTTCTTGAATTCCACAGTAGATATAATCTATGAAATTTACCAAAGCTTTGACGACCATTGTTTAATTCTTCATATCCACATTTGAAGTGTATCCAATTTAGCAAAGCTTTGATGGGTATTGTTTAATTCTTGAGTTCCACAATAGAAGTCTATACAATTTAGCAAAGCTTTGATAAGAATTGTTTAATTTTTGAGTTCCACAATAGAAGTATTCTATGCAGTTAAGCAAAGCTTTGATGAGCACTGTTTAATTCTTGAGTTCCACAATATAAGTCTATACAGTTTAAGCAAAGGTTTGATGAGCAATGTTTAATTCGTGAGTTCCAAAATAGAAGTCTACGCAATTTAGCAAACTTTGATGAACATTGGTTAATTTTTGAGTTCCACAATAGAAGTCTATGTAATTTAAGCAAAGGTTGGATGAGGATTGTTTAATTCTTGAGTTCCACAATACTTATATGCAATTTAGAAAAGCTTTGATGAACATTGCTTTGTTCTCAAGTTTCACAATAGAAATCTATGCAATTTAAGCAACGGGTTGATGAACATTGTTTAATTCACGAGATCCACAATAGAAGTCTATGCTATTGAAGCAGAGGTTTGATGAGCAATGTTTAATTCGTCAGTTCCACAATAGAAGTTTATGGAATTTAGAAAAGCTTTGATGATCGTTGTTTAATTCTTGAGTTCCATAATAGAAGTCGATCAAATTTAAAAAAGCTTTTATGAACGCTGTTTAATAATTGATTTCCACAATAGAAGTCTATGCTATTTTGCAAATCTTTCATGAGTATTGTTTAATTCATGAGTTCCATAATAGAAGTAGTCTATGCAATTTAGCAATGCTTTGATGAAAATTGTTTAATTCTTGACTTCTAGAATAGAAGTCTGTGCTATTTAGCAAAGCTTTGATGAGTATTGTTTAATTCTTAAGTTCCAGAATAGAAGTCGATGCCATTTATCAAAACTTGGATGAGCATTGCTTAATTCTGTAGATCCACAATAGAAGTAATCTATGAAATTTACCAATGCTTTAATGAGCATTGTTTTATTCTTGATTTCTAAAATTGAAGTCTATGCAATTTAGCAAAACTTTGATGAGCATTGTAAAATTCTTGAGTTCCATTATAGAAGTCTATGCAATTTAGCAAAGCTATGATAAGAATTGTTTAGTTCTTGAGTTCCACAATAGAAGTATTCTATGCAATTTAACAAAGCTTTTATGAGCACTGTTTAATTCTTGAGTTCCACAATAGAAGTCTATGTAATTTAGCAAAACTTTGATAAGCGTTGTTTAATTCGTGAGTTTAACAATAGAAGTCTATGCAATTTAGCAAAGCATTGATGAGAATTTTTTTTAATTTTAAAGTTCCATAATAGAAGTAGTCTTTGCAATTTAGCAAAGATTTGATGAGCATTTTTTGATTCTTGAATACTACAATAGATATCTAAGCAATTTAGCAAAGCATTGATGAGTATTGTTTAATTCTTGTGTTTCGCAATAGAAGTCGACGCAATTTAGCAAAGCCTTGATGAGCGTTGCTTAGTTCTTGAATTCCACAGTAGATATAATCTATGAAATTTACCAAAGCTTTGACGACCATTGTAAAAATTCTTCATATCCACATTTGAAGTGTATCCAATTTAGCAAAGCTTTGATGGGTATTGTTTAATTCTTGAGTTCCACAATAGAAGTCTATACAATTTAGCAAAGCTTTGATAAGAATTGTTTAATTTTTGAGTTCCACAATAGAAGTATTCTATGCAGTTAAGCAAAGCTTTGATGAGCACTGTTTAATTCTTGAGTTCCACAATATAAGTCTATACAGTTTAAGCAAAGGTTTGATGAGCAATGTTTAATTCGTGAGTTCCAAAATAGAAGTCTACGCAATTTAGCAAACTTTGATGAACATTGGTTAATTTTTGAGTTCCACAATAGAAGTCTATGTAATTTAAGCAAAGGTTGGATGAGGATTGTTTAATTCTTGAGTTCCACAATACTTATATGCAATTTAGAAAAGCTTTGATGAACATTGCTTTGTTCTCAAGTTTCACAATAGAAATCTATGCAATTTAAGCAACGGGTTGATGAACATTGTTTAATTCACGAGATCCACAATAGAAGTCTATGCTATTGAAGCAGAGGTTTGATGAGCAATGTTTAATTCGTCAGTTCCACAATAGAAGTTTATGGAATTTAGAAAAGCTTTGATGATCGTTGTTTAATTCTTGAGTTCCATAATAGAAGTCGATCAAATTTAAAAAAGCTTTTATGAACGCTGTTTAATAATTGATTTCCACAATAGAAGTCTATGCTATTTTGCAAATCTTTCATGAGTATTGTTTAATTCATGAGTTCCATAATAGAAGTAGTCTATGCAATTTAGCAATGCTTTGATGAAAATTGTTTAATTCTTGACTTCTAGAATAGAAGTCTGTGCTATTTAGCAAAGCTTTGATGAGTATTGTTTAATTCTTAAGTTCCAGAATAGAAGTCGATGCCATTTATCAAAACTTGGATGAGCATTGCTTAATTCTGTAGATCCACAATAGAAGTAATCTATGAAATTTACCAATGCTTTAATGAGCATTGTTTTATTCTTGATTTCTAAAATTGAAGTCTATGCAATTTAGCAAAACTTTGATGAGCATTGTAAAATTCTTGAGTTCCATTATAGAAGTCTATGCAATTTAGCAAAGCTATGATAAGAATTGTTTAGTTCTTGAGTTCCACAATAGAAGTATTCTATGCAATTTAACAAAGCTTTTATGAGCACTGTTTAATTCTTGAGTTCCACAATAGAAGTCTATGTAATTTAGCAAAACTTTGATAAGCGTTGTTTAATTCGTGAGTTTAACAATAGAAGTCTATGCAATTTAGCAAAGCATTGATGAGAATTTTTTTTAATTTTAAAGTTCCATAATAGAAGTAGTCTTTGCAATTTAGCAAAGATTTGATGAGCATTTTTTGATTCTTGAATACTACAATAGATATCTAAGCAATTTAGCAAAGCATTGATGAGTATTGTTTAATTCTTGTGTTTCGCAATAGAAGTCGACGCAATTTAGCAAAGCCTTGATGAGCGTTGCTTAGTTCTTGAATTCCACAGTAGATATAATCTATGAAATTTACCAAAGCTTTGACGACCATTGTAAAAATTCTTCATATCCACATTTGAAGTGTATCCAATTTAGCAAAGCTTTGATGATTATTGTTTAATTCTTGAGTTCCACAATAGAAGTCTATACAATTTAGCAAAGCTTTGATAAGAATTGTTTAATTTTTGAGTTCCACAATAGAAGTATTCTATGCAGTTAAGCAAAGCTTTGATGAGCACTGTTTAATTCTTGAGTTCCACAATATAAGTCTATGCAGTTTAAGCAAAGGTTTGATGAGCAATGTTTAATTCGTGAGTTCCAAAATAGAAGTCTACGCAATTTAGCAAACTTTGATGAACATTGGTTAATTTTTGAGTTCCACAATAGAAGTCTATGTAATTTAAGCAAAGGTTGGATGAGGATTGTTTAATTCTTGAGTTCCACAATAGAAGTATATGCAATTTAGAAAAGCTTTGATGAACATTGCTTTGTTCTCAAGTTTCACAATAGAAATCTATGCAATTTAAGCAACGGGTTGATGAACATTGTTTAATTCACGAGATCCACAATAGAAGTCTATGCTATTGAAGCAGAGGTTTGATGAGCAATGTTTAATTCGTCAGTTCCACAATAGAAGTTTATGGAATTTAGAAAAGCTTTGATGAGCGTTGTTTAATTCTTGAGTTCCATAATAGAAGTCGATCAAATTTAAAAAAGCTTTTATGAACGCTGTTTAATAATTGATTTCCACAATAGAAGTCTATGCTATTTAGCAAATCTTTCATGAGTATTGTTTAATTCATGAGTTCCATAATAGAAGTAGTCTATGCAATTTAGCAATGCTTTGATGAAAATTGTTTAATTCTTGACTTCTAGAATAGAAGTCTGTGCTATTTAGCAAAGCTTTGATGAGTATTGTTTAATTCTTAAGTTCCAGAATAAAAGTCGATGCCATTTATCAAAACTTGGATGAGCATTGCTTAATTCTGTAGATCCACAATAGAAGTAATCTATGAAATTTACCAATGCTTTAATGAGCATTGTTTTATTCTTGATTTCTAAAATTGAAGTCTATGCAATTTAGCAAAACTTTGATGAGCATTGTTAAATTCTTGAGTTCCATTATAGAAGTCTATGCAATTTAGCAAAGCTATGATAAGAATTGTTTAGTTCTTGAGTTCCACAATAGAAGTATTCTATGCAATTTAACAAAGCTTTTATGAGCACTGTTTAATTCTTGAGTTCCACAATAGAAGTCTATGTAATTTAGCAAAACTTTGATAAGCGTTGTTTAATTCGTGAGTTTAACAATAGAAGTCTATGCAATTTAGCAAAGCATTGATGAGAATTTTTTTTAATTTTAAAGTTCCATAATAGAAGTAGTCTTTGCAATTTAGCAAAGATTTGATGAGCATTTTTTGATTCTTGAATACTACAATAGATATCTAAGCAATTTAGCAAAGCGTTGATGAGTATTGTTTAATTCTTGTGTTTCGCAATAGAAGTCGACGCAATTTAGCAAAGCTTTGATGAGCGTTGCTTAGTTCTTGAATTCCACAGTAGATATAATCTATGAAATTTACCAAAGCTTTGACGACCATTGTTTAATTCTTCATATCCACATTTGAAGTGTATCCAATTTAGCAAAGCTTTGATGGGTATTGTTTAATTCTTGAGTTCCACAATAGAAGTCTATACAATTTAGCAAAGCTTTGATAAGAATTGTTTAATTTTTGAGTTCCACAATAGAAGTATTCTATGCAGTTAAGCAAAGCTTTGATGAGCACTGTTTAATTCTTGAGTTCCACAATATAAGTCTATACAGTTTAAGCAAAGGTTTGATGAGCAATGTTTAATTCGTGAGTTCCAAAATAGAAGTCTACGCAATTTAGCAAACTTTGATGAACATTGGTTAATTTTTGAGTTCCACAATAGAAGTCTATGTAATTTAAGCAAAGGTTGGATGAGGATTGTTTAATTCTTGAGTTCCACAATACTTATATGCAATTTAGAAAAGCTTTGATGAACATTGCTTTGTTCTCAAGTTTCACAATAGAAATCTATGCAATTTAAGCAACGGGTTGATGAACATTGTTTAATTCACGAGATCCACAATAGAAGTCTATGCTATTGAAGCAGAGGTTTGATGAGCAATGTTTAATTCGTCAGTTCCACAATAGAAGTTTATGGAATTTAGAAAAGCTTTGATGATCGTTGTTTAATTCTTGAGTTCCATAATAGAAGTCGATCAAATTTAAAAAAGCTTTTATGAACGCTGTTTAATAATTGATTTCCACAATAGAAGTCTATGCTATTTTGCAAATCTTTCATGAGTATTGTTTAATTCATGAGTTCCATAATAGAAGTAGTCTATGCAATTTAGCAATGCTTTGATGAAAATTGTTTAATTCTTGACTTCTAGAATAGAAGTCTGTGCTATTTAGCAAAGCTTTGATGAGTATTGTTTAATTCTTAAGTTCCAGAATAGAAGTCGATGCCATTTATCAAAACTTGGATGAGCATTGCTTAATTCTGTAGATCCACAATAGAAGTAATCTATGAAATTTACCAATGCTTTAATGAGCATTGTTTTATTCTTGATTTCTAAAATTGAAGTCTATGCAATTTAGCAAAACTTTGATGAGCATTGTAAAATTCTTGAGTTCCATTATAGAAGTCTATGCAATTTAGCAAAGCTATGATAAGAATTGTTTAGTTCTTGAGTTCCACAATAGAAGTATTCTATGCAATTTAACAAAGCTTTTATGAGCACTGTTTAATTCTTGAGTTCCACAATAGAAGTCTATGTAATTTAGCAAAACTTTGATAAGCGTTGTTTAATTCGTGAGTTTAACAATAGAAGTCTATGCAATTTAGCAAAGCATTGATGAGAATTTTTTTTAATTTTAAAGTTCCATAATAGAAGTAGTCTTTGCAATTTAGCAAAGATTTGATGAGCATTTTTTGATTCTTGAATACTACAATAGATATCTAAGCAATTTAGCAAAGCATTGATGAGTATTGTTTAATTCTTGTGTTTCGCAATAGAAGTCGACGCAATTTAGCAAAGCCTTGATGAGCGTTGCTTAGTTCTTGAATTCCACAGTAGATATAATCTATGAAATTTACCAAAGCTTTGACGACCATTGTAAAAATTCTTCATATCCACATTTGAAGTGTATCCAATTTAGCAAAGCTTTGATGATTATTGTTTAATTCTTGAGTTCCACAATAGAAGTCTATACAATTTAGCAAAGCTTTGATAAGAATTGTTTAATTTTTGAGTTCCACAATAGAAGTATTCTATGCAGTTAAGCAAAGCTTTGATGAGCACTGTTTAATTCTTGAGTTCCACAATATAAGTCTATGCAGTTTAAGCAAAGGTTTGATGAGCAATGTTTAATTCGTGAGTTCCAAAATAGAAGTCTACGCAATTTAGCAAACTTTGATGAACATTGGTTAATTTTTGAGTTCCACAATAGAAGTCTATGTAATTTAAGCAAAGGTTGGATGAGGATTGTTTAATTCTTGAGTTCCACAATAGAAGTATATGCAATTTAGAAAAGCTTTGATGAACATTGCTTTGTTCTCAAGTTTCACAATAGAAATCTATGCAATTTAAGCAACGGGTTGATGAACATTGTTTAATTCACGAGATCCACAATAGAAGTCTATGCTATTGAAGCAGAGGTTTGATGAGCAATGTTTAATTCGTCAGTTCCACAATAGAAGTTTATGGAATTTAGAAAAGCTTTGATGAGCGTTGTTTAATTCTTGAGTTCCATAATAGAAGTCGATCAAATTTAAAAAAGCTTTTATGAACGCTGTTTAATAATTGATTTCCACAATAGAAGTCTATGCTATTTAGCAAATCTTTCATGAGTATTGTTTAATTCATGAGTTCCATAATAGAAGTAGTCTATGCAATTTAGCAATGCTTTGATGAAAATTGTTTAATTCTTGACTTCTAGAATAGAAGTCTGTGCTATTTAGCAAAGCTTTGATGAGTATTGTTTAATTCTTAAGTTCCAGAATAAAAGTCGATGCCATTTATCAAAACTTGGATGAGCATTGCTTAATTCTGTAGATCCACAATAGAAGTAATCTATGAAATTTACCAATGCTTTAATGAGCAGTGTTTTATTCTTGATTTCTAAAATTGAAGTCTATGCAATTTAGCAAAACTTTGATGAGCATTGTTAAATTCTTGAGTTCCATTATAGAAGTCTATGCAATTTAGCAAAGCTATGATAAGAATTGTTTAGTTCTTGAGTTCCACAATAGAAGTATTCTATGCAATTTAACAAAGCTTTTATGAGCACTGTTTAATTCTTGAGTTCCACAATAGAAGTCTATGTAATTTAGCAAAACTTTGATAAGCGTTGTTTAATTCGTGAGTTTAACAATAGAAGTCTATGCAATTTAGCAAAGCATTGATGAGAATTTTTTTTAATTTTAAAGTTCCATAATAGAAGTAGTCTTTGCAATTTAGCAAAGATTTGATGAGCATTTTTTGATTCTTGAATACTACAATAGATATCTAAGCAATTTAGCAAAGCGTTGATGAGTATTGTTTAATTCTTGTGTTTCGCAATAGAAGTCGACGCAATTTAGCAAAGCTTTGATGAGCGTTGCTTAGTTCTTGAATTCCACAGTAGATATAATCTATGAAATTTACCAAAGCTTTGACGACCATTGTTTAATTCTTCATATCCACATTTGAAGTGTATCCAATTTAGCAAAGCTTTGATGGGTATTGTTTAATTCTTGAGTTCCACAATAGAAGTCTATACAATTTAGCAAAGCTTTGATAAGAATTGTTTAATTTTTGAGTTCCACAATAGAAGTATTCTATGCAGTTAAGCAAAGCTTTGATGAGCACTGTTTAATTCTTGAGTTCCACAATATAAGTCTATGCAGTTTAAGCAAAGGTTTGATGAGCAATGTTTAATTCGTGAGTTCCAAAATAGAAGTCTACGCAATTTAGCAAACTTTGATGAACATTGGTTAATTTTTGAGTTCCACAATAGAAGTCTATGTAATTTAAGCAAAGGTTGGATGAGGATTGTTTAATTCTTGAGTTCCACAATAGAAGTATATGCAATTTAGAAAAGCTTTGATGAACATAGCTTTGTTCTCAAGTTTCACAATAGAAATCTATGCAATTTAAGCAACGGGTTGATGAACATTGTTTAATTCACGAGATCCACAATAGAAGTCTATGCTATTGAAGCAGAGGTTTGATGAGCAATGTTTAATTCGTCAGTTCCACAATAGAAGTTTATGGAATTTAGAAAAGCTTTGATGATCGTTGTTTAATTCTTGTGTTCCATAATAGAAGTCGATCAAATTTAAAAAAGCTTTTATGAACGCTGTTTAATAATTGATTTCCACAATAGAAGTCTATGCTATTTAGCAAATCTTTCATGAGTATTGTTTAATTCATGAGTTCCATAATAGAAGTAGTCTATGCAATTTAGCAATGCTTTGATGAAAATTGTTTAATTCTTGACTTCTAGAATAGAAGTCTGTGCTATTTAGCAAAGCTTTGATGAGTATTGTTTAATTCTTAAGTTCCAGAATAGAAGTCGATGCCATTTATCAAAACTTGGATGAGCATTGCTTAATTCTGTAGATCCACAATAGAAGTAATCTATGAAATTTACCAATGCTTTAATGAGCATTGTTTTATTCTTGATTTCTAAAATTGAAGTCTATGCAATTTAGCAAAACTTTGATGAGCATTGTAAAATTCTTGAGTTCCATTATAGAAGTCTATGCAATTTAGCAAAGCTATGATAAGAATTGTTTAGTTCTTGAGTTCCACAATAGAAGTATTCTATGCAATTTAACAAAGCTTTTATGAGCACTGTTTAATTCTTGAGTTCCACAATAGAAGTCTATGTAATTTAGCAAAACTTTGATAAGCGTTGTTTAATTCGTGAGTTTAACAATAGAAGTCTATGCAATTTAGCAAAGCATTGATGAGAATTTTTTTTAATTTTAAAGTTCCATAATAGAAGTAGTCTTTGCAATTTAGCAAAGATTTGATGAGCATTTTTTGATTCTTGAATACTACAATAGATATCTAAGCAATTTAGCAAAGCATTGATGAGTATTGTTTAATTCTTGTGTTTCGCAATAGAAGTCGACGCAATTTAGCAAAGCCTTGATGAGCGTTGCTTAGTTCTTGAATTCCACAGTAGATATAATCTATGAAATTTACCAAAGCTTTGACGACCATTGTAAAAATTCTTCATATCCACATTTGAAGTGTATCCAATTTAGCAAAGCTTTGATGGTTATTGTTTAATTCTTGAGTTCCACAATAGAAGTCTATACAATTTAGCAAAGCTTTGATAAGAATTGTTTAATTTTTGAGTTCCACAATAGAAGTATTCTATGCAGTTAAGCAAAGCTTTGATGAGCACTGTTTAATTCTTGAGTTCCACAATATAAGTCTATGCAGTTTAAGCAAAGGTTTGATGAGCAATGTTTAATTCGTGAGTTCCAAAATAGAAGTCTACGCAATTTAGCAAACTTTGATGAACATTGGTTAATTTTTGAGTTCCACAATAGAAGTCTATGTAATTTAAGCAAAGGTTGGATGAGGATTGTTTAATTCTTGAGTTCCACAATAGAAGTATATGCAATTTAGAAAAGCTTTGATGAACATTGCTTTGTTCTCAAGTTTCACAATAGAAATCTATGCAATTTAAGCAACGGGTTGATGAACATTGTTTAATTCACGAGATCCACAATAGAAGTCTATGCTATTGAAGCAGAGGTTTGATGAGCAATGTTTAATTCGTCAGTTCCACAATAGAAGTTTATGGAATTTAGAAAAGCTTTGATGAGCGTTGTTTAATTCTTGAGTTCCATAATAGAAGTCGATCAAATTTAAAAAAGCTTTTATGAACACTATTTAATAATTGATTTCCACAATAGAAGTCTATGCTATTTAGCAAATCTTTCATGAGTATTGTTTAATTCATGAGTTCCATAATAGAAGTAGTCTATGCAATTTAGCAATGCTTTGATGAAAATTGTTTAATTCTTGACTTCTAGAATAGAAGTCTGTGCTATTTAGCAAAGCTTTGATGAGTATTGTTTAATTCTTAAGTTCCAGAATAAAAGTCGATGCCATTTATCAAAACTTGGATGAGCATTGCTTAATTCTGTAGATCCACAATAGAAGTAATCTATGAAATTTACCAATGCTTTAATGAGCATTGTTTTATTCTTGATTTCTAAAATTGAAGTCTATGCAATTTAGCAAAACTTTGATGAGCATTGTTAAATTCTTGAGTTCCATTATAGAAGTCTATGCAATTTAGCAAAGCTATGATAAGAATTGTTTAGTTCTTGAGTTCCACAATAGAAGTATTCTATGCAATTTAACAAAGCTTTTATGAGCACTGTTTAATTTTTGAGTTCCACAATAGAAGTCTATGTAATTTAGCAAAACTTTGATAAGTGTTGTTTAATTCGTGAGTTTAACAATAGAAGTCTATGCAATTTAGCAAAGCATTGATGAGAATTCTTTTAATTTTAAAGTTCCATAATAGAAGTAGTCTTTGCAATTTAGCAAAGATTTGATGAGCATTTTTTGATTCTTGAATACTACAATAGATATCTAAGCAATTTAGCAAAGCGTTGATGAGTATTGTTTAATTCTTGTGTTTCGCAATAGAAGTCGACGCAATTTAGCAAAGCTTTGATGAGCGTTGCTTAGTTCTTGAATTCCACAGTAGATATAATCTATGAAATTTACCAAAGCTTTGACGACCATTGTTTAATTCTTCATATCCACATTTGAAGTGTATCCAATTTAGCAAAGCTTTGATGGGTATTGTTTAATTCTTGAGTTCCACAATAGAAGTCTATACAATTTAGCAAAGCTTTGATAAGAATTGTTTAATTTTTGAGTTCCACAATAGAAGTATTCTATGCAGTTAAGCAAAGCTTTGATGAGCACTGTTTAATTCTTGAGTTCCACAATATAAGTCTATACAGTTTAAGCAAAGGTTTGATGAGCAATGTTTAATTCGTGAGTTCCAAAATAGAAGTCTACGCAATTTAGCAAACTTTGATGAACATTGGTTAATTTTTGAGTTCCACAATAGAAGTCTATGTAATTTAAGCAAAGGTTGGATGAGGATTGTTTAATTCTTGAGTTCCACAATACTTATATGCAATTTAGAAAAGCTTTGATGAACATTGCTTTGTTCTCAAGTTTCACAATAGAAATCTATGCAATTTAAGCAACGGGTTGATGAACATTGTTTAATTCACGAGATCCACAATAGAAGTCTATGCTATTGAAGCAGAGGTTTGATGAGCAATGTTTAATTCGTCAGTTCCACAATAGAAGTTTATGGAATTTAGAAAAGCTTTGATGATCGTTGTTTAATTCTTGAGTTCCATAATAGAAGTCGATCAAATTTAAAAAAGCTTTTATGAACGCTGTTTAATAATTGATTTCCACAATAGAAGTCTATGCTATTTTGCAAATCTTTCATGAGTATTGTTTAATTCATGAGTTCCATAATAGAAGTAGTCTATGCAATTTAGCAATGCTTTGATGAAAATTGTTTAATTCTTGACTTCTAGAATAGAAGTCTGTGCTATTTAGCAAAGCTTTGATGAGTATTGTTTAATTCTTAAGTTCCAGAATAGAAGTCGATGCCATTTATCAAAACTTGGATGAGCATTGCTTAATTCTGTAGATCCACAATAGAAGTAATCTATGAAATTTACCAATGCTTTAATGAGCATTGTTTTATTCTTGATTTCTAAAATTGAAGTCTATGCAATTTAGCAAAACTTTGATGAGCATTGTAAAATTCTTGAGTTCCATTATAGAAGTCTATGCAATTTAGCAAAGCTATGATAAGAATTGTTTAGTTCTTGAGTTCCACAATAGAAGTATTCTATGCAATTTAACAAAGCTTTTATGAGCACTGTTTAATTCTTGAGTTCCACAATAGAAGTCTATGTAATTTAGCAAAACTTTGATAAGCGTTGTTTAATTCGTGAGTTTAACAATAGAAGTCTATGCAATTTAGCAAAGCATTGATGAGAATTTTTTTTAATTTTAAAGTTCCATAATAGAAGTAGTCTTTGCAATTTAGCAAAGATTTGATGAGCATTTTTTGATTCTTGAATACTACAATAGATATCTAAGCAATTTAGCAAAGCATTGATGAGTATTGTTTAATTCTTGTGTTTCGCAATAGAAGTCGACGCAATTTAGCAAAGCCTTGATGAGCGTTGCTTAGTTCTTGAATTCCACAGTAGATATAATCTATGAAATTTACCAAAGCTTTGACGACCATTGTAAAAATTCTTCATATCCACATTTGAAGTGTATCCAATTTAGCAAAGCTTTGATGGTTATTGTTTAATTCTTGAGTTCCACAATAGAAGTCTATACAATTTAGCAAAGCTTTGATAAGAATTGTTTAATTTTTGAGTTCCACAATAGAAGTATTCTATGCAGTTAAGCAAAGCTTTGATGAGCACTGTTTAATTCTTGAGTTCCACAATATAAGTCTATGCAGTTTAAGCAAAGGTTTGATGAGCAATGTTTAATTCGTGAGTTCCAAAATAGAAGTCTACGCAATTTAGCAAACTTTGATGAACATTGGTTAATTTTTGAGTTCCACAATAGAAGTCTATGTAATTTAAGCAAAGGTTGGATGAGGATTGTTTAATTCTTGAGTTCCACAATAGAAGTATATGCAATTTAGAAAAGCTTTGATGAACATTGCTTTGTTCTCAAGTTTCACAATAGAAATCTATGCAATTTAAGCAACGGGTTGATGAACATTGTTTAATTCACGAGATCCACAATAGAAGTCTATGCTATTGAAGCAGAGGTTTGATGAGCAATGTTTAATTCGTCAGTTCCACAATAGAAGTTTATGGAATTTAGAAAAGCTTTGATGAGCGTTGTTTAATTCTTGAGTTCCATAATAGAAGTCGATCAAATTTAAAAAAGCTTTTATGAACGCTGTTTAATAATTGATTTCCACAATAGAAGTCTATGCTATTTAGCAAATCTTTCATGAGTATTGTTTAATTCATGAGTTCCATAATAGAAGTAGTCTATGCAATTTAGCAATGCTTTGATGAAAATTGTTTAATTCTTGACTTCTAGAATAGAAGTCTGTGCTATTTAGCAAAGCTTTGATGAGTATTGTTTAATTCTTAAGTTCCAGAATAAAAGTCGATGCCATTTATCAAAACTTGGATGAGCATTGCTTAATTCTGTAGATCCACAATAGAAGTAATCTATGAAATTTACCAATGCTTTAATGAGCATTGTTTTATTCTTGATTTCTAAAATTGAAGTCTATGCAATTTAGCAAAACTTTGATGAGCATTGTTAAATTCTTGAGTTCCATTATAGAAGTCTATGCAATTTAGCAAAGCTATGATAAGAATTGTTTAGTTCTTGAGTTCCACAATAGAAGTATTCTATGCAATTTAACAAAGCTTTTATGAGCACTGTTTAATTCTTGAGTTCCACAATAGAAGTCTATGTAATTTAGCAAAACTTTGATAAGCGTTGTTTAATTCGTGAGTTTAACAATAGAAGTCTATGCAATTTAGCAAAGCATTGATGAGAATTTTTTTTAATTTTAAAGTTCCATAATAGAAGTAGTCTTTGCAATTTAGCAAAGATTTGATGAGCATTTTTTGATTCTTGAATACTACAATAGATATCTAAGCAATTTAGCAAAGCGTTGATGAGTATTGTTTAATTCTTGTGTTTCGCAATAGAAGTCGACGCAATTTAGCAAAGCTTTGATGAGCGTTTCTTAGTTCTTGAATTCCACAGTAGATATAATCTATGAAATTTACCAAAGCTTTGACGACCATTGTTTAATTCTTCATATCCACATTTGAAGTGTATCCAATTTAGCAAAGCTTTGATGGTTATTTTTTTAATTCTTGAGTTCCACAATAGAAGTCTATACAATTTAGCAAAGCTTTGATAAGAATTGTTTAATTTTTGAGTTCCACAATAGAAGTATTCTATGCAGTTAAGCAAAGCTTTGATGAGCACTGTTTAATTCTTGAGTTCCACAATATAAGTCTATGCAGTTTAAGCAAAGGTTTGATGAGCAATGTTTAATTCGTGAGTTCCAAAATAGAAGTCTACGCAATTTAGCAAACTTTGATGAACATTGGTTAATTTTTGAGTTCCACAATAGAAGTCTATGTAATTTAAGCAAAGGTTGGATGAGGATTGTTTAATTCTTGAGTTCCACAATAGAAGTATATGCAATTTAGAAAAGCTTTGATGAACATTGCTTTGTTCTCAAGTTTCACAATAGAAGTCTATGCAATTTAAGCAACGGGTTGATGAACATTGTTTAATTCACGAGATCCACAATAGAAGTCTATGCTATTGAAGCAAAGGTTTGATGAGCAATGTTTAATTCGTCAGTTCCACAATAGAAGTCTATGGAATTTAGAAAAGCTTTGATGAGCGTTGTTTAATTCTTGAGTTCCACAATAGAAGTCGATCAAATTTAACAATGCTTTTATGAACGCTGTTTAATAATTGATTTCCACAATAGAAGTCTATGCTATTTAGCAAATCTTTCATGAGTATTGTTTAATTCATGAGTTCCATAATAGAAGTAGTCTATGCAATTTAGCAATGCTTTGATGAAAATTGTTTAATTCTTGACTTCTAGAATAGAAGTCTGTGCTATTTAGCAAAGCTTTGATGAGTATTGTTTAATTCTTAAGTTCCAGAATAGAAGTCGATGCCATTTATCAAAACTTGGATGAGCATTGCTTAATTCTGTAGATCCACAATAGAAGTAATCTATGAAATTTACCAATGCTTTAATGAGCATTGTTTTATTCTTGATTTCTAAAATTGAAGTCTATGCAATTTAGCAAAACTTTGATGAGCATTGTAAAATTCTTGAGTTCCATTATAGAAGTCTATGCAATTTAGCAAAGCTATGATAAGAATTGTTTAGTTCTTGAGTTCCACAATAGAAGTATTCTATGCAATTTAACAAAGCTTTTATGAGCACTGTTTAATTCTTGAGTTCCACAATAGAAGTCTATGTAATTTAGCAAAACTTTGATAAGCGTTGTTTAATTCGTGAGTTTAACAATAGAAGTCTATGCAATTTAGCAAAGCATTGATGAGAATTTTTTTTAATTTTAAAGTTCCATAATAGAAGTAGTCTTTGCAATTTAGCAAAGATTTGATGAGCATTTTTTGATTCTTGAATACTACAATAGATATCTAAGCAATTTAGCAAAGCATTGATGAGTATTGTTTAATTCTTGTGTTTCGCAATAGAAGTCGACGCAATTTAGCAAAGCCTTGATGAGCGTTGCTTAGTTCTTGAATTCCACAGTAGATATAATCTATGAAATTTACCAAAGCTTTGACGACCATTGTAAAAATTCTTCATATCCACATTTGAAGTGTATCCAATTTAGCAAAGCTTTGATGGTTATTGTTTAATTCTTGAGTTCCACAATAGAAGTCTATACAATTTAGCAAAGCTTTGATAAGAATTGTTTAATTTTTGAGTTCCACAATAGAAGTATTCTATGCAGTTAAGCAAAGCTTTGATGAGCACTGTTTAATTCTTGAGTTCCACAATATAAGTCTATGCAGTTTAAGCAAAGGTTTGATGAGCAATGTTTAATTCGTGAGTTCCAAAATAGAAGTCTACGCAATTTAGCAAACTTTGATGAACATTGGTTAATTTTTGAGTTCCACAATAGAAGTCTATGTAATTTAAGCAAAGGTTGGATGAGGATTGTTTAATTCTTGAGTTCCACAATAGAAGTATATGCAATTTAGAAAAGCTTTGATGAACATTGCTTTGTTCTCAAGTTTCACAATAGAAATCTATGCAATTTAAGCAACGGGTTGATGAACATTGTTTAATTCACGAGATCCACAATAGAAGTCTATGCTATTGAAGCAGAGGTTTGATGAGCAATGTTTAATTCGTCAGTTCCACAATAGAAGTTTATGGAATTTAGAAAAGCTTTGATGAGCGTTGTTTAATTCTTGAGTTCCATAATAGAAGTCGATCAAATTTAAAAAAGCTTTTATGAACACTATTTAATAATTGATTTCCACAATAGAAGTCTATGCTATTTAGCAAATCTTTCATGAGTATTGTTTAATTCATGAGTTCCATAATAGAAGTAGTCTATGCAATTTAGCAATGCTTTGATGAAAATTGTTTAATTCTTGACTTCTAGAATAGAAGTCTGTGCTATTTAGCAAAGCTTTGATGAGTATTGTTTAATTCTTAAGTTCCAGAATAAAAGTCGATGCCATTTATCAAAACTTGGATGAGCATTGCTTAATTCTGTAGATCCACAATAGAAGTAATCTATGAAATTTACCAATGCTTTAATGAGCATTGTTTTATTCTTGATTTCTAAAATTGAAGTCTATGCAATTTAGCAAAACTTTGATGAGCATTGTTAAATTCTTGAGTTCCATTATAGAAGTCTATGCAATTTAGCAAAGCTATGATAAGAATTGTTTAGTTCTTGAGTTCCACAATAGAAGTATTCTATGCAATTTAACAAAGCTTTTATGAGCACTGTTTAATTTTTGAGTTCCACAATAGAAGTCTATGTAATTTAGCAAAACTTTGATAAGTGTTGTTTAATTCGTGAGTTTAACAATAGAAGTCTATGCAATTTAGCAAAGCATTGATGAGAATTCTTTTAATTTTAAAGTTCCATAATAGAAGTAGTCTTTGCAATTTAGCAAAGATTTGATGAGCATTTTTTGATTCTTGAATACTACAATAGATATCTAAGCAATTTAGCAAAGCGTTGATGAGTATTGTTTAATTCTTGTGTTTCGCAATAGAAGTCGACGCAATTTAGCAAAGCTTTGATGAGCGTTGCTTAGTTCTTGAATTCCACAGTAGATATAATCTATGAAATTTACCAAAGCTTTGACGACCATTGTTTAATTCTTCATATCCACATTTGAAGTGTATCCAATTTAGCAAAGCTTTGATGGGTATTGTTTAATTCTTGAGTTCCACAATAGAAGTCTATACAATTTAGCAAAGCTTTGATAAGAATTGTTTAATTTTTGAGTTCCACAATAGAAGTATTCTATGCAGTTAAGCAAAGCTTTGATGAGCACTGTTTAATTCTTGAGTTCCACAATATAAGTCTATACAGTTTAAGCAAAGGTTTGATGAGCAATGTTTAATTCGTGAGTTCCAAAATAGAAGTCTACGCAATTTAGCAAACTTTGATGAACATTGGTTAATTTTTGAGTTCCACAATAGAAGTCTATGTAATTTAAGCAAAGGTTGGATGAGGATTGTTTAATTCTTGAGTTCCACAATACTTATATGCAATTTAGAAAAGCTTTGATGAACATTGCTTTGTTCTCAAGTTTCACAATAGAAATCTATGCAATTTAAGCAACGGGTTGATGAACATTGTTTAATTCACGAGATCCACAATAGAAGTCTATGCTATTGAAGCAGAGGTTTGATGAGCAATGTTTAATTCGTCAGTTCCACAATAGAAGTTTATGGAATTTAGAAAAGCTTTGATGATCGTTGTTTAATTCTTGAGTTCCATAATAGAAGTCGATCAAATTTAAAAAAGCTTTTATGAACGCTGTTTAATAATTGATTTCCACAATAGAAGTCTATGCTATTTTGCAAATCTTTCATGAGTATTGTTTAATTCATGAGTTCCATAATAGAAGTAGTCTATGCAATTTAGCAATGCTTTGATGAAAATTGTTTAATTCTTGACTTCTAGAATAGAAGTCTGTGCTATTTAGCAAAGCTTTGATGAGTATTGTTTAATTCTTAAGTTCCAGAATAGAAGTCGATGCCATTTATCAAAACTTGGATGAGCATTGCTTAATTCTGTAGATCCACAATAGAAGTAATCTATGAAATTTACCAATGCTTTAATGAGCATTGTTTTATTCTTGATTTCTAAAATTGAAGTCTATGCAATTTAGCAAAACTTTGATGAGCATTGTAAAATTCTTGAGTTCCATTATAGAAGTCTATGCAATTTAGCAAAGCTATGATAAGAATTGTTTAGTTCTTGAGTTCCACAATAGAAGTATTCTATGCAATTTAACAAAGCTTTTATGAGCACTGTTTAATTCTTGAGTTCCACAATAGAAGTCTATGTAATTTAGCAAAACTTTGATAAGCGTTGTTTAATTCGTGAGTTTAACAATAGAAGTCTATGCAATTTAGCAAAGCATTGATGAGAATTTTTTTTAATTTTAAAGTTCCATAATAGAAGTAGTCTTTGCAATTTAGCAAAGATTTGATGAGCATTTTTTGATTCTTGAATACTACAATAGATATCTAAGCAATTTAGCAAAGCATTGATGAGTATTGTTTAATTCTTGTGTTTCGCAATAGAAGTCGACGCAATTTAGCAAAGCCTTGATGAGCGTTGCTTAGTTCTTGAATTCCACAGTAGATATAATCTATGAAATTTACCAAAGCTTTGACGACCATTGTAAAAATTCTTCATATCCACATTTGAAGTGTATCCAATTTAGCAAAGCTTTGATGGTTATTGTTTAATTCTTGAGTTCCACAATAGAAGTCTATACAATTTAGCAAAGCTTTGATAAGAATTGTTTAATTTTTGAGTTCCACAATAGAAGTATTCTATGCAGTTAAGCAAAGCTTTGATGAGCACTGTTTAATTCTTGAGTTCCACAATATAAGTCTATGCAGTTTAAGCAAAGGTTTGATGAGCAATGTTTAATTCGTGAGTTCCAAAATAGAAGTCTACGCAATTTAGCAAACTTTGATGAACATTGGTTAATTTTTGAGTTCCACAATAGAAGTCTATGTAATTTAAGCAAAGGTTGGATGAGGATTGTTTAATTCTTGAGTTCCACAATAGAAGTATATGCAATTTAGAAAAGCTTTGATGAACATTGCTTTGTTCTCAAGTTTCACAATAGAAATCTATGCAATTTAAGCAACGGGTTGATGAACATTGTTTAATTCACGAGATCCACAATAGAAGTCTATGCTATTGAAGCAGAGGTTTGATGAGCAATGTTTAATTCGTCAGTTCCACAATAGAAGTTTATGGAATTTAGAAAAGCTTTGATGAGCGTTGTTTAATTCTTGAGTTCCATAATAGAAGTCGATCAAATTTAAAAAAGCTTTTATGAACGCTGTTTAATAATTGATTTCCACAATAGAAGTCTATGCTATTTAGCAAATCTTTCATGAGTATTGTTTAATTCATGAGTTCCATAATAGAAGTAGTCTATGCAATTTAGCAATGCTTTGATGAAAATTGTTTAATTCTTGACTTCTAGAATAGAAGTCTGTGCTATTTAGCAAAGCTTTGATGAGTATTGTTTAATTCTTAAGTTCCAGAATAAAAGTCGATGCCATTTATCAAAACTTGGATGAGCATTGCTTAATTCTGTAGATCCACAATAGAAGTAATCTATGAAATTTACCAATGCTTTAATGAGCATTGTTTTATTCTTGATTTCTAAAATTGAAGTCTATGCAATTTAGCAAAACTTTGATGAGCATTGTTAAATTCTTGAGTTCCATTATAGAAGTCTATGCAATTTAGCAAAGCTATGATAAGAATTGTTTAGTTCTTGAGTTCCACAATAGAAGTATTCTATGCAATTTAACAAAGCTTTTATGAGCACTGTTTAATTCTTGAGTTCCACAATAGAAGTCTATGTAATTTAGCAAAACTTTGATAAGCGTTGTTTAATTCGTGAGTTTAACAATAGAAGTCTATGCAATTTAGCAAAGCATTGATGAGAATTTTTTTTAATTTTAAAGTTCCATAATAGAAGTAGTCTTTGCAATTTAGCAAAGATTTGATGAGCATTTTTTGATTCTTGAATACTACAATAGATATCTAAGCAATTTAGCAAAGCGTTGATGAGTATTGTTTAATTCTTGTGTTTCGCAATAGAAGTCGACGCAATTTAGCAAAGCTTTGATGAGCGTTTCTTAGTTCTTGAATTCCACAGTAGATATAATCTATGAAATTTACCAAAGCTTTGACGACCATTGTTTAATTCTTCATATCCACATTTGAAGTGTATCCAATTTAGCAAAGCTTTGATGGTTATTTTTTTAATTCTTGAGTTCCACAATAGAAGTCTATACAATTTAGCAAAGCTTTGATAAGAATTGTTTAATTTTTGAGTTCCACAATAGAAGTATTCTATGCAGTTAAGCAAAGCTTTGATGAGCACTGTTTAATTCTTGAGTTCCACAATATAAGTCTATGCAGTTTAAGCAAAGGTTTGATGAGCAATGTTTAATTCGTGAGTTCCAAAATAGAAGTCTACGCAATTTAGCAAACTTTGATGAACATTGGTTAATTTTTGAGTTCCACAATAGAAGTCTATGTAATTTAAGCAAAGGTTGGATGAGGATTGTTTAATTCTTGAGTTCCACAATAGAAGTATATGCAATTTAGAAAAGCTTTGATGAACATTGCTTTGTTCTCAAGTTTCACAATAGAAGTCTATGCAATTTAAGCAACGGGTTGATGAACATTGTTTAATTCACGAGATCCACAATAGAAGTCTATGCTATTGAAGCAGAGGTTTGATGAGCAATGTTTAATTCGTCAGTTCCACAATAGAAGTCTATGGAATTTAGAAAAGCTTTGATGAGCGTTGTTTAATTCTTGAGTTCCACAATCGAAGTCGATCAAATTTAACAAAGCTTTTATGAACGCTGTTTAATAATTGATTTCCACAATAGAAGTCTATGCTATTTAGCAAATCTTTCATGAGTATTGTTTAATTCATGAGTTCCATAATAGAAGTAGTCTTTGCAATTTAGCAATGCTTTGATGAAAATTGTTTAATTCTTGACTTCTAGAATAGAAGTCTGTGCTATTTAGCAAAGCTTTGATGAGTATTGTTTAATTCCTAAGTTCCAGAATAGAAGTCGATGCCATTTAGCAAAACTTGGATAAGCATTGCTTAATTCTGTAGATCCACAATAGAAGTAATCTATGAAATTTACCAATGCTTTAATGAGCATTGTTTTATTCTTGATTTCTAAAATTGAAGTCTATGTAATTTAGCAAAACTTTGATGAGCATTGTTAAATTCTTGAGTTCCATTATAGAAGTCTATGCAATTTAGCAAAGCTATGATAAGAATTGTTTAGTTCTTGAGTTCCACAATAGAAGTATTCTATGCAATTTAACAAAGCTTTTATGAGCACTGTTTAATTCTTGAGTTCCACAATAGAAGTCTATGTAATTTAGCAAAACTTTGATAAGCGTTGTTTAATTCGTGAGTTTAACAATAGAAGTCTATGCAATTTAGCAAAGCATTGATGAGAATTTTTTTTAATTTTAAAGTTCCATAATAGAAGTAGTCTTTGCAATTTAGCAAAGATTTGATGAGCATTTTTTGATTCTTGAATACTACAATAGATATCTAAGCAATTTAGCAAAGCGTTGATGAGTATTGTTTAATTCTTGTGTTTCACAATAGAAGTCGACGCAATTTAGCAAAGCTTTGATGAGCGTTGCTTAGTTCTTGAATTCCACAGTAGATATAATCTATGAAATTTGCCAAAGCTTTGACGACCATTGTTTAATTCTTCATATCCACATTTGAAGTGTATCCAATTTAGCAAAGCTTTGATGGGTATTATTTAATTCTTGAGTTCCACAATAGAAGTCTATACAATTTAGCAAAGCTTTGATAAGAATTGTTTAATTTTTGAGTTCCACAATAGAAGTATTCTATGCAGTTAAGCAAAGCTTTGATGAGCACTGTTTAATTCTTGAGTTCCACAATATAAGTCTATGCAGTTTAAGCAAAGGTTGGATGAGCAATGTTTAATTCGTGAGTTCCAAAATAGAAGTCTACGCAATTTAGCAAACTTTGATGAACATTGGTTAATTTTTGAGTTCCACAATAGAAGTCTATGTAATTTAAGCAAAGGTTGGATGAGGATTGTTTAATTCTTGAGTTCCACAATAGAAGTATATGCAATTTAGAAAAGTTTTGATGAACATTGCTTTGTTCTCAAGTTTTACAATAGAAGTCTATGCAATTTAAGCAACGGGTTGATGAACATTGTTTAATTCACGAGATCCACAATAGAAGTCTATGCTATTGAAGCAGAGGTTTGATGAGCAATGTTTAATTCGTCAGTTCCACAATAGAGGTCTATGGAATTTAGAAAAGCTTTGATGAGCGTTGTTTAATTCTTGAGTTCCACAATAGAAGTCGATCAAATTTAACAAAGCTTTTATGAACGCTGTTTAATAATTGATTTCCACAATAGAAGTCTATGCTATTTAGCAAATCTTTCATGAGTATTGTTTAATTCATGAGCTCCATAATAGAAGTAGTCTATGCAATTTAACAATGCTTTGATGAAAATTGTTTAATTCTTGACTTCTAGAATAGAAGTCTGTGCTATTTAGCAAAGCTTTGATGAGTATTGTTTAATTCTTAAGTTCCAGAATAAAAGTCGATGCCATTTATCAAAACTTAGATGAGCATTGCTTAATTCTGTAGATCCACAATAGAAGTAATCTATGAAATTTACCAATGCTTTAATGAGCATTGTTTTATTCTTGATTTCTAAAATTGAAGTCTATGCAATTTAGCAAAACTTTGATGAGCATTGTTAAATTCTTGAGTTCCATTATAGAAGTCTATGCAATTTAGCAAAGCTATGATAAGAATTGTTTAGTTCTTGAGTTCCACAATAGAAGTATTCTATGCAATTTAACAAAGCTTTCATGAGCACTGTTTAATTCTTGAGTTCCACAATAGAAGTCTATGTAATTTAGCAAAACTTTGATAAGCGTTGTTTAATTCGTGAGTTTAACAATAGAAGTCTATGCAATTTAGCAAAGCATTGATGAGAATTTTTTTTAATTTTAAAGTTCCATAATAGAAGTAGTCTTTGCAATTTAGCAAAGATTTGATGAGCATTTTTTGATTCTTGAATACTACAATAGATATCTAAGCAATTTAGCAAAGCGTTGATGAGTATTGTTTAATTCTTGTGTTTCGCAATAGAAGTCGACGCAATTTAGCAAAGCTTTGATGAGCGTTTCTTAGTTCTTGAATTCCACAGTAGATATAATCTATGAAATTTACCAAAGCTTTGACGACCATTGTTTAATTCTTCATATCCACATTTGAAGTGTATCCAATTTAGCAAAGCTTTGATGGTTATTTTTTTAATTCTTGAGTTCCACAATAGAAGTCTATACAATTTAGCAAAGCTTTGATAAGAATTGTTTAATTTTTGAGTTCCACAATAGAAGTATTCTATGCAGTTAAGCAAAGCTTTGATGAGCACTGTTTAATTCTTGAGTTCCACAATATAAGTCTATGCAGTTTAAGCAAAGGTTTGATGAGCAATGTTTAATTCGTGAGTTCCAAAATAGAAGTCTACGCAATTTAGCAAACTTTGATGAACATTGGTTAATTTTTGAGTTCCACAATAGAAGTCTATGTAATTTAAGCAAAGGTTGGATGAGGATTGTTTAATTCTTGAGTTCCACAATAGAAGTATATGCAATTTAGAAAAGCTTTGATGAACATTGCTTTGTTCTCAAGTTTCACAATAGAAGTCTATGCAATTTAAGCAACGGGTTGATGAACATTGTTTAATTCACGAGATCCACAATAGAAGTCTATGCTATTGAAGCAGAGGTTTGATGAGCAATGTTTAATTCGTCAGTTCCACAATAGAAGTCTATGGAATTTAGAAAAGCTTTGATGAGCGTTGTTTAATTCTTGAGTTCCACAATCGAAGTCGATCAAATTTAACAAAGCTTTTATGAACGCTGTTTAATAATTGATTTCCACAATAGAAGTCTATGCTATTTAGCAAATCTTTCATGAGTATTGTTTAATTCATGAGTTCCATAATAGAAGTAGTCTTTGCAATTTAGCAATGCTTTGATGAAAATTGTTTAATTCTTGACTTCTAGAATAGAAGTCTGTGCTATTTAGCAAAGCTTTGATGAGTATTGTTTAATTCCTAAGTTCCAGAATAGAAGTCGATGCCATTTAGCAAAACTTGGATAAGCATTGCTTAATTCTGTAGATCCACAATAGAAGTAATCTATGAAATTTACCAATGCTTTAATGAGCATTGTTTTATTCTTGATTTCTAAAATTGAAGTCTATGTAATTTAGCAAAACTTTGATGAGCATTGTTAAATTCTTGAGTTCCATTATAGAAGTCTATGCAATTTAGCAAAGCTATGATAAGAATTGTTTAGTTCTTGAGTTCCACAATAGAAGTATTCTATGCAATTTAACAAAGCTTTTATGAGCACTGTTTAATTCTTGAGTTCCACAATAGAAGTCTATGTAATTTAGCAAAACTTTGATAAGCGTTGTTTAATTCGTGAGTTTAACAATAGAAGTCTATGCAATTTAGCAAAGCATTGATGAGAATTTTTTTTAATTTTAAAGTTCCATAATAGAAGTAGTCTTTGCAATTTAGCAAAGATTTGATGAGCATTTTTTGATTCTTGAATACTACAATAGATATCTAAGCAATTTAGCAAAGCGTTGATGAGTATTGTTTAATTCTTGTGTTTCACAATAGAAGTCGACGCAATTTAGCAAAGCTTTGATGAGCGTTGCTTAGTTCTTGAATTCCACAGTAGATATAATCTATGAAATTTGCCAAAGCTTTGACGACCATTGTTTAATTCTTCATATCCACATTTGAAGTGTATCCAATTTAGCAAAGCTTTGATGGGTATTATTTAATTCTTGAGTTCCACAATAGAAGTCTATACAATTTAGCAAAGCTTTGATAAGAATTGTTTAATTTTTGAGTTCCACAATAGAAGTATTCTATGCAGTTAAGCAAAGCTTTGATGAGCACTGTTTAATTCTTGAGTTCCACAATATAAGTCTATGCAGTTTAAGCAAAGGTTGGATGAGCAATGTTTAATTCGTGAGTTCCAAAATAGAAGTCTACGCAATTTAGCAAACTTTGATGAACATTGGTTAATTTTTGAGTTCCACAATAGAAGTCTATGTAATTTAAGCAAAGGTTGGATGAGGATTGTTTAATTCTTGAGTTCCACAATAGAAGTATATGCAATTTAGAAAAGTTTTGATGAACATTGCTTTGTTCTCAAGTTTTACAATAGAAGTCTATGCAATTTAAGCAACGGGTTGATGAACATTGTTTAATTCACGAGATCCACAATAGAAGTCTATGCTATTGAAGCAGAGGTTTGATGAGCAATGTTTAATTCGTCAGTTCCACAATAGAGGTCTATGGAATTTAGAAAAGCTTTGATGAGCGTTGTTTAATTCTTGAGTTCCACAATAGAAGTCGATCAAATTTAACAAAGCTTTTATGAACGCTGTTTAATAATTGATTTCCACAATAGAAGTCTATGCTATTTAGCAAATCTTTCATGAGTATTGTTTAATTCATGAGCTCCATAATAGAAGTAGTCTATGCAATTTAGCAATGCTTTGATGAAAATTGTTTAATTCTTGACTTCTAGAATAGAAGTCTGTGCTATTTAGCAAAGCTTTGATGAGTATTGTTTAATTCTTAAGTTCCAGAATAAAAGTCGATGCCATTTATCAAAACTTAGATGAGCATTGCTTAATTCTGTAGATCCACAATAGAAGTAATCTATGAAATTTACCAATGCTTTAATGAGCATTGTTTTATTCTTGATTTCTAAAATTGAAGTCTATGCAATTTAGCAAAACTTTGATGAGCATTGTTAAATTCTTGAGTTCCATTATAGAAGTCTATGCAATTTAGCAAAGCTATGATAAGAATTGTTTAGTTCTTGAGTTCCACAATAGAAGTATTCTATGCAATTTAACAAAGCTTTCATGAGCACTGTTTAATTCTTGAGTTCCACAATAGAAGTCTATGTAATTTAGCAAAACTTTGATAAGCGTTGTTTAATTCGTGAGTTTAACAATAGAAGTCTATGCAATTTAGCAAAGCATTGATGAGAATTTTTTTTAATTTTAAAGTTCCATAATAGAAGTAGTCTTTGCAATTTAGCAAAGATTTGATGAGCATTTTTTGATTCTTGAATACTACAATAGATATCTAAGCAATTTAGCAAAGCGTTGATGAGTATTGTTTAATTCTTGTGTTTCGCAATAGAAGTCGACGCAATTTAGCAAAGCTTTGATGAGCGTTGCTTAGTTCTTGAATTCCACAGTAGATATAATCTATGAAATTTACCAAAGCTTTGACGACCATTGTTTAATTCTTCATATCCACATTTGAAGTGTATCCAATTTAGCAAAGCTTTGATGGTTATTGTTTAATTCTTGAGTTCCACAATAGAAGTCTATACAATTTAGCAAAGCTTTGATAAGAATTGTTTAATTTTTGAGTTCCACAATAGAAGTATTCTATGCAGTTAAGCAAAGCTTTGATGAGCACTGTTTAATTCTTGAGTTCCACAATATAAGTCTATGCAGTTTAAGCAAAGGTTTGATGAGAAATGTTTAATTCGTGAGTTCCAAAATAGAAGTCTACGCAATTTAGCAAACTTTGATGAACAATGGTTAATTTTTGAGTTCCACAATAGAAGTCTATGTAATTTAAGCAAAGGTTGGATGAGGATTGTTTAATTCTTGAGTTCCACAATAGAAGTATATGCAATTTAGAAAAGCTTTGATGAACATTGCTTTGTTCTCAAGTTTCACAATAGAAATCTATGCAATTTAAGCAACGGGTTGATGAACATTGTTTAATTCACGAGATCCACAATAGAAGCCTATGCTATTGAAGCAGAGGTTTGATGAGCAATGTTTAATTCTTCAGTTCCACAATAGAAGTTTATGGAATTTAGAAAAGCTTTGATGAGCGTTGTTTAATTCTTGAGTTCCATAATAGAAGTCGATCAAATTTAAAAAAGCTTTTATGAACGCTGTTTAATAATTGATTTCCACAATAGAAGTCTATGCTATTTAGCAAATCTTTCATGAGTATTGTTTAATTCATGAGTTCCATAATAGAAGTAGTCTATGCAATTTAGCAATGCTTTGATGAAAATTATTTAATTCTTGACTTCTAGAATAGAAGTCTGTGCTATTTAGCAAAGCTTTGATGAGTATTGTTTAATTCTTAAGTTCCAGAATAGAAGTCGATGCCATTTATCAAAACTTGGATGAGCATTGCTTAATTCTGTAGATCCACAATAGAAGTAATCTATGAAATTTACCAATGCTTTAATGAGCATTGTTTTATTCTTGATTTCTAAAATTGAAGTCTATGCAATTTAGCAAAACTTTGATGAGCATTGTTAAATTCTTGAGTTCCATTATAGAAGTCTATGCAATTTAGCAAAGCTATGATAAGAATTGTTTAGTTCTTGAGTTCCACAATAAAAGTATTCTATGCAATTTAACAAAGCTTTTGTGAGCACTGTTTAATTCTTGAGTTCCACAATAGAAGTCTATGTAATTTAGCAAAACTTTGATAAGCGTTGTTTAATTCGTGAGTTCAACAATAGAAGTCTATGCAATTTAGCAAAGCATTGATGAGAATTTTTTTTAATTTTAAAGTTCCATAATAGAAGTAGTCTTTGCAATTTAGCAAAGATTTGATGAGCATTTTTTGATTCTTGAATACTACAATAGATATCTAAGCAATTTAGCAAAGCGTTGATGAGTATTGTTTAATTCTTGTGTTTCGCAATAGAAGTCGACGCAATTTAGCAAAGCTTTGATGAGCGTTGCTTAGTTCTTGAATTCCACAGTAGATATAATCTATGAAATTTACGAAAGCTTTGACGACCATTGTTTAATTCTTCATATCCACATTTGAAGTGTATCCAATTTAGCAAAGCTTTGACGGTTATTGTTTAATTCTTGAGTTCCACAATAGAAGTCTATACAATTTAGCAAAGCTTTGATAAGAATTGTTTAATTTTTGAGTTCCACAATAGAAGTATTCTATGCAGTTAAGCAAAGCTTTGATGAGCACTGTTTAATTCTTGAGTTCCACAATATAAGTCTATGCAGTTTAAGCAAAGGTTTGATGAGCAATGTTTAATTCGTGAGTTCCAAAATAGAAGTCTACGCAATTTAGCAAACTTTGATGAACATTGGTTAATTTTTGAGTTCCACAATAGAAGTCTATGTAATTTAAGCAAAGGTTGGATGAGGATTGTTTAATTCTTGAGTTCCACAATAGAAGTATATGCAATTTAGAAAAGCTTTGATGAACATTGCTTTGTTCTCAAGTTTCACAATAGAAATCTATGCAATTTAAGCAACGGGTTGATGAACATTGTTTAATTCACGAGATCCACAATAGAAGTCTATGCTATTGAAGCAGAGGTTTGATGAGCAATGTTTAATTCGTCAGTTCCACAATAGAAGTTTATGGAATTTAGAAAAGCTTTGATGAGCGTTGTTTAATTCTTGAGTTCCATAATAGAAGTCGATCAAATTTAAAAAAGCTTTTATGAACGCTGTTTAATAATTGATTTCCACAATAGAAGTCTATGCTATTTAGCAAATCTTTCATGAGTATTGTTTAATTCATGAGTTCCATAATAGAAGTAGTCTATGCAATTTAGCAATGCTTTGATGAAAATTGTTTAATTCTTGACTTCTAGAATAGAAGTCTGTGCTATTTAGCAAAGCTTTGATGAGTATTGTTTAATTCTTAAGTTCCAGAATAGAAGTCGATGCCATTTATCAAAACTTGGATGAGCATTGCTTAATTCTGTAGATCCACAATAGAAGTAATCTATGAAATTTACCAATGCTTTAATGAGCATTGTTTTATTCTTGATTTCTAAAATTGAAGTCTATGCAATTTAGCAAAACTTTGATGAGCATTGTTAAATTCTTGAGTTCCATTATAGAAGTCTATGCAATTTAGCAAAGCTATGATAAGAATTGTTTAGTTCTTGAGTTCCACAATAGAAGTATTCTATGCAATTTAACAAAGCTTTCATGAGCACTGTTTAATTCTTGAGTTCCACAATAGAAGTCTATGTAATTTAGCAAAACTTTGATAAGCGTTGTTTAATTCGTGAGTTTAACAATAGAAGTCTATGCAATTTAGCAAAGCATTGATGAGAATTTTTTTTAATTTTAAAGTTCCATAATAGAAGTAGTCTTTGCAATTTAGCAAAGATTTGATGAGCATTTTTTGATTCTTGAATACTACAATAGATATCTAAGCAATTTAGCAAAGCGTTGATGAGTATTGTTTAATTCTTGTGTTTCGCAATAGAAGTCGACGCAATTTAGCAAAGCTTTGATGAGCGTTGCTTAGTTCTTGAATTCCACAGTAGATATAATCTATGAAATTTACCAAAGCTTTGACGACCATTGTTTAATTCTTCATATCCACATTTGAAGTGTATCCAATTTAGCAAAGCTTTGACGGTTATTGTTTAATTCTTGAGTTCCACAATAGAAGTCTATACAATTTAGCAAAGCTTTGATAAGAATTGTTTAATTTTTGAGTTCCACAATAGAAGTATTCTATGCAGTTAAGCAAAGCTTTGATGAGCACTGTTTAATTCTTGAGTTCCACAATATAAGTCTATGCAGTTTAAGCAAAGGTTTGATGAGCAATGTTTAATTCGTGAGTTCCAAAATAGAAGTCTACGCAATTTAGCAAACTTTGATGAACATTGGTTAATTTTTGAGTTCCACAATAGAAGTCTATGTAATTTAAGCAAAGGTTGGATGAGGATTGTTTAATTCTTGAGTTCCACAATAGAAGTATATGCAATTTAGAAAAGCTTTGATGAACATTGCTTTGTTCTCAAGTTTCACAATAGAAATCTATGCAATTTAAGCAACGGGTTGATGAACATTGTTTAATTCACGAGATCCACAATAGAAGTCTATGCTATTGAAGCAGAGGTTTGATGAGCAATGTTTAATTCGTCAGTTCCACAATAGAAGTTTATGGAATTTAGAAAAGCTTTGATGAGCGTTGTTTAATTCTTGAGTTCCATAATAGAAGTCGATCAAATTTAAAAAAGCTTTTATGAACGCTGTTTAATAATTGATTTCCACAATAGAAGTCTATGCTATTTAGCAAATCTTTCATGAGTATTGTTTAATTCATGAGTTCCATAATAGAAGTAGTCTATGCAATTTAGCAATGCTTTGATGAAAATTGTTTAATTCTTGACTTCTAGAATAGAAGTCTGTGCTATTTAGCAAAGCTTTGATGAGTATTGTTTAATTCTTAAGTTCCAGAATAGAAGTCGATGCCATTTATCAAAACTTGGATGAGCATTGCTTAATTCTGTAGATCCACAATAGAAGTAATCTATGAAATTTACCAATGCTTTAATGAGCATTGTTTTATTCTTGATTTCTAAAATTGAAGTCTATGCAATTTAGCAAAACTTTGATGAGCATTGTTAAATTCTTGAGTTCCATTATAGAAGTCTATGCAATTTAGCAAAGCTATGATAAGAATTGTTTAGTTCTTGAGTTCCACAATAGAAGTATTCTATGCAATTTAACAAAGCTTTCATGAGCACTGTTTAATTCTTGAGTTCCACAATAGAAGTCTATGTAATTTAGCAAAACTTTGATAAGCGTTGTTTAATTCGTGAGTTTAACAATAGAAGTCTATGCAATTTAGCAAAGCATTGATGAGAATTTTTTTTAATTTTAAAGTTCCATAATAGAAGTAGTCTTTGCAATTTAGCAAAGATTTGATGAGCATTTTTTGATTCTTGAATACTACAATAGATATCTAAGCAATTTAGCAAAGCGTTGATGAGTATTGTTTAATTCTTGTGTTTCGCAATAGAAGTCGACGCAATTTAGCAAAGCTTTGATGAGCGTTGCTTAGTTCTTGAATTCCACAGTAGATATAATCTATGAAATTTACCAAAGCTTTGACGACCATTGTTTAATTCTTCATATCCACATTTGAAGTGTATCCAATTTAGCAAAGCTTTGACGGTTATTGTTTAATTCTTGAGTTCCACAATAGAAGTCTATACAATTTAGCAAAGCTTTGATAAGAATTGTTTAATTTTTGAGTTCCACAATAGAAGTATTCTATGCAGTTAAGCAAAGCTTTGATGAGCACTGTTTAATTCTTGAGTTCCACAATATAAGTCTATGCAGTTTAAGCAAAGGTTTGATGAGCAATGTTTAATTCGTGAGTTCCAAAATAGAAGTCTACGCAATTTAGCAAACTTTGATGAACATTGGTTAATTTTTGAGTTCCACAATAGAAGTCTATGTAATTTAAGCAAAGGTTGGATGAGGATTGTTTAATTCTTGAGTTCCACAATAGAAGTATATGCAATTTAGAAAAGCTTTGATGAACATCGCTTTGTTTTCAAGTTTCACAATAGAAATCTATGCAATTTAAGCAACGGGTTGATGAACATTGTTTAATTCACGAGATCCACAATAGAAGTCTATGCTATTGAAGCAGAGGTTTGATGAGCAATGTTTAATTCGTCAGTTCCACAATAGAAGTTTATGGAATTTAGAAAAGCTTTGATGAGCGTTGTTTAATTCTTGAGTTCCATAATAGAAGTCGATCAAATTTAAAAAAGCTTTTATGAACGCTGTTTAATAATTGATTTCCACAATAGAAGTCTATGCTATTTAGCAAATCTTTCATGAGTATTGTTTAATTCATGAGTTCCATAATAGAAGTAGTCTATGCAATTTAGCAATGCTTTGATGAAAATTGTTTAATTCTTGACTTCTAGAATAGAAGTCTGTGCTATTTAGCAAAGCTTTGATGAGTATTGTTTAATTCTTAAGTTCCAGAATAGAAGTCGATGCCATTTATCAAAACTTGGATGAGCATTGCTTAATTCTGTAGATCCACAATAGAAGTAATCTATGAAATTTACCAATGCTTTAATGAGCATTGTTTTATTCTTGATTTCTAAAATTGAAGTCTATGCAATTTAGCAAAACTTTGATGAGCATTGTTAAATTCTTGAGTTCCATTATAGAAGTCTATGCAATTTAGCAAAGCTATGATAAGAATTGTTTAGTTCTTGAGTTCCACAATAGAAGTATTCTATGCAATTTAACAAAGCTTTTATGAGCACTGTTTAATTCTTGAGTTCCACAATAGAAGTCTATGTAATTTAGCAAAACTTTGATAAGCGTTGTTTAATTCGTGAGTTTAACAATAGAAGTCTATGCAATTTAGCAAAGCATTGATGAGAATTTTTTTTAATTTTAAAGTTCCATAATATAAGTAGTCTTTGCAATTTAGCAAAGATTTGATGAGCATTTTTTGATTCTTGAATACTACAATAGATATCTAAGCAATTTAGCAAAGCGTTGATGAGTATTGTTTAATTCTTGTGTTTCGCAATAGAAGTCGACGCAATTTAGCAAAGCTTTGATGAGCGTTGCTTAGTTCTTGAATTCCACAATAGATATAATCTATGAAATTTACCAAAGCTTTGACGACCATTGTTTAATTCTTCATATCCACATTTGAAGTGTATCCAATTTAGCAAAGCTTTGATGGTTATTGTTTAATTCTTGAGTTCCACAATAGAAGTCTATACAATTTAGCAAAGCTTTGATAAGAATTGTTTAATTTTTGAGTTCCACAATAGAAGTATTCTATGCAGTTAAGCAAAGCTTTGATGAGCACTGTTTAATTCTTGAGTTCCACAATATAAGTCTATGCAGTTTAAGCAAAGGTTTGATGAGCAATGTTTAATTCGTGAGTTCCAAAATAGAAGTCTACGCAATTTAGCAAACTTTGATGAACATTGGTTAATTTTTGAGTTCCACAATAGAAGTCTATGTAATTTAAGCAAAGGTTGGATGAGGATTGTTTAATTCTTGAGTTCCACAATAGAAGTATATGCAATTTAGAAAAGCTTTGATGAACATTGCTTTGTTCTCAAGTTTCACAATAGAAATCTATGCAATTTAAGCAACGGGTTGATGAACATTGTTTAATTCACGAGATCCACAATAGAAGCCTATGCTATTGAAGCAGAGGTTTGATGAGCAATGTTTAATTCGTCAGTTCCACAATAGAAGTTTATGGAATTTAGAAAAGCTTTGATGAGCGTTGTTTAATTCTTGAGTTCCATAATAGAAGTCGATCAAATTTAAAAAAGCTTTTATGAACGCTGTTTAATAATTGATTTCCACAATAGAAGTCTATGCTATTTAGCAAATCTTTCATGAGTATTGTTTAATTCATGAGTTCCATAATAGAAGTAGTCTATGCAATTTAGCAATGCTTTGATGAAAATTGTTTAATTCTTGACTTCTAGAATAGAAGTCTGTGCTATTTAGCAAAGCTTTGATGAGTATTGTTTAATTCTTAAGTTCCAGAATAGAAGTCGATGCCATTTATCAAAACTTGGATGAGCATTGCTTAATTCTGTAGATCCACAATAGAAGTAATCTATGAAATTTACCAATGCTTTAATGAGCATTGTTTTATTCTTGATTTCTAAAATTGAAGTCTATGCAATTTAGCAAAACTTTGATGAGCATTGTTAAATTCTTGAGTTCCATTATAGAAGTCTATGCAATTTAGCAAAGCTATGATAAGAATTGTTTAGTTCTTGAGTTCCACAATAGAAGTATTCTATGCAATTTAACAAAGCTTTTATGAGCACTGTTTAATTCTTGAGTTCCACAATAGAAGTCTATGTAATTTAGCAAAACTTTGATAAGCGTTGTTTAATTCGTGAGTTTAACAATAGAAGTCTATGCAATTTAGCAAAGCATTGATGAGAATTTTTTTTAATTTTAAAGTTCCATAATAGAAGTAGTCTTTGCAATTTAGCAAAGATTTGATGAGCATTTTTTGATTCTTGAATACTACAATAGATATCTAAGCAATTTAGCAAAGCGTTGATGAGTATTGTTTAATTCTTGTGTTTCGCAATAGAAGTCGACGCAATTTAGCAAAGCTTTGATGAGCGTTGCTTAGTTCTTGAATTCCACAGTAGATATAATCTATGAAATTTACCAAAGCTTTGACGACCATTGTTTAATTCTTCATATCCACATTTGAAGTGTATCCAATTTAGCAAAGCTTTGATGGTTATTGTTTAATTCTTGAGTTCCACAATAGAAGTCTATACAATTTAGCAAAGCTTTGATAAGAATTGTTTAATTTTTGAGTTCCACAATAGAAGTATTCTATGCAGTTAAGCAAAGCTTTGATGAGCACTGTTTAATTCTTGAGTTCCACAATATAAGTCTATGCAGTTTAAGCAAAGGTTTGATGAGCAATGTTTAATTCGTGAGTTCCAAAATAGAAGTCTACGCAATTTAGCAAACTTTGATGAACATTGGTTAATTTTTGAGTTCCACAATAGAAGTCTATGTAATTTAAGCAAAGGTTGGATGAGGATTGTTTAATTCTTGAGTTCCACAATAGAAGTATATGCAATTTAGAAAAGCTTTGATGAACATTGCTTTGTTCTCAAGTTTCACAATAGAAATCTATGCAATTTAAGCAACGGGTTGATGAACATTGTTTAATTCACGAGATCCACAATAGAAGCCTATGCTATTGAAGCAGAGGTTTGATGAGCAATGTTTAATTCGTCAGTTCCACAATAGAAGTTTATGGAATTTAGAAAAGCTTTGATGAGCGTTGTTTAATTCTTGAGTTCCATAATAGAAGTCGATCAAATTTAAAAAAGCTTTTATGAACGCTGTTTAATAATTGATTTCCACAATAGAAGTCTATGCTATTTAGCAAATCTTTCATGAGTATTGTTTAATTCATGAGTTCCATAATAGAAGTAGTCTATGCAATTTAGCAATGCTTTGATGAAAATTGTTTAATTCTTGACTTCTAGAATAGAAGTCTGTGCTATTTAGCAAAGCTTTGATGAGTATTGTTTAATTCTTAAGTTCCAGAATAGAAGTCGATGCCATTTATCAAAACTTGGATGAGCATTGCTTAATTCTGTAGATCCACAATAGAAGTAATCTATGAAATTTACCAATGCTTTAATGAGCATTGTTTTATTCTTGATTTCTAAAATTGAAGTCTATGCAATTTAGCAAAACTTTGATGAGCATTGTTAAATTCTTGAGTTCCATTATAGAAGTCTATGCAATTTAGCAAAGCTATGATAAGAATTGTTTAGTTCTTGAGTTCCACAATAGAAGTATTCTATGCAATTTAACAAAGCTTTTATGAGCACTGTTTAATTCTTGAGTTCCACAATAGAAGTCTATGTAATTTAGCAAAACTTTGATAAGCGTTGTTTAATTCGTGAGTTTAACAATAGAAGTCTATGCAATTTAGCAAAGCATTGATGAGAATTTTTTTTAATTTTAAAGTTCCATAATAGAAGTAGTCTTTGCAATTTAGCAAAGATTTGATGAGCATTTTTTGATTCTTGAATACTACAATAGATATCTAAGCAATTTAGCAAAGCGTTGATGAGTATTGTTTAATTCTTGTGTTTCGCAATAGAAGTCGACGCAATTTAGCAAAGCTTTGATGAGCGTTGCTTAGTTCTTGATCCATGCATGGATCATGAAAGCCCAAAATGTGATGGATTAGTGATTACTAGTGGGCTAGAAGGTGGTTTGGGCTCAATGGTTGGGTTGTGCATGGTAACCCACAAATTGAATTAGGGTTGCATGAAGACTAGGGCAACATTTTTAAGGCTTAATAAGTGCTAAAAACGTTACTATTTGCTTCATAAAGCCTCCTAGCCGTTTTTGACACTCTTTGGTGGATTAGGGTTACACTTTAATGCTTATGATGACTCCTTAATGCTTCTTATGGCTCCTTAATGAAGCATAGCCGTTTTTTTTTCATTCACAAGTCTCATGGACGTTTTTTTTGTGTTCTTTCAAGAGTTACCTTAATTTCTATTTACTAGTTTTAATGAATAATTGGTTGGTTGGCTTGTAACCACCAAATTTGTAATAAAGGCTTCATATAAAGCCAAATTATGCATGGAAAAAGTAATAGACGAATTTTAATCAAAGAACCCTTTTGTCACTTTGAATTATTGTCATAGTTCACAAATTATCATCTTTTGGACGTGATCCTTGAGTTGATCGAATTCAAACTAATAGGTCTTAGTTTGTCTTCAGATTTACAAGCTATAGGTCTAGTTTGTTTATCAAATCTATCCTTTTATTGTTTTTGTCTCAAACACTATTCAATCTCAATACAAAACAGCCCATACACGTATCATAAGTGGTATCAGAGCGCATAATGGATTTTGATGATCCGGAGTTCCTACAAAATCTTCGTGAAGCATTAAGAAACATCCAAGAAGGTGGAAATCGAAGGCAACCCCGCCGTGGTGAACATAGGGTTGTGGAAGAATTCAAGGTGTCTGAATTGCCTGAATTTGTTGGTGGAACTGATCCTGAACGCTACTTGGAGTGGGAAAGGAAGATTGAAAGAATGTTTGAGTTCAAAGAAGTGGATGATGAAAAAAGCTGCAAGTATGCCATTCTCAAGCTAAGTGGTGGTGCTTCATTGTGGTTTGAAGGGCTTAAGGCCAAGAGAACCCGTGAAGGCAAAGAAAAAATTTGTTCTTGGCTTTCTCTAAAACGAAAGCTAAGAAAGAGATATGTTCCTTCTACTCATAGAATTGCCACTTACAAGAAGATTGCTGATTTGAGGCAAGGAAAAATGAGTGTTGGAGAATACATTGATGAATTTGAGAAGTTGACCTTGATGGGGGATATTGAAGAAATTGAAGAACAAAAAATGACTCGTTTTCTAAAAGGGTTGAACTACAACATTGCCAATGTTGTGGAGTTGTATCCTTATGCTGATTTTGGAACTCTTTGTGGTTTGTGTTTGAAGTTGGAGGGGCAGGCCAAAGCACGTTATGGTGGGAGTTCAAGTTCAAGTCTCGAAAGTCCCAAGTCAAAGTCGTGGTCCAAGCCCGAGTCTAGCAATAGACAAAATTATGTTTCTACTCCTTCTGGTTCTAGTAGTGTTCCCGTTGCTCCTAAACTTACTAGTGGTACCAAAGAAACTAGTTTGGCGAAAATTAGATGTTTCAAGTGTCAAGGTTTTGGTCATTACCAAAATGCTTGTCCAAACAAAAGGGTGGTGACTTTAAGGGAGGCCATTGAATGTCGTGAAGAGTTGGAGGAAGAAGAGAGGTTGGCGGGTATTTTTTATGATACACAACAAGAAGAGGAAGAAGAGGAGGAGGTAGAGTATGAAGCACCGGTGTATGATACAGTTTTGGTGCTTAGAACCCTTAAAACTCAAGGGGTTCAAACCGTGGCTGATATGGATCAACGAGACCAATTGTTTCACACCAAATGTTTGGTTAGAGACAAGTGGTGTAGTTTGATTATTGATGGTGGAAGTTGTACTAATGTTGCTTCTAATGAAATGGTGATCAAATTGGGTTTGTCTACTACAAACCACCCAAAACCATATGTTCTTCATTGGTTGGATGATGGAAGCAAAATAAAGGTGACAAAACAGGTTAGAGTTGGTCTAACTATGGGGTCTTATGAAGATGAAGTGTTGTGTGATGTTATTCCTATGGATGCATGTCATATTTTGTTGGGGCGTCCTTGGCAATTTGATAGGGACGTGTTACATAGAGGGAGGAGCAATGAATATGAGTTGAAACACAATAATAAAAAAATTGTGTTAAAACCCATGTCCCCAACGGCCATAAGGTCCATGAATTCTAAACAAGTAAAAAAACCTAATCTTTCTATGTTTGCTAGTGAAAGGGAGGTGGAGCAAGTTCTTGACAAAGGTGATGTTATCTACATGCTTGTGGCCAAAGAGCATGCAAAGGTGGAGAAGATGGTGCATGGAGAAAACGCTATTGCTGATTTGCTTTTGGAGTTTCAAGATGTGTTTCCAAGCGAATTACCACCGGGTTTGCCTCCAATCCGTGGTATCGAACACCAAATTGACCTTATTCCGGGTGCTCCTTTGCCCAATAAAGCTGCCTATAGATGTAATCCGGAGGTGACAAAAGAGTTGCAAAAACAAATTGATGAACTCATGAAAATGGGTTATGTTCGTGAAAGCCTAAGTCCTTGTGCTGTTCCAGTTTTGTTGGTTCCAAAAAAAGATGGTTCTTGGAGGATGTGTGTTGATAGTAGGGCCGTTAATAACATCACCATAAAATACCGATTTCCTATTCCTAGAATTGATGATTTGTTGGACGAGTTGCATGGTTCTATTGTGTTCTCAAAAATTGATTTGACAAGTGGTTACCATCAAATTCGTATGCGTGAAGGGGATGAATGGAAAACAGCCTTTAAAACTAAACATGGCTTGTATGAATGGACCGTGATGCCTTTCGGTCTAACTAATGCACCTAGCACTTTCATGCGACTAATGAATGAAGTGCTAAAATCTTTTTTGGGCAGGTTTGTGGTTGTGTACCTTGATGATATCTTGGTATATAGCAAGAGCTTGGAGGATCATTTGGTGCACTTAAAACAGGTTTTCGAGACGCTTAGAGCTCAAAAACTCTATGGGAAGCAAGAAAAATGTTCGTTTTTGGTGGAAGAAGTGGCATTTTTGGGTTTTGTGGTGTCAAGAAATGGCGTGTTCGTGGACCCATCCAAGACTGAAGCCATCAAGTCATGGCCTATTCCTACTAATATTTCTGAAGTTAGATCATTTCATGGTCTTGCTTCTTTCTATAGAAGATTTGTTCGTGATTTTAGCACCATTGCAAGTCCCATAACAGGTTGTTTGAAGAAAGGAGTCTTTGCATGGGGAGAAGAAGCTCAAAAGGCATTTGAGAAACTCAAGGCATTGTTGTGTGATGCTCCTATTTTGGCTCTTCCTGATTTTTCTCAACCATTTGAAGTGGAGTGTGATGCAAGTGGAGTTGGTATTGGGGCTGTTTTGATCCAATCCAAACGTCCTATTGCTTATTTTTCTGAAAAGTTGGGTGGTGCTCGTTTGAATTATTGCACTTATGATAAGGAGTTTTATGCTATTGTCCGTGCTTTAGATCATTGGAGTCATTATTTGCGTGCAAATCATTTTATTTTGCATTCTGATCATGAATCCTTAAAGTACATCAATGGGCAACAAAAGTTGAGCACAAGACATGCAAAGTGGGTGGAGTTCTTGCAATCCTTTCATTTCTCATGCAAATACAAGGATGGTAGAAGCAATGTGGTGGCTGATGCACTCTCGAGGCGTTACTCGTTGTTGGTGACTTTGGATGTTCGTTTCTTGGGATTTGAAACTCTAAAGGACCATTATCAATCTGATATGGACTTTGGAGATATGTTTTTGAAATGTGCAGGTGGTCCTAATGGTGAATTTGTGATTCAAGATGGCTTTCTATTCAAAGGCAATCGCCTTTGTGTCCCAAAACATGCAATACGGGAGTTGTTGATTCGTGAAGCTCATGGCGGTGGTTTGGCTGGTCATTTTGGCATTACCAAAACTTTGCAGGTGCTTAAAGAACATTTCTTTTGGCCGAAGATGTTGGGGGATGTAACCAACATAGTGGGCAAGTGTGTTACATGTCATATGGCAAAAACAACTTTCAAGCATGGTGTTTACACTCCTTTGCCGGTTCCTATTCGTCCTTGGGAAGATGTGTCCATGGATTTCATTATGGCTTTGCCTAGAACTCAAAGGGGGAAGGATTCCATTATGGTGGTGGTGGATAGGTTTTCAAAAATGGCTCACTTTGTGCCATGTCATAAAACAAATGATGCATCTAACGTGGCTGATTTGTACTTTAAAGAGGTGGTTCGTTTGCATGGTATTCCTAAAACAATTGTTTCTGATAGGGATTCCAAGTTTCTAAGTTACTTTTGGAACACTTTGTGGAGGAAAGTCGGTACTAAGTTACTTTTTAGTACATCCCATCATCCACAAACGGATGGGCAAACGGAGGTGACTAATAGAACTTTGGGTGCTTTGTTGAGAGGGTTGGTTAGCAAAACTCAAAAAGATTGGGACATCAAACTTGCACATGCTGAATTTGCCTATAATCGTTCTCCTACTTATGCTACAGGTCACTCTCCTTTTGAGGTGGTGTATGGTGTGAATCCTTACATGCCTTTGGATTTGATTCCATTGCCAAAGGATGAATTGGTTCACAAGGATGCTAATGACAAGTTGAAGGCTATGATGAAACTACACCAACAAGTTCGTGAGAAGATTGAAGCCGTGAATGAGTTGTACAAACAGAAGTCCAACAAGCATAGGAAACCACGTGTCTTTCAAGATGGTGACTTGGTGTGGGTGTATATGAGGAAAGAACGTTTTCCTAACAAAAGGAAAAACAAGTTGATGCCAAGAGCTGAAGGTCCTTACAGAGTGGTGTCACGTGTCAATGATAATGCTTATAAGGTAGATTTGGGAGGAGACCATGGAGTGCATGCTACCTTTAATGTGGGAGATCTTTCACCTTATCTTGATGATGATGGACTTGATGAATTGAGGTCAATTCCTTTCAAAGGGGGAGGGGATGATCCATGCATGGATCATGAAAGCCCAAAATGTGATGGATTAGTGATTACTAGTGGGCTAGAAGGTGGTTTGGGCTCAATGGTTGGGTTGTGCATGGTAACCCACAAATTGAATTAGGGTTGCATGAAGACTAGGGCAACATTTTTAAGGCTTAATAAGTGCTAAAAACGTTACTATTTGCTTCATAAAGCCTCCTAGCCGTTTTTGACACTCTTTGGTGGATTAGGGTTACACTTTAATGCTTATGATGACTCCTTAATGCTTCTTATGGCTCCTTAATGAAGCATAGCCGTTTTTTTTTCATTCACAAGTCTCATGGACGTTTTTTTTGTGTTCTTTCAAGAGTTACCTTAATTTCTATTTACTAGTTTTAATGAATAATTGGTTGGTTGGCTTGTAACCACCAAATTTGTAATAAAGGCTTCATATAAAGCCAAATTATGCATGGAAAAAGTAATAGACGAATTTTAATCAAAGAACCCTTTTGTCACTTTGAATTATTGTCATAGTTCACAAATTATCATCTTTTGGACGTGATCCTTGAGTTGATCGAATTCAAACTAATAGGTCTTAGTTTGTCTTCAGATTTACAAGCTATAGGTCTAGTTTGTTTATCAAATCTATCCTTTTATTGTTTTTGTCTCAAACACTATTCAATCTCAATACAAAACAGCCCATACACGTATCAGTTCTTGAATTCCACAGTAGATATAATCTATGAAATTTACCAAAGCTTTGACGACCATTGTTTAATTCTTCATATCCACATTTGAAGTGTATCCAATTTAGCAAAGCTTTGATGGTTATTGTTTAATTCTTGAGTTCCACAATAGAAGTCTATACAATTTAGCAAAGCTTTGATAAGAATTGTTTAATTTTTGAGTTCCACAATAGAAGTATTCTATGCAGTTAAGCAAAGCTTTGATGAGCACTGTTTAATTCTTGAGTTCCACAATATAAGTCTATGCAGTTTAAGCAAAGGTTTGATGAGCAATGTTTAATTCGTGAGTTCCAAAATAGAAGTCTACGCAATTTAGCAAACTTTGATGAACATTGGTTAATTTTTGAGTTCCACAATAGAAGTCTATGTAATTTAAGCAAAGGTTGGATGAGGATTGTTTAATTCTTGAGTTCCACAATAGAAGTATATGCAATTTAGAAAAGTTTTGATGAACATTGCTTTGTTCTCAAGTTTCACAATAGAAATCTATGCAATTTAAGCAACGGGTTGATGAACATTGTTTAATTCACGAGATCCACAATAGAAGTCTATGCTATTGAAGCAGAGGTTTGATGAGCAATGTTTAATTCGTCAGTTCCACAATAGAAGTTTATGGAATTTAGAAAAGCTTTGATGAGCGTTGTTTAATTCTTGAGTTCCATAATAGAAGTCGATCAAATTTAAAAAAGCTTTTATGAACGCTGTTTAATAATTGATTTCCACAATAGAAGTCTATGCTATTTAGCAAATCTTTCATGAGTATTGTTTAATTCATGAGTTCCATAATAGAAGTAGTCTATGCAATTTAGCAATGCTTTGATGAAAATTGTTTAATTCTTGACTTCTAGAATAGAAGTCTGTGCTATTTAGCAAAGCTTTGATGAGTATTGTTTAATTCTTAAGTTCCAGAATAAAAGTCGATGCCATTTATCAAAACTTAGATGAGCATTGCTTAATTCTGTAGATCCACAATAGAAGTAATCTATGAAATTTACCAATGCTTTAATGAGCATTGTTTTATTCTTGATTTCTAAAATTGAAGTCTATGCAATTTAGCAAAACTTTGATGAGCATTGTTAAATTCTTGAGTTCCATTATAGAAGTCTATGCAACTTAGCAAAGCTATGATAAGAATTGTTTAGTTCTTGAGTTCCACAATAGAAGTATTCTATGCAATTTAACAAAGCTTTTATGAGCACTGTTTAATTCTTGAGTTCCACAATAGAAGTCTATGTAATTTAGCAAAACTTTGATAAGCGTTGTTTAATTCGTGAGTTTAACAATAGAAGTCTATGCAATTTAGCAAAGCATTGATGAGAATTTTTTTTAATTTTAAAGTTCCATAATAGAAGTAGTCTTTGCAATTTAGCAAAGATTTGATGAGCATTTTTTGATTCTTGAATACTACAATAGATATCTAAGCAATTTAGCAAAGCGTTGATGAGTATTGTTTAATTCTTGTGTTTCGCAATAGAAGTCGACGCAATTTAGCAAAGCTTTGATGAGCGTTGCTTAGTTCTTGAATTCCACAGTAGATATAATCTATGAAATTTACCAAAGCTTTGACGACCATTGTTTAATTCTTCATATCCACATTTGAAGTGTATCCAATTTAGCAAAGCTTTGACGGTTATTGTTTAATTCTTGAGTTCCACAATAGAAGTCTATACAATTTAGCAAAGCTTTGATAAGAATTGTTTAATTTTTGAGTTCCACAATAGAAGTATTCTATGCAGTTAAGCAAAGCTTTGATGAGCACTGTTTAATTCTTGAGTTCCACAATATAAGTCTATGCAGTTTAAGCAAAGGTTTGATGAGCAATGTTTAATTCGTGAGTTCCAAAATAGAAGTCTACGCAATTTAGCAAACTTTGATGAACAATGGTTAATTTTTGAGTTCCACAATAGAAGTCTATGTAATTTAAGCAAAGGTTGGATGAGGATTGTTTAATTCTTGAGTTCCACAATAGAAGTATATGCAATTTAGAAAAGCTTTGATGAACATTGCTTTGTTCTCAAGTTTCACAATAGAAATCTATGCAATTTAAGCAACGGGTTGATGAACATTGTTTAATTCACGAGATCCACAATAGAAGCCTATGCTATTGAAGCAGAGGTTTGATGAGCAATGTTTAATTCTTCAGTGCCACAATAGAAGTTTATGGAATTTAGAAAAGCTTTGATGAGCGTTGTTTAATTCTTGAGTTCCATAATAGAAGTCGATCAAATTTAAAAAAGCTTTTATGAACGCTGTTTAATAATTGATTTCCACAATAGAAGTCTATGCTATTTAGCAAATGTTTCATGAGTATTGTTTAATTCATGAGTTCCATAATAGAAGTAGTCTATGCAATTTAGCAATGCTTTGATGAAAATTGTTTAATTCTTGACTTCTAGAATAGAAGTCTGTGCTATTTAGCAAAGCTTTGATGAGTATTGTTTAATTCTTAAGTTCCAGAATAGAAGTCGATGCCATTTATCAAAACTTGGATGAGCATTGCTTAATTCTGTAGATCCACAATAGAAGTAATCTATGAAATTTACCAATGCTTTAATGAGCATTGTTTTATTCTTGATTTCTAAAATTGAAGTCTATGCAATTTAGCAAAACTTTGATGAGCATTGTTAAATTCTTGAGTTCCATTATAGAAGTCTATGCAATTTAGCAAAGCTATGATAAGAATTGTTTAGTTCTTGAGTTCCACAATAGAAGTATTCTATGCAATTTAACAAAGCTTTTGTGAGCACTGTTTAATTCTTGAGTTCCACAATAGAAGTCTATGTAATTTAGCAAAACTTTGATAAGCGTTGTTTAATTCGTGAGTTTAACAATAGAAGTCTATGCAATTTAGCAAAGCATTGATGAGAATTTTTTTTAATTTTAAAGTTCCATAATAGAAGTAGTCTTTGCAATTTAGCAAAGATTTGATGAGCATTTTTTGATTCTTGAATACTACAATAGATATCTAAGCAATTTAGCAAAGCGTTGATGAGTATTGTTTAATTCTTGTGTTTCGCAATAGAAGTCGACGCAATTTAGCAAAGCTTTGATGAGCGTTGCTTAGTTCTTGAATTCCACAGTAGATATAATCTATGAAATTTACGAAAGCTTTGACGACCATTGTTTAATTCTTCATATCCACATTTAAAGTGTATCCAATTTAGCAAAGCTTTGACGGTTATTGTTTAATTCTTGAGTTCCACAATAGAAGTCTATACAATTTAGCAAAGCTTTGATAAGAATTGTTTAATTTTTGAGTTCCACAATAGAAGTATTCTATGCAGTTAAGCAAAGCTTTGATGAGCACTGTTTAATTCTTGAGTTCCACAATATAAGTCTATGCAGTTTAAGCAAAGGTTTGATGAGCAATGTTTAATTCGTGAGTTCCAAAATAGAAGTCTACGCAATTTAGCAAACTTTGATGAACATTGGTTAATTTTTGAGTTCCACAATAGAAGTCTATGTAATTTAAGCAAAGGTTGGATGAGGATTGTTTAATTCTTGAGTTCCACAATAGAAGTATATGCAATTTAGAAAAGCTTTGATGAACATTGCTTTGTTCTCAAGTTTCACAATAGAAATCTATGCAATTTAAGCAACGGGTTGATGAACATTGTTTAATTCACGAGATCCACAATAGAAGTCTATGCTATTGAAGCAGAGGTTTGATGAGCAATGTTTAATTCGTCAGTTCCACAATAGAAGTTTATGGAATTTAGAAAAGCTTTGATGAGCGTTGTTTAATTCTTGAGTTCCATAATAGAAGTCGATCAAATTTAAAAAAGCTTTTATGAACGCTGTTTAATAATTGATTTCCACAATAGAAGTCTATGCTATTTAGCAAATGTATCATGAGTATTGTTTAATTCATGAGTTCCATAATAGAAGTAGTCTATGCAATTTAGCAATGCTTTGATGAAAATTGTTTAATTCTTGACTTCTAGAATAGAAGTCTGTGCTATTTAGCAAAGCTTTGATGAGTATTGTTTAATTCTTAAGTTCCAGAATAGAAGTCGATGCCATTTATCAAAACTTGGATGAGCATTGCTTAATTCTGTAGATCCACAATAGAAGTAATCTATGAAATTTACCAATGCTTTAATGAGCATTGTTTTATTCTTGATTTCTAAAATTGAAGTCTATGCAATTTAGCAAAACTTTGATGAGCATTGTTAAATTCTTGAGTTCCATTATAGAAGTCTATGCAATTTAGCAAAGCTATGATAAGAATTGTTTAGTTCTTGAGTTCCACAATAGAAGTATTCTATGCAATTTAACAAAGCTTTTATGAGCACTATTTAATTCTTGAGTTCCACAATAGAAGTCTATGTAATTTAGCAAAACTTTGATAAGCGTTGTTTAATTCGTGAGTTTAACAATAGAAGTCTATCCAATTTAGCAAAGCATTGATGAGAATTTTTTTTTAATTTTAAAGTTCCATAATAGAAGTAGTCTTTGCAATTTAGCAAAGATTTGATGAGCATTTTTTGATTCTTGAATACTACAATAGATATCTAAGCAATTTAGCAAAGCGTTGATGAGTATTGTTTAATTCTTCTGTTTCGCAATAGAAGTCTATGCAATTTAGCAAAGCTATGATAAGAATTGTTTAGTTCTTGAGTTCCACAATAGAAGTATTCTATGCAATTTAACAAAGCTTTTATGAGCACTGTTTAATTCTTGAGTTCCACAATAGAAGTCTATGTAATTTAGCAAAACTTTGATAAGCGTTGTTTAATTCGTGAGTTTAACAATAGAAGTCTATGCAATTTAGCAAAGCATTGATGAGAATTTTTTTTAATTTTAAAGTTCCATAATAGAAGTAGTCTTTGCAATTTAGCAAAGATTTGATGAGCATTTTTTGATTCTTGAATACTACAATAGATATCTAAGCAATTTAGCAAAGCGTTGATGAGTATTGTTTAATTCTTGTGTTTCGCAATAGAAGTCGACGCAATTTAGCAAAGCTTTGATGAGCGTTGCTTAGTTCTTGAACTCCACAGTAGATATAATCTATGAAATTTGCCAAAGCTTTGACGACCATTGTTTAATTCTTCATATCCACATTTGAAGTGTATCCAATTTAGCAAAGCTTTGATGGGTATTGTTTAATTCTTGAGTTCCACAATAGAAGTCTATACAATTTAGCAAAGCTTTGATAAGAATTGTTTAATTTTTGAGTTCCACAATAGAAGTATTCTATGCAGTTAAGCAAAGCTTTGATGAGCACTGTTTAATTCTTGAGTTCCACAATATAAGTCTATGCAGTTTAAGCAAAGGTTTGATGAGCAATGTTTAATTCGTGAGTTCCAAAATAGAAGTCTACGCAATTTAGCAAACTTTGATGAACATTGGTTAATTTTTGAGTTCCACAATAGAAGTCTATGTAATTTAAGCAAAGGTTGGATGAGGATTGTTTAATTCTTGAGTTCCACAATAGAAGTATATGCAATTTAGAAAAACTTTGATGAACATTGCTTTGTTCTCAAGTTTCACAATAGAAGTCAATGCAATTTAAGCAACGGGTTGATGAACATTGTTTAATTCACGAGATCCACAATAGAAGTCTATGCTATTGAAGCAGAGGTTTGATGAGCAATGTTTAATTCGTCAGTTCCACAATAGAAGTCTATGGAATTTAGAAAAGCTTTGATGAGCGTTGTTTAATTCTTGAGTTCCACAATAGAAGTCGATCAAATTTAACAAAGCTTTTATGAACGCTGTTTAATAATTGATTTCCACAATAGAAGTCTATGCTATTTAGCAAATCTTTCATGAGTATTGTTTAATTCATGAGTTCCATAATAGAAGTAGTCTATGCAATTTAGCAATGCTTTGATGAAAATTGTTTAATTCTTGACTTCTAGAATAGAAGTATGTGCTATTTAGCAAAGCTTTGATGAGTATTGTTTAATTCCTAAGTTCCAGAATAGAAGTCGATGCCATTTAGCAAAACTTGGATAAGCATTGCTTAATTCTGTAGATCCACAATAGAAGTAATCTATGAAATTTACCAATGCTTTAATGAGCATTGTTTTATTCTTGATTTCTAAAATTGAAGTCTATGCAATTTAGCAAAACTTTGATGAGCATTGTTAAATTCTTGAGTTCCATTATAGAAGTCTATGCAATTTAGCAAAGCTCTGATAAGAATTGTTTAGTTCTTGAGTTCCACAATAGAAGTATTCTATGTAATTTAACAAAGCTTTTATGAGCACTGTTTAATTCTTGAGTTCCACAATAGAAGTCTATGTAATTTAGCAAAACTTTGATAAGCGTTGTTTAATTCGTGAGTTTAACAATAGAAGTCTATGCAATTTAGCAAAGCATTAATGAGAATTTTTTTTAATTTTAAAGTTCCATAATAGAAGTAGTCTTTGCAATTTAGCAAAGATTTGATGAGCATTTTTTGATTCTTGAATACTACAATAGATATCTAAGCAATTTAGCAAAGCGTTGATGAGTATTGTTTAATTCTTGTGTTTCGCAATAGAAGTCGACGCAATTTAGCAAAGCTTTGATGAGCGTTGCTTAGTTCTTGAATTCCACAGTAGATATAATCTATGAAATTTACCAAAGCTTTGACGACCATTGTTTAATTCTTCATATCCACATTTGAAGTGTATCCAATTTAGCAAAGCTTTGATGGTTATTGTTTAATTCTTGAGTTCCACAATAGAAGTCTATACAATTTAGCAAAGCTTTGATAAGAACTGTTTAATTTTTGAGTTCCACAATAGAAGTATTCTATGCAGTTAAGCAAAGCTTTGATGAGCACTGTTTAATTCTTGAGTTCCACAATATAAGTCTATGCAGTTTAAGCAAAGGTTTGATGAGCAATGTTTAATTCGTGAGTTCCAAAATAGAAGTCTACACAATTTAGCAAACTTTGATGAACATTGGTTAATTTTTGAGTTCCACAATAGAAGTCTATGTAATTTAAGCAAAGGTTGGATGAGGATTGTTTAATTCTTGAGTTCCACAATAGAAGTATATGCAATTTAGAAAAGCTTTGATGAACATTGCTTTGTTCTCAAGTTTCACAATTGAAGTCTATGCAATTTAAGCAACGGGTTGATGAACATTGTTTAATTCACGAGATCCACAATAGAAGTCTATGCTATTGAAGCAGAGGTTTGATGAGCAATGTTTAATTCGTCAGTTCCACAATAGAAGTCTATGGAATTTAGAAAAGCTTTGATGAGCGTTGTTTAATTCTTGAGTTCCACAATCGAAGTCGATCAAATTTAACAAAGCTTTTATGAACGCTGTTGATGCGTGTATGGGCTTGATTTGGTGAGTAGGGTAGTGTTTAGGTAAATTAAAAGAGAATAGTAACCACAAATGATATATGAATGGAAAGAAATGGATAGATTAGTAACAACTCAAGACCTATTAAGTTGTATACCGGTGAAAACAATCCAAGACCTATTGGATTGAGTTCGTATCAAGTCAAGAACACGTCCTAACAAGATAATTTGTGAATTATAACAATAATTCAAAGTGAACAAAAGGGTTCTTTGATTAAAAATTCGTCTATTACTTTTTCCATGCATAATTTGGCTTTATATGAAGCCTTTATTACAAATTTGGTGGTTACAAGCCAACCAACCAATTATTCATTAAAACTAGTAAATAGAAATTAAGGTAACTCTTGAAAGAACACAAAAAAAACGTCCATGAGACTTGTGAATGAAAAAAAAAACGGCTATGCTTCATTAAGGAGCCATAAGAAGCATTAAGGAGTCATCATAAGCATTAAAGTGTAACCCTAATCCACCAAAGAGTGTCAAAAACGGCTAGGAGGCTTTATGAAGCAAATAGTAACGTTTTTAGCACTTATGAAGCCTTAAAAATGTTGCCCTAGTCTTCATGCAACCCTAATTCAATTTGTGGGTTACCATGCACAACCCAACCATTGAGCCCAAACCACCTTCTAGCCCACTAGTAATCACTAATCCATCACATTTTGGGCTTTCATGATCCATGCATGGATCATCCCCTCCCCCTTTGAAAGGAATTGACCTCAATTCATCAAGTCCATCATCATCAAGATAAGGTGAAAGATCTCCCACATTAAAGGTAGCATGCACTCCATGGTCTCCTCCCAAATCTACCTTATAAGCATTATCATTGACACGTGACACCACTCTGTAAGGACCTTCAGCTCTTGGCATCAACTTGTTTTTCCTTTTGTTAGGAAAACGTTCTTTCCTCATATACACCCACACCAAGTCACCATCTTGAAAGACACGTGGTTTCCTATGCTTGTTGGACTTCTGTTTGTACAACTCATTCACGGCTTCAATCTTCTCACGAACTTGTTGGTGTAGTTTCATCATAGCCTTCAACTTGTCATTAGCATCCTTGTGAACCAATTCATCCTTTGGCAATGGAATCAAATCCAAAGGCATGTAAGGATTCACACCATACACCACCTCAAAAGGAGAGTGACCTGTAGCATAAGTAGGAGAACGATTATAGGCAAATTCAGCATGTGCAAGTTTGATGTCCCAATCTTTTTGAGTTTTGCTAACCAACCCTCTCAACAAAGCACCCAAAGTTCTATTAGTCACCTCCGTTTGCCCATCCGTTTGTGGATGATGGGATGTACTAAAAAGTAACTTAGTACCGACTTTCCTCCACAAAGTGTTCCAAAAGTAACTTAGAAACTTGGAATCCCTATCAGAAACAATTGTTTTAGGAATACCATGCAAACGAACCACCTCTTTAAAGTACAAATCAGCCACGTTAGAGGCATCATTTGTTTTATGACATGGCACAAAGTGAGCCATTTTTGAAAACCTATCCACCACCACCATAATGGAATCCTTCCCCCTTTGAGTTCTAGGCAAAGCCATAATGAAATCCATGGACACATCTTCCCAAGGACGAATAGGAACCGGCAAAGGAGTGTAAACACCATGCTTGAAAGTTGTTTTTGCCATATGACATGTAACACACTTGCCCACTATGTTGGTTACATCCCCCAACATCTTCGGCCAAAAGAAATGTTCTTTAAGCACCTGCAAAGTTTTGGTAATGCCAAAATGACCAGCCAAACCACCGCCATGAGCTTCACGAATCAACAACTCCCGTATTGCATGTTTTGGGACACAAAGGCGATTGCCTTTGAATAGAAAGCCATCTTGAATCACAAATTCACCATTAGGACCACCTGCACATTTCAAAAACATATCTCCAAAGTCCATATCAGATTGATAATGGTCCTTTAGAGTTTCAAATCCCAAGAAACGAACATCCAAAGTCACCAACAACGAGTAACGCCTCGAGAGTGCATCAGCCACCACATTGCTTCTACCATCCTTGTATTTGCATGAGAAATGAAAGGGTTGCAAGAACTCCACCCACTTTGCATGTCTTGTGCTCAACTTTTGTTGCCCATTGATGTACTTTAAGGATTCATGATCAGAATGCAAAATAAAATGATTTGCACGCAAATAATGACTCCAATGATCTAAAGCACGGACAATAGCATAAAACTCCTTATCATAAGTGCAATAATTCAAACGAGCACCACCCAACTTTTCAGAAAAATAAGCAATAGGACGTTTGGATTGGATCAAAACAGCCCCAATACCAACTCCACTTGCATCACACTCCACTTCAAATGGTTGAGAAAAATCAGGAAGAGCCAAAATAGGAGCATCACACAACAATGCCTTGAGTTTCTCAAATGCCTTTTGAGCTTCTTCTCCCCATGCAAAGACTCCTTTCTTCAAACAACCTGTTATGGGACTTGCAATGGTGCTAAAATCACGAACAAATCTTCTATAGAAAGAAGCAAGACCATGAAATGATCTAACTTCAGAAATATTAGTAGGAATAGGCCATGACTTGATTGCTTCAGTCTTGGATGGGTCCACGGACACGCCATTTCTTGACACCACAAAACCCAAAAATGCCACTTCTTCCACCAAAAACGAACATTTTTCTTGCTTCCCATAGAGTTTTTGAGCTCTAAGCGTCTCGAAAACCTGTTTTAAGTGCACCAAATGATCCTCCAAGCTCTTGCTATATACCAAGATATCATCAAGGTACACAACCACAAACCTGCCCAAAAAAGATTTTAGCACTTCATTCATTAGTCGCATGAAAGTGCTAGGTGCATTAGTTAGACCGAAAGGCATCACGGTCCATTCATACAAGCCATGTTTAGTTTTAAAGGCTGTTTTCCATTCATCCCCTTCACGCATACGAATTTGATGGTAACCACTTCTCAAATCAATTTTTGAGAACACAATAGAACCATGCAACTCGTCCAACAAATCATCAATTCTAGGAATAGGAAATCGGTATTTTATGGTGATGTTATTAACGGCCCTACTATCAACACACATCCTCCAAGAACCATCTTTTTTTGGAACCAACAAAACTGGAACAGCACAAGGACTTAGGCTTTCACGAACATAACCCATTTTCATGAGTTCATCAATTTGTTTTTGCAACTCTTTTGTCACCTCCGGATTACATCTATAGGCGGCTTTATTGGGCAAAGGAGCACCCGGAATAAGGTCAATTTGGTGTTCGATACCACGGATTGGAGGCAAACCCGGTGGTAATTCGCTTGGAAACACATCTTGAAACTCCAAAAGCAAATCAGCAATAGCGTTTTCTCCATGCACCATCTTCTCCACCTTTGCATGCTCTTTGGCCACAAGCATGTAGATAACATCACCTTTGTCAAGAACTTGCTCCACCTCCCTTTCACTAGCAAACATAGAAAGATTAGGTTTTTTTACTTGTTTAGAATTCATGGACCTTATGGCCGTTGGGGACATGGGTTTTAACACAATTTTTTTATTATTGTGTTTCAACTCATATTCATTGCTCCTCCCTCTATGTAACACGTCCCTATCAAATTGCCAAGGACGCCCCAACAAAATATGACATGCATCCATAGGAATAACATCACACAACACTTCATCTTCATAAGACCCCATAGTTAGACCAACTCTAACCTGTTTTGTCACCTTTATTTTGCTTCCATCATCCAACCAATGAAGAACATATGGTTTTGGGTGGTTTGTAGTAGACAAACCCAATTTGATCACCATTTCATTAGAAGCAACATTAGTACAACTTCCACCATCAATAATCAAACTACACCACTTGTTTCTAACCAAACATTTGGTGTGAAACAATTGGTCTCGTTGATCCATATCAGCCACGGTTTGAACCCCTTGAGTTTTAAGGGTTCTAAGCACCAAAATTGTATCATACACCGGTGCTTCATACTCTACCTCCTCCTCTTCTTCCTCTTCTTGTTGTGTATCATAAAAAATACCCGCCAACCTCTCTTCTTCCTCCAACTCTTCACGACATTCAATGGCCTCCCTTAAAGTCACCACCCTTTTGTTTGGACAAGCATTTTGGTAATGACCAAAACCTTGACACTTGAAACATCTAATTTTCGCCAAACTAGTTTCTTTGGTACCACTAGTAAGTTTAGGAGCAACGGGAACACTACTAGAACCAGAAGGAGTAGAAACAGAATTTTGTCTATTGCTAGACTCGGGCTTGGACCACGACTTTGACTTGGGACTTTCGAGACTTGAACTTGAACTCCCACCATAACGTGCTTTGGCCTGCCCCTCCAACTTCAAACACAAACCACAAAGAGTTCCAAAATCAGCATAAGGATATAACTCCACAACATTGGCAATGTTGTAGTTCAACCCTTTTAGAAAACGAGTCATTTTTTGTTCTTCAATTTCTTCAATATCCCCCATCAAGGACAACTTCTCAAATTCATCAATGTATTCTCCAACACTCATTTTTCCTTGCCTCAAATCAGCAATCTTCTTGTAAGTGGCAATTCTATGAGTAGAAGGAACATATCTCTTTCTTAGCTTTCGTTTTAGAGAAAGCCAAGAACAAATTTTTTCTTTGCCTTCACGGGTTCTCTTGGCCTTAAGCCCTTCAAACCACAATGAAGCACCACCACTTAGCTTGAGAATGGCATACTTGCAGCTTTTTTCATCATCCACTTCTTTGAACTCGAACATTCTTTCAATCTTCCTTTCCCACTCCAAGTAGCGTTCAGGATCAGTTCCACCAACAAATTCAGGCAATTCAGACACCTTGAATTCTTCCACAACCCTATGTTCACCACGGCGGGGTTGCCTTCGATTTCCACCTTCTTGGATGTTTCTTAATGCTTCACGAAGATTTTGTAGGAACTCCGGATCATCAAAATCCATTATGCGCTCTGATACCACTTATGATGCGTGTATGGGCTTGATTTGGTGAGTAGGGTAGTGTTTAGGTAAATTAAAAGAGAATAGTAACCACAAATGATATATGAATGGAAAGAAATGGATAGATTAGTAACAACTCAAGACCTATTAAGTTGTATACCGGTGAAAACAATCCAAGACCTATTGGATTGAGTTCGTATCAAGTCAAGAACACGTCCTAACAAGATAATTTGTGAATTATAACAATAATTCAAAGTGAACAAAAGGGTTCTTTGATTAAAAATTCGTCTATTACTTTTTCCATGCATAATTTGGCTTTATATGAAGCCTTTATTACAAATTTGGTGGTTACAAGCCAACCAACCAATTATTCATTAAAACTAGTAAATAGAAATTAAGGTAACTCTTGAAAGAACACAAAAAAAAACGTCCATGAGACTTGTGAATGAAAAAAAAACGGCTATGCTTCATTAAGGAGCCATAAGAAGCATTAAGGAGTCATCATAAGCATTAAAGTGTAACCCTAATCCACCAAAGAGTGTCAAAAACGGCTAGGAGGCTTTATGAAGCAAATAGTAACGTTTTTAGCACTTATGAAGCCTTAAAAATGTTGCCCTAGTCTTCATGCAACCCTAATTCAATTTGTGGGTTACCATGCACAACCCAACCATTGAGCCCAAACCACCTTCTAGCCCACTAGTAATCACTAATCCATCACATTTTGGGCTTTCATGATCCATGCATGGATCAGCTGTTTAATAATTGATTTCCACAATAGAAGTCTATGCTATTTAGCAAATGTTTCATGAGTATTGTTTAATTCATGAGTTCCATAATAGAAGTAGTCTTTGCAATTTAGCAATGCTTTGATGAAAATTGTTTAATTCTTGACTTCTAGAATAGAAGTCTGTGCTATTTAGCAAAGCTTTGATGAGTATTGTTTAATTCTTAAGTTCCAGAATAGAAGTCGATGCCATTTATCAAAACTTGGATGAGCATTGCTTAATTCTGTAGATCCACAATAGAAGTAATCTATGAAATTTACCAATGCTTTAATGAGCATTGTTTTATTCTTGATTTCTAAAATTGAAGTCTATGCAATTTAGCAAAACTTTGATGAGCATTGTTAAATTCTTGAGTTCCATTATAGAAGTCTATGCAATTTAGCAAAGCTATGATAAGAATTGTTTAGTTCTTGAGTTCCACAATAGAAGTATTCTATGCAATTTAACAAAGCTTTCATGAGCACTGTTTAATTCTTGAGTTCCACAATAGAAGTCTATGTAATTTAGCAAAACTTTGATAAGCGTTGTTTAATTCGTGAGTTTAACAATAGAAGTCTATGCAATTTAGCAAAGCATTGATGAGAATTTTTTTTAATTTTAAAGTTCCATAATAGAAGTAGTCTTTGCAATTTAGCAAAGATTTGATGAGCATTTTTTGATTCTTGAATACTACAATAGATATCTAAGCAATTTAGCAAAGCGTTGATGAGTATTGTTTAATTCTTGTGTTTCGCAATAGAAGTCGACGCAATTTAGCAAAGCTTTGATGAGCGTTGCTTAGTTCTTGAATTCCACAGTAGATATAATCTATGAAATTTACGAAAGCTTTGACGACCATTGTTTAATTCTTCATATCCACATTTGAAGTGTATCCAATTTAGCAAAGCTTTGACGGTTATTGTTTAATTCTTGAGTTCCACAATAGAAGTCTATACAATTTAGCAAAGCTTTGATAAGAATTGTTTAATTTTTGAGTTCCACAATAGAAGTATTCTATGCAGTTAAGCAAAGCTTTGATGAGCACTGTTTAATTCTTGAGTTCCACAATATAAGTCTATGCAGTTTAAGCAAAGGTTTGATGAGCAATGTTTAATTCGTGAGTTCCAAAATAGAAGTCTACGCAATTTAGCAAACTTTGATGAACATTGGTTAATTTTTGAGTTCCACAATAGAAGTCTATGTAATTTAAGCAAAGGTTGGATGAGGATTGTTTAATTCTTGAGTTCCACAATAGAAGTATATGCAATTTAGAAAAGCTTTGATGAACATTGCTTTGTTCTCAAGTTTTACAATAGAAGTCTATGCAATTTAAGCAACGGGTTGATGAACATTGTTTAATTCACGAGATCCACAATAGAAGTCTATGCTATTGAAGCAGAGGTTTGATGAGCAATGTTTAATTCGTCAGTTCCACAATAGAGGTCTATGGATTTTAGAAAAGCTTTGATGAGCGTTGTTTAATTCTTGAGTTCCACAATAGAAGTCGATCAAATTTAACAAAGCTTTTATGAACGCTGTTTAATAATTGATTTCCACAATAGAAGTCTATGCTATTTAGCAAATCTTTCATGAGTATTGTTTAATTCATGAGTTCCATAATAGAAGTAGTCTATGCAATTTAGCAATGCTTTGATGAAAATTGTTTAATTCTTGACTTCTAGAATAGAAGTCTGTGCTATTTAGCAAAGCTTTGATGAGTATTGTTTAATTCCTAAGTTCCAAAATAGAAGTCGATGCCATTTAGCAAAACTTGGATAAGCATTGCTTAATTCTGTAGATCCACAATAGAAGTAATCTATGAAATTTACCAATGCTTTAATGAGCATTGTTTTATTCTTGATTTCTAAAATTGAAGTCTATGCAATTTATCAAAACTTTGATGAGCATTGTTAAATTCTTGAGTTCCATTATAGAAGTCTATGCAATTTAGCAAAGCTATGATAAGAATTGTTTAGTTCTTGAGTTCCACAATAGAAGTATTCTATGCAATTTAACAAAGCTTTTATGAGCACTGTTTAATTCTTGAGTTCCACAATAGAAGTCTATGTAATTTAGCAAAACTTTGATAAGCGTTGTTTAATTCGTGAGTTTAACAATAGAAGTCTATGCAATTTAGCAAAGCATTGATGAGATTTTTTTTAAATTTTAAAGTTCCATAATAGAAGTAGTCTTTGCAATTTAGCAAAGATTTGATGAGCATTTTTTGATTCTTGAATACTACAATAGATATCTAAGCAATTTAGCAAAGCGTTGATGAGTATTGTTTAATTCTTGTGTTTCGCAATAGAAGTCGACGCAATTTAGCAAAGCTTTGATGAGCGTTGCTTAGTTCTTGAATTCCACAGTAGATATAAAAGCTTTGATGAACATTGCTTTGTTCTCAAGTTTCACAATAGAAGTCTATGCAATTTAAGCAACGGGTTGATGAACATTGTTTAATTCACGAGATCCACAATAGAAGTCTATGCTATTGAAGCAGAGGTTTGATGAGCAATGTTTAATTCGTCAGTTCCACAATAGAAGTCTATGGAATTTAGAAAAGCTTTGATGAGCGTTGTTTAATTCTTGAGTTCCACAATAGAAGTCGATCAAATTTAACAAAGCTTTTATGAACGCTGTTTAATTATTGATTTCCACAATAGAAGTCTATGCTATTTAGCAAATCTTTCATGAGTATTGTTTAATTCATGAGTTCCATAATAGAAGTAGTCTATGCAATTTAGCAATGCTTTGATGAAAATTGTTTAATTCTTGACTTCTAGAATAGAAGTCTGTGCTATTTAGCAAAGCTTTGATGAGTATTGTTTAATTCCTAAGTTCCAGAATAGAAGTCGATGCCATTTAGCAAAACTTGGATAAGCATTGCTTAATTCTGTAGATCCACAATAGAAGTAATCTATGAAATTTACCAATGCTTTAATGAGCATTGTTTTATTCTTGATTTCTAAAATTGAAGTCTATGCAATTTAGCAAAACTTTGATGAGCATTGTTAAATTCTTGAGTTCCATTATAGAAGTCTATGCAATTTAGCAAAGCTCTAATAAGAATTGTTTAGTTCTTGAGTTCCACAATAGAAGTATTCTATGCAATTTAACAAAGCTTTTATGAGCACTGTTTAATTCTTGAGTTCCACAATAGAAGTCTATGTAATTTAGCAAAACTTTGATAAGCGTTGTTTAATTCGTGAGTTTAACAATAGAAGTCTATGCAATTTAGCAAAGCATTGATGAGAATTTTTTTTAATTTTAAAGTTCCATAATAGAAGTAGTCTTTGCAATTTAGCAAAGATTTGATGAGCATTTTTTGATTCTTGAATACTACAATAGATATCTAAGCAATTTAGCAAAGCGTTGATGAGTATTGTTTAATTCTTGTGTTTCGCAATAGAAGTCGACGCAATTTAGCAAAGCTTTGATGAGCGTTGCTTAGTTCTTGAATTCCACAGTAGATATAATCTATGAAATTTACCAAATCTTTGACGACCATTGTTTAATTCTTCATATCCACATTTGAAGTGTATCCAATTTAGCAAAGCTTTGACGGTTATTGTTTAATTCTTGAGTTCCACAATAGAAGTCTATACAATTTAGCAAAGCTTTGATAAGAATTGTTTAATTTTTGAGTTCCACAATAGAAGTATTCTATGCAGTTAAGCAAAGCTTTGATGAGCACTGTTTAATTCTTGAGTTCCACAATATAAGTCTATGCAGTTTAAGCAAAGGTTTGATGAGCAATGTTTAATTCGTGAGTTCCAAAATAGAAGTCTACGCAATTTAGCAAACTTTGATGAACATTGGTTAATTTTTGAGTTCCACAATAGAAGTCTATGTAATTTAAGCAAAGGTTGGATGAGGATTGTTTAATTCTTGAGTTCCACAATAGAAGTATATGCAATTTAGAAAAGCTTTGATGAACATTGCTTTGTTCTCAAGTTTCACAATAGAAATCTATGCAATTTAAGCAACGGGTTGATGAACATTGTTTAATTCACGAGATCCACAATAGAAGTCTATGCTATTGAAGCAGAGGTTTGATGAGCAATGTTTAATTCGTCAGTTCCACAATAGAAGTTTATGGAATTTAGAAAAGCTTTGATGAGCGTTGTTTAATTCTTGAGTTCCATAATAGAAGTCGATCAAATTTAAAAAAGCTTTTATGAACGCTGTTTAATAATTGATTTCCACAATAGAAGTCTATGCTATTTAGCAAATGTTTCATGAGTATTGTTTAATTCATGAGTTCCATAATAGAAGTAGTCTATGCAATTTAGCAATGCTTTGATGAAAATTGTTTAATTCTTGACTTCTAGAATAGAAGTCTGTGCTATTTAGCAAAGCTTTGATGAGTATTGTTTAATTCTTAAGTTCCAGAATAGAAGTCGATGCCATTTATCAAAACTTGGATGAGCATTGCTTAATTCTGTAGATCCACAATAGAAGTAATCTATGAAATTTACCAATGCTTTAATGAGCATTGTTTTATTCTTGATTTCTAAAATTGAAGTCTATGCAATTTAGCAAAACTTTGATGAGCATTGTTAAATTCTTGAGTTCCATTATAGAAGTCTATGCAATTTAGCAAAGCTATGATAAGAATTGTTTAGTTCTTGAGTTCCACAATAGAAGTATTCTATGCAATTTAACAAAGCTTTTATGAGCACTATTTAATTCTTGAGTTCCACAATAGAAGTCTATGTAATTTAGCAAAACTTTGATAAGCGTTGTTTAATTCGTGAGTTTAACAATAGAAGTCTATGCAATTTAGCAAAGCATTGATGAGAATTTTTTTTAATTTTAAAGTTCCATAATAGAAGTAGTCTTTGCAATTTAGCAAAGATTTGATGAGCATTTTTTGATTCTTGAATACTACAATAGATATCTAAGCAATTTAGCAAAGCGTTGATGAGTATTGTTTAATTCTTGTGTTTCGCAATAGAAGTCTATGCAATTTAGCAAAGCTATGATAAGAATTGTTTAGTTCTTGAGTTCCACAATAGAAGTATTCTATGCAATTTAACAAAGCTTTTATGAGCACTGTTTAATTCTTGAGTTCCACAATAGAAGTCTATGTAATTTAGCAAAACTTTGATAAGCGTTGTTTAATTCGTGAGTTTAACAATAGAAGTCTATGCAATTTAGCAAAGCATTGATGAGAATTTTTTTTAATTTTAAAGTTCCATAATAGAAGTAGTCTTTGCAATTTAGCAAAGATTTGATGAGCATTTTTTGATTCTTGAATACTACAATAGATATCTAAGCAATTTAGCAAAGCGTTGATGAGTATTGTTTAATTCTTGTGTTTCGCAATAGAAGTTGACGCAATTTAGCAAAGCTTTGATGAGCGTTGCTTAGTTCTTGAATTCCGCAGTAGACATAATCTATGAAATTTACCAAAGCTTTGACGACCATTGTTTAATTCTTCATATCCACATTTGAAGTGTATCCAATTTAGCAAAGCTTTGATGGGTATTGTTTAATTCTTGAGTTCCACAATAGAAGTCTATACAATTTAGCAAAGCTTTGATAACAATTGTTTAATTCTTGAGTTCCACAATAGTAGTCTATGCAGTTTAAGCAAAGGTTTGATGAGCAATGTTTAATTCGTGAGTTCCAAAATAGAAGTCTACGCAATTTAGCAAACTTTGATGAACATTGGTTAATTTTTGAGTTCCACAATAGAAGTCTATGTAATTTAAGCAAAGGTTGGATGAGGATTGTTTAATTCTTGAGTTCCACAATAGAAATATATGCAATTTAGAAAAGCTTTGACGAACATTGCTTTTTTCTCAAGTTTCACAATAGAAGTCTACGCAATTTAAGCAACGGGTTGATGAACATTGTTTAATTCATGAGATCCACAATAGAAGTCTATGCTATTGAAGCAGAGGTTTGATGAGCAATGTTTAATTCGGCGGTTCCAAAATAGAAGTCTATGGAATTTAGAAAAACTTTGATGAGCGTTGTTTAATTCTTGAGTTCCACAATAGAAGTCGATCAAATTTAACAAAGCTTTTATGAACGTTGTTTAATTATTGATTTCCACAGTAGAAGTCTATGCAATTTAGCAAATTTTTCATGAGTATTGTTTAATTCATGAGTTCCATAATAGAAGTAGTCTATGCAATTTAGCAATGCTTTGATGAAAATTGTTTAATTCTTGACTTCTACAATAGAAGTCTATGCTATTTAGCAAAGCTTTGATGAGTATTGTTTAATTCTTAAGTTCCAGAATAGAAGTCGATGCCATTTATCAAAACTTGGATGAGCATTGCTTAATTCTGTAGATCCACAATAGAAGTAATCTATGAAATTTACCAATGCTTTAATGAGCATTGTTTTATTCTCGATTTCTAAAATTCAAGTCTATGCAATTTAGCAAAACTTTGATGAGCATTGTTAAATTCTTGAGTTCCACTATAGAAGTCTATGCAATTTAGCAAATCTCTGATAAGAATTGTTTAGTTCTTGAGTTCCACAATAGAAGTATTCTATGCAATTTAACAAAGCTTTTATGAGCACTGTTTAATTCTTGAGTTCCACAATAGAAGTCTATGTAATTTAGCAAAACTTTGATAAGTGTTGTTTAATTCGTGAGTTTAACAATAGAAGTCTATGCAATTTAGCAAAGCATTGATGAGAATTCTTTTAATTTTAAAGTTCCATAATAGAAGTAGTCTTTGCAATTTAGCAAAGATTTGATGAGCATTTTTTGATTCTTGAATACTACAATAGATATCTAAGCAATTTAGCAAAGCGTTGATGAGTATTGTTTAATTCTTGTGTTTCGCAATAGAAGTCGACGCAATTTAGCAAAGCTTTGATGAGCGTTGCTTAGTTCTAGAATTCCACAGTAGATATAATCTATGAAATTTACCAAAGCTTTGACGACCATTGTTTAATTCTTCATATCCACATTTGAAGTGTATCCAATTTAGCAAAGCTTTGATGGGTCTTGTTTAATTCTTGAGTTCCACAATAGAAGTCTATACAGTTTAGCAAAGCATTGATAAGAATTGTTTAATTCTTGAGTTCCACAATAGAAGTATTCTATGCAATTAAGCAAAGCTTTGATGAGCACTGTTTAATTCTTGAGTTCCACAATAGTAGTCTATGCAGTTTAAGCAAAGGTTTGATGAGCAATGTTTAATTCGTGAGTTCCAAAATAGAAGTCTACGCAATTTAGCAAACTTTGATGAACATTGGTTAATTTTTGAGTTCCACAATAGAAGTCTATGTAATTTAAGCAAAGGTTGGATGAGGATTGTTTAATTCTTGAGTTCCACAATAGAAATATATGCAATTTAGAAAAGCTTTGACGAACATTGCTTTGTTCTCAAGTTTCACAATAGAAGTCTACGCAATTTAAGCAACGGGTTGATGAACATTGTTTAATTCACGAGATCCACAATAGAAGTCTATGCTATTGAAGCAGAGGTTTGATGAGCAATGTTTAATTCGTCAGTTCCACAATAGAAGTCTATGGAATTTAGAAAAGCTTTGATGAGCGTTGTTTAATTCTTGAGTTCCACAATAGAAGTCGATCAAATTTAACATAGCTTTTATGAACGTTGTTTAATTATTGATTTCCACAGTAGAAGTGTATGCAATTTAGCAAATTTTTCATGAGTATTGTTTAATTCATGAGTTCCATAATAGAAGTAGTCTTTGCAATTTAGCAATGCTTTGATGAAAATTGTTTAATTCTTGACTTCTACAATAGAAGTGTAACAGCCCGGAATTCCAGGTATTGCTATATTTATGATTTTGGGTGTTTTAAGAGGGGACTCGGCGAGTTGGAGCCTAGACTCGCCGAGTAGGATCACGGATCTGGTCGCGGGTTCGCGACTGGACTCGACGAGTCCGGATATGGACTCGGCGAGTCTGCGCTGTTTAGCGAAAACCCTAACCGTTCAGGTTTGGGACGTATATGAGGGACCTTATGGCCGTCATTGTTCAGCCTAGTCCTCTGAGAGAAACCCTAATTCGATTGTGAGCATCTGGAGCATGGTAGAAGACCATTGTTGATTTTGGAAGTGTTGTTTTGCAAGGAAGAGGCGGCTTGGTTAAGGGAACATCAAGAGAAGCCACGTTCTGAGGATTGGGGACACAGAGAGCACCTTATTCAGGTAATATTTCGAGTTGCATATGTTGATGTGTATATGGATTTAGGGTTTATTGAACCCTTTTGTGGCTAGATTGAGTGTTACCTTAGTCCCCCAAGCGATTGGAACCCTGTATTGGGACCATTGGAAGTCCAGAAATGTCCCATGCCTGAGCATTTCGGGAATCAATGGAGGTTTTGGATTGGAATCCTTATGCCTTAGGTCAAAATGTAAATTATGAGTCATGGGGTGTATTATGAGCACCGAAATGAGGACCTTACGTGATGAATCAGTCTAGGAAGGCCAGACCTATGAATGGTCGGAGTCGATCTGACCTTAGGAAGCAGTTTGAGCGGTTGCATGGCATGGACTCGCCGAGTCCGATGAGCAGACTCGGCGAGTAGCTTGAAGATTAACTGGGACTCGCCGAGTTGTTCTTCAGACTCGGCGAGTTGAGTCGGGGTGGCCCCGCGATTCTTCCAGGAGGAACTCGTCGAGTCAAGGGGGATACTCGACGAGTAGAAAGGGAATCTTAGAGAATTGGTGAGGACGTCTAGACTCGCCGAGTCGCCCTAGCACTCGCCGAGTCCGGTCAAGTTGACCGTTGACCGTTGACCGTTGACCAGAGTGGACCTATGTTGACTTCTTAAGGATAGTCAACATTAGAGATATAAAGTATTAACTAGGGACATATGACGTTATAGGAGGATTGTAGCTCGACGGATCGAGCACGAGTGACTTTGGGATTTGCTAGCCTTCAATATTCACGAGGTGAGTCTTCTCACTATACTGTACCCGGAAGGGTTTGACTGTGTGACCGGAAGGTCGGATATGATATGTGATATATGTGCTATATGTGATAAGTTAATTGTTATGCGTGCTATGTATGTTTATGTGGGCCGGAAGGCGATTATGTTATGGGCCGGAAGGCGTTGTGTTGTGGACCGTAAGGATGGCGTGGGTAGGACCGGAAGGTTTACCCAGCAGGGACGGAAGTCCCCTGAGACACAGGGACCGGAAGGTCAGGGCCTGGAAAGGCGTATGTGCGTAAGTGGTATTTTGGGGAACTCACTAAGCATTTATGCTTACAGTTGTTATGTATGTGTTTCAGGTACTAGCGAGGACCGTGGGAAGGCGCCGGCGTGATCTGTACACACTGATAGGTGTTTTGTGATCTTGGGATTCAAATGATTTGTATTTTGACACGACACTTGGAATGTTTATGCCTTGTTTGAATGAAAATAATTTATTTTGAAATGAAAATTTTGTTTGAAAATTTACGGTGTTACAAGAAGTCTATGCTATTTAGCAAAGCTTTGATGAGTATTGTTTAATTCTTAAGTTCCAGAATAGAAGTCGATGCCATTTAGCAAAACTTGGATGAGCATTGCTTAATTCTGTAGATCCACAATAGAAGTAATCTATGAAATTTACCAATGCTTTAATGAGCATTGTTTTATTCTTGATTTCTAAAATTGACCAATAGAAATATATGCAATTTAGAAAAGCTTTGACGAACATTGCTTTGTTCTCAAGTTTCACAATAGAAGTCTACGCAATTTAAGCAACGGGTTGATGAACATTGTTTAATTCACGAGATCCACAATAGAAGTCTATGCTATTGAAGCAGAGGTTTGATGAGCAATGTTTAATTCGTCAGTTCCACAATAGAAGTCTATGGAATTTAGAAAAGCTTTGATGAGCGTTGTTTAATTCTTGAGTTCCACAATAGAAGTCGATCAAATTTAACAAAGCTTTTATGAACGCTGTTTAATTATTGATTTCCACAGTAGAAGTCTATGCTATTTAGCAAATCTTTCATGAGTATTGTTTAATTCATGAGTTCCAAAATAGAAGTAGTCTATGCAATTTAGCAATGCTTTGATGAAAATTGTTTAATTCTTGACTTCTAGAATAGAAGTCTGTGCTATTTAGCAAATCTTTGATGAGTATTGTTTAATTCTTAAGTTCCAGAATAGAAGTCGATGCCATTTAGCAAAACTTGGATGAGCATTGCTTAATTCTGTAGATCCACAATAGAAGTAAACTTTGATGAACATTGGTTAATTTTTTTTTTTGAAAGAGCCAAAGCTCAGCAAACTTTATTAAAAAGAATAAAAGAATACAAACACCAAAATATCAAACAAAATACAAATATAACCATCCTATCCATAACCAACTACCAAACCATTTCCTAATAATAAGAATTAACCACTCATAACCCCAGAACACCCTAAAATCCTTAAAGGTAACCCAAAGACTTCTTGAAAGAGGGAAAAAAAGGTAACTTCACCCCCTTGCTCCTACCAAATCTCCAAAAGAAAAAGAAACCAAAGCAAGGGGTAAGGCCCTTAAAAAAACCCTCAGTCCATAAGCTAACCTTTAAGAAAAAAACCCTCAAGTTCAAAGCCCATATAACACAAAAAACAAGGAAATCCCAATAATCAAATCCATAACTAAACATAACAAAAAAACGAAAATAGAAAAGCCCCTCACGACAGCTAGTCCCAAAGCTCCTGTCCCAATCCTTGACCTCTATATCTTTCGAAGTCCTCATCATGGAATCCATAAACTCTCTACAGCTATTGCCCACCATCAACCTTTGCTTCACCTTTCTGCACCACAAACTCAAAAAGGAACACAAGAAAATAATACCAGAATACCAGTGAATCAAATTAAGTTTCATACTAGACATGGCATCAATCACATGTCTAGGATTCTCTACTTGGGTAATCTCAATTAAGATCATATCCAAACAGAAAATCCCATAGGTACAAGTCACATGATATAAGAGAAAACTCTCAAACCAGTGACAAATTCCGTCAATTCCTTTGTGCATATTTTTATTCCCAAAATACCCCCACCATATACCATTAATAATATCATCCTTATTAAACTTCCACCATTGCCAAACCCAAAACCATAACCAACCACACTCCAAACAGCAACACCAGAAAAAGATCTCCATTATTCACCATTCATAATTCCCGAAATACCCCAGATCAAATATATCTTCTTATTGATCATTTTAGTTCTTTTCCTTAAACCCATCAGCTTCAAACGAATCTCATTCTCAATACTAGCTATAATCCCCTCAACTGATATTATGCTAGAACCAAAAAGTCTAGAATTTCTCTCTCTCCAAATATGAGACACGCAGCTAGCAATCATACATTTGATGATCAAATTCTCACCAGTCTTCAGTTTAAGCATACTGCTCAACATAAAAATAAGATCATTCCATTCAACCGCTGTCAAATTTAGACCCACTTTACTGCAGAAATATTTCCAGATTCTGGATGAATACTCACAGTTAAAGAATAAATGGTTATGCGAATCAGGCACATTATCACAAAAAGGACACAGCAAATTACCAGCCAATTCCCATCCTCTAACCCTATCCTGAGTTTTTAATCTGTTCAGGACAGCCAACCATAAAATAAAAGAGTTGCGAGGAATGCAATTATTATACCAAACAAGATCAAACCAAGGCACAATATCCCCAAAGTTATTCAAATCATTCCACACCTGTTTGCATGAGAATTTTCTACATATACCTCCCTTATCCCTCCATCCAACAACATCATTCAAATTAGAATCAATACAAAACATAGGAGCTTCAGTCAATCCAGGGAACTTATTAACCCATTCAACCGGCCATGAATAAGAATCAAACTCAAGAACATCACAAACTAAAGCAGAATCACTAAGACCATTACTAATCCACTCTCTCCTAGGGATAATAGTACAAAGGATACCTATTGGATGCCACCAATCATGCCATAAAGAAGTGTTCCTCCCATTACCCACACATGAAATAACATGAGGCCTAACAGTTTTCCTTATCTCCAAAAATCTCTTCCATGTCCAGTTCATACTCTTTTTCTGCAAAATATCCCAAAAATTCCTGCAGCCTATATAATTGATTCTCACCCACTGCACCCACAGGGAATTTTTGTTATTAACCACATTCCAAACATGTTTAGCAAGTAAAGCATCATTCCATCTCCTCAAATTCTTTATTCCCAGCCCACCATACTCCTTAGGTTTGCAAATTTCAAGCCACTTAACTTTAGCTTTACCTTTGACTATCTCACCATTAGCCCATAAAAAACTCCTGCACATCTTTTCAATCTCATTAATAGTAGCAATTGGAATTTTAAAAATAGAAGCCCAATAAACATGAATAGAAGTTAAGACCGAATTAATGAGTTGCAATCTGCCAGCAAAAGATAAGGTTTTACACTTCCAATTGAAAATTCTCAACTTAATCTTTTCAATCAACTTTTTACAATCTCTATCAAACAATTTAGTAACACACATAGGAACCCCCAAATATTTAAACGGAAATCTCCCAACCTCATAAGGAAGAATACCCAAAATAATCCTTCTCATATTAGGCTTAACACAACTGAAATAAATTTGACTTTTTTCCATACTAACCTTCAGCCCTGAAATCTTATTGAAATCATCAAGGGCATTCCTTATAATTCTGGCCGAATTCCCATTACCATAAGAAAAAATTAACAAATCATCAGCAAAACATAAATGGGAAATTTTGAGGCTCAAACACTTACTATGGAACTTAAAATTCAGAGAATCTTCAATAAGCTTATCCATAATAATATTGAAAACCTCCATAACTATAGTAAATAGGTAAGGAGATAAAGGATCTCCCTGCCTAAGCCCACGCTTTCCTTCAAAATACCCATGATCTTCACCATTAAAATTGAGCATGAACCACGGTGAAGAAACACAAGCCATAATCCATTTAACCATGACTGGATGGAACCCAAATCCCTGCAGAACTCTATTAAGAAAATCCCAATCCACCGTATCATAAGCCTTTTGTATATCAATCTTTATCGTACATTTAGGGGTACCTCTCTTTTTTTTGTATCCCACCATCAACTCCTGAGCAAGAAGAATATTGTCCAAAATAGATCTACCAGGTATAAAAGCTGATTGGTTATTACTTACAATATCACCCAAACAATTTCTAATTCTATTCACTATAATCTTACTGATACACTTATAAAAAGTGTTACAGCAAGCTATAGGTCTAAAATCAGACACTTTCCTCGGAACCTCAACTTTAGGGACCAGAACAATTCTCGTGGCATTAATCCCATTCAACAATTTACCAGTCCAAAAAGATTCTCTCACAGCCTTACAAACATCTGGACCAACAATACTCCAAGAACTTTTAAAAAATTTTGAAGAATACCCATCAGGCCCAGGGGCACGATTGTCATCTATGTCAAACATCGCCAATTTAATTTCTTCATCAGTAACCACTCTAATCATATCAACAGCCACCCTACTGTCCAATTTTTTAGGAAAAAACTCATCATTTAAGCCCGACAAATCAGTATCTTCCTTACATCCCAAAAACTTATTAAAATGAGACACAAATTTCTCTATCATAGCCTTCCCACTCACCCAACGACCATCTTCATTCAGAACCATCTAAATACGATTATTGATACCCCTGCTTTTAACAATTTTGTGAAAGAATTTAGAGTTATTGTCCCCATCCTGTAACCATTTGATTTTAGCACGCTGAGCAAGAATCTTTTCTTCATCATTACAAGCAATATTAAAATCTAAGAGAATATTAGCATGCTCTTCCCTAATCTTGCAATCAAAAGGATTATTGTCAATATCTTGTTGTTTACACTCCAAATCCTTTCTTAACTTCTGAATTCTTTTTCCAGCTCCCCAATATTTATTACACATCTCCCTGCAATGTTTCTTGAGAATCTTCAACTTTTGTGTCACTTTAAACATAAAAAACTATCAATATTCTTATCCCAAACCTCCTTAACCAAAGGGAGAAATTCCTCCTTCTCAGAGATAAAATTAGCAAATCTAAAAGAAGGTTTCCACTTCACTTTGTTACTAGGAAAATTTAAAATAGCAGGGCAATGATCCGAATTTCTGTATGGTTTAAAGACAGCATGAGCAAGAGGATGGTTCGTCATAAATTTTTGATTAACCATAACTCTATCAAGCTTCTTCAACAACCCCATATTACCCATAGGAGTTTTGTTCCATGTAAACTGAAACCCATAAGACTTCAAGTCCTCCACTTCAATAAAACTCAAACAATCAACAAAATCTTCAACTCCTTTAGGAGTTCTAGAACAGCTTTCAGAATATTCCGAAGGTTTTATAGCAACATTAAAATCACCTAATAAACCCCAAGCTTCCCTATTAACAACCAAACTATGTTTTTTCAAATTATCCCAAAGTAATCTTCTTTCAATATAATTCGAAGCAGCATATATAAAAGACAAATACATGCCAAGATCCGAATTACACAATTTAACATAACAATGAATAACCTGTTTGGATTGAGAAAGCAATATCACATCAAAAAGTCTAGGATTCCACCCCACTATTATTCTAGTACCAGCTTCACAACTATTATTATTAGAGATCCAATCCCACTGCCCAAAAGTCTTAGCACAAACACTCTTGAGATTTAAGATTTTGACATGAGATTCAATCACAGCACAAATACCAAGGTTATTACACCTAATAACATCAATAACCTCCTTCTGCTTAACAGATTTATTCAATCCCCTAACATTCCAAGCACCAACAGACATCATTGGGAAATAAAAGAATTTTTGGCATTTACCTCCTCAAATGCCTGAGAACTCCCCATCTTACTGCTATTATTATCCGACTCCAACTTATCTTTATTCATTTTATTACTTTCATTTCCTTTCTTCTTCCCCTCTCCCTTGATTGAAGAAATCAATTTGTTATTCTTGCTTTCATTAGAACCCATTCCAGCATCACCACTATCAACATTTTGATTAGCAACTGTCTTCACAATCTTATCATCCTCTTCCATTTTATCCAAAACTTCCTCTTCAATCTCTCCCAAGATTTCAAAATTGTTTTTATTACTTAATCCCTCCCCTGTTATATTCTCACTACCAAGACTATGATTGCCCATCTCTGCCTTATTATCCTTTTTAACTACAACCTCCTGCTTATTATTCTCCTTCAACCCCCGACTACCTATAACATCCTGCCCATTAACAAACTTCTCATAATTTCTGTTCCTTTCTAAATTCCAGTGACTTACTCCTTTATTACTCCAATTCCAATTTTGCCCTTTACCATTTCCACCTCTATTCCCATTATTGCCTTTAGAGAAAATACCCCTTCTCCAATTCCCATTCTTCCCATTATTCTTCATATTATTCAATTGATTATAACCCTCTTGAGTCTTGCTAGTGCCTTCACCATCATTGTTACCTATTACCTTTTTATATTTAACTTTTGTGAATCCATCCCCATTAACAACTTCCTTCCCTTTATTATTCTTTAAATTTCTCACTTCTCCATTATTATCCTCCTTCACAACATTCATAGCAGCAACACAAACTTTATCCACATGCCCATAGACTTTACAATGATTACATCTAGAAGGAATCCAAGCATATTCAACATCAAAACTTTGAATCACAGCAGAATTAGAGACAAAATCCCAAGTAGCTATATCAATCTTCTTTCTCCATTCCTTCCCAGCTGCCATTTCAACAAGAATTCTAGCATAAGCATTCCTTCCTTTATGTTCCAAACACATATCCTCAGTAAAGGAATCAAAAGCCAAAGGAATACCTATCTTACTAGCAATTCTACATAAGTTTTCACCACTCCAAACTTCCAAGGGCAAATCAAATATTTTAATCCAAACAGGAATTTTATCATGCTTGTTCTTAGTTAATGTCAAACCAGGCCTCCATCTTTGAAGAAATAATGGCATATTATTAAACATTAACCAAGGACTACCCTCCAAAACAGATAACATCCCCTTTTCATCACTGAATTTAAAGAAGAAAAATCCTTTGCTGTTCATGAATACCTCTTCCAAACCCACATTCTTCCACAATCTTCTAACTTCTTTCTGAATTACAGGAAACGCCAACTTCTTGTCAATCATATAACCATAAAGAGTATTAGTAAAAGGAATACTTGCATTCTTTAGATTCTCTATTGGAATTATTACAGGACCATCCTCTTCCCCTTTCTCCCCTGGAATGAATCTTACATCAATCTTACCCTTATGTCTATTACCCTTTAACACACCTGCATAAGAGTTCATCACATTCCCCTGCATTCCTCCTTCCTCCTTATTGCTATTCTTAGCATTTCCCAAAATAGAAGGGAGTAAATTAATGCTATTAATAACAGTACCTGACTTCTCATTGCAGCTAGTATCCATATTACTCTTAGCATTAACCTCTTCTTCTATCTCAATTTCCTCATCCACACTAGTATCATCCTCACTTGAATCATTATCCTCTTCCTCATCAGTAGTCTCATCTTCATCAGTATTACCTTCTATCTCCTTGTCTTTCTTTTCCAAATTTGACATATCAACATCCATTTTTTGATTCTTCTCACTATCTAAATCCTTCCCCATAGTCTTCGCAACTCCCTTTCCCACCTGTCCTTCTTCCTTCAATTCACTCAGAAATTGAAATCCAACTCCTGGAATGAAATCTTCATTATTATTAGCACTTTTCTCCCCATCAGTTATAATCTTCACAACTTCATTATCTTCCCTATTAGAATTATTCTGAATTTTAACATCCATCACCGATATGGTAGGGTTCACATTAACCATTTCACTAATAACATTCTTCAATTCAGAGATTGGACTCAAAACTTCATTACTTATCATCAACCCATCCCAATTTTTCATCAAATTAGCAGTATTACCAGTTGGGATAGAAACAACATGAGATCTTACCATTTTAGAATCACCAGACAACCCTTTCGTCAATTCCTTCTCCTTTCCATCAGATCCAGGTATAGAAATGTTAGAATCCGACTCCCAAACTGAGACAGATTCCGATTCTTCTCCCGTTTCCTCCTCTGAACCATCTTCATTGAAGAACTCTTCAGTATCCATCGGAGCTAATTTATCCATCTTCTTCCTAGCTCTATTCTTAATCCTGAAAGATTTCCCCTCCATTTTCCATCCAGCTTTGCTAATCCCAGATGTAACTGCTCCAGTCGCACTTGGTTTGCGACGAGCTTTATAGATCGTGGCAGATGATTGTTCAATTACCCCAGGAGGAACAAGATCATTCACCTCCATTTCAGTTTTTGTATAACGAACTGCAGCACTTTTATCCGGAGGTTTAACCTTCACGTCCTTCAATCTATCCGATTTGGAAGATGCTCCCATTAAATCAACGGAATTAGGAAAGATATTGCTTCACCAATAAAAAGAAAATCGTCGGAAAAGCAACGCCGATGAATCTAAGCTAGATCGCACCACCGTCAGAAAGAATCAAGATAAGAGAGAGAAAGTAAAGAGAGAAAGCGAAAAAGTAGCATTGTTTAATTCTTAGCAGCATTGTTTGATTCTTGAGTTCAACAATAGAAGTCTATGCAATTTAGCAAAGCATTCATGAGCATTCTTTCATTCTTGGGTTCCACATTAGAAGTCTATGCAATTTAGCAATGCTTTGATGAGCATTGCTTAATACTTGAGTTCCACAATAAAAGTCTATGCAATTAAGCAAAGCATTGATGAGCATTATTAAATTCTTGAGTTCCACAATAGAAGTAGTCCTTGCAATTTAATAAAGCTTTGATGAGCATTGTTTAATTCTTTGGTTCCACAATAAAAGTGTATGCAATTTTTCCAAAGCTTTGATGAGCATTGTTTCTTTCTTTAGTTCCACATTAGAAGTCTATGCAATTCAGAAAAGCTTTGATGAACATTTTTGTTGAGTTCCACAATAGAAGTGGTGTTTGCAATTTAGCAAAGCTTTGATGAGTATTGTTTAGTTCTTGAGTTCCACAATAGAAGTAGTCTTCGCAATTTAGCGAAGCTTTGATGAGCATTTCTTTAAAGCATAATTGTTTATAAAATCCATTTCACAAATAAATGTTAAGTGAACTGTATGATCTACTGGTTATCAGTTACATATATCAGTATTAAAAGCATAAGAAATGTGAAACACACACACGAAAAATAAGTTTTGAGTACAAGAAAACCCTTGTACTTTGCTTGTGTTCCCCCCCTGAAAGCAGTGAAAAACAATGAAAAAGGTAGGGGTATGAACTCACCGGACTCGGAAACGTGTCGGTTTTGAATGCTAGATGTTGGTTCGGGGTTTGATTACTCGCGATGACCCTATGTAAAATGAAATAATGTCCATATATATACAATTAGGGATACATTCACTAATCATATGGAACATTACACTCCAATGAGGTTAAACACCTTAAAATGAGTGTTTAGAGCCACCCGGGCGGCGTTTAAAGGCGGGTAAAGGCACTAGGGACTTGGGACTTCAGTTTACTCTCCAAAAATAAACATTTACATGAGTTTACAACCACAAAACACACACATACATGAGTTTACGGCCGTAAACTCATCTGGGTGTGGTCTTGGGTGTTTAAATGGCTTAAATGGCTTACATGGACATGGGAAATGCTAGAATGATTTATCTAAAATGCCTTGGAACACTTGGAATGAATTTACAACATTTAAATATGAGTTTACGGCCACACTCTTAGAGTTTACGGCCGTAAACTCACCCATGGCCAAGAATGGTTAGTTTAAGCTACAAGGGACAATCACATGTGATTCTAGGGTTTATTCTAAGACCTAATATGAGTTTTATGGAACATTTGAGGGGTATTATGGAGTTTACGGCCCATGAGACCCTCATCATGGCCGTAAACTCTAATATAGGGTGATATAATGTGTTTTAAGGTCTAAAACTTGCATAGAATGGCTTCTAAAATTCATCTAAAGGCTTTAGGGGTGTTTAGTTTGCATTTTAACACCAAAATTTTTGGAGTTTACGGCCCAAGAACAAGCCTTGGCCGTAAACTCTTAGAAAACTCACAAATGAAGTGTTTTAGTCCCTTAAACTATTTTTGGTTGGTCCCTTGATTTATTCCAAAGCTTTTGGTGGTGTTGGATGGCTTTCTAACACCTTAGAAATGAAATTATGTCATTTTATAGGGAGTTTATGGCCCAAGCAATCCTCTTGGCCATAAACTCAAATAATTCCCTCAAAAGTTATGATTCAAGTGTCCAAATGCTATATCCAAGGTCCTATAATTCATACCTAAGCCATAGAAGTGATTTGGAAGGGTTTAAAGGCATAAAAACCCTAGATTATTGAGTTTACGGCCCAAGAATGCTCCTTGGCCGTAAACTCCTTCAAACTTCACAAAATTCATGTTTTAATTGTTTAAAGTCCAAATCTTAAAGTCCCTTAGCCATATCTAAAGTCCAATTGAGTTTAGGAAGGAGTTTAAGAGCTTAAAACCCCATAAAATGGAGTTTACGGCCCAAGCTTGCTCCTTGGCCGTAAACTCATGTTCTTGACCCTAAAACTCAATTAATTCATCAATTTGAAGGCTAAAGATGTTGAATAACATGCTAGAGAGGTTACCTTAAAGATTTGAAGCCTTAAACTTGAAATTTGGACCTTAATTCTAGCTTGGAGGAGAGAGGTTGTAAGAGTTTAATGTGAATTTGGCCAAAGGCTTCAAATGGAGTCTAAATCATGCTTATATAGTGTTCGGGAATTGGACATGATCGAATTCTACCCGATACCGACGTTAAATGATGATTTTGGTCGTACCTGATTGAGTTACCGTAATCTGATACAGTAATTTCTAGAAATATTCCGATCACTAAAGTTGGGTGTTAAAATGATTTCTAAATGTATTAAGACACCCATTAAGTCATTTTAAATCAATATAAATTAATGACCTAATAAAATGGCGAATATTGGAAACTAAATTGAGAATGACGTTTGGTTGATCGGATTGAATTACAAGTTGTGGTATTAGAAATGACATGAAATTTCGGGTTGTTACATTATCCCCCCGTTAGAGGGAATTTCGTCCCGAAATTCAAAGTTTAAACACAAGACAAGATACAAATCATAGATTAGAAAAGAGTTGTGGATATTTTTGTTTCATCGAGTCTTCTCGCTCCCAAGTGAACTTCGGTCCTCGCTTGGCATTCCAGCGAACCTTCACCAGTGGGATGCGACTCTGTTTCGTACGTTTGACTTCTCGATCCATGATTTCAATTGGTTCCTCCACAAAGTTGAGGTTTTCATCAATCTCAGTCTCGTCTAATGGAATTACTAGAGTTTCATCGGATAAACACTTCTTGAGGTTTGAAACATGAAAGACAGGATGGATGTTACTGAGTTCGTGAGGTAAATGAAGCTTATAGGCTACCGGACCAACTCTGGCGATGATATCAAAAGGTCCAATGTACCTCGGATTGAGTTTCCCACGTTTACCGAAACGTACAGAGCCTTTCCAGGGTGAGACTTTCAATAAAACACGATCTCCCACCTGGAATTCTAGTGGTTTCCGACGATTATCAGCGTAACTCTTCTGACGATCGCGCGAGGCCTTTAGTCGTTCACGGATTTGGATAATTTTCTCAGTGGTTTCACGGATGATTTCAGGACCGGTAAGTGCGCTGTCGGGGACTCGACTCTTCGCTAACTGTGTATCTCCTACCTCAGCCCAGCACAGAGGGGATCTGCACTTGCGACCGTATAGGGCTTCGAATGGGGCAGCCCTAATGCTGGTGTGGTAACTGTTATTGTACGAGAATTCGATCAATGGTAGATGTGCGTCCCACGACTTTCCAAAGTCAACGACACATGCCCTAAGCATGTCCTCCAGAGTTTGGATTGTTCTCTCGCTTTGACCGTCAGTCTGAGGATGGTATGCCGTGTTCATGTCTAGTTGGGTTCCAAGGGCTTTCTGAAGGGATTGCCAGAATCTGGAAGTAAACCTGCTATCTCGATCAGAGATAATGGATACAGGTACACCGTGTAGACGTACTACCTCCTGTATGTAGACTCGCGCAAGTCTTTCCATCTTGTATGATTCTTTAATTGGAATGAAGTGAGCGGATTTTGTCAAACGATCGACAATTACCCAAATGGTATCGTGCCCACTAGAACACTTGGGTAGTTTGGTGATGAAATCCATGGTGATCATCTCCCATTTCCATTCAGGTATCTCAGGTTGCTGGAGCAGACCCGAGGGTTTCTGGTGTTCAACTTTTATTTTGGCGCAAGTCAGACACTTGCCCACGAATGAAGCTATTTCAGCCTTCATATTTGGCCACCAATATTGTTTCTTGAGATCTAAGTACATCTTGTCAGAGCCCGGGTGAACAGAGTATCTAGTTCTGTGTGCTTCCTCCATGACTAACTCTCTAAATCCTCCGGACTTGGGAATCCAGATTCGATCCATAAAACAATGGACTCCGTCACTTCTGATCTCAAGTTTCTTTTCCATTCCTCTCAAAGCTTCAGTTGTCATGTTCTTGGGTTTCAGGGCTTCTAACTGAGCTTCTCTGATTTGCATGGGTAGGTTGGAATGGATGGCTATCGACTGGCTCTTCACCTTGTTGCTTGTACTCTCCTTTCGGCTAAGGGCATCTGCTACCACATTGGCCTTGCCGGGATGGTAACGGATTTCACACTCATAATCACTGAGTAGTTCTACCCATCGCCTTTGTCTCATGTTCAAGTCTTTTTGGTCGAAGATATGTTGCAGGCTCTTATGATCAGTGAAGATCGTGCACTTGGTTCCGTAGAGGTAATGCCTCCAAATCTTCAATGCAAAAACTACAGCTCCTAGCTCCAAGTCGTGTGTGGTATAGTTGACCTCGTGTGTTTTCAACTGTCTAGAGGCATAAGCAATTACTTTTCCTCTTTGCATAAGCACACAGCCTAAACCTTGAGTAGACGCATCGCAGTAGACCACAAAGTCCTCTGTCCCTTCGGGTAGGGACAGGACAGGTGCGCTGCACAAAGCTTTCTTCAATGTCTGAAATGCGGTCTCTTGCTTATCACCCCAACAAAAGGGTACACCTTTCTGTGTTAGAGTGGTTAGAGGTTTGGCGATTCGGGAAAAGTTTTGGATGAACCTTCGATAATAGCCAGCAAGACCCAAGAATTGTCGGATTTCTGTGGGTGTCTTCGGTGCTGACCAATTCTCTATTGCTTTAATCTTGGAAGGATCAACATGAATACCTTTCTCACTTATAACATGACCAAGGAAGGTTACCTTCCGTATCCAGAACTCACATTTTGAAAACTTCGCGTATAACTTCTCGGATTGTAGGGTCTCCAACACTAACCTCAAGTGCTGTTTGTGGTCTTCTTCACTTCGGGAATAGACGAGTATGTCATCGATGAATACTATGACAAATTTATCCAAATAAGGACGACACACCTGGTTCATCAGATCCATAAACACTGCCGGTGCGTTGGTTAAACCGAAGGGCATCACTACGAACCCGTAGTGTCCATATCGAGTCCTGAAAGCTGTTTTGGGCACATCACTTTCATGAACTCGCAACTGATGGTACCCTGACCGAAGGTCTATCTTAGAGAAGTAACTGGCTCCCTGGAGTTGGTCGAAAAGGTCATCTATTCGAGGAAGAGGATATCGGTTCTTAACGGTCAATTTGTTCAGTTCACGATAATCAATACACATACGAAAGGATCCATCCTTCTTCTTGACGAACAAAACCGGAGCTCCCCAGGGTGAGGAACTCGGTCTAATGAATCCTTTGTCAAGCAACTCATTAAGTTGACTGGATAATTCCTGCATCTCTGCTGGAGCTAAGCGATACGGAGTCTTCGCTACAGGAGTAGCCCCAGGAATTAGGTCAATATGGAACTCCACCTGTCGCTCGGGAGGGATTCCTGGAAGCTCTTCAGGAAACACATCAGGAAAATTGCAGACCTCGGGGATGCTCGCGAGGTTTTTAACTTCTTGATTCTCGTTGATTACATGGGCCAAAAATGCAACACACTCCTTTCGCAGGAGTTTCTGAGCTTTGATGCAGGAAATGATATGAAGATTGGAACCGAGTTTATCGCCATAGATCACTAGAGTTTGACCCGAAGGAAGATTAAGACGGATGGCTTTTTCGAAGCAAAGGATATCTGCATGATTGGGACTCAACCAATCCATGCCAATGATGACATCAAAGCTCTTTATGGATACGGGCATAAGATCGATAGGAAATGAATGGTCGTTCAAAGTAAGAGTGAAATCTACGAATACCTCACTCACATTTTCTTTCTCTCCGTTTGCCATCTCGACGGTAAATATTTCGGTTAAAGGTTGGGAATCATGTTTTAGGTTATGTTTGAATGCATGACTAATAAAACTTCTTTCAGCACCCGAATCGAAAAGAATATTAGCATACGAGTTGTCGAGAAGAAACGTACCCGAGACAACATTGGGATCGGCAACTGCTTCTTCTCGTCCCATAGCAAGGACCCTTCCTGTGTTGTTAGCAGTAGTCTTCTTGGGGCAGTTCCTTTTAAAGTGCCCGGCTTCACCACAGTTATAACAGGCTTGACGTTAGAGGATTGATTTGTTGATTGAGTCGGAGCTTTGCAGTATCGAACAGTGTGCCCCTTCTTTCCACAATTAGTGCAGGATAGTTCTCGACAGGGACCAGGGTTGTGGTGATATTTGCATTTTTCACAAAGAGGGAGGTTACCAACATATCGGCTGGTAGGAGTTGGAGCTGTGGATCCCACAACGGAAGCAGCAGCTACGGGGGTAGTAGCAGCATGATCTGCTACTGTTTGTTGTCTTTTGGAGGAGCCTTGGGAAGATTGACCCTTCTTCTTCTTCCAGAATTTCCTTTTCTCACCACTGCTTTTGGTAGACTCAGGGGTAGCAGTGGTGGTTTCCTCAACATCATCACTGTGGTGAATTATGGCTTGTGCTAAAGTCTTAGCACTATCATAAGTATCTGGGCGAGCAGCTAAGACATGACCTTTTGTAGGATTAGTTAATCCCCAAATAAACCTCTCAATCTTTTTGCTCTCAGGGGTGACTAGACCAGGGCAAAGAAGGGCAAGATCATCAAATCGGGAAGTGTAGGCAACAATATCGGAACCTTTCATCTTCAGGTTCCAGAGCTCGTGCTCTAGCTTTTGCATTTCACCTCGGGGACAATATTCAGCAAGGAGGAGTTCTTTCATAGTCTCCCATCCCATGGCATTGGCTACAGGGAGAGTTAAGGATTTGACTCGGCCATTCCACCAAGTCAATGCTTTATCAAGGAAGGTACAAGCTGCGAACTTGACCTTATTGGACTCATCACAGGCACAGATTTCGAAGATGGATTCGATTCTCTCGAACCATCGGGATAAGGAAATGACACCACCAGTGCCATTGAAGAAAGAAGGCTTCGCATTCATGAAGTCCTTATAGGAACCCTCCTTACGGCGTTCCTGATTACCATCTTGATTTTGATTACTACCTCCTGAACCACCGGTATTTAGCTGGGACATGGCAGCTGCCACCGCGGCGGTAACAGCTGTTTGAAATAACACGGGGTCGATTTCAGAAGGAGGTGGCGGAGGTTTGTTGGAGCTGGGTCTCTTCCTGGGAGGCATCTTGATCTAATAAGATCAATAAAGAGAGAGGATGATAAGTCCTCTGAATCGAGAGATATGACAGATATTAATTCCAATTAAGTGGTAAAGTAGGAAAGAGTTATTGAAGCAAGTAAACTATCACTAATGGAATGATTGGCGGTCTATACATGTACGATGATTCGAGAAATACTCCCATAGTATTTCATGGTTTGCTACAATATTGGCTTGATGGTTGTGGTTTTAGGGTAAGTTTTAGGCATGCCGCATACTACAGTCACTCCCAAGCACATGTTGGCTGTGTCTCGAATGAATATAGTTGGCCAGGCTATATTGACCCTAGACACGACTACATAACTGCCCAGGTTTAACTGCAATACACAACACCCATTTACTTATGTTTTGTTCTACTTATAGATACGGATAGCGATGATTCGGTATACTTGTATACTTTTTGAAAATACTTGTAGTTTGAAGATACTTTTAATTCAGAGCACTTAGGCCCTTTTGTGTTTATAGTTTTATACCATGTAATGTTTGGTATACTTCATTCACTATAAACAAGGGCTCTGATACCAATCTGTCACACCCCGAAAACCGAAGGCGGAAACATTTCTGGGGTTGACTCCACGTTGAGTATCAAATCCAATGTACATAGTAAGTAAAGTGAAACAAACATTACATTACATATTAAAAGTTTTACAAATTGTTTCAAAAGACACAGTTTATACAGTTGTGATACATAATATAGATATAAACAAAATGAACGGGTCTTGCACGCACACGATCCTTAACCAAGTAAGTCTTCGGGTACCTGTACTATCGATGACCTGAGAACACAAGCAATTTGAAAATCAGCATAACGCTGGTGAGTTCATAAGCAGTTTTGTTTTGTAAAAATGTTTATGTTTCCCTTCTGTTTCTGAAAATGTAACACACACCAAGAAAATCCCATATTTTCTTAAAAGTTGGTTGTTGTTTCATAAGAGTAATGTATGGTTTAGTTATCCTGCACATTGTTTTATGTCTTTAATGTATCAGTGAATTCCCAGGAAAGTCCCATACTTTCCTGAAGTGTAGTTATTGTAAAAGATATAATGTTATTCAGTTGATTACTCTTGTCTGATTATGTGTAGGTTACCCAGGAATGCCCCATGCTTTCCTGTAAGTTTGTTTTCAATGTAAAAGATGTATTCTGTTAGATCTGTTTGTGTACAAGATTTCCCAGGAAAGTCCCATACCTTCCTGATGGTTGATTATCATATGTAAAAGATGTAAAAGGTGTAAAAGATGTAAACTGAATCCTGGTTATCTGTAAAATGTAGTATGTGATTCATTATTACTATTAGTAAATCTCTGTTATCCTAGTTGCGAGTTCCATAACCATACTAAAGACTGAACCTGTGGCAATAAGTAGTCCACAGCCCTGTAGCAATAAGTAGTCCACAAACCTTATGACTTTCGTCACCCTTGAACCATTTTGGTTCGGCTGTAGCTAGCAGCCAGGTGTGGGGTAGTCAGCCCCGTATAGATCTATACACTCAAGTCACGCTCTCTAAATCCCAGAGATTCTGGTTACGGGTGTAGTCCTCCACTCGCGTATCTCTGTGGAGTGTTCGCCGAGGACGTGTCTCCAATCATACGGAATAACAAATTTACTAGTAATAACAATGTAATCCTCCATTCGCGTATCTCTGTGGAATGTTACCGAGGACAAGACAGTGTACGAACTATATTGTTCATGTGTTATAATGTCATGCTTTTAACTGATAAAATGTGGAAATCATTTGTGAAATATATAAAGCATAATTGTTTATAAAATCCATTTCACAAATAAATGTTAAGTGAACTGTATGATCTACTGGTTATCAGTTACATATATCAGTATTAAAAGCATAAGAAATGTGAAACACACACACGAAAAATAAGTTTTTAGTACAAGAAAACCCTTGTACTTTGCTTGTGTTCCCCCTGAAAACAGTGAAAAACAATGAAAAAGGTAGGGGTATGAACTCACCGGACTCGGAAACGTGTCGGTTTTGAATGCTAGACGTTGGTTCGGGGTTTGATTACTCGCGATGACCCTATGTAAAATGAAATAATGTCCATATATATACAATTAGGGATACATTCACTAATCATATGGAACATTACACTCCAATGAGGTTAAACACCTTAAAATGAGTGTTTAGAGTCACCCGGGCGGCGTTTAAAGGCGGGTAAAGGCACTAGGGACTTGGGACTTGAGTTTACTCTCCAAAAAAAACATTTACATGAGTTTACAACCACAAAACACACACATACATGAGTTTACGGCCGTAAACTCATGTGGGTGTGGTCTTGGGTGTTTAAATGGCTTAAATGGCTTACATGGACATGGGAAATGCTAGAATGATTTATCTAAAATGCCTTGGAACACTTGGAATGAATTTACAACATTTAAATATGAGTTTACGGCCACACTCTTAGAGTTTACGGCCGTAAACTCACCCATGGCCAAGAATGGTTAGTTTAAGCTACAAGGGACAATCACATGTGATTCTAGGGTTTATTCTAAGACCTAATATGAGTTTTATGGAACATTTGAGGGGTATTATGGAGTTTACGGCCCATGAGACCCTCATCATGGCCGTAAACTCTAATATAGGGTGATATAATGTGTTTTAAGGTCTAAAACTTGCATAGAATGGCTTCTAAAATTCATCTAAAGGCTTTAGGGGTGTTTAGTTTGCATTTTAACACCAAAATTTTTGGAGTTTACGGCCCAAGAACAAGCCTTGGCCGTAAACTCTTAGAAAACTCACAAATGAAGTGTTTTAGTCCCTTAAACTATTTTTGGTTGGTCCCTTGATTTATTCCAAAGCTTTTGGTGGTGTTGGATGGCTTTCTAACACCTTAGAAATGAAATTATGTCATGTTATAGGGAGTTTACGGCCCAAGCAATCCTCTTGGCCGTAAACTCAAATAAGTCCCTCAAAAGTTATGATTCAAGTGTCCAAATGCTATATCCAAGGTCCTATAATTCATACCTAAGCCATAGAAGTGATTTGGAAAGGTTTAAAGGCATAAAAACCCTAGATTATTGAGTTTACGGTCCAAGAATGCTCCTTGGCCGTAAACTCCTTCAAACTTCACAAAATCATGTTTTAATTGTTTAAAGTCCAAATCTTAAAGTCCCTTAGCCATATCTAAAGTCCAATTGAGTTTAAGAAGGAGTTTAAGAGCTTAAAACCCCATAAAATGGAGTTTACGGCCCAAGCTTGCTCCTTGGCCGTAAACTCATGTTCTTGACCCTAAAACTCAATTAATTCATCAATTTGAAGGCTAAATATGTTGAATAACATGCTAGAGAGGTTACCTTAAAGATTTGAAGCCTTAAACTTGAAATTTGGACCTTAATTCTAGCTTGGAGGAGAGAGGTTGTAAGAGTTTAATGTGAATTTGGCCAAAGGCTTCAAATGGAGTCTAAATCATGCTTATATAGTGTTCGGGAATTGGACACGATCGAATTCTACCCGATACCGACGTTAAATCATGATTTTGGTCGTACCTGATTAAGTTACCGTAATCTGATACAGTAATTTCTAGAAATATTCCGATCACTAAAGTTGGGTGTTAAAATGATTTCTAAATGTATTAAGACACCCATTAAGTCATTTTAAATCAATATAAATTAATGACCTAATAAAATGGCGAATATTGGAAACTAAATTGAGAATGACGTTTGGTTGATCGGATTGAATTACAAGTTGTGGTATTAGAAATGACATGAAATTTCGGGTTGTTACAACTTTTATCCGGAGGTTTAACCTTCACGTCCTTCAATCTATCCGATTTGGAAGATGCTCCCATTAAATCAACGGAATTAGGAAAGATATTGCTTCACCAATAAAAAGAAACTCGTCGGAAAAGCAACGCCGATGAATCTAAGCTAGATCGCACCACCGTCAGAAAGAATCAAGATAAGAGAGAGAAAGTAGAGAGAGAAAGCGAAAAAGCAGCATCATCGTTTAATTCTTAACATTGGTTAATTTTTGAGTTCCACAATAGAAGTCTATGTAATTTAAGCAAAGGTTGGATGAGGATTGTTTAATTCTTGAGTTCCACAATAGAAGTATATGCAATTTAGAAAAGCTTTGATGAACATTGCTTTGTTCTCAAGTTTCACAATAGAAGTCTATGCAATTTAAGCAACGGATTGATGAACATTGTTTAATTCACGAGATCCACAATAGAAGTCTATGCTATTGAAGCAGAGGTTTGATGAGCAATGTTTAATTCGTCAGTTCCACAATAGAAGTCTATGGAATTTAGAAAAGCTTTGATGAGCGTTGTTTAATTCTTGAGTTCCACAATAGAAGTCGATCAAATTTAACAAAGCTTTTATGAACGCTGTTTAATTATTGATTTCCACAATAGAAGTCTATGCTATTTAGCAAATCTTTCATGAGTATTGTTTAATTCATGAGTTCCATAATAGAAGTAGTCTATGCAATTTAGCAATGCTTTGATGAAAATTGTTTAATTCTTGACTTCTAGAATAGAAGTCTATGCTATTTAGCAAAGCTTTGATGAGTATTGTTTAATTCCTAAGTTCCATAATAGAAGTCGATGCCATTTAGCAAAACTTGGATAAGTATTGCTTAATTCTGTAGATCCACAATAGAAGTAATCTATGAAATTTACCAATGCTTTAATGAGCATTGTTTTATTCTTGATTTCTAAAATTGAAGTCTATGCAATTTAGCAAAACTTTGATGAGCATTGTTAAATTCTTGAGTTCCATTATAGAAGTCTATGCAATTTAGCAAAGCTCTGATAAGAATTGTTTAGTTCTTGAGTTCCACAATAGAAGTATTCTATGCAATTTAACAAAGCTTTTATGAGCACTGTTTAATTCTTGAGTTCCACAATAGAAGTCTATGTAATTTAGCAAAACTTTGATAAGCGTTGTTTAATTCGTGAGTTTAACAATCGAAGTCTATGCAATTTAGCAAAGCATTGATGAGAATTTTTTTTTAATTTTAAAGTTCCATAATAGAAGTAGTCTTTGCAATTTAGCAAAGATTTGATGAGCATTTTTTGATTCTTGAATACTACAATAGATATCTAATCAATTTAGCAAAGCGTTGATGAGTATTGTTTAATTCTTGTGTTTCGCAATAGAAGTCGATGCAATTTAGCAAAGCTTTGATGAGCGTTGCTTAGTTCTTGAATTCCACAGTAGATATAATCTATGAACTTTACCAAAGCTTTGACGACCATTGTTTAATTCTTCATATCCACATTTGAAGTGTATCCAATTTAGCAAAGCTTTGATGGGTATTGTTTAATTCTTGAGTTCCACAATAGAAGTCTATACAATTCAGCAAAGCATTGATAAGAATTGTTTAATTCTTGAGTTCCACAATAGAAGTATTCTATGCAATTAAGCAAAGCTTTGATGAGCACTGTTTAATTCTTGAGTTCCACAATAGTAGTCTATGCAGTTTAAGCAAAGGTTTGATGAGCAATGTTTAATTCGTGAGTTCCAAAATAGAAGTCTACGCAATTTAGCAAACTTTGATGAACATTGGTTAATTTTTGAGTTCCACAATAGAAGTCTATGTAATTTAAGCAAAGGTTGGATGAGGATTGTTTAATTCTTGAGTTCCACAATAGAAGTATATGCTATTTAGAAAAGCTTTGATGAACATTGCTTTGTTCTCAAGTTTCACAATAGAAATCTATGCAATTTAAGCAACGGGTTGATGAACATTGTTTAATTCACGAGATCCACAATAGAAGTCTATGCTATTGAAGCAGAGGTTTGATGAGCAATGTTTAATTCGTCAGTTCCACAATAGAAGTCTATGGAATTTAGAAAAGCTTTGATGATCGTTGTTTAATTCTTGAGTTCCACAATAGAAGTCGATCAAATTTAACATAGCTTTTATGAACGTTGTTTAATTATTGATTTCCACAGTAGAAGTCTATGCAATTTAGCAAATTTTTCATGAGTATTGTTTAATTCATGAGTTCCATAATAGAAGTAGTCTATGCAATTTAGCAATGCTTTGATGAAAATTGTTTAATTCTTGACTTCTACAATAGAAGTCTATGCTATTTAGCAATGCTTTGATGAGTATTGTTTAATTCTTGAGTTCCAGAATAGAAGTCGATGCCATTTAGCAAAACTTGGATGAGCATTGCTTAATTCTGTAGATCCACAATAGAAGTAATCTATGAAATTTACCAATGCTTTAATGAGCATTGTTTTATTCTTGATTTCTAAATTTGAAGTCTATGCAATTTAGCAAAACTTCGATGAGCATTGTTAAATTCTTGAGTTCCACTATAGAAGTCTATGCAATTTAGCAAAGCTCTGATAAGAATTGTTTAGTTCTTGAGTTCCACAATAGAAGTATTCTATGCAATTTAACAAAGCTTTTATGAGCACTGTTTAATTCTTGAGTTCCACAATAGAAGTCTATGTAATTTAGCAAAACTTTGATAAGCGTTGTTTAATTCGTGAGTTTAACAATAGAAGTCTATGCAATTTAGCAAAGCATTGATGAGATTTTTTTTAATTTTAAAGTTCCATAATAGAAGTAGTCTTTGCAATTTAGCAAAGATTTGATGAGCATTTTTTGATTCTTGAATACTACAATAGATATCTAAGCAATTTAGCAAAGCGTTGATGAGTATTGTTTAATTCTTGTGTTTTACAATAGAAGTCGACGCAATTTAGCAAAGCTTTGATGAGCGTTGCTTAGTTCTTGAATTCCACAGTAGATATAATCTATGAAATTTACCAAAGCTTTGACGACCATTGTTTAATTCTTCATATCCACATTTGAAGTGTATCCAATTTAGCAAAGCTTTGATGGGTATTGTTTAATTCTTGAGTTCCACAATAGAAGTCTATACAATTTAGCAAAGCATTGATAAGAATTGTTTAATTCTTGAGTTCCACAATAGAAGTATTCTATGCAATTAAGCAAAGCTTTGATGAGCACTGTTTAATTCTTGAGTTCCACAATAGTAGTCTATGCAGTTTAAGCAAAGGTTTGATGAGCAATGTTTAATTCGTGAGTTCCAAAATAGAAGTCTATGCAATTTAGCAAACTTTGATGAACATTGGTTAATTTTTGAGTTCCACAATAGAAGTCTATGTAATTTAAGCAAAGGTTGGATGAGGATTGTTTAATTCTTGAGTTCCACAATAGAAATATATGCAATTTAGAAAAGCTTTGACGAACATTGCTTTGTTCACAAGTTTCACAATAGAAGTCTACGCAATTTAAGCAACGGGTTGATGAACATTGTTTAATTCACGAGATCCACAATAGTAGTCTATGCTATTGAAGCAGAGGTTTGATGAGCAATGTTTAATTCGTCAGTTCCACAATAGAAGTCTATGGAATTTAGAAAAGCTTTGATGAGCGTTGTTTAATTCTTGAGTTCCACAATAGAAGTCGATCAAATTTAACATAGCTTTTATGAACGTTGTTTAATTATTGATTTCCACAGTAGAAGTCTATGCAATTTAGCAAATTTTTCATGAGTATTGTTTAATTCATGAGTTCCATAATAGAAGTAGTCTATGCAATTTAGCAATGCTTTGATGAAAATTGTTTAATTCTTGACTTCTACAATAGAAGTCTATGCTATTTAGCAAAGCTTTGATGAGTATTGTTTAATTCTTAAGTTCCAGAATAGAAGTCGATGCCATTTAGCAAAACTTGGATGAGCATTGCTTAATTCTGTAGATCCACAATAGAAGTAATCTATGAAATTTACCAATGCTTTAATGAGCATTGTTTTATTCTTGATTTCTAAAATTGAAATCTATGCAATTTAGCAAAACTTTGATGAGCATTGTTAAATTCTTGAGTTCCACTATAGAAGTCTATGCAATTTAGCAAAGCTCTGATAAGGATTGTTTAGTTCTTGAGTTCCACAATAGAAGTATTCTATGCAATTTAACAAAGCTTTTATGAGAACTGTTTAATTCTTGAGTTCCACAATAGAAGTCTATGTAATTTAGCAAAACTTTGATAAGCGTTGTTTAATTCGTGAGTTTAACAATAGAAGTCTATGCAATTTAGCAAAGCATTGATGATAATTTTTTTAATTTTAAAGTTCCATAATAGAAGTAGTCTTTGCAATTTAGCAAAGATTTGATGAGCATTTTTTGATTCTTGAATACTACAATAGATATCTAAGCAATTTAGCAAAGCGTTGATGAGTATTGTTTAATTCTTGTGTTTCGCAATAGAAGTCGACGCAATTTAGCAAAGCTTTGATGAGCGTTGCTTAGTTCTTGAATTCCACAGTAGATATAATCTATGAAATTTACCAAAGCTTTGACGACCATTGTTTAATTCTTCATATCCACATTTGAAGTGTATCCAATTTAGCAAAGCTTTGATGGGTATTGTTTAATTCTTGAGTTCCACAATAGAAGTCTATACAATTTAGCAAAGCTTTGATAAGAATTGTTTAATTTTTGAGTTCCACAATAGAAGTATTCTATGCAGTTAAGCAAAGCTTTGATGAGCACTGTTTAATTCTTGAGTTCCACAATATAAGTCTATGCAGTTTAAGCAAAGGTTTGATGAGCAATGTTTAATTCGTGAGTTTAACAATAGAAGTCTATGCAATTTAGCAAAGCATTGATGAGAATTTTTTTTAATTTTAAAGTTCCATAATAGAAGTAGTCTTTGCAATTTAGCAAAGATTTGATGAGCATTTTTTGATTCTTGAATACTACAATAGATATCTAAGCAATTTAACAAAGCGTTGATGAGTATTGTTTAATTCTTGTGTTTCGCAATAGAAGTCGACGCAATTTAGCAAAGCTTTGATGAGCGTTGCTTAGTTCTTGAATTCCACAGTAGATATAATCTATGAAATTTACCAAAACTTTGACGACCATTGTTTAATACTTTTTTTTTTTTTTTGAAAGAGCCAAAGCTCAGCAAACTTTATTAAAAATAATAAAAGAATACAAGCACCAAAAATTCAAACAAAAAACAAAAATAACCAGCCTATCCATAACCAACTACCAAACCACTTCCTAATAATAAGAACTAACCACTCACAACCCCAATAATCCCTAAAATCCTTAAAGTTAGCCCAAGGACTTATAGAATGAGGGAAAAAAGGTAACTTCACCCCCTTGCACCTCCAAAAACTCCAAATAACATAAAAAAAATAACAAGGGGTAAGGCCCTTAAAAAAACCCTCAATCCGAAGACTAAACTTTAAGGAAAATCCAACTAAGACCAAAATCCTCAACCAACAAATCACAAATAAAAACCAAACATATTTAAAACTGCTAAACAATTTAACAATGCAATCCCAATTAATCTCCAAGAGCTGAATAATCCTACTTCTTCTATCCCTTTTCCAATTCTTCATCCTCCTCTTGATTTTATGCATGAAACTCTCTTCCTTCTTTTCACTAAGGTCCATCTTCATCCAATGCAATAGATTCCTGCAAAGAATACAAAACCCAACGAACCAAAAACCAACACCAAGACTCCAGAAATTCAGAATAAGTTTCAGACTTGACATGGCATCAATCACATGTCTAGGATTCTCAATTTGAATAATCACATAAAAGATCATATCCAAATTGAAAATCCCATTGGTACAAGTCAAATGATTAGAGAGAGAACTCCCCAACCATTGACAATTTCCGTCAATTCCTTTGTAAAACCAATTATTCCAAAATTGCCCCCATCTAATACCAATACTAAGAACAAACTCAATATAATTTCTCCGCTGCCAACCCCAATTAAAAATCACTTCAACCATCGACTTCACAATTCTGAACCTGTACATCATCTCTTATTTTTGTCCTTTCCATAAATGCCCCAATCCTTATAGATTCTTTCATTAATCAAATTGTTATTATTCCTTAATCCCAACAGCTTTAATCTGATTTCATTCTCAATACAAGCTATCACTCCTTCAGCTGTTAATCTCCTATTATTAAAAATCCTAGCATTCCTTTCCTTCCAAATATGTGCCACACAACTCGCAAGGATACATTTATTAATTAAATTCTCACCAGAATCCTTGTAAAACAGCTTGCAGCACTTCAGAATCAGATCATTCCAGCCACCCATCACCAAATTAATTCTCATCTTATCACAAAAATGTCTCCAAATACTTTGTGAGAATTCACAATTAAAGAAAAGATGATCATGTGAATCAGGAATAAGATTACAAAAAGGACAGAGGAGAATTCCTGATTTTTCCCAAACTCTAACACGATCCTAAGTTTTCAATCTATTCAAGATAGCCATCCATAAAATGAAAGAATTTCTAGGAATGCCCTTACCATACCAAACGATTTCCTTCCATGGCACCTTATTCCCAAAATTATTAATATCTCTCCACACTTGATTACACGAAAATTGCTTGCAATTACCCTCCTTATCTCTCCAACCAGCAACATCTCTCATATTTGGATCAATACAAAACATAGGAGCATCCTTTAGACCTGAAAATTTATCAACCCAATTTACAGGCCAACAATAAGTATCATAATCAAGCACATCACTAACCAAAGATAAGTCATTAAATCCATTGCTAATCCATTCTCTTCTTGGAATGATAGTGCTTAAAATACCTAAAGGATGCCACCAATCATGCCATAAAGAGGTGTTCCTCCCATTTCCCACACAAGCAACAATATGAGGTCTAACAATTTTCCTAATCTCCAAAAATCTCTTCCAGGTCCAGCTCATGCTTTTCTTTTGCAATATATCCCAAAAATTCCTCTTTCCAATGTAATAAGCTTTCACCCATTGCACCCATAAAGAATTTTTATTATTAACAACATTCCACACATGTTTTGCAAGTAAAGCATCATTCCATTTCCTTAAATTCTTAATCCCCAATCCTCCATAATCTTTAGGTTTACAAACATCATCCCATTTGATTTTAGCTTTCCCATTAACTTTTTCACCATTAGCCCATAAGAAGCTTCTACACATCTTTTCAATCTCTTTTATAGTTGCAATGGGAATTTTAAAAATTGAAGCCCAATACACATGAATAGAAGTCAACACAGAATTAATGAGCTGCAACCTTCCAGCAAACGATAAAGTTTTGCATTTCCAGTTGAAAATTCTCATTCTAATCTTTTCTAACAACTTCTTGCAATCTCTTTCAAAAAGTTTAGTAACACACATAGGAACACCCAAGTACTTAAAAGGAAATTTCCCAACATCAAAAGGAAGAATTCCCAAAATAATTCTTCTCATATTCGGTTTAACACAACTGAAATAGATCTGGCTCTTTTCCATGCTCACCTTCAGCCCAGAAACATTTTTGAATTCATCAAGAGCTTCCCTTATAATTCTAGCCGGATTCCCATTACCATAAGAAAATACCAGAAGATCATCAGCAAAGCATAAGTGAGAAATGTTAAGAAACTCACACTTATTATGGTATTTAAAATTATGGTTGTCTTCTATTTTCTTACCAAGAATCAAATTGAACACTTCCATTACTATAGTAAATAAGTAAGGTGACAGTGGATCACCCTGCCTAAGACCCCTCTTTCCTTCAAAATACCCATGGTCTTCACCATTAAAATTGATCATAAACCACGGGGAAGATACACAAGCCATGATCCACTGAATCATAATCGGATGAAATCCAAACCCTTTAAGACTTCTATTGAGAAACTCCCAATCCACTGTATCATAAGCTTTTTGAATATCAATTTTTAAGGTGCACTTTGGAACTCCCCTCTTGTTATTATATCCCACCATCAATTCCTGCGCAAGAAGAATATTATCCAAAATCGATCTTCCAGGAATGAAAGCAGATTGATTCTTACTAACAATTTTCCCCAAACAGTTCCTAATTCTATTCACTATAACCTTGCTAATACACTTATACAAAGTGTTACAGCAGGCTATAGGTCTAAAATCAGCAACCTTCCTCGGCGTATCCACTTTAGGAATTAGAATAATTCTCGTAGCATTTATCCCTTTTAGCAGATTCCCTGTCCAAAAAAATTCTCTCACTGCTTTGCAAATCTCTGATCCAACAATATTCCAGGCACTTTTGAAAATTTTTGAAGAATATCCATCAGGCCCAGGGGCACGATTGTCATCAATTTCAAACATTGTTGCTTTAATTTCTTCATCAGTCACCACTCTTATCATATTAGTAGCATCTGTCCTGTCTAACCTTTTTTGGAAAAGTTCTTCATTTAACTCCGGCTTAACAGACCCATCCTTACACCCCAAGAAATTTTTGAAATACGAAACAAATTTATCCTTCAAAGCAATCCCACTAACCCATCTTCGATCTTCATCCAAAACCTTCATAATTCTATTTTTATTGCCCCTGCTCTTCACAATACTATGAAAAAACTTAGTATTATTATCACCTTCCTGAATCCATTTAATTTTAGATCTCTGGAATAAAAGCTTCTCTTCATCATTACATGCTTCATTAAATTTGAACAATAGATCAGCATGCTCATTCCTAACCTTATAATCATAAGGATTACAATCAATTTCCACTTGTTTACTTTCCAGCTTTTTCCTTAGCTCATGAATTCGCTTCCCATATCCTCTGTAGCTGTTACAAAGATCCCTACACTGCTTTTTAAGAATCTTCAATTTCTGACAAACCTTAAACATATAAAACCCTTCAATGTTTTCATCCCAAACTTCCTTAACCATAGGTAAAAATTCTTCCTTCTCGGTAATAAAATTAGCAAATCTGAAAGAAGGTCGCCATCTCATTTTACTCAAAGGAATATTAAGGACAGCAGGACAGTGATCTGATATTCTATAGGGTTTGAATATAGCATGAGCCAACGGATAATCCAAAACAAACTTCAAATTAGCCATCACTCTATCCAGTTTCTTCAGGAGGCCCATACTTCCAGCAGGAGTTTTATTCCAAGTAAATTGAAAACCAGACGAATTCAGGTCCTCAATTTCTAAATAGTTAATACATTCAATAAAGTCCTCAACACCTTTAGGAAATCTAGAACATCCTTCAGAATATTATGAATGTTTTAAAGCAACATTGAAATCTCCTAATAATCCCCAAGCATCCTCTTTAACCACCAGTTTATGTTTCTTCAAATTCTCCCATAAATCTCTTCTATCCAGATAATTGGAAGCAGCATAAATAAAAGACAAATACATGCTATAATTAGATTCACAGAATCTAACATAACAGTGAATAACTTGTCTAGAATAAGAAATCACCATCACATCCACAATTCTAGGATTCCATCCAACAATGATCCTAGTTCCAGCCTCACAACAACTGTTATTAGAAACCCAATCCCATTGCCCAAAAGTCTTGGCACAAACTTTATTCAAATTAGCAATCCTAACATGCGATTCCACCACAGAGCAGATACTAAGATTATTGCTTCTAATAACATCAATAACCTCCTTCTGCTTAACCATCTTATTTAAACCTCTAACATTCCAACACCCTATCGACATCATTGTTGACCAGCATTATTTTTGGCATCAACCTCCTCTAATGCCTGAGACTTCCCAACTATACTTTTACTACTCCCCTTATTTTTCAAAATACCCTTCTCATTGCTAATACGACTCTTTATATTATCCTTCTCAATTATCTTAGATGATAACATCATATTTTTCTTTTTCCCATCATTATCATCCAAAGATACTTCATTTGCTCCCTTCTGCAATTCTCCTTCTTTTTCCCCTTTAGTATCTTCTTCCATTCTATCCAATACTTCCTCCTCTATCATTCCCAAAACTTCTAAATTGTTTTTGTTATTGCCTCCAATCAGTGGTTTATTGTTATTATCACTCCTCATCTTTTCTTCTTCTTTATTATTAGTCTTCATATCTGCATACCCTTGTTTCTTATTATCCATAACCCCCTGATTACCCTCCATATTCTTACTATTCACGAACTTCTCATATCTTTTATTCTTATCTAAATTCCAATATCCAATCCCCTTATTACCCCAATTCCCATTCTGTCCTTTTCCATTATCCCCTCTATAACCATTATTTCCTCTAAAATTATTCCCCTTGTTATAATTACTATTCTTCCCATTAAATCTCTGATTATTCACCTGATAATAACCTTCCTTAGTTTTGCTTGTACCTTCTCCATTATTATTACTTGCCCTCTTCTTATAATTGACTTCCACAAATCCATCATCCTTAGCAATTTCCTTTCCTTTATTATTCTTAATCTTCTCTTCACCCCCATTTTTAATCACTTTTTCTTCACTCAAAGCAGCAAGACAAACTTTATCCATGTGCCCAAAAACCTTGCAATGATTACATCTTGAAGGAGTCCAAGCATATTCCACATCAAAACTCTGAATTACAGCATTATTAGTAACAAAATCCCACGTAGATATATCAATTTTCTTCTTCCATTCCTTATCAGCTGCCATTTCAACAAGGATCCTAGCATAAGCATTTCTTCCTTTATGTTCCAAACACATTTCCTCTGTAAAAGAATCAAATGCCAGCGGAATACCTATCTTGCTAGCTATTATACACAAATTATCTCCACTCCATACTTCTAGAGGCAAATCAAAAATTTTGATCCATACCGGTATTTTATCATGATTATTTTTTGTTAAAGTCAGACCTGGTCTCCATCGTTGTAGGAATAGGGGCATGTTATTGAACATCCACCATGGACTTCCCTCCAACACCTCTAACATCCCTTTCTCATTAGTAAATTTAAAAAAGAAAAATCCTTTGCTATTCATGAATACCTCCTCCAATCCCATATTCTTCCAAAGTCTTCTAACCTCTTTCTGTATCACTGGAAAAGCCAACTTCTTGTCTATCATATACCCATACAAAGTATTAGTATAAGGAATACTAGCACTTTTTAGATTTTCAATTGGAATGATAACCGGCCCTTCATCATTACTAGTATCACCTGGTATATATCTAACATCTATTTTAAGCCTATTATCCTTTTAACACACCTGCATAAGAGTTCTCTAACTTCCCCTGCATCTCATTCTCACCCACTTTTCCATTTTTAGCAACTCCCAAAATAGAAGGTAATGTATACTATTAATAACTGTTCCTGAACACAACTTCCCATTATTATCAATACTAGTTTTATCAATATCCTCCTCCTCCATCATTATTTCTTCATCTTCACTTGTCTCTTCCTCACTTGAATCAATTTCCCCCTCTTCTTCTTCTGAACTCTCTTCTTCTTTATCATCTTCCACCTTATTCTCTGTCTTACCCAATTTTAAATCATCCATATCCATATTCTGAATCATCCCCTTATCATCTCCCTTCCCCACCTGTCCTTCTTCCTTCAATTCACTCAGGAATTGAAACCCAATTCCTGGAATGAATTCTTCATTATTACTAGCACTTTTCTCCCCATCAGTTCTAATCTTCATAACTTCATTATCTTCCATTTTTGAATTATTCTGATTTTTAACATCCATCACCGAAATGGTAGGATTCACCCTAACCATTTCACTAATAACATTCTTTAATTCAGAATTTGGACTCAAAACTTCATTACTCATCATCAACCCATCCCAATTTTTCATCAAATTAGCAGTATTACCAGTTGGGATAGTAACAACATGAGATCTTACCTTTTTGGAATCACTAGACGATCCTTTCTTCAATTCCTTCTCCTTTCCATCAGATCCAGGTATAGAAATGTTAGAATCCGATTCCCAAACTGAGATAGATTCCGATTCTTCTTCCGTTTCCTCCTCTGAACCATCTTCATTGTAGTATTCCTCAGTATCCATCGGAGCTAATTCATCCACCAATTTACGAACTCTATTCTTGATTCTGAAAGCTTTCCCCTCCATTTTCCATTCAGCTTTGCTTATCCCAGATGCAACAGCTCCAGTCGCACTTGGTTTGCGACGAGCTTTATAGATCGTTGCTGATGATTGCTCAATGACCCCAGGAGGAATAAGATCATTCACCTCCATTTCAGTTTTTGCATATCGAACAGCAGCACTTTTATCCGGAGGTTTAACCTTCACATCCTTCAATCGATCCGATTTGGATGACGCTCCCATTAAATCAACGAAATTAGGAAAGAAATTGCTTCACCAATGAAAAGAAATTCGTCAGAAAAGCGGCACCGATGAATCGAAGCTAGATCGCACCACCGTCAGAGAGAATCAGGAGAAGAGAGAGAAAGTAGAGAGAGAAAGCGAAAAAGCTTAGCAGCATTTTCATTACATTAGCATTGTTTTGTTCTTGAGTTCCACAATAGAAGTCTATGCAATTTAGCAAAGCTTTCTTAAGCATTGTTTCATTCTTGGGTTCCACATTAGAAGTCTATGCAATTTAGCAAAGCATTGATGAGCATTGATTAGTTCTTGAGTTCCACAATAGAAGTAGTCTTTGCAATTTATCAAAGCTTTGATGAGCATTATTTAATTCTTGAGTTCCACAATAGAAGTGGATGTAATTTAAGCAAAGCTTTGAAGAGCATTGTTTCATTCTTGAGTTTCACATTAGAAGTCTATTGAATTTAGCGAAGCTTTGATGAGCATTGTTTAATTTTTGAGTTCCATAATAGTAGTCTTCGCAATTTAGCAAGGCTTTGAAGAGCATTTCTTTATTCTTGAGTTCCACAATATAAGTCTATGCAATTTATGCAAAGCTTTGATGAGCATTGTTTTATTCTTGTGTTCCACATTAGAAGTCTATGCAATTTAGCGAAGCTTTGATGAGCATCGCTTAATTGTTTTCCATAATAGAAGTCTATAAAATTTAAGAAAAGCTTTGATTAGCATTGTTTGATTCTTGAGTTCAACAATAGAAGTCTATGCAATTTATCAAAGCATTCATGAGCATTCTTTCTTTCTTGGGATCCACATTAGAAGTCTATGCAATTTAGCAATGCTTTAATTAGCATTGCTTAATACTTGGGTTCCACAATAGAAGTCTATGTAATTTAGCAAAGCATTGATGAGCATTATTTAATTCATGAGTTCCATAATAGAAGTAGTCGTTGCAATTTAATAAAGCTTTGATGAGCATTGTTTAATTCTTTGGTTCCACAACAGAAGTGTATGCAATTTTTGCAAAGCTTTGATGAGCATTGTTTCTTTCTTTAGTTCCACAATAGAAGTCTATGCAATTCAGGAAAGCTTTGATGAACATTGTTTATTGAGTTCCACAATAGTAGTGGTCTTCGCAATTTAGCAAAGCTTTGATGAGTATTGTTTAGTTCTTTAGTTCCACAATAGAAGTATTCTTCCCAATTTAGCGAAGCTTTGATGAGCATTTCTTTTTTTTGAGTTCCACAATAGTAGTCTATGCAATTTAAGCAAAGCTTTGACGAGAATTGTTTCATTCATGAGTTCCACATTACAAGTCTACACACATTGGCAAAGCTTGGATGAGCAGCGTTTCGTTCTTGAGTTCCACAACAGAAGTCTATGCAATTTAAGCAAAGCTTTGATGAGCATTGTTTGATTCTTGAGTTCCACAATAGAACTCTATGCAATTTTGCAAAGCTTTCATGAGCAATGTTTCATTCTTGGGTTCCACATTAGATGTCTATGCAATTTAGCAAAGCATTGATGATCAATGTTTAGTTCTTGAGTACCACAATAGATGTAGTCTTTGCAATTTAGCAACGCTTTGATGAGGATTGTTTAATTCTTGAGTTTCACAATAGAAGTGAATGCAATTTCAAAAAAGCTTAGATGAGGATTGTTTTATTCTTGAGTTAAACATTAGAAGTCTATGAAATTTAGCAAAGTTTTGATGAGCATTGTTTAATTCTTGAGTTCCACAATAGAAGTCTATGCACTTTAAGCAAAGCTTTGATGAGCATTGTTTCATTACTGAGTTCCACATTATAAGTCTATGCAATTTAGCAAAGCTTTGATGAGCATTGTTTAATTCTTGAGTTCCACAATATAAGTAGTCTTCGTAATTTAGCAAAGCTTTAATTAGCATTCTTTATTCTTGAGTTCCACAATAGTAGTCTATGCAATTTAAGCAAAGCTTTGACGAGCAGTGTTTTATTCTTGATTTCCACATTTGAGGTCTACGCAATTTAGCAAAGCTTTAATGAGCATCGTTTCATTCTTGAGTTCAACAATAGAAATCTATGCAATTTAAGCAAAGCATTGATGAGCATTGTTTTGTTCTTGAGTTCCACAATAGAAGTCTATGCAATTTAGCAAAGCTTTCTTAAGCATTGTTTCATTCTTGGGTTCCACATTAGAAGTCTATGCAATTTAGCAAAGCATTGATGAGCATTGATTAGTTCTTGAGTTCCACAATAGAAGTAGTCTTTGCAATTTATCAAAGCTTTGATGAGCATTATTTAATTCTTGAGTTCCACAATAGAAGTGGATGTAATTTAAGCAAAGCTTTGAAGAGCATTGTTTCATTCTTGAGTTTCACATTAGAAGTCTTTTGAATTTAGCGAAGCTTTGATGAACATTGTTTAATTTTTGAGTTCCACAATATAAGTCTATGCAATTTATGCAAAGCTTTGATGAGCATTGTTTTATTCTTGTGTTCCACATTAGAAGTCTATGCAATTTAGCGAAGCTTTGATGAGCATCGCTTAATTGTTTTCCACAATAGAAGTCTATAAAATTTAAGCAAAGCTTTGATTAGCATTGTTTGATTCTTGAGTTCAACAATAGATGTCTATGCAATTTAGCAAAGCATTCATGAGCATTCTTTAATTCTTGGGTTCCACATTAGAAGTCTATGCAATTTAGCAATGCTTTGATGAGCATTGCTTAATACTTGAGTTCCACAATAGAAGTCTATGCAATTTAGCAAAACATTGATGAGCATTATTTAATTCTTGAGTTCCACAATAGAAGTAGTCGTTGCAATTTAATAAAGCTTTGACGAGCATTGTTTAATTCTTTGCTTCCACAATAGAAGTGTATGCGATTTTTCCAAAGCTTTGATGAGCATTGTTTCTTTCTTTAGTTCCACATTAGAAGTCTATGCAATTCAGAAAATCATTGTTGAACATTGTTTATTGAGTTCCACAATAGAAGTGGTCTTTGCAATTTAGCAAAGCTTTGATGAGCGTTGTTTAGTTCTTGAGTTCCACAATAGAAGTAGTGTTTGCAATTTATCAAAGCTTTGATGAGCGTTATTTAATTCTTGAGTTCCACAATAGAAGTGGATGTAATTTAAGCAAAGCTTTGAAGAGCATTGTTTCATTGTTGAGTTTCACATTAGAAGTCTATTGAATATAGCAAGGCTTTGATGAACATTGTTTAATTCTTGAGTTCCATAATAGTAGTCTTTGCAATTTAGCAAGGCTTTGAAGAGCATTTCTTTATTCTTGAGTTCCACAATATAAGTCTATGCAATTTAAGCAAAGCTTTGATGAGCATTGTTTTATTCTTGTGTTCCAAATTAGAATTCTATGCAATTTAGCGAAGCTTTGATGATCATCGCTTAATTGTGTTCCATAATAGAAGTCTATAAAAGTTAAGAAAAGCTTTGATTAGCATTGTTTGATTCTTGAGTTCAACAATAGAAGTCTATGCAATTTATCAAAGCATTCATAAGCATTCTTTCTTTCTTGGGATCCACATTAGAAGTCTATGCAATTTAGCAATGCTTTAATTAGCATTGCTTAATACTTGGGTTCCACAATAGAAGTCTATGTAATTTAGCAAAGCATTGATGAGCATTATTTAATTCATGAGTTCCATAATAGAAGTAGTCGTTGCAATTTAATAAAGCTTTGATGAGCATTGTTTAATTCTTTGGTTCCACAACAGAAGTGTATGCAATTTTTGCAAAGCTTTGATGAGCATTGTTTCTTTCTTTAGTTCCACAATAGAAGTCTATGCAATTCAGGAAAGCTTTGATGAACATTGTTTATTGAGTTCCACAATAGTAGTGGTCTTCGCAATTTAGCAAAGCTTTGATGAGTATTGTTTAGTTCTTTAGTTCCACAATAGAAGTATTCTTCCCAATTTAGCGAAGCTTTGATGAGCATTTCTTTTTTTTGAGTTCCACAATAGTAGTCTATGCAATTTAAGCAAAGCTTTGACGAGAATTGTTTCATTCATGAGTTCCACATTACAAGTCTACACACATTGGCAAAGCTTGGATGAGCAGCGTTTCGTTCTTGAGTTCCACAACAGAAGTCTATGCAATTTAAGCAAAGCTTTGATGAGCATTGTTTGATTCTTGAGTTCCACAATAGAACTCTATGCAATTTTGCAAAGCTTTCATGAGCAATGTTTCATTCTTGGGTTCCACATTAGATGTCTATGCAATTTAGCAAAGCTTTGATGATCAATGTTTAGTTCTTGAGTACCACAATAGAAGTAGTCTTTGCAATTTAGCAACGCTTTGATGAGCATTGTTTAATTCTTGAGTTTCACAATAGAAGTGAATGCAAGTTAAAAAAAGCTTAGATGAGGATTGTTTTATTCTTGAGTTAAACATTAGAAGTCTATGAAATTTAGCAAAGTTTTAATGAGCATTGTTTAATTCTTGAGTTCCACAATAGAAGTCTATGCACTTTAAGCAAAGCTTTGATGAGCATTGTTTCATTATTGAGTTCCACATTATAAGTCTATGCAATTTAGCAAAGCTTTGATGAGCATTGTTTAATTCTTGAGTTCCACAATATAAGTAGTCTTCGTAATTTAGCAAAGCTTTGATGAGCAATTCTTTATTCTTGAGTTCCACAATAGTAGTCTATGCAATTTAAGCAAAGCTTTGACGAACAGTGTTTCATTCTTGATTTCCACATTTGAGGTCTACGCAATTTAGCAAAGCTTTGATGAGCATCGTTTCATTCTTGAGTTCAACAATAGAAGTCTAAGCAATTTAAGCAAAGCATTGATAAGCATTGTTTTGTTCTTGAGTTCCACAATAGAAGTCTATGGAATTTAGCAAAGCTTTCTTAAGCATTGTTTCATTCTTGGGTTCCACATTAGAAGTCTTTGCAATTTAGCAAAGCATTGATGAGCATTGATTAGTTCTTGAGTTCCACAATAGAAGTAGTCTTTGCAATTTATCAAAGCTTTGATGAGCATTATTTAATTCTTGAGTTCCACAATAGAAGTGGATGTAATTTAAGCAAAGCTTTGAAGAGCATTGTTTCATTCTTGAGTTTCACATTAGAAGTCTATTGAATTTAGCGAAGCTTTGATGAGCATTGTTTAATTCTTGAGTTCCATAATAGTAGTTTTCGCAATTTAGCAAGGCTTTGAAGAGCATTTCTTTATTCTTGAGTTCCACAATATAAGTCTATGCAATTTATGCAAAGCTTTGATGAGCATTGTTTTATTCTTGTGTTCCACATTAGAAGTCTATGCAATTTAGCGAAGCTTTGATGAGCATCGCTTAATTGTTTTCCACAATAGAAGTCTATAAAATTTAAGCAAAGCTTTGATTAGAATTGTTTGAGTCTTGAGTTCAACAATAGAAGTCTATGCAATTTAGCAAAGCATTCATGAGCATTCTTTAATTCTTGGGTTCCACATTAGAAGTCTATGCAATTTAGCAATGCTTTGATGAGCATTGCTTAATACTTGAGTTCCACAATAGAAGTCTATGCAATTTAGCAAAACATTGATGAGCATTATTTAATTCTTGAGTTTCACAATAGAAGTAGTCGTTGCAATTTAATAAAGCTTTGACGAGCATTGTTTAATTCTTTGCTTCCACAATAGAAGTGTATGCAATTTTTCCAAAGCTTTGATGAGCATTGTTTCTTTCTTTAGTTCCACATTAGAAGTCTATGCAATTCAGAAAATCATTGTTGAACATTGTTTATAGAGTTCCACAATAGAAGTGGTCTTTGCAATTTAGCAAAGCTTTGATGAGCGTTGTTTAGTTCTTGAGTTCCACAATAGAAGTTGTCTTCGCAATTTAGCGAAGCTTTGATGAGCATTTATTTATTTTTGAGTTCCACAATAGCAGTCTACGCAATTTAAGCAAAGCTTTGACGAGAATTGTTTCATTCATGAGTTCCACATTACATTTCTACGCACATTGGCAAAGCTTGGATGAGCAGCGTTTCGTTCTTAAGTTCCACAACAGAAGTCTATGCAATTTAAGCAAAGCTTTGATGAGCATTGTTTGATTCTTGAGTTCCACAATAGAACTCTATGCAATTTTACCAAGCTTTCATGAGCAATGTTTCATTCTTGGGTTCCACATTAGATGTCTATGCAATTTAGCAAAGCATTGATGACCAATGTTTAGTTCTTGAGTTCCACAATAGAAGTAGTCTTTGCAATTTAGCAAAGCTTTGAAGAGCATTGTTTAATTCATGAGTTTCACAATAGAAGTCAATGCAATTTAAAAAAAAGCTTAGATGAGGATTGTTTTATTCTTGAGTTAAACATTAGAAGTCTTTGAAATTTAGCAAAGTTTTGATGAGCATTGTTTAATTCTTGAGTTCCACAATAGAAGTCTGTTCACTTTAAGCAAAGCTTTGATGAGCATTGTTTCATTATTGAGTTCCACATTATAAGTCCATGCAATTTAGCAAAGCTTTGATGAGCATTGTTTAATTCTTTAGTTCCACAACAGAAGTAGTCTTCGTAATTTAGCAAAGCTTTGATGGGCAATTCTTTATTCTTGAGTTCCACAATAGTAGTCTATGCAATTTAAACAAAGCTTTGACAAGCAGTGTTTCATTCTTGATTTCCACATTTGAGGTCTACGCAATTTAGCAAAGCTTTGATGTGCATTGTTTCATTATTGAGTTCCACATTATAAGTCTATGCAATTTAGCAAAGCAATGATGAGCATTGTTTTGTTCTTGAGTTCCACAATAGAAGTAGTCTTCGTAATTTAGCAAAGCTTTGATGAGCAATTCTTTATTCTTGAGTTCCACAATAGAAGTCTATGCAATTTAGCAAAGCTTTCTTAAGCATTGTTTCATTCTTGGGTACCACATTAGAAGTCTTTGCAATTTATCAAAGCTTTGATGAGCATTATTTAATTCTTGAGTTCAACAATAGAAGTGGGTGTACTTTAAGCAAAGCTTTGAAAAGCAATGTTTCATTCTTGAGTTTCACATTAGAAGTCTATTGAATTTAGCAAAGCTTTGATGAGCATTGTTTAATTCTTTTTTTTTTGAAAAGAGCCAAAGCTCAGCAAACTTTATTAAAAAGAATAAAAGAATACAAGGAACAAATCAACCAAAATACAAATATAACCATCCTATCCATAACCAACTACCAAACCATTTCCTAATAAGAAGAAAAAACCACTCACAACCCCAAAACACCCTAAATTCCTTAAAGGTAGCCCAAAAACTTATTGAAAGAGGGAAAAAAGGTAACTTCACCCCCTTGCTCCAACCAAACCTCCAAAATATAAAGAAACCAAAGCAAGGGGTAAGGCCCTTAAAAAAACCCTCAATCCATAAGCTAACCTTTAAGAAAAAAACCCTCAAGTTCAAAACCCACAAACTACAAAAAACAAGGAAATCCCAATAAACTAAACCACAAATAAACATAACATCAAAGAGAAAACAGGAAAGCCCCTCACGACAATTAGTCCCAAATCTCCTGTCGCAATCCTTGTCCTTTACATTAACCAAATTCCACTGCAACACCTTCACGATATTAGTCCAGCAATTTCTCCTACCAATCAGCTCTTGTATCCACTCTCTGTTACTCCATCTAATATCCTTTATCCTCACAATATAACTCCTCAAATTGAACCTCCTGCTATGAGTAAACCCAACTTCAGCAATATTGACAATCAACAGCAGATAGAACATCCTGCAATCACAAAACAAGAAATAAAAGGAGCACCAAATCCACCAAAGAATTAGAACCAGTTGCAGACTCGACATGGCATCAATCACATGTCTAGGATTTTCCATTTGAATAATCTCAAAAAAGATCATATCCAAATACAAAATCCCAAAGGTACAAATCACATAAATCAAGAGCAAGCTCTTAATCCAGTGAAATAATCCGTCAATTCCTTGAATATCATCAATTCCTTTAATTCTGCCTTTCCGAAAATACCCCCAATACAAATCTCTCATAAAGGCAGCCAAACTAACCCTCAATCCCATATTAACCCAAATGTCTAACCTGAAAGAATCATCACCGAAAGCCCAGAAATAGTCCTTCATTTTTTACAAAATTACTTCCAAATATACCCCAGGTCTGTAACACTTTCTCACTGACCATGATATTCATTTTCCTCAACCCTATCAACTTCAATTTAATTTCATTCTCAATACAAAAAATCACTCCTTTATCCGAATTTCTCAGCTTACAAAAAATTCTTAAATTTCTTTCTTTCCAAATATGATAAACACAACTAGCCAACACCCATTTTTTGATCAAATTCTCAACAGTTCTAGACTTTAATCCAGAACTAATTTTAAGAACTAAATCATTCCAATTGGAATAATAAACATCAATCCCAGACTTGGAACAACAATGATTCCAAATAGCATTTGAGAACTCACATTGAAAGAAAAGATGGTCATGCGAATCAGAAATGGTAAAACAGAAAGGACATAGCAAAGAACCTGACTTCTCCCAAATTTTAACTCGATCTTGAGTCTTTAATCTATTCAGCACAGCAAGCCACAAGATAAAGGCATTCCTGGGAATACAATTCCTATACCAAACACAGTTCGCCCAGCTAACATTGTCTCCAAAATTATTAATATCTCTCCAAACTTGCTTACAAGAAAATTTTTTACTCATGCCTTTCATATCCCTCCAAACAATCATATCCCTATTATTTCCAATATTGCAAAACATGGGCCCATCAATCAATCCAGGAAACTTATTTACCCAATCAGCAGGCCAGGTGTAAGAATCATTTGTCATAACATCACTGACTAAAGATTCATCATTAAAGCCATTTCTAATCCAATCCCTCCTAGCAATAATTGTACTTAAAATACCAATTGGGTGCCACCAATCATGCCACAATGAAGTATTCCTACCATCTCCAATACATGAAGCAACATGAGGTCTCATAATTTTCCTCAATTCCAAAAATCTCTTCCAAGTCCAATTCATACTTTTCTTTTGCCATATATCCCAAAAATTCCTTTTACCAATATAATTTTCTCTCATCCATTGAACCCACAGAGAATTTTTGTTATTGATCAAATTCCAAACATGCTTGGATAACAAAGCATCATTCCAGAATCTCAAGTTCTTAATTCCAAGACCTCCATTTATCTTTGGTTTACAAACATCACTCCATTTGATCTTGGCTTTCCCTTTGACCGGTTCTCCTTTAGCCCACAGAAAACTTTTACAAATCGATTCAATCTCCTTAATAGAAGCAATAGGAATTTTAAAAATAGAAGCCCAATAAATATGAGTTGAAGCCAAAACAGAATTTATGAGCTGTAATCTTCCAGCAAAGGAAAGGATCTTATTTTTCCAATTATAAACTTTCAATTTGATCTTATCGACAAGAGCTTGACAGTCTTTTTTGAATAGAGTATTCACACACATTGGTATTCCCAGATATTTAAAAGGTATTTTACCAATATCAAAAGGTAAAATACCCAAAATAATCCTTCTCATGTTTGGCTTCACACAACTAAAAAAAATCTGACTCTTCTCCATACTAGCTTTCAGCCCCGAAATAGTTTTAAAGTCATCAAGAGCAGACTTTAACACTCTCGCAGAATTCCCATTACCATAAGCAAACACAAGTAAATCATCTGCAAAACATAAATGAGTAATTTTCTGATTTTCACATTTGCAATGATATTTAAAACTGTTGCTACCATCTATTTTCTTCAGCAATAATAAATTGAAAACCTCCATAACCAATGTGAACAGGTAAGGAGACAAAGGATCTCCTTGTCTCAGCCCCCTTTTTCCTTCAAAATATCCATGATCTTCTCCATTAAAATTCAGCATGAACCAAGGAGAAGAAGTACATGCCATGATCCAATTAACCATGATCGGATGAAATCCAAATTCCAACAGAATCCTCTTAAGAAATTTCCAATCCACAGTGTCATACGCCTTTTGTATATCAATCTTTAAAGTGCATTTTGGCTTTCCTTTCTTATTTTTATACCCCACCATCAATTCTTGAGCAAGCAGAATATTATCAAGAATTGATCTCCCTTGAATAAAGGCAGATTGATTCTTGCTAACAATATCACCTAAATTGCTCCTTATTCTGTTAACAATTATCTTACTGATACACTTATAAAAAGTGTTGCAACAAGCAATAGGCCTAAAATCAGTCACTTTTCTAGGACAATCCACTTTAGGGACCAGCACAATCCTAGTGGCATTAATACCCTTCAATAATTTCCCTGTCCAGAAGAATTCCCTCACTGCTTTGCATATATCAGTTCCAACAATATTCCAAGCACTCTTAAAAAATTTAGAAGAAAACCCATCAGGTCCAGGGGCATGGTTATCAGCAATATCAAACATAGCCACTTTAACTTCTTCATCAGTAACTACCCTTATCATATTCATAGCCACATTTCTATCCAACTTGTTATGAAAAGAAACTTCATCAAGAATAGCTAAATCTGTGTCCTCTTCACATCCCAAGAAGTTCTTAAAATGATTAACAAATTTTTCCTTCATCATATTCCCCCTAACCCATCTTCCATCCTCATCAAGCACCATCAAAATACGATTCCTGTTGTTCCTGCTTTTCAAACAATTGTGAAAATACTTCGTATTATTATCCCCCTCAACTAACCATTTGATCTTAGCTCTTTGGGACAGCAACTTTTCTTCATCATTACAAGCAACATTATATTCAAAAAGAATATTAGCATGCTCCTCCCTATATTTAGCAATATAAGGCTCTTGATCAATTTTCATTTGAATATTCCCCAACTCCTTCCTCAATTCTTTAATTTTCAATCCCGAACCTCTGAATTTGTTACACATCTGTCTACAACTTTTTTTCAACAATTTCAACTTTTGAGTGATTTTGAACATAAAGAAACCTTCAATATTTGTAGACCAAATATCCTTAACCATAGGCAAAAATTCATCTTTATCCGAAATAAAATTGGCAAATCTGAATGAAGATTTCCATCTCAATTTACAGTTCGGCATTATTAAAACAGCTGGACAATGATCAGAAATTCTGTATGGTTTGAAAACAGCATGCGCAAGAGGCTGATCAGATATGAATTTCAAATTAGCCATGACCCTATCCAATTTCTTCAAAATACCTTTATTACCAGCAGGGGATTTATTCCAAGTGAATTGAAACCCTGAACTATTCAAGTCTTCGACTTCAATGAAATTAATACATTCAGAAAATTCATCGACACCCTTCAGCATTTTAGAACACCCTTCTGAATAATCAGACTCTTTTAAAGCAACATTAAAATCACCTAATAAACACCAAGCTTCATCTTTCACAGTTATGCTAAATTTTTTCAAATCTTCCCATAATACCCTTCTTTCAATATAATTAGAAGCAGCATAGATGAATGAAAGAAACATACTATAACCAGAATCAATGAATTTAACACAGCAATGGATCACTTGTTTTGATTGAGAAATGATCATAATTTCAAATAATTTTGGATCCCATCCAACAATTATTCTCGTACCAACTTCACAGGAACTGCTATTAGAAATCCAATCCCAGTTCCCAAAGGTTCTGCAACACACATTCTTTAAATTTAAACAATTAGCATTGTTTAATTCTTGAGTTCCATAATAGTAGTCTTCGCAATTTAGCAAGGTTTTGTAGAGCATTTCTTTATTCTTGAGTTCCATAATATAAGTCTATGCAATTTAAGCAATGCTTTGATGAGCATTGTTTTATTCTTGTGTTCCATATTAGAAGTCTATGCAGTTTAGCGAAGCTTTGATGAGCATCGTTTAATTGTGTTCCACAATAGAAGTCTATAAAATTTAAGCAAAGCTTTGATTAGCATTGTTTGATTCTTGAGTTCAACAATAGAAGTCTATGCAATTTAGCAAAGCATTCATGAGCATTCTTTCATTCTTGGGATCCACATTAGAAGTCTCTGCAATTTAGCAATGCTTTGATGAGCATTGCTTACTACTTGGGTTCCACAATAGAAGTCTATGCAATTCAGCAAAGCAATGATGAGCATTATTTAATTCTTGAGTTCCACAATAGAAGTAGTCGTTGCAATTTAATAAAGCTTTGATGAGCATTGTTTAATTCTTTGGTTCCAAAATAGAAGTGTATGCAATTTTTGCAAAGCTTTGATGAGCATTGTTTCTTTCTTTAGTTCCACATTAGAAGTCTATGCAATTCAGGATAACTCCTGCATTTCTGCTGGAGCAAAGCGATACGGAGGTTTGGCTACAGGGATAGATTGAGGGATTAAGTTGATACGAAACTCAACTTGGCGTTCGAAAGGAATTTTCGGGATCTACTCGGAAAGATATCAGGAACATTACAGTTTCGTGGGACGCTATAGAGGTCTTTAACTTCTTGTTTCTCGCTGATTACATGAACTAGGAATACCTGACACTCCTTTTTGCAGAAGTTTTTGAGCTTTGATACAGGAAATGACGCGAAGATTTGGGCTAAACTCGCCACCATGAATTATAAGGGTCTGATCAGAAGGAAGATTGAGACGAACAGCTTTCTATAACGAGGTGTATCAACACAGTCGGGGCTCAATCGATACATAATAACGATAACATCAAAGCTCTTACTGAAACTGACATCGGGTTAATGAGAAATGAATGATTACTCAAGGTAAGGACACAACGTAGAGATAAGTCGTTTATACACTCATTCTCACTGACAACTATCTTGACGGTAAATGTTTCGGTTATTGGACGAGGACTATGTTTAACAAGATAATTGAATGAATGACTAATTGAACTTTCTTGACACTAGATTCGAAGAGGGTGCGAGCATAAGGATAGTCGGAAAGAAATATACCCGCGACGTTAGTAGGATCGGCGGTTGCCTCCTCCTGCTTCAAAGCTAAGACCATTCCGGCGTTGTTGACATTGTTGGGGGTTGTTGCTTTTGGGCAGTTTCACTTGAAATGCCCAATTTCTCCACAACTATAGCAGACCTGATCGATACTTGATTCAGAAGTTTGTTCGAGGTGTTGGACTAGTGTTTTGCAGCTTCTAGCAAGATGACCTTTCTTGCCACGGCATTTGCAAATCATCTTGCGACACGGGCCAGGAATATAATGATGATAACTACACCTGCTGCACCAAGGGAGATTACTAGCATACCCAGTGACAGGTGCTTGAGCCTTAGACAAAATAACAAGAGTAGTGGTAGCTTGAACTATAGGAACAGCGGCAGGATTGGTAGCAACTTGGACTGCCACATTTTTGAGCTTCTTGGAGGGTCCTTGGGAACTCTGACCCTTTCGCTTTTTCCAGATAACCTTATTACTCTCATCAAACTCATTCTGATGCTCCTGAACATTTTCACGGTTTTGGGGGTAGGGGTTATATCCTGGACCAATGGACTTGTTAGGGTTCAAGATCGTCATTGCAGCCGTCATTGCAGCAGAAACAGCCAGCTGGAATATCACAGGGTCGAAGCGAGATGAGGGTGGGGACGAAGGGTCGTTGTTCTTCGATCTGGGTTCTTTCCTTGAAGACATCTCGATCTAAAAGTTTAGGAAAAAAGGATAATCACTCCTCTAAATTGAATCAAGAGATATGAAACAGAGGATATCTCTTTATGATAGACGTATAATTCTATTAAACGAATAAGCAGGAATGAATTATCATAGCAGACAAACTATCGCTAAAGGAATGATCGAAGGGCAACGCTTGAATGAGGAATTTCTACTACAAGGTTGGATCCAGAAATACTCCCATAGTATTTCACGATTCGCCGCAACGACGATTCGTTGTTTGTGGTATTTGGGTAAGTTTTAGGTATGCCGCATTCCACAGTCACTCCCAAGCACATGTTGGTCGTGTCTCGAATGAATATAGTTGATCAGGCTATATTGATCCTAGGCACGACTACATAACTGCCCAGGTTTAACTGTAGCGTACAACACCCATTTACTTATGTTCTGTTCTACTTATAGATACGATTCTCGACGGTTAGGTATACTTATATACTTTTTGAAAATACTTATATTTTGAGGTATACTTTTAGTTCAGAACACTTAGGCCCCTTATTGTTTATAGTCTTATACCATGTAAAGTTTGGTATACTTAGTTCACTATAAACAAGGGCTATGGTACCAATCTGTCACACCCCGAAACCGAAGGCAGAAACGTCTCGGGGTGGAGGTGACTTCATGGGTATATCATAACCAATATACATAGTAAGCAAAGTAAAACACAAAACATTATATTACATAGATTTCATTACATCAGTTGAAAAGTAAAGTAGTACAAGTTTCATAGATACATAGTTTAAACAAAAGAAAGAGGATTCTTCTACGCACTCCGTCTTCACCAAAAGAGATCGTCGGGTACCTGTCTAAAATGGACCTGAGAATACAAGCGGTTTGAAAATCAGCATAAAGCTGGTGAGTTCATAAGCGGTTTATTTTATGAAAAGAACGAGTTCCTTTAGTTTCCTGAAAAAGTGGTTAACCAAGAAAATCCCATATTTTCTTAAGTGTTAGATACCAAATCCAAATTGTAATGTAAAAGATATACAATGAAAACATGATTGTTCTTATGATTTGCAAAGTTTAGTTATTTAACTTATTACACTTATCTGGTTACAAACTACTGTTACTCAGGAAAATCCTATACTTTCCTATATGTGTGAGTGTGAACTATTACTGGTTCTGTGTGAGCTAACTGATACTGATTCCGATTATGTTCATTATTATCCATAGGAAAACCCCATGTTTTCCTGAATATGTGTGTGTACCATTACCAATTCTGTGTATGCTAACTGTTACCGATTCTGATTATGTTCATTGTTATCCATAGGAAAACCCCATGTTTTCCTGAATGTGTGTGTGTGCATCATTACCGATTCTGGTTATGTTCAGTGTTCTCCCCAGGAAAACCCCATGTTTTCCTGAATGTGTGTATGTGTGTGTGACTATCATCCTTGAACATACATTAGCTTTACTACGTACATAAAGCTAGTAAATGAGTCTAAAGCGTTAATAATCTAGATTGCGAGTCCTTAACCATACTCAGACTAGATATGACTCGAGTCGTGGCCAGTATCATTTTTATGACTTTCGTCACCCTTGAACCTTTCGGTTCGGCTGTAGCTAGCAGCCAGGTGCGGGATTGTCAGTCCCATATAGCTCTATACACTCAAGTCACGCTCTCCTACGTTCGGAGATTCTGATTACAGGGGTAGTCCTCCACTCTCGTGCCACGGGACGTGTTACAAAGGACGTGTCTCCAATCTTTAAGATTACTCATTACTTCTCGCCTAGGAGAAGTAGTATCTATGAATAACTAGGTTCTAACGTACCTGTCCTTTACACTCGGGCCTAGGTGTTATAATTAAGGACATTACAAATGTTCTACGTTTTCTAATGACGACTATCCATTTACACTCGAGCCGAGGGGCATTATTAAAGACATTACAATGTTCTATATTATCAAATGACTGTTGTCCTTTACACTCGAGCCTAGGTGTATTATTAATGACATACCAAAGTTTTATGTTTTCTTTATGGTGTCTGACTTTTATATTCGTGCCTATGGTATTTTATTACAGACTTTACAATGTTTTAAGTTTTCTATCAATATAAGTATGAACAATCAAATGTGAAGTATACAATATGACAATATATAATAAGAATTGAAAATCGGTTTTTTTTAAACAAATAACTCTGCAAGTTAAAACAGTTTGTTAAAAGGGTTTTTCAATCCTTAAAAATGTACAAGTATGAAACCATTTAACTAAAATCATAAGTTTAAGTACAAGATATTCTTGTACTCTTGCTTGTATTCCCCCCTGAAAACATTGAAAAACCATTGAAAAAGGGTAGGGGTATGAACTCACCGGACGCGGAAATGTGTCGAATGGGATGCTAAACGTCGAACCGAGGCTTGAATACGAGCGATGTTCCTATGTAATATTAAATAATACACATTATATATGTCTAATTAGATTTAAATAACTAATTAGATACACTTGAACACTCTAAGACGCGAAAACACTCCAAAATGAGCGTTTGAAGTGACCCGGGTGGCGTTTTAGGACATGAATGGCTAGGATATAGAGTTTACTCTTCAAGGGTAAACTCTAGGGAGTGTTCACGGCCCTAACACCACATCCCCATGAGTTTACGGCCGTAAACTCATGGTGGGTGTTTTTATGAGCTAAATGGCCTTAAATCAAATAACGGGTGTTGCTAGGTTTGGTTTTTGGACATTTGAAAGGGACAAAATCATTATATGAATTAATAGAAGAGTTTAGGGCCCACATCCAACTTAATTATTTTGAAGGCCAAGGATTAATCACAAGTGATTCAACTAATTTTTACAAGGCTTAGGGTGAGTTTAAGGCTTCAAATGGCATCCATCTAGGAGTTTACGGCCCTGGAGCATATGCTCTGGCCGTAAACTCTCAATTAGAGTGTTTATGATGAGTTTAAGGCCCCTAAATGATTTTTGGTTGGTTCCATAATTTATTCCAAAGCCTAAGGGGTGTGTAAGTTGCATTTTAACACCCAAAAGAGGAGTTACCACCCATTTATATGAGTTTACGGCCCAAGCTTGTTCTTGGGCAGTAAACTCTTGTTTACTCCTTAAAATTGACATTCAAGGTGTTCCAAGTCCATTCCAATAATTCCTTAAGCCTTATCTAAGCTCCTATGGTGATTTGGAAGGGTTTTAAGGCTCAAAAACCCCAATTACATGTGTTCACGGCCTAAGGCTGTTCCAGGGCCGTAAACACATGTTTATGGTCCTAACACATGATTTAAACACGAAAATGAAAGCTAAGGATGATATACTAGGAGCTAGGATGCTTACCTTGGTGTTTTAAGGGTTGAAATGGTTGATTTTGGCTTAACAAGATGGATTTGAGGAGAGAGGTTAGAAAGAGAGTGAAAAAGCTTTAAATGAGGCTTAATCCACTTTAAATATGGTTTGACTTGGATACACGGTGGAATTTTACCCAATACCGACGTTAACCGATGCTTTGGGTCGCACCCGATTAAGTTGTCGTTACCCGATATGGTCGAAACTATAATTTTTCAAATTACTAGTTCGGGACGTTTTCGCATGTTTCCAACATGTTTGGATACTTACCAAGTAAAAATAAAGGTTTTGACTTAATTGACCTAGTTCAGGACGAAATCGGAACAATTCGCTTAAGAGGAGTTTTGACGGAACGGTTACGGCGAGGAAGCAAAGTTTCGGGTTGTTACATTATCCCCCCGTTAGAGGGAATTTCGTCCCGAAATTCAAGAATTTAGATACAAAATTATGGAAAAAGGGTTTGGATGTGTCTGCTGTATCGGGTCTTCGCGCTCCCATGCGAATTCAGGTTCTCGCTTGGAACTTTCACTAACGGGATGTGGCTCGGTTTCTTACGCTTGATTACTTGGTCTATGATCTTAGTTTGCTCGTGCAGAGAGTTTGGGTATATCAAGGTTCTTGGTCACACTAGAATGGATTTCTGTGGTTTTATCAGGCAGACATTCATTAAGGATAGAGGTGCAAGGTACAGGATGAACGCTGCTAATTACTAAAGGTATTTCGAAGCTGAAAGCTAAGGAATCAATCCGAATGGGGATCTCAAAGGGTCTAATGTACCACAAACTAAGTTTTCCATGCCTTATCAAGTTTACTATGGGTGTCTTTGGTGCCGAACAATTCTCTATTGCTTCGATCTTAGAAGGATCTACGCGTACGTCTTCATCGTCTACTACATGACCGGAAAGAAAATGGTTTGACCGAAGGGTATCAATGCGAACTCTTAGTGATCATATCTAATCCTGAATGATGTCTTTAAAACATGAACTCGTAGCTGGTGGTGTCTCGACCTGAGGCATGTCTTCGAGGAGTAGTTGGCTCCCTGAAGTTATCGAAGAAATCGTCTATTCAGAAAAGAGAATATCGGTTTTGACGGTCAACTCATTAAGCCGATTGGATAACTCCTGCATTTCTGCTGGAGCAAAGCGATACGGAGGTTTGGCTACGGGGATAGATCCAGGGATTAAGTTGATACGAAACTCAACTTGGCGTTCGAAAGGAATTTTCGGGATCTACTCGGAAAGATATCAGGAACATTACAGTTTCGTGGGACGCTATAGAGGTCTTTAACTTCTTGTTTCTCGCTGATTACATGAACTAGGAATACCTGACACTCCTTTTTGCAGAAGTTTTTGAGCTTTAATACAGGAAATGACGCGAAGATTTGGGCTAAACTCGCCACCATGAATTATAAGGGTCTGATCAGAAGGAAGATTGAGACGAACAGCTTTCTATAACGAGGTGTATCAACACAGTCGGGGCTCAATCGATACATAATAACGATAACATCAAAGCTCTTACTGAAACTGACATCGGGTTAATGAGAAATGAATGATTACTCAAGGTAAGGACACAACGTAGAGATAAGTCGTTTATACACTCATTCTCACTGACAACTATCTTGACGGTAAATGTTTCGGTTATTGGACGAGGACTATGTTTAACAAGATAATTGAATGAATGACTAATTGAAATTTCTTGACACTAGATTCGAAGAGGGTGCGAGCATAAGGATAGTCGGAAAGAAATATACCCGCGACGTTAGTAGGATCGGCGGCTGCCTCCTCCTGCTTCAAAGCTAAGACCATTCCGGCGTTGTTGACATTGTTGGGGGTTGTTGCTTTTGGGCAGTTTCACTTGAAATGCCCAATTTCTCCACAACTATAGCAGACCTGATCGATACTTGATTTAGAAGTTTGTTCGAGGTGTTGGACTAGTGTTCTGCAGCTTCTAGCAAGATGACCTTTCTTGCCACGGCATTTGCAAATCATCTTGCGACACGGGCCAGGAATATAATGATGATAACTACACCTGCTGCACCAAGGGAGATTACTAGCATACCCAGTGACAGGTGCTTGAGCCTTAGACGAAATAACAAGAGTAGTGGTAGCTTGAACTATAGGAACAGCGGCAGGATTGGTAGCAACTTGGACTGCCACATTTTTGAGCTTCTTGGAGGGTCCTTGGGAACTCTGACCCTTTCGCTTTTTCCAGATAACCTTATTACTCTCATCAAACTCATTCTGATGCTCCTGAACATTTTCACGGTTTTGGGGGTAGGGGTTATATCCTGGACCAATAGACTTGTTAGGGTTCAAGATCGTCATTGCAGCCGTCATTGCAGCAGAAACAGCCAGCTGGAATATCACAGGGTCGAAGCGAGATGAGGGTGGGGACGAAGGGTCGTTGTTCTTCGATCTGGGTTCTTTCCTTGAAGACATCTCGATCTAAAAGTTTAGGAAAAAAGGATAATTAGTCCTCTAAATTAAATCAAGAGATATGAAACAGAGGATATCTCTTTATGATAGACGTATAATTCTATTAAACGAATAAGCAGGAATGAATTATCATAGCAGACAAACTATCGCTAAAGGAATGATCGAAGGGCAACGCTTGAATGAGGAATTTCTACTACAAGGTTGGATCCAGAAATACTCCCATAGTATTTCACGATTCGCCGCAACGACGATTCGTTGTTTGTGGTATTTGGGTAAGTTTTAGGTATGCCGCATTCCACAGTCACTCCCAAGCACATGTTGGTCGTGTCTCGAATGAATATAGTTGATCAGGCTATATTGATCCTAGGCACGACTACATAACTGCCCAGGTTTAACTGTAGCGTACAACACCCATTTACTTATGTTCTGTTCTACTTATAGATACGATTCTCGACGGTTAGGTATACTTATATACTTTTTGAAAATACTTATATTTTGAGGTATACTTTTAGTTCAGAACACTTAGGCCCCTTATTGTTTATAGTCTTATACCATGTAAAGTTTGGTATACTTAGTTCACTATAAACAAGGGCTATGGTACCAATCTGTCACACCCCGAAACCGAAGGCGGAAACGTCTCGGGGTGGAGGTGACTTCATGGGTATATCATAACCAATATACATAGTAAGCAAAGTAAAACACAAAACATTATATTACATAGATTTCATTACATCATTTGAAAAGTAAAGTAGTACAAGTTTCATAGATACATAGTTTAAACAAAAGAAAGAGGATTCTTCTACGCACTCCGTCTTCACCAAAAGAGATCGTCGGGTACCTGTCTAAAATGGACCTGAGAATACAAGCGGTTTGAAAATCAGCATAAAGCTGGTGAGTTCATAAGCGGTTTATTTTATGAAAAGAACAAGTTCCTTTAGTTTCCTGAAAAAGTGGTTAACCAAGAAAATCCCATATTTTCTTAAGTGTTAGATACCAAATCCAAATTGTAATGTAAAAGATGTACAATGAAAACATGATTGTTCTTATGATTTGCAAAGTTTAGTTATTTAACTTATTACACTTATCTGGTTACAAACTACTGTTACTCAGGAAAATCCTATACTTTCCTATATGTGTGAGTGTGAACTATTACTGGTTCTGTGTGAGCTAACTGATACTGATTCCGATTATGTTCATTATTATCCATATGAAAACCCCATGTTTTCCTGAATATGTGTGTGTACCATTACCAATTCTGTGTATGCTAACTGTTACCGATTCTGATTATGTTCATTGTTATCCATAGGAAAACCCCATGTTTTCCTGAATGTGTGTGTGTGCATCATTACCGATTCTGGTTATGTTCAGTGTTCTCCCCAGGAAAACCCCATGTTTTCCTGAATGTGTGTATGTGTGTGTGACTGTCATCCTTGAACATACATTAGCTTCACTACGTACATAAAGCTAGTAAATGAGTCTAAAGCGTTAATAATCTAGATTGCGAGTCCTTAACCATACTCAGACTAGATATGACTCGAGTCGTGGCTAGTATCCTTTTTATCACTTTCGTCACCCTTGAACCTTTCGGTTCGGCTGTAGCTAGCAGCTAGGTGCGGGATTGTCAGTCCCGTATAGATCTATACACTCAAGTCACGCTCTCCTACGTTCGGAGATTCTGATTACAGGGGTAGTCCTCCACTCTCGTGCCACGGGACGTGTTACAAAGGACGTGTCTCCAATCTTTAAGATTACTCATTACTTCTCGCCTAGGAGAAGTAGTATCTATGAATAACTAGGTTCTAACGTACCCGTCCTTTACACTCGGGCCTAGGTGTTATAATTAAGGACATTACAAATGTTCTACGTTTTCTAATGACGACTATCCATTTACACTCGAGCCGAGGGGCATTATTAAAGACATTACAATGTTCTATATTATCAAATGACTGTTGTCCTTTACACTCGAGCCTAGGTGTATTATTAATGACATACCAAAGTTTTATGTTTTCTTTATGGTGTCTGACTTTTATATTCGTGCCTATGGTATTTTATTACAGACTTTACAATGTTTTAAGTTTTCTATCAATATAAGTATGAACAATCAAATGTGAAGTATACAATATGACAATATATAATAAGAATTGAAAATCGTTTTTTTTTAAACAAATAACTTTGCAAGTTAAAACAGTTTGTTAAAAGGGTTTTTCAATCCTTAAAAATGTACAAGTATGAAACCATTTAACTAAAATCATAAGTTTAAGTACAAGATATTCTTGTACTCTTGCTTGTATTCCCCCCTGAAAACATTGAAAAACCATTGAAAAAGTGTAGGGGTATGAACTCACCGGACGCGGAAATGTGTCGAATGGGATACTAAACGTCGAACCGAGGCTTGAATACGAGCGATGTTCCTATGTAATATTAAATAATACACATTATATATCTCTAATTAGATTTAAATAACTAATTAGATACACTTGAACACTCTAAGACGCGAAAACACTCCAAAATGAGCGTTTGAAGTGACACGGGTGGCGTTTCAGGACATGAATGGCTAGGATATAGAGTTTACTCTTCAAGGGTAAACTCTAGGGAGTGTTCACGGCCCTAACACCACATCCCCATGAGTTTACGACCGTAAAATCATGGTGGGTGTTTTTATGAGCTAAATGGCCTTAAATCAAATAACGGGTGTTGCTAGGTTTGGTTTTTGGACATTTGAAAGGGACAAAATCATTATATGAATTAATAGAGGAGTTTAGGGCAGTAAACTAAGAGTTTACGGCAGTAAACTCTCACCCACATCCAACTTAATTATTTTGAAGGCCAAGGATTAATCACAAGTGATTCAACTAATTTTTACAAGGCTTAGGGTGAGTTTAAGGCTTCAAATGGCATCCATCTAGGAGTTTACGGCCCTGGAGCATATGCTCTGGCCGTAAACTCTCAATTAGAGTGTTTATGATGAGTTTAAGGCCCCTAAATGATTTTTGGTTGGTTCCATAATTTATTCCAAAGCCTAACGGGTGTGTAAGTTGCATTTTAACACCCAAAAGAGGAGTTACCAACCATTTATATGAGTTTACGGCCCAAGCTTGTTCTTGGGCAGTAAACTCTTGTTTACTCCTTAAAATTGACATTCAAGGTGTTCCAAGTCCATTCCAATAATTCCTTAAGCCTTATCTAAGCTCCTATGGTGATTTGGAAGGGTTTTAAGGCTCAAAAACCCCAATTACATGTGTTCACGGCCTAAGGCTGATCCAGGGCCGTAAACACATGCTTATGGTCCTAACACATGATTTAAACACGAAAATGAAAGCTAAGGATGATATACTAGGAGCTAGGATGCTTACCTTCGTGTTTTAAGGCTTGAAATGGTTGATTTCGGCATAACAAGATGGATTTGAGGAGACAGGTTAGAGAGAGTGTGAAAAAGCTTTGATAAGCATTGTTGAATTCTTGAGTTTCACAATAGAAGTGAATGCAATTTAAAAAAAGCTTAGATGTTGATTGTTTTATTGTTGAGTTAAACATTAGAAGTCTATGAAATTTAGCAAAGTTTTGATGAGCATTGTTTAGTTCTTGAGTTCCACAATAGAAGTCTATGCACTTTAAGCAAAGCTTTGATGAGCATTGTTTCATTATTGAGTTCCGCATTATAAGTCTATGCAATTTAGCAAAGCTTTGATGAGCATTGTGTAATTCTTGAGTTCCACAATAGAAGTAGTCTTCGTAATTTAGCAAAACTTTGATGAGCAATTCTTTATTCTTGAGTTCCACAATAGTAGTCTATGCAATTTAAGCAAAGCTTTGACGAGCAGTGTTTCATTCTTCATTTCCACATTTGAGGTCTACGCAATTTAGCAAAGCTTTAATGAGCATCGTTTCATTCTTGAGTTCCACAATAGAAGTCTACGCAATTTAAGCAAAGCATTGATGAGCATTGTTTTGTTCTTGAGTTCCACAATAGAAGTCTATGCAATTTAGCAAAGCTTTCTTAAGCATTGTTTCATTCTTGGGTTCCACATTAGAAGTCTATGCAATTTAGCAAAGCATTGATGAGCATTGATTAGTTCTTGAGTTCCACAATAGAAGTAGTCTTTGCAATTTATCAAAGTTTTGATGAGCATTATTTAATTCTTGAGTTCCACAATAGAAGTGGATGTAATTTAAGCAAAGCTTTGAAGAGCATTGTTTCATTCTTGAGTTTCACATTAGAAGTCTATTGAATTTAGCAAAGCGTTGATGAGCATTGTTTAATTCTTGAGTTCCAAAATAGAAGTAGTCTTCGTAATTTAGCAAAGCTTTGATGAGCAATTCTTTATTCTTGAGTTCCACAATTGTAGTCTATGCAATTTAAGCAAAGCTTTGACGAGCAGTGTTTCATTCTTGATTTCAACATTTGAGGTCTACGCAATTTAGCAAAACTTTGATGAGCATCGTTTCATTCTTGAGTTCCACAATAGAAGTCTATGCAATTTAAGCAAAGCATTGATGAGCATTGTTTTGTTCTTGAGTTCCACAATAGTAGTCTATGCAATTTAGCAAAGCTTTCTTAAGCATTGTTTCATTCTTGGGTTCCACATTAGAAGTCTATGCAATTTAGCAAAGCATTGATGAGCATTAATTAGTTCTTGAGTTCCACAATAGAAGTAGTCTTTGCAATTTATCAAAGCTTTGATGAGCGTTATTTAATTCTTGAGTTTCACAATAGAAGTGGATGTAATTTGAGCAAAGCTTTGAAGAGCATTGTTTCATTCTTGAGTTTCACATAGAAGTCTATTGAATTTAGCAAGGCTTTGATGAGCATTGTTTAATTCTTGAGTTCCATAATAGTAATCTTCGCAATTTAGCAAGGCTTTGAAGAGCATTTCTTTATTCTTGAGTTCCACAATATAAGTCTATGCAATTTAAGGAAAGCTTTGATGAGCATTGTTTTATTCTTGTGTTCCACATTAGACGTCTATGTAATTTAGCGAAGCTTTGATGATGATCGCTTAATTGTGTTCCATAATAGAAGTCTATAAAATTTAAGCAAAGCTTTGATTAGCATTGTTTGATTCTTGAGTTCAACAATAGAAGTTTATGCAATTTAGCAAAGCATTCATGAGCATTCTTTCATTATTGGGTTCCACATTAGAAGTCTATGCAATTTAGCAATGCTTTATTGAGCATTGCTTAACACTTGAGTTCCACAATAGAAGTCTATGCAATTTAGCAAAGCATTGATGAGCATTATTTAATTCATGAGTTCCACAATAGAAGTAGTCGTTGCAATTTAATAAAGCTTTGATGAGCATTGTTTAATTCTTTGGTTCCACAATAGAAGTGTATGCAATTTTTGCAAAGCTTTGATGAGCATTGTTTCTTTCTTTAGTTCCACATTAGAAGTCTATGCAATTCAGAAAAGCTTTGATGAACATTGTTTATTGAGTTCCACAATAGAAGTGGTCTTCGCAATTTAGCAATGCTTTGATGAGTATTGTTTAGTTCTTGAGTTCCACAATAGAAGTAGTCTTCGCAATTTAGCGAAGCTTTTATGAGCATTTCCTTATTTTTGAGTTCCACAATAGAAGTCTATGCAATTTAAGCAAAGCTTTGACGAGAATTGTTTCAATCATGAGTTCCACATTACAAGTCTACGCACATTGGCAAAGCTTGGATGAGCAATGTTTCGTTCTTGAGTTCCAAAACAGAAGTCTATGCAATTTAAGCAAAGCTTGGATGAGCATTGTTTGATTCTTGAGTTCCACAATAGAACTCTATGCAATTTTGCAAAGCTTTCATGAGCAATGTTTCATTCTTGGGTTCCACATTAGATGTCTATGCAATTTAGCAAAGCATGGATGACCAATGTTTAGTTCTTGAGTTCCACAATAGAAGTAGTCTTTGCAATTTAGCAAAGCTTTGATGAGCATTGTTTAATTCTTGAGTTTCACAATAGAAGTGAATGCAATTTAAAAAAAGCTTAGATGAGGATTGTTTTATTCTTGAGTATCCCGAATTAGATATAAAATACTTTAATATACGTGAACTGTAGATGGAAAAATAGTTTGAAAACCTTGGGATTAACATCCCGTACTACATATAGATTTTAATACCATGGGACTATCATCCCGGACTAGATACAAGATAATTTGATAAAACCATAGGATTACTATCCCGAACTAGATTTAAGATGTTTTGATAAAACCATGGGATCACTATCCCGAACTAGATATAGATTCTAACCATAGGAATAACATCCTGCAATAGATATATGAACCCTATAGACCAAAAACCATGGGATTACCATCCCGTACTAGATATATATCTCCAAAACCAAAGCCGTGAATAAACTTATATTAATACATATTGTGAGTCGGGTAACCATGCTGATACGACAACGAGACCTCCTTGATGCTTGTCAGACGTCGGACGATATCCAGAATTTGTCACCCCAGGCGTGCCCGCCTAACTGTAGCTAGCAGTTAAGGTGTGGGATTGTCAGTCCCGAATAGATCTATTCACAAATTCCTCGCTCTCCCTCCAGGAGACTCTGGTTACACTTCCGGGGAGGATTTACTGATCATCCATAAAGGGTAGTGACTAACTCACAAACTAGTACTAAACTACTCACAGGGTTCTCATACGATATCAAACATACAAAAGATTTATGAAACATAATACAGTGAATATAGATACATACAATGAAACTATCTGACAATAAATTCAAATGACATAGAGATAAACTGAATTAGACATAATTTATCTAATAACTTTATACACATATCGGTACATGATAAAACGAGAACTAAAGAACCCCCAAATTATTCCCATAATAATTTGATTAGTTTGGTTATTTTCTTAACTAAAATCCATTTAGTTGTAGTTGATAGATCATCCCTTATGCTCAGCATAATACATAAGGAGTAAAAGTGTTTATAAATTTGCCAGATATTATTTGAAACACATCAATGTTATGTTTTGAAAACAGTTATAGTTTGCTTGTATTCCCCCTGAAAACATTGAAAAACACAGAAAAAGCGTAGGGGTATGAACTCACCGGACGAGAAATGTGACGATTTCGAATGTTAAACGTTGGTTCGGGGCTTGCAAACGCACGAGGTTCCTAAGTATAATGCAAAGATACACATTTGTATCTAATTAGGACTTAACTTATTTAATTGCTAGGGACAAACACTTTTAGTTGCGGAAACACCCCATTACAAATGTTTGGAGGGACCCGGGTGGCGTTTAAGGACTTGAATGACTAGGAATTGGAGTTTACTCTTCAAGAGTAAACTTATATATGAGTTTTCGGCCGTAAACTCATGGTGGGGTGATTTATGGTGCAACTTGTCTTGAAACACTTATGGGAAAATTTCTAGGTTTGGTTTAAGGGCTTGGAATGAATTTTAAACACCAAAGGACATACTTAAGGGAGTTTACGGCCTAGCATGGGACTCATGGCCGTAAAATCTTATATACCCATGAATAATTGTGTTAATGATTCCAAATAAATCACATGTGATTGCTAAAATTGTTCCAAGGCCTTACATGAATTTTTATGGGACTTATGGGGTGTTTTTGGAGTTTACGGCCCATGAGACCCCCCTCATGGCCGTAAACTCTCCTAGAGTGTTATTCATTATGATTTAAGGCCAAAAACTTGTTTGTATACACTTCTAAAAATTATTCTAAGGCTTTAGGGGTGTTAAAGTGGCTTTCTAACACCTTTAAAGGAGTTTACACCCCAAAATGAAGGGTTTACGGCCCAAGCATAAGTCTTGGCCGTAAACTCTCAATTGTCCCTCAAATAATATGTTTAAGGTGTTCTAAGGCTAAAACCAATATTCTAAAATTCATGTCTAAGCCTTATTAGTGTTTTAGAAGGGTTTAAGGTCATAAAAACCCCATATATATGAGTTTACGGCCCAAGCATGTGCCTTGGCCGTAAACTCCTTCAAGTCCCTCAAAATCCATGTCTAAAATGTTCTAAGTCCATTCCATGAAGTCATTTAGCCATATCTAAAGTCTAGTTGTGGTTTGGAAGGGCTTTAGGGCTTAAAAACCCCTTAACTATGTGTTTACGGCCTAAGCTTCAACCAAGGCCATAAAATCACATTCAAGGCCTTACATCATGATTAACTCCCGAATTTGGAAGCCAAATATGCTATACATTAAGGTTAGGAAGGTACCTTAGGGATTTGAGGCCTTAAAATTGAGTTTTGGACCCTTAAATTTGGATTTAGGAGAGAGGTTAGAGAGAGAGTAGTGAGAGAGAGAAAAATCTTCAAATGAAAGGTTTAACACGTTTATATAGGTTGCCAAAACTTGGACACGGTGGAATTCTACCCGATACCGGCATTAAACGGGGATTTTTGGTCGCACCCGATTAAGTTTTCGTTACTAGGCGGGAACATTTCTAAAATTTATGAAATAAACATTTTGGGCTAAATTCATGAGTTCCTAAGAGGTTTGGACACTCATTAGCATCAATTAAACATATAAGTTTGATTAACTTAACCCAAAAACGACATCGGAACGTTTCGATATACGGCGAGTTATATGGGTAGAACGGGTTTTCGGCGATGAACAACTTCGGGTTGTTACACAAGTTCAAACCAAAATTATTTTGTGAGGCTAGGACAATCACATGTGATTCTAACTAATTTTCAAGCCTTGGTATGAGTTTTGGGCATCATTTGACACCTATAGAGGAGTTTACGGCCCTGGGACTTGTCCTTGGGGTGTCATGGCCGTAAACTCTCATTTGGAGGGTGTTTGATATGCTTAAAGTCTCCAAACAATTTTTACTAGCCTTGGTATGAATTTAGGACACCTTTTAACATTTTTTTATGAGTTTACGGCCTTGGAACTATTTCTTGGGAAGCTTTGGCTGTAAACTCCTAAATGGAGGGTGTTTGACATGTTTAAGGTCCCCAAACTATTTTTAGATGATTCTAGGATTTATTCCAAGGCTATTGATGGGGTTATATGGCTTTTTAACATGCAAAAATGAGTTTACTCCCCATGTATGAGGAGTTTATGGACCAAGCATGTTCCTTGGCCGTAAACTCTTATATGCTCCTCAAAATCCATGTTTAGGGTGTTCTAAGTCCGGATTTGTAAGCCATATAGTCGTATCTAAGTCCCAAAATTGATTTGGAGGGGTTAAATTGCTTAAAACCCAAGTTTTTAGGTGTTTACGGCCCAAGCATGCTCCTTGGCCGTAAACACATGTTCTAGGTCCAAATTGATAGATTAAACACAAATTTGAAGGCCTAAGAGGTTAAACAACAAGTTGGGGATGTTACCTCAGAGATTTGGAGCCTTAATTCAATGTTGTGGACCTTGAATCTTTGGTTGAGGAGAGAGGTTAGAGAGAGAGTAGTGAGATGAAGCAAAAGATTCAAATGGAAGTTTGATTCACTTTAAATAGTGCTCGGGATTTGGACACGGTGAAATTCTACCCGATACCGACGTTAGACGGGGCTTTTGGTCGCACCCGACCAAGTTGTCGTAACCCGACATGGTCGATTCTAGAAATGTTCCGATCACTAGTATGGGGTGTTAGAATGAGTTCTAAATGTACTAGGACACCCATTAAGTCATTTTAGATAATTTCAATTTAATGACTTAATTAAATGGCTAAATCGGAAACGAATTTGAAAACAACGATTGGTTGATCGAAATGGATTACGAAAAGGGTTACAAGCAATGATACGAAATTTTGGGTTGTTACATTATCCCCCCATTAGAGGGAATTTCGTTCCGAAATTCAAAATTAAGATACAAGACAAGATACAAATCATGGATCTGGAAAGAGATGCGGATACTGCTGTTTCATCGAGTCTTCACGCTCCCAAGTGAACTCCGGTCCCCACTTGGCATTCCAGCGAACCTTCACTAACGGGATGCGGCTTTGCTTTGTACGTTTGACTTCTCGATCCATGATTTTGATCGGTTCCTCTACGAAGTTGAGGTTTACATTGATCTCGATCTCGTCTAAAGGAATCACTAGGGTTTCATCGGATAAGCACTTCTTGAGATTTGAAACATGGAAGACGGGATGGATATTACTGAGCTCATGAGGTAAACGAAGTTTATAGGCTACCGGACCGATCCTGACGAGGATCTCGAAGGGTCCAATGTACCTCGGGTTAAGTTTCCCATGCTTTCCAAAGCGTACCGTGCCTTTCCAGGGCGAGACTTTCAACAGGACACGGTCTCCGACCTGGAATGTTTCCGACGGTTGTCAGCGTAACTCTTTTGGCGATCTCGTGAAGCTTTTAATTGTTCTCGGATTTGGATGATCTTCTCGGTGGTTTCGCGGATGATTTCAGGACCAGTGAGAGAACTGTCGGGGACTCGACTCTTGGCTAGCTGTGTATCCCCCACCTCAGCCCAGCACAGAGGGGATCTGTACTTACGACCGTAGAGGGCTTCAAACAGGGCAGCCCTGATGCTGGTGTGGTAACTATTGTTGTACGAGAACTCGATCAAAGGCAGATGTGTGTCCCACGACTTTCCAAAATGAATGACACATGCTCTAAGCATGTCCTCCAGGGTTTGGATTGTTCTCTCACTTTGTCCATCGGTCTGAGGATGATACGCCGTGCTCATGTCTAGTTTGGTTCCATGAGCCTTCTGGAGAGACTGCCAGAATCTAGAGGTAAACCTGCTATCTCGATCAGAGATAATGGACGCAAGTACACCGTGCAGTCGGACTACCTCTTGGATGTAAATTCATGCGAGTCTTTCCATCTTGAATGATTCTTTGATCGGGATGAAGTGAGCGGACTTTGTCAAACGATCGACAATTACCCAAATGGTATCGTACCCACTCGGACACTTGGGTAACTTGGTGATGAAATCCATGGTAATCATCTCCCATTTCCATTCAGGTATCTCGGGCTGCTGGAGCAGACCCGAGGGTTTCTGGTGCTCGACTTTAACCTTGGCGCAAGTCAGAAACTTGCCCACGAACGTAGCTATCTCAGCTTTCATGTTTGGCCACCAGTATTGTTTCTTGAGATCCAGGTACATCTTGTCCGAACCCGGGTGAACAGAGTATCTGGTCTTGTGTGCTTCCTCCATGACAATCTCCCTGAATCCTCCGGACTTTGGAATCCAGATTCGATCCATGAAACAGTAGACTCCGTCACCTCTGACCTCAAGTTTCTTATCCATTCCCCTCAAGGATTCGATCGACACGTTCTCGGGTTTGAGTGCTTCTAACTGGGCTTCTCGAATTTGCATGGATAAGTTGGAATGGATGGTCATCATCAGGTTCTTCACTTTTCGGCTTGAACTCTCCTTCCGGCTAAGGGCATCTACTACCACATTGGCCTTGCCGGGATGGTAACGAATTTCACACTCATAATTGCTGAGTAGTTCTACCCATCGCCGTTGCCTCATGTTCAAGTCTTTCTGATCAAAGATGTGTTGCAGGCTCTTGTCTCCAAATCTTCAGTGCAAAGACTACGGCTCCTAACTCCAAGTCATGCGTGGTATAGTTAACCTCGTGTGCTTTCAGCTGTCTAGAGGCATAAGCAATTACTTTTCCTCTTTGCACGCAGCCTAAGCCTTGATTAGACGCATCGCAGTAGACAACGAAGTCCTCTGTCCCTTCGGGTAGGGACAGAACAGGTGCGCTGCACAAGGCTTTCTTCAACGTCTGGAATGCGGTTTCTTGTTTATCACTCCAACAAAAGGGTACACCTTTCTGTGTTAGAGTGGTTAGAGGTTTGGCGATTCTGGAAAAGTTCTGGATGAATCTCCGATAATAGCCGGCGAGACCCAAGAATTGCCGGATTTTTGTGGGTGTCTTTGGTGCCGACCAATTCTCTATCGCTTTAATCTTGGAAGGATCGACATGAATACCCTCCCCGCTGACCACGTGAACGAGGAAAGTTACCTTCCGAATCCAGAACTCACATTTGGAAAATTTCGCGTACAACTTCTCGGATCTAAGGGTTTCCAACACTAGCCTCAAGTGTTGTTTGTGATCTTCTTCGCTTTGGGAATAGACAAGTATGTCATCAATGAATACAATGACGAACTTGTCCAGATAAGGACGACACACCCGGTTCATCAGGTCCATGAACACCGCGGTGCGTTGGTTAGACCGAAGGGCATCACTACGAACTCGTAGTGTCCATATCGAGTCCTGAAAGCTGTTTTGGACACATCACTCTCATGAACTCGTAGCTGATGGTACCCTGACCGAAGGTCTATCTTAGAGAAGTAACTGGATCCTGGAGTTGATCGAAGAGGTCATCTATTCGCGAAAGAGGATATCGGTTTTTGACGGTCAACTTGTTCAGCTCGCGATAATCGATACACATCCAAAAGGATCCATCTTTCTTCTTGACAAACAATACCGGAGCTCCCCAGGGTGAGGAACTCGGTCTAATGAATCCTTTACTGAGCAACTCATTGAGTTGACTGGATAACTCCTGCATTTTTGCTGGAGCTAAACGATACGGAGATTTTGCTACGGGAGTAGCTCCAGGAATTAGGTCAATACGGAACTCGACCTGATGCTCGGGAGGGATTCCTGGAATGCTCGGGAAATACATCAGGAAAGTTACAGACTTCAGGAATGCTCGCGAGGTCTTTAACTTCCTGTTTCTCATTGATTACATGGGCTAAGAATGCAATGCACTCCTTTCGCAGGAGCTTCTGAGCTTTGATGCAGGAAATGATACGAAGGTTGGAACTGAGTTTATCGCCATAGATTGCGAGAGTTTGGCCCGAAGGAAGGTTGAGATGGATGGCTTTTTCGAAACAAAGGATATCTGCATGATTGGGACTCAACCAATCCTTGCCAATGATGACATCAAAGCTCTTTATGGAAACCGGCATGAGATCGATAGGAAATGAATGGTCATTCAGGGTAAGGGTACAACCTACGAACACCTCGCTAGTGCTTTCCTTCTCACCGTTATCCATCTCGATGGTAAACGTTTCGATTAATGGATGAGGATTATGTTTTAGGTTATGTTTGAACGCATGACTAACAAAACTCCTTTCAGCACCCGAATCGAAAAGAATATTAGCATATGAGTTGTCGAGAAGGAACGTACCCGAGACAACAGTGGGATCGGCGACTGCTTCCTCCCGTCCTATGGCTAGGACTCTCCCGTCCTATGCCCAACTTCACCACAATTGTAGCAGGCTTGACCAACGCCTGCTCCAGAAGATTGATTGGCCGATTGGACCGGAGCCTTGCAGAATCGGACTGTGTGCCCCTTCTTACCACAATTGGTACATGATAGTTCTCAGCAGGGGCCGGGGTTGTGGTGGTACTTGCACTTGTCACACAGAGGAAGATTACCAGCATATTTGCTAGTAGGAGTTGGAGCTGTGGATCCCACAACAGAAGCAGCAGCAACGGGGGTAGTAGCAGCATGGACTGCTACAGTCTGCTATTTCTTGGAGGACCCTTGGGAAGATTAACCCTTCTTCTTCTTCCAGAACTTTCTCTTCTCACCACTCCTCTTGGTCGGCTCAGGAGTGGTAGTGGTTTCCTCAACATCATCACTATGATCAATTAGGGTTTGGGCTAAAGTCTTGGCACTATCATAGGTATCCGGACGTGGAGCTAAGACATTTCCCTTTGTTGGCTGGGTCAACCCCCAGACGAACCTTTCTATATTTTTACTTTCAGGAGTGACCAATCCCGGGCAGAGAAGTACGAGATTATCGAATCGGGAAGTGTATGCAGCAATATCGGAACCTTTCATCTTCAGGTTCCAGAGCTCGTGCCCTAGTTTCTGCATTTCACCACGGGGACAGTACTCAGCAATGAGGAGTTCTTTCATGGCTTTCCAGCCCATGGCATTGGCTACGGGTAGGGTTAGAGATTTGACTCGGCCGTTCCACCAAGTCATGGCTTTATCAATGAAGGTACAAGTTGCGAACTTGACTTTATCGGACTCGGAACAGGCACAGATTTCAAAGATGGATTTGATTTTCTCGAACCATCGGGATAAGGAAATGGCACCTCCAGTGCCATCGAAGGATGTTGGTTTTGCATTCATGAAGTACTTATAGGAACCCTCCTTTCGGTGTCCCTGATTACTTTCTTGGTTCTGAGTTTGATTGCCACCTCCCAAACCACCGGCACCACCAGTGTTTAGTTGAGACATAGCAGCTGCCACCGCGGCGGTAACAGCTGCTTGGAATACCACGGGGTCAATTTCAGGAGGAGGTGGTGGCGGAGGGTTGTTGGTCTTGGAGCTGGGTCTCTTTCTAGGAGGAATCTTGATCTAATAAGATCAAGAAAGAGAGAGGATGGTAAGTCCTCTGAATTGAATTGAGAGATACGACAGATATATATATATATATATATATATATATATATATATATATATATATATATATATCCGAATAAGCGAATAAGTAGGAAAGTGTTATCAAAGCAGATAAATTATCGCTAAAGGAATGATCAAGGAACAACGAATGAACGAGGATTTCTACAAAGAATTGGCTCGAGAAATACTCCCATAGTATTTCATGATTCGCTGCGACACTAGTTCGATGTTTATGGTATTAGGGTAAGTTTTAGGCATGCCGCATACCACAGTCACTCCCAAGCACATGTTGGCCGTGTCTCGAATGAATATAGTTGGCCAGGCTATATTGGGAATACACAACTACATAACTGCCCAGGTTTAACCGCAGTACACAACACCCATTTACTTATGTTTTGTTCTACTTGTAGTTACGGATCTCGACGGTTCGGTATACTTGTATACTTTTGAAAATACTTATAGTTTGAAGATTCTTTTAATTCAGAGCACTTAGGCCCTTTAGTGTTTATAGTTTTATACCATGTAAGGTTTGGTATACTTTATTCACTATAAACAAGGGCTCTGATACCAATCTGTCACACCCCGAAAACCGAAGGCGGAAACATTTCCGGGGTTAACTCCACGTTGAGTATCAAATCCAATGCACATAGTAAGTAAAGTAAAACAACCATTACATTACATATAGAAAATTTTTACAATTGTTTCAAAAGTAAAGTTGTACATGTGATACATAGTATATATATAAACAAAATGGAACGGTTCTTTTGCGCACTCCGTCTTCAAACAAAAGGATCTTCGGGTACCTGTCTAACGCTGACCTGAGAATACAAGCGGTTTGAAAATCCGCATAACGCTGGTGAGTTCATAAGCGGTTTTGTTTTGTGAAAAATGTACAAGTTTCCTTTCCGTTTCTGAAAATGTTACACCAAGAAATTCCATATTTTCTTAAAAGTTGGTTATCGAATGCCAAAATATGATGTAAAGTTGTACACTGAAAACATGTTAACAGTTATGAAATGTAAAGTTATTCGGTTGGTTACACTTTTCTGGTTATGTATAATGTTCCCCAGGAAAATCCCATATTTTCCTGAATGTTGGTTACCAATTATGAAAGATGTAAGCTGAAAACCCGGTTGTCGTTGTGAAATGTATTAGTTTTAAAGCAAAGTAAACAAATTACTTTATTCATTATTACTATTAAGTAAATCCCTGTTATCCTAATTGCGAGTTCCATAACCATACGATAGACTAGATATGGCAATAAGTAGTCCACATCACCTTATGACTTTCGTCACCCTTGAACCATTTTGGTTCGGCTGTAGCTAGCAGCCAGGTGTGGGGTAGTCAGCCCCGTATAGATCTATACACTCAAGTCACGCTCCCTATCTAAGAGATTCTAGTTACGAGTGCAGTCCTCCACTCGTGTATCTCTGTGGAGTGTTCGCCGAGGACGTGTCTCCAATTATATAGGACTAACAAATTTACTAGTAATAATATGATAATCCTCCACTCGCGTATCTCTGTGGAGTGTTACCGAGGACAAAACAGTGTACAAGTTTTATGTTCAAAGGTTCTAATGTCATGATTTTAACTGATAAAATGTGGAAAACCATTTGTGAAATAAATAAAACATAACAGTTTACAACTAATTTCACAAATAATGTATATGATTACCCTGCAAGTTTCAAACAGTTATCAGTTTGTGGTTATCAATGTTAAAAGCATATAAGTTTTGAAACATACACATGTAAAACAAGTTTTAAGTACAATTATCCATTGTACTTTGCTTGTATTCCCCCTGAAAATAGTGAAAACAGTGAAAAAGGGTAGGGTATGAACTCACTAGACGAGAAGGCGCAACTATTTCGGACACTAAACGTTTGTTCAGGGTTTGATTACACGCGAGGTTCCTATGTAATATGAAATAATGTCCAAATATATCTAATTAGATTTAAAAATACTAATTAGATAGGATACTACACTCCAATGAGCTAAAACACTTCAAAACGAGTGTTTGGAGTGACCCGGGTGACATCTACGGACGTGTAATGATGATGCGAGGGACTTAGGAATTGAGTTTACTCTTCAAGAGTAAACTCCTTATGGAGTTTTCGGCCATATATCCCATACATACATGAGTTCACGGCCGTGAACTCATGATTGGGTGATTTGGGGTGCTAAATGGCTTAAATGAACATATGGAATGATGGAATGGATTTTTCTAAAGCCTTGGAATGGATTGTACTAGCATATATAATATTTATGGGAGTTCACGACAGTAAACATGGAGTTTACGGCCGTAAACTCCCCCCAAGTTCAAACCAAAATTATTTTGTGAGGCTAGGACAATCACATGTGATTCTAACTAATTTTCCAAGCCTTGGTATGAGTTTTGGGCATCATTTGACACCTATAGAGGAGTTTACGGCCCTGGGACTTGTCCTTTGGGTGTCATGGCCGTAAACTGTCATTTGGAGGGTGTTTGATATGCTTAAAGTCTCCAAACAATTTTTACTAGCCTTGGTATGAATTTAGGGCACCTTTTAACATGTTTTTATGAGTTTACGGCCCCAGAACTATTTCTTGGGAAGCTTTGGTCGTAAACTCCTAAATGGAGGGTGTTTGACATGTTTAAGGTCCCCAAACTATTTTTAGATGATTCTAGGATTTATTCCAAGGCTATTGATGGAGTTATTGATGGGTTTTGGTCATAAGACATCCTATGTGCTCATACAAACCCTAAAGCTTGGATCTAGGTTTCTCTATTGTACATACTTTGAATCCAAGACTTTGAACCCTAATTCTAGCATATGGAAATTGAAATTCACATGTAATTAGGTTTAAGAACATACCTTGATTGTTATATAGCAATAACAATCCAATTCCTCCTTGAATTGACCTTGGAAAGCTGAGAGTCACAAGTGTCACTCCTCTAATGGCTTACAAACACCATAAGCAAGTGGAGAAGGTATAAAGAGAGAGGAGGGAGGTTAGAATTTGTCCTTAGGACCTCTTGGGAAGGGTTAGACGAATTCCTAAGCCCTAGGGGGTTTATATAGGTGTAAAGATTAAGGTTTTAGTCCTTATCCTTATCTAGTTGCTTGTCCACCAAGCAACCATAAGATAAGTCCTAGAAACCCTTATCCTAGTCGAATTCTAAGGGATTTACACCTCGAATTCGTTCACCATATATATAAGATAATCCTTACCTTATTCTGTAACTATCACATAATTACAATTCAGCCCCTCTAGTTTAATTAATTACACTTGATCACAAAATTAATTCTTAATTAATTATTGACCAAATATGATTTCTCCTTTAATATATTATTCTTATAACATATTAATCATAATAACCTCTCTCTCTTTATTTATTTCTCCAATCAAGTTGCTTTGGTGAAGGCAACCCAAAAGGACCATGCACCATCGGGTCAAGTACATACCAAAATAGTTATGGACTTAGACACTAATCCAACAGTCTCCCACTTGGATAATTCTAATAACTATTCTGCGTATGACTTCGGATCCCGATCTGCATTCGTAGCTTTCCAAAGCCGCTGTCAACTCTGATCATATCAAATACACGTGTCCTTAGATAAGGGATCATATATTCCTCCATTCTAGATATCATATGAGATATGATTTCAAATCATTCTCTTTGTACTATATCTCGATTCCTGATTTATGACGACTGACTAATTGAACAAATCAAATTAGCCCTAGCCCGGCCGAGCATTTACGTTTGTCATCACTAAATCATCGAGGGGCCCAAAGATATCGCTTTTATCCTACTTTGAATAAATGGAACGGATAAACTTTGATACAATGCTTGCTTGTACTCACGCACCGAATCACACACAACAATATGTTTTATAACACCAAGTTACTGGTGCGTTTACATATTATCAATGTGCAACCGATTTGCAAGATACAACCCACACATCTCGGTTTCAAGAATATAAGATGTTATCGTCTCACCAATCACTCGTGATACAATTCATGGAGTGATCCAAGTGATCGTGGGTTTAATCCAATGCTCAAATCATATTCGTAAGCACTCATGAGCGTTGCAACAAACATTTGCTTATGTCTAATACTTTTCTAGACAATCCACACACCAATTCACGACAGTCTTCATTCATATCTACTTCCAACATATGAACTCAATTATTCTGGAAGTCAAAACATGCAAATGTGAAACACAAGAATAATACTAATCCCATATGGCCTCAACCCTTTGAGCATAAATAAAACACCTTTTATTTATCACCATATTGATTACTCATTATTTGTAGTTCCGGGTAATCAACTTCATACTTGAATTACAACACTTGTCCCATGCTCCTAGCATGCACACAATGTTTACCTATGGTTCTTACTTTGTGAAATAGATCATATTGAACACATTTCCAATCATTCTCATTTCTCAACTCCAAATCATTTTCCATAAGTTAAAGAATATCAAATTCTTGCTACTTATAGAATATGCTAGATTCTAACATTCAATGCAACTTATCCTTTCGTAATGTCACTGCACCAAAGTCACAAAGACTATTGCCAATGATATTACAAAGTCCTCTATCGGAGATTGTTACAAGACAATTCCATAGACGTGATGTCTCTCACTCCAAGTACATTCTTTGAACATTCTTTTGCATAGAAGTTTCTAATCTAATCATAGATTTCTCAATATTCAATTCCCAATATGGATACACTTCCATATGTTCCATATGACAACTCATTCTTAATAGAATCTTATATATTCGTAATGATGTCGATATGGTCCATCCAATATGGAAACATTTCCATATTTTCCAATACTATACTTCCAACTACTCACAAGCGACCAATCCTCGTCGAACTTTGGGTTGTCCTTTGATAGTTGTTTAATTGTTTTAGTCAAAACCAATTCTAGTCCCTTTTCCCTCTAAATGCGCTCGACATTTGGAAAATTTTAGAATGGTCAAACATTAAAGCATTTGCAATCGATCCTCTACCCGAAGTGTATGGGACACGCCGCATAATGTTTTATTTGCTATGTTCTCAAAATTCGAATTGTGAAGAGGGATGCCGTAATCATAATCGAAATCATAATGAGTCAATGTTTATTCGTTCCTTTTGCCTTAACCGGAAAAGCGATATCTGTGGGCCCCTCGATGATTTGGTGTTGACTTATGTGCTGGGCCCAGCCAGGACTAATTGATGTGTTCGATTAGAAGTCCTATATCATCACAAATCAGAAATCGGGAAACATAGATTCTGGACTAAGAGATTGATTGTATTCCATGTCTTATGTCTGGGGATATCTTGCAGAACGAAGGATTATATGATCGAGGGAAAATTTTAGAATGGTCAAACATTAAAGCATTTGCAATCGATCCTCTACCCGAAGTGTATGGGACACGCCGCATAATGTTTTATTTGCTATGTTCTCAAAATTCGAATTGTGAAGAGGGATGCCGTAATCATAATCGAAATTTTAAGAACACACTTTGTACCTTTGACTAAATTTTATTAACATTTCTCAACCTAAACCTTTAGATTTGAAATGAAGCATAATATTCTCTCCCTTAATTATAGCAAAACAACTTTTCAACTATTGCGACTTTGCAAAGTATGACTCATGTTTTCTATAATTAATATTGCTAACCTTGCAATACTTTCCTTAATAATCATACAATCATAACATTTATGCTCCCACTATCATGATGATTATTATAAAACATAACACTTATGCTCCCACTAGCTTCGACATGTATTCATAAACATCTTAACTTTCAGAAAACAATACTTATTGAATTTCTTAAGTTCATGCTTTTAATACTTAGTGCTTTGATAATCTTTTATCAAGGTTTCTTGAACTTATACACATTTGCCTTCGATAGTTCATATGTATGTCTAAACAATTAAGACTAATTGCCAAACCTCACAATTCAAATTATGGAAAGGGATACCGTAACCATAATCGAATTCGAGAATGCAATTTTACAATCACTATCTTCTTAAATCTTTCTTAGTGAAAGCATTTCCTCACAATCATTTTCATGAAGGAGGAAATCTTATGACACTTAGATTTGAGCGGTGTATGTGTTCCTATCCATGTGAATTTGTCAAAACCAAAGTTTACGACAAATTCAAACTCTTATGGATCGAACTTTCTTGATCTTGATTTCTTGCCTTTATGGTAGCATAGCTGCCCACCATGTCTGTCTTCCAAGTAATTAAGCAGCTCACCCTTTCCTATCAATGTACCTTTCATTGATTAAGGTGCTTTGCCTTTTATGCGTTCAAAATGAGAACTCATAGAACTCACATGCATAATTAACTCGATTGGATTGGCACAAAATCAAAATAATGTCAACACGATAGGTTGTAAACCTCAACTCGTGTGCTAGTGATGATCGATAAGGTTTATTTGATTTGTTCTTGAAACCTTTCAAGACCATTAAGACTCCCACTGACTCCTTGACATATAAGATTCTCTTGTCAATAAACATTTCTTGACAAACAAATATTCAAGAGTTAGTGTAGTATTTATCAAAACACTTCATAAATTGGTCCTAGTTGGTCTTTGTCTTATCCAAGACATCACAACTTTCTACATTTAATGAAAGTTACAAACCTTCTTAATACTCAATGTCACAATCTTAACTTTAAGATTTGTTATTGGAACGAAGTATGATTGACTTATTGATTTAACCATTTCTTCAATTCTTGATTCCTCTTCTTAGACATACAATTGTACTAAGACTCACTTAGAGGATCAATTGAGATATGGTTCTTAATCATTAAGACCTATCATAAAGCATAAAAGGTACTCTCCCTTCATCTTAGAATGGAGTAACTTTTATCTTTCTGCCTACTTGATTCTTCTTATTCGTTCTGCTATTGATTTAAACCCTTTAATCAATTCAGAATTACACCTAATCATGTAAGTATAATCATATTTACTAAACCTTTAGTAAATTATGACGAATATCATTTTTACTCTTATGGTGGACTTGATCAACACGCAACATTGTGTGCTCGATCTCTTAGTCCTTCACTTGACACCTTGTCAACGAATTAGTCTAATTTCCATATATGAAATTTCTCATTCATCGTGCAACCAAGTTGCATGATTCCAAATTTCTGTCCAATTGAAACTTGGGCGATGAGAAAACTCTCCCTATTTGGTAAATTCTCGACTTTTCCATAAACACCATAAATAAGAATCTATATCCATTTGTTGTAGAAATATGCAAACACCAATTTTCATAACGATTTCATTGCAAGGAAATAAACAAATAAATAAATAAGTCAAACGAAAATTTATTTTATTTATAAAAGCAGCGGAAAACATATGTCCTTACAATGCAAAATCCATTGAAAACTATGTATTTCAAAAGAAAAATTTCTAACAACTCTATCATAACTATCTAAGATCAAAATCTAATCTTCAAGTCCATGCGATCAAGATCCATTCCTTGTGATTAGATTCATCTTGCTCTTTCACCAAGCTTCCTTTCTTTTCACCGATCCTATAAAACATTCAAATGCAATCTTATTACATTATGTATTAAGAATTAATGAATAGGAACTTAATGGAGTTAGATAGTGGATTTTACCTGAAGCGCAGCCATACTCTTTGACTCTCCCATCTTCTGGACTCTTCAGGCTCTTTGGGCAGACTTGTATCCAACGCCCTTTCTTTTGGCAGCAAACGCAGGTCGGTTCTCCTAGAACGTCCTCGGAAGTATGGTCGGTTGACTCTCCCAACAAATACGCTCCATTGCTTCGCCAAATCATTTCTGATTCAGCAGCAATGAGCATGTAAGTTCGGTCAATGAGGTTGTCGTCATGATCCATCATATAATACTTTCTTTTGAAATCATTATATGATTCTGGAAGTGACTGCAAAACCCAATTCACAGCCAACTCATTCGGGAATGACACACCCAACATTATCAACCTATCAATGTGTGATTTCATTCATAGAACGTGGGCACACACGGGTTTACCATCTTCATGTTTCATTTCCAATAGGGCTTTAGTGATATTGAACCTTTCAATTCTTTGATCTTGTGGGTTGGGGAGAACAATAGGAGGAGGAGGAGGAAGTGAAGCATGATTTCTCGTTCCTCGATTGAATCGTGGAATACCATCTTCATGTGGAATGCTTGTTCCACGGGATTTGGGAAGACCATAGTTGTCGAACTTTGACATCTACAAAATGGGAGAAAAAACAAATTCAAGTTAGTTGATTGATTGAGTCCTTAGTAAATCACCCAAATGAAATACTAAGGCTAGGACCAACACAATATTCTACAACTCGGGAGAGGGATGCCGTAACCCAAATTGCAGAACATTTGAAGGTAAGTGAATGACAATTCACTAATTTCCACCATGAAAAACGAAAAGAAATTTAAGTTTTAAATCTATGAAAACTCCTAGACCCTTTGAGATTCATTGAACTTTCAATGGCATGTTTAAATCTCGATATGCCCCTCTAGTTTGTGACTGGGATGCCGAGGATCACAAAGCGGGTGTGAATAACCATGCAAACTTACATGGTGCCCTCACATGTTACAGTTACCAATTCGATGTGCCGGTAAACCACACACGCTCCACCGAACTATGACAAACATTGAGTCACCCTTTGCTACCTTTGCTTAGAACCATTTAGTGTGTCGGTTAACCACACACGCTCCACTAACGTCTTTGCAAGGGCACAAAGTGTAATTTTATGGAATTGCATCAATTCACTTTTGCCTAAGTAACTAAGATTGGGAATTTTGTGAAAACATTTAGTTACTTTTATGATTCATTATACTTATAATGGAAGGTTTCGTCCTATCTTACCCGTTCGGCTAACGACCCTCCACTAGTCAAGAGTGCGGTGGGTAAGAGTGGATACCCATTCAATCGCCATTTTATAGGCAATTTCCTTAAACACCCCTTATAGACCAACTTCGAGAATGAGGCCTACTAACGGTAAGACTGACTTTTACTCATACATATATATATAATGTTAGACTTTTAATGTTATATATAGTATAGGGTGTATTTTATACTTTCAAAATACTAGGTGGTCTAATTTAACAATTATACTTTTAATTCAATTAAATTGTAAACCTAAACTTTTATGGATTTACTAAACCTCTTTTAATTATACACCTTAATTAATTAATAAAACCATAAGGGTGTGATGTGAACTTTTTCAAAACAATACTAGAGTTTTAGAATTTAACATTCCTAATTAAACTTTTAATCAACTTTTAAATTCCAAAACTTGAGGGCAAGTTTTGAAGCCTTTTTCAAAACATTAGGGTTTCAACTATTTAAATTTCAAAACAACAAAACTTTTGGGTTCAAATTTAAACTATAAAACCTAAAGGGCCAAATATGAAACTTTTCACAACAACAAGGATCAAATAATAATTCAAATTAACATTTAATCACATAATTATTCATATTTGATGATTTCTTCCAAAATAATTTATCAATTTACTTAAAATAATTAATCAATTATCTTATAAGGAAACAATTATCTTATTAATTGATAAATATCTTCAATTAGATTAAAAATATAGTCAAATATATCATATAATCGGATTAACATTAATCTAACATGATAAGGTAATTATCCCAATGCAAAAACAGCAAGAAATCCCGAGATAAGCACCATCTGACGCACCGACTCACCGCGTCGGGCTGACTCGCCGAGTCGAAGAGTGACTCGCCGAGTCAGGTCGAACAGTGAGGCCAAAACACGATTTTCAGTTACATCAAGCATCAATACAATAGAAACCAATCATGGCTCTGATACCACTGATGGGTTTTGGTCATAAGACATCCTATGTGCTCATACAAACCCTAAAGCTTGGATCTAGGTTTCTCTATTGTACATACTTTGAATCCAAGACTTTGAACCCTAATTCTAGCATATGGAAATTGAAATTCACATGTAATTAGGTTTAAGAACATACCTTGATTGTTATATAGCAATAACAATCCAATTCCTCCTTGAATTGACCTTGGAAAGCTGAGAGTCACAAGTGTCACTCCTCTAATGGCTTACAAACACCGTAAGCAAGTGGAGAAGGTATAAAGAGAGAGGAGGGAGGTTAGAATTTGTCCTTAGGACCTCTTGGGAAGGGTTAGACGAATTCCTAAGCCCTAGGGGGTTTATATAGGTGTAAAGATTAAGGTTTTAGTCCTTATCCTTATCTAGTTGCTTGTCCACCAAGCAACCATAAGATAAGTCCTAGAAACCCTTATCCTAGTCGAATTCTAAGGGATTTACACCTCGAATTCGTTCACCATATATATAAGATAATCCTTACCTTATTTTGTAACTATCACATAATTACAATTCAGCCCCTCTAGTTTAATTAATTACACTTGATCACAAAATTAATTCTTAATTAATTATTGACCAAATATGATTTCTCCTTTAATATATTATTCTTATAACATATTAATAAATCATAATAACCTCTCTCTCTCTTTATTTATTTCTCTAATCAAGTTGCTTTGGTGAAGGCAACCCGAAAGGACCATGCACCATCGGGTCAAGTACATACCAAAATAATTATGGACTTAGACACTAATCCAACAGTTATATGGCCCTTTAACATGCAAAAATGAGTTTACTCCCCATGTATGAGTAGTTTACGGCCCAAGCATGTTCCTTGGCCGTAAACTCTTATATGCTCCTCAAAATCCATGTTTAGGGTGTTCTAAGTCCGGATTTGTAAGCCATATAGTCATATCTAAGTCCCAAAATTGATTTGGAGGGGTTAAATTGCTTAAAACCCAAGTTTTTTTTTTTTGGTGTTTACGGCCCAAGCATGCTCCTTGGCCATAAACACATGTTCCAGGTCCAAATTGATAGATTAAACACGAATTTGAAGGCCTAAGAGGTTAAACAACAAGTTGGGGATGTTACCTCAAAGATTTGGAGCCTTAATTCAATGTTTTGGACCTTGAATCTTTAGTTGAGGAGAGAGGTTAGAGAGAGAGAGAGTAGTGAGATGAAGCAAAAGCTTCAAATGGAAGTTTGATTCACTTTAAATAGTGCTCGGGATTTGGACACGGTGAAATTCTACCTGATACCGGCGTTAGACGGGGCTTTTGGTCGCACCCGACCAAGTTGCCGTAACCCGACACCGTCGATTCTAGAAATGTTCCGATCACTAGTATGGGGTGTTAGAATGAGTTCTGAATGTACTAGGACACCCATTAACTCATTTTAGATAATTTCAATTTAATGACTTAATTAAATGGCTAAATCGGAAACGAATTTGAAAACGACGATTGGTTGATCGAAATGGATTACGAAAAGGGTTACAAGCAATGATACGAAATTTCAGGTTGTTACAGCTTGGTACTGTACTCCTAGTATGCTCAACAATGTACTCCTTGAAACTATTCTCGTGTTTCCTGTTTTCTATTTTGAAATTAACACTCCTATGTATCGTACCGCTATGTGCGCATACATACAAATAAAAGTGCTTTACTTACTGAAGGGATACTTTTATACCATGATCCCCCATGGTACCACTACTATCGTCCGTCACATACAAGTTATGAATACTTAAGATGAGCCAGGCAGTCGACTGAGCATCTCTGCCTCAAATCCTCAACCAATTAAGGAAAGGGGACCTAAGCGGAGTCACTCACTCTAAGTCTGCAACATCTCAGTGGCGCACAACCCTGATGTATATGGTGAGTCATAATAGCTTCTCTAAGGGATCTTTTAGTTCTCTTGAATGTTACGACCTCTTTCATGTGAGTTGTTATAGTTACTTTTAATTGTTGTCCCCAAATTTTAATCTTATATGAATATAAATTAATTTTAAAAGTAATTACTATTTTGAAAAGCGTACCACTACTCGACGGCTACTCCGAGGTAGATTCTCCTACGGTGATCATCAGAATATGTCCATCCGCTCCTGAGTTCTTCATTATCGGACAGTCCCTCTGACGGTGTCCAGACTCACCATAGCCATAGCAGGCTTGGTTTTCTTCAGTTCCGAGGATTTGGGAGATCGGTTGAGCCAGTGCCCTGCAGAAACGGACTGTGTGTCCCTTTCTGTGGCAGTTCAGACACTGTATTTCCCGACATACTCCGGTGTGGTGAAAGTTGCACTTTCCACACTTCGGGAGGTTTCCAGCAGATCGACTGGCAGATGCTGAAGCAGCAGGCGTCGTTGCGGCGTACATGGTACTCGCTTGTTGCTCTTGCGGGGTGCCTTGTGTTGTTTGCTTCTTTTTTCTCTTGTTCCCCGACTTCTGATTATAGTCCTCTTCCCTCGATGACTCGAGAATAGGGACTTTTACGCTGTGGCGGACTCCATGATCGATGAGTCGCTGAGCCAAGCGTTTAGCACTGTCGAACGTGGCTGGGTTAGAAGATAACACATTTCCTTGGGTCGGAGCAGTCAGACCCCAAATGTATCTCTCTATCTTCTTCTTCTCCGAGGTAATCATCCCAGGACATAGAGCTGCTAGTTCGCTGAACCGGTCCGTGTAGGTCACTATGTCTGAGCCGACCATAGTGAGATCCCACAGTTCTTGTTCCAGTTTCTGAATCTCGCCTAACGGACAATATTCTTCCCGCATTAACTCTTTTAGGTTTTCCCAACCTATTGAGTTTGCCACTGATAGGTTCAGTGACTGAACATGGCTATTCCACCATGTTAGGGCCTTGCCCGAGAAGGTACAGGCAGCAAACTTCACTTTGCTTCCTTCTGGGCATAAACAGATTTCGAAAACCGACTCGGTTTTCTTGAACCATTGCATGAGAGCAATGACTCCTTCAGTCCCATTAAAGGACAATGGTTGGCATCTGGTGAAGTCCTTGTAAGAGAATTCTCTCGGGCGCACAAGGACCTCACCTTGAGTAGAATTGGTAGGCGCTTCACCTCCACTTGTACTGATGGGGTGATATTGTGCCATGGTTGTTGCCACAGCTGCAGCCACTGCAGCGTTCAGAGTTGCTGCATCGATTTGTGGAGAAGGCAGTATTGGAGTTATCGGAGTAGTGTGTCTGGGTGACTTGCGAGGAGGCATCTTTGCTAAAAAGAAAACAAAGATGAGACAGAATAAGTCTATAGCAATGGACACAAGCTGAAAGCTAAAAAGTGGGTCCAAACCCGGACCGGATGGACCCGGGCTTGGAAAACCCGAAACCGGTTAACGGGATTTTATAGAACCGGAGACCGGACCGGTATATAGGAACCGGTTCCGGTTCGGTTCCGGGTAAAGTGGGTCTAGAACCGTAAAACCCGGAAAAACCAAAGTGGGTAGGTTGGAACCGGATAAAGTGGGTTTAGAACCGGAAAAACCGGAATTTTTTGGTAATTACTTACTACTTAGTGGGTTGAACTTTGAAAATTTTCATATTGATATTCCGACTTTGGGGGACTATAACTCATTGAATACGAAACCAAAATTAACAAAAATATAGTCTAAAATCATGTACAAACTCTAAAATACACTCTGCATGTCTATCCGACTTTAAACGAATAAGATATGCTTGTGTTAATATTTTCACATAATACAAAGTACAAAAACAAATAATTGAAAAGTTGAAAATTTTCAGTTTTAATATCCCGACTTCGGAGGACTGTAAACCATTGAATGTTAAACCAAAAATGACAAAATTATAGTCTAAACTCATGTAAAAACTGAAAATAAGAAGTTGGAAAAAACCACATGTCAATCCGACTTCAAACGAATTAGATATGCATGTTTTAAAACTTTCATCGAATACAAAAAAACTGAAAAACTAAAAACTTCCAGCTTTGATATCTCGACTTTGGAGGACTATAAGTCAATGAATATAAAACTACAAATGACAAATTTATAGTCTAAAATCATGTACAAACTCTAAACTACATGTTGGAAAAAACCGTATGTCAATTGGAGTTGAAACGAATAAGATATGCATCTTTTAAACGTTTCACAAAAACCGGTTCCGGCCCTAAAAGTGGTTCCGGTTCCAAAAACCGGTTCCGGTTTTTAGACCCGGTTTACCCGGACCCGATGGACCCAAACCCGGATTACCCGGAACCCGGATAAAGCCAAATTTTAAACCCGGAACCGGACCCGGTTCTACATATTCCGGTTCTAACGGTTCCGGTTCCGGTCCGGTTTTTCGGTTCTAAATCTCATCCCTAGTATCGAGTCCTGACTTACACAGGGTTCTAGAAACAATTCATAAATGAGTCTATACCAAATAAACTCTATGAATTTTAAATAACTATCCTCGAATGAATATCTGTTTCCTGAATAACTGTTACCAGCTGTATGTAAGAAAATAATTCTAACACATGTAATGTGAGCAGTGTTTCCATTCGCTCGATAATTTAACCTAGTTAATATTTATTAGTGTGACACGTAAGACGTTTTGGTTACTTCGGCTGATCTTTCCTTGAATTTGTCCTTGTTCCTCCTGAACTCTTCTGTTGTCTACTAGGAGGAAGTGGTTATGTTTATCTGGGCTTGTCGTGCGAGAATGAAAGTGACTAAATAACCTATGAGTTTTAAGGTAACTTTATGGGGTGATCCTTACGGAATCCTCCTATAATTGTACAGGGTATACCAGTTTGTATTGTATATAATTGAAGATCAAATAGACCTTCAAATAATTGATCCCACCTCAACACTACTTCCTTAAAAGGAATGGATAGCGAAGCGTCAGTCACAGATTTTATGTCTATAAAATCTTGATTATATATAAAACTTTATGTATATACCCCGTAAGATTATAGACCTATCCGCAAGGGTCTTTTAAGTTATCACATAAGTTATGTATCTGGACTAAAATACTCCTATAGTATCCTAACGTAATGTACTTGTTCTGGCGTTCTCTTGACTGGTGTTCTGGTAAGTTTTAACCCTGTTGCAACACCACATCATTCCCAAACACATGTCGGTCACATATCGAATGAATATAGTTGATCAGGCTATATTGATCCTAGCTATGATTACATAACTGCTCAGGTTGATGACAGTGCCCAACCTTTAAATACTTTTAGTTTTGTTCTCCTCGTGACCCTAGTTCTATTATGTACATGTATGAGCAAGTAGGTATATTTTTATAACTTGAAGTTATACTCAAAATATATCATTATCCAGAGCACTTAAGCCCCATTGTATTTATAGACGTATATCTTTTATCGGTTGATATACTTAGTTCACTATAAACAATGCTCTGATACCAATCTGTCACACCCCGAAACCGGAACGGCAGAAACATTCGGGGGTGGAGGACGTCATGTCAAGTATCATGAGATATGTATATGGTAAGCAAGTAATGAACAACCATTTCATTTAGAAAGAAAGTGTTTACAATGTATGTGTTCACAAAACATAGAAGTCATAAACAAATAACAAAACAAGACTTGAAGCTATAATGCTCCATCTTCTGAAGTCCCAGCACGAGCACCTATCTAATAGTCTCCAGAGAATACAGGTTATTTGAAAGAGTTGATCAGCATTTAAGCTGGTGAGTTCATAAGATTTTAGTGATGAGAGTAAGTTGTAAAGTGTTGTTGAAAGTGTATATGTAAAAGTGATGTAAGCTGTAAGATGTGGTTGAAAATGTATATCTAAAGTGATGTAAGCTGTAAATTCTGTTTTGAAAAGTTTGCCTGTTCCTCTAGAAAATCTTATATTTCCTACATTAATGGAAGTTAAGTAAAATGACACTACAAGCCTTTCTATGCATACTAAGTGGGTACAACTTATATATACTTGGAGTAAATAAACAATCGATTGTGCGCATCTGCCCTCAACTCACAACCCAACGGGGTATAATAAGTAAGGCGGATAGCACGCATTCCATTCGTTGTTAGACCGTTGTCATATATAACCTTGGTGTATTCACTTGTTACCCATGGAGTTATTTGTAATGGTTCCTTTATATCTAATGGAGAGTTCTTTTAAGAAAACCTATATTTCTTATAGTAAAATATTGACTATGGTGATTACTTTTATAATAGCTTTGTTTATACTGCTATATATAATCTGATATCGGGTAGATAGTTAATTGGGGGAATCTGCTCTAAGCCCACATCCAACGGGAACAGGATGTCGGGGGAAAACACACATTTAGCTATCTATCGGATATTAGTCTTGTATATAAACATGGTGTATAAACTAAGGTGTTATAGAGGTAGCTCACTTAAAGTCTGTAAAACTGTACTGGCTTAATAAAATGGATTAAGCCCTTAACTGGGAAATCGCTAGTTTTGTATACAAAAAGTACTGACTTTGAAAAGTAAGTTTTGTACTAGAATAACTGTGCGTTAACTCTGTGTCCTATGACCTGATCCATACCTGGTACCCCTAATGATGACTTAATGTATACTAAGAATAGATATATATAGATTCGGGTAGATAACAGATTGAGTGACCTCGGTGTAAGCCCACATCCAACGGGAACAGGACGTACAGCGAAGAGCACACATCCTACTAGTTGTCGGAATCTACTTAGCATATGTTGTGGAACTCCAGAACAAAACGCTGCTCATCCAAGCTTTGCCAATGTGCGTAGACTTGTAATGTGGAACTCATGAATGAAACAATTCTCGTCAAAGCTTTGCTTAAATTGCATAGACAACTATTGTGGAACTCAAAAATAAAGAAATGCTCATCAAAGCTTCGCTAAATTGCGAAGACTACTTCTATTGTGGAACTCAAGAACTAAACAATACTCATCAAAGATTTGCTAAATTGCGAAGACCACTTCTATTGTGGAACTCAATAAACAATGTTCATCAAAGCTTTTCTGAATTGCATAGACTTCTAATATGGAACTAAAGAAAGAAACAATGCTCATCAAAGCTTTGGAAAAATTGCATACACTTCTATTGTGGAACCAAAGAATTAAACAATGCTCATCAAAGCTTTATGAAATTGCAACGACTACTTCTATTTTGGAACTCAAGAATTAAATAATGCTCATCAATGTTTTGCTAAATTGAATAGACTTCTAGTGTGGAACTCAAGTATTAAGCAATGCTCATCAAAGCATTGCTAAATTGCATAGACTTCTAATGTGGAACCCAAGAATGAAAGAATGCACATGAATGCTTTTCAAAATTGCATTGAATTCTATTGTTGAACTCAAAAATCAAAAAATTCTAATCAAAGATTTGCTTAAATTTTATAGACTTCTATTGAGGAACACAATTAAACGATGCTCATGAAAGCTTTGCTAAATTGCATAGACTTCTAATGTGGAACACAAGAATAAAACAATGCTCATCAAAGCTTTACTTAAATTGCATAGGCTTATATTGTGGAACTCAAGAAAAAAGAAATGCTCTTCAAAGCCTTGCGAAATTGCGAAGACTACTATTATGGAACTCAAGAATTAAACAATGCTCATCAAAGCTTTGCTAAATTCAATTGACTTCTAATGTGAAACTCAAGAATGAAACAATGCTCTTCAAAGCTTTGTTTAAATTACATCCACTTCTATTGTGGAACTCAAAAATTAAATAATGCTCATCAAAGCTTTGATAAATTGCATAGACTACTTTTTTTGTGGAACTCAAGAACTAATCAATGCTCATCAATGCTTTGCTAAATTCCATAGACTTCTAATGTGGAACCCAAGAATGACACAATGCTTAAGAAAGCTTTGCTAAATTACATAGACATCTACTGTGGAACTCAAGAACAAAACAATGCTCATCAATTCTTTGCTTAAATTGCATAGACTTCTATTGTGGAACTCAAGAATGAAACGATGCTCATCAAAGCTTTGCTAAATTGCGTAGACCTCAAATGTGGAAATCAAGAATGAAACACTGCTCGTCAAAGCTTTGCTTAAATTGCATAGAGTACTATTGTGGAACTCAAGAATAAAGAATTGCTCATCAAAGCTTTGCTAATTTACGAAGACTACTTCTATTGTGGAAATCAAGAATTAAACAATGCTCATCAAAGCTTTGCTAAATTGCATAGACTTTATAATGTGGAACTCAATAATGAAACAATGCTCATCAAAGCTTTAATTAAAGTGCATAGACTTCTATTGTGGAACTCAAGAATTAAACAATGCTCATCAAATCTTTGCTAAATTTCATAGACTTCTAATGTTTAACTCAAGAATAAAACAATCCTCATCTAAGCTTTTTTAAATTGCATTCACTTCTCTTGTGAAACTCAAGAATTAAACAATGCTCATCAAAGCTTTGCTAAATTGCAAAGACTACTTCTATTGTGGAACTCAAGAACTAAACATTGGTCATCAATGCTTTGCTAAATTGCATATACATCTAATGTGGAACCCAAGAATGAAACATTCATCATGAAAGCCTTGCAAAATTGCATAGAGTTCTATTGTGGAACTCAAGAATCAAACAATGCTCATGAAAGCTTTGCTTAAATTGCATAGACTTCTGTTGTGGAACTCCAGAACAAAACGCTGCTCATCCAAGCTTTGCCAATGTGCGTAGACTTGTAATGTGGAACTCATGAATGAAACAATTCTCGTCAAAGCTTTGCTTAAATTGCATAGACTACTATTGTGGAACTCAAAAATAAAGAAATGCTCATCAAAGCTTCGCTAAATTGCGAAGACTACTTCTATTGTGGAATTCAAGAACTAAACAATACTCATCAAAGATTTGCTAAATTGCGAAGACCACTTCTATTGTGGAACTCAATAAACAATGTTCATCAAAGCTTTTCTGAATTGCATAGACTTCTAATATGGAACTAAAGAAAGAAACAATGCTCATCAAAGCTTTGGAAAAATTGCATACACTTCTATTGTGGAACCAAAGAATTAAACAATGCTCATCAAAGCTTTATCAAATTGCAACGACTACTTCTATTTTGGAACTCAAGAATTAAATAATGCTCATCAATATTTTGCTAAATTGCATAGACTTCTAGTGTGGAACTCAAGTATTAAGCAATGCTCATCAAAGCATTGCTAAATTGCATAGACTTCTATTGTTGAACTCAAGAATCAAAAAATTCTAATCAAAGCTTTGCTTAAATTTTATAGACTTCTATTGAGGAACACAATTAAACGATGCTCATCAAAGCTTTGCTAAATTGCATAGACTTCTAATGTGGAACACAAGAATAAAACAATGCTCATCAAAGCTTTACTTAAATTGCATAGGCTTATATTGTGGAACTCAAGAATAAAGAAATGCTCTTCAAAGCCTTGCGAAATTGCGAAGACTACTATTATGGAACTCAAGAATTAAACAATGCTCATCAAAGCTTTGCTAAATTCAATTGACTTCTAATGTGAAACTCATGAATGAAACAATGCTCTTCAAAGCTTTGCTTAAATTACATCCACTTCTATTGTGGAACTCAAAAATTAAATAATGCTCATCAAAGCTTTGATAAACTGCATAGACTACTTTTATTGTGGAACTCAAGAACTAATCAATGCTCATCAATGCTTTGCTAAATTCCATAGACTTCTAATGTGGAACCCAAGAATGACACAATGCTTAAGAAAGCTTTGCTAAATTGCATAGACATCTACTGTGGAACTCAAGAAAAAAACAATGCTCATCAATTATTTGCTTAAATTGCATAGACTTCTATTGTGGAACTCAAGAATGAAATGATGCTCATCAAAGCTTTGCTAAATTGCGTAGACCTCAAATGTGGAAATCAAGAATGAAACACTGCTCGTCAAAGCTTTGCTTAAATTGCATAGAGTACTATTGTGGAACTCAAGAATAAAGAATTGCTCATCAAAGCTTTGCTAATTTACGAATACTACTTCTATTGTGGAAATCAAGAATTAAACGATGCTCATCAAAGCTTTGCTAAATTGCATAGACTTATAATGTGGAACTCAATAATGAAACAATGCTCATCAAAGCTTTGCTTAAAGTGCATAGACTTCTATTGTGGAACTCAAGAATTAAACAATGATCATCAAATCTTTGCTAAATTTCATAGACTTCTAATGTTTAACTCAAGAATAAAACAATCCTCATTTAAGCTTTTTTTAAATTGCATTAACTTCTATTGTGAAACTCAAGAATTAAACAATGCTCATCAAAGCTTTGCTAAATTGCAAAGACTACTTATATTGTGGAACTCAAGAACTAAACATCGGTCATCAATGCTTTGCTAAATTGCATAGACATCTAATGTGGAAACCAAGAATGAAACATTGATCATGAAAGCCTTGCAAAATTGCATAGAGTTCTATTGTGGAACTCAAGAATCAAACAATTCTCATGAAAGCTTTGCTTATATTGCATAGACTTATGTTGTGGAACTCCAGAACAAAACGCTGCTCATCCAAGCTTTGCCAATGTGCGTAGAGTTGTAATGTGGAACTCATGAATGAAATAATGCTCATCAAAGCTTTGCTTAAAGTGCATATGTCACACCCCAAAACCAAGAACGGCGGAAACGTTCCGGGGCGGAGGACGTCATGTACAGTATCACAACACAGTAAATGTAAATAAGCAAACAACATCATTCATTGCATTAAATATATAATTTCAATACAAGTGTGTTCTGTACATTTATAGACACCAAAAATAATGAAACACAAAATAATATGAGATGAGTCTTGAATGCACTCCATCTTCTCAAAAGCTGGCCTCGGTACCTGTCTACTGATGACCTGAGAATACAAGTTATTTTGAAAGAGTTTATCAGCATTAAGCTGGTGAGTTCATAAGTATTTTAGTGTCAATGTTTCTTGTAAAAATGTTTGAACCTGTCTCAATGTATAAGTTGTAAAAATGTAAGTAAATGTTTGAAAGTGTTTGTAAAAGTTTGAATCACTCAGAAAATCCTATATTTTCTATAAAAGTAACCTTCTACCAAGGCTAGGCTGTTTTGTAAACTTGTCTGTTGTAAAATGTGTGATTACCCAAATATAACTATAATTTGTTAAAAATATAGTTTGTACATTTATGCTTAAGTGAGGTTATCACTAAAATATGTAATGGGTGAATCATTGTAGTACTGTAGCTTTGTATAATAAGACTATTGCTGTACTAAATACTACTACCTTAAACCGGATTTATATTAAGGTTTATTGTGATTAATTGCACCATGCTATCGACTGATAATCAACGACATAATGAACGGTCGTAATAAGAAATGACGTTTGGCACCCGCAGACCTGCAGGTCCGGCTGTAGCTAGCAGCAAGGTGTAGGATAGTCAATCCAGTATAGATCTATACGCAAACTCACGCTCTCCCTCCAAGAGAATTCTGGCTACAACTCGGGCCATGACATTTAAGGCATGCGCGATACAGTGGATCACAATTGTTCAGTATTCATGTATATGTATTGTTTCTAGTATATCTGTATATGTATTGTTTCTAGTATATCTGTATATGTATTGTTTCTAGTATATCTGTATATGTATTGTTTCTAGTATATCTGTATATGTATGGTTCCTGCGTTACCCCGATGGTAACCAGCTAATGATGTACTGATGAGTATGAATATGGAAGTACTTTTATGTCTATACATGTATATATGATATATAAGTAATATGGAAACGACCTTCGGATGGTCACCCGAAATCCCACCAGACCACATCCAAATCGAGGAAAAGGAAATAGGGCGGATGGCCTTCCTAAGCCCTTTAAACATTATTTATATATCTATACATATATGGGCATGCAATTGGTTATATAAAAGAATAAATAAGTTTTCATAAAACATTTGAAGCAGTAATATAATTTCAAGAGAAGATCGACTTGATGTCGATCTATAAAACATTTTGAAGGCATAAGTTGATAAAACAGTTTAAGTATAAGAAGCATTTGTTGAATCACAGTCTATAATTAAGTTTGGATAGTAAAACAGTTTGTAAAACATTTCAATAGTAAAGCAGTTTGAAAAACAGTTTGAACAGTGGTAAAAATCGTTGTTTTCCTAGTTATTAATCACATGTGATTAAATGCAATCACATGTGATTGAAGCAATAACTATAAGTATTTGACTTGTATCCCCCCATAAAGTATTTAAAACACTTAAAATCATTTAAAAGGTTGATTCAAGGGGTATGAACTCACTTGTGGTGAGTCGTTTGAATTGCAGTGTCGGCTACCGTGTTAGGTGGCAAACGGAGACTGGTTTACACGCACGAGCCTAGTTATCATATAATAAACATATCTATAACTAATTAGACATATAATAACTTAAATAAATAAGTTAAAACACTCAGAAAACATTTAAACACTTTTATGAGTGTTTAGGGTTCAAATGGTTGCATCTAAGTTGCTACGGGACAAGGCAAAAGGGTTTGAAACATCAAATAGCCTTGTATAGGAGTTCACCACCCAACAAACCCCACACTTTGGAGTTTACGGCCGTAAACTCATAGGTTTATGGCCGTGAACTCCTCAAAGGGTTGTTTTGGGTGTTTTGTGGTGTTATTTTGCATCTAGAACACTCCTAGCTTTGTTGGAATAATACATGAAGTAGTTTTAAGGCTCTAGAACACTCCATAAGGGAGTTTACGGCCTAAAGTCCTTCATCCTAGAGTTTACGGCCGTAAACTCTTGGATTTTAATTGATTTGAGGCACTTAAACAACAAGGATTGCTTCCATGAATTTATCTAAGGCTAATGGGGACAAGAGGCACACTTTGGTGCCTTCACTTGGAGTTTACGGCCCAAGTCATGTTCCTTGGCCGTAAACTCCTTCCAAGGAGTGATTTAGATGTGTTCTACTCTCCATTCTAGTCCCAAGGGTGCAAGGTAAATTGTCTAAAGGCTTAAGGGTAGCTTGGAATGATTTTTGTCCCACAAAAAGGGGTTTACGGCCCAATGGAGTTCCTTGGTCGTAAACTCCTAGAAACTTATGGTTTTTATGGGCTTTTGATGTTCTAAACAAGCACAAGTACTAGTAGTTAAAGTCCTTAAGCATTTGGGGAAAGTTTTAGGGCATTTAAGCCTTTGAAAAGGGGTTTACGGCCCAAGGGAGTTCCTTGGCCGTAAACTCCTAGAACTTATGTTTCTTGGATGCTTTTTGGCCTATAAAGATCATATCCTAACTCCTAAACAAGTCGTCTAACAAGGAATCGGGACTAGGAAGCATTTATGTTCCATTTTGGAGTTTACTCCCCAAGAACATTCTTGGGCGGTAAACTCCCGGATCTTGATAACTAGACATGTAATCTGTGTGAATGAGCATCTAACAAGTATTGAAACATACTTAGAAAAGTAAACTCACAATATGGGATGAAAACCCGAAGATCCGTCAGAGAGAATATGGCTTTTCTCTATTTGGAATTGTAAATAATGAATCAATTTAGTTCAGAAAACTATTTATAGTCCTGGAATATTTTGGCAGAAAATATTTTTATTCCTGATGTTGGACTGTAACATTATGAAACTTGAAATGCCCAAGTTTCACAAAACCAGGAGTATCCACTCTCCTGATATCACCTAAAACATAAACCCTAATGTACACAAACTTGTTCGGAAAAGCTTGAAAATCACTGAAACTGAACTAGTTTCTATTGAATAGATGATGTTCGTACAAATGGAAATTTCGGGTTGTTACATCATCCCCCTGTTAGAGGGAATTTCGTCCCGAAATTAGATTTTTAAGCAAATAAAAGTTACAAACAATCAAGCGAAAAGATGAGGGTATTTCAACTTCATCTGATCCTCGCGTTCCCAAGTGAATTCCGGTCCTCGCTTGGCGTTCCAGCGAACCTTCACGATAGGGATACGGCTTTGTTTCGTCTGCTTGACCTCACGGTCCATGATTTCTACAGGTTCTTCCACGAAGTTGAGGCTCTCGTTGATCTCGATCTCGTCGAGTGGGATTATGAGAGTCTCGTCGGACAGACACTTCTTCAAGTTAGATACGTGGAATGTAGAATGTACGTTACGCAGTGTGTCGGGTAGATCCAGTTTGTAAGCTACGTGGCCGACTCTGGCAAGAATCTCGAAAGGCCCTATGTACCTCGGATTAAGCTTCCCACGCTTGCCGAAGCGTATCAAGCCTTTCCAGGGTGAGACTTTGAGAAGGACTCGGTCTCCCACCTGAAATTTCAAAGGTTTTCTTCGTTTGTCGGCGTAGCTCTTCTGTCGGTCTCTAGAGGCTTTCAATCGTTCACGGATTTGAACGATTTTCTCTGTCGTTTCCCGAATGATTTCTGGACCAGTGAGAGTACTGTCGGAAGCTTGCCCTCTCGCTAATTGGGTATCACCAACCTCAGCCCAGCACAGAGGGGATCTGCACTTGCGGCCGTAGAGAGCTTCGAATGGAGCAGCCTTGATGCTGGTGTGATAACTGTTATTATAGGAAAATTCGACAAGGGGTAAATGAGTATCCCATGCCTTCCCAAAATCAATCACACAGGCTCGCAACATATCTTCCAGTGTTTGGATGGTCCTCTCACTCTGTCCGTCGGTTTGTGGATGGTAGGCTGTGCTCATGTCCAGCCTTGTTCCTAGGGAATGTTGTAGGGATTGCCAAAATCTTGAAGTGAACCTACTATCTCTATCGGAGATAATGGAAATAGGTACACCATGCAACCGTACAATTTCCCTAATGTATGTTCTTGTAAGTTTCTCCATCTTGTCGGTTTCTTTGATAGGCAGGAAGTGTGCAGACTTGGTCAATCTATCAACGATGACCCATATGGTGTCAACTCCACCCGTTGTCTTGGGTAACTTGGTTATGAAATCCATAGTGATCCGCTCCCACTTCCATTCCGGAATCTCTGGTTGTTGCAGTATACCAGAGGGCTTCTGGTACTCGACCTTAACCTTTGCGCAAGTAAGGCATTTACTTACGAAGGTAGCAATCTCTGCTTTCATATTAGGCCACCAGTATAGCTTTTTAAGATCCAGATACATCTTATCTGAACCTGGATGGACGGAATACCGAGTGTTGTGAGCCTCGGTCATGACCACGTCTCGGAAACCACCGTGTTTCGGTGTCCAGATCCGGTTCATGAAATATAAAGCTCCGTCACCCTTGGCTTTGAAGTTCTTGTCCATTCCCCTAAGGGATTCACTCGACACATTTTCAGGTTTCATGGCCTCAAGTTGAGCCGCCTGAATTTGCTTAGTCAGGTGTGAATGGATGGTTATTGATAATGACTTGAATTTGCGACCAGAATATTCCTTCCGACTTAGGGCGTCTGCTACTACGTTGGCTTTACCCGGATGATAACGAATATCGCATTCGTAGTCACTGAGTAGCTCGACCCACCGTCGTTGTCTCATGTTGAGTTCCTTCTGATCGAAAATGTGTTGTAAACTCTTGTGGTCGGTAAAGATAGTGCTCTTCGTTCCATACAAATAATGTCTCCAGATCTTCAGAGCAAACACTACTGCTCCTAGTTCAAGATCGTGGGTCGTGTAGTTAACCTCATGTGTCTTCAACTGTCTCGAGGCGTAGGCGATGACCTTACCTCGCTGCATCAGAACACATCCGAGTCCTTGATTGGATGCATCGCAATAGACTACGAAGTCTTCTATTCCTTCTGGAAGGGATAGTATCGGTGCGGTGCACAAGGCTCGTTTGAGCGTTTGGAACGCTCTTTCTTGCTTCTCTTCCCAGTCAAAGGCCACGCCTTTCTGGGTCAAGGTCGTAAGAGGCTTTGCTATTCGTGAGAAGTTCTGAATGAACCTGCGATAGTAGCCAGCGAGACCTAGAAATTGACGAATTTCCGTAGGTGTCTTTGGTGCTGACCAGTTCTCAATGGCTTTTATTTTGGACGGGTCCACGTGGATTCCCTCTTTGCTTACCACGTGTCCTAAGAATTCGACTCTTCGGATCCAAAATTCACATTTTGAGAACTTCGCATAAAGTTTCTCCTTTCGTAATGTCTCTAGAATTTGTCGCAGATGATCACCATGCTCTTTCTTACTTCGGGAGTAGATCAGGATGTCGTCAATGAAAACGATGACGAACTGATCTAAGTAAGGTCGGCATACTCTATTCATCAGATCCATGAAGACTGCGGGCGCATTGGTCAATCCGAATGGCATCACCACGAACTCGTAGTGTCCGTAACGAGTTCGGAAGGCTGTCTTTGGGACATCCTCTTCGAGCACTCGTAACTGGTGATATCCGGATCTCAGATCAATCTTGGAAAAATAGCTCGCCCCTTGCAGTTGGTCGAATAGATCATCTATGCGCGGCAGAGGGTAACGATTCTTTATCGTCAATTTGTTGAGTTCCCTGTAGTCAATACACATACGGAATGATCCGTCTTTCTTCTTAACGAACAAGACCGGTGCTCCCCAAGGTGAGAAACTTGGTCTTATAAAACCCTTTCTGAGCAGTTCGTTAAGTTGACCAGAGAGTTCTTGCATCTCGGCTGGTGCTAAACGGTAGGGCGACTTGGCTACTGGGGTAGCTCCTGGGACCAAGTCGATTCTGAACTCGACTTGTCGTTGCGGAGGTAACCCAGGTAGTTCTTCTAGGAAAATGTCGGGAAAGTCGCTCACTACTGGGAGGTTCTTTAGTTCTTTCGTTTCTAGGTTCGCGTCGACGACGTGAGCAAGGAATGCGTGGTATTCTTTGCGCAGATATTTCTGTGCCTGAATACTAGAAATAATGCGAAGACTCGCACCAGGTTTGTCGCCGTAGACTATAAGGGTTTCGTTAGATGGGAGGTTTAAACGGACTGCTTTCTCATAGCACATGATGTCGGCGCGATGAAGACTTAACCAATCCATGCCGATAATAACGTCGAAACTTTTTATTGAGACCGGCATAAGGTCGATTGGAAATGAATGGTTATCTAAGGTTAGAAGACAACCTAAGTATATGCTATTAGTACTTTCAGTCTTCCCATTGGCCATTTCTACTGTGAATTGTTCATTAAGTGCATGTGGTTGTTGCTTAAGCATGTGAGCAAATTTGTGGTTTACGAAGCTTCGCTCCGCTCCACTATCGAACAGAATGCATGCATAGGAGTTATCAAGGAGGAACGTACTGGTCACCACTGTCGGGTCAACAACTGCTTCCCCGTGGCCTATTGCTAGTACCCTCCCTGCTCCTCCAGTATTCCTCACTTTAGGGCAGTCCCTTTTAAAGTGGCCTGCTTCGCCACATCCATAGCAAGTTGGGCTCGCGCCTGAGCCAGGAACTTGGGAGATCGGTTGCGCCGGGAACTTACAGAATCGAACGGTGTGTCCTTTTCTGTGGCAGTTGTTACACTGCATTTCACGGCAGGCGCCGTTGTGGTGGAAGCTGCATTTGTTGCACTTCGGCAAACTTCCAGAATACTGCTTCCCCGGAGCAGTAACAGCAGTAGGGGCTACCGCAGCATGTACTGCCACGATTTGCTGTTTCTTTGAAGCACGCTGCTTCTTCTTCTCGTCCCAGAACTTCCGCTTGTTGCCAGCGGGTTTAGAGGGTTCTGGGATGGCTAGGGTGGTTGTAGTTGCAGGGGTCTTGACTCCATGGTCAATAAGTCTTTGTGCCAATCGCTTGGCACTGTCGAAAGTAGCAGGGTTGGATGCTAAGTCGTTCCCCTGGTACGGAGGCACTAGCCCCCATACATACCGCTCAATCTTTTTCCCTTCAGTGGGAACCATGTTGGGGCATAGGGCCACCAATTCGCTAAAGCGGGCAGTGTAAGCGATCACGTTGGTGCCCTTCATGGTCAGATTCCAGAGTTCATGTTCCAACTTCTGGACTTCGCCCCTCGGGCAATACTCCTCAGTCATGAGGTCCTTCATCGTTTCCCAGCCCATGGCGTTAGCCACAACAAGAGTTAGGGCTTTGACGTGGCCGTTCCACCACGTTAGGGCTTTATCCTTGAAGGTGCATGCGGCATATTTCACTTTGAATGCTGCAGGGCACGAACAGATTTCGAAGACTGATTCAGTCTTCTCGAACCATTGCGAGAGAGCAATGACTCCGCCGGTGCCATAGAAAGGCTTCGGCTTGCAGTTTGTGAAATCCTTGTAAGAGCACTCCCTCGAGCGCACATGGATTTCAACTGGGATAGATTCAACAGGGGCTCCACCTCTGCTAGCATCCGACGAGTGATACTGAGCCATGGCAGTTGCCACTGCTGCAGCTACGGCAGCATTCAGGGCTGCAGTATCGATGACTGCAGGTGGTGGAGGCGGTGGAGGTACAGGATTATTCCTATTCTTGGGAGTCTTGCGAGGAGGCATCCTTCAGCTATAAGTTTATAAAGACAAGAAGGATGTTAATAATCAGTTTGTAAGCACGTGAGAGTGACCCATGGACTAACTAACCATAGCCCAACAGTTTGAATGAGTGTTTGAAATCACAATAAGAAATATTAGTAGGAATACACAAGTGTACACATTTTTCCCATAGATTAGATAGATTTCAATAATACGGGTATTACTGATGTAATAAGTTCAAGGAAAAATCGACCTAACAGTAGGTCTTACATCATACCATAAGGACAATACTGACAGTCCTAGATTCCTAATTAGAGTACCGAAAGTTAGGAATATTTTACAGACAAGTGCTACTTAAAGCACATAAGTTCAAGGCTATCCCTAAATCAAAAGACAGAGATGTACTAGACATCATCTAATGGCGATGGGAATTCCTCGGGCGAGCCCTGAGGTCGGACATTTGACGAAACACCTCTTGAAGGTGTCGGTCCTGAGTTCTCTGACGAGCTCGAAGTTCTAAGACTTCAGTACGTGAGGCAGCCAGCTGCTGCTGCAGAGTTTCGTTGGTTCTCCGGGTCCGTTCCATGTCTTCTTCAAGACGGAGGATGCGGACTGTATTGACGCCTGAATTGGCATCAATCTCCATGACCCGGTCGATGGCTGCTCGACCTTGCTCGACATTACGAGCTATTCTGCGGATGATCACCGGCAGAGCTCTGTCAGCAGAGCCACCATCGCTGATGTTGTAGAAGGTTCGGTCCCCAAAATATGGCAAGGGCTGACCCTGCTCATCACTCCAGCGATTCAGATTGTTTGCCCAGATGGGAGTAGGACCTGGAAACGCTGGTCGAGGGTTGTTGTTCGGGGCTTGACCTACAAGCGGTAGGTTGTTGACTTCAGGCTCGGAGTTGGATCCATCCGAAAAGCCTTCTGCGAGGTGATCATCCAAAGGGATTGGATGGTCATCTTCGGGCTCTTCATCGATCCACCCGGCATTGCCTTCATTGGGAAAGTACGGGTCGCCATGATGGAATCCAGCCATTTAGATCTACGCGAGAAGAGAGGTATAAGAATATAGTATACGTGTAACTAGTAGCACAAAATACTCCTATAGTATTATAAGTTCTAAGTTCTACTGATCTTCTTGTGGTATTGTTGGTAAGTTTTTAGACTTGCTAACATATCACAACCATTCTAGGGCATATGCTAATCACTCCTAGGACCAGCATAGTTGATCAGGCTATGCCATTCCCAGGACTGACCATACATCCCCGAGCTCACCTGTGATATTCAACAATCGTAATACTTTTGTTCTTGTCATTGTGACACTAATTTTAGTATGAATGTAGACTAGTATACTTATTAAATTTTTTTTTTATTTAAAGTATAGACTCTTGGTCAGAGTGTTTTAGTCCCTTTTGGGTTTATAGATTAGTATATCTTTTATGGGTTGATATACTTGATTCACTATAAACAATGCTCTGATACCAATCTGTCACACCCCAAAACCAAGAACGGCGGAAACGTTCCGGGGCGGAGGACGTCATGTACAGTATCACAACACAGTAAATGTAAATAAGCAAACAACATCATCCATTGCATTAAATATATAATTTCAATACAAGTGTGTTCTGTACAGTTATAGACACCAAAAATAATGAAACACAAAATAATATGAGATGAGTCTTGAATGTACTCCATCTTCTCAAAAGCTGGCCTCGGTACCTGTCTACTGATGACCTGAGAATACAAGTTATTTTGAAAGAGTTTATCAGCATTAAGCTGGTGAGTTCATAAGTATTTTAGTGTCAATGTTTCTTGTAAAAACGTTTGAACCTGTCTCAATGTATAAGTTGTAAAAATGTAAGTAAATGTTTGAAAGTGTTTGTAAAAGTTTGAATCACTCATAAAATCCTATATTTTCTATAAAAGTAACCTTCTACCAAGGCTAGGCTGTTTTGTAAACTTGTCTGTTGTAAAATGTGTGATTACCCAAATATAACTATCATTTGTTAAAAATATAGTTTGTACATTTATCCTTAAGTGAGGTTATCACTAAAATATGTAATGGGTGAATCATTGTAGTACTGTAGCTTTGTATAATAAGACTACTGCTGTACTAAATACTACTACCTTAAACCGGATTTATATTAAGGTTTATTGTGATTAATTGCACCATGCTATTGACTGATAATCAACGACATAATGAACGGTCGTAATAAGAAATGACGTTTGGCACCCGCAGACCTGCAGGTCCGGCTGTAGCTAGCAGCAAGGTGTAGGATAGTCAATCCAGTATAGATCTATACGCAAACTCACGCTCTCCCTCCAAGAGAATTCTGGCTACAACTCGGGCCATGACATTTAAGGCATGCCCGATACAGTGGATCACAATTGTTCAGTATTCATGTATATGTATTGTTTCTAGTATATCTGTATATGTATTGTTTCTAGTATATCTGTATATGTATTGTTTCTAGTATATCTGTATATGTATTGTTTCTAGTATATCTGTATATGTATGGTTCCTGCGTTACCCCGATGGTAACCAGCTAATGATGTACTGATGAGTATGAATATGGAAGTACTTTTATGTCTATACATGTATATATGATATATAAGTAATATGGAAACGACCTTCGGATGGTCACCCGAAATCCCACCAGACCACATCCAAATCGAGGAAAAGGAAATAGGGCGGATGGCCTTCCTAAGCCCTTTAAACATTATTTATATATCTATACATATATGGGCATGCAATTGGTTATATAAAAGCATAAATAAGTTTTCATAAAACATTTGAAGCAGTAATATAATTTCAAGAGAAGATCGACTTGATGTCGATCTATAAAACATTTTGAAGGCATAAGTTGATAAAACAGTTTAAGTATAAGAAGCATTTGTTGAATCACAGTCTATAATTAAGTTTGGATAGTAAAACAGTTTGTAAAACATTTCAATAGTAAAGCAGTTTGAAAAACAGTTTGAACACTGGTAAAAATCGTTGTTTTCCTAGTTATTAATCACATGTGATTAAATGCAATCACATGTGATTGAAGCAATAACTATAAGTATTTGACTTGTATCCCCCCCATAAAGTATTTAAAACACTTAAAATCATTTAAAAGGTTGATTCAAGGGGTATGAACTCACTTGTGGTGAGTCGTTTGAATTGCAGTGTCGGCTACCGTGTTAGGTGGCAAACGGAGACTGGTTTACACGCACGAGCCTAGTTATTATATAATAAACATATATATAACTAATTAGACATATAATAACTTAAATAAATAAGTTAAAACACGCAGAAAACATTTAAACACTTTTATGAGTGTTTAGGGTTCAAATGGTTGCATCTAAGTTGCTACGGGACAAGGCAAAAGGGTTTGAAACATCAAATAGCCTTGTATAGGAGTTCACCACCCAACAAACCCCACACTTTGGAGTTTACGGCTGTAAACTCATAGGTTTATGGTCGTGAACTCCTCAAAGGGTTGTTTTGGGTGTTTTGTGGTGTTATTTTGCATCTAGAACACTCCTAGCTTTGTTGGAATAATACATGAAGTAGTTTTAAGGCTCTAGAACACTCCATAAGGGAGTTTACGGCCTAAAGTCCTTCATCCTAGAGTTTACGGCCGTAAACTCTTGGATTTTAATTGATTTGGGGCACTTAAACAACAAGGATTGCTTCCATGAATTTATCTAAGGCTAATGGGGACAAGAGGCACACTTTGGTGCCTTCACTTGGAGTTTACGGCCCAAGTCATGTTCCTTGGCCGTAAACTCCTTCCAAGGAGTGATTTAGATGTGTTCTACTCTCCATTCTAGTCCCAAGGGTGCAAGGTAAATTGTCTAAAGGCTTAAGGGTAGCTTGGAATGATTTTTGTCCCACAAAAAGGGGTTTACGGCCCAAGGGAGTTCCTTGGTCGTAAACTCCTAGAAACTTATGGTTTTTATGGGCTTTTGATGTTCTAAACAAGCACAAGTACTAGTAGTTAAAGTCCTTAAGCATTTGGGGAAAGTTTTAGGGCATTTAAGCCCTTGAAAAGGGGTTTACGGCCCAAGGGAGTTCCTTGGCCGTAAACTCCTAGAACTTATGTTTCTTGGATGCTTTTTGACCTATAAAGATCATATCCTAATTCCTAAACAAGTCGTCTAACAAGGAATCGGGACTAGGAAGCATTTATGTTCCATTTTGGAGTTTACTCCCCAAGAACATTCTTGGGCGGTAAACTCCTGGATCTTGATAACTAGACATGTAATCTGTGTTAATGAGCATCTAACAAGTATTGAAACATACTTAGAAAAGTAAACTCACAATATGGGATGAAAACCCGAAGATCCGTCAGAGAGAATATGGCTTTTCTCTATTTGGAATTGTAAATAATGAATCAATTTAGTTCAGAAAACTATTTATAGTCCTGGAATATTTTGGCAGAAAATATTTTTATTCCTGATGTTGGACTGTAACATTATGAAACTTGAAATGCCCAAGTTTCACAAAACCAGGAGTATCCACTCTCCTGATATCACCTAAAACATAAACCCTAATGTACACAAACTTGTTCGGAAAAGCTTGAAAATCACTGAAACTGAACTAGTTTCTATTGAATAGATGATGTTCGTACAAATGGAAATTTCGGGTTGTTACAGCATAGACTTCTATTGTGGAACTCAAGAATTAAACAATGCTCATCAAATCTTTGCTAAATTTCATAGACTTCTAATGTTTAACTCAAGAATAAAACAATCCTCATCTAAGCTTTTTTTAAATTGCATTCACTTCTATTGTGAAACTCAAGAATTAAACAATGCTCATCAAAGCTTTGCTAAATTGCAAAGACTACTTCTATTGTGGAACTCAAGAACTAAACATTGGTCATCAATGCTTTGCTAAATTGCATATACATCTAATGTGGAACCCAAGAATGAAACATTGATCATGAAAGCTTTGCAAAATTGCATAGTGTTCTATTGTGGAACTCAAGAATCAAACAATGCTCATGAAAGCTTTGCTTAAATTGCATAGACTTCTGTTGTGGAACTCCAGAACAAAACGCTGCTCATCCAAGCTTTGCCAATGTGCGTAGACTTGTAATGTGGAACTCATGAATGAAACAATTCTCGTCAAAGCTTTGCTTAAATTGCATAGACTACTATTGTGGAACTCAAGAATAAAGAAATGCTCATCAAAGCTTCGCTAAATTGCGAAGACTACTTCTATTGTGGAACTCAAGAACTAAACAATACTCATCAAAGATTTGCTAAATTGCGAAGACCACTTCTATTGTGGAACTCAATAAACAATGTTCATCAAAGCTTTTCTGAATTGCATAGACTTCTAATATGGAACTAAAGAAAGAAACAATGCTCATCAAAGCTTTGGAAAAATTGCAACGACTACTTCTATTTTGGAACTCAAGAATTAAATAATGCTCATCAATGTTTTGCTAAATTACATAGACTTCTAGTGTGGAACTCAAGTATTGAGCAATGCTCATCAAAGCATTGCTAAATTGCATAGACTTCTATTGTTGAACTCAGGAATCAAAAAATTCTAATCAAAGCTTTGCTTAAATTTTATAGACTTCTATTGAGGAACACAGTTAAACGATGCTCATCAAAGCTTTGCTAAATTGCATAGACTTCTAATGTGGAACACAAGAATAAAACAATGCTCATCAAAGCTTTACTTAAATTGCATAGGCTTATATTGTGGAACTCAAGAATAAAGAAATGCTCTTCAAAGCCTTGCGAAATTGCGAAGACTACTATTATGGAACTCAAGAATTAAACAATGCTCATCAAAGCTTTGCTAAATTCAATTGACTTCTAATGTGAAACTCAAGAATGAAACAATGCTCTTCAAAGCTTTGCTTAAATTACATCCACTTCTATTGTGGAACTCAAAAATTAAATAATGCTCATCAAAGCTTTGATAAATTGCATAGACTACTTTTATTGTGGAACTCAAGAACAAATCAATGCTCATCAATGCTTTGCTAAATTCCATAGACTTCTAATGTGGAACCCAAGAATGACACAATGCTTAAGAAAGCTTTGCTAAATTGCATAGACATCTACTGTGGAACTCAAGAACAAAACAATGCTCATCAATCCTTTGCTTAAATTGCATAGACTTCTATTGTGGAACTCAAGAATGAAACGATGCTCATCAAAGCTTTGCTAAATTGCGTAGACCTCAAATGTGGAAATCAAGAATGAAACACTGCTCGTCAAAGATTTGCTTAAATTGCATAGAGATCTATTGTGGAACTCAAGAATAAAGAATTGCTCATCAAAGCTTTGCTAATTTACGAAGACTACTTCTATTGTGGAAATCAAGAATTAAACAATGCTCATCAAAGCTTTGCTAAATTGCATAGACTTATAATGTGGAACTCAATAATGAAACAATGCTCATCAAAGCTTTGCTTAAAGTGCATAGACTTCTATTGTGGAACTCAAGAATTAAACAATGCTCATCAAATCTTTGCTAAATTTCATAGACTTCTAATGTTTAACTCAAGAATAAAACAATCCTCATCTAAGCTTTTTTTTAAATTGCATTCACTTCTATTGTGAAACTCAAGAATTAAACAATGCTCATCAAAGCTTTGCTAAATTGCAAATACTACTTCTATTGTGGAACTCAAGAACTAAACATTGGTCATCAATGCTTTGCTAAATTGCATATACATCTAATGTGGAACCCAAGAATGAAACATTGATCATGAAAGCTTTGCAAAATTGCATAGTGTTCTATTGTGGAACTCAAGAATCAAACAATGCTCATGAAAGATTTGCTTAAATTGCATAGACTTCTGTTGTGGAACTCCAGAACAAAACGCTGCTCATCCAAGCTTTGCCAATGTGCGTAGACTTGTAATGTGGAACTCATGAATGAAACAGTTCTCGTCAAAGCTTTGCTTAAATTGCATAGACTACTATTATGGAACTCAAAAATAAAGAAATGCTCATCAAAGCTTCGCTAAATTGCGAAGACTACTTCTATTGAGGAACTCAAGAACTAAACAATACTCATCAAAGATTTGCTAAATTGCGAAGACCACTTCTATTGTGGAACTCAATAAACAATGTTCATCAAAGCTTTTCTGAATTGCATAGACTTCTAATATGGAACTAAAGAAAGAATCAATGCTCATCAAAGCTTTGGAAAAATTGCATACACTTCTATTGTGGAACCAAAGAATTAAACAATGCTCATCAAAGCTTTATCAAATTGCAATGACTACTTCTATTTTGGAACTCAAGAATTAAATAATGCTCATCAATGTTTTGCTAAATTGCATAGACTTCTAGTGTGGAACTCAAGTATTAAGCAATGCTCATCAAAGCATTGCTAAATTGCATAGACTTCTATTGTTGAACTCAAGAATCAAAAAATTCTAATCAAAGCTTTGCTTAAATTTTATAAACTTCTATTGAGGAAGACAATTAAACGATACTCATCAAAGCTTTGCTAAATTGCATAGACTTCTAATGTGGAACACAAGAATAAAACAATGCTCATCAAAGCTTTACTTAAATTGCATAGGCTTATATTGTGGAACTCAAGAATAAAGAAATGCTCTTCAAAGCCTTGCGAAATTGCGAAGACTACTATTATGGAACTCAAGAATTAAACAATGCTCATCAAAGCTTTGCTAAATTCAATTGACTTCTAATGTGAAACTCAAGAATGAAACAATGCTATTCAAAGCTTTGCTTAAATTACATCCACTTCTATTGTGGAACTCAAAAATTAAATAATGCTCATCAAAGCTTTGATAAATTGCAAAGACTACTTTTATTGTGGAACTCAAGAACTAATCAATGCTCATCAATGCTTTGCTAAATTGCATAGACTTCTAATGTGGAACCCAAGAATGAAACAATGCTTAAGAAAGCTTTGCTAAATTGCATAGACTTCTATTATGGAACTCAAGAACAAAACAATGCTCATCAATGCTTTGCTTAAATTGCATAGACTTCTATTGTGGAACTCAAGAATGAAACAATGCTCATCAAAGCTTTGCTAAATTGCGTAGACCTCAAATGTGGAAATCAAGAATGAAACACTGCTCGTCAACGCTTTGCTTAAATTGCATAGACTACTATTGTGGAACTCAAGAATAAAGAATTGATCATCAAAGCTTTGCTAAATTACGAAGACTACTTCTATTGTGGAACTCAAGAATTAAACAATGCTCATCAAAGTTTTGCTAAATTGCATAGACTTATAATGTGGAACTCAATATGAAACAATGCTCATCAAAGCTTTAATTAAAGTGCATAGACTTCTATTGTGGAACTCAAGAATTAAACAATGCTCATCAAAACTTTGCAAAATTTCATAGACTTCTAATGTTTAACTCAAGAATAAAACAATCCTCATTTAAGCTTTTTTTAAATTGCATTCACTTCTATTGTGAAACTCAAGAATTAAACAATGCTCATCAAAGCTTTGCTAAATTGCAAAGACTACTTATATTGTGGAACTCAAGAACTAAACATTGGTCATCAATGCTTTGCTAAATTGCATAGACATCTAATGTGGAAACCAAGAATGAAACATTGATCATGAAAGCCTTGCAAAATTGCATAGAGTTCTATTGTGGAACTCAAGAATCAAACAATGCTCATGAAAGCTTTGCTTAAATTGCATAGACTTATGTTGTGGAACTCCAGAACAAAACGCTGCTCATCCAAGCTTTGCCAATGTGCGTAGACTTGTAATGTGGAACTCATGAATGAAACAATTGTCGTCAAAGCTTTGCTTAAATTGCATAGACAACTATTGTGGAACTCAAAAATAAAGAAATGCTCATCAAAGCTTCGCTAAATTGCGAAGACTACTTCTATTGTGGAACTCAAGAACTAAACAATACTCATCAAAGATTTGCTAAATTGCGAAGACCACTTTGTGGAACTTAATAAACAATGTTCATCAAAGCTTTTCTGAATTGCATAGACTTCTAATATGGAACTAAAGAAAGAAACAATGCTCATCAAAGCTTTGGAAAAATTGCATACACTTCTATTGTGGAACCAAAGAATTAAACAATGCTCATCAAAGCTTTATCAAATTGCAACGAATACTTCTATTTTGGAACTCAAGAATTAAATAATGCTCATCAATGTTTTGCTAAATTGCATAGACTTCTAGTGTGGAACTCAAGTATTAAGCAATGCTCATCAAAGCATTGCTAAATTGCATAGACTTCTAATGTGGAACCCAAGAATGAAAGAATGCACATGAATGCTTTTCAAAATTGCATTGAATTCTATTGTTGAACTCAAGAATCAAAAAATTCTAATCAAAGCTTTGCTTAAATTTTATAGACTTCTATTGAGGAACACAATTAAACGATGCTCATCAAAGGTTTGCTAAATTGCATAGACTTCTAATGTGGAACACAAGAATAAAACAATGCTCATCAAAGCTTTACTTAAATTGCATAGGCTTATATTGTGGAACTCAAGAATAAAGAAATGCTCTTCAAAGCCTTGCGAAATTGCGAAGACTATTATTATGGAACTCAAGAATTAAACAATGCTCATCAAAGCTTTGCTAAATTCAATTGACTTCTAATGTGAAACTCAAGAATGAAACAATGCTCTTCAAAGCTTTGCTTAAATTACATCCACTTCTATTGTGGAACTCAAAAATTAAATAATGCTCATCAAAGCTTTGATGAATTGCATAGACTATTTTTATTGTGGAACTCAAGAACTAATCAATGCTCATCAATGCTTTGCTAAATTCCATTGACTTCTAATGCGGAACCCAAGAATGACATAATGCTTAAGAAAGCTTTGCTAAATTGCATAGACATTTGCTAAAAAAATTTTCTCTCTCTAACTTTCTCTCTCTAGGATTCTCTCTCTTGGTTTTTCCAGTTTTCGTGAGTGGCTTGCTGGGAATTCTGGTTGATCGGAGCTCTTACCGGTGCCGGAATTCCACCATCCCTGTTTGGATTTGATCTATTATCTTCTTCAATTGTTCGTGCGATTGGAGGTGGGATGTTTGGGAAAATTGGAAATATGTTCGGAATGAATTACACAGATCCTCCCGATCCAGATAATCTAAAAGTTTATGAAGACGATTTGGATGTTGATGTTGGAGCTAAAAGAAGAGGCAGAAGAGCTGTGCACAAGGAAATTTCTCCATATGCTGGGGAGAAGCCACTTCGATTGAAAGGAAAAATGGAATCTAAGGCTTTTAGAATTCTGGAAGAAAAGAAGTATTTGAGTTCGAAGTCACCAATTGAAAGATCGAAGGTCGTGCTAAGAGCTGGAGTTCGTGAAGTAATCAAATCTGGGTATGGAAAAGAAAATGTGGATCCAGAATTCATTAAATCGGAGCTAGATGCATTTGAAAAAGCGATCGCGAATGAGAAGAAATTGGAATCACATAATAAAAACAAAACAGTTGGGGTGTCTAAATTGAAGAATGAAATGGTTGAGGAAAAAGGATTTGTTATGCTTCCAGTAACATCAGACATGCTTGAGGGATTTATTTTTTCTAAGGAAAATGTTAGCGCTAATAGAGTTTCGATTCAGATGCCTGTTGATGAGTCGAATTTCTCCAAGGTTCTCAATGCTTCGAAGATTATGGAGACTGCTTCGTCTTCTTCAGTGATTGGAGCTGTAACTGAAAACAAAAATGTCAAGGGCATTTTGGGAAAGTCCCCCTTATCGCAAGTTGCTCCTGTTATATCAGGTACCATTTTAGTCTCTGAAGATAATCCTATTAACCCAATTAGTAGTCCTACTAATTGTATTGATGAAGATATGAAAGATTCAATGAATGAGAATGGTAATTTGGAAGTTGATTCTGGTAATGAAATGAAGAAGGAACAGGGAGCTAATTTCTTGAACATGGATTTTTCCAAACCTGTTATATCCCCTACAGCTAAGTTGGTTAGTGATTACAATAAAAAATCTTATGCTCGTATGGTTGAATCAACAAACACTGCAGTGGATCTTAATATCAAAGTAATTCCAAAAGATGATGGAAAGCCTAAGGGGAAAGTTGAGTTGCCTTATGCAGATTTAATGTTGGGTGGAGCTCCTTATCATGCTACTTTGTATGGGTTTTTTGTGGGGAAAAAACTTGCGTTTCCAACTGTTAATCATTTCACTTTTAAGATGTGGAAGACATATGGGCTAAAGGATATAATGGTAAATGATGAAGGATTTTTTTTTCTTTAAGTTTGATTCTAAGGAAGGAATGATGAATGTGCTGGAGGGAGGGCCATGGCTGATTAACAATGTTCCTATGTTCGTTCAAAGATGGAGGCCAGGTCTAGTTCTGAGTAAGCCACATATTAATTCAGTTCCTGTTTGGGTTAAAGTGTTTAATGTACCTTTGGAGTATTGGAACAGCAAAGGAATTACTTTGATTGCAAATGAGATTGGGAAACCAATTGCTATGGATAAAATAACTCAAAAAATGTGTAATGAACATTGGGGAAGGCCAGCATTCATGCGATTTCTTGTGGAAATGTCAGCAGAAACAGAATGGATGAAAGAATTAAGTGTGGTCTCAATTGATTTTGGGACAGGAGAAAAAGTTGAATCAAAATGCAGGATAGAGTATGCGTGGAGGCCTGATGTTTGTAATCACTGCAAAGTTTATGGGCATAAAAATAGTAATTGTGGGATTCTAAATGGGAAAAAAATGATAATGTAGCTGATGTTGCTGTTAACAGAGAAGAAAATGGAAAAAAAGAGAAAATGGATGATGATGGATTCACGTTAGTAACAAAGAAAAGCAATAAAGGGCAGAAATTCAATGCTGGTGTGGTTATAAATGAAGAAGGAAAGGTGGATTTAATTAAATCTTTGGAGAAAAGCTCGAAACCTGTTAATGAAGAAATGGATGTTAGCAATGAAGATGCAAATTCAAGAGATGTGGATAATCAAGAAATGGGAAAAAATGGAAAAGTTAAAGAACAAGAAAGTCAAAAAGAAGTCCAAAAAGAAGGCAGAAGCAATAAAGGGACAGAAAATTGGAATAAGGGGGGTAATTTTTCGAAGTTTGCTGTGGGCAATCTAAAAAAAGATGGGAAAGATAAAGGGGTATTTTAGTCAAAAGATGATAAAAATGGGAAAAAAATGGGACAGGGGTGTTTATTCCAAAAGAAAAGTTAGGAACAAGAGTGAAGAATGTAATTGATAATTTCAATGCCAAGAGAGATGGAATGCAGGGGAAAAGAGAAGAAAATCAGAAAAAAGTGTATGTTCCTAAGAAGCAAGTGGAGTTTAAAGTGAGTTCTAACTTTGATAATATAGGTTCTACTTCAGGGAAAGATGATCAAGATGCAATTATAACGCAAAACCCTTTTGATGTTCTTGCTGATTTGGGTTTAAGAGATATGTCTTATCTTGATGAGATGGATCCGGAGGTTTTAACTGGAGGTGGCCAGGAGACAAGCACCGAGAATGAAATTGTTGACCAATGATGATGAATATAGGGTGTTGGAATGTGAGGGGTTCGAATTTAAGACCAAAGCAGGAGGAAATAAAAAATGTGATAAGAAGTAATAATTTGTCTTTGTTTGCTATTCTTGAATCTCAGCTGAGATTTAACAAGCTTCAAATGACTTGTAATAATGTTTTTGGGAACTGGATGTGGATTTCGAATCAAGACATGAGCCCTAAAGGCACTCGTATTATCATTGGATGGGATCCGGATGAAGTTGTTGTCATGCCGTTGAATGCTAATAGTCAAGTTATGCATTGTCAAATTCTATTCATCAAAGAGAATAAGAGATTGTTTTGTTCCTTTGTCTATGCTTGTAATTATTATATAGACAGAAGGAAATTATGGAATTCCTTGGAAAAGCATTACTGTTTGGTGGCTGATTGTCCTTGGTTAATTGCTGGAGATTTCAATGTCACTAGGGATCTTGTGGACTCGATAGCTGGTAATTCCAAAATAACAAGGGGCATGGTGGATTTCAATGAGTGCATCAATCGTATTGAAGTTCAGGATATAAATTGTAATGGGTTGCATTACACCTGGAATCAAAGACCGCGTGGGGCATATGGAGTTTTGAAAAAACTCGATCGTGTCCTTGGGAATTTAAAATTTATTGAAGATTTTCCTAATGTGTTCGCCAATTTCCAGCCTTACAGGAACTCTGATCATAGTCCTATGATTATTAAATTCCCTATCAAAAAGAAGTTCAAGATTAGACCATTCAAGTTTGTTAATTCACTTGTGCTGTCAGATAATTTCCTGGCCATTGTTGATAATGTTTGGAAATCTGAAATTGAAGGATTTGGAATGTTTCGGCTGTGTCAGAAGTTAAAATTACTAAAGAAGCCGCTCAGAAAGTTGTTAAATCTTCATGGTAATTTTGCAGAAAAAATCTCCAAATGTAGAGAAGAATTATGTCGGATTCAGAGTAGTCTTGATTTGGATCCGTATAATGAAGACCTGAGATTTGAAGAGGGAGTTTACCTTCAATCTTTTCTGAATGCTAGCTGGGAAGAAGAGAGTTATTTAAAACAGAGAGCTAAGGTGCATTGGCTTAAGGAAGGAGATTATAATTCGGCCTACTTTCATAAAGTTGTTAAAGGGAAAATTAATAGAAACCGAATTGAAACGATCCTTGATGGAAATGGAAAATGGAAGGAAGGAGAAGAAGCTTTCAAAGTTATTGTTGATTATTTTAGTGAATTCCTTGGAGTGGAGCATGATGTTGTCCCAATTGTTAGGCCGGATAATTTGTTTTCCAAAAAACTCGACAATCAGCAAGCTCTAGATATGGTTAAAGATGTAACAAATGAGGAAATCAAGGCTGCTCTTTTTGATATAGATGATGATAAAGCTCCTGGTCCTGATGGCTTTTCTTCTAAATTTTTTAAGAAGGCTTGGATGATAGTGGGAAATGATTTCTGTTATGCTGTCAAGGAATTTTTTCTGTCCAAGAAAATTTTGAAGGAAGTTAATGCTACGGTTATTGCTTTAGTTCCTAAAGTCCCGACTCCAGGCAAGGTTGGGGATTACAGGCCTATTTCTTGCTGTAATGTGATTTACAAATGCATTAGCAAAGTCATTGTTAATCGCATCAGAGAGCATCTTGGGTATTTAGTTTCGGAAAATCAATCGGCATTTATTCCAGGACGTTCAATTTTGGATAATGTTCTTTTGTCTCAAGAACTTGTCAAGGGTTATCATATTGATAGGGGGTTTGCTCGATGTGCAATGAAAGTCGATATTCAAAAAGCGTATGATACGGTTAGTTGGAGATTCTTGCAAGGTATATTGAAAGAATTTGGGTTCCATGAGTCTATGATTTCCTGGATTATGAACTGTGTTACGACTTCCTCTTTTATGATTAATATAAATGGAAGTTTCCATGGTTTTTTTCAAGGGAAGAGAGGTCTTAGGCAAGGGTGTCCTTTATCCCCGTATCTTTTTACTCTTGTTATGGAGGTTTTTAACCTTATGTTTCAAAGGTGCATAAAAGAAAGCAAGGAGTTTAAATATCATTGGAGATGTAAAGAACAGAAACTCACTCATTTATGTTTTGCTGACGATCTAATGGTTTTTTGTCATGGAAATTCTGGATCGATAAGGGTTGTTAAGAAAGCTATGGATGAGTTTGCTAATTCTGCTGGTCTTGTTCCAAATTTAGCTAAAAGTCACATCTTTTTTGGGAATGTTAAAGAGTCTTTTAAAAGGAAAATCTTGAGGATTCTTCCTTTTGTTGAAGGCAAACTTCCTATGATCTCAAGTTTCTTTTCCATTCCTCTCAAAGCTTCAGTTGTCATGTTCTCCGGTTTCAGGGCTTCGAGCTGAGCTTCTCGGATTTGCATGGGTAGATTGGAATGGATGGTTATCGACTGACTCTTCACTTTGTTGCTGGTATTCTCCTTTCGGCTATGGGCATCTGCTACCACATTGGCCTTGCCGGGATGGTAGCGGATTTCACACTCATAATCACTGAGTAGTTCAACCCATCGCCTTTGTCTCATGTTCAGGTCTTTTTGGTCAAAGATATGTTGCAGGCTCTTATGATCAGTAAAGATCGTACACTTAGTTCCGTAAAGGTAATGCCTCCAAATCTTTAATGCAAAAACTACGGCTCCAAGCTCCAAATCGTGTGTGGTATAGTTAACCTCGTGTGTCTTCAACTGTCTAGAGGCATAAGCAATCACTTTTCCTCTCTGCATAAGCACACAACCTAAACCTTGAGTAGATGCATCGCAGTAGACAACAAAGTCCTCTGTTCCTTCGGGTAAGGATAGGACAGGCGCGCTGCACAGAGCTTTCTTCAATGTCTGAAATGCGGTCTCTTGTTTATCACCCCAACAAAAGGGTACACCTTTTTGTGTTAGAGTGGTTAGAGGTTTGGCGATTCGGGAAAAGTTTTGGATGAACCTTCGATAATAGCCAGCGAGACCCAAGAATTGTCGGATTTCTGTGGGTGTCTTTGGTGCTGACCAATTCTCTATTGCCTTAATCTTGGAAGGATCAACATGAATACCCTCCTCACTTATCACATGTCCAAGGAAAATTACCTTCCGTATCCAAAACTCACATTTGGAAAATTTCGCGTATAGTTTTTCGGATCTAAGGGTTTCCAACACTAGCCTCAAGTGTTGTTTGTGGTCTTCTTCGCTTCGAGAGTAAACGAGGATGTCGTCAATGAACACGATGACGAATTTGTCTAAGAAGGGACGGCACACCCGGTTCATAAGGTCCATGAACACTGCCGGTGCGTTGGTTAAACCGAAGGGCATCACTACGAACTCATAGTGTCCATATCGAGTCCTGAAAGCTGTTTTGGGCACATCACTTTCATGAACTCGCAACTGATGGTACCCTGACCGAAGGTCTATCTTAGAGAAGTAACTGGCTCCCTGGAGTTGATCGAAAAGGTCATCTATACGAGGAAGAGGATATCAGTTTTTGACAGTCAACTTGTTTAATTCACGATAATCTATACACATTCGAAAGGATCCATCCTTCTTCTTGACAAACAAAACTGGAGCTCCCCAGGGTGAGGAACTCGGCCTAATGAATCCTTTGCTAATCAATTCGTTAAGTTGACTGGATAGCTCCTGCATCTCTGCCGGAGCTAAGCGATACGGAGACTTCGCTACAGGAGTAGCCCCAGGAATTAGGTCAATACGAAACTCGACCTGACGCTCGGGAGGGATTCCTGGAAGCTCTTCGGGAAACACATCAGGAAAATTGCAGACCTCGGGGATGCTCGCGAGGTTTTTAACTTCTTGATTTTCGTTGATTACGTGAGCCAAGAATGCAACACACTCCTTACGCAGGAGTTTCTGAGCTTTGATGCAGGAGATGATACGAAGATTGGAACCGAGTTTATTGCCATAGATCATTAGAGTTTGACCAGAAAGAAGGTTAAGACGAATGGTTTTTTCGAAGCAAAGGATATCTGCATGATTGGGGCTCAACCAATCCATGCCAATAATGACATCAAAGCTCTTTATAGATACGGGCATAAGATCGATAGGAAACGAATGGTCGTTTAAGGTAAGAATGCAATCTACGAATACTTCACTCGCACTCTCTTTCTCTCCGTTTGCCATTTCGACGGTAAATATTTCGGTTAGAGGTTGGGAATTATGTTTTAGGTTATGTTTGAATGCATGACTAACAAAACTTCTTTCAGCGCCCGAATCGAAAAGAATATTAGCATACGAGTTGTCGAGAAGAAACGTACCCGAGACAACATTGGGATCAGCAACTGCTTCTTCTCGTCCCATAACAAGGACCCTTCCTGTGTTGCTAGCAGTGTTCTTCTTGGGGCAGTTCCTTTTATAATGCCCAACTTCTCCACAGTTGTAGCAGGCTTGACTAACACCTACTCCCGATGATTGGTTGGCTGATTGGGTAGGAGTTCTGCAGAATCGAACCGTGTGCCCTTTCTTACCACAGCTGGTGCAAGACAATTCTCGGCAAGGACCAGGATGATGATGGTATTTACACTTGTCACACAGGGGAAGGTTACCAGCATATTTACTGGTAGGAGTTGAAGCTGTGGATCCCATAACAGAAACTGTAGTGACAGGAGTAACAGTAGCAGCATGGACTGCTACCGTCTGATGTTTCTTGGAAGATCCTTGAGAAGATTGACCCTTCTTCTTTTTCCAGAATTTCCTCTTTTCACCACTCCTTTGAGTCGGTTCAGAAGTGGTAGTGATTTCCTTAACGTCGTCGCTGTGATCAATCAGAATTTGAGCCAAAGTCTTGGCACTATCATAAGTATTCGGACGAGCAGCCAAAACATGACTCTTTTTCGGTTGAGATAACCCCCAAATGAACCTTTCGATCTTTTTGTTTTCAGGAGTGACTAATCCCGGGCAGAGAAGTGCGAGGTCATCAAATCGGGAAATATACGCAGTAACGTTAGAACCTTTCATCTTTAAGTTCCACAGCTCGTGTTCTAATTTTTGCATTTCACCACGGGGGCAGTACTCAGCAATGAGAAGTTCTTTCATGGCCTCCCAGCCCATGGCATTGGCTACAGGTAAGGTCAGAGATTTGACTCGGCCATTCCACCAAGTCAAGGCTTTATCCTCGAAGGTACAAGCCGCAAATTTAACTTTATCAGACTCTGCACAAGCACAGATTTCGAAGATGGATTCGATTTTCTCGAACCATCGGGATAAGGATATGACACCTCCAGTGCCATTAAAGGATGTTGGTTTCGCGTTCATGAAATCCTTATAAGAATTTCCTCTTTGGTGTCCCTGACTACCCTCAGGGTTTTGAGATTGAGAACCACCTCCTGAATTATTAGAGTTCATCTGCGACATAGCTGCTACCATTGCAGCTGTCATCATCGTTTGGAGTGATGTTAGGTCAAACTGGGGAGGGGGTGGCGGCGAAGAGGGATTTTCGTTGTTCTTTGAGCTGGGTCTTTTTCTTGGAGGCATCTTGATCTAAAAAGATCAGGAAAGAGAGGATCATAAGTCCTCTGAATTGAATCAAGAGATATGGGACAGGAGATATCTCATCAAGGCAATTATAGCATCATACTAAGCGAATAAGCAGAAAGGAGTTATATATATAGAATATTTTATCACAAGAGTAATATTCAAGGATTAACGCGTATACAAGAATTTCTACAGAGTAACGACTCAAGAAATACTCCCATAGTATTTCATGGTTTGCTGCAGCGACGATTTGTTGTTTGGGATATTGGGTAAGTTTTAGGCATGCCGTATATTACAGTCACTCCCAAGCACATGTTGGCCGTGTCTCGAATGAATATAGTTGGCCAGGCTATATTGACCCTAGACACGACTACATAACTGCCCAGGTTTAACCATAATACACAACACCCAATTATTTATGTTTGGTTCTACTTGTAGTTACGGATAGCGACGATTCGGTATACTTGTATATTTTTTGAAAATATTTGTAGTTTGAAGATACTTTTAATTCAGAGCACTTAGGCCCCTTTAGTGTTTATAGTTTTACACCATGTAAGGTTTGGTATACTTCATTCACTATAAACAAGGGCTCTGATACCAATCTGTCACACCCCGAAAACCGAAGGCGGAAACATTTCCGGGGTTGACTCCATGTTGAGTATCAAATCCAATGCACATAGTAAGTAAAGTAGAACAACCATTACATTACATATTAAAGTTTTACAGTCATTTCAAAAGTAAAGTTTGTACAGTTGTGATACATAGTCTATATAGACAAAAGAAACGGATCTTCATGAACTCCATCTTCTAATCAAAAGAAATCTCCGGGTACCTGTTCTAAAGATGACCTGAGAACACAAGCGGTTTGAAAATCAGCATAAAGCTGGTGAGTTCATAAGTAGATTTGTTTTGTAAAAATGTTTACGTTTCCTTTCTGTTTCTGAAAATGTCGAATGTACCAAGAAAATCCCATATTTTCTAAATAGTTAGTTATTAATTCACAAACGAAAGGTATGATAAGTTTGTACATTGAAAATATGTTTATTCATGTGAAAATGTATAGTTGGTTATCTAACTGATTAAACTGATCTGTTTGCTTGTCATGTGTTACCAGGAAAGTCCCATACTTTCCTTATTGCGTATTACAAATTGTAAAAGATGTAATGTTATCCAGTTTGTTACTCTTTCTAGTTAGGTAAGTGTTACCCAGAAAAGCCCCATGCTTTTCTGCATGTTGGTTTCAAATGTAAACGATGAAAAGATGTAAAAGATGTAATAGTGATTGGTTTCTATGTTTTCCCCAGGAAAGTCTCGTACTTTCTTGAATGTTGGTTACAGTGTTACGAAAGATGGGAAGGATGTAAAAGATGTATAAAGTGATTCATTATTACTATATGTAAATCTCTGTTATCCTAATTGCGAGTTCCATAACCATACAATAGACTAAAACCTGTGGCAATAAGTAGTCCACATGTGGCAATAAGTCGTCCACATACTTATGACTCTCGTCACCCTTGAACCATTTCGGTTCGGCTGTAGCTAGCAGCTAGGTGTGGGGTAGTCAGCCCCGTATAGATCTATACACTCAAGTCACGCTCTCTAAATACCAGAGATTCTGGTTATGGGTGTAGTCCTCCACTCGCGTACCTTGGTGGAGTGTTCTCCAAGGACGTGTCTCCAATTATACAGGATTAACAAATTTACTAGTAATAATAGAATAGTCCTCCACTCTCGTATTTATGTGGAGTGTTACCGAGGACAAAACAGTGTACAGGTATTACATTCAAATGTTGTATGTAATGCTTTTAACTGATAAATTGTGGAAAATCATTTGTGAAATATATGTAAAACATAATGGTTTAAAGACCTAATTCACAAATATATGTTACGTGATATGCATGTTCAAATGGTTATCAGTTGTGGTAATCAGTAACAAAAGCATATGAATTAATAATCACACATCTGAAAACATGTTTTGAGTACAAGAATTCCCTTGTACTTTGCTTGTGTTCCCCCCCTAAAAACAGTAAAAACAGTGAAAAAGGGTAGGGGTATGAACTCACCGGACTCGGAAACGTGTCGGATTTGAATGCTAGACGTTGGTTCGGGGTTTGATTACTCGCGATGACCCTATGTAAAATGAAATAATGTCCATATATATACAATTAGGGATACATTCACTAATCATATGGAACATTACACTCCAATGAGGTTAAACACCTTAAAATGAGCGTTTGGAGTGACCCGGGTGGCGCTTAAGAACTTGAAATGACACTAGGGACTTGGGACATGAGTTTTCTCCCCATAAGTAAATATTTTAAAGAGTTTACAATAATGGAACACCCACATACATGAGTTTACGGCCGTAAACTCATGTGGGTGAGGTTTTGGTGTTTTAAGGACTCAAATGAACTTAGGGATTGCTAGGAATGATTATCTAGACACCTTGGAACACTTGGAATGGATTTAACACATTTAAAGCATGAGTTTACGGCCATACTCATAGAGTTTACGGCCGTAAACTCACTAAGGCCAAGAAAAATTGATTTAAACTATTTAGGGCAATCACATGTGATTCAAACTAATTTTCTAAGCATTGTTATGAATTTAGAACATCAATTAAGACATTTATTGGAGTTTACGGCCTAGAGGTATGTTCTAAGGCCGTAAACTCTCCTTTATAATTGAACAAAGTAGTTTTTTGTGCTTAAAACAATCACATGTGATTCTAGAAATTTACACAAGACATTTGAGTGTGTTTAATGCCTCATAAACATTGTTTTATGAGTTTACGGCCAAGAATATGTTCTTAGGCCGTAAACTCCCATAAATCATACTTTTGTTGTGTTTTAATCCTTTAAAACATTTTTAGATGCATCTAGATTTTACCACAAAGCCATATATTGAGTTTGGAAGCATTTGAACATGTTTAAAGGCCTTAAATCACTCTTTTAGAGGAGTTTACGGCCCAAGAGAGTGTCTTGGCCGTAAACTCTTCTTTGTTACACAAAAATCAAGTTTAAAGTGTTCCAAGTCTAGATTAGCAAGTCCAAGGTTCATGTCTAAGTCTCAACTAGGTTTTGGAAGGGTTAAATGGCTTAAATACCCCTTGTATATGAGTTTACGGCCCAAGTATGCTCCTTGGCCATAAACTCACTTTTGTCCCTCTAAATCCATGTTCTACATGTTATAATTTCTTCCCTTTAAGCCCTTAAGTCATATCTAGTGTCCAACTTTGCAAAGGAAGGGTTTTAGGGCTTAAAAACCCTTGAAATATGAGTTTACGGCCCATGAATGTTCTATGGCCGTAAACTCATGAATGTTAGGCCTAATTTATGTCTTAAACTCGAAATTTGATGACAAATATGCTATAGGTTAAGGCTAGGAAGGTACCTTAGAGATTAGAAGCCCTAAATTTGAGTTTTGATCCCTTAAACTTGGATTAGGAGAGAGGTGGGAAATGTTTAGTGATAATTTGGCCAAAGGCTTCAAATGGAGTCTTAAACATGTTTATATAATGTTCGGGAATTGAACACGATAGAATTCTACCCGATACCGACGTTAATTGAGGTTTTTGGTCGTACCCGATTGAGTTACCGTAACCTGATATGGTAGTTTCTAGAAATATTCCGATCACTAAAGCTGGGTGTTAAAATGATTTCTAAATGTATTAAAACACCCATTAAGTCATTTTAGATCAATATAAACTAATGACTTAATGAAATGGAGAAATTAGAAACGAAATTGAAAATGACGTTGGGTTGATCGGGTTTGAATTACAAGTTGTGGTACAAGAAGTGACATGAAATTTCGGGTTGTTACATAAGGTGTCATGGAATAAAATCTGCAAACCAAAGATTTATGGAGGTCTTGGGCTGAAAAATCTTAAAGACTGTAACATTGCTCTGCTGTCGAGTAGAATTTGGAAGCTTATTAGTGGGCAAAATTCCTTGTGGGTGAAATGGGTAAACTTTTATTTGTTGGAAGGTAGAAGCTTTTGGGATGTGAGTCCAAAAGATAAAATGAGTTGGAGCTGGAGGAATCTCTTAAAGATTAGACCTTTTTTGCGAGATTTTTTTTATTCTCGGATTGGAAATGGAGAGAAGACTTTCATGTGGTTTGATAATTGGCATCAATTGGGACCTTTGAGTTATGTTCTTTCTCATAGGGAAATCACTAATGCTGGATATAACATAAGGGACAAAGTGAGTGATGTTATTGTTGATGAAAATTGGAGCTGGCCTGCAGAATGGATCGAAATGATCCCTCAGTTGAGTAATTTCCCTGTGCCAAGGATCATCAGAGAGAAAAAAGATGAAGTGTATTGGGTGAACTACAAAGGTAATTTTGTTCCTTTTGCGGTTAATCAGGTATCTTCTTCTATTACACGCCATGAGCCAATTGTTGACTGGTATGATCTGGTTTGGTTTCAAAATAGAATACCAAGTCATTGCTTCATTCTTTGGCTTGCTATTCTTGGAAGACTTAGAACACAAGATAGAATGAAAAGATGGAAAAATTCTATTGAGTTCAATTATGTGTTTTGCAATGCTCAATTGGATTCTCATTCTCATTTATTTTTTGATTGTAAATTCTCCAAAGATGTATGGAAGCTGATGAAAAATAAGGTGAAAATAAAGCATAATCCTGGCAATTGGTTTGAAATTATTAATGAACTTCAATATTTGCTAAAAAAGAAAAATATCAGTAACTTCATTAAAAAGATAGCTTTGGCGGCTTCTGTTTATCACATATGGAATGAAAGGAATAAAAGGTTGTTTGGGAAACAGAGCAATTCAGTGGATAATGTGGTTAAAGTTATCACAGAAGACATTCGATTGAAGATGTTTAGCCTTAAATTGGGTTATCTTGGGCTTAATGAAGAAATTTGCAAGCAGTGGAATGTTACAGTTAAAAGTGATGATTATATCCATGAAAGAAGAAATTAATTTGAGAAGAGGGTTGTGCGTGAATTTGTCAGGGTGGCTGACTTGGAATTGGAGGCAGGAGAGAAATTATGGAATGCGATTGGTGGAAATAAGGAAGATTGAAAATAAAAGCGGAATTTCAAGTTTTTTGGTCAAAGGGCTTTTTGGTCAAGGTTGGAAATTTAATAAATTGGATGATTTAATTGAGCTCGGCTTGAGTATTAAAGATTTCGACTGTATATCTGATTGGAAGGATCGGAAGGAGGTGAAATTGAATAAAAAAAACTGCAATTGTTTAATTCTTGAACATGGGCTGTTTGGGAATCGGATAGATAAAGGAGCGACTGGGATGTCTCTTTTTCTGGATGATAGTCTCAATTGCTCATGGTGGAATAATAGCATGTGTGTTAGTGGTTATTATAACAAAGAAGATTTTTTGGAGGACTGGAAGAAGATCGATTTGAAGAATAAAGGGAAGATGGATAATTTTGTGTTCCAGGTTGTTAGTCACAGGGCTGTTTGGATGGAAAATAATATTCTTTATTATGATTGTTATTATTTGGAGGATATTATAAAGGAATGGGGGTATTTTGGGCTCAGTTTAATTGTTGGTGGAGATGGAAACTGGAGGGTGTCGGTTGTGGATAGGAGTAAGGGTAATATTGGAAATTTTAATTGGGTTGAAGACTTATTGAATTTTGGCTGCTTTATCATTCATGGAAGAAGATGGGGTGAAGGGCAATATGGTCAAACTTATGTGAAGGGTTTCTATTGTTGTTATTTGGTGAAAATTTTTTGGAGTTTGGATGGAGTTAATAAAAAAAAGAAAAAAGATCAAACTAAAATAAATGGATTGAGGTGTAGCAGAAAAGTGATTATTATTTTGGTCAAAGGGCAAAAATGGAATTATTGGAGATGGGTGAATTCTGTTATCTATGAAGGAGTTCATTTCCAATATTTTTACAAAGGAATTGACGGTCATGGGATTTTTACCAATTTTTCCCTTAAAATTGGATTGCAACTCGGTCTAATCCCGAGTATCATTTGGTTTAGGCCTTATGATGTGGTCAAATTTCATCAATATTTGGAATTTATTTTCATTTATTGTGAATTTCCGCCTTGGAAACAAGGTGTGTATTCTCAAGGATTTGATGGGTATGGGATTTTTATTGCTTTTTCCCTTAAAAGTGAATTGCATCTCGGTTTGATCCCGAGTTTCATTTGGTTAAGACCTTATGAAGTGGACTTTTATCATTTTCAATTGGGGTTTCTCAATTGTTATGATCTGCCGTCTTGGAAACGAGGCGTGTATATAAAACGAATTGATGGAATCGGGATTTTTATCACTTTTTCCCTTAAAAGTGAACCCCCGCCTTGGAAACAAGGTGTGTATTTCAAAGGAATTGACGGAAGGATATTTGATTATATCCTTAATTTTTTCGGCAATTTATTGCTAGAGGGTTCAATTCCCGAAAATAATTGGTTCAATCCTATTCATTTAGGGATAAATCTTGGTTCATTTCCAAGTGATATAGTCAAGTGGTTTGCCCCTTTTTTCCAAAAAAGGATGATTTTTTCCGGTTCAAATCCGGAGCTTTTAATCGGGTGGTTTTCTTTCTTTTTCCATAAAAAGAATTTAAATCTTGGTTCAATTCCAAGTAGTCTAGTCATGTGGTTGGCCCCTTTTTTCCAAAAAAGGATGAATTTATCCGGTTCAAATCCGAAAATTATAGTTTGGTTTTTCAACTTTTTCCGTAAAAAGTTCAAAAATCTTGGTTCAAATCCAAGTAATTTAGTCGGTGGGTTTTATGATTTTTTCCATAAAAAATCTAGAGATGGAAATTGCATCAAAGAGATGAGGATTTTGAATGTTGAAGATAACACATGGAATGGAACGTGGAAGATTCGAAGTGAACAAAGATGGTTGGATGAAGATTGCAAAAAGTGGAAGATTGGGAATAGAGATAAAAGAGAGGATGATAGTTTGGCTTTTTATAGCAATATACTCTTGAGGTGCATAAAAGATAATAAACACAAAACAGTTGAGAGAAGAAAGAAGATGGCTATTGTGATTATTATTGGGAATTGGAAGATGGACATTATTTACATCTTCTTGTGGGACACATGGGATATTTTTGTTCATAGACCTTGTGTTATTTTAGACTCATGGATGTGGAGTATATATAGAGATTGCATTTTTGAAGATTGGAAGAAAAAACGGCGTGTTCATTTCAAGCGGGAAAGGAATTTTGAAGGCCACTCCGGGTTGTGGAGTTGGGATAGAATAAATTGTATTTTCTTAGGTTACTTTGTTGCTAGGGTTAGCCTTTGGTTTTGGTATTTACGTGACATTTGGATTTTGGTCATTTTTGGGGTTTGTCCAAAAATGACATAACTCTTGTTTTTCTTTTTTTGAATTTATAAAATCTTTGCCGAGGCTTTGGCCTCTTTCCCAAAAAAAAAAATTGCATAGACATCTACTGTGGAACTCAAGAACAAAACAATGCTCATCAATTCTTTGCTTAAATTGCATAGACTTCTATTGTGGAACTCAAGAATGAAATGATGCTCATCAAAGCTTTGCTAAATTGCGTAGACCTCAAATGTGGAAATCAAGAATGAAACACTGCTTGTCAAAGCTTTGCTTAAATTGCATAGAGTACTATTGTGGAACTCAAGAATAAAGAATTGCTCATCAAAGCTTTGCTAATTTACGAATACTACTTCTATTGTGGAAATCAAGAATTAAACGATGCTCATCAAAGCTTTGCTAAATTGCATAGACTTATAATGTAGAACTCAATAATGAAACAATGCTCATCAAAGCTTTGCTTAAAGTGCATAGACTTCTATTGTGTGACAACCGTCAATTTTCGGTCAAGTCAAAGTCAACTAAAGTCAACAAGTCAAACCGGTCAACTCAATTTGCCGTGAGTACTAGAGTTTACGTTATGTAACTTCTAAACAACTCTCTATTCTAATGGGAGATCATAAATCGAAAAGTGCGTACATCTAGATCTCCTTGACCTAAAACGGTGATACGTGGAGAGCCAAACCGATAAAATAATGTTACATACTCATCGGGAGTATGCAAGATCCCTAAACAAGGCTTAACGGGGTTTACGTACCTTGCAGTGCGTAGCCGGACACTCAAAAAGGTCACCAATGAAACCTCTCTCAATCGCTTTCACTCCATCTCCAAGTATGTCAAATCTCTCCCAAATCTCTCTAAGTATGTGAAATCTGTCCCACATATCTCTTTGTATGAGAAATCTCTCCAAGTATGTCAAATCTCTCCCAAATCTCTCTAAGTATGTGAAATCTCTCCCACATATCTCTTTGTATGAGAAATCTCTCCAAGTATGTCAAATCTCTCCCAAATCTCTCTAAGTATGTGAAATCTCTCCCACATATCTCTTTGTATGAGAAATCTCTCCAAGTATGTCAAATCTCTCCCAAATCTCTCTAAGTATGTGAAATCTCTCCCAAATCTCTCTTTGTATGAGAAATCTCTCCAAGAATGTCAAATCTCTCCCAAATCTCTCTAAGTATGTGAAATCTCTCCCAAATCTCTCTTTGTATGAGAAATCTCTCCAATAATGTCAAATCCATCCCAAATCTCTCTAAGTATGTGAAATCTCTCCCAAATATCTCCCTGTATGTGAAATCTCTCCAAGTATGTCAAATCTCTCCCAAATCTCTCTAAGTATGTGAAATCTCTCCCAAATCTCTCTTTGTACGAGAAATCTCTCCAAGAATGTCAAATCTCTCCCAAATCTCTCTAAGTATGTGAAATCTCTCCCAAATCTCTCTTTGTATGAGAAATCTCTCCAAGAATGTCAAATCTCTCCCAAATCTCTCTGAGTATGTGGAATCTCTCTCAAATCTCTCTCGAAATCTCTCCCAACTTTCTATAATCACTCGGGGCATCCCGACCCTCGAATTTGGCGAAAATAACCCAAAAACGGAAGTCTACGCGAAAAACGGACTTAAGGAAACGAACCCTCCGAACCGAAAGTACTATTCATGAACCGAACCCGAAAGTACTATTCATGAAGGTCCGAACCGAGAGTATTGTTCATCCGAGCCGAACCTCACATAGAAGGAAGGTCCGAATCGAGAGTACTGTTCATCCGAGTCGAACATCGCATAAGAGGAAGAACCGAACCCGAAGGTACTATTCATTACTGTTCACAACAGTTCCTTCGGTTCTGGCTTCCCTTCGGACCGAACCTCCTGACTTCGCTTCTGACTTCTCTTCGGACCGAGCCTCGGACCAATCCTTGCTTCGCTTCTCGCTTCTGGCTCGTGTCTCTCGCCTCCGAACCGTGCACCCATCTGACCGAACTTCGGCCTAGGGACCGAACCTCGGCCTAGGTCCGAAGAGTCTCGCTGGAAAGCTCATTTTTCACCCGGTTTCGCGTAATTTTGCGTTTAAGACCCGTTTTTAATTGTTTTAACATGGGATTTTCACCCAAAACTTTATTTTAAAATATAAGACCCCTAAATTAATGATTTAATCATATTTTAATGGTAAAATCTTATCCAAATAAGAGTAGGTAAAGTACAAAGGTAGAGTGTTGACTTTACCTTATTTTATGACACAAGCAACCCCATACCCACTCCATGATTAACCCACACTCCTCCCCACCATACCTTGTCACTTCCTTGTACTTTTTACCTCCCTCACAAGCCATCTCCACGTTTTTGAGAGCTGGATATTCATCCTCTCTCCTCATTTTCTCTCATTTGCTCTCATTTCACAAGAAGATCAAACTCTTTTCTCTCTCACTTTCTCTCTCTAGAAATCCGAGATTCAAGGGCTGACCTTGAGTTTTTCCTCCACATTTGGTAAGCATAATCCATTTCCTTTATGATTATCTCAATTATTTCCACTCAAATCGTGGATATCTTACACAAACTCCATTATATTTGTGTTAGAGCTTCGAATCTTCAAGGGATTCTTCAAGTGTTCTTGGGTTGAACACTTCTCTTCTTCAACACCTATCTACTGAAATCACACAAGGTGAGTTCATACCCCTACATTTTCATGTTTTCTTAAGTTTTTAGGGGGGGAATACAAGCTAAAACACCAAGAACATAACTAAATTCTTCTAACAGCTTTCATCAGAAAAGTTGGACTCCATTCACGGACTGTTTTGGACATCTTAAACATTTTAGTTTTCAAAACTGTTTTAGGTGCATGTAGTTCCACTTCTTAGCTTTAAAATGACTACTTGCACACCTCCATACAATTTTTCTACAATTTATGGTGATTTTTACAAAACTGCCTATCATTTCAAACACCAATCCGGACCAGTCTGTGATTATGGACTTTTTCACCTAAGTTGCAGGTCATTAAAAATCATGATAAAAATTATGAGTAAACTAGACACATTTTGGGAACTCCCAGAATTTACGGATTTAGTTTTCGACTTCGTATGATTTTTCTATGAATTTTCAAAAACTGTGTAGAAAGGCTGAAAATTTGTTAACAGCTTGTAATTTTTATAACACTTTGTATTATGTTGAGCAAAGTGTATAATGTCAAGTTCTAAGTATTGAATGTGATACGTTGTAAATTTTATCATCATAAACTGAAAATAAGTCATTCATGATAAGATTACTCAGTCATTTAGAACACGTATATATATATATATATATATATATATATATATATATATATATATATATATATATATATATATATATATATATATATATAAACTATAATAAGCATAGTTTAATGGGTTTCATAATCCTAACGCTTTTTCATAAAAGAGTTCCTATATATTACAAACGTTTTGGATAAAACTATAATAGGTATAGTTTACGATACATCACCTAACACACACGTACAAAAAGGGTACATTTATACAGAAAGGTTTTACACTCCCGCATACAACTTGTAAACTTGTTAACCTAGATTGTGAGACATTCTCTTTCCGTACGTCCGAGTGCGGAATATAAAATCCTGTACGTTATAATCAGAGTCTCCTGGAGGGAGAACGTGATAGTTGTGTATAGATCTATATTGGGTTTGACACCCCACACCTTGCTGCTAGCTACAGTTGGACCTGCAGGTCTACGGGTGACAAATGTCATTTCAGTTTTACGACGCCTGAGAAACGTCGTGGCAGGTTCATTTAGTCTTAAGTATGATTATAGCGGCTCACATAAGGATATAACAATACATAAAGTTTACGGGATTTTTATAAAACTTAAATGGGTTTTATGTCGATTTTAAAATCACCTTTTTATCTCAATAAGTACCGATATTACTGTCTACATTCGGTTTTCGGTATTTATGACTACACATCATGTGATACCACATTTATAACTTTAAGTATGGACAATACTGGTTATTTTCTCGGTCCTGAGATTTAGGACTACATATACATAAAGTATTAACAAACATAAGAACTTACGGGAATTTCATTTAATTCAAGCGCGTTTATGTCAATTTCAAACACATATCATTTTCCATTAGTAAGAGAGGTTACTTATATATTTTGGTCGTCGGTTATAAGACTACATTACATAAATTTTATAAAGAAAATATCGGATTTTCTGGGTACATATTCTATCGCTTTTACAAGGAAAACGGTTTACTTCTCCAACAAAATCTCTTATGAACTCACCAACCTTTGTGTTGACACTTTTCAAAACTACTTGTATTCTCAGGAATTCAGTGAAAACAGGAAACCAACAACGTTTTGAGGATGGGACGATAAATCGTCAAACAGTTCATTTTGTTTCATAATGTAATTGATTCGAATCATGTAAACATATACTTTGGTGTAACTTTTTCAATTATATTTATGATGGTTGTATTTACTTTGAGCACTATTATACTCGTTGTTGTGATACTCTACATGAAGTCCTCCACCCTCGAACGTTTCCGCCATCCTTGGTTTGGGGGTGTGATATATTCTGGAACTCAAGAATTAAACAATGCTCATCAAATCTTTGCTAAATTTCATAGACTTCTAATGTTTAACTCAAGAATAAAACAATCCTCATTTAAGCTTTTTTTAAATTGCATTCACTTCTATTGTGAAACTCAAGAATTAAACAATGCTCATCAAAGCTTTGCTAAATTGCAAAGACTACTTCTATTGTGGAACTCAAGAACTAAACATTGGTCATCAATGCTTTGCTAAATTGCATATACATCTAATGTGGAACCTAAGAATGAAACATTGATCATGAAAGCGTTGCAAAATTGCATAGTGTTCTATTGTGGAACTCAAGAATCAAACAATGCTCATGAAAGCTTTGCTTAAATTGCATAGACTTCTGTTGTGGAACTCCAGAACAAAACGCTGCTCATCCAAGCTTTGCCAATGTGCGTAGACTTGTAATGTGGAACTCATGAATGAAACAATTCTCGTCAAAGCTTTGCTTAAATTGCATAGACTACTATTGTGGAACTCAAAAATAAAGAAATGCTCATCAAAGCTTCGCTAAATTGCGAAGACTACTTCTATTGTGGAACTCAAGAACTAAACAATACTCATCAAAGATTTGCTAAATTGCGAAGACCACTTCTATTGTGGAACTCAATAAACAGTGTTCATCAAAGCTTTTCTGAATTGCATAGACTTCTAATATGGAACTAAAGAAAGAAACAATGCTCATCAAAGCTTTGGAAAAATTGCATACACTTCTATTGTGGAACCAAAGAATTAAACAATGCTCATCAAAGCTTTATCAAATTGCAACGACTACTTCTATTTTGGAACTCAAGAATTAAATAATGCTCATCAATGTTTTGCTAAATTGCATAGACTTCTAGTGTGGAACTCAAGTATTAAGCAATGCTCATCAAAGCATTGCTAAATTGCATAGACTTCTAATGTGGAACCCAAGAATGAAAGAATGCACATGAATGCTTTTCAAAATTGCATTGAATTCTATTGTTGAACTCAAGAATCAAAAAATTCTAATCAAAGCTTTGTTTAAATTTTATAGACTTCTATTGAGGATCACAGTTAAACGATGCTCATCAAAGCTTTGCTAAATTGCATAGACTTCTAATGTGGAACACAAGAATAAAACAATGCTCATCAAAGCTTTATTTAAATTGCATAGGCTTATATTGTGGAACTCAAGAATAAAGAAATGCTCTTCAAAGCCTTGTGAAATTGCGAAGACTACTATTATGAAACTCAAGAATTAAACAATGCTCATCAAAGCTTTGCTAAATTCAATTGACTTCTAATGTGAAACTCAAGAATGAAACAATGCTCTTCAAAGCTTTGCTTAAATTACATCCACTTCTATTGTGGAACTCAAAAATTAAATAATGCTCATCAAAGCTTTTATAAATTGCATAGACTACTTTTATTGTGGAACTCAAGAACTAATCAATGCTCATCAATGCTTTGCTAAATTCCATAGACTTCTAATGTGGAACCCAAGAATGACACAATGCTTAAGAAAGCTTTGCTAAATTGCATAGACATCTACTGTGGAACTCAAGAACAAAACAATGCTAATCAATTCTTTGCTGAAATTGCATAGACTTCTATTGTGGAACTCAAGAATGAAACGATGCTCATCAAAGCTTTGCTAAATTGCGTAGACCTCAAATGTGGAAATCAAGAATGAAACACTGCTCGTCAAAGCTTTGCTTAAATTGCATAGAGTATTATTGTGGAACTCAAGAATAAAGAATTGCTCATCAAAGCTTTGCTAATTTACGAAGACTACTTCTATTGTGGAAATCAAGAATTAAACAATGCTCATCAAAGCTTTGCTAAATTGCATAGACTTATAATGTGGAACTAAATAATGAAACAATGCTCATCAAAGCTTTGCTTAAAGTGCATAGACTTCTATTGTGGAACTCAAGAATTAAACAATGCTCATCAAATCTTTGCTAAATTTCATAGACTTCTAATGTTTAACTCAAGAATAAAACAATCCTCATCTAAGCTTTTTTAAAATTGCATTCACTTCTATTGTGACACTCAAGAATTAAACAATGCTCATCAAAGCTTTGCTAAATTGCAAAGACTACTTCTATTGTGGAACTCAAGAACTAAACATTGGTCATCAATGCTTTTCTAAATTGCATATACATCTAATGTGGAACCTAAGAATGAAACATTGATCATGAAAGCTTTGCAAAATTGCATAGTGTTCTATTGTGGAACTCAAGAATCAAACAATGCTTATGAAAGCTTTGCTTAAATTGCATAGACTTCTGTTGTGGAACTCCAGAACAAAACGCTGCTCATCCAAGCTTTGCCAATGTGCGTAGACTTGTAATGTGGAACTCATGAATGAAACAATTCTCGTCAAAGCTTTGCTTAAATTGCATAGACTACTATTGTGGAACTCAAAAATAAAGAAATGCTCATCAAAGCTTCGCTAAATTGCGAAGACTACTTCTATTGTGGAACTCAAGTACTAAACAATACTCATCAAAGATTTGCTAAATTGCGAAGACCACTTCTATTGTGGAACTCAATAAACAATGTTCATCAACGACTACTTCTATTTTGGAACTCAAGAATTAAATAATGCTCATCAATGTTTTGCTAAATTGCATAGACTTATAGTGTGGAACTCAAGTATTAAGCAATGCTCATCAAAGCATTGCTAAATTGCATAGACTTCTATTGTTGAACTCAAGAATCAAAAAATTCTAATCAAAGCTTTGCTTAAATTTTATAGACTTCTATTGAGGAACACAATTAAATGATGCTCATCAAAGCTTTGCTAAATTACATAGACTTCTAATGTGGAACACAAGAATAAAACAATGCTCATCAAAGCTTTACTTAAATTGCAAAGGCTTATATTGTGGAACTCAAGAATAAAGAAATGCTCTTCAAAGCCTTGCGAAATTGCGAAGACTACTATTATGGAACTCAAGAATTAAACAATGCTCATCAAAGCTTTGCTAAATTCAATTGACTTCTAATGTGAAACTCAAGAATGAAACAATGCTCTTCAAAGCTTTGCTTAAATTACATCCACTTCTATTGTGGAACTCAAAAATTAAATAATGCTCATCAAAGCTTTGATAAATTGCAAAGACTACTTTTATTGTGGAACTCAAGAACTAATCAATGCTCATCAATGCTTTGCTAAATTGCATAGACTTCTAATGTGGAACACAAGAATAAAACAATGCTCATCAAAGCTTTACTTAAATTGCATAGGCTTATATTGTGGAACTCAAGAATAAAGAAATGCTCTTCAAAGCCTTGCGAAATTGCGAAGACTACTATTATGGAACTCAAGAATTAAACAATGCTCATCAAAGCTTTGCTAAATTCAATTGACTTCTAATGTGAAACTCCAGAATGAAACAATGGTCTTCAAAGCTTTGCTTAAATTACATCCACTTCTATTGTGGAACTCAAAAATTAAATAATTCTCATCAAAGCTTTGATAAATTGCAAAGACTACTTTTATTGTGGAACTCAAGAACTAATCAATGCTCATCAATGCTTTGCTAAATTGCATAGACTTCTAATGTGGAACCCAAGAATGAAACAATGCTCATCAGTGCTTTGCTTAAATTGCATAGACTTCTATTGTGGAACTCAAGAATGAAACGATGCTCATCAAAGCTTTGCTAAATTGCGTAGACCTCAAATGTGGAAATCAAAAATGAAACACTGCTCGTCAACGCTTTGCTTAAATTGCATAGACTACTATTGTGGAACTCAAGAATAAAGAATTGCTCATCAAAGCTTTGCTAAATTACGAAGACTACTTCTATTGTGGAACTCAAGAATTAAACAATGCTCACCAAAGCTTTGCTAAATTGCATAGACTTATAATGTGGAACTCAATAATGAAACAATGCTCATCAAAGCTTTAATTAAAGTGCAAAGACTTCTATTGTGGAACTCAAGAATTAAACAATGCTCATCAAAACTTTGCTTAAATTTCATAGACTTCTAATGTTTAACTCAAGAATAAAACAATCCTCGTTTAAGCTTTTTTTAAATTGCATTCACTTCTATTGTGAAACTCAAGAATTAAACAATGCTCATCAAAGCTTTGCTAAATTGCAAAGACTACTTATATTGTGGAACTCAAGAACTAAACATTGGTCATCAATGCTTTGCTAAATTGCATAGACATCTAATGTGGAAACCAAGAATGAAACATTGATCATGAAAGCCTTGCAAAATTGCATAGAGTTCTATTGTGGAACTCAAGAATCAAACAATGCTCATGAAAGCTTTGCTTATATTGCATAGACTTATGTTGTGGAACTCCAGAACAAAACGCTGCTCATCCAAGCTTTGCCAATGTGCGTAGACTTGTAATGTGGAACTTATGAATGAAACAATTCTCGTCAAAGCTTTGCTTAAATTGCATAGACTACTATTGTGGAACTCAAAAATAAAGAAATGCTCATCAAAGCTTCGCTAAATTGCGAAGACTACTTCTATTGTGGAACTCAAGAACTAAACAATACTCATAAAAGATTTGCTAAATTGCGAAGACCACTTCTATTGTGGAACTCAATAAACAATGTTCATCAAAGCTTTTCTGAATTGCATAGACTTCTAATATGGAACTAAAGAAAGAAACAATGCTCATCAAACCTTTGGAAAAATTGCATACACTTCTATTGTGGAACCAAAGAATTAAACAATGCTCATCAAAGCTTTATCAAATTGCAATGACTACTTCTATTTTTGAACTCAAGAATTAAATAATGCTCATCAATGTTTTGCTAAATTGCATAGACTTCTAGTGTGGAACTCAAGTATTAAGCAATGCTCATCAAAGCATTGCTAAATTGCATAGACTTCTATTGTTGAACTCAAGAATCAAAAAATTCTAATCAAAGCTTTTGTTAAATTTTATAGACTTCTATTGAGGAACACAATTAAACGATGCTCATCAAAGCTTTGCTAAATTGCATAGACTTCTAATGTGGAACACAAGAATAAAACAATGCTCATCAAAGCTTTACTTAAATTGCAAAGGCTTATATTGTGGAACTCAAGAATAAAGAAATGCTCTTCAAAGCCTTGCGAAATTGCGAAGACTACTATTATGGAACTCAAGAATTAAACAATGCTCATCAAAGCTTTGCTAAATTCAATTGACTTCTAATGTGAAACTCAAGAATGAAACAATGCTCTTAAAAACTTTGCTTAAATTACATCCACTTTTATTGTGGAACTCAAAAATTAAATAATGCTCATCAAAGCTTTGATAAATTGCAAAGACTACTTTTATTGTGGAACTCAAGAACTAATCAATGCTCATCAACGCTTTGCTAGATTGCATAGACTTCTAATGTGGAACCCAAGAATGAAACAATGCTTAAGAAAGCTTTGCTAAATTGCATAGACTTCTATTATGGAACTCAAGAACAAAACAATGCTCATCAATGCTTTGCTTAAATTGCATAGACTTCTATTGTGGAACTCAAGAATGAAACGATGCTCATCAAAGCTTTGCTAAATTGCGTAGACCTCAAATGTGGAAATCAAGAATGAAACACTGCTCGTCAACGCTTTGCTTAAATTGCATAGACTACTATTGTGGAACTCAAGAATAAAGAATTGCTCATCAAAGCTTTGCTAAATTACGAAGACTACTTCTATTGTGGAACTCAAGAATTAAACAATGCTCATCAAAGCTTTGCTAAATTGTATAGACTTATAATGTGGAACTCAATAATGAAACAATGCTCATCAAAGCTTTAATTAAAGTGCAAAGACTTCTATTGTGGAACTCAAGAATTAAACAATGCTCATCAAAACTTTGCTTAAATTTCATAGACTTCTAATGTTTAACTCAAGAATAAAAACAATCCTCGTTTAAGCTTTTTTTAAATTGCATTCACTTCTATTGTGAAACTCAAGAATTAAACAATGCTCATCAAAGCTTTGCTAAATTGCAAAGACTACTTATATTGTGGAACTCAAGAACTAAACATTGGTCATCAATGCTTTGCTAAATTGCATAGACATCTAATGTGGAAACCAAGAATGAAACATTGATCATGAAAGCCTTGCAAAATTGCATAGAGTTCTATTGTGGAACTCAAGAATCAAACAATGCTCATGAAAGCTTTGCTTATATTGCATAGACTTATGTTGTGGAACTCCAGAACAAAACGCTGCTCATCCAAGCTTTGCCAATGTGCGTAGACTTGTAATGTGGAACTTATGAATGAAACAATTCTCGTCAAAGCTTTGCTTAAATTGCATAGAATACTATTGTGGAACTCAAAAATAAAGAAATGCTCATCAAAGCTTTGCTAAATTGCGTAGACCTCAAATGTGGAAATCAAGAATGAAACACTGCTCGTCAACGCTTTGCTTAAATTGCATAGACTACTATTGTGGAACTCAAGAATAAAGAATTGCTCATCAAAGCTTTGCTAAATTACGAAGACTACTTCTATTGTGGAACTCAAGAATTAAACAATGCTCATCAAAGCTTTGCTAAATTGTATAGACTTATAATGTGGAACTCAATAATGAAACAATGCTCATCAAAGCTTTAATTAAAGTGCATAGACTTCTATTGTGGAACTCAAGAATTAAACAATGCTCATCAAAACTTTGCTAAATTTCATAGACTTCTAATGTTTAACTCAAGAATAAAACAATCCTCATTTAAGCTTTTTTTAAATTGCATTCACTTCTATTGTGAAACTCAAGAATTAAACAATGCTCATCAAAGCTTTGCTAAATTGCAAAGACTACTTATATTGTGGAACTCAAGAACTAAACATTGGTCATCAATGCTTTGCTAAATTGCATAGACATCTAATGTGGAAACCAAGAATGAAACATTGATCATGAAAGCCTTGCAAAATTGCATAGAGTTCTATTGTGGAACTCAAGAATCAAACAATGCTCATGAAAGCTTTGCTTATATTGCATAGACATATGTTGTGGAACTCCAGAACAAAACGCTGCTCATCCAAGCTTTGCCAATGTGCGTAGACTTGTAATCTGGAACTCATGAATGAAACAATTCTCGTCAAAGCTTTGCTTAAATTGCATAGACTACTATTGTGGAACTCAAAAATAAAGAAATGCTCATCAAAGCTTCGCTAAATTGCGAAGACTACTTCTATTATGGAACTCAAGAACTAAACAATACTCATAAAAGATTTGCTAAATTGCGAAGACCACTTCTATTGTGGAACTCAATAAACAATGTTCATCAAAGCTTTTCTGAATTGCATAGACTTCTAATATGGAACTAAAGAAAGAAACAATGCTCATCAAACCTTTGGAAAAATTGCATACACTTCTATTGTGGAACCAAAGAATTAAACAATGCTCATCAAAGCTTTATCAAATTGCAATGACTACTTCTATTTTTGAACTCAAGAATTAAATAATGCTCATCAATGTTTTGCTAAATTGCATAGACTTCTAGTGTGGAACTCAAGTATTAAGCAATGCTCATCAAAGCATTGCTAAATTGCATAGACTTCTATTGTTGAACTCAAGAATCAAAAAATTCTAATCAAAGCTTTGCTTAAATTTTATAGACTTCTATTGAGGAACACAATTAAACGATGCTCATCAAAGCTTTGCTAAATTGCATAGACTTCTAATGTGGAACACAAGAATAAAACAATGCTCATCAAAGCTTTACTTAAATTGCAAAGGCTTATATTGTGGAACTCAAGAATAAAGAAATGCTCTTCAAAGCCTTGCGAAATTGCGAAGACTACTATTATGGAACTCAAGAATTAAACAATGCTCATCAAAGCTTTGCTAAATTCAATTGACTTCTAATGTGAAACTCAAGAATGAAACAATGCTCTTCAAAACTTTGCTTAAATTACATCCACTTCTATTGTGGAACTCAAAAATTAAATAATGCTCATCAAAGCTTTGATAAATTGCAAAGACTACTTTTATTGTGGAACTCAAGAACTAATCAATGCTCATCAACGCTTTGCTAGATTGCATAGACTTCTAATGTGGAACCCAAGAATGAAACAATGCTTAAGAAAGCTTTGCTAAATTGCATAGACTTCTATTATGGAACTCAAGAACAAAACAATGCTCATCAATGCTTTGCTTAAATTGCATAGACTTCTATTGTGGAACTCAAGAATGAAACGATGCTCATCAAAGCTTTGCTAAATTGCGTAGACCTCAAATGTGGAAATCAAGAATGAAACACTGCTCGTCAACGCTTTGCTTAAATTGCATAGACTACTATTGTGGAACTCAAGAATAAAGAATTGCTCATCAAAGCTTTGCTAAATTACGAAGACTACTTCTATTGTGGAACTCAAGAATTAAACAATGCTCATCAAAGCTTTGCTAAATTGTATAGACTTATAATGTGGAACTCAATAATGAAACAATGCTCATCAAAGCTTTAATTAAAGTGCAAAGACTTCTATTGTGGAACTCAAGAATTAAACAATGCTCATCAAAACTTTGCTTAAATTTCATAGACTTCTAATGTTTAACTCAAGAATAAAAACAATCCTCGTTTAAGCTTTTTTTAAATTGCATTCACTTCTATTGTGAAACTCAAGAATTAAACAATGCTCATCAAAGCTTTGCTAAATTGCAAAGACTACTTATATTGTGGAACTCAAGAACTAAACATTGGTCATCAATGCTTTGCTAAATTGCATAGACATCTAATGTGGAAACCAAGAATGAAACATTGATCATGAAAGCCTTGCAAAATTGCATAGAGTTCTATTGTGGAACTCAAGAATCAAACAATGCTCATGAAAGCTTTGCTTATATTGCATAGACTTATGTTGTGGAACTCCAGAACAAAACGCTGCTCATCCAAGCTTTGCCAATGTGCGTAGACTTGTAATGTGGAACTTATGAATGAAACAATTCTCGTCAAAGCTTTGCTTAAATTGCATAGAATACTATTGTGGAACTCAAAAATAAAGAAATGCTCATCAAAGCTTTGCTAAATTGCGTAGACCTCAAATGTGGAAATCAAGAATGAAACACTGCTCGTCAACGCTTTGCTTAAATTGCATAGACTACTATTGTGGAACTCAAGAATAAAGAATTGCTCATCAAAGCTTTGCTAAATTACGAAGACTACTTCTATTGTGGAACTCAAGAATTAAACAATGCTCATCAAAGCTTTGCTAAATTGTATAGACTTATAATGTGGAACTCAATAATGAAACAATGCTCATCAAAGCTTTAATTAAAGTGCATAGACTTCTATTGTGGAACTCAAGAATTAAACAATGCTCATCAAAACTTTGCTAAATTTCATAGACTTCTAATGTTTAACTCAAGAATAAAACAATCCTCATTTAAGCTTTTTTTAAATTGCATTCACTTCTATTGTGAAACTCAAGAATTAAACAATGCTCATCAAAGCTTTGCTAAATTGCAAAGACTACTTATATTGTGGAACTCAAGAACTAAACATTGGTCATCAATGCTTTGCTAAATTGCATAGACATCTAATGTGGAAACCAAGAATGAAACATTGATCATGAAAGCCTTGCAAAATTGCATAGAGTTCTATTGTGGAACTCAAGAATCAAACAATGCTCATGAAAGCTTTGCTTATATTGCATAGACATATGTTGTGGAACTCCAGAACAAAACGCTGCTCATCCAAGCTTTGCCAATGTGCGTAGACTTGTAATCTGGAACTCATGAATGAAACAATTCTCGTCAAAGCTTTGCTTAAATTGCATAGACTACTATTGTGGAACTCAAAAATAAAGAAATGCTCATCAAAGCTTCGCTAAATTGCGAAGACTACTTCTATTGTGGAACTCAAGAACTAAACAATACTCATCAAAGATTTGCTAAATTGCGAAGACCACTTCTATTGTGGAACTCAATAAACAATGTTCATCAAAGCTTTTCTGAATTGCATAGACTTCTAATATGGTACTAAAGAAAGAAACAATGCTCATCAAACCTTTGGAAAAATTGCATACACTTCTATTGTGGAACCAAAGAATTAAACAATGCTCATCAAAGCTTTATCAAATTGCAATGACTACTTCTATTTTTGAACTCAAGAATTAAATAATGCTCATCAATGTTTTGCTAAATTGCATAGACTTCTAGTGTGGAACTCAAGTATTAAGCAATGCTCATCAAAGCATTGCTAAATTGCATAGACTTCTATTGTTGAACTCAAGAATCAAAAAATTCTAATCAAAGCTTTGCTTAAATTTTATAGACTTCTATTGAGGAACACAATTAAACGATGCTCATCAAAGCTTTGCTAAATTGCATAGACTTCTAATGTGGAACACAAGAATAAAACAATGCTCATCAAAGCTTTACTTAAATTGCAAAGGCTTATATTGTGGAACTCAAGAATAAAGAAATGCTCTTCAAAGCCTTGCGAAATTGCGAAGACTACTATTATGGAACTCAAGAATTAAACAATGCTCATCAAAGCTTTGCTAAATTCAATTGACTTCTAATGTGAAACTCAAGAATGAAACAATGCTCTTCAAAACTTTGCTTAAATTACATCCACTTCTATTGTGGAACTCAAAAATTAAATAATGCTCATCAAAGCATTGATAAATTGCAAAGACTACTTTTATTGTGGAACTCAAGAACTAATCAATGCTCATCAACGCTTTGCTAGATTGCATAGACTTCTAATGTGGAACCCAAGAATGAAACAATGCTTAAGAAAGCTTTGCTAAATTGCATAGACTTCTATTATGGAACTCAAGAACAAAACAATGCTCATCAATGCTTTGCTTAAATTGCATAGACTTCTATTGTGGAACTCAAGAATGAAACGATGCTCATCAAAGCTTTGCTAAATTGCGTAGACCTCAAATGTGGAAATCAAGAATGAAACACTGCTCGTCAACGCTTTGCTTAAATTGCATAGACTACTATTGTGGAACTCAAGAATAAAGAATTGCTCATCAAAGCTTTGCTAAATTACGAAGACTACTTCTATTGTGGAACTCAAGAATTAAACAATGCTCATCAAAGCTTTGCTAAATTGTATAGACTTATAATGTGGAACTCAATAATGAAACAATGCTCATCAAAGCTTTAATTAAAGTGCAAAGACTTCTATTGTGGAACTCAAGAATTAAACAATGCTCATCAAAACTTTGCTTAAATTTCATAGACTTCTAATGTTTAACTCAAGAATAAAAACAATCCTCGTTTAAGCTTTTTTTAAATTGCATTCACTTCTATTGTGAAACTCAAGAATTAAACAATGCTCATCAAAGCTTTGCTAAATTGCAAAGACTACTTATATTGTGGAACTCAAGAACTAAACATTCGTCATCAATGCTTTGCTAAATTGCATAGACATCTAATGTGGAAACCAAGAATGAAACATTGATCATGAAAGCCTTGCAAAATTGCATAGAGTTCTATTGTGGAACTCAAGAATCAAACAATGCTCATGAAACCTTTGCTTATATTGCATAGACTTATGTTGTGGAACTCCAGAACAAAACGCTGCTCATCCAAGCTTTGCCAATGTGCGTAGACTTGTAATGTGGAACTTATGAATGAAACAATTCTCGTCAAAGCTTTGCTTAAATTGCATAGACTACTATTGTGGAACTCAAAAATAAAGAAATGCTCATCAAAGCTTTGCTAAATTGCGTAGACCTCAAATGTGGAAATCAAGAATGAAACACTGCTCGTCAACGCTTTGCTTAAATTGCATAGACTACTATTGTGGAACTCAAGAATAAAGAATTGCTCATCAAAGCTTTGCTAAATTACGAAGACTACTTCTATTGTGGAACTCAAGAATTAAACAATGCTCATCAAAGCTTTGCTAAATTGTATAGACTTATAATGTGGAACTCAATAATGAAACAATGCTCATCAAAGCTTTAATTAAAGTGCATAGACTTCTATTGTGGAACTCAAGAATTAAACAATGCTCATCAAAACTTTGCTAAATTTCATAGACTTCTAATGTTTAACTCAAGAATAAAACAATCCTCATTTAAGCTTTTTTTAAATTGCATTCACTTCTATTGTGAAACTCAAGAATTAAACAATGCTCATCAAAGCTTTGCTAAATTGCAAAGACTACTTATATTGTGGAACTCAAGAACTAAACATTGGTCATCAATGCTTTGCTAAATTGCATAGACATCTAATGTGGAAACCAAGAATGAAACATTGATCATGAAAGCCTTGCAAAATTGCATAGAGTTCTATTGTGGAACTCAAGAATCAAACAATGCTCATGAAAGCTTTGCTTATATTGCATAGACATATGTTGTGGAACTCCAGAACAAAACGCTGCTCATCCAAGCTTTGCCAATGTGCGTAGACTTGTAATCTGGAACTCATGAATGAAACAATTCTCGTCAAAGCTTTGCTTAAATTGCATAGACTACTATTGTGGAACTCAAAAATAAAGAAATGCTCATCAAAGCTTCGCTAAATTGCGAAGACTACTTCTATTGTGGAACTCAAGAACTAAACAATACTCATCAAAGATTTGCTAAATTGCGAAGACCACTTCTATTGTGGAACTCAATAAACAATGTTCATCAAAGCTTTTCTGAATTGCATAGACTTCTAATATGGAACTAAAGAAAGAAACAATGCTCATCAAACCTTTGGAAAAATTGCATACACTTCTATTGTGGAACCAAAGAATTAAACAATGCTCATCAAAGCTTTATCAAATTGCAATGACTACTTCTATTTTTGAACTCAAGAATTAAATAATGCTCATCAATGTTTTGCTAAATTGCATAGACTTCTAGTGTGGAACTCAAGTATTAAGCAATGCTCATCAAAGCATTGCTAAATTGCATAGACTTCTATTGTTGAACTCAAGAATCAAAAAATTCTAATCAAAGCTTTGCTTAAATTTTATAGACTTCTATTGAGGAACACAATTAAACGATGCTCATCAAAGCTTTGCTAAATTGCATAGACTTCTAATGTGGAACACAAGAATAAAACAATGCTCATCAAAGCTTTACTTAAATTGCAAAGGCTTATATTGTGGAACTCAAGAATAAAGAAATGCTCTTCAAAGCCTTGCGAAATTGCGAAGACTACTATTATGGAACTCAAGAATTAAACAATGCTCATCAAAGCTTTGCTAAATTCAATTGACTTCTAATGTGAAACTCAAGAATGAAACAATGCTCTTCAAAACTTTGCTTAAATTACATCCACTTCTATTGTGGAACTCAAAAATTAAATAATGCTCATCAAAGCTTTGATAAATTGCAAAGACTACTTTTATTGTGGAACTCAAGAACTAATCAATGCTCATCAACGCTTTGCTAAATTGCATAGACTTCTAATGTGGAACCCAAGAATGAAACAATGCTTAAGAAAGCTTTGCTAAATTGCATAGACTTCTATTATGGAACTCAAGAACAAAACAATGCTCATCAATGCTTTGCTTAAATTGCATAGACTTCTATTGTGGAACTCAAGAATGAAACGATGCTCAACAAAGCTTTGCTAAATTGCGTAGACCTCAAATGTGGAAATCAAGAATGAAACACTGCTCGTCAACGCTTTGCTTAAATTGCACAGACTACTATTGTGGAACTCAAGAATAAAGAATTGCTCATCAAAGCTTTGCTAAATTACGAAGACTACTTCTATTGTGGAACTCAAGAATTAAATAATGCTCATCAAAGCTTTGCTAAATTGTATAGACTTATAATGTGGAACTCAATAATGAAACAATGCTCATCAAAGCTTTAATTAAAGTGCAAAGACTTCTATTGTGGAACTCAAGAATTAAACAATGCTCATCAAAACTTTGCTTAAATTTCATAGACTTCTAATGTTTAACTCAAGAATAAAACAATCCTCGTTTAAGCTTTTTTTAAATTGCATTCACTTCTATTGTGAAACTCAAGAATTAAACAATGCTCATCAAAGCTTTGCTAAATTGCAAAGACTACTTATATTGTGGAACTCAAGAACTAAACATTGGTCATCAATGCTTTGCTAAATTGCATAGACATCTAATGTGGAAACCAAGAATGAAACATTGATCATGAAAGCCTTGCAAAATTGCATAGAGTTCTATTGTGGAACTCAAGAATCAAACAATGCTCATGAAAGCTTTGCTTATATTGCATAGACATATGTTGTGGAACTCCAGAACAAAACGCTGCTCATCCAAGCTTTGCCAATGTGCGTAGACTTGTAATCTGGAACTCATGAATGAAACAATTCTCGTCAAAGCTTTGCTTAAATTGCATAGACTACTATTGTGGAACTCAAAAATAAAGAAATGCTCATCAAAGCTTCGCTAAATTGCGAAGACTACTTCTATTGTGGAACTCAAGAACTAAACAATACTCATAAAAGATTTGCTAAATTGCGAAGACCACTTCTATTGTGGAACTCAATAAACAATGTTCATCAAAGCTTTTCTGAATTGCATAGACTTCTAATATGGAACTAAAGAAAGAAACAATGCTCATCAAACCTTTGGAAAAATTGCATACACTTCTATTGTGGAACCAAAGAATTAAACAATGCTCATCAAAGCTTTATCAAATTGCAATGACTACTTCTATTTTTGAACTCAAGAATTAAATAATGCTCATCAATGTTTTGCTAAATTGCATAGACTTCTAGTGTGGAACTCAAGTATTAAGCAATGCTCATCAAAGCATTGCTAAATTGCATAGACTTCTATTGTTGAACTCAAGAATCAAAAAATTCTAATCAAAGCTTTGCTTAAATTTTATAGACTTCTATTGAGGAACACAATTAAACGATGCTCATCAAAGCTTTGCTAAATTGCATAGACTTCTAATGTGGAACACAAGAATAAAACAATGCTCATCAAAGCTTTACTTAAATTGCAAAGGCTTATATTGTGGAACTCAAGAATAAAGAAATGCTCTTCAAAGCCTTGCGAAATTGCGAAGACTACTATTATGGAACTCAAGAATTAAACAATGCTCATCAAAGCTTTGCTAAATTCAATTGACTTCTAATGTGAAACTCAAGAATGAAACAATGCTCTTCAAAACTTTGCTTAAATTACATCCACTTCTATTGTGGAACTCAAAAATTAAATAATGCTCATCAAAGCATTGATAAATTGCAAAGACTACTTTTATTGTGGAACTCAAGAACTAATCAATGCTCATCAACGCTTTGCTAGATTGCATAGACTTCTAATGTGGAACCCAAGAATGAAACAATGCTTAAGAAAGCTTTGCTAAATTGCATAGACTTCTATTATGGAACTCAAGAACAAAACAATGCTCATCAATGCTTTGCTTAAATTGCATAGACTTCTATTGTGGAACTCAAGAATGAAACGATGCTCATCAAAGCTTTGCTAAATTGCGTAGACCTCAAATGTGGAAATCAAGAATGAAACACTGCTCGTCAACGCTTTGCTTAAATTGCATAGACTACTATTGTGGAACTCAAGAATAAAGAATTGCTCATCAAAGCTTTGCTAAATTACGAAGAATACTTCTATTGTGGAACTCAAGAATTAAACAATGCTCATCAAAGCTTTGCTAAATTGTATAGACTTATAATGTGGAACTCAATAATGAAACAATGCTCATCAAAGCTTTAATTAAAGTGCAAAGACTTCTATTGTGGAACTCAAGAATTAAACAATGCTCATCAAAACTTTGCTTAAATTTCATAGACTTCTAATGTTTAACTCAAGAATAAAAACAATCCTCGTTTAAGCTTTTTTTAAATTGCATTCACTTCTATTGTGAAACTCAAGAATTAAACAATGCTCATCAAAGCTTTGCTAAATTGCAAAGACTACTTATATTGTGGAACTCAAGAACTAAACATTGGTCATCAATGCTTTGCTAAATTGCATAGACATCTAATGTGGAAACCAAGAATGAAACATTGATCATGAAAGCCTTGCAAAATTGCATAGAGTTCTATTGTGGAACTCAAGAATCAAACAATGCTCATGAAACCTTTGCTTATATTGCATAGACTTATGTTGTGGAACTCCAGAACAAAACGCTGCTCATCCAAGCTTTGCCAATGTGCGTAGACTTGTAATGTGGAACTTATGAATGAAACAATTCTCGTCAAAGCTTTGCTTAAATTGCATAGACTACTATTGTGGAACTCAAAAATAAAGAAATGCTCATCAAAGCTTTGCTAAATTGCGTAGACCTCAAATGTGGAAATCAAGAATGAAACACTGCTCGTCAACGCTTTGCTTAAATTGCATAGACTACTATTGTGGAACTCAAGAATAAAGAATTGCTCATCAAAGCTTTGCTAAATTACGAAGACTACTTCTATTGTGGAACTCAAGAATTAAACAATGCTCATCAAAGCTTTGCTAAATTGTATAGACTTATAATGTGGAACTCAATAATGAAACAATGCTCATCAAAGCTTTAATTAAAGTGCATAGACTTCTATTGTGGAACTCAAGAATTAAACAATGCTCATCAAAACTTTGCTAAATTTCATAGACTTCTAATGTTTAACTCAAGAATAAAACAATCCTCATTTAAGCTTTTTTTAAATTGCATTCACTTCTATTGTGAAACTCAAGAATTAAACAATGCTCATCAAAGCTTTGCTAAATTGCAAAGACTACTTATATTGTGGAACTCAAGAACTAAACATTGGTCATCAATGCTTTGCTAAATTGCATAGACATCTAATGTGGAAACCAAGAATGAAACATTGATCATGAAAGCCTTGCAAAATTGCATAGAGTTCTATTGTGGAACTCAAGAATCAAACAATGCTCATGAAAGCTTTGCTTATATTGCATAGACATATGTTGTGGAACTCCAGAACAAAACGCTGCTCATCCAAGCTTTGCCAATGTGCGTAGACTTGTAATCTGGAACTCATGAATGAAACAATTCTCGTCAAAGCTTTGCTTAAATTGCATAGACTACTATTGTGGAACTCAAAAATAAAGAAATGCTCATCAAAGCTTCGCTAAATTGCGAAGACTACTTCTATTGTGGAACTCAAGAACTAAACAATACTCATCAAAGATTTGCTAAATTGCGAAGACCACTTCTATTGTGGAACTCAATAAACAATGTTCATCAAAGCTTTTCTGAATTGCATAGACTTCTAATATGGAACTAAAGAAAGAAACAATGCTCATCAAACCTTTGGAAAAATTGCATACACTTCTATTGTGGAACCAAAGAATTAAACAATGCTCATCAAAGCTTTATCAAATTGCAATGACTACTTCTATTTTTGAACTCAAGAATTAAATAATGCTCATCAATGTTTTGCTAAATTGCATAGACTTCTAGTGTGGAACTCAAGTATTAAGCAATGCTCATCAAAGCATTGCTAAATTGCATAGACTTCTATTGTTGAACTCAAGAATCAAAAAATTCTAATCAAAGCTTTGCTTAAATTTTATAGACTTCTATTGAGGAACACAATTAAACGATGCTCATCAAAGCTTTGCTAAATTGCATAGACTTCTAATGTGGAACACAAGAATAAAACAATGCTCATCAAAGCTTTACTTAAATTGCAAAGGCTTATATTGTGGAACTCAAGAATAAAGAAATGCTCTTCAAAGCCTTGCGAAATTGCGAAGACTACTATTATGGAACTCAAGAATTAAACAATGCTCATCAAAGCTTTGCTAAATTCAATTGACTTCTAATGTGAAACTCAAGAATGAAACAATGCTCTTCAAAACTTTGCTTAAATTACATCCACTTCTATTGTGGAACTCAAAAATTAAATAATGCTCATCAAAGCATTGATAAATTGCAAAGACTACTTTTATTGTGGAACTCAAGAACTAATCAATGCTCATCAACGCTTTGCTAGATTGCATAGACTTCTAATGTGGAACCCAAGAATGAAACAATGCTTAAGAAAGCTTTGCTAAATTGCATAGACTTCTATTATGGAACTCAAGAACAAAACAATGCTCATCAATGCTTTGCTTAAATTGCATAGACTTCTATTGTGGAACTCAAGAATGAAACGATGCTCATCAAAGCTTTGCTAAATTGCGTAGACCTCAAATGTGGAAATCAAGAATGAAACACTGCTCGTCAACGCTTTGCTTAAATTGCATAGACTACTATTGTGGAACTCAAGAATAAAGAATTGCTCATCAAAGCTTTGCTAAATTACGAAGACTACTTCTATTGTGGAACTCAAGAATTAAACAATGCTCATCAAAGCTTTGCTAAATTGTATAGACTTATAATGTGGAACTCAATAATGAAACAATGCTCATCAAAGCTTTAATTAAAGTGCAAAGACTTCTATTGTGGAACTCAAGAATTAAACAATGCTCATCAAAACTTTGCTTAAATTTCATAGACTTCTAATGTTTAACTCAAGAATAAAAACAATCCTCGTTTAAGCTTTTTTTAAATTGCATTCACTTCTATTGTGAAACTCAAGAATTAAACAATGCTCATCAAAGCTTTGCTAAATTGCAAAGACTACTTATATTGTGGAACTCAAGAACTAAACATTGGTCATCAATGCTTTGCTAAATTGCATAGACATCTAATGTGGAAACCAAGAATGAAACATTGATCATGAAAGCCTTGCAAAATTGCATAGAGTTCTATTGTGGAACTCAAGAATCAAACAATGCTCATGAAACCTTTGCTTATATTGCATAGACTTATGTTGTGGAACTCCAGAACAAAACGCTGCTCATCCAAGCTTTGCCAATGTGCGTAGACTTGTAATGTGGAACTTATGAATGAAACAATTCTCGTCAAAGCTTTGCTTAAATTGCATAGACTACTATTGTGGAACTCAAAAATAAAGAAATGCTCATCAAAGCTTTGCTAAATTGCGTAGACCTCAAATGTGGAAATCAAGAATGAAACACTGCTCGTCAACGCTTTGCTTAAATTGCATAGACTACTATTGTGGAACTCAAGAATAAAGAATTGCTCATCAAAGCTTTGCTAAATTACGAAGACTACTTCTATTGTGGAACTCAAGAATTAAACAATGCTCATCAAAGCTTTGCTAAATTGTATAGACTTATAATGTGGAACTCAATAATGAAACAATGCTCATCAAAGCTTTAATTAAAGTGCATAGACTTCTATTGTGGAACTCAAGAATTAAACAATGCTCATCAAAACTTTGCTAAATTTCATAGACTTCTAATGTTTAACTCAAGAATAAAACAATCCTCATTTAAGCTTTTTTTAAATTGCATTCACTTCTATTGTGAAACTCAAGAATTAAACAATGCTCATCAAAGCTTTGCTAAATTGCAAAGACTACTTATATTGTGGAACTCAAGAACTAAACATTGGTCATCAATGCTTTGCTAAATTGCATAGACATCTAATGTGGAAACCAAGAATGAAACATTGATCATGAAAGCCTTGCAAAATTGCATAGAGTTCTATTGTGGAACTCAAGAATCAAACAATGCTCATGAAAGCTTTGCTTATATTGCATAGACATATGTTGTGGAACTCCAGAACAAAACGCTGCTCATCCAAGCTTTGCCAATGTGCGTAGACTTGTAATCTGGAACTCATGAATGAAACAATTCTCGTCAAAGCTTTGCTTAAATTGCATAGACTACTATTGTGGAACTCAAAAATAAAGAAATGCTCATCAAAGCTTCGCTAAATTGCGAAGACTACTTCTATTGTGGAACTCAAGAACTAAACAATACTCATCAAAGATTTGCTAAATTGCGAAGACCACTTCTATTGTGGAACTCAATAAACAATGTTCATCAAAGCTTTTCTGAATTGCATAGACTTCTAATATGGAACTAAAGAAAGAAACAATGCTCATCAAACCTTTGGAAAAATTGCATACACTTCTATTGTGGAACCAAAGAATTAAACAATGCTCATCAAAGCTTTATCAAATTGCAATGACTACTTCTATTTTTGAACTCAAGAATTAAATAATGCTCATCAATGTTTTGCTAAATTGCATAGACTTCTAGTGTGGAACTCAAGTATTAAGCAATGCTCATCAAAGCATTGCTAAATTGCATAGACTTCTATTGTTGAACTCAAGAATCAAAAAATTCTAATCAAAGCTTTGCTTAAATTTTATAGACTTCTATTGAGGAACACAATTAAACGATGCTCATCAAAGCTTTGCTAAATTGCATAGACTTCTAATGTGGAACACAAGAATAAAACAATGCTCATCAAAGCTTTACTTAAATTGCAAAGGCTTATATTGTGGAACTCAAGAATAAAGAAATGCTCTTCAAAGCCTTGCGAAATTGCGAAGACTACTATTATGGAACTCAAGAATTAAACAATGCTCATCAAAGCTTTGCTAAATTCAATTGACTTCTAATGTGAAACTCAAGAATGAAACAATGCTCTTCAAAACTTTGCTTAAATTACATCCACTTCTATTGTGGAACTCAAAAATTAAATAATGCTCATCAAAGCTTTGATAAATTGCAAAGACTACTTTTATTGTGGAACTCAAGAACTAATCAATGCTCATCAACGCTTTGCTAAATTGCATAGACTTCTAATGTGGAACCCAAGAATGAAACAATGCTTAAGAAAGCTTTGCTAAATTGCATAGACTTCTATTATGGAACTCAAGAACAAAACAATGCTCATCAATGCTTTGCTTAAATTGCATAGACTTCTATTGTGGAACTCAAGAATGAAACGATGCTCAACAAAGCTTTGCTAAATTGCGTAGACCTCAAATGTGGAAATCAAGAATGAAACACTGCTCGTCAACGCTTTGCTTAAATTGCACAGACTACTATTGTGGAACTCAAGAATAAAGAATTGCTCATCAAAGCTTTGCTAAATTACGAAGACTACTTCTATTGTGGAACTCAAGAATTAAATAATGCTCATCAAAGCTTTGCTAAATTGTATAGACTTATAATGTGGAACTCAATAATGAAACAATGCTCATCAAAGCTTTAATTAAAGTGCAAAGACTTCTATTGTGGAACTCAAGAATTAAACAATGCTCATCAAAACTTTGCTTAAATTTCATAGACTTCTAATGTTTAACTCAAGAATAAAACAATCCTCGTTTAAGCTTTTTTTAAATTGCATTCACTTCTATTGTGAAACTCAAGAATTAAACAATGCTCATCAAAGCTTTGCTAAATTGCAAAGACTACTTATATTGTGGAACTCAAGAACTAAACATTGGTCATCAATGCTTTGCTAAATTGCATAGACATCTAATGTGGAAACCAAGAATGAAACATTGATCATGAAAGCCTTGCAAAATTGCATAGAGTTCTATTGTGGAACTCAAGAATCAAACAATGCTCATGAAAGCTTTGCTTATATTGCATAGACATATGTTGTGGAACTCCAGAACAAAACGCTGCTCATCCAAGCTTTGCCAATGTGCGTAGACTTGTAATCTGGAACTCATGAATGAAACAATTCTCGTCAAAGCTTTGCTTAAATTGCATAGACTACTATTGTGGAACTCAAAAATAAAGAAATGCTCATCAAAGCTTCGCTAAATTGCGAAGACTACTTCTATTGTGGAACTCAAGAACTAAACAATACTCATAAAAGATTTGCTAAATTGCGAAGACCACTTCTATTGTGGAACTCAATAAACAATGTTCATCAAAGCTTTTCTGAATTGCATAGACTTCTAATATGAAACTAAAGAAAGAAACAATGCTCATCAAACCTTTGGAAAAATTGCATACCAAAGGATTAAACAATGCTCATCAAAGCTTTATCAAATTGTAATGACTACTTCTATTTTTGAACTCAAGAATTAAATAATGCTCATCAATGTTTTGCTAAATTGCATAGACTTCTAGTGTGGAACTCAAGTATTAAGCAATGCTCATCAAAGCATTGCTAAATTGCATAGACTTCTATTGTTGAACTGAAGAATCAAAAAATTCTAATCAAAGCTTTGCTTAAATTTTATAGACTTCTATTGAGGAACACAATTAAACGATGCTCATCAAAGCTTTGCTAAATTGCATAGACTTCTAATGTGGAACACAAGAATAAAACAATGCTCATCAAAGCTTTACTTAAATTGCAAAGGCTTATATTGTGGAACTCAAGAATAAAGAAATGCTCTTCAAAGCCTTGCGAAATTGCGAAGACTACTATTATGGAACTCAAGAATTAAACAATGCTCATCAAAGCTTTGCTAAATTCAATTGACTTCTAATGTGAAACTCAAGAATGAAACAATGCTCTTCAAAACTTTGCTTAAATTACATCCACTTCTATTGTGGAACTCAAAAATTAAATAATGCTCATCAAAGCTTTGATAAATTGCAAAGACTACTTTTATTGTGGAACTCAAGAACTAATCAATGCTCATCAACGCTTTGCTAAATTGCATAGACTTCTAATGTGGAACCCAAGAATGAAACAATGCTTAAGAAAGCTTTGCTAAATTGCATAGACTTCTATTATGGAACTCAAGAACAAAACAATGCTCATCAATGCTTTGCTTAAATTGGATAGACTTCTATTGTGGAACTCAAGAATGAAACGATGCTCATCAAAGCTTTGCTAAATTGCGTAGACCTCAAATGTGGAAATCAAGAATGAAACACTGCTCGTCAACGCTTTGCTTAAATTGCATAGACTACTATTGTGGAACTCAAGAATAAAGAATTGCTCATCAAAGCTTTGCTAAATTACGAAGACTACTTCTATTGTGGAACTCAAGAATTAAACAATGCTAATCAAAGCTTTGCTAAATTGCATAGACTTATAATGTGGAACTCAATAATGAAACAATGCTCATCAAAGCTTTAATTAAAGTGCAAAGACTTCTATTGTGGAACTCAAGAATTAAACAATGCTCATCAAAACTTTGCTTAAATTTCATAGACTTCTAATGTTTAACTCAAGAATAAAAACAATCCTCGTTTAAGCTTTTTTTAAATTGCATTCACTTCTATTGTGAAACTCAAGAATTAAACAATGCTCATCAAAGCTTTGCTAAATTGCAAAGACTACTTATATTGTGGAACTCAAGAACTAAACATTGGTCATCAATGCTTTGCTAAATTGCATAGACATCTAATGTGGAAACCAAGAATGAAACATTGATCATGAAAGCCTTGCAAAATTGCATAGAGTTCTATTGTGGAACTCAAGAATCAAACAATGCTCATGAAAGCTTTGCTTATATTGCATAGACATATGTTGTGGAACTCCAGAACAAAACGCTGCTCATCCAAGCTTTGCCAATGTGCGTAGACTTGTAATCTGGAACTCATGAATGAAACAATTCTCGTCAAAGCTTTGCTTAAATTGCATAGACTACTATTGTGGAACTTAAAAATAAAGAAATGCTCATCAAAGCTTCGCTAAATTGCGAAGACTACTTCTATTGTGGAACTCAAGAACTAAACAATACTCATCAAAGATTTGCTAAATTGCGAAGACCACTTCTATTGTGGAACTCAATAAACAATGTTCATCAAAGCTTTTCTGAATTGCATAGACTTCTAATATGGAACTAAAGAAAGAAACAATGCTCATCAAACCTTTGGAAAAATTGCATACACTTCTATTGTGGAACCAAAGAATTAAACAATGCTCATCAAAGCTTTATCAAATTGCAATGACTACTTCTATTTTTGAACTCAAGAATTAAATAATGCTCATCAATGTTTTGCTAAATTGCATAGACTTCTAGTGTGGAACTCAAGTATTAAGCAATGCTCATCAAAGCATTGCTAAATTGCATAGACTTCTATTGTTGAACTCAAGAATCAAAAAATTCTAATCAAAGCTTTGCTTAAATTTTATAGACTTCTATTGAGGAACACAATTAAACGATGCTCATCAAAGCTTTGCTAAATTGCATAGACTTCTAATGTGGAACACAAGAATAAAACAATGCTCATCAAAGCTTTACTTAAATTGCAAAGGCTTATATTGTGGAACTCAAGAATAAAGAAATGCTCTTCAAAGCCTTGCGAAATTGCGAAGACTACTATTATGGAACTCAAGAATTAAACAATGCTCATCAAAGCTTTGCTAAATTCAATTGACTTCTAATGTGAAACTCAAGAATGAAACAATGCTCTTCAAAACTTTGCTTAAATTACATCCACTTCTATTGTGGAACTCAAAAATTAAATAATGCTCATCAAAGCTTTGATAAATTGCAAAGACTACTTTTATTGTGGAACTCAAGAACTAATCAATGCTCATCAACGCTTTGCTAAATTGCATAGACTTCTAATGTGGAACCCAAGAATGAAACAATGCTTAAGAAAGCTTTGCTAAATTGCATAGACTTCTATTATGGAACTCAAGAACAAAACAATGCTCATCAATGCTTTGCTTAAATTGCATAGACTTCTATTGTGGAACTCAAGAATGAAACGATGCTCATCAAAGCTTTGCTAAATTGCGTAGACCTCAAATGTGGAAATCAAGAATGAAACACTGCTCGTCAACGCTTTGCTTAAATTGCATAGACTACTATTGTGGAACTCAAGAATAAAGAATTGCTCATCAAAGCTTTGCTAAATTACGAAGACTACTTCTATTGTGGAACTCAAGAATTAAATAATGCTCATCAAAGCTTTGCTAAATTGTATAGACTTATAATGTGGAACTCAATAATGAAACAATGCTCATCAAAGCTTTAATTAAAGTGCAAAGACTTCTATTGTGGAACTCAAGAATTAAACAATGCTCATCAAAACTTTGCTTAAATTTCATAGACTTCTAATGTTTAACTCAAGAATAAAACAATCCTCGTTTAAGCTTTTTTTAAATTGCATTCACTTCTATTGTGAAACTCAAGAATTAAACAATGCTCATAAAAGCTTTGCTAAATTGCAAAGACTACTTATATTGTGGAACTCAAGAACTAAACATTGGTCATCAATGCTTTGCTAAATTGCATAGACATCTAATGTGGAAACCAAGAATGAAACATTGATCATGAAAGCCTTGCAAAATTGCATAGAGTTCTATTGTGGAACTCGAGAATCAAACAATGCTCATGAAAGCTTTGCTTATATTGCATAGACATATGTTGTGGAACTCCAGAACAAAACGCTGCTCATCCAAGCTTTGCCAATGTGCGTAGACTTGTAATCTGGAACTCATGAATGAAACAATTCTCGTCAAAGCTTTGCTTAAATTGCATAGACTACTATTGTGGAACTCAAAAATAAAGAAATGCTCATCAAAGCTTCGCTAAATTGCGAAGACTACTTCTATTGTGGAACTCAAGAACTAAACAATACTCATAAAAGATTTGCTAAATTGCGAAGACCACTTCTATTGTGGAACTCAATAAACAATGTTCATCAAAGCTTTTCTGAATTGCATAGACTTTTAATATGGAACTAAAGAAAGAAACAATGCTCATCAAACCTTTGGAAAAATTGCATACCAAAGGATTAAACAATGCTCATCAAAGCTTTATCAAATTGCAATGACTACTTCTATTTTTGAACTCAAGAATTAAATAATGCTCATCAATGTTTTGCTAAATTGCATAGACTTCTAGTGTGGAACTCAAGTATTAAGCAATGCTCATCAAAGCATTGCTAAATTGCATAGACTTCTATTGTTGAACTGAAGAATCAAAAAATTCTAATCAAAGCTTTGCTTAAATTTTATAGACTTCTATTGAGGAACACAATTAAACGATGCTCATCAAAGCTTTGCTAAATTGCATAGACTTCTAATGTGGAACACAAGAATAAAACAATGCTCATCAAAGCTTTACTTAAATTGCAAAGGCTTATATTGTGGAACTCAAGAATAAAGAAATGCTCTTCAAAGCCTTGCGAAATTGCGAAGACTACTATTATGGAACTCAAGAATTAAACAATGCTCATCAAAACTTTGCTAAATTCAATTGACTTCTAATGTGAAACTCAAGAATGAAACAATGCTCTTCAAAGCTTTGCTTAAATTACATCCACTTCTATTGTGGAACTCAAAAATTAAATAATGCTCATCAAAGCTTTGATAAATTGCAAAGACTACTTTTATTGTGGAACTCAAGAACTAATCAATGCTCATCAACGCTTTGCTAAATTTCATAGACTTCTAATGTGGAACCCAAGAATGAAACAATGCTTAAGAAAGCTTTGCTAAATTGCATAGACTTCTATTATGGAACTCAAGAACAAAACAATGCTCATCAATGCTTTGCTTAAATTGCATAGACTTCTATTGTGGAACTTAAGAATGAAACGATGCTCATCAAAGCTTTGCTAAATTGCGTAGACCTCAAATGTGGAAATCAAGAATGAAACACTGCTCGTCAACGCTTTGCTTAAATTGCATAGACTACTATTGTGGAACTCAAGAATAAAGAATTGCTCATCAAAGCTTTGCTAAATTACGAAGACTACTTCTATTGTGGAACTCAAGAATTAAACAATGCTCATCAAAGCTTTGCTAAATTGTATAGACTTATAATGTGGAACTCAATAATGAAACAATGCTCATCAAAGCTTTAATTAAAGTGCATAGACTTCTATTGTGGAACTCAAGAATTAAACAATGCTCATCAAAACTTTGCTTAAATTTCATAGACTTCTAATGTTTAACTCAAGAATAAAACAATCCTCGTTTAAGCTTTTTTTAAATTGCATTCACTTCTATTGTGAAACTCAAGAATTAAACAATGCTCATCAAAGCTTTGCTAAATTGCAAAGACTACTTATATTGTGGAACTCAAGAACTAAACATTGGTCATCAATGCTTTGCTAAATTACATAGACATCTAATGTGGAAACCAAGAATGAAACATTGATCATGAAAGCCTTGCAAAATTGCATAGAGTTCTATTGTGGAACTCAAGAATCAAACAATGCTCATGAAAGCTTTGCTTATATTGCATAGACTTATGTTGTGGAACTCCAGAACAAAACGCTGCTCATCCAAGCTTTGCCAATGTGCGTAGACTTGTAATGTGGAACTTATGAATGAAACAATTCTCGTCAAAGCTTTGCTTAAATTGCATAGACTACTATTGTGGAACTCAAAAATAAAGAAATGCTCATCAAAGCTTTGCTAAATTGCGTAGACCTCAAATGTGGAAATCAAGAATGAAACACTGCTCGTCAACGCTTTGCTTAAATTGCATAGACTACTATTGTGGAACTCAAGAATAAAGAATTGCTCATCAAAGCTTTGCTAAATTACGAAGACTACTTCTATTGTGGAACTCAGGAATTAAACAATGCTCATCAAAGCTTTGCTAAATTGTATAGACTTATAATATGGAACTCAATAATGAAACAATGCTCATCAAAGCTTTAATTAAAGTGCATAGACTTCTATTGTGGAACTCAAGAATTAAACAATGCTCATCAAAACTTTGCTAAATTTCATAGACTTCTAATGTTTAACTCAAGGATAAAACAATCCTCATTTAAGCTTTTTTTAAATTGCATTCACTTCTATTGTGAAACTCAAGAATTAAACAATGCTCATCAAAGCTTTGCTAAATTGCAAAGACTACTTATATTGTGGAACTCAAGAACTAAACATTGGTCATCAATGCTTTGCTAAATTGCATAGACATCTAATGTGGAAACCAAGAATGAAACATTGATCATGAAAGCCTTGCAAAATTGCATAGAGTTCTATTGTGGAACTCAAGAATCAAACAATGCTCATGAAAGCTTTGTTTATATTGCATAGACATATGTTGTGGAACTCCAGAACAAAACGCTGCTCATCCAAGCTTTGCCAATGTGCGTAGACTAGTAATCTGGAACTCATGAATGAAACAATTCTCGTCAAAGCTTTGCTTAAATTGCATATACTACTATTGTGGAACTCAAAAACAAAGAAATGCTCATCAAAGCTTTGCTAAATTGCGAAGAATACTTCTATTGTGGAACTCAAGAACTAAACAATACTCATAAAAGACTTGCTAAATTGCGAAGACCACTTCTATTGTGGAACTCAATAAACAATGTTCATCAAAGCTTTTCTGAATTGCATAGACTTCTAATATGGAACTAAAGAAAGAAACAATGCTCATCAAACCTTTGGAAAAATTGCATACCAAAGGATTAAACAATGCTCATCAAAGCTTTATCAAATTGCAATGACTACTTCTATTTTTGAATTCAAGAATTAAATAATGCTCATCAATGTTTTGCTAAATTGCATAGACTTCTAGTGTGGAACTCAAGTATTAAGCAATGCTCATCAAAGCATTGCTAAATTGCATAGACTTCTATTGTTGAACTGAAGAATCAAAAAATTCTAATCAAAGCTTTGCTTAAATTTTATAGACTTCTATTGAGGAACACAATTAAACGATGCTCATCAAAGCTTTGCTAAATTGCATAGACTATTAATGTGGAACACAAGAATAAAACAATGCTCATCAAAGCTTTACTTAAATTGCAAAGGCTTATATTGTGGAACTCAAGAATAAAGAAATGCTCTTCAAAGCCTTGCGAAATTGCGAAGACTACTATTATGGAACTCAAGAATTAAACAATGCTCATCAAAGCTTTGCTAAATTCAATTGACTTCTAATGTGAAACTCAAGAATGAAACAATGGTCTTCAAAGCTTTGCTTAAATTACATCCACTTCTATTGTGGAACTCAAAAATTAAATAATTCTCATCAAAGCTTTGATAAATTGCAAAGACTACTTTTATTGTGGAACTCAAGAACTAATCAATGCTCATCAACGCTTTGCTAAATTTCATAGACTTCTAATGTGGAACCCAAGAATGATACAATGCTTAAGAAAGCTTTGCTAAATTGCATAGACTTCTATTATGGAACTCAAGAACAAAACAATGCTCATCAATGCTTTGCTTAAATTGCATAGACTTCTATTGTGGAACTCAAGAATGAAACGATGCTCATCAAAGCTTTGCTAAATTGCGTAGACCTCAAATGTGGAAATCAAGAATGAAACACTGCTCGTCAACGCTTTGCTTAAATTGCATAGACTACTATTGTGGAACTCAAGAATAAAGAATTGCTCATCAAAGCTTTGCTAAATTACGAAGACTACTTCTATTGTGGAACTCAAGAATTAAACAATGCTCATCAAAGCTTTGCTAAATTGTATAGACTTATAATGTGGAACTCAATAATGAAACAATGCTCATCAAAGCTTTAATTAAAGTGCATCGACTTCTATTGTGGAACTCAAGAATTAAACAATGCTCATCAAAACTTTGCTAAATTTCATAGACTTCTAATGTTTAACTAAAGGATAAAACAATCCTCATTTAAGCTTTTTTTAAATTGCATTCACTTCTATTGTGAAACTCAAGAATTAAACAATGCTCATCAAAGCTTTGCTAAATTGCAAAGACTACTTATATTGTGGAACTCAAGAACTAAACATTGGTCATCAATGCTTTGCTAAATTGCATAGACATCTAATGTGGAAACCAAGAATGAAACATTGATCATGAAAGCCTTGCAAAATTGCATAGAGTTCTATTGTGGAACTCAAGAATCAAACAATGCTCATGAAAGCTTTGCTTATATTGCATAGACATATGTTGTGGAACTCCAGAACAAAACGCTGCTCATCCAAGCTTTGCCAATGTGCGTAGACTAGTAATCTGGAACTCATGAATGAAACAATTCTCGTCAAAGCTTTGCTTAAATTGCATAGACTACTATTGTGGAACTCAAAAATAAAGAAATGCTCATCAAAGCTTCGCTAAATTGCGAAGACTACTTCTATTGTGGAACTCAAGAACTAAACAATACTCATCAAAGATTTGCTAAATTGCGAAGACCACTTCTATTGTGGAACTCAATAAACAATGTTCATCAAAGCTTTTCTGAATTGCATAGACTTCTAATATGGAACTAAAGAAAGAAACAATGCTCATCAAACCTTTGGAAAAATTGCATACCAAAGAATTAAACAATGCTCATCAAAGCTTTATCAAATTGCAATGACTACTTCTATTTTTGAACTCAAGAATTAAATAATGCTCATCAATGTTTTGCTAAATTGCATAGACTTCTAGTGTGGAACTCAAGTATTAAGCAATGCTCATCAAAGCATTGCTAAATTGCATAGACTTCTATTGTTGAACTGAAGAATCAAAAAATTCTAATCAAAGCTTTGCTTAAATTTTATAGACTTCTATTGAGGAACACAATTAAACGATGCTCATCAAAGCTTTGCTAAATTGCATAGACTTCTAATGTGGAACACAAGAATAAAACAATGCTCATCAAAGCTTTACTTAAATTGCAAAGGCTTATATTGTGGAACTCAAGAATAAAGAAATGCTCTTCAAAGCCTTGCGAAATTGCGAAGACTACTATTATGGAACTCAAGAATTAAACAATGCTCATCAAAGCTTTGCTAAATTCAATTGACTTCTAATGTGAAACTCAAGAATGAAACAATGGTCTTCAAAGCTTTGCTTAAATTACATCCACTTCTATTGTGGAACTCAAAAATTAAATAATTCTCATCAAAGCTTTGATAAATTGCAAAGACTACTTTTATTGTGGAACTCAAGAACTAATCAATGCTCATCAACGCTTTGCTAAATTTCATAGACTTCTAATGTGGAACCCAAGAATGATACAATGCTTAAGAAAGCTTTGCTAAATTGCATAGACTTCTATTATGGAACTCAAGAACAAAACAATGCTCATCAATGCTTTGCTTAAATTGCATAGACTTCTATTGTGGAACTCAAGAATGAAACGATGCTCATCAAAGCTTTGCTAAATTGCGTAGACCTCAAATGTGGAAATCAAGAATGAAACACTGCTCGTCAACGCTTTGCTTAAATTGCATAGACTACTATTGTGGAACTCAAGAATAAAGAATTGCTCATCAAAGCTTTGCTAAATTACGAAGACTACTTCTATTGTGGAACTCAAGAATTAAACAATGCTCATCAAAGCTTTGCTAAATTGTATAGACTTATAATGTGGAACTCAATAATGAAACAATGCTCATCAAAGCTTTAATTAAAGTGCATAGACTTCTATTGTGGAACTCAAGAATTAAACAATGCTCATCAAAACTTTGCTTAAATTTCATAGACTTCTAGTGTTTAACTCAAGAATAAAACAATCCTCGTTTAAGCTTTTTTTAAATTGCATTCACTTCTATTGTGAAACTCAAGAATTAAACAATGCTCATCAAAGCTTTGCTAAATTGCAAAGACTACTTATATTGTGGAACTCAAGAACTAAACATTGGTCATCAATGCTTTGCTAAATTGCATAGACATCTAATGTGGAAACCAAGAATGAAACATTGATCATGAAAGCCTTGCAAAATTGCATAGAGTTCTATTGAGGAACTCAAGAATCAAACAATGCTCATGAAAGCTTTGCTTATATTGCATAGACTTATGTTGTGGAACTCCAGAACAAAACGCTGCTCATCCAAGCTTTGCCAATGTGCGTAGACTTGTAATGTGGAACTTATGAATGAAACAATTCTCGTCAAAGCTTTGCTTAAATTGCATAGACTACTATTGTGGAACTCAAAAATAAAGAAATGCTCATCAAAGCTTTGCTAAATTGCGTAGACCTCAAATGTGGAAATCAAGAATGAAACACTGCTCGTCAACGCTTTGCTTAAATTGCATAGACTACTATTGTGGAACTCAAGAATAAAGAATTGCTCATCAAAGCTTTGCTAAATTACGAAGACTACTTCTATTGTGGAACTCAAGAATTAAACAATGCTCATCAAAGCTTTGCTAAATTGTATAGACTTATAATGTGGAACTCAATAATGAAACAATGCTCATCAAAGCTTTAATTAAAGTGCATAGACTTCTATTGTGGAACTCAAGAATTAAACAATGCTCATCAAAACTTTGCTAAATTTCATAGACTTCTAATGTTTAACTCAAGAATAAAACAATCCTCATTTAAGCTTTTTTTAAATTGCATTTACTTCTATTGTGAAACTCAAGAATTAAACAATGCTCATCAAAGCTTTGCTAAATTGCAAAGACTACTTATATTGTGGAACTCAAGAACTAAACATTGGTCATCAATGCTTTGCTAAATTGCATAGACATCTAATGTGGAAACCAAGAATGAAACATTAATCATGAAAGCCTTGCAAAATTGCATAGAGTTCTATTGTGGAACTCAAGAATCAAACAATGCTCATGAAAGCTTTGCTTATATTGCATAGACATATGTTGTGGAACTCCAGAACAAAACGCTGCTCATCCAAGCTTTGCCAATGTGCGTAGACTTGTAATCTGGAACTCATGAATGAAACAATTCTCGTCAAAGCTTTGCTTAAATTGCATAGACTACTATTGTGGAACTCAAAAATAAAGAAATGCTCATCAAAGCTTCGCTAAATTGCGAAGACTACTTCTATTGTGGAACTCAAGAACTAAACAATACTCATCAAAGATTTGCTAAATTGCGAAGACCACTTCTATTGTGGAACTCAATAAACAATGTTCATCAAAGCTTTTCTGAATTGCATAGACTTCTAATATGGAACTAAAGAAAGAAACAATGCTCATCAAACCTTTGGAAAAATTGCATACACTTCTATTGTGGAACCAAAGAATTAAACAATGCTCATCAAAGCTTTATCAAATTGCAATGACTACTTCTATTTTTGAACTCAAGAATTAAATAATGCTCATCAATGTTTTGCTAAATTGCATAGACTTCTAGTGTGGAACTCAAGTATTAAGCAATGCTCATCAAAGCATTGCTAAATTGCATAGACTTCTATTGTTGAACTCAAGAATCAAAAAATTCTAATCAAAGCTTTGCTTAAATTTTATAGACTTCTATTGAGGAACACAATTAAACGATGCTCATCAAAGCTTTGCTAAATTGCATAGACTTCTAATGTGGAACACAAGAATAAAACAATGCTCATCAAAGCTTTACTTAAATTGCAAAGGCTTATATTGTGGAACTCAAGAATAAAGAAATGCTCTTCAAAGCCTTGCGAAATTGCGAAGACTACTATTATGGAACTCAAGAATTAAACAATGCTCATCAAAGCTTTGCTAAATTCAATTGACTTCTAATGTGAAACTCAAGAATGAAACAATGGTCTTCAAAGCTTTGCTTAAATTACATCCACTTCTATTGTGGAACTCAAAAATTAAATAATTCTCATCAAAGCTTTGATAAATTGCAAAGACTACTTTTATTGTGGAACTCAAGAACTAATCAATGCTCATCAACGCTTTGCTAAATTTCATAGACTTCTAATGTGGAACCCAAGAATGATACAATGCTTAAGAAAGCTTTGCTAAATTGCATAGACTTCTATTATGGAACTCAAGAACAAAACAATGCTCATCAATGCTTTGCTTAAATTGCATAGACTTCTATTGTGGAACTCAAGAATGAAACGATGCTCATCAAAGCTTTGCTAAATTGCGTAGACCTCAAATGTGGAAATCAAGAATGAAACACTGCTCGTCAACGCTTTGCTTAAATTGCATAGACTACTATTGTGGAACTCAAGAATAAAGAATTGCTCATCAAAGCTTTGCTAAATTACGAAGACTACTTCTATTGTGGAACTCAAGAATTAAACAATGCTCATCAAAGCTTTGCTAAATTGTATAGACTTATAATGTGGAACTCAATAATGAAACAATGCTCATCAAAGCTTTAATTAAAGTGCATAGACTTCTATTGTGGAACTCAAGAATTAAACAATGCTCATCAAAACTTTGCTTAAATTTCATAGACTTCTAGTGTTTAACTCAAGAATAAAACAATCCTCGTTTAAGCTTTTTTTAAATTGCATTCACTTCTATTGTGAAACTCAAGAATTAAACAATGCTCATCAAAGCTTTGCTAAATTGCAAAGACTACTTATATTGTGGAACTCAAGAACTAAACATTGGTCATCAATGCTTTGCTAAATTGCATAGACATCTAATGTGGAAACCAAGAATGAAACATTGATCATGAAAGCCTTGCAAAATTGCATAGAGTTCTATTGTGGAACTCAAGAATCAAACAATGCTCATGAAAGCTTTGCTTATATTGCATAGACTTATGTTGTGGAACTCCAGAACAAAACGCTGCTCATCCAAGCTTTGCCAATGTGCGTAGACTTGTAATGTGGAACTTATGAATGAAACAATTCTCGTCAAAGCTTTGCTTAAATTGCATAGACTACTATTGTGGAACTCAAAAATAAAGAAATGCTCATCAAAGCTTTGCTAAATTGCGTAGACCTCAAATGTGGAAATCAAGAATGAAACACTGCTCGTCAACGCTTTGCTTAAATTGCATAGACTACTATTGTGGAACTCAAGAATAAAGAATTGCTCATCAAAGCTTTGCTAAATTACGAAGACTACTTCTATTGTGGAACTCAAGAATTAAACAATGCTCATCAAAGCTTTGCTAAATTGTATAGACTTATAATGTGGAACTCAATAATGAAACAATGCTCATCAAAGCTTTAATTAAAGTGCATAGACTTCTATTGTGGAACTCAAGAATTAAACAATGCTCATCAAAACTTTGCTAAATTTCATAGACTTCTAATGTTTAACTCAAGAATAAAACAATCCTCATTTAAGCTTTTTTTAAATTGCATTTACTTCTATTGTGAAACTCAAGAATTAAACAATGCTCATCAAAGCTTTGCTAAATTGCAAAGACTACTTATATTGTGGAACTCAAGAACTAAACATTGGTCATCAATGCTTTGCTAAATTGCATAGACATCTAATGTGGAAACCAAGAATGAAACATTAATCATGAAAGCCTTGCAAAATTGCATAGAGTTCTATTGTGGAACTCAAGAATCAAACAATGCTCATGAAAGCTTTGCTTATATTGCATAGACATATGTTGTGGAACTCCAGAACAAAACGCTGCTCATCCAAGCTTTGCCAATGTGCGTAGACTTGTAATCTGGAACTCATGAATGAAACAATTCTCGTCAAAGCTTTGCTTAAATTGCATAGACTACTATTGTGGAACTCAAAAATAAAGAAATGCTCATCAAAGCTTCGCTAAATTGCGAAGACTACTTCTATTGTGGAACTCAAGAACTAAACAATACTCATCAAAGATTTGCTAAATTGCGAAGACCACTTCTATTGTGGAACTCAATAAACAATGTTCATCAAAGCTTTTCTGAATTGCATAGACTTCTAATATGGAACTAAAGAAAGAAACAATGCTCATCAAACCTTTGGAAAAATTGCATACACTTCTATTGTGGAACCAAAGAATTAAACAATGCTCATCAAAGCTTTATCAAATTGCAATGACTACTTCTATTTTTGAACTCAAGAATTAAATAATGCTCATCAATGTTTTGCTAAATTGCATAGACTTCTAGTGTGGAACTCAAGTATTAAGCAATGCTCATCAAAGCATTGCTAAATTGCATAGACTTCTATTGTTGAACTCAAGAATCAAAAAATTCTAATCAAAGCTTTGCTTAAATTTTATAGACTTCTATTGAGGAACACAATTAAACGATGCTCATCAAAGCTTTGCTAAATTGCATAGACTTCTAATGTGGAACACAAGAATAAAACAATGCTCATCAAAGCTTTACTTAAATTGCAAAGGCTTATATTGTGGAACTCAAGAATAAAGAAATGCTCTTCAAAGCCTTGCGAAATTGCGAAGACTACTATTATGGAACTCAAGAATTAAACAATGCTCATCAAAGCTTTGCTAAATTCAATTGACTTCTAATGTGAAACTCAAGAATGAAACAATGGTCTTCAAAGCTTTGCTTAAATTACATCCACTTCTATTGTGGAACTCAAAAATTAAATAATTCTCATCAAAGCTTTGATAAATTGCAAAGACTACTTTTATTGTGGAACTCAAGAACTAATCAATGCTCATCAACGCTTTGCTAAATTTCATAGACTTCTAATGTGGAACCCAAGAATGATACAATGCTTAAGAAAGCTTTGCTAAATTGCATAGACTTCTATTATGGAACTCAAGAACAAAACAATGCTCATCAATGCTTTGCTTAAATTGCATAGACTTCTATTGTGGAACTCAAGAATGAAACGATGCTCATCAAAGCTTTGCTAAATTGCGTAGACCTCAAATGTGGAAATCAAGAATGAAACACTGCTCGTCAACGCTTTGCTTAAATTGCATAGACTACTATTGTGGAACTCAAGAATAAAGAATTGCTCATCAAAGCTTTGCTAAATTACGAAGACTACTTCTATTGTGGAACTCAAGAATTAAACAATGCTCATCAAAGCTTTGCTAAATTGTATAGACTTATAATGTGGAACTCAATAATGAAACAATGCTCATCAAAGCTTTAATTAAAGTGCATAGACTTCTATTGTGGAACTCAAGAATTAAACAATGCTCATCAAAACTTTGCTTAAATTTCATAGACTTCTAGTGTTTAACTCAAGAATAAAACAATCCTCGTTTAAGCTTTTTTTAAATTGCATTCACTTCTATTGTGAAACTCAAGAATTAAACAATGCTCATCAAAGCTTTGCTAAATTGCAAAGACTACTTATATTGTGGAACTCAAGAACTAAACATTGGTCATCAATGCTTTGCTAAATTGCATAGACATCTAATGTGGAAACCAAGAATGAAACATTGATCATGAAAGCCTTGCAAAATTGCATAGAGTTCTATTGTGGAACTCAAGAATCAAACAATGCTCATGAAAGCTTTGCTTATATTGCATAGACTTATGTTGTGGAACTCCAGAACAAAACGCTGCTCATCCAAGCTTTGCCAATGTGCGTAGACTTGTAATGTGGAACTTATGAATGAAACAATTCTCGTCAAAGCTTTGCTTAAATTGCATAGACTACTATTGTGGAACTCAAAAATAAAGAAATGCTCATCAAAGCTTTGCTAAATTGCGTAGACCTCAAATGTGGAAATCAAGAATGAAACACTGCTCGTCAACGCTTTGCTTAAATTGCATAGACTACTATTGTGGAACTCAAGAATAAAGAATTGCTCATCAAAGCTTTGCTAAATTACGAAGACTACTTCTATTGTGGAACTCAAGAATTAAACAATGCTCATCAAAGCTTTGCTAAATTGTATAGACTTATAATGTGGAACTCAATAATGAAACAATGCTCATCAAAGCTTTAATTAAAGTGCATAGACTTCTATTGTGGAACTCAAGAATTAAACAATGCTCATCAAAACTTTGCTAAATTTCATAGACTTCTAATGTTTAACTCAAGAATAAAACAATCCTCCTTTAAGCTTTTTTTAAATTGCATTCACTTCTATTGTGAAACTCAAGAATTAAACAATGCTCATCAAAGCTTTGCTAAATTGCAAAGACTACTTATATTGTGGAACTCAAGAACTAAACATTGGTCATCAATGCTTTGCTAAATTGCATAGACATCTAATGTGGAAACCAAGAATGAAACATTAATCATGAAAGCCTTGCAAAATTGCATAGAGTTCTATTGTGGAACTCAAGAATCAAACAATGCTCATGAAAGCTTTGCTTATATTGCATAGACATATGTTGTGGAACTCCAGAACAAAACGCTGCTCATCCAAGCTTTGCCAATGTGCGTAGACTTGTAATCTGGAACTCATGAATGAAACAATTCTCGTCAAAGCTTTGCTTAAATTGCATAGACTACTATTGTGGAACTCAAAAATAAAGAAATGCTCATCAAAGCTTCGCTAAATTGCGAAGACTACTTCTATTGTGGAACTCAAGAACTAAACAATACTCATCAAAGATTTGCTAAATTGCGAAGACCACTTCTATTATGGAACTCAATAAACAATGTTCATCAAAGCTTTTCTGAATTGCATAGACTTCTAATATGGAACTAAAGAAAGAAACAATGCTCATCAAACCTTTGGAAAAATTGCATACACTTCTATTGTGGAACCAAAGAATTAAACAATGCTCATCAAAGCTTTATCAAATTGCAATGACTACTTCTATTTTTGAACTCAAGAATTAAATAATGCTCATCAATGTTTTGCTAAATTGCATAGACTTCTAGTGTGGAACTCAAGTATTAAGCAATGCTCATCAAAGCATTGCTAAATTGCATAGACTTCTATTGTTGAACTCAAGAATCAAAAAATTCTAATCAAAGCTTTGCTTAAATTTTATAGACTTCTATTGAGGAACACAATTAAACGATGCTCATCAAAGCTTTGCTAAATTGCATAGACTTCTAATGTGGAACACAAGAATAAAACAATGCTCATCAAAGCTTTACTTAAATTGCAAAGGCTTATATTGTGGAACTCAAGAATAAAGAAATGCTCTTCAAAGCCTTGCGAAATTGCGAAGACTACTATTATGGAACTCAAGAATTAAACAATGCTCATCAAAGCTTTGCTAAATTCAATTGACTTCTAATGTGAAACTCAAGAATGAAACAATGCTCTTCAAAACTTTGCTTAAATTACATCCACTTCTATTGTGGAACTCAAAAATTAAATAATGCTCATCAAAGCTTTGATAAATTGCAAAGACTACTTTTATTGTGGAACTCAAGAACTAATCAATGCTCATCAACGCTTTGCTAAATTGCATAGACTTCTAATGTGGAACCCAAGAATGAAACAATGCTTAAGAAAGCTTTGCTAAATTGCATAGACTTCTATTATGGAACTCAAGAACAAAACAATGCTCATCAATGCTTTGCTTAAATTGGATAGACTTCTATTGTGGAACTCAAGAATGAAACGATGCTCATCAAAGCTTTGCTAAATTGCGTAGACCTCAAATGTGGAAATCAAGAATGAAACACTGCTCGTCAACGCTTTGCTTAAATTGCATAGACTACTATTGTGGAACTCAAGAATAAAGAATTGCTCATCAAAGCTTTGCTAAATTACGAAGACTACTTCTATTGTGGAACTCAAGAATTAAACAATGCTAATCAAAGCTTTGCTAAATTGCATAGACTTATAATGTGGAACTCAATAATGAAACAATGCTCATCAAAGCTTTAATTAAAGTGCAAAGACTTCTATTGTGGAACTCAAGAATTAAACAATGCTCATCAAAACTTTGCTTAAATTTCATAGACTTCTAATGTTTAACTCAAGAATAAAAACAATCCTCGTTTAAGCTTTTTTTAAATTGCATTCACTTCTATTGTGAAACTCAAGAATTAAACAATGCTCATCAAAGCTTTGCTAAATTGCAAAGACTACTTATATTGTGGAACTCAAGAACTAAACATTGGTCATCAATGCTTTGCTAAATTGCATAGACATCTAATGTGGAAACCAAGAATGAAACATTGATCATGAAAGCCTTGCAAAATTGCATAGAGTTCTATTGTGGAACTCAAGAATCAAACAATGCTCATGAAAGCTTTGCTTATATTGCATAGACTTATGTTGTGGAACTCCAGAACAAAACGCTGCTCATCCAAGCTTTGCCAATGTGCGTAGACTTGTAATGTGGAACTTATGAATGAAACAATTCTCGTCAAAGCTTTGCTTAAATTGCATAGACTACTATTGTGGAACTCAAAAATAAAGAAATGCTCATCAAAGCTTTGCTAAATTGCGTAGACCTCAAATGTGGAAATCAAGAATGAAACACTGCTCGTCAACGCTTTGCTTAAATTGCATAGACTACTATTGTGGAACTCAAGAATAAAGAATTGCTCATCAAAGCTTTGCTAAATTACGAAGACTACTTCTATTGTGGAACTCAAGAATTAAACAATGCTCATCAAAACTTTGCTAAATTGTATAGACTTATAATGTGGAACTCAATAATGAAACAATGCTCATCAAAGCTTTAATTAAAGTGCATAGACTTCTATTGTGGAACTCAAGAATTAAACAATGCTCATCAAAACTTTGCTAAATTTCATAGACTTCTAATGTTTAACTCAAGGATAAAACAATCCTCATTTAAGCTTTTTTTAAATTGCATTCACTTCTATTGTGAAACTCAAGAATTAAACAATGCTCATCAAAGCTTTGCTAAATTGCAAAGACTACTTATATTGTGGAACTCAAGAACTAAACATTGGTCATCAATGCTTTGCTAAATTGCATAGACATCTAATGTGGAAACCAAGAATGAAACATTGATCATGAAAGCCTTGCAAAATTGCATAGAGTTCTATTGTGGAACTCAAGAATCAAACAATGCTCATGAAAGCTTTGCTTATATTGCATAGACATATGTTGTGGAACTCCAGAACAAAACGCTGCTCATCCAAGCTTTGCCAATGTGCGTAGACTTGTAATCTGGAACTCATGAATGAAACAATTCTCGTCAAAGCTTTGCTTAAATTGCATAGACTACTATTGTGGAACTCAAAAATAAAGAAATGCTCATCAAAGCTTCGCTAAATTGCGAAGACTACTTCTATTGTGGAACTCAAGAACTAAACAATACTCATAAAAGATTTGCTAAATTGCGAAGACCACTTCTATTGTGGAACTCAATAAACAATGTTCATCAAAGCTTTTCTGAATTGCATAGACTTCTAATATGGAACTAAAGAATGAAACAATGCTCATCAAACCTTTGGAAAAATTGCATACCAAAGAATTAAACAATGCTCATCAAAGCTTAATCAAATTGCAATGACTACTTCTATTTTTGAACTCAAGAATTAAATAATGCTCATCAATGTTTTGCTAAATTGCATAGACTTCTAGTGTGGAACTCAAGTATTAAGCAATGCTCATCAAAGCATTGCTAAATTGCATAGACTTCTATTGTTGAACTGAAGAATCAAAAAATTCTAATCAAAGCTTTGCTTAAATTTTATAGACTTCTATTGAGGAACACAATTAAACGATGCTCATCAAAGCTTTGCTAAATTGCATAGACTTCTAATGTGGAACACAAGAATAAAACAATGCTCATCAAAGCTTTACTTAAATTGCAAAGGCTTATATTGTGGAACTCAAGAATAAAGAAATGCTCTTCAAAGCCTTGCGAAATTGCGAAGACTACTATTATGGAACTCAAGAATTAAACAATGCTCATCAAAGCTTTGCTAAATTCAATTGACTTCTAATGTGAAACTCAAGAATGAAACAATGCTCTTCAAAACTTTGCTTAAATTACATCCACTTCTATTGTGGAACTCAAAAATTAAATAATGCTCATCAAAGCTTTGATAAATTGCAAAGACTACTTTTATTGTGGAACTCAAGAACTAATCAATGCTCATCAACGCTTTGCTAAATTTCATAGACTTCTAATGTGGAACCCAAGAATGATACAATGCTTAAGAAAGCTTTGCTAAATTGCATAGACTTCTATTATGGAACTCAAGAACAAAACAATGCTCATCAATGCTTTGCTTAAATTCCATAGACTTCTATTGTGGAACTCAAGAATGAAACGATGCTCATCAAAGCTTTGCTAAATTGCGTAGACCTCAAATGTGGAAATCAAGAATAAAACACTGCTCGTCAACGCTTTGCTTAAATTGCATAGACTACTATTGTGGAACTCAAGAATAAAGAATTGCTCATCAAAGCTTTGCTAAATTACGAAGACTACTTCTATTGTGGAACTCAAGAATTAAACAATGCTCATCAAAGCTTTGCTAAATTGTATAGACTTATAATGTGGAACTCAATAATGAAACAATGCTCATCAAAGCTTTAATTAAAGTGCAAAGACTTCTATTGTGGAACTCAAGAATTAAACAATGCTCATCAAAACTTTGCTTAAATTTCATAGACTTCTAATGTTTAACTCAAGAATAAAACAATCCTCGTTTAAGCTTTTTTTAAATTGCATTCACTTATATTGTGAAACTCAAGAATTAAACAATGCTCATCAAAGCTTTGCTAAATTGGAAAGACTACTTATATTGTGGAACTCAAGAACTAAACATTGGTCATCAATGCTTTGCTCAATTGCATAGACATCTAATGTGGAAACCAAGAATGAAACATTAATCATGAAAGCCTTACAAAATTGCATAGAGTTCTATTGTGGAACTCAAGAATCAAACAATGCTCATGAAAGCTTTGCTTATATTGCATAGACTTATGTTGTGGAACTCCAGAACAAAACGCTGCTCATCCAAGCTTTGCCAATGTGCGTAGACTTGTAATGTGGAACTTATGAATGAAACAATTCTCGTCAAAGCTTTGCTTAAATTGCATAGACTACTATTGTGGAACTCAAAAATAAAGAAATGCTCATCAAAGCTTTGCTAAATTGCGTAGACCTCAAATGTGGAAATCAAGAATGAAACACTGCTCGTCAACGCTTTGCTTAAATTGCATAGACTACTATTGTGGAACTCAAGAATAAAGAATTGCTCATTAAAGCTTTGCTAAATTACGAAGACTACTTCTATTGTGGAACTCAAGAATTAAACAATGCTCATCAAAGATTTGCTAAATTGTATAGACTTATAATGTGGAACTCAATAATGAAACAATGCTCATCAAAGCTTTAATTAAAGTGCATAGACTTCTATTGTGGAACTCAAGAATTAAACAATGCTCATCAAAACTTTGCTAAATTTCATAGACTTCTAATGTTTAACTCAAGAATAAAACAATCCTCATTTAAGCTTTTTTTAAATTGCATTCACTTCTATTGTGAAACTCAAGAATTAAACAATGCTCATCAAAGCTTTGCTAAATTGCAAAGACTACTTATATTGTGGAACTCAAGAACTAAACATTGGTCATCAATGCTTTGCTAAATTGCATAGACATCTAATGTGGAAACCAAGAATGAAACATTGATCATGAAAGCCTTGCAAAATTGCATAGTGTTCTATTGTGGAACTCAAGAATCAAACAATGCTCATGAAAGCTTTGCTTAAATTGCATAGACATATGTTGTGGAACTCCAGAACAAAACGTTGCTCATCCAAGCTTTGCCAATGTGCGTAGACTTGTAATCTGGAACTCATGAATGAAACAATTCTCGTTAAAGCTTTGCTTAAATTGCATAGACTACTATTGTGGAACTCAAAAATAAAGAAATGCTCATCAAAGCTTCGCTAAATTGCGAAGACTACTTCTATTGTGGAACTCAAGAACTAAACAATACTCATCAAAGATTTGCTAAATTGCGAAGACCACTTCTATTGTGGAACTCAATAAACAATGTTTATCAAAGCTTTTCTGAATTGCATAGACTTCTAATATGGAACTAAAGAAAGAAACAATGCTCATCAAAGCTTTGGAAAAATTGCATACACTTCTATTGTGGAACCAAAGAATTAAACAATGCTCATCAAAGCTTTATCAAATTGCAACGACTACTTCTATTTTGGAACTCAAGAATTAAATAATGCTCATCAATGTTTTGCTAAATTGCATAGACTTCTAGTGTGGAACTCAAGTATTAAGCAATGCTCATCAAAGCATTGCTAAATTGCATAGACTTCTAATGTGGAACCCAAGAATGAAAGAATGCACATGAATGCTTTTCAAAATTGCATTGAATTCTATTGTTGAACTCAAGAATCAAAAAATTCTAATCAAAGCTTTGCTTAAATTTTATAGACTTCTATTGAGGAACACAGTTAAACGATGCTCATCAAAGCTTTGCTAAATTGCATAGACTTCTAATGTGGAACACAAGAATAAAACAATGCTCATCAAAGCTTTACTTAAATTGCATAGGCTAATATTGTGGAACTCAAGAATAAAGAAATGCTCTTCAAAGCCTTGCGAAATTGCGAAGACTACTATTATGGAACTCAAGAATTAAACAATGCTCATCAAAGCTTTGCTAAATTCAATTGACTTCGAATGTGAAACTCAAGAATGAAACAATGCTCTTCAAAGCTTTGCTTAAATTACATCCACTTCTATTGTGGAACTCAAAAATTAAATAATGCTCATCAAAGCTTTTATAAATTGCAAAGACTACTTTTATTGTGGAACTCAAGAACTAATCAATGCTCATCAATGCTTTGCTAAATTCCATAGACTTCTAATGTGGAACCCAAGAATGATACAATGCTTAAGAAAGCTTTGCTAAATTGCATAGACATCTACTGTGGAACTCAAGAAGAAAACAATGCTCATCAATTCTTTGCTTAAATCGCATAGACTCCTATTGTGGAACTCAAGAATGAAACGATGCTCATCAAAGATTTGCTAAATTGCGTAGACCTCAAATGTGGAAATCAAGAATGAAACACTGCTCGTCAAAGCTTTGCTTAAATTGCATAGAGTACTATTGTGGAACTCAAGAATAAAGAATTTCTCATCAAAGCTTTGCAAAATTACGAAGACTACTTCTATTGTGGAACTCAAGAATTAAACAATGCTAATCAAAGCTTTGCTAAATTGTATAGACTTATAATGTGGAACTCAATAATGAAACAATGCTCATCAAAGCTTTAATTAAAGTGCATAGACTTCTATTGTGGAACTCAAGAATTATACAATGCTCATCAAAACTTCGCTAAATTTCATAGACTTCTAATGTTTAACTCAAGAATAAAACAATCCTCATTTAAGCTTTTTTTAAATTGCATTCACTTCTATTGTGAAACTCAAGAATTAAACAATGCTCATCAAAGCTTTGCTAAATTGCAAAGACTACTTCTATTGTGGAACTCAAGAACTAAACATTGGTCATCAATGCTTTGCTAAATTGCATAGACATCTAATGTGGAAACCAAGAATGAAACATTAATCATGAAAGCCTTGCAAAATTGCATAGAGTTCTATTGTGGAACTCAAGAATCAAACAATGCTCATGAAAGCTTTGCTTATATTGCATAGACATATGTTGTGGAACTCCAGAACAAAACGCTGCTCATCCAAGCTTTGCCAATGTGCGTAGACTTGTAATCTGGAACTCATGAATGAAACAATTCTCGTCAAAGCTTTGCTTAAATTGCATAGACTACTATTGTGGAACTCAAAAATAAAGAAATGCTCATCAAAGCTTCGCTAAATTGCGAAGACTACTTCTATTGTGGAACTCAAGAACTAAACAATACTCATCAAAGATTTGCTAAATTGCGAAGACCACTTCTATTGTGGAACTCAATAAACAATGTTCATCAAAGCTTTTCTGAATTGCATAGACTTCTAATATGGAACTAAAGAAAGAAACAATGCTCATCAAACCTTTGGAAAAATTGCATACACTTCTATTGTGGAACCAAAGAATTAAACAATGCTCATCAAAGCTTTATCAAATTGCAATGACTACTTCTATTTTTGAACTCAAGAATTAAATAATGCTCATCAATGTTTTGCTAAATTGCATAGACTTCTAGTGTGGAACTCAAGTATTAAGCAATGCTCATCAAAGCATTGCTAAATTGCATAGACTTCTATTGTTGAACTCAAGAATCAAAAAATTCTAATCAAAGCTTTGCTTAAATTTTATAGACTTCTATTGAGGAACACAATTAAACGATGCTCATCAAAGCTTTGCTAAATTGCATAGACTTCTAATGTGGAACACAAGAATAAAACAATGCTCATCAAAGCTTTACTTAAATTGCAAAGGCTTATATTGTGGAACTCAAGAATAAAGAAATGCTCTTCAAAGCCTTGCGAAATTGCGAAGACTACTATTATGGAACTCAAGAATTAAACAATGCTCATCAAAGCTTTGCTAAATTCAATTGACTTCTAATGTGAAACTCAAGAATGAAACAATGGTCTTCAAAGCTTTGCTTAAATTACATCCACTTCTATTGTGGAACTCAAAAATTAAATAATTCTCATCAAAGCTTTGATAAATTGCAAAGACTACTTTTATTGTGGAACTCAAGAACTAATCAATGCTCATCAACGCTTTGCTAAATTTCATAGACTTCTAATGTGGAACCCAAGAATGATACAATGCTTAAGAAAGCTTTGCTAAATTGCATAGACTTCTATTATGGAACTCAAGAACAAAACAATGCTCATCAATGCTTTGCTTAAATTGCATAGACTTCTATTGTGGAACTCAAGAATGAAACGATGCTCATCAAAGCTTTGCTAAATTGCGTAGACCTCAAATGTGGAAATCAAGAATGAAACACTGCTCGTCAACGCTTTGCTTAAATTGCATAGACTACTATTGTGGAACTCAAGAATAAAGAATTGCTCATCAAAGCTTTGCTAAATTACGAAGACTACTTCTATTGTGGAACTCAAGAATTAAACAATGCTCATCAAAGCTTTGCTAAATTGTATAGACTTATAATGTGGAACTCAATAATGAAACAATGCTCATCAAAGCTTTAATTAAAGTGCATAGACTTCTATTGTGGAACTCAAGAATTAAACAATGCTCATCAAAACTTTGCTTAAATTTCATAGACTTCTAGTGTTTAACTCAAGAATAAAACAATCCTCGTTTAAGCTTTTTTTAAATTGCATTCACTTCTATTGTGAAACTCAAGAATTAAACAATGCTCATCAAAGCTTTGCTAAATTGCAAAGACTACTTATATTGTGGAACTCAAGAACTAAACATTGGTCATCAATGCTTTGCTAAATTGCATAGACATCTAATGTGGAAACCAAGAATGAAACATTGATCATGAAAGCCTTGCAAAATTGCATAGAGTTCTATTGTGGAACTCAAGAATCAAACAATGCTCATGAAAGCTTTGCTTATATTGCATAGACTTATGTTGTGGAACTCCAGAACAAAACGCTGCTCATCCAAGCTTTGCCAATGTGCGTAGACTTGTAATGTGGAACTTATGAATGAAACAATTCTCGTCAAAGCTTTGCTTAAATTGCATAGACTACTATTGTGGAACTCAAAAATAAAGAAATGCTCATCAAAGCTTTGCTAAATTGCGTAGACCTCAAATGTGGAAATCAAGAATGAAACACTGCTCGTCAACGCTTTGCTTAAATTGCATAGACTACTATTGTGGAACTCAAGAATAAAGAATTGCTCATCAAAGCTTTGCAAAATTACGAAGACTACTTCTATTGTGGAACTCAAGAATTAAACAATGCTAATCAAAGCTTTGCTAAATTGTATAGACTTATAATGTGGAACTCAATAATGAAACAATGCTCATCAAAGCTTTAATTAAAGTGCATAGACTTCTATTGTGGAACTCAAGAATTATACAATGCTCATCAAAACTTCGCTAAATTTCATAGACTTCTAATGTTTAACTCAAGAATAAAACAATCCTCATTTAAGCTTTTTTTAAATTGCATTCACTTCTATTGTGAAACTCAAGAATTAAACAATGCTCATCAAAGCTTTGCTAAATTGCAAAGACTACTTCTATTGTGGAACTCAAGAACTAAACATTGGTCATCAATGCTTTGCTAAATTGCATAGACATCTAATGTGGAAACCAAGAATGAAACATTAATCATGAAAGCCTTGCAAAATTGCATAGAGTTCTATTGTGGAACTCAAGAATCAAACAATGCTCATGAAAGCTTTGCTTATATTGCATAGACATATGTTGTGGAACTCCAGAACAAAACGCTGCTCATCCAAGCTTTGCCAATGTGCGTAGACTTGTAATCTGGAACTCATGAATGAAACAATTCTCGTCAAAGCTTTGCTTAAATTGCATAGACTACTATTGTGGAACTCAAAAATAAAGAAATGCTCATCAAAGCTTCGCTAAATTGCGAAGACTACTTCTATTGTGGAACTCAAGAACTAAACAATACTCATCAAAGATTTGCTAAATTGCGAAGACCACTTCTATTGTGGAACTCAATAAACAATGTTCATCAAAGCTTTTCTGAATTGCATAGACTTCTAATATGGAACTAAAGAAAGAAACAATGCTCATCAAACCTTTGGAAAAATTGCATACACTTCTATTGTGGAACCAAAGAATTAAACAATGCTCATCAAAGCTTTATCAAATTGCAATGACTACTTCTATTTTTGAACTCAAGAATTAAATAATGCTCATCAATGTTTTGCTAAATTGCATAGACTTCTAGTGTGGAACTCAAGTATTAAGCAATGCTCATCAAAGCATTGCTAAATTGCATAGACTTCTATTGTTGAACTCAAGAATCAAAAAATTCTAATCAAAGCTTTGCTTAAATTTTATAGACTTCTATTGAGGAACACAATTAAACGATGCTCATCAAAGCTTTGCTAAATTGCATAGACTTCTAATGTGGAACACAAGAATAAAACAATGCTCATCAAAGCTTTACTTAAATTGCAAAGGCTTATATTGTGGAACTCAAGAATAAAGAAATGCTCTTCAAAGCCTTGCGAAATTGCGAAGACTACTATTATGGAACTCAAGAATTAAACAATGCTCATCAAAGCTTTGCTAAATTCAATTGACTTCTAATGTGAAACTCAAGAATGAAACAATGGTCTTCAAAGCTTTGCTTAAATTACATCCACTTCTATTGTGGAACTCAAAAATTAAATAATTCTCATCAAAGCTTTGATAAATTGCAAAGACTACTTTTATTGTGGAACTCAAGAACTAATCAATGCTCATCAACGCTTTGCTAAATTTCATAGACTTCTAATGTGGAACCCAAGAATGATACAATGCTTAAGAAAGCTTTGCTAAATTACATAGACTTCTATTATGGAACTCAAGAACAAAACAATGCTCATCAATGCTTTGCTTAAATTGCATAGACTTCTATTGTGGAACTCAAGAATGAAACGATGCTCATCAAAGCTTTGCTAAATTGCGTAGACCTCAAATGTGGAAATCAAGAATGAAACACTGCTCGTCAACGCTTTGCTTAAATTGCATAGACTACTATTGTGGAACTCAAGAATAAAGAATTGCTCATCAAAGCTTTGCTAAATTACGAAGACTACTTCTATTGTGGAACTCAAGAATTAAACAATGCTCATCAAAGCTTTGCTAAATTGTATAGACTTATAATGTGGAACTCAATAATGAAACAATGCTCATCAAAGCTTTAATTAAAGTGCATAGACTTCTATTGTGGAACTCAAGAATTAAACAATGCTCATCAAAACTTTGCTTAAATTTCATAGACTTCTAGTGTTTAACTCAAGAATAAAACAATCCTCGTTTAAGCTTTTTTTAAATTGCATTCACTTCTATTGTGAAACTCAAGAATTAAACAATGCTCATCAAAGCTTTGCTAAATTGCAAAGACTACTTATATTGTGGAACTCAAGAACTAAACATTGGTCATCAATGCTTTGCTAAATTGCATAGACATCTAATGTGGAAACCAAGAATGAAACATTGATCATGAAAGCCTTGCAAAATTGCATAGAGTTCTATTGTGGAACTCAAGAATCAAACAATGCTCATGAAAGCTTTGCTTATATTGCATAGACTTATGTTGTGGAACTCCAGAACAAAACGCTGCTCATCCAAGCTTTGCCAATGTGCGTAGACTTGTAATGTGGAACTTATGAATGAAACAATTCTCGTCAAAGCTTTGCTTAAATTGCATAGACTACTATTGTGGAACTCAAAAATAAAGAAATGCTCATCAAAGCTTTGCTAAATTGCGTAGACCTCAAATGTGGAAATCAAGAATGAAACACTGCTCGTCAACGCTTTGCTTAAATTGCATAGACTACTATTGTGGAACTCAAGAATAAAGAATTGCTCATCAAAGCTTTGCTAAATTACGAAGACTACTTCTATTGTGGAACTCAAGAATTAAACAATGCTCATCAAAGCTTTGCTAAATTGTATAGACTTATAATGTGGAACTCAATAATGAAACAATGCTCATCAAAGCTTTAATTAAAGTGCATAGACTTCTATTGTGGAACTCAAGAATTAAACAATGCTCATCAAAACTTTGCTAAATTTCATAGACTTCTAATGTTTAACTCAAGAATAAAACAATCCTCATTTAAGCTTTTTTTAAATTGCATTCACTTCTATTGTGAAACTCAAGAATTAAACAATGCTCATCAAAGCTTTGCTAAATTGCAAAGACTACTTATATTGTGGAACTCAAGAACTAAACATTGGTCATCAATGCTTTGCTAAATTGCATAGACATCTAATGTGGAAACCAAGAATGAAACATTAATCATGAAAGCCTTGCAAAATTGCATAGAGTTCTATTGTGGAACTCAAGAATCAAACAATGCTCATGAAAGCTTTGCTTATATTGCATAGACATATGTTGTGGAACTCCAGAACAAAACGCTGCTCATCCAAGCTTTGCCAATGTGCGTAGACTTGTAATCTGGAACTCATGAATGAAACAATTCTCGTCAAAGCTTTGCTTAAATTGCATAGACTACTATTGTGGAACTCAAAAATAAAGAAATGCTCATCAAAGCTTCGCTAAATTGCGAAGACTACTTCTATTGTGGAACTCAAGAACTAAACAATACTCATCAAAGATTTGCTAAATTGCGAAGACCACTTCTATTGTGGAACTCAATAAACAATGTTCATCAAAGCTTTTCTGAATTGCATAGACTTCTAATATGGAACTAAAGAAAGAAACAATGCTCATCAAACCTTTGGAAAAATTGCATACACTTCTATTGTGGAACCAAAGAATTAAACAATGCTCATCAAAGCTTTATCAAATTGCAATGACTACTTCTATTTTTGAACTCAAGAATTAAATAATGCTCATCAATGTTTTGCTAAATTGCATAGACTTCTAGTGTGGAACTCAAGTATTAAGCAATGCTCATCAAAGCATTGCTAAATTGCATAGACTTCTATTGTTGAAATCAAGAATCAAAAAATTCTAATCAAAGCTTTGCTTAAATTTTATAGACTTCTATTGAGGAACACAATTAAACGATGCTCATCAAAGCTTTGCTAAATTGCATAGACTTCTAATGTGGAACACAAGAATAAAACAATGCTCATCAAAGCTTTACTTAAATTGCAAAGGCTTATATTGTGGAACTCAAGAATAAAGAAATGCTCTTCAAAGCCTTGCGAAATTGCGAAGACTACTATTATGGAACTCAAGAATTAAACAATGCTCATCAAAGCTTTGCTAAATTCAATTGACTTCTAATGTGAAACTCAAGAATGAAACAATGCTCTTCAAAACTTTGCTTAAATTACATCCACTTCTATTGTGGAACTCAAAAATTAAATAATGCTCATCAAAGCTTTGATAAATTGCAAAGACTACTTTTATTGTGGAACTCAAGAGCTAATCAATGCTCATCAACGCTTTGCTAAATTGCATAGACTTCTAATGTGGAACCCAAGAATGAAACAATGCTTAAGAAAGCTTTGCTAAATTGCATAGACTTCTATTATGGAACTCAAGAACAAAACAATGCTCATCAATGCTTTGCTTAAATTGGATAGACTTCTATTGTGGAACTCAAGAATGAAACGATGCTCATCAAAGCTTTGCTAAATTGCGTAGACCTCAAATGTGGAAATCAAGAATGAAACACTGCTCGTCAACGCTTTGCTTAAATTGCATAGACTACTATTGTGGAACTCAAGAATAAAGAATTGCTCATCAAAGCTTTGCTAAATTACGAAGACTACTTCTATTGTGGAACTCAAGAATTAAACAATGCTAATCAAAGCTTTGCTAAATTGCATAGACTTATAATGTGGAACTCAATAATGAAACAATGCTCATCAAAGCTTTAATTAAAGTGCAAAGACTTCTATTGTGGAACTCAAGAATTAAACAATGCTCATCAAAACTTTGCTTAAATTTCATAGACTTCTAATGTTTAACTCAAGAATAAAAACAATCCTCGTTTAAGCTTTTTTTAAATTGCATTCACTTCTATTGTGAAACTCAAGAATTAAACAATGCTCATCAAAGCTTTGCTAAATTGCAAAGACTACTTATATTGTGGAACTCAAGAACTAAACATTGGTCATCAATGCTTTGCTAAATTGCATAGACATCTAATGTGGAAACCAAGAATGAAACATTGATCATGAAAGCCTTGCAAAATTGCATAGAGTTCTATTGTGGAACTCAAGAATCAAACAATGCTCATGAAAGCTTTGCTTATATTGCATAGACTTATGTTGTGGAACTCCAGAACAAAACGCTGCTCATCCAAGCTTTGCCAATGTGCGTAGACTTGTAATGTGGAACTTATGAATGAAACAATTCTCGTCAAAGCTTTGCTTAAATTGCATAGACTACTATTGTGGAACTCAAAAATAAAGAAATGCTCATCAAAGCTTTGCTAAATTGCGTAGACCTCAAATGTGGAAATCAAGAATGAAACACTGCTCGTCAACGCTTTGCTTAAATTGCATAGACTACTATTGTGGAACTCAAGAATAAAGAATTGCTCATCAAAGCTTTGCTAAATTACGAAGACTACTTCTATTGTGGAACTCAAGAATTAAACAATGCTCATCAAAACTTTGCTAAATTGTATAGACTTATAATGTGGAACTCAATAATGAAACAATGCTCATCAAAGCTTTAATTAAAGTGCATAGACTTCTATTGTGGAACTCAAGAATTAAACAATGCTCATCAAAACTTTGCTAAATTTCATAGACTTCTAATGTTTAACTCAAGGATAAAACAATCCTCATTTAAGCTTTTTTTAAATTGCATTCACTTCTATTGTGAAACTCAAGAATTAAACAATGCTCATCAAAGCTTTGCTAAATTGCAAAGACTACTTATATTGTGGAACTCAAGAACTAAACATTGGTCATCAATGCTTTGCTAAATTGCATAGACATCTAATGTGGAAACCAAGAATGAAACATTGATCATGAAAGCCTTGCAAAATTGCATAGAGTTCTATTGTGGAACTCAAGAATCAAACAATGCTCATGAAAGCTTTGCTTATATTGCATAGACATATGTTGTGGAACTCCAGAACAAAACGCTGCTCATCCAAGCTTTGCCAATGTGCGTAGACTTGTAATCTGGAACTCATGAATGAAACAATTCTCGTCAAAGCTTTGCTTAAATTGCATAGACTACTATTGTGGAACTCAAAAATAAAGAAATGCTCATCAAAGCTTCGCTAAATTGCGAAGACTACTTCTATTGTGGAACTCAAGAACTAAACAATACTCATAAAAGATTTGCTAAATTGCGAAGACCACTTCTATTGTGGAACTCAATAAACAATGTTCATCAAAGCTTTTCTGAATTGCATAGACTTCTAATATGGAACTAAAGAATGAAACAATGCTCATCAAACCTTTGGAAAAATTGCATACCAAAGAATTAAACAATGCTCATCAAAGCTTAATCAAATTGCAATGACTACTTCTATTTTTGAACTCAAGAATTAAATAATGCTCATCAATGTTTTGCTAAATTGCATAGACTTCTAGTGTGGAACTCAAGTATTAAGCAATGCTCATCAAAGCATTGCTAAATTGCATAGACTTCTATTGTTGAACTGAAGAATCAAAAAATTCTAATCAAAGCTTTGCTTAAATTTTATAGACTTCTATTGAGGAACACAATTAAACGATGCTCATCAAAGCTTTGCTAAATTGCATAGACTTCTAATGTGGAACACAAGAATAAAACAATGCTCATCAAAGCTTTACTTAAATTGCAAAGGCTTATATTGTGGAACTCAAGAATAAAGAAATGCTCTTCAAAGCCTTGCGAAATTGCGAAGACTACTATTATGGAACTCAAGAATTAAACAATGCTCATCAAAGCTTTGCTAAATTCAATTGACTTCTAATGTGAAACTCAAGAATGAAACAATGCTCTTCAAAACTTTGCTTAAATTACATCCACTTCTATTGTGGAACTCAAAAATTAAATAATGCTCATCAAAGCTTTGATAAATTGCAAAGACTACTTTTATTGTGGAACTCAAGAACTAATCAATGCTCATCAACGCTTTGCTAAATTTCATAGACTTCTAATGTGGAACCCAAGAATGATACAATGCTTAAGAAAGCTTTGCTAAATTGCATAGACTTCTATTATGGAACTCAAGAACAAAACAATGCTCATCAATGCTTTGCTTAAATTCCATAGACTTCTATTGTGGAACTCAAGAATGAAACGATGCTCATCAAAGCTTTGCTAAATTGCGTAGACCTCAAATGTGGAAATCAAGAATAAAACACTGCTCGTCAACGCTTTGCTTAAATTGCATAGACTACTATTGTGGAACTCAAGAATAAAGAATTGCTCATCAAAGCTTTGCTAAATTACGAAGACTACTTCTATTGTGGAACTCAAGAATTAAACAATGCTCATCAAAGCTTTGCTAAATTGTATAGACTTATAATGTGGAACTCAATAATGAAACAATGCTCATCAAAGCTTTAATTAAAGTGCAAAGACTTCTATTGTGGAACTCAAGAATTAAACAATGCTCATCAAAACTTTGCTTAAATTTCATAGACTTCTAATGTTTAACTCAAGAATAAAACAATCCTCGTTTAAGCTTTTTTTAAATTGCATTCACTTATATTGTGAAACTCAAGAATTAAACAATGCTCATCAAAGCTTTGCTAAATTGGAAAGACTACTTATATTGTGGAACTCAAGAACTAAACATTGGTCATCAATGCTTTGCTCAATTGCATAGACATCTAATGTGGAAACCAAGAATGAAACATTGATCATGAAAGCCTTACAAAATTGCATAGAGTTCTATTGTGGAACTCAAGAATCAAACAATGCTCATGAAAGCTTTGCTTATATTGCATAGACTTATGTTGTGGAACTCCAGAACAAAACGCTGCTCATCCAAGCTTTGCCAATGTGCGTAGACTTGTAATGTGGAACTTATGAATGAAACAATTCTCGTCAAAGCTTTGCTTAAATTGCATAGACTACTATTGTGGAACTCAAAAATAAAGAAATGCTCATCAAAGCTTTGCTAAATTGCGTAGACCTCAAATGTGGAAATCAAGAATGAAACACTGCTCGTCAACGCTTTGCTTAAATTGCATAGACTACTATTGTGGAACTCAAGAATAAAGAATTGCTCATCAAAGCTTTGCTAAATTACGAAGACTACTTCTATTGTGGAACTCAAGAATTAAACAATGCTCATCAAAGATTTGCTAAATTGTATAGACTTATAATGTGGAACTCAATAATGAAACAATGCTCATCAAAGCTTTAATTAAAGTGCATAGACTTCTATTGTGGAACTCAAGAATTAAACAATGCTCATCAAAACTTTGCTAAATTTCATAGACTTCTAATGTTTAACTCAAGAATAAAACAATCCTCATTTAAGCTTTTTTTAAATTGCATTCACTTCTATTGTGAAACTCAAGAATTAAACAATGCTCATCAAAGCTTTGCTAAATTGCAAAGACTACTTATATTGTGGAACTCAAGAACTAAACATTGGTCATCAATGCTTTGCTAAATTGCATAGACATCTAATGTGGAAACCAAGAATGAAACATTGATCATGAAAGCCTTGCAAAATTGCATAGTGTTCTATTGTGGAACTCAAGAATCAAACAATGCTCATGAAAGCTTTGCTTAAATTGCATAGACATATGTTGTGGAACTCCAGAACAAAACGTTGCTCATCCAAGCTTTGCCAATGTGCGTAGACTTGTAATCTGGAACTCATGAATGAAACAATTCTCGTTAAAGCTTTGCTTAAATTGCATAGACTACTATTGTGGAACTCAAAAATAAAGAAATGCTCATCAAAGCTTCGCTAAATTGCGAAGACTACTTCTATTGTGGAACTCAAGAACTAAACAATACTCATCAAAGATTTGCTAAATTGCGAAGACCACTTCTATTGTGGAACTCAATAAACAATGTTTATCAAAGCTTTTCTGAATTGCATAGACTTCTAATATGGAACTAAAGAAAGAAACAATGCTCATCAAAGCTTTGGAAAAATTGCATACACTTCTATTGTGGAACCAAAGAATTAAACAATGCTCATCAAAGCTTTATCAAATTGCAACGACTACTTCTATTTTGGAACTCAAGAATTAAATAATGCTCATCAATGTTTTGCTAAATTGCATAGACTTCTAGTGTGGAACTCAAGTATTAAGCAATGCTCATCAAAGCATTGCTAAATTGCATAGACTTCTAATGTGGAACCCAAGAATGAAAGAATGCACATGAATGCTTTTCAAAATTGCATTGAATTCTATTGTTGAACTCAAGAATCAAAAAATTCTAATCAAAGCTTTGCTTAAATTTTATAGACTTCTATTGAGGAACACAGTTAAACGATGCTCATCAAAGCTTTGCTAAATTGCATAGACTTCTAATGTGGAACACAAGAATAAAACAATGCTCATCAAAGCTTTACTTAAATTGCATAGGCTAATATTGTGGAACTCAAGAATAAAGAAATGCTCTTCAAAGCCTTGCGAAATTGCGAAGACTACTATTATGGAACTCAAGAATTAAACAATGCTCATCAAAGCTTTGCTAAATTCAATTGACTTCGAATGTGAAACTCAAGAATGAAACAATGCTCTTCAAAGCTTTGCTTAAATTACATCCACTTCTATTGTGGAACTCAAAAATTAAATAATGCTCATCAAAGCTTTTATAAATTGCAAAGACTACTTTTATTGTGGAACTCAAGAACTAATCAATGCTCATCAATGCTTTGCTAAATTCCATAGACTTCTAATGTGGAACCCAAGAATGATACAATGCTTAAGAAAGCTTTGCTAAATTGCATAGACATCTACTGTGGAACTCAAGAAGAAAACAATGCTCATCAATTCTTTGCTTAAATCGCATAGACTCCTATTGTGGAACTCAAGAATGAAACGATGCTCATCAAAGATTTGCTAAATTGCGTAGACCTCAAATGTGGAAATCAAGAATGAAACACTGCTCGTCAAAGCTTTGCTTAAATTGCATAGAGTACTATTGTGGAACTCAAGAATAAAGAATTGCTCATCAAAGCTTTGCAAAATTACGAAGACTACTTCTATTGTGGAACTCAAGAATTAAACAATGCTAATCAAAGCTTTGCTAAATTGTATAGACTTATAATGTGGAACTCAATAATGAAACAATGCTCATCAAAGCTTTAATTAAAGTGCATAGACTTCTATTGTGGAACTCAAGAATTATACAATGCTCATCAAAACTTCGCTAAATTTCATAGACTTCTAATGTTTAACTCAAGAATAAAACAATCCTCATTTAAGCTTTTTTTAAATTGCATTCACTTCTATTGTGAAACTCAAGAATTAAACAATGCTCATCAAAGCTTTGCTAAATTGCAAAGACTACTTCTATTGTGGAACTCAAGAACTAAACATTGGTCATCAATGCTTTGCTAAATTGCATAGACATCTAATGTGGAACCCAAGAATGAAAAATTGATCATGAAAGCTTTGCAAAATTGCATAGTGTTCTATTGTGGAACCCAAGAATCAAACAATGCTCATGAAAGCTTTGCTTAAATTGCATAGACTTCTGTTGTGGAACTCCAGAACAAAACGCTGCTCATCCAAGCTTTGCCAATGTGCGTAGACTTGTAATCTGGAACTCATGAATGAAACAATTCTCGTCAAAGCTTTGCTTAAATTGCATAGACTACTATTGTGGAACTCAAAAATAAAGAAATGCTCATCAAAGCTTCGCTAAATTGCGAAGACTACTTCTATTGTGGAACTCAAGAACTAAACAATACTCATCAAAGATTTGCTAAATTGCGAAGACCACTTCTATTGTGGAACTCAATAAGCAACGTTCATCAAAGCTTTTCTGAATTGCATAGACTTCTAATATGGAACTAAAGAAAGAAACAATGCACATCAAAGCTTTGGAAAAATTGCATACACTTCTATTGTGGAACCAAAGAATTAAACAATGCTCATCAAAGCTTTATCAAATTGCAACGACTACTTCTATTTTGGAACTCAAGAATTAAATAATGCTCATCAATGTTTTGCTAAATTGCATAGACTTCTAGTGTGGAACTCAAGTATTAAGCAATGCTCATCAAAGCATTGCTAAATTGCATAGACTTCTATTGTTGAACTCAAGAATCAAAAAATTCTAATCAAAGCTTTGCTTAAATTTTATAGACTTCTATTGAGGAACACAATTAAACGATGCTCATCAAAGCTTTGCTAAATTGCATAGACTTCTAATGTGGAACACAAGAATAAAACAATGCTCATCAAAGCTTTACTTAAATTGCATAGGCTTATATTGTGGAACTCAAGAATAAAGAAATGCTCTTCAAAGCCTTGCGAAATTGCGAAGACTACTATTATGGAACTCAAGAATTAAACAATGCTCATCAAAGCTTTGCTAAATTCAATTGACTTCTAATGTGAAACTCAAGAATGAAACAATGCTCTTCAAAGCTTTGCTTAAATTACATCCACTTCTATTGTGGAACTCAAAAATTAAATAATGCTCATCAAAGCTTTTATAAATTGCAAAGACTACTTTTATTGTGGAACTCAAGAACTAATCAATGCTCATCAATGCTTTGCTAAATTCCATAGACTTCTAATGTGGAACCCAAGAATGATACAATGCTTAAGAAAGCTTTGCTAAATTGCATAGACATCTACTGTGGAACTGAAGAACAAAACAATGCTCATCAATTCTTTGCTTAAATCACATAGACTCCTATTGTGGAACTCAAGAATGAAACGATGCTCATCAAAGATTTGCTAAATTGCGTAGACCTCAAATGTGGAAATCAAGAATGAAACACTGCTCGTCAAAGCTTTGCTTAAATTGCATAGAGTACTATTGTGGAACTCAAGAATAAAGAATTCCTCATCAAAGCTTTGCTAATTTACGAAGACTACTTCTATTGTGGAAATCAAGAATTAAACAATGCTCATCAAAGCTTTGCTAAATTGCATAGACTTATAATGTGGAACTAAATAATGAAACAATGCTCATCAAAGCTTTGCTTAAAGTGCATAGACTTCTATTGTGGAACTCAAGAATTAAACAATGCTCATCAAATCTTTGCTAAGAATTGCTCATCAAAGCTTTGCTAAATTACGAAGACTACTTCTATTGTGGAACTCAAGAATTAAACAATGCTCATCAAAGCTTTGCGAAATTGCATAGACTTATAATGTGGAACTCAATAATGAAACAATGCTCATCAAAGCTTTAATTAAAGTGCATAGACTTCTATTGTGGGACTCAAGAATTAAACAATGCTCATCAAAACTTTGCTAAATTTCATAGACTTCTAAAGTTTAACTCAAGAATAAAACAATCCTCGTTTAAGCTTTTTTTAAATTGCATTCACTTCTATTGTGAAACTCAAGAATTAAACAATGCTCATCAAAGCTTTGCTAAATTGCAAAGACTACTTATATTGTGGAACTCAAGAACTAAACATTGGTCATCAATGCTTTGCTAAATTGCATAGACATCTAATGTGGAAACCAAGAATGAAACATGCTCATGAAAGCTTTGCAAAATTGCATAGAGTTATATTGTGAAATTCAAGAATCAAACAATGCTCATCAAAGCTTTGCTTAAATTGCATAGACTTCTGTTGTGGAACTCCAGAACGAAACGCTGCTCATCCAAGCTTTGCCAATGAGCGTAGACTTGTAATGTGGAACTCATGAATGAAACAATTCTCGTCAAAGCTTTGCTTAAATTGCATAGACTGCTATTGTGGAACTCAAAAATAAAGAAATGCTCATCAAAGCTTCGCTAAATTGCGAAGACTACTTCTATTGTGGAACTCAAGAACAAAACAATACTCATCAAAGCTTTGCTAAATTGCGAAGACCACTTCTATTGTGGAACTCAATAAACAATGTTCATCAAAGCTTTTCTGAATTGCATAGACTTCTAATGTGGAACTAAAGAAAGAAACAATGCTCATCAAAGCTTTGCAAAAATTGCATACACTTCTATTGTGGAACCAAAGAATTAAACAATGCTTATCAAAGTTTTATTAAATTGCATAGACTTCTATTGTGGAATTTAAGTATTTAGCAATGCTCATCAAAGCATTGCTAAATTGCATAGACTTTTAATGTGGAACTCAAGAATGAAAGAATGCTCATGAATGCTTTGCTAAATTGCATAGACTTCTATTGTTGAACTCGAGAATCAAACAATGCTAATCAAAGCTTTGCTTAAATTTTATAGACTTCTTTTGTGGAACACAATTAAACGATGTTCATCAAAGCTTCGCTAAATTGCATAGACTTCTAATGTGGAACTCAAGTATTAAGCAATGCTCATCAAAGCTTTGCTAAATTGCATAGACTTATAATGTGGAACTCAATAATGAAACAATGCTCATCAAAGCTTTGCTTAAAGTGCATAGACTTCTATTGTGGAACTCAAGAATTAAACATTGCTCATCAAATCTTTACTAAATTTCATAGACTTCTAATGTTTAACATAAGAATAAAACAATCCTCATCTAAGCATTTTTTAAATTGCATTCACTTCTATTGTGAAACTCAAGAACTAAACAATGCTCATCAAAGCTTTGCTAAATTGCAAAGACTACTTCTATTGTGGAACTCAAGAACTAAACATTGGTCATCAACGCTTTGCTAAATTGCATATACATCTAATGTGGAACCCAAGAATGAAACATTAATCATGAAAGCTTTGCAAAATTGCATAGTGTTCTATGATGGAACTCAAGAGTCAAACAATGCTCATGAAAGCTTTGCTTAAATTGCATAGACTTCTGTTGTGGAACTCCAGAACAAAACACTGCTCATCCAATCTTTGCCAATGTGCGTAGACTTGTAATGTGGAACTCATGAATGAAACAATTCTCGTCAAAGCTTTGCTTAAATTGCATAGACTACTATTGTGGAACTCAAAAATAAAGAAATGCTCATCAAAGCTTCGCTAAATTGCGAAGACTACTTCTATTGTGGAACTCAAGAACTAAATAATGCTCATCAATGTTTTGCTAAATTGCATAGACTTCTAGTGTGGAACTCAAGTGTTAAGCAATGCTCATCAAAGCATTGCTAAATTGCATAGACTTCTAATGTGGAACCCAAGAATGAAAGAATGCACATAAACGCTTTTCAAAACTGCATTGACTTCTATTGTTGAACTCAAGAATCAAAAAATTCTAATCAAAGCTTTGCTTAAATTTTATAGACTTCTATTGAGGAACACAATTAAACGATGCTCATCAAAGCTTTGCTAAATTGCATAGACTTCTAATGTGGAACACAAGAATAAAACAATGCTCATCAAAGCTTTACTTAAATTGCATAGGCTTATATTGTGGAACTCAAGAATAAAGAAATGCTCTTCAAAGCCTTGCGAAATTGCGAAGACTACTATTATGGAACTCGAGAATTAAACAATGCTCATCAAAGCTTTGCTAAATTGCATAGACTTATAATATGGAACTCAATAATGAAACAATGCTCATCAAAGCTTTGCTTAAAGTGCATAGACTTCTATTGTGGAACTCAAGAATTAAACAATGCTCATCAAATCTTTGCCAAATTTCATAGACTTCTAATGTTTAACTCAAGAATAAAACAATCCTCATCTAAGCTTTTTTTAAATTGCATTCACTTCTATTGTGAAACTCAAGAATTAAACAATGCTCATCAAAGCTTTGCTAAATTGCAAAGACTACTTCTATTGTGGAACTCAAGAACTAAACATTGTTCATCAATGCTTTGCTAAATTCCATATACATCTAATGTGGAACCCAAGAATGAAACATTGATCATGAAAGCTTTGCAAAATTGCATAGTGTTCTATTGTGGAACTCAAGAATCAAACAATGCTCATGAAAGCGTTGCTTAAATTGCATAGACTTCTGTTATGGAACTCCAGAACAAAACGCTGCTCATCCAAGCTTTGCCAATGTGCGTAGACTTGTAATGTGGAACTCATGAATGAAACAATTCTCGTCAAAGCTTTGCTTAAATTGCATAGACTACTATTGCGGAACTCAAAAATAAAGAAATGCTCATCAAAGCTTCGCTAAATTGCGAAGACTACTTTTATTGTGGAACTCAAGAACTAAACAATACTCATCAAAGATTTGCTAAATTGCGAAGACCACTTCTATTGTGGAACTCAATAAACAATATTCATCAAAGCTTTTCTGAATTGCATAGACTTCTAATATGGAACTAAAGAAAGAAACAATGCTCATCAAAGCTTTGGAAAAATTGCATACACTTCTATTGTGGAACCAAAGAATTAAACAATGCTCATCAAAGCTTTATCAAATTGCAACGACTACTTCTATTTTGGAACTCAAGAATTAAATAATGCTCATCAATGTTTTGCTAAATTGCATAGACTTCTAGTGTGGAACTCAAGTATTAAGCAATGCTCATCAAAGCATTGCTAAATTGCATAGACTTCTAATGTGGAACCCAAGAATGAAAGAATGCACATAAACGCTTTTCAAAACTGCATTGACTTCTATTGTTGAACTCAAGAATCAAAAAATTCTAATCAAAGCTTTGCTTAAATTTTATAGACTTCTATTGAGGAACACAATTAAACGATGCTCATCAAAGCTTTGCTAAATTGCATAGACTTCTAATGTGGAACACAAGAATAAAACAATGCTCATCAAAGCGTTACTTAAATTGCATAGGCTTATATTGTGGAACTCAAAAATAAAGAAATGCTCTTCAAAGCCTTGTGAAATTGCGAAGACTACTATTATGGAACTCAAGAATTAAACAATGCTCATCAAAGCTTTGCTAAATTCAATTGACTTCTAATGTGAAACTCAAGAATGAAACAATGCTCTTCAAAGCTTTGCTTAAATTACATCCACTTCTATTGTGGAACTCAAGAATTAAATAATGCTCATCAAAGCTTTGCTAAATTGCATAGACTTATAATGTGGAACTCAATAATGAAACAATGCTCATCAAAGCTTTGCTTAAAGTGCATAGACTTCTATTGTGGAACTCAAGAATTAAACATTGCTCATCAAATCTTTACTAAATTTCATAGACTTCTAATGTTTAACATAAGAATAAAACAACCCTCATCTAAGCATTTTTTAAATTGCATTCACTTCTATTGTGAAACTCAAGAACTAAACAATGCTCATCAAAGCTTTGCTAAATTGCAAAGACTACTTCTATTGTGGAACTCAAGAACTAAACATTGGTCATCAACGCTTTGCTAAATTGCATATACATCTAATGTGGAACCCAAGAATGAAACATTAATCATGAAAGCTTTGCAAAATTGCATAGTGTTCTATGATGGAACTCAAGAGTCAAACAGTGCTCATGAAAGCTTTGCTTAAATTGCATAGACTTCTGTTGTGGAACTCCAGAACAAAACACTACTCATCCAATCTTTGCCAATGTGCGTAGACTTGTAATGTGGAACTCATGAATGAAACAATTCTCGTCAAAGCTTTGCTTAAATTGCATAGACTACTATTGTGGAACTCAAAAATAAAGAAATGCTCATCAAAGCTTCGCTAAATTGCGAAGACTACTTCTATTGTGGAACTCAAGAACTAAACAATACTCATCAAAGATTTGCTAAATTGCGAAGACCACTTCTATTGTGGAACTCAATAAACAATGTTCATCAAAGCTTTTCTGAATTGCATAGACTTCTAATATGGAACTAATGAAAGAAACAATGCTCATCAAAGCTTTGGAAAAATTGCATACACTTCTATTGTGGAACCAAAGAATTAAACAATGCTCATCAAAGCTTTATCAAATTGCAACGACTACTTCTATTTTGGAACTCAAGAATTAAATAATGCTCATCAATGTTTTGCTAAATTGCATAGACTTCTAGTGTGGAACTCAAGTGTTAAGCAATGCTCATCAAAGCATTGCTAAATTGCATAGACTTCTAATGTGGAACCCAAGAATGAAAAGAATGCACATGAATGCTTTTCAAAATTGCATTGACTTCTATTGTTGAACTCAAGAATCAAAAAATTATAATCAAAGCTTTGCTTAAATTTTATAGACTTCTATTGAGGAACACAATTAAACGATGCTCATCAAAGCTTTGCTAAATTGCATAGACTTCTAATGTGGAACACAAGAATAAAACAATGCTCATCAAAGCTTTACTTAAATTGCATAGGCTTATATTGTGGAACTCAAGAAGAAAGAAATGCTCTTCAAAGCCTTGCGAAATTGCGAAGACTACTATTATGGAACTCAAGAATTAAACAATGCTCATCAAAGCTTTGCTAAATTCAATTGACTTCTAATGTGAAACTCAAGAATGAAACAATGCTCTTCAAAGCTTTGCTTAAATTACATCCACTTCTATTGTGGAACTCAAAAATTAAATAATGCTCATCAAAGCTTTCATAAATTGCATAGACTACTTTTATTGTGGAACTCAAGAACTAATCAATGCTCATCAATGCTTTGCTAAATTCCATAGACTTCTAATGTGGAACCCAAGAATGACACAATGCTTAAGAAAGCTTTGCTAAATTGCATAGACATCTACTGTGGAACTCAAGAACAAAACAATGCTCATCAATTCTTTGCTTAAATTGCATAGACTTCTATTGTGGAACTCAAGAATGAAACGATGCTCATCAAAGCTTTGCTAAATTGCGTAGACCTCAAATGTGGAAATCAAGAATGAAACATTGCTCGTCAAAGCTTTGCTTAAATTGCATAGAGTACTATTGTGGAACTCAAGAATAAAGAATTGCTCATCAAAGCTTTGCTAATTTACGAAGACTACTTCTATTGTGGAAATCAAGAATTAAACAATGCTCATCAAAGCTTTGCTAAATTGCATAGACTTATAATGTGGAACTCAATAATGAAACAATGCTCATCAAAGCTTTGCTTAAAGTGCATAGACTTCTATTGTGGAACTCAAGAATTACACAATGCTCATCAAATCTTTGCTAAATTTCATAGACTTCTAATGTTTAACTCAAGAATAAAACAATCCTCATTTAAGCTTTTTTTAAATTGCATTCACTTCTATTGTGAAACTCAAGAATTAAACAATGCTCATCAAAGCTTTGCTAAATTGCAAAGACTACTTCTATTGTGGAACTCAAGAACTAAACATTGGTCATCAATGCTTTGCTAAATTGCATATACATCTAATGTGGAACCCAAGAATGAAAAATTGATCATGAAAGCTTTGCAAAATTGCATAGTGTTCTATTGTGGAACCCAAGAATCAAACAATCCTCATGAAAGATTTGCTTAAATTGCATAGACTTCTGTTGTGGAACTCCAGAACAAAACGCTGCTCATCCAAGCTTTGCCAATGTGCGTAGACTTGTAATCTGGAACTCATGAATGAAACAATTCTCGTCAAAGCTTTGCTTAAATTGCATAGACTACTATTGTGGAACTCAAAAATAAAGAAATGCTCATCAAAGCTTCGCTAAATTGCGAAGACTACTTCTATTGTGGAACTCAAGAACTAATCAATACTCATCAAAGATTTGCTAAATTGCGAAGACCACTTCTATTGTGGAACTCAATAAGCAATGTTCATCAAAGCTTTTCTGAATTGCATAGACTTCTAATATGGAACTAAAGAAAGAAACAATGCTCATCAAAGCTTTGGAAAAATTGCATACACTTCTATTGAGGAACCAAAGAATTAAACAATGCTCATCAAAGCTTTATCAAATTGCAACGACTACTTCTATTTTGGAACTCAAGAATTAAATAATGCTCATCAATGTTTTGCTAAATTGCATAGACTTCTAGTGTGGAACTCAAGTATTAAGCAATGCTCATCAAAGCATTGCTAAATTTCATAGACTTCTATTGTTGAACTCAAGAATCAAAAAATTCTAATCAAAGCTTTGCTTAAATTTTATAGACTTCTATTGAGGAACACAATTAAACGATGCTTATCAAAGCTTTGCTAAATTGCATAGACTTCTAATGTGGAACACAAGAATAAAACAATGCTCATCAAAGCTTTACTTAAATTGCATAGGCTTATATTGTGGAACTCAAGAATAAAGAAATGCTCTTCAAAGCCTTGCGAAATTGCGAAGACTACTATTATGGAACTCAAGAATTAAACAATGCTCATCAAAGCTTTGCTAAATTCAATTGACTTCTAATGTGAAACTCAAGAATGAAACAATGCTCTTCAAAGCTTTGCTTAAATTACATCCACTTCTATTGTGGAACTCAAAAATTAAATAATGCTCATCAAAGCTTTTATAAATTGCAAAGACTACTTTTATTGTGGAACTCAAGAACTAATCAATGCTCATCAATGCTTTGCTAAATTCCATAGACTTCTAATGTGGAACCCAAGAATGATACAATGCTTAAGAAAGCTTTGCTAAATTGCATAGACATCTACTGTGGAACTCAAGAACAAAACAATGCTCATCAATTCTTTGCTTAAATCGCATAGACTCCTATTGTGGAACTCAAGAATGAAACGATGCTCATCAAAGATTTGCTAAATTGCGTAGACCTCAAATGTGGAAATCAAGAATGAAACACTGCTCGTCAAAGCTTTGCTTAAATTGCATAGAGTACTATTGTGGAACTCAAGAATAAAGAATTGCTCATCAAAGCTTTGCTAATTTACGAAGACTACTTCTATTGTGGAAATCAAGAATTAAACAATGCTCATCAAAGCTTTGCTAAATTGCATAGACTTATAATGTGGAACTAAATAATGAAACAATGCTCATCAAAGCTTTGCTTAAAGTGCATAGACTTCTATTGTGGAACTCAAGAATTAAACAATGCTCATCAAATCTTTGCTAAGAATTGCTCATCAAAGCTTTGCTAAATTACGAAGACTACTTCTATTGTGGAACTCAAGAATTAAACAATGCTCATCAAAGCTTTGCTAAATTGCATAGACTTATAATGTGGAACTCAATAATGAAACAATGCTCATCGAAGATTTAATTAAAGTGACTTCTATTGTGGAACTCAAGAATTAAACAATGCTCATCAAAACTTTGCTAAATTTCATAGACTTCTAAAGTTTAACTCAAGAATAAAACAATCCTCATTTAAGCTTTTTTTAAATTGCATTCACTTCTATTGTGAAACTCAAGAATTAAACAATGCTCATCAAAGCTTTTCTAAATTGCAAAGACTACTTATATTGTGGAACTCAAGAACTAAACATTGGTCATCAATGCTTTGCTAAATTGCATAGACATCTAATGTGGAAACCAAGAATGAAACATGCTCATGAAAGCTTTGCAAAATTGCATAGAGTTATATTGTGAAATTCAAGAATCAAACAATGCTCATCAAAGCTTTGCTTAAATTGCATAGACTTCTGTTGTGGAACTCCAGAACGAAACGCTGCTCATCCAAGCTTTGCCAATGAGCGTAGACTTGTAATGTGGAACTCATGAATGAAACAATTCTCGTCAAAGCTTTGCTTAAATTGCATAGACTACTATTGTGGAACTCAAAAATAAAGAAATGCTCATCAAAGCTTCGCTAAATTGCGAAGACTACTTCTATTGTGGAACTCAAGAACAAAACAATACTCATCAAAGCTTTGCTAAATTGCGAAGACCACTTCTATTGTGGAACTCAATAAACAATGTTCATCAAAGCTTTTCTGAATTGCATAGACTTCTAATGTGGAACTAAAGAAAGAAACAATGCTCATCAAAGCTTTGCAAAAATTGCATACACTTCTATTGTGGAACCAAAGAATTAAACAATGCTTATCAAAGTTTTATTAAATTGCAATGACTACTTCTATTGTGGAACTCAAGAATTAAATAATGCTCATCAATGCTTTGCTAAATTGCATAGACTTCTGTTGTGGAATTTAAGTATTTAGCAATGCTGATCAAAGCATTGCTAAATTGCATAGACTTTTAATGTGGAACCCAAGAATGAAAGAATGCTCATGAATGCTTTGCTAAATTGCATAGACTTCTATTGTTGAACTCAAGAATCAAACAATGCTAATCAAAGCTTTGCTTAAATTTTATAGACTTCTTTTGTGGAACACAATTAAACGATGTTCATCAAAGCTTCGCTAAATTGCATAGACTTCTAATGTGGAACTCAAGTATTAAGCAATGCTCATCAAAGCTTTGCTAAATTGCATAGACTTATAATGTGGAACTCAATAATGAAACAATGCTCATCAAAGCTTTGCTTAAAGTGCATAGACTTCTATTGTGGAACTCAAGAATTAAACATTGCTCATCAAATCTTTACTAAATTTCATAGACTTCTAATGTTTAACATAAGAATAAAACAATCCTCATCTAAGCATTTTTTAAATTGCATTCACTTCTATTGTGAAACTCAAGAACTAAACAATGCTCATCAAAGCTTTGCTAAATTGCAAAGACTACTTCTATTGTGGAACTCAAGAACTAAACATTGGTCATCAACGCTTTGCTAAATTGCATATACATCTAATGTGGAACCCAAGAATGAAACATTAATCATGAAAGCTTTGCAAAATTGCATAGTGTTCTATGATGGAACTCAAGAGTCAAACAATGCTCATGAAAGCTTTGCTTAAATTGCATAGACTTCTGTTGTGGAACTCCAGAACAAAACACTACTCATCCAATCTTTGCCAATGTGCGTAGACTTGTAATGTGGAACTCATGAATGAAACAATTCTCATCAAAGCTTTGCTTAAATTGCATAGACTACTATTGTGGAACTCAAAACTAAAGAAATGCTCATCAAAGCTTCGCTAAATTGCGAAGACTACTTCTATTGTGGAACTCAAGAACTAAACAATACTCATCAAAGATTTGCTAAATTGCGAAGACATTTCTATTGTGGAACTCAATAAACAATGTTCATCAAAGCTTTTCTGAATTGCATAGACTTCTAATATGGAACTAATGAAAGAAACAATGCTCATCAAAGCTTTGGAAAAATTGCATACACTTCTATTGTGGAACCAAAGAATTAAACAATGCTCATCAAAGCTTTATCAAATTGCAACGACTACTTCTATTTTGGAACTCAAGAATTAAATAATGCTCATCAATGTTTTGCTAAATTGCATACACTTCTAGTGTGGAACTCAAGTGTTAAGCAATGCTCATCAAAGCATTGCTAAATTGCATAGACTTCTAATGTGGAACCCAAGAATGAAAAGAATGCACATGAATGCTTTTCAAAATTGCATTGACTTCTATTGTTGAACTCAAGAATCAAAAAATTCTAACCAAAGCTTTGCTTAAATTTTATAGACTTCTATTGAGGAACACAATTAAACGATGCTCATCAAAGCTTTGCTAAATTGCATAGACTTCTAATGTGGAACACAAGAATAAAACAATGCTCATCAAAGCTTTACTTAAATTGCATAGGCTTATATTGTGGAACTCAAGAATAAAGAAATGCTCTTCAAAGCCTTGCGAAATTGCGAAGACTACTATTATGGAACTCAAGAATTAAACAATGCTCATCAAAGCTTTGCTAAATTCAATTGACTTCTAATGTGAAACTCAAGAATGAAACAATGCTCTTCAAAGCTTTGCTTAAATTACATCCACTTCTATTGTGGAACTCAAAAATTAAATAATGCTCATCAAAGCTTTCATAAATTGCATAGACTACTTTTATTGTGGAACTCAAGAACTAATCAATGCTCATCAATGCTTTGCTAAATTCCATAGACTTCTAATGTGGAACACAAGAATGATACAATGCTTAAGAAAGCTTTGCAAAATTGCATAGACATCTACTGTGGAACTCAAGAACAAAACAATGCTCATCAATTCTTTGCTTAAATTGCATAGACTTCTATTGTGGAACTCAAGAATGAAACGATGCTCATCAAAGCTTTGCTAAATTGCGTAGACCTCAAATGTGGAAATCAAGAATGAAACACTGCTCGTCAAAGCTTTGCTTAAATTGCATAGAGTACTATTGTGGAACACAAGAATAAAGAATTGCTCATCAAGGCTTTGCTAATTTACGAAGATTACTTCTATTGTGGAAATCAAGAATTAAACAATGCTCATCAAAGCTTTGCTAAATTGCATAGACTTATAATATGGAACTCAATAATGAAACAATGCTCATCAAAGCTTTGCTTAAAGTGCATAGACTTCTATTGTGGAACTCAAGAATTAAACAATGCTCATCAAATCTTTGCCAAATTTCATAGACTTCTAATGTTTAACTCAAGAATAAAACAATCCTCATCTAAGCTTTTTTTAAATTGCATTCACTTCTATTGTGAAACTCAAGAATTAAACAATGCTCATCAAAGCTTTGCTAAATTGCAAAGACTACTTCTATTGTGGAACTCAAGAACTAAACATTGGTCATCAATGCTTTGCTAAATTTCATATACATCTAATGTGGAACCCAAGAATGAAACATTGATCATGAAAGCTTTGCAAAATTGCATAGTGTTCTATTGTGGAACTCAAGAATCAAACAATGCTCATGAAAGCGTTGCTTAAATTGCATAGACTTCTGTTATGGAACTCCAGAACAAAACGCTGCTCATCCAAGCTTTGCCAATGTGCGTAGACTTGTAATGTGGAACTCATGAATGAAACAATTCTCGTCAAAGCTTTGCTTAAATTGCATAGACTACTATTGCGGAACTCAAAAATAAAGAAATGCTCATCAAAGCTTCGCTAAATTGCGAAGACTACTTTTATTGTGGAACTCAAGAACTAAACAATACTCATCAAATATTTGCTAAATTGCGAAGACCACTTCTATTGTGGAACTCAATAAACAATATTCATCAAAGCTTTTCTGAATTGCATAGACTTCTAATATGGAACTAAAGAAAGAAACAATGCTCATCAAAGCTTTGGAAAAATTGCATACACTTCTATTGTGGAACCAAAGAATTAAGCAATGCTCATCAAAGCTTTATCAAATTGCAACGACTACTTCTATTTTGGAACTCAAGAATTAAATAATGCTCATCAATGTTTTGCTAAATTGCATAGACTTCTAGTGTGGAACTCAAGTATTAAGCAATGCTCATCAAAGCATTGCTAAATTGCATAGACTTCTAATGTGGAACCCAAGAATGAAAGAATGCACATAAACGCTTTTCAAAACTGCATTGACTTCTATTGTTGAACTCAAGAATCAAAAAATTCTAATCAAAGCTTTGCTTAAAATTTATAGACTTCTATTGAGGAACACAATTAAACGATGCTCATCAAAGCTTTGCTAAATTGCATAGACTTCTAATGTGGAACACAAGAATAAAACAATGCTCATCAAAGCTTTACTTAAATTGCATAGGCTTATATTGTGGAACTCAAAAATAAAGAAATGCTCTTCAAAGCCTTGTGAAATTGCGAAGACTACTATTATGGAACTCAATAATTAAACAATGCTCATCAAAGCTTTGCTAAATTCAATTGACTTCTAATGTGAAACTCAAGAATGAAACAATGCTCTTCAAAGCTTTGCTTAAATTACATCCACTTCTATTGTGGAACTCATGAATTAAATAATGCTCATCAAAGCTTTGCTAAATTGCATAGACTTATAATGTGGAACTCAATAATGAAACAATGCTCATCAAAGCTTTGCTTAAAGTGCATAGACTTCTATTGTGGAACTCAAGAATTAAACATTGCTCATCAAATCTTTACTAAATTTCATAGACTTCTAATGTTTAACATAAGAATAAAACAATCCTCATCTAAGCATTTTTTAAATTGCATTCACTTCTATTGTGAAACTCAAGAACTAAACAATGCTCATCAAAGCTTTGCTAAATTGCAAAGACTACTTCTATTGTGGAACTCAAGAACTAAACATTGGTCATCAACGCTTTGCTAAATTGCATATACATCTAATGTGGAACCCAAGAATGAAACATTAATCATGAAAGCTTTGCAAAATTGCATAGTGTTCTATGATGGAACTCAAGAGTCAAACAATGCTCATGAAAGCTTTGCTTAAATTGCATAGACTTCTGTTGTGGAACTCCAGAACAAAACACTGCTCATCCAATCTTTGCCAATGTGCGTAGACTTGTAATGTGGAACTCATGAATGAAACAATTCTCGTCAAAGCTTTGCTTAAATTGCATAGACTACTATTGTGGAACTCAAAAATAAAGAAATGCTCATCAAAGCTTCGCTAAATTGCGAAGACTACTTCTATTGTGGAACTCAAGAACTAAACAATACTCATCAAAGATTTGCTAAATTGCGAAGACCACTTCTATTGTGGAACTCAATAAACAATGTTCATCAAAGCTTTTCTGAATTGCATAGACTTCTAATATGGAACTAATGAAAGAAACAATGCTCATCAAAGCTTTGGAAAAATTGCATACACTTCTATTGTGGAACCAAAGAATTAAACAATGCTCATCAAAGCTTTATCAAATTGCAACGACTACTTCTATTTTGGAACTCAAGAATTAAATAATGCTCATCAATGTTTTGCTAAATTGCATAGACTTCTAGTGTGGAACTCAAGTGTTAAGCAATGCTCATCAAAGCATTGCTAAATTGCATAGACTTCTAATGTGGAACCCAAGAATGAAAAGAATGCACATGAATGCTTTTCAAAATTGCATTGACTTCTATTGTTGAACTTAAGAATCAAAAAATTATAATCAAAGCTTTGCTTAAATTTTATAGACTTCTATTGAGGAACACAATTAAACGATGCTCATCAAAGCTTTGCTAAATTGCATAGACTTCTAATGTGGAACACAAGAATAAAACAATGCTCATCAAAGCTTTACTTAAATTGCATAGGCTTATATTGTGGAACTCAAGAAGAAAGAAATGCTCTTCAAAGCCTTGCGAAATTGCGAAGACTACTATTATGGAACTCAAGAATTAAACAATGCTCATCAAAGCTTTGCTAAATTCAATTGACTTCTAATGTGAAACTCAAGAATGAAACAATGCTCTTCAAAGCTTTGCTTAAATTACATCCACTTCTATTGTGGAACTCAAAAATTAAATAATGCTCATCAAAGCTTTCATAAATTGCATAGACTACTTTTATTGTGGAACTCAAGAACTAATCAATGCTCATCAATGCTTTGCTAAATTCCATAGACTTCTAATGTGGAACCCAAGAATGATACAATGCTTAAGAAAGCTTTGCTAAATTGCATAGACATCTACTGTGGAACTCAAGAACAAAACAATGCTCATCAATTCTTTGCTTAAATTGCATAGACTTCTATTGTGGAACTCAAGAATGAAACGATGCTCATCAAAGCTTTGCTAAATTGCGTAGACCTCAAATGTGGAAATCAAGAATGAAACAGTGCTCGTCAAAGCTTTGCTTAAATTGCATAGAGTACTATTGTGGAACTCAAGAATAAAGAATTGCTCATCAAAGCTTTGCTAATTTACGAAGACTACTTCTATTGTGGAAATCAAGAATTAAACAATGCTCATCAAAGCTTTGCTAAATTGCATAGACTTATAATGTGGAACTCAATAATGAAACAATGCTCATCAAAGCTTTGCTTAAAGTGCATAGACTTCTATTGTGGAACTCAAGAATTAAACAATGCTCATCAAATCTTTGCTAAATTTCATAGACTTCTAATGTTTAACTCAAGAATAAAACAATCCTCATCTAAGCTTTTTTTAAATTGCATTCACTTCTGTTGTGAAACTCAAGAATTAAACAATGCTCATCAAAGCTTTGCTAAATTGCAAAGACTACTTCTATTGTGGAACTCAAGAACTAAACATTGGTCATCAATGCTTTGCTAAATTGCATATACATCTAATGTGGAACCCAAGAATGAAAAATTGATCATGAAAGCTTTGCAAAATTGCATAGTGTTCTATTGTGGAACCCAAGAATCAAACAATGCTCATGAAAGCTTTGCTTAAATTGCATAGACTTCTGTTGTGGAACTCCAGAACAAAACGCTGCTCATCCAAGCTTTGCCAATGTGCTTAGACTTGTAATCTGGAACTCATGAATGAAACAATTCTCGTCAAAGCTTTGCTTAAATTGCATAGACTACTATTGTGGAACTCAAAAATAAAGAAATGCTCATCAAAGCTTCGCTAAATTGCGAAGACTACTTCTATTGTGGAACTCAAGAACTAATCAATACTCATCAAAGATTTGCTAAATTGCGAAGACCACTTCTATTGTGGAACTCAATAAGCAATGTTCATCAAAGCTTTTCTGAATTGCATAGACTTCTAATATGGAACTAAAGAAAGAAACAATGCTCATCAAAGCTTTGGAAAAATTGCATACACTTCTATTGAGGAACCAAAGAATTAAACAATGCTCATCAAAACTTTATCAAATTGCAACGACTACTTCTATTTTGGAACTCAAGAATTAAATAATGCTCATCAATGTTTTGCTAAATTGCATAGACTTCTAGTGTGGAACTCAAGTATTAAGCAATGCTCATCAAAGCATTGCTAAATTGCATAGACTTCTATTGTTGAACTCAAGAATCAAAAAATTCTAATCAAAGCTTTGCTTAAATTTTATAGACTTCTATTGAGGAACACAATTAAACGATGCTCATCAAAGCTTTGCTAAATTGCATAGACTTCTAATGTGGAACACAAGAATAAAACAATGCTCATCAAAGCTTTACTTAAATTGCATAGGCTTATATTGTGGAACTCAAGAATAAAGAAATGCTCTTCAAAGCCTTGCGAAATTGCGAAAACTACTATTATGGAACTCAAGAATTAAACAATGCTCATCAAAGCTTTGCTAAATTCAATTGACTTCTAATGTGAAACTCAAGAATGAAACAATGCTCTTCAAAGCTTTGCTTAAATTACATCCACTTCTATTGTGGAACTCAAAAATTAAATAATGCTCATCAAAGCTTTTATAAATTGCAAAGACTACTTTTATTGTGGAACTCAAGAACTAATCAATGCTCATCAATGCTTTGCTAAATTCCATAGACTTCTAATGTGGAACCCAAGAATGATACAATGCTTAAGAAAGCTTTGCTAAATTGCATAGACATCTACTGTGGAACTCAAGAACAAAACAATGCTCATCAATTCTTTGCTTAAATCGCATAGACTCCTATTGTGGAACTCAAGAATGAAACGATGCTCATCAAAGATTTGCTAAATTGCGTAGACCTCAAATGTGGAAATCAAGAATGAAACACTGCTCGTCAAAGCTTTGCTTAAATTGCATAGAGTACTATTGTGGAACTCAAGAAAAAAGAATTGCTCATCAAAGCTTTGCTAATTTACGAAGACTACTTCTATTGTGGAAATCAAGAATTAAACAATGCTCATCAAAGCTTTGCTAAATTGCATAGACTTATAATGTGGAACTATATAATGAAACAATGCTCATCAAAGCTTTGCTTAAAGTGCATAGACTTCTATTGTGGAACTCAAGAATTAAACAATGCTCCTCAAATCTTTGCTAAGAATTGCTCATCAAAGCTTTGCTAAATTACGAAGACTACTTCTATTGTGGAACTCAAGAATTAAACAATGCTCATCAAAGCTTTGCTAAATTGCATAGACTTATAATGTGGAACTCAATAATGAAACAATGCTCATCGAAGCTTTAATTAAAGTGCATAGACTTCTATTGTGGAACTCAAGAATTAAACAATGCTCATCAAAACTTTGCTAATTTTCATAGACTTCTAAAGTTTAACTCAAGAATAAAACAATCCTCATTTAAGCTTTTTTTAAATTGCATTCACTTCTATTGTGAAACTCAAGAATTAAACAATGCTCATCAAAGCTTTGCTAAATTGCAAAGACTACTTATATTGTGGAACTCAAGAACTAAACATTGGTCATCAATGCTTTGCTAAATTGCATAGACATCTAATGTGGAAACCAAGAATGAAACATGCTCATGAAAGCTTTGCAAAATTGCATAGAGTTATATTGTGAAATTCAAGAATCAAACAATGCTCATCAAAGCTTTGCTTAAATTGCATAGACTTCTGTTGTGGAACTCCAGAACGAAACGCTGCTCATCCAAGCTTTGCCAATGAGCGTAGACTTGTAATGTGGAACTCATGAATGAAACAATTCTCGTCAAAGCTTTGCTTAAATTGCATAGACTACTATTGTGGAACTCAAAAATAAAGAAATGCTCATCAAAGCTTCGCTAAATTGCGAAGACTACTTCTATTGTGGAACTCAAGAACAAAACAATACTCATCAAAGCTTTGCTAAATTGCGAAGACCACTTCTATTGTGGAACTCAATAAACAATGTTCATCAAAGCTTTTCTGAATTGCATAGACTTCTAATGTGGAACTAAAGAAAGAAACAATGCTCATCAAAGCTTTGCAAAAATTGCATACACTTCTATTGTGGAACCAAAGAATTAAACAATGCTTATCAAAGTTTTATTAAATTGCAATGACTACTTCTATTGTGGAACTCAAGAATTAAATAATGCTCATCAATGCTTTGCTAAATTGCATAGACTTCTATTGTGGAATTTAAGTATTTAGCAATGCTCATCAAAGCATTGCTAAATTGCATAGACTTTTAATGTGGAACCCAAGAATGAAAGAATGCTCATGAATGCTTTGCTAAATTGCATAGACTTCTATTGTTGAACTCAAGAATCAAACAATGCTAATCAAAGCTTTGCTTAAATTTTATAGACTTCTTTTGTGGAACACAATTAAACGATGTTCATCAAAGCTTCGCTAAATTGCATAGACTTCTAATGTGGAACTCAAGTATTAAGCAATGCTCATCAAAGCTTTGCTAAATTGCATAGACTTATAATGTGGAATTCAATAATGAAACAATGCTCATCAAAGCTTTGCTTAAAGTGCATAGACTTCTATTGTGGAACTCAAGAATTAAACATTGCTCATCAAATCTTTACTAAATTTCATAGACTTCTAATGTTTAACATAAGAATAAAACAATCCTCATCTAAGCATTTTTTAAATTGCATTCACTTCTATTGTGAAACTCAAGAACTAAACAATGCTCATCAAAGCTTTGCTAAATTGCAAAGACTACTTCTATTGTGGAACTCAAGAACTAAACATTGGTCATCAACGCTTTGCTAAATTGCATATACATCTAATGTGGAACCCAAGAATGAAACATTAATCATGAAAGCTTTGCAAAATTGCATAGTGTTCTATGATGGAACTCAAGAGTCAAACAATGCTCATGAAAGCTTTGCTTAAATTGCATAGACTTCTGTTGTGGAACTCCAGAACAAAACACTGCTCATCCAATCTTTGCCAATGTGCGTAGACTTGTAATGTGGAACTCATGAATGAAACAATTCTCATCAAAGCTTTGCTTAAATTGCATAGACTACTATTGTGGAACTCAAAACTAAAGAAATGCTCATCAAAGCTTCGCTAAATTGCGAAGACTACTTCTATTGTGGAACTCAAGAACTAAACAATACTCATCAAAGATTTGCTAAATTGCGAAGACCACTTCTATTGTGGAACTCAATAAACAATGTTCATCAAAGCTTTTCTGAATTGCATAGACTTCTAATATGGAACTAATGAAAGAAACAATGCTCATCAAAGCTTTGGAAAAATTGCATACACTTCTATTGTGGAACCAAAGAATTAAACAATGCTCATCAAAGCTTTATCAAATTGCAACGACTACTTCTATTTTGGAACTCAAGAATTAAATAATGCTCATCAATGTTTTGCTAAATTGCATAGACTTCTAGTGTGGAACTCAAGTGTTAAGCAATGCTCATCAAAGCATTGCTAAATTGCATAGACTTCTAATGTGGAACCCAAGAATGAAAAGAATGCACATGAATGCTTTTCAAAATTGCATTGACTTCTATTGTTGAACTCAAGAATCAAAAAATTCTAACCAAAGCTTTGCTTAAATTTTATAGACTTCTATTGAGGAACACAATTAAACGATGCTCATCAAAGCTTTGCTAAATTGCATAGACTTCTAATGTGGAACACAAGAATAAAACAATGCTCATCAAAGCTTTACTTAAATTGCATAGGCTTATATTGTGGAACTTAAGAATAAAGAAATGCTCTTCAAAGCCTTGCGAAATTGCGAAGACTACTATTATGGAACTCAAGAATTAAACAATGCTCATCAAAGCTTTGCTAAATTCAATTGACTTCTAATGTGAAACTCAAGAATGAAACAATGCTCTTCAAAGCTTTGCTTAAATTACATCCACTTCTATTGTGGAACTCAAAAATTAAATAATGCTCATCAAAGCTTTCATAAATTGCATAGACTACTTTTATTGTGGAACTCAAGAACTAATCAATGCTCATCAATGCTTTGCTAAATTCCATAGACTTCTAATGTGGAACCCAAGAATGATACAATGCTTAAGAAAGCTTTGCAAAATTGCATAGACATCTACTGTGGAACTCAAGAACAAAACAATGCTCATCAATTCTTTGCTTAAATTGCATAGACTTCTATTGTGGAACTCAAGAATGAAACGATGCTCATCAAAGCTTTGCTAAATTGCGTAGACCTCAAATGTGGAAATCAAGAATGAAACACTGCTCGTCAAAGCTTTGCTTAAATTGCATAGAGTACTATTGTGGAACACAAGAATAAAGAATTTCTCATCAAGGCTTTGCTAATTTACGAAGATTACTTCTATTGTGGAAATCAAGAATTAAACAATGCTCATCAAAGCTTTGCTAAATTGCATAGACTTATAATATGGAACTCAATAATGAAACAATGCTCATCAAAGCTTTGCTTAAAGTGCATAGACTTCTATTGTGGAACTCAAGAATTAAACAATGCTCATCAAATCTTTGCCAAATTTCATAGACTTCTAATGTTTAACTCAAGAATAAAACAATCCTCATCTAAGCTTTTTTTAAATTGCATTCACTTCTATTGTGAAACTCAAGAATTAAACAATGCTCATCAAAGCTTTGCTAAATTGCAAAGACTACTTCTATTGTGGAACTCAAGAACTAAACATTGGTCATCAATGCTTTGCTAAATTTCATATACATCTAATGTGGAACCCAAGAATGAAACATTGATCATGAAAGCTTTGCAAAATTGCATAGTGTTCTATTGTGGAACTCAAGAATCAAACAATGCTCATGAAAGCGTTGCTTAAATTGCATAGACTTCTGTTATGGAACTCCAGAACAAAACGCTGCTCATCCAAGCTTTGCCAATGTGCGTAGACTTGTAATGTGGAACTCATGAATGAAACAATTCTCGTCAAAGCTTTGCTTAAATTGCATAGACTACTATTGCGGAACTCAAAAATAAAGAAATGCTCATCAAAGCTTCGCTAAATTGCGAAGACTACTTTTATTGTGGAACTCAAGAACTAAACAATACTCATCAAAGATTTGCTAAATTGCGAAGACCACTTCTATTGTGGAACTCAATAAACAATATTCATCAAAGCTTTTCTGAATTGCATAGACTTCTAATATGGAACTAAAGAAAGAAACAATGCTCATCAAAGCTTTGGAAAAATTGCATACACTTCTATTGTGGAACCAAAGAATTAAGCAATGCTCATCAAAGCTTTATCAAATTGCAACGACTACTTCTATTTTGGAACTCAAGAATTAAATAATGCTCATCAATGTTTTGCTAAATTGCATAGACTTCTAGTGTGGAACTCAAGTATTAAGCAATGCTCATCAAAGCATTGCTAAATTGCATAGACTTCTAATGTGGAACCCAAGAATGAAAGAATGCACATAAACGCTTTTCAAAACTGCATTGACTTCTATTGTTGAACTCAAGAATCAAAAAATTCTAATCAAAGCTTTGCTTAAAATTTATAGACTTCTATTGAGGAACACAATTAAACGATGCTCATCAAAGCTTTGCTAAATTGCATAGACTTCTAATGTGGAACACAAGAATAAAACAATGCTCATCAAAGCTTTACTTAAATTGCATAGGCTTATATTGTGGAACTCAAAAATAAAGAAATGCTCTTCAAAGCCTTGTGAAATTGCGAAGACTACTATTATGGAACTCAATAATTAAACAATGCTCATCAAAGCTTTGCTAAATTCAATTGACTTCTAATGTGAAACTCAAGAATGAAACAATGCTCTTCAAAGCTTTGCTTAAATTACATCCACTTCTATTGTGGAACTCATGAATTAAATAATGCTCATCAAAGCTTTGCTAAATTGCATAGACTTATAATGTGGAACTCAATAATGAAACAATGCTCATCAAAGCTTTGCTTAAAGTGCATAGACTTCTATTGTGGAACTCAAGAATTAAACATTGCTCATCAAATCTTTACTAAATTTCATAGACTTCTAATGTTTAACATAAGAATAAAACAATCCTCATCTAAGCATTTTTTAAATTGCATTCACTTCTATTGTGAAACTCAAGAACTAAACAATGCTCATCAAAGCTTTGCTAAATTGCAAAGACTACTTCTATTGTGGAACTCAAGAACTAAACATTGGTCATCAACGCTTTGCTAAATTGCATATACATCTAATGTGGAACCCAAGAATGAAACATTAATCATGAAAGCTTTGCAAAATTGCATAGTGTTCTATGATGGAACTCAAGAGTCAAACAATGCTCATGAAAGCTTTGCTTAAATTGCATAGACTTCTGTTGTGGAACTCCAGAACAAAACACTGCTCATCCAATCTTTGCCAATGTGCGTAGACTTGTAATGTGGAACTCATGAATGAAACAATTCTCGTCAAAGCTTTGCTTAAATTGCATAGACTACTATTGTGGAACTCAAAAATAAAGAAATGCTCATCAAAGCTTCGCTAAATTGCGAAGACTACTTCTATTGTGGAACTCAAGAACTAAACAATACTCATCAAAGATTTGCTAAATTGCGAAGACCACTTCTATTGTGGAACTCAATAAACAATGTTCATCAAAGCTTTTCTGAATTGCATAGACTTCTAATATGGAACTAATGAAAGAAACAATGCTCATCAAAGCTTTGGAAAAATTGCATACACTTCTATTGTGGAACCAAAGAATTAAACAATGCTCATCAAAGCTTTATCAAATTGCAACGACTACTTCTATTTTGGAACTCAAGAATTAAATAATGCTCATCAATGTTTTGCTAAATTGCATAGACTTCTAGTGTGGAACTCAAGTGTTAAGCAATGCTCATCAAAGCATTGCTAAATTGCATAGACTTCTAATGTGGAACCCAAGAATGAAAAGAATGCACATGAATGCTTTTCAAAATTGCATTGACTTCTATTGTTGAACTTAAGAATCAAAAAATTATAATCAAAGCTTTGCTTAAATTTTATAGACTTCTATTGAGGAACACAATTAAACGATGCTCATCAAAGCTTTGCTAAATTGCATAGACTTCTAATGTGGAACACAAGAATAAAACAATGCTCATCAAAGCTTTACTTAAATTGCATAGGCTTATATTGTGGAACTCAAGAAGAAAGAAATGCTCTTCAAAGCCTTGCGAAATTGCGAAGACTACTATTATGGAACTCAAGAATTAAACAATGCTCATCAAAGCTTTGCTAAATTCAATTGACTTCTAATGTGAAACTCAAGAATGAAACAATGCTCTTCAAAGCTTTGCTTAAATTACATCCACTTCTATTGTGGAACTCAAAAATTAAATAATGCTCATCAAAGCTTTCATAAATTGCATAGACTACTTTTATTGTGGAACTCAAGAACTAATCAATGCTCATCAATGCTTTGCTAAATTCCATAGACTTCTAATGTGGAACCCAAGAATGATACAATGCTTAAGAAAGCTTTGCTAAATTGCATAGACATCTACTGTGGAACTCAAGAACAAAACAATGCTCATCAATTCTTTGCTTAAATTGCATAGACTTCTATTGTGGAACTCAAGAATGAAACGATGCTCATCAAAGCTTTGCTAAATTGCGTAGACCTCAAATGTGGAAATCAAGAATGAAACAGTGCTCGTCAAAGCTTTGCTTAAATTGCATAGAGTACTATTGTGGAACTCAAGAATAAAGAATTGCTCATCAAAGCTTTGCTAATTTACGAAGACTACTTCTATTGTGGAAATCAAGAATTAAACAATGCTCATCAAAGCTTTGCTAAATTGCATAGACTTATAATGTGGAACTCAATAATGAAACAATGCTCATCAAAGCTTTGCTTAAAGTGCATAGACTTCTATTGTGGAACTCAAGAATTAAACAATGCTCATCAAATCTTTGCTAAATTTCATAGACTTCTAATGTTTAACTCAAGAATAAAACAATCCTCATCTAAGCTTTTTTTAAATTGCATTCACTTCTGTTGTGAAACTCAAGAATTAAACAATGCTCATCAAAGCTTTGCTAAATTGCAAAGACTACTTCTATTGTGGAACTCAAGAACTAAACATTGGTCATCAATGCTTTGCTAAATTGCATATACATCTAATGTGGAACCCAAGAATGAAAAATTGATCATGAAAGCTTTGCAAAATTGCATAGTGTTCTATTGTGGAACCCAAGAATCAAACAATGCTCATGAAAGCTTTGCTTAAATTGCATAGACTTCTGTTGTGGAACTCCAGAACAAAACGCTGCTCATCCAAGCTTTGCCAATGTGCTTAGACTTGTAATCTGGAACTCATGAATGAAACAATTCTCGTCAAAGCTTTGCTTAAATTGCATAGACTACTATTGTGGAACTCAAAAATAAAGAAATGCTCATCAAAGCTTCGCTAAATTGCGAAGACTACTTCTATTGTGGAACTCAAGAACTAATCAATACTCATCAAAGATTTGCTAAATTGCGAAGACCACTTCTATTGTGGAACTCAATAAGCAATGTTCATCAAAGCTTTTCTGAATTGCATAGACTTCTAATATGGAACTAAAGAAAGAAACAATGCTCATCAAAGCTTTGGAAAAATTGCATACACTTCTATTGAGGAACCAAAGAATTAAACAATGCTCATCAAAACTTTATCAAATTGCAACGACTACTTCTATTTTGGAACTCAAGAATTAAATAATGCTCATCAATGTTTTGCTAAATTGCATAGACTTCTAGTGTGGAACTCAAGTATTAAGCAATGCTCATCAAAGCATTGCTAAATTGCATAGACTTCTATTGTTGAACTCAAGAATCAAAAAATTCTAATCAAAGCTTTGCTTAAATTTTATAGACTTCTATTGAGGAACACAATTAAACGATGCTCATCAAAGCTTTGCTAAATTGCATAGACTTCTAATGTGGAACACAAGAATAAAACAATGCTCATCAAAGCTTTACTTAAATTGCATAGGCTTATATTGTGGAACTCAAGAATAAAGAAATGCTCTTCAAAGCCTTGCGAAATTGCGAAAACTACTATTATGGAACTCAAGAATTAAACAATGCTCATCAAAGCTTTGCTAAATTCAATTGACTTCTAATGTGAAACTCAAGAATGAAACAATGCTCTTCAAAGCTTTGCTTAAATTACATCCACTTCTATTGTGGAACTCAAAAATTAAATAATGCTCATCAAAGCTTTTATAAATTGCAAAGACTACTTTTATTGTGGAACTCAAGAACTAATCAATGCTCATCAATGCTTTGCTAAATTCCATAGACTTCTAATGTGGAACCCAAGAATGATACAATGCTTAAGAAAGCTTTGCTAAATTGCATAGACATCTACTGTGGAACTCAAGAACAAAACAATGCTCATCAATTCTTTGCTTAAATCGCATAGACTCCTATTGTGGAACTCAAGAATGAAACGATGCTCATCAAAGATTTGCTAAATTGCGTAGACCTCAAATGTGGAAATCAAGAATGAAACACTGCTCGTCAAAGCTTTGCTTAAATTGCATAGAGTACTATTGTGGAACTCAAGAATAAAGAATTGCTCATCAAAGCTTTGCTAATTTACGAAGACTACTTCTATTGTGGAAATCAAGAATTAAACAATGCTCATCAAAGCTTTGCTAAATTGCATAGACTTATAATGTGGAACTATATAATGAAACAATGCTCATCAAAGCTTTGCTTAAAGTGCATAGACTTCTATTGTGGAACTCAAGAATTAAACAATGCTCCTCAAATCTTTGCTAAGAATTGCTCATCAAAGCTTTGCTAAATTACGAAGACTACTTCTATTGTGGAACTCAAGAATTAAACAATGCTCATCAAAGCTTTGCTAAATTGCATAGACTTATAATGTGGAACTCAATAATGAAACAATGCTCATCGAAGCTTTAATTAAAGTGCATAGACTTCTATTGTGGAACTCAAGAATTAAACAATGCTCATCAAAACTTTGCTAATTTTCATAGACTTCTAAAGTTTAACTCAAGAATAAAACAATCCTCATTTAAGCTTTTTTTAAATTGCATTCACTTCTATTGTGAAACTCAAGAATTAAACAATGCTCATCAAAGCTTTGCTAAATTGCAAAGACTACTTATATTGTGGAACTCAAGAACTAAACATTGGTCATCAATGCTTTGCTAAATTGCATAGACATCTAATGTGGAAACCAAGAATGAAACATGCTCATGAAAGCTTTGCAAAATTGCATAGAGTTATATTGTGAAATTCAAGAATCAAACAATGCTCATCAAAGCTTTGCTTAAATTGCATAGACTTCTGTTGTGGAACTCCAGAACGAAACGCTGCTCATCCAAGCTTTGCCAATGAGCGTAGACTTGTAATGTGGAACTCATGAATGAAACAATTCTCGTCAAAGCTTTGCTTAAATTGCATAGACTACTATTGTGGAACTCAAAAATAAAGAAATGCTCATCAAAGCTTCGCTAAATTGCGAAGACTACTTCTATTGTGGAACTCAAGAACAAAACAATACTCATCAAAGCTTTGCTAAATTGCGAAGACCACTTCTATTGTGGAACTCAATAAACAATGTTCATCAAAGCTTTTCTGAATTGCATAGACTTCTAATGTGGAACTAAAGAAAGAAACAATGCTCATCAAAGCTTTGCAAAAATTGCATACACTTCTATTGTGGAACCAAAGAATTAAACAATGCTTATCAAAGTTTTATTAAATTGCAATGACTACTTCTATTGTGGAACTCAAGAATTAAATAATGCTCATCAATGCTTTGCTAAATTGCATAGACTTCTATTGTGGAATTTAAGTATTTAGCAATGCTCATCAAAGCATTGCTAAATTGCATAGACTTTTAATGTGGAACCCAAGAATGAAAGAATGCTCATGAATGCTTTGCTAAATTGCATAGACTTCTATTGTTGAACTCAAGAATCAAACAATGCTAATCAAAGCTTTGCTTAAATTTTATAGACTTCTTTTGTGGAACACAATTAAACGATGTTCATCAAAGCTTCGCTAAATTGCATAGACTTCTAATGTGGAACTCAAGTATTAAGCAATGCTCATCAAAGCTTTGCTAAATTGCATAGACTTATAATGTGGAATTCAATAATGAAACAATGCTCATCAAAGCTTTGCTTAAAGTGCATAGACTTCTATTGTGGAACTCAAGAATTAAACATTGCTCATCAAATCTTTACTAAATTTCATAGACTTCTAATGTTTAACATAAGAATAAAACAATCCTCATCTAAGCATTTTTTAAATTGCATTCACTTCTATTGTGAAACTCAAGAACTAAACAATGCTCATCAAAGCTTTGCTAAATTGCAAAGACTACTTCTATTGTGGAACTCAAGAACTAAACATTGGTCATCAACGCTTTGCTAAATTGCATATACATCTAATGTGGAACCCAAGAATGAAACATTAATCATGAAAGCTTTGCAAAATTGCATAGTGTTCTATGATGGAACTCAAGAGTCAAACAATGCTCATGAAAGCTTTGCTTAAATTGCATAGACTTCTGTTGTGGAACTCCAGAACAAAACACTGCTCATCCAATCTTTGCCAATGTGCGTAGACTTGTAATGTGGAACTCATGAATGAAACAATTCTCATCAAAGCTTTGCTTAAATTGCATAGACTACTATTGTGGAACTCAAAACTAAAGAAATGCTCATCAAAGCTTCGCTAAATTGCGAAGACTACTTCTATTGTGGAACTCAAGAACTAAACAATACTCATCAAAGATTTGCTAAATTGCGAAGACCACTTCTATTGTGGAACTCAATAAACAATGTTCATCAAAGCTTTTCTGAATTGCATAGACTTCTAATATGGAACTAATGAAAGAAACAATGCTCATCAAAGCTTTGGAAAAATTGCATACACTTCTATTGTGGAACCAAAGAATTAAACAATGCTCATCAAAGCTTTATCAAATTGCAACGACTACTTCTATTTTGGAACTCAAGAATTAAATAATGCTCATCAATGTTTTGCTAAATTGCATAGACTTCTAGTGTGGAACTCAAGTGTTAAGCAATGCTCATCAAAGCATTGCTAAATTGCATAGACTTCTAATGTGGAACCCAAGAATGAAAAGAATGCACATGAATGCTTTTCAAAATTGCATTGACTTCTATTGTTGAACTCAAGAATCAAAAAATTCTAACCAAAGCTTTGCTTAAATTTTATAGACTTCTATTGAGGAACACAATTAAACGATGCTCATCAAAGCTTTGCTAAATTGCATAGACTTCTAATGTGGAACACAAGAATAAAACAATGCTCATCAAAGCTTTACTTAAATTGCATAGGCTTATATTGTGGAACTTAAGAATAAAGAAATGCTCTTCAAAGCCTTGCGAAATTGCGAAGACTACTATTATGGAACTCAAGAATTAAACAATGCTCATCAAAGCTTTGCTAAATTCAATTGACTTCTAATGTGAAACTCAAGAATGAAACAATGCTCTTCAAAGCTTTGCTTAAATTACATCCACTTCTATTGTGGAACTCAAAAATTAAATAATGCTCATCAAAGCTTTCATAAATTGCATAGACTACTTTTATTGTGGAACTCAAGAACTAATCAATGCTCATCAATGCTTTGCTAAATTCCATAGACTTCTAATGTGGAACCCAAGAATGATACAATGCTTAAGAAAGCTTTGCAAAATTGCATAGACATCTACTGTGGAACTCAAGAACAAAACAATGCTCATCAATTCTTTGCTTAAATTGCATAGACTTCTATTGTGGAACTCAAGAATGAAACGATGCTCATCAAAGCTTTGCTAAATTGCGTAGACCTCAAATGTGGAAATCAAGAATGAAACACTGCTCGTCAAAGCTTTGCTTAAATTGCATAGAGTACTATTGTGGAACACAAGAATAAAGAATTTCTCATCAAGGCTTTGCTAATTTACGAAGATTACTTCTATTGTGGAAATCAAGAATTAAACAATGCTCATCAAAGCTTTGCTAAATTGCATAGACTTATAATATGGAACTCAATAATGAAACAATGCTCATCAAAGCTTTGCTTAAAGTGCATAGACTTCTATTGTGGAACTCAAGAATTAAACAATGCTCATCAAATCTTTGCCAAATTTCATAGACTTCTAATGTTTAACTCAAGAATAAAACAATCCTCATCTAAGCTTTTTTTAAATTGCATTCACTTCTATTGTGAAACTCAAGAATTAAACAATGCTCATCAAAGCTTTGCTAAATTGCAAAGACTACTTCTATTGTGGAACTCAAGAACTAAACATTGGTCATCAATGCTTTGCTAAATTTCATATACATCTAATGTGGAACCCAAGAATGAAACATTGATCATGAAAGCTTTGCAAAATTGCATAGTGTTCTATTGTGGAACTCAAGAATCAAACAATGCTCATGAAAGCGTTGCTTAAATTGCATAGACTTCTGTTATGGAACTCCAGAACAAAACGCTGCTCATCCAAGCTTTGCCAATGTGCGTAGACTTGTAATGTGGAACTCATGAATGAAACAATTCTCGTCAAAGCTTTGCTTAAATTGCATAGACTACTATTGCGGAACTCAAAAATAAAGAAATGCTCATCAAAGCTTCGCTAAATTGCGAAGACTACTTTTATTGTGGAACTCAAGAACTAAACAATACTCATCAAAGATTTGCTAAATTGCGAAGACCACTTCTATTGTGGAACTCAATAAACAATATTCATCAAAGCTTTTCTGAATTGCATAGACTTCTAATATGGAACTAAAGAAAGAAACAATGCTCATCAAAGCTTTGGAAAAATTGCATACACTTCTATTGTGGAACCAAAGAATTAAGCAATGCTCATCAAAGCTTTATCAAATTGCAACGACTACTTCTATTTTGGAACTCAAGAATTAAATAATGCTCATCAATGTTTTGCTAAATTGCATAGACTTCTAGTGTGGAACTCAAGTATTAAGCAATGCTCATCAAAGCATTGCTAAATTGCATAGACTTCTAATGTGGAACCCAAGAATGAAAGAATGCACATAAACGCTTTTCAAAACTGCATTGACTTCTATTGTTGAACTCAAGAATCAAAAAATTCTAATCAAAGCTTTGCTTAAAATTTATAGACTTCTATTGAGGAACACAATTAAACGATGCTCATCAAAGCTTTGCTAAATTGCATAGACTTCTAATGTGGAACACAAGAATAAAACAATGCTCATCAAAGCTTTACTTAAATTGCATAGGCTTATATTGTGGAACTCAAAAATAAAGAAATGCTCTTCAAAGCCTTGTGAAATTGCGAAGACTACTATTATGGAACTCAATAATTAAACAATGCTCATCAAAGCTTTGCTAAATTCAATTGACTTCTAATGTGAAACTCAAGAATGAAACAATGCTCTTCAAAGCTTTGCTTAAATTACATCCACTTCTATTGTGGAACTCATGAATTAAATAATGCTCATCAAAGCTTTGCTAAATTGCATAGACTTATAATGTGGAACTCAATAATGAAACAATGCTCATCAAAGCTTTGCTTAAAGTGCATAGACTTCTATTGTGGAACTCAAGAATTAAACATTGCTCATCAAATCTTTACTAAATTTCATAGACTTCTAATGTTTAACATAAGAATAAAACAATCCTCATCTAAGCATTTTTTAAATTGCATTCACTTCTATTGTGAAACTCAAGAACTAAACAATGCTCATCAAAGCTTTGCTAAATTGCAAAGACTACTTCTATTGTGGAACTCAAGAACTAAACATTGGTCATCAACGCTTTGCTAAATTGCATATACATCTAATGTGGAACCCAAGAATGAAACATTAATCATGAAAGCTTTGCAAAATTGCATAGTGTTCTATGATGGAACTCAAGAGTCAAACAATGCTCATGAAAGCTTTGCTTAAATTGCATAGACTTCTGTTGTGGAACTCCAGAACAAAACACTGCTCATCCAATCTTTGCCAATGTGCGTAGACTTGTAATGTGGAACTCATGAATGAAACAATTCTCGTCAAAGCTTTGCTTAAATTGCATAGACTACTATTGTGGAACTCAAAAATAAAGAAATGCTCATCAAAGCTTCGCTAAATTGCGAAGACTACTTCTATTGTGGAACTCAAGAACTAAACAATACTCATCAAAGATTTGCTAAATTGCGAAGACCACTTCTATTGTGGAACTCAATAAACAATGTTCATCAAAGCTTTTCTGAATTGCATAGACTTCTAATATGGAACTAATGAAAGAAACAATGCTCATCAAAGCTTTGGAAAAATTGCATACACTTCTATTGTGGAACCAAAGAATTAAACAATGCTCATCAAAGCTTTATCAAATTGCAACGACTACTTCTATTTTGGAACTCAAGAATTAAATAATGCTCATCAATGTTTTGCTAAATTGCATAGACTTCTAGTGTGGAACTCAAGTGTTAAGCAATGCTCATCAAAGCATTGCTAAATTGCATAGACTTCTAATGTGGAACCCAAGAATGAAAAGAATGCACATGAATGCTTTTCAAAATTGCATTGACTTCTATTGTTGAACTTAAGAATCAAAAAATTATAATCAAAGCTTTGCTTAAATTTTATAGACTTCTATTGAGGAACACAATTAAACGATGCTCATCAAAGCTTTGCTAAATTGCATAGACTTCTAATGTGGAACACAAGAATAAAACAATGCTCATCAAAGCTTTACTTAAATTGCATAGGCTTATATTGTGGAACTCAAGAAGAAAGAAATGCTCTTCAAAGCCTTGCGAAATTGCGAAGACTACTATTATGGAACTCAAGAATTAAACAATGCTCATCAAAGCTTTGCTAAATTCAATTGACTTCTAATGTGAAACTCAAGAATGAAACAATGCTCTTCAAAGCTTTGCTTAAATTACATCCACTTCTATTGTGGAACTCAAAAATTAAATAATGCTCATCAAAGCTTTCATAAATTGCATAGACTACTTTTATTGTGGAACTCAAGAACTAATCAATGCTCATCAATGCTTTGCTAAATTCCATAGACTTCTAATGTGGAACCCAAGAATGATACAATGCTTAAGAAAGCTTTGCTAAATTGCATAGACATCTACTGTGGAACTCAAGAACAAAACAATGCTCATCAATTCTTTGCTTAAATTGCATAGACTTCTATTGTGGAACTCAAGAATGAAACGATGCTCATCAAAGCTTTGCTAAATTGCGTAGACCTCAAATGTGGAAATCAAGAATGAAACAGTGCTCGTCAAAGCTTTGCTTAAATTGCATAGAGTACTATTGTGGAACTCAAGAATAAAGAATTGCTCATCAAAGCTTTGCTAATTTACGAAGACTACTTCTATTGTGGAAATCAAGAATTAAACAATGCTCATCAAAGCTTTGCTAAATTGCATAGACTTATAATGTGGAACTCAATAATGAAACAATGCTCATCAAAGCTTTGCTTAAAGTGCATAGACTTCTATTGTGGAACTCAAGAATTAAACAATGCTCATCAAATCTTTGCTAAATTTCATAGACTTCTAATGTTTAACTCAAGAATAAAACAATCCTCATCTAAGCTTTTTTTAAATTGCATTCACTTCTGTTGTGAAACTCAAGAATTAAACAATGCTCATCAAAGCTTTGCTAAATTGCAAAGACTACTTCTATTGTGGAACTCAAGAACTAAACATTGGTCATCAATGCTTTGCTAAATTGCATATACATCTAATGTGGAACCCAAGAATGAAAAATTGATCATGAAAGCTTTGCAAAATTGCATAGTGTTCTATTGTGGAACCCAAGAATCAAACAATGCTCATGAAAGCTTTGCTTAAATTGCATAGACTTCTGTTGTGGAACTCCAGAACAAAACGCTGCTCATCCAAGCTTTGCCAATGTGCTTAGACTTGTAATCTGGAACTCATGAATGAAACAATTCTCGTCAAAGCTTTGCTTAAATTGCATAGACTACTATTGTGGAACTCAAAAATAAAGAAATGCTCATCAAAGCTTCGCTAAATTGCGAAGACTACTTCTATTGTGGAACTCAAGAACTAATCAATACTCATCAAAGATTTGCTAAATTGCGAAGACCACTTCTATTGTGGAACTCAATAAGCAATGTTCATCAAAGCTTTTCTGAATTGCATAGACTTCTAATATGGAACTAAAGAAAGAAACAATGCTCATCAAAGCTTTGGAAAAATTGCATACACTTCTATTGAGGAACCAAAGAATTAAACAATGCTCATCAAAACTTTATCAAATTGCAACGACTACTTCTATTTTGGAACTCAAGAATTAAATAATGCTCATCAATGTTTTGCTAAATTGCATAGACTTCTAGTGTGGAACTCAAGTATTAAGCAATGCTCATCAAAGCATTGCTAAATTGCATAGACTTCTATTGTTGAACTCAAGAATCAAAAAATTCTAATCAAAGCTTTGCTTAAATTTTATAGACTTCTATTGAGGAACACAATTAAACGATGCTCATCAAAGCTTTGCTAAATTGCATAGACTTCTAATGTGGAACACAAGAATAAAACAATGCTCATCAAAGCTTTACTTAAATTGCATAGGCTTATATTGTGGAACTCAAGAATAAAGAAATGCTCTTCAAAGCCTTGCGAAATTGCGAAAACTACTATTATGGAACTCAAGAATTAAACAATGCTCATCAAAGCTTTGCTAAATTCAATTGACTTCTAATGTGAAACTCAAGAATGAAACAATGCTCTTCAAAGCTTTGCTTAAATTACATCCACTTCTATTGTGGAACTCAAAAATTAAATAATGCTCATCAAAGCTTTTATAAATTGCAAAGACTACTTTTATTGTGGAACTCAAGAACTAATCAATGCTCATCAATGCTTTGCTAAATTCCATAGACTTCTAATGTGGAACCCAAGAATGATACAATGCTTAAGAAAGCTTTGCTAAATTGCATAGACATCTACTGTGGAACTCAAGAACAAAACAATGCTCATCAATTCTTTGCTTAAATCGCATAGACTCCTATTGTGGAACTCAAGAATGAAACGATGCTCATCAAAGATTTGCTAAATTGCGTAGACCTCAAATGTGGAAATCAAGAATGAAACACTGCTCGTCAAAGCTTTGCTTAAATTGCATAGAGTACTATTGTGGAACTCAAGAATAAAGAATTGCTCATCAAAGCTTTGCTAATTTACGAAGACTACTTCTATTGTGGAAATCAAGAATTAAACAATGCTCATCAAAGCTTTGCTAAATTGCATAGACTTATAATGTGGAACTAAATAATGAAACAATGCTCATCAAAGCTTTGCTTAAAGTGCATAGACTTCTATTGTGGAACTCAAGAATTAAACAATGCTCCTCAAATCTTTGCTAAGAATTGCTCATCAAAGCTTTGCTAAATTACGAAGACTACTTCTATTGTGGAACTCAAGAATTAAACAATGCTCATCAAAGCTTTGCTAAATTGCATAGACTTATAATGTGGAACTCAATAATGAAACAATGCTCATCGAAGCTTTAATTAAAGTGCATAGACTTCTATTGTGGAACTCAAGAATTAAACAATGCTCATCAAAACTTTGCTAATTTTCATAGACTTCTAAAGTTTAACTCAAGAATAAAACAATCCTCATTTAAGCTTTTTTTAAATTGCATTCACTTCTATTGTGAAACTCAAGAATTAAACAATGCTCATCAAAGCTTTGCTAAATTGCAAAGACTACTTATATTGTGGAACTCAAGAACTAAACATTGGTCATCAATGCTTTGCTAAATTGCATAGACATCTAATGTGGTAACCAAGAATGAAACATGCTCATGAAAGCTTTGCAAAATTGCATAGAGTTATATTGTGAAATTCAAGAATCAAACAATGCTCATCAAAGCTTTGCTTAAATTGCATAGACTTCTGTTGTGGAACTCCAGAACGAAACGCTGCTCATCCAAGCTTTGCCAATGAGCGTAGACTTGTAATGTGGAACTCATGAATGAAACAATTCTCGTCAAAGCTTTGCTTAAATTGCATAGACTACTATTGTGGAACTCAAAAATAAAGAAATGCTCATCAAAGCTTCGCTAAATTGCGAAGACTACTTCTATTGTGGAACTCAAGAACAAAACAATACTCATCAAAGCTTTGCTAAATTGCGAAGACCACTTCTATTGTGGAACTCAATAAACAATGTTCATCAAAGCTTTTCTGAATTGCATAGACTTCTAATGTGGAACTAAAGAAAGAAACAATGCTCATCAAAGCTTTGCAAAAATTGCATACACTTCTATTGTGGAACCAAAGAATTAAACAATGCTTATCAAAGTTTTATTAAATTGCAATGACTACTTCTATTGTGGAACTCAAGAATTAAATAATGCTCATCAATGCTTTGCTAAATTGCATAGACTTCTATTGTGGAATTTAAGTATTTAGCAATGCTCATCAAAGCATTGCTAAATTGCATAGACTTTTAATGTGGAACCCAAGAATGAAAGAATGCTCATGAATGCTTTGCTAAATTGCATAGACTTCTATTGTTGAACTCAAGAATCAAACAATGCTAATCAAAGCTTTGCTTAAATTTTATAGACTTCTTTTGTGGAACACAATTAAACGATGTTCATCAAAGCTTCGCTAAATTGCATAGACTTCTAATGTGGAACTCAAGTATTAAGCAATGCTCATCAAAGCTTTGCTAAATTGCATAGACTTATAATGTGGAATTCAATAATGAAACAATGCTCATCAAAGCTTTGCTTAAAGTGCATAGACTTCTATTGTGGAACTCAAGAATTAAACATTGCTCATCAAATCTTTACTAAATTTCATAGACTTCTAATGTTTAACATAAGAATAAAACAATCCTCATCTAAGCATTTTTTAAATTGCATTCACTTCTATTGTGAAACTCAAGAACTAAACAATGCTCATCAAAGCTTTGCTAAATTGCAAAGACTACTTCTATTGTGGAACTCAAGAACTAAACATTGGTCATCAACGCTTTGCTAAATTGCATATACATCTAATGTGGAACCCAAGAATGAAACATTAATCATGAAAGCTTTGCAAAATTGCATAGTGTTCTATGATGGAACTCAAGAGTCAAACAATGCTCATGAAAGCTTTGCTTAAATTGCATAGACTTCTGTTGTGGAACTCCAGAACAAAACACTGCTCATCCAATCTTTGCCAATGTGCGTAGACTTGTAATGTGGAACTCATGAATGAAACAATTCTCATCAAAGCTTTGCTTAAATTGCATAGACTACTATTGTGGAACTCAAAACTAAAGAAATGCTCATCAAAGCTTCGCTAAATTGCGAAGACTACTTCTATTGTGGAACTCAAGAACTAAACAATACTCATCAAAGATTTGCTAAATTGCGAAGACCACTTCTATTGTGGAACTCAATAAACAATGTTCATCAAAGCTTTTCTGAATTGCATAGACTTCTAATATGGAACTAATGAAAGAAACAATGCTCATCAAAGCTTTGGAAAAATTGCATACACTTCTATTGTGGAACCAAAGAATTAAACAATGCTCATCAAAGCTTTATCAAATTGCAACGACTACTTCTATTTTGGAACTCAAGAATTAAATAATGCTCATCAATGTTTTGCTAAATTGCATAGACTTCTAGTGTGGAACTCAAGTGTTAAGCAATGCTCATCAAAGCATTGCTAAATTGCATAGACTTCTAATGTGGAACCCAAGAATGAAAAGAATGCACATGAATGCTTTTCAAAATTGCATTGACTTCTATTGTTGAACTCAAGAATCAAAAAATTCTAACCAAAGCTTTGCTTAAATTTTATAGACTTCTATTGAGGAACACAATTAAACGATGCTCATCAAAGCTTTGCTAAATTGCATAGACTTCTAATGTGGAACACAAGAATAAAACAATGCTCATCAAAGCTTTACTTAAATTGCATAGGCTTATATTGTGGAACTTAAGAATAAAGAAATGCTCTTCAAAGCCTTGCGAAATTGCGAAGACTACTATTATGGAACTCAAGAATTAAACAATGCTCATCAAAGCTTTGCTAAATTCAATTGACTTCTAATGTGAAACTCAAGAATGAAACAATGCTCTTCAAAGCTTTGCTTAAATTACATCCACTTCTATTGTGGAACTCAAAAATTAAATAATGCTCATCAAAGCTTTCATAAATTGCATAGACTACTTTTATTGTGGAACTCAAGAACTAATCAATGCTCATCAATGCTTTGCTAAATTCCATAGACTTCTAATGTGGAACCCAAGAATGATACAATGCTTAAGAAAGCTTTGCAAAATTGCATAGACATCTACTGTGGAACTCAAGAACAAAACAATGCTCATCAATTCTTTGCTTAAATTGCATAGACTTCTATTGTGGAACTCAAGAATGAAACGATGCTCATCAAAGCTTTGCTAAATTGCGTAGACCTCAAATGTGGAAATCAAGAATGAAACACTGCTCGTCAAAGCTTTGCTTAAATTGCATAGAGTACTATTGTGGAACACAAGAATAAAGAATTTCTCATCAAGGCTTTGCTAATTTACGAAGATTACTTCTATTGTGGAAATCAAGAATTAAACAATGCTCATCAAAGCTTTGCTAAATTGCATAGACTTATAATATGGAACTCAATAATGAAACAATGCTCATCAAAGCTTTGCTTAAAGTGCATAGACTTCTATTGTGGAACTCAAGAATTAAACAATGCTCATCAAATCTTTGCCAAATTTCATAGACTTCTAATGTTTAACTCAAGAATAAAACAATCCTCATCTAAGCTTTTTTTAAATTGCATTCACTTCTATTGTGAAACTCAAGAATTAAACAATGCTCATCAAAGCTTTGCTAAATTGCAAAGACTACTTCTATTGTGGAACTCAAGAACTAAACATTGGTCATCAATGCTTTGCTAAATTTCATATACATCTAATGTGGAACCCAAGAATGAAACATTGATCATGAAAGCTTTGCAAAATTGCATAGTGTTCTATTGTGGAACTCAAGAATCAAACAATGCTCATGAAAGCGTTGCTTAAATTGCATAGACTTCTGTTATGGAACTCCAGAACAAAACGCTGCTCATCCAAGCTTTGCCAATGTGCGTAGACTTGTAATGTGGAACTCATGAATGAAACAATTCTCGTCAAAGCTTTGCTTAAATTGCATAGACTACTATTGCGGAACTCAAAAATAAAGAAATGCTCATCAAAGCTTCGCTAAATTGCGAAGACTACTTTTATTGTGGAACTCAAGAACTAAACAATACTCATCAAAGATTTGCTAAATTGCGAAGACCACTTCTATTGTGGAACTCAATAAACAATATTCATCAAAGCTTTTCTGAATTGCATAGACTTCTAATATGGAACTAAAGAAAGAAACAATGCTCATCAAAGCTTTGGAAAAATTGCATACACTTCTATTGTGGAACCAAAGAATTAAACAATGCTCATCAAAGCTTTATCAAATTGCAACGACTACTTCTATTTTGGAACTCAAGAATTAAATAATGCTCATCAATGTTTTGCTAAATTGCATAGACTTCTAGTGTGGAACTCAAGTATTAAGCAATGCTCATCAAAGCATTGCTAAATTGCATACACTTCTAATGTGGAACCCAAGAATGAAAGAATGCACATAAACGCTTTTCAAAACTGCATTGACTTCTATTGTTGAACTCAAGAATCAAAAAATTCTAATCAAAGCTTTGCTTAAATTTTATAGACTTCTATTGAGGAACACAATTAAACGATGCTCATCAAAGCTTTGCTAAATTGCATAGACTTCTAATGTGGAACACAAGAATAAAACAATGCTCATCAAAGCTTTACTTAAATTGCATAGGCTTATATTGTGGAACTCAAAAATAAAGAAATGCTCTTCAAAGCCTTGTGAAATTGCGAAGACTACTATTATGGAACTCAAGAATTAAACAATGCTCATCAAAGCTTTGCTAAATTCAATTGACTTCTAATGTGAAACTCAAGAATGAAACAATGCTCTTCAAAGCTTTGCTTAAATTACATCCACTTCTATTGTGGAACTCAAGAATTAAATAATGCTAATCAAAGCTTTGCTAAATTGCATAGACTTATAATGTGGAACTCAATAATGAAACAATGCTCATCAAAGCTTTGCTTAAAGTGCATAGACTTCTATTGTGGAACTCAAGAATTAAACATTGCTCATCAAATCTTTACTAAATTTCATAGACTTCTAATGTTTAACATAAGAATAAAACAATCCTCATCTAAGCATTTTTTAAATTGCATTCACTTCTATTGTGAAACTCAAGAACTAAACAATGCTCATCAAATCTTTGCTAAATTGCAAAGACTACTTCTATTGTGGAACTCAAGAACTAAACATTGGTCATCAACGCTTTGCTAAATTGCATATACATCTAATGTGGAACCCAAGAATGAAACATTAATCATGAAAGCTTTGCAAAATTGCATAGTGTTCTATGATGGAACTCAAGAGTCAAACAATGCTCATGAAAGCTTTGCTTAAATTGCATAGACTTCTGTTGTGGAACTCCAGAACAAAACATTGCTCATCCAATCTTTGCCAATGTGCGTAGACTTGTAATGTGGAACTCATGAATGAAACAATTCTCGTCAAAGCTTTGCTTAAATTGCATAGACTACTATTGTGGAACTCAAAAATAAAGAAATGCTCATCAAAGCTTCGCTAAATTGCGAAGACTACTTCTATTGTGGAACTCAAGAACTAAACAATACTCATCAAAGATTTGCTAAATTGCGAAGACCACTTCTATTGTGGAACTCAATAAACAATGTTCATCAAAGCTTTTCTGAATTGCATAGTCTTCTAATATGGAACTAATGAAAGAAACAATGCTCATCAAAGCTTTGGAAAAATTGCATACACTTCTATTGTGGAACCAAAGAATTAAACAATGCTCATCAAAGCTTTATCAAATTGCAACGACTACTTCTATTTTGGAACTCAAGAATTAAATAATGCTCATCAATGTTTTGCTAAATTGCATAGACTTCTAGTGTGGAACTCAAGTATTAAGCAATGCTCATCAAAGCATTGCTAAATTGCATAGACTTCTAATGTGGAACCCAAGAATGAAAGAATGCACATAAACGCTTTTCAAAACTGCATTGACTTCTATTGTTGAACTCAAGAATCAAAAAATTCTAATCAAAGCTTTGCTTAAATTTTATAGACTTCTATTGAGGAACACAATTAAACGATGCTCATCAAAGCTTTGCTAAATTGCATAGACTTCTAATGTGGAACACAAGAATAAAACAATGCTCATCAAAGCTTTACTTAAATTGCATAGGCTTATATTGTGGAACTCAAAACTAAAGAAATGCTCTTCAAAGCCTTGTGAAATTGCGAAGACTACTATTATGGAACTCAAGAATTAAACAATGCTCATCAAAGCTTTGCTAAATTCAATTGACTTCTAATGTGAAACTCAAGAATGAAACAATGCTCTTCAAAGCTTTGCTTAAATTACATCCACTTCTATTGTGGAACTCAAGAATTAAATAATGCTCATCAAAGCTTTGCTAAATTGCATAGACTTATAATGTGGAACTCAATAATGAAACAATGCTCATCAAAGCTTTGCTTAAAGTGCATAGACTTCTATTATGGAACTCAAGAATTAAACATTGCTCATCAAATCTTTACTAAATTTAATAGACTTCTAATGTTTAACATAAGAATAAAACAATCCTCATCTAAGCATTTTTTTAAATTGCATTCACTTCTATTGTGAAACTCAAGAACTAAACAATGCTCATCAAAGCTTTGCTAAATTGCAAAGACTACTTCTATTGTGGAACTCAAGAACTAAACATTGGTCATCAACGCTTTGCTAAATTGCATATACATCTAATGTGGAACCCAAGAATGAAACATTAATCATGAAAGCTTTGCAAAATTGCATAGTGTTCTATGATGGAACTCAAGAGTCAAACAATGCTCATGAAAGCTTTGCTTAAATTGCATAGACTTCTGTTGTGGAACTCCAGAACAAAACACTGCTCATCCAATCTTTGCCAATGTGCGTAGACTTGTAATGTGGAACTCATGAATGAAACAATTCTCGTCAAAGCTTTGCTTAAATTGCATAGACTACTATTGTGGAACTCAAAAATAAAGAAATGCTCATCAAAGCTTCGCTAAATTGCGAAGACTACTTCTATTGTGGAACTCAAGAACTAAACAATACTCATCAAAGATTTGCTAAATTGCGAAGACCACTTCTATTGTGGAACTCAATAAACAATGTTCATCAAAGCTTTTCTGAATTGCATAGACTTCTAATATGGAACTAATGAAAGAAACAATGCTCATCAAAGCTTTGGAAAAATTGCATACACTTCTATTGTGGAACCAAAGAATTAAACAATGCTCATCAAAGCTTTATCAAATTGCAACGACTACTTCTATTTTGGAACTCAAGAATTAAATAATGCTCATCAATGTTTTGCTAAATTGCATAGACTTCTAGTGTGGAACTCAAGTGTTAAGCAATGCTCATCAAAGCATTGCTAAATTGCATAGACTTCTAATGTGGAACCCAAGAATGAAAAGAATGCACATGAATGCTTTTCAAAATTGCATTGACTTCTATTGTTGAACTCAAGAATCAAAAAATTCTAATCAAAGCTTTGCTTAAATTTTATAGACTTCTATTGAGGAACACAATTAAACGATGCTCATCAAAGCTTTGCTAAATTGCATAGACTTCTAATGTGGAACACAAGAATAAAACAATGCTCATCAAAGCTTTACTTAAATTGCATAGGCTTATATTGTTGAACTCAAGAATAAAGAAATGCTCTTCAAAGCCTTGCGAAATTGCGAAGACTACTATTATGGAACTCAAGAATTAAACAATGCTCATCAAAGCTTTGCTAAATTCAATTGACTTCTAATGTGAAACTCAAGAATGAAACAATGCTCTTCAAAGCTTTGCTTAAATTACATCCACTTCTATTGTGGAACTCAAAAATTAAATAATGCTCATCAAAGCTTTCATAAATTGCATAAACTACTTTTATTGTGGAACTCAAGAACTAATCAATGCTCATCAATGCTTTGCTAAATTCCATAGACTTCTAATGTGGAACCCAAGAATGACACAATGCTTAAGAAAGCTTTGCTAAATTGCATAGACATCTACTGTGGAACTCAAGAACAAAACAATGCTCATCAATTCTTTGCTTAAATTGCATAGACTTCTATTGTGGAACTCAAGAATGAAACGATGCTCATCAAAGCTTTGCTAAATTGCGTAGACCTCAAATGTGGAAATCAAGAATGAAACACTGCTCGTCAAAGCTTTGCTTAAATTGCATAGAGTACTATTGTGGAACACAAGAATAAAGAATTCCTCATCAAGGCTTTGCTAATTTACGAAGATTACTTCTATTGTGGAAATCAAGAATTAAACAATGCTCATCAAAGCTTTGCTAAATTGCATAGACTTATAATATGTAACTCAATAATGAAACAATGCTCATCAAAGCTTTGCTTAAAGTGCATAGACTTCTATTGTGGAACTCAAGAATTAAACAATGCTCATCAAATCTTTGCCAAATTTCATAGACTTCTAATGTTTAACTCAAGAATAAAACAATCCTCATCTAAACTTTTTTTAAATTGCATTCACTTCTATTGTGAAACTCAAGAATTAAACAATGCTCATCAAAGCTTTGCTAAATTGCAAACACTACTTCTATTGTGGAACTCAAGAACTAAACATTGGTCATCAATGCTTTGCTAAATTTCATATACATCTAATGTGGAACCCAAGAATGAAACATTGATCATGAAAGCTTTGCAAAATTGCATAGTGTTCTATTGTGGAACTCAAGAATCAAACAATGCTCATGAAAGCGTTGCTTAAATTGCATAGACTTCTGTTATGGAACTCCAGAACAAAACGCTGCTCATCCAAGCTTTGCCAATGTGCGTAGACTTGTAATGTGGAACTCATGAATGAAACAATTATCGTCAAAGCTTTGCTTAAATTGCATAGACTACTATTGTGGAACTCAAAAATAAAGAAATGCTCATCAAAGCTTCGCTAAATTGCGAAGACTACTTTTATTGTGGAACTCAAGAACTAAACAATACTCATCAAAGATTTGCTAAATTGCGAAGACCACTTCTATTGTGGAACTCAATAAACAATATTCATCAAAGCTTTTCTGAATTGCATAGACTTCTAATATGGAACTAAAGAAAGAAACAATGCTCATCAAAGCTTTGGAAAAATTGCATACACTTCTATTGTGGAACCAAAGAATTAAACAATGCTCATCAAAGCTTTATCAAATTGCAACGACTACTTCTATTTTGGAACTCAAGAATTAAATAATGCTCATCAATGTTTTGCTAAATTGCATAGACTTCTAGTGTGGAACTCAAGTATTAAGCAATGCTCATCAAAGCATTGCTAAATTGCATAGACTTCTAATGTGGAACCCAAGAATGAAAAGAATGCACATAAACGCTTTTCAAAACTGCATTGACTTCTATTGTTGAACTCAAGAATCAAAAAATTCTAATCAAAGCTTTGCTTAAATTTTATAGACTTCTATTGAGGAACACAATTAAACGATGCTCATCAAAGCTTTGCTAAATTGCATAGACTTCTAATGTGGAACACGAGAATAAAACAATGCTAATCAAAGCTTTACTTAAATTGCATAGGCTTATATTGTGGAACTCAAGAATAAAGAAATGCTCTTCAAAGCCTTGTGAAATTGCGAAGACTACTATTATGGAACTCAAGAATTAAACAATACTCATCAAAGCTTTGCTAAATTCAATTGACTTCTAATGTGAAACTCAAGAATGAAACAATGCTCTTCAAAGCTTTGCTTAAATTACATCCACTTCTATTGTGGAACTCAAGAATTAAATAATGCTCATCAAAGCTTTGCTAAATTGCATAGACTTATAATGTGGAACTCAATAATGAAACAATGCTCATCAAAGCTTTGCTTAAAGTGCATAGACTTCTATTATGGAACTCAAGAATTAAACATTGCTCATCAAATCTTTACTAAATTTCATAGACTTCTAATGTTTAACATAAGAATAAAACAATCCTCATCTAAGCATTTTTTAAATTGCATTCACTTCTATTGTGAAACTCATAAACTAAACAATGCTCATCAAAGCTTTGCTAAATTCCAAAGACTACTTCTATTGTGGAACTCAAGAACTAAACATTGGTCATCAACGCTTTGCTAAATTGCATATACATCTAATGTGGAACCCAAGAATGAAACATTAATCATGAAAGCTTTGCAAAATTGCATAGTGTTCTATGATGGAACTCAAGAGTCAAACAATGCTCATGAAAGCTTTGCTTAAATTGCATAGACTTCTGTTGTGGAACTCCAGAACAAAACACTGCTCATCCAATCTTTGCCAATGTGCGTAGACTTGTAATGTGGAACTCATGAATGAAACAATTCTCGTCAAAGCTTTGCTTAAATTGCATAGACTACTATTGTGGAACTCAAAAATAAAGAAATGCTCATCAAAGCTTCGCTAAATTGCGAAGACTACTTCTATTGTGGAACTCAAGAACTAAACAATACTCATCAAAGATTTGCTAAATTGCGAAGACCACTTCTATTGTGGAACTCAATAAACAATGTTCATCAAAGCTTTTCTGAATTGCATAGACTTCTAATATGGAACTAATGAAAGAAACAATGCTCATCAAAGCTTTGGAAAAATTGCATACACTTCTATTGTGGAACCAAAGAATTAAACAATGCTCATCAAAGCTTTATCAAATTGCAACGACTACTTCTATTTTGGAACTCAAGAATTAAATAATGCTCATCAATGTTTTGCTAAATTGCATAGACTTCTAGTGTGGAACTCAAGTGTTAAGCAATGCTCATCAAAGCATTGCTAAATTGCATAGACTTCTAATGTGGAACCCAAGAATGAAAAGAATGCACATGAATGCTTTTCAAAATTGCATTGACTTCTATTGTTGAACTCAAGAATCAAAAAATTTTAATCAAAGCTTTGCTTAAATTTTATAGACTTCTATTGAGGAACACAATTAAACGATGCTCATCAAAGCTTTGCTAAATTGCATAGACTTCTAATGTGCAACACAAGAATAAAACAATGCTCATCAAAGCTTTACTTAAATTGCATAGGCTTATATTGTTGAACTCAAGAATAAAGAAATGCTCTTCAAAGCCTTGCGAAATTGCGAAGACTACTATTATGGAACTCAAGAATTAAACAATGCTCATCAAAGCTTTGCTAAATTCAATTGACTTCTAATGTGAAACTCAAGAATGAAACAATGCTCTTCAAAGCTTTGCTTAAATTACATCCACTTCTATTGTGGAACTCAAAAATTAAATAATGCTCATCAAAGCTTTCATAAATTGCATAAACTACTTTTATTGTGGAACTCAAGAACTAATCAATGCTCATCAATGCTTTGCTAAATTCCATAGACTTCTAATGTGGAACCCAAGAATGACACAATGCTTAAGAAAGCTTTGCTAAATTGCATAGACATCTACTGTGGAACTCAAGAACAAAACAATGCTCATCAATTCTTTGCTTAAATTGCATAGACTTCTATTGTGGAACTCAAGAATGAAACGATGCTCATCAAAGCTTTGCTAAATTGCGTAGACCTCAAATGTGGAAATCAAGAATGAAACACTGCTCGTCAAAGCTTTGCTTAAATTGCATAGAGTACTATTGTGGAACACAAGAATAAAGAATTGCTCATCAAGGCTTTACTAATTTACGAAGATTACTTCTATTGTGGAAATCAAGAATTAAACAATGCTCATCAAAGCTTTGCTAAATTGCATAGACTTATAATATGTAACTCAATAATGAAACAATGCTCATCAAAGCTTTGCTTAAAGTGCATAGACTTCTATTGTGGAACTCAAGAATTAAACAATGCTCATCAAATCTTTGCCAAATTTCATAGACTTCTAATGTTTAACTCAAGAATAAAACAATCCTCATCTAAGCTTTTTTTAAATTGCATTCACTTCTATTGTGAAACTCAAGAATTAAACAATGCTCATCAAAGCTTTGCTAAATTGCAAAGACTACTTCTATTGTGGAACTCAAGAACTAAACATTGGTCATCAATGCTTTGCTAAATTTCATATACATCTAATGTGGAACCCAAGAATGAAACATTGATCATGAAAGCTTTGCAAAATTGCATAGTGTTCTATTGTGGAACTCAAGAATCAAACAATGCTCATGAAAGCGTTGCTTAAATTGCATAGACTTCTGTTATGGAACTCCAGAACAAAACGTTGCTCATCCAAGCTTTGCCAATGTGCGTAGACTTGTAATGTGGAACTCATGAATGAAACAATTATCGTCAAAGCTTTGCTTAAATTGCATAGACTACTATTGCGGAACTCAAAAATAAAGAAATGCTCATCAAAGCTTCGCTAAATTGCGAAGACTACTTTTATTGTGGAACTCAAGAACTAAACAATACTCATCAAAGATTTGCTAAATTGCGAAGACCACTTCTATTGTGGAACTCAATAAACAATATTCATCAAAGCTTTTCTGAATTGCATAGACTTCTAATATGGAACTAAAGAAAGAAACAATGCTAATCAAAGCTTTGGAAAAATTGCATACACTTCTATTGTGGAACCAAAGAATTAAACAATGCTCATCAAAGCTTTATCAAATTGCAACGACTACTTCTATTTTGGAACTCAAGAATTAAATAATGCTCATCAATGTTTTGCTAAATTGCATAGACTTCTAGTGTGGAACTCAAGTATTAAGCAATGCTCATCAAAGCATTGCTAAATTGCATAGACTTCTAATGTGGAACCCAAGAATGAAAAGAATGCACATAAACGCTTTTCAAAACTGCATTGACTTCTATTGTTGGACTCAAGAATCAAAAAATTCTAATCAAAGCTTTGCTTAAATTTTATAGACTTCTATTGAGGAACACAATTAAACGATGCTCATCAAAGCTTTGCTAAATTGCATAGACTTCTAATGTGGAACACGAGAATAAAACAATGCTAATCAAAGCTTTACTTAAATTGCATAGGCTTATATTGTGGAACTCAAGAATAAAGAAATGCTCTTCAAAGCCTTGTGAAATTGCGAAGACTACTATTATGGAACTCAAGAATTAAACAATACTCATCAAAGCTTTGCTAAATTCAATTGACTTCTAATGTGAAACTCAAGAATGAAACAATGCTCTTCAAAGCTTTGCTTAAATTACATCCACTTCTATTGTGGAACTCAAGAACTAAATAATGCTCATCAAAGCTTTGCTAAATTGCATAGACTTATAATGTGGAACTCAATAATGAAACAATGCTCATCAAAGCTTTGCTTAAAGTGCATAGACTTCTATTATGGAACTCAAGAATTAAACATTGCTCATCAAATCTTTACTAAATTTCATAGACTTCTAATGTTTAACATAAGAATAAAACAATCCTCATCTAAGCATTTTTTAAATTGCATTCACTTCTATTGTGAAACTCAAGAACTAAACAATGCTCATCAAAGCTTTGCTAAATTGCAAAGACTACTTCTATTGTGGAACTCAAGAACTAAACATTGGTCATCAACGCTTTGCTAAATTGCATATACATCTAATGTGGAACCCAAGAATGAAACATTAATCATGAAAGCTTTGCAAAATTGCATAGTGTTCTATGATGGAACTCAAGAGTCAAACAATGCTCATGAAAGCTTTGCTTAAATTGCATAGACTTCTGTTGTGGAACTCCAGAACAAAACACTGCTCATCCAATCTTTGCCAATGTGCGTAGACTTGTAATGTGGAACTCATGAATGAAACAATTCTCGTCAAAGCTTTGCTTAAATTGCATAGACTACTATTGTGGAACTCAAAAATAAAGAAATGCTCATCAAAGCTTCGCTAAATTGCGAAGACTACTTCTATTGTGGAACTCAAGAACTAAACAATACTCATCAAAGATTTGCTAAATTGCGAAGACCACTTCTATTGTGGAACTCAATAAACAATGTTCATCAAAACTTTTCTGAATTGCATAGACTTCTAATATGGAACTAATGAAAGAAACAATGCTCATCAAAGCTTTGGAAAAATTGCATACACTTCTATTGTGGAACCAAAGAATTAAACAATGCTCATCAAAGCTTTATCAAATTGCAACGACTACTTCTATTTTGGAACTCAAGAATTAAATAATGCTCATCAATGTTTTGCTAAATTGCATAGACTTCTAGTGTGGAACTCAAGTGTTAAGCAATGCTCATCAAAGCATTGCTAAATTGCATAGACTTCTAATGTGGAACCCAAGAATGAAAAGAATGCACATGAATGCTTTTCAAAATTGCATTGACTTCTATTGTTGAACTCAAGAATCAAAAAATTCTAATCAAAGCTTTGCTTAAATTTTATAGACTTCTATTGAGGAACACAATTAAACGATGCTCATCAAAGCTTTGCTAAATTGCATAGACTTCTAATGTGCAACACAAGAATAAAACAATGCTCATCAAAGGTTTACTTAAATTGCATAGGCTTATATTGTTGAACTCAAGAATAAAGAAATGCTCTTCAAAGCCTTGCGAAATTGCGAAGACTACTATTATGGAACTCAAGAATTAAACAATGCTCATCAAAGCTTTGCTAAATTCAATTGACTTCTAATGTGAAACTCAAGAATGAAACAATGCTCTTCAAAGCTTTGCTTAAATTACATCCACTTCTATTGTGGAACTCAAAAATTAAATAATGCTCATCAAAGCTTTCATAAATTGCATAAACTACTTTTATTGTGGAACTCAAGAACTAATCAATGCTCATCAATGCTTTGCTAAATTCCATAGACTTCTAATGTGGAACCCAAGAATGACACAATGCTTAAGAAAGCTTTGCTAAATTGCATAGACATCTACTGTGGAACTCAAGAACAAAACAATGCTCATCAATTCTTTGCTTAAATTGCATAGACTTCTATTGTGGAACTCAAGAATGAAACGATGCTCATCAAAGCTTTGCTAAATTGCGTAGACCTCAAATGTGGAAATCAAGAATGAAACACTGCTCGTCAAAGCTTTGCTTAAATTGCATAGAGTACTATTGTGGAACACAAGAATAAAGAATTGCTCATCAAGGCTTTACTAATTTACGAAGATTACTTCTATTGTGGAAATCAAGAATTAAACAATGCTCATCAAAGCTTTGCTAAATTGCATAGACTTATAATATGTAACTCAATAATGAAACAATGCTCATCAAAGCTTTGCTTAAAGTGCATAGACTTCTATTGTGGAACTCAAGAATTAAACAATGCTCATCAAATCTTTGCCAAATTTCATAGACTTCTAATGTTTAACTCAAGAATAAAACAATCCTCATCTAAGCTTTTTTTAAATTGCATTCACTTCTATTGTGAAACTCAAGAATTAAACAATGCTCATCAAAGCTTTGCTAAATTGCAAAGACTACTTCTATTGTGGAACTCAAGAACTAAACATTGGTCATCAATGCTTTGCTAAATTTCATATACATCTAATGTGGAACCCAAGAATGAAACATTGATCATGAAAGCTTTGCAAAATTGCATAGTGTTCTATTGTGGAACTCAAGAATCAAACAATGCTCATGAAAGCGTTGCTTAAATTGCATAGACTTCTGTTATGGAACTCCAGAACAAAACGCTGCTCATCCAAGCTTTGCCAATGTGCGTAGACTTGTAATGTGGAACTCATGAATGAAACAATTCTCGTCAAAGCTTTGCTTAAATTGCATAGACTACTATTGCGGAATCAAAAATAAAGAAATGCTCATCAAAGCTTCGCTAAATTGCGAAGACTACTTTTATTGTGGAACTCAAGAACTAAACAATACTCATCAAAGATTTGCTAAATTGCGAAGACCACTTCTATTGTGGAACTCAATAAACAATATTCATCAAAGCTTTTCTGAATTGCATAGACTTCTAATATGGAACTAAAGAAAGAAACAATGCTCATCAAAGCTTTGGAAAAATTGCATACACTTCTATTGTGGAACCAAAGAATTAAACAATGCTCATCAAAGCTTTATCAAATTGCAACGACTACTTCTATTTTGGAACTCAAGAATTAAATAATGCTCATCAATGTTTTGCTAAATTGCATAGACTTCTAGTGTGGAACTCAAGTATTAAGCAATGCTCATCAAAGCATTGCTAAATTGCATAGACTTCTAATGTGGAACCCAAGAATGAAAAGAATGCACATAAACGCTTTTCAAAACTGCATTGACTTCTATTGTTGAACTCAAGAATCAAAAAATTCTAATCAAAGCTTTGCTTAAATTTTATAGACTTCTATTGAGGAACACAATTAAACGATGCTCATCAAAGCTTTGCTAAATTGCATAGACTTCTAATGTGGAACACGAGAATAAAACAATGCTAATCAAAGCTTTACTTAAATTGCATAGGCTTATATTGTGGAACTCAAGAATAAAGAAATGCTCTTCAAAGCCTTGTGAAATTGCGAAGACTACTATTATGGAACTCAAGAATTAAACAATACTCATCAAAGCTTTGCTAAATTCAATTGACTTCTAATGTGAAACTCAAGAATGAAACAATGCTCTTCAAAGCTTTGCTTAAATTACATCCACTTCTATTGTGGAACTCAAGAATTAAATAATGCTCATCAAAGCTTTGCTAAATTGCATAGACTTATAATGTGGAACTCAATAATGAAACAATGCTCATCAAAGCTTTGCTTAAAGTGCATAGACTTCTATTGTGGAACTCAAGAATTAAACATTGCTCATCAAATCTTTACTAAATTTCATAGACTTCTAATGTTTAACATAAGAATAAAACAATCCTCATCTAAGCATTTTTTAAATTGCATTCACTTCTATTGTGAAACTCAAGAACTAAACAATGCTCATCAAAGCTTTGCTAAATTGCAAAGACTACTTCTATTGTGGAACTCAAGAACTAAACATTGGTCATCAACGCTTTGCTAAATTGCATATACATCTAATGTGGAACCCAAGAATGAAACATTAATCATGAAAGCTTTGCAAAATTGCATAGTGTTCTATGATGGAACTCAAGAGTCAAACAATGCTCATGAAAGCTTTGCTTAAATTGCATAGACTTCTGTTGTGGAACTCCAGAACAAAACACTGCTCATCCAATCTTTGCCAATGTGCGTAGACTTGTAATGTGGAACTCATGAATGAAACAATTCTCGTCAAAGCTTTGCTTAAATTGCATAGACTACTATTGTGGAACTCAAAAATAAAGAAATGCTCATCAAAGCTTCGCTAAATTGCGAAGACTACTTCTATTGTGGAACTCAAGAACTAAACAATACTCATCAAAGATTTGCTAAATTGCGAAGACCACTTCTATGTGGAACTCAATAAACAATGTTCATCAAAGCTTTTCTGAATTGCATAGACTTCTAATATGGAACTAAAGAAAGAAACAATGCTCATCAAAGCTTTGGAAAAATTGCATACACTTCTATTGTGGAACCAAAGAATTAAACAATGCTCATCAAAGCTTTATCAAATTGCAACGACTACTTCTATTTTGGAACTCAAGAATTAAATAATGCTCATCAATGTTTTGCTAAATTGCATAGACTTCTAGTGTGGAACTCAAGTGTTAAGCAATGCTCATCAAAGCATTGCTAAATTGCATAGACTTCTAATGTGGAACCCAAGAATGAAAAGAATGCACATGAATGCTTTTCAAAATTGCATTGACTTCTATTGTTGAACTCAAGAATCAAAAAATTCTAATCAAAGCTTTGCTTAAATTTTATAGACTTCTATTGAGGAACACAATTAAACGATGCTCATCAAAGCTTTGCTAAATTGCATAGACTTCTAATGTGGAACACAAGAATAAAACAATGCTCATCAAAGCTTTACTTAAATTGCATAGGCTTATATTGTGGAACTCAAGAATAAAGAAATGCTCTTCAAAGCCTTGCGAAATTGCGAAGACTACTATTATGGAACTCAAGAATTAAACAATGCTCATCAAAGCTTTGCTAAATTCAATTGACTTCTAATGTGAAACTCAAGAATGAAACAATGCTCTTCAAAGCTTTGCTTAAATTACATCCACTTCTATTGTGGAACTCAAAAATTAAATAATGCTCATCAAAGCTTTCATAAATTGCATAAACTACTTTTATTGTGGAACTCAAGAACTAATCAATGCTCATCAATGCTTTGCTAAATTCCATTGACTTCTAATGTGGAACCCAAGAATGACACAATGCTTAAGAAAGCTTTGCTAAATTGCATAGACATCTACTGTGGAACTCAAGAACAAAACAATGCTCATCAATTCTTTGCTTAAATTGCATAGACTTCTATTGTGGAACTCAAGAATGAAACGATGCTCATCAAAGCTTTGCTAAATTGCGTAGACCTCAAATGTGGAAATCAAGAATGAAACACTACTCGTCAAAGCTTTGCTTAAATTGCATAGAGTACTATTGTGGAACACAAGAATAAAGAATTGCTCATCAAGGCTTTGCTAATTTACGAAGATTACTTCTATTGTGGAAATCAAGAATTAAACAATGCTCATCAAAGCTTTGCTAAATTGCATAGACTTATAATATGTAACTCAATAATGAAACAATGCTCATCAAAGCTTTGCTTAAAGTGCATAGACTTCTATTGTGGAACTCAAGAATTAAACAATGCTCATCAAATCTTTGCCAAATTTCATAGACTTCTAATGTTTAACTCAAGAATAAAACAATCCTCATCTAAGCTTTTTTTAAATTGCATTCACTTCTATTGTGAAACTCAAGAATTAAACAATGCTCATCAAAGCTTTGCTAAATTGCAAAGACTACTTCTATTGTGGAACTCAAGAACTAAACATTGGTCATCAATGCTTTGCTAAATTTCATATACATCTAATGTGGAACCCAAGAATGAAACATTGATCATGAAAGCTTTGCAAAATTGCATAGTGTTCTATTGTGGAACTCAAGAATCAAACAATGCTCATGAAAGCGTTGCTTAAATTGCATAGACTTCTGTTATGGAACTCCAGAACAAAACGCTGCTCATCCAAGCTTTGCCAATGTGCGTAGACTTGTAATGTGGAACTCATGAATGAAACAATTCTCGTCAAAGCTTTGCTTAAATTGCATAGACTACTATTGCGGAACTCAAAAATAAAGAAATGCTCATCAAAGCTTCGCTAAATTGCGAAGACTACTTCTATTGTGGAACTCAAGAACTAAACAATACTCATCAAAGATTTGCTAAATTGCGAAGACCACTTCTATTGTGGAACTCAATAAACAATATTCATCAAAGCTTTTCTGAATTGCATAGACTTCTAATATGGAACTAAAGAAAGAAACAATGCTCATCAAAGCTTTGGAAAAATTGCATACACTTCTATTGTGGAACCAAAGAATTAAACAATGCTCATCAAAGCTTTATCAAATTGCAACGACTACTTCTATTTTGGAACTCAAGAATTAAATAATGCTCATCAATGTTTTGCTAAATTGCATAGACTTCTAGTGTGGAACTCAAGTATTAAGCAATGCTCATCAAAGCATTGCTAAATTGCATAGACTTCTAATGTGGAACCCAAGAATGAAAGAATGCACATAAACGCTTTTCAAAACTGCATTGACTTCTATTGTTGAACTCAAGAATCAAAAAATTCTAATCAAAGCTTTGCTTAAATTTTATAGACTTCTATTGAGGAACACAATTAAACGATGCTCATCAAAGCTTTGCTAAATTGCATAGACTTCTAATGTGGAACACAAGAATAAAACAATGCTCATCAAAACTTTACTTAAATTGCATAGGCTTATATTGTGGAACTCAAGAATAAAGAAATGCTCTTCAAAGCCTTGTGAAATTGCGAAGACTACTATTATGTAACTCAAGAATTAAACAATGCTCATCAAAGCTTTGCTAAATTCAATTGACTTCTAATGTGAAACTCAAGAATGAAACAATGCTCTTCAAAGCTTTGCTTAAATTACATCCACTTCTATTGTGGAACTCAAGAATTAAATAATGCTCATCAAAGCTTTGCTAAATTGCATAGACTTATAATGTGGAACTCAATAATGAAACAATGCTCATCAAAGCTTTGCTTAAAGTGCATAGACTTCTATTGTGGAACTCAAGAATTAAACATTGCTCATCAAATCTTTACTAAATTTCATAGACTTCTAATGTTTAACATAAGAATAAAACAATCCTCATCTAAGCATTTTTTGAATTGCATTCACTTCTATTGTGAAACTCAAGAACTAAACAATGCTCATCAAAGCTTTGCTAAATTGCAAAGACTACTTCTATTGTGGAACTCAAGAACTAAACATTGGTCATCAACGCTTTGCTAAATTGCATATACATCTAATGTGGAACCCAAGAATGAAACATTAATCATGAAAGCTTTGCAAAATTGCATAGTGTTCTATGATGGAACTCAAGAGTCAAACAATGCTCATGAAAGCTTTGCTTAAATTGCATAGACTTCTGTTGTGGAACTCCAGAACAAAACACTGCTCATCCAATCTTTGCCAATGTGCGTAGACTTGTAATGTGGAACTCATGAATGAAACAATTCTCGTCAAAGCTTTGCTTAAATTGCATAGACTACTATTGTGGAACTCAAAAATAAAGAAATGCTCATCAAAGCTTCGCTAAATTGCGAAGACTACTTCTATTGTGGAACTCAAGAACTAAACAATACTCATCAAAGATTTGCTAAATTGCGAAGACCACTTCTATTGTGGAACTCAATAAACAATGTTCATCAAAGCTTTTCTGAATTGCATAGACTTCTAATATGGAACTAAAGAAAGAAACAATGCTCATCAAAGCTTTGGAAAAATTGCATACACTTCTATTGTGGAACCAAAGAATTAAACAATGCTCATCAAAGCTTTATCAAATTGCAACGACTACTTCTATTTTGGAACTCAAGAATTAAATAATGCTCATCAATGTTTTGCTAAATTGCATAGACTTCTAGTGTGGAACTCAAGTGTTAAGCAATGCTCATCAAAGCATTGCTAAATTGCATAGACTTCTAATGTGGAACCCAAGAATGAAAAGAATGCACATGAATGCTTTTCAAAATTGCATTGACTTCTATTGTTGAACTCAAGAATCAAAAAATTCTAATCAAAGCTTTGCTTAAATTTTATAGACTTCTATTGAGGAACACAATTAAACGATGCTCATCAAAGCTTTGCTAAATTGCATAGACTTCTAATGTGGAACACAAGAATAAAACAATGCTCATCAAAGCTTTACTTAAATTGCATAGGCTTATATTGTGGAACTCAAGAATAAAGAAATGCTCTTCAAAGCCTTGCGAAATTGCGAAGACTACTATTATGGAACTCAAGAATTAAACAATGCTCATCAAAGCTTTGCTAAATTCAATTGACTTCTAATGTGAAACTCAAGAATGAAACAATGCTCTTCAAAGCTTTGCTTAAATTACATCCACTTCTATTGTGGAACTCAAAAATTAAATAATGCTCATCAAAGCTTTCATAAATTGCATAAACTACTTTTATTGTGGAACTCAAGAACTAATCAATGCTCATCAATGCTTTGCTAAATTCCATAGACTTCTAATGTGGAACCCAAGAATGACACAATGCTTAAGAAAGCTTTGCTAAATTGCATAGACATCTACTGTGGAACTCAAGAACAAAACAATGCTCATCAATTCTTTGCTTAAATTGCATAGACTTCTATTGTGGAACTCAAGAATGAAACGATGCTCATCAAAGCTTTGCTAAATTGCGTAGACCTCAAATGTGGAAATCAAGAATGAAACACTACTCGTCAAAGCTTTGCTTAAATTGCATAGAGTACTATTGTGGAACACAAGAATAAAGAATTGCTCATCAAGGCTTTGCTAATTTACGAAGATTACTTCTATTGTGGAAATCAAGAATTAAACAATGCTCATCAAAGCTTTGCTAAATTGCATAGACTTATAATATGTAACTCAATAATGAAACAATGCTCATCAAAGCTTTGCTTAAAGTGCATAGACTTCTATTGTGGAACTCAAGAATTAAACAATGCTCATCAAATCTTTGCCAAATTTCATAGACTTCTAATGTTTAACTCAAGAATAAAACAATCCTCATCTAAGCTTTTTTTAAATTGCATTCACTTCTATTGTGAAACTCAAGAATTAAACAATGCTCATCAAAGCTTTGCTAAATTGCAAAGACTACTTCTATTGTGGAACTCAAGAACTAAACATTGGTCATCAATGCTTTGCTAAATTTCATATACATCTAATGTGGAACCCAAGAATGAAACATTGATCATGAAAGCTTTGCAAAATTGCATAGTGTTCTATTGTGGAACTCAAGAATCAAACAATGCTCATGAAAGCGTTGCTTAAATTGCATAGACTTCTGTTATGGAACTCCAGAACAAAACGCTGCTCATCCAAGCTTTGCCAATGTGCGTAGACTTGTAATGTGGAACTCATGAATGAAACAATTCTCGTCAAAGCTTTGCTTAAATTGCATAGACTACTATTGCGGAACTCAAAAATAAAGAAATGCTCATCAAAGCTTCGCTAAATTGCGAAGACTACTTCTATTGTGGAACTCAAGAACTAAACAATACTCATCAAAGATTTGCTAAATTGCGAAGACCACTTCTATTGTGGAACTCAATAAACAATATTCATCAAAGCTTTTCTGAATTGCATAGACTTCTAATATGGAACTAAAGAAAGAAACAATGCTCATCAAAGCTTTGGAAAAATTGCATACACTTCTATTGTGGAACCAAAGAATTAAACAATGCTCATCAAAGCTTTATCAAATTGCAACGACTACTTCTATTTTGGAACTCAAGAATTAAATAATGCTCATCAATGTTTTGCTAAATTGCATAGACTTCTAGTGTGGAACTCAAGTATTAAGCAATGCTCATCAAAGCATTGCTAAATTGCATAGACTTCTAATGTGGAACCCAAGAATGAAAGAATGCACATAAACGCTTTTCAAAACTGCATTGACTTCTATTGTTGAACTCAAGAATCAAAAAATTCTAATCAAAGCTTTGCTTAAATTTTATAGACTTCTATTGAGGAACACAATTAAACGATGCTCATCAAAGCTTTGCTAAATTGCATAGACTTCTAATGTGGAACACAAGAATAAAACAATGCTCATCAAAACTTTACTTAAATTGCATAGGCTTATATTGTGGAACTCAAGAATAAAGAAATGCTCTTCAAAGCCTTGTGAAATTGCGAAGACTACTATTATGTAACTCAAGAATTAAACAATGCTCATCAAAGCTTTGCTAAATTCAATTGACTTCTAATGTGAAACTCAAGAATGAAACAATGCTCTTCAAAGCTTTGCTTAAATTACATCCACTTCTATTGTGGAACTCAAGAATTAAATAATGCTCATCAAAGCTTTGCTAAATTGCATAGACTTATAATGTGGAACTCAATAATGAAACAATGCTCATCAAAGCTTTGCTTAAAGTGCATAGACTTCTATTGTGGAACTCAAGAATTAAACATTGCTCATCAAATCTTTACTAAATTTCATAGACTTCTAATGTTTAACATAAGAATAAAACAATCCTCATCTAAGCATTTTTTGAATTGCATTCACTTCTATTGTGAAACTCAAGAACTAAACAATGCTCATCAAAGCTTTGCTAAATTGCAAAGACTACTTCTATTGTGGAACTCAAGAACTAAACATTGGTCATCAACGCTTTGCTAAATTGCATATACATCTAATGTGGAACCCAAGAATGAAACATTAATCATGAAAGCTTTGCAAAATTGCATAGTGTTCTATGATGGAACTCAAGAGTCAAACAATGCTCATGAAAGCTTTGCTTAAATTGCATAGACTTCTGTTGTGGAACTCCAGAACAAAACACTGCTCATCCAATCTTTGCCAATGTGCGTAGACTTGTAATGTGGAACTCATGAATGAAACAATTCTCGTCAAAGCTTTGCTTAAATTGCATAGACTACTATTGTGGAACTCAAAAATAAAGAAATGCTCATCAAAGCTTCGCTAAATTGCGAAGACTACTTCTATTGTGGAACTCAAGAACTAAACAATACTCATCAAAGATTTGCTAAATTGCGAAGACCACTTCTATTGTGGAACTCAATAAACAATGTTCATCAAAGCTTTTCTGAATTGCATAGACTTCTAATATGGAACTAAAGAAAGAAACAATGCTCATCAAAGCTTTGGAAAAATTGCATACACTTCTATTGTGGAACCAAAGAATTAAACAATGCTCATCAAAGCTTTATCAAATTGCAACGACTACTTCTATTTTGGAACTCAAGAATTAAATAATGCTCATCAATGTTTTGCTAAATTGCATAGACTTCTAGTGTGGAACTCAAGTGTTAAGCAATGCTCATCAAAGCATTGCTAAATTGCATAGACTTCTAATGTGGAACCCAAGAATGAAAAGAATGCACATGAATGCTTTTCAAAATTGCATTGACTTCTATTGTTGAACTCAAGAATCAAAAAATTCTAATCAAAGCTTTGCTTAAATTTTATAGACTTCTATTGAGGAACACAATTAAACGATGCTCATCAAAGCTTTGCTAAATTGCATAGACTTCTAATGTGGAACACAAGAATAAAACAATGCTCATCAAAGCTTTACTTAAATTGCATAGGCTTATATTGTGGAACTCAAGAATAAAGAAATGCTCTTCAAAGCCTTGCGAAATTGCGAAGACTACTATTATGGAACTCAAGAATTAAACAATGCTCATCAAAGCTTTGCTAAATTCAATTGACTTCTAATGTGAAACTCAAGAATGAAACAATGCTCTTCAAAGCTTTGCTTAAATTACATCCACTTCTATTGTGGAACTCAAAAATTAAATAATGCTCATCAAAGCTTTCATAAATTGCATAAACTACTTTTATTGTGGAACTCAAGAACTAATCAATGCTCATCAATGCTTTGCTAAATTCCATAGACTTCTAATGTGGAACCCAAGAATGACACAATGCTTAAGAAAGCTTTGCTAAATTGCATAGACATCTACTGTGGAACTCAAGAACAAAACAATGCTCATCAATTCTTTGCTTAAATTGCATAGACTTCTATTGTGGAACTCAAGAATGAAACGATGCTCATCAAAGCTTTGCTAAATTGCGTAGACCTCAAATGTGGAAATCAAGAATGAAACACTACTCGTCAAAGCTTTGCTTAAATTGCATAGAGTACTATTGTGGAACACAAGAATAAAGAATTGCTCATCAAGGCTTTGCTAATTTACGAAGATTACTTCTATTGTGGAAATCAAGAATTAAACAATGCTCATCAAAGCTTTGCTAAATTGCATAGACTTATAATATGTAACTCAATAATGAAACAATGCTCATCAAAGCTTTGCTTAAAGTGCATAGACTTCTATTGTGGAACTCAAGAATTAAACAATGCTCATCAAATCTTTGCCAAATTTCATAGACTTCTAATGTTTAACTCAAGAATAAAACAATCCTCATCTAAGCTTTTTTTAAATTGCATTCACTTCTATTGTGAAACTCAAGAATTAAACAATGCTCATCAAAGCTTTGCTAAATTGCAAAGACTACTTCTATTGTGGAACTCAAGAACTAAACATTGGTCATCAATGCTTTGCTAAATTTCATATACATCTAATGTGGAACCCAAGAATGAAACATTGATCATGAAAGCTTTGCAAAATTGCATAGTGTTCTATTGTGGAACTCAAGAATCAAACAATGCTCATGAAAGCGTTGCTTAAATTGCATAGACTTCTGTTATGGAACTCCAGAACAAAACGCTGCTCATCCAAGCTTTGCCAATGTGCGTAGACTTGTAATGTGGAACTCATGAATGAAACAATTCTCGTCAAAGCTTTGCTTAAATTGCATAGACTACTATTGCGGAACTCAAAAATAAAGAAATGCTCATCAAAGCTTCGCTAAATTGCGAAGACTACTTCTATTGTGGAACTCAAGAACTAAACAATACTCATCAAAGATTTGCTAAATTGCGAAGACCACTTCTATTGTGGAACTCAATAAACAATATTCATCAAAGCTTTTCTGAATTGCATAGACTTCTAATATGGAACTAAAGAAAGAAACAATGCTCATCAAAGCTTTGGAAAAATTGCATACACTTCTATTGTGGAACCAAAGAATTAAACAATGCTCATCAAAGCTTTATCAAATTGCAACGACTACTTCTATTTTGGAACTCAAGAATTAAATAATGCTCATCAATGTTTTGCTAAATTGCATAGACTTCTAGTGTGGAACTCAAGTATTAAGCAATGCTCATCAAAGCATTGCTAAATTGCATAGACTTCTAATGTGGAACCCAAGAATGAAAGAATGCACATAAACGCTTTTCAAAACTGCATTGACTTCTATTGTTGAACTCAAGAATCAAAAAATTCTAATCAAAGCTTTGCTTAAATTTTATAGACTTCTATTGAGGAACACAATTAAACGATGCTCATCAAAGCTTTGCTAAATTGCATAGACTTCTAATGTGGAACACAAGAATAAAACAATGCTCATCAAAACTTTACTTAAATTGCATAGGCTTATATTGTGGAACTCAAGAATAAAGAAATCCTCTTCAAAGCCTTGTGAAATTGCGAAGACTACTATTATGGAACTCAAGAATTAAACAATGCTCATCAAAGCTTTGCTAAATTCAATTGACTTCTAATGTGAAACTCAAGAATGAAACAATGCTCTTCAAAGCTTTGCTTAAATTACATCCACTTCTATTGTGGAACTCAAGAATTAAATAATGCTCATCAAAGCTTTGCTAAATTGCATAGACTTATAATGTGGAACTCAATAATGAAACAATGCTCATCAAAGCTTTGCTTAAAGTGCATAGACTTCTATTGTGGAACTCAAGAATTAAACATTGCTCATCAAATCTTTACTAAATTTCATAGACTTCTAATGTTTAACATAAGAATAAAACAATCCTCATCTAAGCATTTTTTGAATTGCATTCACTTCTATTGTGAAACTCAAGAACTAAACAATGCTCATCAAAGCTTTGCTAAATTGCAAAGACTACTTCTATTGTGGAACTCAAGAACTAAACATTGGTCATCAACGCTTTGCTAAATTGCATATACATCTAATGTGGAACCCAAGAATGAAACATTAATCATGAAAGCTTTGCAAAATTGCATAGTGTTCTATGATGGAACTCAAGAGTCAAACAATGCTCATGAAAGCTTTGCTTAAATTGCATAGACTTCTGTTGTGGAACTCCAGAACAAAACACTGCTCATCCAATCTTTGCCAATGTGCGTAGACTTGTAATGTGGAACTCATGAATGAAACAATTCTCGTCAAAGCTTTGCTTAAATTGCATAGACTACTATTGTGGAACTCAAAAATAAAGAAATGCTCATCAAAGCTTCGCTAAATTGCGAAGACTACTTCTATTGTGGAACTCAAGAACTAAACAATACTCATCAAAGATTTGCTAAATTGCGAAGACCACTTCTATTGTGGAACTCAATAAACAATGTTCATCAAAGCTTTTCTGAATTGCATAGACTTCTAATATGAAACTAATGAAAGAAACAATGCTCATCAAAGCTTTGGAAAAATTGCATACACTTCTATTGTGGAACCAAAGAATTAAACAATGCTCATCAAAGCTTTATCAAATTGCAACGACTACTTCTATTTTGGAACTCAAGAATTAAATAATGCTCATCAATGTTTTGCTAAATTGCATAGACTTCTAGTGTGGAACTCAAGTGTTAAGCAATGCTCATCAAAGCATTGCTAAATTGCATAGACTTCTAATGTGGAACCCAAGAATGAAAAGAATGCACATGAATGCTTTTCAAAATTGCATTGACTTCTATTGTTGAACTCAAGAATCAAAAAATTCTAATCAAAGCTTTGCTTAAATTTTATAGACTTCTATTGAGGAACACAATTAAACGATGCTCATCAAAGCTTTGCTAAATTGCATAGACTTCTAATGTGGAACACAAGAATAAAACAATGCTCATCAAAGCTTTACTTAAATTGCATAGGCTTATATTGTGGAACTCAAGAATAAAGAAATGCTCTTCAAAGCCTTGCGAAATTGCGAAGACTACTATTATGGAACTCAAGAATTAAACAATGCTCATCAAAGCTTTGCTAAATTCAATTGACTTCTAATGTGAAACTCAAGAATGAAACAATGCTCTTCAAAGCTTTCCTTAAATTACATCCACTTCTATTGTGGAACTCAAAAATTAAATAATGCTCATCAAAGCTTTCATAAATTGCATAAACTACTTTTATTGTGGAACTCAAGAACTAATCAATGCTCATCAATGCTTTGCTAAATTCCATAGACTTCTAATGTGGAACCCAAGAATGACACAATGCTTAAGAAAGCTTTGCTAAATTGCATAGACATCTACTGTGGAACTCAAGAACAAAACAATGCTCATCAATTCTTTGCTTAAATTGCATAGACTTCTATTGTGGAACTCAAGAATGAAACGATGCTCATCAAAGCTTTGCTAAATTGCGTAGACCTCAAATGTGGAAATCAAGAATGAAAAACTACTCGTCAAAGCTTTGCTTAAATTGCATAGAGTACTATTGTGGAACACAAGAATAAAGAATTGCTCATCAAGGCTTTGCTAATTTACGAAGATTACTTCTATTGTGGAAATCAAGAATTAAACAATGCTCATCAAAGCTTTGCTAAATTGCATAGACTTATAATATGTAACTCAATAATGAAACAATGCTCATCAAAGCTTTGCTTAAAGTGCATAGACTTCTATTGTGGAACTCAAGAATTAAACAATGCTCATCAAATCTTTGCCAAATTTCATAGACTTCTAATGTTTAACTCAAGAATAAAACAATCCTCATCTAAGCTTTTTTTAAATTGCATTCACTTCTATTGTGAAACTCAAGAATTAAACAATGCTCATCAAAGCTTTGCTAAATTGCAAAGACTACTTCTATTGTGGAACTCAAGAACTAAACATTGGTCATCAATGCTTTGCTAAATTTCATATACATCTAATGTGGAACCCAAGAATGAAACATTGATCATGAAAGCTTTGCAAAATTGCATAGTGTTCTATTGTGGAACTCAAGAATCAAACAATGCTCATGAAAGCGTTGCTTAAATTGCATAGACTTCTGTTATGGAACTCCAGAACAAAACGCTGCTCATCCAAGCTTTGCCAATGTGCGTAGACTTGTAATGTGGAACTCATGAATGAAACAATTCTCGTCAAAGCTTTGCTTAAATTGCATAGACTACTATTGCGGAACTCAAAAATAAAGAAATGCTCATCAAAGCTTCGCTAAATTGCGAAGACTACTTCTATTGTGGAACTCAAGAACTAAACAATACTCATCAAAGATTTGCTAAATTGCGAAGACCACTTCTATTGTGGAACTCAATAAACAATATTCATCAAAGCTTTTCTGAATTGCATAGACTTCTAATATGGAACTAAAGAAAGAAACAATGCTCATCAAAGCTTTGGAAAAATTGCATACACTTCTATTGTGGAACCAAAGAATTAAACAATGCTCATCAAAGCTTTATCAAATTGCAACGACTACTTCTATTTTGGAACTCAAGAATTAAATAATGCTAATCAATGTTTTGCTAAATTGCATAGACTTCTAGTGTGGAACTCAAGTATTAAGCAATGCTCATCAAAGCATTGCTAAATTGCATAGACTTCTAATGTGGAACCCAAGAATGAAAGAATGCACATAAACGCTTTTCAAAACTGCATTGACTTCTATTGTTGAACTCAAGAATCAAAAAATTCTAATCAAAGCTTTGCTTAAATTTTATAGACTTCTATTGAGGAACACAATTAAACGATGCTCATCAAAGCTTTGCTAAATTGCATAGACTTCTAATGTGGAACACAAGAATAAAACAATGCTCATCAAAACTTTACTTAAATTGCATAGGCTTATATTGTGGAACTCAAGAATAAAGAAATGCTCTTCAAAGCCTTGTGAAATTGCGAAGACTACTATTATGGAACTCAAGAATTAAACAATGCTCATCAAAGCTTTGCTAAATTCAATTGACTTCTAATGTGAAACTCAAGAATGAAACAATGCTCTTCAAAGCTTTGCTTAAATTACATCCACTTCTATTGTGGAACTCAAGAATTAAATAATGCTCATCAAAGCTTTGCTAAATTGCATAGACTTATAATGTGGAACTCAATAATGAAACAATGCTCATCAAAGCTTTGCTTAAAGTGCATAGACTTCTATTGTGGAACTCAAGAATTAAACATTGCTCATCAAATCTTTACTAAATTTCATAGACTTCTAATGTTTAACATAAGAATAAAACAATCCTCATCTAAGCATTTTTTGAATTGCATTCACTTCTATTGTGAAACTCAAGAACTAAACAATGCTCATCAAAGCTTTGCTAAATTGCAAAGACTACTTCTATTGTGGAACTCAAGAACTAAACATTGGTCATCAACGCTTTGCTAAATTGCATATACATCTAATGTGGAACCCAAGAATGAAACATTAATCATGAAAGCTTTGCAAAATTGCATAGTGTTCTATGATGGAACTCAAGAGTCAAACAATGCTCATGAAAGCTTTGCTTAAATTGCATAGACTTCTGTTGTGGAACTCCAGAACAAAACACTGCTCATCCAATCTTTGCCAATGTGCGTAGACTTGTAATGTGGAACTCATGAATGAAACAATTCTCGTCAAAGCTTTGCTTAAATTGCATAGACTACTATTGTGGAACTCAAAAATAAAGAAATGCTCATCAAAGCTTCGCTAAATTGCGAAGACTACTTCTATTGTGGAACTCAAGAACTAAACAATACTCATCAAAGATTTGCTAAATTGCGAAGACCACTTCTATTGTGGAACTCAATAAACAATGTTCATCAAAGCTTTTCTGAATTGCATAGACTTCTAATATGGAACTAATGAAAGAAACAATGCTCATCAAAGCTTTGGAAAAATTGCATACACTTCTATTGTGGAACCAAAGAATTAAACAATGCTCATCAAAGCTTTATCAAATTGCAACGACTACTTCTATTTTGGAACTCAAGAATTAAATAATGCTCATCAATGTTTTGCTAAATTGCATAGACTTCTAGTGTGGAACTCAAGTGTTAAGCAATGCTCATCAAAGCATTGCTAAATTGCATAGACTTCTAATGTGGAACCCAAGAATGAAAAGAATGCACATGAATGCTTTTCAAAATTGCATTGACTTCTATTGTTGAACTCAAGAATCAAAAAATTATAATCAAAGCTTTGCTTAAATTTTATAGACTTCTATTGAGGAACACAATTAAACGATGCTCATCAAAGCTTTGCTAAATTGCATAGACTTCTAATGTGGAACACAAGAATAAAACAATGCTCATCAAAGCTTTACTTAAATTGCATAGGCTTATATTGTGGAACTCAAGAATAAAGAAATGCTCTTCAAAGCCTTGCGAAATTGCGAAGACTACTATTATGGAACTCAAGAATTAAACAATGCTCATCAAAGCTCCGCTAAATTCAATTGACTTCTAATGTGAAACTCAAGAATGAAACAATGCTTATCAAAGCTTTGCTTAAATTACATCCACTTCTATTGTGGAACTCAAAAATTAAATAATGCTCATCAAAGCTTTCATAAATTGCTTAGACTAATTTTATTGTGGAACTCAAGAACTAATCAATGCTCATCAATGCTTTGCTAAATTCCATAGACTTCTAATGTGGAACCCAAGAATGACACAATGCTTAAGAAAGCTTTGCTAAATTGCATAGACATCTACTGTGGAACTCAAGAACAAAACAATGCTCATCAATTCTTTGCTTAAATTGCATAGACTTCTATTGTGGAACTCAAGAATGAAACGATGCTCATCAAAGCTTTGCTAAATTGCGTAGACCTCAAATGTGGAAATCAAGAATGAAACACTGCTCGTTTTGCTTAAATTGCATAGAGTACTATTGTGGAACACAAGAATAAAGAATTGCTCATCAAGGCTTTGCTAATTTACGAAGATTACTTCTATTGTGGAAATCAAGAATTAAACAATGCTCATCAAAGCTTTGCTAAATTGCATAGACTTATAATATGTAACTCAATAATGAAACAATGCTCATCAAAGCTTTGCTTAAAGTGCATAGACTTCTATTGTGGAACTCAAGAATTAAACAATGCTCATCAAATCTTTGCCAAATTTCATAGACTTCTAATGTTTAACTCAAGAATAAAACAATCCTCATCTAAGCTTTTTTTAAATTGCATTCACTTCTATTGTGAAACTCAAGAATTAAACAATGCTCATCAAAGCTTTGCTAAATTGCAAAGACTACTTCTATTGTGGAACTCAAGAACTAAACATTGGTCATCAATGCTTTGCTAAATTTCATATACATCTAATGTGGAACCCAAGAATGAAACATTGATCATGAAAGCTTTGCAAAATTGCATAGTGTTCTATTGTGGAACTCAAGAATCAAACAATGCTCATGAAAGCGTTGCTTAAATTGCATAGACTTCTGTTATGGAACTCCAGAACAAAACGCTGCTCATCCAAGCTTTGCCAATGTGCGTAGACTTGTAATGTGGAACTCATGAATGAAACAATTCTCGTCAAAGCTTTGCTTAAATTGCATAGACTACTATTGCGGAACTCAAAAATAAAGAAATGCTCATCAAAGCTTCGCTAAATTGCGAAGACTACTTCTATTGTGGAACTCAAGAACTAAACAATACTCATCAAAGATTTGCTAAATTGCGAAGACCACTTCTATTGTGGAACTCAATAAACAATATTCATCAAAGCTTTTCTGAATTGCATAGACTTCTAATATGGAACTAAAGAAAGAAACAATGCTCATCAAAGCTTTGGAAAAATTGCATACACTTCTATTGTGGAACCAAAGAATTAAACAATGCTCATCAAAGCTTTATCAAATTGCAACGACTACTTCTATTTTGGAACTCAAGAATTAAATAATGCTAATCAATGTTTTGCTAAATTGCATAGACTTCTAGTGTGGAACTCAAGTATTAAGCAATGCTCATCAAAGCATTGCTAAATTTCATAGACTTCTAATGTGGAACCCAAGAATGAAAGAATGCACATAAACGCTTTTCAAAACTGCATTGACTTCTATTGTTGAACTCAAGAATCAAAAAATTCTAATCAAAGCTTTGCTTAAATTTTATAGACTTCTATTGAGGAACACAATTAAACGATGCTCATCAAAGCTTTGCTAAATTGCATAGACTTCTAATGTGGAACACAAGAATAAAACAATGCTCATCAAAACTTTACTTAAATTGCATAGGCTTATATTGTGGAACTCAAGAATAAAGAAATGCTCTTCAAAGCCTTGTGAAATTGCAAAGACTACTATTATGGAACTCAAGAATTAAACAATGCTCATCAAAGCTTTGCTAAATTCAATTGACTTCTAATGTGAAACTCAAGAATGAAACAATGCTCTTCAAAGCTTTGCTTAAATTACATCCACTTCTATTGTGGAACTCAAGAATTAAATAATGCTCATCAAAGCTTTGCTAAATTGCATAGACTTATAATGTGGAACTCAATAATGAAACAATGCTCATCAAAGCTTTGCTTAAAGTGCATAGACTTCTATTGTGGAACTCAAGAATTAAACATTGCTCATCAAATCTTTACTAAATTTCATAGACTTCTAATGTTTAACATAAGAATAAAACAATCCTCATCTAAGCATTTTTTGAATTGCATTCACTTCTATTGTGAAACTCAAGAACTAAACAATGCTCATCAAAGCTTTGCTAAATTGCAAAGACTACTTCTATTGTGGAACTCAAGAACTAAACATTGGTCATCAACGCTTTGCTAAATTGCATATACATCTAATGTGGAACCCAAGAATGAAACATTAATCATGAAAGCTTTGCAAAATTGCATAGTGTTCTATGATGGAACTCAAGAGTCAAACAATGCTCATGAAAGCTTTGCTTAAATTGCATAGACTTCTGTTGTGGAACTCCAGAACAAAACACTGCTCATCCAATCTTTGCCAATGTGCGTAGACTTGTAATGTGGAACTCATGAATGAAACAATTCTCGTCAAAGCTTTGCTTAAATTGCATAGACTACTATTGTGGAACTCAAAAATAAAGAAATGCTCATCAAAGCTTCGCTAAATTGCGAAGACTACTTCTATTGTGGAACTCAAGAACTAAACAATACTCATCAAAGATTTGCTAAATTGCGAAGACCACTTCTATTGTGGAACTCAATAAACAATGTTCATCAAAGCTTTTCTGAATTGCATAGACTTCTAATATGGAACTAATGAAAGAAACAATGCTCATCAAAGCTTTGGAAAAATTGCATACACTTCTATTGTGGAACCAAAGAATTAAACAATGCTCATCAAAGCTTTATCAAATTGCAACGACTACTTCTATTTTGGAACTCAAGAATTAAATAATGCTCATCAATGTTTTGCTAAATTGCATAGACTTCTAGTGTGGAACTCAAGTGTTAAGCAATGCTCATCAAAGCATTGCTAAATTGCATAGACTTCTAATGTGGAACCCAAGAATGAAAAGAATGCACATGAATGCTTTTCAAAATTGCATTGACTTCTATTGTTGAACTCAAGAATCAAAAAATTATAATCAAAGCTTTGCTTAAATTTTATAGACTTCTATTGAGGAACACAATTAAACGATGCTCATCAAAGCTTTGCTAAATTGCATAGACTTCTAATGTGGAACACAAGAATAAAACAATGCTCATCAAAGCTTTACTTAAATTGCATAGGCTTATATTGTGGAACTCAAGAATAAAGAAATGCTCTTCAAAGCCTTGCGAAATTGCGAAGACTACTATTATGGAACTCAAGAATTAAACAATGCTCATCAAAGCTCCGCTAAATTCAATTGACTTCTAATGTGAAACTCAAGAATGAAACAATGCTTATCAAAGCTTTGCTTAAATTACATCCACTTCTATTGTGGAACTCAAAAATTAAATAATGCTCATCAAAGCTTTCATAAATTGCTTAGACTAATTTTATTGTGGAACTCAAGAACTAATCAATGCTCATCAATGCTTTGCTAAATTCCATAGACTTCTAATGTGGAACCCAAGAATGACACAATGCTTAAGAAAGCTTTGCTAAATTGCATAGACATCTACTGTGGAACTCAAGAACAAAACAATGCTCATCAATTCTTTGCTTAAATTGCATAGACTTCTATTGTGGAACTCAAGAATGAAACGATGCTCATCAAAGCTTTGCTAAATTGCGTAGACCTCAAATGTGGAAATCAAGAATGAAACACTGCTCGTTTTGCTTAAATTGCATAGAGTACTATTGTGGAACACAAGAATAAAGAATTGCTCATCAAGGCTTTGCTAATTTACGAAGATTACTTCTATTGTGGAAATCAAGAATTAAACAATGCTCATCAAAGCTTTGCTAAATTGCATAGACTTATAATATGTAACTCAATAATGAAACAATGCTCATCAAAGCTTTGCTTAAAGTGCATAGACTTCTATTGTGGAACTCAAGAATTAAACAATGCTCATCAAATCTTTGCCAAATTTCATAGACTTCTAATGTTTAACTCAAGAATAAAACAATCCTCATCTAAGCTTTTTTTAAATTGCATTCACTTCTATTGTGAAACTCAAGAATTAAACAATGCTCATCAAAGCTTTGCTAAATTGCAAAGACTACTTCTATTGTGGAACTCAAGAACTAAACATTGGTCATCAATGCTTTGCTAAATTTCATATACATCTAATGTGGAACCCAAGAATGAAACATTGATCATGAAAGCTTTGCAAAATTGCATAGTGTTCTATTGTGGAACTCAAGAATCAAACAATGCTCATGAAAGCGTTGCTTAAATTGCATAGACTTCTGTTATGGAACTCCAGAACAAAACGCTGCTCATCCAAGCTTTGCCAATGTGCGTAGACTTGTAATGTGGAACTCATGAATGAAACAATTCTCGTCAAAGCTTTGCTTAAATTGCATAGACTACTATTGCGGAACTCAAAAATAAAGAAATGCTCATCAAAGCTTCGCTAAATTGCGAAGACTACTTCTATTGTGGAACTCAAGAACTAAACAATACTCATCAAAGATTTGCTAAATTGCGAAGACCACTTCTATTGTGGAACTCAATAAACAATATTCATCAAAGCTTTTCTGAATTGCATAGACTTCTAATATGGAACTAAAGAAAGAAACAATGCTCATCAAAGCTTTGGAAAAATTGCATACACTTCTATTGTGGAACCAAAGAATTAAACAATGCTCATCAAAGCTTTATCAAATTGCAACGACTACTTCTATTTTGGAACTCAAGAATTAAATAATGCTCATCAATGTTTTGCTAAATTGCATAGACTTCTAGTGTGGAACTCAAGTATTAAGCAATGCTCATCAAAGCATTGCTAAATTGCATAGACTTCTAATGTGGAACCCAAGAATGAAAGAATGCACATAAACGCTTTTCAAAACTGCATTGACTTCTATTGTTGAACTCAAGAATCAAAAAATTCTAATCAAAGCTTTGCTTAAATTTTATAGACTTCTATTGAGGAACACAATTAAACGATGCTCATCAAAGCTTTGCTAAATTGCATAGACTTCTAATGTGGAACACAAGAATAAAACAATGCTCATCAAAACTTTACTTAAATTGCATAGGCTTATATTGTGGAACTCAAGAATAAAGAAATGCTCTTCAAAGCCTTGTGAAATTGCGAAGACTACTATTATGGAACTCAAGAATTAAACAATGCTCATCAAAGCTTTGCTAAATTCAATTGACTTCTAATGTGAAACTCAAGAATGAAACAATGCTCTTCAAAGCTTTGCTTAAATTACATCCACTTCTATTGTGGAACTCAAGAATTAAATAATGCTCATCAAAGCTTTGCTAAATTGCATAGACTTATAATGTGGAACTCAATAATGAAACAATGCTCATCAAAGCTTTGCTTAAAGTGCATAGACTTCTATTGTGGAACTCAAGAATTAAACATTGCTCATCAAATCTTTACTAAATTTCATAGACTTCTAATGTTTAACATAAGAATAAAACAATCCTCATCTAAGCATTTTTTAAATTGCATTCACTTCTATTGTGAAACTCAAGAACTAAACAATGCTCATCAAAGCTTTGCTAAATTGCAAAGACTACTTCTATTGTGGAACTCAAGAACTAAACATTGGTCATCAACGCTTTGCTAAATTGCATATACATCTAATGTGGAACCCAAGAATGAAACATTAATCATGAAAGCTTTGCAAAATTGCATAGTGTTCTATGATGGAACTCAAGAGTCAAACAATGCTCATGAAAGCTTTGCTTAAATTGCATAGACTTCTGTTGTGGAACTCCAGAACAAAACACTGCTCATCCAATCTTTGCCAATGTGCGTAGACTTGTAATGTGGAACTCATGAATGAAACAATTCTCGTCAAAGCTTTGCTTAAATTGCATAGACTACTATTGTGGAACTCAAAAATAAAGAAATGCTCATCAAAGCTTCGCTAAATTGCGAAGACTACTTCTATTGTGGAACTCAAGAACTAAACAATACTCATCAAAGATTTGCTAAATTGCGAAGACCACTTCTATTGTGGAACTCAATAAACAATGTTCATCAAAGCTTTTCTGAATTGCATAGACTTCTAATATGGAACTAATGAAAGAAACAATGCTCATCAAAGCCTTGGAAAAATTGCATACACTTCTATTGTGGAACCAAAGAATTAAACAATGCTCATCAAAGCTTTATCAAATTGCAACGACTACTTCTATTTTGGAACTCAAGAATTAAATAATGCTCATCAATGTTTTGCTAAATTGCATAGACTTCTAGTTGGAACTCAAGTGTTAAGCAATGCTCATCAAAGCATTGCTAAATTGCATAGACTTCTAATGTGGAACCCAAGAATGAAAAGAATGCACATGAATGCTTTTCAAAATTGCATTGACTTCTATTGTTGAACTCAAGAATCAAAAAATTCTAATCAAAGCTTTGCTTAAATTTTATAGACTTCTATTGAGGAACACAATTAAACGATGCTCATCAAAGCTTTGCTAAATTGCATAGACTTCTAATGTGGAACACAAGAATAAAACAATGCTCATCAAAGCTTTACTTAAATTGCATAGGCTTATATTATGGAACTCAAGAATAAAGAAATGCTCTTCAAAGCCTTGCGAAATTGCGAAGACTACTATTATGGAACTCAAGAATTAAACAATGCTCATCAAAGCTTTGCTAAATTCAATTGACTTCTAATGTGAAACTCAAGAATGAAACAATGCTCTTCAAAGCTTTGCTTAAATTACATCCACTTCTATTGTGGAACTCAAAAATTAAATAATGCTCATCAAAGCTTTCATAAATTGCATAGACTACTTTTATTGTGGAACTCAAGAACTAATCAATGATCATCAATGCTTTGCTAAATTCCATAGAATTCTAATGTGGAACCCAAGAATGACACAATGCTTAAGAAAGCTTTGCTAAATTGCATAGACATCTACTGTGGAACTCAAGAACAAAACAATGCTCATCAATTCTTTGCTTAAATTGCATAGACTTCTATTGTGGAACTCAAGAATGAAACGATGCTCATCTGATCCGTGTATGGATAATGAAGGCCCAAAAGGTTATGGGTAGCTTACTATTGGGCTAGAAAGTTGTTTGGGCTTAATGGCCTATGGGGTGTGCATGGTGAGGTAGTTGTTGGATTAGGGTTTTCTTAATTAAATTAATAGAAGTTTAATAAATCCAAGACTTCATTGATTGTTTGATTCAATGCTTGGATGGTTATGGAAGCATTTGGAAGGGTAATATTGATGGTCCTCTTTAAACTTTGGGAGTTACAATGTTATCATTGATGGCTCTCTTTAATCCTTGGGAGTTACACTCTACATCTTCTCATAACCAATTACTAGCAATTGAAGACTAATTGAAGACATGGACGTTTTTTGTGTTATTTAAAGAGTTTCCTTAATTTTCATTTACTAGTTTTAATGAATATTTGGTTGGTTGGCTTGTAACCACCAAATTTGTAATAAAGGCTTCATATAAAGCCAAGTTTATGCATGGAAAAAGGAATAGACGAATTTCTAAGAAAAAAACTTTTGTTCACTTGGAATTATTGTTATAATTCAAAAATTATCTTGTTAGGACGTGTTCTTGACTTGATACGAACTCAATCCAATAGGTCTTGGATTGTTTTCACCGGTATACAACTTAATAGGTCTTGAGTTGTTACTAATCTATCCATTTCTTTCCATTCATATATCATTTGTGGTTACTATTCTCTCTTAATTTACCTAAACACTACCCTACTCACCAAATCAAGCCCATACACGTATCATAAGTGGTATCAGAGCCTAGTTCCGATTGGGTGTAACTAAGTTCTTGTTCAAAAAAATCCTTCTAGGTTTGTTTGATTTCAGTTCCTATTCAGAAATTGTTTTCCAAACATGTTGCGTAAGTTATACTATGAAGAAGAAATAGAGGAAGAGAAATTTGAAGAAGAGGAGGAAGAAGATTCCGGTCCCATCTATGACACCGATGGGGAAGGGGAATTTGTTGAAAGAATTAATTTAGTGACTGGAGAAGAAATTGTTGAACACTCTAACCCTTTCTATGCCACTGATGGGGAAGACGACCATGAAGAAATTGAAGAAGAAATAAATTTCGTGGTTGGAAACAAAATTGTTGAAACAACTGTGAAAGAAATCGATTTTGTTGTTACAAACAAAATTGTTGAAGAAAAGATTGAAGAATCCAAAAAGGTGGAGCAGGTTCTTGACCACGAAGATGTGGTTGTGGTTAAGAAGGATAACGATACTCGTCTTATAACAAACCGTCTTTCTAAGAACCTAGAAGAAGGAGTGACCCATCAAGTTCCAAGTTCCGAGCAATTACGAGGGAGGGAGTTCATAATGCTTGGATTCCTATTCTTTTGGTGTGCCTTAAGTTGGGAAGCCATGTTATTGGAACATGTTGTTTATCAACCCATATGTACAAACCATGATCCATTATTTCATATGACCATTATCAATCCTTTAGATTATTACAAGGATAATTTACTAGGTCCTAATCTTGTTCATGGGAGTGTACAAAAGTGGTTTTTGATCCACAAATGGAAGATATGGTTAGGAGTGAATTCAGCGAGTTCTTTGAGTTATTTGAAGACGAACATGTGTATGTGGAGGAGAGACATTACAAGGTTATTTGCAATGAATGAAAAACACGTGGTTGCTGCTCCTGCGTTAATATGGCTAAATTTATTTTATCTTTTCAAGTTCAAGAACATTAATTGTGGGATGATCCTTTTGTGCAATACCCTATCTCATAAAGATACTTATGTCCATGATTTGCACTTTTCACAAGTGTTAAAACATAAAACAGGAGGATGGAAGCATGGATCATGGCGTGGGTTAAAAGAGGATCTCGTATCAGCTAACCATCTAAAAATAATTACACATGGGTGGAATTCAAAACCCAAGGCCATGTGGCGCATCAATCATGATCAACTTTGGAAAAAGAATGTTGTGGAGGATTACAAACTTGTGAATGGGTATGTAGATGGACAAGAGGATGTTGTGCTTAGTTTCTATGGTGGTTTGTCCAAAATAATGCAAGTATTGATTCATACTTCTATGGATCAAAAGGAGAGTGAGATTGATGACATCAGAGCTGCTAAGCCAAAGCAAATGGTTAGTTTGAAAAAAGAAGAGTTAAGTGATGATAATTTCGGTATGGATAAAACTGATTTTAAGAAGGGTAATGTTATCTTGAGATATCCTTCATTTGAAAGAAGATACCAACTTGGAGTAAAGAAAAGTTCACATTCTATAATAACTATTTGTTTTCAGGACCTAATGTCATGGAAGGTTCATATGGGAGAACAACATAATCTGGTCCTTACTGAATTGAGGACAATTCCTTTCGAACAAGGAGGGAATGATCCGTGTATGGATAATGAAGGCCCAAAAGGTTATGGGTAGCTTACTATTGGGCTAGAAAGTTGTTTGGGCTTAATGGCCTATGGGGTGTGCATGGTGAGGTAGTTGTTGGATTAGGGTTTTCTTAATTAAATTAATAGAAGTTTAATAAATCCAAGACTTCATTGATTGTTTGATTCAATGCTTGGATGGTTATGGAAGCATTTGGAAGGGTAATATTGATGGTCCTCTTTAAACTTTGGGAGTTACAATGTTATCATTGATGGCTCTCTTTAATCCTTGGGAGTTACACTCTACATCTTCTCATAACCAATTACTAGCAATTGAAGACTAATTGAAGACATGGACGTTTTTTTTGTCATTCTCAAGTGTCTTGGACGTTTTTTGTGTTATTTAAAGAGTTTCCTTAATTTTCATTTACTAGTTTTAATGAATATTTGGTTGGTTGGCTTGTAACCACCAAATTTGTAATAAAGGCTTCATATAAAGCCAAGTTTATGCATGGAAAAAGGAATAGACGAATTTCTAAGAAAAAAACTTTTGTTCACTTGGAATTATTGTTATAATTCAAAAATTATCTTGTTAGGACGTGTTCTTGACTTGATACGAACTCAATCCAATAGGTCTTGGATTGTTTTCACCGGTATACAACTTAATAGGTCTTGAGTTGTTACTAATCTATCCATTTCTTTCCATTCATATATCATTTGTGGTTACTATTCTCTTCTAATGTGGAACCCAAGAATGACACAATGCTTAAGAAAGCTTTGCTAAATTGCATAGACATCTACTGTGGAACTCAAGAACAAAACAATGCTCATCAATTCTTTGCTTAAATTGCATAGACTTCTATTGTGGAACTCAAGAATGAAACGATGCTCATCAAAGCTTTGCTAAATTGCGTAGACCTCAAATGTGGAAATCAAGAATGAAACACTGCTCGTCAAAGCTTTGCTTAAATTGCATAGAGTACTATTGTGGAACACAAGAATAAAGAATTGCTCATCAAGGCTTTGCTAATTTACGAAGATTACTTCTATTGTGGAAATCAAGAATTAAACAATGCTCATCAAAGCTTTGCTAAATTGCATAGACTTATAATATGTAACTCAATAATGAAACAATGCTCATCAAAGCTTTGCTTAAAGTGCATAGACTTCTATTGTGGAACTCAAGAATTAAACAATGCTCCTCAAATCTTTGCCAAATTTCATAGACTTCTAATGTTTAACTCAAGAATAAAACAATCCTCATCTAAGCTTTTTTTAAATTGCATTCACTTCTATTGTGAAACTCAAGAATTAAACAATGCTCATCAAAGCTTTGCTAAATTGCAAAGACTACTTCTATTGTGGAACTCAAGAACTAAACATTGGTCATCAATGCTTTGCTAAATTTCATATACATCTAATGTGGAACCCAAGAATGAAACATTGATCATGAAAGCTTTGCAAAATTGCATAGTGTTCTATTGTGGAACTCAAGAATCAAACAATGCTCATGAAAGCGTTGCTTAAATTGCATAGACTTCTGTTATGGAACTCCAGAACAAAACGCTGCTCATCCAAGCTTTGCCAATGTGCGTAGACTTGTAATGTGGAACTCATGAATGAAACAATTCTCGTCAAAGCTTTGCTTAAATTGCATAGACTACTATTGCGGAACTCAAAAATAAAGAAATGCTCATCAAAGCTTCGCTAAATTGCGAAGACTACTTCTATTGTGGAACTCAAGAACTAAACAATTCTCATCAAAGATTTGCTAAATTGCGAAGACCACTTCTATTGTGGAACTCAATAAACAATATTCATCAAAGCTTTTCTGAATTGCATAGACTTCTAATATGGAACTAAAGAAAGAAACAATGCTCATCAAAGCTTTGGAAAAATTGCATACACTTCTATTGTGGAACCAAAGAATTAAACAATGCTCATCAAAGCTTTATCAAATTGCAACGACTACTTCTATTTTGGAACTCAAGAATTAAATAATGCTCATCAATGTTTTGCTAAATTGCATAGACTTCTAGTGTGGAACTCAAGTATTAAGCAATGCTCATCAAAGCATTGCTAAATTGCATAGACTTCTAATGTGGAACCCAAGAATGAAAGAATGCACATAAACGCTTTTCAAAACTGCATTGACTTCTATTGTTGAACTCAAGAATCAAAAAATTCTAATCAAAGCTTTGCTTAAATTTTATAGACTTCTATTGAGGAACACAATTAAACGATGCTCATCAAAGCTTTGCTAAATTGCATAGACTTCTAATGTGGAACACAAGAATAAAACAATGCTCATCAAAACTTTACTTAAATTGCATAGGCTTATATTGTGGAACTCAAGAATAAAGAAATGCTCTTCAAAGCCTTGTGAAATTGCGAAGACTACTATTATGGAACTCAAGAATTAAACAATGCTCATCAAAGCTTTGCTAAATTCAATTGACTTCTAATGTGAAACTCAAGAATGAAACAATGCTCTTCAAAGCTTTGCTTAAATTACATCCACTTCTATTGTGGAACTCAAGAATTAAATAATGCTCATCAAAGCTTTGCTAAATTGCATAGACTTATAATGTGGAACTCAATAATGAAACAATGCTCATCAAAGCTTTGCTTAAAGTGCATAGACTTCTATTGTGGAACTCAAGAATTAAACATTGCTCATCAAATCTTTACTAAATTTCATAGACTTCTAATGTTTAACATAAGAATAAAACAATCCTCATCTAAGCATTTTTTAAATTGCATTCACTTCTATTGTGAAACTCAAGAACTAAACACTGCTCATCAAAGCTTTGCTAAATTGCAAAGACTACTTCTATTGTGGAACTCAAGAACTAAACATTGGTCATCAACGCTTTGCTAAATTGCATATACATCTAATGTGGAACCCAAGAATGAAACATTAATCATGAAAGCTTTGCAAAATTGCATAGTGTTCTATGATGGAACTCAAGAGTCAAACAATGCTCATGAAAGCTTTGCTTAAATTGCATAGACTTCTGTTGTGGAACTCCAGAACAAAACACTGCTCATCCATTCTTTGCCAATGTGCGTAGACTTGTAATGTGGAACTCATGAATGAAACAATTCTCGTCAAAGCTTTGCTTAAATTGCATAGACTACTATTCTGGAACTCAAAAATAAAGAAATGCTCATCAAAGCTTCGCTAAATTGCGAAGACTACTTCTATTGTGGAACTCAAGAACTAAACAATACTCATCAAAGATTTGCTAAATTGCGAAGACCACTTCTATTGTGGAACTCAATAAACAATGTTCATCAAAGCTTTTCTGAATTGCATAGACTTCTAATATGGAACTAATGAAAGAAACAATGCTCATCAAAGCTTTGGAAAAATTGCATACACTTCTATTGTGGAACCAAAGAATTAAACAATGCTCATCAAAGCTTTATCAAATTGCAACGACTACTTCTATTTTGGAACTCAAGAATTAAATAATGCTCATCAATGTTTTGCTAAATTGCATAGACTTCTAGTTGGAACTCAAGTGTTAAGCAATGCTCATCAAAGCATTGCTAAATTGCATAGACTTCTAATGTGGAACCCAAGAATGAAAAGAATGCACATGAATGCTTTTCAAAATTGCATTGACTTCTATTGTTGAACTCAAGAATCAAAAAATTCTAATCAAAGCTTTGCTTAAATTTTATAGACTTCTATTGAGGAACACAGTTAAACGATGCTCATCAAAGCTTTGCTAAATTGCATAGACTTCTAATGTGGAACACAAGAATAAAACAATGCTCATCAAAGCTTTACTTAAATTGCATAGGCTTATATTGTGGAACTCAAGAATAAAGAAATGCTCTTCAAAGCCTTGCGAAATTGCGAAGACTACTATTATGGAACTCAAGAATTAAACAATGCTCATCAAAGCTTTGCTAAATTCAATTGACTTCTAATGTGAAACTCAAGAATGAAACAATGCTCTTCAAAGCTTTGCTTAAATTACATCCACTTCTATTGTGGAACTCAAAAATTAAATAATGCTCATCAAAGCTTTCATAAATTGCATAGACTACTTTTATTGTGGAACTCAAGAACTAATCAATGCTCATCAATGCTTTGCTAAATTCCATAGACTTCTAATGTGGAACCCAAGAATGACACAATGCTTAAGAAAGCTTTGCTAAATTGCATAGACATCTACTGTGGAACTCAAGAACAAAACAATGCTCATCAATTCTTTGCTTAAATTGCATAGACTTCTATTGTGGAACTCAAGAATGAAACGATGCTCATCAAAGCTTTGCTAAATTGCGTAGACCTCAAATGTGGAAATCAAGAATGAAACACTGCTCGTCAAAGCTTTGCTTAAATTGCATAGAGTACTATTGTGGAACACAAGAATAAAGAATTGCTCATCAAGGCTTTGCTAATTTACGAAGATTACTTCTATTGTGGAAATCAAGAATTAAACAATGCTCATCAAAGCTTTGCTAAATTGCATAGACTTATAATATGTAACTCAATAATGAAACAATGCTCATCAAAGCTTTGCTTAAAGTGCATAGACTTCTATTGTGGAACTCAAGAATTAAACAATGCTCATCAAATCTTTGCCAAATTTCATAGACTTCTAATGTTTAACTCAAGAATAAAACAATCCTCATCTAAGCTTTTTTTAAATTGCATTCACTTCTATTGTGAAACTCAAGAATTAAACAATGCTCATCAAAGCTTTGCTAAATTGCAAAGACTACTTCTATTGTGGAACTCAAGAACTAAACATTGGTCATCAATGCTTTGCTAAATTTCATATACATCTAATGTGGAACCCAAGAATGAAACATTGATCATGAAAGCTTTGCAAAATTGCATAGTGTTCTATTGTGGAACTCAAGAATCAAACAATGCTCATGAAAGCGTTGCTTAAATTGCATAGACTTCTGTTATGGAACTCCAGAACAAAACGCTGCTCATCCAAGCTTTGCCAATGTGCGTAGACTTGTAATGTGGAACTCATGAATGAAACAATTCTCGTCAAAGCTTTGCTTAAATTGCATAGACTACTATTGCGGAACTCAAAAATAAAGAAATGCTCATCAAAGCTTCGCTAAATTGCGAAGACTACTTCTATTGTGGAACTCAAGAACTAAACAATACTCATCAAAGATTTGCTAAATTGCGAAGACCACTTCTATTGTGGAACTCAATAAACAATATTCATCAAAGCTTTTCTGAATTGCATAGACTTCTAATATGGAACTAAAGAAAGAAACAATGCTCATCAAAGCTTTGGAAAAATTGCATACACTTCTATTGTGGAACCAAAGAATTAAACAATGCTCATCAAAGCTTTATCAAATTGCAACGACTACTTCTATTTTGGAACTCAAGAATTAAATAATGCTCATCAATGTTTTGCTAAATTGCATAGACTTCTAGTGTGGAACTCAAGTATTAAGCAATGCTCATCAAAGCATTGCTAAATTGCATAGACTTCTAATGTGGAACCCAAGAATGAAAGAATGCACATAAACGCTTTTCAAAACTGCATTGACTTCTATTGTTGAACTCAAGAATCAAAAAATTCTAATCAAAGCTTTGCTTAAATTTTATAGACTTCTATTGAGGAACACAATTAAACGATGCTCATCAAAGCTTTGCTAAATTGCATAGACTTCTAATGTGGAACACAAGAATAAAACAATGCTCATCAAAACTTTACTTAAATTGCATAGGCTTATATTGTGGAACTCAAGAATAAAGAAATGCTCTTCAAAGCCTTGTGAAATTGCGAAGACTACTATTATGGAACTCAAGAATTAAACAATGCTCATCAAAGCTTTGCTAAATTCAATTGACTTCTAATGTGAAACTCAAGAATGAAACAATGCTCTTCAAAGCTTTGCTTAAATTACATCCACTTCTATTGTGGAACTCAAGAATTAAATAATGCTCATCAAAGCTTTGCTAAATTGCATAGACTTATAATGTGGAACTCAATAATGAAACAATGCTCATCAAAGCTTTGCTTAAAGTGCATAGACTTCTATTGTGGAACTCAAGAATTAAACATTGCTCATCAAATCTTTACTAAATTTCATAGACTTCTAATGTTTAACATAAGAATAAAACAATCCTCATCTAAGCATTTTTTAAATTGCATTCACTTCTATTGTGAAACTCAAGAACTAAACAATGCTCATCAAAGCTTTGCTAAATTGCAAAGACTACTACTTCTATTGTGGAACTCAAGAACTAAACATTGGTCATCAACGCTTTGCTAAATTGCATATACATCTAATGTGGAACCCAAGAATGAAACATTAATCATGAAAGCTTTGCAAAATTGCATAGTGTTCTATGATGGAACTCAAGAGTCAAACAATGCTCATGAAAGCTTTGCTTAAATTGCATAGACTTCTGTTGTGGAACTCCAGAACAAAACACTGCTCATCCAATCTTTGCCAATGTGCGTAGACTTGTAATGTGGAACTCATGAATGAAACAATTCTCGTCAAAGCTTTGCTTAAATTGCATAGACTACTATTGTGGAACTCAAAAATAAAGAAATGCTCATCAAAGCTTCGCTAAATTGCGAAGACTACTTCTATTGTGGAACTCAAGAACTAAACAATACTCATCAAAGATTTGCTAAATTGCGAAGACCACTTCTATTGTGGAACTCAATAAACAATGTTCATCAAAGCTTTTCTGAATTGCATAGACTTCTAATATGGAACTAATGAAAGAAACAATGCTCATCAAAGCTTTGGAAAAATTGCATACACTTCTATTGTGGAACCAAAGAATTAAACAATGCTCATCAAAGCTTTATCAAATTGCAACGACTACTTCTATTTTGGAACTCAAGAATTAAATAATGCTCATCAATGTTTTGCTAAATTGCATAGACTTCTAGTTGGAACTCAAGTGTTAAGCAATGCTCATCAAAGCATTGCTAAATTGCATAGACTTCTAATGTGGAACCCAAGAATGAAAAGAATGCACATGAATGCTTTTCAAAATTGCATTGACTTCTATTGTTGAACTCAAGAATCAAAAAATTCTAATCAAAGCTTTGCTTAAATTTTATAGACTTCTATTGAGGAACACAATTAAACGATGCTCATCAAAGCTTTGCTAAATTGCATAGACTTCTAATGTGGAACACAAGAATAAAACAATGCTCATCAAAGCTTTACTTAAATTGCATAGGCTTATATTGTGGAACTCAAGAATAAAGAAATGCTCTTCAAAGCCTTGTGAAATTGCGAAGACTACTATTATGGAACTCAAGAATTAAACAATGCTCATCAAAGCTTTGCTAAATTCAATTGACTTCTAATGTGAAACTCAAGAATGAAACAATGCTTATCAAAGCTTTGCTTAAATTACATCCACTTCTATTGTGGAACTCAAAAATTAAATAATGCTCATCAAAGCTTTCATAAATTGCTTAGACTACTTTTATTGTGGAACTCAAGAACTAATCAATGCTCATCAATGCTTTGCTAAATTCCATAGACTTCTAATGTGGAACCCAAGAATGACACAATGCTTAAGAAAGCTTTGCTAAATTGCATAGACATCTACTGTGGAACTCAAGAACAAAACAATGCTCATCAATTCTTTGCTTAAATTGCATAGACTTCTATTGTGGAACTCAAGAATGAAACGATGCTCATCAAAGCTTTGCTAAATTGCGTAGACCTCAAATGTGGAAATCAAGAATGAAACACTGCTCGTCAAAGCTTTGCTTAAATTGCATAGAGTACTATTGTGGAACACAAGAATAAAGAATTGCTCATCAAGGCTTTGCTAATTTACGAAGATTACTTCTATTGTGGAAATCAAGAATTAAACAATGCTCATCAAAGCTTTGCTAAATTGCATAGACTTATAATATGTAACTCAATAATGAAACAATGCTCATCAAAGCTTTGCTTAAAGTGCATAGACTTCTATTGTGGAACTCAAGAATTAAACAATGCTCATCAAATCTTTGCCAAATTTCATAGACTTCTAATGTTTAACTCAAGAATAAAACAATCCTCATCTAAGCTTTTTTTAAATTGCATTCACTTCTATTGTGAAACTCAAGAATTAAACAATGCTCATCAAAGCTTTGCTAAATTGCAAAGACTACTTCTATTGTGGAACTCAAGAACTAAACATTGGTCATCAATGCTTTGCTAAATTTCATATACATCTAATGTGGAACCCAAGAATGAAACATTGATCATGAAAGCTTTGCAAAATTGCATAGTGTTCTATTGTGGAACTCAAGAATCAAACAATGCTCATGAAAGCGTTGCTTAAATTGCATAGACTTCTGTTATGGAACTCCAGAACAAAACGCTGCTCATCCAAGCTTTGCCAATGTGCGTAGACTTGTAATGTGGAACTCATGAATGAAACAATTCTCGTCAAAGCTTTGCTTAAATTGCATAGACTACTATTGCGGAACTCAAAAATAAAGAAATGCTCATCAAAGCTTCGCTAAATTGCGAAGACTACTTCTATTGTGGAACTCAAGAACTAAACAATACTCATCAAAGATTTGCTAAATTGCGAAGACCACTTCTATTGTGGAACTCAATAAACAATATTCATCAAAGCTTTTCTGAATTGCATAGACTTCTAATATGGAACTAAAGAAAGAAACAATGCTCATCAAAGCTTTGGAAAAATTGCATACACTTCTATTGTGGAACCAAAGAATTAAACAATGCTCATCAAAGCTTTATCAAATTGCAACGACTACTTCTATTTTGGAACTCAAGAATTAAATAATGCTCATCAATGTTTTGCTAAATTGCATAGACTTCTAGTGTGGAACTCAAGTATTAAGCAATGCTCATCAAAGCATTGCTAAATTGCATAGACTTCTAATGTGGAACCCAAGAATGAAAGAATGCACATAAACGCTTTTCAAAACTGCATTGACTTCTATTGTTGAACTCAAGAATCAAAAAATTCTAATCAAAGCTTTGCTTAAATTTTATAGACTTCTATTGAGGAACACAATTAAACGATGCTCATCAAAGCTTTGCTAAATTGCATAGACTTCTAATGTGGAACACAAGAATAAAACAATGCTCATCAAAACTTTACTTAAATTGCATAGGCTTATATTGTGGAACTCAAGAATAAAGAAATGCTCTTCAAAGCCTTGTGAAATTGCGAAGACTACTATTATGGAACTCAAGAATTAAACAATGCTCATCAAAGCTTTGCTAAATTCAATTGACTTCTAATGTGAAACTCAAGAATGAAACAATGCTCTTCAAAGCTTTGCTTAAATTACATCCACTTCTATTGTGGAACTCAAGAATTAAATAATGCTCATCAAAGCTTTGCTAAATTGCATAGACTTATAATGTGGAACTCAATAATGAAACAATGCTCATCAAAGCTTTGCTTAAAGTGCATAGACTTCTATTGTGGAACTCAAGAATTAAACATTGCTCATCAAATCTTTACTAAATTTCATAGACTTCTAATGTTTAACATAAGAATAAAACAATCCTCATCTAAGCATTTTTTAAATTGCATTCACTTCTATTGTGAAACTCAAGAACTAAACAATGCTCATCAAAGCTTTGCTAAATTGCAAAGACTACTACTTCTATTGTGGAACTCAAGAACTAAACATTGGTCATCAACGCTTTGCTAAATTGCATATACATCTAATGTGGAACCCAAGAATGAAACATTAATCATGAAAGCTTTGCAAAATTGCATAGTGTTCTATGATGGAACTCAAGAGTCAAACAATGCTCATGAAAGCTTTGCTTAAATTGCATAGACTTCTGTTGTGGAACTCCAGAACAAAACACTGCTCATCCAATCTTTGCCAATGTGCGTAGACTTGTAATGTGGAACTCATGAATGAAACAATTCTCGTCAAAGCTTTGCTTAAATTGCATAGACTACTATTGTGGAACTCAAAAATAAAGAAATGCTCATCAAAGCTTCGCTAAATTGCGAAGACTACTTCTATTGTGGAACTCAAGAACTAAACAATACTCATCAAAGATTTGCTAAATTGCGAAGACCACTTCTATTGTGGAACTCAATAAACAATGTTCATCAAAGCTTTTCTGAATTGCATAGACTTCTAATATGGAACTAATGAAAGAAACAATGCTCATCAAAGCTTTGGAAAAATTGCATACACTTCTATTGTGGAACCAAAGAATTAAACAATGCTCATCAAAGCTTTATCAAATTGCAACGACTACTTCTATTTTGGAACTCAAGAATTAAATAATGCTCATCAATGTTTTGCTAAATTGCATAGACTTCTAGTTGGAACTCAAGTGTTAAGCAATGCTCATCAAAGCATTGCTAAATTGCATAGACTTCTAATGTGGAACCCAAGAATGAAAAGAATGCACATGAATGCTTTTCAAAATTGCATTGACTTCTATTGTTGAACTCAAGAATCAAAAAATTCTAATCAAAGCTTTGCTTAAATTTTATAGACTTCTATTGAGGAACACAATTAAACGATGCTCATCAAAGCTTTGCTAAATTGCATAGACTTCTAATGTGGAACACAAGAATAAAACAATGCTCATCAAAGCTTTACTTAAATTGCATAGGCTTATATTGTGGAACTCAAGAATAAAGAAATGCTCTTCAAAGCCTTGTGAAATTGCGAAGACTACTATTATGGAACTCAAGAATTAAACAATGCTCATCAAAGCTTTGCTAAATTCAATTGACTTCTAATGTGAAACTCAAGAATGAAACAATGCTTATCAAAGCTTTGCTTAAATTACATCCACTTCTATTGTGGAACTCAAAAATTAAATAATGCTCATCAAAGCTTTCATAAATTGCTTAGACTACTTTTATTGTGGAACTCAAGAACTAATCAATGCTCATCAATGCTTTGCTAAATTCCATAGACTTCTAATGTGGAACCCAAGAATGACACAATGCTTAAGAAAGCTTTGCTAAATTGCATAGACATCTACTGTGGAACTCAAGAACAAAACAATGCTCATCAATTCTTTGCTTAAATTGCATAGACTTCTATTGTGGAACTCAAGAATGAAACGATGCTCATCAAAGCTTTGCTAAATTGCGTAGACCTCAAATGTGGAAATCAAGAATGAAACACTGCTCGTCAAAGCTTTGCTTAAATTGCATAGAGTACTATTGTGGAACACAAGAATAAAGAATTGCTCATCAAGGCTTTGCTAATTTACGAAGATTACTTCTATTGTGGAAATCAAGAATTAAACAATGCTCATCAAAGCTTTGCTAAATTGCATAGACTTATAATATGTAACTCAATAATGAAACAATGCTCATCAAAGCTTTGCTTAAAGTGCATAGACTTCTATTGTGGAACTCAAGAATTAAACAATGCTCATCAAATCTTTGCCAAATTTCATAGACTTCTAATGTTTAACTCAAGAATAAAACAATCCTCATCTAAGCTTTTTTTAAATTGCATTCACTTCTATTGTGAAACTCAAGAATTAAACAATGCTCATCAAAGCTTTGCTAAATTGCAAAGACTACTTCTATTGTGGAACTCAAGAACTAAACATTGGTCATCAATGCTTTGCTAAATTTCATATACATCTAATGTGGAACCCAAGAATGAAACATTGATCATGAAAGCTTTGCAAAATTGCATAGTGTTCTATTGTGGAACTCAAGAATCAAACAATGCTCATGAAAGCGTTGCTTAAATTGCATAGACTTCTGTTATGGAACTCCAGAACAAAACGCTGCTCATCCAAGCTTTGCCAATGTGCGTAGACTTGTAATGTGGAACTCATGAATGAAACAATTCTCGTCAAAGCTTTGCTTAAATTGCATAGACTACTATTGCGGAACTCAAAAATAAAGAAATGCTCATCAAAGCTTCGCTAAATTGCGAAGACTACTTCTATTGTGGAACTCAAGAACTAAACAATACTCATCAAAGATTTGCTAAATTGCGAAGACCACTTCTATTGTGGAACTCAATAAACAATATTCATCAAAGCTTTTCTGAATTGCATAGACTTCTAATATGGAACTAAAGAAAGAAACAATGCTCATCAAAGCTTTGGAAAAATTGCATACACTTCTATTGTGGAACCAAAGAATTAAACAATGCTCATCAAAGCTTTATCAAATTGCAACGACTACTTCTATTTTGGAACTCAAGAATTAAATAATGCTCATCAATGTTTTGCTAAATTGCATAGACTTCTAGTGTGGAACTCAAGTATTAAGCAATGCTCATCAAAGCATTGCTAAATTGCATAGACTTCTAATGTGGAACCCAAGAATGAAAGAATGCACATAAACGCTTTTCAAAACTGCATTGACTTCTATTGTTGAACTCAAGAATCAAAAAATTCTAATCAAAGCTTTGCTTAAATTTTATAGACTTCTATTGAGGAACACAATTAAACGATGCTCATCAAAGCTTTGCTAAATTGCATAGACTTCTAATGTGGAACACAAGAATAAAACAATGCTCATCAAAACTTTACTTAAATTGCATAGGCTTATATTGTGGAACTCAAGAATAAAGAAATGCTCTTCAAAGCCTTGTGAAATTGCGAAGACTACTATTATGGAACTCAAGAATTAAACAATGCTCATCAAAGCTTTGCTAAATTCAATTGACTTCTAATGTGAAACTCAAGAATGAAACAATGCTCTTCAAAGCTTTGCTTAAATTACATCCACTTCTATTGTGGAACTCAAGAATTAAATAATGCTCATCAAAGCTTTGCTAAATTGCATAGACTTATAATGTGGAACTCAATAATGAAACAATGCTCATCAAAGCTTTGCTTAAAGTGCATAGACTTCTATTGTGGAACTCAAGAATTAAACATTGCTCATCAAATCTTTACTAAATTTCATAGACTTCTAATGTTTAACATAAGAATAAAACAATCCTCATCTAAGCATTTTTTAAATTGCATTCACTTCTATTGTGAAACTCAAGAACTAAACAATGCTCATCAAAGCTTTGCTAAATTGCAAAGACTACTACTTCTATTGTGGAACTCAAGAACTAAACATTGGTCATCAACGCTTTGCTAAATTGCATATACATCTAATGTGGAACCCAAGAATGAAACATTAATCATGAAAGCTTTGCAAAATTGCATAGTGTTCTATGATGGAACTCAAGAGTCAAACAATGCTCATGAAAGCTTTGCTTAAATTGCATAGACTTCTGTTGTGGAACTCCAGAACAAAACACTGCTCATCCAATCTTTGCCAATGTGCGTAGACTTGTAATGTGGAACTCATGAATGAAACAATTCTCGTCAAAGCTTTGCTTAAATTGCATAGACTACTATTGTGGAACTCAAAAATAAAGAAATGCTCATCAAAGCTTCGCTAAATTGCGAAGACTACTTCTATTGTGGAACTCAAGAACTAAACAATACTCATCAAAGATTTGCTAAATTGCGAAGACCACTTCTATTGTGGAACTCAATAAACAATGTTCATCAAAGCTTTTCTGAATTGCATAGACTTCTAATATGGAACTAATGAAAGAAACAATGCTCATCAAAGCTTTGGAAAAATTGCATACACTTCTATTGTGGAACCAAAGAATTAAACAATGCTCATCAAAGCTTTATCAAATTGCAACGACTACTTCTATTTTGGAACTCAAGAATTAAATAATGCTCATCAATGTTTTGCTAAATTGCATAGACTTCTAGTTGGAACTCAAGTGTTAAGCAATGCTCATCAAAGCATTGCTAAATTGCATAGACTTCTAATGTGGAACCCAAGAATGAAAAGAATGCACATGAATGCTTTTCAAAATTGCATTGACTTCTATTGTTGAACTCAAGAATCAAAAAATTCTAATCAAAGCTTTGCTTAAATTTTATAGACTTCTATTGAGGAACACAATTAAACGATGCTCATCAAAGCTTTGCTAAATTGCATAGACTTCTAATGTGGAACACAAGAATAAAACAATGCTCATCAAAGCTTTACTTAAATTGCATAGGCTTATATTGTGGAACTCAAGAATAAAGAAATGCTCTTCAAAGCCTTGTGAAATTGCGAAGACTACTATTATGGAACTCAAGAATTAAACAATGCTCATCAAAGCTTTGCTAAATTCAATTGACTTCTAATGTGAAACTCAAGAATGAAACAATGCTTATCAAAGCTTTGCTTAAATTACATCCACTTCTATTGTGGAACTCAAAAATTAAATAATGCTCATCAAAGCTTTCATAAATTGCTTAGACTACTTTTATTGTGGAACTCAAGAACTAATCAATGCTCATCAATGCTTTGCTAAATTCCATAGACTTCTAATGTGGAACCCAAGAATGACACAATGCTTAAGAAAGCTTTGCTAAATTGCATAGACATCTACTGTGGAACTCAAGAACAAAACAATGCTCATCAATTCTTTGCTTAAATTGCATAGACTTCTATTGTGGAACTCAAGAATGAAACGATGCTCATCAAAGCTTTGCTAAATTGCGTAGACCTCAAATGTGGAAATCAAGAATGAAACACTGCTCGTCAAAGCTTTGCTTAAATTGCATAGAGTACTATTGTGGAACACAAGAATAAAGAATTGCTCATCAAGGCTTTGCTAATTTACGAAGATTACTTCTATTGTGGAAATCAAGAATTAAACAATGCTCATCAAAGCTTTGCTAAATTGCATAGACTTATAATATGTAACTCAATAATGAAACAATGCTCATCAAAGCTTTGCTTAAAGTGCATAGACTTCTATTGTGGAACTCAAGAATTAAACAATGCTCATCAAATCTTTGCCAAATTTCATAGACTTCTAATGTTTAACTCAAGAATAAAACAATCCTCATCTAAGCTTTTTTTAAATTGCATTCACTTCTATTGTGAAACTCAAGAATTAAACAATGCTCATCAAAGCTTTGCTAAATTGCAAAGACTACTTCTATTGTGGAACTCAAGAACTAAACATTGGTCATCAATGCTTTGCTAAATTTCATATACATCTAATGTGGAACCCAAGAATGAAACATTGATCATGAAAGCTTTGCAAAATTGCATAGTGTTCTATTGTGGAACTCAAGAATCAAACAATGCTCATGAAAGCGTTGCTTAAATTGCATAGACTTCTGTTATGGAACTCCAGAACAAAACGCTGCTCATCCAAGCTTTGCCAATGTGCGTAGACTTGTAATGTGGAACTCATGAATGAAACAATTCTCGTCAAAGCTTTGCTTAAATTGCATAGACTACTATTGCGGAACTCAAAAATAAAGAAATGCTCATCAAAGCTTCGCTAAATTGCGAAGACTACTTCTATTGTGGAACTCAAGAACTAAACAATACTCATCAAAGATTTGCTAAATTGCGAAGACCACTTCTATTGTGGAACTCAATAAACAATATTCATCAAAGCTTTTCTGAATTGCATAGACTTCTAATATGGAACTAAAGAAAGAAACAATGCTCATCAAAGCTTTGGAAAAATTGCATACACTTCTATTGTGGAACCAAAGAATTAAACAATGCTCATCAAAGCTTTATCAAATTGCAACGACTACTTCTATTTTGGAACTCAAGAATTAAATAATGCTCATCAATGTTTTGCTAAATTGCATAGACTTCTAGTGTGGAACTCAAGTATTAAGCAATGCTCATCAAAGCATTGCTAAATTGCATAGACTTCTAATGTGGAACCCAAGAATGAAAGAATGCACATAAACGCTTTTCAAAACTGCATTGACTTCTATTGTTGAACTCAAGAATCAAAAAATTCTAATCAAAGCTTTGCTTAAATTTTATAGACTTCTATTGAGGAACACAATTAAACGATGCTCATCAAAGCTTTGCTAAATTGCATAGACTTCTAATGTGGAACACAAGAATAAAACAATGCTCATCAAAACTTTACTTAAATTGCATAGGCTTATATTGTGGAACTCAAGAATAAAGAAATGCTCTTCAAAGCCTTGTGAAATTGCGAAGACTACTATTATGGAACTCAAGAATTAAACAATGCTCATCAAAGCTTTGCTAAATTCAATTGACTTCTAATGTGAAACTCAAGAATGAAACAATGCTCTTCAAAGCTTTGCTTAAATTACATCCACTTCTATTGTGGAACTCAAGAATTAAATAATGCTCATCAAAGCTTTGCTAAATTGCATAGACTTATAATGTGGAACTCAATAATGAAACAATGCTCATCAAAGCTTTGCTTAAAGTGCATAGACTTCTATTGTGGAACTCAAGAATTAAACATTGCTCATCAAATCTTTACTAAATTTCATAGACTTCTAATGTTTAACATAAGAATAAAACAATCCTCATCTAAGCATTTTTTAAATTGCATTCACTTCTATTGTGAAACTCAAGAACTAAACAATGCTCATCAAAGCTTTGCTAAATTGCAAAGACTACTACTTCTATTGTGGAACTCAAGAACTAAACATTGGTCATCAACGCTTTGCTAAATTGCATATACATCTAATGTGGAACCCAAGAATGAAACATTAATCATGAAAGCTTTGCAAAATTGCATAGTGTTCTATGATGGAACTCAAGAGTCAAACAATGCTCATGAAAGCTTTGCTTAAATTGCATAGACTTCTGTTGTGGAACTCCAGAACAAAACACTGCTCATCCAATCTTTGCCAATGTGCGTAGACTTGTAATGTGGAACTCATGAATGAAACAATTCTCGTCAAAGCTTTGCTTAAATTGCATAGACTACTATTGTGGAACTCAAAAATAAAGAAATGCTCATCAAAGCTTCGCTAAATTGCGAAGACTACTTCTATTGTGGAACTCAAGAACTAAACAATACTCATCAAAGATTTGCTAAATTGCGAAGACCACTTCTATTGTGGAACTCAATAAACAATGTTCATCAAAGCTTTTCTGAATTGCATAGACTTCTAATATGGAACTAATGAAAGAAACAATGCTCATCAAAGCTTTGGAAAAATTGCATACACTTCTATTGTGGAACCAAAGAATTAAACAATGCTCATCAAAGCTTTATCAAATTGCAACGACTACTTCTATTTTGGAACTCAAGAATTAAATAATGCTCATCAATGTTTTGCTAAATTGCATAGACTTCTAGTTGGAACTCAAGTGTTAAGCAATGCTCATCAAAGCATTGCTAAATTGCATAGACTTCTAATGTGGAACCCAAGAATGAAAAGAATGCACATGAATGCTTTTCAAAATTGCATTGACTTCTATTGTTGAACTCAAGAATCAAAAAATTCTAATCAAAGCTTTGCTTAAATTTTATAGACTTCTATTGAGGAACACAATTAAACGATGCTCATCAAAGCTTTGCTAAATTGCATAGACTTCTAATGTGGAACACAAGAATAAAACAATGCTCATCAAAGCTTTACTTAAATTGCATAGGCTTATATTGTGGAACTCAAGAATAAAGAAATGCTCTTCAAAGCCTTGTGAAATTGCGAAGACTACTATTATGGAACTCAAGAATTAAACAATGCTCATCAAAGCTTTGCTAAATTCAATTGACTTCTAATGTGAAACTCAAGAATGAAACAATGCTTATCAAAGCTTTGCTTAAATTACATCCACTTCTATTGTGGAACTCAAAAATTAAATAATGCTCATCAAAGCTTTCATAAATTGCTTAGACTACTTTTATTGTGGAACTCAAGAACTAATCAATGCTCATCAATGCTTTGCTAAATTCCATAGACTTCTAATGTGGAACCCAAGAATGACACAATGCTTAAGAAAGCTTTGCTAAATTGCATAGACATCTACTGTGGAACTCAAGAACAAAACAATGCTCATCAATTCTTTGCTTAAATTGCATAGACTTCTATTGTGGAACTCAAGAATGAAACGATGCTCATCAAAGCTTTGCTAAATTGCGTAGACCTCAAATGTGGAAATCAAGAATGAAACACTGCTCGTCAAAGCTTTGCTTAAATTGCATAGAGTACTATTGTGGAACACAAGAATAAAGAATTGCTCATCAAGGCTTTGCTAATTTACGAAGATTACTTCTATTGTGGAAATCAAGAATTAAACAATGCTCATCAAAGCTTTGCTAAATTGCATAGACTTATAATATGTAACTCAATAATGAAACAATGCTCATCAAAGCTTTGCTTAAAGTGCATAGACTTCTATTGTGGAACTCAAGAATTAAACAATGCTCATCAAATCTTTGCCAAATTTCATAGACTTCTAATGTTTAACTCAAGAATAAAACAATCCTCATCTAAGCTTTTTTTAAATTGCATTCACTTCTATTGTGAAACTCAAGAATTAAACAATGCTCATCAAAGCTTTGCTAAATTGCAAAGACTACTTCTATTGTGGAACTCAAGAACTAAACATTGGTCATCAATGCTTTGCTAAATTTCATATACATCTAATGTGGAACCCAAGAATGAAACATTGATCATGAAAGCTTTGCAAAATTGCATAGTGTTCTATTGTGGAACTCAAGAATCAAACAATGCTCATGAAAGCGTTGCTTAAATTGCATAGACTTCTGTTATGGAACTCCAGAACAAAACGCTGCTCATCCAAGCTTTGCCAATGTGCGTAGACTTGTAATGTGGAACTCATGAATGAAACAATTCTCGTCAAAGCTTTGCTTAAATTGCATAGACTACTATTGCGGAACTCAAAAATAAAGAAATGCTCATCAAAGCTTCGCTAAATTGCGAAGACTACTTCTATTGTGGAACTCAAGAACTAAACAATACTCATCAAAGATTTGCTAAATTGCGAAGACCACTTCTATTGTGGAACTCAATAAACAATATTCATCAAAGCTTTTCTGAATTGCATAGACTTCTAATATGGAACTAAAGAAAGAAACAATGCTCATCAAAGCTTTGGAAAAATTGCATACACTTCTATTGTGGAACCAAAGAATTAAACAATGCTCATCAAAGCTTTATCAAATTGCAACGACTACTTCTATTTTGGAACTCAAGAATTAAATAATGCTCATCAATGTTTTGCTAAATTGCATAGACTTCTAGTGTGGAACTCAAGTATTAAGCAATGCTCATCAAAGCATTGCTAAATTGCATAGACTTCTAATGTGGAACCCAAGAATGAAAGAATGCACATAAACGCTTTTCAAAACTGCATTGACTTCTATTGTTGAACTCAAGAATCAAAAAATTCTAATCAAAGCTTTGCTTAAATTTTATAGACTTCTATTGAGGAACACAATTAAACGATGCTCATCAAAGCTTTGCTAAATTGCATAGACTTCTAATGTGGAACACAAGAATAAAACAATGCTCATCAAAACTTTACTTAAATTGCATAGGCTTATATTGTGGAACTCAAGAATAAAGAAATGCTCTTCAAAGCCTTGTGAAATTGCGAAGACTACTATTATGGAACTCAAGAATTAAACAATGCTCATCAAAGCTTTGCTAAATTCAATTGACTTCTAATGTGAAACTCAAGAATGAAACAATGCTCTTCAAAGCTTTGCTTAAATTACATCCACTTCTATTGTGGAACTCAAGAATTAAATAATGCTCATCAAAGCTTTGCTAAATTGCATAGACTTATAATGTGGAACTCAATAATGAAACAATGCTCATCAAAGCTTTGCTTAAAGTGCATAGACTTCTATTGTGGAACTCAAGAATTAAACATTGCTCATCAAATCTTTACTAAATTTCATAGACTTCTAATGTTTAACATAAGAATAAAACAATCCTCATCTAAGCATTTTTTAAATTGCATTCACTTCTATTGTGAAACTCAAGAACTAAACAATGCTCATCAAAGCTTTGCTAAATTGCAAAGACTACTACTTCTATTGTGGAACTCAAGAACTAAACATTGGTCATCAACGCTTTGCTAAATTGCATATACATCTAATGTGGAACCCAAGAATGAAACATTAATCATGAAAGCTTTGCAAAATTGCATAGTGTTCTATGATGGAACTCAAGAGTCAAACAATGCTCATGAAAGCTTTGCTTAAATTGCATAGACTTCTGTTGTGGAACTCCAGAACAAAACACTGCTCATCCAATCTTTGCCAATGTGCGTAGACTTGTAATGTGGAACTCATGAATGAAACAATTCTCGTCAAAGCTTTGCTTAAATTGCATAGACTACTATTGTGGAACTCAAAAATAAAGAAATGCTCATCAAAGCTTCGCTAAATTGCGAAGACTACTTCTATTGTGGAACTCAAGAACTAAACAATACTCATCAAAGATTTGCTAAATTGCGAAGACCACTTCTATTGTGGAACTCAATAAACAATGTTCATCAAAGCTTTTCTGAATTGCATAGACTTCTAATATGGAACTAATGAAAGAAACAATGCTCATCAAAGCTTTGGAAAAATTGCATACACTTCTATTGTGGAACCAAAGAATTAAACAATGCTCATCAAAGCTTTATCAAATTGCAACGACTACTTCTATTTTGGAACTCAAGAATTAAATAATGCTCATCAATGTTTTGCTAAATTGCATAGACTTCTAGTTGGAACTCAAGTGTTAAGCAATGCTCATCAAAGCATTGCTAAATTGCATAGACTTCTAATGTGGAACCCAAGAATGAAAAGAATGCACATGAATGCTTTTCAAAATTGCATTGACTTCTATTGTTGAACTCAAGAATCAAAAAATTCTAATCAAAGCTTTGCTTAAATTTTATAGACTTCTATTGAGGAACACAATTAAACGATGCTCATCAAAGCTTTGCTAAATTGCATAGACTTCTAATGTGGAACACAAGAATAAAACAATGCTCATCAAAGCTTTACTTAAATTGCATAGGCTTATATTGTGGAACTCAAGAATAAAGAAATGCTCTTCAAAGCCTTGTGAAATTGCGAAGACTACTATTATGGAACTCAAGAATTAAACAATGCTCATCAAAGCTTTGCTAAATTCAATTGACTTCTAATGTGAAACTCAAGAATGAAACAATGCTTATCAAAGCTTTGCTTAAATTACATCCACTTCTATTGTGGAACTCAAAAATTAAATAATGCTCATCAAAGCTTTCATAAATTGCTTAGACTACTTTTATTGTGGAACTCAAGAACTAATCAATGCTCATCAATGCTTTGCTAAATTCCATAGACTTCTAATGTGGAACCCAAGAATGACACAATGCTTAAGAAAGCTTTGCTAAATTGCATAGACATCTACTGTGGAACTCAAGAACAAAACAATGCTCATCAATTCTTTGCTTAAATTGCATAGACTTCTATTGTGGAACTCAAGAATGAAACGATGCTCATCAAAGCTTTGCTAAATTGCGTAGACCTCAAATGTGGAAATCAAGAATGAAACACTGCTCGTCAAAGCTTTGCTTAAATTGCATAGAGTACTATTGTGGAACACAAGAATAAAGAATTGCTCATCAAGGCTTTGCTAATTTACGAAGATTACTTCTATTGTGGAAATCAAGAATTAAACAATGCTCATCAAAGCTTTGCTAAATTGCATAGACTTATAATATGTAACTCAATAATGAAACAATGCTCATCAAAGCTTTGCTTAAAGTGCATAGACTTCTATTGTGGAACTCAAGAATTAAACAATGCTCATCAAATCTTTGCCAAATTTCATAGACTTCTAATGTTTAACTCAAGAATAAAACAATCCTCATCTAAGCTTTTTTTAAATTGCATTCACTTCTATTGTGAAACTCAAGAATTAAACAATGCTCATCAAAGCTTTGCTAAATTGCAAAGACTACTTCTATTGTGGAACTCAAGAACTAAACATTGGTCATCAATGCTTTGCTAAATTTCATATACATCTAATGTGGAACCCAAGAATGAAACATTGATCATGAAAGCTTTGCAAAATTGCATAGTGTTCTATTGTGGAACTCAAGAATCAAACAATGCTCATGAAAGCGTTGCTTAAATTGCATAGACTTCTGTTATGGAACTCCAGAACAAAACGCTGCTCATCCAAGCTTTGCCAATGTGCGTAGACTTGTAATGTGGAACTCATGAATGAAACAATTCTCGTCAAAGCTTTGCTTAAATTGCATAGACTACTATTGCGGAACTCAAAAATAAAGAAATGCTCATCAAAGCTTCGCTAAATTGCGAAGACTACTTCTATTGTGGAACTCAAGAACTAAACAATACTCATCAAAGATTTGCTAAATTGCGAAGACCACTTCTATTGTGGAACTCAATAAACAATATTCATCAAAGCTTTTCTGAATTGCATAGACTTCTAATATGGAACTAAAGAAAGAAACAATGCTCATCAAAGCTTTGGAAAAATTGCATACACTTCTATTGTGGAACCAAAGAATTAAACAATGCTCATCAAAGCTTTATCAAATTGCAACGACTACTTCTATTTTGGAACTCAAAAATTAAATAATGCTCATCAATGTTTTGCTAAATTGCATAGACTTCTAGTGTGGAACTCAAGTATTAAGCAATGCTCATCAAAGCATTGCTAAATTGCATAGACTTCTAATGTGGAACCCAAGAATGAAAGAATGCACATAAACGCTTTTCAAAACTGCATTGACTTCTATTGTTGAACTCAAGAATCAAAAAATTCTAATCAAAGCTTTGCTTAAATTTTATAGACTTCTATTGAGGAACACAATTAAACGATGCTCATCAAAGCTTTGCTAAATTGCATAGACTTCTAATGTGGAACACAAGAATAAAACAATGCTCATCAAAACTTTACTTAAATTGCATAGGCTTATATTGTGGAACTCAAGAATAAAGAAATGCTCTTCAAAGCCTTGTGAAATTGCGAAGACTACTATTATGGAACTCAAGAATTAAACAATGCTCATCAAAGCTTTGCTAAATTCAATTGACTTCTAATGTGAAACTCAAGAATGAAACAATGCTCTTCAAAGCTTTGCTTAAATTACATCCACTTCTATTGTGGAACTCAAGAATTAAATAATGCTCATCAAAGCTTTGCTAAATTGCATAGACTTATAATGTGGAACTCAATAATGAAACAATGCTCATCAAAGCTTTGCTTAAAGTGCATAGACTTCTATTGTGGAACTCAAGAATTAAACATTGCTCATCAAATCTTTACTAAATTTCATAGACTTCTAATGTTTAACATAAGAATAAAACCATCCTCATCTAAGCATTTTTTAAATTGCATTCACTTCTATTTTGAAACTCAAGAACTAAACAATGCTCATCAAAGCTTTGCTAAATTGCAAAGACTACTTCTATTGTGGAACTCAAGAACTAAACATTGGTCATCAACGCTTTGCTAAATTGCATATACATCTAATGTGGAACCCAAGAATGAAACATTAATCATGAAAGCTTTGCAAAATTGCATAGTGTTCTATGATGGAACTCAAGAGTCAAACAATGCTCATGAAAGCTTTGCTTAAATTGCATAGACTTCTGTTGTGGAACTCCAGAACAAAACACTGCTCATCCAATCTTTGCCAATGTGCGTAGACTTGTAATGTGGAACTCATGAATGAAACAATTCTCGTCAAAGCTTTGCTTAAATTGCATAGACTACTATTGTGGAACTCAAAAATAAAGAAATGCTCATCAAAGCTTCGCTAAATTGCGAAGACTACTTCTATTGTGGAACTCAAGAACTAAACAATACTCATCAAAGATTTGCTAAATTGCGAAGACCACTTCTATTGTGGAACTCAATAAACAATGTTCATCAAAGCTTTTCTGAATTGCATAGACTTCTAATATGGAACTAATGAAAGAAACAATGCTCATCAAAGCTTTGGAAAAATTGCATACACTTCTATTGTGGAACCAAAGAATTAAACAATGCTCATCAAAGCTTTATCAAATTGCAACGACTACTTTTATTTTGGAACTCAAGAATTAAATAATGCTCATCAATGTTTTGCTAAATTGCATAGACTTCTAGTGTGGAACTCAAGTGTTAAGCAATGCTCATCAAAGCATTGCTAAATTGCATAGACTTCTAATGTGGAACCCAAGAATGAAAAGAATGCACATGAATGCTTTTCAAAATTGCATTGACTTCTATTGTTGAACTCAAGAATCAAAAAATTCTAATCAAAGCTTTGCTTAAATTTTATAGACTTCTATTGAGGAACACAATTAAACGATGCTCATCAAAGCTTTGCTAAATTGCATAGACTTCTAATGTGGAACACAAGAATAAAACAATGCTCATCAAAGCTTTACTTAAATTGCATAGGCTTATATTGTGGAACTCAAGAATAAAGAAATGCTCTTCAAAGCCTTGCGAAATTGCGAAGACTACTATTATGGAACTCAAGAATTAAACAATGCTCATCAAAGCTTTGCTAAATTCAATTGACTTCTAATGTGAAACTCAAGAATGAAACAATGCTCTTCAAAGCTTTGCTTAGATTACATCCACTTCTATTGTGGAACTCAAAAATTAAATAATGCTCATCAAAGCTTTCATAAATTGCATAGACTACTTTTATTGTGGAACTCAAGAACTAATCAATGCTCATCAATGCTTTGCTAAATTCCATAGACTTCTAATGTGGAACCCAAGAATGACACAATGCTTAAGAAAGCTTTGCTAAATTGCATAGACATCTACTGTGGAACTCAAGAACAAAACAATGCTCATCAATTCTTTGCTTAAATTGCATAGACTTCTATTGTGGAACTCAAGAATGAAACGATGCTCATCAAAGCTTTGCTAAATTGCGTAGACCTCAAATGTGGAAATCAAGAATGAAACACTGCTCGTCAAAGCTTTGCTTAAATTGCATAGAGTACTATTGTGGAACACAAGAATAAAGAATTGCTCATCAAGGCTTTGCTAATTTACGAAGATTACTTCTATTGTGGAAATCAAGAATTAAACAATGCTCATCAAAGCTTTGCTAAATTGCATAGACTTATAATATGTAACTCAATAATGAAACAATGCTCATCAAAGCTTTGCTTAAAGTGCATAGACTTCTATTGTGGAACTCAAGAATTAAACAATGCTCATCAAATCTTTGCCAAATTTCATAGACTTCTAATGTTTAACTCAAGAATAAAACAATCCTCATCTAAGCTTTTTTTAAATTGCATTCACTTCTATTGTGAAACTCAAGAATTAAACAATGCTCATCAAAGCTTTGCTAAATTGCAAAGACTACTTCTATTGTGGAACTCAAGAACTAAACATTGGTCATCAATGCTTTGCTAAATTTCATATACATCTAATTTGGAACCCAAGAATGAAACATTGATCATGAAAGCTTTGCAAAATTGCATAGTGTTCTATTGTGGAACTCAAGAATCAAACAATGCTCATGAAAGCGTTGCTTAAATTGCATAGACTTCTGTTATGGAACTCCAGAACAAAACGCTGCTCATCCAAGCTTTGCCAATGTGCGTAGACTTGTAATGTGGAACTCATGAATGAAACAATTCTCGTCAAAGCTTTGCTTAAATTGCATAGACTACTATTGCGGAACTCAAAAATAAAGAAATGCTCATCAAAGCTTCGCTAAATTGCGAAGACTACTTCTATTGTGGAACTCAAGAACTAAACAATACTCATCAAAGATTTGCTAAATTGCGAAGACCACTTCTATTGTGGAACTCAATAAACAATATTCATCAAAGCTTTTCTGAATTGCATAGACTTCTAATATGGAACTAAAGAAAGAAACAATGCTCATCAAAGCTTTGGAAAAATTGCATACACTTCTATTGTGGAACCAAAGAATTAAACAATGCTCATCAAAGCTTTATCAAATTGCAACGACTACTTCTATTTTGGAACTCAAGAATTAAATAATGCTCATCAATGTTTTGCTAAATTGCATAGACTTCTAGTGTGGAACTCAAGTATTAAGCAATGCTCATCAAAGCATTGCTAAATTGCATAGACTTCTAATGTGGAACCCAAGAATGAAAGAATGCACATAAACGCTTTTCAAAACTGCATTGACTTCTATTGTTGAACTCAAGAATCAAAAAATTCTAATCAAAGCTTTGCTTAAATTTTATAGACTTCTATTGAGGAACACAATTAAACGATGCTCATCAAAGCTTTGCTAAATTGCATAGACTTCTAATGTGGAACACAAGAATAAAACAATGCACATCAAAGCTTTACTTAAATTGCATAGGCTTATATTGTGGAACTCAAGAATAAAGAAATGCTCTTCAAAGCCTTGTGAAATTGCGAAGACTACTATTATGGAACTCAAGAATTAAACAATATTCATCAAAGCTTTGCTAAATTCAATTGACTTCTAATGTGAAACTCAAGAATGAAACAATGCTCTTCAAAGCTTTGCTTAAATTACATCCACTTCTATTGTGGAACTCAAGAATTAAATAATGCTCATCAAAGCTTTGCTAAATTGCATAGACTTATAATGTGGAACTCAATAATGAAACAATGCTCATCAAAGCTTTGCTTAAAGTGCATAGACTTCTATTGTGGAACTCAAGAATTAAACATTGCTCATCAAATCTTTACTAAATTTCATAGACTTCTAATGTTTAACATAAGAATAAAACAATCCTCATCTAAGCATTTTTTAAATTGCATTCACTTCTATTGTGAAACTCAAGAACTAAACAATGCTCATCAAAGCTTTGCTAAATTGCAAAGACTACTTCTATTGTGGAACTCAAGAACTAAACATTGGTCATCAACGCTTTGCTAAATTGCATATACATCTAATGTGGAACCCAAGAATGAAACATTAATCATGAAAGCTTTGCAAAATTGCATAGTGTTCTATGATGGAACTCAAGAGTCAAACAATGCTCATGAAAGCTTTGCTTAAATTGCATAGACTTCTGTTGTGGAACTCCAGAACAAAACACTGCTCATCCAATCTTTGCCAATGTGCGTAGACTTGTAATGTGGAACTCATGAATGAAACAATTCTCGTCAAAGCTTTGCTTAAATTGCATAGACTACTATTGTGGAACTCAAAAATAAAGAAATGCTCATCAAAGCTTCGCTAAATTGCGAAGACTACTTCTATTGTGGAACTCAAGAACTAAACAATACTCATCAAAGATTTGCTAAATTGCGAAGACCACTTCTATTGTGGAACTCAATAAACAATGTTCATCAAAGCTTTTCTGAATTGCATAGACTTCTAATATGGAACTAATGAAAGAAACAATGCTCATCAAAGCTTTGGAAAAATTGCATACACTTCTATTGTGGAACCAAAGAATTAAACAATGCTCATCAAAGCTTTATCAAATTGCAACGACTACTTCTATTTTGGAACTCAAGAATTAAATAATGCTCATCAATGTTTTGCTAAATTGCATAGACTTCTAGTGTGGAACTCAAGTGTTAAGCAATGCTCATCAAAGCATTGCTAAATTGCATAGACTTCTAATGTGGAACCCAAGAATGAAAAGAATGCACATGAATGCTTTTCAAAATTGCATTGACTTCTATTATTGAACTCAAGAATCAAAAAATTCTAATCAAAGCTTTGCTTAAATTTTATAGACTTCTATTGAGGAACACAATTAAACGATGCTCATCAAAGCTTTGCTAAATTGCATAGACTTCTAATGTGGAACACAAGAATAAAACAATGCTCATCAAAGCTTTACTTAAATTGCATAGGCTTATATTGTGGAACTCAAGAATAAAGAAATGCTCTTCAAAGCCTTGCGAAATTGCGAAGACTACTATTATGGAACTCAAGAATTAAACAATGCTCATCAAAGCTTTGCTAAATTCAATTGACTTCTAATGTGAAACTCAAGAATGAAACAATGCTCTTCAAAGCTTTGCTTAGATTACATCCACTTCTATTGTGGAACTCAAAAATTAAATAATGCTCATCAAAGCTTTCATAAATTGCATAGACTACTTTTATAGTGGAACTCAAGAACTAATCAATGCTCATCAATGCTTTGCTAAATTCCATAGACTTCTAATGTGGAACCCAAGAATGACACAATGCTTAAGAAAGCTTTGCTAAATTGCATAGACATCTACTGTGGAACTCAAGAACAAAACAATGCTCATCAATTCTTTGCTTAAATTGCATAGACTTCTATTGTGGAACTCAAGAATGAAACGATGCTCATCAAAGCTTTGCTAAATTGCGTAGACCTCAAATGTGGAAATCAAGAATGAAACACTGCTCGTCAAAGCTTTGCTTAAATTGCATAGAGTACTATTGTGGAACACAAGAATAAAGAATTGCTCATCAAGGCTTTGCTAATTTACGAAGATTACTTCTATTGTGGAAATCAAGAATTAAACAATGCTCATCAAAGCTTTGCTAAATTGCATAGACTTATAATATGTAACTCAATAATGAAACAATGCTCATCAAAGCTTTGCTTAAAGTGCATAGACTTCTATTGTGGAACTCAAGAATTAAACAATGCTCATCAAATCTTTGCCAAATTTCATAGACTTCTAATGTTTAACTCAAGAATAAAACAATCCTCATCTAAGCTTTTTTTAAATTGCATTCACTTCTATTGTGAAACTCAAGAATTAAACAATGCTCATCAAAGCTTTGCTAAATTGCAAAGACTACTTCTATTGTGGAACTCAAGAACTAAACATTGGTCATCAATGCTTTGCTAAATTTCATATACATCTAATGTGGAACCCAAGAATGAAACATTGATCATGAAAGCTTTGCAAAATTGCATAGTGTTCTGTTGTGGAACTCAAGAATCAAACAATGCTCATGAAAGCGTTGCTTAAATTGCATAGACTTCTGTTATGGAACTCCAGAACAAAACGCTGCTCATCCAAGCTTTGCCAATGTGCGTAGACTTGTAATGTGGAACTCATGAATGAAACAATTCTCGTCAAAGCTTTGCTTAAATTGCATAGACTACTATTGCGGAACTCAAAAATAAAGAAATGCTCATCAAAGCTTCGCTAAATTGCGAAGACTACTTCTATTGTGGAACTCAAGAACTAAACAATACTCATCAAAGATTTGCTAAATTGCGAAGACCACTTCTATTGTGGAACTCAATAAACAATATTCATCAAAGCTTTTCTGAATTGCATAGACTTCTAATATGGAACTAAAGAAAGAAACAATGCTCATCAAAGCTTTGGAAAAATTGCATACACTTCTATTGTGGAACCAAAGAATTAAACAATGCTCATCAAAGCTTTATCAAATTGCAACGACTACTTCTATTTTGGAACTCAAGAATTAAATAATGCTCATCAATGTTTTGCTAAATTGCATAGACTTCTAGTGTGGAACTCAAGTATTAAGCAATGCTCATCAAAGCATTGCTAAATTGCATAGACTTCTAATGTGGAACCCAAGAATGAAAGAATGCACATAAACGCTTTTCAAAACTGCATTGACTTCTATTGTTGAACTCAAGAATCAAAAAATTCTAATCAAAGCTTTGCTTAAATTTTATAGACTTCTATTGAGGAACACAATTAAACGATGCTCATCAAAGCTTTGCTAAATTGCATAGACTTCTAATGTGGAACACAAGAATAAAACAATGCTCATCAAAACTTTACTTAAATTGCATAGGCTTATATTGTGGAACTCAAGAATAAAGAAATGCTCTTCAAAGCCTTGTGAAATTGCGAAGACTACTATTATGGAACTCAAGAATTAAACAATGCTCATCAAAGCTTTGCTAAATTCAATTGACTTCTAATGTGAAACTCAAGAATGAAACAATGCTCTTCAAAGCTTTGCTTAAATTACATCCACTTCTATTGTGGAACTCAAGAATTAAATAATGCTCATCAAAGCTTTGCTAAATTGCATAGACTTATAATGTGGAACTCAATAATGAAACAATGCTCATCAAAGCTTTGCTTAAAGTGCATAGACTTCTATTGTGGAACTCAAGAATTAAACATTGCTCATCAAATCTTTACTAAATTTCATAGACTTCTAATGTTTAACATAAGAATAAAACAATCCTCATCTAAGCATTTTTTAAATTGCATTCACTTCTATTGTGAAACTCAAGAACTAAACAATGCTCATCAAAGCTTTGCTAAATTGCAAAGACTACTTCTATTGTGGAACTCAAGAACTAAACATTGGTCATCAACGCTTTGCTAAATTGCATATACATCTAATGTGGAACCCAAGAATGAAACATTAATCATGAAAGCTTTGCAAAATTGCATAGTGTTCTATGATGGAACTCAAGAGTCAAACAATGCTCATGAAAGCTTTGCTTAAATTGCATAGACTTCTGTTGTGGAACTCCAGAACAAAACACTGCTCATCCAATCTTTGCCAATGTGCGTAGACTTGTAATGTGGAACTCATGAATGAAACAATTCTCGTCAAAGCTTTGCTTAAATTGCATAGACTACTATTGTGGAACTCAAAAATAAAGAAATGCTCATCAAAGCTTCGCTAAATTGCGAAGACTACTTCTATTGTGGAACTCAAGAACTAAACAATACTCATCAAAGATTTGCTAAATTGCGAAGACCACTTCTATTGTGGAACTCAATAAACAATGTTCATCAAAGCTTTTCTGAATTGCATAGACTTCTAATATGGAACTAATGAAAGAAACAATGCTCATCAAAGCTTTGGAAAAATTGCATACACTTCTATTGTGGAACCAAAGAATTAAACAATGCTCATCAAAGCTTTATCAAATTGCAACGACTACTTCTATTTTGGAACTCAAGAATTAAATAATGCTCATCAATGTTTTGCTAAATTGCATAGACTTCTAGTGTGGAACTCAAGTGTTAAGCAATGCTCATCAAAGCATTGCTAAATTGCATAGACTTCTAATGTGGAACCCAAGAATGAAAAGAATGCACATGAATGCTTTTCAAAATTGCATTGACTTCTATTATTGAACTCAAGAATCAAAAAATTCTAATCAAAGCTTTGCTTAAATTTTATAGACTTCTATTGAGGAACACAATTAAACGATGCTCATCAAAGCTTTGCTAAATTGCATAGACTTCTAATGTGGAACACAAGAATAAAACAATGCTCATCAAAGCTTTACTTAAATTGCATAGGCTTATATTGTGGAACTCAAGAATAAAGAAATGCTCTTCAAAGCCTTGCGAAATTGCGAAGACTACTATTATGGAACTCAAGAATTAAACAATGCTCATCAAAGCTTTGCTAAATTCAATTGACTTCTAATGTGAAACTCAAGAATGAAACAATGCTCTTCAAAGCTTTGCTTAGATTACATCCACTTCTATTGTGGAACTCAAAAATTAAATAATGCTCATCAAAGCTTTCATAAATTGCATAGACTACTTTTATTGTGGAACTCAAGAACTAATCAATGCTCATCAATGCTTTGCTAAATTCCATAGACTTCTAATGTGGAACCCAAGAATGACACAATGCTTAAGAAAGCTTTGCTAAATTGCATAGACATCTACTGTGGAACTCAAGAACAAAACAATGCTCATCAATTCTTTGCTTAAATTGCATAGACTTCTATTGTGGAACTCAAGAATGAAACGATGCTCATCAAAGCTTTGCTAAATTGCGTAGACCTCAAATGTGGAAATCAAGAATGAAACACTGCTCGTCAAAGCTTTGCTTAAATTGCATAGAGTACTATTGTGGAACACAAGAATAAAGAATTGCTCATCAAGGCTTTGCTAATTTACGAAGATTACTTCTATTGTGGAAATCAAGAATTAAACAATGCTCATCAAAGCTTTGCTAAATTGCATAGACTTATAATATGTAACTCAATAATGAAACAATGCTCATCAAAGCTTTGCTTAAAGTGCATAGACTTCTATTGTGGAACTCAAGAATTAAACAATGCTCATCAAATCTTTGCCAAATTTCATAGACTTCTAATGTTTAACTCAAGAATAAAACAATCCTCATCTAAGCTTTTTTTAAATTGCATTCACTTCTATTGTGAAACTCAAGAATTAAACAATGCTCATCAAAGCTTTGCTAAATTGCAAAGACTACTTCTATTGTGGAACTCAAGAACTAAACATTGGTCATCAATGCTTTGCTAAATTTCATATACATCTAATTTGGAACCCAAGAATGAAACATTGATCATGAAAGCTTTGCAAAATTGCATAGTGTTCTATTGTGGAACTCAAGAATCAAACAATGCTCATGAAAGCGTTGCTTAAATTGCATAGACTTCTGTTATGGAACTCCAGAACAAAACGCTGCTCATCCAAGCTTTGCCAATGTGCGTAGACTTGTAATGTGGAACTCATGAATGAAACAATTCTCGTCAAAGCTTTGCTTAAATTGCATAGACTACTATTGCGGAACTCAAAAATAAAGAAATGCTCATCAAAGCTTCGCTAAATTGCGAAGACTACTTCTATTGTGGAACTCAAGAACTAAACAATACTCATCAAAGATTTGCTAAATTGCGAAGACCACTTCTATTGTGGAACTCAATAAACAATATTCATCAAAGCTTTTCTGAATTGCATAGACTTCTAATATGGAACTAAAGAAAGAAACAATGCTCATCAAAGCTTTGGAAAAATTGCATACACTTCTATTGTGGAACCAAAGAATTAAACAATGCTCATCAAAGCTTTATCAAATTGCAACGACTACTTCTATTTTGGAACTCAAGAATTAAATAATGCTCATCAATGTTTTGCTAAATTGCATAGACTTCTAGTGTGGAACTCAAGTATTAAGCAATGCTCATCAAAGCATTGCTAAATTGCATAGACTTCTAATGTGGAACCCAAGAATGAAAGAATGCACATAAACGCTTTTCAAAACTGCATTGACTTCTATTGTTGAACTCAAGAATCAAAAAATTCTAATCAAAGCTTCGCTTAAATTTTATAGACTTCTATTGAGGAACACAATTAAACGATGCTCATCAAAGCTTTGCTAAATTGCATAGACTTCTAATGTGGAACACAAGAATAAAACAATGCTCATCAAAGCTTTACTTAAATTGCATAGGCTTATATTGTGGAACTCAAGAATAAAGAAATGCTCTTCAAAGCCTTGTGAAATTGCGAAGACTACTATTATGGAACTCAAGAATTAAACAATGCTCATCAAAGCTTTGCTAAATTCAATTGACTTCTAATGTGAAACTCAAGAATGAAACAATGCTCTTCAAAGCTTTGCTTAAATTACATCCACTTCTATTGTGGAACTCAAAAATTAAATAATGCTCATCAAAGCTTTCATAAATTGCATAGACTACTTTTATTGTGGAACTCAAGAACTAATCAATGCTCATCAATGCTTTGCTAAATTCCATAGACTTCTAATGTGGAACCCAAGAATGATACAATGCTTAAGAAAGCTTTGCTAAATTGCATAGACATCTACTGTGGAACTCAAGAACAAAACAATGCTCATCAATTCTTTGCTTAAATTGCATAGACTTCTATTGTGGAACTCAAGAATGAAACGATGCTCATCAAAGCTTTGCTAAATTGCGTAGACCTCAAATGTGGAAATCAAGAATGAAACACTGCTCGTCAAAGCTTTGCTTAAATTGCATAGAGTACTATTGTGGAACACAAGAATAAAGAATTGCTCATCAAGGCTTTGCTAATTTACGAAGATTACTTCTATTGTGGAAATCAAGAATTAAACAATGCTCATCAAAGCTTTGCTAAATTGCATAGACTTATAATATGTAACTCAATAATGAAACAATGCTCATCAAAGCTTTGCTTAAAGTGCATAGACTTCTATTGTGGAACTCAAGAATTAAACAATGCTCATCAAATCTTTGCCAAATTTCATAGACTTCTAATGTTTAACTCAAGAATAAAACAATCCTCATCTAAGCTTTTTTTAAATTGCATTCACTTCTATTGTGAAACTCAAGAATTAAACAATGCTCATCAAAGCTTTGCTAAATTGCAAAGACTACTTCTATTGTGGAACTCAAGAACTAAACATTGGTCATCAATGCTTTGCTAAATTTCATATACATCTAATGTGGAACCCAAGAATGAAACATTGATCATGAAAGCTTTGCAAAATTGCATAGTGTTCTATTGTGGAACTCAAGAATCAAACAATGCTCATGAAAGCGTTGCTTAAATTGCATAGACTTCTGTTATGGAACTCCAGAACAAAACGCTGCTCATCCAAGCTTTGCCAATGTGCGTAGACTTGTAATGTGGAACTCATGAATGAAACAATTCTCGTCAAAGCTTTGCTTAAATTGCATAGACTACTATTGCGGAACTCAAAAATAAAGAAATGCTCATCAAAGCTTCGCTAAATTGCGAAGACTACTTCTATTGTGGAACTCAAGAACTAAACAATACTCATCAAAGATTTGCTAAATTGCGAAGACCACTTCTATTGTGGAACTCAATAAACAATATTCATCAAAGCTTTTCTGAATTGCATAGACTTCTAATATGGAACTAAAGAAAGAAACAATGCTCATCAAAGCTTTGGAAAAATTGCATACACTTCTATTGTGGAACCAAAGAATTAAACAATGCTCATCAAAGCTTTATCAAATTGCAACGACTACTTCTATTTTGGAACTCAAGAATTAAATAATGCTCATCAATGTTTTGCTAAATTGCATAGACTTCTAGTTGGAACTCAAGTGTTAAGCAATGCTCATCAAAGCATTGCTAAATTGCATAGACTTCTAATGTGGAACCCAAGAATGAAAAGAATGCACATGAATGCTTTTCAAAATTGCATTGACTTCTATTGTTGAACTCAAGAATCAAAAAATTCTAATCAAAGCTTTGCTTAAATTTTATAGACTTCTATTGAGGAACACAATTAAACGATGCTCATCAAAGCTTTGCTAAATTGCATAGACTTCTAATGTGGAACACAAGAATAAAACAATGCTCATCAAAGCTTTACTTAAATTGCATAGGCTTATATTGTGGAACTCAAGAATAAAGAAATGCTCTTCAAAGCCTTGCGAAATTGCGAAGACTACTATTATGGAACTCAAGAATTAAACAATGCTCATCAAAGCTTTGCTAAATTCAATTGACTTCTAATGTGAAACTCAAGAATGAAACAATGCTTATCAAAGCTTTGCTTAAATTACATCCACTTCTATTGTGGAACTCAAAAATTAAATAATGCTCATCAAAGCTTTCATAAATTGCTTAGACTACTTTTATTGTGGAACTCAAGAACTAATCAATGCTCATCAATGCTTTGCTAAATTCCATAGACTTCTAATGTGGAACCCAAGAATGACACAATGCTTAAGAAAGCTTTGCTAAATTGCATAGACATCTACTGTGGAACTCAAGAACAAAACAATGCTCATCAATTCTTTGCTTAAATTGCATAGACTTCTATTGTGGAACTCAAGAATGAAACGATGCTCATCAAAGCTTGGTAAATTGCGTAGACCTCAAATGTGGAAATCAAGAATGAAACACTGCTCGTCAAAGCTTTGCTTAAATTGCATAGAGTACTATTGTGGAACACAAGAATAAAGAATTGCTCATCAAGGCTTTGCTAATTTACGAAGATTACTTCTATTGTGGAAATCAAGAATTAAACAATGCTCATCAAAGCTTTGCTAAATTGCATAGACTTATAATATGTAACTCAATAATGAAACAATGCTCATCAAAGCTTTGCTTAAAGTGCATAGACTTCTATTGTGGAACTCAAGAATTAAACAATGCTCATCAAATCTTTGCCAAATTTCATAGACTTCTAATGTTTAACTCAAGAATAAAACAATCCTCATCTAAGCTTTTTTTAAATTGCATTCACTTCTATTGTGAAACTCAAGAACTAAACAATGCTCATCAAAGCTTTGCTAAATTGCAAAGACTACTTCTATTGTGGAACTCAAGAACTAAACATTGGTCATCAATGCTTTGCTAAATTTCATATACATCTAATGTGGAACCCAAGAATGAAACATTGATCATGAAAGCTTTGCAAAATTGCATAGTGTTCTATTGTGGAACTCAAGAATCAAACAATGCTCATGAAAGCGTTGCTTAAATTGCATAGACTTCTGTTATGGAACTCCAGAACAAAACGCTACTCATCCAAGCTTTGCCAATGTGCGTAGACTTGTAATGTGGAACTCATGAATGAAACAATTCTCGTCAAAGCTTTGCTTAAATTGCATAGACTACTATTGCGGAACTCAAAAATAAAGAAATGCTCATCAAAGCTTCGCTAAATTGCGAAGACTACTTCTATTGTGGAACTCAAGAACTAAACAATACTCATCAAAGATTTGCTAAATTGCGAAGACCACTTCTATTGTGGAACTCAATAAACAATATTCATCAAAGCTTTTCTGAATTGCATAGACTTCTAATATGGAACTAAAGAAAGAAACAATGCTCATCAAAGCTTTGGAAAAATTGCATACACTTCTATTGTGGAACCAAAGAATTAAACAATGCTCATCAAAGCTTTATCAAATTGCAACGACTACTTCTATTTTGGAACTCAAGAATTAAATAATGCTCATCAATGTTTTGCTAAATTGCATAGACTTCTAGTGTGGAACTCAAGTATTAAGCAATGCTCATCAAAGCATTGCTAAATTGCATAGACTTCTAATGTGGAACCCAAGAATGAAAGAATGCACATAAACGCTTTTCAAAACTGCATTGACTTCTATTGTTGAACTCAAGAATCAAAAAATTCTAATCAAAGCTTTGCTTAAATTTTATAGACTTCTATTGAGGAACACAATTAAACGATGCTCATCAAAGCTTTGCTAAATTGCATAGACTTCTAATGTGGAACACAAGAATAAAACAATGCTCATCAAAACTTTATTTAAATTGCATAGGCTTATATTGTGGAACTCAAGAATAAAGAAATGCTCTTCAAAGCCTTGTGAAATTGCGAAGACTACTATTATGGAACTCAAGAATTAAACAATGCTCATCAAAGCTTTGCTAAATTCAATTGACTTCTAATGTGAAACTCAAGAATGAAACAATGCTCTTCAAAGCTTTGCTTAAATTACATCCACTTCTATTGTGGAACTCAAGAATTAAATAATGCTCATCAAAGCTTTGCTAAATTGCATAGACTTATAATGTGGAACTCAATAATGAAACAATGCTCATCAAAGCTTTGCTTAAAGTGCATAGACTTCTATTGTGGAACTCAAGAATTAAACATTGCTCATCAAATCTTTACTAAATTTCATAGACTTCTAATGTTTAACATAAGAATAAAACAATCCTCATCTAAGCATTTTTTAAATTGCATTCACTTCTATTGTGAAACTCAAGAACTAAACAATGCTCATCAAAGCTTTGCTAAATTGCAAAGACTACTACTTCTATTGTGGAACTCAAGAACTAAACATTGGTCATCAACGCTTTGCTAAATTGCATATACATCTAATGTGGAACCCAAGAATGAAACATTAATCATGAAAGCTTTGCAAAATTGCATAGTGTTCTATGATGGAACTCAAGAGTCAAACAATGCTCATGAAAGCTTTGCTTAAATTGCATAGACTTCTGTTGTGGAACTCCAGAACAAAACACTGCTCATCCAATCTTTGCCAATGTGCGTAGACTTGTAATGTGGAACTCATGAATGAAACAATTCTCGTCAAAGCTTTGCTTAAATTGCATAGACTACTATTGTGGAACTCAAAAATAAAGAAATGCTCATCAAAGCTTCGCTAAATTGCGAAGACTACTTCTATTGTGGAACTCAAGAACTAAACAATACTCATCAAAGATTTGCTAAATTGCGAAGACCACTTCTATTGTGGAACTCAATAAACAATGTTCATCAAAGCTTTTCTGAATTGCATAGACTTCTAATATGGAACTAATGAAAGAAACAATGCTCATCAAAGCTTTGGAAAAATTGCATACACTTCTATTGTGGAACCAAAGAATTAAACAATGCTCATCAAAGCTTTATCAAATTGCAACGACTACTTCTATTTTGGAACTCAAGAATTAAATAATGCTCATCAATGTTTTGCTAAATTGCATAGACTTCTAGTTGGAACTCAAGTGTTAAGCAATGCTCATCAAAGCATTGCTAAATTGCATAGACTTCTAATGTGGAACCCAAGAATGAAAAGAATGCACATGAATGCTTTTCAAAATTGCATTGACTTCTATTGTTGAACTCAAGAATCAAAAAATTCTAATCAAAGCTTTGCTTAAATTTTATAGACTTCTATTGAGGAACACAATTAAACGATGCTCATCAAAGCTTTGCTAAATTGCATAGACTTCTAATGTGGAACACAAGAATAAAACAATGCTCATCAAAGCTTTACTTAAATTGCATAGGCTTATATTGTGGAACTCAAGAATAAAGAAATGCTCTTCAAAGCCTTGTGAAATTGCGAAGACTACTATTATGGAACTCAAGAATTAAACAATGCTCATCAAAGCTTTGCTAAATTCAATTGACTTCTAATGTGAAACTCAAGAATGAAACAATGCTTATCAAAGCTTTGCTTAAATTACATCCACTTCTATTGTGGAACTCAAAAATTAAATAATGCTCATCAAAGCTTTCATAAATTGCTTAGACTACTTTTATTGTGGAACTCAAGAACTAATCAATGCTCATCAATGCTTTGCTAAATTCCATAGACTTCTAATGTGGAACCCAAGAATGACACAATGCTTAAGAAAGCTTTGCTAAATTGCATAGACATCTACTGTGGAACTCAAGAACAAAACAATGCTCATCAATTCTTTGCTTAAATTGCATAGACTTCTATTGTGGAACTCAAGAATGAAACGATGCTCATCAAAGCTTTGCTAAATTGCGTAGACCTCAAATGTGGAAATCAAGAATGAAACACTGCTCGTCAAAGCTTTGCTTAAATTGCATAGAGTACTATTGTGGAACACAAGAATAAAGAATTGCTCATCAAGGCTTTGCTAATTTACGAAGATTACTTCTATTGTGGAAATCAAGAATTAAACAATGCTCATCAAAGCTTTGCTAAATTGCATAGACTTATAATATGTAACTCAATAATGAAACAATGCTCATCAAAGCTTTGCTTAAAGTGCATAGACTTCTATTGTGGAACTCAAGAATTAAGCAATGCTCATCAAATCTTTGCCAAATTTCATAGACTTCTAATGTTTAACTCAAGAATAAAACAATCCTCATCTAAGCTTTTTTTAAATTGCATTCACTTCTATTGTGAAACTCAAGAATTAAACAATGCTCATCAAAGCTTTGCTAAATTGCAAAGACTACTTCTATTGTGGAACTCAAGAACTAAACATTGGTCATCAATGCTTTGCTAAATTTCATATACATCTAATGTGGAACCCAAGAATGAAACATTGATCATGAAAGCTTTGCAAAATTGCATAGTGTTCTGTTGTGGAACTCAAGAATCAAACAATGCTCATGAAAGCGTTGCTTAAATTGCATAGACTTCTGTTATGGAACTCCAGAACAAAACGCTGCTCATCCAAGCTTTGCCAATGTGCGTAGACTTGTAATGTGGAACTCATGAATGAAACAATTCTCGTCAAAGCTTTGCTTAAATTGCATAGACTACTATTGCGGAACTCAAAAATAAAGAAATGCTCATCAAAGCTTCGCTAAATTGCGAAGACTACTTCTATTGTGGAACTCAAGAACTAAACAATACTCATCAAAGATTTGCTAAATTGCGAAGACCACTTCTATTGTGGAACTCAATAAACAATATTCATCAAAGCTTTTCTGAATTGCATAGACTTCTAATATGGAACTAAAGAAAGAAACAATGCTCATCAAAGCTTTGGAAAAATTGCATACACTTCTATTGTGGAACCAAAGAATTAAACAATGCTCATCAAAGCTTTATCAAATTGCAACGACTACTTCTATTTTGGAACTCAAGAATTAAATAATGCTCATCAATGTTTTGCTAAATTGCATAGACTTCTAGTGTGGAACTCAAGTATTAAGCAATGCTCATCAAAGCATTGCTAAATTGCATAGACTTCTAATGTGGAACCCAAGAATGAAAGAATGCACATAAACGCTTTTCAAAACTGCATTGACTTCTATTGTTGAACTCAAGAATCAAAAAATTCTAATCAAAGCTTTGCTTAAATTTTATAGACTTCTATTGAGGAACACAATTAAACGATGCTCATCAAAGCTTTGCTAAATTGCATAGACTTCTAATGTGGAACACAAGAATAAAACAATGCTCATCAAAACTTTACTTAAATTGCATAGGCTTATATTGTGGAACTCAAGAATAAAGAAATGCTCTTCAAAGCCTTGTGAAATTGCGAAGACTACTATTATGGAACTCAAGAATTAAACAATGCTCATCAAAGCTTTGCTAAATTCAATTGACTTCTAATGTGAAACTCAAGAATGAAACAATGCTCTTCAAAGCTTTGCTTAAATTACATCCACTTCTATTGTGGAACTCAAGAATTAAATAATGCTCATCAAAGCTTTGCTAAATTGCATAGACTTATAATGTGGAACTCAATAATGAAACAATGCTCATCAAAGCTTTGCTTAAAGTGCATAGACTTCTATTGTGGAACTCAAGAATTAAACATTGCTCATCAAATCTTTACTAAATTTCATAGACTTCTAATGTTTAACATAAGAATAAAACAATCCTCATCTAAGCATTTTTTAAATTGCATTCACTTCTATTGTGAAACTCAAGAACTAAACAATGCTCATCAAAGCTTTGCTAAATTGCAAAGGCTACTTCTATTGTGGAACTCAAGAACTAAACATTGGTCATCAACGCTTTGCTAAATTGCATATACATATAATGTGGAACCCAAGAATGAAACATTAATCATGAAAGCTTTGCAAAATTGCATAGTGTTCTATGATGGAACTCAAGAGTCAAACAATGCTCATGAAAGCTTTGCTTAAATTGCATAGACTTCTGTTGTGGAACTCCAGAACAAAACACTGCTCATCCAATCTTTGCCAATGTGCGTAGACTTGTAATGTGGAACTCATGAATGAAACAATTCTCGTCAAAGCTTTGCTTAAATTGCATAGACTACTATTGTGGAACTCAAAAATAAAGAAATGCTCATCAAAGCTTCGCTAAATTGCGAAGACTACTTCTATTGTGGAACTCAAGAACTAAACAATACTCATCAAAGATTTGCTAAATTGCGAAGACCACTTCTATTGTGGAACTCAATAAACAATGTTCATCAAAGCTTTTCTGAATTGCATAGACTTCTAATATGGAACTAATGAAAGAAACAATGCTCATCAAAGCTTTGGAAAAATTGCATACACTTCTATTGTGGAACCAAAGAATTAAACAATGCTCATCAAAGCTTTATCAAATTGCAACGACTACTTCTATTTTGGAACTCAAGAATTAAATAATGCTCATCAATGTTTTGCTAAATTGCATAGACTTCTAGTGTGGAACTCAAGTGTTAAGCAATGCTCATCAAAGCATTGCTAAATTGCATAGACTTCTAATGTGGAACCCAAGAATGAAAAGAATGCACATGAATGCTTTTCAAAATTGCATTGACTTCTATTGTTGAACTCAAGAATCAAAAAATTCTAATCAAAGCTTTGCTTAAATTTTATAGACTTCTATTGAGGAACACAATTAAACGATGCTCATCAAAGCTTTGCTAAATTGCATAGACTTCTAATGTGGAACACAAGAATAAAACAATGCTCATCAAAGCTTTACTTAAATTGCATAGGCTTATATTGTGGAACTCAAGAATAAAGAAATGCTCTTCAAAGCCTTGCGAAATTGCGAAGACTACTATTATGGAACTCAAGAATTAAACAATGCTCATCAAAGCTTTGCTAAATTCAATTGACTTCTAATGTGAAACTCAAGAATGAAACAATGCTCTTCAAAGCTTTGCTTAGATTACATCCACTTCTATTGTGGAACTCAAAAATTAAATAATGCTCATCAAAGCTTTCATAAATTGCATAGACTACTTTTATTGTGGAACTCAAGAACTAATCAATGCTCATCAATGCTTTGCTAAATTCCATAGACTTCTAATGTGGAACCCAAGAATGACACAATGCTTAAGAAAGCTTTGCTAAATTGCATAGACATCTACTGTGGAACTCAAGAACAAAACAATGCTCATCAATTCTTTGCTTAAATTGCATAGACTTCTATTGTGGAACTCAAGAATGAAACGATGCTCATCAAAGCTTTGCTAAATTGCATAGACCTCAAATGTGGAAATCAAGAATGAAACACTGCTCGTCAAAGCTTTGCTTAAATTGCATAGAGTACTATTGTGGAACACAAGAATAAAGAATTGCTCATCAAGGCTTTGCTAATTTACGAAGATTACTTCTATTGTGGAAATCAAGAATTAAACAATGCTCATCAAAGCTTTGCTAAATTGCATAGACTTATAATATGGAACTCAATAATGAAACAATGCTCATCAAAGCTTTGCTTAAAGTGCATAGACTTCTATTGTGGAACTCAATAATTAAACAATGCTCATCAAATCTTTGCCAAATTTCATAGACTTCTAATGTTTAACTCAAGAATAAAACAATCCTCATCTAAGCTTTTTTTAAATTGCATTCACTTCTATTGTGAAACTCAAGAATTAAACAATGCTCATCAAAGCTTTGCTAAATTGCAAAGACTACTTCTATTGTGGAACTCAAGAACTAAACATTGGTCATCAATGCTTTGCTAAATTTCATATACATCTAATGTGGAACCCAAGAATGAAACATTGATCATGAAAGCTTTGCAAAATTGCATAGTGTTCTATTGTGGAACTCAAGAATCAAACAATGCTCATGAAAGCGTTGCTTAAATTGCATAGACTTCTGTTATGGAACTCCAGAACAAAACGCTGCTCATCCAAGCTTTGCCAATGTGCGTAGACTTGTAATGTGGAACTCATGAATGAAACAATTCTCGTCAAAGCTTTGCTTAAATTGCATAGACTACTATTGCGGAACTCAAAAATAAAGAAATGATCATCAAAGCTTCGCTAAATTGCGAAGACTACTTCTATTGTGGAACTCAAGAACTAAACATTGGTCATCAACGCTTTGCTAAATTGCATATACATCTAATGTGGAACCCAAGAATGAAACATTAATCATGAAAGCTTTGCAAAATTGCATAGTGTTCTATGATGGAACTCAAGAGTCAAACAATGCTCATGAAAGCTTTGCTTAAATTGCATAGACTTCTGTTGTGGAACTCCAGAACAAAACACTGCTCATCCAATCTTTGCCAATGTGCGTAGACTTGTAATGTGGAACTCATGAATGAAACAATTCTCGTCAAAGCTTTGCTTAAATTGCATAGACTACTATTGTGGAACTCAAAAATAAAGAAATGCTCATCAAAGCTTCGCTAAATTGCGAAGACTACTTCTATTGTGGAACTCAAGAACTAAACAATACTCATCAAAGATTTGCTAAATTGCGAAGACCACTTCTATTGTGGAACTCAATAAACAATGTTCATCAAAGCTTTTCTGAATTGCATAGACTTCTAATATGGAACTAATGAAAGAAACAATGCTCATCAAAGCTTTGGAAAAATTGCATACACTTCTATTGTGGAACCAAAGAATTAAACAATGCTCATCAAAGCTTTATCAAATTGCAACGACTACTTCTATTTTGGAACTCAAGAATTAAATAATGCTCATCAATGTTTTGCTAAATTGCATAGACTTCTAGTGTGGAACTCAAGTGTTAAGCAATGCTCATCAAAGCATTGCTAAATTGCATAGACTTCTAATGTGGAACCCAAGAATGAAAAGAATGCACATGAATGCTTTTCAAAATTGCATTGACTTCTATTATTGAACTCAAGAATCAAAAAATTCTAATCAAAGCTTTGCTTAAATTTTATAGACTTCTATTGAGGAACACAATTAAACGATGCTCATCAAAGCTTTGCTAAATTGCATAGACTTCTAATGTGGAACACAAGAATAAAACAATGCTCATCAAAGCTTTACTTAAATTGCATAGGCTTATATTGTGGAACTCAAGAATAAAGAAATGCTCTTCAAAGCCTTGCGAAATTGCGAAGACTACTATTATGGAACTCAAGAATTAAACAATGCTCATCAAAGCTTTGCTAAATTCAATTGACTTCTAATGTGAAACTCAAGAATGAAACAATGCTCTTCAAAGCTTTGCTTAGATTACATCCACTTCTATTGTGGAACTCAAAAATTAAATAATGCTCATCAAAGCTTTCATAAATTGCATAGACTACTTTTATTGTGGAACTCAAGAACTAATCAATGCTCATCAATGCTTTGCTAAATTCCATAGACTTCTAATGTGGAACCCAAGAATGACACAATGCTTAAGAAAGCTTTGCTAAATTGCATAGACATCTACTGTGGAACTCAAGAACAAAACAATGCTCATCAATTCTTTGCTTAAATTGCATAGACTTCTATTGTGGAACTCAAGAATGAAACGATGCTCATCAAAGCTTTGCTAAATTGCGTAGACCTCAAATGTGGAAATCAAGAATGAAACACTGCTCGTCAAAGCTTTGCTTAAATTGCATAGAGTACTATTGTGGAACACAAGAATAAAGAATTGCTCATCAAGGCTTTGCTAATTTACGAAGATTACTTCTATTGTGGAAATCAAGAATTAAACAATGCTCATCAAAGCTTTGCTAAATTGCATAGACTTATAATATGTAACTCAATAATGAAACAATGCTCATCAAAGCTTTGCTTAAAGTGCATAGACTTCTATTGTGGAACTCAAGAATTAAACAATGCTCATCAAATCTTTGCCAAATTTCATAGACTTCTAATGTTTAACTCAAGAATAAAACAATCCTCATCTAGGCTTTTTTTAAATTGCATTCACTTCTATTGTGAAACTCAAGAATTAAACAATGCTCATCAAAGCTTTGCTAAATTGCAAAGACTACTTCTATTGTGGAACTCAAGAACTAAACATTGGTCATCAATGCTTTGCTAAATTTCATATACATCTAATTTGGAACCCAAGAATGAAACATTGATCATGAAAGCTTTGCAAAATTGCATAGTGTTCTATTGTGGAACTCAAGAATCAAACAATGCTCATGAAAGCGTTGCTTAAATTGCATAGACTTCTGTTATGGAACTCCAGAACAAAACGCTGCTCATCCAAGCTTTGCCAATGTGCGTAGACTTGTAATGTGGAACTCATGAATGAAACAATTCTCGTCAAAGCTTTGCTTAAATTGCATAGACTACTATTGCGGAACTCAAAAATAAAGAAATGCTCATCAAAGCTTCGCTAAATTGCGAAGACTACTTCTATTGTGGAACTCAAGAACTAAACAATACTCATCAAAGATTTGCTAAATTGCGAAGACCACTTCTATTGTGGAACTCAATAAACAATATTCATCAAAGCTTTTCTGAATTGCATAGACTTCTAATATGGAACTAAAGAAAGAAACAATGCTCATCAAAGCTTTGGAAAAATTGCATACACTTCTATTGTGGAACCAAAGAATTAAACAATGCTCATCAAAGCTTTATCAAATTGCAACGACTACTTCTATTTTGGAACTCAAGAATTAAATAATGCTCATCAATGTTTTGCTAAATAGCATAGACTTCTAGTGTGGAACTCAAGTATTAAGCAATGCTCATCAAAGCATTGCTAAATTGCATAGACTTCTAATGTGGAACCCAAGAATGAAAGAATGCACATAAACGCTTTTCAAAACTGCATTGACTTCTATTGTTGAACTCAAGAATCAAAAAATTCTAATCAAAGCTTTGCTTAAATTTTATAGAATTCTATTGAGGAACACAATTAAACGATGCTCATCAAAGCTTTGCTAAATTGCATAGACTTCTAATGTGGAACACAAGAATAAAACAATGCTCATCAAAGCTTTACTTAAATTGCATAGGCTTATATTGTGGAACTCAAGAATAAAGAAATGCTCTTCAAAGCCTTGTGAAATTGCGAAGACTACTATTATGGAACTCAAGAATTAAACAATGCTCATCAAAGCTTTGCTAAATTCAATTGACTTCTAATGTGAAACTCAAGAATGAAACAATGCTCTTCAAAGCTTTGCTTAAATTACATCCACTTCTATTGTGGAACTCAAAAATTAAATAATGCTCATCAAAGCTTTCATAAATTGCATAGACTACTTTTATTGTGGAACTCAAGAACTAATCAATGCTCATCAATGCTTTGCTAAATTCCATAGACTTCTAATGTGGAACCCAAGAATGATACAATGCTTAAGAAAGCTTTGCTAAATTGCATAGACATCTACTGTGGAACTCAAGAACAAAACAATGCTCATCAATTCTTTGCTTAAATTGCATAGACTTCTATTGTGGAACTCAAGAATGAAACGATGCTCATCAAAGCTTTGCTAAATTGCGTAGACCTCAAATGTGGAAATCAAGAATGAAACACTGCTCGTCAAAGCTTTGCTTAAATTGCATAGAGTACTATTGTGGAACACAAGAATAAAGAATTGCTCATCAAGGCTTTGCTAATTTACGAAGATTACTTCTATTGTGGAAATCAAGAATTAAACAATGCTCATCAAAGCTTTGCTAAATTGCATAGACTTATAATATGTAACTCAATAATGAAACAATGCTCATCAAAGCTTTGCTTAAAGTGCATAGACTTCTATTGTGGAACTCAAGAATTAAACAATGCTCATCAAATCTTTGCCAAATTTCATAGACTTCTAATGTTTAACTCAAGAATAAAACAATCCTCATCTAAGCTTTTTTTAAATTGCATTCACTTCTATTGTGAAACTCAAGAATTAAACAATGCTCATCAAAGCTTTGCTAAATTGCAAAGACTACTTCTATTGTGGAACTCAAGAACTAAACATTGGTCATCAATGCTTTGCTAAATTTCATATACATCTAATGTGGAACCCAAGAATGAAACATTGATCATGAAAGCTTTGCAAAATTGCATAGTGTTCTATTGTGGAACTCAAGAATCAAACAATGCTCATGAAAGCGTTGCTTAAATTGCATAGACTTCTGTTATGGAACTCCAGAACAAAACGCTGCTCATCCAAGCTTTGCCAATGTGCGTAGACTTGTAATGTGGAACTCATGAATGAAACAATTCTCGTCAAAGCTTTGCTTAAATTGCATAGACTACTATTGCGGAACTCAAAAATAAAGAAATGCTCATCAAAGCTTCGCTAAATTGCGAAGACTACTTCTATTGTGGAACTCAAGAACTAAACAATACTCATCAAAGATTTGCTAAATTGCGAAGACCACTTCTATTGTGGAACTCAATAAACAATATTCATCAAAGCTTTTCTGAATTGCATAGACTTCTAATATGGAACTAAAGAAAGAAACAATGCTCATCAAAGCTTTGGAAAAATTGCATACACTTCTATTGTGGAACCAAAGAATTAAACAATGCTCATCAAAGCTTTATCAAATTGCAACGACTACTTCTATTTTGGAACTCAAGAATTAAATAATGCTCATCAATGTTTTGCTAAATTGCATAGACTTCTAGTTGGAACTCAAGTGTTAAGCAATGCTCATCAAAGCATTGCTAAATTGCATAGACTTCTAATGTGGAACCCAAGAATGAAAAGAATGCACATGAATGCTTTTCAAAATTGCATTGACTTCTATTGTTGAACTCAAGAATCAAAAAATTCTAATCAAAGCTTTGCTTAAATTTTATAGACTTCTATTGAGGAACACAATTAAACGATGCTCATCAAAGCTTTGCTAAATTGCATAGACTTCTAATGTGGAACACAAGAATAAAACAATGCTCATCAAAGCTTTACTTAAATTGCATAGGCTTATATTGTGGAACTCAAGAATAAAGAAATGCTCTTCAAAGCCTTGCGAAATTGCGAAGACTACTATTATGGAACTCAAGAATTAAACAATGCTCATCAAAGCTTTGCTAAATTCAATTGACTTCTAATGTGAAACTCAAGAATGAAACAATGCTTATCAAAGCTTTGCTTAAATTACATCCACTTCTATTGTGGAACTCAAAAATTAAATAATGCTCATCAAAGCTTTCATAAATTGCTTAGACTACTTTTATTGTGGAACTCAAGAACTAATCAATGCTCATCAATGCTTTGCTAAATTCCATAGACTTCTAATGTGGAACCCAAGAATGACACAATGCTTAAGAAAGCTTTGCTAAATTGCATAGACATCTACTGTGGAACTCAAGAACAAAACAATGCTCATCAATTCTTTGCTTAAATTGCATAGACTTCTATTGTGGAACTCAAGAATGAAACGATGCTCATCAAAGCTTGGTAAATTGCGTAGACCTCAAATGTGGAAATCAAGAATGAAACACTGCTCGTCAAAGCTTTGCTTAAATTGCATAGAGTACTATTGTGGAACACAAGAATAAAGAATTGCTCATCAAGGCTTTGCTAATTTACGAAGATTACTTCTATTGTGGAAATCAAGAATTAAACAATGCTCATCAAAGCTTTGCTAAATTGCATAGACTTATAATATGTAACTCAATAATGAAACAATGCTCATCAAAGCTTTGCTTAAAGTGCATAGACTTCTATTGTGGAACTCAAGAATTAAACAATGCTCATCAAATCTTTGCCAAATTTCATAGACTTCTAATGTTTAACTCAAGAATAAAACAATCCTCATCTAAGCTTTTTTTAAATTGCATTCACTTCTATTGTGAAACTCAAGAATTAAACAATGCTCATCAAAGCTTTGCTAAATTGCAAAGACTACTTCTATTGTGGAACTCAAGAACTAAACATTGGTCATCAATGCTTTGCTAAATTTCATATACATCTAATGTGGAACCCAAGAATGAAACATTGATCATGAAAGCTTTGCAAAATTGCATAGTGTTCTATTGTGGAACTCAAGAATCAAACAATGCTCATGAAAGCGTTGCTTAAATTGCATAGACTTCTGTTATGGAACTCCAGAACAAAACGCTACTCATCCAAGCTTTGCCAATGTGCGTAGACTTGTAATGTGGAACTCATGAATGAAACAATTCTCGTCAAAGCTTTGCTTAAATTGCATAGACTACTATTGCGGAACTCAAAAATAAAGAAATGCTCATCAAAGCTTCGCTAAATTGCGAAGACTACTTCTATTGTGGAACTCAAGAACTAAACAATACTCATCAAAGATTTGCTAAATTGCGAAGACCACTTCTATTGTGGAACTCAATAAACAATATTCATCAAAGCTTTTCTGAATTGCATAGACTTCTAATATGGAACTAAAGAAAGAAACAATGCTCATCAAAGCTTTGGAAAAATTGCATACACTTCTATTGTGGAACCAAAGAATTAAACAATGCTCATCAAAGCTTTATCAAATTGCAACGACTACTTCTATTTTGGAACTCAAGAATTAAATAATGCTCATCAATGTTTTGCTAAATTGCATAGACTTCTAGTGTGGAACTCAAGTATTAAGCAATGCTCATCAAAGCATTGCTAAATTGCATAGACTTCTAATGTGGAACCCAAGAATGAAAGAATGCACATAAACGCTTTTCAAAACTGCATTGACTTCTATTGTTGAACTCAAGAATCAAAAAATTCTAATCAAAGCTTTGCTTAAATTTTATAGACTTCTATTGAGGAACACAATTAAACGATGCTCATCAAAGCTTTGCTAAATTGCATAGACTTCTAATGTGGAACACAAGAATAAAACAATGCTCATCAAAACTTTATTTAAATTGCATAGGCTTATATTGTGGAACTCAAGAATAAAGAAATGCTCTTCAAAGCCTTGTGAAATTGCGAAGACTACTATTATGGAACTCAAGAATTAAACAATGCTCATCAAAGCTTTGCTAAATTCAATTGACTTCTAATGTGAAACTCAAGAATGAAACAATGCTCTTCAAAGCTTTGCTTAAATTACATCCACTTCTATTGTGGAACTCAAGAATTAAATAATGCTCATCAAAGCTTTGCTAAATTGCATAGACTTATAATGTGGAACTCAATAATGAAACAATGCTCATCAAAGCTTTGCTTAAAGTGCATAGACTTCTATTGTGGAACTCAAGAATTAAACATTGCTCATCAAATCTTTACTAAATTTCATAGACTTCTAATGTTTAACATAAGAATAAAACAATCCTCATCTAAGCATTTTTTAAATTGCATTCACTTCTATTGTGAAACTCAAGAACTAAACAATGCTCATCAAAGCTTTGCTAAATTGCAAAGACTACTACTTCTATTGTGGAACTCAAGAACTAAACATTGGTCATCAACGCTTTGCTAAATTGCATATACATCTAATGTGGAACCCAAGAATGAAACATTAATCATGAAAGCTTTGCAAAATTGCATAGTGTTCTATGATGGAACTCAAGAGTCAAACAATGCTCATGAAAGCTTTGCTTAAATTGCATAGACTTCTGTTGTGGAACTCCAGAACAAAACACTGCTCATCCAATCTTTGCCAATGTGCGTAGACTTGTAATGTGGAACTCATGAATGAAACAATTCTCGTCAAAGCTTTGCTTAAATTGCATAGACTACTATTGTGGAACTCAAAAATAAAGAAATGCTCATCAAAGCTTCGCTAAATTGCGAAGACTACTTCTATTGTGGAACTCAAGAACTAAACAATACTCATCAAAGATTTGCTAAATTGCGAAGACCACTTCTATTGTGGAACTCAATAAACAATGTTCATCAAAGCTTTTCTGAATTGCATAGACTTCTAATATGGAACTAATGAAAGAAACAATGCTCATCAAAGCTTTGGAAAAATTGCATACACTTCTATTGTGGAACCAAAGAATTAAACAATGCTCATCAAAGCTTTATCAAATTGCAACGACTACTTCTATTTTGGAACTCAAGAATTAAATAATGCTCATCAATGTTTTGCTAAATTGCATAGACTTCTAGTTGGAACTCAAGTGTTAAGCAATGCTCATCAAAGCATTGCTAAATTGCATAGACTTCTAATGTGGAACCCAAGAATGAAAAGAATGCACATGAATGCTTTTCAAAATTGCATTGACTTCTATTGTTGAACTCAAGAATCAAAAAATTCTAATCAAAGCTTTGCTTAAATTTTATAGACTTCTATTGAGGAACACAATTAAACGATGCTCATCAAAGCTTTGCTAAATTGCATAGACTTCTAATGTGGAACACAAGAATAAAACAATGCTCATCAAAGCTTTACTTAAATTGCATAGGCTTATATTGTGGAACTCAAGAATAAAGAAATGCTCTTCAAAGCCTTGTGAAATTGCGAAGACTACTATTATGGAACTCAAGAATTAAACAATGCTCATCAAAGCTTTGCTAAATTCAATTGACTTCTAATGTGAAACTCAAGAATGAAACAATGCTTATCAAAGCTTTGCTTAAATTACATCCACTTCTATTGTGGAACTCAAAAATTAAATAATGCTCATCAAAGCTTTCATAAATTGCTTAGACTACTTTTATTGTGGAACTCAAGAACTAATCAATGCTCATCAATGCTTTGCTAAATTCCATAGACTTCTAATGTGGAACCCAAGAATGACACAATGCTTAAGAAAGCTTTGCTAAATTGCATAGACATCTACTGTGGAACTCAAGAACAAAACAATGCTCATCAATTCTTTGCTTAAATTGCATAGACTTCTATTGTGGAACTCAAGAATGAAACGATGCTCATCAAAGCTTTGCTAAATTGCGTAGACGTCAAATGTGGAAATCAAGAATGAAACACTGCTCGTCAAAGCTTTGCTTAAATTGCATAGAGTACTATTGTGGAACACAAGAATAAAGAATTGCTCATCAAGGCTTTGCTAATTTACGAAGATTACTTCTATTGTGGAAATCAAGAATTAAACAATGCTCATCAAAGCTTTGCTAAATTGCATAGACTTATAATATGTAACTCAATAATGAAACAATGCTCATCAAAGCTTTGCTTAAAGTGCATAGACTTCTATTGTGGAACTCAAGAATTAAGCAATGCTCATCAAATCTTTGCCAAATTTCATAGACTTCTAATGTTTAACTCAAGAATAAAACAATCCTCATCTAAGCTTTTTTTAAATTGCATTCACTTCTATTGTGAAACTCAAGAATTAAACAATGCTCATCAAAGCTTTGCTAAATTGCAAAGACTACTTCTATTGTGGAACTCAAGAACTAAACATTGGTCATCAATGCTTTGCTAAATTTCATATACATCTAATGTGGAACCCAAGAATGAAACATTGATCATGAAAGCTTTGCAAAATTGCATAGTGTTCTGTTGTGGAACTCAAGAATCAAACAATGCTCATGAAAGCGTTGCTTAAATTGCATAGACTTCTGTTATGGAACTCCAGAACAAAACGCTGCTCATCCAAGCTTTGCCAATGTGCGTAGACTTGTAATGTGGAACTCATGAATGAAACAATTCTCGTCAAAGCTTTGCTTAAATTGCATAGACTACTATTGCGGAACTCAAAAATAAAGAAATGCTCATCAAAGCTTCGCTAAATTGCGAAGACTACTTCTATTGTGGAACTCAAGAACTAAACAATACTCATCAAAGATTTGCTAAATTGCGAAGACCACTTCTATTGTGGAACTCAATAAACAATATTCATCAAAGCTTTTCTGAATTGCATAGACTTCTAATATGGAACTAAAGAAAGAAACAATGCTCATCAAAGCTTTGGAAAAATTGCATACACTTCTATTGTGGAACCAAAGAATTAAACAATGCTCATCAAAGCTTTATCAAATTGCAACGACTACTTCTATTTTGGAACTCAAGAATTAAATAATGCTCATCAATGTTTTGCTAAATTGCATAGACTTCTAGTGTGGAACTCAAGTATTAAGCAATGCTCATCAAAGCATTGCTAAATTGCATAGACTTCTAATGTGGAACCCAAGAATGAAAGAATGCACATAAACGCTTTTCAAAACTGCATTGACTTCTATTGTTGAACTCAAGAATCAAAAAATTCTAATCAAAGCTTTGCTTAAATTTTATAGACTTCTATTGAGGAACACAATTAAACGATGCTCATCAAAGCTTTGCTAAATTGCATAGACTTCTAATGTGGAACACAAGAATAAAACAATGCTCATCAAAACTTTACTTAAATTGCATAGGCTTATATTGTGGAACTCAAGAATAAAGAAATGCTCTTCAAAGCCTTGTGAAATTGCGAAGACTACTATTATGGAACTCAAGAATTAAACAATGCTCATCAAAGCTTTGCTAAATTCAATTGACTTCTAATGTGAAACTCAAGAATGAAACAATGCTCTTCAAAGCTTTGCTTAAATTACATCCACTTCTATTGTGGAACTCAAGAATTAAATAATGCTCATCAAAGCTTTGCTAAATTGCATAGACTTATAATGTGGAACTCAATAATGAAACAATGCTCATCAAAGCTTTGCTTAAAGTGCATAGACTTCTATTGTGGAACTCAAGAATTAAACATTGCTCATCAAATCTTTACTAAATTTCATAGACTTCTAATGTTTAACATAAGAATAAAACAATCCTCATCTAAGCATTTTTTAAATTGCATTCACTTCTATTGTGAAACTCAAGAACTAAACAATGCTCATCAAAGCTTTGCTAAATTGCAAAGGCTACTTCTATTGTGGAACTCAAGAACTAAACATTGGTCATCAACGCTTTGCTAAATTGCATATACATATAATGTGGAACCCAAGAATGAAACATTAATCATGAAAGCTTTGCAAAATTGCATAGTGTTCTATGATGGAACTCAAGAGTCAAACAATGCTCATGAAAGCTTTGCTTAAATTGCATAGACTTCTGTTGTGGAACTCCAGAACAAAACACTGCTCATCCAATCTTTGCCAATGTGCGTAGACTTGTAATGTGGAACTCATGAATGAAACAATTCTCGTCAAAGCTTTGCTTAAATTGCATAGACTACTATTGTGGAACTCAAAAATAAAGAAATGCTCATCAAAGCTTCGCTAAATTGCGAAGACTACTTCTATTGTGGAACTCAAGAACTAAACAATACTCATCAAAGATTTGCTAAATTGCGAAGACCACTTCTATTGTGGAACTCAATAAACAATGTTCATCAAAGCTTTTCTGAATTGCATAGACTTCTAATATGGAACTAATGAAAGAAACAATGCTCATCAAAGCTTTGGAAAAATTGCATACACTTCTATTGTGGAACCAAAGAATTAAACAATGCTCATCAAAGCTTTATCAAATTGCAACGACTACTTCTATTTTGGAACTCAAGAATTAAATAATGCTCATCAATGTTTTGCTAAATTGCATAGACTTCTAGTGTGGAACTCAAGTGTTAAGCAATGCTCATCAAAGCATTGCTAAATTGCATAGACTTCTAATGTGGAACCCAAGAATGAAAAGAATGCACATGAATGCTTTTCAAAATTGCATTGACTTCTATTGTTGAACTCAAGAATCAAAAAATTCTAATCAAAGCTTTGCTTAAATTTTATAGACTTCTATTGAGGAACACAATTAAACGATGCTCATCAAAGCTTTGCTAAATTGCATAGACTTCTAATGTGGAACACAAGAATAAAACAATGCTCATCAAAGCTTTACTTAAATTGCATAGGCTTATATTGTGGAACTCAAGAATAAAGAAATGCTCTTCAAAGCCTTGCGAAATTGCGAAGACTACTATTATGGAACTCAAGAATTAAACAATGCTCATCAAAGCTTTGCTAAATTCAATTGACTTCTAATGTGAAACTCAAGAATGAAACAATGCTCTTCAAAGCTTTGCTTAGATTACATCCACTTCTATTGTGGAACTCAAAAATTAAATAATGCTCATCAAAGCTTTCATAAATTGCATAGACTACTTTTATTGTGGAACTCAAGAACTAATCAATGCTCATCAATGCTTTGCTAAATTCCATAGACTTCTAATGTGGAACCCAAGAATGACACAATGCTTAAGAAAGCTTTGCTAAATTGCATAGACATCTACTGTGGAACTCAAGAACAAAACAATGCTCATCAATTCTTTGCTTAAATTGCATAGACTTCTATTGTGGAACTCAAGAATGAAACGATGCTCATCAAAGCTTTGCTAAATTGCATAGACCTCAAATGTGGAAATCAAGAATGAAACACTGCTCGTCAAAGCTTTGCTTAAATTGCATAGAGTACTATTGTGGAACACAAGAATAAAGAATTGCTCATCAAGGCTTTGCTAATTTACGAAGATTACTTCTATTGTGGAAATCAAGAATTAAACAATGCTCATCAAAGCTTTGCTAAATTGCATAGACTTATAATATGGAACTCAATAATGAAACAATGCTCATCAAAGCTTTGCTTAAAGTGCATAGACTTCTATTGTGGAACTCAATAATTAAACAATGCTCATCAAATCTTTGCCAAATTTCATAGACTTCTAATGTTTAACTCAAGAATAAAACAATCCTCATCTAAGCTTTTTTTAAATTGCATTCACTTCTATTGTGAAACTCAAGAATTAAACAATGCTCATCAAAGCTTTGCTAAATTGCAAAGACTACTTCTATTGTGGAACTCAAGAACTAAACATTGGTCATCAATGCTTTGCTAAATTTCATATACATCTAATGTGGAACCCAAGAATGAAACATTGATCATGAAAGCTTTGCAAAATTGCATAGTGTTCTATTGTGGAACTCAAGAATCAAACAATGCTCATGAAAGCGTTGCTTAAATTGCATAGACTTCTGTTATGGAACTCCAGAACAAAACGCTGCTCATCCAAGCTTTGCCAATGTGCGTAGACTTGTAATGTGGAACTCATGAATGAAACAATTCTCGTCAAAGCTTTGCTTAAATTGCATAGACTACTATTGCGGAACTCAAAAATAAAGAAATGATCATCAAAGCTTCGCTAAATTGCGAAGACTACTTCTATTGTGGAACTCAAGAACTAAACAATACTCATCAAAGATTTGCTAAATTGCGAAGACCACTTCTATTGTGGAACTCAATAAACAATATTCATCAAAGCTTTTCTGAATTGCATAGACTTCTAATATGGAACTAAAGAAAGAAACAATGCTCATCAAAGCTTTGGAAAAATTGCATACACTTCTATTGTGGAACCAAAGAATTAAACAATGCTCATCAAAGCTTTATCAAATTGCAACGACTACTTCTATTTTGGAACTCAAGAATTAAATAATGCTCATCAATGTTTTGCTAAATTGCATAGACTTCTAGTGTGGAACTCAAGTGTTAAGCAATGCTCATCAAAGCATTGCTAAATTGCATAGACTTCTAATGTGGAACCCAAGAATGAAAGAATGCACATAAACGCTTTTCAAAACTGCATTGACTTCTATTGTTGAACTCAAGAATCAAAAAATTCTAATCAAAGCTTTGCTTAAATTTTATAGACTTCTATTGAGGAACACAATTAAACGATGCTCATCAAAGCTTTGCTAAATTGCATAGACTTCTAATGTGGAACACAAGAATAAAACAATGCTCATCAAAACTTTACTTAAATTGCATAGGCTTATATTGTGGAACTCAAGAATAAAGAAATGCTCTTCAAAGCCTTGTGAAATTGCGAAGACTACTATTATGGAACTCAAGAATTAAACAATGCTCATCAAAGCTTTGCTAAATTCAATTGACTTCTAATGTGAAACTCAAGAATGAAACAATGCTCTTCAAAGCTTTGCTTAAATTACATCCACTTCTATTGTGGAACTCAAGAATTAAATAATGCTCATCAAAGCTTTGCTAAATTGCATAGACTTATAATGTGGAACTCAATAATGAAACAATGCTCATCAAAGCTTTGCTTAAAGTGCATAGACTTCTATTGTGGAACTCAAGAATTAAACATTGCTCATCAAATCTTTACTAAATTTCATAGACTTCTAATGTTTAACATAAGAATAAAACAATCCTCATCTAAGCATTTTTTAAATTGCATTCACTTCTATTGTGAAACTCAAGAACTAAACAATGCTCATCAAAGCTTTGCTAAATTGCAAAGGCTACTTCTATTGTGGAACTCAAGAACTAAACATTGGTCATCAACGCTTTGCTAAATTGCATATACATATAATGTGGAACCCAAGAATGAAACATTAATCATGAAAGCTTTGCAAAATTGCATAGTGTTCTATGATGGAACTCAAGAGTCAAACAATGCTCATGAAAGCTTTGCTTAAATTGCATAGACTTCTGTTGTGGAACTCCAGAACAAAACACTGCTCATCCAATCTTTGCCAATGTGCGTAGACTTGTAATGTGGAACTCATGAATGAAACAATTCTCGTCAAAGCTTTGCTTAAATTGCATAGACTACTATTGTGGAACTCAAAAATAAAGAAATGCTCATCAAAGCTTCGCTAAATTGCGAAGACTACTTCTATTGTGGAACTCAAGAACTAAACAATACTCATCAAAGATTTGCTAAATTGCGAAGACCACTTCTATTGTGGAACTCAATAAACAATGTTCATCAAAGCTTTTCTGAATTGCATAGACTTCTAATATGGAACTAATGAAAGAAACAATGCTCATCAAAGCTTTGGAAAAATTGCATACACTTCTATTGTGGAACCAAAGAATTAAACAATGCTCATCAAAGCTTTATCAAATTGCAACGACTACTTCTATTTTGGAACTCAAGAATTAAATAATGCTCATCAATGTTTTGCTAAATTGCATAGACTTCTAGTGTGGAACTCAAGTGTTAAGCAATGCTCATCAAAGCATTGCTAAATTGCATAGACTTCTAATGTGGAACCCAAGAATGAAAAGAATGCACATGAATGCTTTTCAAAATTGCATTGACTTCTATTGTTGAACTCAAGAATCAAAAAATTCTAATCAAAGCTTTGCTTAAATTTTATAGACTTCTATTGAGGAACACAATTAAACGATGCTCATCAAAGCTTTGCTAAATTGCATAGACTTCTAATGTGGAACACAAGAATAAAACAATGCTCATCAAAGCTTTACTTAAATTGCATAGGCTTATATTGTGGAACTCAAGAATAAAGAAATGCTCTTCAAAGCCTTGCGAAATTGCGAAGACTACTATTATGGAACTCAAGAATTAAACAATGCTCATCAAAGCTTTGCTAAATTCAATTGACTTCTAATGTGAAACTCAAGAATGAAACAATGCTCTTCAAAGCTTTGCTTAGATTACATCCACTTCTATTGTGGAACTCAAAAATTAAATAATGCTCATCAAAGCTTTCATAAATTGCATAGACTACTTTTATTGTGGAACTCAAGAACTAATCAATGCTCATCAATGCTTTGCTAAATTCCATAGACTTCTAATGTGGAACCCAAGAATGACACAATGCTTAAGAAAGCTTTGCTAAATTGCATAGACATCTACTGTGGAACTCAAGAACAAAACAATGCTCATCAATTCTTTGCTTAAATTGCATAGACTTCTATTGTGGAACTCAAGAATGAAACGATGCTCATCAAAGCTTTGCTAAATTGCATAGACCTCAAATGTGGAAATCAAGAATGAAACACTGCTCGTCAAAGCTTTGCTTAAATTGCATAGAGTACTATTGTGGAACACAAGAATAAAGAATTGCTCATCAAGGCTTTGCTAATTTACGAAGATTACTTCTATTGTGGAAATCAAGAATTAAACAATGCTCATCAAAGCTTTGCTAAATTGCATAGACTTATAATATGGAACTCAATAATGAAACAATGCTCATCAAAGCTTTGCTTAAAGTGCATAGACTTCTATTGTGGAACTCAATAATTAAACAATGCTCATCAAATCTTTGCCAAATTTCATAGACTTCTAATGTTTAACTCAAGAATAAAACAATCCTCATCTAAGCTTTTTTTAAATTGCATTCACTTCTATTGTGAAACTCAAGAATTAAACAATGCTCATCAAAGCTTTGCTAAATTGCAAAGACTACTTCTATTGTGGAACTCAAGAACTAAACATTGGTCATCAATGCTTTGCTAAATTTCATATACATCTAATGTGGAACCCAAGAATGAAACATTGATCATGAAAGCTTTGCAAAATTGCATAGTGTTCTATTGTGGAACTCAAGAATCAAACAATGCTCATGAAAGCGTTGCTTAAATTGCATAGACTTCTGTTATGGAACTCCAGAACAAAACGCTGCTCATCCAAGCTTTGCCAATGTGCGTAGACTTGTAATGTGGAACTCATGAATGAAACAATTCTCGTCAAAGCTTTGCTTAAATTGCATAGACTACTATTGCGGAACTCAAAAATAAAGAAATGATCATCAAAGCTTCGCTAAATTGCGAAGACTACTTCTATTGTGGAACTCAAGAACTAAACAATACTCATCAAAGATTTGCTAAATTGCGAAGACCACTTCTATTGTGGAACTCAATAAACAATATTCATCAAAGCTTTTCTGAATTGCATAGACTTCTAATATGGAACTAAAGAAAGAAACAATGCTCATCAAAGCTTTGGAAAAATTGCATACACTTCTATTGTGGAACCAAAGAATTAAACAATGCTCATCAAAGCTTTATCAAATTGCAACGACTACTTCTATTTTGGAACTCAAGAATTAAATAATGCTCATCAATGTTTTGCTAAATTGCATAGACTTCTAGTGTGGAACTCAAGTGTTAAGCAATGCTCATCAAAGCATTGCTAAATTGCATAGACTTCTAATGTGGAACCCAAGAATGAAAGAATGCACATAAACGCTTTTCAAAACTGCATTGACTTCTATTGTTGAACTCAAGAATCAAAAAATTCTAATCAAAGCTTTGCTTAAATTTTATAGACTTCTATTGAGGAACACAATTAAACGATGCTCATCAAAGCTTTGCTAAATTGCATAGACTTCTAATGTGGAACACAAGAATAAAACAATGCTCATCAAAACTTTACTTAAATTGCATAGGCTTATATTGTGGAACTCAAGAATAAAGAAATGCTCTTCAAAGCCTTGTGAAATTGCGAAGACTACTATTATGGAACTCAAGAATTAAACAATGCTCATCAAAGCTTTGCTAAATTCAATTGACTTCTAATGTGAAACTCAAGAATGAAACAATGCTCTTCAAAGCTTTGCTTAAATTACATCCACTTCTATTGTGGAACTCAAGAATTAAATAATGCTCATCAAAGCTTTGCTAAATTGCATAGACTTATAATGTGGAACTCAATAATGAAACAATGCTCATCAAAGCTTTGCTTAAAGTGCATAGACTTCTATTGTGGAACTCAAGAATTAAACATTGCTCATCAAATCTTTACTAAATTTCATAGACTTCTAATGTTTAACATAAGAATAAAACAATCCTCATCTAAGCATTTTTTAAATTGCATTCACTTCTATTGTGAAACTCAAGAACTAAACAATGCTCATCAAAGCTTTGCTAAATTGCAAAGACTACTTCTATTGTGGAACTCAAGAACTAAACATTGGTCATCAACGCTTTGCTAAATTGCATATACATATAATGTGGAACCCAAGAATGAAACATTGATCATGAAAGCTTTGCAAAATTGCATAGTGTTCTATTGTGGAACTCAAGAATCAAACAATGCTCATGAAAGCGTTGCTTAAATTGCATAGACTTTTGTTATGGAACTCCAGAACAAAACGCTGCTCATCCAAGCTTTGCCAATGTGCGTAGACTTGTAATGTGGAACTCATGAATGAAACAATTCTCGTCAAAGCTTTGCTTAAATTGCATAGACTACTATTGTGGAACTCAAAAATAAAGAAATGCTCATCACAGCTTCGCTAAATTGCGAAGACTACTTCTATTGTGGAACTCAAGAACTAAACAATACTCATCAAAGATTTGCTAAATTGCGAAGACCACTTCTATTGTGGAACTCAATAAACAATGTTCATCAAAGCTTTTCTGAATTGCATAGACTTCTAATATGGAACTAATGAAAGAAACAATGCTCATCAAAGCTTTGGAAAAATTGCATACACTTCTATTGTGGAACCAAAGAATTAAACAATGCTCATCAAAGCTTTATCAAATTGCAACGACTACTTCTATTTTGGAACTCAAGAATTAAATAATGCTCATCAATGTTTTGCTAAATTGCATAGACTTCTAGTGTGGAACTCAAGTGTTAAGCAATGCTCATCAAAGCATTGCTAAATTGCATAGACTTCTAATGTGGAACCCAAGAATGAAAAGAATGCACATGAATGCTTTTCAAAATTGCATTGACTTCTATTGTTGAACTCAAGAATCAAAAAATTCTAATCAAAGCTTTGCTTAAATTTTATAGACTTCTATTGAGGAACACAATTAAACGATGCTCATCAAAGCTTTGCTAAATTGCATAGACTTCTAATGTGGAACACAAGAATAAAACAATGCTCATCAAAGCTTTACTTAAATTGCATAGGCTTATATTGTGGAACTCAAGAATAAAGAAATGCTCTTCAAAGCCTTGCGAAATTGCGAAGACTACTATTATGGAACTCAAGAATTAAACAATGCTCATCAAAGCTTTGCTAAATTCAATTGACTTCTAATGTGAAACTCAAGAATGAAACAATGCTCTTCAAAGCTTTGCTTAGATTACATCCACTTCTATTGTGGAACTCAAAAATTAAATAATGCTCATCAAAGCTTTCATAAATTGCATAGACTACTTTTATTGTGGAACTCAAGAACTAATCAATGCTCATCAATGCTTTGCTAAATTCCATAGACTTCTAATGTGGAACCCAAGAATGACACAATGCTTAAGAAAGCTTTGCTAAATTGCATAGACATCTACTGTGGAACTCAAGAACAAAACAATGCTCATCAATTCTTTGCTTAAATTGCATAGACTTCTATTGTGGAACTCAAGAATGAAACGATGCTCATCAAAGCTTTGCTAAATTGCATAGACCTCAAATGTGGAAATCAAGAATGAAACACTGCTCGTCAAAGCTTTGCTTAAATTGCATAGAGTACTATTGTGGAACACAAGAATAAAGAATTGCTCATCAAGGCTTTGCTAATTTACGAAGATTACTTCTATTGTGGAAATCAAGAATTAAACAATGCTCATCAAAGCTTTGCTAAATTGCATAGACTTATAATATGGAACTCAATAATGAAACAATGCTCATCAAAGCTTTGCTTAAAGTGCATAGACTTCTATTGTGGAACTCAATAATTAAACAATGCTCATCAAATCTTTACCAAATTTCATAGACTTCTAATGTTTAACTCAAGAATAAAACAATCCTCATCTAAGCTTTTTTTAAATTGCATTCACTTCTATTGTGAAACTCAAGAATTAAACAATGCTCATCAAAGCTTTGCTAAATTGCAAAGACTACTTCTATTGTGGAACTCAAGAACTAAACATTGGTCATCAATGCTTTGCTAAATTTCATATACATCTAATGTGGAACCCAAGAATGAAACATTGATCATGAAAGCTTTGCAAAATTGCATAGTGTTCTATTGTGGAACTCAAGAATCAAACAATGCTCATGAAAGCGTTGCTTAAATTGCATAGACTTCTGTTATGGAACTCCAGAACAAAACGCTGCTCATCCAAGCTTTGCCAATGTGCGTAGACTTGTAATGTGGAACTCATGAATGAAACAATTCTCGTCAAAGCTTTGCTTAAATTGCATAGACTACTATTGCGGAACTCAAAAATAAAGAAATGCTCATCAAAGCTTCGCTAAATTGCGAAGACTACTTCTATTGTGGAACTCAAGAACTAAACAATACTCATCAAAGATTTGCTAAATTGCGAAGACCACTTCTATTGTGGAACTCAATAAACAATATTCATCAAAGCTTTTCTGAATTGCATAGACTTCTAATATGGAACTAAAGAAAGAAACAATGCTCATCAAAGCTTTGGAAAAATTGCATACACTTCTATTGTGGAACCAAAGAATTAAACAATGCTCATCAAAGCTTTATCAAATTGCAACGACTACTTCTATTTTGGAACTCAAGAATTAAATAATGCTCATCAATGTTTTGCTAAATTGCATAGACTTCTAGTGTGGAACTCAAGTATTAAGCAATGCTCATCAAAGCATTGCTAAATTGCATAGACTTCTAATGTGGAACCCAAGAATGAAAGAATGCACATAAACGCTTTTCAAAACTGCATTGACTTCTATTGTTGAACTCAAGAATCAAAAAATTCTAATCAAAGCTTTGCTTAAATTTTATAGACTTCTATTGAGGAACACAATTAAACGATGCTCATCAAAGCTTTGCTAAATTGCATAGACTTCTAATGTGGAACACAAGAATAAAACAATGCTCATCAAAACTTTACTTAAATTGCATAGGCTTATATTGTGGAACTCAAGAATAAAGAAATGCTCTTCAAAGCCTTGTGAAATTGCGAAGACTACTATTATGGAACTCAAGAATTAAACAATGCTCATCAAAGCTTTGCTAAATTCAATTGACTTCTAATGTGAAACTCAAGAATGAAACAATGCTCTTCAAAGCTTTGCTTAAATTACATCCACTTCTATTGTGGAACTCAAGAATTAAATAATGCTCATCAAAGCTTTGCTAAATTGCATAGACTTATAATGTGGAACTCAATAATGAAACAATGCTCATCAAAGCTTTGCTTAAAGTGCATAGACTTCTATTGTGGAACTCAAGAATTAAACATTGCTCATCAAATCTTTACTAAATTTCATAGACTTCTAATGTTTAACATAAGAATAAAACAATCCTCATCTAAGCATTTTTTAAATTGCATTCACTTCTATTGTGAAACTCAAGAACTAAACAATGCTCATCAAAGCTTTGCTAAATTGCAAAGACTACTTCTATTGTGGAACTCAAGAACTAAACATTGGTCATCAACGCTTTGCTAAATTGCATATACATATAATGTGGAACCCAAGAATGAAACATTGATCATGAAAGCTTTGCAAAATTGCATAGTGTTCTATTGTGGAACTCAAGAATCAAACAATGCTCATGAAAGCGTTGCTTAAATTGCATAGACTTCTGTTATGGAACTCCAGAACAAAACGCTGCTCATCCAAGCTTTGCCAATGTGCGTAGACTTGTAATGTGGAACTCATGAATGAAACAATTCTCGTCAAAGCTTTGCTTAAATTGCATAGACTACTATTGCGGAACTCAAAAATAAAGAAATGCTCATCAAAGCTTCGCTAAATTGCGAAGACTACTTCTATTGTGGAACTCAAGAACTAAACAATACTCATCAAAGATTTGCTAAATTGCGAAGACCACTTCTATTGTGGAACTCAATAAACAATATTCATCAAAGCTTTTCTGAATTGCATAGACTTCTAATATGGAACTAAAGAAAGAAACAATGCTCATCAAAGCTTTGGAAAAATTGCATACACTTCTATTGTGGAACCAAAGAATTAAACAATGCTCATCAAAGCTTTATCAAATTGCAACGACTACTTCTATTTTGGAACTCAAGAATTAAATAATGCTCATCAATGTTTTGCTAAATTGCATAGACTTCTAGTGTGGAACTCAAGTATTAAGCAATGCTCATCAAAGCATTGCTAAATTGCATAGACTTCTAATGTGGAACCCAAGAATGAAAGAATGCACATAAACGCTTTTCAAAACTGCATTGACTTCTATTGTTGAACTCAAGAATCAAAAAATTCTAATCAAAGCTTTGCTTAAATTTTATAGACTTCTATTGAGGAACACAATTAAACGATGCTCATCAAAGCTTTGCTAAATTGCATAGACTTCTAATGTGGAACACAAGAATAAAACAATGCTCATCAAAGCTTTACTTAAATTGCATAGGCTTATATTGTGGAACTCAAGAATAAAGAAATGCTCTTCAAAGCCTTGTGAAATTGCGAAGACTACTATTATGGAACTCAAGAATTAAACAATGCTCATCAAAGCTTTGCTAAATTCAATTGACTTCTAATGTGAAACTCAAGAATGAAACAATGCTCTTCAAAGCTTTGCTTAAATTACATCCACTTCTATTGTGGAACTCAAAAATTAAATAATGCTCATCAAAGCTTTCATAAATTGCATAGACTACTTTTATTGTGGAACTCAAGAACTAATCAATGCTCATCAATGCTTTGCTAAATTCCATAGACTTCTAATGTGGAACCCAAGAATGACACAATGCTTAAGAAAGCTTTGCTAAATTGCATAGACATCTACTGTGGAACTCAAGAACAAAACAATGCTCATCAATTCTTTGCTTAAATTGCATAGACTTCTATTGTGGAACTCAAGAATGAAACGATGCTCATCAAAGCTTTGCTAAATTGCGTAGACCTCAAATGTGGAAATCAAGAATGAAACACTGCTCGTCAAAGCTTTGCTTAAATTGCATAGAGTACTATTGTGGAACACAAGAATAAAGAATTGCTCATCAAGGCTTTGCTAATTTACGAAGATTACTTCTATTGTGGAAATCAAGAATTAAACAATGCTCATCAAAGCTTTGCTAAATTGCATAGACTTATAATATGTAACTCAATAATGAAACAATGCTCATCAAAGCTTTGCTTAAAGTGCATAGACTTCTATTGTGGAACTCAAGAATTAAACAATGCTCATCAAATCTTTGCCAAATTTCATAGACTTCTAATGTTTAACTCAAGAATAAAACAATCCTCATCTAAGCTTTTTTTAAATTGCATTCACTTCTATTGTGAAACTCAAGAATTAAACAATGCTCATCAAAGCTTTGCTAAATTGCAAAGACTACTTCTATTGTGGAACTCAAGAACTAAACATTGGTCATCAATGCTTTGCTAAATTTCATATACATCTAATGTGGAACCCAAGAATGAAACATTGATCATGAAAGCTTTGCAAAATTGCATAGTGTTCTATTGTGGAACTCAAGAATCAAACAATGCTCATGAAAGTGTTGCTTAAATTGCATAGACTTCTGTTATGGAACTCCAGAACAAAACGCTGCTCATCCAAGCTTTGCCAATGTGCGTAGACTTGTAATGTGGAACTCATGAATGAAACAATTCTCGTCAAAGCTTTGCTTAAATTGCATAGACTACTTTTGTGGAACTCGAAAATAAAGAAATGCTCATCAAAGCTTCGCTAAATTACGAAGACTACTTCTATTGTGGAACTCAAGAACTAAACAATACTCATCAAAGCTTTGCTAAATTACGAAGACCACTTCTATTGTGGAACTCAATAAAAAATGTTCATCAAAGCTTTTCTGAATTGCATAGACTTCTAATGTGGAACTAAAGAAAGAAACAATGCTCGTCAAAGCTTTGCAAAAATTGCATACACTTCTATTGTGGAACCAAAGAATTAAACAATTCTCATCAAAGCTTTATTAAATTGCAACGACTACTTCTATTGTGGAACTCAAGAATGAAATAATGCTCATCAATGCTTTGCTAAATTGCATAGACTTCTATTGTGGAACTCAAGTATTAAGCAATGCTCATCGAAGCATTGCTAAATTGCATAGACTTCTAATGTGGAACCCAAGAATGAAAGAATGCACATAAACGCTTTTCAAAACTGCATTGACTTCTATTGTTGAACTCAAGAATCAAAAAATTCTAATCAAAGCTTTGCTTAAATTTTATAGACTTCTATTGAGGAACACAATTAAACGATGCTCATCAAAGCTTTGCTAAATTGCATAGACTTCTAATGTGGAACACAAGAATAAAACAATGCTCATCAAAGCTTTACTTAAATTGCATAGGCTTATATTGTGGAACTCAAGAATAAAGAAATGCTCTTCAAAGCCTTGTGAAATTGCGAAGACTACTATTATGGAACTCAAGAATTAAACAATGCTCATCAAAGCTTTGCTAAATTCAATTGACTTCTAATGTGAAACTCAAGAATGAAACAATGCTCTTCAAAGCTTTGCTTAAATTACATCCACTTCTATTGTGGAACTCAAAAATTAAATAATGCTCATCAAAGCTTTCATAAATTGCATAGACTACTTTTATTGTGGAACTCAAGAACTAATCAATGCTCATCAATGCTTTGCTAAATTCCATAGACTTCTAATGTGGAACCCAAGAATGACACAATGCTTAAGAAAGCTTTGCTAAATTGCATAGACATCTACTGTGGAACTCAAGAACAAAACAATGCTCATCAATTCTTTGCTTAAATTGCATAGACTTCTATTGTGGAACTCAAGAATGAAACGATGCTCATCAAAGCTTTGCTAAATTGCGTAGACCTCAAATGTGGAAATCAAGAATGAAACACTGCTCGTCAAAGCTTTGCTTAAATTGCATAGAGTACTATTGTGGAACACAAGAATAAAGAATTGCTCATCAAGGCTTTGCTAATTTACGAAGATTACTTCTATTGTGGAAATCAAGAATTAAACAATGCTCATCAAAGCTTTGCTAAATTGCATAGACTTATAATATGTAACTCAATAATGAAACAATGCTCATCAAAGCTTTGCTTAAAGTGCATAGACTTCTATTGTGGAACTCAAGAATTAAACAATGCTCATCAAATCTTTGCCAAATTTCATAGACTTCTAATGTTTAACTCAAGAATAAAACAATCCTCATCTAAGCTTTTTTTAAATTGCATTCACTTCTATTGTGAAACTCAAGAATTAAACAATGCTCATCAAAGCTTTGCTAAATTGCAAAGACTACTTCTATTATGGAACTCAAGAACTAAACATTGGTCATCAATGCTTTGCTAAATTTCATATACATCTAATGTGGAACCCAAGAATGAAACATTGATCATGAAAGCTTTGCAAAATTGCATAGTGTTCTATTGTGGAACTCAAGAATCAAACAATGCTCATGAAAGCGTTGCTTAAATTGCATAGACTTCTGTTATGGAACTCCAGAACAAAACGCTGCTCATCCAAGCTTTGCCAATGTGCGTAGACTTGTAATGTGGAACTCATGAATGAAACAATTCTCGTCAAAGCTTTGCTTAAATTGCATAGACTACTATTGCGGAACTCAAAAATAAAGAAATGCTCATCAAAGCTTCGCTAAATTGCGAAGACTACTTCTATTGTGGAACTCAAGAACTAAACAATACTCATCAAAGCTTTGCTAAATTACGAAGACCACTTCTATTGTGGAACTCAATAAAAAATGTTCATCAAAGCTTTTCTGAATTGCATAGACTTCTAATGTGGAACTAAAGAAAGAAACAATGCACGTCAAAGCTTTGCAAAAATTGCATACACTTCTATTGTGGAACCAAAGAATTAAACAATTCTCATCAAAGCTTTATTAAATTGCAACGACTACTTCTATTGTGGAACTCAAGAATGAAATAATGCTCATCAATGCTTTGCTAAATTGCATAGACTTCTATTGTGGAACTCAAGTATTAAGCAATGCTCATCGAAGCATTGCTAAATTGCATAGACTTCTAATGTGGAACCCAAGAATGAAAGAATGCACATAAACGCTTTTCAAAACTGCATTGACTTCTATTGTTGAACTCAAGAATCAAAAAATTCTAATCAAAGCTTTGCTTAAATTTTATAGACTTCTATTGAGGAACACAATTAAACGATGCTCATCAAAGCTTTGCTAAATTGCATAGACGTCTAATGTGGAACACAAGAATAAAACAATGCTCATCAAAGCTTTACTTAAATTGCATAGGCTTATATTGTGGAACTCAAGAATAAAGAAATGCTCTTCAAAGCCTTGTGAAATTGCGAAGACTACTATTATGGAACTCAAGAATTAAACAATGCTCATCAAAGCTTTGCTAAATTCAATTGACTTCTAATGTGAAACTCAAGAATGAAACAATGCTCTTCAAAGCTTTGCTTAAATTACATCCACTTCTATTGTGGAACTCAAAAATTAAATAATGCTCATCAAAGCTTTCATAAATTGCATAGACTACTTTTATTGTGGAACTCAAGAACTAATCAATGCTCATCAATGCTTTGCTAAATTCCATAGACTTCTAATGTGGAACCCAAGAATGACACAATGCTTAAGAAAGCTTTGCTAAATTGCATAGACATCTACTGTGGAACTCAAGAACAAAACAATGCTCATCAATTATTTGCTTAAATTGCATAGACTTCTATTGTGGAACTCAAGAATGAAACGATGCTCATCAAAGCTTTGCTAAATTGCGTAGACCTCAAATGTGGAAATCAAGAATGAAACACTGCTCGTCAAAGCTTTGCTTAAATTGCATAGAGTACTATTGTGGAACACAAGAATAAAGAATTGCTCATCAAGGCTTTGCTAATTTACGAAGATTACTTCTATTGTGGAAATCAAGAATTAAACAATGCTCATCAAAGCTTTGCTAAATTGCATAGACTTATAATATGTAACTCAATAATGAAACAATGCTCATCAAAGCTTTGCTTAAAGTGCATAGACTTCTATTGTGGAACTCAAGAATTAAACAATGCTCATCAAATCTTTGCCAAATTTCATAGACTTCTAATGTTTAACTCAAGAATAAAACAATCCTCATCTAAGCTTTTTTTAAATTGCATTCACTTCTATTGTGAAACTCAAGAATTAAACAATGCTCATCAAAGCTTTGCTAAATTGCAAAGACTACTTCTATTGTGGAACTCAAGAACTAAACATTGGTCATCAATGCTTTGCTAAATTTCATATACATCTAATTTGGAACCCAAGAATGAAACATTGATCATGAAAGCTTTGCAAAATTGCATAGTGTTCTATTGTGGAACTCAAGAATCAAACAATGCTCATGAAAGCGTTGCTTAAATTGCATAGACTTCTGTTATGGAACTCCAGAACAAAACGCTGCTCATCCAAGCTTTGCCAATGTGCGTAGACTTGTAATGTGGAACTCATGAATGAAACAATTCTCGTCAAAGCTTTGCTTAAATTGCATAGACTACTATTGCGGAACTCAAAAATAAAGAAATGCTCATCAAAGCTTCGCTAAATTGCGAAGACTACTTCTATTGTGGAACTCAAGAACTAAACAATACTCATCAAAGCTTTGCTAAATTACGAAGACCACTTCTATTGTGGAACTCAATAAAAAATGTTCATCAAAGCTTTTCTGAATTGCATAGACTTCTAATGTGGAACTAAAGAAAGAAACAATGCTCGTCAAAGCTTTGCAAAAATTGCATACACTTCTATTGTGGAACCAAAGAATTAAACAATTCTCATCAAAGCTTTATTAAATTGCAACGACTACTTCTATTGTGGAACTCAAGAATGAAATAATGCTCATCAATGCTTTGCTAAATTGCATAGACTTCTATTGTGGAACTCAAGTATTAAGCAATGCTCATCGAAGCATTGCTAAATTGCATAGACTTCTAATGTGGAACCCAAGAATGAAAGAATGCACATAAACGCTTTTCAAAACTGCATTGACTTCTATTGTTGAACTCAAGAATCAAAAAATTCTAATCAAAGCTTTGCTTAAATTTTATAGACTTCTATTGAGGAACACAATTAAACGATGCTCATCAAAGCTTTGCTAAATTGCATAGACTTCTAATGTGGAACACAAGAATAAAACAATGCTCATCAAAGCTTTACTTAAATTGCATAGGCTTATATTGTGGAACTCAAGAATAAAGAAATGCTCTTCAAAGCCTTGTGAAATTGCGAAGACTACTATTATGGAACTCAAGAATTAAACAATGCTCATCAAAGCTTTGCTAAATTCAATTGACTTCTAATGTGAAACTCAAGAATGAAACAATGCTCTTCAAAGCTTTGCTTAAATTACATCCACTTCTATTGTGGAACTCAAAAATTAAATAATGCTCATCAAAGCTTTCATAAATTGCATAGACTACTTTTATTGTGGAACTCAAGAACTAATCAATGCTCATCAATGCTTTGCTAAATTCCATAGACTTCTAATGTGGAACCCAAGAATGACACAATGCTTAAGAAAGCTTTGCTAAATTGCATAGACATCTACTGTGGAACTCAAGAACAAAACAATGCTCATCAATTCTTTGCTTAAATTGCATAGACTTCTATTGTGGAACTCAAGAATGAAACGATGCTCATCAAAGCTTTGCTAAATTGCGTAGACCTCAAATGTGGAAATCAAGAATGAAACACTGCTCGTCAAAGCTTTGCTTAAATTGCATAGAGTACTATTGTGGAACACAAGAATAAAGAATTGCTCATCAAGGCTTTGCTAATTTACGAAGATTACTTCTATTGTGGAAATCAAGAATTAAACAATGCTCATCAAAGCTTTGCTAAATTGCATAGACTTATAATATGTAACTCAATAATGAAACAATGCTCATCAAAGCTTTGCTTAAAGTGCATAGACTTCTATTGTGGAACTCAAGAATTAAACAATGCTCATCAAATCTTTGCCAAATTTCATAGACTTCTAATGTTTAACTCAAGAATAAAACAATCCTCATCTAAGCTTTTTTTAAATTGCATTCACTTCTATTGTGAAACTCAAGAATTAAACAATGCTCATCAAAGCTTTGCTAAATTGCAAAGACTACTTCTATTATGGAACTCAAGAACTAAACATTGGTCATCAATGCTTTGCTAAATTTCATATACATCTAATGTGGAACCCAAGAATGAAACATTGATCATGAAAGCTTTGCAAAATTGCATAGTGTTCTATTGTGGAACTCAAGAATCAAACAATGCTCATGAAAGCGTTGCTTAAATTGCATAGACTTCTGTTATGGAACTCCAGAACAAAACGCTGCTCATCCAAGCTTTGCCAATGTGCGTAGACTTGTAATGTGGAACTCATGAATGAAACAATTCTCGTCAAAGCTTTGCTTAAATTGCATAGACTACTATTGCGGAACTCAAAAATAAAGAAATGCTCATCAAAGCTTCGCTAAATTGCGAAGACTACTTCTATTGTGGAACTCAAGAACTAAACAATACTCATCAAAGATTTGCTTAATTGCGAAGACCACTTCTATTGTGGAACTCAATAAACAATATTCATCAAAGCTTTTCTGAATTGCATAGACTTCTAATATGGAACTAAAGAAAGAAACAATGCTCATCAAAGCTTTGGAAAAATTGCATACACTTCTATTGTGGAACCAAAGAATTAAACAATGCTCATCAAAGCTTTATCAAATTGCAACGACTACTTCTATTTTGGAACTCAAGAATTAAATAATGCTCATCAATGTTTTGCTAAATTGCATAGACTTCTAGTGTGGAACTCAAGTATTAAGCAATGCTCATCAAAGCATTGCTAAATTGCATAGACTTCTAATGTGGAACCCAAGAATGAAAGAATGCACATAAACGCTTTTCAAAACTGCATTGACTTCTATTGTTGAACTCAAGAATCAAAAAATTCTAATCAAAGCTTTGCTTAAATTTTATAGACTTCTATTGAGGAACACAATTAAACGATGCTCATCAAAGCTTTGCTAAATTGCATAGACTTCTAATGTGGAACACAAGAATAAAACAATGCTCATCAAAGCTTTACTTAAATTGCATAGGCTTATATTGTGGAACTCAAGAATAAAGAAATGCTCTTCAAAGCCTTGTGAAATTGCGAAGACTACTATTATGGAACTCAAGAATTAAACAATGCTCATCAAAGCTTTGCTAAATTCAATTGACTTCTAATGTGAAACTCAAGAATGAAACAATGCTCTTCAAAGCTTTGCTTAAATTACATCCACTTCTATTGTGGAACTCAAAAATTAAATAATGCTCATCAAAGCTTTCATAAATTGCATAGACTACTTTTATTGTGGAACTCAAGAACTAATCAATGCTCATCAATGCTTTGCTAAATTCCATAGACTTCTAATGTGGAACCCAAGAATGACACAATGCTTAAGAAAGCTTTGCTAAATTGCATAGACATCTACTGTGGAACTCAAGAACAAAACAATGCTCATCAATTATTTGCTTAAATTGCATAGACTTCTATTGTGGAACTCAAGAATGAAACGATGCTCATCAAAGCTTTGCTAAATTGCGTAGACCTCAAATGTGGAAATCAAGAATGAAACACTGCTCGTCAAAGCTTTGCTTAAATTGCATAGAGTACTATTGTGGAACACAAGAATAAAGAATTGCTCATCAAGGCTTTGCTAATTTACGAAGATTACTTCTATTGTGGAAATCAAGAATTAAACAATGCTCATCAAAGCTTTGCTAAATTGCATAGACTTATAATATGTAACTCAATAATGAAACAATGCTCATCAAAGCTTTGCTTAAAGTGCATAGACTTCTATTGTGGAACTCAAGAATTAAACAATGCTCATCAAATCTTTGCCAAATTTCATAGACTTCTAATGTTTAACTCAAGAATAAAACAATCCTCATCTAAGCTTTTTTTAAATTGCATTCACTTCTATTGTGAAACTCAAGAATTAAACAATGCTCATCAAAGCTTTGCTAAATTGCAAAGACTACTTCTATTGTGGAACTCAAGAACTAAACATTGGTCATCAATGCTTTGCTAAATTTCATATACATCTAATTTGGAACCCAAGAATGAAACATTGATCATGAAAGCTTTGCAAAATTGCATAGTGTTCTATTGTGGAACTCAAGAATCAAACAATGCTCATGAAAGCGTTGCTTAAATTGCATAGACTTCTGTTATGGAACTCCAGAACAAAACGCTGCTCATCCAAGCTTTGCCAATGTGCGTAGACTTGTAATGTGGAACTCATGAATGAAACAATTCTCGTCAAAGCTTTGCTTAAATTGCATAGACTACTATTGCGGAACTCAAAAATAAAGAAATGCTCATCAAAGCTTCGCTAAATTGCGAAGACTACTTCTATTGTGGAACTCAAGAACTAAACAATACTCATCAAAGCTTTGCTAAATTACGAAGACCACTTCTATTGTGGAACTCAATAAAAAATGTTCATCAAAGCTTTTCTGAATTGCATAGACTTCTAATGTGGAACTAAAGAAAGAAACAATGCTCGTCAAAGCTTTGCAAAAATTGCATACACTTCTATTGTGGAACCAAAGAATTAAACAATTCTCATCAAAGCTTTATTAAATTGCAACGACTACTTCTATTGTGGAACTCAAGAATGAAATAATGCTCATCAATGCTTTGCTAAATTGCATAGACTTCTATTGTGGAACTCAAGTATTAAGCAATGCTCATCGAAGCATTGCTAAATTGCATAGACTTCTAATGTGGAACCCAAGAATGAAAGAATGCACATAAACGCTTTTCAAAACTGCATTGACTTCTATTGTTGAACTCAAGAATCAAAAAATTCTAATCAAAGCTTTGCTTAAATTTTATAGACTTCTATTGAGGAACACAATTAAACGATGCTCATCAAAGCTTTGCTAAATTGCATAGACTTCTAATGTGGAACACAAGAATAAAACAATGCTCATCAAAGCTTTACTTAAATTGCATAGGCTTATATTGTGGAACTCAAGAATAAAGAAATGCTCTTCAAAGCCTTGTGAAATTGCGAAGACTACTATTATGGAACTCAAGAATTAAACAATGCTCATCAAAGCTTTGCTAAATTCAATTGACTTCTAATGTGAAACTCAAGAATGAAACAATGCTCTTCAAAGCTTTGCTTAAATTACATCCACTTCTATTGTGGAACTCAAAAATTAAATAATGCTCATCAAAGCTTTCATAAATTGCATAGACTACTTTTATTGTGGAACTCAAGAACTAATCAATGCTCATCAATGCTTTGCTAAATTCCATAGACTTCTAATGTGGAACCCAAGAATGACACAATGCTTAAGAAAGCTTTGCTAAATTGCATAGACATCTACTGTGGAACTCAAGAACAAAACAATGCTCATCAATTATTTGCTTAAATTGCATAGACTTCTATTGTGGAACTCAAGAATGAAACGATGCTCATCAAAGCTTTGCTAAATTGCGTAGACCTCAAATGTGGAAATCAAGAATGAAACACTGCTCGTCAAAGCTTTGCTTAAATTGCATAGAGTACTATTGTGGAACACAAGAATAAAGAATTGCTCATCAAGGCTTTGCTAATTTACGAAGATTACTTCTATTGTGGAAATCAAGAATTAAACAATGCTCATCAAAGCTTTGCTAAATTGCATAGACTTATAATATGTAACTCAATAATGAAACAATGCTCATCAAAGCTTTGCTTAAAGTGCATAGACTTCTATTGTGGAACTCAAGAATTAAACAATGCTCATCAAATCTTTGCCAAATTTCATAGACTTCTAATGTTTAACTCAAGAATAAAACAATCCTCATCTAAGCTTTTTTTAAATTGCATTCACTTCTATTGTGAAACTCAAGAATTAAACAATGCTCATCAAAGCTTTGCTAAATTGCAAAGACTACTTCTATTGTGGAACTCAAGAACTAAACATTGGTCATCAATGCTTTGCTAAATTTCATATACATCTAATTTGGAACCCAAGAATGAAACATTGATCATGAAAGCTTTGCAAAATTGCATAGTGTTCTATTGTGGAACTCAAGAATCAAACAATGCTCATGAAAGCGTTGCTTAAATTGCATAGACTTCTGTTATGGAACTCCAGAACAAAACGCTGCTCATCCAAGCTTTGCCAATGTGCGTAGACTTGTAATGTGGAACTCATGAATGAAACAATTCTCGTCAAAGCTTTGCTTAAATTGCATAGACTACTATTGCGGAACTCAAAAATAAAGAAATGCTCATCAAAGCTTCGCTAAATTGCGAAGACTACTTCTATTGTGGAACTCAAGAACTAAACAATACTCATCAAAGCTTTGCTAAATTACGAAGACCACTTCTATTGTGGAACTCAATAAAAAATGTTCATCAAAGCTTTTCTGAATTGCATAGACTTCTAATGTGGAACTAAAGAAAGAAACAATGCACGTCAAAGCTTTGCAAAAATTGCATACACTTCTATTGTGGAACCAAAGAATTAAACAATTCTCATCAAAGCTTTATTAAATTGCAACGACTACTTCTATTGTGGAACTCAAGAATGAAATAATGCTCATCAATGCTTTGCTAAATTGCATAGACTTCTATTGTGGAACTCAAGTATTAAGCAATGCTCATCGAAGCATTGCTAAATTGCATAGACTTCTAATGTGGAACCCAAGAATGAAAGAATGCACATAAACGCTTTTCAAAACTGCATTGACTTCTATTGTTGAACTCAAGAATCAAAAAATTCTAATCAAAGCTTTGCTTAAATTTTATAGACTTCTATTGAGGAACACAATTAAACGATGCTCATCAAAGCTTTGCTAAATTGCATAGACTTCTAATGTGGAACACAAGAATAAAACAATGCTCATCAAAGCTTTACTTAAATTGCATAGGCTTATATTGTGGAACTCAAGAATAAAGAAATGCTCTTCAAAGCCTTGTGAAATTGCGAAGACTACTATTATGGAACTCAAGAATTAAACAATGCTCATCAAAGCTTTGCTAAATTCAATTGACTTCTAATGTGAAACTCAAGAATGAAACAATGCTCTTCAAAGCTTTGCTTAAATTACATCCACTTCTATTGTGGAACTCAAAAATTAAATAATGCTCATCAAAGCTTTCATAAATTGCATAGACTACTTTTATTGTGGAACTCAAGAACTAATCAATGCTCATCAATGCTTTGCTAAATTCCATAGACTTCTAATGTGGAACCCAAGAATGACACAATGCTTAAGAAAGCTTTGCTAAATTGCATAGACATCTACTGTGGAACTCAAGAACAAAACAATGCTCATCAATTATTTGCTTAAATTGCATAGACTTCTATTGTGGAACTCAAGAATGAAACGATGCTCATCAAAGCTTTGCTAAATTGCGTAGACCTCAAATGTGGAAATCAAGAATGAAACACTGCTCGTCAAAGCTTTGCTTAAATTGCATAGAGTACTATTGTGGAACACAAGAATAAAGAATTGCTCATCAAGGCTTTGCTAATTTACGAAGATTACTTCTATTGTGGAAATCAAGAATTAAACAATGCTCATCAAAGCTTTGCTAAATTGCATAGACTTATAATATGTAACTCAATAATGAAACAATGCTCATCAAAGCTTTGCTTAAAGTGCATAGACTTCTATTGTGGAACTCAAGAATTAAACAATGCTCATCAAATCTTTGCCAAATTTCATAGACTTCTAATGTTTAACTCAAGAATAAAACAATCCTCATCTAAGCTTTTTTTAAATTGCATTCACTTCTATTGTGAAACTCAAGAATTAAACAATGCTCATCAAAGCTTTGCTAAATTGCAAAGACTACTTCTATTGTGGAACTCAAGAACTAAACATTGGTCATCAATGCTTTGCTAAATTTCATATACATCTAATTTGGAACCCAAGAATGAAACATTGATCATGAAAGCTTTGCAAAATTGCATAGTGTTCTATTGTGGAACTCAAGAATCAAACAATGCTCATGAAAGCGTTGCTTAAATTGCATAGACTTCTGTTATGGAACTCCAGAACAAAACGCTGCTCATCCAAGCTTTGCCAATGTGCGTAGACTTGTAATGTGGAACTCATGAATGAAACAATTCTCGTCAAAGCTTTGCTTAAATTGCATAGACTACTATTGCGGAACTCAAAAATAAAGAAATGCTCATCAAAGCTTCGCTAAATTGCGAAGACTACTTCTATTGTGGAACTCAAGAGCTAAACAATACTCATCAAAGATTTGCTTAATTGCGAAGACCACTTCTATTGTGGAACTCAATAAACAATATTCATCAAAGCTTTTCTGAATTGCATAGACTTCTAATATGGAACTAAAGAAAGAAACAATGCTCATCAAAGCTTTGGAAAAATTGCATACACTTCTATTGTGGAACCAAAGAATTAAACAATGCTCATCAAAGCTTTATCAAATTGCAACGACTACTTCTATTTTGGAACTCAAGAATTAAATAATGCTCATCAATGTTTTGCTAAATTGCATAGACTTCTAGTGTGGAACTCAAGTATTAAGCAATGCTCATCAAAGCATTGCTAAATTGCATAGACTTCTAATGTGGAACCCAAGAATGAAAGAATGCACATAAACGCTTTTCAAAACTGCATTGACTTCTATTGTTGAACTCAAGAATCAAAAAATTCTAATCAAAGCTTTGCTTAAATTTTATAGACTTCTATTGAGGAACACAATTAAACGATGCTCATCAAAGCTTTGCTAAATTGCATAGACTTCTAATGTGGAACACAAGAATAAAACAATGCTCATCAAAGCTTTACTTAAATTGCATAGGCTTATATTGTGGAACTCAAGAATAAAGAAATGCTCTTCAAAGCCTTGTGAAATTGCGAAGACCACTATTATGGAACTCAAGAATTAAACAATGCTCATCAAAGCTTTGCTAAATTCAATTGACTTCTAATGTGAAACTCAAGAATGAAACAATGCTCTTCAAAGCTTTGCTTAAATTACATCCACTTCTATTGTGGAACTCAAAAATTAAATAATGCTCATCAAAGCTTTCATAAATTGCATAGACTACTTTTATTGTGGAACTCAAGAACTAATCAATGCTCATCAATGCTTTGCTAAATTCCATAGACTTCTAATGTGGAACCCAAGAATGACACAATGCTTAAGAAAGCTTTGCTAAATTGCATAGACATCTACTGTGGAACTCAAGAACAAAACAATGCTCATCAATTATTTGCTTAAATTGCATAGACTTCTATTGTGGAACTCAAGAATGAAACGATGCTCATCAAAGCTTTGCTAAATTGCGTAGACCTCAAATGTGGAAATCAAGAATGAAACACTGCTCGTCAAAGCTTTGCTTAAATTGCATAGAGTACTATTGTGGAACACAAGAATAAAGAATTGCTCATCAAGGCTTTGCTAATTTACGAAGATTACTTCTATTGTGGAAATCAAGAATTAAACAATGCTCATCAAAGCTTTGCTAAATTGCATAGACTTATAATATGTAACTCAATAATGAAACAATGCTCATCAAAGCTTTGCTTAAAGTGCATAGACTTCTATTGTGGAACTCAAGAATTAAACAATGCTCATCAAATCTTTGCCAAATTTCATAGACTTCTAATGTTTAACTCAAGAATAAAACAATCCTCATCTAAGCTTTTTTTAAATTGCATTCACTTCTATTGTGAAACTCAAGAATTAAACAATGCTCATCAAAGCTTTGCTAAATTGCAAAGACTACTTCTATTGTGGAACTCAAGAACTAAACATTGGTCATCAATGCTTTGCTAAATTTCATATACATCTAATTTGGAACCCAAGAATGAAACATTGATCATGAAAGCTTTGCAAAATTGCATAGTGTTCTATTGTGGAACTCAAGAATCAAACAATGCTCATGAAAGCGTTGCTTAAATTGCATAGACTTCTGTTATGGAACTCCAGAACAAAACGCTGCTCATCCAAGCTTTGCCAATGTGCGTAGACTTGTAATGTGGAACTCATGAATGAAACAATTCTCGTCAAAGCTTTGCTTAAATTGCATAGACTACTATTGCGGAACTCAAAAATAAAGAAATGCTCATCAAAGCTTCGCTAAATTGCGAAGACTACTTCTATTGTGGAACTCAAGAACTAAACAATACTCATCAAAGCTTTGCTAAATTACGAAGACCACTTCTATTGTGGAACTCAATAAAAAATGTTCATCAAAGCTTTTCTGAATTGCATAGACTTCTAATGTGGAACTAAAGAAAGAAACAATGCACGTCAAAGCTTTGCAAAAATTGCATACACTTCTATTGTGGAACCAAAGAATTAAACAATTCTCATCAAAGCTTTATTAAATTGCAACGACTACTTCTATTGTGGAACTCAAGAATGAAATAATGCTCATCAATGCTTTGCTAAATTGCATAGACTTCTATTGTGGAACTCAAGTATTAAGCAATGCTCATCGAAGCATTGCTAAATTGCATAGACTTCTAATGTGGAACCCAAGAATGAAAGAATGCACATAAACGCTTTTCAAAACTGCATTGACTTCTATTGTTGAACTCAAGAATCAAAAAATTCTAATCAAAGCTTTGCTTAAATTTTATAGACTTCTATTGAGGAACACAATTAAACGATGCTCATCAAAGCTTTGCTAAATTGCATAGACTTCTAATGTGGAACACAAGAATAAAACAATGCTCATCAAAGCTTTACTTAAATTGCATAGGCTTATATTGTGGAACTCAAGAATAAAGAAATGCTCTTCAAAGCCTTGTGAAATTGCGAAGACTACTATTATGGAACTCAAGAATTAAACAATGCTCATCAAAGCTTTGCTAAATTCAATTGACTTCTAATGTGAAACTCAAGAATGAAACAATGCTCTTCAAAGCTTTGCTTAAATTACATCCACTTCTATTGTGGAACTCAAAAATTAAATAATGCTCATCAAAGCTTTCATAAATTGCATAGACTACTTTTATTGTGGAACTCAAGAACTAATCAATGCTCATCAATGCTTTGCTAAATTCCATAGACTTCTAATGTGGAACCCAAGAATGACACAATGCTTAAGAAAGCTTTGCTAAATTGCATAGACATCTACTGTGGAACTCAAGAACAAAACAATGCTCATCAATTATTTGCTTAAATTGCATAGACTTCTATTGTGGAACTCAAGAATGAAACGATGCTCATCAAAGCTTTGCTAAATTGCGTAGACCTCAAATGTGGAAATCAAGAATGAAACACTGCTCGTCAAAGCTTTGCTTAAATTGCATAGAGTACTATTGTGGAACACAAGAATAAAGAATTGCTCATCAAGGCTTTGCTAATTTACGAAGATTACTTCTATTGTGGAAATCAAGAATTAAACAATGCTCATCAAAGCTTTGCTAAATTGCATAGACTTATAATATGTAACTCAATAATGAAACAATGCTCATCAAAGCTTTGCTTAAAGTGCATAGACTTCTATTGTGGAACTCAAGAATTAAACAATGCTCATCAAATCTTTGCCAAATTTCATAGACTTCTAATGTTTAACTCAAGAATAAAACAATCCTCATCTAAGCTTTTTTTAAATTGCATTCACTTCTATTGTGAAACTCAAGAATTAAACAATGCTCATCAAAGCTTTGCTAAATTGCAAAGACTACTTCTATTGTGGAACTCAAGAACTAAACATTGGTCATCAATGCTTTGCTAAATTTCATATACATCTAATTTGGAACCCAAGAATGAAACATTGATCATGAAAGCTTTGCAAAATTGCATAGTGTTCTATTGTGGAACTCAAGAATCAAACAATGCTCATGAAAGCGTTGCTTAAATTGCATAGACTTCTGTTATGGAACTCCAGAACAAAACGCTGCTCATCCAAGCTTTGCCAATGTGCGTAGACTTGTAATGTGGAACTCATGAATGAAACAATTCTCGTCAAAGCTTTGCTTAAATTGCATAGACTACTATTGCGGAACTCAAAAATAAAGAAATGCTCATCAAAGCTTCGCTAAATTGCGAAGACTACTTCTATTGTGGAACTCAAGAGCTAAACAATACTCATCAAAGATTTGCTTAATTGCGAAGACCACTTCTATTGTGGAACTCAATAAACAATATTCATCAAAGCTTTTCTGAATTGCATAGACTTCTAATATGGAACTAAAGAAAGAAACAATGCTCATCAAAGCTTTGGAAAAATTGCATACACTTCTATTGTGGAACCAAAGAATTAAACAATGCTCATCAAAGCTTTATCAAATTGCAACGACTACTTCTATTTTGGAACTCAAGAATTAAATAATGCTCATCAATGTTTTGCTAAATTGCATAGACTTCTAGTGTGGAACTCAAGTATTAAGCAATGCTCATCAAAGCATTGCTAAATTGCATAGACTTCTAATGTGGAACCCAAGAATGAAAGAATGCACATAAACGCTTTTCAAAACTGCATTGACTTCTATTGTTGAACTCAAGAATCAAAAAATTCTAATCAAAGCTTTGCTTAAATTTTATAGACTTCTATTGAGGAACACAATTAAACGATGCTCATCAAAGCTTTGCTAAATTGCATAGACTTCTAATGTGGAACACAAGAATAAAACAATGCTCATCAAAGCTTTACTTAAATTGCATAGGCTTATATTGTGGAACTCAAGAATAAAGAAATGCTCTTCAAAGCCTTGTGAAATTGCGAAGACTACTATTATGGAACTCAAGAATTAAACAATGCTCATCAAAGCTTTGCTAAATTCAATTGACTTCTAATGTGAAACTCAAGAATGAAACAATGCTCTTCAAAGCTTTGCTTAAATTACATCCACTTCTATTGTGGAACTCAAAAATTAAATAATGCTCATCAAAGCTTTCATAAATTGCATAGACTACTTTTATTGTGGAACTCAAGAACTAATCAATGCTCATCAATGCTTTGCTAAATTCCATAGACTTCTAATGTGGAACCCAAGAATGACACAATGCTTAAGAAAGCTTTGCTAAATTGCATAGACATCTACTGTGGAACTCAAGAACAAAACAATGCTCATCAATTATTTGCTTAAATTGCATAGACTTCTATTGTGGAACTCAAGAATGAAACGATGCTCATCAAAGCTTTGCTAAATTGCGTAGACCTCAAATGTGGAAATCAAGAATGAAACACTGCTCGTCAAAGCTTTGCTTAAATTGCATAGAGTACTATTGTGGAACACAAGAATAAAGAATTGCTCATCAAGGCTTTGCTAATTTACGAAGATTACTTCTATTGTGGAAATCAAGAATTAAACAATGCTCATCAAAGCTTTGCTAAATTGCATAGACTTATAATATGTAACTCAATAATGAAACAATGCTCATCAAAGCTTTGCTTAAAGTGCATAGACTTCTATTGTGGAACTCAAGAATTAAACAATGCTCATCAAATCTTTGCCAAATTTCATAGACTTCTAATGTTTAACTCAAGAATAAAACAATCCTCATCTAAGCTTTTTTTAAATTGCATTCACTTCTATTGTGAAACTCAAGAATTAAACAATGCTCATCAAAGCTTTGCTAAATTGCAAAGACTACTTCTATTGTGGAACTCAAGAACTAAACATTGGTCATCAATGCTTTGCTAAATTTCATATACATCTAATTTGGAACCCAAGAATGAAACATTGATCATGAAAGCTTTGCAAAATTGCATAGTGTTCTATTGTGGAACTCAAGAATCAAACAATGCTCATGAAAGCGTTGCTTAAATTGCATAGACTTCTGTTATGGAACTCCAGAACAAAACGCTGCTCATCCAAGCTTTGCCAATGTGCGTAGACTTGTAATGTGGAACTCATGAATGAAACAATTCTCGTCAAAGCTTTGCTTAAATTGCATAGACTACTATTGCGGAACTCAAAAATAAAGAAATGCTCATCAAAGCTTCGCTAAATTGCGAAGACTACTTCTATTGTGGAACTCAAGAACTAAACAATACTCATCAAAGATTTGCTAAATTGCGAAGACCACTTCTATTGTGGAACTCAATAAACAATATTCATCAAAGCTTTTCTGAATTGCATAGACTTCTAATATGGAACTAAAGAAAGAAACAATGCTCATCAAAGCTTTGGAAAAATTGCATACACTTCTATTGTGGAACCAAAGAATTAAACAATGCTCATCAAAGCTTTATCAAATTGCAACGACTACTTCTATTTTGGAACTCAAGAATTAAATAATGCTCATCAATGTTTTGCTAAATTGCATAGACTTCTAGTGTGGAACTCAAGTATTAAGCAATGCTCATCAAAGCATTGCTAAATTGCATAGACTTCTAATGTGGAACCCAAGAATGAAAGAATGCACATAAACGCTTTTCAAAACTGCATTGACTTCTATTGTTGAACTCAAGAATCAAAAAATTCTAATCAAAGCTTTGCTTAAATTTTATAGACTTCTATTGAGGAACACAATTAAACGATGCTCATCAAAGCTTTGCTAAATTGCATAGACTTCTAATGTGGAACACAAGAATAAAACAATGCTCATCAAAGCTTTACTTAAATTGCATAGGCTTATATTGTGGAACTCAAGAATAAAGAAATGCTCTTCAAAGCCTTGTGAAATTGCGAAGACTACTATTATGGAACTCAAGAATTAAACAATGCTCATCAAAGCTTTGCTAAATTCAATTGACTTCTAATGTGAAACTCAAGAATGAAACAATGCTCTTCAAAGCTTTGCTTAAATTACATCCACTTCTATTGTGGAACTCAAAAATTAAATAATGCTCATCAAAGCTTTCATAAATTGCATAGACTACTTTTATTGTGGAACTCAAGAACTAATCAATGCTCATCAATGCTTTGCTAAATTCCATAGACTTCTAATGTGGAACCCAAGAATGACACAATGCTTAAGAAAGCTTTGCTAAATTGCATAGACATCTACTGTGGAACTCAAGAACAAAACAATGCTCATCAATTCTTTGCTTAAATTGCATAGACTTCTATTGTGGAACTCAAGAATGAAACGATGCTCATCAAAGCTTTGCTAAATTGCGTAGACCTCAAATGTGGAAATCAAGAATGAAACACTGCTCGTCAAAGCTTTGCTTAAATTGCATAGAGTACTATTGTGGAACACAAGAATAAAGAATTGCTCATCAAGGCTTTGCTAATTTACGAAGATTACTTCTATTGTGGAAATCAAGAATTAAACAATGCTCATCAAAGCTTTGCTAAATTGCATAGACTTATAATATGTAACTCAATAATGAAACAATGCTCATCAAAGCTTTGCTTAAAGTGCATAGACTTCTATTGTGGAACTCAAGAATTAAACAATGCTCATCAAATCTTTGCCAAATTTCATAGACTTCTAATGTTTAACTCAAGAATAAAACAATCCTCATCTAAGCTTTTTTTAAATTGCATTCACTTCTATTGTGAAACTCAAGAATTAAACAATGCTCATCAAAGCTTTGCTAAATTGCAAAGACTACTTCTATTGTGGAACTCAAGAACTAAACATTGGTCATCAATGCTTTGCTAAATTTCATATACATCTAATGTGGAACCCAAGAATGAAACATTGATCATGAAAGCTTTGCAAAATTGCATAGTGTTCTATTGTGGAACTCAAGAATCAAACAATGCTCATGAAAGCGTTGCTTAAATTGCATAGACTTCTGTTATGGAACTCCAGAACAAAACGCTGCTCATCCAAGCTTTGCCAATGTGCGTAGACTTGTAATGTGGAACTCATGAATGAAACAATTCTCGTCAAAGCTTTGCTTAAATTGCATAGACTACTATTGCGGAACTCAAAAATAAAGAAATGCTCATCAAAGCTTCGCTAAATTGCGAAGACTACTTCTATTGTGGAACTCAAGAACTAAACAATACTCATCAAAGATTTGCTAAATTGCGAAGACCACTTCTATTGTGGAACTCAATAAACAATATTCATCAAAGCTTTTCTGAATTGCATAGACTTCTAATATGGAACTAAAGAAAGAAACAATGCTCATCAAAGCTTTGGAAAAATTGCATACACTTCTATTGTGGAACCAAAGAATTAAACAATGCTCATCAAAGCTTTATCAAATTGCAACGACTACTTCTATTTTGGAACTCAAGAATTAAATAATGCTCATCAATGTTTTGCTAAATTGCATAGACTTCTAGTGTGGAACTCAAGTATTAAGCAATGCTCATCAAAGCATTGCTAAATTGCATAGACTTCTAATGTGGAACCCAAGAATGAAAGAATGCACATAAACGCTTTTCAAAACTGCATTGACTTCTATTGTTGAACTCAAGAATCAAAAAATTCTAATCAAAGCTTTGCTTAAATTTTATAGACTTCTATTGAGGAACACAATTAAACGATGCTCATCAAAGCTTTGCTAAATTGCATAGACTTCTAATGTGGAACACAAGAATAAAACAATGCTCATCAAAGCTTTACTTAAATTGCATAGGCTTATATTGTGGAACTCAAGAATAAAGAAATGCTCTTCAAAGCCTTGTGAAATTGCGAAGACTACTATTATGGAACTCAAGAATTAAACAATGCTCATCAAAGCTTTGCTAAATTCAATTGACTTCTAATGTGAAACTCAAGAATGAAACAATGCTCTTCAAAGCTTTGCTTAAATTACATCCACTTCTATTGTGGAACTCAAAAATTAAATAATGCTCATCAAAGCTTTCATAAATTGCATAGACTACTTTTATTGTGGAACTCAAGAACTAATCAATGCTCATCAATGCTTTGCTAAATTCCATAGACTTCTAATGTGGAACCCAAGAATGACACAATGCTTAAGAAAGCTTTGCTAAATTGCATAGACATCTACTGTGGAACTCAAGAACAAAACAATGCTCATCAATTCTTTGCTTAAATTGCATAGACTTCTATTGTGGAACTCAAGAATGAAACGATGCTCATCAAAGCTTTGCTAAATTGCGTAGACCTCAAATGTGGAAATCAAGAATGAAACACTGCTCGTCAAAGCTTTGCTTAAATTGCATAGAGTACTATTGTGGAACACAAGAATAAAGAATTGCTCATCAAGGCTTTGCTAATTTACGAAGATTACTTCTATTGTGGAAATCAAGAATTAAACAATGCTCATCAAAGCTTTGCTAAATTGCATAGACTTATAATATGTAACTCAATAATGAAACAATGCTCATCAAAGCTTTGCTTAAAGTGCATAGACTTCTATTGTGGAACTCAAGAATTAAACAATGCTCATCAAATCTTTGCCAAATTTCATAGACTTCTAATGTTTAACTCAAGAATAAAACAATCCTCATCTAAGCTTTTTTTAAATTGCATTCACTTCTATTGTGAAACTCAAGAATTAAACAATGCTCATCAAAGCTTTGCTAAATTGCAAAGACTACTTCTATTGTGGAACTCAAGAACTAAACATTGGTCATCAATGCTTTGCTAAATTTCATATACATCTAATGTGGAACCCAAGAATGAAACATTGATCATGAAAGCTTTGCAAAATTGCATAGTGTTCTATTGTGGAACTCAAGAATCAAACAATGCTCATGAAAGCGTTGCTTAAATTGCATAGACTTCTGTTATGGAACTCCAGAACAAAACGCTGCTCATCCAAGCTTTGCCAATGTGCGTAGACTTGTAATGTGGAACTCATGAATGAAACAATTCTCGTCAAAGCTTTGCTTAAATTGCATAGACTACTATTGCGGAACTCAAAAATAAAGAAATGCTCATCAAAGCTTCGCTAAATTGCGAAGACTACTTCTATTGTGGAACTCAAGAACTAAACAATACTCATCAAAGATTTGCTAAATTGCGAAGACCACTTCTATTGTGGAACTCAATAAACAATATTCATCAAAGCTTTTCTGAATTGCATAGACTTCTAATATGGAACTAAAGAAAGAAACAATGCTCATCAAAGCTTTGGAAAAATTGCATACACTTCTATTGTGGAACCAAAGAATTAAACAATGCTCATCAAAGCTTTATCAAATTGCAACGACTACTTCTATTTTGGAACTCAAGAATTAAATAATGCTCATCAATGTTTTGCTAAATTGCATAGACTTCTAGTGTGGAACTCAAGTATTAAGCAATGCTCATCAAAGCATTGCTAAATTGCATAGACTTCTAATGTGGAACCCAAGAATGAAAGAATGCACATAAACGCTTTTCAAAACTGCATTGACTTCTATTGTTGAACTCAAGAATCAAAAAATTCTAATCAAAGCTTTGCTTAAATTTTATAGACTTCTATTGAGGAACACAATTAAACGATGCTCATCAAAGCTTTGCTAAATTGCATAGACTTCTAATGTGGAACACAAGAATAAAACAATGCTCATCAAAGCTTTACTTAAATTGCATAGGCTTATATTGTGGAACTCAAGAATAAAGAAATGCTCTTCAAAGCCTTGTGAAATTGCGAAGACTACTATTATGGAACTCAAGAATTAAACAATGCTCATCAAAGCTTTGCTAAATTCAATTGACTTCTAATGTGAAACTCAAGAATGAAACAATGCTCTTCAAAGCTTTGCTTAAATTACATCCACTTCTATTGTGGAACTCAAAAATTAAATAATGCTCATCAAAGCTTTCATAAATTGCATAGACTACTTTTATTGTGGAACTCAAGAACTAATCAATGCTCATCAATGCTTTGCTAAATTCCATAGACTTCTAATGTGGAACCCAAGAATGACACAATGCTTAAGAAAGCTTTGCTAAATTGCATAGACATCTACTGTGGAACTCAAGAACAAAACAATGCTCATCAATTCTTTGCTTAAATTGCATAGACTTCTATTGTGGAACTCAAGAATGAAACGATGCTCATCAAAGCTTTGCTAAATTGCGTAGACCTCAAATGTGGAAATCAAGAATGAAACACTGCTCGTCAAAGCTTTGCTTAAATTGCATAGAGTACTATTGTGGAACACAAGAATAAAGAATTGCTCATCAAGGCTTTGCTAATTTACGAAGATTACTTCTATTGTGGAAATCAAGAATTAAACAATGCTCATCAAAGCTTTGCTAAATTGCATAGACTTATAATATGTAACTCAATAATGAAACAATGCTCATCAAAGCTTTGCTTAAAGTGCATAGACTTCTATTGTGGAACTCAAGAATTAAACAATGCTCATCAAATCTTTGCCAAATTTCATAGACTTCTAATGTTTAACTCAAGAATAAAACAATCCTCATCTAAGCTTTTTTTAAATTGCATTCACTTCTATTGTGAAACTCAAGAATTAAACAATGCTCATCAAAGCTTTGCTAAATTGTAAAGACTACTTCTATTGTGGAACTCAAGAACTAAACATTGGTCATCAATGCTTTGCTAAATTTCATATACATCTAATGTGGAACCCAAGAATGAAACATTGATCATGAAAGCTTTGCAAAATTGCATAGTGTTCTATTGTGGAACTCAAGAATCAAACAATGCTCATGAAAGCGTTGCTTAAATTGCATAGACTTCTGTTATGGAACTCCAGAACAAAACGCTGCTCATCCAAGCTTTGCCAATGTGCGTAGACTTGTAATGTGGAACTCATGAATGAAACAATTCTCGTCAAAGCTTTGCTTAAATTGCATAGACTACTATTGCGGAACTCAAAAATAAAGAAATGCTCATCAAAGCTTCGCTAAATTGCGAAGACTACTTCTATTGTGGAACTCAAGAACTAAACAATACTCATCAAAGATTTGCTAAATTGCGAAGACCACTTCTATTGTGGAACTCAATAAACAATATTCATCAAAGCTTTTCTGAATTGCATAGACTTCTAATATGGAACTAAAGAAAGAAACAATGCTCATCAAAGCTTTGGAAAAATTGCATACACTTCTATTGTGGAACCAAAGAATTAAACAATGCTCATCAAAGCTTTATCAAATTGCAACGACTACTTCTATTTTGGAACTCAAGAATTAAATAATGCTCATCAATGTTTTGCTAAATTGCATAGACTTCTAGTGTGGAACTCAAGTATTAAGCAATGCTCATCAAAGCATTGCTAAATTGCATAGACTTCTAATGTGGAACCCAAGAATGAAAGAATGCACATAAACGCTTTTCAAAACTGCATTGACTTCTATTGTTGAACTCAAGAATCAAAAAATTCTAATCAAAGCTTTGCTTAAATTTTATAGACTTCTATTGAGGAACACAATTAAACGATGCTCATCAAAGCTTTGCTAAATTGCATAGACTTCTAATGTGGAACACAAGAATAAAACAATGCTCATCAAAACTTTACTTAAATTGCATAGGCTTATATTGTGGAACTCAAGAATAAAGAAATGCTCTTCAAAGCCTTGTGAAATTGCGAAGACTACTATTATGGAACTCAAGAATTAAACAATGCTCATCAAAGCTTTGCTAAATTCAATTGACTTCTAATGTGAAACTCAAGAATGAAACAATGCTCTTCAAAGCTTTGCTTAAATTACATCCACTTCTATTGTGGAACTCAAGAATTAAATAATGCTCATCAAAGCTTTGCTAAATTGCATAGACTACTTTTATTGTGGAACTCAAGAACTAATCAATGCTCATCAATGCTTTGCTAAATTCCATAGACTACTAATGTGGAACCCAAGAATGACACAATGCTTAAGAAAGCTTTGCTAAATTGCATAGACATCTACTGTGGAACTCAAGAACAAAACAATGCTCATCAATTCTTTGCTTAAATTGCATAGACTTCTATTGTGGAACTCAAGAATGAAACGATGCTCATCAAAGCTTTGCTAAATTGCGTAGACCTCAAATGTGGAAATCAAGAATGAAACACTGCTCGTCAAAGCTTTACTTAAATTGCATAGAGTACTATTGTGGAACACAAGAATAAAGAATTGCTCATCAAGGCTTTGCTAATTTACGAAGATTACTTCTATTGTGGAAATCAAGAATTAAACAATGCTCATCAAAGCTTTGCTAAATTGCATAGACTTATAATATGTAACTCAATAATGAAACAATGCTCATCAAAGCTTTGCTTAAAGTGCATAGACTTCTATTGTGGAACTCAAGAATTAAACAATGCTCATCAAATCTTTGCCAAATTTCATAGACTTCTAATGTTTAACTCAAGAATAAAACAATCCTCATCTAAGCTTTTTTTAAATTGCATTCACTTCTATTGTGAAACTCAAGAATTAAACAATGCTCATCAAAGCTTTGCTAAATTGCAAAGACTACTTCTATTGTGGAACTCAAGAACTAAACATTGGTCATCAATGCTTTGCTAAATTTCATATACATCTAATGTGGAACCCAAGAATGAAACATTGATCATGAAAGCTTTGCAAAATTGCATAGTGTTCTATTGTGGAACTCAAGAATCAAACAATGCTCATGAAAGCGTTGCTTAAATTGCATAGACTTCTGTTATGGAACTCCAGAACAAAACGCTGCTCATCCAAGCTTTGCCAATGTGCGTAGACTTGTAATGTGGAACTCATGAATGAAACAATTCTCGTCAAAGCTTTGCTTAAATTGCATAGACTACTATTGCGGAACTCAAAAATAAAGAAATGCTCATCAAAGCTTCGCTAAATTGCGAAGACTACTTCTATTGTGGAACTCAAGAACTAAACAATACTCATCAAAGATTTGCTAAATTGCGAAGACCACTTCTATTGTGGAACTCAATAAACAATATTCATCAAAGCTTTTCTGAATTGCATAGACTTCTAATATGGAACTAAAGAAAGAAACAATGCTCATCAAAGCTTTGGAAAAATTGCATACACTTCTATTGTGGAACCAAAGAATTAAACAATGCTCATCAAAGCTTTATCAAATTGCAACGACTACTTCTATTTTGGAACTCAAGAATTAAATAATGCTCATCAATGTTTTGCTAAATTGCATAGACTTCTAGTGTGGAACTCAAGTATTAAGCAATGCTCATCAAAGCATTGCTAAATTGCATAGACTTCTAATGTGGAACCCAAGAATGAAAGAATGCACATAAACGCTTTTCAAAACTGCATTGACTTCTATTGTTGAACTCAAGAATCAAAAAATTCTAATCAAAGCTTTGCTTAAATTTTATAGACTTCTATTGAGGAACACAATTAAACGATGCTCATCAAAGCTTTGCTAAATTGCATAGACTTCTAATGTGGAACACAAGAATAAAACAATGCTCATCAAAGCTTTACTTAAATTGCATAGGCTTATATTGTGGAACTCAAGAATAAAGAAATGCTCTTCAAAGCCTTGTGAAATTGCGAAGACTACTATTATGGAACTCAAGAATTAAACAATGCTCATCAAAGCTTTGCTAAATTCAATTGACTTCTAATGTGAAACTCAAGAATGAAACAATGCTCTTCAAAGCTTTGCTTAAATTACATCCACTTCTATTGTGGAACTCAAAAATTAAATAATGCTCATCAAAGCTTTCATAAATTGCATAGACTACTTTTATTGTGGAACTCAAGAACTAATCAATGCTCATCAATGCTTTGCTAAATTCCATAGACTTCTAATGTGGAACCCAAGAATGACACAATGCTTAAGAAAGCTTTGCTAAATTGCATAGACATCTACTGTGGAACTCAAGAACAAAACAATGCTCATCAATTCTTTGCTTAAATTGCATAGACTTCTATTGTGGAACTCAAGAATGAAACGATGCTCATCAAAGCTTTGCTAAATTGCGTAGACCTCAAATGTGGAAATCAAGAATGAAACACTGCTCGTCAAAGCTTTGCTTAAATTGCATAGAGTACTATTGTGGAACACAAGAATAAAGAATTGCTCATCAAGGCTTTGCTAATTTACGAAGATTACTTCTATTGTGGAAATCAAGAATTAAACAATGCTCATCAAAGCTTTGCTAAATTGCATAGACTTATAATATGTAACTCAATAATGAAACAATGCTCATCAAAGCTTTGCTTAAAGTGCATAGACTTCTATTGTGGAACTCAAGAATTAAACAATGCTCATCAAATCTTTGCCAAATTTCATAGACTTCTAATGTTTAACTCAAGAATAAAACAATCCTCATCTAAGCTTTTTTTAAATTGCATTCACTTCTATTGTGAAACTCAAGAATTAAACAATGCTCATCAAAGCTTTGCTAAATTGCAAAGACTACTTCTATTGTGGAACTCAAGAACTAAACATTGGTCATCAATGCTTTGCTAAATTTCATATACATCTAATGTGGAACCCAAGAATGAAACATTGATCATGAAAGCTTTGCAAAATTGCATAGTGTTCTATTGTGGAACTCAAGAATCAAACAATGCTCATGAAAGCGTTGCTTAAATTGCATAGACTTCTGTTATGGAACTCCAGAACAAAACGCTGCTCATCCAAGCTTTGCCAATGTGCGTAGACTTGTAATGTGGAACTCATGAATGAAACAATTCTCGTCAAAGCTTTGCTTAAATTGCATAGACTACTATTGCGGAACTCAAAAATAAAGAAATGCTCATCAAAGCTTCGCTAAATTGCGAAGACTACTTCTATTGTGGAACTCAAGAACTAAACAATACTCATCAAAGATTTGCTAAATTGCGAAGACCACTTCTATTGTGGAACTCAATAAACAATATTCATCAAAGCTTTTCTGAATTGCATAGACTTCTAATATGGAACTAAAGAAAGAAACAATGCTCATCAAAGCTTTGGAAAAATTGCATACACTTCTATTGTGGAACCAAAGAATTAAACAATGCTCATCAAAGCTTTATCAAATTGCAACGACTACTTCTATTTTGGAACTCAAGAATTAAATAATGCTCATCAATGTTTTGCTAAATTGCATAGACTTCTAGTGTGGAACTCAAGTATTAAGCAATGCTCATCAAAGCATTGCTAAATTGCATAGACTTCTAATGTGGAACCCAAGAATGAAAGAATGCACATAAACGCTTTTCAAAACTGCATTGACTTCTATTGTTGAACTCAAGAATCAAAAAATTCTAATCAAAGCTTTGCTTAAATTTTATAGACTTCTATTGAGGAACACAATTAAACGATGCTCATCAAAGCTTTGCTAAATTGCATAGACTTCTAATGTGGAACACAAGAATAAAACAATGCTCATCAAAGCTTTACTTAAATTGCATAGGCTTATATTGTGGAACTCAAGAATAAAGAAATGCTCTTCAAAGCCTTGTGAAATTGCGAAGACTACTATTATGGAACTCAAGAATTAAACAATGCTCATCAAAGCTTTGCTAAATTCAATTGACTTCTAATGTGAAACTCAAGAATGAAACAATGCTCTTCAAAGCTTTGCTTAAATTACATCCACTTCTATTGTGGAACTCAAAAATTAAATAATGCTCATCAAAGCTTTCATAAATTGCATAGACTACTTTTATTGTGGAACTCAAGAACTAATCAATGCTCATCAATGCTTTGCTAAATTCCATAGACTACTAATGTGGAACCCAAGAATGACACAATGCTTAAGAAAGCTTTGCTAAATTGCATAGACATCTACTGTGGAACTCAAGAACAAAACAATGCTCATCAATTCTTTGCTTAAATTGCATAGACTTCTATTGTGGAACTCAAGAATGAAACGATGCTCATCAAAGCTTTGCTAAATTGCGTAGACCTCAAATGTGGAAATCAAGAATGAAACACTGCTCGTCAAAGCTTTACTTAAATTGCATAGAGTACTATTGTGGAACACAAGAATAAAGAATTGCTCATCAAGGCTTTGCTAATTTACGAAGATTACTTCTATTGTGGAAATCAAGAATTAAACAATGCTCATCAAAGCTTTGCTAAATTGCATAGACTTATAATATGTAACTCAATAATGAAACAATGCTCATCAAAGCTTTGCTTAAAGTGCATAGACTTCTATTGTGGAACTCAAGAATTAAACAATGCTCATCAAATCTTTGCCAAATTTCATAGACTTCTAATGTTTAACTCAAGAATAAAACAATCCTCATCTAAGCTTTTTTTAAATTGCATTCACTTCTATTGTGAAACTCAAGAATTAAACAATGCTCATCAAAGCTTTGCTAAATTGCAAAGACTACTTCTATTGTGGAACTCAAGAACTAAACATTGGTCATCAATGCTTTGCTAAATTTCATATACATCTAATGTGGAACCCAAGAATGAAACATTGATCATGAAAGCTTTGCAAAATTGCATAGTGTTCTATTGTGGAACTCAAGAATCAAACAATGCTCATGAAAGCGTTGCTTAAATTGCATAGACTTCTGTTATGGAACTCCAGAACAAAACGCTGCTCATCCAAGCTTTGCCAATGTGCGTAGACTTGTAATGTGGAACTCATGAATGAAACAATTCTCGTCAAAGCTTTGCTTAAATTGCATAGACTACTATTGCGGAACTCAAAAATAAAGAAATGCTCATCAAAGCTTCGCTAAATTGCGAAGACTACTTCTATTGTGGAACTCAAGAACTAAACAATACTCATCAAAGATTTGCTAAATTGCGAAGACCACTTCTATTGTGGAACTCAATAAACAATATTCATCAAAGCTTTTCTGAATTGCATAGACTTCTAATATGGAACTAAAGAAAGAAACAATGCTCATCAAAGCTTTGGAAAAATTGCATACACTTCTATTGTGGAACCAAAGAATTAAACAATGCTCATCAAAGCTTTATCAAATTGCAACGACTACTTCTATTTTGGAACTCAAGAATTAAATAATGCTCATCAATGTTTTGCTAAATTGCATAGACTTCTAGTGTGGAACTCAAGTATTAAGCAATGCTCATCAAAGCATTGCTAAATTGCATAGACTTCTAATGTGGAACCCAAGAATGAAAGAATGCACATAAACGCTTTTCAAAACTGCATTGACTTCTATTGTTGAACTCAAGAATCAAAAAATTCTAATCAAAGCTTTGCTTAAATTTTATAGACTTCTATTGAGGAACACAATTAAACGATGCTCATCAAAGCTTTGCTAAATTGCATAGACTTCTAATGTGGAACACAAGAATAAAACAATGCTCATCAAAGCTTTACTTAAATTGCATAGGCTTATATTGTGGAACTCAAGAATAAAGAAATGCTCTTCAAAGCCTTGTGAAATTGCGAAGACTACTATTATGGAACTCAAGAATTAAACAATGCTCATCAAAGCTTTGCTAAATTCAATTGACTTCTAATGTGAAACTCAAGAATGAAACAATGCTCTTCAAAGCTTTGCTTAAATTACATCCACTTCTATTGTGGAACTCAAAAATTAAATAATGCTCATCAAAGCTTTCATAAATTGCATAGACTACTTTTATTGTGGAACTCAAGAACTAATCAATGCTCATCAATGCTTTGCTAAATTCCATAGACTACTAATGTGGAACCCAAGAATGACACAATGCTTAAGAAAGCTTTGCTAAATTGCATAGACATCTACTGTGGAACTCAAGAACAAAACAATGCTCATCAATTCTTTGCTTAAATTGCATAGACTTCTATTGTGGAACTCAAGAATGAAACGATGCTCATCAAAGCTTTGCTAAATTGCGTAGACCTCAAATGTGGAAATCAAGAATGAAACACTGCTCGTCAAAGCTTTACTTAAATTGCATAGAGTACTATTGTGGAACACAAGAATAAAGAATTGCTCATCAAGGCTTTGCTAATTTACGAAGATTACTTCTATTGTGGAAATCAAGAATTAAACAATGCTCATCAAAGCTTTGCTAAATTGCATAGACTTATAATATGTAACTCAATAATGAAACAATGCTCATCAAAGCTTTGCTTAAAGTGCATAGACTTCTATTGTGGAACTCAAGAATTAAACAATGCTCATCAAATCTTTGCCAAATTTCATAGACTTCTAATGTTTAACTCAAGAATAAAACAATCCTCATCTAAGCTTTTTTTAAATTGCATTCACTTCTATTGTGAAACTCAAGAATTAAACAATGCTCATCAAAGCTTTGCTAAATTGCAAAGACTACTTCTATTGTGGAACTCAAGAACTAAACATTGGTCATCAATGCTTTGCTAAATTTCATATACATCTAATGTGGAACCCAAGAATGAAACATTGATCATGAAAGCTTTGCAAAATTGCATAGTGTTCTATTGTGGAACTCAAGAATCAAACAATGCTCATGAAAGCGTTGCTTAAATTGCATAGACTTCTGTTATGGAACTCCAGAACAAAACGCTGCTCATCCAAGCTTTGCCAATGTGCGTAGACTTGTAATGTGGAACTCATGAATGAAACAATTCTCGTCAAAGCTTTGCTTAAATTGCATAGACTACTATTGCGGAACTCAAAAATAAAGAAATGCTCATCAAAGCTTCGCTAAATTGCGAAGACTACTTCTATTGTGGAACTCAAGAACTAAACAATACTCATCAAAGATTTGCTAAATTGCGAAGACCACTTCTATTGTGGAACTCAATAAACAATATTCATCAAAGCTTTTCTGAATTGCATAGACTTCTAATATGGAACTAAAGAAAGAAACAATGCTCATCAAAGCTTTGGAAAAATTGCATACACTTCTATTGTGGAACCAAAGAATTAAACAATGCTCATCAAAGCTTTATCAAATTGCAACGACTACTTCTATTTTGGAACTCAAGAATTAAATAATGCTCATCAATGTTTTGCTAAATTGCATAGACTTCTAGTGTGGAACTCAAGTATTAAGCAATGCTCATCAAAGCATTGCTAAATTGCATAGACTTCTAATGTGGAACCCAAGAATGAAAGAATGCACATAAACGCTTTTCAAAACTGCATTGACTTCTATTGTTGAACTCAAGAATCAAAAAATTCTAATCAAAGCTTTGCTTAAATTTTATAGACTTCTATTGAGGAACACAATTAAACGATGCTCATCAAAGCTTTGCTAAATTGCATAGACTTCTAATGTGGAACACAAGAATAAAACAATGCTCATCAAAGCTTTACTTAAATTGCATAGGCTTATATTGTGGAACTCAAGAATAAAGAAATGCTCTTCAAAGCCTTGTGAAATTGCGAAGACTACTATTATGGAACTCAAGAATTAAACAATGCTCATCAAAGCTTTGCTAAATTCAATTGACTTCTAATGTGAAACTCAAGAATGAAACAATGCTCTTCAAAGCTTTGCTTAAATTACATCCACTTCTATTGTGGAACTCAAAAATTAAATAATGCTCATCAAAGCTTTCATAAATTGCATAGACTACTTTTATTGTGGAACTCAAGAACTAATCAATGCTCATCAATGCTTTGCTAAATTCCATAGACTTCTAATGTGGAACCCAAGAATGACACAATGCTTAAGAAAGCTTTGCTAAATTGCATAGACATCTACTGTGGAACTCAAGAACAAAACAATGCTCATCAATTCTTTGCTTAAATTGCATAGACTTCTATTGTGGAACTCAAGAATGAAACGATGCTCATCAAAGCTTTGCTAAATTGCGTAGACCTCAAATGTGGAAATCAAGAATGAAACACTGCTCGTCAAAGCTTTGCTTAAATTGCATAGAGTACTATTGTGGAACACAAGAATAAAGAATTGCTCATCAAGGCTTTGCTAATTTACGAAGATTACTTCTATTGTGGAAATCAAGAATTAAACAATGCTCATCAAAGCTTTGCTAAATTGCATAGACTTATAATATGTAACTCAATAATGAAACAATGCTCATCAAAGCTTTGCTTAAAGTGCATAGACTTCTATTGTGGAACTCAAGAATTAAACAATGCTCATCAAATCTTTGCCAAATTTCATAGACTTCTAATGTTTAACTCAAGAATAAAACAATCCTCATCTAAGCTTTTTTTAAATTGCATTCACTTCTATTGTGAAACTCAAGAATTAAACAATGCTCATCAAAGCTTTGCTAAATTGCAAAGACTACTTCTATTGTGGAACTCAAGAACTAAACATTGGTCATCAATGCTTTGCTAAATTTCATATACATCTAATGTGGAACCCAAGAATGAAACATTGATCATGAAAGCTTTGCAAAATTGCATAGTGTTCTATTGTGGAACTCAAGAATCAAACAATGCTCATGAAAGCGTTGCTTAAATTGCATAGACTTCTGTTATGGAACTCCAGAACAAAACGCTGCTCATCCAAGCTTTGCCAATGTGCGTAGACTTGTAATGTGGAACTCATGAATGAAACAATTCTCGTCAAAGCTTTGCTTAAATTGCATAGACTACTATTGCGGAACTCAAAAATAAAGAAATGCTCATCAAAGCTTCGCTAAATTGCGAAGACTACTTCTATTGTGGAACTCAAGAACTAAACAATACTCATCAAAGATTTGCTAAATTGCGAAGACCACTTCTATTGTGGAACTCAATAAACAATATTCATCAAAGCTTTTCTGAATTGCATAGACTTCTAATATGGAACTAAAGAAAGAAACAATGCTCATCAAAGCTTTGGAAAAATTGCATACACTTCTATTGTGGAACCAAAGAATTAAACAATGCTCATCAAAGCTTTATCAAATTGCAACGACTACTTCTATTTTGGAACTCAAGAATTAAATAATGCTCATCAATGTTTTGCTAAATTGCATAGACTTCTAGTGTGGAACTCAAGTATTAAGCAATGCTCATCAAAGCATTGCTAAATTGCATAGACTTCTAATGTGGAACCCAAGAATGAAAGAATGCACATAAACGCTTTTCAAAACTGCATTGACTTCTATTGTTGAACTCAAGAATCAAAAAATTCTAATCAAAGCTTTGCTTAAATTTTATAGACTTCTATTGAGGAACACAATTAAACGATGCTCATCAAAGCTTTGCTAAATTGCATAGACTTCTAATGTGGAACACAAGAATAAAACAATGCTCATCAAAGCTTTACTTAAATTGCATAGGCTTATATTGTGGAACTCAAGAATAAAGAAATGCTCTTCAAAGCCTTGTGAAATTGCGAAGACTACTATTATGGAACTCAAGAATTAAACAATGCTCATCAAAGCTTTGCTAAATTCAATTGACTTCTAATGTGAAACTCAAGAATGAAACAATGCTCTTCAAAGCTTTGCTTAAATTACATCCACTTCTATTGTGGAACTCAAAAATTAAATAATGCTCATCAAAGCTTTCATAAATTGCATAGACTACTTTTATTGTGGAACTCAAGAACTAATCAATGCTCATCAATGCTTTGCTAAATTCCATAGACTTCTAATGTGGAACCCAAGAATGACACAATGCTTAAGAAAGCTTTGCTAAATTGCATAGACATCTACTGTGGAACTCAAGAACAAAACAATGCTCATCAATTCTTTGCTTAAATTGCATAGACTTCTATTGTGGAACTCAAGAATGAAACGATGCTCATCAAAGCTTTGCTAAATTGCGTAGACCTCAAATGTGGAAATCAAGAATGAAACACTGCTCGTCAAAGCTTTGCTTAAATTGCATAGAGTACTATTGTGGAACACAAGAATAAAGAATTGCTCATCAAGGCTTTGCTAATTTACGAAGATTACTTCTATTGTGGAAATCAAGAATTAAACAATGCTCATCAAAGCTTTGCTAAATTGCATAGACTTATAATATGTAACTCAATAATGAAACAATGCTCATCAAAGCTTTGCTTAAAGTGCATAGACTTCTATTGTGGAACTCAAGAATTAAACAATGCTCATCAAATCTTTGCCAAATTTCATAGACTTCTAATGTTTAACTCAAGAATAAAACAATCCTCATCTAAGCTTTTTTTAAATTGCATTCACTTCTATTGTGAAACTCAAGAATTAAACAATGCTCATCAAAGCTTTGCTAAATTGCAAAGACTACTTCTATTGTGGAACTCAAGAACTAAACATTGGTCATCAATGCTTTGCTAAATTTCATATACATCTAATGTGGAACCCAAGAATGAAACATTGATCATGAAAGCTTTGCAAAATTGCATAGTGTTCTATTGTGGAACTCAAGAATCAAACAATGCTCATGAAAGCGTTGCTTAAATTGCATAGACTTCTGTTATGGAACTTCAGAACAAAACGCTGCTCATCCAAGCTTTGCCAATGTGCGTAGACTTGTAATGTGGAACTCATGAATGAAACAATTCTCGTCAAAGCTTTGCTTAAATTGCATAGACTACTATTGCAGAACTCAAAAATAAAGAAATGCTCATCAAAGCTTCGCTAAATTGCGAAGACTACTTCTATTGTGGAACTCAAGAACTAAACAATACTCATCAAAGATTTGCTAAATTGCGAAGACCACTTCTATTGTGGAACTCAATAAACAATATTCATCAAAGCTTTTCTGAATTGCATAGACTTCTAATATGGAACTAAAGAAAGAAACAATGCTCATCAAAGCTTTGGAAAAATTGCATACACTTCTATTGTGGAACCAAAGAATTAAACAATGCTCATCAAAGCTTTATCAAATTGCAACGACTACTTCTATTTTGGAACTCAAGAATTAAATAATGCTCATCAATGTTTTGCTAAATTGCATAGACTTCTAGTGTGGAACTCAAGTATTAAGCAATGCTCATCAAAGCATTGCTAAATTGCATAGACTTCTAATGTGGAACCCAAGAATGAAAGAATGCACATAAACGCTTTTCAAAACTGCATTGACTTCTATTGTTGAACTCAAGAATCAAAAAATTCTAATCAAAGCTTTGCTTAAATTTTATAGACTTCTATTGAGGAACACAATTAAACGATGCTCATCAAAGCTTTGCTAAATTGCATAGACTTCTAATGTGGAACACAAGAATAAAACAATGCTCATCAAAGCTTTACTTAAATTGCATAGGCTTATATTGTGGAACTCAAGAATAAAGAAATGCTCTTCAAAGCCTTGTGAAATTGCGAAGACTACTATTATGGAACTCAAGAATTAAACAATGCTCATCAAAGCTTTGCTAAATTCAATTGACTTCTAATGTGAAACTCAAGAATGAAACAATGCTCTTCAAAGCTTTGCTTAAATTACATCCACTTCTATTGTGGAACTCAAAAATTAAATAATGCTCATCAAAGCTTTCATAAATTGCATAGACTACTTTTATTGTGGAACTCAAGAACTAATCAATGCTCATCAATGCTTTGCTAAATTCCATAGACTACTAATGTGGAACCCAAGAATGACACAATGCTTAAGAAAGCTTTGCTAAATTGCATAGACATCTACTGTGGAACTCAAGAACAAAACAATGCTCATCAATTCTTTGCTTAAATTGCATAGACTTCTATTGTGGAACTCAAGAATGAAACGATGCTCATCAAAGCTTTGCTAAATTGCGTAGACCTCAAATGTGGAAATCAAGAATGAAACACTGCTCGTCAAAGCTTTACTTAAATTGCATAGAGTACTATTGTGGAACACAAGAATAAAGAATTGCTCATCAAGGCTTTGCTAATTTACGAAGATTACTTCTATTGTGGAAATCAAGAATTAAACAATGCTCATCAAAGCTTTGCTAAATTGCATAGACTTATAATATGTAACTCAATAATGAAACAATGCTCATCAAAGCTTTGCTTAAAGTGCATAGACTTCTATTGTGGAACTCAAGAATTAAACAATGCTCATCAAATCTTTGCCAAATTTCATAGACTTCTAATGTTTAACTCAAGAATAAAACAATCCTCATCTAAGCTTTTTTTAAATTGCATTCACTTCTATTGTGAAACTCAAGAATTAAACAATGCTCATCAAAGCTTTGCTAAATTGCAAAGACTACTTCTATTGTGGAACTCAAGAACTAAACATTGGTCATCAATGCTTTGCTAAATTTCATATACATCTAATGTGGAACCCAAGAATGAAACATTGATCATGAAAGCTTTGCAAAATTGCATAGTGTTCTATTGTGGAACTCAAGAATCAAACAATGCTCATGAAAGCGTTGCTTAAATTGCATAGACTTCTGTTATGGAACTCCAGAACAAAACGCTGCTCATCCAAGCTTTGCCAATGTGCGTAGACTTGTAATGTGGAACTCATGAATGAAACAATTCTCGTCAAAGCTTTGCTTAAATTGCATAGACTACTATTGCGGAACTCAAAAATAAAGAAATGCTCATCAAAGCTTCGCTAAATTGCGAAGACTACTTCTATTGTGGAACTCAAGAACTAAACAATACTCATCAAAGATTTGCTAAATTGCGAAGACCACTTCTATTGTGGAACTCAATAAACAATATTCATCAAAGCTTTTCTGAATTGCATAGACTTCTAATATGGAACTAAAGAAAGAAACAATGCTCATCAAAGCTTTGGAAAAATTGCATACACTTCTATTGTGGAACCAAAGAATTAAACAATGCTCATCAAAGCTTTATCAAATTGCAACGACTACTTCTATTTTGGAACTCAAGAATTAAATAATGCTCATCAATGTTTTGCTAAATTGCATAGACTTCTAGTGTGGAACTCAAGTATTAAGCAATGCTCATCAAAGCATTGATAAATTGCATAGACTTCTAATGTGGAACCCAAGAATGAAAGAATGCACATAAACGCTTTTCAAAACTGCATTGACTTCTATTGTTGAACTCAAGAATCAAAAAATTCTAATCAAAGCTTTGCTTAAATTTTATAGACTTCTATTGAGGAACACAATTAAACGATGCTCATCAAAGCTTTGCTAAATTGCATAGACTTCTAATGTGGAACACAAGAATAAAACAATGCTCATCAAAGCTTTACTTAAATTGCATAGGCTTATATTGTGGAACTCAAGAATAAAGAAATGCTCTTCAAAGCCTTGTGAAATTGCGAAGACTACTATTATGGAACTCAAGAATTAAACAATGCTCATCAAATCTTTGCTAAATTCAATTGACTTCTAATGTGAAACTCAAGAATAAAACAATGCTCTTCAAAGCTTTGCTTAAATTACATCCACTTCTATTGTGGAACTCAAAAATTAAATAATGCGTATCAAAGCTTTGATAAATTGCATAGACTACTTTTATTGTGGAACTCAAGAACTAATCAATGCTCATCAATGCTTTGCTAAATTCCATAGACTTCTAATGTGGAACCCAAGAATGACACAATGCTGAAGAAAGCTTTCCTAAATTGCATAGACATCTACTGTGGAACTCAAGAACAAAACAATGCTCATCAATTCTTTGCTTAAATTGCATAGACTTCTATTGTGGAACTCAAGAATGAAACGATGCTCATCAAAGCTTTGCTAAATTGCGTAGACCTCAAATGTGGAAATCAAGAATGAAACACTGCTCGTCAAAGCATTGCTTAAATTGCATAGAGTACTATTGTGGAACTCAAGAATAAAGAATTGCTCATCAAAGCTTTGCTAATTTACGAAGATTACTTCTATTGTGGAAATCAAGAATTAAACAATGCTCATCAAAGCTTTGCTAAATTGCATAGACTTATAAGGTGGAACTCAATAATGAAAAATGCTCATCAAAGCTTTGCTTAAAGTGCATAGACTTCTATTGTGGAACTCAAGAATTAAACAATGCTCATCAAATCTTTGCGAAATTTCATAGACTTCTAATGTTTAACTCAAGAATAAAACAATCCTCATCTAAGCTTTTATTTAAATTGCATTCACTTCTATTGTGAAACTCAAGAATTAAACAATGCTCATCAAAGCTTTGCTAAATTGCAAAGACTACTTCTATTGTGGAACTCAAGAACTAAACATTGGTCATCAATGCTTTGCTAAATTGCATATACATCTAATGTGGAACCCAAGAATGAAACATTGATCATGAAAGCTTTGCAAAATTGCATAGTGTTCTATTGTGGAACTCAAGAATCAAACAATGCTCATGAAAGCTTTTCAAAATTGCATTGACATCTATTGTTGAACTCAAGAATCAAAAAATTCTAATCAAAGCTTTGCTTAAATTTTATAGACTTCTATTGAGGAACACAATTAAACGATGCTCATCAATGCTTTGCTAAATTGCATAGACTTCTAATGTGGAACACAAGAATAAAACAATGCTCATCAAAGCTTTACTTAAATTGCATAGGCTTATATTGTGGAACTCAAGAATAAAGAAATGCTCTTCAAAGCCTTGAGAAATTGCGAAGACTACTATTATGGAACTCAAGAATTAAACAATGCTCATCAAAGCTTTGTTAAATTCAACTGACTTCTAATGTGAAACTCAAGAATGAAACAATGCTCTTCAAAGCTTTGCTTAAATTACATCCACTTCTATTGTGGAACTCAAAAATTAAATAATGCTCATCAAAGCTTTGATAAATTGCAAAGACTACTTTAATTGTGGAACTCAAGAACTAATCAATGCTCATCAATGCTTTGCTAAATTGCATAGACTTCTAATGTGGAACCCAAGAATGAAACAATGCTTAAGAAAGCTTTGCTAAATTGCATAGACTTCTATTATGGAACTCAAGAACAAAACAATGCTCATCAATGATTTGCTTAAATTGCATAGACTTCTATTGTGGAACTCAAGAATGAAACGATGCTCATCAAAGCTTTGCTAAATTGTGTAGACCTCAAATGTGGAAATCAAGAATGAAACACTGCTCGTCAACGCTTTGCTTAAATTGCATAGACTACTATTGTGGACCTCAAGAATAAAGAATTGCTCATCAAAGCTTTGCTAAATTACGAAGACTACTTCTATTGTGGAACTCAAGAATTAAACAATGCTCATCAAAGCTTTGCTAAATTGCATAGACTTATAATGTGGAACTCAATAATGAAACAATGCTCATCAAAGCTTTAATTAAAGTGCATAGACTTCTATTTTGGAACTCAAGAATTAAACAATGCTCATCAAAACTTTGCTAAATTTCATAGACTTCTAATGTTTAACTCAAGAATAAAACAATCCTCATTTAAGCTTTTTTTAAATTGCATTCACTTCTATTGTGAAACTCAAGAATTAAACAATGCTCATCAAAGCTTTGCTAAATTGCAAAGACTACTTATATTGTGGAACTCAAGAACTAAACATTGGTCATCAATGCTTTGCTAAATTGCATAGACATCTAATGTGGACACCAAGAATGAAACATGCTCATGAAAGCTTTGCAAAATTGCATAGAGTTATATTGTGAAATTCAAGAATCAAACAATGCTCATCAAAGCTTTGCTTAAATTGCATAGACTTCTGTTGTGGAACTCCAGAACGAAACGCTGCTCATCCAAGCTTTGCCAATGTGCGTAGACTTCTAATGTGGAACTCATGAATGAAACAATTCTCGTCAAAGGTTTGCTTAAATTGCACATACTACTATTGTGGAACTCAAAAATAAAGAAATGCTCATCAGAGCTTCGCTAAATTGCGAAGACTACTTCTATTGTGGAACTCAAGAACAAAACAATACTCATCAAAGCTTTGTTAAATTGCGAAGACCACTTCTATTGTGGAACTCAATAAACAATGTTCATCAAAGCTTTTCTGAATTGCATAGACTTCTAATGTGGAACTAAAGAAAGAAACAATGCTCATCAAAGCTTTGCAAAAATTGCATACACTTCTATTGTGGAACCAAAGAATTAAACAATGCTTATCAAAGCTTTATTAAATTGAAACGACTACTTCTATTGTGGAACTCAAGAATTAAATAATGCTCATCAATGCTTTGCTAAATTGCATAGACTTCTATTGTAGAACTCAAGTATTAAGCAATGCTCATCAAAGCATTGCTAAATTGCATAGACTTTTAATGTGGAACCCAAGAATGAAAGAATGCTCATGAATGCTTTGCTAAACTGCATAGACTTCTATTGTTCAACTCAAGAATCAAACAATGCTAATCAAAGCTTTGCTTAAATTTTATAGACTTCTATTGTGGAACACAATTAAACGATGTTCATCAAAGCTTCGCTAAATTGCATAGACTTCTAATGTGGAACTCAAGTATTAAGCAATGCTCATCAAAGCATTGCTAAATTGCATAGACTTCTAATGTGGAACCCAAGAATGAAAGAATGCTCATGAATGCTTTTCAAAATTGCATTGACATCTATTGTTGAACTCAAGAATCAAAAAATTCTAATCAAAGCTTTGCTTAAATTTTATAGACTTCTATTGAGGAACACAATTAAACGATGCTCGTCAATGCTTTGCTAAATTGCATAGACTTCTAATGTGGAACACAAGAATAAAACAATGCTCATCAAAGCTTTACTTAAATTGCATAGGCTTATATTGTGGAACTCAAGAATAAAGAAATGCTCTTCAAAGCCTTGCGAAATTGCGAAGACTACTATTATGGAACTCAAGAATTAAACAATGCTCATCAAAGCTTTGCTAAATTCAACTGACTTCTAATGTGAAACTCAAGAATGAAACAATGCTCTTCAAAGCTTTGCTTAAATTACATCCACTTCTATTGTGGAACTCAAAAATTAAATAATGCTCATCAAAGCTTTGATAAATTGCAAAGACTACTTTAATTGTGGAACTCAAGAACTAATCAATGCTCATCAATGCTTTGCTAAATTGCATAGACTTCTAATGTGGAACCCAAGAATGAAACAATGCTTAAGAAAGCTTTGCTAAATTGCATAGACTTCTATTATGGAACTCAAGAACAAAACAATGCTCATCAATGCTTTGCTTAAATTGCATAGACTTCTATTGTGGAACTCAAGAATGAAACGATGCTCATCAAAGCTTTGCTAAATTGTGTAGACCTCAAATGTGGAAATCAAGAATGAAACACTGCTCGTCAACGCTTTGCTTAAATTGCATAGACTACTATTGTGGACCTCAAGAATAAAGAATTGCTCATCAAAGCTTTGCTAAATTACGAAGACTACTTCTATTGTGGAACTCAAGAATTAAACAATGCTCATCAAAGCTTTGCTAAATTGCATAGACTTATAATGTGGAACTCAATAATGAAACAATGCTCATCAAAGCTTTAATTAAAGTGCATAGACTTCTATTTTGGAACTCAAGAATTAAACAATGCTCATCAAAACTTTGCTAAATTTCATAGACTTCTAATGTTTAACTCAAGAATAAAACAATCCTCATTTAAGCTTTTTTTAAATTGCATTCACTTCTATTGTGAAACTCAAGAATTAAACAATGCTCATTAAAGCTTTGCTAAATTGCAAAGACTACTTATATTGTGGAACTCAAGAACTAAACATTGGTCATCAATGCTTTGCTAAATTGCATAGACATCTAATGTGGACACCAAGAATGAAACATGCTCATGAAAGCTTTGCAAAATTGCATAGAGTTATATTGTGAAATTCAAGAATCAAACAATGCTCATCAAAGCTTTGCTTAAATTGCATAGACTTCTGTTGTGGAACTCCAGAACGAAACGCTGCTCATCCAAGCTTTGCCAATGTGCGTAGACTTGTAATGTGGAACTCATGAATGAAACAATTCTCGTCAAAGCTTTGCTTAAATTGCATAGACTACTATTGTGGAACTCAAAAATAAAGAAATGCTCATCAGAGCTTCGCTAAATTGCGAAGACTACTTCTATTGTGGTACTCAAGAACAAAACAATACTCATCAAAGCTTTGCTAAATTGCGAAGACCACTTCTATTGTGGAACTCAATAAACAATGTTCATCAAAGCTTTTCTGAATTGCATAGACTTCTAATGTGGAACTAAAGAAAGAAACAATGCTCATCAAAGCTTTGCAAAAATTGCATACACTTCTATTGTGGAACCAAAGAATTAAACAATGCTTATCAAAGCTTTATTAAATTGCAACGACTACTTCTATTGTGGAACTCAAGAATTAAATAATGCTCATCAATGCTTTGCTAAATTGCATAGACTTCTATTGTAGAACTCAAGTATTAAGCAATGCTCATCAAAGCATTGCTAAATTGCATAGACTTTTAATGTGGAACCCAAGAATGAAAGAATGCTCATGAATGCTTTGCTAAACTGCATAGACTTCTATTGTTCAACTCAAGAATCAAACAATGCTAATCAAAGCTTTGCTTAAATTTTATAGACTTCTATTGTGGAACACAATTAAACGATGTTCATCAAAGCTTCGCTAAATTGCATAGACTTCTAATGTGGAACTCAAGTATTAAGCAATGCTCATCAAAGCATTGCTAAATTGCATAGACTTCTAATGTGGAACCCAAGAATGAAAGAATGCTCATGAATGCTTTTCAAAATTGCATTGACATCTATTGTTGAACTCAAGAATCAAAAAATTCTAATCAAAGCTTTGCTTAAATTTTATAGACTTCTATTGAGGAACACAATTAAACGATGCTCGTCAATGCTTTGCTAAATTGCATAGACTTCTAATGTGGAACACAAGAATAAAACAATGCTCATCAAAGCTTTACTTAAATTGCATAGGCTTATATTGTGGAACTCAAGAATAAAGAAATGCTCTTCAAAGCCTTGCGAAATTGCGAAGACTACTATTATGGAACTCAAGAATTAAACAATGCTCATCAAAGCTTTGCTAAATTCAACTGACTTCTAATGTGAAACTCAAGAATGAAACAATGCTCTTCAAAGCTTTGCTTAAATTACATCCACTTCTATTGTGGAACTCAAAAATTAAATAATGCTCATCAAAGCTTTGATAAATTGCAAAGACTACTTTAATTGTGGAACTCAAGAACTAATCAATGCTCATCAATGCTTTGCTAAATTGCATAGACTTCTAATGTGGAACCCAAGAATGAAACAATGCTTAAGAAAGCTTTGCTAAATTGCATAGACTTCTATTATGGAACTCAAGAACAAAACAATGCTCATCAATGCTTTGCTTAAATTGCATAGACTTCTATTGTGGAACTCAAGAATGAAACGATGCTCATCAAAGCTTTGCTAAATTGTGTAGACCTCAAATGTGGAAATCAAGAATGAAACACTGCTCGTCAACGCTTTGCTTAAATTGCATAGACTACTATTGTGGACCTCAAGAATAAAGAATTGCTCATCAAAGATTTGCTAAATTACGAAGACTACTTCTATTGTGGAACTCAAGAATTAAACAATGCTCATCAAAGCTTTGCTAAATTGCATAGACTTATAATGTGGAACTCAATAATGAAACAATGCTCATCAAAGCTTTAATTAAAGTGCATAGACTTCTATTTTGGAACTCAAGAATTAAACAATGCTCATCAAAACTTTGCTAAATTTCATAGACTTCTAATGTTTAACTCAAGAATAAAACAATCCTCATTTAAGCTTTTTTTAAATTGCATTCACTTCTATTGTGAAACTCAAGAATTAAACAATGCTCATTAAAGCTTTGCTAAATTGCAAAGACTACTTATATTGTGGAACTCAAGAACTAAACATTGGTCATCAATGCTTTGCTAAATTGCATAGACATCTAATGTGGACACCAAGAATGAAACATGCTCATGAAAGCTTTGCAAAATTGCATAGAGTTATATTGTGAAATTCAAGAATCAAACAATGCTCATCAAAGCTTTGCTTAAATTGCATAGACTTCTGTTGTGGAACTCCAGAACGAAACGCTGCTCATCCAAGCTTTGCCAATGTGCGTAGACTTGTAATGTGGAACTCATGAATGAAACAATTCTCGTCAAAGCTTTGCTTAAATTGCATAGACTACTATTGTGGAACTCAAAAATAAAGAAATGCTCATCAGAGCTTCGCTAAATTGCGAAGACTACTTCTATTGTGGTACTCAAGAACAAAACAATACTCATCAAAGCTTTGCTAAATTGCGAAGACCACTTCTATTGTGGAACTCAATAAACAATGTTCATCAAAGCTTTTCTGAATTGCATAGACTTCTAATGTGGAACTAAAGAAAGAAACAATGCTCATCAAAGCTTTGCAAAAATTGCATACACTTCTATTGTGGAACCAAAGAATTAAACAATGCTTATCAAAGCTTTATTAAATTGCAACGACTACTTCTATTGTGGAACTCAAGAATTAAATAATGCTCATCAATGCTTTGCTAAATTGCATAGACTTCTATTGTAGAACTCAAGTATTAAGCAATGCTCATCAAAGCATTGCTAAATTGCATAGACTTTTAATGTGGAACCCAAGAATGAAAGAATGCTCATGAATGCTTTGCTAAACTGCATAGACTTCTATTGTTCAACTCAAGAATCAAACAATGCTAATCAAAGCTTTGCTTAAATTTTATAGACTTCTATTGTGGAACACAATTAAACGATGTTCATCAAAGCTTCGCTAAATTGCATAGACTTCTAATGTGGAACTCAAGTATTAAGCAATGCTCATCAAAGCATTGCTAAATTGCATAGACTTCTAATGTGGAACCCAAGAATGAAAGAATGCTCATGAATGCTTTTCAAAATTGCATTGACATCTATTGTTGAACTCAAGAATCAAAAAATTCTAATCAAAGCTTTGCTTAAATTTTATAGACTTCTATTGAGGAACACAATTAAACGATGCTCGTCAATGCTTTGCTAAATTGCATAGACTTCTAATGTGGAACACAAGAATAAAACAATGCTCATCAAAGCTTTACTTAAATTGCATAGGCTTATATTGTGGAACTCAAGAATAAAGAAATGCTCTTCAAAGCCTTGCGAAATTGCGAAGACTACTATTATGGAACTCAAGAATTAAACAATGCTCATCAAAGCTTTGCTAAATTCAACTGACTTCTAATGTGAAACTCAAGAATGAAACAATGCTCTTCAAAGCTTTGCTTAAATTACATCCACTTCTATTGTGGAACTCAAAAATTAAATAATGCTCATCAAAGCTTTGATAAATTGCAAAGACTACTTTAATTGTGGAACTCAAGAACTAATCAATGCTCATCAATGCTTTGCTAAATTGCATAGACTTCTAATGTGGAACCCAAGAATGAAACAATGCTTAAGAAAGCTTTGCTAAATTGCATAGACTTCTATTATGGCACTCAAGAACAAAACAATGCTCATCAATGCTTTGCTTAAATTGCATAGACTTCTATTGTGGAACTCAAGAATGAAACGATGCTCATCAAAGCTTTGCTAAATTGTGTAGACCTCAAATGTGGAAATCAAGAATGAAACACTGCTCGTCAACGCTTTGCTTAAATTGCATAGACTACTATTGTGGACCTCAAGAATAAAGAATTGCTCATCAAAGCTTTGCTAAATTACGAAGACTACTTCTATTGTGGAACTCAAGAATTAAACAATGCTCATCAAAGCTTTGCTAAATTGCATAGACTTATAATGTGGAACTCAATAATGAAACAATGCTCATCAAAGCTTTAATTAAAGTGCATAGACTTCTATTTTGGAACTCAAGAATTAAACAATGCTCATCAAAACTTTGCTAAATTTCATAGACTTCTAATGTTTAACTCAAGAATAAAACAATCCTCATTTAAGCTTTTTTTAAATTGCATTCACTTCTATTGTGAAACTCAAGAATTAAACAATGCTCATTAAAGCTTTGCTAAATTGCAAAGACTACTTATATTGTGGAACTCAAGAACTAAACATTGGTCATCAATGCTTTGCTAAATTGCATAGACATCTAATGTGGACACCAAGAATGAAACATGCTCATGAAAGCTTTGCAAAATTGCATAGAGTTATATTGTGAAATTCAAGAATCAAACAATGCTCATCAAAGCTTTGCTTAAATTGCATAGACTTCTGTTGTGGAACTCCAGAACGAAACGCTGCTCATCCAAGCTTTGCCAATGTGCGTAGACTTGTAATGTGGAACTCATGAATGAAACAATTCTCGTCAAAGCTTTGCTTAAATTGCATAGACTACTATTGTGGAACTCAAAAATAAAGAAATGCTCATCAGAGCTTCGCTAAATTGCGAAGACTACTTCTATTGTGGTACTCAAGAACAAAACAATACTCATCAAAGCTTTGCTAAATTGCGAAGACCACTTCTATTGTGGAACTCAATAAACAATGTTCATCAAAGCTTTTCTGAATTGCATAGACTTCTAATGTGGAACTAAAGAAAGAAACAATGCTCATCAAAGCTTTGCAAAAATTGCATACACTTCTATTGTGGAACCAAAGAATTAAACAATGCTTATCAAAGCTTTATTAAATTGCAACGACTACTTCTATTGTGGAACTCAAGAATTAAATAATGCTCATCAATGCTTTGCTAAATTGCATAGACTTCTATTGTAGAACTCAAGTATTAAGCAATGCTCATCAAAGCATTGCTAAATTGCATAGACTTTTAATGTGGAACCCAAGAATGAAAGAATGCTCATGAATGCTTTGCTAAACTGCATAGACTTCTATTGTTCAACTCAAGAATCAAACAATGCTAATCAAAGCTTTGCTTAAATTTTATAGACTTCTATTGTGGAACACAATTAAACGATGTTCATCAAAGCTTCGCTAAATTGCATAGACTTCTAATGTGGAACTCAAGTATTAAGCAATGCTCATCAAAGCATTGCTAAATTGCATAGACTTCTAATGTGGAACCCAAGAATGAAAGAATGCTCATGAATGCTTTTCAAAATTGCATTGACATCTATTGTTGAACTCAAGAATCAAAAAATTCTAATCAAAGCTTTGCTTAAATTTTATAGACTTCTATTGAGGAACACAATTAAACGATGCTCGTCAATGCTTTGCTAAATTGCATAGACTTCTAATGTGGAACACAAGAATAAAACAATGCTCATCAAAGCTTTACTTAAATTGCATAGGCTTATATTGTGGAACTCAAGAATAAAGAAATGCTCTTCAAAGCCTTGCGAAATTGCGAAGACTACTATTATGGAACTCAAGAATTAAACAATGCTCATCAAAGCTTTGCTAAATTCAACTGACTTCTAATGTGAAACTCAAGAATGAAACAATGCTCTTCAAAGCTTTGCTTAAATTACATCCACTTCTATTGTGGAACTCAAAAATTAAATAATGCTCATCAAAGCTTTGATAAATTGCAAAGACTACTTTAATTGTGGAACTCAAGAACTAATCAATGCTCATCAATGCTTTGCTAAATTGCATAGACTTCTAATGTGGAACCCAAGAATGAAACAATGCTTAAGAAAGCTTTGCTAAATTGCATAGACTTCTATTATGGAACTCAAGAACAAAACAATGCTCATCAATGCTTTGCTTAAATTGCATAGACTTCTATTGTGGAACTCAAGAATGAAACGATGCTCATCAAAGCTTTGCTAAATTGTGTAGACCTCAAATGTGGAAATCAAGAATGAAACACTGCTCGTCAACGCTTTGCTTAAATTGCATAGACTACTATTGTGGACCTCAAGAATAAAGAATTGCTCATCAAAGCTTTGCTAAATTACGAAGACTACTTCTATTGTGGAACTCAAGAATTAAACAATGCTCATCAAAGCTTTGCTAAATTGCATAGACTTATAATGTGGAACTCAATAATGAAACAATGCTCATCAAAGCTTTAATTAAAGTGCATAGACTTCTATTTTGGAACTCAAGAATTAAACAATGCTCATCAAAACTTTGCTAAATTTCATAGACTTCTAATGTTTAACTCAAGAATAAAACAATCCTCATTTAAGCTTTTTTTAAATTGCATTCACTTCTATTGTGAAACTCAAGAATTAAACAATGCTCATTAAAGCTTTGCTAAATTGCAAAGACTACTTATATTGTGGAACTCAAGAACTAAACATTGGTCATCAATGCTTTGCTAAATTGCATAGACATCTAATGTGGACACCAAGAATGAAACATGCTCATGAAAGCTTTGCAAAATTGCATAGAGTTATATTGTGAAATTCAAGAATCAAACAATGCTCATCAAAGCTTTGCTTAAATTGCATAGACTTCTGTTGTGGAACTCCAGAACGAAACGCTGCTCATCCAAGCTTTGCCAATGTGCGTAGACTTGTAATGTGGAACTCATGAATGAAACAATTCTCGTCAAAGCTTTGCTTAAATTGCATAGACTACTATTGTGGAACTCAAAAATAAAGAAATGCTCATCAGAGCTTCGCTAAATTGCGAAGACTACTTCTATTGTGGTACTCAAGAACAAAACAATACTCATCAAAGCTTTGCTAAATTGCGAAGACCACTTCTATTGTGGAACTCAATAAACAATGTTCATCAAAGCTTTTCTGAATTGCATAGACTTCTAATGTGGAACTAAAGAAAGAAACAATGCTCATCAAAGCTTTGCAAAAATTGCATACACTTCTATTGTGGAACCAAAGAATTAAACAATGCTTATCAAAGCTTTATTAAATTGCAACGACTACTTCTATTGTGGAACTCAAGAATTAAATAATGCTCATCAATGCTTTGCTAAATTGCATAGACTTCTATTGTAGAACTCAAGTATTAAGCAATGCTCATCAAAGCATTGCTAAATTGCATAGACTTTTAATGTGGAACCCAAGAATGAAAGAATGCTCATGAATGCTTTGCTAAACTGCATAGACTTCTATTGTTCAACTCAAGAATCAAACAATGCTAATCAAAGCTTTGCTTAAATTTTATAGACTTCTATTGTGGAACATAATTAAACGATGTTCATCAAAGCTTCGCTAAATTGCATAGACTTCTAATGTGGAACTCAAGTATTAAGCAATGCTCATCAAAGCATTGCTAAATTGCATAGACTTCTAATGTGGAACCCAAGAATGAAAGAATGCTCATGAATGCTTTTCAAAATTGCATTGACATCTATTGTTGAACTCAAGAATCAAAAAATTCTAATCAAAGCTTTGCTTAAATTTTATAGACTTCTATTGAGGAACACAATTAAACGATGCTCGTCAATGCTTTGCTAAATTGCATAGACTTCTAATGTGGAACACAAGAATAAAACAATGCTCATCAAAGCTTTACTTAAATTGCATAGGCTTATATTGTGGAACTCAAGAATAAAGAAATGCTCTTCAAAGCCTTGCGAAATTGCGAAGACTACTATTATGGAACTCAAGAATTAAACAATGCTCATCAAAGCTTTGCTAAATTCAACTGACTTCTAATGTGAAACTCAAGAATGAAACAATGCTCTTCAAAGCTTTGCTTAAATTACATCCACTTCTATTGTGGAACTCAAAAATTAAATAATGCTCATCAAAGCTTTGATAAATTGCAAAGACTACTTTAATTGTGGAACTCAAGAACTAATCAATGCTCATCAATGCTTTGCTAAATTGCATAGACTTCTAATGTGGAACCCAAGAATGAAACAATGCTTAAGAAAGCTTTGCTAAATTGCATAGACTTCTATTATGGAACTCAAGAACAAAACAATGCTCATCAATGCTTTGCTTAAATTGCATAGACTTCTATTGTGGAACTCAAGAATGAAACGATGCTCATCAAAGCTTTGCTAAATTGTGTAGACCTCAAATGTGGAAATCAAGAATGAAACACTGCTCGTCAACGCTTTGCTTAAATTGCATAGACTACTATTGTGGACCTCAAGAATAAAGAATTGCTCATCAAAGCTTTGCTAAATTACGAAGACTACTTCTATTGTGGAACTCAAGAATTAAACAATGCTCATCAAAGCTTTGCTAAATTGCATAGACTTATAATGTGGAACTCAATAATGAAACAATGCTCATCAAAGCTTTAATTAAAGTGCATAGACTTCTATTTTGGAACTCAAGAATTAAACAATGCTCATCAAAACTTTGCTAAATTTCATAGACTTCTAATGTTTAACTCAAGAATAAAACAATCCTCATTTAAGCTTTTTTTAAATTGCATTCACTTCTATTGTGAAACTCAAGAATTAAACAATGCTATTGTGGAACTCAAGAACTAAACAATTCTCTTTCTGACGGTGGTGCGATCTAGCTTAGATTCATCGGCGCTGCTTTTCCGACGAATTTCTTTTAATCGGTGAAGCAATTTCTTTCCTAATTCTGTTGATTTAATGGGAGCATCTTCCAAGTCGGATAGATTGAAGGACGTGAAGGTTAAACCTCCGGATAAAAGTGCTGCAGTTCGTTATACAAAAACTGAAATGGAGGTGAATGATCTTGTTCCTCCTGGGGTAATTGAACAATCATCTGCCACGATCTATAAAGCTCGTTGCAAACCAAGTGTGACTGGAGCTGTTGCATCTGGGATTAGCAAAGCGGGATGGAAAATGGAGGGGAAATCTTTCAGGATTAAGAACAGAGCTAGGAAGAAGGTGGATAAATTAGCTCCGATGGATACTGAAGAGTTCTTCAATGAAGATGGTTCAGAAGAGGAAACGGGAGAAGAATCGGAATCTGTCTCAGTTTTTGAGTCGGATTCTAACATTTCTATACCGGGATCTGATGGGAAGGAGAAGGAATTGAAGAAAGGGTTGTCTGGTGATTCTAAAAAGGTAAGTTCTCATGTTATTTCTATCCCAACTGGTAATACTGCTAATTTGATGAAAAATTGGGATGGGTTGATAATGAATAATGAAGTTTTGAGTCCAATCTCTGAATTGAAGAATGTTACTAGTGAAATGGTTAATGTGAACCCTACCATATCGGTGATGGATGTTAAAATTCAGAATAACTCTAATAGGGAAGATAATGAAGTTGTGAAGATAATAACTGATGGGAAGAAAAGGGCTAATAATAATGAAGATTTCATTCCAGGAGTGGGATTTCAGTTTCTGAATGAATTGAAGGAAGAAGGACAGGTGGGAAAGGGAGTTGATAAGGGTATAATTCAGAATATGGATATGGATGATTTGAAAGTGGATAAGACGGAGAATAAGTTGGGAGATGATAATGAAGAAGAGAGTTCAGAAGATGAAGAGGGGGAAGTTAATTCAAGTGAGGAGGAAACTAGTGAAGATGAGGAAATAATGATGGAAGAGGAGGATATTAATAATATTAGTAATGATAATAATGGGAATTTGGTTGCAGGCACTGTTATTAATAGTATTAATACCTTTCCTTCTATTTTGGGAGCAGCTAAAATTGGAAATTCGATGGAGAAGGATGTGCAGGGGAATTTAAAGAACTCTTATGCTGGTGTGTTAAAAGGGAATAGGCATAAGGGTAAGATTGATGTTAGATATATTCCAGGGGAAAAAGGTGAAGAAGATGGTCCTGTTATTATCCCAATTGAAAATCTAAAAAATGCGAGTATTCCTTATGTGAATACTTTATATGGATATATGATTGATAAGAAATTGGCTTTTCCAGTGATTCAAAAGGAGGTAAGAAGGCTATGGAAGAATGTGGGTCTTGAAGAGGTATTCATGAATAATAAAGGATTCTTCTTTTTTAAATTCAGTGATGAACAAGGGATGTTATCTATTCTTGAAGGAAGTCCATGGCTAATGTTCAATAATATGCCTTTATTTCTACAAAGATGGAGACCAGGTTTGACTTTAACTAAAAATAGACATAATAAGATTCCGGTTTGGGTCAAGATTTATGACTTACCTTTGGAGGTTTGGAGTGGGGATAATCTGTGCATTATTGCTAGTAAATTGGGAATTCCTCTTGCGTTTGATTCTTTTACTGAGGAGATGTGTTTGGAACATAAAGGGAGAAATGCTTATGCTAGGATCCTTATCGAAATATCAGCTGATAAAGAATGGAAAAGAAACATTGATATCTCAACGTGGGATTTTGTTACTAATTCTGCTGTTATTCAAAGCTTTGATGTGGAATATGCTTGGATGCCATCTAGATGCAGTCATTGTAAAGTGTTTGGGCACATAGATAAGGTCTGTATGGCTAGTATGATGGGTGCTAAATCTATGCAAAATGGTGGCAGTGGGATTAGCAAGGAAGATAAAGGGAAAAATGTGATTGATGATGAAGGATTTACAGAATTTACTAATAGGAAAAATAAAATTATTAAAGATGGAGAAGGTACTAGCAATTCTATGTGGAAAGCTGCTAATATAGGTAATCAGAAAAATAAAGGGAAGAGTAATTTCTCAAGAGTGGGGAATAAGTTTAGGGGACAATATGGGAACAAAAGTGGAAATGGTTGGGGACAAAATGGGAATTGGAATAACAAAGGAGTGGGGCATTGGAATTTGGAGAAGAATAAAAAATTTGAGAAGGTGGGTTCTGGACAGTATAATAATAATGATCAGGTAAATAAAGGAGACAAAAGACAGGTGACTATAAAGAAGAATGTCAATGATATGGCTGAGATTAAGAAGAGTGATAAGGAAACTGATAGCAGCAATAAAAATAGCTTTGAAGTTTTGGGATTGATTGATGAGGAAGCTATAATTGGAATGGAAGAGGATGATAAAAGAGATAAAATTGGTGTTCAATTTGATGATCTGAATTGCACTCTCTCTGCTACTGATGACAACAGATTGAAATATAATGAGATTCATAACATGGGCATTAGCAGTGAAGATCTTGTGATGGTTAATGCTGAAAAGAAGATGGATAGCAAGAGGAATAATGATAGCAGTAGTATTAGTGGATTATCTCAGGCATTTGAGGTGGTAAATGCCAAAAATCATGTTATTAGTCAATGATGTCGATTGGTGTATGGAATGTTAGGGGGTTAAATAAAGCTGTTAAGCAAAAAGAGGTTATGGATGTTATAAGGGATAATAAGCTGGGAATGTGTGCTGTTGTTGAATCCCATGTCAAAATTTCAAATTTAAAGAATGTGTGTAGTAAATCTTTTGGAAACTGGGATTGGGTTTCTAATAACAAACAGTGTGATGTTGGTACTAGAATAATTGTTGGATGGGATCCAAAATTATTTGATGTTATGGTTTTATCTCAATCGAAACAGGTGATTCATTGCTTTGTCAAATTTTCTGGTTCTAATTATAGCATGTTTTTTTCCTTCATCTATGCTGCTTCCGGTTATATTGAAAGAAGGGTTTTATGGGAAGATTTGAAAAAATTCAGCTTAACTGTGAAAAAGGAAGCTTGGTGTATTTTGGGTGATTTCAATGTTGTGTTAAAAGATTCCGATTATTCAGAAGGATGCTCGAGATGTCTGAAAGGAGTTGATGATTTTCGAGAATGTATCAATTTTATTGAAGTTGAAGACTTGAATAGCACTGGGTTTCAATTCACTTGGAATAAATCGCCTTCTGGGAATAAAGGAATTTTAAAGAAGCTGGATAGGATTATGGTCAACACGAAATTCATTTCTGATTATCCTTCAGCTTATGCTGCATTTAAACCATACAGAACTTCTGATCACTGTCCTGCTATTCTTTTCATTCCTAATGATAAATTGAGATGGAAATCTTCCTTTAGATTTGCTAATTTCATTGCGGATAAAGAAGAATTTCTGCCTATGGTGAAGGATATCTGGTCCTCAAATATTGAAGGCTTTTTTATGTTCAAAGTTACTCAGAAACTGAAAATGTTGAAGAGTCAGTGTAAACAGCTGTGTAGTAAATTCAGAGGGTCGGGAAGGAAAATTAAGGATCTAAGGGAGCAATTGGGAAATATTCAGTTGAAAATTGATCAGGAGCCGTTTAATGCTTCATATCGGGAGGAGCATGCTAATATTCTTTTTGAATATAATGTTGCTTGTAATGATGAAGAAAAGCTGCTTTCTCAAAGATCTAAGATCAAATGGCTTTCTGATGGGGATAATAACACTAAGTTTTTTCACAGTTGTTTGAAAAGCAGGATTAACAGGAATCGAATTTTGATGGTGCTTGATGAAGACGGAAGATGGATCAGGGGGAAGGCTATGAAAGAGAAATTTATTAATCATTTTAAGAATTTCTTGGGATGTGAAGTTGCCACTGATTTGTCTATACTTAATAATGAGTTTTTTATTAATAAGTTGGATAAAAAAGTGGCAATGAATATGATAAGAGTGGTCACAGATGAAGAAGTTAAAGTAGCTATGTTTGATATTGCTGACAATCATGCTCCTGGTCCTGATGGGTTTTCCTCTAAGTTTTTTAAGAGTGCTTGGAGTATTGTTGGGACAGATATTTGTAAAGCTGTGAGGGAATTTTTCTGGACAGGAAAATTATTGAAGGGTATTAATGCTACTAGGATTGTGTTGATTCCTAAAGTGGAAGAACCAAGGAAAGTTACTGATTTTCGGCCTATTGCCTGCTGCAACATTTTTTATAAATGTATCAGTAAAATAATAGTAAACAGAATAAGGGGCAGCTTAAGTGATATAGTTAGTCATAACCAATCTGCTTTTATTCAAGGAAGATCAATTCTTGACAATATTCTCCTTGCTCAAGAATTGATGGTGGGATACAAAAATAAAAAAGGAATGCCTAAATGTACCTTAAAGATTGATATACAAAAGGCCTATGATACTGTTGACTGGAAATTTCTTAATAGAATTCTTCTTGGATTTGGATTTCATCCTGTCATGGTTAATTGGATTATGGCATGCACTTCTTCCCCTTGGTTTATGCTGAATTTTAATGGTGAAGACCATGGATATTTTGAAGGAAAGAGGGGGTTAAGGCAAGGAGATCCTCTATCTCCCTACTTATTCACGTTGGTTATGGAGGTTTTTAATCTAATCCTGGTGAAGAAAATTGAAGAAAGCCAATGTTTCAAATTTCATTGCAAGTGTGATTCTCAGAGGATTACACACTTATGTTTTGCAGATGATTTGTTGGTGTTTTCTTTTGGTAATGGCAATTCTGCTAGAGTCATAAAAGCTGCCCTTGACGATTTTAATTCTATTTCTGGTTTGAAAGCTAGCATGGAAAAAAGCCAAATTTTTTTTAGCTGTGTGAAGCCAAACATGAGAAGGATTATTTTGGGAATTTTACCTTTTGACATTGGTAAAATTCCTTTCAAATACCTTGGGATTCCCATGTGTGTGAATATGCTTTTCAAAAGAGATTGTTTTGCTCTTGTTGATAAGATTAAATTGAGAGTGTGTAATTGGAAAAACAAGATGCTTTCTTTTGCTGGAAGATTACAGCTCATAAATTCTGTCCTGACTTCTATTCATGTGTATTGGGCTTCAATTTTCAAAATTCCTATAGCTACTATTAGGGAGATTGAAATGATTTGTAGAAACTTTCTGTGGGCTAATGGAGAAGTGGTTAGAGGAAAAGCTAAAGTTAAATGGAGTGATGTTTGTAAGCCAAAAATAAATGGGGGGCTGGGAATTAAAGACTTAAGATTCTGGAATGATGCTTTATTAATTAAACACATTTGGAATCTGATTAGTAACAAGAATTCTCTGTGGGTTCAGTGGGTGAGAGAAAACTACATTGGTGATGGAAATTTCTGGGAGATTTGGCAGAAGAAAAGTATGAATTGGACTTGGAAAAGATTTTTGGAATTGAGAAAAACTGTTAGACATCATATTGTCTCATGTGTTGGTGATGGTAGAAATACTTCTTTATGGCATGATTGGTGGCACCCAATTGGCATATTAAGTACAATTATATCAAGGAGGGATTGGTTTAGAAATGGATTTAGTGAAAATTCTTTAGTCAGTGATGTTTTGACTAATGATACTTATAGATGGCCTGTTGATTGGGTAATTAAATTTCCTGGTCTGAAAGATGCTCCCATGTTTTGTAATATTGGTAATCAAAAGGATATTACTGTTTGGAGGGATATGAATGGTGTGAATAAAAAATTTTCTTGCAAGCAAGTTTGGAGAGATATCAATAATTTTGGAAGTAAAGTCAATTGGGTTAGCTGTGTTTGGTATAGTAATTGTATTCCCAGGAATGCATTTATTTTATGGCTTGCTGTTCTGAATCGTCTGAAAACTCAAGATCGAGTTAAATGCTGGGAGAAATCAGGTTCTTTACTATGTCCTTTCTGTTTAAAAATTCCTGATTCTCATGACCATCTTTTCTTTCAATGTGAATTCTCGCATAGTATATGGAAACATTGTTGTTCTAAGGCTGGAATTGACATATCTTATTCTAATTGGAATGATCTTGTTCTTAAATTGTCTTCAGTCTTAAATTCGAGATCTATTGAGATTTTGATCAAAAAATGGGTGTTTGCTAGCTGTGTTTCTCACATTTGGAAAGAAAGAAATTCAAGAATTTTTAGTAAATTGAGAAAATCGAATGAAGGAGTTATTTTGTGTATTGAGAAAGAAATTCAATTGAAGTTATTAGGGTTGAGGAAGATGAATGTTATGGTCAGCAGGGAAATTTTACAGATATGGGGTATTTTTGGAAAAAATTGATGGGTTTTTTGAATTTTTTTGTTAGGAGTAGCTGTTGTGATCCTGTTTGTTTTGAGGATTGGGATAATATGGAGATGTTGAATTGTTTGACTGTTCTTATGGGAGGTTTGTATTGGGGGTTTTTTCGGAATGATAGGTTCAAAGGAATTGACGGGTTTCAAGGAATTGACGGATTAATTCACTGGTTTAAGAGCTTGCTCTTGAATTTTGTGATATGTACCTTTGGGATTTTTTGTTTGGATATGATCTTAATTGAGATTATTCAAATGGAAAATCCTAGACATGTGATTGATGCCATGTCAAGTATGCAACTGGGTTTGATAATATGGTGGTATTGTGTAGTCCAGTGTGGGTTTTTTTTATGTTTGCAGAAAAGGAGTTATGAAGCTGATTATGAAGCTGTTTGTAGTGAATTTGGATAGTACGAATGTTTATAGCAGGAAGGCCATTATGTTGAGTCACATTTGGAGGATGAAGGATAAAAGAGAGTACAATAAAGGAGGGATACAAGGGCTGAAAGTTGACAGAAGTTGCTGGAATGAGTTCTTGATGCTTTTGCAGTGGATTTTGGGTTATATTTTTTGTATTTTTTGGTACTTTAATTTTGTATGTAGGATGTTTGGGTTTGATCTTTTATGGGGTTATTTGTTAAGTTTTCACTTTTGGACTGTGGGTTTTTTTAAGGGCCTTACCCCTTGCTTTGGTCTTAATGGTGATTGGTGGGATGGTTTTTGCAATGGGGTGAAGTTACCTTTTTTCCCACTTCTAATAAGTCCTTGGTGTAAGCATATGAACATTAAGGTTTTTTGGGACTTTTGGAGCTTAGTTGATATGTTTAAAAAGTGGATGGGGAGTTGGTTATGGCTAGGTTGGTTTGGTTAGGGGTTTGTTTGTTTTTAATTTTTTATATGTATTTGTATTCTTTTATTCTTTTTAATAAAATTTGCTGAGCTTTGGCTCTTTTCAAAAAAAAAAAAAAAAGAATTAAACAATGCTCATTAAAGCTTTGCTAAATTGCAAAGACTACTTATATTGTGGAACTCAAGAACTAAACATTGGTCATCAATGCTTTGCTAAATTGCATAGACATCTAATGTGGACACCAAGAATGAAACATGCTCATGAAAGCTTTGCAAAATTGCATAGAGTTATATTGTGAAATTCAAGAATCAAACAATGCTCATCAAAGCTTTGCTTAAATTGCATAGACTTCTGTTGTGGAACTCCAGAACGAAACGCTGCTCATCCAAGCTTTGCCAATGTGCGTAGACTTGTAATGTGGAACTCATGAATGAAACAATTCTCGTCAAAGCTTTGCTTAAATTGCATAGACTACTATTGTGGAACTCAAAAATAAAGAAATGCTCATCAGAGCTTCGCTAAATTGCGAAGACTACTTCTATTGTGGTACTCAAGAACAAAACAATACTCATCAAAGCTTTGCTAAATTGCGAAGACCACTTCTATTGTGGAACTCAATAAACAATGTTCATCAAAGCTTTTCTGAATTGCATAGACTTCTAATGTGGAACTAAAGAAAGAAACAATGCTCATCAAAGCTTTGCAAAAATTGCATACACTTCTATTGTGGAACCAAAGAATTAAACAATGCTTATCAAAGCTTTATTAAATTGCAACGACTACTTCTATTGTGGAACTCAAGAATTAAATAATGCTCATCAATGCTTTGCTAAATTGCATAGACTTCTATTGTAGAACTCAAGTATTAAGCAATGCTCATCAAAGCATTGCTAAATTGCATAGACTTTTAATGTGGAACCCAAGAATGAAAGAATGCTCATGAATGCTTTGCTAAACTGCATAGACTTCTATTGTTCAACTCAAGAATCAAACAATGCTAATCAAAGCTTTGCTTAAATTTTATAGACTTCTATTGTGGAACACAATTAAACGATGTTCATCAAAGCTTCGCTAAATTGCATAGACTTCTAATGTGGAACTCAAGTATTAAGCAATGCTCATCAAAGCATTGCTAAATTGCATAGACTTCTAATGTGGAACCCAAGAATGAAAGAATGCTCATGAATGCTTTTCAAAATTGCATTGACATCTATTGTTGAACTCAAGAATCAAAAAATTCTAATCAAAGCTTTGCTTAAATTTTATAGACTTCTATTGAGGAACACAATTAAACGATGCTCGTCAATGCTTTGCTAAATTGCATAGACTTCTAATGCGGAACACAAGAATAAAACAATGCTCATCAAAGCTTTACTTAAATTGCATAGGCTTATATTGTGGAACTCAAGAATAAAGAAATGCTCTTCAAAGCCTTGCGAAATTGCGAAGACTACTATTATGGAACTCAAGAATTAAACAATGCTCATCAAAGCTTTGCTTAATTCAACTGACCTCTAATGTGAAACTCAAGAATGAAACAATGCTCTTCAAAGCTTTGCTTAAATTACATCCACTTCTATTGTGGAACTCAAAAATTAAATAATGCTCATCAAAGCTTTGATAAATTGCAAAGACTACTTTTATTGTGGAACTCAAGAACTAATCAATGCTCATCAATGCTTTGCTAAATTGCATAGACTTCTAATGTGGAACCCAAGAATGAAACAATGCTTAAGAAAGCTTTGCTAAATTGCATAGACTTCTATTATGGAACTCAAGAACAAAACAATGCTCATCAATGCTTTGCTTAAACTGCATAGACTTCTATTGTGGAACTCAAGAATGAAACGATGCTCATCAAAGCTTTGCTAAATTGTGTAGACCTCAAATGTGGAAATCAAGAATGAAACACTGCTCGTCAACGCTTTGCTTAAATTGCATAGACTACTATTGTGGACCTCAAGAATAAAGAATTGCTCATCAAAGCTTTGCTAAATTACGAAGACTACTTCTATTGTGGAACTCAAGAATTAAACAATGCTCATCAAAGCTTTGCTAAATTGCATAGACTTATAATGTGGAACTCAATAATGAAACAATGCTCATCAAAGCTTTAATTAAAGTGCATAGACTTCTATTTTGGAACTCAAGAATTAAACAATGCTCATCAAAACTTTGCTAAATTTCATAGACTTCTAATGTTTAACTCAAGAATAAAACAATCCTCATTTAAGCTTTTTTTAAATTGCATTCACTTCTATTGTGAAACTCAAGAATTAAACAATGCTCATCAAAGCTTTGCTAAATTGCAAAGACTACTTATATTGTGGAACTCAAGAACTAAACATTGGTCATCAATGCTTTGCTAAATTGCATAGACATCTAATGTGGACACCAAGAATGAAACATGCTCATGAAAGCTTTGCAAAATTGCATAGAGTTATATTGTGAAATTCAAGAATCAAACAATGCTCATCAAAGCTTTGCTTAAATTGCATAGACTTCTGTTGTGGAACTCCAGAACGAAACGCTGCTCATCCAAGCTTTGCCAATGTGCGTAGACTTCTAATGTGGAACTCATGAATGAAACAATTCTCGTCAAAGGTTTGCTTAAATTGCACATACTACTTTTGTGGAACTCAAAAATAAAGAAATGCTCATCAGAGCTTCGCTAAATTGCGAAGACTACTTCTATTGTGGAACTCAAGAACAAAACAATACTCATCAAAGCTTTGTTAAATTGCGAAGACCACTTCTATTGTGGAACTCAATAAACAATGTTCATCAAAGCTTTTCTGAATTGCATAGACTTCTAATGTGGAACTAAAGAAAGAAACAATGCTCATCAAAGCTTTGCAAAAATTGCATACACTTCTATTGTGGAACCAAAGAATTAAACAATGCTTATGAAAGCTTTATTAAATTGAAACGACTACTTCTATTGTGGAACTCAAGAATTAAATAATGCTCATCAATGCTTTGCTAAATTGCATAGACTTCTATTGTAGAACTCAAGTATTAAGCAATGCTCATCAAAGCATTGCTAAATTGCATAGACTTTTAATGTGGAACCCAAGAATGAAAGAATGCTCATGAATGCTTTGCTAAACTGCATAGACTTCTATTGTTCAACTCAAGAATCAAACAATGCTAATCAAAGCTTTGCTTAAATTTTATAGACTTCTATTGTGGAACACAATTAAACGATGTTCATCAAAGCTTCGCTAAATTGCATAGACTTCTAATGTGGAACTCAAGTATTAAGCAATGCTCATCAAAGCATTGCTAAATTGCATAGACTTCTAATGTGGAACCCAAGAATGAAAGAATGCTCATGAATGCTTTTCAAAATTGCATTGACATCTATTGTTGAACTCAAGAATCAAAAAATTCTAATCAAAGCTTTGCTTAAATTTTATAGACTTCTATTGAGGAACACAATTAAACGATGCTCGTCAATGCTTTGCTAAATTGCATAGACTTCTAATGTGGAACACAAGAATAAAACAATGCTCATCAAAGCTTTACTTAAATTGCATAGGCTTATATTGTGGAACTCAAGAATAAAGAAATGCTCTTCAAAGCCTTGCGAAATTGCGAAGACTACTATTATGGAACTCAAGAATTAAACAATGCTCATCAAAGCTTTGCTAAATTCAACTGACTTCTAATGTGAAACTCAAGAATGAAACAATGCTCTTCAAAGCTTTGCTTAAATTACATCCACTTCTATTGTGGAACTCAAAAATTAAATAATGCTCATCAAAGCTTTGATAAATTGCAAAGACTACTTTAATTGTGGAACTCAAGAACTAATCAATGCTCATCAATGCTTTGCTAAATTGCATAGACTTCTAATGTGGAACCCAAGAATGAAACAATGCTTAAGAAAGCTTTGCTAAATTGCATAGACTTCTATTATGGAACTCAAGAACAAAACAATGCTCATCAATGCTTTGCTTAAATTGCATAGACTTCTATTGTGGAACTCAAGAATGAAACGATGCTCATCAAAGCTTTGCTAAATTGTGTAGACCTCAAATGTGGAAATCAAGAATGAAACACTGCTCGTCAACGCTTTGCTTAAATTGCATAGACTACTATTGTGGACCTCAAGAATTAAGAATTGCTCATCAAAGCTTTGCTAAATTACGAAGACTACTTCTATTGTGGAACTCAAGAATTAAACAATGCTCATCAAAGCTTTGCTAAATTGCATAGACTTATAATGTGGAACTCAATAATGAAACAATGCTCATCAAAGCTTTAATTAAAGTGCATAGACTTCTATTTTGGAACTCAAGAATTAAACAATGCTCATCAAAACTTTGCTAAATTTCATAGACTTCTAATGTTTAACTCAAGAATAAAACAATCCTCATTTAAGCTTTTTTTAAATTGCATTCACTTCTATTGTGAAACTCAAGAATTAAACAATGCTCATTAAAGCTTTGCTAAATTGCAAAGACTACTTATATTGTGGAACTCAAGAACTAAACATTGGTCATCAATGCTTTGCTAAATTGCATAGACATCTAATGTGGACACCAAGAATGAAACATGCTCATGAAAGCTTTGCAAAATTGCATAGAGTTATATTGTGAAATTCAAGAATCAAACAATGCTCATCAAAGCTTTGCTTAAATTGCATAGACTTCTGTTGTGGAACTCCAGAACGAAACGCTGCTCATCCAAGCTTTGCCAATGTGCGTAGACTTCTAATGTGGAACTCATGAATGAAACAATTCTCGTCAAAGCTATGCTTAAATTGCATAGACTACTATTGTGGAACTCAAAAATAAAGAAATGCTCATCAAAGCTTCGCTAAATTGCGAAGACTACTTCTATTGTGGTACTCAAGAACAAAACAATACTCATCAAAGCTTTGCTAAATTGCGAGGACCACTTCTATTGTGGAACTCAATAAACAATGTTCATCAAAGCTTTTCTGAATTGCATAGACTTCTAATGTGGAACTAAAGAAAGAAACAATGCTCATCAAAGCTTTGCAAAAATTGCATACACTTCTATTGTGGAACCAAAGAATTAAACAATGCTTATCAAAGCTTTATTAAATTGCAACGACTACTTCTATTGTGGAACTCAAGAATTAAATAATGCTCATCAATGCTTTGCTAAATTGCATACACTTCTATTGTAGAACTCAAGTATTAAGCAATGCTCATCAAAGCATTGCTAAATTGCATAGACTTTTAATGTGGAACCCAAGAATGAAAGAATGCTCATGAATGCTTTGCTAAACTGCATAGACTTCTATTGTTCAACTCAAGAATCAAACAATGCTAATCAAAGCTTTGCTTAAATTTTATAGACTTCTATTGTGGAACACAATTAAACGATGTTCATCAAAGCTTCGCTAAATTGCATAGACTTCTAATGTGGAACTCAAGTATTAAGCAATGCTCATCAAAGCATTGCTAAATTGCATAGACTTCTAATGTGGAACCCAAGAATGAAAGAATGCTCATGAATGCTTTTCAAAATTGCATTGACATCTATTGTTGAACTCAAGAATCAAAAAATTCTAATCAAAGCTTTGCTTAAATTTTATAGACTTCTATTGAGGAACACAATTAAACGATGCTCGTCAATGCTTTGCTAAATTGCATAGACTTCTAATGTGGAACACAAGAATAAAACAATGCTCATCAAAGCTTTACTTAAATTGCATAGGCTTATATTGTGGAACTCAAGAATAAAGAAATGCTCTTCAAAGCCTTGCGAAATTGCGAAGACTACTATTATGGAACTCAAGAATTAAACAATGCTCATCAAAGCTTTGCTAAATTCAACTGACTTCTAATGTGAAACTCAAGAATGAAACAATGCTCTTCAAAGCTTTGCTTAAATTACATCCACTTCTATTGTGGAACTCAAAAATTAAATAATGCTCATCAAAGCTTTGATAAATTGCAAAGACTACTTTAATTGTGGAACTCAAGAACTAATCAATGCTCATCAATGCTTTGCTAAATTGCATAGACTTCTAATGTGGAACCCAAGAATGAAACAATGCTTAAGAAAGCTTTGCTAAATTGCATAGACTTCTATTATGGAACTCAAGAACAAAACAATGCTCATCAATGCTTTGCTTAAATTGCATAGACTTCTATTGTGGAACTCAAGAATGAAACGATGCTCATCAAAGCTTTGCTAAATTGTGTAGACCTCAAATGTGGAAATCAAGAATGAAACACTGCTCGTCAACGCTTTGCTTAAATTGCATAGACTACTATTGTGGACCTCAAGAATAAAGAATTGCTCATCAAAGCTTTGCTAAATTACGAAGACTACTTCTATTGTGGAACTCAAGAATTAAACAATGCTCATCAAAGCTTTGCTAAATTGCATAGACTTATAATGTGGAACTCAATAATGAAACAATGCTCATCAAAGCTTTAATTAAAGTGCATAGACTTCTATTTTGGAACTCAAGAATTAAACAATGCTCATCAAAACTTTGCTAAATTTCATAGACTTCTAATGTTTAACTCAAGAATAAAACAATCCTCATTTAAGCTTTTTTTAAATTGCATTCACTTCTATTGTGAAACTCAAGAATTAAACAATGCTCATTAAAGCTTTGCTAAATTGCAAAGACTACTTATATTGTGGAACTCAAGAACTAAACATTGGTCATCAATGCTTTGCTAAATTGCATAGACATCTAATGTGGACACCAAGAATGAAACATGCTCATGAAAGCTTTGCAAAATTGCATAGAGTTATATTGTGAAATTCAAGAATCAAACAATGCTCATCAAAGCTTTGCTTAAATTGCATAGACTTCTGTTGTGGAACTCCAGAACGAAACGCTGCTCATCCAAGCTTTGCCAATGTGCGTAGACTTGTAATGTGGAACTCATGAATGAAACAATTCTCGTCAAAGCTTTGCTTAAATTGCATAGACTACTATTGTGGAACTCAAAAATAAAGAAATGCTCATCAGAGCTTCGCTAAATTGCGAAGACTACTTCTATTGTGGTACTCAAGAACAAAACAATACTCATCAAAGCTTTGCTAAATTGCGAAGACCACTTCTATTGTGGAACTCAATAAAAAATGTTCATCAAAGCTTTTCTGAATTGCATAGACTTCTAATGTGGAACTAAAGAAAGAAACAATGCTCATCAAAGCTTTGCAAAAATTGCATACACTTTTATTGTGGAACCAAAGAATTAAACAATGCTTATCAAAGCTTTATTAAATTGAAACGACTACTTCTATTGTGGAACTCAAGAATTAAATAATGCTCATCAATGCTTTGCTAAATTGCACAGACTTCTATTGTAGAACTCAAGTATTAAGCAATGCTCATCAAAGCATTGCTAAATTGCATAGACTTTTAATGTGGAACCCAAGAATGAAAGAATGCTCATGAATGCTTTGCTAAATTGCATAGACTTCTATTGTTCAACTCAAGAATCAAACAATGCTAATCAAAGCTTTGCTTAAATTTTATAGACTTCTATTGTGGAACACAATTAAACGATGTTCATCAAAGCTTCGCTAAATTGCATAGACTTCTAATGTGGAACTCAAGTATTAAGCAATGCTCATCAAAGCATTGCTAAATTGCATAGACTTCTAATGTGGAACCCAAGAATGAAAGAATGCTCATGAATGCTTTTCAAAATTGCATTGACATCTATTGTTGAACTCAAGAATCAAAAAATTCTAATCAAAGCTTTGCTTAAATTTTATAGACTTCTATTGGGGAACACAATTAAATGATGCTCGTCAATGCTTTGCTAAATTGCATAGACTTCTAATGTGGAACACAAGAATAAAACAATGCTCATCAAAGCTTTACTTAAATTGCATAGGCTTATATTGTGGAACTGAAGAATAAAGAAATGCTCTTCAAAGCCTTGCGAAATTGCGAAGACTACTATTATGGAACTCAAGAATTAAACAATGCTCATCAAAGCTTTGCTAAATTCAACTGACTTCTAATGTGAAACTCAAGAATGAAACAATGCTCTTCAAAGCTTTGCTTAAATTACATCCACTTCTATTGTGGAACTCAAAAATTAAATAATGCTCATCAAAGCTTTGATAAATTGCAAAGACTACTTTAATTGTGGAACTCAAGAACTAATCAATGCTCATCAATGCTTTGCTAAATTGCATGGACTTCTAATGTGGAACCCAAGAATGAAACAATGCTTAAGAAAGCTTTGCTAAATTGCATAGACTTCTATTATGGAACTCAAGAACAAAACAATGCTCATCATTGCTTTGCTTAAATTGCATAGACTTCTATTGTGGAACTCAAGAATGAAACGATGCTCATCAAAGCTTTGCTAAATTGTGTAGACCTCAAATGTGGAAATCAAGAATGAAACACTGCTCGTCAACGCTTTGCTTAAATTGCATAGACTACTATTGTGGACCTCAAGAATAAAGAATTGCTCATCAAAGCTTTGCTAAATTACGAAGACTACTTCTATTGTGGAACTCAAGAATTAAACAATGCTCATCAAAGCTTTGCTAAATTGCATAGACTTATAATGTGGAACTCAATAATGAAACAATGCTCATCAAAGCTTTAATTAAAGTGCATAGACTTCTATTTTGGAACTCAAGAATTAAACAATGCTCATCAAAACTTTGCTAAATTTCATAGACTTCTAATGTTTAACTCAAGAATAAAACAATCCTCATTTAAGCTTTTTTTAAATTGCATTCACTTCTATTGTGAAACTCAAGAATTAAACAATGCTCATTAAAGCTTTGCTAAATTGCAAAGACTACTTATATTGTGGAACTCAAGAACTAAACATTGGTCATCAATGCTTTGCTAAATTGCATAGACATCTAATGTGGACACCAAGAATGAAACATGCTCATGAAAGCTTTGCAAAATTGCATAGAGTTATATTGTGAAATTCAAGAATCAAACAATGCTCATCAAAGCTTTGCTTAAATTGCATAGACTTCTGTTGTGGAACTCCAGAACGAAACGCTGCTCATCCAAGCTTTGCCAATGTGCGTAGACTTCTAATGTGGAACTCATGAATGAAACAATTCTCGTCAAAGCTATGCTTAAATTGCATAGACTACTATTGTGGAACTCAAAAATAAAGAAATGCTCATCAAAGCTTCGCTAAATTGCGAAGACTACTTCTATTGTGGTACTCAAGAACAAAACAATACTCATCAAAGCTTTGCTAAATTGTGAAGACCACTTCTATTGTGGAACTCAATAAACAATGTTCATCAAAGCTTTTCTGAATTGCATAGACTTCTAATGTGGAACTAAAGAAAGAAACAATGCTCATCAAAGCTTTGCAAAAATTGCATACACTTTTATTGTGGAACCAAAGAATTAAACAATGCTTATCAAAGCTTTATTAAATTGAAACGACTACTTCTATTGTGGAACTCAAGAATTAAATAATGCTCATCAATGCTTTGCTAAATTGCACAGACTTCTATTGTAGAACTCAAGTATTAAGCAATGCTCATCAAAGCATTGCTAAATTGCATAGACTTTTAATGTGGAACCCAAGAATGAAAGAATGCTCATGAATGCTTTGCTAAATTGCATAGACTTCTATTGTTCAACTCAAGAATCAAACAATGCTAATCAAAGCTTTGCTTAAATTTTATAGACTTCTATTGTGGAACACAATTAAACGATGTTCATCAAAGCTTCGCTAAATTGCATAGACTTCTAATGTGGAACTCAAGTATTAAGCAATGCTCATCAAAGCATTGCTAAATTGCATAGACTTCTAATGTGGAACCCAAGAATGAAAGAATGCTCATGAATGCTTTTCAAAATTGCATTGACATCTATTGTTGAACTCAAGAATCAAAAAATTCTAATCAAAGCTTTGCTTAAATTTTATAGACTTCTATTGAGGAACACAATTAAACGATGCTCGTCAATGCTTTGCTAAATTGCATAGACTTCTAATGTGGAACACAAGAATAAAACAATGCTCATCAAAGCTTTACTTAAATTGCATAGGCTTATATTGTGGAACTCAAGAATAAAGAAATGCTCTTCAAAGCCTTGCGAAATTGCGAAGACTACTATTATGGAACTCAAGAATTAAACAATGCTCATCAAAGCTTTGCTAAATTCAACTGACTTCTAATGTGAAACTCAAGAATGAAACAATGCTCTTCAAAGCTTTGCTTAAATTACATCCACTTCTATTGTGGAACTCAAAAATTAAATAATGCTCATCAAAGCTTTGATAAATTGCAAAGACTACTTTAATTGTGGAACTCAAGAACTAATCAATGCTCATCAATGCTTTGCTAAATTGCATAGACTTCTAATGTGGAACCCAAGAATGAAACAATGCTAAGAACTAATCAATTCTCTTTCTGACGGTGGTGCGATCTAGCTTAGATTCATCGGCGCTGCTTTTCCGACGAATTTCTTTTAATCGGTGAAGCAATTTCTTTCCTAATTCTGTTGATTTAATGGGAGCATCTTCCAAGTCGGATAGATTGAAGGACGTGAAGGTTAAACCTCCGGATAAAAGTGCTGCAGTTCGTTATACAAAAACTGAAATGGAGGTGAATGATCTTGTTCCTCCTGGGGTAATTGAACAATCATCTGCCACGATCTATAAAGCTCGTCGCAAACCAAGTGTGACTGGAGCTGTTGCATCTGGGATTAGCAAAGCGGGATGGAAAATGGAGGGGAAATCTTTCAGGATTAAGAACAGAGCTAGGAAGAAGGTGGATAAATTAGCTCCGATGGATACTGAAGAGTTCTTCAATGAAGATGGTTCAGAAGAGGAAACGGGAGAAGAATCGGAATCTGTCTCAGTTTTTGAGTCGGATTCTAACATTTCTATACCGGGATCTGATGGGAAGGAGAAGGAATTGAAGAAAGGGTTGTCTGGTGATTCTAAAAAGGTAAGTTCTCATGTTATTTCTATCCCAACTGGTAATACTGCTAATTTGATGAAAAATTGGGATGGGTTGATAATGAATAATGAAGTTTTGAGTCCAATCTCTGAATTGAAGAATGTTACTAGTGAAATGGTTAATGTGAACCCTACCATATCGGTGATGGATGTTAAAATTCAGAATAACTCTAATAGGGAAGATAATGAAGTTGTGAAGATAATAACTGATGGGAAGAAAAGGGCTAATAATAATGAAGATTTCATTCCAGGAGTGGGATTTCAGTTTCTGAATGAATTGAAGGAAGAAGGACAGGTGGGAAAGGGAGTTGATAAGGGTATAATTCAGAATATGGATATGGATGATTTGAAAGTGGATAAGACGGAGAATAAGTTGGGAGATGATAATGAAGAAGAGAGTTCAGAAGATGAAGAGGGGGAAGTTAATTCAAGTGAGGAGGAAACTAGTGAAGATGAGGAAATAATGATGGAAGAGGAGGATATTAATAATATTAGTAATGATAATAATGGGAATTTGGTTGCAGGCACTGTTATTAATAGTATTAATACCTTTCCTTCTATTTTGGGAGCAGCTAAAATTGGAAATTCGATGGAGAAGGATGTGCAGGGGAATTTAAAGAACTCTTATGCTGGTGTGTTAAAAGGGAATAGGCATAAGGGTAAGATTGATGTTAGATATATTCCAGGGGAAAAAGGTGAAGAAGATGGTCCTGTTATTATCCCAATTGAAAATCTAAAAAATGCGAGTATTCCTTATGTGAATACTTTATATGGATATATGATTGATAAGAAATTGGCTTTTCCAGTGATTCAAAAGGAGGTAAGAAGGCTATGGAAGAATGTGGGTCTTGAAGAGGTATTCATGAATAATAAAGGATTCTTCTTTTTTAAATTCAGTGATGAACAAGGGATGTTATCTATTCTTGAAGGAAGTCCATGGCTAATGTTCAATAATATGCCTTTATTTCTACAAAGATGGAGACCAGGTTTGACTTTAACTAAAAATAGACATAATAAGATTCCGGTTTGGGTCAAGATTTATGACTTACCTTTGGAGGTTTGGAGTGGGGATAATCTGTGCATTATTGCTAGTAAATTGGGAATTCCTCTTGCGTTTGATTCTTTTACTGAGGAGATGTGTTTGGAACATAAAGGGAGAAATGCTTATGCTAGGATCCTTATCGAAATATCAGCTGATAAAGAATGGAAAAGAAACATTGATATCTCAACGTGGGATTTTGTTACTAATTCTGCTGTTATTCAAAGCTTTGATGTGGAATATGCTTGGATGCCATCTAGATGCAGTCATTGTAAAGTGTTTGGGCACATAGATAAGGTCTGTATGGCTAGTATGATGGGTGCTAAATCTATGCAAAATGGTGGCAGTGGGATTAGCAAGGAAGATAAAGGGAAAAATGTGATTGATGATGAAGGATTTACAGAATTTACTAATAGGAAAAATAAAATTATTAAAGATGGAGAAGGTACTAGCAATTCTATGTGGAAAGCTGCTAATATAGGTAATCAGAAAAATAAAGGGAAGAGTAATTTCTCAAGAGTGGGGAATAAGTTTAGGGGACAATATGGGAACAAAAGTGGAAATGGTTGGGGACAAAATGGGAATTGGAATAACAAAGGAGTGGGGCATTGGAATTTGGAGAAGAATAAAAAATTTGAGAAGGTGGGTTCTGGACAGTATAATAATAATGATCAGGTAAATAAAGGAGACAAAAGACAGGTGACTATAAAGAAGAATGTCAATGATATGGCTGAGATTAAGAAGAGTGATAAGGAAACTGATAGCAGCAATAAAAATAGCTTTGAAGTTTTGGGATTGATTGATGAGGAAGCTATAATTGGAATGGAAGAGGATGATAAAAGAGATAAAATTGGTGTTCAATTTGATGATCTGAATTGCACTCTCTCTGCTACTGATGACAACAGATTGAAATATAATGAGATTCATAACATGGGCATTAGCAGTGAAGATCTTGTGATGGTTAATGCTGAAAAGAAGATGGATAGCAAGAGGAATAATGATAGCAGTAGTATTAGTGGATTATCTCAGGCATTTGAGGTGGTAAATGCCAAAAATCATGTTATTAGTCAATGATGTCGATTGGTGTATGGAATGTTAGGGGGTTAAATAAAGCTGTTAAGCAAAAAGAGGTTATGGATGTTATAAGGGATAATAAGCTGGGAATGTGTGCTGTTGTTGAATCCCATGTCAAAATTTCAAATTTAAAGAATGTGTGTAGTAAATCTTTTGGAAACTGGGATTGGGTTTCTAATAACAAACAGTGTGATGTTGGTACTAGAATAATTGTTGGATGGGATCCAAAATTATTTGATGTTATGGTTTTATCTCAATCGAAACAGGTGATTCATTGCTTTGTCAAATTTTCTGGTTCTAATTATAGCATGTTTTTTTCCTTCATCTATGCTGCTTCCGGTTATATTGAAAGAAGGGTTTTATGGGAAGATTTGAAAAAATTCAGCTTAACTGTGAAAAAGGAAGCTTGGTGTATTTTGGGTGATTTCAATGTTGTGTTAAAAGATTCCGATTATTCAGAAGGATGCTCGAGATGTCTGAAAGGAGTTGATGATTTTCGAGAATGTATCAATTTTATTGAAGTTGAAGACTTGAATAGCACTGGGTTTCAATTCACTTGGAATAAATCGCCTTCTGGGAATAAAGGAATTTTAAAGAAGCTGGATAGGATTATGGTCAACACGAAATTCATTTCTGATTATCCTTCAGCTTATGCTGCATTTAAACCATACAGAACTTCTGATCACTGTCCTGCTATTCTTTTCATTCCTAATGATAAATTGAGATGGAAATCTTCCTTTAGATTTGCTAATTTCATTGCGGATAAAGAAGAATTTCTGCCTATGGTGAAGGATATCTGGTCCTCAAATATTGAAGGCTTTTTTATGTTCAAAGTTACTCAGAAACTGAAAATGTTGAAGAGTCAGTGTAAACAGCTGTGTAGTAAATTCAGAGGGTCGGGAAGGAAAATTAAGGATCTAAGGGAGCAATTGGGAAATATTCAGTTGAAAATTGATCAGGAGCCGTTTAATGCTTCATATCGGGAGGAGCATGCTAATATTCTTTTTGAATATAATGTTGCTTGTAATGATGAAGAAAAGCTGCTTTCTCAAAGATCTAAGATCAAATGGCTTTCTGATGGGGATAATAACACTAAGTTTTTTCACAGTTGTTTGAAAAGCAGGATTAACAGGAATCGAATTTTGATGGTGCTTGATGAAGACGGAAGATGGATCAGGGGGAAGGCTATGAAAGAGAAATTTATTAATCATTTTAAGAATTTCTTGGGATGTGAAGTTGCCACTGATTTGTCTATACTTAATAATGAGTTTTTTATTAATAAGTTGGATAAAAAAGTGGCAATGAATATGATAAGAGTGGTCACAGATGAAGAAGTTAAAGTAGCTATGTTTGATATTGCTGACAATCATGCTCCTGGTCCTGATGGGTTTTCCTCTAAGTTTTTTAAGAGTGCTTGGAGTATTGTTGGGACAGATATTTGTAAAGCTGTGAGGGAATTTTTCTGGACAGGAAAATTATTGAAGGGTATTAATGCTACTAGGATTGTGTTGATTCCTAAAGTGGAAGAACCAAGGAAAGTTACTGATTTTCGGCCTATTGCCTGCTGCAACATTTTTTATAAATGTATCAGTAAAATAATAGTAAACAGAATAAGGGGCAGCTTAAGTGATATAGTTAGTCATAACCAATCTGCTTTTATTCAAGGAAGATCAATTCTTGACAATATTCTCCTTGCTCAAGAATTGATGGTGGGATACAAAAATAAAAAAGGAATGCCTAAATGTACCTTAAAGATTGATATACAAAAGGCCTATGATACTGTTGACTGGAAATTTCTTAATAGAATTCTTCTTGGATTTGGATTTCATCCTGTCATGGTTAATTGGATTATGGCATGCACTTCTTCCCCTTGGTTTATGCTGAATTTTAATGGTGAAGACCATGGATATTTTGAAGGAAAGAGGGGGTTAAGGCAAGGAGATCCTCTATCTCCCTACTTATTCACGTTGGTTATGGAGGTTTTTAATCTAATCCTGGTGAAGAAAATTGAAGAAAGCCAATGTTTCAAATTTCATTGCAAGTGTGATTCTCAGAGGATTACACACTTATGTTTTGCAGATGATTTGTTGGTGTTTTCTTTTGGTAATGGCAATTCTGCTAGAGTCATAAAAGCTGCCCTTGACGATTTTAATTCTGTTTCTGGTTTGAAAGCTAGCATGGAAAAAAGCCAAATTTTTTTTAGCTGTGTGAAGCCAAACATGAGAAGGATTATTTTGGGAATTTTACCTTTTGACATTGGTAAAATTCCTTTCAAATACCTTGGGATTCCCATGTGTGTGAATATGCTTTTCAAAAGAGATTGTTTTGCTCTTGTTGATAAGATTAAATTGAGAGTGTGTAATTGGAAAAACAAGATGCTTTCTTTTGCTGGAAGATTACAGCTCATAAATTCTGTCCTGACTTCTATTCATGTGTATTGGGCTTCAATTTTCAAAATTCCTATAGCTACTATTAGGGAGATTGAAATGATTTGTAGAAACTTTCTGTGGGCTAATGGAGAAGTGGTTAGAGGAAAAGCTAAAGTTAAATGGAGTGATGTTTGTAAGCCAAAAATAAATGGGGGGCTGGGAATTAAAGACTTAAGATTCTGGAATGATGCTTTATTAATTAAACACATTTGGAATCTGATTAGTAACAAGAATTCTCTGTGGGTTCAGTGGGTGAGAGAAAACTACATTGGTGATGGAAATTTCTGGGAGATTTGGCAGAAGAAAAGTATGAATTGGACTTGGAAAAGATTTTTGGAATTGAGAAAAACTGTTAGACATCATATTGTCTCATGTGTTGGTGATGGTAGAAATACTTCTTTATGGCATGATTGGTGGCACCCAATTGGCATATTAAGTACAATTATATCAAGGAGGGATTGGTTTAGAAATGGATTTAGTGAAAATTCTTTAATCAGTGATGTTTTGACTAATGATACTTATAGATGGCCTGTTGATTGGGTAATTAAATTTCCTGGTCTGAAAGATGCTCCCATGTTTTGTAATATTGGTAATCAAAAGGATATTACTGTTTGGAGGGATATGAATGGTGTGAATAAAAAATTTTCTTGCAAGCAAGTTTGGAGAGATATCAATAATTTTGGAAGTAAAGTCAATTGGGTTAGCTGTGTTTGGTATAGTAATTGTATTCCCAGGAATGCATTTATTTTATGGCTTGCTGTTCTGAATCGTCTGAAAACTCAAGATCGAGTTAAATGCTGGGAGAAATCAGGTTCTTTACTATGTCCTTTCTGTTTAAAAATTCCTGATTCTCATGACCATCTTTTCTTTCAATGTGAATTCTCGCATAGTATATGGAAACATTGTTGTTCTAAGGCTGGAATTGACATATCTTATTCTAATTGGAATGATCTTGTTCTTAAATTGTCTTCAGTCTTAAATTCGAGATCTATTGAGATTTTGATCAAAAAATGGGTGTTTGCTAGCTGTGTTTCTCACATTTGGAAAGAAAGAAATTCAAGAATTTTTAGTAAATTGAGAAAATCGAATGAAGGAGTTATTTTGTGTATTGAGAAAGAAATTCAATTGAAGTTATTAGGGTTGAGGAAGATGAATGTTATGGTCAGCAGGGAAATTTTACAGATATGGGGTATTTTTGGAAAAAATTGATGGGTTTTTTGAATTTTTTTTGTTAGGAGTAGCTGTTGTGATCCTGTTTGTTTTGAGGATTGGGATAATATGGAGATGTTGAATTGTTTGACTGTTCTTATGGGAGGTTTGTATTGGGGGTTTTTTCGGAATGATAGGTTCAAAGGAATTGACGGGTTTCAAGGAATTGACGGATTAATTCACTGGTTTAAGAGCTTGCTCTTGAATTTTGTGATATGTACCTTTGGGATTTTTTGTTTGGATATGATCTTAATTGAGATTATTCAAATGGAAAATCCTAGACATGTGATTGATGCCATGTCAAGTATGCAACTGGGTTTGATAATATGGTGGTATTGTGTAGTCCAGTGTGGGTTTTTTTTATGTTTGCAGAAAAGGAGTTATGAAGCTGATTATGAAGCTGTTTGTAGTGAATTTGGATAGTACGAATGTTTATAGCAGGAAGGCCATTATGTTGAGTCACATTTGGAGGATGAAGGATAAAAGAGAGTACAATAAAGGAGGGATACAAGGGCTGAAAGTTGACAGAAGTTGCTGGAATGAGTTCTTGATGCTTTTGCAGTGGATTTTGGGTTATATTTTTTGTATTTTTTGGTACTTTAATTTTGTATGTAGGATGTTTGGGTTTGATCTTTTATGGGGTTATTTGTTAAGTTTTCACTTTTGGACTGTGGGTTTTTTTAAGGGCCTTACCCCTTGCTTTGGTCTTAATGGTGATTGGTGGGATGGTTTTTGCAATGGGGTGAAGTTACCTTTTTTCCCACTTCTAATAAGTCCTTGGTGTAAGCATATGAACATTAAGGTTTTTTGGGACTTTTGGAGCTTAGTTGATATGTTTAAAAAGTGGATGGGGAGTTGGTTATGGCTAGGTTGGTTTGGTTAGGGGTTTCTTTGTTTTTAATTTTTTATATGTATTTGTATTCTTTTATTCTTTTTAATAAAATTTGCTGAGCTTTGGCTCTTTTCAAAAAAAAAAAAAAAAAAAAAAAAAAAAAGAATCAAACAATGCTCATCAAACCTTTGCTAAATTTCATAGGCTTCTAATGTTGAACTCAAGAATAAAACAATCCTCATCTAAGCTTTTTTTTAATTGCATTCACTTCTATTGTGAAACTCAAGAATTATACAATGTTCATCAAAGCTTTGCTAAATTGCAAAGACTACTTCTATTGTGGAACTCAAGAACTAAACATTGGTCATCAATGCTTTGCTAAATTGCATAGACATTTAATGTGGAAGCCAAGAATGAAACATTGCTCATGAAAGCTTTGCAAAATTGCATAGACTTCTATTGTCGAACTCAAGAATCAAACAATGCTCATCAAAGCTTTGCTTAAATTGCATAGACTTCTCTTGTGGAACTCAAGAACGAAACGCTGCTCATCCAAGCTTTCCCAATGTGCGTAAACTTGTAATGTGGAACTCATGAATGAAACAATTCTCGTCAAAGCTTTGCTTAAATTTGACAGACTATTATTATGGAACTCAAAAATAAAGAAATGCTCATCAAAGCTTCGCTAAATTGCGAAGACTACTTCTATTGTGGAACTCAAGAACTAAACAATACTCATCAAAGCTTTGCTAAATTGCAAACACCACTTCTATTGTGGAACTCAACAAAAATGTTCATTAAAGCTTTTCTGAATTGCATAGACTTCTAATGTGGAACTAAAGAAAGAAACAATGCTCATCAAAGCTTTGGAAAAATTGCATACACTTTTATTGTGGAACCAAAGAATTAAACAATGCTCATCAAAGCTTTATTAAATTGCAAGGACTACTTCTATTGTGGAACTCAAGAATTAAATAATGCTCATCAATGCTTTGCTTAATTGCATAGACTTCTATTGTGGAACTCAAGTATTAAGCAATGCTCATCAAAGCATTGCTAAATTGCATAGACTTCTAATGTGGAACCCAAGAATGAAAGAATGCTCATGAATGCTTTGCTAAATTGCATAGACTTCTATTGTTGAACTCAATAATCAAACAATGCTAATCAAAGCTTTGCTTAAAATTTATAGACTTCTATTGTGGAACACAATTAAGTGATGCTCATCAAAGCTTCGCTAAATTGCATAGACTTCTAATGTGGAACATAAGAATAAAACAATGCTCATCAAAGCTTTGCTTAAATTGCATAGACTTATATTGTGGAACTCAAGAATAAAGAAATGCTCTTTAAAGCCTTGCTAAATTGCGAAGACTACTTTTATGGAGCTCAAGAATTAAACAATGCTCATCAAAGCTTTGCTAAATTCAATAGACTTCTAGTGTGAAACTCAAGAATGAATCAATGCTCTTCAAAGCTTTGCTTAAATTACATCCACTTCTATTGTGGAACTCAAGAATTAAATAATCCTCATCAAAGCTTTGATAAATTTGCAAAGACTACTTCTATTGTGGAACTCAAGAAGGAATCAATGCTCATCAATGCTTTGCTAAATTGCATAGACTTCTAATGTGGAACCCAAGAATGAAACAATGCTTAAGAAAGCTTTGCTAAATTGCATAGACTTCTATTGTAGAACTCAAGAATAAAAAAAATGTTCATCAATGCTTTGCTTAAATTACATTGACTTCTATTGTGGAACTCAATAATGAAACGATGCTCATCAAAGCTTTGCTAAATTGCGTAGACCTCAAATGTGGAAATCAAGAATGAAACACTACTCGTCAAAGCTTTGCTTAAATTGCATAGACTACTATTGTGGAACTCAAGAATAAAGAATTGCTCATCAAAGCTTTGCTAAATTACGAAGACTACTTCTATTGTGGAACTCAAGAATTAAACAATGCTTAAGAAAGCTTTGCTAAATTGCATAGACTTCTATTGTGGAACTCAAGAATAAAAAAATGCTCATCAATGCTTTGCTTAAATTGCATTGACTTCTATTGTGGAACTCAAGAATGAAACGATGCTCATCAAAGCTTTGCTAAATTGCGTAGACCTCAAATGTGGAAATCAAGAATGAAACACTGATCGTCAAAGCTTTGCTTAAATTGCATAGACTACTACTATTGTGGAACTCAAGAATAAAGAATTGCTCATCAAAGCTTTGCTAAATTGCATAGACTTATAATGTGGAACTCAATAATGAAACAATGTTCATCAAAGCTTTGCTTAAAGTGCATAGACTTCTATTGTGGAACTCAAGAATCAAACAATGCTCATCAAACCTTTGCTAAATTTCATAGGCTTCTAATGTTGAACTCAAGAATAAAACAATCCTCATCTAAGCTTTTTTTTAATTGCATTCACTTCTATTGTGAAACTCAAGAATTATACAATGTTCATCAAAGCTTTGCTAAATTGCAAAGACTACTTCTATTGTGGAACTCAAGAACTAAACATTGGTCATCAATGCTTTGCTAAATTGCATAGACATTTAATGTGGAAGCCAAGAATGAAACATTGCTCATGAAAGCTTTGCAAAATTGCATAGACTTCTATTGTCGAACTCAAGAATCAAACAATGCTCATCAAAGCTTTGCTTAAATTGCATAGACTTCTCTTGTGGAACTCAAGAACGAAACGCTGCTCATCCAAGCTTTCCCAATGTGCGTAAACTTGTAATGTGGAACTCATGAATGAAACAATTCTCGTCAAAGCTTTGCTTAAATTTAACAGACTATTATTATGGAACTCAAAAATAAAGAAATGCTCATCAAAGCTTCGCTAAATTGCGAAGACTACTTCTATTGTGGAACTCAAGAACTAAACAATACTCATCAAAGCTTTGCTAAATTGCAAACACCACTTCTATTGTGGAACTCAACAAAAATGTTCATTAAAGCTTTTCTGAATTGCATAGACTTCTAATGTGGAACTAAAGAAAGAAACAATGCTCATCAAAGCTTTGGAAAAATTGCATACACTTTTATTGTGGAACCAAAGAATTAAACAATGCTCATCAAAGCTTTATTAAATTGCAAGGACTACTTCTATTGTGGAACTCAAGAATTAAATAATGCTCATCAATGCTTTGCTTAATTGCATAGACTTCTATTGTGGAACTCAAGTATTAAGCAATGCTCATCAAAGCATTGCTAAATTGCATAGACTTCTAATGTGGAACCCAAGAATGAAAGAATGCTCATGAATGCTTTGCTAAATTGCATAGACTTCTATTGTTGAACTCAATAATCAAACAATGCTAATCAAAGCTTTGCTTAAAATTTATAGACTTCTATTGTGGAACACAATTAAGTGATGCTCATCAAAGCTTCGCTAAATTGCATAGACTTCTAATGTGGAACATAAGAATAAAACAATGCTCATCAAAGCTTTGCTTAAATTGCATAGACTTATATTGTGGAACTCAAGAATAAAGAAATGCTCTTTAAAGCCTTGCTAAATTGCGAAGACTACTTTTATGGAGCTCAAGAATTAAACAATGCTCATCAAAGCTTTGCTAAATTCAATAGACTTCTAGTGTGAAACTCAAGAATGAATCAATGCTCTTCAAAGCTTTGCTTAAATTACATCCACTTCTATTGTGGAACTCAAGAATTAAATAATCCTCATCAAAGCTTTGATAAATTTGCAAAGACTACTTCTATTGTGGAACTCAAGAAGGAATCAATGCTCATCAATGCTTTGCTAAATTGCATAGACTTCTAATGTGGAACCCAAGAATGAAACAATGCTTAAGAAAGCTTTGCTAAATTGCATAGACTTCTATTGTAGAACTCAAGAATAAAAAAAATGTTCATCAATGCTTTGCTTAAATTACATTGACTTCTATTGTGGAACTCAATAATGAAACGATGCTCATCAAAGCTTTGCTAAATTGCGTAGACCTCAAATGTGGAAATCAAGAATGAAACACTGCTCGTCAAAGCTTTGCTTAAATTGCATAGACTATTATTGTGGAACTCAAGAATAAAGAATTGCTCATCAAAGCTTTGCTAAATTACGAAGACTACTTCTATTGTGGAACTCAAGAATTAAACAATGCTTAAGAAAGCTTTGCTAAATTGCATAGACTTCTATTGTGGAACTCAAGAATAAAAAAATGCTCATCAATGCTTTGCTTAAATTGCATTGACTTCTATTGTGGAACTCAAGAATGAAACGATGCTCATCAAAGCTTTGCTAAATTGCGTAGACCTCAAATGTGGAAATCAAGAATGAAACACTGATCGTCAAAGCTTTGCTTAAATTGCATAGACTACTACTATTGTGGAACTCAAGAATAAAGAATTGCTCATCAAAGCTTTGCTAAATTGCATAGACTTATAATGTGGAACTCAATAATGAAACAATGTTCATCAAAGCTTTGCTTAAAGTGCATAGACTTCTATTGTGGAACTCAAGAATCAAACAATGCTCATCAAACCTTTGCTAAATTTCATAGACTTCTAATGTTGAACTCAAGAATAAAACAATCCTCATCTAAGCTTTTTTTTAATTGCATTCACTTCTATTGTGAAACTCAAGAATTATACAATGTTCATCAAAGCTTTGCTAAATTGCAAAGACTACTTCTATTGTGGAACTCAAGAACTAAACATTGGTCATCAATGCTTTGCTAAATTGCATAGACATTTAATGTGGAAGCCAAGAATGAAACATTGCTCATGAAAGCTTTGCAAAATTGCATAGACTTCTATTGTCGAACTCAAGAATCAAACAATGCTCATCAAAGCTTTGCTTAAATTGCATAGACTTCTCTTGTGGAACTCAAGAACGAAACGCTGCTCATCCAAGCTTTCCCAATGTGCGTAAACTTGTAATGTGGAACTCATGAATGAAACAATTCTCGTCAAAGCTTTGCTTAAATTTGACAGACTATTATTATGGAACTCAAAAATAAAGAAATGCTCATCAAAGCTTCGCTAAATTGCGAAGACTACTTCTATTGTGGAACTCAAGAACTAAACAATACTCATCAAAGCTTTGCTAAATTGCAAACACCACTTCTATTGTGGAACTCAACAAAAATGTTCATCAAAGCTTTTCTGAATTGCATAGACTTCTAATGTGGAACTAAAGAAAGAAACAATGCTCATCAAAGCTTTGGAAAAATTGCATACACTTTTATTGTGGAACCAAAGAATTAAACAATGCTCATCAAAGCTTTATTAAATTGCAAGGACTACTTCTATTGTGGAACTCAAGAATTTAATAATGCTCATCAATGCTTTGCTTAATTGCATAGACTTTTATTGTGGAACTCAAGTATTAAGCAATGCTCATCAAAGCATTGCTAAATTGCATAGACTTCTAATGTGGAACCCAAGAATGAAAGAATGCTCATGAATGCTTTGCTAAATTGCATAGACTTCTATTGTTGAACTCAAGAATCAAACAATGCTGCTAAGAATTAAACAATGCTGCTTTTTCGCTTTCTCTCTTTACTTTCTCTCTCTTATCTTGATTCTTTCTGACGGTGGTGCGATCTAGCTTAGATTCATCGGCGTTGCTTTTCCGACGATTTTCTTTTTATTGGTGAAGCAATATCTTTCCTAATTCCGTTGATTTAATGGGAGCATCTTCCAAATCGGATAGATTGAAGGACGTGAAGGTTAAACCTCCGGATAAAAGTGCTGCAGTTCGTTATACAAAAACTGAAATGGAGGTGAATGATCTTGTTCCTCCTGGGGTAATTGAACAATCATCTGCCACGATCTATAAAGCTCGTCGCAAACCAAGTGCGACTGGAGCAGTTACATCTGGGATTAGCAAAGCTGGATCGAAAATGGAGGGGAAATCTTTCAGGATTAAGAATAGAGCTAGGAAGAAGATGGATAAATTAGCTCCGATGGATACTGAAGAGTTCTTCAATGAAGATGGTTCAGAGGAGGAAACGGGAGAAGAATCGGAATCTGTCTCAGTTTGGGAGTCGGATTCTAACATTTCTATACCTGGATCTGATGGAAAGGAGAAGGAATTGAAGAAAGGGTTGTCTGGTGATTCTAAAATGGTAAGATCTCATGTTGTTTCTATCCCAACTGGTAATACTGCTAATTTGATGAAAAATTGGGATGGGTTGATGATGAGTAATGAAGTTTTGAGTCCAATCTCTGAATTGAAGAATGTTATTAGTGAAATGGTTAATTTGAACCCTACCATATCGGTGATGGATGTTAAAATTCAGAATAATTCTAATAGGGAAGATAATGAAGTTGTGAAGATTATAACTGATGGGGAGAAAAGTGCTAATAATAATGAAGATTTCATTCCAGGAGTTGGATTTCAGTTTCTGAGTGAATTGAAGGAAGAAGGACAGGTGGGAAAGGGAGTTGAGAAGACTATGGGGAAGGATTTAGACAGTGAGAAGAATCAGAAAATGGATGTTGATATGTCAAATTTGGAAAAGAAAGACAAGGAGATAGAAGGTAATACTGATGAAGATGAGACTACTGATGAGGAAGAGGATAATGATTCAAGTGAGGATGATACTAGTGTGGATGAGGAAATTGAGATAGAAGAAGAGGTTAATGCTAAGAGTAATATGGATACTAGCTGCAATGAGAAGTCAGGTACTGTTATTAATAGCATTAATTTACTCCCTTCTATTTTGGGAAATGCTAAGAATAGCAATAAGGAGGAAGGAGGAATGCAGGGGAATGTGATGAACTCTTATGTCGGTGTGTTAAAGGGTAATAGACATAAGGGTAAGATTGATGTAAGATTCATTCCAGGGGAGAAAGGGGAAGAGGATGGTCCTGTAATAATTCCAATAGAGAATCTAAAGAATGCAAGTATTCCTTTTACTAATACTCTTTATGGTTATATGATTGACAAGAAGTTGGCGTTTCCTGTAATTCAGAAAGAAGTTAGAAGATTGTGGAAGAATGTGGGTTTGGAAGAGGTATTCATGAACAACAAAGGATTTTTCTTCTTTAAATTCAGTGATGAAAAGGGGATGTTATCTGTTTTGGAGGGTAGTCCTTGGTTAATGTTTAATAATATGCCATTATTTCTTCAAAGATGGAGGCCTGGTTTGACATTAACTAAGAACAAGCATGATAAAATTCCTGTTTGGATTAAAATATTTGATTTGCCCTTGGAAGTTTGGAGTGGTGAAAACTTATGTAGAATTGCTAGTAAGATAGGTATTCCTTTGGCTTTTGATTCCTTTACTGAGGATATGTGTTTGGAACATAAAGGAAGGAATGCTTATGCTATAATTCTTGTTGAAATGGCAGCTGGGAAGGAATGGAGAAAGAAGATTGATATAGCTACTTGGGATTTTGTCTCTAATTCTGCTGTGATTCAAAGTTTTGATGTTGAATATGCTTGGATTCCTTCTAGATGTAATCATTGTAAAGTCTATGGGCATGTGGATAAAGTTTGTGCTGCTGCTATGAATGTTGTGAATGAGGATAATAATGGAGAAGTGAGAAATTTAAAGAATAATAAAGGGAAGGAAGTTGTTAATGGGGATGGATTCACAGAAGTTAAATATAAAAAGGTAATAGGTAACAATGATGGTGAAGGCACTAGCAAGACTCAAGAGGGTTATAATCAATTGAATAATATGAAGAATAATGGGAAGAATGGGAATTGGAGAAGGGGTATTTTCTCTAAAGGCAATAATGGGAATAGAGGTGGAAATGGTAAAGGGAAAAATTGGAATTGGAGTAATAAAGGAGTAAGTCACTGGAATTTAGAAAGGAACAGAAATTATGAGAAGTTTGTTAATGGGCAGGATGTTATAGGTAGTCGGGGGTTGAAGGAGAATAATAAGCAGGAGGTTGTAGTTAAAAAGGATAATAAGGCAGAGATGGGCAATCATAGTCTTGGTAGTGAGAATATAACAGGGGAGGGATTAAGTAATAAAAACAGTTTTGAAATCTTGGGAGAGATTGAAGAGGAAGTTTTGGATAAAATGGAAGAGGATGATAAGATTGTGAAGACAGTTGCTAATCAAAATGTTGATAGTGGTGATGCTGGAATGGGTTCTAATGAAAGCAAGAATAACAAATTGATTTCTTCAATCAAGGGAGAGGGGAAGAAGAAAGGAAATGAAAGTAATAAAATGAATAAAGATAAGTTGGAGTCGGATAATAATAGCAGTAAGATGGGGAGTTCTCAGGCATTTGAGGAGGTAAATGCCAAAAGTTCTTTTATTTCCCAATGATGTCTGTTGGTGCTTGGAATGTTAGGGGATTGAATAAATCTTTTAAGCAGAAGGAGGTTATTGATGTTATTAGGTGTAATAACCTTGGTATTTGTGCTGTGATTGAATCTCATGTCAAAATCTTAAATCTCAAGAGTGTTTGTGCTAAGACTTTTGGGCAGTGGGATTGGATCTCTAATAATAATAGTTGTGAAGCTGGTACTAGAATAATAGTGGGGTGGAATCCTAGACTTTTTGATGTGATATTGCTTTCTCAATCCAAACAGGTTATTCATTGTTATGTTAAATTGTGTAATTCGGATCTTGGCATGTATTTGTCTTTTATATATGCTGCTTCGAATTATATTGAAAGAAGATTACTTTGGGATAATTTGAAAAAACATAGTTTGGTTGTTAATAGGGAAGCTTGGGGTTTATTAGGTGATTTTAATGTTGCTATAAAACCTTCGGAATATTCTGAAAGCTGTTCTAGAACTCCTAAAGGAGTTGAAGATTTTGTTGATTGTTTGAGTTTTATTGAAGTGGAGGACTTGAAGTCTTATGGGTTTCAGTTTACATGGAACAAAACTCCTATGGGTAATATGGGGTTGTTGAAGAAGCTTGATAGAGTTATGGTTAATCAAAAATTTATGACGAACCATCCTCTTGCTCATGCTGTCTTTAAACCATACAAAAATTCGGATCATTGCCCTGCTATTTTAAATTTTCCTGGTAACAAAGTGAAGTGGAAACCTTCTTTTAGATTTGCTAATTTTATCTCTGAGAAGGAGGAATTTCTCCCTTTGGTTAAGGAGGTTTGGGATAAGAATATTGATGGTTTTTTTATGTTTAAAGTGACACAAAAGTTGAAGATTCTCAAGAAACATTGCAGGGAGATGTGTAATAAATATTGGGGAGCTGGAAAAAGAATTCAGAAGTTAAGAAAGGATTTGGAGTGTAAACAACAAGATATTGACAATAATCCTTTTGATTGCAAGATTAGGGAAGAGCATGCTAATATTCTCTTAGATTTTAATATTGCTTGTAATGATGAAGAAAAGATTCTTGCTCAGCGTGCTAAAATCAAATGGTTACAGGATGGGGACAATAACTCTAAATTCTTTCACAAAATTGTTAAAAGCAGGGGTATCAATAATCGTATTCAGATGGTTCTGAATGAAGATGGTCGTTGGGTGAGTGGGAAGGCTATGATAGAGAAATTTGTGTCTCATTTTAATAAGTTTTTGGGATGTAAGGAAGATACTGATTTGTCGGGCTTAAATGATGAGTTTTTTCCTAAAAAATTGGACAGTAGGGTGGCTGTTGATATGATTAGAGTGGTTACTGATGAAGAAATTAAATTGGCGATGTTTGACATAGATGACAATCGTGCCCCTGGGCCTGATGGGTATTCTTCAAAAAATTTTAAAAGTTCTTGGAGTATTGTTGGTCCAGATGTTTGTAAGGCTGTGAGAGAATTTTTTTGGACTGGTAAATTGTTGAATGGGATTAATGCCACGAGAATTGTTTTGGTCCCTAAAGTTGAGGTTCCGAGGAAAGTGTCTGATTTTAGACCTATAGCTTGCTGTAACACTTTTTATAAGTGTATCAGTAAGATTATAGTGAATAGAATTAGAAATTGTTTGGGTGATATTGTAAGTAATAACCAATCAGCTTTTATACCTGGTAGATCTATTTTGGACAATATTCTTCTTGCTCAGGAGTTGATGGTGGGATACAAAAAAAAGAGAGGTACCCCTAAATGTACGATAAAAGATTGATATACAAAAGGCTTATGATACGGTGGATTGGGATTTTCTTAATAGAGTTCTGCAGGGATTTGGGTTCCATCCAGTCATGGTTAAATGGATTATGGCTTGTGTTTCTTCACCGTGGTTCATGCTCAATTTTAATGGTGAAGATCATGGGTATTTTGAAGGAAAGCGTGGGCTTAGGCAGGGAGATCCTTTATCTCCTTACCTATTTACTATAGTTATGGAGGTGTTCAATATTATTATGGATAAGCTTATTGAAGATCCTCTGAATTTTAAGTTCCATAGTGAGTGTTTGAGCCTCAAAATTTCCCATTTATGTTTTGCTGATGATTTGTTAATTTTTTCTTATGGTAATGGGAATTCGGCCAGAATTATAAGGAATGCCCTTGATGATTTCAATAAGATTTCAGGGCTGAAGGTTAGTATGGAAAAAAGTCAGATTTATTTCAGTTGTGTTAAGCCTAATATGAGAAGGATTATTTTGGGTATTCTTCCTTATGAGGTTGGGAGATTTCCGTTTAAATATTTGGGGGTTCCTATGTGTGTTACTAAATTGTTTGATAAAGATTGTAAAAAGTTGATTGAAAAGATTAAGTTGAGAATTTTCAATTGGAAGTGTAAAACCTTATCTTTTGCTGCCAGATTGCAACTCATTAATTCGGTCTTAACTTCTATTCATGTTTATTGGGCTTTTATTTTTAAAATTCCAATTGCTACTATTAATGAGATTGAAAAGATGTGCAGGAGTTTTTTATGGGCTAATGGTGAGATAGTCAAAGGTAAAGCTAAAGTTAAGTGGCTTGAAATTTGCAAACCTAAGGAGTATGGTGGGCTGGGAATAAAGAATTTGAGGAGATGGAATGATGCTTTACTTGCTAAACATGTTTGGAATGTGGTTAATAACAAAAATTCCATGTGGGTGCAGTGGGTGAGAATCAATTATATAGGCAGCAGGAATTTTTGGGATATTTTGCAGAAAAAGAGTATGAACTGGACATGGAAGAGATTTTTGGAGATAAGGAAAACTGTTAGGCCTCATGTTATTTCATGTGTGGGTAATGGGAGGAACACTTCTTTATGGCATGATTGGTGGCATCCAATAGGTATCCTTTGTACTATTATCCCTAGGAGAGAGTGGATTAGTAATGGTCTTAGTGATTCTGCTTTAGTTTGTGATGTTCTTGAGTTTGATTCTTATTCATGGCCGGTTGAATGGGTTAATAAGTTCCCTGGATTGACTGAAGCTCCTATGTTTTGTATTGATTCTAATTTGAATGATGTTGTTGGATGGAGGGATAAGGGAGGTATATGCAGAAAATTCTCATGCAAACAGGTGTGGAATGATTTGAATAACTTTGGGGATATTGTGCCTTGGTTTGATCTTGTTTGGTATAATAATTGCATTCCTCGCAACTCTTTTATTTTATGGTTGGCTGTCCTGAACAGATTAAAAACTCAGGATAGGGTTAGAGGATGGGAATTGGCTGGTAATTTGCTGTGTCCTTTTTGTGATAATGTGCCTGATTCGCATAACCATTTATTCTTTAACTGTGAGTATTCATCCAGAATCTGGAAATATTTCTGCAATAAAGTGGGTCTAAATTTGACAGCGGTTGAATGGAATGATCTTATTTTTATGTTGAGCAGTATGCTTACACTGAAGACTGGTGAGAATTTGATCATCAAATGTATGATTGCTAGCTGCGTGTCTCATATTTGGAGAGAGAGAAATTCTAGACTTTTTGGTTCTAGCATAATATCAGTTGAGGGGATTATAGCTAGTATTGAGAATGAGATTCGTTTGAAGCTGATGGGTTTAAGGAAAAGAACTAAAATGATCAATAATAAGATATATTTGATCTGGGGTATTTCGGGAATTATGAATGGTGAATAATGGAGATCTTTTTCTGGTGTTGCTGTTTGGAGTGTGGTTGGTTATGGTTTTGGGTTTGGCAATGGTGGAAGTTTAATAAGGATGATATTATTAATGGTATATGGTGGGGGTATTTTGGGAATAAAAATATGCACAAAGGAATTGACGGAATTTGTCACTGGTTTGAGAGTTTTCTCTTATATCATGTGACTTGTACCTATGGGATTTTCTGTTTGGATATGATCTTAATTGAGATTACCCAAATAGAGAATCCTAGACATGTGATTGATGCCATGTCTAGTATGAAACTTAATTTGATTCACTGGTATTCTGGTATTATTTTCTTGTGTTCCTTTTTGAGTTTGTGGTGCAGAAAGGTGAAGCAAAGGTTGATGGTGGGCAATAGCTGTAGAGAGTTTATGGATTCCATGATGAGGACTTCGAAAGATATAGAGGTCAAGGATTGGGACAGGAGCTTTGGGACTAGCTGTCGTGAGGGGCTTTTCTATTTTCGTTTTTTTGTTATGTTTAGTTATGGATTTGATTATTGGGATTTCCTTGTTTTTTGTGTTATATGGGCTTTGAACTTGAGGGTTTTTTTCTTAAAGGTTAGCTTATGGACTGAGGGTTTTTTTAAGGGCCTTACCCCTTGCTTTGGTTTCTTTTTCTTTTGGAGATTTGGTAGGAGCAAGGGGGTGAAGTTACCTTTTTTCCCTCTTTCAATAAGTCTTTGGGTTACCTTTAAGGATTTTAGGGTGTTTAGGGGTTATGAGTGGTTAATTCTTATTATTAGGAAATGGTTTGGTAGTTGGTTATGGATAGGATGGTTATATTTGTATTTTGTTTGATGTTTTGGTGTTTGTATTCTTTTATTCTTTTTAATAAAGTTTGCTGAGCTTTGGCTCTTTCAAAAAAAAAAAAAAAGAATCAAACAATGCTAATCAAAGCTTTGCTTTAATTTTATAGACTTCTATTGTGGAACACAATTAAAAGATGCTCATCAAAGCTTCGCTAAATTGCATAGACTTCTAATGTGGGACACAAGAATAAAACAATGCTCATCAAAGCTTTGCTTAAATTGCATAGAGTTATATTGTGGAACTCAAGAATAAAGAAATGCTCTTCAAAGCCTTGCTAAATTGCGAAGACTACTTTTATGGAACTCAAGAATTAAACAATGGTCATCAAAGCTTTGCTAAATTCAATAGAATTCTAATGTGAAACTCAAGAATGAAACAATGCTCTTCAAAGCTTTGCTTAAATTACATCCACTTCTATTGTGGAACTCGAGAATTAAATAATGCTCATCAAAGTTTTGATAAACTGCAAAGACTATTTCTACTGTGGAGCTGAAGAAGTAATCAATGCTCATCAATGCTTTGCTAAATTGCATAGACTTCTAATGTGGAACCCAATAATGAAACAATGCTTAAGAAAGCTTTGCTAAATTGCATAGACTTCTATTATGGAACTCAAGAACTAAAAAATGCTCATCAATGCTTTGCTTAAATTGCATAGACTTCTATTGTGGAACTCAAGAATGAAACGATGCTCATCAAAGCTTTGCTAAATTGCGTAGACCTCAAATGTGGAAATCAAGAATGAAACACTGCTCGTCAAAGCTTTGCTTAAATTGCATAGACTACTATTATGGAACTCAAGAATAAAGAATTGCTCATCAAAGCTTTGCTAAATTACGAAGACTACTTCTATTGTGGAACTCAAGAATTAAACAATGCTCATCAAAGCTTTGCTAAATTGCATAAATTTATAATGTGGAACTCAATAATGAAACAATGCTCATCAAAGCTTTGCTTAAAGTGCATAGACTTCTATTGTGGAACTCAAGAATTAAACAATGCTCATCAAAACTTTGCTAAATTTCATAGACTTCTAATGTTGAACTCAAGAATGAAACAATCCTCATCTAAGCTTTTTTTAATTGCATTCACTTCTATTGTGAAACTCAAGAATTAAGCAATGTTCATTAACTCTTTGCTAAATTGCAAAGACTACTTCTATTGTGGAACTCAAGAACTAAACATTAGTCATCAATGCTTTGCTAAATTGCATAGACATTTAATGTGGAACCTAAGAATGAAACATTGCTCATGAAAGCTTTGCAAAATTGCATAGACTTCTATTGTTGAACTCAAGAATCAAACAATGCTCATCAAACCTTTGCTTAAATTGCATAGACTTCTCTTGTGGAACTCAAGAACGAAACGCTGCTCATCCAAGCTTTCCCAATGTGCGTAGACTTGTAATGTGGAACTCATGAATGAAACAATTCTCGTCAAAGCTTAGCCTAAATTTCATAGACTATTATTATGGAACTCAAAAATAAAGAAATGCTCATCAAAGCTTCGCTAAATTGGGAAGACTACTTCTATTGTGGAACTCAAGAACTAAACAATACTCATCAAAGCTTTGCTAAATGGCAAACACCACTTCTATTGTGGAACTCAATAAAAATGTTCATCAAAGCTTTTCTTAATTGCATAGACTTCTAATGTGGAACTAAAGAAAGAAACAATGCTCATCAAAGCTTTGGAAAAATTGCATACACTTCTATAGTGGAACCAAAGAATTAAACAATGCTCATCAAAGCTTTGTTAAATTGCAACGACTACTTCTATTGTGGAACTCAAGAATTAAATAATGATCATCAATGCTTTGCTAAATTGCATAGACTTCTATTATGGAACTCAAGTATTAAGCAATGCTCATCAAAGCATTGCTAAATGGTATAGACTTCTAATGTGGAACCCAAGAATGAAGAATGCTCATGAATGCTTTGCTAAATTGCATAGACTTCTATTGTTGAACTCAAGATTCAAACAATGCTAATCAAAGCTTTGCTTAAATTTTATAGACTTCTATTGTGGAACACAATTAAACGATGCTCATCAAAGCTTCGCTAAATTGCATAGACTTCTAATGTGGAACACAAGAATAAAACAATGGTCATCAAAGCTTTCCTTAAATTGCATAGACTTATATTGTGGAACTCAAGAATAAAGAAATGCTCTTCAAAGCCTTGCTAAATTGCGAAGACTACTTTTATGGAACTCAAGAATTAAACAATGGTCATCAAAGCTTTGCTAAATTCAATAGACTTCTAATGTGAAACTCAAGAATGAAATAATGCTCTTCAAAGCTTTTCTTAAATTACATCCACTTCTATTGTGGAACTCAAGAATTAAATAATGCTCATCAAAGCTTTGATAAATTGCAAAGACTACTTCTATTCTGGAACTCAAGAAATAATCAATGCTCATCAATGCTTTTCTAAATTGCATAGACTTCTAATGTGGAACCCAAGAATGAAACAATGCTTAAGAAAGCTTTGCTAAATTGCATACACTTCTATTGTGGAACTCAAGAACAAAAAAATGCTCATCAATACTTTGCTTAAATCGCATAGACTTCTATTGTGGAACTCAAGAATGAAACGATGCTCATCAAAGCTTTGCTAAATTGCGTAGACCTCAAATGTGGAAATCAAGAATGAAACACTGTTCGTCAAAGCTTTGCTTAAATTGCATAGAATACTATTGTGGAACTCAAGAATAAAGAATTGCTTATCAAAGCTTTGCTATATTACGAAGACTACTTCTATTGTGGAACTCAAGAATTAAACAATGTTCATCAAAGCTTTGGTGAATTGCAAACACCACTTCTTTGGGTTGTCACATATTGTGGAACCCAAGAATTAAACAATGCTCATCAAAGCTTTATAAAATTTCAACGACTACTTCTATTGTGGAAATCAAGAATTAAATAATAATCATCAATGCTTTGCTAAATTGCATAGACTTCTATTGTGGAACTCAAGTATTAAGCAATGCTCATCAAAGCATTTCTAAATTGCATAGACTTCTAATGTGGAACCCAAGAATGAAAGAATGCTCATGAATGCTTTGCTAAATTGCATAGACTGTTGAACTCAAGAATCAAACAATGCTAATCAAAGGTTTGCTTAAATTTTATAGACTTCTATTGTGGAACACAATTAAACGATGCTCATTAAAGCTTCGCTAAATTGCATAGACTTCTAATGTGGAACACAAGAATAAAACAATGCTCATCAAAGCTTTGCTTAAATTGCATAGACTTATATTGTGGAACTCAAGAATAAAGAAATGCTCTTCAAAGCCTTGCTAAATTGCGAAGACTACTTTTATGGAACTCAAGAATTAAACAATGCTCATCAAAGCTTTGCTAAAATCAATAGACTTCTAATGTGAAACTCAAGAATGAAACAATGCTCTTCAAAGCTTTGCTTAAATTACATCCACTTCTATTGTGGAACTCAAGAATTAAATAATGCTCATCATAGCTTTGATAAATTGCAAAGACTACTTCTATTGTGGAACTTAAGAAGTAATCAATGCTCATCAATGCTTTGCTAAATTGCATAGACTTCTAATGTGGAACCCAAGAATGAAACAATGCTAAAGAAAGCTTTGCTAAATTGCATAGACTTCTATTGTGGAACTCAAGAACAAAAAAATGCTCATCAATGCTTTGCTTAAATTGTATAGACTTCTATTGTGGAACTCAAGAATGAAACGATGTTCATCAAAGCTTTGCTAAATTGCGTAGACCTCAAATGTGGAAATCAAGAATGAAACACTGCTCGTCAAAGCTTTGCTTAAATTGCATAGACTACTATTGTGGAACTCAATGTGACAACCCAAGTTGTTCCGTTACATTTCCCCGTTACCGTTAACAGAATATTCCACTGTATAAAAGTTTCGTTAATTAGAGGTCGTCAATTTAATAAACAATGGGCTTACATTAACATGCCGTTAAGTCGTGATAAAAAGGAAATAAAAACACATCACACATTTCCATTTATTTGGAAAGTGTGAAGTTTTATTATTACGACCCCTAAATCGGGTGCGACCAAAAGCCCCGTTTAACGGCAGTATCGGGTAGAATTCCGCTGAGCCCCGACTCGGAACCCTATATAAGGGTTAGTGGAGTCCATTGGAGACTTTTTACACTCTCTCTCTATAATCTCTCTCTAGACTCGTTTTCGCCCCGAATCCGCAACCAAACGCTTCCAAATTGTAAGTCCGCTTACCCTAGATTAATATTACTAAACATATTGAATTGTGTTTATAGCTAAAAATTCAGACTTAGAAGCTGTTAGAATGGAGTTTACGGCCTAAGCTCCTTCTTAGGCCGTAAATCCCTTAAACAAGGCCAAAAGACCCCAAACTTGTCCCTATAGGCTTGGATATAAATTAAGGGGATTGCCTAGGAGTGTTTAAACATCAAAACACAATGATTTAGGGCATAAAAGTGAGTTTACGGCCCAAGCACATGCTTAGGCCGTAAACCCCTCAAAACCTTATCAAAATGCCTCCAAAACACTCCCAAACCACCCTTAGGCTTCATACATAATTTAGGGACTTAGTATTTGGGGTTTGGATCAATTAAACACATCAAACCAAGGGGAAAAAGGAGTTTACGGCCCAGGTTTATACCAAGGCCGTAAACACCCCAAATCATGCCCAAAGTGTGGTTTTGTTTCCCCAAATGGCCTTAGACATTTACCATAAAATACTAGGATTGAAGCAAGGACTTAAACACAAGAAATGGAGGGATAAAAGGAGTTTATGGCCCAAGCAAGTGTCTAGGCCGTAAACTCCCCAAAACTCATCCAAATGATAGTTATAATCCCCCAAAATGGGCTTATAAAGGCTCTTATTGTATCTTGTAAATCACTCTTGGACTTGAATTATGGTAATCCAACTTTGATTGGGTCCAATGGGTCTCCATACACTTTCTTGAGTACAAACTTCTCTAACCAATCCATTTAAAGCCTCTTTGAATGTTTTAGCTCGTGCCCTCGTAACTGGTCCATCTGGCATTTGATTTGGATCCTTTGTTGACAGCTGTGGGTTTGCATCACCAGGTGAGTTCATACCCCTGAATGAACCTTTCAATGTTTTTACATGTTTTATAGGGTGGGAATAGAAGTTAAACATGCCAGTTATCATATCAGTCACATGTGATTGATAACCCGCATGCACAAGGTTTTACCACTATACACTGTTTTTACCGAGTAGGATGCTATAAATGGTTTTCAAAAAGGTTTTCAGTTGTTCAAAACTCTTACTTATACTGTTTTACCTAAATTCATTCTAAACTGGTTTATGAAAGATTTTCAAAGGTTTTCAAACACATTTTACAAAAGAATACAAATTGTGAATTTCTCCGAGTATAAAGGTTTTTCATCAAAGTTTCTCTTTCACAACGTATACTTTTACTGGTCTGTTACTGCTGCTTCGCTTTTACTTATTTAAAACTCCTACTTGATAACGCATTTCCTTCATGATACGCTTATATCGGATTTTGTCTCTATATCACTTATACTTGTAGCCTCTTATACTCGATAAACGCTCTTACTTCACTTATCGTTGTCTCCACTTCGTGATACACTTACACTTGGTACACTTGTACTTCATGATTCGATTATCCCACTCTGTACGCTTATACTTCACGACTCGGATGATCCTCTGTACACTTATACTTCACAAGTCGGTTATTCCACACTGTACACTTATACTTCACTGTATGATTCCACTTGATTCACACTCAAGCATAGTTAGATGTATGTTTGTGCTTGTATAGATGCATATAAATAATGATTGAAGGACTTAGGAAGGCTTGTCCGCCCTATTTCCTTTTCTTCGTTGAGATGTGGTCTGGTGGGATTGGATGTCCATCCGAAGGTCGTTCGATTCATTAGTTATATATTATGTACACAGGCATAGACATACGTGTTTACTTCAGTCAATTCAGTTAAGAGTCTATGTCTCTAGTTCAGCAGTTACATTAGAAATCCACTAGTTGGAAGTCTCTACCGACTATTTGGGATGCATCTTCAGGACACGGCCTTCTCCGTCGTCTAGTTGGTAACTAGAGTCTCCTGTAGGGAGAGTGGACATTGTGTGTATAGATCTATACGGGATTGACAACCCCGCACCCATACTGCTAGCTACAGTCCCGGCCTACCAAGACAACGGGTGACAAATGTCACTTTTTAGACGCTTGCAGGGCGTCTGGTACTCTAGTCAATATGGTTACGAGTATCCCAGGTTACCTTATAATTCATTGGCTTAAAGGTAACGGTATTTCACCAGTAATTTACACTGTATGCTGGTAATCATTTTCAGAGTCACACTGTTTTGACCTTACAAGACGTATCTTTCATTTGATACTGTCTAGAGTCTGTCTCACTGTTTTGACCTTACAAGACGTATCTTTCATTTGATGCTGTCTGGGGTCTGTATCCACTGTATTCACAGAATCCACTGTATTCACTGTATTCATTGTGTTCACTGTTTTAGACCTTGCTAGACGTATCTTTCATTTGATATCGTCTGCGGTCTGTATTCACTGTTTTAGACCTTACTAGCTGTACCTTTCATTTGGTACCTTTTGGGGTCTGTGTCTCCACTTGTTAGACTGAACCAGGCGTGTCGTTCGTTTGATACTTTCTTGGAGTCTATGGTTCCTTGCCTTAGTCAGCAGTCCTCACTGCTGAGGCATATGATATTCCCTTATGTCGTTTGCTTTCCTCAATAATCAAATTCAGTATTTTGATAATGATAGCAACTTAGGGAAAACTATTTTTTTACCACACAACACTGACCAGTCTTGGTAGAAGGCTGCTTTTATTAAAGAAAATATAGGATTTTCTGGAAAGAACTCTAATGCACTGTAAACACTTAAACTATTACTTCATAAAGTTATTTGACTAAATGACACTAAATACTTATGAACTCACCAGCATTTGTAAAAATGCTGATACTCACTTTCAAATAACTTGTATTCTCATGTCAGCATTAGACAGGTACATCCCTGGAGCTGTGATGAAGACGACTTAGTACCTTGCTGTACTTATTCTATTACTTGTATTACTTTGATGTACTGTAATGTAACATGTAAAACTAATACCATTAATGCAATGTTTTGTTGTACTTTGATTACTATATGCATGTGTTGTGATACTTGACATGACGTCATCCACCCCAGAACGTTTCCGTCGTTCCGGTTTGTGGGTGTAACAGATTGGTATCAGAGCATTGTTTATAGTGACCTAAGTATATCAATTCATAAAAGATATACAACCTATAAACACAAAGGGATAAAACACTCTGACCAAGAATTATACTTTAAAATATAACCATATTTTACCAAAGTATAATAACATCCAAAACCTAAACACTCGAACAAAAGTATCACAAGAAGGACAAGAATAAAAGTCTTCAGATGTTGAGCATTACCGTCAAACATGGGCAGTTATGTAATCGTAAGCTGGGATAAATGTAACCTGATCAACTACATTTATCCGAGATGCGATGAATGTGTGCTCGGGAGTGATAGTGGTGTGCAGTAGGTCTGAAACTTACCAACTAGGACTGCTAGAGCCAAATATAAAGTTAAAATACTATAGGAGTATTTTAGAACGCTAAAAGATTCACACTAATCCCAGAATGAAACTCAGAAGATAAGAAACAAACAAGAATTAAAATACCATAGGGGTATTTTAGAATCCACAAGCAACCTTGCGTAAATAACTAAAAAGATCCTTATTGAGAATGTGTGGTTTCGCTCTATCACATATCCGAAGGCCTATCGGATCTAATCTATATATGATGTGTATACCCTGTGTAATCGTAGAAAGACTCGATATGGATCATACAATGAAATGTTAATAATCTCTTAGGGTTCTTTAGACACTTCCATTCTCGCACGAACCCTGTAGAAAACCTTACCCACTTCAGTGCTTGACAGAAGAGTTGATTCCGACCCCGAGGAGGTTCATTGAGAAGATTTCCTGTTCAGAAATAAATGAACTGGGTCAAGACTATTGAATTCACCAGGCGCCTATATTCTTTTAGGGACATCGGTGAGGAATTCGCCTAAACTTCGGAGATTCCCAGTCATCCATCATGAAGTGATGACACCCAGAGTTGGAATCAGAAGGAAGGCGGAGTAGAAATTCAATATGTCCATACGAGAAGAGAACCCTAGGAAACTACCCGAAGGAAACCAACGCCGATTCCAGTCAAAGATACGAGGTAGACCGAGGGAGCCAGTACATGGAACCCGAGAATTGTCTTTTCCTCGTGTTCGTCACGCTAATACACCCATAAATTAATACAATTTAATGAGTTAGTGGTTACACTAGTCACGCTATGTGTTAGGTAAATCGTCGATTCCTGTTGCCAGACACACGATTAGGGCGGGTCCCCGCACCTTTATTGAGAGTGCTCAGCCATGAGCTTTCATGAGCCTCTCTTTCCGCAGTTTCGTTCCGAACCGTTCTCAAATCTCTCCAGGCTGGAGAGTGAAACCTTTCCCAGTATAAAAGGTAACTTAGTAGGAACGACTCGCATCTTATGGCCTTTTCCGATACTCATACTCCTACCTTGATTACCAGGACTACATCATAGGGATGTAGGTCGGCACTCAGACGACCAGTACCCAAGGCATGGGAAAAATTTATGCCTAATATGTTCAGGACAGAAATGTCTAGGGTTAACCATCGTCTCTCATTACCTTGTATTCCTTTCCGTGTAGGAAAACCATGCCACCGAAGAGGCGTAACCAATCCACAAGCAAGAAACCTACTCTCTTATTCGATGAAGCTACGTTCCAAGCTGCAGTCTCAGCAGCCGTAGCAGCTGTCATGATTCACCTGAATGCTAACACCGCCAATGTTAGCAAGGGCCCTGCCGGGATTTCCAATCCTGGCGATGGACAACAGCAACTAACACTTCCATACTAAGCCACCCAAGAACCTCACTCAAACCCACTAAAGAGAAAACTCAAGATGGATGAGGGAAGTACCTCGGCTCAAGGACCTTCCGAAAGGCAACGAGCTGAGGCAGTCTATACCCCTGTTAATCCTTCCCTCCCGACTCCAAGAAGACCATACCTAGGAGACCTTCCCCACTACAGCAAGTGCAGCTACCATCATCATGGTGTCTGCCGAGAGCTCTATTGTGCTAGGTGCCACATGTTGGGGCATACTGCTCGCCTCTGCAGAACCCCGGTTGAGTTCATTACATCGACCACCAATGTGGCGACCCGCACAGTTTGCCACCTATGTGGTAAAATGGGACACTTCAAGAAGGACTGCCCAACCGAAGGGAAAGACAAAGACACAGGAGGAGCCTAACTCTAATGCTTAGGGAGAAGCATCAAGGAACTCGGTAGATTTTGGTACGTCTCTCGATCTCAGATAACTAAACTAAATACATTAAAAGATTAATTCAAAATGTAAATTCTTCCCAGTAAGGCGAAAGTCGCAGCACTGTTATAAAATTTAAAATTCATTAGGTAAAACTAAAATGGCTAAACATATACGTTACGGTCATGTATATTTAAGATGGAAAGACCTAGAGTGAGCGAATGCCGCCTCATTTCCTGTTCCTCGTTTGGTTGTGGATTTAGGGCGGGGTCGCTCAGTCAACAGTCCTCCCCACCTTAAATATACATGACTAGTATATGTGAGGCGATTATAGAAATGCCTCGTGAGAATCCATTCATGAAAAGGTACTCCACACAGAAACACTTAGAACTCTCTATAGTTTCGCGACGACTCTATTAGTCCAAGTATCCGCGGTAATGATACATAGGACGAAACCCGAGACGCCTAGAACTTGTGTGCCTGTTCGGCACATGACTCTATCGATCTTCATTATATATCATGTCGAAGTGTGCCAATTTCGACGACTCTATTGATCGTGGTTCGACTTCGTGCAACCATGTGTACATTCTTGGTGCTGTGTAAAAAGAACTTTCTCCATAGCCATGTCGGCAAATAAAGGCTCTACCGAACGTAAACCTAACACAAACAATAAACCTAATGCGATCCGTCAATCGTTCCTCTTATCTCAAACCTTCCGAAGTACCCAAGAGAGGGTACCGTGCGTCGTCGACCGACCCCTCGTAGTCAGATGAACACCAAAGTGAACAACACTGTAGAAACTCCAGAAGACGACAACCAACCGAAGCATACTCCGTAGAATCCCCGGAAAGACCCTTCGCACCTGGCACATCCGGTTCGTGAACCCAGAGAATAGAACTCATGAGGCTGACCACTATAACCAGGTATAATGCTGGCACACATCAAGTATTGGCAGTTAAGCCAAGCATGAGCTCTACCATGGACCCCTTCGCAAAACACTTTCACCCTATTCCATAACATAGGAGCCGGAGTCAAGAGAATCATTGCGGGTTGAGCCAGTAAAGTTCCGAGTGATGAGACCATATACTCACTAAAGATGACCTAGACCGAGGAAACTCAGAACCTTCGGAAGAGTAGTTGCAATAGATGCCCTTACTACTCAGGCACTTCGTCCACCCAGTTATAGACAAGTGGTGCTTATCATCCTCCACCCTCTCACAAGGAGGAAATCGTCGTCGCCCTATAGACGATGAATTACACTTCCGAAGTGAACACTAGGATACCGAGAACCACAGGATAACCTTCGTAGCCAAGAATACTTGATCAAGTGCGAAAGTAATTGCGCTAAGCCTCGTAACCCAGATCCCGAAGAGATTATAGACTTGACACCAGTCCTGGTGTTAGTCGAAGGGTTATGTAGGAGCATGCACTTTCCATGCTAGAATAAACCACAGTCTTAGAGATTCATTGGACTATTAGGTGTTCCACGAATACTATCTCACACAGAGATAGTAGAACCACCTCCCGAGATAGTCCAACACTCGTCTGGTGAAACCTTATATTCCCGACCTCCAGGGTTTCCGCATCTCAAGTTTCGTTAGTGCAGATTCCTTTTGCACAAGCTTGAGATAGACACTCTATAGCAAGCAGACGACCATAGTCATGCAACCCACTCGACGATCTAGAAAGTCTCTATCAGCCGGTTGACAGGAAACGTGAAACCAAAGACCACACGAGATTTCGAGGAACCAAACTGAAGGACTACACTACCAGTACGAGAGGGAACGTTAGGAACTTCGGAATGACGATCACGCCAGTGATGAGCTTGCCATAGAAGTACACTATGTTCATAGTACTGAAAAGCTCTACCCCTTTCCGAGAGCTTAGGACCATCCAAGGTCCTTATGGAGACTTGGTCCAACCCTTTTTCAGGCCGTTACTACCTTCGGATATACCACAAGATTCACACCCGATCGATCCACTTCTTAGACTTGATACGTGATTTCCCGACAACACTCTTCGTGCCTCACTCATCTTGATAGAATCCATTGAGAACCCTAACCATGTGAATACACTAGTTGGAAACCCACTAGCTACACTAGACGGAATCCGCATCCCGTACGTGAGGGTCTGTTGGAATGACAAACACAGACCAGAGATCACTTGGGAATGCGAGGACAACCGTATAGGAAGTACTCCCTTACCTCTACTTGGCCATTCATACCTACTTCCTTGCTTAGAGCTAAATTTCAAGACAAAATTCCCTCTAACGGGGGGGATGATATGACAACCCAAGTTGTTCCGTTACATTTCCCCATTACCGTTAACGGAATATTCCACTGTATAAAAGTTCCGTTAATTAGAGGGCGTCAATTTAATAAACATTCCATTGGCTTACATTAACATGCCGTTAAGTCGTGATAAAAAGGAAATAAAAGCACATCACACATTTCCATTTATTTGGAAAGTGTTAAGTTTTATTATTACGACCCCTAAATCGGGTGCGACCAAAAGCCCCGTTTAACGGCAATATCGGGTAGAATTCCACTGAGCCCCGACTCGGAACCCTATATAAGGGTGAGTGGAGTCCATTGGAGACTTTTTACACACTCTCTCTATACTCTCTCTCTAGACTCGTTTTCGCCCCGAATCCGCAACCAAACGCTTCCAAATTGTAAGTCCGCTTACCCTAGCATAATCTAAACATATTGAATTGGGTTTATAGCTAAAAATTCGGACTTAGAAGCTGTTAGAATGGAGTTTACGGCCTAAGCTCCTTCTTAGGCCGTAAACCCCTTAAACAAGGCCAAAAGACCCCAAACTTGTCCCTATAGGCTTGGATATAAATTAAGGGGATTGCCTAGGAGTGTTTAAACATCAAAACACAATGATTTAGGGCATAAAAGTGAGTTTATGGCCCAAGCACATGCTTAGGCCGTAAACCCCTCAAAACCTTATCAAAATGCCTCCAAAACACTCCCAAACTACCCTTAGGCTTCATACATAATTTAGGGACTTAGTATTTGGGGTTTGGATCAATTAAACACATCAAACCAAGGGGAAAAAGGAGTTTACGGCCTAGGTTTATACCAAGGCCGTAAACACCCCAAATCATGCCCAAAGTGTGGTTTTGTTTCCCCAAATGGCCTTAGACATTTACCATAAAATACTAGGATTGAAGCAAGGACTTAAACACAAGAAATGGAGGGATAAAAAGGAGTTTACGGCCCAAGCAAGTGTCTAGGCCGTAAACTCCCCAAAACTCATCCAAATGATAGTTTTAATCCCCCAAAATAGCATCACACTCCATTATAAATTGCTAGAAGTGATATAAGGGCTTGAAACTTCACAAAACTCTAAGGATGAGAGTTTACGGCTGTAAACTCCCTTAGGAGTTGTCCCTAGGCCGTAAACTCCAATATAATGCCCTTAGAAGCCTTAAACCCACTCATGCCTTTTTGGAAAAGTACTTAGAATAATCCCATGAACAAGCTAGAAGCCTTAAACACCCTAGAACCCTTCACCATGAGTTTACGGCCGTAAACTCATGGTGAGTAGTCCCTGGGCCGTAAACATGGTGTTAGGGGTTTACTCTTGGAGAGTAAACTCCATTCCTTAGCCATACGCACCTTTAGACGCTACCCGGGACACCCAAACACTTAACGAAGTGTTTTTCGCTCCTACGAGCGCGTATATTTGTTTAATTAGTATTAAATATACTAATTGTATGTGAACATATGTTATCATATGTTAAATAGGTCATTGTGTGTGTTCAAGTCCTTGCGTGACACCGAACGCCCAAACGGCACCTTCGTCGGACCTACTTACACCAGGTGAGTTCATACCCCTGAATGAACCTTTCAATGTTTTTACATGTTTTATAGGGGGAATACAAGTTAAACATGCCAGTTACCATTGTACACTGTTTTTACCGAGTAGGATGCTATAAATGGTTTTCAAAAAGGTTTTCACTTGTTCAAAACTCTTACTTATACTGTTTTACCTAAATTCATTCTAAACTGGTTTATGAAAGATTTTCAAAGGTTTTCAAACACATTTTACAAAAGAATACAAATTGTGAATTTCTTCGAGTATAAAGGTTTTTCATCAAAGTTTCTCTGTCACAACGTATACTTTTACTGGTTTGTTACTGCTGCTTCGCTTTTACTTATTTAAAACTCCTACTTGATAACGCATTTCCTTCATGATACGCTTATACCGGATTTTGTCTCTATATTACTTATACTTGTAGCCTCTTATACTCGATAGACGCTCTTACTTCACTTATCGTCGTCTCCACTTCGTGCTACACTTACACTTGGTACACTTATACTTCACGATTCGATTATCCGACTCTGTATGCTTATACTTCACGACTCGGATGATCCTCTGTACACTTATACTTCACTAGTCGGTTATTCCACACTGTACACTTATACTTCATTGTATGATTCCACTTGATTCACACTCAAGCATAGTTAGATGTATGTTTGTGCTTGTATAGATGCATATAAATAATGATTGAAGGACTTAGGAAGGCTTGTCCGTCCTATTTCCTTTTCTTCGTTGAGATGTGGTCTGGTGGGATCGGATGTCCATCCGAAGGTCGTTCGATTCATTAGTTATATATTATGTACACAGGCATAGACATACGGGTTTACTTCAGTCAATTCAGTTAAGAGTCTATGTCTCTAGTTCAGCAGTTACATTAGAAATCCACTAGTTGGAAGTCTCTACCCACTATTTGGGATGCATCTTCAGGACACGGCCTTCTCCGTCGTCTAGTTGGTAACCAGAGTCTCCTGTAGGGAGAGCGGACATTGTGTGTATAGATCTATACGGGATTGACAACCCCGCTCCCAGACTGCTAGCTATAGTCCCGGCCTACCAAGCCAATATGTGACAAATGTCACTTTTTAGACGCTTGCAGGGCGTCTGGTACTCTAGTCAGTATGGTTACGAGTATCCCAGGTTACCTTATAATTCATCGGCTTTAAGGTAACGGTATTTCACCAGTAATTTACACTGTATGCTGGTAACTCATTTTCAGAGTCACACTGTTTTGACCTTACAAGACGTATCTTTCATTTGATACTGTCTGGGGTCTGTCTCCTCTGTTTTGACCTTACAAGACGTATCTTTCATTTGATGCTGTCTGGGGTCTGTACCCACTGTATTCATAGAATCCACTGTATTCACTGTATTCATTGTGTTCACTGTTTTAGACCTTGCTAGACGTATCTTTCATTTGATATCGTCTGCGGTCTGTATTCACTGTTTTAGACCTTACTAGCTGTACCTTTCATTTGGTACCTTCTGGGGTCTGTGTCTCCACTTGTTAGACTGAACCAGGCGTGTCGTTCGTTTGATACTTTCCTGGAGTCTATGGTTCCTTGCCTTAGTCAGCAGTCCTCAATGCTGAGGCATATGATATTCCCTGATGTCGTTTGCTTTCCTCAATAATCATATTCAGTATTTTGATAATGATAACAACTTAGGGAAAACTATTTTTTTTACCACACAACACTGACCAGTCTTGGTAGAAGGCTGCTTTTATTAAAGAAAATCTAGGATTTTCTGGAAAGAACTCTAATGCACTGTAAACACTTAAACTATTACTTCATAAAGTTATTTGACTAAATGACACTAAATACTTATGAACTCACCAACATTTGTAAAAATGCTGATACTCGCTATTCAAATAACTTGTATTCTCAGGTCAGCATTAGACAGGTACATCCCTGGAGCTGTGATGAAGATGGCTTAGTACCTTGCTGTACTTATTCTATTACTTGTATTACTTTGATGTAATGTAATGAAACATGTAAAACTATTACTTGTACTTTGATTACTATATGCATGTGTTGTGATACTTGACATGACGTCATCCACCCCAAAACGTTTCCGTCGTTCCGGTTTTGGGGTGTGAAGACTACTTCTATTGTGGAACTCAAGAACTAAACAATACTCATCAAAGATTTGCTAAATTGCGAAGACCGCTTCTATTGTGGAACTCAATAAACAATGTTCATCAAAGCTTTTCTGAATTGCATAGACTTCTAATATGGAACTAAAGAAAGAAACAATGCTCATCAAAGCTTTGGAAAAATTGCATACACTTCTATTGTGGAACCAAAGAATTAAACAATGCTCTTCAAAGCTTTATTAAATTGCAATGACTACTTCTATTGTGGAACTCAAGAATTAAATAATGCTCATCAATGCTTTGCTAAATTGCATAGACTTCTATTGTGGAGCTCAAGTATTAAGCAATGCTCATAAAAGCATTGCTAAATTGCATAGACTTCTAATGTGGAACCCAAGAATGAAAGAATTCTCATGAATGCTTTGCTAAATTGCATAGACTTCTATTGTTGAACTCAAGAATCAAACAATGCTAATCAAAGCTTTGCTTAAATTTTATAGACTTCTATTGTGGAACACAATTAAGCGATGCTCATCAAAGCTTCGCTAAATTGCATAGACTTATAATGTGGAACACAAGAATAAAACAATGCTCATCAATGCTTTGCTTAAATTGCATAGAGTTATATTGTGGAACTCAAGAATAAAGAAATGCTCTTCAAAGCCTTGCTAAATTGCGAAGACAACTTTATGGAACTCAAGAATTAAACAATGCTCATCAAAGCTTTGCTAAATTCAATAGACTTCTAATGTGAAACTCAAGAATGAAACAATGCTCTTCGAAGCTTTGCTTAAATTACATCCACTTCTATTGTGGAACTCAAGAATTAAATAATGCTCATCAAAGCATTGATAAATTTGCAAAGACTACTTCTATTATGGAACTCAAGAAGTAATCAATGCTCATCAATGCTTTGCTAAATTGCATAGACTTCTAATGTGGAACCCAAGAATGAAACAATGCTTAAGAAAGCTTTGCTAAATTGCATAGACTTCTATTGTGGAACTCAAGAACAAAAAATGCTCATCAATGCTTTGCTTAAATTGCATAAACTTCTATTGTGGAACTCAAGAATGAAACGATGCTCATCAAAGCTTTGCTAAATTGCGTAGACCTCAAATGTGGAAATCAAGAATGAAACACTGCTCGTCAAAGCTTTGCTTAAATTGCATAGACTACTATTGTGGAACTCAAAAATAAAGAATTGCTCATCAAAGCTTTGCTAAATTACGGAAACTACTTCTATTGTGGAACTCAAGAATTAAACAATGCTCATCAAAGCTTTGCTAAATTGCATAGACTTATAATGTGGAACTCAATAATGAAACAATGCTCATCAAAGCTTTGCTTAAAGTGCATAGACTTCTATTGTGGAACTCAAGAATCAAACAATGCTCATCAAACCTTTGCTAAATTTCATAGACTTCTAATGTTGAACTCAAGAATAAAACAATCCTCATCTAAGCTTTTTTTAATTGCATTCACTTCTATTGTGAAACTCAATGATCCATGCATGGATCATGAAAGCCCAAAATGTGATGGATTAGTGATTACTAGTGGGCTAGAAGGTGGTTTGGGCTCAATGGTTGGGTTGTGCATGGTAACCCACAAATTGAATTAGGGTTGCATGAAGACTAGGGCAACATTTTTAAGGCTTCATAAGTGCTAAAAACGTTACTATTTGCTTCATAAAGCCTCCTAGCCGTTTTTGACACTCTTTGGTGGATTAGGGTTACACTTTAATGCTTATGATGACTCCTTAATGCTTCTTATGGCTCCTTAATGAAGCATAGCCGTTTTTTTTTCATTCACAAGTCTCATGGACGTTTTTTTTGTGTTCTTTCAAGAGTTACCTTAATTTCTATTTACTAGTTTTAATGAATAATTGGTTGGTTGGCTTGTAACCACCAAATTTGTAATAAAGGCTTCATATAAAGCCAAATTATGCATGGAAAAAGTAGTAGACGAATTTTTAATCAAAGAACCCTTTTGTTCACTTTGAATTATTGTTATAATTCACAAATTATCTTGTTAGGACGTGTTCTTGACTTGATACGAACTCAATCCAATAGGTCTTGGATTGTTTTCACCGGTATACAACTTAATAGGTCTTGAGTTGTTACTAATCTATCCATTTCTTTCCATTCATATATCATTTGTGGTTACTATTCTCTTTTAATTTACCTAAACACTACCCTACTCACCAAATCAAGCCCATACACGCATCATAAGTGGTATCAGAGCGCATAATGGATTTTGATGATCCGGAGTTCCTACAAAATCTTCGTGAAGCATTAAGAAACATCCAAGAAGGTGGAAATCGAAGGCAACCCCGCCGTGGTGAATATAGGGTTGTGGAAGAATTCAAGGTGTCTGAATTGCCTGAATTTGTTGGTGGAACTGATCCTGAACGCTACTTGGAGTGGGAAAGGAAGATTGAAAGAATGTTCGAGTTCAAAGAAGTGGATGATGAAAAAAGCTGCAAGTATGCCATTCTCAAGCTAAGTGGTGGTGCTTCATTGTGGTTTGAAGGGCTTAAGGCCAAGAGAACCCGTGAAGGCAAAGAAAAAATTTGTTCTTGGCTTTCTCTAAAACGAAAGCTAAGAAAGAGATATGTTCCTTCTACTCATAGAATTGCCACTTACAAGAAGATTGCTGATTTGAGGCAAGGAAAAATGAGTGTTGGAGAATACATTGATGAATTTGAGAAGTTGTCCTTGATGGGGGATATTGAAGAAATTGAAGAACAAAAAATGACTCGTTTTCTAAAAGGGTTGAACTACAACATTGCCAATGTTGTGGAGTTATATCCTTATGCTGATTTTGGAACTCTTTGTGGTTTGTGTTTGAAGTTGGAAGGGCAGGCCAAAGCACGTTATGGTGGGAGTTCAAGTTCAAGTCTCGAAAGTCCCAAGTCAAAGTCGTGGTCCAAGCCCGAGTCTAGCAATAGACAAAATTCTGTTTCTACTCCTTCTGGTTCTAGTAGTGTTCCCGTTGCTCCTAAACTTACTAGTGGTACCAAAGAAACTAGTTTGGCGAAAATTAGATGTTTCAAGTGTCAAGGTTTTGGTCATTACCAAAATGCTTGTCCAAACAAAAGGGTGGTGACTTTAAGGGAGGCCATTGAATGTCGTGAAGAGTTGGAGGAAGAAGAGAGGTTGGCGGGTATTTTTTATGATACACAACAAGAAGAGGAAGAAGAGGAGGAGGTAGAGTATGAAGCACCGGTGTATGATACAGTTTTGGTGCTTAGAACCCTTAAAACTCAAGGGGTTCAAACCGTGGCTGATATGGATCAACGAGACCAATTGTTTCACACCAAATGTTTGGTTAGAAACAAGTGGTGTAGTTTGATTATTGATGGTGGAAGTTGTACTAATGTTGCTTCTAATGAAATGGTGATCAAATTGGGTTTGTCTACTACAAACCACCCAAAACCATATGTTCTTCATTGGTTGGATGATGGAAGCAAAATAAAGGTGACAAAACAGGTTAGAGTTGGTCTAACTATGGGGTCTTATGAAGATGAAGTGTTGTGTGATGTTATTCCTATGGATGCATGTCATATTTTGTTGGGGCGTCCTTGGCAATTTGATAGGGACGTATTACATAGAGGGAGGAGCAATGAATATGAGTTGAAACACAATAATAAAAAAATTGTGTTAAAACCCATGTCCCCGACGGCCATAAGGTCCATGAATTCTAAACAAGTAAAAAAACCTAATCTTTCTATGTTTGCTAGTGAAAGGGAGGTGGAGCAAGTTCTTGACAAAGGTGATGTTATCTACATGCTTGTGGCCAAAGAGCATGCAAAGGTGGAGAAGATGGTGCATGGAGAAAACGCTATTGCTGATTTGCTTTTGGAGTTTCAAGATGTGTTTCCAAGCGAATTACCACCGGGTTTGCCTCCAATCCGTGGTATCGAACACCAAATTGACCTTATTCCGGGTGCTCCTTTGCCCAATAAAGCCGCCTATAGATGTAATCCGGAGGTGACAAAAGAGTTGCAAAAACAAATTGATGAACTCATGAAAATGGGTTATGTTCGTGAAAGCCTAAGTCCTTGTGCTGTTCCAGTTTTGTTGGTTCCAAAAAAAGATGGTTCTTGGAGGATGTGTGTTGATAGTAGGGCCGTTAATAACATCACCATAAAATACCGATTTCCTATTCCTAGAATTGATGATTTGTTGGACGAGTTGCATGGTTCTATTGTGTTCTCAAAAATTGATTTGAGAAGTGGTTACCATCAAATTCGTATGCGTGAAGGGGATGAATGGAAAACAGCCTTTAAAACTAAACATGGCTTGTATGAATGGACCGTGATGCCTTTCGGTCTAACTAATGCACCTAGCACTTTCATGCGACTAATGAATGAAGTGCTAAAATCTTTTTTGGGCAGGTTTGTGGTTGTGTACCTTGATGATATCTTGGTATATAGCAAGAGCTTGGAGTATCATTTGGTGCACTTAAAACAGGTTTTCGAGACGCTTAGAGCTCAAAAACTCTATGGGAAGCAAGAAAAATGTTCGTTTTTGGTGGAAGAAGTGGCATTTTTGGGTTTTGTGGTGTCAAGAAATGGCGTGTCCGTGGACCCATCCAAGACTGAAGCAATCAAGTCATGGCCTATTCCTACTAATATTTCTGAAGTTAGATCATTTCATGGTCTTGCTTCTTTCTATAGAAGATTTGTTCGTGATTTTAGCACCATTGCAAGTCCCATAACAGGTTGTTTGAAGAAAGGAGTCTTTGCATGGGGAGAAGAAGCTCAAAAGGCATTTGAGAAACTCAAGGCATTGTTGTGTGATGCTCCTATTTTGGCTCTTCCTGATTTTTCTCAACCATTTGAAGTGGAGTGTGATGCAAGTGGAGTTGGTATTGGGGCTGTTTTGATCCAATCCAAACGTCCTATTGCTTATTTTTCTGAAAAGTTGGGTGGTGCTCGTTTGAATTATTGCACTTATGATAAGGAGTTTTATGCTATTGTCCGTGCTTTAGATCATTGGAGTCATTATTTGCGTGCAAATCATTTTATTTTGCATTCTGATCATGAATCCTTAAAGTACATCAATGGGCAACAAAAGTTGAGCACAAGACATGCAAAGTGGGTGGAGTTCTTGCAATCCTTTCATTTCTCATGCAAATACAAGGATGGTAGAAGCAATGTGGTGGCTGATGCACTCTCGAGGCGTTACTCATTGTTGGTGACTTTGGATGTTCGTTTCTTGGGATTTGAAACTCTAAAGGACCATTATCAATCTGATATGGACTTTGGAGATATGTTTTTGAAATGTGCAGGTGGTCCTAATGGTGAATTTGTGATTCAAGATGGCTTTCTATTCAAAGGCAATCGCCTTTGTGTCCCAAAACATGCAATACGGGAGTTGTTGATTCGTGAAGCTCATGGCGGTGGTTTGGCTGGTCATTTTGGCATTACCAAAACTTTGCAGGTGCTTAAAGAACATTTCTTTTGGCCGAAGATGTTGGGGGATGTAACCAACATAGTGGGCAAGTGTGTTACATGTCATATGGCAAAAACAACTTTCAAGCATGGTGTTTACACTCCTTTGCCGGTTCCTATTCGTCCTTGGGAAGATGTGTCCATGGATTTCATTATGGCTTTGCCTAGAACTCAAAGGGGGAAGGATTCCATTATGGTGGTGGTGGATAGGTTTTCAAAAATGGCTCACTTTGTGCCATGTCATAAAACAAATGATGCCTCTAACGTGGCTGATTTGTACTTTAAAGAGGTGGTTCGTTTGCATGGTATTCCTAAAACAATTGTTTCTGATAGGGATTCCAAGTTTCTAAGTTACTTTTGGAACACTTTGTGGAGGAAAGTCGGTACTAAGTTACTTTTTAGTACATCCCATCATCCACAAACGGATGGGCAAACGGAGGTGACTAATAGAACTTTGGGTGCTTTGTTGAGAGGGTTGGTTAGCAAAACTCAAAAAGATTGGGACATCAAACTTGCACATGCTGAATTTGCCTATAATCGTTCTCCTACTTATGCTACAGGTCACTCTCCTTTTGAGGTGGTGTATGGTGTGAATCCTTACATGCCTTTGGATTTGATTCCATTGCCAAAGGATGAATTGGTTCACAAGGATGCTAATGACAAGTTGAAGGCTATGATGAAACTACACCAACAAGTTCGTGAGAAGATTGAAGCCGTGAATGAGTTGTACAAACAGAAGTCCAACAAGCATAGGAAACCACGTGTCTTTCAAGATGGTGACTTGGTGTGGGTGTATATGAGGAAAGAACGTTTTCCTAACAAAAGGAAAAACAAGTTGATGCCAAGAGCTGAAGGTCCTTACAGAGTGGTGTCACGTGTCAATGATAATGCTTATAAGGTAGATTTGGGAGGAGACCATGGAGTGCATGCTACCTTTAATGTGGGAGATCTTTCACCTTATCTTGATGATGATGGACTTGATGAATTGAGGTCAATTCCTTTCAAAGGGGGAGGGGATGATCCATGCATGGATCATGAAAGCCCAAAATGTGATGGATTAGTGATTACTAGTGGGCTAGAAGGTGGTTTGGGCTCAATGGTTGGGTTGTGCATGGTAACCCACAAATTGAATTAGGGTTGCATGAAGACTAGGGCAACATTTTTAAGGCTTCATAAGTGCTAAAAACGTTACTATTTGCTTCATAAAGCCTCCTAGCCGTTTTTGACACTCTTTGGTGGATTAGGGTTACACTTTAATGCTTATGATGACTCCTTAATGCTTCTTATGGCTCCTTAATGAAGCATAGCCGTTTTTTTTTCATTCACAAGTCTCATGGACGTTTTTTTTGTGTTCTTTCAAGAGTTACCTTAATTTCTATTTACTAGTTTTAATGAATAATTGGTTGGTTGGCTTGTAACCACCAAATTTGTAATAAAGGCTTCATATAAAGCCAAATTATGCATGGAAAAAGTAGTAGACGAATTTTTAATCAAAGAACCCTTTTGTTCACTTTGAATTATTGTTATAATTCACAAATTATCTTGTTAGGACGTGTTCTTGACTTGATACGAACTCAATCCAATAGGTCTTGGATTGTTTTCACCGGTATACAACTTAATAGGTCTTGAGTTGTTACTAATCTATCCATTTCTTTCCATTCATATATCATTTGTGGTTACTATTCTCTTTTAATTTACCTAAACACTACCCTACTCACCAAATCAAGCCCATACACGCATCACTCAAGAATTATACAATGTTCATCAAAGCTTTGCTAAATTGCAAAGACTACTTCTATTGTGGAACTCAAGAACTAAACATTGGTCATCAATGCTTTGCTAAATTGCATAGACATTTAATGTGGAACCCAAGAATGAAACATTGCTCATGAAAGCTTTGCAAAATTGCATAGACTTCTATTGTGGAACTCAAGAATCAAACAATGCTCATCAAAGCTTTGCTTAAATTGCATAGACTTCTCTTGTGGAACTCAAGAACAAAACGCTGCTCATCCAAGCTTTCCCAATGTGCATAGACTTGTAATGTGGAACTCATGAATGAAACAATTCTCGTCAAAGCTTTGCTTAAATTGCATAGACTACTACTGTAGAACACAAAAATAAAGAAATGCTCATCAAAGCTTCGCTAAATTGCAAAGACTACTTCTATTGTGGAACTCAAGAACTAAACAATACTCATCAAAGATTTGCTAAATGGCGAAGACCACTTCTATTGTGGAACTCAATAAACAATGTTCATCAAAGCTATTCTGAATTGCATAGACTTCTAATATGGAACTAAAGAAAGAAACAATGCTCATCAAAGCTTTGGAAAAATTGCATACACTTCTATTATGGAACCAAAGAATTAAACAATGCTCATCAAAGCTTTATTAAATTGCAACGACTACTTCTATTGTGGAACTCAAGAATTAAATAATGCTCATCAATGCTTTTCTAAATTGCATAGACTTCTAGTGTGGAACTCAAGTATTAAGCAATGCTCATCAAAGCATTGCTAAATTGCATAGACTTCTAATGTGGAACCCAAGAATGAAAGAATGCTCATGAATGCTTTGCTAAATTGCATAGACTTCTATTGTTGAACTCAAGAATCAAACAATGCTAATCAAAGCTTTGCTTAAATTTTATAGACTTCTATTGTGGAACACAATTAAACGATGCTCATCAAAGCTTCGCTAAATTGCATAGACTTCTAATGTGGAACACAAGAATAAAACAATGCTCATCAAAGCTTTGCTTAAATTACATAGAGTTATATTGTGGAACTCAAGAATAAAGAAATGCTCTTCAAAGCCTTGCTAAATTGTGAAGACAATTTTATGGAACTCAATAATTAAACAATGCTCATCAAAGCTTTGCTAAATTCAATAGACTTCTAATGTGAAACTCAAGAATGAAACAATGCTCTTCAAAGTTTTGCTTAAATTACATCCACTTCTATTGTGGAACTCAAGAATTAAATAATGCTCATCAAAGCTTTGATAAATTGCAAAGACTACTTCTATTGGGGAACTCAAGAAGTAATCAATGCTCATCAATGCACAATACCCATCAAAGCTTTGCTAAATTGGATAAACTTCAAATGTGGATATGAAGAATTAAACAATGGTCGTCAAAGCTTTGGTAAATTTCATAGATTATATCTACTGTGGAATTCAAGAACTAAGCAACGCTCATCAAAGCTTTGCTAAATTGCGTCGACTTCTATTGCGAAACACAAGAATTAAACAATACTCATCAAAGCTTTGCTAAAGTGCTTAGATATCTATTGTAGTATTCAAGAATCAAAAAATGCTCATCAAATCTGTGCTAAATTGCATAGACTACTTCTATTATGGAACTTTAAAATTAAAAAAAATCTCATCAATGCTTTGCTAAATTGCATAGACTTCTATTGTTAAACTCAAGAATTAAACAACGCTTATCAAAGCTTTGCTAAATTACATAGACTTCTATTGTGGAACTCAAGAATTAAACAGTGCTCATAAATGATTTGTTAAATTGCATTGAATACTTCTATTGTGGAACTCAAGAACTAAACAATTCTTATCAAAGCTTTGCTAAATTGTGTAGACTTCTATAGTGGAACTCAAGAATTTAACAATGCTCATCAAAGTTTTGCTAAATTGCATAGACTTCAATTTTAGAAATCAAGAATAAAACATTGCTCATTAAAGCATTGGTAAATTTCATAGATTACTTCTATTGTGGATCTACAGAATTAAGCAATGCTCATCCAAGTTTTGCTAAATGGCATCGACTTCTATTCTGGAACTTAAGAATTAAACAATACTCATCAAAGCTTTGCTAAATAGCATAGACTTCTATTGTAGAAGTCATGAATTAAACAATTTTCATCAAAGCATTGCTAAATTGCATAGACTACTTCTATTATGGAACTCATGAATTAAACAATACTCATGAAAAATTTGCTAAATCGCATAGACTTCTATTGTGGAAATCAATAATTAAACAACGTTCATAAAAGCTATGTTAAATTTGATCGACTTCTATTGTGGAACTCAAGAATTAAACAACGCTCATCAAAGCTTTTCTAAATTCCATAGACTTCTATTGTGGAACTGACGAATTAAACATTGCTCATCAAACCTCTGCTTCAATAACATAGACTTCTATTGTGGATCTCGTGAATTAAACAATGTTCATCAACCCGTTGCTTAAATTGCGTAGACTTCTATTGTGAAACTTGAGAACAAAGTAATGTGCGTCAAAGCTTTTCTAAATTGCATATATTTCTATTGTGGAACTCAAGAATTAAACAATCCTCATCCAACCTTTGCTTAAATTACATAGACTTCTATTGTGGAACTCAAAAATTAACCAATGTTCATCAAAGTTTGTTAAATTGCGTAGACTTCTATTTTGGAACTCACGAATTAAACATTGCTCATCAAACCTTTGCTTAAACTGCATAGACTACTATTGTGGAACTCAAGAATTAAACAGTGCTCATCAAAGCTTTGCTTAATTGCATAGAATACTTCTATTGTGGGACTCAAGAATTAAGCAATTCTTATCAATGCTTTGCTAAATTGTATAGACTTCTATTGTGGAACTCAAGAATTAAACAATACCCATCAAAGCTTTGCTAAATTGGATACACTTCAATGTGGATATGAAGAATTAAACAATGGTCGTCAAAGCTTTGGTAAATTTCATAGATTATATCTACTGTGGAATTCAAGAACTAAGCAACGCTCATCAAAGCTTTGCTAAATTGCGTCGACTTCTATTGCGAAACACAAGAATTAAACAATACTCATCAACGCTTTGCTAAATTGCTTAGATATCTATTGTAGTATTCAAGAATCAAAAAATGCTCATCAAATCTTTGCTAAATTGCAAAGACTACTTCTATTATGGAACTTTAAAATTAAAAAAATTCTCATCAATGCTTTGCTAAATTGCATAGACTTCTATTGTTAAACTCACGAATTAAACAACGCTTATCAAAGTTTTGCTAAATTACATAGACTTCTATTGTGGAACTCAAGAATTAAACAGTGCTCATAAAAGCTTTGTTAAATTGCATAGAATACTTCTATTGTGGAACTCAAGAACTAAACAATTCTTATCAGAGCATTGCTAAATTGAATAGACTTCTATAATGGAACTCAAGAATTTAACAATGCTTATCAAAGTTTTGCTAAATTGCATAGACTTCAATTTTAGAAATCAAGAATAAAACAATGCTCATTAAAGCATTGGTAAATTTCATAGATTACTTCTATTGTGGATCTACAGAATTAAGCAATGCTTATCCAAGTTTTGCTAAATGGCATCGACTTCTATTCTGGAACTTAGGAATTAAACAATACTCATCAAAGCTTTGCTAAATAGCACAGACTTCTATTCTAGAAGTCAAGAATTAAACAATTTTCATCAAAGCATTGCTAAATTGCATAGACTACTTCTATTATGGAACTCATGAATTAAACAATACTCATGAAAGATTTGCTAAATAGCATAGACTTCTATTGTGGAAATCAATAACTAAACAGCGTTCATAAAAGCTTTGTTAATTTTGATCGACTTCTATTGTGGAACTCAAGAATTAAACAACGCTCATCAAAGCTTTTCTAAATTCCATAGACTTCTATTGTGGAACTGACGAATTAAACATTGCTCATCAAACCTCTGCTTCAATAACATAGACTTCTATTGTGGATCTCGTGAATTAAACAATGTTCATCAACCCGTTGCTTAAATTGCGTAGACTTCTATTGTGAAACTTGAGAACAAAGTAATGTGCGTCAAAGCTTTTCTAAATTGCATATATTTCTATTGTGGAACTCAAGAATTAAACAATCCTCATCCAACCTTTGCTTAAATTACATAGACTTCTATTGTGGAACTCAAAAATTAACCAATGTTCATCAAAGTTTGTTAAATTGCGTAGACTTCTATTTTGGAACTCACGAATTAAACATTGCTCATCAAACCTTTGCTTAAACTGCATAGACTACTATTGTGGAACTCAAGAATTAAACAGTGCTCATCAAAGCTTTGCTTAATTGCATAGAATACTTCTATTGTGGGACTCAAGAATTAAGCAATTCTTATCAATGCTTTGCTAAATTGTATAGACTTCTATTGTGGAACTCAAGAATTAAACAATACCCATCAAAGCTTTGCTAAATTGGATACACTTCAATGTGGATATGAAGAATTAAACAATGGTCGTCAAAGCTTTGGTAAATTTCATAGATTATATCTACTGTGGAATTCAAGAACTAAGCAACGCTCATTAAAGCTTTGCTAAATTGCGTCGACTTCTATTGCGAAACACAAGAATTAAACAATACTCATCAACGCTTTGCTAAATTGCTTAGATATCTATTGTAGTATTCAAGAATCAAAAAATGCTCATCAAATCTTTGCTAAATTGCAAAGACTACTTCTTCTATTATGGAACTTTAAAATTAAAAAAATTCTCATCAATGCTTTGCTAAATTGCATAGACTTCTATTGTTAAACTCACGAATTAAACAACGCTTATCAAAGTTTTGCTAAATTACATAGACTTCTATTGTGGAACTCAAGAATTAAACAGTGCTCATTAAAGCTTTGTTAAATTGCATAGAATACTTCTATTGTGGAACTCAAGAACTAAACAATTCTTATCAGAGCTTTGCTAAATTGCATAGACTTATATAGTGGAACTCAAGAATTTAACAATGCTCATCAAAGTTTTGCTAAATTGCATAGACTTCAATTTTAGAAATCAAGAATAAAACAATGCTCATTAAAGCATTGGTAAATTTCATAGATTACTTCTATTGTGGATCTACAGAATTAAGCAATGCTCATCCAAGTTTTGCTAAATGGCATCGAATTCTATTCTGGAACTTAAGAATTAAACAATACTCATCAAAGCTTTGCTAAATAGCATAGACTTCTATTGTAGAAGTCAAGAATTAAACAATTTTCATCAAAGCATTGCTAAATTGCATAGACTACTTCTATTATGGAACTCATGAATTAAACAATACTCATGAAAAATTTGCTAAATTGCATAGACTTCTACTGTGGAAATCAATAATTAAACAACGTTCATAAAAGCTATGTTAAATTTGATCGACTTCTATTGTGGAACTCAAGAATTAAACAACGCTCATCAAAGCTTTTCTAAATTCCATAGACTTCTATTGTGGAACTGACGAATTAAACATTGCTCATCAAACCTCTGCTTCAATAGCATAGACTTCTATTGTGGATCTCGTGAATTAAACAATGTTCTTCAACCCGTTGCTTAAATTGCGTAGACTTCTATTGTGAAACTTGAGAACAAAGCAATGTTCGTCAAAGCTTTTCTAAATTGCATATATTTCTATTGTGGAACTCAAGAATTAAACAATCCTCATCCAACCTTTGCTTAAATTACATAGACTTCTATTGTGGAACTCAAAAATTAACCAATGTTCATCAAAGTTTGCTAAATTGCGTAGACTTCTATTTTGGAACTCACGAATTAAACATTGCTCATCAAACCTTTGCTTAAACTGCATAGACTACTATTGTGGAACTCAAGAATTAAACAGTGCTCATCAAAGCTTTGCTTAATTGCATAGAATACTTCTATTGTGGAACTTAAGAATTAAGCAATTCTTATCAATGCTTTGCTAAATTGTATAGACTTCTATTGTGGAACTCAAGAATTAAACAATACCCATCAAAGCTTTGCTAAATTGGATACACTTCAAATGTGGATATGAAGAATTAAACAATGGTCGTCAAAGCTTTGGTAAATTTCATAGATTATATCTACTGTGGAATTCAAGAACTAAGCAACGCTCATCAAAGCTTTGCTAAATTACGTCGACTTCTATTGCGAAACACAAGAATTAAACAATACTCATCAACGCTTTGCTAAATTGCTTAGATATCTATTGTAGTATTCAAGAATCAAAAAATGCTCATCAAATCTTTGTTAAATTGCAAAGACTACTTCTATTATGGAACTTTAAAATTTAAAAATTCTCATCAATGCTTTGCTAAATTGCATAGACTTCTATTGTTAAACTCACGAATTAAACAACGCTTATCAAAGTTTTGCTAAATTACATAGACTTCTATTGTGGAACTCAAGAATTAAATAGTGCTCATAAAAGCTTTGTTAAATTGCATAGAATACTTCTATTGTGGAACTCAAGAACTAAAAAATTCTTATCAGAGCTTTGCTAAATTGCATAGACTTCTATAATGGAACTCAAGAATTTAACAATGGTTATCAAAGTTTTGCAAAATTGCATAGACTTCAATTTTAGAAATCAAGAATAAAACAATGCTCATTAAAGCATTGGTAAATTTCATAGATTACTTCTATTGTGGATCTACAGAATTAAGCAATGCTTATCCAAGTTTTGCTAAATGGCATCGACTTCTATTCTGGAACTTAGGAATTAAACAATACTCATCAAAGCTTTGCTAAATAGCACATACTTCTATTCTAGAAGTCAAGAATTAAACAATTTTCATCAAAGCATTGCTAAATTGCATAGACTACTTCTATTATGGAACTCATGAATTAAACAATACTCATGAAAGATTTGCTAAATAGCATAGACTTCTATTGTGGAAATCAATAACTAAACAGCGTTCATAAAAGCTTTGTTAATTTTGATCGACTTCTATTGTGGAACTCAAGAATTAAACAACGCTCATCAAAGCTTTTCTAAATTCCATAGACTTCTATTGTGGAACTGACGAATTAAACATTGCTCATCAAACCTCTGCTTCAATAGCATAGACTTCTATTGTGGATCTCGTGAATTAAACAATGTCCATCAACCCGTTGCTTAAATTGCATAGACTTCTATTGTGAAACTTGAGAACAAAGCAATGTTCATCAAAGCTTTTCTAAATTGCATATACTTCTATTGTGGAACTCAAGAATTAAACAATCCTCATCCAACCTTTGCTTAAATTACATAGACTTCTATTGTGGAACTCAAAAATTAACCAATGTTTATCAAAGTTTGCTAAATTGCATAAACTTCTATTTTGGAACTCACGAATTAAACATTGCTCATCAAACCTTTGCTTAAACTGCATAGACTTATATTGTGGAACTCAAGAATTAAACAGTGCTCATCAAAGCTTTGCTTAACTGCATAGAATACTTCTGTTGTGGAACTTAAAAATTAAACAATTCTTATCAAAGCTTTGCTAAATTGTATAGACTTCTATTGTGGAACTCAAGAATTAAACAATACCCATCAAAGCTTTGCTAAATTGGATAAACTTCAAATGTGGATATGAAGAATTAAACAATGGTCGTCAAAGCTTTGGTAAATTTCATAGATTATATCTACTGTGGAATTCAAGAACTAAGCAACGCTCATTAAAGCTTTGCTAAATTGCGTCGACTTCTATTGCGAAACACAAGAATTAAACAATACTCATCAACGCTTTGCTAAATTGCTTAGATATCTATTGTAGTATTCAAGAATCAAAAAATGCTCATCAAATCTTTGCTAAATTGCAAAGACTACTTCTATTATGGAACTTTAAAATTAAAAAAATTCTCATCAATGCTTTGCTAAATTGCATAGACTTCTATTGTTAAACTCACGAATTAAACAACGCTTATCAAAGTTTTGCTAAATTACATAGACTTCTATTGTGGAACTCAAGAATTAAACAGTGCTCATTAAAGCTTTGTTAAATTGCATAGAATACTTCTATTGTGGAACTCAAGAACTAAACAATTCTTATCAGAGCTTTGCTAAATTGCATAGACTTCTATAGTGGAACTCAAGAATTTAACAATGCTCATCAAAGTTTTGCTAAATTGCATAGACTTCAATTTTAGAAATCAAGAATAAAACAATGCTCATTAAAGCATTGGTAAATTTCATAGATTACTTCTATTGTGGATCTACAGAATTAAGCAATGCTCATCCAAGTTTTGCTAAATGGCATCGACTTCTATTCTGGAATTTAAGAATTAAACAATACTCATCAAAGCTTTGCTAAATAGCATAGACTTCTATTGTAGAAGTCAAGAATTAAACAATTTTCATCAAAGCATTGCTAAATTGCATAGACTACTTCTATTATGGAACTCATGAATTAAACAATACTCATGAAAAATTTGCTAAATTGCATAGACTTCTACTGTGGAAATCAATAATTAAACAACGTTCATAAAAGCTATGTTAAATTTGATCGACTTCTATTGTGGAACTCAAGAATTAAACAACGCTCATCAAAGCTTTTCTAAATTCCATAGACTTCTATTGTGGAACTGACGAATTAAACATTGCTCATCAAACCTCTGCTTCAATAGCATAGACTTCTATTGTGGATCTCGTGAATTAAATAATGTTCTTCAACCCGTTGCTTAAATTGCGTAGACTTCTATTGTGAAACTTGAGAACAAAGCAATGTTCGTCAAAGCTTTTCTAAATTGCATATATTTCTATTGTGGAACTCAAGAATTAAACAATCCTCATCCAACCTTTGCTTAAATTACATAGACTTCTATTGTGGAACTCAAAAATTAACCAATGTTCATCAAAGTTTGCTAAATTGCGTAGACTTCTATTTTGGAACTCACGAATTAAACATTGCTCATCAAACCTTTGCTTAAACTGCATAGACTACTATTGTGGAACTCAAGAATTAAACAGTGCTCATCAAAGCTTTGCTTAATTGCATAGAATACTTCTATTGTGGAACTTAAGAATTAAGCAATTCTTATCAATGCTTTGCTAAATTGTATAGACTTCTATTGTGGAACTCAAGAATTAAACAATACCCATCAAAGCTTTGCTAAATTGGATAAACTTCAAATGTGGATATGAAGAATTAAACAATGGGAAGAACTAAACAATTCTCTTTCTGACGGTGGTGCGATCTAGCTTAGATTCATCGGCGCTGCTTTTCCGACGAATTTCTTTTAATCGGTGAAGCAATTTCTTTCCTAATTCTGTTGATTTAATGGGAGCATCTTCCAAGTCGGATAGATTGAAGGACGTGAAGGTTAAACCTCCGGATAAAAGTGCTGCAGTTCGTTATACAAAAACTGAAATGGAGGTGAATGATCTTGTTCCTCCTGGGGTAATTGAACAATCATCTGCCACGATCTATAAAGCTCGTCGCAAACCAAGTGTGACTGGAGCTGTTGCATCTGGGATTAGCAAAGCGGGATGGAAAATGGAGGGGAAATCTTTCAGGATTAAGAACAGAGCTAGGAAGAAGGTGGATAAATTAGCTCCGATGGATACTGAAGAGTTCTTCAATGAAGATGGTTCAGAAGAGGAAACGGGAGAAGAATCGGAATCTGTCTCAGTTTTTGAGTCGGATTCTAACATTTCTATACCGGGATCTGATGGGAAGGAGAAGGAATTGAAGAAAGGGTTGTCTGGTGATTCTAAAAAGGTAAGTTCTCATGTTATTTCTATCCCAACTGGTAATACTGCTAATTTGATGAAAAATTAGGATGGGTTGATAATGAATAATGAAGTTTTGAGTCCAATCTCTGAATTGAAGAATGTTACTAGTGAAATGGTTAATGTGAACCCTACCATATCGGTGATGGATGTTAAAATTCAGAATAACTCTAATAGGGAAGATAATGAAGTTGTGAAGATAATAACTGATGGGAAGAAAAGGGCTAATAATAATGAAGATTTCATTCCAGGAGTGGGATTTCAGTTTCTGAATGAATTGAAGGAAGAAGGACAGGTGGGAAAGGGAGTTGATAAGGGTATAATTCAGAATATGGATATGGATGATTTGAAAGTGGATAAGACGGAGAATAAGTTGGGAGATGATAATGAAGAAGAGAGTTCAGAAGATGAAGAGGGGGAAGTTAATTCAAGTGAGGAGGAAACTAGTGAAGATGAGGAAATAATGATGGAAGAGGAGGATATTAATAATATTAGTAATGATAATAATGGGAATTTGGTTGCAGGCACTGTTATTAATAGTATTAATACCTTTCCTTCTATTTTGGGAGCAGCTAAAATTGGAAATTCGATGGAGAAGGATGTGCAGGGGAATTTAAAGAACTCTTATGCTGGTGTGTTAAAAGGGAATAGGCATAAGGGTAAGATTGATGTTAGATATATTCCAGGGGAAAAAGGTGAAGAAGATGGTCCTGTTATTATCCCAATTGAAAATCTAAAAAATGCGAGTATTCCTTATGTGAATACTTTATATGGATATATGATTGATAAGAAATTGGCTTTTCCAGTGATTCAAAAGGAGGTAAGAAGGCTATGGAAGAATGTGGGTCTTGAAGAGGTATTCATGAATAATAAAGGATTCTTCTTTTTTAAATTCAGTGATGAACAAGGGATGTTATCTATTCTTGAAGGAAGTCCATGGCTAATGTTCAATAATATGCCTTTATTTCTACAAAGATGGAGACCAGGTTTGACTTTAACTAAAAATAGACATAATAAGATTCCGGTTTGGGTCAAGATTTATGACTTACCTTTGGAGGTTTGGAGTGGGGATAATCTGTGCATTATTGCTAGTAAATTGGGAATTCCTCTTGCGTTTGATTCTTTTACTGAGGAGATGTGTTTGGAACATAAAGGGAGAAATGCTTATGCTAGGATCCTTATCGAAATATCAGCTGATAAAGAATGGAAAAGAAACATTGATATCTCAACGTGGGATTTTGTTACTAATTCTGCTGTTATTCAAAGCTTTGATGTGGAATATGCTTGGATGCCATCTAGATGCAGTCATTGTAAAGTGTTTGGGCACATAGATAAGGTCTGTATGGCTAGTATGATGGGTGCTAAATCTATGCAAAATGGTGGCAGTGGGATTAGCAAGGAAGATAAAGGGAAAAATGTGATTGATGATGAAGGATTTACAGAATTTACTAATAGGAAAAATAAAATTATTAAAGATGGAGAAGGTACTAGCAATTCTATGTGGAAAGCTGCTAATATAGGTAATCAGAAAAATAAAGGGAAGAGTAATTTCTCAAGAGTGGGGAATAAGTTTAGGGGACAATATGGGAACAAAAGTGGAAATGGTTGGGGACAAAATGGGAATTGGAATAACAAAGGAGTGGGGCATTGGAATTTGGAGAAGAATAAAAAATTTGAGAAGGTGGGTTCTGGACAGTATAATAATAATGATCAGGTAAATAAAGGAGACAAAAGACAGGTGACTATAAAGAAGAATGTCAATGATATGGCTGAGATTAAGAAGAGTGATAAGGAAACTGATAGCAGCAATAAAAATAGCTTTGAAGTTTTGGGATTGATTGATGAGGAAGCTATAATTGGAATGGAAGAGGATGATAAAAGAGATAAAATTGGTGTTCAATTTGATGATCTGAATTGCACTCTCTCTGCTACTGATGACAACAGATTGAAATATAATGAGATTCATAACATGGGCATTAGCAGTGAAGATCTTGTGATGGTTAATGCTGAAAAGAAGATGGATAGCAAGAGGAATAATGATAGCAGTAGTATTAGTGGATTATCTCAGGCATTTGAGGTGGTAAATGCCAAAAATCATGTTATTAGTCAATGATGTCGATTGGTGTATGGAATGTTAGGGGGTTAAATAAAGCTGTTAAGCAAAAAGAGGTTATGGATGTTATAAGGGATAATAAGCTGGGAATGTGTGCTGTTGTTGAATCCCATGTCAAAATTTCAAATTTAAAGAATGTGTGTAGTAAATCTTTTGGAAACTGGGATTGGGTTTCTAATAACAAACAGTGTGATGTTGGTACTAGAATAATTGTTGGATGGGATCCAAAATTATTTGATGTTATGGTTTTATCTCAATCGAAACAGGTGATTCATTGCTTTGTCAAATTTTCTGGTTCTAATTATAGCATGTTTTTTTCCTTCATCTATGCTGCTTCCGGTTATATTGAAAGAAGGGTTTTATGGGAAGATTTGAAAAAATTCAGCTTAACTGTGAAAAAGGAAGCTTGGTGTATTTTGGGTGATTTCAATGTTGTGTTAAAAGATTCCGATTATTCAGAAGGATGCTCGAGATGTCTGAAAGGAGTTGATGATTTTCGAGAATGTATCAATTTTATTGAAGTTGAAGACTTGAATAGCACTGGGTTTCAATTCACTTGGAATAAATCGCCTTCTGGGAATAAAGGAATTTTAAAGAAGCTGGATAGGATTATGGTCAACACGAAATTCATTTCTGATTATCCTTCAGCTTATGCTGCATTTAAACCATACAGAACTTCTGATCACTGTCCTGCTATTCTTTTCATTCCTAATGATAAATTGAGATGGAAATCTTCCTTTAGATTTGCTAATTTCATTGCGGATAAAGAAGAATTTCTGCCTATGGTGAAGGATATCTGGTCCTCAAATATTGAAGGCTTTTTTATGTTCAAAGTTACTCAGAAACTGAAAATGTTGAAGAGTCAGTGTAAACAGCTGTGTAGTAAATTCAGAGGGTCGGGAAGGAAAATTAAGGATCTAAGGGAGCAATTGGGAAATATTCAGTTGAAAATTGATCAGGAGCCGTTTAATGCTTCATATCGGGAGGAGCATGCTAATATTCTTTTTGAATATAATGTTGCTTGTAATGATGAAGAAAAGCTGCTTTCTCAAAGATCTAAGATCAAATGGCTTTCTGATGGGGATAATAACACTAAGTTTTTTCACAGTTGTTTGAAAAGCAGGATTAACAGGAATCGAATTTTGATGGTGCTTGATGAAGACGGAAGATGGATCAGGGGGAAGGCTATGAAAGAGAAATTTATTAATCATTTTAAGAATTTCTTGGGATGTGAAGTTGCCACTGATTTGTCTATACTTAATAATGAGTTTTTTATTAATAAGTTGGATAAAAAAGTGGCAATGAATATGATAAGAGTGGTCACAGATGAAGAAGTTAAAGTAGCTATGTTTGATATTGCTGACAATCATGCTCCTGGTCCTGATGGGTTTTCCTCTAAGTTTTTTAAGAGTGCTTGGAGTATTGTTGGGACAGATATTTGTAAAGCTGTGAGGGAATTTTTCTGGACAGGAAAATTATTGAAGGGTATTAATGCTACTAGGATTGTGTTGATTCCTAAAGTGGAAGAACCAAGGAAAGTTACTGATTTTCGGCCTATTGCCTGCTGCAACATTTTTTATAAATGTATCAGTAAAATAATAGTAAACAGAATAAGGGGCAGCTTAAGTGATATAGTTAGTCATAACCAATCTGCTTTTATTCAAGGAAGATCAATTCTTGACAATATTCTCCTTGCTCAAGAATTGATGGTGGGATACAAAAATAAAAAAGGAATGCCTAAATGTACCTTAAAGATTGATATACAAAAGGCCTATGATACTGTTGACTGGAAATTTCTTAATAGAATTCTTCTTGGATTTGGATTTCATCCTGTCATGGTTAATTGGATTATGGCATGCACTTCTTCCCCTTGGTTTATGCTGAATTTTAATGGTGAAGACCATGGATATTTTGAAGGAAAGAGGGGGTTAAGGCAAGGAGATCCTCTATCTCCCTACTTATTCACGTTGGTTATGGAGGTTTTTAATCTAATCCTGGTGAAGAAAATTGAAGAAAGCCAATGTTTCAAATTTCATTGCAAGTGTGATTCTCAGAGGATTACACACTTATGTTTTGCAGATGATTTGTTGGTGTTTTCTTTTGGTAATGGCAATTCTGCTAGAGTCATAAAAGCTGCCCTTGACGATTTTAATTCTGTTTCTGGTTTGAAAGCTAGCATGGAAAAAAGCCAAATTTTTTTTAGCTGTGTGAAGCCAAACATGAGAAGGATTATTTTGGGAATTTTACCTTTTGACATTGGTAAAATTCCTTTCAAATACCTTGGGATTCCCATGTGTGTGAATATGCTTTTCAAAAGAGATTGTTTTGCTCTTGTTGATAAGATTAAATTGAGAGTGTGTAATTGGAAAAACAAGATGCTTTCTTTTGCTGGAAGATTACAGCTCATAAATTCTGTCCTGACTTCTATTCATGTGTATTGGGCTTCAATTTTCAAAATTCCTATAGCTACTATTAGGGAGATTGAAATGATTTGTAGAAACTTTCTGTGGGCTAATGGAGAAGTGGTTAGAGGAAAAGCTAAAGTTAAATGGAGTGATGTTTGTAAGCCAAAAATAAATGGGGGGCTGGGAATTAAAGACTTAAGATTCTGGAATGATGCTTTATTAATTAAACACATTTGGAATCTGATTAGTAACAAGAATTCTCTGTGGGTTCAGTGGGTGAGAGAAAACTACATTGGTGATGGAAATTTCTGGGAGATTTGGCAGAAGAAAAGTATGAATTGGACTTGGAAAAGATTTTTGGAATTGAGAAAAACTGTTAGACATCATATTGTCTCATGTGTTGGTGATGGTAGAAATACTTCTTTATGGCATGATTGGTGGCACCCAATTGGCATATTAAGTACAATTATATCAAGGAGGGATTGGTTTAGAAATGGATTTAGTGAAAATTCTTTAGTCAGTGATGTTTTGACTAATGATACTTATAGATGGCCTGTTGATTGGGTAATTAAATTTCCTGGTCTGAAAGATGCTCCCATGTTTTGTAATATTGGTAATCAAAAGGATATTACTGTTTGGAGGGATATGAATGGTGTGAATAAAAAATTTTCTTGCAAGCAAGTTTGGAGAGATATCAATAATTTTGGAAGTAAAGTCAATTGGGTTAGCTGTGTTTGGTATAGTAATTGTATTCCCAGGAATGCATTTATTTTATGGCTTGCTGTTCTGAATCGTCTGAAAACTCAAGATCGAGTTAAATGCTGGGAGAAATCAGGTTCTTTACTATGTCCTTTCTGTTTAAAAATTCCTGATTCTCATGACCATCTTTTCTTTCAATGTGAATTCTCGCATAGTATATGGAAACATTGTTGTTCTAAGGCTGGAATTGACATATCTTATTCTAATTGGAATGATCTTGTTCTTAAATTGTCTTCAGTCTTAAATTCGAGATCTATTGAGATTTTGATCAAAAAATGGGTGTTTGCTAGCTGTGTTTCTCACATTTGGAAAGAAAGAAATTCAAGAATTTTTAGTAAATTGAGAAAATCGAATGAAGGAGTTATTTTGTGTATTGAGAAAGAAATTCAATTGAAGTTATTAGGGTTGAGGAAGATGAATGTTATGGTCAGCAGGGAAATTTTACAGATATGGGGTATTTTTGGAAAAAATTGATGGGTTTTTTGAATTTTTTTGTTAGGAGTAGCTGTTGTGATCCTGTTTGTTTTGAGGATTGGGATAATATGGAGATGTTGAATTGTTTGACTGTTCTTATGGGAGGTTTGTATTGGGGGTTTTTTCGGAATGATAGGTTCAAAGGAATTGACGGGTTTCAAGGAATTGACGGATTAATTCACTGGTTTAAGAGCTTGCTCTTGAATTTTGTGATATGTACCTTTGGGATTTTTTGTTTGGATATGATCTTAATTGAGATTATTCAAATGGAAAATCCTAGACATGTGATTGATGCCATGTCAAGTATGCAACTGGGTTTGATAATATGGTGGTATTGTGTAGTCCAGTGTGGGTTTTTTTTATGTTTGCAGAAAAGGAGTTATGAAGCTGATTATGAAGCTGTTTGTAGTGAATTTGGATAGTACGAATGTTTATAGCAGGAAGGCCATTATGTTGAGTCACATTTGGAGGATGAAGGATAAAAGAGAGTACAATAAAGGAGGGATACAAGGGCTGAAAGTTGACAGAAGTTGCTGGAATGAGTTCTTGATGCTTTTGCAGTGGATTTTGGGTTATATTTTTTGTATTTTTTGGTACTTTAATTTTGTATGTAGGATGTTTGGGTTTGATCTTTTATGGGGTTATTTGTTAAGTTTTCACTTTTGGACTGTGGGTTTTTTTAAGGGCCTTACCCCTTGCTTTGGTCTTAATGGTGATTGGTGGGATGGTTTTTGCAATGGGGTGAAGTTACCTTTTTTCCCACTTCTAATAAGTCCTTGGTGTAAGCATATGAACATTAAGGTTTTTTGGGACTTTTGGAGCTTAGTTGATATGTTTAAAAAGTGGATGGGGAGTTGGTTATGGCTAGGTTGGTTTGGTTAGGGGTTTGTTTGTTTTTAATTTTTTATATGTATTTGTATTCTTTTATTCTTTTTAATAAAATTTGCTGAGCTTTGGCTCTTTTCAAAAAAAAAAAAAAAAGAATTAAACAATGGTCGTCAAAGCTTTGGTAAATTTCATAGATTATATCTACTGTGGAATTCAAGAACTAAGCAACGCTCATTAAAGCTTTGCTAAATTGCGTCGACTTCTATTGCGAAACACAAGAATTAAACAATACTCATCAATGCTTTGCTAAATTGCTTAGATATCTATTGTAGTATTCAAGAATCAAAAAATGCTCATCAAATCTTTGTTGAATTGCAAAGACTACTTCTATTATGGAACTTTAAAATTTAAAAATTCTCATCAATGCTTTGCTAAATTGCATAGACTTCTATTGTTAAACTCACGAATTAAACAACGCTTATCAAAGTTTTGCTAAATTACATAGACTTCTATTGTGGAACTCAAGAATTAAATAGTGCTCATAAAAGCTTTGTTAAATTGCATAGAATACTTCTATTGTGGAACTCAAGAACTAAAAAATTCTTATCAGAGCTTTGCTAAATTGCATAGACTTCTATAATGGAACTCAAGAATTTAACAATGGTTATCAAAGTTTTGCAAAATTGCATAGACTTCAATTTTAGAAATCAAGAATAAAACAATGCTCATTAAAGCATTGGTAAATTTCATAGATTACTTCTATTGTGGATCTACAGAATTAAGCAATGCTTATCCAAGTTTTGCTAAATGGCATCGACTTCTATTCTGGAACTTAGGAATTAAACAATACTCATCAAAGCTTTGCTAAATAGCACAGACTTCTATTCTAGAAGTCAAGAATTAAACAATTTTCATCAAAGCATTGCTAAATTGCATAGACTACTTCTATTATGGAACTCATGAATTAAACAATACTCATGAAAGATTTGCTAAATAGCATAGACTTCTATTGTGGAAATCAATAACTAAACAGCGTTCATAAAAGCTTTGTTAATTTTGATCGACTTCTATTGTGGAACTCTAGAATTAAACAACGCTCATCAAAGCTTTTCTAAATTCCATAGACTTCTATTGTGGAACTGACGAATTAAACATTGCTCATCAAACCTCTGCTTCAATAGCATAGACTTCTATTGTGGATCTCGTGAATTAAACAATGTTCATCAACCTGTTGCTTAAATTGCATAGACTTCTATTGTGAAACTTGAGAACAAAGCAATGTTCATCAAAGCTTTTCTAAATTGCATATACTTCTATTGTGGAACTCAAGAATTAAACAATCCTCATCCAACCTTTGCTTAAATTACATAGACTTCTATTGTGGAACTCAAAAATTAACCAATGTTTATCAAAGTTTGCTAAATTGCATAGACTTCTATTTTGGAGCTCACGAATTAAACATTGCTCATCAAACCTTTGCTTAAACTGCATAGACTTATATTGTGGAACTCAAGAATTAAACAGTGCTCATCAAAGCTTTGCTTAACTGCATAGAATACTTCTATTGTGGAACTTAAAAATTAAACAATTCTTATCAAAGCTTTGCTAAATTGTATAGACTTCTATTGTGGAACTCAAGAATTAAACAATACCCATCAAAGCTTTGCTAAATTGGATAAACTTCAAATGTGGATATGAAGAATTAAACAATGGTCGTCAAAGCTTTGGTAAATTTCATAGATTATATCTACTATGGAATTCAAGAACTAAGCAACGCTCATTAAAGCTTTGCTAAATTGCGTCGACTTCTATTGCGAAACACAAGAATTAAACAATACTCATCAACGCTTTGCTAAATTGCTTAGATATCTATTGTAGTATTCAAGAATCAAAAAATGCTCATCAAATCTTTGCTAAATTGCAAAGACTACTTCTTCTATTATGGAACTTTAAAATTAAAAAAATTCTCATCAATGCTTTGCTAAATTGCATAGACTTCTATTGTTAAACTCACGAATTAAACAACGCTTATCAAAGTTTTGCTAAATTACATAGACTTCTATTGTGGAACTCAAGAATTAAACAGTGCTCATTAAAGCTTTGTTAAATTGCATAGAATACTTCTATTGTGGAACTCAAGAACTAAACAATTCTTATCAGAGCTTTGCTAAATTGCATAGACTTCTATAGTGGAACTCAAGAATTTAACAATGCTCATCAAAGTTTTGCTAAATTGCATAGACTTCAATTTTAGAAATCAAGAATAAAACAATGCTCATTAAAGCATTGGTAAATTTCATAGATTACTTCTATTGTGGATCTACAGAATTAAGCAATGCTCATCCAAGTTTTGCTAAATGGCATCGACTTCTATTCTGGAACTTAAGAATTAAACAATACTCATCAAAGCTTTGCTAAATAGCATAGACTTCTATTGTATAAGTCAAGAATTAAACAATTTTCATCAAAGCATTGCTAAATTGCATAGACTACTTCTATTATGGAACTCATGAATTAAACAATACTCATGAAAAATTTGCTAAATTGCATAGACTTCTACTGTGGAAATCAATAATTAAACAACGTTCATAAAAGCTATGTTAAATTTGATCGACTTCTATTGTGGAACTCAAGAATTAAACAACGCTCATCAAAGCTTTTCTAAATTCCATAGACTTCTATTGTGGAACTGACGAATTAAACATTGCTCATCAAACCTCTGCTTCAATAGCATAGACTTCTATTGTGGATCTCGTGAATTAAATAATGTTCTTCAACCCGTTGCTTAAATTGCGTAGACTTCTATTGTGAAACTTGAGAACAAAGCAATGTTCGTCAAAGCTTTTCTAAATTGCATATATTTCTATTGTGGAACTCAAGAATTAAACAATCCTCATCCAACCTTTGCTTAAATTACATAGACTTCTATTGTGGAACTCAAAAATTAACCAATGTTCATCAAAGTTTGCTAAATTGCGTAGACTTCTATTTTGGAACTCACGAATTAAACATTGCTCATCAAACCTTTGCTTAAACTGCATAGACTACTATTGTGGAACTCAAGAATTAAACAGTGCTCATCAATGCTTTGCTTAATTGCATAGAATACTTCTATTGTGGAACTTAAGAATTAAGCAATTCTTATCAATGCTTTGCTAAATTGTATAGACTTCTATTGTGGAACTCAAGAATTAAACAATACCCATCAAAGCTTTGCTAAATTGGATACACTTCAAATGTGGATATGAAGAATTAAACAATGGTCGTCAAAGCTTTGGTAAATTTCATAGATTATATCTACTGTGGAATTCAAGAACTAAGCAACGCTCATCAAAGCTTTGCTAAATTACGTCGACTTCTATTGCGAAACACAAGAATTAAACAATACTCATCAACGCTTTGCTAAATTGCTTAGATATCTATTGTAGTATTCAAGAATCAAAAAATGCTCATCAAATCTTTGCTAAATTGCAAAGACTACTTCTATTATGGAACTTTAAAATTAAAAAAATTCTCATCAATGCTTTGCTAAATTGCATAGACTTCTATTGTTAAACTCACGAATTAAACAACGCTTATCAAAGTTTTGCTAAATTACATAGACTTCTATTGTGGAACTCAAGAATTAAATAGTGCTCATAAAAGCTTTGTTAAATTGCATAGAATACTTCTATTGTGGAACTCAAGAACTAAAAAATTCTTATCAGAGCTTTGCTAAATTGCATAGACTTCTATAATGGAACTCAAGAATTTAACAATGGTTATCAAAGTTTTGCTAAATTGCATAGACTTCAATTTTAGAAATCAAGAATAAAACAATGCTCATTAAAGCATTGGTAAATTTCATAGATTACTTCTATTGTGGATCTACAGAATTAAGCAATGCTTATCCAAGTTTTGCTAAATGGCATCGACTTCTATTCTGGAACTTAGGAATTAAACAACACTCATCAAAGCTTTGCTAAATAGCACAGACTTCTATTCTAGAAGTCAAGAATTAAACAATTTTCATCAAAGCATTGCTAAATTGCATAGACTACTTCTATTATGGAACTCATGAATTAAACAATACTCATGAAAGATTTGCTAAATAGCATAGACTTCTATTGTGGAAATCAATAACTAAACAACGTTCATAAAAGCTTTGTTAAATTTGATCGACTTCTATTGTGGAACTCAAGAATTAAACAACGCTCATCAAAGCTTTTCTAAATTCCATAGACTTCTATTATGGAACTGACGAATTAAACATTGCTCATCAAACCTCTGCTTCAATAGCATAGACTTCTATTGTGGATCTCGTGAATTAAACAATGTTCATCAACCCGTTGCTTAAATTGCATAGACTTCTATTGTGAAACTTGAGAACAAAGCAATGTTCATCAAAGCTTTTCTAAATTGCATATACTTCTAATGTGGAACTCAAGAATTAAACAATCCTCATCCAACCTTTGTTTAAATTACATAGACTTCTATTGTGGAACTCAAAAATTAACCAATGTTTATCAAAGTTTGCTAAATTGCATAGACTTCTATTTTGGAACTCACGAATTAAACATTGCTCATCAAACCTTTGCTTAAACTGCATAGACTTATATTGTGGAACTCAAGAATTAAACAGTGCTCATCAAAGCTTTGCTTAACTGCATAGAATACTTCTATTGTGGAACTTAAAAATTAAACAATTCTTATCAAAGCTTTGCTAAATTGTATAGACTTCTATTGTGGAACTCAAGAATTAAACAATACCCATCAAAGCTTTGCTAAATTGGATAAACTTCAAATGTGGATATGAAGAATTAAACAATGGTCGTCAAAGCTTTGGTAAATTTCATAGATTATATCTACTGTGGAATTCAAGAACTAAGCAACTGTAACAACCCGAAATTTCATGCCAATTCTTGTACCACAACTTGTAATTCGATCCGATCAACCAAATGTCATTTTCAATTTCGTTTCCAATATTCGCCATTTTATTAAGTCATTAATTTATATTGATTTAAAATGACTTAATGGGTGTCTTAATACATTTAGAAAACATTTTAACACCCAACTTTAGTGATCGGAATATTTCTAGAAATTACCATATTGGGTTACGTTAACTCAATCGGGTACGACCAAAAACCTCATTTAACGTCGGTATCGGGTAGAATTCTATCGTGTCCAATTCCCGAACACTATATAAACATGATTTAGACTCCATTTGAAGCCTTTGGCCAAACTCATACTAAACTCTTACAACCTCTCTCCTCCAAGCTAAAATTAAGGTCCAAATCACAAGTTTAAGGCTTCAAATCTTTAAGGTAACCTCTCTAGCATGTTATTCATCATCTTTAGCCTTCAAATTGAGGAATTAATTGAGTTTTGGGGTCAAGAACATGAGTTTACGGCCAAGGAGCAAGCTTGGGCCGTAAACTCCATTTTATGGGGTTTTAAGCTCTTAAACTCCTTCCAAAACTCAATTGGACTTTAGATATGGCTAAGGGACTTCAAGTTATGGACTTAGAACATGTAAATCTTTGATTTTGAGGACTTTGAAGGAGTTTAAGGCCAAGGCATAATCTTAGGCCGTAAACTCATATTAATGGGGTTTTTCATGCCCTTAAACCCTTCCAAATCACCTCTATGGCTTAGATATGAATTATAGGACCTTGGTATTAGCATTTGGACACTTGAAACATGATTTTTGGGGGACTTAGATGAGTTTACGGCCAAGGATAGTGCTTGGGCCGTAAACTCCCCAAAACTTGACATAAAACCAATTCTAAGGTGTTAGAAAGCCATCCAACACCACCAAAAGCTTTGGAATAAATCAAGGGACCAACCAAAAATACTTTAAAGGCCTTAAGCACATCTTTTATGGGGTTTTTAAGAGTTTACGGCCAAGACATGTTCTTGGGACGTAAACTCCAAAATCTTTGGTGTTAGAATGCAAACTAAACACCCCTACAGCCCTTAGATGAATTTTAGAAGCCATTCTATGCTAGTTTCAGGCCTTGAAACACATTGTAGCTTGTCATATTAGAGTTTACGGCCATGAAGGGGGTTTCATGGGCCGTAAACTCCATAAATCCCTTATATGTCACTTGCAAACTCATTTCTAGGCTTGTGGGAATTTTTAGAATCACATGTGATTTGTTTTAACAACATTTAACATCATTTTCATAAGGATTAAGGAGTTTACGGCCAGGAGCCTATGCTAGGCCGTAAACTCCCATAAAATTTATCATTTTAGTGATTTCAATCCATTCCATGCATTTAGAACAAAGCCTAGAATCATTTCCCATGTCCAAGTAAGCCATTTAAGCCATTTAAACACCCAAAACCACACCCACATGAGTTTACGGCCGTAAACTCATGTATGTGTGTGTTTTGTGGTTGTAAACTCATTTAAATGTTTACTTATGGAGAGTAAACTCAAGTCCCAAGTCCCTAGTGCCTTTACAAGTCCTTAAACGCCACCCGGGTCACTCCAAACGCTCATTTTAAGGTGTTTAATCACATTGGAGTGTAATGTTCCATATGATTAGTGAATGCATCCCTAATTGTAAATATATGGACATTATTTCATTTTACATAGGGTCATCGCGAGTAATCAAACCCCGAACCAACGACTAGCATTCAAAACCGACACGTTTCCGAGTCCGGTGAGTTCATACCCCTACCCTTTTTCACTGTTTTCACTGTTTTAGGGGGGAACACAAGCAAAGTACAAGGAAATTCTCGTACTCAAAACATGTTTTCAAATGTGTGTTTTATAATTCATATGCTTTTATTACTGATTACCACAACTAATAACCATTTGAACATGCAGATCACGTAACATATATTTGTGAAATAGGTCTTTAAACTGTTATCTTTTACATATATTTCACAAATGATTTTCCACATTTTATCAGTTAAAAGCATTACATAAGACATTTGAATATAATACCTATACACTGTTTTGTCCTCGGTAACGCTCCACATCTATACGCGAGTGGAGGACTATCATATTATTACTTGTAAATTTGTTAATCCTGTATAATTGGAGACACGTCCTTGGAGAACACTCCATCAAGGTACGCGAGTGGAGGACTACACCCATAATCAGAATCTCTGGTATTTAGAGAGCGTGACTTGAGTGTATAGATCTATACGGGGCTGACCACCCCACACCTGGCTGCTAGCTACAGCCGAACCGAAATGGTTCAAGGGTGACGAAAGTCATAAGTATGTGGACGACTTATTGCCACATGTGGACTACTTATTGCCACAGATTTTAGTCTATTGTATGGTTATGGAACTCGCAATTAGGATAACAGAGATTTACATATAGTAATAATGAATCACTTTATACATCTTTTACATCCTTCACATCTTTCGCAACACTGTAACCAACATTCAGGAAAGTACGGGACTTTCCTGGGGAAAACATGGAAACCAATCACAATTGCATCTTTTACATCTTTACATCGTTTACATTTGAAACCATCATGCAGGAAAGCATGGGGCTTTTCTGGGTAACACTTACCTAACTTGAAAGAGTAACAAACTGGATAACATTACATCTTTCACAATTTGTAATATACAATAAGGAAAGTATGGGACTTTCCTGGTAACACATGATAAGCAAACAGATCAGTTTAATCAGTCAGATAACCAACTATACATTTTCACATGAATAAACATATTTTCAAAGTATAAACTTATCATACCTTTCATTTGTGAATCAATAACTAACTATTAAGAAAATATGGGATTTTCTTGGTACATTCGACATTTCAGAAACAGAAAGGAAACTCGAATCATGTTCACAAATAAAACCGCTTATGAACTCACCAGCTTTATGCTGATTTTCAAACCGCTTGTGTTCTCAGGTCAGCGTTAGAACAGGTACCCGAAGATTTCTTTTGATCAGAAGATGGAGTACATGAAGACCCGTTTCATTTTGTCTTTATATACTATGTATTACAACTATACAAACTTTACTTTTGAAACAACTGTAAAACTTTATTATGTAATGTAATGGTTGTTTTACTTTACTTACTATGTGCATTGGATTTGATACTCAACGTGGAGTCAACCCCGGAAATGTTTCCGCCTTCGGTTTTCGGGGTGTGACAGCAACGCTCATTAAAGCTTTGCTAAATTGCGTCGACTTCTATTGCAAAACACAAGAATTAAACAATACACATCAACGCTTTGCTAAATTGCTTAGATATCTATTGTAGTATTCAAGAATCAAAAAATGCTCATCAAATCATTGCTAAATTGCAAAGACTATTTCTATTATGGAACTTTAAAATTAAAAAAATTCTCATCAATGCTTTGCTAAATTGCATAGACTTCTATTGTTAAACTCACGAATTAAACAACGCTTATCAAGGTTTTGCTAAATTACATAGACTTCTATTGTGGAACTCAAGAATTAAACAGTGCTCATAAAAGCTTTGTTAAATTGCATAGAATACTTCTATTGTGGAACTCAAGAACTAAACAATTCTTATCAGAGCTTTGCTAAATTGCATAGACTTCTATAGTGGAACTCAAGAATTTAACAATGCTCATCAAAGTTTTGCTAAATTGCATAGACTTCAATTTTAGAAATCAAGAATAAAACAATGCTCATTAAAGCATTGGTAAATTTCATAGATTACTTCTATTGTGGATCTACAGAATTAAGCAATGCTCATCCAAGTTTTGCTAAATGGCATCGACTTCTATTCTGGAACTTAAGAATTAAACAATACTCATCAAAGCTTTGCTAAATAGCATAGACTTCTATTGTAGAAGTCAAGAATTAAACAATTTTCATCAAAGCATTGCTAAATTGCATAGACTACTTCTATTATGGAACTCATGAATTAAACAATACTCATGAAAAATTTGCTAAATTGCATAGACTTCTACTGTGGAAATCAATAATTAAACAACGTTCATAAAAGCTATGTTAAATTTGATCGACTTCTATTGTGGAACTCAAGAATTAAACAACGCTCATCAAAGCTTTTCTAAATTCCATAGACTTCTATTGTGGAACTGACGAATTAAACATTGTTCATCAAACCTCTGCTTCAATAGCATAGACTTCTATTGTGGATCTCGTGAATTAAAGAATGTTCATCAACCAGTTGCTTAAATTGCGTAGACTTCTATTGTGAAACTTGAGAACAAAGCAATGTTCGTCAAAGCTTTTCTAAATTGCATATATTTCTATTGTGGAACTCAAGAATTAAACAATCCTCATCCAACCTTTGCTTAAATTACATAGACTTTTATTGTGGAACTCAAAAATTAACCAATGTTCATCAAAGTTGCTAAATTGCGTAGACTTCTATTTTGGAACTCACGAATTAAACATTGCTCATCAAACCTTTGCTTAAACTGCATAGACTACTATTGTGGAACTCAAGAATTAAACAGTGCTCATCAAAGCTTTGCTTAAATGCATAGAATACTTCTATTGTGGAACTCAAGAATTAAACAATTCTTATCAATGCTTTGCTAAATTGTATAGACTTCTATTGTGGAACTCAAGAATTAAACAATACCCATCAAAGCTTTGCTAAATTGGATACACTTCAAATGTGGATATGAAGAATTAAACAATGGTCGTCAAAGCTTTGGTAAATTTCATAGATTATATCTACTGTGGAATTCTAAGCAACGCTCATCAAAGCTTTGCTAAATTGCGTCGACTTCTATTGTGAAACACAAGAATTAAACAATACTCATCAACGCTTCGCTAAATTGCTTAGATATCTATTGTAGTATTCAAGAATCAAAAAATGCTCATCAAATCTTTGCTAAATTGCAAAGACTACTTCTATTATGGAACTTTGAAAATAAAAAAAATTCTCATCAATGCTTTGCTAAATTGCATAGGCTTCTATTGTTAAACTCACGAATTAAACAACGCTTATCAAAGTTTTGCTAAATTACATAGACTTCTATTGTGGAACTCAAGAATTAAACAGTGCTCATAAAAGCTTTGTTAAATTGCATAGAATACTTCTATTGTGGAACTCAAGAACTAAACAATTCTTATCAGAGCTTTGCTAAGATGTATAGACTTCTATAATGGAACTCAAGAATTTAACAATGCTTATCAAAGTTTTGCTAAATTGCATAGACTTCAATTTTAGAAATCAAGAATAAAACAATGCTCATTAAAGCATTGGTAAATTTCATAGATTACTTCTATTGTGGATCTACAGAATTAAGCAATGCTTATCCAAGTTTTGCTAAATGGCATCGACTTCTATTCTGGAACTTAGGAATTAAACAATACTCATCAAAGCTTTGCTAAATAGCACAGACTTCTATTCTAGAAGTCAAGAATTAAACAATTTTCATCAAAGCATTGCTAAATTGCATAGACTACTTCAATTATGGAACTCATGAATTAAACAATACTCATGAAAAATTTGCTAAATTGCATAGACTTCTACTGTGGAAATCAATAATTAAACAACGTTCATAAAAGCTATGTGAAATTTGACCGACTTCTATTGTGGAACTCAAGAATTAAACAACGCTCATCAAAGCTTTTCTAAATTCCATAGACTTCTATTGTGGAACTGACGAATTAAACATTGCTCATCAAACCTCTACTTCAATAGCATAGACTTCTATTGTGGATCTCGTGAATTAAACAATGTTCATCAACCCGTTGCTTAAATTGCGTAGACTTCTATTGTGAAACTTGAGAACAAAGCAATGTTCGTCAAAGCTTTTCTAAATTGCATATATTTCTTTTGTGGAACTCAAGAATTAAACAATCCTCATCCACCCTTTGCTTAAATTACATAGACTTCTATTGTGGAACTCAAAAATTAACCAATGTTCATCAAAGTTTGCTAAATTGCGTAGACTTCTATTTTGGAACTCACGAATTAAACATTGCTCATCAAACCTTTGCTTAAACTGCATAGACTACTATTGTGGAACTCAAGAATTAAACAGTGCTCATCAAAGCTTTGCTTAATTGCATAGAATACTTCTATTGTGGAACTCAAGAATTAAACAATTCTTATCAATGCTTTGCTAAATTGTATAGACTTCTATTGTGGAACTCAAGAATTAAACAATACCCATCAAAGCTTTGCTAAATTGGATACACTTCAAATGTGGATATGAAGAATTAAACAATGGTCGTCAAAGCTTTGGTAAATTTCATAGATTATATCTACTGTGGAATTCAAGAACTAAGCAACGCTCATCAAAGCTTTGCTAAATTGCGTCGACTTCTATTGCGAAACACAAGAATTAAACAGTACTCATCAACGCTTTGCTAAATTGCTTAGATATCTATTGTAGTATTCAAGAATCACAAAATGCTCATCAAATCTTTGCTAAATTGCAAAGACTACTTCTATTATGGAACTTTAAAATTAAAAAAAAATCTCATCAATGCTTTGCTAAATTACATAGACTTCTATTGTTAAACTCACGAATTAAACAACACTTATCAAAGTTTTGCTAAATTACATAGACTTCTATTGTGGAACTCAAGAATTAAACAGTGCTCATAAAAGCTTTGTTAAATTGCATAGAATACTTCTATTGTGGAACTTAAGAACTAAACAATTCTTATCAGAGCTTTGCTAAATTGCATAGACTTCTATAATGGAACTCAAGAATTTAACAATGCTCATCAAAGTTTTGCTAAATTGCATAGACTTCAATTTTAGAAATCAAGAATAAAACAATGCTCATTAAAGCATTGGTAAATTTCATAGATTACTTCTATTGTGGATCTACAGAATTAAGCAATGCTTATCCAAGTTTTGCTAAATGGCATCGACTTCTATTCTGGAACTTAGGAATTAAACAATACTCATCAAAGCTTTGCTAAATAGCACAGACTTCTATTCTAGAAGTCAAGAATTAAACAATTTTCATCAAAGCATTGCTAAATTTCATAGACTACTTCTATTATGGAACTCATGAATTAAACAATACTCATGAAAGATTTGCTAAATAGCATAGACTTCTATTGTGGAAATCAATAATTAAACAGCGTTCATAAAAGCTTTGTTAAATTTGATCGACTTCTATTGTGGAACTCAAGAATTAAACAACGCTCATCAAAGCTTTTCTAAATTCCATAGACTTCTATTGTGGAACTGACGAATTAAACATTGCTCATCAAACCTCTGCTTCAATAGCATAGACTTCTATTGTGGATCTCGTGAATTAAACAATGTTCATCAACCCGTTGCTTAAATTGCATAGACTTCTATTGTGAAACTTGAGAACAAAGCAATGTTCATCAAAGCTTTTCTAAATTGCATATACTTCTATTGTGGAACTCAAGAATTAAACAATCCTCATCCAACCTTTGCTTAAATTACATAGACTTCTATTGTGGAACTCAAAAATTAACCAATGTTCATCAAAGTTTGCTAAATTGCATAGACTTCTATTTTGGAACTCACGAATTAAACATTGCTCATCAAACCTTTGCTTAAACTGCATAGACTTATATTGTGGAACTCAAGAATTAAACAGTGCTCATCAAAGCTTTGCTTAACTGCATAGAATACTTCTATTGTGGAACTCAAAAATTAAACAATTCTTATCAAAGCTTTGCTAAATTGTATAGACTTCTATTGTGGAACTCAAGAATTAAACAATACCCATCAAAGCTTTGCTAAATTGGATAAACTTCAAATGTGGATATGAAGAATTAAACAATGGTAATGCTAAGCTTTTTCGCTTTCTCTCTCTACTTTCTCTCTCTTCTCCTGATTCTCTCTGACGGTGGTGCGATCTAGCTTCGATTCATCGGTGCTGCTTTTCTGACGAATTTCTTTTTATTGGTGAAGCAATTTCTTTCCTAATTCCGTTGATTTAATGGGAGCGTCATCCAAATCGGATCGATTGAAGGATGTGAAGGTTAAACCTCCGGATAAAAGTGCTGCTGTTCGATATGCAAAAACTGAAATAGAGGTGAATGATCTTATTCTTCCTGGGGTCATTGAGCAATCATCAGCAACGATCTATAAAGCTCGTCGCAAACCAAGTGCGACTGGAGCTGTTGCATCTGGGATAAGCAAAGCTGAATGGAAAATGGAGGGGAAAGCTTTTAGAATCAAGAATAGAGTTCGTAAATTGGTGGATGAATTAGCTCCGATGGATACTGAGGAATACTACAATGAAGATGGTTCAGAGGAGGAAACGGAAGAAGAATCGGAATCTATCTCAGTTTGGGAATCGGATTCTAACATTTCTATACCTGGATCTGATGGAAAGGAGAAGGAATTGAAGAAAGGATCGTCTAGTGATTCCAAAAAGGTAAGATCTCATGTTGTTACTATCCCAACTGGTAATACTGCTAATTTGATGAAAAATTGGGATGGGTTGATGATGAGTAATGAAGTTTTGAGTCCAAATTCTGAATTGAAGAATGTTATTAGTGAAATGGTTAGGGTGAATCCTACCATTTCGGTGATGGATGTTAAAAATCAGAATAATTCAAAAATGGAAGATAATGAAGTTATGAAGATTAGAACTGATGGGGAGAAAAGTGCTAGTAATAATGAAGAATTCATTCCAGGAATTGGGTTTCAATTCCTGAGTGAATTGAAGGAAGAAGGACAGGTGGGGAAGGGAGATGATAAGGGGATGATTCAGAATATGGATATGGATGATTTAAAATTGGGTAAGACAGAGAATAAGGTGGAAGATGATAAAGAAGAAGAGAGTTCAGAAGAAGAAGAGGGGGAAATTGATTCAAGTGAGGAAGAGACAAGTGAAGATGAAGAAATAATGATGGAGGAGGAGGATATTGATAAAACTAGTATTGATAATAATGGGAAGTTGTGTTCAGGAACAGTTATTAATAGTATTGATAAAAATAGTATTAATACATTACCTTCTATTTTGGGAGTTGCTAAAAATGGAAAAGTGGGTGAGAATGAGATGCAGGGGAAGTTAGAGAACTCTTATGCAGGTGTGTTAAAAGGAAATAGGCATAAGGGTAAAATAGATGTTAGATATATACCAGGTGATACTGGTAATGATGAAGGGCCGGTTATCATTCCAATTGAAAATCTAAAAAGTGCTAGTATTCCTTATACTAATACTTTGTATGGGTATATGATAGACAAGAAGTTGGCTTTTCCAGTGATACAGAAAGAGGTTAGAAGACTTTGGAAGAATATGGGATTGGAGGAGGTATTCATGAATAGCAAAGGATTTTTCTTTTTTAAATTTACTGATGAGAAAGGGATGTTAGAGGTGTTGGAGGGAAGTCCATGGTTGATGTTCAATAACATGCCCCTATTCCTACAACGATGGAGACCAGGTCTGACTTTAACAAAAAATAATCATGATAAAATACCGGTATGGATCAAAATTTTTGATTTGCCTCTAGAAGTATGGAGTGGAGATAATTTGTGTATAATAGCTAGCAAGATAGGTATTCCGCTGGCATTTGATTCTTTTACAGAGGAAATGTGTTTGGAACATAAAGGAAGAAATGCTTATGCTAGGATCCTTGTTGAAATGGCAGCTGATAAGGAATGGAAGAAGAAAATTGATATATCTACGTGGGATTTTGTTACTAATAATGCTGTAATTCAGAGTTTTGATGTGGAATATGCTTGGACTCCTTCAAGATGTAATCATTTCAAGGTTTTTGGGCACATGGATAAAGTTTGTCTTGCTGCTTTGAGTGAAGAAAAAGTGATTAAAAATGGGGGTGAAGAGAAGATTAAGAATAATAAAGGAAAGGAAATTGCTAAGGATGATGGATTTGTGGAAGTCAACTATAAGAAGAGGGCAAGTAATAATAATGGAGAAGGTACAAGCAAAACTAAGGAAGGTTATTATCAGGTGAATAATCAGAGATTTAATGGGAAGAATAGTAATTATAACAAGGGGAATAATTTTAGAGGAAATAATGGTTATAGAGGGGATAATGGAAAAGGACAGAATGGGAATTGGGGTAATAAGGGGATTGGATATTGGAATTTAGATAAGAATAAAAGATATGAGAAGTTTGTGAATAGTAAGAATATGGAGGGTAATCAGGGGGTTATGGATAATAAGAAACAAGGGTATGCAGATATGAAGACTAATAATAAAGAAGAAGAAAAGATGAGGAGTGATAATAACAATAAACCACTGATTGGAGGCAATAACAAAATCAGTTTTGAAGTTTTGGGAATGATAGAGGAGGAAGTATTGGATAGAATGGAAGAAGATACTAAAGGGGAAAAAGAAGGAGAATTGCAGAAGGGAGCAAATGAAGTATCTTTGGATGATAATGATGGGAAAAAGAAAAATATGATGTTATCATTTAAGATAATTGAGAAGGATAATATAAAGAGTCGTATTAGCAATGAGAAGGGTATTTTGAAAAATAAGGGGAGTAGTAAAAGTATAGTTGGGAACTCTCAGGCATTAGAGGAGGTTGATGCCAAAAATAATGCTGGTCAACAATGATGTCGATAGGGTGTTGGAATGTTAGAGGTTTAAATAAGATGGTTAAGCAGAAGGAGGTTATTGATGTTATTAGAAGCAATAATCTTAGTATCTGCTCTGTGGTGGAATCGCATGTTAGGATTGCTAATTTGAATAAAGTTTGTGCCAAGACTTTTAGGCAATGGGATTGGGTTTCTAATAACAGTTGTTGTGAGGCTGGAACTAGGATCATTGTTGGATGGAATCCTAGAATTGTGGATGTGATGGTGATTTCTTATTCTAGACAAGTTATTCACTGTTATGTTAGATTCTGTGAATCTAATTATAGCATGTATTTGTCTTTTATTTATGCTGCTTCCAATTATCTGGATAGAAGAGATTTATGGGAGAATTTGAAGAAACATAAACTGGTGGTTAAAGAGGATGCTTGGGGATTATTAGGAGATTTCAATGTTGCTTTAAAACATTCGGAATATTCTGAAGGATGTTCTAGATTTCCTAAAGGTGTTGAGGACTTTATTGAATGTATTAACTATTTAGAAATTGAGGACCTGAATTCGTCTGGTTTTCAATTTACTTGGAATAAAACTCCTGCTGGAAGTATGGGCCTCCTGAAGAAACTGGATAGAGTGATGGCTAATTTGAAGTTTGTTTTGGATTATCCGTTGGCTCATGCTATATTCAAACCCTATAGAATATCAGATCACTGTCCTGCTGTCCTTAATATTCCTTTGAGTAAAATGAGATGGCGACCTTCTTTCAGATTTGCTAATTTTATTACCGAGAAGGAAGAAATTTTACCTATGGTTAAGGAAGTTTGGGATGAAAACATTGAAGGGTTTTATATGTTTAAGGTTTGTCAGAAATTGAAGATTCTTAAAAAGCAGTGTAGGGATCTTTGTAACAGCTACAAAGGATATGGGAAGCGAATTCATGAGCTAAGGAAAAAGCTGGAAAGTAAACAAGTGGAAATTGATTGTAATCCTTATGATTATAAGGTTAGGAATGAGCATGCTGATCTATTGTTCAAATTTAATGAAGCATGTAAAATTGATGTGAGGCTGGAGGGGTTTGCTGCTGGGTGTGCAGCTGGCTTGGCCGCACACACCTCTCTTGATGTGTTTGGCTGGATTTTGTGATGCAACACCCTTCCTAATCTTTCCTAAGGTCCATATTGATATGATTCATCTAATAACATTGTGAAAATGGACCACTTGCAAAGGCACGAGCTATAAAGCATTCAATAAGGCTTTAAACGGGCTGATTAGAGAAGTTTGTACTCAAGAAAGTGCATGAAGACCCATTTGACCCGATTAAGGTTGGATTACCCTAATTCAAGTCCAAGAAAGATTTACAAGACCCAATAAGAGCCATTAACAAGCCCATTTCGAATTTTTATAATTTAATTATGTAATTTTCGTTTTTATTCTCCTAAATAAGTGAGTAGGAGTTGTAAGAGTCATATGTTACTTGAACCCTGCTCATAAGTATGTCTAGATTCATAGTTTTAAGTCATGGAATTTAATGCCTTAAAGTTGATTGAATTAAAGTTGCATCTTTAATTCATGACTTTTGAGGTGTCTCCAAATCGCATATAAATAGGTTGCTTATGTTCTCATTTTAATCAATCAAGTTTGGAATAAAAACAATGTGAGTTTTATACTCTTTGTCGTTCTTTTTGGAACTTTAGGAACTTATCAAGTTATGTAACTTGTGGCGCTCAAAACTTATCAATCAACTTAGTGGGTTGGTTGTGGCGTTTCTATACCAAGGTTCTTGTCTCTTTATAGGCAATGGGTCGCGGTTTCCACCATCACATTACAACAACCAATAAAACGATCGGGCAAAGTGTGTTCAAACCTAGTTTTTGGGTGAGATCACATCATTTGGTATCAGAGCTAGATCTATTGGTTTGCATATCCCTTTTTTTTGTTTTTTTATCTTTCTTATTCTCGATTACATGGAATTCAAGATACACGTATTGGTAATGGGTCTTGTCACAGGTTGGCATGGTTCTTACTAGTGTTTATTGAATCTCTAAGTTTTCATCTCCTCGTCTATATTTCTTTTTATTGAATCAAGATACAAGTATTAATAGTGGGTCATATCACAAGTTGGTGTGGTTCTTATTATTGGGTTTTGGTTCAAGTTTTCTTATTTTTTTTCTTGTATTTGTTGAAAAGAAAAATCGATGAAAAAGAATGTTCGGAAAAAATAGAATGAAAAAGAAAAGAAAAAAAATGTGAAGAAAGAAGATGAAGAGAAAAGAAAAAAAAGAAAGAAAGGGAAAATGAAAAAAAAAAAGAGAGAAAGAATAAAATTCCAAGTACAACTTTTTTTTTTTGCATGATGAACCATCTTGAAAAAAAGGAGAATGATATGAGATGATTCGAGTACAAACAAAATGCTCAACATTATTTAGATTCGAGGTCGAATCATCTTCAAGGAAAGGGGAATGATATGATTCATCTAATAACATTGTGAAAATGGACCACTTGCAAAGGCACGAGCTATAAAGCATTCAATAAGGCTTTAAACGGGCTGATTAGAGAAGTTTGTACTCAAGAAAGTGCATGAAGACCCATTTGACCCGATTAAGGTTGGATTACCATAATTCAAGTCCAAGAAAGATTTACAAGACCCAATAAGAGCCATTAACAAGCCCATTTCGAATTTTTATAATTTAATTATGTAATTTTCGTTTTTATTCTCCTAAATAAGTGAGTAGGAGTTGTAAGAGTCATATGTTACTTGAACCCTGCTCATAAGTATGTCTAGATTCATAGTTTTAAGTCATGGAATTTAATGCCTTAAAGTTGATTGAATTAAAGTTGCATCTTTAATTCATGACTTTTGAGGTGTCTCCAAATCGCATATAAATAGGTTGCTTATGTTCTCATTTTAATCAATCAAGTTTGGAATAAAAACAATGTGAGTTTTATACTCTTTGTCGTTCTTTTTGGAACTTTAGGAACTTATCAAGTTATGTAACTTGTGGCGTTCAAAACTTATCAATCAACTTGGTGGGTTGGTTGTGGCGTTTCTATACCAAGGTTCTTGTCTCTTTATAGGCAATGGGTCGCGGTTTCCACCATCACATTACAACAACCAATAGAACGATCGGGCAAAGTGTGTTCAAACCTAGTTTTCGGGTGAGATCACATCATTTGGTATCAGGTTGACTGATGTTGCCAATGCATTCCGTACGAGCCGGTGTCCTAAGGGGGACAAGGTCAAACTCGCTTCCTGTCTTCTGAAGCACAGAGCGAGGGATTGGTGGGAGGAGATTGGTCATGCTTTGGGGGATGATGCCGCGTTGGACGCGATGACATGGAGCGATTTCTTGGCGAGGTTCAGGGCGGAGTTTTCACCGATTATTGAGGTGCAGCAGTTGGCATGGGAGTTTCAGGATTTGACGCAGACCACTGAGACTGTGGCGGAGATCACCGCCAAGTTCAGGGAGAGGGCTCTTCTTGTACTGCAGTATGTTGCAGATGAGGAGATGAAGAAGGCCCGATACCATGAGATGTTGAGAGATGACATCAGGCAGTTTGTGAGCAGGTCTAGCTGCAAAACGTTAAAGGATATGATTGCGCGAGCTAGAGAGAGAGAGAGAGAGATTGATTTGGAGCAGATCCGGAAGAGGAAGCCGGATGAGGCTCAGCTAGCCACAGGTTCGGGCAAAAGGCCCAAGGGATCGGATTCGAGATCGAGGGATTATCAGGACCGCAGCCGGTGTGGGAAGTGTGGCAGGGCGCACGGGGGCATGTGCAGGAGTGGTAGCGATGGTGAGTCTGGCTGCTTCAAGTGCGGTCGGACTGGTCATTTTAGCAGGGATTGTACTGTAACCACCACACTGGGATCAGATTTGATATGTTTTCACTGCAACTAGCGGGGCCACAAGAAGGCCCAATGCCCCAGTTTGTTTTCGGCAGGACGGGTGATGGCACCTGCCCCTGCAACTTTGAGGATCACAGACGGCCATCAGGGCCGAGCAAAGGCTCCTGCGGTAGGAGGCAGGGCTTTTCAGATGACCACCATGGAGGCGCGAGCAGCGGCTTGATCGTGATCGAGTTTTATGCCATCTACATACCTTGGATATTTGAATGATGGTTAAGGGATGGGCTCTATTGGAGAAGGTTACTTTGGATGCAGTAACTGTAGCATGCCTGGGAGGGACTTGGTATGTCTCGCTAGTTTGGAGTCGTATAGTTGTAGAAATGGACTGGTTAGATCCCTAGCTATGGTAAGCTTGGGGTTCCTCAGTAGATTGGTTATGGAATGGTAGCAAGGATTGGGATTTCTTTTTGAGTATTGAGCAGCAAGTTACGTAGGATCGAAGTGGGGGAGAATCCTCCGAGGGTGCAAAGGTAGGAGCACGCAGACCCAGAATGAGTGCGCGACCTCCGAGAAGGAAAAGAAGTAGTACAACATTTGATGGATTGAGGAGTTCTGGGTTGGGAGTTTGAGAAAGTCCCCCTCAGCTAGTGCGTGTAATGGTGATGGTTAGTACGTGGTTGGAAACTCGGGTTGGAGGATCGCATGTAGGACTCGAGTGAGTCGATAGGAGGATCTAGAGAACTGATAGCATGGGGTGCTTTCGTGCTAGCAGTCAGTGGTAGAAAGTGTTGTAAGACTACGGGGCAACCATAGCATTCACAAGCAGTCAGTGATGGAAAGTGTTGTAAGACTACGGGGCAACCGTAGCATTCATTAGCAGTCAGTGATGGAAAGTGTTGTAAGACTACGGGGCAGCCGTAGCATTCACCAGCAGCCAGTGATAGAAGGTGATGTAAGGCTGCGGGTAAGCCGTAGTACTCCATAGTAGCTTCGTTAGCGGAGTCAGGGCGAGGCCCTTATCTCCTAGTGATCATATAGAGATCAGGAATTGGTAGTGGACGAGAATAGTAGGGAGTTTGCCTGTTCATCCCTAGAGAGGTGAGACCTTGGGAGAGGCCGCTCCAGGATATAGTTGGGTGAGACCCATGGGCAAGGCCCGTATGAGAGTAGCAGTATAGTTGAGACCTGAGAGCAGGGTTGCTCAGTAGTATGGTTGGGTGAGACCCGTGGGCGAGGCCCGTGAGTTTTAGCAGCACAGGTGGGACCTGGTAGGGACCATAGTGTCAAGGTAGGGGATCGAGGATCCCAGGATTGTAGTGCCTGAATGGCATGATAGATTGAGCAGTTATAGGTGGTTGAAGTTTCTTCGAAAGTCGCTGAGAGCGAATAGGAGTTTTGTTGGGTCTAGCGACCGGTGGGAGCCGGTAATCCAGATATTGATAGATTGGTAAGGACCAGGGTGGTCTCAGTTCATCCAGAAGGCAGATAAGGAATAGCAGAAATTTTCAGTCAGTAGCAGTGCGGGTAAGCAGTCTATGGTGGAATTTAGTAGTTGATCATGGGGTGCTCGACACCAAATTATAGTAGAAAGAAAAGCCCAGTGGATACTGGCAATAATGACCCGTACAGGAGGTAGCGGGAGTAATGGATTTGGTGAAGATAGGATCTTCATAGTGACAGAGGAAATAGTTGGTTATGGAGCATTGCCTTGGGGAGGCAAGGAAATCGCGCAAGGAAAGAAGGGGTGAACCCCTATGGGTTCAATGCAGTACTCGGAGAGTACCAGAAGGATTGTCGGTTGAGTAATTTGTGTTTCCAGAATGTTCAGGGTCAGGGTTGACCCGAGATTATTATCCGCAAGGATTAATGTTAGTCAGAATGATCGGGCGGAAGACCAGCGAAGGTAGGCAGCTGGTGTTGGAATAATTAGTGGGGTATTGGAAGCAGATCGCAGGCGGTGGGCCATAGCAAACTTCGAGGACGAAGTTTACTTTAAGTGGGGGAGAGTTGTAACACCCAAAGTCAGGAAGGCCAAGAAAGGAAAGGAAACCCTAAGTTTAAGGGACGACTTGTCGAGTCCAAGGAGGAACTCGGCGAGTCCGAGCAGGATCCGGGTCAAGGAGTAAGTGACCGACTCGGCGAGTCAGCCAAGGAGACTCGACGAGTCTGGTCTGAGCACGGAAAACCCTAAATCCGGGACTTGGAGCCTATTTAAACATCTCATTCTCTCCCCTAGGGTTCCTTTACTGCCTCTCTAACCCAGAACACTAAACCCTAGTCGCCATATCCATTTTGAGCTATCTATTGGCTTGAAGAGTGCATTAAAGCTTGGAGAAGGAAGAAGGATCTTAGAGGTGCAAGAAGGGGCTATAGATCCGGGATTGGGAAGACATTTCTGAACATTTGGAGGTAATAAACTAGTTCTTGGACTCCTTTGCACCTAGATCTATGTGTGAGTTTTGGGCATTCTTGGCATGATAAGTAACCATTTCGAGCTAGAAGTTCAGATCTGAGGTTGCTACCTCAGGTCCATTCTTGTTTTGGTCTAGAATCCCATAAAGTATCAGCTCTTGGTATGTTGGTGAAGCATGGTTGTCATAATCCCTAGTTGGAGTGTTTTGAGCCTAGATCTCCATATCTACACATAAAGTTTGCCACTTTACGTGAGGAATAGGCCTTGGAAGTATGGATCTATGTGTTGGAGCCCCTGTTTGGCTCGAAAAGCCACTGCATGGATTAAGAGCTGGAGCGACTCGGCGGGTCACATGGGTGGACTCGGCGAGTCGGATAAAGTTGGGCAGGAACTCGGCGAGTCTGTTGAAGGTTGCCTTGGACTTGACGAGTCTGTTCTTGGACTCGGCGAGTCAAGTCGCGAAACCCCAAACCCTTCAAGTTGAGACTCAAATCAGTGAGCCGAGTAGAGACTCGGTGAGTTGGACAGTTCAGGACTCGGAAATCGGTAGACTCGGCGAGTCATGGACTGACTCGGCGAGTCGAGTCGCGAATGGAAGGACTCTGAGCTTATGAACTCAGCGAGTCAATAGGTAGACTCGGCGAGTAGGGTTGACCTGGAAGGTTGACTTTGACCAGGACTTTGACTTGGGCCAAAGTTGACTTGGTCGACTTTTGAGAAGTCAGTTAGACTAAGTGTTGCCTTGTTATTGGTAGCTCGGGGAGCTAGTGGAGCAGGAGTTCAGGGAGTTGCCGGGAAATAGCTAGAGGGGCTATCAGCAAGTTCAGTAAGTGCAGGTGAGTTTCCCTTTTGTGTGAATGGGTCTACGGCCACAATGCCGACCCATGTTGTGACACCCCAAAACCGGAACGACGGAAACGTTCGGGGGTGGAGGACGTCATGTCAAGTATCACGAGATATGTATATGGTAAGCAAGTAATGAACAACCAATTCATTAAGAAAGAAAGTGTTTATAATGTGTGTGTTCACAAAACATAGAAGTCATAAACAAATAACAAAACAAGACTTGAAGCTATAATGCTCCATTTTCTGAATCCCCAGCACGAGCACTTGTCTAATAGTCTCTTGAGAATACAAGTTATTTGAAAGAGTTGATCAGCAATCAAGCTGGTGAGTTCATAAGATTTTAGTGAAGTGAGTAAGCTGTAAAGTGTTGTTGAAAATGTATATGTAAAAGTGATGTAAGCTGTAAAATGTGGTTACAAATGTATATGTAAAAGTGATGTAAGTTGTAAGTTCTGTTTTGAAAAGTTTGTCTGTTCCTCTAGATAATCCTATATTTCCTACTTGAATGAAAGTTAAGTAAAATGACACTACAAGCCTTTCTATGCGTACTAAGTGGGTTATTCACTTGGGAGAGATTTCACATTCTTGGAGAGATTTCTCATACAAAGAGAGATTTGGGAGAGATTTCACATACTTAGAGAGATTTCTCATACAAAGAGAGAGTTAGGAGAGATTTGACATACGTGGGGAGATTTGGGAGAGATTCTCGATAAAGAGAGATAGAGTGAAAACGATTGAGAGAGGTTTCGTGTGTGACATTTGCGAGTGTCCGGCTTCGCAATGCAGGGTCTGTAAACCCCGTTAAGCCTTGTTTAAGGATCTTACACACTCCTGATGAGTATGCAACATTGTTTTATCGGCTTGGCTCGTCACTTACCACAGTTTTAGGTTAAGGAGATCTAGATGTACGTACTTTTCGATTTATGATCTCTCATTAGAATAGCGAGTTGTTTAGAAATTACATAACGTAAACTCTAGTACCCACGGGCAAATTGAGTCGAATAGTTTGACTTGTTGACTTCAATTGACTTTGACTTGACCGGAAATTAACGGTTGTCACACTTATGATGCAGTCCGGGTATCAAGCTAGGAGTAAGAGTATCGGAAAGCCATAAGATGAGAGTCGTTCCTACTAAGTTATCTTTATACTAGAGAGATTCGCTCTCCGACTTTGGAAAGATTTGAGGATAGTTCGGAACGAAGATCGCAGAAGAAAAGGCTCATGAAGTCTTATGGCTAAAAACTCTTAATCGAGGTTTTGGGATCCTATTTAATCGTATTACTTGCGATGGGAAAAGGCAATTTACCTAACACATAGTGTGAGTAGTGTAATCACTAACTCACTAAATTGTATTATTTTATGGGTGTATTAGCACGGCGAATACGAGGAAAAGACACTTCTCGGGTTCCATGTATTGGCTCGCTCTGTCTACCTCTTATCCTTGACTAGGACCGGCGTTCGTTTTCTTCGGGTAGTTACCTAGGGTTCTCTTCTCGTATAGACATATTGAATTTCTACTCCGTCTTACTTCCGATTCTAACTCTGAGTGTTATTATTGCCTTACTTCTGATCCTGACCATGGGTGTCATCGCTTCATGATGGATGACTGGAAATCTCGGAAGTTCAGGAGAATTGCCCACCGATGTACCTAAAAGGTATAGGCACTTGGTGGCTTCAATAGTCTCATCCTAGTTCATTTATTTCCAAACTGGAAATCTTCTCAATGAACTTCTTCTATGTCTAAATCAGCTCTTCTTTCGAACACTAAAGTGGGTAAGGTTTTCTATAGGGTTCGTGCGAGAATGGAAATTTCTAAAGAATCCTAAGAGATTATTAAAACATTTCACTAGGTGATCCATATCGAGTCCTGCTACGATTACATAGGGTACACAAATTATATATAACTTAGATCCGATAAGCCTTCGAATATGTGATACTACTCTATATCCACATCCAGACAAGGAAAAGGAAGTAGAGCGAAACCACACATTCTTATTCTATGGGATCCTTATCATATATAACCTTGGAAGTATACTCTCTGTAATCTTAGGTATATCAATAAGGATCCTTTTAGTTTTTCACTCAAGATTATCTATGGATCCTAAAATACCCATATGTTATTTTGGTTACTTGTTTGATTCTTAACTTCTGAATATGATTCTGGGATTAATGTGAGTCTTTTAGTATCCTAAAATACTCCCATAGTATTTTAAACCTTTATGTTTGGCTCTAGCATCCCTATTTCGTAAGTTTCAGATTCGTTGCAACACCACCATCACTCCCTAGCACACGTTAGTCACATCTCGAATAAATGTAGTTGATCAGGTTACATTTATTCCAGCTAACGATTACATAACTGCCCAGGTTTGATGATAATGGTCAACATCCAAAGACTTTTATTTTGTTCTTCTTGTGATACTTTGTTTGGGTATTTAGATTGTGGATGTTCTTAAACTTTGGTAAAATATGGTTATATTTTAAAGTACACTTCTGGGTCAGAGTGTTTTATCCCAATGTATTTATAGGTTGTATATCTTTTATGAATTGATATACTCAGCTCACTATAAACAATGCTCTGATACCAATTTGTCCCACCCCAAAACCGAGAACGGCGGAATACGTTCTGGGGTGGAGGACGTCATGTCAAGTATCAAAAAATATGCAGTATAGTAATCAAAGTACAACAACCATTGCATTAACAATAATCATTTTTACATAGGTTACATTCCATAGCAACATCAAAGTAAATACAGAGAATAACATAGATGTAGCTGGCTGTCTTTGCAAAAGCTCCCGGGATGTACCTGTCTATCGATGACCTGAGAATACAAGTTTTTTTTGAAAGCGAGTATCAGCATATTTAAATGTTGGTGAGTTCATAAGTATTTAATGACATTAGTATAAATACACATTATAATTCAAAATAAGCTCATGAAAGATAGTAGTTTAGAATCTACAGTGTATTAGAATTCTTTCCAGAAAATCCTATATTTTCTAAATAAAAGCAGTCTTCTACCAAGACCCAATTGTTTTATGTTTAAGGAGTAATTTCCCCAAAAAGTACTATCAGTATCAAAATATAGTTTTTACTTTAAAGGAGTTATGAGAAAAGCCTGAAGTAAAAATAATAAGGGAAAATCATCTTTCCTCAGCAGAAACACTGCTGGCTAAAAGTAAATAAAACCTAGACTCCAGATGGTTAAAAAGCTTAAAGGTAAATAAATCATAGACTTCAGGCATGTGACACCCCAAAACCGGAACGGCGGAAACGTTCAGGGGTGGAGGACGTCATGTCAAGTATCATGAGATATGTATATGGTAAGCAAGTAATGAACAACCATTTCATTAAGAAAGAAAGTGTTTACAATGTGTGTGTTCACAAAACGTAGAAGTCATAAACAAATGACAAAACAAGAGTTGAAGCTATAATGCTCCATCTTCTGAATCCCCAGCACGAGCACCTGTCTAATAGTCTCCTGAGAATACAAGTTATTTGAAAGAGTTGATCAGCAATTAAGCTGGTGAGTTCATAAGATTTTAGTGATGTGAGTAAGCTGTAAAGTGTTGTTGAAAATGTATATGTAAAAGTGATGTAAGCTATAAAATGTGGTTACAAATGTATATGTAAAAGTGATGTAATCTGTAAGTTCTATTTTGAAAAGTTTGCCTGTTCCTCTAGAAAATCCTATATTTCCTACTTGAATGAAAGTTAAGTAAAATGACACTACAAGCTTTTCTATGCGTACTAAGTGGGTACAAGTTATATATACTTAGAGTAAATAAACAATCGATTGTGTGCATCTGCCCTAAACTCACAACTCAATGGGGAACAACAAGTAAGGCGGATAGCACACATTCCATTTGTTGTTAGATCGTTGTCATATATAACCTTGGTGTATTCACATGTTACTCATGGAGTTATTTGTAATTGTTCCTTTATATAAAATGGAGAGTTCTTGTAAGAAAACCTATATTTCTTATAGTAAAATAATGACTACGTTGATTACTTTTATAATAGCTTTGTTTATACTGCTATATATAATATGATATCAGGTAGATAGTTAATTGGGGGAATTTGTCCTAAGCCCACAATCCAACGAGAACAGGACGTCGGGGGAAAACACCCATTTAGCTATCTATTGGATATTAGTTATATATATAAACATGGTGTATAAACTAAGGTGTTATAGAGTTAATTCACCTAAAGTCTCTAAAACTGTACTGGCTTAATAAAATGGATTAAGCCCTTATCTGGGAAATCACTAGTTTTGTATACCAAAAGTACTAACTTTGAAAAGTATGTTTTGTACTAGAAAAACTGTGCTTCGACTCTGTGTCCTATAACCTGATCCATACTTGATACCCTTATGATGACTTAATGTATACTAAGCATAAATATATATAGATTCGGGTAGATAATAGGTTGGGGGAACTCGGTGCAAGACCACAATCCAACGATAACAGGAAATGAAGCGAAGGCACACATCCTATTAGCTGTCGGAATCTATTAGTATATATGTATCCTATAGTGTATACGTTAAGGAATCGTAAGATTAGCATTATGATCCCATCTTTTTAAAAGCAGCCTTATACCAAGACTCGACTGTTTTGAAAGTAGCCTTCTACCGAGACTCGACTGTACGACTATTATTAATTTAATCTAATCTACCTCATTGATTATGTGAATATGACACATAACAAAGGTATTAATAATATTGAAACTGGAATTTTATATCCTTCTGTAATTGTTGTATTGACAGTGTAAGTATTGTAGTATTTGTAATAAGTGACTACTTTTAGTACTATTTTGCCTTAATTGAGGGTTAAGGCATAATGCGATGGCTAGATCCTATGCTAGACGCTTCCTTATCAAGAGATTCTAGGAACTTCATGCGACCCCTGCATGAGTGCAAGCCGTGAACATCCACATTACTATGATCATGTATACCCAATATAACTATCACTAATGCAGAAGTGATTCATTGGTATAGTTAGATCCTGAACTTGTTCCATGCTATAGCACCTTATTATGTTCTGTTATGTTATCGTGTATTGATATCGTATTTATGTAAATGTATTCCATGTAAGCGTATCTATGTAAAAGTATTTATGTAAACGTATACCATTAGTATAGACTCATGAACTGAACTGACTCTATGTGTGCTTCATTGTACTAGAAGTAATGAATAGCATTCTCCTAAACTATTCCTATAATAGTTTACTAATGTTCTAACTGTACTGTCACTGAAAAGACTCATTTATTTACTAAGTTATGCTTATACTTTAACAACGGAGTTTTGTATAACTATAAAGTAACATAACCTTTAAAAGAGTTTTGAAATGTATTGACAACTTATAAATGACATAAGTAACATCTTGAAAGATATTTATAACAACCATTTACACAATTATCATTGTGTTCAACTTGTATTCCCCCCCTTAAAACAATTAAAATAGATAAAAGATTCATTACGGGGTATGAACTCACCTGAAGTGGGTGATTCAAACGGGTATGCGCGTACGGATGAGAAGTTCCACGAATGAAGTCCCATGACACAATAAGTCCTAAATGACATATAAGGACACATATTGACATGAATATAGTGTTTATAACATCTATATGAAAGGAAACACCTTCCGGGACTAGGAAACACCTTGACCAAGTGTTGGAATCACATACACACATGAGTTTACTACCATGGGTTACGGCCCAAGGGAGTTTACAGCTGTAAACTCATGGCTACTCATGTGTGAATGCAAGGTTGAAGGCTAGGGAATGATTTAGGGACCTTAGCTCTATCCTAGGATGAAGAAAAACCACTTTCTTTGGAGTTTTTAAGGAGTTCACGGCCCTAATGAGTTTACTGTCGTAAACTCATGGCCATTTATATTTATGAGGGTCCTAAAGGTCATAAGGAAGCATCCTAAATTCAAGCCTAAGCCTTAGGAAGTGTTTGTGGCATCAAAACACCCCTAGCTTGAGTTTACGGTCCATCGACCATTTGGTCATGTGTTTGCGGCAGTAAACACCTATGGGTGTTGGTATTTTGATTGTTTTGGGTCCTAGACACATCCAGGTAAAGTGCTATGCTAGTCTCTTGGCTTAAGGAAGGCATTTAGGGCATTTTGGCACCTTAAAATGGAGTTCACGGCCCAAGAACATGCTTGGCCGTGAACTCACTTTTAGCCCTTGATTCTTAATGTTTTTGATGTCTAAACAAGCCATGGGTAGTCTCTAGGTTCAGTTCCAAGGTTTGGAGGGACATTAGGCACACTTTGGCCCTTTATTTAGTGTTCACGGTCCAAGAAGATCTTGGGCCGTGAACACCATTTTCTTGGTGATTTTGGCTGATTTTCATGTTATTAACGCATATAACACACTTAAATACACTCTAGGTTGAAGTACTTACAGTTGGGGGTGATCGGGTGAAGATCGAGAGAGAAATCGACTTTTCTCTAGTCGGAAATGTAACAAATGAATCCAAAATGGCTAAGTTTTCCTTATATAGCCTTGAGGGTTTTTGGTCCGAATACCATTTTTTGACTGTAATATTCCAAACTCTTGAAGTTTTGGACACTTATTGTTACGTACTAAACCCTAGTGTATCCTGTCTCCTGATATCCTCTGGAGCACTAACCTTAAAACACTCAAACTTATCCCAAAAGTATGAAAGTTTGAAGATACATATTTGACTTCAATTGTAGTGGATGGTTTTACCGAATGGAAATTTTTGGGTTGTCACAAGGCGGGACGCCTTGAAAAGTCTAAAAATAAGTAAAACATAGACTCCAATAGGGTATTGAATGAACAATACGCCTGGCTTAGTCTAAAACAAGGAAGCATAGACTCCAAACGGTATCAAGTGAACGATACACCTAGCAAAGTCTAAACAGGGAAAACACAGACTCCAGACAGTATGAAGTGAATGACACAGCTAGCAAAGTCTAAAACAGGGAAACACAGACCCCAGACAGTATCAAGTGAACGATACAGCTAGCAAAGTCTAAAACAGGGAAACACAGACCCTATACAGTATCAAGTGAACGATACAGCTAGCAAGGTCTAAAACAGGGAAACACAGACCCCAGACAGTATCAAATGAACGATACAACTAGCAAGGTCTAAAACAGGGAAACACATACCCCAAACAATATCAAATGAATGATATAGCTAGCAAGGTCTAAAAATAGGAAAAACATAGACTCCAAGAGGGTATCAAATGAATGATACACCTGGCTCCGTCTAAATAAAGGGGTGGATAAAAGGGTGAATGTGAACTCGTATGTAACCATACTGATTGACGATCGAATCCTTGATGATCCTCCAGGTCACGCAATGTATTATGTGACATATGTCACCCATGAGCCGAACCGGCTCGGACTGTAGCTAGCAGTCAGGATGCGGGAGTGTCTGTCCTGTATAGATCTATACACATGATGTCCGCTCTCCCTCCAGGAGGCTCTAGTTACACGGCGATGGCGCTTGGAAGCGGCGTATCGGGAGATAGTACGCCACATTCTATTTAAAGTAATATAGTAATAGTATAGAGTCACGAATGAACTGACTCTTGTGGAATTCTTCATACTAGAAAGAGTAACTAGAATCTCCTAACTATTCCTATAATAGTTACTAATGTTTCAAGAATATGAATCACATAAGGATGCCTTTGCTACCCAAAGGAAATGAACTGGATGAGGGAAACCTTTATGACTATATATGTATACATGATGTATAACTAATAGTTAAACGACCTTCGGACGGATAACCATTACCCTTAAACCACATCCAAACAAGGAAAAGGAATGTCGGCGGGTCAGCCTTCCTAAGTCCTTTAAGCATTACTTATATAACTATACATATATAGGCATGCATTTAACGGTATAAAAGCATAGAAGAAACTTTGGTAAAACCTTTGGAAAACTTTACAAATAAGAATTTATGACTTGGTGTCAGTTTATAAAAACAAGCCTTGAAAACCTTCGGAAAACCTTTGGAAAATCTTTGATAATCTAAAAGAGAAATTTATACTTTAAAATAAGATTTGAACATGAGATTTGAAAACCTTCAGCTGAGTAAAGCAGTTTGACAAGCAAAATCTATTTTGCTATACAGTTATTAATCACATGTGGTTATCTAATAACTGTATAGTTCAACTTGTATCCCCCCATAAAACAGTTAAAAATCATTTAAAAGGTTGATTCAGGGGTATGAACTCACCTGACGTGGGCGATTCGGATGAATGGACGGTATAGGACGCTAGGTGTCAAGTGAGGACTTCAACACACACTTGGATCCTATTTAACATGTAATGATACATTTAAGTATCTAATTAGTCATTTAATAACTAATTAAGCAAGTAAGAATGTCCTACTACATGAAAACAGTTTGCTACAAGTGCTAGGAGTACCAAGGGTTGCATATGAAGAGTGTATGGACTCACATTGGAGTTTACTCTTCAAATGATGGCCCTTACGGGTGTTTACGGTTCCTGGACCATAACCCCCATGAGTTTACAGCCGTAAACTCATGGTAGTGGTGCCATGGGGTGTTTAAAGGTCTTATATCACTCAAGGAATTAAGCTAGACTCGAATTAAAGGTCTTATACCAATCATTTTGTGTTTTGATGTTCCTAGATTAAGCATGCAAGGACCTAGTCAATTATACAAGCCATAGGGGAGGGTTAGGGGCACCATATGACCCCTTTATGGAGTTTACGGCCCATGGACAATTTCCTTAGGGGTTTGCAGCCATAAACCCTATGAGGACATGGTTTCATTGATGATTTATGTCCCTGGTTCAATGGTGGTTGGTTCTAGACTAAGTTATGGTCATAAGGAAGGAAGGAAAGGTATCATTGCACCCTTAAAGGGTGTTTACGGCCCAAGAACATCCCTTGGTCGTAAACTCTCATTCCTCCTTGTTTCTTGATGATTTCTATGCCCTAAACATGTTAAACCAAGTGTACAATGAGTTAGGGTAAGAGTACTTACGATCTAGGAGCTTGAATGGTCGTTTTTGGCCAAGAACACTAGTGTGTGTTCTTGGTGAAACTTGAAGATCTATGAAAAAATGAATTTCATGGATGAAAACATATAAGATCACTAGTTTAAGTAGTATATCAACTAGTTGGGACAAGAAACTTATGAGTTTTGAAGATCGGGGACAAAGAACGGGATGATAGTTGAGAGGATTTGAGCCAAAGGAAAGGATGGAATGAGCAAATGGCCAACATCTCACCATATAAGGTGGAGTTTACGGCCCACATGGAGTTTATGGCCGTAAACTCCTATGTGGTGGCCGTGAACTCCAGGTAGGTGTGTTTCTGGCCCGTTTGTTGTATTAAAGATTTGGCAGATAAACCCCAACACTTATTCCTTAAGTGTATTGGGCTCAAAATGCTCGAACAGACTCTAAATTGTGCTAAATGATAACAGGTATAAGTCTGGCATTTATTTGGGTTAAATAGCTGAGTTTTCAAGGCAATAGAAAATTTCGGGTTGTCACAGCTTTGATGAGCATTGTTTCATTCTTTAGTTCCACATTAGAAGTCTATGCAATTTAGCAAAAATTTGATGAGCATTGTTTAATTCTTCAGTTCCATAACAGAATTAGTCTTCATAATTTAGCAAAGCTTTGATGAGCACTGTCTAATTCTTGAGTTTCACAATAGAAGTCTATGCAATTTAAGCAATACTTTGATGAGCATTGTTTCATTCTTGAGTACCACATTAGAAGTCTATGTAATTTAGCAGAGCGTTGATGAGCATTGTTTAGTTCTTGAGTTCCACAAGAGAAGTAGTCTTCGCAATTTAGCAAAGCTTTTATGAGCATTTCTTTATTCTTGAGTTCCACAATAGAAGTCTACGCAATTTAAGCAAAGCTTTGACGAGCATTATTTGATTTTTGAATTCCACAATATAAGACGATGCAATTTAAGCAAAGCATTGATGAGCATTGTTTAATTTTTGAGTCCCACAATAGAAGTAGTCTTTGCAATTTAGCAAAGCTTTGATGAGAATTGTTTAAGTCTTGAGTTCCACACATATGCAATTTATGCAAAGCTTTGATGAGCATTGTTTCATTCTTGAGTTCCACATTAGAAGTCTATGCAATTTAGCAAAGATTTGATATGCATTTTTTATTAAGTTCCACAATAGAAGTAGTCTTCGCAATTTAGCAAAGCTCTGATGAGCATTGCGTAATTCTTGAGTTCCACAATAGAAGTCTATACAATTTAAGCAAAGCATTGATAAGAATTATTTCATTCTTTAGTTCCACATTAGAAGTCTAGGCAATTTAACAAAGCTTTGATAACCATTGTTTAATTCTTGAGTATCTCAATAAAAGTCATCTTCTCAATTTAGCAAAGCTTTGAAGAGCGATGTTTAATTCTTTAGTTCCACAATAGAAGTCCATACAATTTAAGCAAAGCTCTGATGATCATTGTTTCTTTCTTGAGTTCCACATTAGAAGTCTATACAATTTAGCAAAGATTTAATGAGCGTTGTATAATTCTTGAGTTCCACAATAGTAGTCTTCGCAATTTAGCAAAGCTTTGATGAGCATTGTATAATTCTTGAGTTCCTCAATAGAAGTCTATGCAATTTAAGAAATGCTTTGATGTGCATTGTTTCATTCTTGAGTTCCACATTTGAAGTCTATGCAATTTAGCAAAGCTTTGATGAACATTGTTTAATTCTTGAGTTCTACAATAGAAGCAATCTTCATAATTTAGCAAAGTTTTAATGAGCGTTGTTTAATTCGTGAGTTCCACAATAGAAGTAGTCTTCGAAATTTAGCAAAGCTTGTATGAACATTGTATAATTCTTGAGTTCCTCAATAGAAGTCTATGCAATTTAAGCAATGCTTTGATGAGCATGGTTTCATTCTTGAGTTCCACATTAGAAGTCTATGCAATTTAGCAAAACTTTGATGACCATTGTTTAATTCTTGAGTTCCACAATAGAAGTAGTCTTCGCAATTTAGCAAAGCTTTGATGAGCATTTCTTTAATCTTGAGTTCCACAATAGATGTCTATGCAATTTAAGGAAAGAGTTAACGAGAATTGTTTCATTCATCAGTTCCACATTAGAAGTCTACGCAATTTAACAATGCTTTGATGAGCATCGTTTCATTCTTGAGTTCCACAATACAAGTCTATGCAATTTAAGCAAAGCTTTGATGAGCATTGTTTGATTCTTGAGTCCCACCATAGAAGTCTATGCAATTTAGCAAAGCTTTGATATGCATTGTTTATTGAGTTCCACAATGGAAATAGTCTTTGCAATTTAGCAAAGCTCTAATGAACATTGTTTAATTCTTGAGTTCCACAATGGAAGTCTATGCAATTTAAGCAAAGCATTGATAAGAATTGTTTCATTCTTTAGTTCCACATTAGAAGTCTATGCAATTTAGTTCAATAAGCATTGTTTAATTCTTGAGTATCTCAATAAAAGTCGTTTTCGCAATTTAACAAAGCTTTGAAGAGCATTGTTTAATTCTCGAGTTCCACAATAGAAGACTATACAATTTAAGCAAAGCTTTGATGAGCATTGTTTCATTCTTGAGTTCAACATTAGAAGTCTATGAAATTTAGCAAAGCGTTGATGAGCGTTGTTTAATTCTTGTGTTCCATAATAGAAGTTGTCTTTGCAATTTAGCAAAGCTTTGATGAGCATTGTTTAATTCTTGAGTTCCTCAATAGAATTCTATTCAATTTAAGAAATGCTTTGATGAGCATTGTTTCATTCCGTCGTGTCAAATTCCCGAGCACTATATAAAGGACTCAAAGCTTTCATTTGAAGCTTTTGGCCATCTTTCCTTAATCACTCTCCAACCTCTCTCCTCATCCATAATCAAAGGTCCAGAAACAAAGATTTAAGGCTCCAAATCAAAGAGGTAACATCCCTAACTTGTTATCTAACCTCTTTAGCCTTCAAATTGATGTTTAATTTGAGTTTTAGGACATAGAATATGTGTTTACAGCCAAGGATCAAGCTTGGGCCGTAAACACTTAAAAATGGGGTTTTTAAGCCAATTAACCCTTCCAAATCATTATTGGGACTTAGATACGACTTTGAGACTTACAAATCGAGACTTGAAACACTTAAATCTTGAACTTTGAGGGACAAAAGAGAGTTTACGGCCAAGGCATGTGCTTGGTCCGTAAACTCCTCAAACATGGGGAGTAAACACCATTTAACATGTTAGAATGCCTTGAAACTCAACCAATAGCCTTGGAATAAATCATAGAACCATCTAAAATTAGTTTGGATCCTTTAAACATATCAAAACACCACATTTAGGAGTTTACGGCCATAGCACATACTCTTAGGCCGTGAACTCATAAAAGTGTGCCAAATGATGCTCTTAAACCACCCTAAGGCTTGGAAAATTAACTAGAATCACATGTGATTGCTCTAAGTGCCTCAAATCAATTTTCTCTTGACCATAGGAGAGTTTACGGCAGTAAAATCCAAGTTTACAGTCGTGAACTCCCTTTTAAATGGTATTAATCCAAACAAATTAATCTAAGGCATTTTAGAAGTTCATTCAAACAAACCCCATGTCCATTCAAGCCATTAAACCCTCAAAATCACACCCACATGAGTTCACGGCCGTGAACTCATGTATGTGTGTGTGTTATATGGCCGTAAACTCCATAAAATGTTTACTCTTGGGGAGTAAACTCAAATCCTAAGTCCCTAGTGCCATTATACGTCTGAAGATGTCACCCGGTCACTCCAAACGCTCGTTTTGAGGTGTTTAACCTCGTTGGAGTGTAATGTTCCATATAATTAGTGATTATAAATCTAATTGGATATATATGGAAATTATTACATTTTACATAGGGACATCACGAGTAATCAAGCCCCGAACCAACGTCTAGTGTCCGAGACCGTCGCATTTCCGAGTCTGGTGAGTTCATACCCCTACCCTTTTTCACTGTTTTTCACTGTTTTCAAGGGGGAACATAAGCAAAGTACAAGGATTTCTTGTGCTCAAAAACTTGTTTTCGTGTGTGTGTGTTTCACATTTTATATGCTTTTAATACTGAATTATACAACTGATAACCATTCGAGCATGCAGATCACGTAAACATTTATTTGTGAAATGGGTTTTATAAATTGTTATGTTTTATATATTTCACAAATGGTTTTCCATATTTTATCAGTTAAAAGCATGACATTAGAACACATGAACAATAAAATTTGTACACTGTCTTGTCCTCGGTAACACTCCACAGAGATACGCGAGTAGAGGATTATCATATTATTACTAGTAAATTTGTTATTCCTGTATGATTGGAGACACGTCATCGGCGAACACTCCACAGAGATACGCGAGTGGATGACTACACCCGTAACCAGAATCTCTAGGATTTAGAGAGCGTGACTTGAGTGTATAGATCTATACGGGGCTGACTACCCCACACCTGGCTGCTAGCTACAGCCGAACCGAAATGGTTCAAGGGTGACAAAAGTCATAAGGTTATGGACTACTTATTGCCACAGGTTCAGTCTATAATATGGTTATGGAACTCGCAATAAGGATAACAGAGATTTACTTATATTAATAATGAATAACTTTATACATTTCACAAGATAACCAGGTTCAGAATACATCTTTTACATTGATAATCAACATTCAGGAAAGTATGGGACTTTCCAGGGAAACCTTTTACATAACCAGGTCTAACCAGAATACATCTTTTACAAACGATAACCAACATTCAGGAAAGCATGGGGCTTTCCTGGGGAAACATTTACATAACTAGATAAGTGTAACGAACTGGATAACTTTACATCTTTGACAAATGGTAACATACGATCAGGAAGGTATGGGACTTTCCTGGGAATCCATTGGTACATAACCAGAACAGTATAACAAAATAGATAACTTAAATGTACATTTTCACAATGGTAAACATGTTTTCAGTATACAAATTTACTTTACATGATGTGAAACAACAAACAACCTTTTTAAGAAAATGTGATATTTTCTTGGCATGTGTTACATTTTCAGAAACAGAAAGGAAACATGAACATTCTTACAAAACAAAAACCGCTTATGAACTCACCAGCGTTATGCTGATTTTCAAACCGCTTGTGTTCTCAGGTCAACGTTAGAACAGGTACCGAAGATCCTTTTTGTCAGAAGTCGGAGTGCTCAGAAGACCCGTTTCATTTTGTTCATATATATATACTCTGTATCACAACTGTACAACTTTACTTTTGAAACTATTGTAAAACTTTTCTATATGTAATGTAATGGTTGTTCTACTTTACTTACTATGTACATTAGATTTGATACTCAACGTGGAGTCAACCCCGGAAATGTTTCCGCCCTCGGTTTTCGGGGTGTGACAGATTGGTATCAGAGCCCTTGTTTAAAGTGAATAAAGTATAATATTTGTCATTTTATTCTGTGTATAATCGTATGAGGATTGTGGGTTTAGAGGGTTTTTTCATAAAGTTTAGCCAATGGACTGAGGGTTTTTTTAAGGGCCTTACCCCTTGCTTTGGTTCTTATATTTTTTGGGGTTTTTGGTGGAGCAAGGGGGTGAAGTTACCTTTTTTCCCTCTTTCAATAAGTCTTTGGGCTAGCTTTAACGATTTTAGGATTTATTGGGCTTTTGGGTGGTTATTTTTAGTTATTAGGAAGTGGCTTGGAAGTTGGTTATGGATAGGTTGGTTAGTTTTGTATTTTGCTTGATTTTTGTTTGCTTTGTTTTGTATTCTTTTATTCTTTTTAATAAAGTTTGCTGAGCTTTGGCTCTTTCAAAAAAAAAAAAGAATTAAACAACGCTCATCAAATCTTTGCTAAATTGCATAGGCTTCTAATGTGGAACTCAAGAATGAAACAATGCTCATCAAAGCTTTGCATAAATTACATACACTTCTATTGTGGAACTCAAGAATTAAACAATGCTCTTCAAAGCTTTGCTAAATTACGAAGATGACTTTTATTGAGGTACTCAAGAATTAAACAATGGTTATCAAAGCTTTGCTAAATTGCATAGACTTCTAATTTGGAACTAAATAATGAAATAATTCTTATCAATGCTTTGCATGAATTACATAGACCATTATTGTGGAACTCAAGAATTCAACAATGCTCACAAAGCTTTGCTAAATTGAGAAGACTACTTCTATTGTGGATCTTAATAAACAATGCATATCAAAGCTTTGCTAAATTGCATAGTCTTCAAATGTGAAACTCAAAAATTAAACAATGCTCATCAAAGCTTTGCACAAATTGCATACACTTCTATTGTGGAACTCAAGACTTAAACAATTCTCATCAAAGCTTTGCTAAATTGCAAAGACTACATCTATTGTGGAACTCAAGAATTAAACAATGCTCATCAAAGCTTGCTAAATTGCATAGACTTCTAATGTGGAACTCAAAAATAAAACAATGCACATCAAAGCATTGCTTAAATTGCATAGACTTCTATTGAGGAACTCAAGAATTAAACAATGCTCATCAAAGCTTTGCTAAATTGCGAAGACTACTTCTATTGTGGAACTCAAGAATTAAACAACGCTCATCAAATCTTTGCTAAATTGCAAAGACTTCTAATGTGGAACTCAAGAATGAAACAATGCTCATCAGAGCTTTGCTTAAATTGTATAGACTTCTATTGTGGGACTAAAGAATTAAACAATGTTCTTCAAAGCTTTGCTAAATTGCAAAGACGACTTTTATTGAGGTACTCAAGAATTAAACAATGGTTATCAAAGCTATACTAAATTGCATAGACTTCTAATGTGGAACTAAAGAATGAAATAATTCTAATCAATGCTTTGCTTAAATTGCATAGACTTCTATTGTGGAACTGGAGAATTAAACAATGCTCATCAAAGCTTTGCTAAATTGCAAAGACTACTTCTATTGTTGAACTCAATAAATAATGCATATCAAAGCTTTGCTAAATTGCATAGACTTCTCATGTGGAACTCAAGAATTAAACAATGCTCATCAAAGCTTTGCATAAATTGCATACACTTCTATTGTGGAACTCAAGACTTAAACAATTCTCATCAAAGCTTTGCTAAATGGCAAAGACTACTTCTATTGTGGAACTCAAGAATTAAATAATGCTCATCTATGATTTCCTTAAATTGCATAGACTTATATCGTAGAACTCAAAAATCAAACAATTCTCGTCAAAGCTTTGCTTAAATTACGTAGACTTCTATGGTGGAACTCAAGAATAAAGAAACACTCATCAAAGCTTTGCTAAATTGCGAAGACTACTTCTATTGTGGAACTCATGAACTAAACAATGCTCATAAACGCTTTGCGAAATTGCATAGACTTCTAAATTGGAACTCAAGAATGGAACAATGCTTATCAAAGCATTGCTTAAATTGCATAAACTACTACTGTGGAACTCAAGAATTAAACAATGTTCATCAAAGCTTTGCTAAATTACGAAGACTAGTTCTGTTATGGAACTCAAGAATTAAACAATGCTCATCAAAACTTTGCTAAATTGCATAGAATTCAAATATGGAATTCAAGAATGAAACAATGGTCATCAAGATTTGCTTAAATTGCGTACACTTCTATTGTGGAACTCAAGAATGAAACAATGATCATCTAAGCTTTGTTTAAAGTGCATAGACATCTATTGTGGAACTTAAGCATAACGAAATGCTCATCAAAGCTTTGCTAAATTGCAAGGACTATTTCTATTGTGGAACTCAAGAATAAAAAAATGCTCACCAAAACTTTGCTAAATTGCATAGACTTCTAATGTGGAACTCAAGACTGAAACAATGCTCATCAAAGCTTTGTTTAAATTGCATACACTTTTATTGTGGAACTCAAGAATTAAACAGTGCTCATCCAAGCTTTGCTAAATTGAAAAGACTACTTCTATTGTGGAACTAAAGAGCAAAACAATGCTCATCAATGCTTTGCTAAGTTGCATAAACTTCTAATGTGGAAACCAAGAATGAAACAATGCTAATGCTGCTAAAACTTTTTCGCTTTCTCTCTCTTCCCCTGATTCTCTCTAACAGTGGTGCGATCTAGTTTTCGGTTCATCGGTGCTGCTTTTCCGACAATTTCATTTATTTGGTGAAGCAATATCTCTTCTATTTCCATTGTCCTAATGGGTGCATCATCCAAAGCAGATCGATTGGAGGAAGTGAAAGTGAAACCTCCAGATAAAAGTGCTGTTGTCCGGTATGTTAGGACTGAAGTGGAAGTGAAAGAGATAGTTCCAGGGGTCATTGATCAATCTTCAGCTACGATCTATAAAGCTCGTCGTAAGCCAAGTGATTCTGGAGCTGTTGCTTCAGGGATTGGTAAAGCTGAATGGAAAATGGAGGGGAAAGCTTTCAGAGTTAAGAACAGAACTCCGAAGTTGGTGGATGGGATATCTTTGATGGATGCTGAGGAATACTACAATGAAGAAGGTACTATGGAGGAAACACAAGATGATTTGGAATCTGTATCAGCTTGGGAGTCGGATTCTAACATTTCTATTCCTGGATTTGATGGTAAGGAGAAGGGATTGAAGGATGGAGGTTCTGATGAGCTGAAGAATTTTGGATCTCAAGTTGTATCTATTCCTTCAGGTAACACTGCTAATTTGATGAAAAATTAGGATGGTTCGAAGATGAGTAATGATTTATTGAATCCTAATTCGGAATTGAAGAATGTTACTAGTGAAATGATTAGGGTGAATCCTAACATTGTTGTGATTGATATCAATAAACATGAAAGTTCTAAGTTGGTTGATAATGAAGTTGTGAAGTCTAGATCTGATGGGGATAAGAATGTTATCAGTAATGAAGAATTTATTCTGGGGGTTGGCTTTCAATTTCTTAGTGATTTGAAGGTGGAAACATCTATGAGGAAGGAATTAGATAGTGTGATGAATCAGGAAATGGATGTTGATATGTCAAATTTGGAAAAGCAAGTTAATAAGAAAGAAGGTGATACTGAAGATGATGATTCTTCTGAAGAGGATGGGGAAGGTGAATCTAGTGAGGATGAGACTAGTGTAGATGAGGAATTGAGATGGAAGAAGAGAATAATGCTAAGATAAATATTGAATCTAGTTGCAAGATGAAGTCTGGTACTGTTATTAATAGTATTAATATACTTCCCTCTATTTTGGGGGATGCTAATAATTGCAAAAAGGTGGATAGAGAACTGCAGGGCAATTTGTTGAACTCTTATGCTGGTGTGCTAAAGGGTAATAGACATAAGGGTAAGATTGATGTTAGATTCATTCCAGGGGTAAATGGTGAAGATGATGGTCCTGTTATTATCCCGATTGAGAATTTAAAGAATGCGAGTATTACATATACTAATACTTTATATGGTGATTGATAAGAAGCTGGTGTTTCCTATGATTCAGAAAGAGGTTAGAAGGTTATGGAAGAATGTGGGTATAGAAGAGGTATTCATGAATAGCAAAGGGTTTTTCTTTTTTAAATTTAGTGATGAGCAGGGGATGTTATCTATATTGGAGGGTAGCCCATGGCTGTTGTTCAATAATATGCCATTATTTCTTCAAAGGTGGAGACCTGGGTTGACTTTAACTAAGAATAGGCATGATAAAATTCCGGTGTGGATTAAAATTTTTGATTTACCTTTGGAAGTATGGAGTGGTGAAAATTTATGTATCATTGCTAGCAAGATAGGGATTTCGCTGGCTTTTGATTCTTTCACTGAGGAGATGTGTTTGGAACATAAAGGCAGAAATGCTTATGCTCGTATTCTTGTTGAAATGGCTGCTGAGAAGGAATGGAAAAAGAAAATTGAAGTTTCTACATGGGATTTTGTTTCTAATTCTGCTGTGATTTAAAGTTTTGATGTAGAGTATGCTTAGATTCCGACTAGATGTAATCATTGAAAGTCTATAGGCATGTGGATAAAGTGTGTCTTGCAGCTATGAATGAAGAGAAAGTGGTTAAGAATGGGGATGATGAGAACATTAAGAATAATAAAGGGAAGGGAGTGGTTAATGGGGATGGATTTACAGAAGTCAGTTATAAGAAGGTGACAGGAAGCAGTAATGGTGAGGGCACTAGCAAATCTAAGGAGGGTTATACTCAATCGAACAATCAAAGATAAAATGGGAAGAATGGGAATTAGAACAGGGGTAATAGTTCCAAAGGCAATAATGGGTATAGAGGAGGTAATGGTAGAGGGCAAAATCGGAATTGGAATAATAAAGGGATAAGTCATTGGAATTTAGAAAAGAATAGAAGTTATGAGAAGTTTGCTAATGGGCAGAATTTGGTTGGTAGTCAGGGGATTAAGGAGAATAAGATGCAGGGGTATGTTATAAAAAAGGATAATAAAAAGGAGGAGGGTAACAAAAGTTTGGAAAGTAAGAATAACACTGATGATGGCTTAAGTAATAAAAACAAGTTTGAAATTTTGGGAGTGATTGAAGAGGAAGTGATGGATAGAATGGAAAAGGATGCTAAGGGTGAGAAGGTTGTTATACATCAGAAAGAAGAATGTGTTGGTTCCTCTATTGATGTTAATGAAATCATGAATAATAAGATTCTTCCTTCTAATGAGGGTGAGGAGGGTAAAATAGGGAAAGAAAGTTATAAAATGAAGAATTGTGGGAAGGATCAGGAAAATAATAACAGCAAGAATGGGATTTCTCTGGCATTAGAGGAGGTTAATGCCAAAAACTCTACTAATTCCCAATGATGTCTATAGGAGCTTGGAATGTTAGGGGTTTGAATAAAGCTGTAAAGCAGAAGGAGGTTATTGATGTTATTAGGAGTAATAACCTTGGTATTTGTGCTGTGGTGGAATCTCATGTCAAGGTCTTAAATCTCAAAAATGTTTGTGTTAAGACTTTTTGTCAGTGGGATTGGGTTTCTAATAATAACAGTTGTGAGGCTGGTACTAGAATTATGGTGGGTTGGAATCCTAGACTTTATGATGTGATGGTGATTTCTCAATCCAAGCAAGTTATCCACTGTTATATTAAATCTTGTGATACTGATTTTTGCATGTATTTGTCTTTTATATATGTTGCTTCAAATTATATTGAGAGAAGATTGCTATGGGATAATTTGAAGAAACATAGCTTGGTTGTTAAGAAGGAAGCTTGGGGTTTATTAGGTGATTTTAATGTTGCTTTCAAGCCATCGGAATATTCTGAAGGCTGTTCTAAAACGCCCAAAGGAGTTGAAGATTTTGTTGATTGTTTAAATTTTATTGAAGTTAAGGACCTGAATTCTTATGGGTTTCAGTTTACTTGGAACAAAACCCCGGCTGGGAATAAGGGTCTTTTGAAGAAGTTAGATAGAGTTATGGTCAATTTGAAATTTATTTCAGATCATCCTTTAGCCCATGTTGTTTTTAAACCTTATAGAAATTCGGATCATTGTCCTGCTATCTTAAATATTCCTGTTGGCAAAGTGAATTGGAAATTTAGGTTTGCTAATTTTATTTCTGAGAAGGAGGAGTTTTTGCCTTTGGTCAAGGAAGTGTGGGATATTAATATTGATGGTTTCTTTATGTTTAAAGTGTGTCAAAAGCTAAAGATTCTTAAAAAACATTATAGGGAGCTTTGCAATAAGCATTGGGGTGTTGGGAAGAGAATTCAACATTTAAGGAGAGAGTTGGAATGTAAACAACATGAAATTGATCTTAATCCGTTTGATTGAAAGATCAGGGAGGAGCATGCTAATATTATCTTTGATTTTAATGTTGCTTGTAATGATGAAGAAAAACTTCTTGCACAGCGTGCTAAGATTAAATGGTTACAGGAAGGGGACAATAATTCTAAGTTTTTTCATAGAATTGTAAAGAGTAGGGGCAATAACAATCGTATTTAGATGGTTCTTGATGAAGATGGAAGATAGGTTAGTGGGAAGGCTATGAAGGATAAGTTTGTTTCTCATTTTAATAAGTTTTTGGGTTGTAAAGATGTTACTGAGTTATCGGGATTAAATGATGATTTTTTCATAAAAATTTGGATAGAAGGGTGGTTGTTAATATGATTAGAGTGGTTACTGATGAAGAGATCAAAGCTGCGATGTTTGATATAGATGACAATCGTGCCCCTAGTCCTGATGGGTATTCCTCAAATTTTTTTAAAAGTTCTTGGAATATAGTTGGTCCGGAGGTGTGTTAGGTTGTGAGGGAATTCTTTCGGACCGGTAAATTGTTGAAGGGGATCAGTGCTACAAGAATTGTTCTGGTTCCTAAAGTGGAGATTCCGAGGAAAGTTTCTGACTTCCGTCCTATAGCTTGTTGTAATACTTTTTATAAGTGTATCAGTAAGATTATAGTGAACAGAATTAGAAATTGTTTGGGTGATATTGTTAGCAAGAATCAGTCAGCATTCATTCCAGGAAGATCTATTTTGAATAATATTCTCCTTGCTCAGGAGTTGATGGTGGGGTATAAAAAAAGAGGGGAGTTCCTAAATGCACCATAAAAATTGATATTCAAAAGGCTTATGATACAGTGGATTGGAATTTTCTTAATCGAATTCTGCAGGGGGTTTGGGCTTCATCCTGTAATGGTTCAGTGGATTATGGCTTGTGTTTCTTCTCCGTGGTTCATGCTTAATTTTAATGGTGAAGATCATGGGTATTTTGAAGGAAAGAGGGGTCTTAGACAGGGAGATCCTTTATCTCCTTACCTATTTACTATAGTTATGGAGGTGTTTAATATTATTCTTGGTAAGCTTATAGATGATTCCCATAATTTTAAGTTCCATAGTAAGTGTATGGCCCTCAATATTTCCTATTTATGCTTTGCTGATGATCTGTTGGTTTTCTCTTATGGTAATGGGAATTCGGTCAGAATAATAAGGGATGCCCTTGATGAATTCAAAAAAGTTTCAGGGCTAAAGGTGAGTATGGAAAAAAGTCAGATTTATTTTAGTTGTGTTAAGCCTAATATGAGAAGGATTATCTTGGGTATCCTTCCTTTTGAGGTTGGGAGATTTCCGTTTAAATATTTGGGTGTGCCTATGTGTGTCACTAAGCTGTTTGATAGAGATTGTAAAAAGCTGATAGAGAAGATTAAGATGAGAATTTTCAATTGGAAAAGTAAGACTTTATCGTTTGCTGGTAGGTTGCAGCTCATTAACTCTGTTTTAACATTCATTCATGTTTATTGGGCTTCGATCTTTAAAATTCCCATTGCTACTATTAATGAGATTGAAAAGATGTGTAGAAGTTTCTTATGGGCGAATGCTGAGATAGTCAAAGGGAAAGCTAAAGTCAATTTGTGACAACCCGAAAACTTCTAGCTTGCATTCTTCATTTCCTATCAACAATAGACTCGTTTTACTATCTTGTAGTACCATTTAGGGTCTATTGGAGCGTTCTAAACATGTTATAATCAAGGTAGGAGTGTTAAAAAGGGTTAACTCGAAGTGTAGGAATCAAAACCGAGCCAAACACTCCAACACATGGAGTGTGCGGCTACACACTTGAGTGTGCGGCCACACACATGTGTTTGCGGCCTCACACCCTTCCCAACCGCACACTCCACCTATATATATACTACACTTAGTCATTTTTGAACACTTCTTTCACTTCTTCAAACATAGAACTCGAAATTCTCTCAAGTATCATCCATTCTCCTTGAAGATCTTCATAAAAGGTACCAAGAACACCATTTGGCCGCACACATGGCAGCACACACCATCTGGCAGCACACACGACCGCACACAGGGCCGCACACATGTGCTGGCAACACACTAGGCCGCACACCTGGCCGCACACACACATAGAGTGTGTATTTTGGCCATACACTCCATTGTAAAGCCTTATACCCCCTTCATACAATCATATATGGTTGTAACACTTCATTATAAGTGTTTACTAGTCCCTAAGGTGGTCCCAATTCATTAATTAGTTGTTCATAACACTAATTATATTCATATATGTGTCAATATATGCTAAATAGGATTCCCGTGTGTACTCAAGTCACCACTTGATACTTAGCAACTGATCCAACATTTTCATCAGAACCGCTCACTACAGGTGAGTTTATACCCCTTTAATTAACCTTTGAAATACTTTTAAATGTTTTAAATGCTTTTATGGGGGGGGGGAATACAAGTTGAATACTTATAGTTATTACATCAATCACATGTGATTAATAACTACCAAACCAATGATTTCATCACTGTTTCAAAATGTTTATCAAACTGTTTTACTTCAAAATGTTTTACAAACTCTTTTACTTATCAAATACTTTTATTTAAACTTTATTATACTTCTTATAAATTGCATGTCCATATATGCATAGATATATAAGAAATGTTTAAAAGGCTTAGGAAGGCCATCCGCCCTATTTCCTTTTCCTCGATTTGGATGTGGTCTGGTGGGATGTCGGGTAGCTGTCCGAGGGTCGTTTCAATATTAATTATATATCATATGTGCTTATATAGACATAAAAGTACTTCTATATTCATGCGTATCAGTTACATCATTAGTAAGTTACCATCGGGGTAACACAGGATTACACTTATACTTTTGCTAGATCAATGAGTCAGTTCATTCACAAGTCAATACTTATTACTATGAGAATATATACATTACATTACTAACGAGAACATATACATTATATTAGTACAAGAACATATACATGATATTACTATGAGAACATATACAACTATACTAGAAAGAGAACATATACAACGATACTAGCACAGGAACATTACATATACATATACATACATATACTTACATAAATGTGATCCACTGTATCGGAGCATGCCTTAAATGTCATGGCCCGAGTTGTAACCAGAGTCTCTTGGAGGGAGAGCGTGAGTTTACGTATAGATCTATACTGGATTGACTATCCTACACCTTGCTGCTAGCTACAGCCGGACTTGCAGGTCTGCGGGTGCCAAACGTCATACCTTTTTACGACCTACATTTGTTGTTGTTACTCAGTCGATAGTATGGTACAATTTATCACATGATACCTTAATATAAATCCGGTTTAAGGTAGATAGTACAACAGTAGTTATCATAATACAATGCTACAAGTACTACAGTAATTTATCCTTTATATATACATTTAGTGACTATTTCACTTAAATAATAATGTATAAACTATATTTTGATAATGATAGTTACACTTGGAAAATTACCCACTTTTACGATAAACAGACGTACAAAACAGTTACGCCTTGGGAGAAGGCTACTTTTAATAGAAAATATAGGTTTTTCTGAAAGATTCAAACTTTTACAAACTTTTACAAACATTTACATACATTCTACAAACCTACAATGGAGACATGTTCAAACGTTTTGATAACAAACACCGACACTAAAATACTTATGAACTCACCAACTTAATGCTGATAAACTCTTTCAAAATAACTTGTATTCTCAGGTCATCAGTAGACAGGTACCGAGACCAGCTTTTGAGAAGATGGAGCGCATTCAGGACTCATCTCTTTATTTTGACTTACATTATTTTTGGTGTCTATAACTGTACAGAACACACTTGTATTAAAATTATATATTTAATGCAATGGATGATGTTGTTTGCTTGTTTACTTTTACTGTGTTGTGATACTTTACATGACGTCCTCCGCCCCAGAACGTTTCCGCCGTTCTTGGTTTTGGGGTGTGACACAATTGGTATGATATTTGTAAGCCTAAGGAGTATGGAGGTCTGGGAGTCAAGAATTTAAGGAAATGGAATGATGCTTTGCTAGCTAAACATGTGTGGAATGTGATTAATAACAAAAATTCCCTGTGGGTGCAGTGGGTGAGAGTCAATTATATTGGTAACAGAAATGTTTGGGACATTTTGCAGAAAAAAAGTATGAGTTGGACTTGGAAGAGGTTTCTAGAGGTAAGGAAAATTGTCAGGCCCCATATTGTTTCGTGTGTGGGAAATGGGAGGAATACTTCTCTATGGCATGATTGGTGGCACCCATTGGGTATTCTTTGTTCAATTATATCTAGAAGAGACTGGGTTAGTATTGGGTTTAGTGATTCTTCTTTGATCAGTGATGTTCTTGACTATGATACTTATACTTGGTCGGTTGAATGGGTTAACAAGTTCCCTGGATTGAAGGATGCTCTTATGTTTTGTATTGATCATAATTTGAGGGATGTTGCAGGTTGGAGGGATAAGAAGGGTATGTGTAAAAAAATTTCTTGTAAACAGGTGTGGTGTGATATTAATAACTTTGGAGATAAAGTTCCTTGGCATGATATTGTTTGGTATACTAATTGCATTCCTCGCAACTCATTTATTTTGTGGATGGCCATTTTGAAAAGATTAAAAACTCAGGATCGTGTTAGAGGATGGGAAGTGTCTGGTATATTACTTTGTCCGTTCTGTGCTAATGTGCCTGATTCTCATAATCACTTGTTCTTTAATTGTGATTATACCATCAGTATTTGGAGGTATTTCTGCAATAAGATGGGTATTAATTTGGTGGCGGATGACTGGAATGATTTGATTTTAAAGTTGTGCAGCTTGCTTAATTTGAAGTCTGGTGAGAATTTGATTATTAAATGTATGTTTGCTAGCTGTGTTGCTCATATTTGGAGGGCCAAACGCTAGACTTTTTAGTATTAGAAGAAATTCGGTTGAGGGGGTGATAGCTTGTATTGAAAATGAAATTCGGTTAAAGCTGTTGGGTTTGAGGAAAAGGGCTAAAATGGTCAATGATAAGATTTATAAGGCCTAGGGTATTTCTGGAATGGATAAAATCTAAGTAATGGATGTCATTTTCTGGTTTGCCAATATGTTGATTGTTGGGTTTCGTTTTTGGGATTGGCAGTGGAGGCAGTTTAATGGAGGTGATCTTATTGCTGCAATTTGGTGGGGGTATTTATGGAATAAGTGCTTATACAAAGGAATTGACGGAATTTGTTACTGGTTGGAGTGTTTACTCTCAAATCATGTGACTTGTACCTATGGGATTTTCTGTTTGGATATGATCTTAATTGAGATTACCCAAATAGAGAATCCTAGACATGTGATTGATGCCATGTCTAGTATGAAACTTATTCTGATTCCCTGGTGTTTTGGTGTTAGTTTGCTGTGTTTCACTTTGTGTTTGTGGTGCAGTAAGGTGTTGCAATGGATGGGGTTGGGCAATAGTTACAAGAAGATGGAGGATTCCCTGTTAAAGACTAAGATGAGGACGGAGAATAGAAAAAGGGACAGAAGATTTGGGAATGGCTATTTCGTGGGGTTTTTTGTTATTACATTTTTGAGTTGTTTATTTGTGTTATCTTTTATTGGTCGTATTTTGTGTATTGTGTTATGTGGGTTGAGGGATTACTGTGTTTTTTCTTAAAGGTTAGCCTATGGACTGAGGTTTTTTTTAAGGGCCTTACCCCTTGCTTTGGTTATTATGTTTTTTGGGGTTATTGGTGGTGCAAGGGGGTGAAGTTACCTTTTTTTCCCTCTTTCAATAAGTCTTTGGGCTACCTTTAAGGATATTAGGGTTTATTGGGTTTTTGGATGGTTATTTCTTATTATTAGAAAGTGGTTTGGTAGTTGGTTATGGATAGGTTGGTTAATATTGTATTTTGCTTGACTTTTTGATGTTGTATTCTTTTATACTTTTTAATAAAGTTTGCTGAGCTTTGGCTCTTTCAAAAAAAAAAAGAATTAAATAGTTCTCATCAAAGCTTTGCTAAATTATGAAGACTACTTCTGTTATGGAACTGAAGAATTAAACAATGCTCATCAAAACTTTGCTAAATTGCATAGACTTCTAATGTGGAACTAAAGAATGAAAAAAATGCTCATCAAAGCTTTGATTATATTGCATACACTTCTATTGTGGAACTCAAGAATGAAACAATGCTCAAGCTTGGTTTAAAGTGTACAGATGTCTATTGTGGAACTCAAGCATAAAGAAATGCTCATCAAAGCTTTGCTAAATTGCAAGGACTACTTCTATTTTGGAACTCAAGAATTATACAATGCTCTTCAAAACTTTGCTAAATTGCATAGACTACTAATGTGGAACTCAAGAATGAAACAATGCTCATCAAAGCTTTGTTTAAATTGCATACACTTTTATTGTGGGACTCAAGAATTAAACAATGCTCTTCAAAGCTTTGCTAAATTGCAAAGACTACTTCTATTATGGAACTAAAGAACTAAACAATGCTTGTCAATGCTTTTCTAAATTGCATAAACTTCTAGTGTGGAACCCAAGAATGAAACAAAGCTCATGAAAGCTTTGCTAAATTGCATAGACTTTTATTGTGGAACTCAAGCATCAAACAATGCTCATCAAAGCTTTTCTTAAATTGCATAGACTTATATTGTGGAACTCAAGAATGAAACGATGCTCATCAAAGCTTTGCTAAATTGCGTAGACTTCTTATGTGGAACTCAAGAATGAAACAATTCTCGTCAAATCTTTTCTTAAATTGCATAGACTTCTTTTTTGGAACTCAAGATTAAAGAAATGCTCATCAAAGCTTTGCTAATTGCGAAGACAACTTTCATTGTGGAATTCAACAATAAAACAATGCTCATCAAAGCTTTGCTAAATTGCATAGACTTTTAATGTGGAATTCAAGAATGAAACAATGCTCATCAAAGCTATGCTTAAAGTGCGTAGACTTCTATTGTGGAAATCAAGCATACAGAAATGCTCATAAAAGCTTTGCTAAATTGCGAGGACTACTTCTATTATGGAACTCAAGAATTAAACAATGCTCATCAAAACTTTGCTAAATTGCATAGACTTCTAATGTGGAACTCAAGAATGAAGCAATATTCATCAAAGATTTGTTTAAATTGCATACACTTCTATAGTGGAACTCAAGAATTAAACAATGCTAATCAAAGCTTTGCTAAATTGCAAAGACTACTTCTATTATGGAACTCAAGAACTAAACAATGCTCATCAATGCTTTGCTAAATTGCATAGACATCTAATGTTGAACCCAAGAATGAAACAATGCTCATGAAAGCTTTGCTAAATTGCATAGAATTCTATTGTGGAACTCCAGAATCAAAAAATGCTCATCACAGCTTTGCTTAAATTGCATAGACTTCTATTGTGGAACTCAAGAATGAAACGATCCTCATCAAAGCATTGCTTAAATTGAATAGAATTCTATTGAGGAAATCAAGAATTAAACAATGCTCATCAAAGCTTTGCTAAATTGCGAAGACAACTTCTATTGTTGAACTCAAGAATTAAAAAACGCTTATCAAAGCTTTGTTAAATTTCATAGACTTCTAATGTTGAACTCAAGAATGAAACAATGCTCATCAAAGCTTTGCTTAAATTGTATAGTCTTCTATTGTGGAACTCGAGAATTAAACAATGCTCTTCAAAGCTTTTCTAAATTGCGAAGACGACTTTTATTGAGGTACTCAAGAATTAAACAATGTTTATTGAACTAAATTTCATAGACTTATAATGTGGAACTAAAGAATGAAATAATTCTTATCAATGCTTTGCTTAAATTGCATTCACTTCCATTGTGGAACTCAAGAATTAAACAATGTTCATCAAAGCTTTGCTAAATTTCGAAGACTACTTCCATTGTGGAACTCAATAAACAATGCATATCAAAGGTTTGCTAAATTGCATAGACTTCTAATGTGGAACTCAAGAATAAAACAGTGCTCATCAAAGCTTTGCATAAATTGCATACACTTTTATTGTGGAACTCAAGAGTTAAACAATTCTCATTAAAGCTTAGCTAAATTGCGAAGACTACTTCTATTGTGGAACACATGAATTAAACAATGCTCATAAAAGCTTTGCTAAATTGCAAAGACTTCTAACGTGGAACCAAATAATGAAATATTTCTTATCAATGCTTTGAATGAATTGCATAGACCACTATTGTGGAACTCAAGTAAACAATGCTCACAAAGCTTTACTAAATTGCGAAGACTACTTCTATTGTGGAACTCAATAAACGATGCATATCAAAGCTTTGCTAAATTGCATAGATTTCTAATGCGGTACTCAAAATTTAAACAATGGTCATCAAAGCTTTGCATAAATTACGTACACTTCTATTGTGGAACTCAAGACTTAAACAAGTCTGATCAAAGCTTTGCTAAATTGCGAAGGCTACTTCTATTATGGAACTCAAGAATTAAACAATGCTCATAAAGCTTTGCTAAATTGCATAGACTTCTAATGTGGAACTCGAGAATGAATCAATGCACATCAAAGCATTGCTTAAATTATAAAGATTTCTATTAAGGAACTCAAGAATTAAACAATGCTCATCAAAGCTTTGCTAAATTTCGAAGACTACTTCTATTGTCGTACTCAAGAATTAAACAACGCTCAGCATATCTTTGCCAAATTGCATAGACTTCTAATGTGGAACTCAAGAATGAAACAATGCTCATCAAAGCTTCAGTTGAATTGTATGGACTTCTATTGTGGAACTCAAAAATTAAGCAGTGCTCTTCAAAGCTTTGCTAAATTGTGAAGACGATTTTTATTGAGATACTCAAGAATTAAACAATGGTAATCAAAGTTTTGCTAATTTGCCTAGACTTCTAATGTGGAACTAAAGAATGAAATAATTCTTATCAATTCTTTGCTTAAATTGTATAGACTTCTATTGTGGAACTCAAGAATTAAGCAATGCTCATCAGAGCTTTGCTAAATTGCAAAGAATACTTCTATTGTGGAACTTAATAAACAATGCATATCAAATCTTTGCGAAATTGCATAGACTTCTAATGTGGAACTCAAGAATGAAACAATGCTCATCAAAGCTTTGCTTAAAGTGCATAGCCTTCTATTGTGGAACTCAAGCATAAAGAAATTCTCATAAAAGCTTTGCTTAATTGCGAGGACAACTTCTATTGTGGAACTCAAGAATTAAACGATGCTCATCAAAAATTTGCTAAATTGCATAGACTTCTAATGTGGAACTCAAGAATGAAACAATACTCATCAAAGCTTTGTTTAAATTGCATACACTTCTATTGTGGAACTCAAGAATTATAAATGCTCATCAAAGCTTTGCTAAATTGCAAAGACTACTGCTATTGTGGAACTGAAAAACTAAACAATGCTCATCAATGCTTCGCTAAATTGCATAGACATCTAATGTGGAACCCAAGAGTGAAACAGTGCTCATGAAAGCTTTGCTAAATTGCATAGAATTCTACTGTGGAACTCAAGAATCAAACAATGCTCATCAAAGCTTTGCTTAAATTGCATAGACTTCTATTGTGGAACTCAAGAATGAAACTATGCTTATCAAAGCATTGCTTAAAATGAATAGACTTATATTGAGGAACTCAAGAATTAAACAATGCTTATTAAAGCTTTGCTAAATTATGAAGACAACTTCTATTGTCGAACTCAAGAATTAAACAACGCTCACCAAAGCTTTGCTAAATTTCATAGACTTCTAATGTTGAACTCAAGAATGAAACAATGCTCAACAAAGCTTTGCTTAAATTGTATACTCTTCTATTGTGGAACTCGAGAATTAAACAATGCTCTTCAAAGCTTTGCTAAATTGCGAAAACGACTTTTATTTAGCTACTCAAGAATTAAACAATGCTTATTGAACTATATTGCATAGACTTCTAATGTGGAACTAAAGAATGAAATAATTCTTATTAATCCTTTGCTTAAATTGCATAGTCTTCCATTGTGGAACTCAAGAATTAAACAATGTTCATCAAAGCTTTGCTAAATTGCGAAGACTACTTCCATTGTGGAACTCAATAAACAACGCATATCAAAGCTTTGCTAAATTGCATAGACTTTTAATGTGGAACTCAAGAATGAAACAGTGCTCATCAAAGCTTTGCATAAATTGCACACACTTTTATTGTGGAACTCAAGACTTCAACAATTCTCATCAAAGCTTTGCTAAATTGTGAAGACTACTTCTATTGTGGAACTCTTGAATTAAACAATGCTCATCAAAGCCTTGTTAAATTGCATAGACTTCTAATGTGGAACTCAAGAATGAAACAATGCTCATCAAAGCATTGCGTAATTTGCATAGACTTCTGTTAAGGAACTCAATAATTAAACAATGCTCATCAAAGCTTTTCTAAATTCTGAAGACTACTATTGTGGAACTCAAGAATTAAATAATGCTCATCAAATCTTTGCTAAATTGCATAGACTTCTAATGCGGAACTCAAGAATGAAACAATGCTCATCAGAGCTTTGCTTAAATTGTATAAACTTCTATTGTGGAACTCAAGAATTAAACAATGCTCTTCAAAGCTTTGCTAAATTGCGAAGACGACTTTTATTGAGGTACTTAAGAATTAAACAATGGTTATCAAAGCTTTACTAAATTGCATAGACTTCTAATGTGGAACTAAATAATGAAATAATTCTTATCAACGCTTTGCTTGAATTGCATAGACCTCTATTGTGGAACTCTAGAATTAAACAATGCTCATAAAGCTTTTCTAAATTGCGAAGACTACTTCTATCGTGGAACTCAATAAATAATGCATATCAAAGCTTTGTTAAATTGCATAGACTTCTAATGTGAAACTCAAAAATGAAAGAATGCTCACCAAAGCTTTGCATAAATTGCATACACTTCTATTATGGAACTCAAGACTTAAACAATTCTCATCAAAGCATTGCTAAATTGCGAAGACTACTTCTATTGTAGAACTCAAGAATTAAACAATGCTCATCAAAGCTTTGCTAAATTGCATAGACTTTTAATGTGGAGCTCAAGAATGAAACAATGCAAATCAAAGCTGTGACAACCCAACGTTAAATCCATTATATAATTCCGTTTCCGCTAACGGAATATGTCATTTATAAAAGTTTCGTAATTTGGAGTCGTATAATAAATAAATATTTAATTATTTATTTATATTTCATATGTGATTATTATTTTAGTAAAAATAAATATAACTCGTTAATGTTAGTCCCATTTAACGAAATAAAGTTATATTATTTTTCAACCACTTAACCCGGGTAAAAAGTTTAAACCCCTTTAAACTTTAGCATCGGGTAGCCGTGTACCGGGTGCAACACCCGAGACCTATATAAGGAAGGGTAACACTTCCTTGAACTCTTTTACCACTCAAACTCCTCTCTCTCACTACTTTCTCTCTGTAGCTCGGTCCCGGCTCCAAAAACCGCAAATCCCGCCTCCAAAACGTAAGATCTTCTACCCTAACTTGTCCTAAATATCATTTATGATTGCATTAGCTCAAAAATCACACAATATGGCCATCAAATGGGAGTTTACGGCCTAAGAACCTCCTTAGGCCGTAAACACCCAAAATGTGCCAAAAAGTCCCAAATTTCCTTCTTTTAAGCTTGGATACTAGTTAGGGGTTTTACCTATGAGTGTTTGAGCATCAAAACCATAAGTTTTAGGGCATTAACGAGGGTTTACGGCCCAAGCACATGCTTAGGCCGTAAACACCCTTTTTCCATGTAAAATGCCCCAAAAACCCTTCCAATGCATGTTTAGGCTTGGGATATGATTTTTGGAAATTCCATTTCGAGTTTGGGACCATTAAACATCACATTTTGAGGGGTAATTTAGAGTTTACGTCCTAAGCATAAGCTAGGACCGTAAACTCCCCCAAACCTCATCAAATGAGGGTTTAAACCCCCTAAAAAGCCCTAAACCTTCACTAGAAAATTTTTGGGATGAAATAAGGACCTTAACATCAAAGATTGGGGAGTAAACAAGAGTTCACGGCCAAGCCATGAGGCTTACGACCGTAAACTCCCAAGGAGTGGCCTTTGGGCCGTAAACTCCAAGGGACTAAACTCTTGGACTCCCTAGTACCCCCTTTTTGGTCTTGTACAATCCCCGAGAACCACTTCTAATCCATAAGACCTCGAATCAATTATAGGATATGTAAATGTTTTAATAAAAAGTATAAGTGACTAATTTCTTGTAAAACACATATCTCATATGTTAATAGGGTCTTAAAAGATGTACAAGTCCTTAATTGACACCAAACGCTCAACCGACACCTTCACCCGAATTACCCGATTTACTCGATTTCAGGTGAGTTCATACCCCTTAATGAACCTTTCTAATGTTTTCATATGTTTTATGGAAATCAATCACATGTGATTTACTATCCGTAGTTCAAATCACATGTGATTTATTACTACGCTTTATAAAAGAACTTTAAGTTTTCAAAACTACTTTAGAAAAATAAACTAATTTCTAAATGCTTTCTTTCATTAAGATTTTTATTAAATTACTTTTCTTATAAAAGGTATCTCCACTAATATATTTATATAAGTAAGACTTGAAGGGCTTAGGACCGATAGCTCGCCTTATTTCCTGTTCTTGTTTGATGTGGGCTTAGGGTATTAGTTATCCATCCAGCTGTCGTTGATTTCTTAGTTATATATCATGTATATTGGTGTTAGATACGAACATTTTCATCTCATTCGATGTCTCAGTCATATATTTGCCAAGAACCATACACACTAAGTTAACTATAATAGGTATAGTTAAGGTCACTACTACTTGTTACTACTACTACGATACACTCTATAATTCATACTACTACAAGATGATACATGAATAAGAGAACACTCTATGAACTATACAAAAGACTACTACACTATATTACAAGAGAAAGCACTAACCCAGAGTATAACACACTAATCCTCTACAAGACACTCTACGCGCTACACACCGTGACCAGAGCTTTCCGGAAGGAAGGCGACGCTACATGTATAGATCTATACGGGGCAAACACTATATATCCCGACTGTTAACCGCAGTCCAAGCCGAGCAGGCCCAGGGATGGCACTACTTCACTGCACTATGTATGACCGGGAAGGTCATGGGATCCTCTATTGTTCACACTATTGGTCACATAAAAGGAATACACTATATCCACACTAAAATACTAAGACTAAGGTCTCAGTTAATATCCCGAAGTAAATAAGTATCTATTACAAATGGAAGATCGCACCACTATTACTGTCAACAAGCATAACTTTTCCTCTATCTACTACATACTGGAGATTTAGTACCACACTTTTACAACAAACAGTTTTCAATGATAAAACTTACATGCAACTTAGAGTTTTTCATTTACTTCGTATTTTCTGGAAAATATAGGATTTTCTAGGGTTTTCTACTACTTATAAATGTAAATTGCAGGTTTTCACACTATATATTCTAATACATTTTATACAAAATTCACACTAAATTCTTATGAACTCACCAGCTTTATGCTGATACTCGTTTTCAAAATAACTTGTATCCTCATGTCAAAGATAGACAGGTACAGGTGCAGCATTTTGGAGAAGGTGGAGCATACAAGATCCATCTCTTATTTTTGTATTACTTTTGGTGTCTACTGAAACTTTACAGAACACACTTGTAATTAAACTCTCTATGTAATGAAATGGTTGTATGTTTCTTGTTTTTAGTATTATGCAATTGTGATGATACTGTACATGACGTCCTCCACCCCGAAACGTATTCCGCCGTTATCGGTTTTGGGGTGTGACAGATTGGTATCAGAGCATTGTTTATAGTGAATCAAGTATATCAACCTATAAAAGATATACGAACTATAAACACTTCGGGACTAAAACACTCTGACCAAGAATATATACTGTTAAGTATTTAAAAGATTTAACTAAGTATATATACATACACCTCTATAAAACACAGAAGTCGGTATCGCACTAGAACAGAACAAAAGTATTAAGATTGTTGGACAGCATAATTGGGCTTAGAGACATATAGTCACATCTGGGGGGATGTAGCCTGATCAACTACATTTTCCTGGGAGTGACTAGCATGTGCCTAAGTTTGGTTGTGGTGTTGCAACAAGTCTAAAACTTACCAACACTACCACAATAACGTTAGCATAAGAATACTATAGGAGTATTCTGTACCTCTAAAATATACATATGTGAGAACTAAAAAGGGTCGTTACTAGTGGAGCAATAGTTGCTAAATGGATACTTTCCGGTTACCTGTGATTAGGGCATTATAGACTTAGAATCTGTGATCTTTGCTTTACTTCTTGTTCCTTGTTTGGTTGTGGATTTAGAGTTAGGGTCACTTATTCGACGGACTATCCTGCCCCGGTCACATGTAATTAGTATGCATCATGCAAGTATTGGTCTAACTCGTGACGATCACATTATAAGTATTTTTGGTTAGTACGTCTATTAATCTTCCTTTCCCCTTTTCTCGCATAGATATCATGGCTGGCTTCCACCTTCCCGACGATCTGTACTACCCAAACCAGGGCAATGGAGGATGGCTCGACGAAGAGTCGGACGATGATCACCAGATCCCTCTGGATGACCACCGAGCAGAAGGCTTTTCGGATAGCTCCGACTCCGAGCCAGAAGTTAACAACCTACCTCCTGAAGCTCCGAACCCCAACCCCCGTCCGACATTTTAGGGTCCCACTCCCCTGTGGGCAATATCCTTGAACCGATGGAGCGAGGAGCATGGCCAACCTTTACCTTTCAATGGAGACCGAAGCTTCTACAACATAAGCGAAGGAGGATCAGCAGATCGGGTTCTGCCCATCATGGTCCGAAGGATTGCCAGGAATGTCGAGCAGGGTCAAGCAGCCATTGGTCGAGTTGTAGAAGTGGATGCCAACTCGAATCTCAACACTGTTCGCATCTGCCAACTTGAAGAAGCCATGGACAGGACAAGGAGGACCAACGAGGCTCTGCAGCAACAGCTAGCTGCATCCCGGCCGAAGTTAGGGAACTCCGAGCACGTCAAAGGGCTCATGAACGACATCTTCAAGAAGTTATGCGTCAGCTAGCAGATCTGAGGATTCGCCCAACAAGTAATCGTCGCCAGTAGAAGACATCTAGTTACCTCACTCTTTTGTTTAAAGGACTAGCCTTCCTTCTCTATCTTTCATAGATCACTTGTCTGTAAACATTCCTAGCTTAAAAGTACTCTAATTAAACCTCTAGATTGCCAACATTTTCCTTATGGTTTGATGTAAGACCTACTGTTAGGTCATTTTTCATGAACTTGTATTACATCATTAATACCAGTAAATTGGCAGTTAACTACTCTATTACTATGACTCTCATTCTGATCTTTAGATTATGTTGATTTAATCCATGAAACACTCTATTCATATTCGCAATAAACTCTTACTATTGCTAACATTTCTATGATCTTCCAGTGAAAGTTGCCTCCACGAAAGCGTCCAAACAGAGGAAGACCGGCAACTCAAACTCCTCCTCTGCCACCTCCTCCTCCGTAGTTCGATCCAGTGCTGTTCCAAACGGTTGTGACTGCAGCTGTGACAGCAGCCATGGCTCAAATGAACTCTGGTGATGCGAGCGGTGGCAACTCTAGATTTGGTGAAGTCCATCAAAGAGTGCAGGGATGCACTTATAAGGACTTCATGAACTGCAAACCTACCTTCTTCGATGGTACCCGGAGGAATTCTAGCGTTGTCTCAGTGGTTTGAAAGAACCGAAGCTGTCTTTGAAATGTGCGCTTGCCCCGAAGAGAGCAAAATCAAGTTCGCTACTGCCACCCTCACTAATAGGGCCTTGACATGGTGGAACAGCCATGTCAGTGCACTCTCCTTGGTAACAGCAAATGTCATGGGCTGGGACACTCTGAAAGACCTCATGAGAGGGGAGTACTGCCCTAGGGGCGAAATTCAGAAACTTGAGGAGGAACTCTGGAACCTCAAGATGAAAGGGACTGACATAACAGCTTACACGGCCAGGTTCTGCGACTTGGCGGCTATGTGTCCCAATATGATCCCTTCTGAAAGCAAGAAGATCGAACGATGCATTTGGGGTCTAATGCCTCCGTATCAAGGAAACGTTCTAGCCTCACGCCCTACCACTTTTGACAGCGCCAAAGAATTGGCCCAGAGTCTAATCAATCATGAAGTCTCTTCCACTCCAGCAACAGCAACCACAACTGCCACTGCACCACCCGATTCAGCTGACAGAAAGAGAAAGCGTTGGGATAAGAAGAAAGGCAGGAAAACTCAAGCCCCATCCAAGGACCAGCAAATTATGGCGGTCCATGCTGCCATCACTCCAGCAACTCTTGCACCGACAAAAGCTTATGTTGGGAATCTGCCCAAATGTCCCAAGTGCCCTTACCACCACAACGGCCCCTGCCGTGAATTGCAGTGTTCCAACTGCGGCCGGAAGGGCCATACTGTCCGATTTTGCAGGGCCCCTCCCAAACCTATCTCGCAAGTTCCCAGTTCGGGAGTGACCCAGACTTGTTATGGCTGCGGTGAAGCTGGTCATTTCAAGAAAAGTTGTCCGAAGGCTGGGAATGCTGGGGGAACTGGAAGACTACTCGCTATTGGTCACAATGAAGCAGTGGCAGATCCCACAGTAGTCACGGGTATGTTTCTTCTCAACAACTCTTATGCCTGTGTCTTATTCGATAGTGGTGCAGAAAGAAGCTTCATAAACCAAAACTTTAAACACTTACTCAAACAATGCCCGCAACCACTAAAAGAAACATTCGTCGTAGAAATGGCTAACGGGAAGACCGAAAGCTCTAACGAAATCTACAAAGGTTGCACCCTCACGTTAGACGATCACTCATATCCAATCGACCTTATACCAGTCTCAATCAAGAATTTCGATGTCATTGTTGGTATGGACTGGTTGAGTCTTCATCGCGCCGATATCCTATGCTTTGACAAAGCCATTCGCCTGAATCTCCCGAATCATGAAACTCTATTGATCTATGGAGACAAACCCGGTACGAGCCTTCGTATCATCTCCAGTATTCAGGCCCAGAAATACTTGCGTAAGGAATATCGCGCCTTTCTTGCTCACGTCATACACAAGCCAGAAAGCGAAAAATCCGAAAGACATCCCCCTTGTATGCGATTTCCCTGACGTCTTCCCAGAGGATCTTCCAGGTCTACCTCCCATACGTCAGGTTGAGTTCAGAATCGACCTAGTCCCAGGGGCTACCCCCGTAGCTAAGTCTCCCTATCATTTAGCGCCTGCCGAGATGCAAGAACTATCCGGTCAACTTAATGAGCTGCTTAGCAAGGGCTTTATAAGGCCGAGCTTCTCACCCTGGGGAGCTCCGGTCTTATTCGTAAAGAAGAAAGACAGATCGTTCCGTATGTGCATCGATTATAGGGAACTCAACAAACTCACGGTCAAAAATCGCTACCCTCTCCCTCGTATCAACGACCTATTCGACCAACTACAAGGGGCAAGTTATTTTTCCAAGATTGATCTTAGGTCCGGGTACCACCAGTTATGGGTGCTTGAGGAGGATGTTCCGAAGACAGCTTTTCGAACCCGTTACGGGCACTACGAGTTCGTAGTGATGCCCTTTGGACTGACTAACGCACCCGTAGTGTTCATGGACTTGATGAATAGGGTGTGTCGTCCATACTTGGATAAATTCGTCATCGTCTTTATTGACGATATACTCGTCTACTCTCGGAGCGAGGAAGAACACAAGGATCATCTACGACGAGTCCTAGAAACACTACGATCTGAGAAGTTATATGCGAAGTTCTCTAAGTGTGAATTTTGGATCCGAAGAGTTGAATTCTTAGGACACGTGGTTAGTGAAGAAGGAATTCACATGGATCCCTCCAAAATTAAAGCTATTGAGAACTGGTCAGCACCAAAGACGCCTATAGAAATTCGTCAATTTCTAGGCCTCGCTGGCTACTACCGCAGATTTATTCAAAACTTCTCTTGGATTGCGAAACCTCTCACCATGTTGACACAGAAGGGTGTAACATTCGACTGGGAAAAGAAACAGGAGAAGGCATTCCAAACCCTGAAGCGAGCCCTATGCACCGCACCAGTATTATCCCTCCCCGAAGGAACAGAAGATTTTGTTGTATACTGCGATGCATCGAATCAGGGGCTCGGTTGTGTCTTGATGCAACGAGGTAAGGTCATCGCCTATGCCCCGAGACAGCTAAAGACACATGAGGTGAACTACACTACTCACGACCTCGAGCTAGGAGCGGTCGTCTTCGCACTAAAAATCTGGAGACACTACTTGTATGGAACGAAGAGTGTAGTGTACACTGATCATAAAAGCCTCCAACACATACTGAACCAGAAAGAGCTCAACATGAGACAACGCCGATGGGTCGAGCTACTCAACGATTACGACTTTGAAATTCGATATCACCCGGGGAAAGCCAACGTGGTAGCAAACACCCTAAGTAGGAAAGAGTATTCTGGTCGAAGAACCAAGTCATTAACGATGACTATCCATTCGCATCTATCCGCACAGATCAAGGAGGCTCAACTTGAAGCCTTAAAGCCTGAAAATGTGACGGGAGAATCCCTGCGTGGAATGGATAAGAGTTTGGAGGTCAAGGGTGACGGAGCCTACTATCTCATGGACCGAATCTGGACTCCACGCCATAGAGGTTTCAGAGATTTGGTCATGAAGGAAGCACACAACACTCGATACTCTGTCCATCCAGGTTCGGATAAGACGTATCTGGATCTCAAAAAGCTATACTGGTGGCCTAACATGAAAGCAAAGATTGCTACCTTCGTGAGTAAGTGCCTTACTTGCGCGAAGGTCAAGGTCGAATACCAGAAGCCATTGGGACTCCTCCAACAACCGGAGATACCGGAATGGAAGTGGGAGCGGATCACAATGGACTTCATAACCAAGCTGCCCAAGACAATGTGTGGGTTGGATACCATTTGGGTCATCGTCGACAGATTGACCAAGTCTGCACACTTCCTACCCATCAAGGAGACGGACAATATGGAGAAACTCACAAGAACATACATTAAGGAAATAGTACGGCTGCATGGCGTCCCTATATCTATTATCTCAGATAGAGATTGTAGGTTTACCTCAAGATTTTGGCAATCACTACAAAAGGCACTAGGGACGAGGCTGGATATGAGTACCGCCTACCATCCGCAGACTGACGGACAAAGTGAGAGGATGATCCAAACCTTAGAAGATATGTTGCGAGCTTATGTGATTGACTTCGGTAAATCGTGGGATACACACTTACCCCTTGTGGAGTTTTCCTAGAACAATAGTTATCATACGAGCATCAAGGCAGCTCCATTCGAAGCCCTCTACGGCCGGAGGTGCAAATCCCCTTTGTGCTGGGCTGAGGTGGGTGACACTCAGTTAGCTAAAGGACGAGCTCCTGACAGCGCTCTCACTGGTCCGGAGATCATTCGAGAAACGACCGAGAAGATTGTACAGATTCGCGAACGATTAAAAGCCGCTAGGGATCGACAGAAAAGCTACGCAGACAAGCGAAGAAAACCCTTGGAATTCCAGGTGGGAGACCGAGTCCTTTTGAAGGTCTCGCCCTGGAAGGGCACGATACGCTTCGGAAAGCGTGAAAAGCTGAACCCAAGGTACATAGGGCCTTTTGAGATTCTCGCTAGAATCGGCCCTGTAGCTTACAAACTCAACCTACCCCACGAGCTAAGTAACATACATCCCACCTTCCACGTCTCAAACTTGAAGAAATGTCTGTCCGACGAGACTCTAGTGATCCCACTTGACAAGACCGAGGTCAATGAGAGCCTCAACTTCGTTGAAGAGCCTATGGAGATTATGGATCGAGAAGTAAAACGAACGAAACAAAGTCGCATCCCAATTGTGAAGGTTCGGTGGAACGCCAAACGGGGACCGGAATTCACTTGGGAGCGCGAGGATCAAATGAAACTCAAGTATCCCCGTCTCTTCGCTTAGTAGTACTGTAATAACTTGTCTGTTGAATTCTAAATTTCGGGATGAAATTTCCCTAACAGGGGGATGATGTGACAACCCAACGTTAAATCCATTATATAATTCCGTTTCCGCTAACGGAATATGTCATTTATAAAAGTTCCTTAATTTGGAGCCGTATAATAAATAAATAAATATTTAATTATTTATTTATATTTCATATGTGATTATTATTTTAGTAAAAATAAATATAACTCGTTAATGTTAGTCCCATTTAACAAAATAAAGTTATATTATTTTTCAACCACTTAACCCGGGTAAAAAGTTTAAACCCCGTTAAACTTTAGCATCGGGTAGCCATGTACCGGGTGCAACACCCGAGACCTATATAAGGAAGGGTAACACTTCCTTGAACTCTTTTACCACTCAAACTCCTCTCTCTCACTACTTTCTCTCTCTAGCTTGTTCCCGACTCCAAAAACCGCAAATCCCGCCTCCAAAACGTAAGATCTTCTACCCTAACTTGTCCTAAATATCATTTATGATTGCATTAGCTCAAAAATCACACAATATGGCCATCAAAAGGGAGTTTACAGCCTAAGAACCTCCTTAGGCCGTAAACACCCAAAATGTGCCAAAAAGTCCCAAATTTCCTTCTTTTAAGCTTGGATACTAGTTAGGGGTTTTACCTAGGAGTGTTTGACCATCAAAACCATAAGTTTTAGGGCATTAAAGAGGGTTTACGGCCCAAGCACATGCTTAGGACGTAAAACACCCATTTTCCATGTAAAATGCCCCACAAACCCTTCCAATGCATGTTTAGGCTTAGGATATGATTTTAGGAAATTCCATTTCGAGTTTGGGACCATTAAACATCACATTTTGAGGGGTAATTTAGAGTTTACGGCCCAAGCATAAGCTAGGACCATAAACTCCCCCAAACCTCATCAATTGAGGGTTTAACCCCCCTAAAAAGCCCTAAACCTTCACTAGAAAATTATTGGGATGAAATAAGGACCTTAACATCAAAGATTGGGGAGTAAACAAGAGTTCACGGCCAAGCCATGAGGCTTACGACCGTAAACTCCCAAAGGAGTGGCCTTTGGGTCGTAAACTCCAAGGGAGTAAACTCTTGGACTCCCTAGTACCCCCTTTTTGGTCTTGTACAATCCCCGAGAACCACTTCTAATCCATAAGACCTCGAATCAATTATAGGATATGTAAATGTTTTAATAAAAAGTATAAGTGACTAATTTCTTGTAAAACACATATCTCATATGTTAATAGGGTCTTAAAAGGTGTACAAGTCCTTAATTGACACCAAACGCTCAACCGACACCTTCACCCGAATTACCCGATTTACTCGATTTCAGGTGAGTTCATACCCCTTAATGAACCTTTCTAATGTTTTCATATGTTTTAGGGGGGATACAAGTCAAATATACATTTTTATGGAAATCAATCACATGTGATTTACTATCCGTAGTTCAAATCACATGTGATTTATCACTACGCTTTATAAAAGAACTTTAAGTTTTCAAAACTACTTTAGAAAAATAAACTAATTTCTAAATGCTTTCTTTCATTAAGATTTTTATTAAATTACTTTTCTTATAAAAGGTATCTCCACTAATATATTTATATAAGTAAGACTTGAAGGGCTTAGGACCGATAGCTCGCCTTATTTCCTGTTCTTGTTTGATGTGGGCTTAGGGTATTAGTTATCTATCCGGCTGTCGTTGATTTCTTAGTTATATATCATGTATATTGGTGTTAGATACGAACATTTTCATCTCATTCGATGTCTCTGTCATATATTTGCCAAGAACCATACACACTAAGTTAACTATAATAGGTATAGTTAAGGTCACTACTACTTGTTACTACTACTACGATACACTCTATAATTCATACTACTACAAGATGATACATGAATAAGAGAACACTCTATGAACTATACAAAAGACTACTACACTATATTACAAGAGAAAGCACTAACCCAGAGTATAACACACTAATCCTCTACAAGACACTCTACGCGCTACACACCATGACCAGAGCTTTCCGGAAGGAAGGCGACGCTACATGTATAGATCTATACGGGGCAGACATTATTATATCCCGACTGTTAACCGCAGTCCGAGCCGAGCAGGCCCAGGGATGGCACTACTTCACTGCACTATGTATGACCGGGAAGGTCATGGGATCCTCTATTGTTCACACTATTGGTCACATAAAAGGAATACACTATATCCACACTAAAATACTAAGACTAAGGTCTCAGTTAATATCCCGAAGTAAATAAGTATCTATTACTAATGGAAGATCGCACCACTATTACTGTCAACAGGCATAACTTTTCCTCTATCTATACTACATACTGGAGATTTAGTACCACACTTTTACAACAAACAGTTTTCAATGATAAAAATTACATGCAACTTAGAGTTTTTCATTTACTTCGTATTTTCTGGAAAATATAGGATTTTCTAGGGTTTTCTACTACTTATAAATGTAAATTGCAGGTTTTCACACTATATATTCTAATACATTTTATACAAAATTCACACTAAATTCTTATGAACTCACCAGCTTTATGCTGATACTCGTTTTCAAAATAACTTGTATCCTCATGTCAAAGATAGACAGGTACAGGTGCAGCATTTTGGAGAAGATGGAGCATACAAGATCCATCTCTTATTTTTGTATTACTTTTGGTGTCTATTGAAACTTTACAGAACACACTTGTAATTAAACTCTCTATGTAATGAAATGGTTGTATGTTTCTTGTTTTTACTATTATGCAATTGTGATGATACTGTACATGACGTCCTTCACCCCAAAACGTATTCCGTCGTTATCGGTTTTGGGGTGTGACAAAAGCATTGCTTAAATTGCATAGACTTCTATTAAGGGACTCAAGAATTAAACAATGCTCATCAAAGCTTTGCTAAATTACGCAGACTACTTCTATTGTGGAACTCATGAATTATACAACGCTCATCAAGTCTTTGCTAAATTGCATAGACTTCTAATGTGGAACGCAAGAATGAAACAATGCTCATCATAGCTTTGTTTAAGTTGTATGGACTTGTAACAGCCCGGATTTCCAAGTATTTTATTGTTTTGTTTTTTTGGTGTTTTGAGAGGGGACTCGGCGAGTTGGAGCTCAGACTCGCCGATTAGGGTCGCGATTCTGGACGCGGGATTCGTCTGGACTCGGCGAGTCCAGGATATGGACTCGGCGAGTCCACGCTGTTTAATGAAACCCTAATTTCTCGGGTTTGGGACCTATTTAAAGGGCCTTATGGCCGTCATTTGCACCCAACAGTCCATAGAGAGAAACCCTAGAGTGCTTTAGCGATTTGAGAGAGAAAGGAAGCATTTCTTGACATTTGTGTGTTGTTTAGCAAAGAAGAGGGAGGCTCTAGCCAAGAGGAGGCAAAGGGGGACTGCTATTCGGTGGATTTGAAGCTTAGCCCTTCAATCTAAAGGTATGATTTCGGCTCATCTCCTGTTTTGTGAAGTATAATTGATTTTAGGGTTTCTTGTGACCTTGTTGAGTTGATTGGACGGCCAAATAGTCCCTTGCTAGTGATGAGACTTCGGATCTGGATCCATAGAGGTCCAGAGAGCCTCATTCATCAAGCTTTATATAGAACAATGGAGGTTATGACCTTGATGTAGTGAGATTTGTTGATGATTCTTCATATATGGTCATATAGAGGTTGTTTATGCACAAAGTCTGGAGCTTTACGTGGTGAATCATTCTAGGAAGGCCAGATCTACGAATTGTTGGAATAGATCTGACCTTAGAAGCAAGTTTGAGTGATTGCATGGCATGGACTCGCCGAGTCCGATGAGCAGACTCGGCGAGTAGCTTGAAAATTGCCTTGGACCAACCAGTGAGTGGTCCAGTCGAGTCATGGATTGACCCAGTGAGTCAGGGCGAGTTAGAGAGGGTTGTCAAGTGGTCTGAGTCTAGCTGGGACTCGCCGAGTCGTTCTTGAGACTCGGCGAGTTGAGTCGGGGTGGCCCCGCGATTCTTCCAGGTGGAACTCGTCGAGTCAGGGGGAGTACTCGACGTGTAAGAAGGGAATCCTAGAGAGTTGGTGAAAACGTCTAGACTCGCCGAGTTGCCCTCGTGCACTCGCCGAGTCCGGTCAAAGTTGACCGTTGACCGTTGACCGTTGACCAGAGTTGACCTGTGTTGACTTCTTAGGGATAGTCAACCTTAGAGATAAAAAGTGTTAATTAGAGACATATGATGTTATAGGAGGATTATAGCTCGGAGGATCGGGCACGAGGGATTCAGGATTTGTGAGTCATCGAGATCCGCGAGGTGAGTCTTCTCACTATATTTTACCTTGAGTAGGTAATCAGAGTTATGTGTTAGTGTATGTATGTTATGTGTATGTTATGTGTTGTACTGCATTATTTCTATGTGATTTATGCTGTGCATGATTACAGAGTTGGAACCGGAAGGTTCCTAGAGTTAGAACCTGAGGGTTCACAGAGTTGGGTGCACGGACCCATAGAGTTATAGCCTCGAGTGGCTAATATGTGTTTATGTGGTATTTTGGGGAACTCACTAAGCTTCGTGCTTACAGTGTTAGTGTTGTTGTTTCAGGTACTAGCGATGACCGTGGGAAGGCGCCGGCTTGATCTGTACACACGCAGGGGACTTTGATATATTTACATTGATCTTGGGATTTTGTGTAATGTGAATTGGGATTTAAACCTGATGTTTTTATGAAAAAATTAATGAGAAATGTTTTTTATAAATTGTGAAAAATTATTTTAAAAATTTTCGGTGTTACAAGTTGGTATCAGAGCCTTGGTTTGAGGGATTCGAGTACACCTTCGGGCGTATTTGAACTCAAACTGGGGATTTAAAATGTATTTTCAAAAAGAGTAAAAGATTTCTTTGAAAAAAAAAAAACGCAGAGCAAGAGATGTGTGTACGATCAGTCAGCGCCCGGACGGTGATTTCCCAAAATACCTTTATATATTATGTGATATTGATATGATGTATCCGCATGCTAGAGTAGGCTAGGTATTGCTATTAGGACTAGGGTGGCCTGATTTGTGATGCCTTAGCCTAGGGAGATGTGAGCTGCTATGCGATGCTTGAGAGTGAGTAGGTAGCAACGAGGGGCTTATGAGAGATCTATTAGAGAGTGGTCTATGCATGATAGAGTACTTGAGACCTGGGATCCAAAGAGAAGGACTTGGAGTGTATTCCGGTGCGGTGCGGACAGTAGTATTGGGCCCGTACTACTGGAAGCACCGGGGCGGTGTGCAGCCCAAGTCAGAATCTTTGGAATGCCAAGAATCGAGGAGGAAAGAGTTGACGAGTGTGAGCATACTCGTGTGGATTCTAATTTATCGTATGTTGTATTTCAGAGGTAGATCATGGTGAGGACGCGTTTGATGCCCGAGAGCAGGGGTACCAGTGAGGAGGAGATCCGCCGGATCATTCAGGAGGAGGTGGCTGCGGCCATCAGGGCAGAGATACCGGAGATGTTTGGGTCTATAAAGACCACATTGATTGAGACGTTTGATGAGCGTTATGCCGCTCTTTCTGAGGCTGCTGCTGCAGCGGCTACCGCAGCGATTGCTGCTGCGAGGCCGCAGGGTGGGGATGCGTTGTTGTTCCGTGAGTTCAGCAACACAAAACCACCAGAGTTTGATGGTACTCAGGATCCGGTGGCAGCTATGAGGTGGATATCTGATATTGAGGGGTGTTTCTTCACTTGCTCGTCTCCTGAGCATTTGAAGGTCCGGTTCGCGCTGAACCAGCTTCGCTTGGGAGCGAAGGACTGGTGGAAGTTCGTGACGGCGCATTATACGCCTGCTGAGCTTTCTACGGTGACCTGGGAGAGGTTCACCACCATGTTTCGGGATGAGTACGTTCCCCAGGTGGAGAGGGAGCGTTTAGCACAGGAGTTTCTGACCCTCAAGCAGGGTACTGAGTCTGTTACAGCGATCACGAGGATGTTCCACGAGAGGGCGATGTTCTGCCCTGAGCACGTGTCCACTGAGCAGGCACGTATGAGCCGCTACTTGAGCATCTTGAGGCGGGATATTCGGGAGTTCGCTGCGAACTCCTCGTACCGGACATTTGCCGAGCTTCAGGCAAATGCCCGGAAGAGGGAGATTGAGCTTGAGACTCAGGCCAGGGAGGAGGCGGAGTCTCAGGGGAGGGATCGGCGACCGGCACTGTCGCAGCCGGCCGCCAAGCGGGCCAAGCCTGCTGATCCCAGACCAGGGAGCCAGAAGGGCCGCACTTGCGGAAAGTGCGGCAAGGGTCATGACGGAGTTTGCCGAGCGGGGTCTTGCTACAAATGTGGCAAGGAGGGGCACATGGCCAAGGACTGCCCCAAGGGGTTTGCAGTGTGCTTTCACTGCAACCAGACCGGACACCGGAAGGCCGAGTGTCCGCAGTTGCGCGGAGCATCTCAGGGGTCTGCTCCTGCCGCCATCAAAGCTACAGAGAGTCGGCCTGTGAAGGCCGAGGCGCCGAGAGCTCGAGGGAGAGCCTTCCAGTTGACTGCGGAGGAGGTCCGCGTTGCGCCCGATGTTGTGGCTGGTACCTTTCTTGTGAACTCCGTACCTGCTTTAGTGTTATTTGACTCGGGTGCGAGTCGGTCTTTTGTATCTTTGGCCTTTGGTCAGCATATCAGTGTTAGTCGTGAGGCATTGAGTCGGCCTCTGAGAGTTTCCATAGCTGACGATAGAGTGATTTATGCCACAGAGGTTTTCCGGGGATGTGTGTTAGAGATTTTCGGGGTTGAGTTTCCGATTGATCTGATTCCTATTGCGATGGGTGATGTTTGTGTCATTGTGGGCATGGACTGGTTGAGCCGATTCGGCGCGGTTATCGACTGTGAGCGTGTAACGCCCGTGTTTCTAGGCTAGGCATTAATATTGACATAATGGTCTAGGTTAACCTTTGTAACTCATTTAGAAGAAATGAAAAGGAATTATGTGAATTTTATGTGAATTATGTGTTTTATGCTTAATTATTAGGGTTTAATTAATTAAAAATAAAAATAAGCGTCAAAATTAAAGTGTGAGATAAGCCTGATATCTTTACGTAAAGTTGTAGTGGTCGAAACAAGGATTTCGGGGATATAAAGAATACCAAAATCCGAGTTATAACGAAGAAGTTATGACCTATTGAAGTTTCGCGACAAAACTGGCACGGTGCTGAATGTCGTAAAAAGTGAGTTTTTGATAAACTACTTTTTAGCCTTAGTAATCTAAACGAAAGTCGTAGTATTCGTTAAACCGAGAAGTTCGATAAAAAGAACGCCCAAATCTGACTTCGTATGAGGAAGTTATGATTTTTCGAAGTTTCAGCGTAGCAGTAGACAGCTAAAAACTCGAATTTTAGATCGAGCGATTTTTAGCCGACACAACCTAAACGAGAATTGAAGGTCTCGTCATTAGGAGCACAACGGTAAAAAGTCTGACGAAAACGGACGTCGGATGAAGAAGTTATGAATTTTTAACGGATTTCCTATCCCGGTCTGTTAAAAATAATAATATAAAATTTAAAGTCAAAATTAGCCGACGAAGTCTAAACGGAAGTTGTAGATCGTAATTTTAGCTACGCGTGCATATAAAGAACGTCAAAAACGGAGCTCGTATGCGAAAGTTATGGATTTTAGAAGTTTTGGCACGAAAACCGAGAAATTTCGCATAGTCACACAATTGCCACGTCACCCTCGCTTAGAAAGTGACACGTGTCCTGCTGAGTCACCTGGCTGCTGAGTCATTAGGCTGCTGAGTCACCGAGGCTGCTGAGTCATGCGAGCCACGTGTCCTCTTCTGATTCGACCGAGGAGGAGGCCCAATCCGAAGCAGCCAGCTCCCCAGCCGAAGCTTCGCCCAGCTGCCGCGTGTGTCCGAGCCTCGCATAGCCTAGCTCCGAGTCTCGCAGGTGCGCCAGCAAGCCGCGGTCCACTTAGAAGCCGCCAGCGAGCCCTCGCATGTGCGAACCAGGTGCGAGCCATGCGAGCCTTGTGCGAAGCCACCCCCTGCGAGCCGTCGGATCTCCGAAGCGTGCCATCTTCTCAGCCGTTGGATCAAACTTCGGACCCTATAAATAGAAGGGTACCTGCGAGGGTTTCCGGTTACTTTTGGAATTTTGCCACTTTTAGCCCCTTTCTCCATATTTTCTTCATCTTAACATCCCGCAAAGCCCCGGTATCGATTGCAAAGCCCGGAATACCCCACGAAGTGCCCGAGAAGCCCGGAAAATTTATCTTTTCGGTTTCGAAGCCCGACCTTTCGCAGAGCCTGGTTTCTCAATAAAACTCCCGGTTTTATTAGAAACGATCGTTTTAGGAATCGAATTGCTGCCCGATTTTCACCAAAATAAGTGAGTGTGTAGTTACTTTCAATTTACACATAGATATGAAGTATTTACCTTGAAATACGTGTTATGTGTAAATATATTAATTGTTTGACTGAAGTGACTGTTGAATTGATGTTTTATACAAGTTTTAAACTGTATATGCTTTTTATCTACAAAATATGTTGGGTAGAACATGGGTAGATGAAATAGTGGGTATGATGAAAGGTGAGTTGGATAAAGGAGATGATCAATAATATTGATCATAAGTTAAGGGTGAGTGGTGAAAATTTGAGAGAATCACTTACCCAAATTGTTGGCCCCCGTCATTCAGCAGAGTATGGATGACAACCATGGACTATTCTAGACAGTCTATGGAACACTAGCAGGCCCGCAACCTGTAGGTGTAATGAACTATATGTTCATTTGCTGTACTCTAAAAACCCATTGACATGTATTGCAGGAGAGAACACCTGTAAATAATACTGTCGATAAATGAGAGCTATGGACTTAGCACATGTTGAATAAACTTTGGCAGCTATGGAATTAGTGCCCGTTGTATAAACCCCGGTCACGAGGTGACTTTGTGTCTATTCCTTAGGATGAATCCTTAGGAAGGAGTGATAGTTGATTCTTAGGGTAAACCCTTAAGAAATAAATAAAATAATGGGGTTTGGGGTAGTTAGGTTGATTGATTGATGTATAAACATAATAAATTTATGTATTGTGGGTTGAAAACCCTATATGCTCACCAGGCTTCCAAGCCTGACCCACTCAGCTGTTTATATTACAGGTAGAGGACCCCGAGCATAGTCGGATGATGATGATGAGTGAATTTTGGATTATAGGCCAGTAGTTACAAATAATTGTCGTAAGGCTTATAATGTCTTGTTTATGCTTTTGATCTGTATTGGAACATGACATCCCGAGGTTTTGATATAAAAGGAAATGATATATTTCTTAAAGAAAGATTTTGACAAACTTTTATCATATTTTGTTTTGGGGACCAACTCCGCAACATCTTTTATAAAGATTTCTCTGATTTGATTTTTAAAAAGCATAAATTAAATCGGTCTTTTCTGGCCGAGAAATTTGGGGATGTCACAGTTGGTATCAGAGCATTAGTTTAAGCGAACTAAGAAATTGTAGAATTTCTAGACTTGAACTTAGAATGCTAAGTGATGATTGTGAGATGAGTGTCTACCATATTTTAGACACGAGCACTAGTTTAGTTTAGGGAAGATGCCTAAAATGCCCTTATGTGCTAAATGTTTTGTGTTATAGCTATAATGATGCTATTATTTGTTCGGATCTATGGTCTGTTGCCGACCGGATCTGGAAACCTTATGTGTGTAGGATTCTAAACGTATGACTACGATATTGGAACTAACATATAAACGTTTCGAAGACTTAACATCTAAGAAAAAAAATGAAGATCTAAATTCACCTACGATTGGTGTATAGATCGAAATGCCGAGTACTCAAAGTGGGTTCGGAAGTGATAATCCACAGCCTGAGCCAATCACGATGACTGGAGTGCAGGCAATGGTACGTACGATGTTAGGTGAACAGATGGAAGAAACAAAACGTTTACTTCAACAAAGTAAGGATGAACTTATTGTGCCAGTACTTTAGGCATCTGTTCTTGAGGCAACTATTAGGCTTGCCAAGTCCATTGAGGAAATGATCAATGACACAACCGCCAACAAAGTTGAAGTTGGCAAGAAGAGGAAATTTGAGGGGTCTTCAAGGCCCAACAAGAGCAACATATCCACAAAGTTTGGCAAAAGAAGAGATAAAGGAAAATGGTGCGGGAAGTGCAAAAATAAACACTCTGGGAATTGTGACGGGAAGGTGAAGTGCTTTAAGTGTGGAGAAATAGGGCATTACGCCAATAAGTGTACGATTCCCAAGGAGGTGTGCTACGGATGTAAAGAAGAAGGCCATATTTCTAAGAATTGTCAGAAGAACAATGAAGTAACAAGGCCAAGTGCACCATCAATGCCAAAGGAATTTCAGGATATCCTTGAAGAAGCGATTAATAACACTAGGAAGTAGAAGTCATGACTTGATACCCGAAGATCAAGTTACGAACTAGTAATGTGAATAGTAACAAGTAGTTTAGCCTATGAGAGGCATAGTATAGGGTAAACTTGAACCTTTGTGTAATCGTTTCAAGGAAATAAAATAAACCCTGGTTTTGTCGTCTGATGAATAGAATGGCTGGTGTAATTTTTGAAGTTGTCCCAATCATCTGAAATTTCCATCACCAACCAAGTTGAAGTAGAGTTGATCATTGAAGATACGCGTGAAAGAAGTCCTAGTAGCGTCTAGGAAAATTTTATGATTAATTGGACACATTTGTATGTGTTAAATTGTTTTGTGATTTTAGGACTTGGGGACTGCGAGACAGTACTTGGGACGAGCATGAGTAGGTGTGAATAGTAGTAGAGATTTATACTACTGGAAGCACAGGACTCGCACTTGGATCAGGGAAAGTCACAAGGTTACCAAGAAGCTATTATTTGATTCCGTCTTGTTCTAGTCTGTCGTTACCATCGTTTCGGTAATGACTAAGAAGATCATTGTTATTCCGACCTTAGAGGTCATATCAAATTGAGTCCGACTACGATGAGTTTATTATGTGGTTCAGAGAACCAAGTTCGATGTAACATTTGACTTAAGCCAGAAGATTGAAATGAAAGATGATCAAAGCGATCAATAGAAGTATCGCACTCATTGTTAAAGAAGTTGGTAGTTAGAAATGATACATTTTGAACGGTGATCGTATCGCATTAGAACATGAAGGAAGGTATAATTTGTTCTGAAATTGTCCCTAAGAGATCTGAGTCTAAGTAGTGCAGTATACAATGAGAGATCATTAGAACATGACCCATCGGTTTGTTACAATAAATACTTATTCCAAGAAGAAGGAGGAGTCCTCAATAAGGATTTATTTTGTAACTCGAAGGGTACAATTGAAAGTCCTATAGAGATCTGAAGCTTTTTAGGATTAGCTGGATATTATCGCTGATTTATCCAAGGCTTTTCTTCGATCGCGACTCCATTGACAGCTTTGACCCACAAAGGAGTTGTCTATACTTGGAATGAGAAGCATTGGAAGCTTTGAGAAGTCAAAGAAGAAGTTGTGTGAAGCACCGATTCTTTCATTACCCAAAGGAGTTGATGACTTCACAGTTTATAGTGATGCCTCTGGAGTTGGGTTAGGATGTGTTCTGACCCAAATGGATAAGGTGATAGCATATTCATCGAGGCAATTGAAAGAGCATGACAAGAACTACCCCACTCACGATTTGGAGTTGGCAGCGGTAGTATTCGCCCTAAAGATATGGAGGCATTATCTTTATGGCACAAAGTGTAAACTTTTCACTGATCATAAGAGTTTTCAATATCTCTTTAATCAGAAGGAATTGAACATGAGGCAACAATGCTGGCCAGAGTTACTCAAGGATTACGACTGCGAGATACTTTGCCACCCTGGTAAAGCAAATGTGGTTGCTGATGCTCTCAGTCGGAAGGTAAACCTTGAAAATTAAAGGCCAAGAGCGTTGAGAATTGAAGTTGTCTCGACAATTGTGGAAAGTATAAAGAAAGCTCAAGAGGAAGCTTTAGAGAAAAATGACCGAAAGGAAGCACGTTTGGGCAAAACGTTAGTATTCGGTACAAACAACCAAGAGTTGAAGGTATTCCAAGATAGGATTTGGGTACCTAAGATGGGCCGAGTAAGAGATCTTCTGATGGAAGAAGCTCACAAGACCATGTACTCGATTCATCCCAGCAGTAGAAAAATGTATAGGGATTTAAAACCCTATTATTGGTGGCTGACGATGAAGCTCGATGTTGCTAGGTATGTGGCCGAGTGTGTAACTTGTGCTAGGGTTAAGGCACAACATCAGGAACCGTATGGGAGTTTAGAACCTTTACCCGTACCCATGGGTAAATAGGAAGACGTCACCATGGATTTTGTGACTAAACTGCCCAGAACAAGGAACGGTCACGACATGATTTGGGTAGTCGTTGATCGCTTCACTAAGAGTGCGCATTTCATAGCAGCAATCGAGAAATGGTCTATGGATAAACTCGTGAATTCTTATGTGAAGGAAGTGTGAGGCTTCACGGTGTTTCGTTAACGATTGTATCCGATCGTGACAGCCGTTTTACCTCAATGTTTTGGAGGAGTCTATAAGAGGAAAAGCAGTTTATGGGACTTGAAATAGTCCATTAGATTGCTGAAAAGTTGTAAGTGATTAGGAAAAAGATGTTAGCTGCTCAAAAGAGCTATGCTGACAAGAAAAGACAACCGATATCATTCAAAGTTGGAGATTCGGTTTCACTTAAAGTCTCGTCGTGGAAGGGACTTATAAGATTTGGTAGAAGGGAAAAGTTGAGTCCAAGGTTTATTGGACCATTTAAAGTTCTTCAGAGAATCTGGAATCAAGCTTACAAGCTAGAGTTACCGGAAGAACTAGAGGGTATTCATAACACCTTTCATGTGTGTTATTTGAGAAAGTTCACGGGAGGTGTGCCCGACATAATTCCCATTTCTGAGTTAAGGTTGGACGAGAACAAGAGATTAATTGGAGAACTTGAGGCAATCGTTAACCGTAAGACTAAGAAGTTGTAACATAAGATAGTCGATTTAGTGTCTGTACGTTGGAAACTTATAAATGGGCCAAATCCCACCTGGGAAACGGAGAGTGACATAGTGAGTCGCTACCCGTAGTTGTTTGTCGTTGTGTGATTCCGAGGACGGAATCATCCTAAGGGGGAGAGAGTTGTAACGCCCGTGTTTCTAGGCTAGGCATTAATATTGACATAATGGTCTAGGTTAACCTTTGTAACTCATTTAGAAGAAATGAAAAGGAATTATGTGAATTTTATGTGAATTATGTGTTTTATGCTTAATTATTAGGGTTTAATTAATTAAAAATAAAAATAAGCGTCAAAATTAAAGTGTGAGATAAGCCTGATATCTTTACGTAAAGTTGTAGTGGTCGAAACAAGGATTTCGGGGATATAAAGAATACCAAAATCCGAGTTATAACGAAGAAGTTATGACCTATTGAAGTTTCGCGACAAAACTGGCACGGTGCTGAATGTCGTAAAAAGTGAGTTTTTGATAAACTACTTTTTAGCCTTAGTAATCTAAACGAAAGTCGTAGTATTCGTTAAACCGAGAAGTTCGATAAAAAGAACGCCCAAATCTGACTTCGTATGAGGAAGTTATGATTTTTCGAAGTTTCAGCGTAGCAGTAGACAGCTAAAAACTCGAATTTTAGATCGAGCGATTTTTAGCCGACACAACCTAAACGAGAATTGAAGGTCTCGTCATTAGGAGCACAACGGTAAAAAGTCTGACGAAAACGGACGTCGGATGAAGAAGTTATGAATTTTTAACGGATTTCCTATCCCGGTCTGTTAAAAATAATAATATAAAATTTAAAGTCAAAATTAGCCGACGAAGTCTAAACGGAAGTTGTAGATCGTAATTTTAGCTACGCGTGCATATAAAGAACGTCAAAAACGGAGCTCGTATGCGAAAGTTATGGATTTTAGAAGTTTTGGCACGAAAACCGAGAAATTTCGCATAGTCACACAATTGCCACGTCACCCTCGCTTAGAAAGTGACACGTGTCCTGCTGAGTCACCTGGCTGCTGAGTCATTAGGCTGCTGAGTCACCGAGGCTGCTGAGTCATGCGAGCCACGTGTCCTCTTCTGATTCGACCGAGGAGGAGGCCCAATCCGAAGCAGCCAGCTCCCCAGCCGAAGCTTCGCCCAGCTGCCGCGTGTGTCCGAGCCTCGCATAGCCTAGCTCCGAGTCTCGCAGGTGCGCCAGCAAGCCGCGGTCCACTTAGAAGCCGCCAGCGAGCCCTCGCATGTGCGAACCAGGTGCGAGCCATGCGAGCCTTGTGCGAAGCCACCCCCTGCGAGCCGTCGGATCTCCGAAGCGTGCCATCTTCTCAGCCGTTGGATCAAACTTCGGACCCTATAAATAGAAGGGTACCTGCGAGGGTTTCCGGTTACTTTTGGAATTTTGCCACTTTTAGCCCCTTTCTCCATATTTTCTTCATCTTAACATCCCGCAAAGCCCCGGTATCGATTGCAAAGCCCGGAATACCCCACGAAGTGCCCGAGAAGCCCGGAAAATTTATCTTTTCGGTTTCGAAGCCCGACCTTTCGCAGAGCCTGGTTTCTCAATAAAACTCCCGGTTTTATTAGAAACGATCGTTTTAGGAATCGAATTGCTGCCCGATTTTCACCAAAATAAGTGAGTGTGTAGTTACTTTCAATTTACACATAAATATGAAGTATTTACCTTGAAATACGTGTTATGTGTAAATATATTAATTGTTTGACTGAAGTGACTGTTGAATTGATGTTTTATACAAGTTTTAAACTGTATATGCTTTTTATCTACAAAATATGTTGGGTAGAACATGGGTAGATGAAATAGTGGGTATGATGAAAGGTGAGTTGGATAAAGGAGATGATCAATAATATTGATCATAAGTTAAGGGTGAGTGGTGAAAATTTGAGAGAATCACTTACCCAAATTGTTGGCCCCCGTCATTCAGCAGAGTATGGATGACAACCATGGACTATTCTAGACAGTCTATGGAACACTAACAGGCCCGCAACCTGTAGGTGTAATGAACTATATGTTCATTTGCTGTACTCTAAAAACCCATTGACATGTATTGCAGGAGAGAACACCTGTAAATAATACTGTCGATAAATGAGAGCTATGGACTTAGCACATGTTGAATAAACTTTGGCAGCTATGGAATTAGTGCCCGTTGTATAAACCCCGGTCACGAGGTGACTTTGTGTCTATTCCTTAGGATGAATCCTTAGGAAGGAGTGATAGTTGATTCTTAGGGTAAACCCTTAAGAAATAAATAAAATAATGGGGTTTGGGGTAGTTAGGTTGATTGATTGATGTATAAACATAATAAATTTATGTATTGTGGGTTGAAAACCCTATATGCTCACCAGGCTTCCAAGCCTGACCCACTCAGCTGTTTATATTACAGGTAGAGGACCCCGAGCATAGTCGGATGATGATGATGAGTGAATTTTGGATTATAGGCCAGTAGTTACAAATAATTGTCGTAAGGCTTATAATGTCTTGTTTATGCTTTTGATCTGTATTGGAACATGACATCCCGAGGTTTTGATATAAAAGGAAATGATATATTTCTTAAAGAAAGATTTTGACAAACTTTTATCATATTTTGTTTTGGGGACCAACTCCGCAACATCTTTTATAAAGATTTCTCTGATTTGATTTTTAAAAAGCATAAATTAAATCGGTCTTTTCTGGCCGAGAAATTTGGGGATGTCACAGAGCGTCAGCTGGTGACTATACGAGACCCTAGTGGGGGAATTCTTTCGGTGTACGGCGAGGGTACACGTTCGGGATCAGCCTTTTGTTCGGCCGCTAGGGCGAGGCAGTGTCTACAGCAGGGCTGTAAGGGTTTTGTGGCGTATGTGATGGATACGCGAGCGACTTCCGAGAGACCGAGTTCAGTTGGGGAGGTACCGGTGGTGCGTGAGTTTCCAGATGTCTTTCCCGAGGAGCTGCCGGGGGTACCTCCTGTGAGGCAAGTGGAGTTTGGTATTGATTTGGTTCCGGGGGCTGCGCCTATAGCTAAGGTGCCTTATCGTCTTGCACCTCCAGAGATGCAAGAGTTATCCTCGCAGCTTCAGGAGTTGCTGGGGAAGGGATTCATTCGGCCGAGCAGCTCGCCGTGGGGAGCACCTATTATGTTCGTCAAGAAGAAGGATGGTTCACACCGGATGTGTATTGATTACCGGGAGTTGAACAAGCTGACGGTCAAGAACCGTTACCCGTTGCCGAGGATCGACGATTTATTTGATCAGTTGCAGGGAGCCTCTTGGTTTTCCAAGATCGACTTGAGGTCGGGATATCATCAGGTGAGAGTGCGGGATGAGGACGTCCAGAAGACAGCATTCAGGACGCGATATGGGCATTATGAGTTTGTGGTGATGCCTTTTGGGCTCACCAATGCCCCGGCGGTGTTCATGGATCTCATGAACAGGGTATGCAGGCCGATGTTGGATCGGTCGGTGATTGTATTTATCGATGATATTCTGGTGTATTCGAGATCTAGAGAGCAGCATGAGGAGCATTTGAGGGAGGTCCTTGGGGTATTGAGATCGGAGAAGCTTTATGCAAAGTTCTCCAAGTGTGATTTCTGGTTACGGGAGGTCCAGTTTCTAGGACATCTCGTTAACCAGGAAGGGATTCTGGTCGATCTGGCCAAGGTTGAGGCGGTGATGAGTTGGGAGGTGCCAAAGTCACCCTCTGAGATCAGGAGCTTCCTTGGACTAGCAGGGTATTATCGGAGATTTATCAAGGATTTTTCCAAGATTGCAGTGCCGCTCACCAGACTGACCCGGAAGGGTGTTGCATTCTCATGGGGTCCCGAGCAGCAGACCTCCTTTGAGACACTTCGCCAGAGGTTGTGCGAAGCCCCGGTATTAGCTCTCCCGGAAGGGATGGAGGATTTTGTAGTATATTGTGATGCATCGATTTTGGGGTTGGGTGCGGTGTTGATGCAGAGGGGTCATGTGATAGCATATGCATCGAGGCAGCTGAAGCCTCATGAGATGAGATATCCCACGCATGATCTAGAGTTAGGGGCAGTAGTGTTCGCCCTCAAGATTTGGCGCCACTACTTATATGGGGTTCGATGTACGATATACACGGACCATAAGAGCTTGAAGTACTTGATGGATCAGCCCAATCTAAATATGCGTCAGAGGAGGTGGTTAGATGTGGTCAAGGATTATGATTGTGAGATCCTGTACCACCCGGGCAAGGCCAACGTGGTGGCTGATGCGTTGAGCCGCAGGGCGGAGAGCAATCCATTGCGAGATGTATGTTTGAGATTGACCATGATAGCTCCGGTATTGGATGCCATTCGTGGGGCACAGGCCGAGGCTGTGCAGCCGGAGATGCAGAAGAGGGAACGGGTCGTTGGTTTGGTTTCAGAATTCGTTACGGATGGGCGAGGGCTTATGACTTTTCAGGGTCGGATTTGGGTACCGTTTGTGGGTGGTACGCGCACTTCTTTGATGGAGGAGGCTCATCGGTCGAAATTTTCGATCCATCCGGGGGCCACGAAGATGTATTTGGATTTGAGGAAAGAGTATTGGTGGCCCTGTATGAAGAGAGACGTCGCATGGTTCGTTGAGAGGTGCTTGACCTGCCGTAGGGTTAAGGCCGAGCACCAGAGGCCGCATGGCAAATTGCAGCCATTGGAGGTTCCCGAATGGAAGTGGGAACAGATCTCTATGGATTTCATCACCAAATTGCCGAGGACGGCCAGAGGAGTTGATGCGATTTGGGTGATTGTGGATAGGTTGACGAAGAGCGCTCACTTTCTTGCCATCAGTGAGAGTTCTTCAGCGGAGAAGTTGGCGGAGTTATATGTGAGAGAAGTGGTATCTCGGCATGGGGTGCCGATCTCGATTGTTTCAGACCGTGATGTGCGCTTCACTTCCAGATTCTGGAAGAAATTTCATGAGGAGTTGGGTACTAGATTGCATTTTAGTACCGCATATCATCCCCAGACAGACGGTCAGAGTGAGCGGACGATTCAGACGCTTGAGGACATGCTTCGGGCATGTGTGTTGGATTTCGGGGGTAGCTGGGATGCGTATTTACCCTTGGCAGAGTTTTCCTACAACAACAGCCATCATTCGAGCATTGGTATGCCACCCTTTGAGCTGTTGTATGGTAGGAGGTGTCGGACCCCCATTTGTTGGGGAGAGGTTGGGTAGAGAGTGATGGGCAGTACAGAGATTGTGCTTCAGACGACAGAGCAGATTCAGCAGGTCAGACAGAGGTTATTGACCGCCCAGAGCCGACAGAAGAGTTACGCAGACAGACGCCGATCCGAGCTTGAGTTTCAGGTCGGCGACTTCGTTCTCCTGAAGGTCTCTCCTTGGAAAGGAGTGATTCGATTCAGGAAGAGGGGCAAGTTGGGGCCCCGGTATATTGGGCCATTTCGTGTGATTGCAAGGGTAGGCCAGGTAGCCTATCGTTTGGAATTGCCAGCAGAGTTGGGGCAAATCCACGACACTTTTCATGTGTCGCAATTGAGGAAATGTATTGCCGATGAGTCGGCAGTAGTTCCATTAGAGGATATTCAGGTGGATGCGAGCCTGAATTATGCCGAGAGACCAGTAGCCATCAGAGATCGGAAGATCAAGGTACTAAGGAACAAGGAGGTACCTCTGGTGTTGGTTCAGTGGCAACACCGGAAGGGATCAGAGATGACCTGGGAGCCGGAGCGCGAGATGCGGGAGCAGCATCCGGAGCTATTTTCAGAGCGAGACTTCGAGGGCGAAGTCTAGTTCTAGTGGGGGAGAGTTGTAACAGCCCGGATTTCCAGGTATTTTATTGTTTTGTTTTTTTGGTGTTTTGAGAGGGGACTCGGCGAGTTGGAGCTCAGACTTGCCGAGTAGGGTCGCGATTCTGGACGCGGGATTCGTCTGGACTCGGCGAGTCCAGGATATGGACTCAGCGAGTCCACGTTGTTTAATGAAACCCTAATTTCTCGGGTTTGGGACCTATTTAAAGGGCCTTATGGCCGTCATTTGCACCCAACAGTCCATAGAGAGAAACCCTAGAGTGCTTTAGCGATTTGAGAGAGAAAGGAAGCATTTCTTGACATTTGTGTGTTGTTTAGCAAAGAAGAGGGAGGCTCTAGCCAAGAGGAGGCAAAGGGGGACTGCTATTCGGTGGATTTGAAGCTTAGCCCTTCAATCTAAAGGTATGATTTCGGCTCATCTCCTGTTTTGTGAAGTATAATTGATTTTAGGGTTTCTTGTGACCTTGTTGAGTTGATTGGACGGCCAAATAGTCCCTTGCTAGTGACGAGACTTCGGATCTGGATCCATAGAGGTCCAGAGAGCCTCATTCATCAAGCTTTATATAGAACAATGGAGGTTATGACCTTGATGTAGTGAGATTTGTTGATGATTCTTCATATATGGTCATATAGAGGTTGTTTATGCACAAAGTCTGGAGCTTTACGTGGTGAATCATTCTAGGAAGGCTAGATCTACGAATTGTTGGAATAGATCTGACCTTAGAAGCAAGTTTGAGTGATTGCATGGCATGGACTCGCCGAGTCCGATGAGCAGACTCGGCGAGTAGCTTGAAAATTGCCTTGGACCAACCAGTGAGTGGTCCAGTCGAGTCATGGATTGACCCAGTGAGTCAGGGCGAGTTAGAGAGGGTTGTCAAGTGGTCTGAGTCTAGCTGGGACTCGCCGAGTCGTTCTTGAGACTCGGCGAGTTGAGTCGGGGTGGCCCCGCGATTCTTCCAGGTGGAACTCGTCGAGTCAGGGGGAGTACTCGACGTGTAAGAAGGGAATCCTAGAGAGTTGGTGAAAACGTCTAGACTCGCCGAGTTGCCCTCGTGCACTCGCCGAGTCCGGTCAAAGTTGACCGTTGACCGTTGACCGTTGACCAGAGTTGACCTGTGTTGACTTCTTAGGGATAGTCAACCTTAGAGATAAAAAGTGTTAATTAGAGACATATGATGTTATAGGAGGATTATAGCTCGGAGGATCGGGCACGAGGGATTCAGGATTTGTGAGTCATCGAGATCCGCGAGGTGAGTCTTCTCACTATATTTTACCTTGAGTAGGTAATCAGAGTTATGTGTTAGTGTATGTATGTTATGTGTATGTTATGTGTTGTACTGCATTATTTCTATGTGATTTATGCTGTGCATGATTACAGAGTTGGAACCGGAAGGTTCCTAGAGTTAGAACCTGAGGGTTCACAGAGTTGGGTGCACGAACCCATAGAGTTATAGCCTCGAGTGGCTAATATGTGTTTATGTGGTATTTTGGGGAACTCACTAAGCTTCGTGCTTACAGTGTTAGTGTTGTTGTTTCAGGTACTAGCAATGACCGTGGGAAGGCGCCGGCTTGATCTGTACACACGCAGGGGACTTTGATATATTTACATTGATCTTGGGATTTTGTGTAATGTGAATTGGGATTTAAACCTGATGTTTTTATGAAAAAATTAATGAGAAATGTTTTTTATAAATTGTGAAAAATTATTTTAAAAATTTTCGGTGTTACAGGACTTCTATTGTGGAACTCAAGAATTAAACAGTGCTCTTCAAAGATTTGCTAAATTGCAAAGACGACTTTTATTGAGATACTCAAGAATTAAACAATGGTTATCAAAGCTTTGCTAAATTGCCTAGATTTCTAATTTGGAACTAAAGAGTGAAATAATTCTTATCAATGCTTTGCTTAAATTGTATAAACTTCTATTATGGAACTCAAGAATTAAGCAATGCTCTTCAGAGCTTTGCGAAATTGTGAAGACTACTTCTATTGTGGAACTTAATAAACAATGCATATCAAATCTTTGCTAAATTGCATAGACTTCTAATGTGGAACTCAAGAATAAAAAAAATGTGTGACAACCCGAAATTTCTATTATGTACAACATATCAAGTCAATAGAAGTCAGAACAGTTACTGTTAATTTTCAGACTTTTTAGAATAAGTTTGAGTAATTTAGGATTAACACTTTAGGAGATATCAGGAGAGAGGATGCACTAGGGTTTATTGTGCAACAATAAAGTCTCGACACTTCAAAATATTGGAGTTTACGGCCTAAACAATGGTGTTTACGGCCGTAAACCCCAAGGAAGGGGGTATATAAGTGACACTTAGTCATTTACACCATTTTTCCACCTTTTCAAGAACAAATCTCAAACTCTCTCAAGTATCATCCAAGTTTTCTTCAAGATCTCAAATCTAGTAAGTGTTTCTAGCTCTTTCAAGTTAGTATATCACCTAATCTAGTGTTTTAACACACATCCATCCGTGAAATTGTTCAAAAAGGTTGATTCTTCAAGTTTCATCAAGAACACCAAGAACACACACTGGTGTTCTTCGACTTTTAGCTCATTTCATGCTTCTATATTGTAAGTACTTCTATCCTAGAGTATCATAGGGCTTTTGATACTTCTTTACATCAAGAAAACACAAGGAAACACCAAGATCAAAGGTGTTTACGGTCCAAGAACACCTTGGACCGTAAACCCTTCTTTAGGGGCCAAAGTGACCCTAGTCCCTTCCTATGCCTTAGTAACCATCATGGATCCCTTCATTGATATGTTAAGGACTTGAAAACACCAAAAATACCATATTCCATAGGGGAAGTGGTCTTAGGGCTATAAACTCCTCAAAGGAGGGAAATGGTGCACTAACTTCTTCCTTAGGCTTATACATCAAGTAGAAATGCTTCTAAGGACTTGTAAACCTTCAAATAAACAAATGGTCAAAGGATTATGAGCTTATGGTTGTAAACTCAAGGGTTTACAACCGTAAGCTCAATGAGTTGAGGTCATAAAGCCGTAAACTCAAGAAAGGGGTTCTTTTGAACCCTAAACCAAATAGCTTTGTCCTACAACACTTAGATTCAATCCTTGGGACTTATAACACTTATATAAGGTGTTTAACTTGTCTTAGGATGTCTTAAATTTGTAAATTAGTTGTTTAAAGACTAATTGGATACATATATGTGTATTTATATGTTAACTAGGATCATTGTGTGTGTACAAGTCTTCACTTGACACCTAGCAATCCTATTTTTTCAGTTCATCCATACCACTCACTACAGGTGAGTTCATACCCCTTAATTAACCTTTTAAATGTTTTGAAATGCTTTTATGGGGGGAATACAAGTCGAACAATTCTAGTTATTATATCAATCACATGTAATAATAACTACCAAACTAGTGGATTATTACTTTTCAAACTGTGTTACCAAACTGCTTTACTTCGAACTGTTTTACAAACTCTTTTGCTTATCAAATACTTTTACTTAAACTCTTTCATACTTATATATTTTCCAATTCATGTCTATGTATGTATAGTTAGGAAGGCCAACTCGGTTTAATTCATTTTCCTTGTTTAGATGTTGCTTTAGGGCATCAGTTATCCGTCCAAAGGTCGTTTAAATATTAGGTATATATCATGTATACATACATAGTCATAAAAGTTCCTTCAATCAGTTCTATATCTTTGGGTAACAAGGGTATACAAACATGATCATACATTACTAGTAAGCTACCATAGGGGTAGTTTAGGAAGATACTAAAACAGCTAGAACAATGAAACATACAATGAGTCAGTTCATTTATGAGTCAATACTTGCTAGATAGAGAGAGAGCACACAATACAGCTAGTACACACAGTACATTACTATACATGCTAGATAGAGAGAGAACACACATTACAGCTAGCACATGCAAAACACTACAGTACATACAGGCTAGAAAGAGAAAGAAGACACAATACAGCTAGCACATTCATTACATATACATTCATGTAGTTATGTGAACCGTTAAAAGGGGCATGGCACTACCTGCCATGACCGTTTTTGTATCCACAATCTCCTTAATTGGGGATCGTATGAGTTTGCGTATAGATCTATACTGGATTGACTATCCTACACCTTGCTGCTCACTATAGTGGGACTTGCAAGTCTACGGGTGCCAAATGTCATTTCTTACGGCGTCTTACATCGTCGTTTTACTAGAGTCAGTAGCAGGATACAGGTCGATCACATGTTACTTTAAATATCAATTGGTTTAAGGTAGTTAGTACAGGAGTAGTCACTTATTACAAATACTACAGTACAATGATATTTTCCCATTATATTCACTTCGTGAATATGCACACGATGCACGGTAATGTAAAAACTATATTTTTGGTTAATGATAGTCGGACTTGGGAGAATACACACTCTTACAAGAGACACACACAGACACTAGATGCCTTGGTAGAAGGCTACAATTAGTAGGAAACATAGGGTTTTCTAGGAGAGTTCAAACATTTTACAAAACATCTTACAAATGCTTTCATACAAACACAGACACTAATATACTTATGATCTCACCAGCTTTAAAGATGATACTTGCTTTTAAAATAGCTTGTATTCTCATGTCACCAATAGACAGGTACAAGTGTCAGATTTTGAGAAGATAGAGTTCGTTCAAGACTTGTCTTTTATTTTGATATGTATTTTTGGTGTCTATATAACTTGACAGAACACACTTGCATGAAATTATATTATTAATGCAATGGATGATGTTGTTGCTTGTTTACTACTATTTATTGTTGTGATACTGTACATGATGTCCTCCGCCCCAGAATATTCCCACCGTTCATGGTTTTGGGGTGTGACAGATTGGTAATAGAGCATTGTTTATAGTGAATTGAGTATATCAACCCATAAAAGATATACTAACTATAAATACAATGGGATAAAAATACTCTGACCAAGAGTTTATACTTTAAATAATAAAATATTTAATTAAGTATACGTGTCTGCATTCATACTAAAATCAGTGTCACTAAAAAAGTACAAAAGTATTACAATTTTTGGGCGGCACAAGTAGACTTAGAGACATATAGTAAAAACTGGGAAAATATAGCCTAATCAACTATATTATCTGGGGGTTGACTAGCATGTGCCTAAGTGTAGTTATGAGGTTGCAACAAGTCTAAAAACATACCCACAATACCATAATGAGAACAATAGAACCTAAACTTAAAATACTATAGGAGTATTTTGTGTTAATACAAGCTACTTATGTACTAGATTCTTATACCTCTCTTCTCGCGTAGATTAAATGGTTGGATTCCACCTTCCTGGAGACCCGTACTATCCCAACCACGGCAATACAGGATGGCTGGAAGAAGAACCAGAAGATGATCACCCAATTTCGTTGGATGATCATGAAGCTGAAGGCTTTTCTGATGGTTCTGACTCAGAGCCAGAAGTCAACAACCTACGTCCAGCAGATCAAAACCCAAACCCTCGTCCAGCATTTCAAGGACCCACACCTCTGTGGGACACAAACTTGAATAGATGGAGTCAGGAACAGGGTCAACCCATTCCCTACAATGGAGACAGAAGTTTCTACAACCTCACTGAGGGAGGTTCTGCTGACAGAGTCCTACCAATCATAGTTCATAGGATTGCTCGGAACACAAAGCAGGGTCGAGCGGTTATCGGCCGAGTCGTGGAGATTGACGCCAACTCTGGCGTTAACACAGTCCGCATTCGACAGCTAGAGTCTACTCATGAAAGGACTCTGGTCCACAATGCAGCTCTTCAGAGGGAACTCGCTGAAACCCAAGCTGAAGTCAGGGAACTTCAAGCTCAACAAGCAAGAGCTGATAGGCGCACGAGGGACATAAAACGTCTCCTGTCGGGATCAAGAACTCACTCTGGTAGTTCTCGTCGCCGATAGATTCTCATCAACTTCTCTCTTTTGGATATAACCTAGTTATGTAAAACTTTGGTCTAATTCCGTATCTTTGTAAATCATAGGCATGTTAGGTCTTGGTTAGGTTGTAATTCTGTCAAAATTTTCCTATTTTGGTTGATGTAAGGCCTCCTTCTGTTGGCCGTTTTTCCCGAACTTGTTACATCTGTAATTCCAGTAATATTGACAGGTACCTAATCTTATGGGAATTATTATCCAAATGTGATCATCTATTCGTTCTAGATCTACATTCAATCGTATTGTTGGGCTATGAAGAGTTGGTCCATGAGTCATTCTCATCAATTCTTCCATTAAATTCTTATCAATGTTTTCGTCTTCATAAACTTATAGATCAAAGATGTCGTCTCGCTGAAATCCAAGGAGAAACCCTAATAACGAAACACCGACACCACCACCTCAACCACCTACTCCTCAGTTCGACACGATAGCCCTAAATGTTGCTGTAGCTACAGCTGTGGCTACAGCCATGGCTCAATATCATTCATCCGGTTCCACTAGAGGAGGAACTCCTGTCCTGTCTACACATGGTGAAATCCCAATGCGCTTGAAAGAGTGCTCCTACAAGGACTTCACCAACTGCAAGCCATTGTCCTTCAAAGGGACTGGCGGAGTCATTGCCCTCTCGTAATGGTTCGAGAAAACCGAATCAGTTTTCAAAATTTGCTCTTATTCGGAGGAGAGCAAGGTCAAGTTTGATGCTTGCACCTTTGAAACAAAAGCCCTAACATGGTGGAATAGCCATGTTAAGTCACTATCTCTCATAGTGGCAAATTCTATGGGCTGGGAAACTTTGAATGACCTCATGATTGAGGAGTACTGCCCGTGGGGCAAGATCCAGAAGCTAGAGGAAGAACTGTAGAGTCTAACCATGAAGGGCTCCAACGTAGTCGCATACACTGCCAGATTCTGTGAGCTGGTGGCCCTCTGTCCCAACATGGTTCATACAGAGGGAAAGAAAATTGAGAGATACATATGGGGACTAGTGCCACCATACTAGGGAAATGTATTGGCATCACACCCCACTACATTTGATAGTACCAGACGATTGGCACAGCGGCTCATAGACCATGGGGTTCGTACCCCGGCCGCAACAACTACCCTGGCCATTTCAGAACCCGCAAGAACCGCTGATTCCAAGCGGAAGTTTTGGGATGACAAAAAGAAGGCTAAGGCTGCCAAAAAGTAGCAGGTCGTGGCAGTACATGCTGCGATAGCACCTACCGTTGCTGCCTCGGTAAAGCAGTACGCTGTAAGTTTGCCCAAGTGCAACAAATGCAACTTCCATCCCGTCGGTGCCTGCCCGGAGATGCAGTGTCTGAACTGCAACGGGAAGGGGCACACTGCCCGTTTCTGTAAAGCTCCGGCGAAGCCCATCAACCAAGTCCCCGGTGCTGGAGTGTGCCAAACTTGCTACGGATGTGGCGAGGTAGGCCACTTCAAAAGGAACTACCCATAGGCAGGGTTTGCCGGTGGAGCGGCAAGAGTTCTGGCCATAGGCCATGAGGAAGCGGTTGCCGACCCCACAGTGGTCACTGGTACATTTCTTCTCGATAACTCTTATACATGCATTCTATTTGATAGTGGAACGGAGAGGAGTTTCGTGAACCAGAAATTTGCTCATTTACTTAAGCAAAAATCACGAGCACTTAATGAACCGTTCACTGTAGAAATGGCTAATGGAAAGACAAAGAGCACTAGCAGCATATTCATAGGGTGTACCCTAACTTTAGATAGCCATTCATTTTCGATCGATCTCATGCTGGTCTCAATTAAAAGTTTCAACGTCATTATTGGCATGGATTGGTTGAGTTTTCATCGTGCCTATATCATGTGTTACGAAAAGGCTGTTCGCCTTAATCTGCTGTCTAGCGAAACCCTAGTAGTTTATGGCAACAAACCCGGCACGAACCTTCGTATAATCTCAAGCATTCAAGCTTAGAAATTCTTGCAAAAGGAATGTCGAGAATTCCTTGCTCATGTGGTCGTTGTGAGCCAAGAAACGAGAGACATTCAGAACATTCCAGTAGTACGCGACTTTCCCGACGTCTTTCCAGAAGAACTCCCCGTATTACCTCCACAACGTCAAGTCGAGTTCCGAATCGACTTAGTTCCAGGGGCTACCCCCGTAGCCAAATCGCCCTATCGTCTAGCACCTGTAGAGATGCAAGAACTGTCCTGTTAACTTAACGAACTGCTCAGCAAGGGCTTTATAAGACCAAGCTTCTCACCCTGGGGAGCTCTAGTCTTGTTTGTCAAGAAGAAAGACAAATCGTTTCGTATGTGTATCGACTACAGGGAGCTCAACAAACTAACCGTCAAAAATCGTTATCCGTTGCCTCGTATCGACGATTTATTTGACCAACTTCAAGGGGCGAACTTGTTTTTGAAAATCGACTTGAGCTCCGGATATCACCAACTACGAGTGCTAGGGGAGGATGTTCCGAAGACAGCCTTCCGGACTCGTTATGGGCACTACGAATTCGTAGTGATGCCGTTCGGATTAACAAACGCGCCCATAGTATTCATGGACTTAATGAATATGGTGTGTCGTCCTTACTTTTTTTTTGAAAGAGCCAAAGCTCAGCAAACTTTATTAAAAAAGAATAAAATAATACACATATAAATAAAATAAAAAACAACCCAAACCCCTAAACAATCCAACCTATCCATAACCAACTTCCTAACCATTTTTTAAACACCTCAACAATCCTCCAAATACCCCAAAAAACCTTAAAGTTCATAAGACTACACCAAGGACTTATTGAAGGTGGGAAAAAAGGTAACTTCATCCCCTTGCAATACCCATACCACTAGTCACCATTAAGACCAAAGCAAGGGGTAAGGCCCTTAAAAAAACCCACAGTCCAATAGTGAAGACTTAAAAACCAAACCCATAAAGGTCCAAACCCAAACATACTAAAAACAAAATTAATGAACCAAAAAAAACACAAGAAATATTAAACAAATCCACTGCAGAAATATCAATAACTCAATACAGCATCTTCTTCCTTCTATCAGCCCTTGTATCCATCCTTTGTTGTTCCATCTTTTATCCTTCATCATCAAAAGATAACTCATCATAATGGCCATCATGCTATAAGCTATCCCACAATCAAAAACTTGACTATCAGCTGCAATATGCTCTTCCTGCAATCATAAAAAAAAGAAACACAGGAATCCACAATACCACCATAATTTCAGAACCAGTTGCAGACTAGACATGGCATCAATCACATGTCTAGGATTTCCCATTTGAATATTCTCAATTAAGATCATATCGAAACACAAAATCCCAAAGGTACAAATCACATGATTCAAGAGCAAGCTCTTAAACCAGTGAATTAATCCGTCAATTCCTTGATAACCATCAATTCCTTTAAATATGTTATTCCGAAAATACCCCCAACACAAATCTCCCATAAAGACAGCCATACTAACCATCAATCCCATATCAACCCGATTATCTAAACAAATTGAAACATAACAGTTAACCTAGAAAGAGACCTTCATTATTTACAATAATAACTTCCAAGAATACCCCAGGTCTGAAACACTTTTTCACTGACCATAATATTCATTTTCCTCAACCCTAACAACTTCAATTTAATTTCATTTTCAATACAAGAAATCACTCCTTTATCCGATTTTCTCGTATTACAAAAAATCCTCGAATTCCTTTCTTTCCAAATATGATAAACACAACTAGCAAGCATCCATTTTTTGATCAAATTCTCAACAGATCTTGATTTTAAGACAAAACACAATTTAAGAACTAAGTCATTCCAATTAGAATAAGAAATGTCAATCCCAGCCTTAGAACAACATTGATTCCAAATAGCATTCGAGAATTCACATTGAAAGAAGAGATGATCATGGGAATTTGGAATGATTAAACAGAAAGGACAGAGCAATGAACCTGATTTCTCCCAGAGTTTAACTCGATCTTGGGTCTTCAATCTGTTCAGCACAGCAAGCCACAAAATAAAAGTATTCCTGGGAATACAATTGCCATACCAAACACAGTCAAACCAACTGACTATGCTTGCAAAATTATTGATATCTCTCCAAACTTGCTTGCATTGATTAGCATTGATTAGTTCTTGAGTTCCACAATAGAAGTAGTCTTTGCAATTTATCAAAGCTTTGATGAGCATTATTTAATTCTTGAGTTCCACAATAGAAGTGGATGTAATTTAAGCAAAGCTTTGAAGAGCATTGTTTCATTCTTGAGTTTCAGATTAGGAGTCTAATGAATTTAGCAAAGCTTTGTTGAGCATTGTTTAATTCGTCAGTTCCATAATAGTAGTCTTCGCAATTTAGCAAGGCTTTGAAGAGCATTTCTTTATTCTTGAGTTCCACAATATAAGTCTATGCAATTTAAGCAAAGCTTTGATGAGCATTGTTTTATTATTGTGTTCCACATTAGAAGTCTATGCAATTTAGCGAAGCTTTGATGAGTATCCTTTAATTGTGTTCCTCAATAGAACTCTATAAAATTTAAGCAAAGCTTTTATTAGCATTGTTTGATTCTTGAGTACAACAATAGAAGTCTATGCAATTTAGCAAAGCATTCATGAGCATTCTTTCATTCTTGGGTTCCACATTAGAAGTGTATGCAATTTAGCAATGCTTTGATGAGAATTGCTTAATACTTGAGTTCCACAATAGAAGTCTATGCAATTTAGCAAAGCCTTGATGAGCATTATTTAATTCTTGAGTTCCAAAATAGAAGTAGTCGTTGCAATTTAATAAAGCTTTGATGAGCATTGTTTAATTCTTTGGTTCCACAATAGAAGTGTATGCAATTTTTGCAAAGCTTTGATGAGCATTGTTTCTTTCTTTAGCTCCACATTAGAAGTCTATGCAATTCAGAAAAGCTTTGATGAACATTTTTTATTGAGTTCCACAATAGAAGTGGTCTTCGTAATTTAGCAAAGCTTTGATGAGTATTGTTTAGTTCTTGAGTTCCATAATAGAAGTAGTCTTCGCAATTTAGCGAAGCTTTGATGAGCATTTCTTTATTTTTGAGTTCCACAATAGTAGTCTATGCAATTTAAGCAAAGCTTTGACGAGAATTGTTTCATTCATGAGTTCCACATTACAAGTCTACGCACATTGGCATAGCTTGGATGAGCAGCGTTTCGTTCTTGAGTTCCACAATAGAAGTCTATGCAATTTAAGCAAAGCTTTGATGAGCATTGTTTGATTCTTGAGTTCCACAATAGATCTCTATTCAATTTTGCAAAGCTTTCATGAGCAATGTTTCATTCTTGGGTTCCACATTAGATGTCTATGCAATTTAGCAAAGCATTGATGACCAATGTTTAGTTCTTGAGTTCCACAATAGAAGAGTCTTTGCAATTTAGCAAAGCTTCGATGAGCATTGTTTAATTCTTGAGTTTCACAATAGAAGTGAATGCAATTTAAAAAAAAAGCTTAGATGAGGATTGTTTTATTCTTGAGTTCAACATTAGAAGTCTATGAAATTTAGCAAAGTTTTGATGAGCATTGTTTAATTCTTGAGTTCCACAATAGAAGTCTATGCACTTTAAGCAAAGCTTTGATGAGCATTGTTTCATTATTGAGTTCCACATTATAAGTCTATGCAATTTAGCAAAGCTTTGATGAGCATTGTTTAATTCTTGAGTTCCACAATAGAAGAGGTATTCGTAATTTAGCAAGGCTTTGACGAGCAATTCTTTATTCTTGAGTTACACAATAGTAGTCTATGCAATTTAAGCAAAGCATTGACGAGCAGTGTTTCATTCTTGATTTCCACATTTGAGGTCTACGCAATTTTGCAAAGCTTTGATGAGCATCGTTTCATTCTTGAGTTCCACAATAGAAGTCTATGCAATTTAAGCAAAGCATTGATAAGCATTGTTTTGTTCTTGAGTTCCACAATAGAAGTCTATGCAATTTAGCAAAGCTATCTTAAGCATTGTTTCATTCTTGGGTTCCACATTAGAAGTCTTTGCAATTTAGCAAAGCATTGATGAGCATTGATTAGTTCTTGAGTTCCACAATAGAAGTAGTCTTTGCAATTTATCAAAGCTTTGATGAGCATTATTTAATTCTTGAGTTCCACAATAGAAGTGGATGTAATTTAACAAAGCTTTGAAGAGCATTGTTTCATTCTTGAGTTTCACATTAGAAGTCTATTGGATTTAGCAAAGCTTTGATGAGCATTGTTTAATTCGTCAGTTCCATAATAGTAGTCTTCGCAATTTAGCAAGGCTTTGAAGAGCATTTCTTTATTCTTGAGTTCCACAATATAAGTCTATGCAATTTAAGCAAAGCTTTGATGAGCATTGTTTTGTTATTGTGTTCCACATTAGAAGTCTATGCAATTTAGCGAAGCTTTGATGAGTATCCTTTAATTGTGTTCCTCAATAGAACTCTATAAAATTTAAGCAAAGCTTCTATTAGCATTGTTTGATTCTTGAGTACAACAATAGAAGTCTATGCAATTTAGCAAAGCATTCATGAGCATTCTTTCATTCTTGGGTTCCACATTAGAAGTGTATGCAATTTAGCAATGCTTTGATGAGAATTGCTTAATACTTGAGTTCCACAATAGAAGTCTATGCAATTTAGCAAAGCCTTGATGAGCATTATTTAATTCTTGAGTTCCAAAATAGAAGTAGTCGTTGCAATTTAATAAAGCTTTGATGAGCATTGTTTAATTCTTTGGTTCCACAATAGAAGTGTATGCAATTTTTGCAAAGCTTTGATGAGCATTGTTTCTTTCTTTAGCTCCACATTAGAAGTCTATGCAATTCAGAAAAGCTTTGATGAACATTTTTTATTGAGTTCCACAATAGAAGTGGTCTTCGTAATTTAGCAAAGCTTTGATGAGTATGTTTAGTTCTTGAGTTCCATAATAGAAGTAGTCTTCGATATTTAGCGAAGCTTTGATGAGCATTTCTTTATTTTTGAGTTCCACAATAGTAGTCTATGCAATTTAAGCAAAGCTTTGACGAGAATTGTTTCATTCATGAGTTCCACATTACAAGTCTACGCACATTGGCATAGCTTGGATGAGCAGCGTTTCGTTCTTGAGTTCCACAATAGAAGTCTATGCAATTTAAGCAAAGCTTTGATGAGCATTGTTTGATTCTTGAGTTCCACAATAGATCTCTATTCAATTTTGCAAAGCTTTCATGAGCAATGTTTCATTCTTGGGTTCCACATTAGATGTCTATGCAATTTAGCAAACATTGATGACCAATGTTTAGTTCTTGAGTTCCACAATAGAAGAGTCTTTGCAATTTAGCAAAGCTTTGATGAGCATTGTTTAATTCTTGAGTTTCACAATAGAAGTGAATGCAATTTAAAAAAAAGCTTAGATGAGGATTGTTTTATTCTTGAGTTCAACATTAGAAGTCTATGAAATTTAGCAAAGTTTTGATGAGCATTGTTTAATTCTTGAGTTCCACAATAGAAGTCTATGCACTTTAAGCAAAGCTTTGTTGAGCATTGTTTCATTATTAAGTTCCACATTATAAGTCTATGCAATTTAGCAAAGCTTTGATGAGCATTGTTTAATTCTTGAGTTCCACAATAGAAGTAGTATTCGTAATTTAGCAAGGCTTTGACGAGCAATTCTTTATTCTTGAGTTACACAATAGTAGTCTATGCAATTTAAGCAAAGCATTGACGAGCAGTGTTTCATTCTTGATTTCCACATTTGAGGTCTACGCAATTTTGCAAAGCTTTGATGAGCATCGTTTCATTCTTGAGTTCCACAATAGAAGTCTATGCAATTTAAGCAAAGCATTGATAAGCATTGTTTTGTTCTTGAGTTCCACAATAGAAGTCTATGCAATTTAGCAAAGCTATCTTAAGCATTGTTTCATTCTTGGGTTCCACATTAGAAGTCTTTGCAATTTAGCAAAGCATTGATGAGCATTGATTAGTTCTTGAGTTCCACAATAGAAGTAGTCTTTGCAATTTATCAAAGCTTTGATGAGCATTATTTAATTCTTGAGTTCCACAATAGAAGTGGATGTAATTTAACAAAGCTTTGAAGAGCATTGTTTCATTCTTGAGTTTCACATTAGAAGTCTATTGGATTTAGCAAAGCTTTGATGAGCATTGTTTAATTCGTCAGTTCCATAATAGTAGTCTTCGCAATTTTGCAAGGCTTTGAAGAGCATTTCTTTATTCTTGAGTTCCACAATATAAGTCTATGCAATTTAAGCAAAGCTTTGATGAGCATTGTTTTATTATTGTGTTCCACATTAGAAGTCTATGCAATTTAGCGAAGCTTTGATGAGTATCCTTTAATTGTGTTCCTCAATAGAACTTTATAAAATTTAAGCAAAGCTTTTATTAGCATTGTTTGATTCTTGAGTACAACATTAGAAGTCTATGCAATTTAGCAAAGCATTCATGAGGATTCTTTCATTCTTGGGTTCCACATTAGAAGTGTATGCAATTTAGCAATGCTTTGATGAGAATTGCTTAATACTTGAGTTCCACAATAGAAGTCTATGCAATTTAGCAAAGCCTTGATGAGCATTATTTAATTCTTGAGTTCCAAAATAGAAGTAGTCGTTGCAATTTAATAAAGCTTTGATGAGCATTGTTTAATTCTTTGGTTCCACAATAGAAGTGTATGCAATTTTTGCAAAGCTTTGATGAGCATTGTTTCTTTCTTTAGTTCCACATTAGAAGTCTATGCAATTCAGAAAAGCTTTGATGAACATTTTTTATTGAGTTCCACAATAGAAGTGGTCTTCGTAATTTAGCAAAGCTTTGATGAGTATTGTTTAGTTCTTGAGTTCCATAATAGAAGTAGTCTTCGCAATTTAGCGAAGCTTTGATGAGCATTTCTTTATTTTTGAGTTCCACAATAGTAGTCTATGCAATTTAAGCAAAGCTTTGACGAGAATTGTTTCATTCATGAGTTCCACATTACAAGTCTACGCACATTGGCAAAGCTTGGATGAGCAGCGTTTCGTTCTTGAGTTCCACAATAGAAGTCTATGCAATTTAAGCAAAGCTTTGATGAGCATTGTTTGATTCTTGAGGTCCACAATAGATCTCTATTCAATTTTGCAAAGCTTTCATGAGCAATGTTTCATTCTTGGGTTCCACATTAGATGTCTATGCAATTTAGCAAAGCATTGATGACCAATGTTTAGTTCTTGAGTTCCACAATAGAAGAGTCTTTGCAATTTAGCAAAGCTTCGATGAGCATTGTTTAATTCTTGAGTTTCACAATAGAAGTGAATGCAATTTAAAAAAAAGCTTAGATGAGGTTTGTTTTATTCTTGAGTTCAACATTAGAAGTCTATGAAATTTAGCAAAGTTTTGATGAGCATTGTTTAATTCTTGAGTTCCACAATAGAAGTTTATGCACTTTAAGCAAAGCTTTGATGAGCATTGTTTCATTATTAAGTTCCACATTATAAGTCTATGCAATTTAGCAAAGCTTTGATGAGCATTGTTTAATTCTTGAGTTCCACAATAGAAGTGGTATTCGTAATTTAGCAAGGCTTTGACGAGCAATTGTTTATTCTTGAGTTACATAATAGTAGTCTATGCAATTTAAGCAAAGCATTGACGAGCAGTGTTTCATTCTTGATTTCCACATTTGAGGTCTACGCAATTTTGCAAAGCTTTGATGAGCATCGTTGCATTCTTGAGTTCCACAATAGAAGTCTATGCAATTTAAGCAAAGCATTGATAAGCATTGTTTTGTTCTTGAGTTCCACAATAGAAGTCTATGCAATTTAGCAAAGCTATCTTAAGCATTGTTTCATTCTTGGGTTCCACATTAGAAGTCTTTGCAATTTAACAAAGCATTGATGAGCATTGATTAGTTCTTGAGTTCCACAATAGAAGTAGTCTTTGCAATTTATCAAAGCTTTGATGAGCATTATTTAATTCTTGAGTTCCACAATAGAAGTGGATGTAATTTAACAAAGCTTTGAAGAGCATTGTTTCATTCTTGAGTTTCACATTAGAAGTCTATTGGATTTAGCAAAGCTTTGATGCGCATTGTTTAATTCGTCAGTTCCATAATAGTAGTCTTCGCAATTTCGCAGGGCTTTGAAGAGCATTTCTTTATTCTTGAGTTCCACAATATAAGTCTATGCAATTTAAGCAAAGCTTTGATGAGCATTGTTTTATTATTGTGTTCCACATTAGAAGTCTATGCAATTTAGCGAAGCTTTGATGAGTATCCTTTAATTGTGTACCTCAATAGAACTCTAAAAAATTTAAGCAAAGCTTTTATTAGCATTGTTTCATTCTTGAGTACAACAATAGAAGTCTATGCAATTTAGCAAAGCATTCATGAGCATTCTTTCATTCTTGGGTTCCACATTAGAAGTGTATGCAATTTAGCAATGCTTTGATGAGAATTGCTTAATACTTGAGTTCCACAATAGAAGTCTATGCAATTTAGATAAGCCTTGATTAGCATTATTTAATTCTTGAGTTCCACAATAGAAGTAGTCGTTGCAATTTAATAAAGCTTTGATGAGCATTGTTTAATTCTTTGGTTCCACAATAGAAGTGTATGCAATTTTTGCAAAGCTTTGATGAGCATTGTTTCTTTCTTTAGTTCCACATTAGAAGTCTATGCAATTCAGAAAAGCTTTGATGAACATTTTTTATTGAGTTCCACAATAGAAGTGGTCTTCGTAATTTAGCAAAGCTTTGATGAGTATTGTTTAGTTCTTGAGTTCCATAATAGAAGTAGTCTTCGCAATTTAGCGAAGCTTTGATGAGCATTTCTTTATTTTTGAGTTCCACAATAGTAGTCTATGCAATTTAAGCAAAGCTTTGACGAGAATTGTTTCATTCATGAGTTCCACATTACAAGTCTACGCACATTGGCATAGCTTGGATGAGCAGCGTTTCGTTCTTGAGTTCCACAATAGAAGTCTATGCAATTTAAGCAAAGCTTTGATGAGCATTGTTTGATTCTTGTGTTCCACAATAGATCTCTATTCAATTTTGCAAAGCTTTCATGAGCAATGTTTCATTCTTGGGTTCCACATTAGATGTCTATGCAATTTAGCAAAGCATTGATGACCAATGTTTAGTTCTTGAGTTCCACAATAGAAGAGTCTTTGCAATTTAGCAAAGCTTCGATGAGCATTGTTTAATTCTTGAGTTTCACAATAGAAGTGAATGCAATTTAAAAAAAAGCTTAGATGAGGATTGTTTTATTCTTGAGTTCAACATTAGAAGTCTATGAAATTTAGCAAAGTTTTGATGAGCATTGTTTAATTCTTGAGTTCCACAATAGAAGTCTATGCACTTTAAGCAAAGCTTTGATGAGCATTGTTTCATTATTAAGTTCCACATTGTAAGTCTATGCAATTTAGCAAAGCTTTGATGAGCATTGTTTAATTCTTGAGTTCCACAATAGAAGTAGTATTCGTAATTTAGCAAGGCTTTGACGAGCAATTCTTTATTCTTGAGTTACACAATAGTAGTCTATGCAATTTAAGCAAAGCATTGACGAGCAGTGTTTCATTCTTGATTTCCACATTTGAGGTCTACGCAATTTTGCAAAGCTTTGATGAACATCGTTTTATTCTTAAGTTCCACAATAGAAGTTTATGCAATTTAAGCAAAGCATTGATAAGCATTGTTTTGTTCTTGAGTTCCACAATAGAAGTCTATGCAATTTAGCAAAGCTATCTTAAGCATAGTTTCATTCTTGGGTTCCACATTAGAAGTCTTTGCAATTTAGCAAAGCATTTATTAGTTCTTGAGTTCCACAATAGAAGTAGTCTTTGTAATTAGCAAAGCTTTGATGAGCATTATTTAATTCTTGAGCTCCATAATAGTAGTCTTCGCAATTTAGCAAGGCTTTGAAGAGCATTTCTTTATTCTTGAGTTCCACAATACAAGTCTATGTAATTTAAGCAAAGCTTTGATGAGCATTGTTTTATTCTTGTGTTCCACATTATAAGTCTATGCAATTTAGCGAAGCTTTAATGAGCATCGTTTTATTGTGTTCCATAATAGAAGTATATAAAATTTAAGCAAAGCTTTGATTAACATTGTTTGATTCTTGAGTTCAACAATAGATGTCTATGCAATTTAGCAAAACATTCATGAGCATTCTTTCATTCTTGGGTTCCACATTAGAAGTTTATGCAATTTAGCAATGCTTCGATGAGCATTGCTTAATACTTGAGTTCCACAATAGAAGTCTATGCAATTTAGCAAAGCATTGATGAGCATTATTTCATTCTTGAGTTCCACAATAGAAGTAGTCGTTGCAATTTAATAAAGCTTTGATGAGCATTGTTTAATTCGTTGGTTCCACAATAGAAGTGTATGCAATTTTTGCAAAGCTTTGATGAGCATTGTTTCTTTCTTTAGTTCCACATTAGAAGTGTATGCAATTCAGAAAAGCTTTGATAAACATTTTTTATTGAGTTCCACAATAGAAGTGGTCTTCGTAATTTAGCAAAGCTTTGATGAGTATTGTTTAGTTCTTGAGTTCCATAATAGAAGTAGTCTTCGCAATTTAGCGAAGCTTTGATGAGCATTTCTTTATTTTCGAGTTCCACAAAAGTAGTCTATGCAATTTAAGCAAAGCTTTGACGAGAATTGTTTCATTCATGAGTTCCACATTACAAGTCTACGCACATTGGCAAAGCTTGGATGAGCAATGTTTCGTTCTTGAGTTCCACAATAGAAGTCTATGCAATTTAAGCAAAGCTTTGATGAGCATTGTTTGATTCTTGAGTTCCACAATAGATCTCTATGCAATTTTGCAAAGCTTTCATGAGCAATGTTTCATTCTTGGGTTCCACATTAGATGTCTATTCAATTTAGCAAAGCATTGATGACCAATGTTTAGTTCTTGAGTTCCACAATAGAAGTAGTCTTTGCAATTTAGCAAAGCTTTGATGATCATTGTTTAATTCTTGAGTTTCACAATAGAAGTGAATGCAGTTTAAAAAAAGCTTAGATGAGGATTGTTTTATTCTTGACTTCAACATTAGAAGTCTATGAAATTTAGCAAAGTTTTGATGAGTATTGTTTAATTCTTCAGTTCCACAATAGAAGTCTATGCACTTTAAGCAAAGCTTTGATGAGCATTGTTTCATTATTGAGTTCCACATTATAAGTCTATGCAATTTAGCAAAGCTTTGATGAGCATTGTTTGATTCTTGAGTTCCACTATAGAAGTAGTCTTCGTAATTTAGCAAAGCTTTGATGAGCAATTCCTTATTCTTGAGTTCCACAATAGTAGTCTATGCAATTTAAGCAAAACTTTGACGAGCAGTGTTTCATTCTTGATTTCCACATTTGAGGTGTACGCAATTTAGCAAAGCTTTGATGAGCATCGTTTCATTCTTGAGTTCCACAATAGAAGTCTATGCAATTTAAGCAAAGCATTGATGAGCATTGTTTTGTTCTTGAGTTCCACAATAGAGGTCTATGCAATTTAGCAAAGCTATTTTAAGCATTGTTTCATTCTTGGGTTCCACATTAGAAGTCTATGCAATATAGCAAAGCATTGATGAGCATTGATTACTTCTTGAGTTCCACAATAGAAGTAGTCTTTGCAATTTATCAAAGCTTTGATGAGCATTATTTAATTCTTGAGTTCCACAATAGAAGTGGATGTAATTTAAGCAAAGCTTTGAAGAGCATTGTTTCATTCTTGAGTTTCAGATTAGAAGTCTATTGAATTTAGCAAAGCTTTGTTGAGCATTGTTTAATTCGTCAGTTCCATAATAGTAGTTGTCACACCCCCAAACCAAGGATGGCGGAAACGTCCAGGGGTGGAGGACTTCATGTACAGTATCACAACAACATGTATAATAGTGCTCAAAGTAAATACAACCATCATAAATATAATTGAAAAAGGTACACCAAAGTATATGTTTACATGTTTCAAAATCAATTACATTGTGATGATAAAAATAAATTGTTGACGGTTTAACGTCCCATCCTCAAAGCGCTGAAGTTCTCCTGTTTCACTGATTTCCTGAGAATACAAGTAGTTTTGAAAAGTGTCAACAATTAAGTTGGTGAGTTCATAAGAGTTTTGTTTGGAGTAGAAACCGTTTTCCTTTTTAAAAGCGATAGGATATGAATCCAGAAAATCCAATATTTTCTTAGTTAGGTGTAGACAAAATATTCCTATATGATGTGTTGATGAACCCTAGATTGACCCGTAGATTTTCTCTATAATCATCCAGCGTATATAAGTTATAGAAGATTTAAGTCAGATAAAACGTCGAATGTAGTGGGTCTGCCCTAGGTCCACAACCCAACGAGGAACAGGAGATGAGGCGGGCACCACCAATTCTAAGCCAATCCAGACTAAATTCTTGTATGACTCAAGCATATACGCTCAATGATTATAGTTGAAGTCTAACAATGCTAACCTTTAATGTGAATATAACCTATACATACCATAGTTCACCGGGGAGTAATAGAGATTAGTGAACCTGAACTATGCATATGATAGCTTATCAAAAGTGATGGTGAATATAACCTATATTATGTGTTAATGTATCCTAGATTGACCCGTAGATTTCCCCTATAATTGTCCAGCGTATATAAGTTATAGAAGATTTAAGTTAGATAAAACGTCGAATGTAGTGGGTCTGCCCTAGGTCCACAACCCAACGAGGAACAGGAGATGAGGCGGGCACCACCAATTCTAAGCCAATCCAGACTAAATTCTTGTATGACTCAAGCATATACGCTCAACGATTATAGTTGAAGTCTAACAATGTGAACCTTTAATGTGAATATAACCTATACATATCATAGTTCACCAGGGAGTAATAGAGATTAGTGAACCTGAACTATGCATATGAATAGCTTATCGAAAGTGATGTGATGGTGAATATAACCTATACATATCAAAAGTGATGGTGAATGTGAATATAACCTATACATATCATAGTTCACCGGGGAGTAATAGAGATTAGTGAACCTGAACTATGCATATGAATAGCTTATCGAAAGTGATGTGATGGTGAATATAACCTATACATATCAAAAGTGATGGTGAATGTGAATATAACCTATACATATCATAGTTCACCGGGGAGTAATAGAGATTAGTGAACCTGAACTATGCATATGAATAGCTTATCGAAAGTGATGTGATGGTGAATATAACCTATACATATCAAAAGTGATGGTGAATGTGAATATAACCTATACATATCATAGTTCACCGGGGAGTAATAGAGATTAGTGAACCTGAACTATGCATATGAATAGCTTATCGAAAGTGATGGTGAATTCCTTTCTTGTAATTAAGTTCCTAGGGTAGATGAAACATAAACTATACCTATTATAGTTTATTACTTTGTTTGTAATATGTATTTACCATAACTATACCGATTATAACTAACGCGTTCGTTTGTGGGGGTATAATGGCTTAACTATACTTAATATAGATTATCTTAATCGTCCATAGCGGCAATAACTCTTTTGTAAGTGTAAGACCTTTAATATTGTGTTTGTTATATAAATAACCCTAAACTATACCTATTATAGTTTATCGATTGATTTCGTGGGAAATGAGCATAGGCCTTACTTGTCATAATTTATCAATGTTTATATTTTAATGGATATAGCCTCGTAATATCGTATATATATATATATATTTGTCATACTTGTGAAGGTGTAAATCCACTTCTTTTCTGATGTATGTCTATGTAAGAATACAAAATTTGTCATATATTGCAACTACACATAATCACATAACAATGTATACCTTGCTCAACATGTTACAAGGTGAAATGAAATTTATTGTGTTTTTCTGTTAATAACATTTTCTGTAACTGTTATTGGAAAAATTGTAGAAAAATCATAAAATGTCCAAATCAGGTTCTGTAACTTCTGAGAGTTTGGAAAATGAGTCTAGTTTGTTCATAATTTTTATTATAATTTTTAATGACCTCTAACTTGGGTGAAAAAGTCCATAATCACAGACTGGTCCGGATTGATGTTTGAAATGATAGGCAGTTTTGTAAAAATCACCATAAATTGTAGAAAAATCGTATGGAGATGTGCAAGTAGTCATTTTAAAGCTAAGAAGTGGAACTACATGCACCTAAAACAGTTTTGAAAACAAAAATATTTAAGATGTCCAAAACAGTCCGTGAATGGAGTGAAACTTTTCTGATGAAAGCTGTTAGAAAAATGTAGTTATGTTCTAAGTATTTTAACTTGTATTCCCCCCCTAAAAACTTGAGAAAACATGAAAATGTAGGGGTATGAACTCACCTTAAGTGTTTTCAGTAGGTAAGTGTTGAAGAAGAGAAGTGTTCAACCCAAGAACACTTGAAGAATCACTTGAAGATTCGAAGCTCTAACACAAATATAATGGAGTTTGTGTAAGATATCCATGATTTGAGTGGAAATAATTGAGATAATCATAAAGAGAATGGATTATGCTTACCAAATGTGGAGGAAAAACTCAAGATCAGCCCTTGAATCTCGAATTTCTAGAGAGAGAAAGTGAGAGAGAAAAGAGTTTGATCTTCTTGTGAAATGAGAGCAAATGAGAAAAATGAGGAGAGAGGATGATTATCCAGCTCTCAAAAACGTGGAGATGGCTTGTAAAAAGGGGTAAAAGGTACAAGGTATGGTGGGGAGGAATATGGGTGGTCATGGAGTGGGTATGGGGGTTGCTTGCGTCATAAAATAAGGTAAAGTCAACACTCTACCTTTGTACTTTACCTACTCTTATTTGGATAAGATTTTACCCTTAAAATATGATTAAATTATTAATTTAGGGGTCTTATATTTTAAAATAAAGTTTTGGGTGAAAATCCCATGTTAAAATAATTAAAAATGGGTTTAAAACGCAAAAATACGCAAAAACGGGTGAAAAATGAACTTTCCAGCGAGACCCTTCGGATCTCGGCCGAGGTTCGGTCAGGGGAGGTGCTGGTCTCGGAAGCGAAGGCGCGAGCCAGAAGAAGGAGCGAAGGCGGGGTTCGTCCGAAGGCTCGGTCCGATGAGGAGTCAGAAACGAAAGTCAGGGGTTCGGTCCGAAGTGATGCTAGAACCGAAGGGACTGTTGTGAACAGTAATGAACAGTACTTTCGGTTCGGACCTTCCTACTATGCGAGGTTCGGTTCGGACCTTCCTTCTATGCGCGATTCGGCTCGGATGAACAGTGACTTCGGTTCGGTTCATGGGTCAGCAGCTTTGGTTCGGTTCATGGGTCAGCAGCTTCGGTTCGGTTCATGAACAGTACTCTCGGTTCGGACCTTCATGAATAGTACTTTCGGTTCGGAGGGTTCGTTTCCTTAAGTCCGTTTTTCGCGTAGACTTCCGTTTTTGGGCTGTTTTCGCCAAATTCGAGGGTCGGGATGCCCCGAGTGATTATAGAAAGTTGGGAGAGATTTCGAGAGAGATTTTGAGAGAGATTCTACATACTCAGAGAGATTTGGGAGAGATTTGACATACTTGGAGAGATTTCACATACAAAGAGATATGTGGGAGAGATTTCACATACTTAGAGAGATTTGGGAGAGATTTGACATACTTGGAGAGATTTCACATACAAAGAGATATGTGGGAGAGATTTCACATACTTAGAGAGATTTGGGAGAGATTTGACATACTTGGAGAGATTTCACATACTTAGAGAGATTTGGGAGAGATTTGACATACTTGGAGAGATTTCACATACAAAGAGATATGTGGGAGAGATTTCACATACTTAGAGAGATTTGGGAGAGATTCGACATACTTGGAGAGATTTCACATACAAAGAGATATGTGGGAGAGATTTCACATACAAAGAGATATGTGGGAGAGATTTCACATACTTAGAGAGATTTCACATACTTAGAGAGATTTGGGAGAGATTCGACATAAGAAGAGATAGAGTGAAAACGATTGAGAGAGGTTTCATTGGTGACCTTTTTGAGTGTCCGGCTACGCACTCCAAGGTCCGTAAACCTCGTTACGCCTTGTTTAAGGATCTTGCATACTCCCGATGAGTATGCGACATTGTTTTATCGGTTTGGCTCGCCACGTACCCCGGTTTTAGGTTAAGGAGGTCTAGGTGTACGCACTTTTTGATTTAGGATCTCTTGTTAGAATAGAGAGTTGTTTAGGAGTTACTTATCATAAGCTCTAGCACTTACGGCAAGATGAGTGGACCGGTTTGACTTGTTGACTTTCGTTGACTTTTACTTGACTGAAAATTGACGGTTGTCACAGTAGTCTTCGCAATTTAGCAAGGCTTTGAAGAGCATTTCTTTATTCTTGAGTTCCACAATATAAGTCTATGCAATTTAAGCAAAGCTTTGATGAGCATTGTTTTATTATTGTGTTCCACATTAGAAGTCTATGCAATTTAGCGAAGCTTTGATGAATATCCTTTAATTGTGTTCCTCAATAGAACTCTATAAAATTTAAGCAAAGCTTTTATTAGCATTGTTTGATTCTTGAGTACAACAATAGAAGTCTATGCAATTTAGCAAAGCATTCATGAGCATTCTTTCATTCTTGGGTTCCACATTAGAAGTGTATGCAATTTAGCAATGCTTTGATGAGAATTGCTTAATACTTGAGTTCCACAATAGAAGTCTATGCAATTTAGCAAAGCCTTGATGAGCATTATTTAATTCTTGAGTTCCACAATAGAAGTAGTCGTTGCAATTTAATAAAGCTTTGATGAGCATTGTTTAATTCTTTGGTTCCACAATAGAAGTGTATGCAATTTTTGCAAAGCTTTGATGAGCATTGTGATGCGTGTATGGGCTTGATTTGGTGAGTAGGGTAGTGTTTAGGTAAATTAAAAGAGAATAGTAACCACAAATGATATATGAATGGAAAGAAATGGATAGATTAGTAACAACTCAAGACCTATTAAGTTGTATACCGGTGAAAACAATCCAAGACCTATTGGATTGAGTTCGTATCAAGTCAAGAACACGTCCTAACAAGATAATTTGTGAATTATAACAATAATTCAAAGTGAACAAAAGGGTTCTTTGATTAAAAATTCGTCTACTACTTTTTCCATGCATAATTTGGCTTTATATGAAGCCTTTATTACAAATTTGGTGGTTACAAGCCAACCAACCAATTATTCATTAAAACTAGTAAATAGAAATTAAGGTAACTCTTGAAAGAACACAAAAAAAACGTCCATGAGACTTGTGAATGAAAAAAAAACGGCTATGCTTCATTAAGGAGCCATAAGAAGCATTAAGGAGTCATCATAAGCATTAAAGTGTAACCCTAATCCACCAAAGAGTGTCAAAAACGGCTAGGAGGCTTTATGAAGCAAATAGTAACGTTTTTAGCACTTATGAAGCCTTAAAAATGTTGCCCTAGTCTTCATGCAACCCTAATTCAATTTGTGGGTTACCATGCACAACCCAACCATTGAGCCCAAACCACCTTCTAGCCCACTAGTAATCACTAATCCATCACATTTTGGGCTTTCATGATCCATGCATGGATCATCCCCTCCCCCTTTGAAAGGAATTGACCTCAATTCATCAAGTCCATCATCATCAAGATAAGGTGAAAGATCTCCCACATTAAAGGTAGCATGCACTCCATGGTCTCCTCCCAAATCTACCTTATAAGCATTATCATTGACACGTGACACCACTCTGTAAGGACCTTCAGCTCTTGGCATCAACTTGTTTTTCCTTTTGTTAGGAAAACGTTCTTTCCTCATATACACCCACACCAAGTCACCATCTTGAAAGACACGTGGTTTCCTATGCTTGTTGGACTTCTGTTTGTACAACTCATTCACGGCTTCAATCTTCTCACGAACTTGTTGGTGTAGTTTCATCATAGCCTTCAACTTGTCATTAGCATCCTTGTGAACCAATTCATCCTTTGGCAATGGAATCAAATCCAAAGGCATGTAAGGATTCACACCATACACCACCTCAAAAGGAGAGTGACCTGTAGCATAAGTAGGAGAACGATTATAGGCAAATTCAGCATGTGCAAGTTTGATGTCCCAATCTTTTTGAGTTTTGCTAACCAACCCTCTCAACAAAGCACCCAAAGTTCTATTAGTCACCTCCGTTTGCCCATCCGTTTGTGGATGATGGGATGTACTAAAAAGTAACTTAGTACCGACTTTCCTCCACAAAGTGTTCCAAAAGTAACTTAGAAACTTGGAATCCCTATCAGAAACAATTGTTTTAGGAATACCATGCAAACGAACCACCTCTTTAAAGTACAAATCAGCCACGTTAGAGGCATCATTTGTTTTATGACATGGCACAAAGTGAGCCATTTTTGAAAACCTATCCACCACCACCATAATGGAATCCTTCCCCCTTTGAGTTCTAGGCAAAGCCATAATGAAATCCATGGACACATCTTCCCAAGGACGAATAGGAACCGGCAAAGGAGTGTAAACACCATGCTTGAAAGTTGTTTTTGCCATATGACATGTAACACACTTGCCCACTATGTTGGTTACATCCCCCAACATCTTCGGCCAAAAGAAATGTTCTTTAAGCACCTGCAAAGTTTTGGTAATGCCAAAATGACCAGCCAAACCACCGCCATGAGCTTCACGAATCAACAACTCCCGTATTGCATGTTTTGGGACACAAAGGCGGTTGCCTTTGAATAGAAAGCCATCTTGAATCACAAATTCACCATTAGGACCACCTGCACATTTCAAAAACATATCTCCAAAGTCCATATCAGATTGATAATGGTCCTTTAGAGTTTCAAATCCCAAGAAACGAACATCCAAAGTCACCAACAACGAGTAACGCCTCGAGAGTGCATCAGCCACCACATTGCTTCTACCATCCTTGTATTTGCATGAGAAATGAAAGGATTGCAAGAACTCCACCCACTTTGCATGTCTTGTGCTCAACTTTTGTTGCCCATTGATGTACTTTAAGGATTCATGATCAGAATGCAAAATAAAATGATTTGCACGCAAATAATGACTCCAATGATCTAAAGCACGGACAATAGCATAAAACTCCTTATCATAAGTGCAATAATTCAAACGAGCACCACCCAACTTTTCAGAAAAATAAGCAATAGGACGTTTGGATTGGATCAAAACAGCCCCAATACCAACTCCACTTGCATCACACTCCACTTCAAATGGTTGAGAAAAATCAGGAAGAGCCAAAATAGGAGCATCACACAACAATGCCTTGAGTTTCTCAAATGCCTTTTGAGCTTCTTCTCCCCATGCAAAGACTCCTTTCTTCAAACAACCTGTTATGGGACTTGCAATGGTGCTAAAATCACGAACAAATCTTCTATAGAAAGAAGCAAGACCATGAAATGATCTAACTTCAGAAATATTAGTAGGAATAGGCCATGACTTGATTGCTTCAGTCTTGGATGGGTCCACGGACACGCCATTTCTTGACACCACAAAACCCAAAAATGCCACTTCTTCCACCAAAAACGAACATTTTTCTTGCTTCCCATAGAGTTTTTGAGCTCTAAGCGTCTCGAAAACCTGTTTTAAGTGCACCAAATGATCCTCCAAGCTCTTGCTATATACCAAGATATCATCAAGGTACACAACCACAAACCTGCCCAAAAAAGATTTTAGCACTTCATTCATTAGTCGCATGAAAGTGCTAGGTGCATTAGTTAGACCGAAAGGCATCACGGTCCATTCATACAAGCCATGTTTAGTTTTAAAGGTTGTTTTCCATTCATCCCCTTCACGCATACGAATTTGATGGTAACCACTTCTCAAATCAATTTTTGAGAACACAATAGAACCATGCAACTCGTCCAACAAATCATCAATTCTAGGAATAGGAAATCGGTATTTTATGGTGATGTTATTAACGGCCCTACTATCAACACACATCCTCCAAGAACCATCTTTTTTTGGAACCAACAAAACTGGAACAGCACAAGGACTTAGGCTTTCACGAACATAACCCATTTTCATGAGTTCATCAATTTGTTTTTGCAACTCTTTTGTCACCTCCGGATTACATCTATAGGCGGCTTTATTGGGCAAAGGAGCACCCGGAATAAGGTCAATTTGGTGTTCGATACCACGGATTGGAGGCAAACCCGGTGGTAATTCGCTTGGAAACACATCTTGAAACTCCAAAAGCAAATCAGCAATAGCGTTTTCTCCATGCACCATCTTCTCCACCTTTGCATGCTCTTTGGCCACAAGCATGTAGATAACATCACCTTTGTCAAGAACTTGCTCCACCTCCCTTTCACTAGCAAACATAGAAAGATTAGGTTTTTTTACTTGTTTAGAATTCATGGACCTTATGGCCGTCGGGGACATGGGTTTTAACACAATTTTTTTATTATTGTGTTTCAACTCATATTCATTGCTCCTCCCTCTATGTAATACGTCCCTATCAAATTGCCAAGGACGCCCCAACAAAATATGACATGCATCCATAGGAATAACATCACACAACACTTCATCTTCATAAGACCCCATAGTTAGACCAACTCTAACCTGTTTTGTCACCTTTATTTTGCTTCCATCATCCAACCAATGAAGAACATATGGTTTTGGGTGGTTTGTAGTAGACAAACCCAATTTGATCACCATTTCATTAGAAGCAACATTAGTACAACTTCCACCATCAATAATCAAACTACACCACTTGTTTCTAACCAAACATTTGGTGTGAAACAATTGGTCTCGTTGATCCATATCAGCCACGGTTTGAACCCCTTGAGTTTTAAGGGTTCTAAGCACCAAAACTGTATCATACACCGGTGCTTCATACTCTACCTCCTCCTCTTCTTCCTCTTCTTGTTGTGTATCATAAAAAATACCCGCCAACCTCTCTTCTTCCTCCAACTCTTCACGACATTCAATGGCCTCCCTTAAAGTCACCACCCTTTTGTTTGGACAAGCATTTTGGTAATGACCAAAACCTTGACACTTGAAACATCTAATTTTCGCCAAACTAGTTTCTTTGGTACCACTAGTAAGTTTAGGAGCAATGGGAACACTACTAGAACCAGAAGGAGTAGAAACAGAATTTTGTCTATTGCTAGACTCGGGCTTGGACCACGACTTTGACTTGGGACTTTCGAGACTTGAACTTGAACTCCCACCATAACGTGCTTTGGCCTGCCCTTCCAACTTCAAACACAAACCACAAAGAGTTCCAAAATCAGCATAAGGATATAACTCCACAACATTGGCAATGTTGTAGTTCAACCCTTTTAGAAAACGAGTCATTTTTTGTTCTTCAATTTCTTCAATATCCCCCATCAAGGACAACTTCTCAAATTCATCAATGTATTCTCCAACACTCATTTTTCCTTGCCTCAAATCAGCAATCTTCTTGTAAGTGGCAATTCTATGAGTAGAAGGAACATATCTCTTTCTTAGCTTTCGTTTTAGAGAAAGCCAAGAACAAATTTTTTCTTTGCCTTCACGGGTTCTCTTGGCCTTAAGCCCTTCAAACCACAATGAAGCACCACCACTTAGCTTGAGAATGGCATACTTGCAGCTTTTTTCATCATCCACTTCTTTGAACTCGAACATTCTTTCAATCTTCCTTTCCCACTCCAAGTAGCGTTCAGGATCAGTTCCACCAACAAATTCAGGCAATTCAGACACCTTGAATTCTTCCACAACCCTATGTTCACCACGGCGGGGTTGCCTTCGATTTCCACCTTCTTGGATGTTTCTTAATGCTTCACGAAGATTTTGTAGGAACTCCGGATCATCAAAATCCATTATGCGCTCTGATACCACTTATGATGCGTGTATGGGCTTGATTTGGTGAGTAGGGTAGTGTTTAGGTAAATTAAAAGAGAATAGTAACCACAAATGATATATGAATGGAAAGAAATGGATAGATTAGTAACAACTCAAGACCTATTAAGTTGTATACCGGTGAAAACAATCCAAGACCTATTGGATTGAGTTCGTATCAAGTCAAGAACACGTCCTAACAAGATAATTTGTGAATTATAACAATAATTCAAAGTGAACAAAAGGGTTCTTTGATTAAAAATTCGTCTACTACTTTTTCCATGCATAATTTGGCTTTATATGAAGCCTTTATTACAAATTTGGTGGTTACAAGCCAACCAACCAATTATTCATTAAAACTAGTAAATAGAAATTAAGGTAACTCTTGAAAGAACACAAAAAAAACGTCCATGAGACTTGTGAATGAAAAAAAACGGCTATGCTTCATTAAGGAGCCATAAGAAGCATTAAGGAGTCATCATAAGCATTAAAGTGTAACCCTAATCCACCAAAGAGTGTCAAAAACGGCTAGGAGGCTTTATGAAGCAAATAGTAACGTTTTTAGCACTTATGAAGCCTTAAAAATGTTGCCCTAGTCTTCATGCAACCCTAATTCAATTTGTGGGTTACCATGCACAACCCAACCATTGAGCCCAAACCACCTTCTAGCCCACTAGTAATCACTAATCCATCACATTTTGGGCTTTCATGATCCATGCATGGATCACATTGTTTCTTTCTTTAGTTCCACATTAGAAGTCTATGCAATTCAGAAAAGCTTTGATGAACATTTTTTATTGAGTTACACAATAGAAGTGGTCTTCGTAATTTAGCAAAGCTTTGATGAGTATTGTTTAGTTCTTGTGTTCCATAATAGAAGTAGTCTTCGCAATTTAGCGAAGCTTTGATGAGCATTTCTTTATTTTTGAGTTCCACAATAGTAGTCTATGCAATTTAAGCAAAGCTTTGACGAGAATTGTTTCATTCATGAGTTCCACATTACAAGTCTACGCACATTGGCATAGCTTGGATGAGCAACGTTTCGTTCTTGAGTTCCACAATAGAAGTCTATGCAATTTAAGCAAAGCTTTGATGAGCATTGTTTGATTCTTGAGTTCCACAATAGATCTCTATTCAATTTTGCAAAGCTTTCATGAGCAATGTTTCATTCTTGGATTCCACATTAGATGTCTATGCAATTTAGCAAAGCATTGATGACCAATGTTTAGTTCTTGAGTTCCACAATAGAAGAGTCTTTGCAATTTAGCAAAGCTTCGATGAGCATTGTGTAATTCTTGAGTTTCACAATAGAAGTGAATGCAATTTAAAAAAAGCTTAGATGAGGATTGTTTTATTCTTGAGTTCAACATTAGAAGTCTATGAAATTTAGCAAAGTTTTGATGAGCATTGTTTAATTCTTGAGTTCCACAATAGAAGTCTATGCACTTTAAGCAAAGCTTTGATGAGCATTGTTTCATTATTAAGTTCCACATTATAAGTCTATGCAATTTAGCAAAGCTTTGATGAGCATTGTTTAATTCTTGAGTTCCACAATAGAAGTGGTATTCGTAATTTAGCAAGGCTTTGACGAGCAATTCTTTATTCTTGAGTTACACAATAGTAGTCTATGCAATTTAAGCAAAGCATTGACGAGCAGTGTTTCATTCTTGATTTCCACATTTGAGGTCTACGCAATTTTGCAAAGCTTTGATGAGCATCGTTTCATTCTTGAGTTCCACAATAGAAGTCTATGCAATTTAAGCAAAGCATTGATAAGCATTGTTTTGTTCTTGAGTTCCACAATAGAAGTCTATGCAATTTAGCAAAGCTATCTTAAGCATTGTTTCATTCTTGGGTTCCACATTAGAAGTCTTTGCAATTTAGCAAAGCATTGATGAGCATTGATTAGTTCTTGAGTTCCACAATAGAAGTAGTCTTTGCAATTTATCAAAGCTTTGATGAGCATTATTTAATTCTTGAGTTCCACAATAGAAGTGGATGTAATTTAACAAAGCTTTGAAGAGCATTGTTTCATTCTTGAGTTTCACATTAGAAGTCTATTGGATTTAGCAAAGCTTTGATGAGCATTGTTTAATTCGTCAGTTCCATAATAGTAGTCTTCGCAATTTAGCAAGGCTTTGAAGAGCATTTCTTTATTCTTGAGTTCCACAATATAAGTCTATGCAATTTAAGCAAAGCTTTGATGAGCATTGTTTTGTTATTGTGTTCCACATTAGAAGTCTATGCAATTTAGCGAAGCTTTGATGAGTATCCTTTAATTGTGTTCCTCAATAGAACTCTATAAAATTTAAGCAAGCTTTTATTAGCATTGTTTGATTCTTGAGTACAACAATAGAAGTCTATGCAATTTAGCAAAGCATTCATGAGCATTCTTTCATTCTTGGGTTCCACATTAGAAGTGTATGCAATTTAGCAATGCTTTGATGAGAATTGCTTAATACTTGAGTTCCACAATAGAAGTCTATGCAATTTAGCAAAGCCTTGATCAGCATTATTTAATTCTTGAGTTCCAAAATAGAAGTAGTCGTTGCAATTTAATAAAGCTTTGATGAGCATTGTTTAATTCTTTGGTTCCACAGTAGAAGTGTATGCAATTTTTGCAAAGCTTTGATGAGCATTGTTTCTTTCTTTAATTCCACATTAGAAGTCTATGCAATTCAGAAAAGCTTTGATGAACATTTTTTATTCAGTTCCACAATAGAAGTGGTCTTCGTAATTTAGCAAAGCTTTGATGAGTATTGTTTAGTTCTTGTGTTCCATAATAGAAGTAGTCTTCGCAATTTAGCGAAGCTTTGATGAGCATTTCTTTATTTTTGAGTTCCACAATAGTAGTCTATGCAATTTAAGCAAAGCTTTGACAAGAATTGTTTCATTCATGAGTTCCACATTACAAGTCTACGCACATTGGCATAGCTTGGATGAGCAGCGTTTCGTTCTTGAGTTCCACAATAGAAGTCTATGCAATTTAAGCAAAGCTTTGATGAGCATTGTTTGATTCTTGAGTTCCACAATAGATCTCTATTCAATTTTGCAAAGCTTTCATGAGCAATGTTTCATTCTTGGGTTCCACATTAGATGTCTATGCAATTTAGCAAAGCATTGATGACCAATGTTTAGTTCTTGAGTTCCACAATAGAAGAGTCTTTGCAATTTAGCAAAGCTTCGATGAGCATTGTTTAATTCTTGAGTTTCACAATAGAAGTGAATGCAATTTAAAAAAAAGCTTGGATGAGGATTGTTTTATTCTTGAGTTCAACATTAGAAGTCTATGAAATTTAGCAAAGTTTTGATGAGCATTGTTTAATTCTTGAGTTCCACAATAGAAGTCTATGCACTTTAAGCAAAGCTTTGATGAGCATTGTTTCATTATTAAGTTCCACATTATAAGTCTATGCAATTTAGCAAAGCTTTGATGAGCATTGTTTAATTCTTGAGTTCCACAATAGAAGTGGTATTCGTAATTTAGCAAGGCTTTGACGAGCAATTCTTTATTCTTGAGTTACACTATAGTAGTCTATGCAATTTAAGCAAAGCTTTGACGAGCAGTGTTTCATTCTTGATTTCCACATTTGAGGTCTACGCAATTTTGCAAAGCTTTGATGAGCATCGTTTCATTCTTGAGTTCCACAATAGAAGTCTATGCAATTTAAGCAAAGCATTGATAAGCATTGTTTTGTTCTTGAGTTCCACAATAGAAGTCTATGCAATTTAGCAAAGCTATCTTAAGCATTGTTTCATTCTTGGGTTCCACATTAGAAGTCTTTGCAATTTAGCAAAGCATTGATGAGCATTGATTAGTTCTTGAGTTCCACAATAGAAGTAGTCTTTGCAATTTATCAAAGCTTTGATGAGCATTATTTAATTCTTGAGTTCCACAATAGAAGTGGATGTAATTTAACAAAGCTTTGAAGAACATTGTTTCATTCTTGAGTTTCACATTAGAAGTCTATTGGATTTAGCAAAGCTTTGATGAGCATTGTTTAATTCGTCAGTTCCATAATAGTAGTCTTCGCAATTTAGCAAGGCTTTGAAGAGCATTTCTTTATTCTTGAGTTCCACAATATAAGTCTATGCAATTTAAGCAAAGCTTTGATGAGCATTGTTTTGTTATTGTGTTCCACATTAGAAGTCTATGCAATTTAGCGAAGCTTTGATGAGTATCCTTTAATTGTGTTCCTCAATAGAACTCTATAAAATTTAAGCAAAGCTTTTATTAGCATTGTTTGATTCTTGAGTACAACAATAGAAGTCTATGCAATTTAGCAAAACATTCATGAGCATTCTTTCATTCTTGGGTTCCACATTAGAAGTGTATGCAATTTAGCAATGCTTTGATGAGAATTGCTTAATACTTGAGTTCCACAATAGAAGTCTATGCAATTTAGCAAAGCCTTGATCAACATTATTTAATTCTTGAGTTCCAAAATAGAAGTAGTCGTTGCAATTTAATAAAGCTTTGATGAGCATTGTTTAATTCTTTGGTTCCACAGTAGAAGTGTATGCAATTTTTGCAAAGCTTTGATGAGCATTGTTTCTTTCTTTAGTTCCACATTAGAAGTCTATGCAATTCAGAAAAGCTTTGATGAACATTTTTTATTGAGTTCCACAATAGAAGTGGTCTTCGTAATTTAGCAAAGCTTTGATGAGTATTGTTTAGTTCTTGTGTTCCATAATAGAAGTAGTCTTCGCAATTTAGCGAAGCTTTGATGAGCATTTCTTTATTTTTGAGTTCCACAATAGTAGTCTATGCAATTTAAGCAAAGCTTTGACGAGAATTGTTTCATTCATGAGTTCCACATTACAAGTCTACGCACATTGGCATAGCTTGGATGAGCAGCGTTTCGTTCTTGAGTTCCACAATAGAAGTCTATGCAATTTAAGCAAAGCTTTGATGAGCATTGTTTGATTCTTGAGTTCCACAATAGATCTCTATTCAATTTTGCAAAGCTTTCATGAGCAATGTTTCATTCTTGGGTTCCACATTAGATGTCTATGCAATTTAGCAAAGCATTGATGACCAATGTTTAGTTCTTGAGTTCCACAATAGAAGAGTCTTTGCAATTTAGCAAAGCTTCGATGAGCATTGTTTAATTCTTGAGTTTCACAATAGAAGTGAATGCAATTTAAAAAAAAGCTTAGATGAGGATTGTTTTATTCTTGAGTTCAACATTAGAAGTCTATGAAATTTAGCAAAGTTTTGATGAGCATTGTTTAATTCTTGAGTTCCACAATAGAAGTCTATGCACTTTAAGCAAAGCTTTGATGAGCATTGTTTCATTATTAAGTTCCACATTATAAGTCTATGCAATTTAGCAAAGCTTTGATGAGCATTGTTTAATTCTTGAGTTCCACAATAGAAGTGGTATTCGTAATTTAGCAAGGCTTTGACGAGCAATTCTTTATTCTTGAGTTACACTATAGTAGTCTATGCAATTTAAGCAAAGCATTGACGAGCAGTGTTTCATTCTTGATTTCCACATTTGAGGTCTACGCAATTTTGCAAAGCTTTGATGAGCATCGTTTCATTCTTGAGTTCCACAATAGAAGTCTATGCAATTTAAGCAAAGCATTGATAAGCATTGTTTTGTTCTTGAGTTCCACAATAGAAGTCTATGCAATTTAGCAAAGCTATCTTAAGCATTGTTTCATTCTTGGGTTCCACATTAGAAGTCTTTGCAATTTAGCAAAGCATTGATGAGCATTGATTAGTTCTTGAGTTCCACAATAGAAGTAGTCTTTGCAATTTATCAAAGCTTTGATGAGCATTATTTAATTCTTGAGTTCCACAATAGAAGTGGATGTAATTTAACAAAGCTTTGAAGAGCATTGTTTCATTCTTCAGTTTCACATTAGAAGTCTATTGGATTTAGCAAAGCTTTGATGAGCATTGTTTAATTCGTCAGTTCCATAATAGTAGTCTTCGCAATTTAGCAAGGCTTTGAAGAGCATTTCTTTATTCTTGAGTTCCACAATATAAGTCTATGCAATTTAAGCAAAGCTTTGATGAGCATTGTTTTGTTATTGTGTTCCACATTAGAAGTCTATGCAATTTAGCGAAGCTTTGATGAGTATCCTTTAATTGTGTTCCTCAATAGAACTCTATAAAATTTAAGCAAAGCTTTTATTAGCATTGTTTGATTCTTGAGTACAACAATAGAAGTCTATGCAATTTAGCAAAGCATTCATGAGCATTCTTTCATTCTTGGGTTCCACATTAGAAGTGTATGCAATTTAGCAATGCTTTGATGAGAATTGCTTAATACTTGAGTTCCACAATAGAAGTCTATGCAATTTAGCAAAGCCTTGATCAGCATTATTTAATTCTTGAGTTCCAAAATAGAAGTAGTCGTTGCAATTTAATAAAGCTTTGATGAGCATTGTTTAATTCTTTGGTTCCACAGTAGAAGTGTATGCAATTTTTGCAAAGCTTTGATGAGCATTGTTTCTTTCTTTAGTTCCACATTAGAAGTCTATGCAATTCAGAAAAGCTTTGATGAACATTTTTTATTGAGTTCCACAATAGAAGTGGTCTTCGTAATTTAGCAAAGCTTTGATGAGTATTGTTTAGTTCTTGTGTTCCATAATAGAAGTAGTCTTCGCAATTTAGCGAAGCTTTGATGAGCATTTCTTTATTTTTGAGTTCCACAATAGTAGTCTATGCAATTTAAGCAAAGCTTTGACGAGAATTGTTTCATTCATGAGTTCCACATTACAAGTCTACGCACATTGGCATAGCTTGGATGAGCAGCGTTTCGTTCTTGAGTTCCACAATAGAAGTCTATGCAATTTAAGCAAAGCTTTGATGAACATTGTTTGATTCTTGAGTTCCACAATCGATCTCTATTCAATTTTGCAAAGCTTTCATGAGCAATGTTTCATTCTTGGGTTCCACATTAGATGTCTATGCAATTTAGCAAAGCATTGATGACCAATGTTTAGTTCTTGAGTTCCACAATAGAAGAGTCTTTGCAATTTAGCAAAGCTTCGATGAGCATTGTTTAATTCTTGAGTTTCACAATAGAAGTGAATGCAATTAAAAAAAAAAGCTTAGATGAGGATTGTTTTATTCTTGAGTTCAACATTAGAAGTCTATGAAATTTAGCAAAGTTTTGATGAGCATTGTTTAATTCTTGAGTTCCACAATAGAAGTCTATGCACTTTAAGCAAAGCTTTGATGAGCATTGTTTCATTATTAAGTTCCACATTATAAGTCTATGCAATTTAGCAAAGCTTTGATGAGAATTATTTAATTCTTGAGTTCCACAATAGAAGTAGTATTCGTAATTTAGCAAGGCTTTGACGAGCAATTCTTTATTCTTGAGTTACACAATAGTAGTCTATGCAATTTAAGCAAAGCATTGACGAGCAGTGTTTCATTCTTGATTTCCACATTTAAGGTCTACGCAATTTTGCAAAGCTTTGATGAGCATCGTTTCATTCTTGAGTTCCACAATAGAAGTCTATGCAATTTAAGCAAAGCATTGATAAGCATTGTTTTGTTCTTGAGTTCCACAATAGAAGTCTATGCAATTTAGCAAAGCTATCTTAAGCATTGTTTCATTCTTGGGTTCCACATTAGAAGTCTTTGCAATTTAGCAAAGCATTGATGAGCATTGATTAGTTCTTGAGTTCCACAATAGAAGTAGTCTTTGCAATTTATCAAAGCTTTGATGAGCATTATTTAATTCTTGAGTTCCACAATAGAAGTGGATGTAATTTAACAAAGCTTTGAAGAGCATTGTTTCATTCTTGAGTTTCACATTAGAAGTCTATTGGATTTAGCAAAGCTTTGATGAGCATTGTTTAATTCGTCAGTTCCATAATAGTAGTCTTCGCAATTTAGCAAGGCTTTGAAGAGCATTTCTTTATTCTTGAGTTCCACAATATAAGTCTATGCAATTTAAGCAAAGCTTTGATGAGCATTGTTTTGTTATTGTGTTCCACATTAGAAGTCTATGCAATTTAGCGAAGCTTTGATGAGTATCCTTTAATTGTGTTCCTCAATAGAACTCTATAAAATTTAAGCAAAGCTTTTATTAGCATTGTTTGATTCTTGAGTACAACAATAGAAGTCTATGCAATTTAGCAAAGCATTCATGAGCATTCTTTCATTCTTGGGTTCCACATTAGAAGTGTATGCAATTTAGCAATGCTTTGATGAGAATTGCTTAATACTTGAGTTCCACAATAGAAGTCTATGCAATTTAGCAAAGCCTTGATCAGCATTATTTAATTCTTGAGTTCCAAAATAGAAGTAGTCGTTGCAATTTAATAAAGCTTTGATGAGCATTGTTTAATTCTTTGGTTCCACAGTAGAAGTGTATGCAATTTTTGCAAAGCTTTGATGAGCATTGTTTCTTTCTTTAGTTCCACATTAGAAGTCTATGCAATTCAGAAAAGCTTTGATGAACATTTTTTATTGAGTTCCACAATAGAAGTGGTCTTCGCAATTTAGCAAATCTTTGATGAGTATTGTTTAGTTCTTGTGTTCCATAATAGAAGTAGTCTTCGCAATTTAGCGAAGCTTTGATGAGCATTTCTTTATTTTTGAGTTCCACAATAGTAGTCTATGCAATTTAAGCAAAGCTTTGACGAGAATTGTTTCATTCATGAGTTCCACATTACAAGTCTACGCACATTGGCATAGCTTGGATGAGCAGCGTTTCGTTCTTGAGTTCCACAATAGAAGTCTATGCAATTTAAGCAAAGCTTTGATGAGCATTGTTTGATTCTTGAGTTCCACAATAGATCTCTATTCAATTTTGCAAAGCTTTCATGAGCAATGTTTCATTCTTGGGTTCCACATTAGATGTCTATGCAATTTAGCAAAGCATTGATGACCAATGTTTAGTTCTTGAGTTCCACAATAGAAGAGTCTTTGCAATTTAGCAAAGCTTCGATGTGCATTGTTTAATTCTTGAGTTTCACAATAGAAGTGAATGCAATTTAAAAAAAAGCTTAGATGAGGATTGTTTTATTCTTGAGTTCAACATTAGAAGTCTATGAAATTTAGCAAAGTTTTGATGAGCATTGTTTAATTCTTGAGTTCCACAATAGAAGTCTATGCACTTTAAGCAAAGCTTTGATGAGCATTGTTTCATTATTAAGTTCCACATTATAAGTCTATGCAATTTAGCAAAGCTTTGATGAGCATTGTTTAATTCTTGAGTTCCACAATAGAAGTGGTATTCGTAATTTAGCAAGGCTTTGACGAGCAATTCTTTATTCTTGAGTTACACAATAGTAGTCTATGCAATTTAAGCAAAGCATTGACGAGCAGTGTTTCATTCTTGATTTCCACATTTGAGGTCTACGCAATTTTGCAAAGCTTTGATGAGCATCGTTTCATTCTTGAGTTCCACAATAGAAGTCTATGCAATTTAAGCAAAGCATTGATAAGCATTGTTTTGTTCTTGAGTTCCACAATAGAAGTCTATGCAATTTAGCAAAGCTATCTTAAGCATTGTTTCATTCTTGGGTTCCACATTAGAAGTCTTTGCAATTTAGCAAAGCATTGATGAGCATTGATTAGTTCTTGAGTTCCACAATAGAAGTAGTCTTTGCAATTTATCAAAGCTTTGATGAGCATTATTTAATTCTTGAGTTCCACAATAGAAGTGGATGTAATTTAACAAAGCTTTGAAGAGCATTGTTTCATTCTTGAGTTTCACATTAGAAGTCTATTGGATTTAGCAAAGCTTTGATGAACATTGTTTAATTCGTCAGTTCCATAATAGTAGTCTTCGCAATTTAGCAAGGCTTTGAAGAGCATTTCTTTATTCTTGAGTTCCACAATATAAGTCTATGCAATTTAAGCAAAGCTTTGATGAGCATTGTTTTGTTATTGTGTTCCACATTAGAAGTCTATGCAATTTAGCGAAGCTTTGATGAGTATCCTTTAATTGTGTTCCTCAATAGAACTCTATAAAATTTAAGCAAAGCTTTTATTAGCATTGTTTGATTCTTGAGTACAACAATAGAAGTCTATGCAATTTAGCAAAGCATTCATGAGCATTCTTTCATTCTTGGGTTCCACATTAGAAGTGTATGCAATTTAGCAATGCTTTGATGAGAATTGCTTAATACTTGAGTTCCACAATAGAAGTCTATGCAATTTAGCAAAGCCTTGATCAGCATTATTTAATTCTTGAGTTCCAAAATAGAAGTAGTCGTTGCAATTTAATAAAGCTTTGATGAGCATTGTTTAATTCTTTGGTTCCACAGTAGAAGTGTATGCAATTTTTGCAAAGCTTTGATGAGCATTGTTTCTTTCTTTAGTTCCACATTAGAAGTCTATGCAATTCAGAAAAGCTTTGATGAACATTTTTTATTGAGTTCCACAATAGAAGTGGTCTTCGTAATTTAGCAAAGCTTTGATGAGTATTGTTTAGTTCTTGTGTTCCATAATAGAAGTAGTCTTCGCAATTTAGCGAAGCTTTGATGAGCATTTCTTTATTTTTGAGTTCCACAATAGTAGTCTATGCAATTTAAGCAAAGCTTTGACGAGAATTGTTTCATTCATGAGTTCCACATTACAAGTCTACGCACATTGGCATAGCTTGGATGAGCAGCGTTTCGTTCTTGAGTTCCACAATAGAAGTCTATGCAATTTAAGCAAAGCTTTGATGAGCATTGTTTGATTCTTGAGTTCCACAATAGATCTCTATTCAATTTTGCAAAGCTTTCATGATCAATGTTTCATTCTTGGGTTCCACATTAGATGTCTATGCAATTTAGCAAAGCATTGATGACCAATGTTTAGTTCTTGAGTTCCACAATAGAAGAGTCTTTGCAATTTAGCAAAGCTTCGATGAGCATTGTTTAATTCTTGAGTTTCACAATAGAAGTGAATGCAATTTAAAAAAAAGCTTAGATGAGGATTGTTTTATTCTTGAGTTCAACATTAGAAGTCTATGAAATTTAGCAAAGTTTTGATGAGCATTGTTTAATTCTTGAGTTCCACAATAGAAGTCTATGCACTTTAAGCAAAGCTTTGATGAGCATTGTTTCATTATTAAGTTCCACATTATAAGTCTATGCAATTTAGCAAAGCTTTGATGAGCATTGTTTAATTCTTGAGTTCCACAATAGAAGTGGTATTCGTAATTTAGCAAGGCTTTGACAAGCAATTCTTTATTCTTGAGTTACACAATAGTAGTCTATGCAATTTAAGCAAAGCATTGACGAGCAGTGTTTCATTCTTGATTTCCACATTTGAGGTCTACGCAATTTTGCAAAGCTTTGATGAGCATCGTTTCATTCTTGAGTTCCACAATAGAAGTCTATGCAATTTAAGCAAAGCATTGATAAGCATTGTTTTGTTCTTGAGTTCCACAATAGAAGTCTATGCAATTTAGCAAAGCTATCTTAAGCATTGTTTCATTCTTGGGTTCCACATTAGAAGTCTTTGCAATTTAGCAAAGCATTGATGAGCATTGATTAGTTCTTGAGTTCCACAATAGAAGTAGTCTTTGCAATTTATCAAAGCTTTGATGAGCATTATTTAATTCTTGAGTTCCACAATAGAAGTGGATGTAATTTAACAAAGCTTTGAAGAGCATTGTTTCATTCTTGAGTTCCACAATAGAAGTCTATGCACTTTAAGCAAAGCTTTGATGAACATTGTTTCATTATTAAGTTCCACATTATAAGTCTATGCAATTTAGCAAAGCTTTGATGAGCATTGTTTAATTCTTGAGTTCCACAATAGAAGTGGTATTCGTAATTTAGCAAGGCTTTGACGAGCAATTCTTTATTCTTGAGTTACACAATAGTAGTCTATGCAATTTAAGCAAAGCATTGATGATGCAAACCCACAGCTGTCAACAAAGGATCCAAATCAAATGCCAGATGGACCAGTTACGAGGGCACGAGCTAAAACATTCAAAGAGGCTTTAAATGGATTGGTTAGAGAAGTTTGTACTCAAGAAAGTGTATGGAGACCCATTGGACCCAATCAAAGTTGGATTACCATAATTCAAGTCCAAGAGTGATTTACAAGATACAATAAGAGCCTTTATAAGCCCATTTCGTTTTTTTTCTATATTTTTATGTAATTTTCGTTTTTATATATCCTAAATAAGTGTTGGGGAGATAAAAGGGTCTTAGGTTACATGAACCTTGTGATAAACCATGTCTAGGTTCATAGTTTTAAACTTGGGGGTTAAATGCCTTAAATTAAAGACACTTCTTTAATTCATGGCTCTTTAGGTGCTCTTCCCACACTATAAAAACGTGGTATTTGTATCCATTTGAAATCAATCAAGTTTTGAATACAATTTGTGAGTTTTTAACTCTTTTTTCGTTCTTTGTGAACTTTAGAACTTATCAGGTTTTCATAGCTTGTGGCGTTCAAACTTATCAATCAATTTGGTGGGTTGATTGTGGCGTTTTATACCAAGGTTCTTGTCTCTTTATAGACAACGGGTCGCGGTTTCCACCTTTGTTTTACAATTCTGTAACCAAAAGAACGATCGGGCAAAACGTGTTCAAACCTCAATTTTGGGTGAGATCACATCATTTGGTATCAGAGCCAGTTCTTTGTGTTGCATATCTATTTTGTTTTCTTCCTTGATTACTTGAGTTCTAAGACGCATATTGGTAGCGGGTCTTGTCACAAGTTGTCAAGGTTCTTACTAGCGACTTTTGAATTTCTAAGTTGTCAAACTTCTATATTCTACATTTCTTTTGTTTCCTTTATGTTTTCATTTGGCTATTAGTTTCCTCAAAAAAAAATCAAAGGAAAAAAAAACAAAAACAAAAACATAAAGAAGCAAAAAAAAAAAAAAAAAAAAAAGCAAAAAATAATATTTACAAAAAAAAAAGATTTACAAAGAAAAAAAAAGAGAGAGAAAAAAAAACAAAAAAAAAAGGAAAAAAAAAGAAAGAAACAAGAGGAGGAACAAGTAAAGCCTTTTTTTTTTTCTATAAAGTCAATTTGAATTGCAAGTGTAGTCTTTTTTTTCAAAAAAAAAAAAATAACCCATTGTTTGCTTCATCATTAGCAAAGCCAAGTTTGTTTGGCTTTCTTTTGTGTATTGAGGTTACTTTAATTTGGATACAATTTCTTTTGATTTGTTTGGTAAGTTTGAATTCCTCAAGGCCACAAGTTCAAATTTGATAATTGCTTCTTTAGTTTGTTTAGAACTTTAAGAGTTAAAAGGGAGTGGTAAAAGGCTGTGTGGTGAGACTAAAAGAGGGTAAAAGCCATTTGAGGGATACACGAGGGTTGAGTGAACTATTTTTGAGAGAAACACGTGAGTGAGTGTTGGGAGGAAGTAAATTATTATTATTATTATTATTATTATTTTTTATTTTTTTGGCAGAAATATAAGATGGGTGATCAAAACCCCCCACCAAACCTTCAAGTTCAAGCTATGATGGATGAAATGCGACGTTTGATGACAAATGAATTTAACCAAGTACATGAAAGAATGGACCGAATGGAGGCACAAGTACAAAGAACTCGATCTCGAGCATCATCACAGGTTTCTAACGGGGAAGAGGAGGATGATGGTTGGGAACCTGAAAGGCGACCAAATAGAAGGAGGTCACGAAGAGATGACAATTTAAGTTCTATTAAAATGAAAGTTCCTTCTTTCAAAGGCAAGTCAGACCCGGACGCGTACATTGAATGGGAGACAAAAATGGAGTTCATATTTGATTGTCATGAATATTCCAACCGTAAGAAGGTAAAACTAGCCGTAGTTGAGTTTTCTGATTATGCACTAACATGGTGGGATCAACTTCTAATCACTAGACGGAGAAATGGAGAAAGGCCTATTGAGACATGGGATGAAATGAAGAGTGTCATGCGAAGACGGTTTGTGCCAAGTCATTACTTTCGTGATCTCCACAATAAACTTCAAAGCTTAAAACAAGGCAGCAAGTGTGTTGATGATTACTTCAAAGAAATGGAGGTTATGATGGTTCGTGCCAATATTGAGGAGGATCCTGAGGCAACCATGGCCAGATTCTTAAATGGCTTAAATCTTGAAATTCGTGATCGCGTTGAGATGCAACATTATGTTGAAATTGAAGACATGGTCCATATGGCTGTTAAAATTGAGAAACAATTAAAAAGAGGTGGCGGGTCTCGAAATAACACTTGGAAGGCTAGTACTTCAAAAAAATCAGAAAATACACCTACTTCTTCTTCTAATTCCAAATCTGATCCTAAAACAACAAACTCTTCAAAAGGAAAAACTGATTCTTCTACTTTTAGGAATCGTGACATAAAGTGTTTCAAGTGTCAAGGAAGGGGTCATATTGCAAGTCAATGTCCAAATAAGCTTACCATGGTGGTTAGAGAAAATGGCGAGATCGAAACGGATGAATCTGATTCTATAGTTTCAACGGAAGATTGTAGTTATGATGAAGAGGTGGCTGTTCAAGGTGATTTGTTGGTTGCAAGACGAGCTCTAAACATTCAATCCAAGGAGGGAGACGATGCCCAAAGGGAGAATATATTTCATACTCGTTGCTATGTTCAAGGCAAGGTATGTAGTGTTATAATTGATGGTGGGAGTTGTACTAACGTTGCAAGTACTTCCATGGTTGAAAAGTTAGGTATACCCACGATGAAGCATCAAAAACCATACAAACTTCAATGGCTCAATGATAGTGGTGAGGTGCGAGTTACAAAACAGGTGATGGTTTCATTTCGGATTGGAAGATATGAAGACGAGGTGTTGTGTGATGTTGTTCCTATGCAAGCCACTCACTTGCTGCTAGGTAGACCATGGCAATATGATAGACACGTAAGTCACGACGGTTTCACTAACAAATACACTTTTGTTTACAAAACAAAACCGGTAACTCTTGTACCAATGTCACCAATTCAAGTTTACCAAGATCAAGTAAAACTTCAACAAGATGCGAAAAAAGAGAGCGAAGGAAAAAAAGAGAGTGAGAAAAAAAAAGATGATGAACAAAAAAAATGAGTGAGAAAACAGAAGAAAATGAACAAAAAAAAGAAAGTGAACAAAAAAAAGAGAGTGAAAAAAACAAAGAAAACATGAAAAAAAGAGGGAAAGAAAAAAAGGAAAATAAATATATTGCACTGGCAAAAAAAAGTGAGATAAAAGAAGCTTTTAAATCAGAAATGCATATTGTGCTTCTTTTGTTCAAAGAAGCTCCAATAGCCACTAACACTTCGGCCGGAACTCTTCCGAGCGATGTTACCTCTCTCTTGCAGGAATTTGGAGACTTGTTTGCTGAGGATGTTCCAAATGGATTGCCACCAATTCGTGGGATTGAACACCAAATTGACTTTATGCCTGGGGCGTCTATTCCCAACAAACCAGCCTATAGAACAAGCCCTGAAGAAACCAAGGAGCTACAAAGGCAAGTTGAAGAGTTACTTGCAAAGGGATTGGTTCAAGAAAGTATGAGCCCTTGTGCCGTTCCAGTCTTGTTGGTGCCAAAGAAGGATGGTTCTTGGAGGATGTGCGTAGATTGCCGTGCCATCAACAATATTACGGTAAAGTATCGTCATCCCATTCCCCGACTCGATGATATGCTTGATGAGTTGTATGGAGCAAAACTTTTTTCCAAAATTGATTTAAAAAGCGGGTATCACCAAATTCGCATGAAAGAAGGTGATGAGTGGAAAACAGCTTTTAAAACAAAACATGGTTTATATGAATGGTTAGTAATGCCTTTTGGCCTAACTAATGCTCCTAGTACCTTCATGAGATTAATGAACCATGTTTTGCGTGAATATATTGGCAAATTTGTGGTTGTTTACTTCGATGATATTTTGATTTATTCAAAGTGTCCAAAAGATCACCTTGAGCATCTGACATGTGTTTTGAGTGTGCTTAGGAAAGAAAGGCTATATGCTAACTTGAAGAAGTGTACCTTTTGTACTGACCAAGTTGTTTTCCTTGGGTATGTGGTGAGCTCCCAAGGAGTGGCTGTTGATGAAGAAAAGGTAAAAGCCATCCAAGATTGGCCAACTCCAAAGACTATAAGTGAAGTTCGAAGTTTTCATGGCCTGGCAAGTTTTTATCGCCGGTTTGTCAAACATTTTAGCACTTTAGCATCACCACTTACAGAAATCATCAAAAAGAATGTTGGGTTTAAATGGGGCAAAGAACAAGAGCATGCTTTTCAACAACTCAAGTTTCACTTAACTCATGCTCCTTTGTTGTCTTTGCCTAATTTTGACAAAACATTTGAAATTGAATGTGATGCATCAGGAATTGGAATTGGTGCTGTTTTGATGCAAGAGGGTAAACCTTTGGCATATTTCAGTGAAAAATTAAGTGGGGCAACTTTAAATTACCCAACTTATGACAAAGAGCTTTATTCTTTGGTCCGAGCATTGAAAACATGGCAACATTATCTGTGGGCTAAAGAATTTGTAATTCATTCAGATCATGAGTCCTTAAAGTTTCTAAAAGGACAACACAAATTAAACAAAAGACATGCTAGGTGGATGGAGTTCATTGAGACATTTCCTTATGTCATCCGATACAAGAAAGGTAAGGAAAATGTTGTGGCTGATGCTTTGTCACGTAGACACTCTCTACTTTCTTCTCTAGATTTCAAAATTCTAGGATTTGAACAAATCAAGGAATTATACCACAATGACGTTGATTTTGGTCAGATTTACCAAGCTTGTGAACAATGCTCTTTTGAAAAGTTTTTCTTACATAATGGTTTTTTGTTCAAAGAATCAAGACTTTGCATTCCTAAATCTTCCTTGCGTGAGCTTTTGGTTAGAGAAGCACATAGTGGAGGCCTTATGGGACATTTTGGGATCGCAAAAACATTATCTACTTTGCAGGAACATTTCTTTTGGCCAAAACTGAAGGTGGATGTTGGAAGAATTTGCAATAATTGTATTGTGTGTAAGCAAGCCAAATCCAAGGTTCAACATCATGGTTTATATACTCCACTTCCAATACCATGTGAACCATGGGTTGATATTTCAATGGACTTCGTGTTGGGTCTACCAAGATCCAAAAGTGGAAAGGACTCTATTTTTGTGATTGTTGATAGGTTTTCTAAAATGGCTCATTTTATTGCATGCAATAAAACTAATGATGCATCTCACATTGCTGATTTGTTTTTTAGAGAAATTGTCAGGTTGCATGGAATGCCAAAAACCATTGTCTCAGATCGGGATTCTAAGTTTTTGAGTTATTTTTGGAAAACTTTGTGGGCAAAATTAGGGACAAAACTCTTGTTTTCAACAACTTGCCACCCACAAACGGATGGTCAAACAGAAGTGGTGAATAGGACCTTGTCCACCTTGTTGAGGGCTTTAATAAAGAAGAACATCAAAACATGGGAGGACTGTTTGCCACATGTTGAGTTTGCATACAATCGTGCCACTCATTCTGCTACAAAAATGTCACCATTTGAAATTGTATACGGTTTTAATCCTTTTACTCCTTTGGATTTATCACCTTTGCCTTTTTCTGAGCAGGTTAACTTAGATGGAAACAAAAAGGCTGAATTTGTGAAACAGATACATGAGAAAGCAAGACTAAATATAGAAAGAAGAACGGAGCAATATTCAAAACAAGCGAATAAAGGGCGACGCAAGATGATTTTTGAACTGGGTGATTGGGTTTGGTTACATATGAGAAAAGAACGATTTCCAGCCCAACGACGTTCAAAATTGCTTCCAAGAGGGGACGGTCCTTTCCAAGTTTTAGAGCGTATCAATGACAATGCATACAAATTGGACCTGCCGGGTGAGTATAATGTTAGTGCAACTTTCAATGTAACTGATCTAGCTCCTTTTGATGTAGGTTCTGATTTGAGGACAAATCCTTTTCAAGAGGAGGGGAATGATGCAAACCCACAGCTGTCAACAAAGGATCCAAATCAAATGCCAGATGGACCAGTTACGAGGGCACGAGCTAAAACATTCAAAGAGGCTTTAAATGGATTGGTTAGAGAAGTTTGTACTCAAGAAAGTGTATGGAGACCCATTGGACCCAATCAAAGTTGGATTACCATAATTCAAGTCCAAGAGTGATTTACAAGATACAATAAGAGCCTTTATAAGCCCATTTCGTTTTTTTTCTATATTTTTATGTAATTTTCGTTTTTATATATCCTAAATAAGTGTTGGGGAGATAAAAGGGTCTTAGGTTACATGAACCTTGTGATAAACCATGTCTAGGTTCATAGTTTTAAACTTGGGGGTTAAATGCCTTAAATTAAAGACACTTCTTTAATTCATGGCTCTTTAGGTGCTCTTCCCACACTATAAAAACGTGGTATTTGTATCCATTTGAAATCAATCAAGTTTTGAATACAATTTGTGAGTTTTTAACTCTTTTTTCGTTCTTTGTGAACTTTAGAACTTATCAGGTTTTCATAGCTTGTGGCGTTCAAACTTATCAATCAATTTGGTGGGTTGATTGTGGCGTTTTATACCAAGGTTCTTGTCTCTTTATAGACAACGGGTCGCGGTTTCCACCTTTGTTTTACAATTCTGTAACCAAAAGAACGATCGGGCAAAACGTGTTCAAACCTCAATTTTGGGTGAGATCACATCAATTGACGAGCAGTGTTTCATTCTTGATTTCCACATTTGAGGTCTACGCAATTTTGCAAAGCTTTGATGAGCATCGTTTCATTCTTGAGTTCCACAATAGAAGTCTATGCAATTTAAGCAAAGCATTGATAAGCATTGTTTTGTTCTTGAGTTCCACAATAGAAGTCTATGCAATTTAGCAAAGCTATCTTAAGCATTGTTTCATTCTTGGGTTCCACATTAGAAGTCTTTGCAATTTAGCAAAGCATTGATGAGCATTGATTAGTTCTTGAGTTCCACAATAGAAGTAGTCTTTGCAATTTATCAAAGCTTTGATGAGCATTATTTAATTCTTGAGTTCCACAATAGAAGTGGATGTAATTTAACAAAGCTTTGAAGAGCATTGTTTCATTCTTGAGTTTCACATTAGAAGTCTATTGGATTTAGCAAAGCTTTGATGAGCATTGTTTAATTCGTCAGTTCCATAATAGTAGTCTTCGCAATTTAGCAAGGCTTTGAAGAGCATTTCTTTATTCTTGAGTTCCACAATATAAGTCTATGCAATTTAAGCAAAGCTTTGATGAGCATTGTTTTGTTATTGTGTTCCACATTAGAAGTCTATGCAATTTAGCGAAGCTTTGATGAGTATCCTTTAATTGTGTTCCTCAATAGAACTCTATAAAATTTAAGCAAAGCTTTTATTAGCATTGTTTGATTCTTGAGTACAACAATAGAAGTCTATGCAATTTAGCAAAGCATTCATGAGCATTCTTTCATTCTTGGGTTCCACATTAGAAGTGTATGCAATTTAGCAATGCTTTGATGAGAATTGCTTAATACTTGAGTTCCACAATAGAAGTCTATGCAATTTAGCAAAGCCTTGATCAGCATTATTTAATTCTTGAGTTCCAAAATAGAAGTAGTCGTTGCAATTTAATAAAGCTTTGATGAGCATTGTTTAATTCTTTGGTTCCACAGTAGAAGTGTATGCAATTTTTGCAAAGCTTTGATGAGCATTGTTTCTTTCTTTAGTTCCACATTAGAAGTCTATGCAATTCAGAAAAGCTTTGATGAACATTTTTTATTGAGTTCCACAATAGAAGTGGTCTTCGTAATTTAGCAAAGCTTTGATGAGTATTGTTTAGTTCTTGTGTTCCATAATAGAAGTAGTCTTCGCAATTTAGCGAAGCTTTGATGAGCATTTCTTTATTTTTGAGTTCCACAATAGTAGTCTATGCAATTTAAGCAAAGCTTTGACGAGAATTGTTTCATTCATGAGTTCCACATTACAAGTCTACGCACATTGGCATAGCTTGGATGAGCAGCGTTTCGTTCTTGAGTTCCACAATAGAAGTCTATGCAATTTAAGCAAAGCTTTGATGAGCATTGTTTGATTCTTGAGTTCCACAATAGATCTCTATTCAATTTTGCAAAGCTTTCATGATCAATGTTTCATTCTTGGGTTCCACATTAGATGTCTATGCAATTTAGCAAAGCATTGATGACCAATGTTTAGTTCTTGAGTTCCACAATAGAAGAGTCTTTGCAATTTAGCAAAGCTTCGATGAGCATTGTTTAGTTCTTGAGTTTCACAATAGAAGTGAATGCAATTTAAAAAAAAGCTTAGATGAGGATTGTTTTATTCTTGAGTTCAACATTAGAAGTCTATGAAATTTAGCAAAGTTTTGATGAGCATTGTTTAATTCTTGAGTTCCACAATAGAAGTCTATGCACTTTAAGCAAAGCTTTGATGAGCATTGTTTCATTATTAAGTTCCACATTATAAGTCTATGCAATTTAGCAAAGCTTTGATGAGCATTGTTTAATTCTTGAGTTCCACAATAGAAGTGGTATTCGTAATTTAGCAAGGCTTTGACGAGCAATTCTTTATTCTTGAGTTACACAATAGTAGTCTATGCAATTTAAGCAAAGCATTGACGAGCAGTGTTTCATTCTTGATTTCCACATTTGAGGTCTACGCAATTTTGCAAAGCTTTGATGAGCATCGTTTCATTCTTGAGTTCCACAATAGAAGTCTATGCAATTTAAGCAAAGCATTGATAAGCATTGTTTTGTTCTTGAGTTCCACAATAGAAGTCTATGCAATTTAGCAAAGCTATCTTAAGCATTGTTTCATTCTTGGGTTCCACATTAGAAGTCTTTGCAATTTAGCAAAGCATTGATGAGCATTGATTAGTTCTTGAGTTCCACAATAGAAGTAGTCTTTGCAATTTATCAAAGCTTTGATGAGCATTATTTAATTCTTGAGTTCCACAATAGAAGTGGATGTAATTTAACAAAGCTTTGAAGAGCATTGTTTCATTCTTGAGTTTCACATTAGAAGTCTATTGGATTTAGCAAAGCTTTGATGAGCATTGTTTAATTCGTCAGTTCCATAATAGTAGTCTTCGCAATTTAGCAAGGCTTTGAAGAGCATTTCTTTATTCTTGAGTTCCACAATATAAGTCTATGCAATTTAAGCAAAGCTTTGATGAGCATTGTTTTGTTATTGTGTTCCACATTAGAAGTCTATGCAATTTAGCGAAGCTTTGATGAGTATCCTTTAATTGTGTTCCTCAATAGAACTCTATAAAATTTAAGCAAAGCTTTTATTAGCATTGTTTGATTCTTGAGTACAACAATAGAAGTCTATGCAATTTAGCAAAGCATTCATGAGCATTCTTTCATTCTTGGGTTCCACATTAGAAGTGTATGCAATTTAGCAATGCTTTGATGAGAATTGCTTAATACTTGAGTTCCACAATAGAAGTCTATGCAATTTAGCAAAGCCTTGATCAGCATTATTTAATTCTTGAGTTCCAAAATAGAAGTAGTCGTTGCAATTTAATAAAGCTTTGATGAGCATTGTTTAATTCTTTGGTTCCACAGTAGAAGTGTATGCAATTTTTGCAAAGCTTTGATGAGCATTGTTTCTTTCTTTAGTTCCACATTAGAAGTCTATGCAATTCAGAAAAGCTTTGATGAACATTTTTTATTGAGTTCCACAATAGAAGTGGTCTTCGTAATTTAGCAAAGCTTTGATGAGTATTGTTTAGTTCTTGTGTTCCATAATAGAAGTAGTCTTCGCAATTTAGCGAAGCTTTGATGAGCATTTCTTTATTTTTGAGTTCCACAATAGTAGTCTATGCAATTTAAGCAAAGCTTTGACGAGAATTGTTTCATTCATGAGTTCCACATTACAAGTCTATGCACATTGGCATAGCTTGGATGAGCAGCGTTTCGTTCTTGAGTTCCACAATAGAAGTCTATGCAATTTAAGCAAAGCTTTGATGAGCATTGTTTGATTCTTGAGTTCCACAGTAGATCTCTATTCAATTTTGCAAAGCTTTCATGAGCAATGTTTCATTCTTGGGTTCCACATTAGATGTCTATGCAATTTAGCAAAGCATTGATGACCAATGTTTAGTTCTTGAGTTCCACAATAGAAGAGTCTTTGCAATTTAGCAAAGCTTCGATGATCATTGTTTAATTCTTGAGTTTCACAATAGAAGTGAATGCAATTTAAAAAAAAGCTTGGATGAGGATTGTTTTATTCTTGAGTTCAACATTAGAAGTCTATGAAATTTAGCAAAGTTTTGATGAGCATTGTTTAATTCTTGAGTTCCACAATAGAAGTCTATGCACTTTAAGCAAAGCTTTGATGAGCATTGTTTCATTATTAAGTTCCACATTATAAGTCTATGCAATTTAGCAAAGCTTTGATGAGCATTGTTTAATTCTTGAGTTCCACAATAGAAGTGGTATTCGTAATTTAGCAAGGCTTTGACGAGCAATTCTTTATTCTTGAGTTACACAATAGTAGTCTATGCAATTTAAGCAAAGCATTGACGAGCAGTGTTTCATTCTTGATTTCCACATTTGAGGTCTACGCAATTTTGCAAAGCTTTGATGAGCATCGTTTCATTCTTGAGTTCCACAATAGAAGTCTATGCAATTTAAGCAAAGCATTGATAAGCATTGTTTTGTTCTTGAGTTCCACAATAGAAGTCTATGCAATTTAGCAAAGCTATCTTAAGCATTGTTTCATTCTTGGGTTCCACATTAGAAGTCTTTGCAATTTAGCAAAGCATTGATGAGCATTGATTAGTTCTTGAGTTCCACAATAGAAGTAGTCTTTGCAATTTATCAAAGCTTTGATGAGCATTATTTAATTCTTGAGTTCCACAATAGAAGTGGATGTAATTTAACAAAGCTTTGAAGAGCATTGTTTCATTCTTGAGTTTCACATTAGAAGTCTATTGGATTTAGCAAAGCTTTGATGAGCATTGTTTAATTCGTCAGTTCCATAATAGTAGTCTTCGCAATTTAGCAAGGCTTTGAAGAGCATTTCTTTATTCTTGAGTTCCACAATATAAGTCTATGCAATTTAAGCAAAGCTTTGATGAGCATTGTTTTGTTATTGTGTTCCACATTAGAAGTCTATGCAATTTAGTGAAGCTTTGATGAGTATCCTTTAATTGTGTTCCTCAATAGAACTCTATAAAATTTAAGCAAAGCTTTTATTAGCATTGTTTGATTCTTGAGTACAACAATAGAAGTCTATGCAATTTAGCAAAGCATTCATGAGCATTCTTTCATTCTTGGGTTCCACATTAGAAGTGTATGCAATTTAGCAATGCTTTGATGAGAATTGCTTAATACTTGAGTTCCACAATAGAAGTCTATGCAATTTAGCAAAGCCTTGATCAGCATTATTTAATTCTTGAGTTCCAAAATAGAAGTAGTCGTTGCAATTTAATAAAGCTTTGATGAGCATTGTTTAATTCTTTGGTTCCACAGTAGAAGTGTATGCAATTTTTGCAAAGCTTTGATGAGCATTGTTTCTTTCTTTAGTTCCACATTAGAAGTCTATGCAATTCAGAAAAGCTTTGATGAACATTTTTTATTGAGTTCCACAATAGAAGTGGTCTTCGTAATTTAGCAAAGCTTTGATGAGTATTGTTTAGTTCTTGTGTTCCATAATAGAAGTAGTCTTCGCAATTTAGCGAAGCTTTGATGAGCATTTCTTTATTTTTGAGTTCCACAATAGTAGTCTATGCAATTTAAGCAAAGCTTTGACGAGAATTGTTTCATTCATGAGTTCCACATTACAAGTCTACGCACATTGGCATAGCTTGGATGAGCAGCGTTTCGTTCTTGAGTTCCACAATAGAAGTCTATGCAATTTAAGCAAAGCTTTGATGAGCATTGTTTGATTCTTGAGTTCCACAATAGATCTCTATTCAATTTTGCAAAGCTTTCATGAGCAATGTTTCATTCTTGGGTTCCACATTAGATGTCTATGCAATTTAGCAAAGCATTGATGACCAATGTTTAGTTCTTGAGTTCCACAATAGAAGAGTCTTTGCAATTTAGCAAAGCTTCGATGATCATTGTTTAATTCTTGAGTTTCACAATAGAAGTGAATGCAATTTAAAAAAAAGCTTGGATGAGGATTGTTTTTTTCTTGAGTTCAACATTAGAAGTCTATGAAATTTAGCAAAGTTTTGATGAGCATTGTTTAATTCTTGAGTTCCACAATAGAAGTCTATGCACTTTAAGCAAAGCTTTGATGAGCATTGTTTCATTATTAAGTTCCACATTATAAGTCTATGCAATTTAGCAAAGCTTTGATGAGCATTGTTTAATTCTTGAGTTCCACAATAGAAGTGGTATTCGTAATTTAGCAAGGCTTTGACGAGCAATTCTTTATTCTTGAGTTACACAATAGTAGTCTATGCAATTTAAGCAAAGCATTGACGAGCAGTGTTTCATTCTTGATTTCCACATTTGAGGTCTACGCAATTTTGCAAAGCTTTGATGAGCATCGTTTCATTCTTGAGTTCCACAATAGAAGTCTATGCAATTTAAGCAAAGCATTGATAAGCATTGTTTTGTTCTTGAGTTCCACAATAGAAGTCTATGCAATTTAGCAAAGCTATCTTAAGCATTGTTTCATTCTTGGGTTCCACATTAGAAGTCTTTGCAATTTAGCAAAGCATTGATGAGCATTGATTAGTTCTTGAGTTCCACAATAGAAGTAGTCTTTGCAATTTATCAAAGCTTTGATGAGCATTATTTAATTCTTGAGTTCCACAATAGAAGTGGATGTAATTTAACAAAGCTTTGAAGAGCATTGTTTCATTCTTGAGTTTCACATTAGAAGTCTATTGGATTTAGCAAAGCTTTGATGAGCATTGTTTAATTCGTCAGTTCCATAATAGTAGTCTTCGCAATTTAGCAAGGCTTTGAAGAGCATTTCTTTATTCTTGAGTTCCACAATATAAGTCTATGCAATTTAAGCAAAGCTTTGATGAGCATTGTTTTGTTATTGTGTTCCACATTAGAAGTCTATGCAATTTAGCGAAGCTTTGATGAGTATCCTTTAATTGTGTTCCTCAATAGAACTCTATAAAATTTAAGCAAAGCTTTTATTAGCATTGTTTGATTCTTGAGTACAACAATAGAAGTCTATGCAATTTAGCAAAGCATTCATGAGCATTCTTTCATTCTTGGGTTCCACATTAGAAGTGTATGCAATTTAGCAATGCTTTGATGAGAATTGCTTAATACTTGAGTTCCACAATAGAAGTCTATGCAATTTAGCAAAGCCTTGATCAGCATTATTTAATTCTTGAGTTCCAAAATAGAAGTAGTCGTTGCAATTTAATAAAGCTTTGATGAGCATTGTTTAATTCTTTGGTTCCACAGTAGAAGTGTATGCAATTTTTGCAAAGCTTTGATGAGCATTGTTTCTTTCTTTAGTTCCACATTAGAAGTCTATGCAATTCAGAAAAGCTTTGATGAACATTTTTTATTGAGTTCCACAATAGAAGTGGTCTTCGTAATTTAGCAAAGCTTTGATGAGTATTGTTTAGTTCTTGTGTTCCATAATAGAAGTAGTCTTCGCAATTTAGCGAAGCTTTGATGAGCATTTCTTTATTTTTGAGTTCCACAATAGTAGTCTATGCAATTTAAGCAAAGCTTTGACGAGAATTGTTTCATTCATGAGTTCCACATTACAAGTCTACGCACATTGGCATAGCTTGGATGAGCAGCGTTTCGTTCTTGAGTTCCACAATAGAAGTCTATGCAATTTAAGCAAAGCTTTGATGAGCATTGTTTGATTCTTGAGTTCCACAATAGATCTCTATTCAATTTTGCAAAGCTTTCATGAGCAATGTTTCATTCTTGGGTTCCACATTAGATGTCTATGCAATTTAGCAAAGCATTGATGACCAATGTTTAGTTCTTGAGTTCCACAATAGAAGAGTCTTTGCAATTTAGCAAAGCTTCGATGAGCATTGTTTAATTCTTGAGTTTCACAATAGAAGTGAATGCAATTTAAAAAAAAAGCTTGGATGAGGATTGTTTTATTCTTGAGTTCAACATTAGAAGTCTATGAAATTTAGCAAAGTTTTGATGAGCATTGTTTAATTCTTGAGTTCCACAATAGAAGTCTATGCACTTTAAGCAAAGCTTTGATGAGCATTGTTTCATTATTAAGTTCCACATTATAAGTCTATGCAATTTAGCAAAGCTTTGATGAGCATTGTTTAATTCTTGAGTTCCACAATAGAAGTGGTATTCGTAATTTAGCAAGGCTTTGACGAGCAATTCTTTATTCTTGAGTTACACAATAGTAGTCTATGCAATTTAAGCAAAGCATTGACGAGCAGTGTTTCATTCTTGATTTCCACATTTGAGGTCTACGCAATTTTGCAAAGCTTTGATGAGCATCGTTTCATTCTTGAGTTCCACAATAGAAGTCTATGCAATTTAAGCAAAGCATTGATAAGCATTGTTTTGTTCTTGAGTTCCACAATAGAAGTCTATGCAATTTAGCAAAGCTATCTTAAGCATTGTTTCATTCTTGGGTTCCACATTAGAAGTCTTTGCAATTTAGCAAAGCATTGATGAGCATTGATTAGTTCTTGAGTTCCACAATAGAAGTAGTCTTTGCAATTTATCAAAGCTTTGATGAGCATTATTTAATTCTTGAGTTCCACAATAGAAGTGGATGTAATTTAACAAAGCTTTGAAGAGCATTGTTTCATTCTTGAGTTTCACATTAGAAGTCTATTGGATTTAGCAAAGCTTTGATGAGCATTGTTTAATTCGTCAGTTCCATAATAGTAGTCTTCGCAATTTAGCAAGGCTTTGAAGAGCATTTCTTTATTCTTGAGTTCCACAATATAAGTCTATGCAATTTAAGCAAAGCTTTGATGAGCATTGTTTTGTTATTGTGTTCCACATTAGAAGTCTATGCAATTTAGCGAAGCTTTGATGAGTATCCTTTAATTGTGTTCCTCAATAGAACTCTATAAAATTTAAGCAAAGCTTTTATTAGCATTGTTTGATTCTTGAGTACAACAATAGAAGTCTATGCAATTTAGCAAAGCATTCATGAGCATTCTTTCATTCTTGGGTTCCACATTAGAAGTGTATGCAATTTAGCAATGCTTTGATGAGAATTGCTTAATACTTGAGTTCCACAATAGAAGTCTATGCAATTTAGCAAAGCCTTGATCAGCATTATTTAATTCTTGAGTTCCAAAATAGAAGTAGTCGTTGCAATTTAATAAAGCTTTGATGAGCATTGTTTAATTCTTTGGTTCCACAGTAGAAGTGTATGCAATTTTTGCAAAGCTTTGATGAGCATTGTTTCTTTCTTTAGTTCCACATTAGAAGTCTATGCAATTCAGAAAAGCTTTGATGAACATTTTTTATTGAGTTCCACAATAGAAGTGGTCTTCGTAATTTAGCAAAGCTTTGATGAGTATTGTTTAGTTCTTGTGTTCCATAATAGAAGTAGTCTTCGCAATTTAGCGAAGCTTTGATGAGCATTTCTTTATTTTTGAGTTCCACAATAGTAGTCTATGCAATTTAAGCAAAGCTTTGACGAGAATTGTTTCATTCATGAGTTCCACATTACAAGTCTACGCACATTGGCATAGCTTGGATGAGCAGCGTTTCGTTCTTGAGTTCCACAATAGAAGTCTATGCAATTTAAGCAAAGCTTTGATGAGCATTGTTTGATTCTTGAGTTCCACAATAGATCTCTATTCAATTTTGCAAAGCTTTCATGAGCAATGTTTCATTCTTGGGTTCCACATTAGATGTCTATGCAATTTAGCAAAGCATTGATGACCAATGTTTAGTTCTTGAGTTCCACAATAGAAGAGTCTTTGCAATTTAGCAAAGCTTCGATGAGCATTGTTTAATTCTTGAGTTTCACAATAGAAGTGAATGCAATTTAAAAAAAAAGCTTGGATGAGGATTGTTTTATTCTTGAGTTCAACATTAGAAGTCTATGAAATTTAGCAAAGTTTTGATGAGCATTGTTTAATTCTTGAGTTCCACAATAGAAGTCTATGCACTTTAAGCAAAGCTTTGATGAGCATTGTTTCATTATTAAGTTCCACATTATAAGTCTATGCAATTTAGCAAAGCTTTGATGAGCATTGTTTAATTCTTGAGTTCCACAATAGAAGTGGTATTCGTAATTTAGCAAGGCTTTGACGAGCAATTCTTTATTCTTGAGTTACACAATAGTAGTCTATGCAATTTAAGCAAAGCATTGACGAGCAGTGTTTCATTCTTGATTTCCACATTTGAGGTCTACGCAATTTTGCAAAGCTTTGATGAGCATCGTTTCATTCTTGAGTTCCACAATAGAAGTCTATGCAATTTAAGCAAAGCATTGATAAGCATTGTTTTGTTCTTGAGTTCCACAATAGAAGTCTATGCAATTTAGCAAAGCTATCTTAAGCATTGTTTCATTCTTGGGTTCCACATTAGAAGTCTTTGCAATTTAGCAAAGCATTGATGAGCATTGATTAGTTCTTGAGTTCCACAATAGAAGTAGTCTTTGCAATTTATCAAAGCTTTGATGAGCATTATTTAATTCTTGAGTTCCACAATAGAAGTGGATGTAATTTAACAAAGCTTTGAAGAGCATTGTTTCATTCTTGAGTTTCACATTAGAAGTCTATTGGATTTAGCAAAGCTTTGATGAGCATTGTTTAATTCGTCAGTTCCATAATAGTAGTCTTCGCAATTTAGCAAGGCTTTGAAGAGCATTTCTTTATTCTTGAGTTCCACAATATAAGTCTATGCAATTTAAGCAAAGCTTTGATGAGCATTGTTTTGTTATTGTGTTCCACATTAGAAGTCTATGCAATTTAGTAAAGCTTTGATGAGTATCCTTTAATTGTGTTCCTCAATAGAACTCTATAATATTTAAGCAAAGCTTTTATTAGCATTGTTTGATTCTTGAGTACAACAATAGAAGTCTATGCAATTTAGCAAAGCATTCATGAGCATTCTTTCATTCTTGGGTTCCACATTAGAAGTGTATGCAATTTAGCAATGCTTTGATGAGAATTGCTTAATACTTGAGTTCCACAATAGAAGTCTATGCAATTTAGCAAAGCCTTGAAGAGCATTATTTAATTCTTGAGTTCCAAAATAGAAGTAGTCGTTGCAATTTAATAAAGCTTTGATGAGCATTGTTTAATTCTTTGGTTCCACAGTAGAAGTGTATGCAATTTTTGCAAAGCTTTGATGAGCATTGTTTCTTTCTTTAGTTCCACATTAGAAGTCTATGCAATTCAGAAAAGCTTTGATGAACATTTTTTATTGAGTTCCACAATAGAAGTGGTCTTCGTAATTTAGCAAAGCTTTGATGAGTATTGTTTAGTTCTTGAGTTCCATAATAGAAGTAGTCTTCGCAATTTAGCGAAGCTTTGATGAGCATTTCTTTATTTTTGAGTTCCACAATAGTAGTCTATGCAATTTAAGCAAAGCTTTGACGAGAATTGTTTCATTCATGAGTTCCACATTACAAGTCTACGCACATTGGCATAGCTTGGATGAGCAGCGTTTCGTTCTTGAGTTCCACAATAGAAGTCTATGCAATTTAAGCAAAGCTTTGATGAGCATTGTTTGATTCTTGAGTTCCACAATAGATCTCTATTCAATTTTGCAAAGCTTTCATGAGCAATGTTTCATTCTTGGGTTCCACATTAGATGTCTATGCAATTTAGCAAAGCATTGATGACCAATGTTTAGTTCTTGAGTTCCACAATAGAAGAGTCTTTGCAATTTAGCAAAGCTTCGATGAGCATTGTTTAATTCTTGAGTTTCACAATAGAAGTGAATGCAATTTAAAAAAAAGCTTGGATGAGGATTGTTTTATTCTTGAGTTCAACATTAGAAGTCTATGAAATTTAGCAAAGTTTTGATGAGTATTGTTTAATTCTTGAGTTCCACAATAGAAGTCTATGCACTTTAAGCAAAGCTTTGATGAGCATTGTTTCATTATTAAGTTCCACATTATAAGTCTATGCAATTTAGCAAAGCTTTGATGAGCATTGTTTAATTCTTGAGTTCCACAATAGAAGTGGTATTCGTAATTTAGCAAGGCTTTGATGAGCAATTCTTTATTCTTGAGTTACACAATAGTAGTCTATGCAATTTAAGCAAAGCATTGACGAGCAGTGTTTCATTCTTGATTTCCACATTTGAGGTCTACGCAATTTTGCAAAGCTTTGATGAGCATCGTTTCATTCTTGAGTTCCACAATAGAAGTCTATGCAATTTAAGCAAAGCATTGATAAGCATTGTTTTGTTCTTGAGTTCCACAATAGAAGTCTATGCAATTTAGCAAAGCTATCTTAAGCATTGTTTCATTCTTGGGTTCCACATTAGAAGTCTTTGCAATTTAGCAAAGCATTGATGAGCATTGATTAGTTCTTGAGTTCCACAATAGAAGTAGTCTTTGCAATTTATCAAAGCTTTGATGAGCATTATTTAATTCTTGAGTTCCACAATAGAAGTGGATGTAATTTAACAAAGCTTTGAAGAGCATTGTTTCATTCTTGAGTTTCACATTAGAAGTCTATTGGATTTAGCAAAGCTTTGATGAGCATTGTTTAATTCGTCAGTTCCATAATAGTAGTCTTCGCAATTTAGCAAGGCTTTGAAGAGCATTTCTTTATTCTTGAGTTCCACAATATAAGTCTATGCAATTTAAGCAAAGCTTTGATGAGCATTGTTTTGTTATTGTGTTCCACATTAGAAGTCTATGCAATTTAGCGAAGCTTTGATGAGTATCCTTTAATTGTGTTCCTCAATAGAACTCTATAAAATTTAAGCAAAGCTTCTATTAGCATTGTTTGATTCTTGAGTACAACAATAGAAGTCTATGCAATTTAGCAAAGCATTCATGAGCATTCTTTCATTCTTGGGTTCCACATTAGAAGTGTATGCAATTTAGCAATGCTTTGATGAGAATTGCTTAATACTTGAGTTCCACAATAGAAGTCTATGCAATTTAGCAAAGCCTTGATGAGCATTATTTAATTCTTGAGTTCCAAAATAGAAGTAGTCGTTGCAATTTAATAAAGCTTTGATGAGCATTGTTTAATTCTTTGGTTCCACAGTAGAAGTGTATGCAATTTTTGCAAAGCTTTGATGAGCATTGTTTCTTTCTTTGGTTCCACATTAGAAGTCTATGCAATTCAGAAAAGCTTTGATGAACATTTTTTATTGAGTTCCACAATAGAAGTGGTCTTCGTAATTTAGCAAAGCTTTGATGAGTATTGTTTAGTTCTTGAGTTCCATAATAGAAGTAGTCTTCGCAATTTAGCGAAGCTTTGATGAGCATTTCTTTATTTTTGAGTTCCACAATAGTAGTCTATGCAATTTAAGCAAAGCTTTGACGAGAATTGTTTCATTCATGAGTTCCACATTACAAGTCTACGCACATTGGCATAGCTTGGATGAGCAGCGTTTCGTTCTTGAGTTCCACAATAAAAGTCTATGCAATTTAAGCAAAGCTTTGATGAGCATTGTTTGATTCTTGAGTTCCACAATAGATCTCTATTCAATTTTGCAAAGCTTTCATGAGCAATGTTTCATTCTTGGGTTCCACATTAGATGTCTATGCAATTTAGCAAAGCATTGATGACCAATGTTTAGTTCTTGAGTTCCACAATAGAAGAGTCTTTGCAATTTAGCAAAGCTTCGATGAGCATTGTTTAATTCTTGAGTTTCACAATAGAAGTGAATGCAATTTAAAAAAAAGCTTGGATGAGGATTGTTTTATTCTTGAGTTCAACATTAGAAGTCTATGAAATTTAGCAAAGTTTTGATGAGCATTGTTTAATTCTTGAGTTCCACAATAGAAGTCTATGCACTTTAAGCAAAGCTTTGATGAGCATTGTTTCATTATTAAGTTCCACATTATAAGTCTATGCAATTTAGCAAAGCTTTGATGAGCATTGTTTAATTCTTGAGTTCCACAATAGAAGTGGTATTCGTAATTTAGCAAGGCTTTGACGAGCAATTCTTTATTCTTGAGTTACACAATAGTAGTCTATGCAATTTAAGCAAAGCATTGACGAGCAGTGTTTCATTCTTGATTTCCACATTTGAGGTCTACGCAATTTTGCAAAGCTTTGATGAGCATCGTTTCATTCTTGAGTTCCACAATAGAAGTCTATGCAATTTAAGCAAAGCATTGATAAGCATTGTTTTGTTCTTGAGTTCCACAATAGAAGTCTATGCAATTTAGCAAAGCTATCTTAAGCATTGTTTCATTCTTGGGTTCCACATTAGAAGTCTTTGCAATTTAGCAAAGCATTGATGAGCATTGATTAGTTCTTGAGTTCCACAATAGAAGTAGTCTTTGCAATTTATCAAAGCTTTGATGAGCATTATTTAATTCTTGAGTTCCACAATAGAAGTGGATGTAATTTAACAAAGCTTTGAAGAGCATTGTTTCATTCTTGAGTTTCACATTAGAAGTCTATTGGATTTAGCAAAGCTTTGATGAGCATTGTTTAATTCGTCAGTTCCATAATAGTAGTCTTCGCAATTTAGCAAGGCTTTGAAGAGCATTTCTTTATTCTTGAGTTCCACAATATAAGTCTATGCAATTTAAGCAAAGCTTTGATGAGCATTGTTTTGTTATTGTGTTCCACATTAGAAGTCTATGCAATTTAGCGAAGCTTTGATGAGTATCCTTTAATTGTGTTCCTCAATAGAACTCTATAAAATTTAAGCAAAGCTTCTATTAGCATTGTTTGATTCTTGAGTACAACAATAGAAGTCTATGCAATTTAGCAAAGCATTCATGAGCATTCTTTCATTCTTGGGTTCCACATTAGAAGTGTATGCAATTTAGCAATGCTTTGATGAGAATTGCTTAATACTTGAGTTCCACAATAGAAGTCTATGCAATTTAGCAAAGCCTTGATGAGCATTATTTAATTCTTGAGTTCCAAAATAGAAGTAGTCGTTGCAATTTAATAAAGCTTTGATGAGCATTGTTTAATTCTTTGGTTCCACAGTAGAAGTGTATGCAATTTTTGCAAAGCTTTGATGAGCATTGTTTCTTTCTTTAGTTCCACATTAGAAGTCTATGCAATTCAGAAAAGCTTTGATGAACATTTTTTATTGAGTTCCACAATAGAAGTGGTCTTCGTAATTTAGCAAAGCTTTGATGAGTATTGTTTAGTTCTTGTGTTCCATAATAGAAGTAGTCTTCGCAATTTAGCGAAGCTTTGATGAGCATTTCTTTATTTTTGAGTTCCACAATAGTAGTCTATGCAATTTAAGCAAAGCTTTGACGAGAATTGTTTCATTCATGAGTTCCACATTACAAGTCTACGCACATTGGCATAGCTTGGATGAGCAGCGTTTCGTTCTTGAGTTCCACAATAGAAGTCTATGCAATTTAAGCAAAGCTTTGATGAGCATTGTTTGATTCTTGAGTTCCACAATAGATCTCTATTCAATTTTGCAAAGCTTTCATGAGCAATGTTTCATTCTTGGGTTCCACATTAGATGTCTATGCAATTTAGCAAAGCATTGATGACCAATGTTTAGTTCTTGAGTTCCACAATAGAAGAGTCTTTGCAATTTAGCAAAGCTTCGATGAGCATTGTTTAATTCTTGAGTTTCACAATAGAAGTGAATGCAATTTAAAAAAAAGCTTGGATGAGGATTGTTTTATTCTTGAGTTCAACATTAGAAGTCTATGAAATTTAGCAAAGTTTTGATGAGCATTGTTTAATTCTTGAGTTCCACAATAGAAGTCTATGCACTTTAAGCAAAGCTTTGATGAGCATTGTTTCATTATTAAGTTCCACATTATAAGTCTATGCAATTTAGCAAAGCTTTGATGAGCATTGTTTAATTCTTGAGTTCCACAATAGAAGTGGTATTCGTAATTTAGCAAGGCTTTGACGAGCAATTCTTTATTCTTGAGTTACACAATAGTAGTCTATGCAATTTAAGCAAAGCATTGACGAGCAGTGTTTCATTCTTGATTTCCACATTTGAGGTCTACGCAATTTTGCAAAGCTTTGATGAGCATCGTTTCATTCTTGAGTTCCACAATAGAAGTCTATGCAATTTAAGCAAAGCATTGATAAGCATTGTTTTGTTCTTGAGTTCCACAATAGAAGTCTATGCAATTTAGCAAAGCTATCTTAAGCATTGTTTCATTCTTGGGTTCCACATTAGAAGTCTTTGCAATTTAGCAAAGCATTGATGAGCATTGATTAGTTCTTGAGTTCCACAATAGAAGTAGTCTTTGCAATTTATCAAAGCTTTGATGAGCATTATTTAATTCTTGAGTTCCACAATAGAAGTGGATGTAATTTAACAAAGCTTTGAAGAGCATTGTTTCATTCTTGAGTTTCACATTAGAAGTCTATTGGATTTAGCAAAGCTTTGATGAGCATTGTTTAATTCGTCAGTTCCATAATAGTAGTCTTCGCAATTTAGCAAGGCTTTGAAGAGCATTTCTTTATTCTTGAGTTCCACAATATAAGTCTATGCAATTTAAGCAAAGCTTTGATGAGCATTGTTTTGTTATTGTGTTCCACATTAGAAGTCTATGCAATTTAGCGAAGCTTTGATGAGTATCCTTTAATTGTGTTCCTCAATAGAACTCTATAAAATTTAAGCAAAGCTTCTATTAGCATTGTTTGATTCTTGAGTACAACAATAGAAGTCTATGCAATTTAGCAAAGCATTCATGAGCATTCTTTCATTCTTGGGTTCCACATTAGAAGTGTATGCAATTTAGCAATGCTTTGATGAGAATTGCTTAATACTTGAGTTCCACAATAGAAGTCTATGCAATTTAGCAAAGCCTTGATCAGCATTATTTAATTCTTGAGTTCCAAAATAGAAGTAGTCGTTGCAATTTAATAAAGCTTTGATGAGCATTGTTTAATTCTTTGGTTCCACAGTAGAAGTGTATGCAATTTTTGCAAAGCTTTGAGGAGCATTGTTTCTTTCTTTAGTTCCACATTAGAAGTCTATGCAATTCAGAAAAGCTTTGATGAGCATTTTTTATTGAGTTCCACAATAGAAGTGGTCTTCGTAATTTAGCAAAGCTTTGATGAGTATTGTTTAGTTCTTGAGTTCCATAATAGAAGTAGTCTTCACAATTTAGCGAAGCTTTGATGAGCATTTCTTTATTTTTGAGTTCCACAATAGTAGTCTATGCAATTTAAGCAAAGCTTTGACGAGAATTGTTTCATTCATGAGTTCCACATTACAAGTCTACGCACATTGGCATAGCTTGGATGAGCAGCGTTTCGTTCTTGAGTTCCACAATAGAAGTCTATGCAATTTAAGCAAAGCTTTGATGAGCATTGTTTGATTCTTGAGTTCCACAATAGATCTCTATTCAATTTTGCAAAGCTTTCATGAGCAATGTTTCATTCTTGGGTTCCACATTAGATGTCTATACAATTTAGCAAAGCATTGATGACCAATGTTTAGTTCTTGAGTTCCACAATAGAAGAGTCTTTGCAATTTAGCAAAGCTTCGATGAGCATTGTTTAATTCTTGAGTTCCACAATAGAAGTGAATGCATATTAAAAAAAAGCTTAGATGAGGATTGTTTTATTCTTGAGTTCAACATTAGAAGTCTATGAAATTTAGCAAAGTTTTGATGAGCATTGTTTAATTCTTGAGTTCCACAATAGAAGTCTATGCACTTTAAGCAAAGCTTTGATGAGCATTGTTTCATTATTAAGTTCCACATTATAAGTCTATGCAATTTAGCAAAGCTTTGATGAGCATTGTTTAATTCTTGAGTTCCATAATAGAAGTGGTATTCGTAATTTAGCAAGGCTTTGACGAGCAATTCTTTATTCTTGAGTTACACAATAGTAGTCTATGCAATTTAAGCAAAGCATTGACGAGCAGTGTTTCATTCTTGATTTCCACATTTGAGGTCTACGCAATTTTGCAAAGCTTTGATGAGCATCGTTTCATTCTTGAGTTCCACAATAGAAGTCTATGCAATTTAAGCAAAGCATTGATAAGCATTGTTTTGTTCTTGAGTTCCACAATAGAAGTCTATGCAATTTAGCAAAGCTATCTTAAGCATTGTTTCATTCTTGGGTTCCACATTAGAAGTCTTTGCAATTTAGCAAAGCATTGATGAGCATTGATTAGTTCTTGAGTACCACAATAGAAGTAGTCTTTGAAATTTATCAAAGCTTTGATGAGCATTATTTAATTCTTGAGTTCCACAATAGAAGTGGATGTAATTTAACAAAGCTTTGAAGAGCATTGTTTCATTCTTGAGTTTCACATTAGAAGTCTATTGGATTTAGCAAAGCTTTGATGAGCATTGTTTAATTCGTCAGTTCCATAATAGTAGTCTTCGCAATTTAGCAAGGCTTTGAAGAGCATTTCTTTATTCTTGAGTTCCACAATATAAGTCTATGCAATTTAAGCAAAGCTTTGATGAGCATTGTTTTGTTATTGTGTTCCACATTAGAAGTCTATGCAATTTAGCGAAGCTTTGATGAGTATCCTTTAATTGTGTTCCTCAATAGAACTCTATAAAATTTAAGCAAAGCTTCTATTAGCATTGTTTGATTCTTGAGTACAACAATAGAAGTCTATGCAATTTAGCAAAGCATTCATGAGCATTCTTTCATTCTTGGGTTCCACATTAGAAGTGTATGCAATTTAGCAATGCTTTGATGAGAATTGCTTAATACTTAAGTTCCACAATAGAAGTCTATGCAATTTAGCAAAGCCTTGATGAGCATTATTTAATTCTTCAGTTCCAAAATAGAAGTAGTCGTTGCAATTTAATAAAGCTTTGATGAGCATTGTTTAATTCTTTGGTTCCACAGTAGAAGTGTATGCAATTTTTGCAAAGCTTTGATGAGCATTGTTTCTTTCTTTAGTTCCACATTAGAAGTCTATGCAATTCAGAAAAGCTTTGATGAACATTTTTTATTGAGTTCCACAATAGAAGTGGTCTTCGTAATTTAGCAAAGCTTTGATGAGTATTGTTTAGTTCTTGTGTTCCATAATAGAAGTAGTCTTCGCAATTTAGCGAAGCTTTGATGAGCATTTCTTTATTTTTGAGTTCCACAATAGTAGTCTATGCAATTTAAGCAAAGCTTTGACGAGAATTGTTTCATTCATGAGTTCCACATTACAAGTCTACGCACATTGGCATAGCTTGGATGAGCAGCGTTTCGTTCTTGAGTTCCACAATAGAAGTCTATGCAATTTAAGCAAAGCTTTGATGAGCATTGTTTGATTCTTGAGTTCCACAATAGATCTCTATTCAATTTTGCAAAGCTTTCATGAGCAATGTTTCATTCTTGGGTTCCACATTAGATGTCTATGCAATTTAGCAAAGCATTGATGACCAATGTTTAGTTCTTGAGTTCCACAATAGAAGAGTCTTTGCAATTTAGCAAAGCTTCGATGAGCATTGTTTAATTCTTGAGTTTCACAATAGAAGTGAATGCAATTTAAAAAAAAGCTTGGATGAGGATTGTTTTATTCTTGAGTTCAACATTAGAAGTCTATGAAATTTAGCAAAGTTTTGATGAGCATTGTTTAATTCTTGAGTTCCACAATAGAAGTCTATGCACTTTAAGCAAAGCTTTGATGAGCATTGTTTCATTATTAAGTTCCACATTATAAGTCTATGCAATTTAGCAAAGCTTTGATGAGCATTGTTTAATTCTTGAGTTCCACAATAGAAGTGGTATTCGTAATTTAGCAAGGCTTTGACGAGCAATTCTTTATTCTTGAGTTACACAATAGTAGTCTATGCAATTTAAGCAAAGCATTGACGAGCAGTGTTTCATTCTTGATTTCCACATTTGAGGTCTACGCAATTTTGCAAAGCTTTGATGAGCATCGTTTCATTCTTGAGTTCCACAATAGAAGTCTATGCAATTTAAGCAAAGCATTGATAAGCATTGTTTTGTTCTTGAGTTCCACAATAGAAGTCTATGCAATTTAGCAAAGCTATCTTAAGCATTGTTTCATTCTTGGGTTCCACATTAGAAGTCTTTGCAATTTAGCAAAGCATTGATGAGCATTGATTAGTTCTTGAGTTCCACAATAGAAGTAGTCTTTGCAATTTATCAAAGCTTTGATGAGCATTATTTAATTCTTGAGTTCCACAATAGAAGTGGATGTAATTTAACAAAGCTTTGAAGAGCATTGTTTCATTCTTGAGTTTCACATTAGAAGTCTATTGGATTTAGCAAAGCTTTGATGAGCATTGTTTAATTCGTCAGTTCCATAATAGTAGTCTTCGCAATTTAGCAAGGCTTTGAAGAGCATTTCTTTATTCTTGAGTTCCACAATATAAGTCTATGCAATTTAAGCAAAGCTTTGATGAGCATTGTTTTGTTATTGTGTTCCACATTAGAAGTCTATGCAATTTAGCGAAGCTTTGATGAGTATCCTTTAATTGTGTTCCTCAATAGAACTCTATAAAATTTAAGCAAAGCTTCTATTAGCATTGTTTGATTCTTGAGTACAACAATAGAAGTCTATGCAATTTAGCAAAGCATTCATGAGCATTCTTTCATTCTTGGGTTCCACATTAGAAGTGTATGCAATTTAGCAATGCTTTGATGAGAATTGCTTAATACTTGAGTTCCACAATAGAAGTCTATGCAATTTAGCAAAGCCTTGATCAGCATTATTTAATTCTTGAGTTCCAAAATAGAAGTAGTCGTTGCAATTTAATAAAGCTTTGATGAGCATTGTTTAATTCTTTGGTTCCACAGTAGAAGTGTATGCAATTTTTGCAAAGCTTTGAGGAGCATTGTTTCTTTCTTTAGTTCCACATTAGAAGTCTATGCAATTCAGAAAAGCTTTGATGAGCATTTTTTATTGAGTTCCACAATAGAAGTGGTCTTCGTAATTTAGCAAAGCTTTGATGAGTATTGTTTAGTTCTTGAGTTCCATAATAGAAGTAGTCTTCACAATTTAGCGAAGCTTTGATGAGCATTTCTTTATTTTTGAGTTCCACAATAGTAGTCTATGCAATTTAAGCAAAGCTTTGACGAGAATTGTTTCATTCATGAGTTCCACATTACAAGTCTACGCACATTGGCATAGCTTGGATGAGCAGCGTTTCGTTCTTGAGTTCCACAATAGAAGTCTATGCAATTTAAGCAAAGCTTTGATGAGCATTGTTTGATTCTTGAGTTCCACAATAGATCTCTATTCAATTTTGCAAAGCTTTCATGAGCAATGTTTCATTCTTGGGTTCCACATTAGATGTCTATACAATTTAGCAAAGCATTGATGACCAATGTTTAGTTCTTGAGTTCCACAATAGAAGAGTCTTTGCAATTTAGCAAAGCTTCGATGAGCATTGTTTAATTCTTGAGTTTCACAATAGAAGTGAATGCAATTTAAAAAAAAAGCTTAGATGAGGATTGTTTTATTCTTGAGTTCAACATTAGAAGTCTATGAAATTTAGCAAAGTTTTGATGAGCATTGTTTAATTCTTGAGTTCCACAATAGAAGTCTATGCACTTTAAGCAAAGCTTTGATGAGCATTGTTTCATTATTAAGTTCCACATTATAAGTCTATGCAATTTAGCAAAGCTTTGATGAGCATTGTTTAATTCTTGAGTTCCACAATAGAAGTGGTATTCGTAATTTAGCAAGGCTTTGACGAGCAATTCTTTATTCTTGAGTTACACAATAGTAGTCTATGCAATTTAAGCAAAGCATTGACGAGCAATGTTTCATTCTTGATTTCCACATTTGAGGTCTACGCAATTTTGCAAAGCTTTGATGAGCATCGTTTCATTCTTGAGTTCCACAATAGAAGTCTATGCAATTTAAGCAAAGCATTGATAAGCATTGTTTTGTTCTTGAGTTCCACAATAGAAGTCTATGCAATTTAGCAAAGCTATCTTAAGCATTGTTTCATTCTTGGGTTCCACATTAGAAGTCTTTGCAATTTAGCAAAGCATTGATGAGCATTGATTAGTTCTTGAGTTCCACAATAGAAGTAGTCTTTGCAATTTATCAAAGCTTTGATGAGCATTATTTAATTCTTGAGTTCCACAATAGAAGTGGATGTAATTTAACAAAGCTTTGAAGAGCATTGTTTCATTCTTGAGTTTCACATTAGAGGTCATTGTATTTAGCAAAGCTTTGATGAGCATTGTTTAATTCGTCAGTTCCATAATAGTAGTCTTCGCAATTTAGCAAGGCTTTGAAGAGCATTTCTTTATTCTTGAGTTCCACAATATAAGTCTATGCAATTTAAGCAAAGCTTTGATGAGCATTGTTTTATTATTGTGTTCCACATTAGAAGTCTATGCAATTTAGCGAAGCTTTGATGAATATCCTTTAATTGTGTTCCTCAATAGAACTCTATAAAATTTAAGCAAAGCTTTTATTAGCATTGTTTGATTCTTGAGTACAACAATAGAAGTCTATGCAATTTAGCAAAGCATTCATGAGCATTCTTTCATTCTTGGGTTCCACATTAGAAGTGTATGCAATTTAGCAATGCTTTGATGAGAATTGCTTAATACTTGAGTTCCACAATAGAAGTCTATGCAATTTAGCAAAGCCTTGATCAGCATTATTTAATTCTTGAGTTCCAAAATAGAAGTAGTCGTTGCAATTTAATAAAGCTTTGATGAGCATTGTTTAATTCTTTGGTTCCACAGTAGAAGTGTATGCAATTTTTGCAAAGCTTTGATGAGCATTGTTTCTTTCTTTAGTTCCACATTAGAAGTCTATGCAATTCAGAAAAGCTTTGATGAACATTTTTTATTGAGTTCCACAATAGAAGTGGTCTTCGTAATTTAGCAAAGCTTTGATGAGTATTGTTTAGTTCTTGTGTTCCATAATAGAAGTAGTCTTCGCAATTTAGCGAAGCTTTGATGAGCATTTCTTTATTTTTGAGTTCCACAATAGTAGTCTATGCAATTTAAGCAAAGCTTTGACGAGAATTGTTTCATTCATGAGTTCCACATTACAAGTCTACGCACATTGGCATAGCTTGGATGAGCAGCGTTTCGTTCTTGAGTTCCACAATAGAAGTCTATGAAATTTAAGCAAAGCTTTGATGAGCATTGTTTGATTCTTGAGTTCCACAATAGATCTCTATTCAATTTTGCAAAGCTTTCATGAGCAATGTTTCATTCTTGGGTTCCACATTAGATGTCTATGCAATTTAGCAAAGCATTGATGACCAATGTTTAGTTCTTGAGTTCCACAATAGAAGAGTCTTTGCAATTTAGCAAAGCTTCAATGAGCATTGTTTAATTCTTGAGTTTCACAATAGAAGTGAATGCAATTTAAAAAAAAAAGCTTAGATGAGGATTGTTTTATTCTTGAGTTCAACATTAGAAGTCTATGAAATTTAGCAAAGTTTTGATGAGCATTGTTTAATTCTTGAGTTCCACAATAGAAGTCTATGCACTTTAAGCAAAGCTTTGATGAGCATTGTTTCATTATTAAGTTCCACATTATAAGTCTATGCAATTTAGCAAAGCTTTGATGAGCATTGTTTAATTCTTGAGTTCCACAATAGAAGTGGTATTCGTAATTTAGCAAGGCTTTGACGAGCAATTCTTTATTCTTGAGTTACACAATAGTAGTCTATGCAATTTAAGCAAAGCATTGACGAGCAGTGTTTCATTCTTGATTTCCACATTTGAGGTCTACGCAATTTTGCAAAGCTTTGATGAGCATCGTTTCATTCTTGAGTTCCACAATAGAAGTCTATGCAATTTAAGCAAAGCATTGATAAGCATTGTTTTGTTCTTGAGTTCCACAATAGAAGTCTATGCAATTTAGCAAAGCTATCTTAAGCATTGTTTCATTCTTGGGTTCCACATTAGAAGTCTTTGCAATTTAGCAAAGCATTGATGAGCATTGATTAGTTCTTGAGTTCCACAATAGAAGTAGTCTTTGCAATTTATCAAAGCTTTGATGAGCATTATTTAATTCTTGAGTTCCACAATAGAAGTGGATGTAATTTAACAAAGCTTTGAAGAGCATTGTTTCATTCTTGAGTTTCACATTAGAAGTCTATTGGATTTAGCAAAGCTTTGATGAGCATTGTTTAATTCGTCAGTTCCATAATAGTAGTCTTCGCAATTTAGCAAGGCTTTGAAGAGCATTTCTTTATTCTTGAGTTCCACAATATAAGTCTATGCAATTTAAGCAAAGCTTTGATGAGCATTGTTTTGTTATTGTGTTCCACATTAGAAGTCTATGCAATTTAGCGAAGCTTTGATGAGTATCCTTTAATTGTGTTCCTCAATAGAACTCTATAAAATTTAAGCAAAGCTTCTATTAGCATTGTTTGATTCTTGAGTACAACAATAGAAGTCTATGCAATTTAGCAAAGCATTCATGAGCATTCTTTCATTCTTGGGTTCCACATTAGAAGTGTATGCAATTTAGCAATGCTTTGATGAGAATTGCTTAATACTTAAGTTCCACAATAGAAGTCTATGCAATTTAGCAAAGCCTTGATGAGCATTATTTAATTCTTGAGTTCCAAAATAGAAGTAGTCGTTGCAATTTAATAAAGCTTTGATGAGCATTGTTTAATTCTTTGGTTCCACAGTAGAAGTGTATGCAATTTTTGCAAAGCTTTGATGAGCATTGTTTCTTTCTTTAGTTCCACATTAGAAGTCTATGCAATTCAGAAAAGCTTTGATGAACATTTTTTATTGAGTTCCACAATAGAAGTGGTCTTCGTAATTTAGCAAAGCTTTGATGAGTATTGTTTAGTTCTTGTGTTCCATAATAGAAGTAGTCTTCGCAATTTAGCGAAGCTTTGATGAGCATTTCTTTATTTTTGAGTTCCACAATAGTAGTCTATGCAATTTAAGCAAAGCTTTGACGAGAATTGTTTCATTCATGAGTTCCACATTACAAGTCTACGCACATTGGCATAGCTTGGATGAGCAGCGTTTCGTTCTTGAGTTCCACAATAGAAGTCTATGCAATTTAAGCAAAGCTTTGATGAGCATTGTTTGATTCTTGAGTTCCACAATAGATCTCTATTCAATTTTGCAAAGCTTTCATGAGCAATGTTTCATTCTTGGGTTCCACATTAGATGTCTATGCAATTTAGCAAAGCATTGATGACCAATGTTTAGTTCTTGAGTTCCACAATAGAAGAGTCTTTGCAATTTAGCAAAGCTTCGATGAGCATTGTTTAATTCTTGAGTTTCACAATAGAAGTGAATGCAATTTAAAAAAAAGCTTGGATGAGGATTGTTTTATTCTTGAGTTCAACATTAGAAGTCTATGAAATTTAGCAAAGTTTTGATGAGCATTGTTTAATTCTTGAGTTCCACAATAGAAGTCTATGCACTTTAAGCAAAGCTTTGATGAGCATTGTTTCATTATTAAGTTCCACATTATAAGTCTATGCAATTTAGCAAAGCTTTGATGAGCATTGTTTAATTCTTGAGTTCCACAATAGAAGTGGTATTCGTAATTTAGCAAGGCTTTGACGAGCAATTCTTTATTCTTGAGTTACACAATAGTAGTCTATGCAATTTAAGCAAAGCATTGACGAGCAGTGTTTCATTCTTGATTTCCACATTTGAGGTCTACGCAATTTTGCAAAGCTTTGATGAGCATCGTTTCATTCTTGAGTTCCACAATAGAAGTCTATGCAATTTAAGCAAAGCATTGATAAGCATTGTTTTGTTCTTGAGTTCCACAATAGAAGTCTATGCAATTTAGCAAAGCTATCTTAAGCATTGTTTCATTCTTGGGTTCCACATTAGAAGTCTTTGCAATTTAGCAAAGCATTGATGAGCATTGATTAGTTCTTGAGTTCCACAATAGAAGTAGTCTTTGCAATTTATCAAAGCTTTGATGAGCATTATTTAATTCTTGAGTTCCACAATAGAAGTGGATGTAATTTAACAAAGCTTTGAAGAGCATTGTTTCATTCTTGAGTTTCACATTAGAAGTCTATTGGATTTAGCAAAGCTTTGATGAGCATTGTTTAATTCGTCAGTTCCATAATAGTAGTCTTCGCAATTTAGCAAGGCTTTGAAGAGCATTTCTTTATTCTTGAGTTCCACAATATAAGTCTATGCAATTTAAGCAAAGCTTTGATGAGCATTGTTTTGTTATTGTGTTCCACATTAGAAGTCTATGCAATTTAGCGAAGCTTTGATGAGTATCCTTTAATTGTGTTCCTCAATAGAACTCTATAAAATTTAAGCAAAGCTTTTATTAGCATTGTTTGATTCTTGAATACAACAATAGAAGTCTATGCAATTTAGCAAAGCATTCATGAGCATTCTTTCATTCTTGGGTTCCACATTAGAAGTGTATGCAATTTAGCAATGCTTTGATGAGAATTGCTTAATACTTGTGTTCCACAATAGAAGTCTATGCAATTTAGCAAAGCCTTGATGAGCATTATTTAATTCTTGAGTTCCAAAATAGAAGTAGTCGTTGCAATTTAATAAAGCTTTGATGAGCATTGTTTAATTCTTTGGTTCCACAATAGAAGTGTATGCAATTTTTGCAAAGCTTTGATGAGCATCGTTTCTTTCTTTAGTTCCGCATTAGAAGTCTATGCAATTCAGAAAAGCTTTGATGAACATTTTTTATTGAGTTCCACAATAGAAGTGGTCTTCGTAATTTAGCAAAGCTTTGATGAGTATTGTTTAGTTCTTGAGTTCCATAATAGAAGTAGTCTTCGCAATTTAGCGAAGCTTTGATGAGCATTTCTTTATTTTTGAGTTCCACAATAGTAGTCTATGCAATTTAAGCAAAGCTTTGACGAGAATTGTTTCATTCATGAGTTCCACATTACAAGTCTACGCACATTGGCATAGCTTGGATGAGCAGCGTTTCGTTCTTGAGTTCCACAATAGAAGTCTATGCAATTTAAGCAAAGCTTTGATGAGCATTGTTTGATTCTTGAGTTCCACAATAGATCTCTATTCAATTTTGCAAAGCTTTCATGAGCAATGTTTCATTCTTGGGTTCCACATTAGATGTCTATGCAATTTAGCAAAGCATTGATGACCAATGTTTAGTTCTTGAGTTCCACAATAGAAGAGTCTTTGCAATTTAGCAAAGCTTCGATGAGCATTGTTTAATTCTTGAGTTTCACAATAGAAGTGAATGCAATTTAAAAAAAAGCTTGGATGAGGATTGTTTTATTCTTGAGTTCAACATTAGAAGTCTATGAAATTTAGCAAAGTTTTGATGAGCATTGTTTAATTCTTGAGTTCCACAATAGAAGTCTATGCACTTTAAGCAAAGCTTTGATGAGCATTGTTTCATTATTAAGTTCCACATTATAAGTCTATGCAATTTAGCAAAGCTTTGATGAGCATTGTTTAATTCTTGAGTTCCACAATAGAAGTGGTATTCGTAATTTAGCAAGGCTTTGACGAGCAATTCTTTATTCTTGAGTTACACAATAGTAGTCTATGCAATTTAAGCAAAGCATTGACGAGCAGTGTTTCATTCTTGATTTCCACATTTGAGGTCTACGCAATTTTGCAAAGCTTTGATGAGCATCGTTTCATTCTTGAGTTCCACAATAGAAGTCTATGCAATTTAAGCAAAGCATTGATAAGCATTGTTTTGTTCTTGAGTTCCACAATAGAAGTCTATGCAATTTAGCAAAGCTATCTTAAGCATTGTTTCATTCTTGGGTTCCACATTAGAAGTCTTTGCAATTTAGCAAAGCATTGATGAGCATTGATTAGTTCTTGAGTTCCACAATAGAAGTAGTCTTTGCAATTTATCAAAGCTTTGATGAGCATTATTTAATTCTTGAGTTCCACAATAGAAGTGGATGTAATTTAACAAAGCTTTGAAGAGCATTGTTTCATTCTTGAGTTTCACATTAGAAGTCTATTGGATTTAGCAAAGCTTTGATGAGCATTGTTTAATTCGTCAGTTCCATAATAGTAGTCTTCGCAATTTAGCAAGGCTTTGAAGAGCATTTCTTTATTCTTGAGTTCCACAATATAAGTCTATGCAATTTAAGCAAAGCTTTGATGAGCATTGTTTTGTTATTGTGTTCCACATTAGAAGTCTATGCAATTTAGCGAAGCTTTGATGAGTATCCTTTAATTGTGTTCCTCAATAGAACTCTATAAAATTTAAGCAAAGCTTTTATTAGCATTGTTTGATTCTTGAGTACAACAATAGAAGTCTATGCAATTTAGCAAAGCATTCATGAGCATTCTTTCATTCTTGGGTTCCACATTAGAAGTGTATGCAATTTAGCAATGCTTTGATGAGAATTGCTTAATACTTGAGTTCCACAATAGAAGTCTATGCAATTTAGCAAAGCCTTGATGAGCATTATTTAATTCTTGAGTTCCACAATAAAAGTAGTCATTGCAATTTAATAAAGCTTTGATGAGCATTGTTTAATTCTTTGGTTCCACAATAGAAGTGTATGCAATATTTGCAAAGCTTTGATGAGCATTGTTTCTATCTTTAGTTCCACATTATAAGTCTATGCAATTCAGAAAAGCTTTGATGAACATTTTTTATTGAGTTCCACAATAGAAGTGGTCTTCGTAATTTAGCAAAGCTTTTGTGACAACCCCAAATCTATTCCCGTTACAAATCCCGTTTTCACTAACGGAATGTGTCACTATACGTTATATTATGTAATATTTGGGATCGTCAATATCCGAATATCTAAATTTATGCATGCTTGATATTATCATAAGAAATATAACTCGTATGTGTTAACCCCGTTTAACCTAATAGAGTTGTATTACCTTTCAAACCACTTCACCCGGGTAAAAAGTTTTAACCCAGTTAACTTTAAACATCGGGTAGCCGTGTATCGGGTGCGATACCCGAGACATATGAAATGAGTGTACACAACATTTGAACACTCTTTTACCACACATTCACTCTCTCTCACTACTTTCTCTCTCTAGACCCGAAATCGACCCCAATTCCGCTAATTTCCGACTTCCAAACGTAAGTACTCATCCCCTATCTTAATCTAGACATACTTTACTGAATTTAGAAGCCAAAATCATAGAAATCAAGGACCAAAAAGGAGTTTACGGCCTAAGAAGCTCCTTAGGCCGTAAACCCCCAAAATCATGCCAAAGACCATGTTTTTCCTTCCTTTAAGCTAGTATACTAATTAAGGCATATACCTAGAAGGGTTTGGACACTAAAACACAAGAAATTGATGCTTTAAAAGGAGTTTACGGCCCAAGCTTGTGCTTAGGCCGTAAACACCTCAAACACCCCACAAATCCTTGCTTAAAGCCCCAAAAACTCATCTAGGGTGTTTGGTAATTTAGACTTGACAACAAGGAAGGCTTAAATGCATCAAACAACATCATTTGGACACAAAAAGAGGAGTTTACGGCCAAGGCTAAGCTTGGGCCGTAAACACCCAAGTTTTTGTGTCAAACAAGTCCCAAAACTACTCAAATGCATATAAGGAATTTAGCTAAGGCCTTTGGAGGTGTGTTGTACCATTAAACATCTCATTTTGATACCAAATAAAGAGTTTACGGCCAAGGATATTCTTGGGCCGTAAACTCCCCAATTTTCATGCCAAAATTGTTCCAAAACTCATTTTTAGGCCTTATAGGATTTATCTAAGGTGAATGAGACCATGTTGTACCATTAAAACATACATCTTGAAGGATTTATTGGAGTTTACGGCCCAAGAACAAGTCTTGGCCGTAAACTCCCCAAAAATGTCACAAATTATGATGTTTAATCCTTCCCTCTTAGTCCAAGACACATACCATTAAAGTAAGGAAGTAAAATAAGGCCTTAATCATGCACCTTGGAGTACCACATGAGTTTACGGCCAAGCCTAGGGGGCTTACGGCCGTAAACTCCCAAAGGGTGGCTTTTAGGCCATAAACTCCAAGGGAGTGAGCTCATGGACCCTCCCGTAAATCATTCATGGCCTTGTACCACTCCCGGGAACCCTTTCTAGGCCTTAAAACCCCGAAAACGATGCTAGAATGTCCAAATACTATAATGAAAAGCATAAGATGATTAACTTCTTGTTACAAGGATTAATCACATGTGATTCACTACCTTTAGTTCATACCCCGATTCACCCGATTTCCGCGAAAGGTGCTCAAGTGGTTATTTGGTACCAAACGCTCAATCGACACTTTTACCCGATTCACCCGATTTCCGCGATTTCAGGTGAGTTCATACCCCTTTAATGAACCTCTCAAATGTTTGAAATGTTTTAGGGGGGAGATACAAGTTGCTTATAAATGTTTATGTAAAGTTTTACAAAACGGTTTCCGCGTTACAAGGATTAATCACATGTGATTCACTACCTTTAGTTCAAATCACATGTGATTTGTCCCTATGCCTTATAAACGGGTTTTACCCTTTTCAAACTATTTTAAACAGTGAGTCAGATTTTAAATGTTCTTTGGGAAAAATACTTTTAATCAATTTACTTATAAAATGTAACCACTCTGATATATTTATATAAGTAAGACTTGGAGGACTTAGGACCGATATCTCGCCTTATTTCCTGTTCTTGTTTGATTGTGGGCTTAGGGTAGTAGTTATCTGTCCGACTGTCGTTGATTTCTTAGTTATATAATCTGTATATCAGTGTGGGATACGAATGTTACTGCTTTCATTTAATACTAAAGTCACTAACATGCCAAGAACCATCCTCACTAAGATAATTATAATAGGTATAGTTACGGTTGCTACAGCTACTACTCGCTAAAGTCATTTCTATCTACACTATAATACTCACTATTACTAGACGATACACTAGTAAGAGAATACACTATGATCGATACTAAAAGATTACTACATTATAACAATAGAGAAAACACTAAACAAACAATAACACACTAACCCACTACAAGATACTCTATTCGCTATCCACTACGCCCGAAGTCTTCCAGCAGGGAGACGACTCTACATGTATAGATCTATACGGGGCAGACGCTATCACATCCCGACTGTTAATTTCAGTCTGGGCCGTTCAGGCCCAGGGATGCCACTACTTCACTATACTGTGCATGACTGGGAAGGTCATGGGATCCTCTATTATCCTCATTATTAGTAATATACAAGGAATACTCTACAACTACTCTAAAATACTACACTAAATGCTAAACTACATCCCGAAGTAAGTAAGTATCTGTCACTAAAGGAAGCTTGCACCTCTATCACTGATTTCAGGCTTAACCTATTCTATCACATTTATTATTTGGAGTTTTGCCAATATACTTTACAATAAACTTTTTCAAAGAAACGAAGAATGCATACTTTTCACAGATTGTCACTAAAAATGTATTTTCTGGAAAAATATGGGATTTTTCTAAATTTCTACTACTTATGAGTAATGATACATTTTTCGCACCAATGCTTTGTACACAAAAACTCACACTAAACTCTTATGAACTCACCAGCTTTATGCTGATAATCGTTTTCAAAATAACTTGTATCTTCAGGTCAAAGATAGACAGGTACAGACACGGCAGTTTTTGGAGAAGGTGGAGCACACAAGACCCATCTCTTATTTTTGATTTACTTTTGGGTGATTGTTAAACATTACAAAACACACTTGTAATTAAATTCACTATGTAATGCCATGGTTGTATGTTTCTTGTTTCTACTATTATGCAATCGTGATGATACTGTTCACTACGTCATCCACCCCGAAACGTATTCCGCCGTTATCAGTTTTGGGGTGTGACAGATTGGTATCAGAGCATTGTTTATAGTGAATCAAGTATATCAACCTATAAAAGATATACGAACTATAAACACTTCGGGACTAAAACACTCTGACTAAAAATATATACTGTTAAGTATCTAAAAGATCTAACTAAGTATATATATACACACATCACTATAAAACACAGGAATCAGTATTGTCCTAGAACAAAACGAAAGTATTAAGATTGTTGGGCAGCGCAATTGGGTTTAGAGACATATAGTCACATTCAGGATGATGTAGCCTCATCAACTACGTTTTCCTGAGAGTGACTAGCATGTGCCTAAGTTCGATTGTGATGTTCCAACAAGTCTAAAACTTACCAACAATACCACAATAACGCTAACATAAGAATACTATAGGAGTATTCTGTATCTCTAGATTATACGTATGTATTAACAAAAAGGGTCGTTACTAGTAGGACAATAGTTGCTAAGTGGATACACCACGATTACATGTGATTAGGGCGCTATAGACTCAGAATCTGCAGCCTTTGCTTCATTCCCTGTTCTTGTTTGATTGGGGGTCTGGAGTTAGGGTGGTTTATTCGAAGGACTATCTTGCTTCGGTTACATGTAATCGGTATGCACTATGCAAGTGTTGGGTCAACTAGTAATGATTCTTCCTATAAGTACCTTAGAATAGTACGTCTATTAATCTTCTTTTCCCCTTTTTCTCGCGTAGATAGCATGGCTGGCTTCCACCTACCCGGTGATCCGTACTTTCCGAACCAGGGCAATGGAGGATGGCTCGAAGAGGAGTCCGACGACGATCACCCTATTCCTTTGGATGATCATCATGCTGAAGGCTTCTCGGATAGCTCGAGCTACGAGCCAGAAGTCAACAACCAACCTCCTGAAGCCCCAAACCCTAACCCCCGACCGGCATTTCAGGGCCCCACTCCTATGTGGGCAATATCCTTGCGTCGATGGAGCGAGGAGCAGGGTCAGCCTTTGCCTTACAATGGAGACCGAAGTTTCTACAACATAAGCGAAGGAGGATCGGCGGATCGGGTTCTGCCCATCATGATCCGAAGGATTGCCAGGAATGTTGAGCAAAGTCAAGCTGCCATTGGTCGAGTTGTGGAAGTGGATGCCAACTCGAACCTCAACATTGTTCGCATTCGCCAACTCGAGGAAGCCATGGACAGGACAAGGAGGACCAACGAGGCTCTGCAGCATCAGCTGGCTGCATCCCGAGCTGAAGTTAGGGAACTCCGAGCACGCCAAAGGACTCATGATCGACACCTTCAAGAGGTTATGCGTCAACTAGCGGATCTGAGGATTCGCCCAACAAGCAACCATCGCCAGTAGGAGACAACTAGTTACTTCACTCTTTTGTTTAAAGGACTAGCCTTTTATCTCTATGTTCCGTAGGTCTCTTGTCTGTAAACATTCCTAGTTTAAAAGTGCTCTAGCTAAACCCCTAAACTGCCAACATTTTCTCTATGGCATGATGTAAGACCTACTGCTAGGTCAATTTTCATGAATGTGTGTTGCATCATTAATACCAGTATATTGGCAGTTGATTTCTCTATTACTATAACTCTTACCCTGATCTTGGATTATGTTGATTTAAATCCACGAAACACTCTATTCATATTCGCAATAGGCTCTTACTATTGCTATCATTTCTATGATCTTCCAGTAAAGGATGCCTCCACGAAAGCGTCCCAGCAGAGGAAGACCCGAAACTCAAACCCCTCCTCCACCACCTCCTCCTCCTCAGTTCGATCCGGTGTTGTTCCAAACGGCTGTGACTGCGGCTGTAACAGCAGCCATGGCCCAAATGAACTCGGGTGATGCGAGCGGTGGGAATTCTAGATTTGGTGAAGTCCACCAATGTCACACCCCGAAAACCAAAGGCGGAAACGTTCCCGGGGTTGACTCCACGTTGAGTATCAAATCCAATGTACATAGTAATCACAGTAAACAACCATTACATTACATATATTTGAAAGTTTACACTTGGTTCAAAAGTAAATTGTACAAAGTTATACATATTTCATAAGAACAAAAGAGACGAGTCTTCGGAGCACTCCATCTTCACCAAAAGATATCGCCGGGTACCTGTCTAACTTGGACCTGAGAATACAAGCAGTTTGAAAATCAGCATAAAGCTGGTGAGTTCATAAGCGGTTTTGTTTTGTGAAAATGTATCGATTTCCTCTAGTTTTCTGAAAAGATTTGATATCCAAGAAAATCCCATATTTTTCTTATGTAAAGTAGTTAAGTTATCTTTCATTACAGTTCTGTTATAGATATAAGTTAATCCCCAGGAAAATCCCATATTTTCCTAATTGTAAGATTGATTAGATAACACATAGTATAGTTTAATTCACAAAACTATAATTTAGACGAACTGTAAATAGAAAGTATTTCGAAAACCTTGGGACTACATCCCGAACCAGTTATAAGATAATTCGATAAAACCGTGGGATCACTATCCCGAAAGTAGATATAAATAGTTTGATAAACCATGGGATCACTATCCCGAAACTAGATATAAGATAGCTTGATAAAATCATGGGATTATCATCCCGTATAAGATTTAGTTTCAAAACCATGGGATTGCCATCCCGAACGAAATATAGACACAAGATCATGGGATTATCATCCCGAACGAGGTATAGACATAAAACCATGGGATTACCATCCCGAACGAGATATAGATTACAAGACCATGGGATTACCATCCCGAACAAGATATAGATTCTAAACAGATCCTAGCTGTGAATAAGTTTATATTAATACGTATTGTGAGTCGGGTAACCATGCTGATATGACAACGAGACCTCCTTGACGTTAGTCAGACGTCGAATGATATCCAGAATTTGTCACCCCAGGCGTGCCCGCCTAACTGTAGCTAGCAGTTAAGGTGTGGGATTGTCAGTCCCGAATAGATCTATTCACAAATTCCTCGCTCTCCCTCCAGGAGACTCTGGTTACACTTCCGGAGAGGATTTACATGATCATCCATAAAGGGTAGTGACTATCTCACAAGCTAGTATTAAACTATTCACAGGATTCTCATACGATAACAAACATACAAAGACTTTAAGACATGATACAGTGAAAAATAGATACATACAATGAAACTATCTGGCAAAACATTCGAATGATACGGAGATAAACTGAATCAGACATAGTTTATCTAATAACTTAATACAGATATTAGTACATGATATAAAGAGAAACATAGAACCCCAAATTATTCCCATAATAATTTGATTAGTTTGGTTATTTTCTTAACTAAAATCCATTTAGTTGTAATTGATAAATCATTCCTTATGCTCAACATAATACATAAGGAGTAAAAGAGTTTATAAGATTGCCAGATATTATTTGAAACACATAAATGTTATGATTTGAAAACAGTTTTGGTTTGCTTGTATTCCCCGCCTGAAAACAGTTAAAAACAGTGAAAAAGGCGTAGGGGTATGAACTCACCGGACGAGAAGTATGACGATTTGGATGCTAAGAGTGGATCCGGGGCTTGTAAATACACGAGGTTCCTAATTATAATGAAAAGATACACATTTGTATCTAATTAGGACTTAGATTGATTGTTGGATAGGGACAATTGCTTCTAGTCGCGAAAACACTCCGATACGAGTGTTTGGAAGGACCCGGGTGGCGTTTAAGGATGTGAAATGACACTAGGGACTTGGGACTTGAGTTTACTCCCCATGAGTAAACTTTTAAATGAGTTTACAATCATAAAACACACACATACATGAGTTTACGGCCGTAAACTCATGTGGGTGTGGTTTTGGGTGTTTAAATGGCTTAAATGGCTTACATGGACATGGGAAATGATTCTAGGCTTTGATCTAAATGCATGGAATGGATTAAAATCACCAAAATGATTAATTTATGGGAGTTTACGGCCTAGCATAGGCTCCTGGCCGTAAACTCCTTAATCCATATGAAAATGATGCTAAATGGTGCTAGAACAAATCACATGTGATTGGTAAAATTAATCCAAGGCCTAACATGAGTTTGTATGGGATTTTTGGGGGATTTATGGAGTTTACGGCCCATGAAACCCCCTTCATGGCCGTAAACTCATGTGTGTGGTGTTCCAAGGTGTTTCAAGGCCTAACATGAATGAAAGGACTTCTAAAATTCATCTAAGGGCCTTAGGGGTGTGTAGTTTGCATTCTAACACCAAGAATTTTGGAGTTTACGGCCCAAGAACAGGTCTTGGCCGTAAACTCTTAGAAATCCCATAAAAGATGTGTTTTAGGCCCTTAAAGTATTTTTGGTTGGTCCCTTGATTTATTCCAAGGCTTTTGGTGGTGTTGGATGGCTTTCTAACACCTTAGAATGAGATTTATGCCAAGTTTTGTGGAGTTTACGGCCCAAGAACTCTCCTTGGCCGTAAACTCATCTAAGTCCCTCAAAATTAATGTTTCAAGTGTCCAAATGCAAGAATCAAAGTCCTATAATTCATATCTAAGCTATAGGGGTGATTTGGAAGGGTTTAAAGACATGAAAAACACCATTTTCATGAGTTTACGGCCCAAGCTTATGCCTTGGCCGTAAACTCCTTCAAAGTCCACAAAATTATAGTTTTAGGTGTTCTAAGTCCATATCTTGAAGTCCCTTAGCCATATCTAAAGTCCAATTGAGTCTAGGAAGGAGTTTAAGGGCTAAAAACCCTTCAAAATGGTGTTTACGGCCTAGGCTGCCTCCTGGGCCGTAAACTCACATATATTGTCCAATTTCATGCTTAAGTGTCTAATTTGGAAGCTAAACATGCTATAGATTAAGGGTAGGAAGGTACCTTAAGGATTTGAAGCCTTAAATTTGAGTTTTGGACACTTAATCTTTGGATTTTGGAGAGAGGTTAGAGAGAGAGAGTAGAGAGAGAAGGAAAAAGCTTCAAATGAGTGCTTAAACGTGTTTATATAGTCCCTAAAACTTGGACACTGTGGAATTCTACCCAATACCGGCCTTAAACGATGCTTTGGGTTGCACCCGATTGAGTTTTCGTCACCCGACGAGGATATTTCTAAAACTTATAAAATACATGTCTTGGGCTAATTTCATGAGTTCCTAAATGATTTGGACCCTCATTGAATGATAGTAAACATATAACTTTTAGTTAACTAAACCCAAAAACGATAACAGGACATTTCGATCTCCGACGAGTTATTCAGGCAGAACGGGTTTTCGGCGATGAACAACTTCGGGTTGTTACAACCAACGAGTGCAGGGATGCACTTATAAGGACTTCATGAATTGTAAACCTGCTTCTTTTGATGGTACCGGAGGAATTCTGGCATTGTCCCAATGGTTCGAAAGAACCGAAGCTATATTCGAGATGTGCTCTTGTCCCGAAGAGAGCAAAATCAAGTTCGCTACTGCTACCCTCACTAACAGGGCTTTGTCATGGTGGAATGGCCATGTCAATGCACTCTCCTTGGTCACAGCCAATGCCATGGGCTGGGACACTCTAAAAGATCTTATGAGAGGAGAGTACTGCCCTAGGGGCGAAGTTCAGAAGCTTGAGGAAGAACTCTGGAACCTCAAGATGAAGGGGACCGACATAACGACTTATACGGCCAGGTTTTGCGACTTGGCGGCTATGTGTCCCAACATGATCCCCTCTGAAAGCAAGAAGATTGAACGTTACATCTGGGGTTTAGTGCCCCCGTATCGAGGAAATGTTCTGGCCTCACGCCCTACCACTTTCGATAGCGCCAAGGAATTGGCCCAGAGTCTGATCAACCACGAAATCTCCTCCACTCCAGCAACAACAACCACAACAACCACTGCACCATCCAGATCATCTGATAGAAAGAGGAAACGATGGGATAAGAAGAAAATGTTTCATTCTTGAGTTCCACAATAGATCTCTATTCAATTTTGCAAAGCTTTCATGAGCAATGTTTCATTCTTGGGTTCCACATTAGATGTCTATGCAATTTAGCAAAGCATTGATGACCAATGTTTAGTTCTTGAGTTCCACAATAGAAGAGTCTTTGCAATTTAGCAAAGCTTCGATGAGCATTGTTTAATTCTTGAGTTTCACAATAGAAGTGAATGCAATTTAAAAAAAAGCTTGGATGAGGATTGTTTTATTCTTGAGTTCAACATTAGAAGTCTATGAAATTTAGCAAAGTTTTGATGAGCATTGTTTAATTCTTGAGTTCCACAATAGAAGTCTATGCACTTTAAGCAAAGCTTTGATGAGCATTGTTTCATTATTAAGTTCCACATTATAAGTCTATGCAATTTAGCAAAGCTTTGATGAGCATTGTTTAATTCTTGAGTTCCACAATAGAAGTGGTATTCGTAATTTAGCAAGGCTTTGACGAGCAATTCTTTATTCTTGAGTTACACAATAGTAGTCTATGCAATTTAAGCAAAGCATTGACGAGCAGTGTTTCATTCTTGATTTCCACATTTGAGGTCTACGCAATTTTGCAAAGCTTTGATGAGCATCGTTTCATTCTTGAGTTCCACAATAGAAGTCTATGCAATTTAAGCAAAGCATTGATAAGCATTGTTTTGTTCTTGAGTTCCACAATAGAAGTCTATGCAATTTAGCAAAGCTATCTTAAGCATTGTTTCATTCTTGGGTTCCACATTAGAAGTCTTTGCAATTTAGCAAAGCATTGATGAGCATTGATTAGTTCTTGAGTTCCACAATAGAAGTAGTCTTTGCAATTTATCAAAGCTTTGATGAGCATTATTTAATTCTTGAGTTCCACAATAGAAGTGGATGTAATTTAACAAAGCTTTGAAGAGCATTGTTTCATTCTTGAGTTTCACATTAGAAGTCTATTGGATTTAGCAAAGCTTTGATGAGCATTGTTTAATTCGTCAGTTCCATAATAGTAGTCTTCGCAATTTAGCAAGGCTTTGAAGAGCATTTCTTTATTCTTGAGTTCCACAATATAAGTCTATGCAATTTAAGCAAAGCTTTGATGAGCATTGTTTTGTTATTGTGTTCCACATTAGAAGTCTATGCAATTTAGCGAAGCTTTGATGAGTATCCTTTAATTGTGTTCCTCAATAGAACTCTATAAAATTTAAGCAAAGCTTTTATTAGCATTGTTTGATTCTTGAGTACAACAATAGAAGTCTATGCAATTTAGCAAAGCATTCATGAGCATTCTTTCATTCTTGGGTTCCACATTAGAAGTGTATGCAATTTAGCAATGCTTTGATGAGAATTGCTTAATACTTGAGTTCCACAATAGAAGTCTATGCAATTTAGCAAAGCCTTGATCAGCATTATTTAATTCTTGAGTTCCAAAATAGAAGTAGTCGTTGCAATTTAATAAAGCTTTGATGAGCATTGTTTAATTCTTTGGTTCCACAGTAGAAGTGTATGCAATTTTTGCAAAGCTTTGATGAGCATTGTTTCTTTCTTTAGTTCCACATTAGAAGTCTATGCAATTCAGAAAAGCTTTGATGAACATTTTTTATTGAGTTCCACAATAGAAGTGGTCTTCGTAATTTAGCAAAGCTTTGATGAGTATTGTTTAGTTCTTGTGTTCCATAATAGAAGTAGTCTTCGCAATTTAGCGAAGCTTTGATGAGCATTTCTTTATTTTTGAGTTCCACAATAGTAGTCTATGCAATTTAAGCAAAGCTTTGACGAGAATTGTTTCATTCATGAGTTCCACATTACAAGTCTACGCACATTGGCATAGCTTGGATGAGCAGCGTTTCGTTCTTGAGTTCCACAATAGAAGTCTATGAAATTTAAGCAAAGCTTTGATGAGCATTGTTTGATTCTTGAGTTCCACAATAGATCTCTATTCAATTTTGCAAAGCTTTCATGAGCAATGTTTCATTCTTGGGTTCCACATTAGATGTCTATGCAATTTAGCAAAGCATTGATGACCAATGTTTAGTTCTTGAGTTCCACAATAGAAGAGTCTTTGCAATTTAGCAAAGCTTCGATGAGCATTGTTTAATTCTTGAGTTTCACAATAGAAGTGAATGCAATTTAAAAAAAAAGCTTAGATGAGGATTGTTTTATTCTTGAGTTCAACATTAGAAGTCTATGAAATTTAGCAAAGTTTTGATGAGCATTGTTTAATTCTTGAGTTCCACAATAGAAGTCTATGCACTTTAAGCAAAGCTTTGATGAGCATTGTTTCATTATTAAGTTCCACATTATAAGTCTATGCAATTTAGCAAAGCTTTGATGAGCATTGTTTAATTCTTGAGTTCCACAATAGAAGTGGTATTCGTAATTTAGCAAGGCTTTGACGAGCAATTCTTTATTCTTGAGTTACACAATAGTAGTCTATGCAATTTAAGCAAAGCATTGACGAGCAATGTTTCATTCTTGATTTCCACATTTGAGGTCTACGCAATTTTGCAAAGCTTTGATGAGCATCGTTTCATTCTTGAGTTCCACAATAGAAGTCTATGCAATTTAAGCAAAGCATTGATAAGCATTGTTTTGTTCTTGAGTTCCACAATAGAAGTCTATGCAATTTAGCAAAGCTATCTTAAGCATTGTTTCATTCTTGGGTTCCACATTAGAAGTCTTTGCAATTTAGCAAAGCATTGATGAGCATTGATTAGTTCTTGAGTTCCACAATAGAAGTAGTCTTTGCAATTTATCAAAGCTTTGATGAGCATTATTTAATTCTTGAGTTCCACAATAGAAGTGGATGTAATTTAACAAAGCTTTGAAGAGCATTGTTTCATTCTTGAGTTTCACATTAGAGGTCTATTGTATTTAGCAAAGCTTTGATGAGCATTGTTTAATTCGTCAGTTCCATAATAGTAGTCTTCGCAATTTAGCAAGGCTTTGAAGAGCATTTCTTTATTCTTGAGTTCCACAATATAAGTCTATGCAATTTAAGCAAAGCTTTGATGAGCATTGTTTTATTATTGTGTTCCACATTAGAAGTCTATGCAATTTAGCGAAGCTTTGATGAATATCCTTTAATTGTGTTCCTCAATAGAACTCTATAAAATTTAAGCAAAGCTTTTATTAGCATTGTTTGATTCTTGAGTACAACAATAGAAGTCTATGCAATTTAGCAAAGCATTCATGAGCATTCTTTCATTCTTGGGTTCCACATTAGAAGTGTATGCAATTTAGCAATGCTTTGATGAGAATTGCTTAATACTTGAGTTCCACAATAGAAGTCTATGCAATTTAGCAAAGCCTTGATCAGCATTATTTAATTCTTGAGTTCCAAAATAGAAGTAGTCGTTGCAATTTAATAAAGCTTTGATGAGCATTGTTTAATTCTTTGGTTCCACAGTAGAAGTGTATGCAATTTTTGCAAAGCTTTGATGAGCATTGTTTCTTTCTTTAGTTCCACATTAGAAGTCTATGCAATTCAGAAAAGCTTTGATGAACATTTTTTATTGAGTTCCACAATAGAAGTGGTCTTCGTAATTTAGCAAAGCTTTGATGAGTATTGTTTAGTTCTTGTGTTCCATAATAGAAGTAGTCTTCGCAATTTAGCGAAGCTTTGATGAGCATTTCTTTATTTTTGAGTTCCACAATAGTAGTCTATGCAATTTAAGCAAAGCTTTGACGAGAATTGTTTCATTCATGAGTTCCACATTACAAGTCTACGCACATTGGCATAGCTTGGATGAGCAGCGTTTCGTTCTTGAGTTCCACAATAGAAGTCTATGAAATTTAAGCAAAGCTTTGATGAGCATTGTTTGATTCTTGAGTTCCACAATAGATCTCTATTCAATTTTGCAAAGCTTTCATGAGCAATGTTTCATTCTTGGGTTCCACATTAGATGTCTATGCAATTTAGCAAAGCATTGATGACCAATGTTTAGTTCTTGAGTTCCACAATAGAAGAGTCTTTGCAATTTAGCAAAGCTTCAATGAGCATTGTTTAATTCTTGAGTTTCACAATAGAAGTGAATGCAATTTAAAAAAAAAGCTTAGATGAGGATTGTTTTATTCTTGAGTTCAACATTAGAAGTCTATGAAATTTAGCAAAGTTTTGATGAGCATTGTTTAATTCTTGAGTTCCACAATAGAAGTCTATGCACTTTAAGCAAAGCTTTGATGAGCATTGTTTCATTATTAAGTTCCACATTATAAGTCTATGCAATTTAGCAAAGCTTTGATGAGCATTGTTTAATTCTTGAGTTCCACAATAGAAGTGGTATTCGTAATTTAGCAAGGCTTTGACGAGCAATTCTTTATTCTTAAGTTACACAATAGTAGTCTATGCAATTTAAGCAAAGCATTGACGAGCAGTGTTTCATTCTTGATTTCCACATTTGAGGTCTACGCAATTTTGCAAAGCTTTGATGAGCATCGTTTCATTCTTGAGTTCCACAATAGAAGTCTATGCAATTTAAGCAAAGCATTGATAAGCATTGTTTTGTTCTTGAGTTCCACAATAGAAGTCTATGCAATTTAGCAAAGCTATCTTAAGCATTGTTTCATTCTTGGGTTCCACATTAGAAGTCTTTGCAATTTAGCAAAGCATTGATGAGCATTGATTAGTTCTTGAGTTCCACAATAGAAGTAGTCTTTGCAATTTATCAAAGCTTTGATGAGCATTATTTAATTCTTGAGTTCCACAATAGAAGTGGATGTAATTTAACAAAGCTTTGAAGAGCATTGTTTCATTCTTGAGTTTCACATTAGAAGTCTATTGGATTTAGCAAAGCTTTGATGAGCATTGTTTAATTCGTCAGTTCCATAATAGTAGTCTTCGCAATTTAGCAAGGCTTTGAAGAGCATTTCTTTATTCTTGAGTTCCACAATATAAGTCTATGCAATTTAAGCAAAGCTTTGATGAGCATTGTTTTGTTATTGTGTTCCACATTAGAAGTCTATGCAATTTAGCGAAGCTTTGATGAGTATCCTTTAATTGTGTTCCTCAATAGAACTCTATAAAATTTAAGCAAAGCTTCTATTAGCATTGTTTGATTCTTGAGTACAACAATAGAAGTCTATGCAATTTAGCAAAGCATTCATGAGCATTCTTTCATTCTTGGGTTCCACATTAGAAGTGTATGCAATTTAGCAATGCTTTGATGAGAATTGCTTAATACTTAAGTTCCACAATAGAAGTCTATGCAATTTAGCAAAGCCTTGATGAGCATTATTTAATTCTTGAGTTCCAAAATAGAAGTAGTCGTTGCAATTTAATAAAGCTTTGATGAGCATTGTTTAATTCTTTGGTTCCACAGTAGAAGTGTATGCAATTTTTGCAAAGCTTTGATGAGCATTGTTTCTTTCTTTAGTTCCACATTAGAAGTCTATGCAATTCAGAAAAGCTTTGATGAACATTTTTTATTGAGTTCCACAATAGAAGTGGTCTTCGTAATTTAGCAAAGCTTTGATGAGTATTGTTTAGTTCTTGTGTTCCATAATAGAAGTAGTCTTCGCAATTTAGCGAAGCTTTGATGAGCATTTCTTTATTTTTGAGTTCCACAATAGTAGTCTATGCAATTTAAGCAAAGCTTTGACGAGAATTGTTTCATTCATGAGTTCCACATTACAAGTCTACGCACATTGGCATAGCTTGGATGAGCAGCGTTTCGTTCTTGAGTTCCACAATAGAAGTCTATGCAATTTAAGCAAAGCTTTGATGAGCATTGTTTGATTCTTGAGTTCCACAATAGATCTCTATTCAATTTTGCAAAGCTTTCATGAGCAATGTTTCATTCTTGGGTTCCACATTAGATGTCTATGCAATTTAGCAAAGCATTGATGACCAATGTTTAGTTCTTGAGTTCCACAATAGAAGAGTCTTTGCAATTTAGCAAAGCTTCGATGAGCATTGTTTAATTCTTGAGTTTCACAATAGAAGTGAATGCAATTTAAAAAAAAGCTTGGATGAGGATTGTTTTATTCTTGAGTTCAACATTAGAAGTCTATGAAATTTAGCAAAGTTTTGATGAGCATTGTTTAATTCTTGAGTTCCACAATAGAAGTCTATGCACTTTAAGCAAAGCTTTGATGAGCATTGTTTCATTATTAAGTTCCACATTATAAGTCTATGCAATTTAGCAAAGCTTTGATGAGCATTGTTTAATTCTTGAGTTCCACAATAGAAGTGGTATTCGTAATTTAGCAAGGCTTTGACGAGCAATTCTTTATTCTTGAGTTACACAATAGTAGTCTATGCAATTTAAGCAAAGCATTGACGAGCAGTGTTTCATTCTTGATTTCCACATTTGAGGTCTACGCAATTTTGCAAAGCTTTGATGAGCATCGTTTCATTCTTGAGTTCCACAATAGAAGTCTATGCAATTTAAGCAAAGCATTGATAAGCATTGTTTTGTTCTTGAGTTCCACAATAGAAGTCTATGCAATTTAGCAAAGCTATCTTAAGCATTGTTTCATTCTTGGGTTCCACATTAGAAGTCTTTGCAATTTAGCAAAGCATTGATGAGCATTGATTAGTTCTTGAGTTCCACAATAGAAGTAGTCTTTGCAATTTATCAAAGCTTTGATGAGCATTATTTAATTCTTGAGTTCCACAATAGAAGTGGATGTAATTTAACAAAGCTTTGAAGAGCATTGTTTCATTCTTGAGTTTCACATTAGAAGTCTATTGGATTTAGCAAAGCTTTGATGAGCATTGTTTAATTCGTCAGTTCCATAATAGTAGTCTTCGCAATTTAGCAAGGCTTTGAAGAGCATTTCTTTATTCTTGAGTTCCACAATATAAGTCTATGCAATTTAAGCAAAGCTTTGATGAGCATTGTTTTGTTATTGTGTTCCACATTAGAAGTCTATGCAATTTAGCGAAGCTTTGATGAGTATCCTTTAATTGTGTTCCTCAATAGAACTCTATAAAATTTAAGCAAAGCTTTTATTAGCATTGTTTGATTCTTGAATACAACAATAGAAGTCTATGCAATTTAGCAAAGCATTCATGAGCATTCTTTCATTCTTGGGTTCCACATTAGAAGTGTATGCAATTTAGCAATGCTTTGATGAGAATTGCTTAATACTTGTGTTCCACAATAGAAGTCTATGCAATTTAGCAAAGCCTTGATGAGCATTATTTAATTCTTGAGTTCCAAAATAGAAGTAGTCGTTGCAATTTAATAAAGCTTTGATGAGCATTGTTTAATTCTTTGGTTCCACAATAGAAGTGTATGCAATTTTTGCAAAGCTTTGATGAGCATCGTTTCTTTCTTTAGTTCCGCATTAGAAGTCTATGCAATTCAGAAAAGCTTTGATGAACATTTTTTATTGAGTTCCACAATAGAAGTGGTCTTCGTAATTTAGCAAAGCTTTGATGAGTATTGTTTAGTTCTTGAGTTCCATAATAGAAGTAGTCTTCGCAATTTAGCGAAGCTTTGATGAGCATTTCTTTATTTTTGAGTTCCACAATAGTAGTCTATGCAATTTAAGCAAAGCTTTGACGAGAATTGTTTCATTCATGAGTTCCACATTACAAGTCTACGCACATTGGCATAGCTTGGATGAGCAGCGTTTCGTTCTTGAGTTCCACAATAGAAGTCTATGCAATTTAAGCAAAGCTTTGATGAGCATTGTTTGATTCTTGAGTTCCACAATAGATCTCTATTCAATTTTGCAAAGCTTTCATGAGCAATGTTTCATTCTTGGGTTCCACATTAGATGTCTATGCAATTTAGCAAAGCATTGATGACCAATGTTTAGTTCTTGAGTTCCACAATAGAAGAGTCTTTGCAATTTAGCAAAGCTTCGATGAGCATTGTTTAATTCTTGAGTTTCACAATAGAAGTGAATGCAATTTAAAAAAAAGCTTAGATGAAGATTGTTTTATTCTTGAGTTCAACATTAGAAGTCTATGAAATTTAGCAAAGTTTTGATGAGCATTGTTTAATTCTTGAGTTCCACAATAGAAGTCTATGCACTTTAAGCAAAGCTTTGATGAGCATTGTTTCATTATTAAGTTCCACATTATAAGTCTATGCAATTTAGCAAAGCTTTGATGAGCATTGTTTAATTCTTGAGTTCCACAATAGAAGTGGTATTCGTAATTTAGCAAGGCTTTGACGAGCAATTCTTTATTCTTGAGTTACACAATAGTAGTCTATGCAATTTAAGCAAAGCATTGACGAGCAGTGTTTCATTCTTGATTTCCACATTTGAGGTCTACGCAATTTTGCAAAGCTTTGATGAGCATCGTTTCATTCTTGAGTTCCACAATAGAAGTCTATGCAATTTAAGCAAAGCATTGATAAGCATTGTTTTGTTCTTGAGTTCCACAATAGAAGTCTATGAAATTTAGCAAAGCTATCTTAAGCATTGTTTCATTCTTGGGTTCCACATTAGAAGTCTTTGCAATTTAGCAAAGCATTGATGAGCATTGATTAGTTCTTGAGTTCCACAATAGAAGTAGTCTTTGCAATTTATCAAAGCTTTGATGAGCATTATTTAATTCTTGAGTTCCACAATAGAAGTGGATGTAATTTAACAAAGCTTTGAAGAGCATTGTTTCATTCTTGAGTTTCACATTAGAGGTCTATTGGATTTAGCAAAGCTTTGATGAGCATTGTTTAATTCGTCAGTTCCATAATAGTAGTCTTCGCAATTTAGCAAGGCTTTGAAGAGCATTTCTTTATTCTTGAGTTCCACAATATAAGTCTATGCAATTTAAGCAAAGCTTTGATGAGCATTGTTTTATTATTGTGTTCCACATTAGAAGTCTATGCAATTTAGCGAAGCTTTGATGAATATCCTTTAATTGTGTTCCTCAATAGAACTCTATAAAATTTAAGCAAAGCTTTTATTAGCATTGTTTGATTCTTGAGTACAACAATAGAAGTCTATGCAATTTAGCAAAGCATTCATGAGCATTCTTTCATTCTTGGGTTCCACATTAGAAGTGTATGCAATTTAGCAATGCTTTGATGAGAATTGCTTAATACTTGAGTTCCACAATAGAAGTCTATGCAATTTAGCAAAGCCTTGATGAGCATTATTTAATTCTTGAGTTCCACAATAAAAGTAGTCATTGCAATTTAATAAAGCTTTGATGAGCATTGTTTAATTCTTTGGTTCCACAATAGAAGTGTATGCAATATTTGCAAAGCTTTGATGAGCATTGTTTCTATCTTTAGTTCCACATTATAAGTCTATGCAATTCAGAAAAGCTTTGATGAACATTTTTTATTGAGTTCCACAATAGAAGTGGTCTTCGTAATTTAGCAAAGCTTTTGTGACAACCCCAAATCTATTCCCGTTACAAATCCCGTTTTCACTAACGGAATGTGTCACTATACGTTATATTATGTAATATTTGGGATCGTCAATATCCGAATATCTAAATTTATGCATGCTTGATATTATCATAAGAAATATAACTCGTATGTGTTAACCCCGTTTAACCTAATAGAGTTGTATTACCTTTCAAACCACTTCACCCGGGTAAAAAGTTTTAACCCAGTTAACTTTAAACATCGGGTAGCCGTGTATCGGGTGCGATACCCGAGACATATTGTCACACCCCGAAAACCGAAGGCGGAAACATTTCCGGGGTTGACTGCACATTGAGTATCAAATCCAATGCACATAGTAAGTAAAGTAAAACAACCATTACATTACATAATAAAGTTTTACAGTTGTTTCAAAAGTAAAGTTTGTACAGTTGTGATACATAGTATATATAGATAAAATGAAACGGATCTTCATGTACTCCATCTTCTGATCAAAAGAAATCTTCGGGTACCTGTTCTAACGCTGACCTGAGAACACAAGCGGTTTGAAAATCAGCATAAAGCTGGTGAGTTCATAAGTAGTTTTATTTTGTGAAAATGTTTATGTTTCCTTTCTGTTTCTGAAAATGTATCAGTGTATTCCCAGGAAAGTCCCATACTTTCCTGAATAGTTAGTTATTGTAAGAGATGTAATGATATACAATTGATTACACTTTTCTGGTTATGTGAATGTTACCCAGGAATGCCCCATGCTTTCCTGTATGTTGGTTTTCAATGTAAAAGATGTATTCTATCAAACCTGGTTATGTACAAAGTTTTCCCCAGGAAGGTCCCATACCTTCCTGAATGTTGGTTATTGTTTGTAAAAGATGTAAAAGATGTAAAAGATGTAAACTGATTCCTGGTTATCTGTAAAATGTAGTATATGGCTCATTATTACTGTAAGTAAATCTCTGTTATCCTAATTGCGAGTTCCATAACCATACTAAAGACTGAACCTGTGGCAATAAGTAGTCCACAATTCTTATGACTTTCGTCACCCTTGAACCATTTCGGTTCGGCTGTAGCTAGCAGCCAGGTGTGGGGTAGTCAGCCCCGTATAGATCTATACACTCAAGTCACGCTCTCTAAATCCCAGAGATTCTGGTTACGGGTGTAGTCCTCCACTCGCGTATCTCTGTGGAGTGTTCGCCGAGGACGTGTCTCCAATCATACGGAATAACAAATTTACTAGTAATAATAGGATAATCCTCCATTCGCGTATCTCTGTGGAATGTTACCGAGGACAAAACAGTGTACGAAATTTATTATTCATGTGTTGTAAAGTCATGCTTTTAACTGATAAAATGTGGAAACCATTCGTGAAATATATAAAACATAACAGTTTATAGATCCCATTTCACAAATAAATGTTTAAGTGAGTTGTATATTCTAACGGTTATCAGTTACGTGTATTAGTATTAAAAGCATAAGAAATGTGAAACACACACAAGAAAATAATTTTGAGTACAGGAAAACCCTTGTACTTTGCTTGTGTTCCCCCCTGAAAACATTGAAAAACAGTGAAAAAGGTAGGGGTATGAACTCACCGGACTCGGAAATATGTCGGTTTTTGGATACTAGACGTTGATCCGGGGATTGTTTACTTGTGATGCCCTATGTAAAATGAAGTAATGTCCATATATATATATATATATATATATATATATATATATAATTAGGAATACATTCACTAATCATACGGAACATTACACTCCAACGAGGTTAAACACCTCGAAATGAGCGTTTGGAGTGACCCGGGTGACATCTTCGGACGTATAAAGGCACTAGGGACTTGGGACTTGAGTTTACTCTCCATAAGTAAACATTTAAATGAGTTTACAACCATAAAACACACCCACACATGAGTTCACGGCCGTAAACTCATGTTGGTGTGATTTTGATGGTTTAAGGGGTTTAAATGGACATAGGGATTGCTAGAATGATTTATCTAAAATGACTTGGAACACTTGGAATGAAATTTACAACATTTAAACATGAGTTTACGGCCATACTCTTAGAGTTTACGGCCGTAAACTCACCCATGGCCAAGAATGGTTAGTTTAAGTTACAAGGGACAATCACATGTGATTCTAGTTAATTTTCCAAGCTTTGTTATGAATTTAGAACATCATTTATCACATTTATTGGAGTTTACGGCCTAGAGGTATGTTCTAAGGCCGTAAACTCTCCTTTACCCATGAAAAAGATAGTTTTTGATGCTTAAAACAATCACATGTGATTAATAGGATTTATACTAAGACCTAGTATGAGTTTTATGGGACATTTGAGGGGTGTTATGGAGTTTACGGCCCATGAGACCCTCTTCATGGCCGTAAACTCTAATATAGGGTGATATAATGTGTTTCAAGGTCTATAACTTGCATAGAAGGGCTTCTAAAATTCATCTAAGGCTTTAGGGGTGTTTAGTTTGCATTCTAACACCAAAAAATTTTGGAGTTTACGGCCCAAGAACAAGCCTTGGCCGTAAACTCTTAGAAAACCCACAAATGTTGTGTTTAAGCCCCTTAAACTATTTTTGGTTGGTCCCTTGATTTATTCCAAGGCTTTTGGTGGTGTTGGATGGCTTTCTAACACTTTAAAATTGATTTTATGCCTTGTTTTAGGGAGTTTACGGCCCAAGCACTCCCCTTGGCCGTAAACTCTCATAAGTCTCTCAAAAATTATGTTTCAAGTGTCCAAATGCTATATCCAAGGTCCTAAAATTCATATCTAAGCCTTAGAAGTGATTTGGAAGGGTTTAAAGGCATGAAAACCCTAGTTTAATGAGTTTACGGCCCAAGAATGCTCCTTGGCCGTAAACTCCTTCAAACTTAACAAAGTTCAAGTTTTAATTGATTAGGGTCCATATCTTAAAGTCCCTTAGCCATATCTAAAGTCCAATTGAGTTTTGGAAGGAGTTTAAGAGCTTAAAACCCCATAAAATGGAGTTTACGGCCCAAGCTTGCTCCTTGGCCGTAAACTCATGTTCTTGACCCCAAAACTCAATTAATTCATCAATTTGAAGGCTAAAGATGATGAATAACATGCTAGAGAGGTTACCTTAAAGATTTGAAGCCTTAATCTTGTGATTCGGACCTTAATTCTAGCTTGGAGGAGAGAGGTTGTAAGAGTTTAGTGTGAATTTGGCTAAAGGCTTCAAATGAAGTCTAAATCATGTTTATATAGTGTTCGGGAATTGGACACGATAGAATTCCACAATAGTAGTCTATGCAATTTAAGCAAAGCATTGACGAGCAGTGTTTCATTCTTGATTTCCACATTTGAGGTCTACGCAATTTTGCAAAGCTTTGATGAGCATCGTTTCATTCTTGAGTTCCACAATAGAAGTCTATGCAATTTAAGCAAAGCATTGATAAGCATTGTTTTGTTCTTGAGTTCCACAATAGAAGTCTATGCAATTTAGCAAAGCTATCTTAAGCATTGTTTCATTCTTGGGTTCCACATTAGAAGTCTTTGCAATTTAGCAAAGCATTGATTAGTTCTTGAGTTCCACAATAGAAGTAGTCTTTGTAATTTATCAAAGCTTTGATGAGCATTATTTAATTCTTGAGTACCACAATAGAAGTGGATGTAATTTAACAAAGCTTTGAAGAGCATTGTTTCATTCTTGAGTTTCACATTAGAAGTCTATTGAATTTAGCAAAGCTTTGATGAGCATTATTTAATTCTTAAGCTCCATAATAGTAGTCTTCGCAATTTAGCAAGGCTTTGAAGAGCATTTATTTATTCTTGAGTTCCACAATATAAGTCTATGTAATTTATGCAAAGCTTTGATGAGCATTGTTTTATTCTTGTGTTCCACATTAGAAGTCTATGCAATTTAGCGAAGCTTTGATGAGCATCGTTTTATTGTGTTCCATAATAGAAGTATATAAAATTTAAGCAAAGCTTTGATTAGCATTGTTTGATTCTTGAGTTCAACAATAGATGTCTATGCAATTTAGCAAAGCATTCATGAGCATTCTTTCATTCTTGGGTTCCACATTAGAAGTCTATGCAATTTAGCAATGCTTCGATGAGCATTGCTTAATACTTGAGTTCCACAATAGAAGTCTATGCAATTTAGCAAAGCATTGATGAGCATTATTTCATTCTTGAGTTCCACAATAGAAGTAGTCGTTGCAATTTAATAAAGCTTTGATGAGCATTGTTTATTTCTTTTGTTCCACAATAGAAGTGTATGCAATTTTTGCAAAGCTTTGATGAGCATTGTTTCTTTCTTTAGTTCCACATTTGAAGTCTATGCAATTCAGAAAAGCTTTGATGAACATTTTTTATTGAGTTCCACAATAGAAGTGGTCTTCGTAATTTAGCAAAGCTTTGATGAGTATTGTTTAGTTCTTGAGTTCCACAATAGAAGTAGTCTTCGTAATTTAGCGAAGCTTTGATGAGCATTTCTTTATTTCCGATTTCCACAAAAGTAGTCTATGCAATTTAAGCAAAGCTTTGACGAGAATTGTTTCATTCATGAGTTCCACATTACAAGTCTACGCACATTGGCATAGCTTGGATGAGCAGCGTTTCGTTCTTGAGTTCCACAATAGAAGTCTATGCAATTTAAGCAAAGCTTTGATGAGCATTGTTTGATTCTTGAGTTCCACAATAGATCTCTATTCAATTTTGCAAAGCTTTCATGAGCAATGTTTCATTCTTGGGTTCCACATTAGATGTCTATGCAATTTAGAAAAGCATTGATGACCAATGTTTAGTTCTTGAGTTCCACAATAGAAGAGTCTTTGCAATTTAGCAAAGCTTCGATGAGCATTGTTTAATTCTTGAGTTTCACAATAGAAGTGAATGCAATTTTAAAAAAAGCTTAGGTGAGGATTGTTTTATTCTTGAGTTCAACATTAGAAGTCTATGAAATTTAGCAAAGTTTTGATGAGCATTGTTTAATTCTTGAGTTCCACAATAGAAGTCTATGCACTTTAAGCAAAGCTTTGATGAGCATTGTTTCATTATTAAGTTCCACATTATAAGTCTATGCAATTTAGCAAAGCTTTGATGAGCATTGTTTAATTCTTGAGTTCCACAATAGAAGTAGTATTCGTAGTTTAGCAAGGCTTTGACGAGCAATTCTTTATTCTTGAGTTCCACAATAGTAGTCTATGCAATTTAAGCAAAGCATTGACGAGCAGTGTTTCATTCTTGATTTCCACATTTGAGGTCTACGCAATTTTGCAAAGCTTTGATGAGCATCGTTTCATTCTTGAGTTCCACAATAGAAGTCTATGCAATTTAAGCAAATCATTGATAAGCATTGTTTTGTTCTTGAGTTCCACAATAGAAGTCTATGCAATTTAGCAAAGCTATCTTAAGCATTGTTTCATTCTTGGGTTCCACATTAGAAGTCTTTGCAATTTAGCAAAGCATTGATTAGTTCTTGAGTTCCACAATAGAAGTAGTCTTTGTAATTTATCAAAGCTTTGATGAGCATTATTTAATTCTTGAGTTCCACAATAGAAGTGGATGTAATTTAACAAAGCTTTGAAGAGCATTGTTTCATTCTTGAGTTTCACATTAGAAGTCTATTGAATTTAGCAAAGCTTTGATGAGCATTATTTAATTCTTGAGCTCCATAATAGTAGTCTTCGCAATTTAGCAAGGCTTTGAAGAGCATTTCTTTATTCTTGAGTTCCACAATATAAGTCTATGTAATTTATGCAAAGCTTTGATGAGCATTGTTTTATTCTTGTGTTCCACATTAGAAGTCTATGCAATTTAGCGAAGCATTGATGAGCATCGTTTTATTGTGTTCCATAATAGAAGTATATAAAATTTAAGCAAAGCTTTGATTAGCATTGTTTGATTCTTGAGTTCAACAATAGATGTCTATGCAATTTAGCAAAGCATTCATGAGCATTCTTTCATTCTTGGGTTCCACATTAGAAGTCTATGCAATTTAGCAATGCTTCGATGAGCATTGCTTAATACTTGAGTTCCACAATAGAAGTCTATGCAATTTAGCAAAGCATTGATGAGCATTATTTCATTCTTGAGTGCCACAATAGAAGTAGTCGTTGCAATTTAATAAAGCTTTGATGAGCATTGTTTAATTCTTTGGTTCGACAATAGAAGTGTATGCAATTTTTGCAAAGCTTTGATGAGCATTGTTTCTTTCTTTAGTTCCACATTAGAAGTCTATGCAATTCAGAAAAGCTTTGATGAACATTTTTTATTGAGTTCCACAATAGAAGTGGTCTTCGTAATTTAGCAAAGCTTTGATGAGTATTGTTTAGTTCTTGAGTTCCACAATAGAAGTAGTCTTCGTAATTTAGCGAAGCTTTGATGAGCATTTCTTTATTTTCGAGTTCCACAAAAGTAGTCTATGCAATTTAAGCAAAGCTTTGACGAGAATTGTTTCATTCATGAGTTCCACATTACAAGTCTACGCACATTGGCATAGCTTGGATGAGCAGCGTTTCGTTCTTGAGTTCCACAATAGAAGTCTATGCAATTTAAGCAAAGCTTTGATGAGCATTGTTTGATTCTTGAGTTCCACAATAGATCTCTATTCAATTTTGCAAAGCTTTCATGAGCAATGTTTCATTCTTGGGTTCCACATTAGATGTCTATGGAATTTAGCAAAGCATTGATGACCAATGTTTAGTTCTTGAGTTCCACAATAGAAGAGTCTTTGCAATTTAGCAAAGCTTCGATGAGCATTGTTTAATTCTTGAGTTTCACAATAGAAGTGAATGCAATTTTAAAAAAAGCTTAGGTGAGGATTGTTTTATTCTTGAGTTCAACATTAGAAGTCTATGAAATTTAGCAAAGTTTTGATGAGCATTGTTTAATTCTTGAGTTCCACAATAGAAGTCTATGCACTTTAAGCAAAGCTTTGATGAGCATTGTTTCATTATTAAGTTCCACATTATAAGTCTATGCAATTTAGCAAAGCTTTGATGAGCATTGTTTAATTCTTGAGTTCCACAATAGAAGTAGTATTCGTAGTTTAGCAAGGCTTTGACGAGCAATTCTTTATTCTTGAGTTCCACAATAGTAGTCTATGCAATTTAAGCAAAGCATTGACGAGCAGTGTTTCATTCTTGATTTCCACATTTGAGGTCTACGCAATTTTGCAAAGCTTTGATGAGCATCGTTTCATTCTTGAGTTCCACAATAGAAGTCTATGCAATTTAAGCAAAGCATTGATAAGCATTGTTTTGTTCTTGAGTTCCACAATAGAAGTCTATGCAATTTAGCAAAGCTATCTTAAGCATTGTTTCATTCTTGGGTTCCACATTAGAAGTCTTTGCAATTTAGCAAAGCATTGATTAGTTCTTGAGTTCCACAATAGAAGTAGTCTTTGTAATTTATCAAAGCTTTGATGAGCATTATTTAATTCTTGAGTACCACAATAGAAGTGGATGTAATTTAACAAAGCTTTGAAGAGCATTGTTTCATTCTTGAGTTTCACATTAGAAGTCTATTGAATTTAGCAAAGCTTTGATGAGCATTATTTAATTCTTAAGCTCCATAATAGTAGTCTTCGCATTTTAGCAAGGCTTTGAAGAGCATTTATTTATTCTTGAGTTCCACAATATAAGTCTATGTAATTTATGCAAAGCTTTGATGAGCATTGTTTTATTCTTGTGTTCCACATTAGAAGTCTATGCAATTTAGCGAAGCATTGATGAGCATCGTTTTATTGTGTTCCATAATAGAAGTATATAAAATTTAAGCAAAGCTTTGATTAGCATTGTTTGATTCTTGAGTTCAACAATAGATGTCTATGCAATTTAGCAAAGCATTCATGAGCATTCTTTCATGCTTGGGTTCCACATTAGAAGTCTATGCAATTTAGCAATGCTTCGATGAACATTGCTTAATACTTGAGTTCCACAATAGAAGTCTATGCAATTTAGCAAAGCATTGATGAGCATTATTTCATTCTTGAGTTCCACAATAGACGTAGTCGTTGCAATTTAATAAAGCTTTGATGAGCATTGTTTAATTCTTTGGTTCCACAATAGAAGTGTATGCAATTTTTGCAAAGCTTTGATGAGCATTGTTTCTTTCTTTAGTTCCACATTAGAAGTCTATGCAATTCAGAAAAGCTTTGATGAACATTTTTTATTGAGTTCCACAATAGAAGTGGTCTTCGTAATTTAGCAAAGCTTTGATGAGTATTGTTTAGTTCTTGAGTTCCACAATAGAAGTAGTCTTCGTAATTTAGCGAAGCTTTGATGAGCATTTCTTTATTTCCGAGTTCCACAAAAGTAGTCTATGCAATTTAAGCAAAGCTTTGACGAGAATTGTTTCATTCATGAGTTCCACATTACAAGTCTACGCACATTGGCATAGCTTGGATGAGCAGCGTTTCGTTCTTGAGTTCCACAATAGAAGTCTATGCAATTTAAGCAAAGCTTTGATGAGCATTGTTTGATTCTTGAGTTCCACAATAGATCTCTATTCAATTTTGCAAAGCTTTCATGAGCAATGTTTCATTCTTGGGTTCCACATTAGATGTCTATGCAATTTAGCAAAGCATTGATGACCAATGTTTAGTTCTTGAGTTCCACAATAGAAGAGTCTTTGCAATTTAGCAAAGCTTCGATGAGCATTGTTTAATTCTTGAGTTTCACAATAGAAGTGAATGCAATTTTAAAAAAAGCTTAGGTGAGGATTGTTTTATTCTTGAGTTCAACATTAGAAGTCTATGAAATTTAGCAAAGTTTTGATGAGCATTGTTTAATTCTTGAGTTCCACAATAGAAGTCTATGCACTTTAAGCAAAGCTTTGATGAGCATTGTTTCATTATTAAGTTCCACATTATAAGTCTATGCAATTTAGCAAAGCTTTGATGAGCATTGTTTAATTCTTGAGTTCCACAATAGAAGTAGTATTCGTAGTTTAGCAAGGCTTTGACGAGCAATTCTTTATTCTTGAGTTCCACAATAGTAGTCTATGCAATTTAAGCAAAGCATTGACGAGCAGTGTTTCATTCTTGATTTCCACATTTGAGGTCTACGCAATTTTGCAAAGCTTTGATGGGCATCGTTTCATTCTTGAGTTCCACAATAGAAGTCTATGCAATTTAAGCAAAGCATTGATAAGCATTGTTTTGTTCTTGAGTTCCACAATAGAAGTCTATGCAATTTAGCAAAGCTATCTTAAGCATTGTTTCATTCTTGGGTTCCACATTAGAAGTCTTTGCAATTTAGCAAAGCATTGATTAGTTCTTGAGTTCCACAATAGAAGTAGTCTTTGTAATTTATCAAAGCTTTGATGAGCATTATTTAATTCTTGAGTTCCACAATAGAAGTGGATGTAATTTAACAAAGCTTTGAAGAGCATTGTTTCATTCTTGAGTTTCACATTAGAAGTCTATTGAATTTAGCAAAGCTTTGATGAGCATTATTTAATTCTTGAGCTCCATAATAGTAGTCTTCGCAATTTAGCAAGGCTTTGAAGAGCATTTCTTTATTCTTGAGTTCCACAATATAAGTCTATGTAATTTAAGCAATGCTTTGATGAGCATTGTTTTATTCTTGTGTTCCACATTAGAAGTCTATGCAATTTAGCAAAGCATTGATGAGCATCGTTTTATTGTGTTCCATAATAGAAGTATATAAAGTTTAAGCAAAGCTTTGATTAGCATTGTTTGATTCTTGAGTTCAACAATAGATGTCTATGCAATTTAGCAAAGCATTCATGAGCATTCTTTCATTCTTGGGTTCCACATTAGAAGTCTATGCAATTTAGCAATGCTTCGATGAGCATTGCTTAATACTTGAGTTCCACAATAGAAGTCTATGCAATTTAGCAAAGCATTGATGAGCATTATTTCATTCTTGAGTTCCACAATAGAAGTAGTCGTTGCAATTTAATAAAGCTTTGATGAGCATTGTTTAATTCTTTGGTTCCACAATAGAAGTGTATGCAATTTTCGCAAAGCTTTGATGAGCATTGTTTCTTTCTTTAGTTCCACATTAGAAGTCTATGCAATTCAGAAAAGCTTTGATGAACATTTTTTATTGAGTTCCACAATAGAAGTGGTCTTCGTAATTTAGCAAAGCTTTGATGAGTATTGTTTAGTTCTTGAGTTCCACAATAGAAGTAGTCTTCGTATTTAGCGAAGCTTTGATGAGCATTTCTTTATTTTCGAGTTCCACAAAAGTAGTCTATGCAATTTAAGCAAAGCTTTGACGAGAATTGTTTCATTCATGAGTTCCACATTACAAGTCTACGCACATTGGCATAGCTTGGATGAGCAGCGTTTCGTTCTTGAGTTCCACAATAGAAGTCTATGCAATTTAAGCAAAGCTTTGATGAGCATTGTTTGATTCTTGAGTTCCACAATAGATCTCTATTCAATTTTGCAAAGCTTTCATGAGCAATGTTTCATTCTTGGGTTCCACATTAGATGTCTATGCAATTTAGCAAAGCATTGATGACCAATGTTTAGTTCTTGAGTTCCACAATAGAAGAGTCTTTGCAATTTAGCAAAGCTTCGATGAGCATTGTTTAATTCTTGAGTTTCACAATAGAAGTGAATGCAATTTTAAAAAAAGCTTAGGTGAGGATTGTTTTATTCTTGAGTTCAACATTAGAAGTCTATGAAATTTAGCAAAGTTTTGATGAGCATTGTTTAATTCTTGAGTTCCACAATAGAAGTCTATGCACTTTAAGCAAAGCTTTGATGAGCATTGTTTCATTATTAAGTTCCACACTATAAGTCTATGCAATTTAGCAAAGCTTTGATGAGCATTGTTTAATTCTTGAGTTCCACAATAGAAGTAGTATTCGTAGTTTAGCAAGGCTTTGACGAGCAATTCTTTATTCTTGAGTTCCACAATAGTAGTCTATGCAATTTAAGCAAAGCATTGACGAGCAGTGTTTCATTCTTGATTTCCACATTTGAGGTCTACGCAATTTTGCAAAGCTTTGATGAGCATCGTTTCATTCTTGAGTTCCACAATAGAAGTCTATGCAATTTAAGCAAAGCATTGATAAGCATTGTTTTGTTCTTGAGTTCCACAATAGAAGTCTATGCAATTTAGCAAAGCTATCTTAAGCATTGTTTCATTCTTGGGTTCCACATTAGAAGTCTTTGCAATTTAGCAAAGCATTGATTAGTTCTTGAGTTCCACAATAGAAGTAGTCTTTGTAATTTATCAAAGCTTTGATGAGCATTATTTAATTCTTGAGTTCCACAATAGAAGTGGATGTAATTTAACAAAGCTTTGAAGAGCATTGTTTCATTCTTGAGTTTCACATTAGAAGTCTATTGAATTTAGCAAAGCTTTGATGAGCATTATTTAATTCTTGAGCTCCATAATAGTAGTCTTCGCAATTTAGCAAGGCTTTGAAGAGCATTTCTTTATTCTTGAGTTCCACAATATAAGTCTATGTAATTTAAGCAATGCTTTGATGAGCATTGTTTTATTCTTGTGTTCCACATTAGAAGTCTATGCAATTTAGCGAAGCTTTGATGAGCATCGTTTTATTGTGTTCCATAATAGAAGTATATAAAGTTTAAGCAAAGCTTTGATTAGCATTGTTTGATTCTTGAGTTCAACAATAGATGTCTATGCAATTTAGCAAAGCATTCATGAGCATTCTTTCATTCTTGGGTTCCACATTAGAAGTCTATGCAATTTAGCAATGCTTCGATGAGCATTGCTTAATACTTGAGTTCCACAATAGATGTCTATGCAATTTAGCAAAGCATTGATGACCAATGTTTAGTTCTTGAGTTCCACAATAGAAGAGTCTTTGCAATTTAGCAAAGCTTCGATGAGCATTGTTTAATTCTTGAGTTTCACAATAGAAGTGAATGCAATTTTAAAAAAAGCTTAGGTGAGGATTGTTTTATTCTTGAGTTCAACATTAGAAGTCTATGAAATTTAGCAAAGTTTTGATGAGCATTGTTTAATTCTTGAGTTCCACAATAGAAGTCTATGCACTTTAAGCAAAGCTTTGATGAGCATTGTTTCATTATTAAGTTCCACATTATAAGTCTATGCAATTTAGCAAAGCTTTGATGAGCATTGTTTAATTCTTGAGTTCCACAATAGAAGTAGTATTCGTAGTTTAGCAAGGCTTTGACGAGCAATTCTTTATTCTTGAGTTCCACAATAGTAGTCTATGCAATTTAAGCAAAGCATTGACGAGCAGTGTTTCATTCTTGATTTCCACATTTGAGGTCTACGTAATTTTGCAAAGCTTTGATGAGCATCGTTTCATTCTTGAGTTCCACAATAGAAGTCTATCCAATTTAAGAAAAGCATTGATAAGCATTGTTTTGTTCTTGAGTTCCACAATAGAAGTCTATGCAATTTAGCAAAGCTATCTTAAGCATTGTTTCATTCTTGGGTTCCACATTAGAAGTCTTTGCAATTTAGCAAAGCATTGATTAGTTCTTGAGTTCCACAATAGAAGTAGTCTTTGTAATTTATCAAAGCTTTGATGAGCATTATTTAATTCTTAAGTTCCACAATAGAAGTGGATGTAATTTAACAAAGCTTTGAAGAGCATTGTTTCATTCTTGAGTTTCACATTAGAAGTCTATTGAATTTAGCAAAGCTTTGATGAGCATTATTTAATTCTTGAGCTCCATAATAGTAGTCTTCGCAATTTAGCAAGGCTTTGAAGAGCATTTCTTTATTCTTGAGTTCCACAATATAAGGCTATGTAATTTAAGCAAAGCTTTGATGAGCATTGTTTTATTCTTGTGTTCCACATTAGAAGTCTATGCAATTTAGCGAAGCTTTGATGAGCATCGTTTTATTGTGTTCCATAATAGAAGTATATAAAATTTAAGCAAAGCTTTGATTAGCATTATTTGATTCTTGAGTTCAACAATAGATGTCTATGCAATTTAGCAAAGCATTCATGAGCATTCTTTCATTCTTGGGTTCCACATTAGAAGTCTATGCAATTTAGCAATGCTTCGATGAGCATTGCTTAATACTTGAGTTCCACAATAGAAGTCTATGCAATTTAGCAAAGCATTGATGAGCATTATTTCATTCTTGAGTTCCACAATAGAAGTAGTCGTTGCAATTTAATAAAGCTTTGATGAGCATTGTTTAATTCTTTGGTTCCACAATAGAAGTGTATGCAATTTTTGCAAAGCTTTGATGAGCATTGTTTCTTTCTTTAGTTCTACATTAGAAGTCTATGCAATTTAGAAAAGCTTTGATGAACATTTTTTATTGAGTTCCACAATAGAAATGGTCTTCGTAATTTAGCAAAGCTTTGATGAGTATTGTTTAGTTCTTGAGTTCCACAATAGAAGTAGTCTTCGTAATTTAGCGAAGCTTTGATGAGCATTTCTTTATTTCCGAGTTCCACAAAAGTAGTCTATGCAATTTAAGCAAAGCTTTGACGAGAATTGTTTCATTCATGAGTTCCACATTACAAGTCTACGCACATTGGCATAGCTTGGATGAGCAGCGTTTCGTTCTTGAGTTCCACAATAGAAGTCTATGCAATTTAAGCAAAGCTTTGATGAGCATTGTTTGATTCTTGAGTTCCACAATAGATCTCTATTCAATTTCGCAAAGCTTTCATGAGCAATGTTTCATTCTTGGGTTCCACATTAGATGTCTATGCAATTTAGCAAAGCATTGATGACCAATGTTTAGTTCTTGAGTTCCACAATAGAAGAGTCTTTGCAATTTAGCAAAGCTTCGATGAGCATTGTTTAATTCTTGAGTTTCACAATAGAAGTGAATGCAATTTTAAAAAAAGCTTAGGTGAGGATTGTTTTATTCTTGAGTTCAACATTAGAAGTCTATGAAATTTAGCAAAGTTTTGATGAGCATTGTTTAATTCTTGAGTTCCACAATAGAAGTCTATGCACTTTAACCAAAGCTTTGATGAGCATTGTTTCATTATTAAGTTCCACATTATAAGTCTATGCAATTTAGCAAAGCTTTGATGAGCATTGTTTAATTCTTGAGTTCCACAATAGAAGTAGTATTCGTAGTTTAGCAAGGCTTTGACGAGCAATTCTTTATTCTTGAGTTCCACAATAGTAGTCTATGCAATTTAAGCAAAGCATTGACGAGCAGTGTTTCATTCTTGATTTCCACATTTGAGGTCTACTGTCACACCCCCAAACCAAGGATGGCGGAAACGTCCAAGGGTGGAGGACTTCATGTAGAGTATCACAACAACGTGTATAATAGTGCTCAAAGTGATTACAACCATCATAATTATAATTGAAAAGGTTACATCAAAGTATATGTTTACATGTTTCAAAATCAATTACAATATGATGACAAAAATAAATTGTTGATGGTTTAACGTCCCATCCTCAAAGCGCTGAAGTTTTCCTGTTTCACTGATTTCCTGAGAATACAAGTAGTTTTGAAAAGTGTCAACAATTAAGTTGGTGAGTTCATAAGAGTTTTGTTTGGAGTAGAAACCAGTTTCCTTTTTAAAGTCAATAGAGTTTGATCTCCAGAAAATCCAATATTTCCTTAGTTAAGTGTAAACAGAATAATCCTATATGATGCGTTGATGTATTCTAGATTGATCCGCAGATTTCCCCTATAATCGTCCAGCATATATAAGTTATATAAGATTTAGGTTAGATAAAACGTCGAATATAATGGGTCCGCCCTAGGTCCACAACCAAACAAGGAACAGGAGATGAGGCAGGCACCACCAATTCCAAGCCAATCCAGACTAAATTCTTGTATGACTCAAGCATATACGCTCAACGATTATAGTTGAAGTCTAACGATACGAAAATCTATTGTGAATATAACCTATACATATCATAGTTCACCGGGGAGTAATAGGGATTAGTGAACCTGAACTATGCATATGATAGCTTATCAAAGTGGTGGTGATGGTGAGTGTAACCTATACATATCATAGTTCACCGGGGAGTGATAGAGATTAGTGAACCTGAACTATGCATATGAATAGCTTATCAAGGTGATGGTGATGGTGAGTGTAACCTATACATATCATAGTTCACCGGGGAGTGATAGAGATTAGTGAACCTGAACTATGCATATGAATAGCTTATCAAAGTGATGGTGATGGTGAGTGTAACCTATACATATCATAGTTCACCGGGGAGTGATAGAGATTAGTGAACCTGAACTATGCATATGAATAGCTTATCAAAGTGATGGTGATGGTGAGTGTAACCTATACATATCATAGTTCACCGGGGAGTGATAGAGATTAGTGAACCTGAACTATGCATATGAATAGCTTATCAAAGTGATGGTGAATTCCTTTCTTGTAATTAAGTTCCTAGGGTAGATGAAACATAAACTATACCTATTATAGTTTATTACTTTGTTTGTGATATGTATTTACCATAACTATACCGACTATAACTAGTGCGTTCGTTTACGGGGGTATAATGGCTTAACTATACTTTTTATAGTTTATCTTAATTGTCCATAGTGGCAGTAAATCTTTTGTATGTGTAAAACCTTTAATAATGTGTTTGTTATATAAGTAACCCTAAACTATACCTATTATAGTTCATCAATTGTTTGTATGGGTAGTGAGCATAGGCCCTTCTTGTCATAATTTACCAATGTTTATATTTATAATGGATATAGCCTCGTAATGTCATTTATACATTTCCCATGCTTGTGGAGGTGTAAATCCATTTGTTTTCTGATGTATGTCTATGTAAGAATACAAAATTTGTCATATATTGCAACTACACATAACCACATAACGATGTATACCTTGCTCAACATGTTACAAGGTGAAATGAAATTTATAGTGTTTCTCTGTTAATAACATTTTCTGTAACTGTTATTGGAAAAATTGTAGAAAAATCATAAAATGTCCAAATCAAGTTCTGTAACTTCTGAGAGTTTGGAAAATGAGTCTAGTTTGTTCATAATTTTTATTATAATTTTTAATGACCTCTAACTTGGGTGAAAAAGTCCATAATCACAGACTGGTCCGGATTGATGTTTGAAATGATAGGCAGTTTTGTAAAAATCACCATAAATTGTAGAAAAATCGTATGGAGCTGTGCAAGTAGTCATTTTAAAGCTAAGAAGTGGAACTACCTGCACCTAAAACAGTTTTGAAAACAAAAATGTTTAAGATGTCCAAAACAGTCCGTGAATGGAGTGAAACTTTTCTGATGAAAGGTGTTAGAAAAATGTAGTTATGTTCTAAGTATTTTAACTTGTATTCCCCCCCTAAAAACTTGAGAAAACATGAAAATGTAGGGGTATGAACTCACCTTAAGTGATTTCAGTAGGTAAGTGTTGAAGAAGAGAAGTGTTCAACCCAAGAACACTTGAAGAATCACTTGAAGATTCGAAGCTCTAACACAAATATAATGGAGTTTGTGTAAAATATCCATGATTTGAGTGGAAATAATTGAGATAATCATAAAGAGAATGGATTATGCTTACCAAATGTGGAGGAAAAACTCAAGATCAACCCTTGAATCTCGAATTTCTAGAGAGAGGAAGTGAGAGAGAGAATAGTTTGCTCTTTTTGGTGAAAGAGAGAAAATGAGAGAAATGAGGAGAGAGGAGGCTTTTCTAGCCTTTGACCACTTGTGGGGTTGGAAAAAGGTGGGAAAAATACAATGAAATGACTAGGTAAGGGCTGATGGGGAATAGTGACATGGAGTGGGTGATGGAGGTTGCTTGTGTCATAAAATAAAGGAAGGTCAACACTCCACCTCTTTGTACTTTATCCACTAGCTTTTATTATTTAAATAAAGATTTTTAGGAAAATATGGTTAAATTGTGAATATTTAGGGTTTATTATGTTAAAATATGATTTTGGGTGAAAATCCCGCGTTAAAATAATTAAAAACGGGCTTAAAACGCAAATTTGGTTGAAAACCGGGAGAAAAGTGCTTCCCAGCGAGACCTCTCGGACTTAGGCCGAGGTTCGGTCCCTAGGCCGAGGCTCGGTCCATGTTGATGCTGAGTCGGAACGAAAGGCGCGAGCCAGAAGCGAGAGGCGTAGGGCGAAGGCGAGGGTTCGGTCAGAAGGCTCGGTCCGAAGGGTCAGCAGGGAAGCTTCGGTTCGGAGATGAGAGGCTAGAATGTCAAAACCGAACGAACTGTAGTGAACAGTAGTGAACAGTACCTTCGGTTCGGTTAGTGAACAGTACATTCGGTTCGGATCAGCAGCCTTCTTCATCAGGAGGGTTCGGTTCCTAAGAGGGGTTTCGGTTCCTAAGGTCCGTTTTTCGCGTAGACTTCCGTTTTTGGGTTGTTTTCGCCAAATTTAAGAGTCGGGATGCCCCGAGTGATTATAGAAAGTTGGGAGAGATTTCGAGAGAGATTTGAGAGAGATTCCTCGTTCTCAGAGAGATTTGGGAGAGATTTGACATACTTGGAGAGATTTCACATACAAAGAGATATGTGGGAGAGATTTCACATACTTAGAGAGATTTGGGAGAGATTTGACATACTTGGAGAGATTTCTCATACAAAGAGATATGTGGGAGAGATTTCACATACTTAGAGAGATTTGGGAGAGATTTGACATACTTGGAGAGATTTCACATACAAAGAGATATGTGGGAGAGATTTCACATACTTAGAGAGATTTGGGAGAGATTTGACATACTTGGAGAGATTTCTCATACAAAGAGATATGTGGGAGAGATTTCACATACTTAGAGAGATTTGGGAGAGATTTGACATACTTGGAGAGATTTCTCATACAAAGAGATATGTGGGAGAGATTTCACATACTTAGAGAGATTTGGGAGAGATTTGACATACTTGGAGAGATTTCACATACAAAGAGATATGTGGGAGAGATTTCACATACTTAGAGAGATTTGGGAGAGATTTGACATACTTGGAGAGATTTCTCATACAAAGAGATATGTGGGAGAGATTTCACATACTTAGAGAGATTTGGGAGAGATTTGACATACTTGGAGAGATTTCTCATACAAAGAGATATGTGGGAGAGATTTCACATACTTAGAGAGATTTGGGAGAGATTTGACATACTTGGAGAGATTTCACATACAAAGAGATATGTGGGAGAGATTTCACATACTTGGAGAGATTTGGGAGAGATTTGACATAAGAAGAGATAGAGTGAAAACGATTGAGAGAGGTTTCATTGGTGCCCTTTTTGAGTGTTCGGCTTTGCTATGCAGGGTCCGTAAGCCCCGTTACGCCTTGTTTAAGGATCTTGCATACTCCCGATGAGTATGCGACATTGTTTTATCGGTTTGGCTCGCCACGTACCACAGTTTTAGGTTAAGGAGATCTAGATGTACGCACTTTTTGATTTAGGATCTCTCGTTAGAATAGGGAGTTGTTTAGGTGTTACTTAACATAAGCTCTAGTACTCACGGCAAAATGAGTGGACCGGTTTGACTTGTTGACTTTGACTCGACTGAAAATTGACGGTTGTCACATCTACGCAATTTTGCAAAGCTTTGATGAGCATCGTTTCATTCTTGAGTTCCACAATAGAAGTCTATGCAATTTAAGCAAAACATTGATAAGCATTGTTTTGTTCTTGAGTTCCACAATAGAAGTCTATGCAATTTAGCAAAGCTATCTTAAGCATTGTTTCATTCTTGGGTTCCACATTAGAAGTCTTTGCAATTTAGCAAAGCATTGATTAGTTCTTGAGTTCCACAATAGAAGTAGTCTTTGTAATTTATCAAAGCTTTGATGAGCATTATTTAATTCTTGAGTTCCACAATAGAAGTGGATGTAATTTAACAAAGCTTTGAAGAGCATTGTTTCATTCTTGAGTTTCACAATAGAAGTCTATTGAATTTAGCAAAGCTTTGATGAGCATTATTTAATTCTTGAGCTCCATAATAGTAGTCTTCGCAATTTAGCAAGGCTTTGAAGAGCATTTCTTTATTCTTGAGTTCCACAATATAAGTCTATGTAATTTAAGCAAAGCTTTGATGAGCATTGTTTTATTCTTGTGTTCCACATTAGAAGTCTATGCAATTTAGCGAAGCTTTGATGAGCATCGTTTTATTGTGTTCCATAATAGAAGTATATAAACTTTAAGCAAAGCTTTGATTAGCATTGTTTGATTCTTGAGTTCAACAATAGATGTCTATGCAATTTAGCAAAGCATTCATGAGCATTCTTTCATTCTTGGGTTCCACGTTAGAAGTCTATGCAATTTAGCAATGCTTCGATGAGCATTGCTTAATACTTGAGTTCCACAATAGAAGTCTATGCAATTTAGCAAAGCATTGATGAGCATTATTTCATTCTTGAGTTCCACAATAGAAGTAGTCGTTGCAATTTAATAAAGCTTTGATGAGCATTGTTTAATTCTTTGGTTCGACAATAGAAGTGTATGCAATTTTTGCAAAGCTTTGATGAGCATTGTTTCTTTCTTTAGTTCCACATTAGAAGTCTATGCAATTCAGAAAAGCTTTGATGAACATTTTTTATTGAGTTCCACAATAGAAGTGGTCTTCGTAATTTAGCAAAGCTTTGATGAGTATTGTTTAGTTCTTGAGTTCCACAATAGAAGTAGTCTTCGTAATTTAGCGAAGCTTTGATGAGCATTTCTTTATTTTCGAGTTCCACAAAAGTAGTCTATGCAATTTAAGCAAAGCTTTGACGAGAATTGTTTCATTCATGAGTTCCACATTACAAGTCTACGCACATTGGCATTGCTTGGATGAGCAGCGTTTCGTTCTTGAGTTCCACAATAGAAGTCTATGCAATTTAAGCAAAGCTTTGATGAGCATTGTTTGATTCTTGAGTTCCACAATAGATCTCTATTCAATTTCGCAAAGCTTTCATGAGCAATGTTTCATTCTTGGGTTCCACATTAGATGTCTATGCAATTTAGCAAAGCATTGATGACCAATGTTTAGTTCTTGAGTTCCACAATAGAAGAGTCTTTGCAATTTAGCAAAGCTTCGATGAGCATTGTTTAATTCTTGAGTTTCACAATAGAAGTGAATGCAATTTTAAAAAAAGCTTAGGTGAGGATTGTTTTATTCTTGAGTTCAACATTAGAAGTCTATGAAATTTAGCAAAGTTTTGATGAGCATTGTTTAATTCTTGAGTTCCACAATAGAAGTCTATGCACTTTAAGCAAAGCTTTGATGAGCATTGTTTCATTATTAAGTTCCACATTATAAGTCTATGCAATTTAGCAAAGCTTTGATGAGCATTGTTTAATTCTTGAGTTCCACAATAGAAGTAGTATTCGTAGTTTAGCAAGGCTTTGACGAGCAATTCTTTATTCTTGAGTTCCACAATAGTAGTCTATGCAATTTAAGCAAAGCATTGACGAGCAGTGTTTCATTCTTGATTTCCACATTTGAGGTCTACTGTCACACCCCCAAACCAAGGATGGCGGAAACGTCCAAGGGTGGAGGACTTCATGTAGAGTATCACAACAACGTGTATAATAGTGCTCAAAGTGATTACAACCATCATAAATATAATTGAAAAGGTTACATCAAAGTATATGTTTACATGTTTCAAAATCAATTACAATATGATGACAAAAATAAATTGTTGATGGTTTAACGTCCCATCCTCAAAGCGCTGAAGTTTTCCTGTTTCACTGATTTCCTGAGAATACAAGTAGTTTTGAAAAGTGTCAACAATTAAGTTGGTGAGTTCATAAGAGTTTTGTTTGGAGTAGAAACCAGTTTCCTTTTTAAAGTCAATAGAGTTTGATCTCCAGAAAATCCAATATTTCCTTAGTTAAGTGTAAACAGAATAATCCTATATGATGCGTTGATGTATTCTAGATTGATCCGCAGATTTCCCCTATAATCGTCCAGCATATATAAGTTATATAAGATTTAGGTTAGATAAAACGTCGAATATAATGGGTCCGCCCTAGGTCCACAACCAAACAAGGAACAGGAGATGAGGCAGGCACCACCAATTCCAAGCCAATCCAGACTAAATTCTTGTATGACTCAAGCATATACGCTCAACGATTATAGTTGAAGTCTAACGATACGAAAATCTATTGTGAATATAACCTATACATATCATAGTTCACCGGGGAGTAATAGGGATTAGTGAACCTGAACTATGCATATGATAGCTTATCAAAGTGGTGGTGATGGTGAGTGTAACCTATACATATCATAGTTCACCGGGGAGTGATAGAGATTAGTGAACCTGAACTATGCATATGAATAGCTTATCAAGGTGATGGTGATGGTGAGTGTAACCTATACATATCATAGTTCACCGGGGAGTGATAGAGATTAGTGAACCTGAACTATGCATATGAATAGCTTATCAAAGTGATGGTGATGGTGAGTGTAACCTATACATATCATAGTTCACCGGGGAGTGATAGAGATTAGTGAACCTGAACTATGCATATGAATAGCTTATCAAAGTGATGGTGATGGTGAGTGTAACCTATACATATCATAGTTCACCGGGGAGTGATAGAGATTAGTGAACCTGAACTATGCATATGAATAGCTTATCAAAGTGATGGTGAATTCCTTTCTTGTAATTAAGTTCCTAGGGTAGATGAAACATAAACTATACCTATTATAGTTTATTACTTTGTTTGTGATATGTATTTACCATAACTATACCGACTATAACTAGTGCGTTCGTTTACGGGGGTATAATGGCTTAACTATACTTTTTATAGTTTATCTTAATTGTCCATAGTGGCAGTAAATCTTTTGTATGTGTAAAACCTTTAATAATGTGTTTGTTATATAAGTAACCCTAAACTATACCTATTATAGTTCATCAATTGTTTGTATGGGTAGTGAGCATAGGCCCTTCTTGTCATAATTTACCAATGTTTATATTTATAATGGATATAGCCTCGTAATGTCATTTATACATTTCCCATGCTTGTGGAGGTGTAAATCCATTTGTTTTCTGATGTATGTCTATGTAAGAATACAAAATTTGTCATATATTGCAACTACACATAACCACATAACGATGTATACCTTGCTCAACATGTTACAAGGTGAAATGAAATTTATAGTGTTTCTCTGTTAATAACATTTTCTGTAACTGTTATTGGAAAAATTGTAGAAAAATCATAAAATGTCCAAATCAAGTTCTGTAACTTCTGAGAGTTTGGAAAATGAGTCTAGTTTGTTCATAATTTTTATTATAATTTTTAATGACCTCTAACTTGGGTGAAAAAGTCCATAATCACAGACTGGTCCGGATTGATGTTTGAAATGATAGGCAGTTTTGTAAAAATCACCATAAATTGTAGAAAAATCGTATGGAGCTGTGCAAGTAGTCATTTTAAAGCTAAGAAGTGGAACTACCTGCACCTAAAACAGTTTTGAAAACAAAAATGTTTAAGATGTCCAAAACAGTCCGTGAATGGAGTGAAACTTTTCTGATGAAAGCTGTTAGAAAAATGTAGTTATGTTCTAAGTATTTTAACTTGTATTCCCCCCCTAAAAACTTGAGAAAACATGAAAATGTAGGGGTATGAACTCACCTTAAGTGATTTCAGTAGGTAAGTGTTGAAGAAGAGAAGTGTTCAACCCAAGAACACTTGAAGAATCACTTGAAGATTCGAAGCTCTAACACAAATATAATGGAGTTTGTGTAAAATATCCATGATTTGAGTGGAAATAATTGAGATAATCATAAAGAGAATGGATTATGCTTACCAAATGTGGAGGAAAAACTCAAGATCAACCCTTGAATCTCGAATTTCTAGAGAGAGGAAGTGAGAGAGAGAATAGTTTGCTCTTTTTGGTGAAAGAGAGAAAATGAGAGAAATGAGGAGAGAGGAGGCTTTTCTAGCCTTTGACCACTTGTGGGGTTGGAAAAAGGTGGGAAAAATACAATGAAATGACTAGGTAAGGGCTGATGGGGAATAGTGACATGGAGTGGGTGATGGAGGTTGCTTGTGTCATAAAATAAAGGAAGGTCAACACTCCACCTCTTTGTACTTTATCCACTAGCTTTTATTATTTAAATAAAGATTTTTAGGAAAATATGGTTAAATTGTGAATATTTAGGGTTTATTATGTTAAAATATGATTTTGGGTGAAAATCCCGCGTTAAAATAATTAAAAACGGGCTTAAAACGCAAATTTGGTTGAAAACCGGGAGAAAAGTGCTTCCCAGCGAGACCTCTCGGACTTAGGCCGAGGTTCGGTCCCTAGGCCGAGGCTCGGTCCATGTTGATGCTGAGTCGGAACGAAAGGCGCGAGCCAGAAGCGAGAGGCGTAGGGCGAAGGCGAGGGTTCGGTCAGAAGGCTCGGTCCGAAGGGTCAGCAGGGAAGCTTCGGTTCGGAGATGAGAGGCTAGAATGTCAAAACCGAACGAACTGTAGTGAACAGTAGTGAACAGTACCTTCGGTTCGGTTAGTGAACAGTACATTCGGTTCGGATCAGCAGCCTTCTTCATCAGGAGGGTTCGGTTCCTAAGAGGGGTTTCGGTTCCTAAGGTCCGTTTTTCGCGTAGACTTCCGTTTTTGGGTTGTTTTCGCCAAATTTAAGAGTCGGGATGCCCCGAGTGATTATAGAAAGTTGGGAGAGATTTCGAGAGAGATTTGAGAGAGATTCCTCGTTCTCAGAGAGATTTGGGAGAGATTTGACATACTTGGAGAGATTTCACATACAAAGAGATATGTGGGAGAGATTTCACATACTTAGAGAGATTTGGGAGAGATTTGACATACTTGGAGAGATTTCTCATACAAAGAGATATGTGGGAGAGATTTCACATACTTAGAGAGATTTGGGAGAGATTTGACATACTTGGAGAGATTTCACATACAAAGAGATATGTGGGAGAGATTTCACATACTTAGAGAGATTTGGGAGAGATTTGACATACTTGGAGAGATTTCTCATACAAAGAGATATGTGGGAGAGATTTCACATACTTAGAGAGATTTGGGAGAGATTTGACATACTTGGAGAGATTTCTCATACAAAGAGATATGTGGGAGAGATTTCACATACTTAGAGAGATTTGGGAGAGATTTGACATACTTGGAGAGATTTCACATACAAAGAGATATGTGGGAGAGATTTCACATACTTAGAGAGATTTGGGAGAGATTTGACATACTTGGAGAGATTTCTCATACAAAGAGATATGTGGGAGAGATTTCACATACTTAGAGAGATTTGGGAGAGATTTGACATACTTGGAGAGATTTCTCATACAAAGAGATATGTGGGAGAGATTTCACATACTTAGAGAGATTTGGGAGAGATTTGACATACTTGGAGAGATTTCACATACAAAGAGATATGTGGGAGAGATTTCACATACTTGGAGAGATTTGGGAGAGATTTGACATAAGAAGAGATAGAGTGAAAACGATTGAGAGAGGTTTCATTGGTGCCCTTTTTGAGTGTTCGGCTTTGCTATGCAGGGTCCGTAAGCCCCGTTACGCCTTGTTTAAGGATCTTGCATACTCCCGATGAGTATGCGACATTGTTTTATCGGTTTGGCTCGCCACGTACCACAGTTTTAGGTTAAGGAGATCTAGATGTACGCACTTTTTGATTTAGGATCTCTCGTTAGAATAGGGAGTTGTTTAGGTGTTACTTAACATAAGCTCTAGTACTCACGGCAAAATGAGTGGACCGGTTTGACTTGTTGACTTTGACTCGACTGAAAATTGACGGTTGTCACATCTACGCAATTTTGCAAAGCTTTGATGAGCATCGTTTCATTCTTGAGTTCCACAATAGAAGTCTATGCAATTTAAGCAAAACATTGATAAGCATTGTTTTGTTCTTGAGTTCCACAATAGAAGTCTATGCAATTTAGCAAAGCTATCTTAAGCATTGTTTCATTCTTGGGTTCCACATTAGAAGTCTTTGCAATTTAGCAAAGCATTGATTAGTTCTTGAGTTCCACAATAGAAGTAGTCTTTGTAATTTATCAAAGCTTTGATGAGCATTATTTAATTCTTGAGTTCCACAATAGAAGTGGATGTAATTTAACAAAGCTTTGAAGAGCATTGTTTCATTCTTGAGTTTCACATTAGAAATCTATTGAATTTAGCAAAGCTTTGATGAGCATTATTTAATTCTTGAGCTCCATAATAGTAGTCTTCGCAATTTAGCAAGGCTTTGAAGAGCATTTCTTTATTCTTGAGTTCCACAATATAAGTCTATGTAATTTAAGCAAAGCTTTGATGAGCATTGTTTTATTCTTGTGTTCCACATTAGAAGTCTATGCAATTTAGCGAAGCTTTGATGAGCATCGTTTTATTGTGTTCCATAATAGAAGTATATAAACTTTAAGCAAAGCTTTGATTAGCATTGTTTGATTCTTGAGTTCAACAATAGATGTCTATGCAATTTAGCAAAGCATTCATGAGCATTCTTTCATTCTTGGGTTCCACGTTAGAAGTCTATGCAATTTAGCAATGCTTCGATGAGCATTGCTTAATACTTGAGTTCCATAATAGAAGTCTATGCAATTTAGCAAAGCATTGATGAGCATTATTTCATTCTTGAGTTCCACAATAGAAGTAGTCGTTGCAATTTAATAAAGCTTTGATGAGCATTGTTTAATTCTTTGGTTCGACAATAGAAGTGTATGCAATTTTTGCAAAGCTTTGATGAGCATTGTTTCTTTCTTTAGTTCCACATTAGAAGTCTATGCAATTCAGAAAAGCTTTGATGAACATTTTTTATTGAGTTCCACAATAGAAGTGGTCTTCGTAATTTAGCAAAGCTTTGATGAGTATTGTTTAGTTCTTGAGTTCCACAATAGAAGTAGTCTTCGTAATTTAGCGAAGCTTTGATGAGCATTTCTTTATTTTCGAGTTCCACAAAAGTAGTCTATGCAATTTAAGCAAAGCTTTGACGAGAATTGTTTCATTCATGAGTTCCACATTACAAGTCTACGCACATTGGCATTGCTTGGATGAGCAGCGTTTCGTTCTTGAGTTCCACAATAGAAGTCTATGCAATTTAAGCAAAGCTTTGATGAGCATTGTTTGATTCTTGAGTTCCACAATAGATCTCTATTCAATTTCGCAAAGCTTTCATGAGCAATGTTTCATTCTTGGGTTCCACATTAGATGTCTATGCAATTTAGCAAAGCATTGATGACCAATGTTTAGTTCTTGAGTTCCACAATAGAAGAGTCTTTGCAATTTAGCAAAGCTTCGATGAGCATTGTTTAATTCTTGAGTTTCACAATAGAAGTGAATGCAATTTTAAAAAAAGCTTAGGTGAGGATTGTTTTATTCTTGAGTTCAACATTAGAAGTCTATGAAATTTAGCAAAGTTTTGATGAGCATTGTTTAATTCTTGAGTTCCACAATAGAAGTCTATGCACTTTAAGCAAAGCTTTGATGAGCATTGTTTCATTATTAAGTTCCACATTATAAGTCTATGCAATTTAGCAAAGCTTTGATGAGCATTGTTTAATTCTTGAGTTCCACAATAGAAGTAGTATTCGTAGTTTAGCAAGGCTTTGACGAGCAATTCTTTATTCTTGAGTTCCACAATAGTAGTCTATGCAATTTAAGCAAAGCATTGACGAGCAGTGTTTCATTCTTGATTTCCACATTTGAGGTCTACTGTCACACCCCCAAACCAAGGATGGCGGAAACGTCCAAGGGTGGAGGACTTCATGTAGAGTATCACAACAACGTGTATAATAGTGCTCAAAGTGATTACAACCATCATAAATATAATTGAAAAGGTTACATCAAAGTATATGTTTACATGTTTCAAAATCAATTACAATATGATGACAAAAATAAATTGTTGATGGTTTAACGTCCCATCCTCAAAGCGCTGAAGTTTTCCTGTTTCACTGATTTCCTGAGAATACAAGTAGTTTTGAAAAGTGTCAACAATTAAGTTGGTGAGTTCATAAGAGTTTTGTTTGGAGTAGAAACCAGTTTCCTTTTTAAAGTCAATAGAGTTTGATCTCCAGAAAATCCAATATTTCCTTAGTTAAGTGTAAACAGAATAATCCTATATGATGCGTTGATGTATTCTAGATTGATCCGCAGATTTCCCCTATAATCGTCCAGCATATATAAGTTATATAAGATTTAGGTTAGATAAAACGTCGAATATAATGGGTCCGCCCTAGGTCCACAACCAAACAAGGAACAGGAGATGAGGCAGGCACCACCAATTCCAAGCCAATCCAGACTAAATTCTTGTATGACTCAAGCATATACGCTCAACGATTATAGTTGAAGTCTAACGATACGAAAATCTATTGTGAATATAACCTATACATATCATAGTTCACCGGGGAGTAATAGGGATTAGTGAACCTGAACTATGCATATGATAGCTTATCAAAGTGGTGGTGATGGTGAGTGTAACCTATACATATCATAGTTCACCGGGGAGTGATAGAGATTAGTGAACCTGAACTATGCATATGAATAGCTTATCAAGGTGATGGTGATGGTGAGTGTAACCTATACATATCATAGTTCACCGGGGAGTGATAGAGATTAGTGAACCTGAACTATGCATATGAATAGCTTATCAAAGTGATGGTGATGGTGAGTGTAACCTATACATATCATAGTTCACCGGGGAGTGATAGAGATTAGTGAACCTGAACTATGCATATGAATAGCTTATCAAAGTGATGGTGATGGTGAGTGTAACCTATACATATCATAGTTCACCGGGGAGTGATAGAGATTAGTGAACCTGAACTATGCATATGAATAGCTTATCAAAGTGATGGTGAATTCCTTTCTTGTAATTAAGTTCCTAGGGTAGATGAAACATAAACTATACCTATTATAGTTTATTACTTTGTTTGTGATATGTATTTACCATAACTATACCGACTATAACTAGTGCGTTCGTTTACGGGGGTATAATGGCTTAACTATACTTTTTATAGTTTATCTTAATTGTCCATAGTGGCAGTAAATCTTTTGTATGTGTAAAACCTTTAATAATGTGTTTGTTATATAAGTAACCCTAAACTATACCTATTATAGTTCATCAATTGTTTGTATGGGTAGTGAGCATAGGCCCTTCTTGTCATAATTTACCAATGTTTATATTTATAATGGATATAGCCTCGTAATGTCATTTATACATTTCCCATGCTTGTGGAGGTGTAAATCCATTTGTTTTCTGATGTATGTCTATGTAAGAATACAAAATTTGTCATATATTGCAACTACACATAACCACATAACGATGTATACCTTGCTCAACATGTTACAAGGTGAAATGAAATTTATAGTGTTTCTCTGTTAATAACATTTTCTGTAACTGTTATTGGAAAAATTGTAGAAAAATCATAAAATGTCCAAATCAAGTTCTGTAACTTCTGAGAGTTTGGAAAATGAGTCTAGTTTGTTCATAATTTTTATTATAATTTTTAATGACCTCTAACTTGGGTGAAAAAGTCCATAATCACAGACTGGTCCGGATTGATGTTTGAAATGATAGGCAGTTTTGTAAAAATCACCATAAATTGTAGAAAAATCGTATGGAGCTGTGCAAGTAGTCATTTTAAAGCTAAGAAGTGGAACTACCTGCACCTAAAACAGTTTTGAAAACAAAAATGTTTAAGATGTCCAAAACAGTCCGTGAATGGAGTGAAACTTTTCTGATGAAAGCTGTTAGAAAAATGTAGTTATGTTCTAAGTATTTTAACTTGTATTCCCCCCCTAAAAACTTGAGAAAACATGAAAATGTAGGGGTATGAACTCACCTTAAGTGATTTCAGTAGGTAAGTGTTGAAGAAGAGAAGTGTTCAACCCAAGAACACTTGAAGAATCACTTGAAGATTCGAAGCTCTAACACAAATATAATGGAGTTTGTGTAAAATATCCATGATTTGAGTGGAAATAATTGAGATAATCATAAAGAGAATGGATTATGCTTACCAAATGTGGAGGAAAAACTCAAGATCAACCCTTGAATCTCGAATTTCTAGAGAGAGGAAGTGAGAGAGAGAATAGTTTGCTCTTTTTGGTGAAAGAGAGAAAATGAGAGAAATGAGGAGAGAGGAGGCTTTTCTAGCCTTTGACCACTTGTGGGGTTGGAAAAAGGTGGGAAAAATACAATGAAATGACTAGGTAAGGGCTGATGGGGAATAGTGACATGGAGTGGGTGATGGAGGTTGCTTGTGTCATAAAATAAAGGAAGGTCAACACTCCACCTCTTTGTACTTTATCCACTAGCTTTTATTATTTAAATAAAGATTTTTAGGAAAATATGGTTAAATTGTGAATATTTAGGGTTTATTATGTTAAAATATGATTTTGGGTGAAAATCCCGCGTTAAAATAATTAAAAACGGGCTTAAAACGCAAATTTGGTTGAAAACCGGGAGAAAAGTGCTTCCCAGCGAGACCTCTCGGACTTAGGCCGAGGTTCGGTCCCTAGGCCGAGGCTCGGTCCATGTTGATGCTGAGTCGGAACGAAAGGCGCGAGCCAGAAGCGAGAGGCGTAGGGCGAAGGCGAGGGTTCGGTCAGAAGGCTCGGTCCGAAGGGTCAGCAGGGAAGCTTCGGTTCGGAGATGAGAGGCTAGAATGTCAAAACCGAACGAACTGTAGTGAACAGTAGTGAACAGTACCTTCGGTTCGGTTAGTGAACAGTACATTCGGTTCGGATCAGCAGCCTTCTTCATCAGGAGGGTTCGGTTCCTAAGAGGGGTTTCGGTTCCTAAGGTCCGTTTTTCGCGTAGACTTCCGTTTTTGGGTTGTTTTCGCCAAATTTAAGAGTCGGGATGCCCCGAGTGATTATAGAAAGTTGGGAGAGATTTCGAGAGAGATTTGAGAGAGATTCCTCGTTCTCAGAGAGATTTGGGAGAGATTTGACATACTTGGAGAGATTTCACATACAAAGAGATATGTGGGAGAGATTTCACATACTTAGAGAGATTTGGGAGAGATTTGACATACTTGGAGAGATTTCTCATACAAAGAGATATGTGGGAGAGATTTCACATACTTAGAGAGATTTGGGAGAGATTTGACATACTTGGAGAGATTTCACATACAAAGAGATATGTGGGAGAGATTTCACATACTTAGAGAGATTTGGGAGAGATTTGACATACTTGGAGAGATTTCTCATACAAAGAGATATGTGGGAGAGATTTCACATACTTAGAGAGATTTGGGAGAGATTTGACATACTTGGAGAGATTTCTCATACAAAGAGATATGTGGGAGAGATTTCACATACTTAGAGAGATTTGGGAGAGATTTGACATACTTGGAGAGATTTCACATACAAAGAGATATGTGGGAGAGATTTCACATACTTAGAGAGATTTGGGAGAGATTTGACATACTTGGAGAGATTTCTCATACAAAGAGATATGTGGGAGAGATTTCACATACTTAGAGAGATTTGGGAGAGATTTGACATACTTGGAGAGATTTCTCATACAAAGAGATATGTGGGAGAGATTTCACATACTTAGAGAGATTTGGGAGAGATTTGACATACTTGGAGAGATTTCACATACAAAGAGATATGTGGGAGAGATTTCACATACTTGGAGAGATTTGGGAGAGATTTGACATAAGAAGAGATAGAGTGAAAACGATTGAGAGAGGTTTCATTGGTGCCCTTTTTGAGTGTTCGGCTTTGCTATGCAGGGTCCGTAAGCCCCGTTACGCCTTGTTTAAGGATCTTGCATACTCCCGATGAGTATGCGACATTGTTTTATCGGTTTGGCTCGCCACGTACCACAGTTTTAGGTTAAGGAGATCTAGATGTACGCACTTTTTGATTTAGGATCTCTCGTTAGAATAGGGAGTTGTTTAGGTGTTACTTAACATAAGCTCTAGTACTCACGGCAAAATGAGTGGACCGGTTTGACTTGTTGACTTTGACTCGACTGAAAATTGACGGTTGTCACATCTACGCAATTTTGCAAAGCTTTGATGAGCATCGTTTCATTCTTGAGTTCCACAATAGAAGTCTATGCAATTTAAGCAAAACATTGATAAGCATTGTTTTGTTCTTGAGTTCCACAATAGAAGTCTATGCAATTTAGCAAAGCTATCTTAAGCATTGTTTCATTCTTGGGTTCCACATTAGAAGTCTTTGCAATTTAGCAAAGCATTGATTAGTTCTTGAGTTCCACAATAGAAGTAGTCTTTGTAATTTATCAAAGCTTTGATGAGCATTATTTAATTCTTGAGTTCCACAATAGAAGTGGATGTAATTTAACAAAGCTTTGAAGAGCATTGTTTCATTCTTGAGTTTCACAATAGAAGTCTATTGAATTTAGCAAAGCTTTGATGAGCATTATTTAATTCTTGAGCTCCATAATAGTAGTCTTCGCAATTTAGCAAGGCTTTGAAGAGCATTTCTTTATTCTTGAGTTCCACAATATAAGTCTATGTAATTTAAGCAAAGCTTTGATGAGCATTGTTTTATTCTTGTGTTCCACATTAGAAGTCTATGCAATTTAGCGAAGCTTTGATGAGCATCGTTTTATTGTGTTCCATAATAGAAGTATATAAACTTTAAGCAAAGCTTTGATTAGCATTGTTTGATTCTTGAGTTCAACAATAGATGTCTATGCAATTTAGCAAAGCATTCATGAGCATTCTTTCATTCTTGGGTTCCACGTTAGAAGTCTATGCAATTTAGCAATGCTTCGATGAGCATTGCTTAATACTTGAGTTCCACAATAGAAGTCTATGCAATTTAGCAAAGCATTGATGAGCATTATTTCATTCTTGAGTTCCACAATAGAAGTAGTCGTTGCAATTTAATAAAGCTTTGATGAGCATTGTTTAATTCTTTGGTTCCACAATAGAAGTGTATGCAATTTTTGCAAAGCTTTGATGAGCATTGTTTCTTTCTTTAGTTCCACATTAGAAGTCTATGCAATTCAGAAAAGCTTTGATGAACATTTTTTATTGAGTTCCACAATAGAAGTGGTCTTCGTAATTTAGCAAAGCTTTGATGAGTATTGTTTAGTTCTTGAGTTCCACAATAGAAGTAGTCTTCGTAATTTAGCGAAGCTTTGATGAGCATTTCTTTATTTTCGAGTTCCACAAAAGTAGTCTATGCAATTTAAGCAAAGCTTTGACGAGAATTGTTTCATTCATGAGTTCCACATTACAAGTCTACGCACATTGGCATAGCTTGGATGAGCAGCGTTTCGTTCTTGAGTTCCACAATAGAAGTCTATGCAATTTAAGCAAAGCTTTGATGAGCATTGTTTGATTCTTGAGTTCCACAATAGATCTCTATTCAATTTCGCAAAGCTTTCATGAGCAATGTTTCATTCTTGGGTTCCACATTAGATGTCTATGCAATTTAGCAAAGCATTGATGACCAATGTTTAGTTCTTGAGTTCCACAATAGAAGAGTCTTTGCAATTTAGCAAAGCTTCGATGAGCATTGTTTAATTCTTGAGTTTCACAATAGAAGTGAATGCAATTTTAAAAAAAGCTTAGGTGAGGATTGTTTTATTCTTGAGTTCAACATTAGAAGTCTATGAAATTTAGCAAAGTTTTGATGAGCATTGTTTAATTCTTGAGTTCCACAATAGAAGTCTATGCACTTTAAGCAAAGCTTTGATGAGCATTGTTTCATTATTAAGTTCCACATTATAAGTCTATGCAATTTAGCAAAGCTTTGATGAGCATTGTTTAATTCTTGAGTTCCACAATAGAAGTAGTATTCGTAGTTTAGCAAGGCTTTGACGAGCAATTCTTTATTCTTGAGTTCCACAATAGTAGTCTATGCAATTTAAGCAAAGCATTGACGAGCAGTGTTTCATTCTTGATTTCCACATTTGAGGTCTACGCAATTTTGCAAAGCTTTGATGAGCATCGTTTCATTCTTGAGTTCCACAATAGAAGTCTATGCAATTTAAGCAAAGCATTGATAAGCATTGTTTTGTTCTTGAGTTCCACAATAGAAGTCTATGCAATTTAGCAAAGCTATCTTAAGCATTGTTTCATTCTTGGGTTCCACATTAGAAGTCTTTGCAATTTAGCAAAGCATTGATTAGTTCTTGAGTTCCACAATAGAAGTAGTCTTTGTAATTTATCAAAGCTTTGATGAGCATTATTTAATTCTTGAGTTCCACAATAGAAGTGGATGTAATTTAACAAAGCTTTGAAGAGCATTGTTTCATTCTTGAGTTTCACATTAGAAGTCTATTGAATTTAGCAAAGCTTTGATGAGCATTATTTAATTCTTGAGCTCCATAATAGTAGTCTTCGCAATTTAGCAAGGCTTTGAAGAGCATTTCTTTATTCTTGAGTTCCACAATATAAGTCTATGTAATTTAAGCAAAGCTTTGATGAGCATTGTTTTATTCTTGTGTTCCACATTAGAAGTCTATGCAATTTAGCGAAGCTTTGATGAGCATCGTTTTATTGTGTTCCATAATAGAAGTATATAAAATTTAAGCAAAGCTTTGATTAGCATTGTTTGATTCTTGAGTTCAACAATAGATGTCTATGCAATTTAGCAAAGCATTCATGAGCATTCTTTCATTCTTGGGTTCCACGTTAGAAGTCTATGCAATTTAGCAATGCTTCGATGAGCATTGCTTAATACTTGAGTTCCACAATAGAAGTCTATGCAATTTAGCAAAGCATTGATGAGCATTATTTCATTCTTGAGTTCCACAATAGAAGTAGTCGTTGCAATTTAATAAAGCTTTGATGAGCATTGTTTAATTCTTTGGTTCCACAATAGAAGTGTATGCAATTTTTGCAAAGCTTTGATGAGCATTGTTTCTTTCTTTAGTTCCACATTAGAAGTCTATGCAATTCAGAAAAGCTTTGATGAACATTTTTTATTGAGTTCCACAATAGAAGTGGTCTTCGTAATTTAGCAAAGCTTTGATGAGTATTGTTTAGTTCTTGAGTTCCACAATAGAAGTAGTCTTCGTAATTTAGCGAAGCTTTGATGAGCATTTCTTTATTTTCGAGTTCCACAAAAGTAGTCTATGCAATTTAAGCAAAGCTTTGACGAGAATTGTTTCATTCATGAGTTCCACATTACAAGTCTACGCACATTGGCATAGCTTGGATGAGCAGCGTTTCGTTCTTGAGTTCCACAATAGAAGTCTATGCAATTTAAGCAAAGCTTTGATGAGCATTGTTTGATTCTTGAGTTCCACAATAGATCTCTATTCAATTTTGCAAAGCTTTCATGAGCAATGTTTCATTCTTGGGTTCCACATTAGATGTCTATGCAATTTAGCAAAGCATTGATGACCAATGTTTAGTTCTTGAGTTCCACAATAGAAGAGTCTTTGCAATTTAGCAAAGCTTCGATGAGCATTGTTTAATTCTTGAGTTTCACAATAGAAGTGAATGCAATTTTAAAAAAAGCTTAGGTGAGGATTGTTTTATTCTTGAGTTCAACATTAGAAGTCTATGAAATTTAGCAAAGTTTTGATGAGCATTGTTTAATTCTTGAGTTCCACAATAGAAGTCTATGCACTTTAAGCAAAGCTTTGATGAGCATTGTTTCATTATTAAGTTCCACATTATAAGTCTATGCAATTTAGCAAAGCTTTGATGAGCATTGTTTAATTCTTGAGTTCCACAATAGAAGTAGTATTCGTAGTTTAGCAAGGCTTTGACGAGCAATTCTTTATTCTTGAGTTCCACAATAGTAGTCTATGCAATTTAAACAAAGCATTGACGAGCAGTGTTTCATTCTTGATTTCCACATTTGAGGTCTACGCAATTTTGCAAAGCTTTGATGAGCATCGTTTCATTCTTGAGTTCCACAATAGAAGTCTATGCAATTTAAGCAAAGCATTGATAAGCATTGTTTTGTTCTTGAGTTCCACAATAGAAGTCTATGCAATTTAGCAAAGCTATCTTAAGCATTGTTTCTTTCTTGGGTTCCACATTAGAAGTCTTTGCAATTTAGCAAAGCATTGATTAGTTCTTGAGTTCCACAATAGAAGTAGTCTTTGTAATTTATCAAAGCTTTGATGAGCATTATTTAATTCTTGAGTTCCACAATAGAAGTGGATGTAATTTAACAAAGCTTTGAAGAGCATTGTTTCATTCTTGAGTTTCACATTAGAAGTCTATTGAATTTAGCAAAGCTTTGATGAGCATTATTTAATTCTTGAGCTCCATAATAGTAGTCTTCGCAATTTAGCAAGGCTTTGAAGAGCATTTCTTTATTCTTGAGTTCCACAATATAAGTCTATGTAATTTAAGCAAAGCTTTGATGAGCATTGTTTTATTCTTGTGTTCCACATTAGAAGTCTATGCAATTTAGCGAAGCTTTGATGAGCATCGTTTTATTGTGTTCCATAATAGAAGTATATAAAATTTAAGCAAAGCTTTGATTAGCATTGTTTGATTCTTGAGTTCAACAATAGATGTCTATGCAATTTAGCAAAGCATTCATGAGCATTCTTTCATTCTTGGGTTCCACATTAGAAGTCTATGCAATTTAGCAATGCTTCGATGAGCATTGCTTAGTACTTGAGTTCCACAATAGAAGTCTATGCAATTTAGCAAAGCATTGATGCGCATTATTTCATTCTTGAGTTCCACAATAGAAGTAGTCGTTGCAATTTAATAAAGCTTTGATGAGCATTGTTTAATTCTTTGGTTCCACAATAGAAGTGTATGCAATTTTTGCAAAGCTTTGATGAGCATTGTTTCTTTCTTTAGTTCCACATTAGAAGTCTATGCAATTCAGAAAAGCTTTGATGAACATTTTTTATTGAGTTCCACAATAGAAGTGGTCTTCGTAATTTAGCAAAGCTTTGATGAGTATTGTTTAGTTCTTGAGTTCCACAATAGAAGTAGTCTTCGTAATTTAGCGAAGCTTTGATGAGCATTTCTTTATTTTCGAGTTCCACAAAAGTAGTCTATGCAATTTAAGCAAAGCTTTGACGAGAATTGTTTCATTCATGAGTTCCACATTACAAGTCTACGCACATTGGCATAGCTTGGATGAGCAGCGTTTCGTTCTTGAGTTCCACAATAGAAGTCTATGCAATTTAAGCAAAGCTTTGATGAGCATTGTTTGATTCTTGAGTTCCACAATAGATCTCTATTCAATTTTGCAAAGCTTTCATGAGCAATGTTTCATTCTTGGGTTCCACATTAGATGTCTATGCAATTTAGCAAAGCATTGATGACCAATGTTTAGTTCTTGAGTTCCACAATAGAAGAGTCTTTGCAATTTAGCAAAGCTTCGATGAGCATTGTTTAATTCTTGAGTTTCACAATAGAAGTGAATGCAATTTTAAAAAAAGCTTAGGTGAGGATTGTTTTATTCTTGAGTTCAACATTAGAAGTCTATGAAATTTAGCAAAGTTTTGATGAGCATTGTTTAATTCTTGAGTTCCACAATAGAAGTCTATGCACTTTAAGCAAAGCTTTGATGAGCATTGTTTCATTATTAAGTTCCACATTATAAGTCTATGCAATTTAGCAAAGCTTTGATGAGCATTGTTTAATTCTTGAGTTCCACAATAGAAGTAGTATTCGTAGTTTAGCAAGGCTTTGACGAGCAATTCTTTATTCTTGAGTTCCACAATAGTAGTCTATGCAATTTAAGCAAAGCATTGACGAGCAGTGTTTCATTCTTGATTTCCACATTTGAGGTCTACGCAATTTTGCAAAGCTTTGATGAGCATCGTTTCATTCTTGAGTTCCACAATAGAAGTCTATGCAATTTAAGCAAAGCATTGATAAGCATTGTTTTGTTCTTGAGTTCCACAATAGAAGTCTATGCAATTTAGCAAAGCTATCTTAAGCATTGTTTCATTCTTGGGTTCCACATTAGAAGTCTTTGCAATTTAGCAAAGCAGTGATTAGTTCTTGAGTTCCACAATAGAAGTAGTCTTTGTAATTTATCAAAGCTTTGATGAGCATTATTTAATTCTTGAGTTCCACAATAGAAGTGAATGTAATTTAACAAAGCTTTGAAGAGCATTGTTTCATTCTTGAGTTTCACATTAGAAGTCTATTGAATTTAGCAAAGCTTTGATGAGCATTATTTAATTCTTGAGCTCCATAATAGTAGTCTTCGCAATTTAGCAAGGCTTTGAAGAGCATTTCTTTATTCTTGAGTTCCACAATATAAGTCTATGTAATTTAAGCAAAGCTTTGATGAGCATTGTTTTATTCTTGTGTTCCACATTAGAAGTCTATGAAATTTAGCGAAGCTTTGATGAGCATCGTTTTATTGTGTTCCATAGTAGAAGTATATAAAATTTAAGCAAAGCTTTGATTAGCATTGTTTGATTCTTGAGTTCAACAATAGATGTCTATGCAATTTAGCAAAGCATTCATGAGCATTCTTTCATTCTTGGGTTCCACATTAGAAGTCTATGCAATTTAGCAATGCTTCGATGAGCATTGCTTAATACTTGAGTTCCACAATAGAAGTCTATGCAATTTAGCAAAGCATTGATGAGCATTATTTCATTCTTGAGTTCCACAATAGAAGTAGTCGTTGCAATTTAATAAAGCTTTGATGAGCATTGTTTAATTCTTTGGTTCCACAATAGAAGTGTATGCAATTTTTGCAAAGCTTTGATGAGCATTGTTTCTTTCTTTAGTTCCACATTAGAAGTCTATGCAATTCAGAAAAGCTTTGATGAACATTTTTTATTGAGTTCCACAATAGAAGTGGTCTTCGTAATTTAGCAAAGCTTTGATGAGTATTGTTTAGTTCTTGAGTTCCACAATAGAAGTAGTCTTCGTAATTTAGCGAAGCTTTGATGAGCATTTCTTTATTTTCGAGTTCCACAAAAGTGGTCTATGCAATTTAAGCAAAGCTTTGACGAGAATTGTTTCATTCATGAGTTCCACATTACAAGTCTACGCACATTGGCAAAGCTTGGATGAGCAACGTTTTGTTCTGGAGTTCCACAACAGAAGTCTATGCAATTTAAGCAAAGCTTTCATGAGCATTGTTTGATTCTTGAGTTCCACAATAGATCTCTATTCAATTTTGCAAAGCTTTCATGAGCAATGTTTCATTCTTGGGTTCCACATTAGATGTCTATGGAATTTAGCAAAGCATTGATGACCAATGTTTAGTTCTTGAGTTCCACAATAGAAGAGTCTTTGCAATTTAGCAAAGCTTCGATGAGCATTGTTTAATTCTTGAGTTTCACAATAGAAGTGAATGCAATTTTAAAAAAAGCTTAGGTGAGGATTGTTTTATTCTTGAGTTCAACATTAGAAGTCTATGAAATTTAGCAAAGTTTTGATGAGCATTGTTTAATTCTTGAGTTCCACAATAGAAGTCTATGCACTTTAAGCAAAGCTTTGATGAGCATTGTTTCATTATTAAGTTCCACATTATAAGTCTATGCAATTTAGCAAAGCTTTGATGAGCATTGTTTAATTCTTGAGTTCCACAATAGAAGTAGTATTCGTAGTTTAGCAAGGCTTTGACGAGCAATTCTTTATTCTTGAGTTCCACAATAGTAGTCTATGCAATTTAAGCAAAGCATTGACGAGCAGTGTTTCATTCTTGATTTCCACATTTGAGGTCTACGCAATTTTGCAAAGCTTTGATGAGCATCGTTTCATTCTTGAGTTCCACAATAGAAGTCTATGCAATTTAAGCAAAGCATTGATAAGCATTGTTTTGTTCTTGAGTTCCACAATAGAAGTCTATGCAATTTAGCAAAGCTATCTTAAGCATTGTTTCATTCTTGGGTTCCACATTAGAAGTCTTTGCAATTTAGCAAAGCAGTGATTAGTTCTTGAGTTCCACAATAGAAGTAGTCTTTGTAATTTATCAAAGCTTTGATGAGCATTATTTAATTCTTGAGTTCCACAATAGAAGTGAATGTAATTTAACAAAGCTTTGAAGAGCATTGTTTCATTCTTGAGTTTCACATTAGAAGTCTATTGAATTTAGCAAAGCTTTGATGAGCATTATTTAATTCTTGAGCTCCATAATAGTAGTCTTCGCAATTTAGCAAGGCTTTGAAGAGCATTTCTTTATTCTTGAGTTCCACAATATAAGTCTATGTAATTTAAGCAAAGCTTTGATGAGCATTGTTTTATTCTTGTGTTCCACATTAGAAGTCTATGAAATTTAGCGAAGCTTTGATGAGCATCGTTTTATTGTGTTCCATAGTAGAAGTATATAAAATTTAAGCAAAGCTTTGATTAGCATTGTTTGATTCTTGAGTTCAACAATAGATGTCTATGCAATTTAGCAAAGCATTCATGAGCATTCTTTCATTCTTGGGTTCCACATTAGAAGTCTATGCAATTTAGCAATGCTTCGATGAGCATTGCTTAATACTTGAGTTCCACAATAGAAGTCTATGCAATTTAGCAAAGCATTGATGAGCATTATTTCATTCTTGAGTTCCACAATAGAAGTAGTCGTTGCAATTTAATAAAGCTTTGATGAGCATTGTTTAATTCTTTGGTTCCACAATAGAAGTGTATGCAATTTTTGCAAAGCTTTGATGAGCATTGTTTCTTTCTTTAGTTCCACATTAGAAGTCTATGCAATTCAGAAAAGCTTTGATGAACATTTTTTATTGAGTTCCACAATAGAAGTGGTCTTCGTAATTTAGCAAAGCTTTGATGAGTATTGTTTAGTTCTTGAGTTCCACAATAGAAGTAGTCTTCGTAATTTAGCGAAGCTTTGATGAGCATTTCTTTATTTTCGAGTTCCACAAAAGTGGTCTATGCAATTTAAGCAAAGCTTTGACGAGAATTGTTTCATTCATGAGTTCCACATTACAAGTCTACGCACATTGGCAAAGCTTGGATGAGCAACGTTTTGTTCTGGAGTTCCACAACAGAAGTCTATGCAATTTAAGCAAAGCTTTCATGAGCATTGTTTGATTCTTGAGTTCCACAATAGATCTCTATTCAATTTTGCAAAGCTTTCATGAGCAATGTTTCATTCTTGGGTTCCACATTAGATGTCTATGGAATTTAGCAAAGCATTGATGACCAATGTTTAGTTCTTGAGTTCCACAATAGAAGAGTCTTTGCAATTTAGCAAAGCTTCGATGAGCATTGTTTAATGTGACAATAGTCATTTTCGGGTCAAGCCTAAGCCGGACAAGGTTAACGAGTCAAACCGGTCAACTCAATTAAAACCTTGTATAATAGGGTTTATATTGTGTAATACTGTATAATTGACTATTTTAATGAGAAAACATCACTTGGAAAGTTCATGTGTTTAAATTTCTGTAACCTTAGTGCTAAACAATGAACAAAAACAATAAAACAATGTTGCATACTCATAGGGAGTGTGTAAGATCCTAAAACATGGCACAACGGGGTCCAAGGACCTTGCATTGCGAAGCTGGACACTTTCGTTCATCACACACGAAAACGCTCTCAATCGTTTTCACTCTATCTCTCCTTATGTGAAATCTCTCCCAAATCTCTCCAAGTATGTCAAATCTCTCCCAAATCTCTCTAAGAACGAGGAATCTCTCCTAAATCTCTCTCGAAATCTCTCCCAACTTTCTATAATCACTCGGGACATCCCGACCCTCGAATTTGGCGAAAATAACCCAAAAACGGAAGTCTACGCGAAAAACGGACTTAAGGAAACGAACCCTCCGAACCGAAAGTACTATTCATCAACCGAACCGAGAGTACTGTTCATCAACCGAACCGAAGCTGCTGACCCATGAATCGAACCGAAGGCACTGTCCATCCGAGCCGAACCCCGCATAGAAGGAAGGTCCGAACCGAAAGTACTGTTCATTACTGTTCACAACAGTTCCTTCGGTTCTGGCTTCTCTTCGGACCGAACTCCTGACCTTCGTTTCTGACTCCTCATCGGACCGAGCCTTCGGACGAACCCCGCCTTCGCTCCTTCTTCTGGCTCGCGCCTTCGCTTCCGAGACCAGCACCACTCCCGACCGAACCTCGGCCTAGGGACCGAACTTCGGCCTAGGACCGAGGGGTCTCGCTGGGAAACTCGTTTTTCTCCCGGTTTTCGCGTAATTTTGCGTTTTAAACCCGTTTTTAATTATTTTAACATAGGATTTTCACCCAAAACTTTATTTTAAATTATAAGACCCCTAAATTAATGATTTAATCACATTTTAAGGATAAAACCTTATCTAAAAAGGAGTTGGTAAAGTACAAAAGAAGAGTGTTGACCTTACTTTAGTTTATGACGCAAGTAACCCCCATACCCACTCCATGACAACCCACACTCCTCCCCACCATACCTTGTACCTTTTACTCCCTTTCACAAGTCATCCCCACAATCTAAGGGCTGATCATACAACCTCTCTCCTCATTCTCTTCAAACACTCTCATTACACCAAGATTGAACTCCAACTTTTTCTCTCCAACTTCTCTCTCTAACTCACGATCTCAAGGCTAATCATCAAAGTGTTCTTCCACTCTTGGTAAGTGTAATCCACCCTCCTTGTGATTCTTACACTTCATTCTACTCAAATTGTTGATAGCTCATACAAACTCCATAACTATCATGCTAGATTCTCGAAAATCTTCAAGACATTTCCAAGTGTCCTTGAGTTAAACACCTCCATTCTTCAACAATCATCTACTGAAAACACTTAAGGTGAGTTCATACCCCTACTTTTTCATGTTTTTCTTAAGTTTTTAGGGGGGGGAATACAAGTTAAAACACCAAGAACATAACTAAATTCTTCTAACAGCTTTCATCAGAAAAGTTGGACTCCATTCACGGACTGTTTTGGACCACTTAAACATTTTAGTTTTCAAAACTGTTTTAGGTGTAAGTAGTTCCAGTTCTTAGCTTTAAAATGACTACTTGCACATCTCCATACGATTTTTCTACAATTTATGGTGAATTTTACAAAACTGCCTATCATTTCAAATACAAATCCGGACCAGTCTGTGATTATGGACTTGTTTATACAAGTTAGAGGTCCCTAAAAATTATGGGAGAATTTATGAACCAACTAGACTCATTTTCCAAACTCCCAGAAGTTACAGAACTTGATTTGGACATTTTATGATTTTTCTATAAATTTTCTAATAACAGTTACAGAAAATGTTATAATCAGAAAAGCACCAACAATTTCATTTCACCTTGTAACATGTTGAGCAAGGTGTATATTATTACGTGTTTATGTATATTTGCAATATATGACATTCTTGTGTTAGTATCTAGACATAAACCTGTTAACAAATGGATTTTTACTAGATAAAGCATAGATTACACAAAGCATTATTATTGAAGTATACCCATTACACACACAAACGTTAAATAAACAATGTTAAGTAAAAATTACGTACTTTACTGTTACTACCTTCGTTTTGATAAACTATAATAGGTATAGTTTACGATGGATTTCAAAATGCATACATTACAAAAGGGAAACTTTCATTATGTTAAGTGTAAATTCGTTAATAACTTTGTGAGACATCCTCTTCACATAAATCATAAGTCCTGTATTGTAACCAGAGTCTCCTGGAGGGAGAGCGTGATAGTTGTATATAGATCTATATTGGGCTTGACAACCCACACCAGAGCTGCTTGCAACAGCTAGACCGGCAGGTCTGTGGTGACAAGTGTCATTTCAGTTCTACGACGCCCGAAGAACGTCGTTTTCAGGCCACCTAGGTCATAGTATGGTTATAATAGCTCACAGAAAGTATTAACAAACTTAAGAATATACGAGAGTTTCACTAATATCATACGCGTTTGTATTGAAATAAACACACATTATTTTCTGTAAATAAGAAAGATTACTCATATATTTCAGTCTTTGGATACAAGACTACATTATTCATTTTAAGGAAAATATCGGATTTTTCTGGAACAACTATACAATTACATGACGAGCTTTTTCATAATTATATACAAAAACTTATGAACTCACCAACCATTGTGTTGACATTTTTTTTCAAACTACTTGTATTCTCAGGAAATCGCTAAACAGGTAACAAAGTACTTTTGAGGATGGGACGTTGAGGCGTCAAACTTATCATATTTTGTCAACATATTGTAATTGATTTTGAAACATGTAATTCATACAATGATGTAACTCTTTCAATTATATATATGTTGGTTGCGTTTACTTTCATCACTATTACCATTGTTGTTATGATACTACACATGAAGTCCTCCACCCCCAGACGTTTCCGCCATCCTTGGTTCGGGGGTGTGACAGATTGGTATCAGAGCACGGTTTATAGTGAATTAAGTATATCAAACAACATAGGATATACAAACTATAAACACATTTGGGACTAAGAGTCTCTGATTTTAAAACATTCTAACCGGTTATACTTTTTGAAAACGAATAAATTCTTGTTTAAAAGTATACCTACATGCATTGCATACTCGCGTAGTGTCATAACTAGAAGAACATAAACTAAAAGAAGAGGAGTTGAACGCTACGAGTATGCCTTGGTATGAGTAATCAGTTTTGGGAAGGATATAGCCTGATCAACTATATTGGTCCGGAAAGTGACTTACTCATATCGGGGGATAGTCGTAGGAGGGCAACAAGTCTAATAACCTAACTTCACCCTACAAAGAGTGTTATAAGAACCAAATCTAAACTTTTAAAATACTATAGGAGTATTTGTATGTTGCTATATCGCAATATTATTAATATCTACCGCTATCCGCTTCTTACCCCTCTATTCTCGCGCAGACGACATGGCGGGATTTCACCTACCAGGAGACCCATACTTTCCCAACCAGGGAAATGCCGGCTGGATTGAGGAAGAGCCCGAAGAGCTGATTGAAGAGGATCCCGAAGAAGAGCCCGAAGAAGAAGAAGAGGAGGTAGACGAAGAAGAAGAAGAAGAGGAAGACGACGAGGTGGACATGGATGAGGATGAAAGTGAAGAAGAGCCAGAGGAGGAAGTCTTCAACCCTCCTTACATTGCTAGGGTGCCTGCAAACCGCTGGGGGCATAATGGGCCTGAGCCCCGTTGGGCAACCATGATCGAGAGGTGGAGTCGGCAACAGCGCCAGAGGTCACCCTATGGCGACCAACGAGGTTATTATGACCTCAGTCACGGGGGACCGGCTGACAGAGCTCTCCCCGTTATGACCCAGCACATCACGAACTTGGGAAACCAGAGTAGGGAAATGGCAGACCAGATTCGAAATCTCAGCGCTATTATGGCAGCCACCGATACACACACCCGGGATTTGGAGAGGGACTTCTATCCATTGGACCGACTCATCGAGGACCTTACTGCTGCTTGGGCGGAGGTAAGGGAGTACCAGGTGAGGCACGCAACCCTCGAGGAGAGAGTGATCGCGGCCGAGCGCCGGATTGCAGAGCTTCATGGAGCCTCGACCTCATCCCAAGGCCACCATGGATCAGATGCTTCACGCCACGAGTAGTGTTCGCGCTACTTATATTTTGTTATAAATCTAGGATTTCGAGTATGCGTTGGTGCTACTCTTTATTGCGAATAGGTTAACCTCGCGACTAAGTGATCACACTAGTCAAAGGGGCTTTTGTACTGCCAAAACTTTATCTTTATATTAATGTAATATAGACCTTTATGAGGTCAAATTCCTAAAAACATTATATACTAGCAAATTATCAATGAATGTGGTTTGTATTTTATTTCCTTTGATGCTGACACAAACCAAGCACTTGACTCTGCTCGAGTCAACACTATTTAATTCATAAGTTTAATTGCATAAACTTGGCGATTAATTGCCTTCTAAATTAATAAACTCGGACAAAATACAATTGTGATGAAACAAGTAACGCTCGACTCGTATCACCATTGAAGTCTTACCGTCAAGCCTTTCTTTTTATTTTCTTATGTCAGAACCATGCCACCAAGGAAAAGACCAAGACCTTCCGGAAACTCAGCACCACCCACTCCGCCGCCACCTCCGGAGTTTGATCCGGTGATGTTTCAGGCTGCAGTAACAGCAGCCGTGGCGGCAGCAATGTCGCAAATGGGTACAAATGGTTCCGGCGGTTCCGGATCCGGGAATACTAACTCGAATCAGGGGGACAGCACGGGGCGCACTAAGGAGTGTACGTACAAGGACTTCACTAATGGCAAACCCGATTCTTTCGACGGAAGCGGGGGCGTCATAGCGCTGATGCAATGGTTCGAAAGGACCGAAGCAGTCTTCGAAATCTGTGCTTGTCCCGAAGCAAGCAAAGTCAAGTATGCGGCATTCACTTTCACAAGAAAAGCTCTTACTTGGTGGAATGGCCGAGTTAAGTCACTTACTCCTGCAGTGGCTAACTCCATCGGCTGGGAAAACTTTAAAGCATTGATGTTAAAGGAGTACTGCCCGAGGGGAGAAATACAAAAACTCGAAGAGGAACTCTGGAATCTCAAGATGTCAGGGATGGATCTCGAAGCTTATACCGCCCGATTCAATGACCTAGCACTCCTCTGTCCTGCAATGGTTACTCCGGAGGAGAAAAAGGTAGAACGATACCTTTGGGGGCTATCATCCCAGATTCATGATAGTGTTCTGGCCTCGAAACCTACTACCTTTGAAAGTGCCAAGGAATTGGCACAACAACTTATCGATCATAGGGCCAGCCGTGGCACCATGGTAGCCACCACCAACCAAACGAAAGGAGGAAACAACAAGAGGAAGTTCTGGAACGTTAAAAAGAAACAACCGGTGCAGGACCCCGCAAAGAAGCGACAGACAGTTGCTGTCCGTGTAGCCACTACTGCTTCTGCTCCAGCGCCGCCAAGGCCATATGCTGGAAATCTCCCCAAGTGCAACAAGTGCAACTTCCACCATACCGGTACTTGTCGGGAAATGCACTGCAGAAACTGCAACAAGAAAGGGCATACCGCTCGTTTCTGTAAAGCGCCAGCACGATCAAACAACCAAGTTGCCAATGCGGGGGCAAGCCAAACCTGCTATGAATGTGGTGAAGCAGGACACTTCAGGAGAGACTGCCCCAAGGCACAAGCTCCTAATGTTGGTGGTGCAGGGAGAGTCCTGACGATGGGACACGGAGAAGCAGTCAAGGATCCCTCGGTGGTTTCTGGTACGTTTCTCCTCAATAACACATATGCATGCGTACTATTTGATAGTGGAGCAGAGAGGAGTTTTGTGAGCCATGAATTCAAACAATTACTAAAACAAACCCCTCATTCATTAAAAGATACATACGTAATAGAAATGGCTAATGGGAAAGAAGAGCACACTAATGATATATACTCAGGGTGTACCCTCACTCTAGACAACCATTCGTTTAAAGTAGACCTGATGCCGGTCACAATAAAATGCTTTGACATAATCATCGGTATGGATTGGTTAAGATCACATCGTGCCGACATTCTATGTTACGAAAGGGCCGTTCGCCTTAATCTGCCGAATGGCGAAACCCTCTTCATCTATGGCGACAAACCCAGTTCAAATTTGCAAGTCATCTCTTGCGTCAAGGCCCAAAAGTACCTCCGAAAGGAGTACCATGTATTTCTAGCCCACGTAGTAGATACGAAACGAGAGGTGAAGGATATCAACAACATTCCCGAGGTGTGCAACTATCCCGATGTATTCCCCGAAGATCTTCCAGGTGTACCCTTCGCACGACAAGTCGAATTCCGGATCGACTTAATCCCAGGAGCTACCCCCGTCGCCAAGGCTCCATACCGTTTAGCACCGGCAGAAATGCAAGAACTTTCCAGCCAGTTAAATGAACTGTTAAGCAAAGGATTTATCAGGCCAAGCTTCTCACCCTGGGGAGCGCCGGTCCTGTTTGTAAAGAAGAAGGACGGATCTTTTCGCATGTGCATAGACTACCGGGAGCTAAACAAACTTACTGTCAAGAACCGATATCCCTTACCCCGAATCGATGACCTCTTTGACCAACTCCAAGGAGCAAGCTACTTTTCAAAAATCGACTTGAGGTCGGGTTATCATCAACTGCGAGTACAAGAAGAGGATATTCCCAAGACTGCGTTCAGAACTCGTTACGGGCACTATGAGTTTGTGGTAATGCCCTTCGGATTAACGAACGCACCGGCAGTATTTATGGACCTGATGAATCGAGTGTGTCGACCCTACTTAGACAAATTCGTGATTGTGTTCATCGACGATATTTTAATCTACTCCCGAAGCGAGGAAGAGCACCGTCAACATCTCCGGCTAATCTTGGAAACACTGAGGGCTGAGAAGCTTTACGCCAAATTCTCTAAATGCGAATTCTGGATTAGAGAAGTGAATTTTCTTGGCCATGTGGTTAGCGAGAAAGGGATACACGTGGATCCCGCTAAAATCAAAGCTATCAAAAACTGGTCAGCACCTACAACCCCGACGGAAATTCGACAATTTTTAGGGCTCACCGGCTACTACCGAAGATTCATACAAAATTTCTCGAAGATCGCCAAACCACTCACCGCCCTGACTCAAAAAGGTGTGGTATTTAAGTGGGGAGATAAACAAGAAACCGCTTTCCAGACATTAAAACAAGCCCTATGCAGCGCACCAGTTTTGTCTCTTCCAGAAGGAACTGATGACTTCGTGGTATATTGCGATGCTTCAAATCAAGGCCTCAGATGCGTGCTCATGCAGAGAGGAAAAGTCATCGCCTACGCGTCAAGACAGCTTAAAACACACGAAGTTAATTACACTACCCATGACCTTGAATTGGGAGCGATGGTGTTCGCTTTAAAGATCTGGAGGCACTACCTCTACGGCACAAAATGTACCATCTTCACCGATCACAAAAGTCTTCAGCATATCCTCAATCAGAAAGAGCTCAACATGCGGCAACGGAGATGGGTTGAACTGCTAAACGACTACGAGTGTGAAATTCGGTACCACCCGGGCAAGGCCAATGTGGTGGCTGATGCCCTAAGCAGAAAGGAATATTCGGGCCGCCGAGTAAGATCCTTAACCATGACCATCCATTCCCACCTGGCCACACAAATTCGGGAAGCTCAACTAGAAGCCTTGAAACCAGAGAATGTGGCAGGTGAGGCATTAAGGGGAATGGATAAGAACTTAGAAGTCAAGGATGACGGAACCCGTTATCTCAGTAACCGGATCTGGACACCGAAGTTCGGTGGGATCCGAGACGTGGTCATGAATGAAGCACACAAGACTCGATACTCCATCCATCCAGGGTCAGACAAGATGTACCTAGACCTCAAAAAGTTATACTGGTGGCCGAATATGAAAGCCGAGATTGCTACATATGTGGGCAAGTGCCTGACTTGCGCCAAGGTCAAGGTGGAATACCAGAAACCCTCAGGACTACTACAACAGCCTGATATACCGGAATGGAAGTGGGAACGGATAACCATGGACTTCATAACCAAGCTGCCTAAGACTTCGAGCGGGTTTGACACTATATGGGTAATTGTAGACAGATTGACCAAGTCTGCGCACTTCCTACCAATAAAGGAAACCGACAAGATGGAGAAGTTAACCAGGATATACCTCAAGGAGATTGTGCGACTGCATGGTGTACCAATATATCTATCATCTCAGACCGAGATAGTAGGTTCACTTCGAGATTTTGGCAGTCCCTGCAGAAATCCTTGGGTACTAGGCTAGACATGAGTACGGCCTACCACCCACAAACCGACGGGCAGAGCGAGCGCACTATACAAACCTTAGAAGACATGTTGAGAGCCTGTGTGATAGACTTTGGTAAAGCATGGGATACCCATTTGCCGCTGATTGAATTCTCCTACAATAACAGCTATCACACCAGCATTAAAGTCGCTCCATTCGAAGCTCTTTACGGTCGCAAGTGCAGATCACCCCTATGTTGGGCTGAAGTGGTGACCGTGTGTTACTAAAAGTTTCCCCTTGGAAAGGAATGATACGTTTCGACAAACGTGGGAAACTAAACCCGAGGTACATTGGACCGTTCGAAATCCTCGCCAGGATTGGTCCCGTGGCGTACAAACTTCGATTACCTCAAGAACTCGATAAGGTACATCCCACCTTTCATGTATCGAACCTGAAGAAGTGTCTGTCCGACGAGACACTTGTAATACCTCTCGATGAGATCGAAGTTGACGAAAATCTCCACTTCGTAGAGGAGCCAGTAGAGATTATGGATCGGGAGGTCAAAAGAACGAAACAAAGTCGTATTCCCATCGTGAAGGTTCGATGGAACGCTAAACGAGGACCTGAGTTCACCTGGGAGCGCGAAGACCAAATGAAACAAAAGTACCCGCACCTTTTCCTAAACCCTTAAAGCCCTGGCCAAAGCGTAAAATTCGGGACGAAATTCCCTCTAACGGGGGGATGATGTGACAATAGTCATTTTCGGGTCAAGCCTAAGCCGGACAAGGTTAACGAGTCAAACCGGTCAACTCAATTAAAACCTTGTATAATAGGGTTTATATTGTGTAATACTGTATAACTCACTATTTTAATGAGAAAACATCACTTGGAAAGTTTGTGTGTTTAAATTTCTGTAACCTTAGTGCTAAACAATGAACAAAAACAATAAAACAATGTTGCATACTCATAGGGAGTGTGTAAGATCCTAAAACATGGCACAACGGGGTCCAAGGACCTTGCATTGCGAAGCCGGACACTTTCATTCATCACACACGAAAACGCTCTCAATCGTTTTCACTCTATCTCTCCTTATGTGAAATCTCTCCCAAATCTCTCCAAGTATGTCAAATCTCTCCCAAATCTCTCTAAGAACGAGGAATCTCTCCTAAATCTCTCTCGAAATCTCTCCCAACTTTCTATAATCACTCGGGACATCCCGACCCTCGAATTTGGCGAAAATAACCCAAAAACGGAAGTCTACGCGAAAAACAGACTTAAGGAAACGAACCCTCCGAACCGAAAGTACTATTCATCAACCGAACCGAGAGTACTGTTCATGAACCGAACCGAGAGTACTGTTCATCAACCGAACCGAGAGTACTGTTCATGAACCGAACCGAAGCTGCTGACCCATGAACCGAACCGAAGGCACTGTCCATCCGAGCCGAACCCCGCATAGAAGGAAGGTCCGAACCGAAAGTACTGTTCATTACTGTTCACAACAGTTCCTTCGGTTCTGGCTTCTCTTCGGACCGAACTCCTGACCTTCGTTTCTGACTCCTCATCGGACCGAGCCTTCGGACGAACCCCGCCTTCGCTCCTTCTTCTGGCTCGCGCCTTCGCTTCCGAGACCAGCACCACTCCCGACCGAACCTCGGCCTAGGGACCGAACTTCGGCCTAGGACCGAGGGGTCTCGCTGGGAAACTCGTTTTTCTCCCGGTTTTCGCGTAATTTTGCGTTTTAAACCCGTTTTTAATTATTTTAACATAGGATTTTCACCCAAAACTTTATTTTAAATTATAAGACCCCTAAATTAATGATTTAATCACATTTTAAGGATAAAACCTTATCTAAAAAGGAGTTGGTAAAGTACAAAAGAAGAGTGTTGACCTTACTTTAGTTTATGACGCAAGTAACCCCCATACCCACTCCATGACAACCCACACTCCTCCCCACCATACCTTGTACCTTTTACTCCCTTTCACAAGTCATCCCCACAATCTAAGGGCTGATCATACAACCTCTCTCCTCATTCTCTTCAAACACTCTCATTACACCAAGATTGAACTCCAACTTTTTCTCTCCAACTTCTCTCTCTAACTCACGATCTCAAGGCTGATCATCAAAGTGTTCTTCCACTCTTGGTAAGTGTAATCCACCCTCCTTGTGATTCTTACACTTCATTCTACTCAAATCGTTGATAGCTCATACAAACTCCATAACTATCATGCTAGATTCTCGAAAATCTTCAAGACATTTCCAAGTGTCCTTGAGTTAAACACCTCCATTCTTCAACAATCATCTACTGAAAACACTTAAGGTGAGTTCATACCCCTACTTTTTCATGTTTTCTTAAGTTTTTAGGGGGGGAATACAAGTTAAAACACCAAGAACATAACTAAATTCTTCTAACAGCTTTCATCAGAAAAGTTGGACTCCATTCACGGACTGTTTTGGACCACTTAAACATTTTAGTTTTCAAAACTGTTTTAGGTGTAAGTAGTTCCAGTTCTTAGCTTTAAAATGACTACTTGCACATCTCCATAAGATTTTTCTACAATTTATGGTGAATTTTACAAAACTGCCTATCATTTCAAATACAAATCCGGACCAGTCTGTGATTATGGACTTGTTTATACAAGTTAGAGGTCCCTAAAAATTATGGGAGAATTTATGAACCAACTAGACTCATTTTCCAAACTCTTAGAAGTTACAAAACTTGATTTGGACATTTTATGATTTTTCTATAAATTTTCTAATAACAGTTACAGAAAATGTTATAATCAGAAAAGCACCAGCAATTTCATTTCACCTTGTAACATGTTGAGCAAGGTGTATATTATTACGTGTTTATGTATATTTGCAATATATGACATTCTTGTGTTAGTATCTAGACATAAACCTGTTAACAAATGGATTTTTACTAGATAAAACATAGATTACACAAAGCATTATTATTGAAGTATACCCATTACACACACAAACGTTAAATAAACTATGTTAAGTAAAAATTACGTACTTTACTGAGGTATAGTTTACGATGGATTTCAAAATGCATACATTACAAAAGGGAAACTTTCATTATGTTAAGTGTAAATTCGTTAATAACTTTGTGAGACATCCTCTTCACATAAATCATAAGTCCTGTATTGTAACCAGAGTCTCCTGGAGGGAGAGCGTGATAGTTGTATATAGATCTATATTGGGCTTGACAACCCACACCAGAGCTGCTTGCAACAGCTAGACCGGCAGGTCTGTGGTGACAAGTGTCATTTCAGTTCTACGACGCCCGAAGAACGTCGTTTTCAGGCCACCTAGGTCATAGTATGGTTATAATAGCTCACAGAAAGTATTAACAAACTTAAGAATATACGAGAGTTTCACTAATATCATACGCGTTTGTATTGAAATAAACACACATTATTTTCTGTAAATAAGAAAGATTACTCATATATTTCAGTCTTTGGATACAAGACTACATTATTCATTTTAAGGAAAATATCGGATTTTTCTGGAACAACTATACAATTACATGACGAGCTTTTTCATAATTATATACAAAAACTTATGAACTCACCAACCATTGTGTTGACATTTTTTTTCAAACTACTTGTATTCTCAGGAAATCGCTAAACAGGTAACAAAGTACTTTTGAGGATGGGACGTTGAGGCGTCAAACTTATCATATTTTGTCAACATATTGTAATTGATTTTGAAACATGTAATTCATACAATGATGTAACTCTTTCAATTATATATATGTTGGTTGCGTTTACTTTCATCACTATTACCATTGTTGTTATGATACTACACATGAAGTCCTCCACCCCCGGACGTTTTCGCCATCCTTGGTTCGGGGGTGTGACATTTAATTCTTGAGTTTCACAATACAAGTGAATGCAATTTTAGAAAAAGCTTAGGTGAGGATTGTTTTATTCTTGAGTTCAACATTAGAAGTCTATGAAATTTAGCAAAGTTTTGATGAGCATTGTTTAATTCTTGAGTTCCACAATAGAAGTCTATGCACTTTAAGCAAAGCTTTGATGAGCATTGTTTCATTATTAAGTTCCACATTATAAGTCTATGCAATTTAGCAAACCTTTGATGAGCATTGTTTAATTCTTGAGTTCCACAATAGAAGTAGTATTCGTAGTTTAGCAAGGCTTTGACGAGCAATTCTTTATTCTTGAGTTCCACAATAGAAGTCTATGCAATTTAAGCAAAGCATTGACGAGCAGTGTTTCATTCTTGATTTCCACATTTGAGGTCTACGCAATTTCGTAAAGCTTTGATGAGCATCGTTTCATTCTTGAATTCCACAATAGAAGTCTATGCAATTTAAGCAAAGCATTGATAAGCATTGTTTTGTTCTTGAGTTCCACAATAGAAGTCTATGCAATTTAGCAAAGCTATCTTAAGCATTGTTTCATTCTTGGGTTCCACATTAGAAGTCTTTGCAATTTAGCAATGCATTGATTAGTTCTTGAGTTCCACAATAGAAGTAGTCTTTGTAATTTATCAAAGCTTTGATGAGCATTATTTAATTCTTGAGTTCCACAATAGAAGTGGATGTAATTTAACAAAGCTTTGAAGAGCATTGTTTCATTCTTGAGTTTCACATTAGAAATCTATTGAATTTAGCAAAGCTTTGATGAGCATTATTTAATTCTTGAGCTCCATAATAGTAGTCTTCGCAATTTAGCAAGGCTTTGAAGAGCATTTCTTTATTCTTGAGTTCCACAATATAAGTCTATGTAATTTAAGCAAAGCTTTGATGAGCATTGTTTTATTCTTGTGTTCCACATTAGAAGTCTATGCAATTTAGCGAAGCTTTGATGAGCATCGTTTTATTGTGTTCCATAATAGAAGTATATAAAATTTAAGCAAAGCTTTGATTAGCATTGTTTGATTCTTGAGTTCAACAATAGATGTCTATGCAATTTAGCAAAGCATTCATGAGCATTCTTTCATTCTTGGGTACCACATTAGAAGTCTATGCAATTTAGCAATGCTTCGATTAGCATTGCTTAATACTTGAGTTCCACAATAGAAGTCTATGCAATTTAGCAAAGCTATCTTAAGCATTGTTTCATTCTTGGGTTCCACATTAGAAGTCTTTGCAATTTAGCAAAGCATTGATTAGTTCTTGAGTTCCACAATAGAAGTAGTCTTTGTAATTTATCAAAGCTTTGATGAGCATTATTTAATTCTTGAGTTCCACAATAGAAGTGGATGTAATTTAACAAAGCTTTGAAGAGCATTGTTTCATTCTTGAGTTTCACATTAGAAATCTATTGAATTTAGCAAAGCTTTGATGAGCATTATTTAATTCTTGAGCTCCATAATAGTAGTCTTCGCAATTTAGCAAGGCTTTGAAGAGCATTTCTTTATTCTTGAGTTCCACAATATAAGTCTATGTAATTTAAGCAAAGCTTTGATGAGCATTGTTTTATTCTTGTGTTCCACATTAGAAGTCTATGCAATTTAGCGAAGCTTTGATGAGCATCGTTTTATTGTGTTCCATAATAGAAGTATATAAAATTTAAGCAAAGCTTTGATTAGCATTGTTTGATTCTTGAGTTCAACAATAGATGTCTATGCAATTTAGCAAAGCATTCATGAGCATTCTTTCATTCTTGGGTACCACATTAGAAGTCTATGCAATTTAGCAATGCTTCGATTAGCATTGCTTAATACTTGAGTTCCACAATAGAAGTCTATGCAATTTAGCAAAGCTATCTTAAGCATTGTTTCATTCTTGGGTTCCACATTAGAAGTCTTTGCAATTTAGCAAAGCATTGATTAGTTCTTGAGTTCCACAATAGAAGTAGTCTTTGTAATTTATCAAAGCTTTGATGAGCATTATTTAATTCTTGAGTTCCACAATAGAAGTGGATGTAATTTACCAAAGCTTTGAAGAGCATTGTTTCATTCTTGAGTTTCACATTAGAAATCTATTGAATTTAGCAAAGCTTTGATGAGCATTATTTAATTCTTGAGCTCCATAATACTAGTCTTCGCAATTTAGCAAGGCATTGAAGAGCATTTCTTTATTCTTGAGTTCCACAATATAAGTCTATGTAATTTAAGCAAAGCTTTGATGAGCATTGTTTTATTCTTCTGTTCCACATTAGAAGTCTATGCAATTTAGCGAAGCTTTGATGAGCATCGTTTTATTGTGTTCCATAATAGAAGTATATAAAATTTAAGCAAAGCTTTGATTAGCATTGTTTGATTCTTGAGTTCAACAATAGATGTCTATGCAATTTAGCAAAGCATTCATGAGCATCCTTTCATTCTTGGGTTCCACATTAGAAGTCTATGCAATTTAGCAATGCTTCGATGAGCATTGCTTAATACTTGAGTTCCACAATAGAAGTCTATGCAATTTAACAAAGCATTGATGAGCATTATTTCATTCTTGAGTTCCACAATAGAAGTAGTCGTTGCAATTTAATAAAGCTTTGATGAGCATTGTTTAATTCTTTGGTTCCACAATAGAAGTGTATGCAATTTTTGCAAAGCTTTGATGAGCATTGTTTAATTCTTGAGTTCCACAATAGAAGTCTATGCACTTTAAGCAAAGCTTTGATGAGCATTGTTTCATTATTAAGTTCCACATTATAAGTCTATGCAATTTAGCAAACCTTTGATGAGCATTGTTTAATTCTTGAGTTCCACAATAGAAGTAGTATTCGTAGTTTAGCAAGGCTTTGACGAGCAATTCTTTATTCTTGAGTTCCACAATAGTAGTCTATGCAATTTAAGCAAAGCATTGACGAGCAGTGTTTCATTCTTGATTTCCACATTTGAGGTCTACGCAATTTTGTAAAGCTTTGATGAGCATCGTTTCATTCTTGAGTTCCACAATAGAAGTCTATGCAATTTAAGCAAAGCATTGATAAGCATTGTTTTGTTCTTGAGTTCCACATAGAAGTCTATGCAATTTAGCAAAGCTATCTTAAGCATTGTTTCATTCTTGGGTTCCACATTAGAAGTCTTTGCAATTTAGCAAAGCATTGATTAGTTCTTGAGTTCCACAATAGAAGTAGTCTTTGTAATTTATCAAAGCTTTGATGAGCATTATTTAATTCTTGAGTTCCACAATAGAAGTGGATGTAATTTAACAAAGCTTTGAAGAGCATTGTTTCATTCTTGAGTTTCACATTAGAAGTCTATTGAATTTAGCAAAGCTTTGATGAGCATTATTTAATTCTTGAGCTCCATAATAGTAGTCTTCGCAATTTAGCAAGGCTTTGAAGAGCATTTCTTTATTCTTGAGTTCCACAATATAAGTCTATGTAATTTAAGCAAAGCTTTGATGAGCATTGTTTTATTCTTGTGTTCCACATTAGAAGTCTATGCAATTTAGCGAAGCTTTGATGAGCATCGTTTTATTGTGTTCCATAATAGAAGTATATAAAATTAAGCAAAGCTTTGATTAGCATTGTTTGATTCTTGAGTTCAACAATAGATGTCTATGCAATTTAGCAAAGCATTCATGAGCATTCTTTCATTCTTGGGTTCCACATTAGAAGTCTATGCAATTTAGCAATGCTTCGATGAGCATTGCTTAATACTTGAGTTCCACAATAGAAGTCTATGCAATTTAACAAAGCATTGATGAGCATTATTTCATTCTTGAGTTCCACAATAGAAGTAGTCGTTGCAATTTAATAAAGCTTTGATGAGCATTGTTTAATTCTTTGGTTCCACAATAGAAGTGTATGCAATTTTTGCAAAGCTTTGATGAGCATTGTTTAATTCTTGAGTTCCACAATAGAAGTCTATGCACTTTAAGCAAAGCTTTGATGAGCATTGTTTCATTATTAAGTTCCACATTATAAGTCTATGCAATTTAGCAAACCTTTGATGAGCATTGTTTAATTCTTGAGTTCCACAATAGAAGTAGTATTCGTAGTTTAGCAAGGCTTTGACGAGCAATTCTTTATTCTTGAGTTCCACAATAGTAGTCTATGCAATTTAAGCAAAGCATTGACGAGCAGTGTTTCATTCTTGATTTCCACATTTGAGGTCTACGCAATTTTGTAAAACTTTGATGAGCATCGTTTCATTCTTGAGTTCCACAATAGAAGTCTATGCAATTTAAGCAAAGCATTGATAAGCATTGTTTTGTTCTTGAGTTCCACAATAGAAGTCTATGCAATTTAGCAAAGCTATCTTAAGCATTGTTTCATTCTTGGGTTCCACATTAGAAGTCTTTGCAATTTAGCAAAGCATTGATTAGTTCTTGAGTTCCACAATAGAAGTAGTCTTTGTAATTTATCAAAGCTTTGATGAGCATTATTTAATTCTTGAGTTCCACAATAGAAGTGGATGTAATTTAACAAAGCTTTGAAGAGCATTGTTTCATTCTTGAGTTTCACATTAGAAGTCTATTGAATTTAGCAAAGCTTTGATGAGCATTATTTAATTCTAGAGCTCCATAATAGTAGTCTTCGCAATTTAGCAAGGCTTTGAAGAGCATTTCTTTATTCTTGAGTTCCACAATATAAGTCTATGTAATTTAAGCAAAGCTTTGATGAGCATTGTTTTATTCTTGTGTTCCACGTTAGAAGTCTATGTAATTTAGCGAAGCTTTGATGAGCATCGTTTTATTGTGTTCCATAATAGAAGTATATAAAATTTAAGCAAAGCTTTGATTAGCATTGTTTGATTCTTGAGTTCAACAATAGATGTCTATGCAATTTAGCAAAGCATTCATGAGCATTCTTTCATTCTTGGGTTCCACATTAGAAGTCTATGCAATTTAGCAATGCTTCGATGAGCAATTCTTAATACTTGAGTTCCACAATAGAAGTCTATGCAATTTAACAAAGCATTGATGAGCATTATTTCATTCTTGAGTTCCACAATAGAAGTAGTCGTTGCAATTTAATAAAGCTTTGATGAGCATTGTTTAATTCTTTGGTTCCACAATAGAAGTGTATGCAATTTTTGCAAAGCTTCGATGAGCATTGTTTAATTCTTGAGTTCCACAATAGAAGTCTATGCACTTTAAGCAAAGCTTTGATGAGCATTGTTTAATTCTTGAGTTCCACAATATAAGTCTATGTAATTTAAGCAAAGCTTTGATGAGCATTGTTTTATTCTTGTGTTCCACATTAGAAGTCTATGCAATTTAGCGAAGCTTTGATGAGCATCGTTTTATTGTGTTCCATAATAGAAGTATATAAAATTTAAGCAAAGCTTTGATTAGCATTGTTTGATTCTTGAGTTCAACAATAGATGTCTATGCAATTTAGCAAAGCATTCATGAGCATTCTTTCATTCTTGGGTTCCACATTAGAAGTCTATGCAATTTAGCAATGCTTCGATGAGCATTGCTTAATACTTGAGTTCCACAATAGAAGTCTATGCAATTTAACAAAGCATTGATGAGCATTATTTCATTCTTGAGTTCCACAATAGAAGTAGTCGTTGCAATTTAATAAAGCTTTGATGAGCATTGTTTAATTCTTTGGTTCCACAATAGAAGTGTATGCAATTTTTGCAAAGCTTTGATGAGCATTGTTTAATTCTTGAGTTCCACAATAGAAGTCTATGCACTTTAAGCAAAGCTTTGATGAGCATTGTTTAATTCTTGAGTTCCACAATATAAGTCTATGTAATTTAAGCAAAGCTTTGATGAGCATTGTTTTATTCTTGTGTTCCACATTAGAAGTCTATGCAATTTAGCGAAGCTTTGATGAGCATCGTTTTATTGTGTTCCATAATAGAAGTATATAAAATTTAAGCAAAGCTTTGATTAGCATTGTTTGATTCTTGAGTTAAACAATAGATATCTATGCAATTTAGCAAAGCATTCATGAGCATTCTTTCATTCTTGGGTTCCACATTAGAAGTCTATGCAATTTAGCAATGCTTCGATGAGCATTGCTTAATACTTGAGTTCCAAAATAGAAGTCTATGCAATTTAACAAAGCATTGATGAGCATTATTTCATTCTTGAGTTCCACAATAGAAGTAGTTGTTGCAATTTAATAAAGCTTTGATGAGCATTGTTTAATTCTTTGGTTCCACAATAGAAGTGTATGCAATTTTTGCAAAGCTTTGATGAGCATTGTTTCTTTCTTTAGTTCCACATTAGAAGTCTATGCAATTCAGAAAAGCATTGATGAACAATTTTTATTGAGTTCCACAATAGAAGTTGTCTTCGTAATTTAGCAAAGCTTTGATGAGTATTGTTTAGTTCTTGAGTTCCACAATAGAAGTAGTCTTCGTAATTTAGCGAAGCTTTGATGAGCATTTCTTTATTTCCGAGTTCCACAAAAGTAGTCTATGCAATTTAAGCAAAGCTTTGACGAGAATTGTTTCATTCATGAGTTCCACATTACAAGTCTACGCACATTGGCATAGCTTGGATGAGCAGCGTTTCGTTCTTGAGTTCCACAATAGAAGTCTATGCAATTTAAGCAAAGCTTTGATGAGCATTGTTTGATTCTTGAGTTCCACAATAGATCTCTATTCAATTTTGCAAAGCTTTCATGAGCAATGTTTCATTCTTGGATTCCACATTAGATGTCTATGCAATTTAGCAAAGCATTGATGACCAATGTTTAGTTCTTGAGTTCCACAATAGAAGAGTCTTTGCAATTTAGCAAAGCTTCGATGAGCATTGTTTAATTCTTGAGTTTCACAATAGAAGTGAATGCAATTTTAAAAAAAAGCTTAGGTGAGGATTGTTTTATTCTTGAGTTCAACATTAGAAGTCTATGAAATTTAGCAAAGTTTTGATGAGCATTGTTTAATTCTTTTTTTTTTTTTTTTTTTTTTTTTTTTTTTTTTTTTTTTTTTTTTTTTTGAAAAGAGCCAAAGCTCAGCAAATTTTATTAAAAAGAATAAAAGAATACAAATACATATAAAAAATTAAAAACAAACAAACCCCTAACCAAACCAACCTAGCCATAACCAACTCCCCATCCACTTTTTAAACATATCAACTAAGCTCCAAAAGTCCCAAAAAACCTTAATGTTCATATGCTTACACCAAGGACTTATTAGAAGTGGGAAAAAAGGTAACTTCACCCCATTGCAAAAACCATCCCACCAATCACCATTAAGACCAAAGCAAGGGGTAAGGCCCTTAAAAAAACCCACAGTCCAAAAGTGAAAACTTAACAAATAACCCCATAAAAGATCAAACCCAAACATCCTACATACAAAATTAAAGTACCAAAAAATACAAAAAATATAACCCAAAATCCACTGCAAAAGCATCAAGAACTCATTCCAGCAACTTCTGTCAACTTTCAGCCCTTGTATCCCTCCTTTATTGTACTCTCTTTTATCCTTCATCCTCCAAATGTGACTCAACATAATGGCCTTCCTGCTATAAACATTCGTACTATCCAAATTCACTACAAACAGCTTCATAATCAGCTTCATAACTCCTTTTCTGCAAACATAAAAAAAACCCACACTGGACTACACAATACCACCATATTATCAAACCCAGTTGCATACTTGACATGGCATCAATCACATGTCTAGGATTTTCCATTTGAATAATCTCAATTAAGATCATATCCAAACAAAAAATCCCAAAGGTACATATCACAAAATTCAAGAGCAAGCTCTTAAACCAGTGAATTAATCCGTCAATTCCTTGAAACCCGTCAATTCCTTTGAACCTATCATTCCGAAAAAACCCCCAATACAAACCTCCCATAAGAACAGTCAAACAATTCAACATCTCCATATTATCCCAATCCTCAAAACAAACAGGATCACAACAGCTACTCCTAACAAAAAAATTCAAAAAACCCATCAATTTTTTCCAAAAATACCCCATATCTGTAAAATTTCCCTGCTGACCATAACATTCATCTTCCTCAACCCTAATAACTTCAATTGAATTTCTTTCTCAATACACAAAATAACTCCTTCATTCGATTTTCTCAATTTACTAAAAATTCTTGAATTTCTTTCTTTCCAAATGTGAGAAACACAGCTAGCAAACACCCATTTTTTGATCAAAATCTCAATAGATCTCGAATTTAAGACTGAAGACAATTTAAGAACAAGATCATTCCAATTAGAATAAGATATGTCAATTCCAGCCTTAGAACAACAATGTTTCCATATACTATGCGAGAATTCACATTGAAAGAAAAGATGGTCATGAGAATCAGGAATTTTTAAATAGAAAGGACATAGTAAAGAACCTGATTTCTCCCAGCATTTAACTCGATCTTGAGTTTTCAGACGATTCAGAACAGCAAGCCATAAAATAAATGCATTCCTGGGAATACAATTACTATACCAAACACAGCTAACCCAATTGACTTTACTTCCAAAATTATTGATATCTCTCCAAACTTGCTTGCAAGAAAATTTTTTATTCACACCATTCATATCCCTCCAAACAGTAATATCCTTTTGATTACCAATATTACAAAACATGGGAGCATCTTTCAGACCAGGAAATTTAATTACCCAATCAACAGGCCATCTATAAGTATCATTAGTCAAAACATCACTGACTAAAGAATTTTCACTAAATCCATTTCTAAACCAATCCCTCCTTGATATAATTGTACTTAATATGCCAATTGGGTGCCACCAATCATGCCATAAAGAAGTATTTCTACCATCACCAACACATGAGACAATATGATGTCTAACAGTTTTTCTCAATTCCAAAAATCTTTTCCAAGTCCAATTCATACTTTTCTTCTGCCAAATCTCCCAGAAATTTCCATCACCAATGTAGTTTTCTCTCACCCACTGAACCCACAGAGAATTCTTGTTACTAATCAGATTCCAAATGTGTTTAATTAATAAAGCATCATTCCAGAATCTTAAGTCTTTAATTCCCAGCCCCCCATTTATTTTTGGCTTACAAACATCACTCCATTTAACTTTAGCTTTTCCTCTAACCACTTCTCCATTAGCCCACAGAAAGTTTCTACAAATCATTTCAATCTCCCTAATAGTAGCTATAGGAATTTTGAAAATTGAAGCCCAATACACATGAATAGAAGTCAGGACAGAATTTATGAGCTGTAATCTTCCAGCAAAAGAAAGCATCTTGTTTTTCCAATTACACACTCTCAATTTAATCTTATCAACAAGAGCAAAACAATCTCTTTTGAAAAGCATATTCACACACATGGGAATCCCAAGGTATTTGAAAGGAATTTTACCAATGTCAAAAGGTAAAATTCCCAAAATAATCCTTCTCATGTTTGGCTTCACACAGCTAAAAAAAATTTGGCTTTTTTCCATGCTAGCTTTCAAACCAGAAACAGAATTAAAATCGTCAAGGGCAGCTTTTATGACTCTAGCAGAATTGCCATTACCAAAAGAAAACACCAACAAATCATCTGCAAAACATAAGTGTGTAATCCTCTGAGAATCACACTTGCAATGAAATTTGAAACATTGGCTTTCTTCAATTTTCTTCACCAGGATTAGATTAAAAACCTCCATAACCAACGTGAATAAGTAGGGAGATAGAGGATCTCCTTGCCTTAACCCCCTCTTTCCTTCAAAATATCCATGGTCTTCACCATTAAAATTCAGCATAAACCAAGGGGAAGAAGTGCATGCCATAATCCAATTAACCATGACAGGATGAAATCCAAATCCAAGAAGAATTCTATTAAGAAATTTCCAGTCAACAGTATCATAGGCCTTTTGTATATCAATCTTTAAGGTACATTTAGGCATTCCTTTTTTATTTTTGTATCCCACCATCAATTCTTGAGCAAGGAGAATATTGTCAAGAATTGATCTTCCTTGAATAAAAGCAGATTGGTTATGACTAACTATATCACTTAAGCTGCCCCTTATTCTGTTTACTATTATTTTACTGATACATTTATAAAAAATGTTGCAGCAGGCAATAGGCCGAAAATCAGTAACTTTCCTTGGTTCTTCCACTTTAGGAATCAACACAATCCTAGTAGCATTAATACCCTTCAATAATTTTCCTGTCCAGAAAAATTCCCTCACAGCTTTACAAATATCTGTCCCAACAATACTCCAAGCACTCTTAAAAAACTTAGAGGAAAACCCATCAGGACCAGGAGCATGATTGTCAGCAATATCAAACATAGCTACTTTAACTTCTTCATCTGTGACCACTCTTATCATATTCATTGCCACTTTTTTATCCAACTTATTAATAAAAAACTCATTATTAAGTATAGACAAATCAGTGGCAACTTCACATCCCAAGAAATTCTTAAAATGATTAATAAATTTCTCTTTCATAGCCTTCCCCCTGATCCATCTTCCGTCTTCATCAAGCACCATCAAAATTCGATTCCTGTTAATCCTGCTTTTCAAACAACTGTGAAAAAACTTAGTGTTATTATCCCCATCAGAAAGCCATTTGATCTTAGATCTTTGAGAAAGCAGCTTTTCTTCATCATTACAAGCAACATTATATTCAAAAAGAATATTAGCATGCTCCTCCCGATATGAAGCATTAAACGGCTCCTGATCAATTTTCAACTGAATATTTCCCAATTGCTCCCTTAGATCCTTAATTTTCCTTCCCGACCCTCTGAATTTACTACACAGCTGTTTACACTGACTCTTCAACATTTTCAGTTTCTGAGTAACTTTGAACATAAAAAAGCCTTCAATATTTGAGGACCAGATATCCTTCACCATAGGCAGAAATTCTTCTTTATCCGCAATGAAATTAGCAAATCTAAAGGAAGATTTCCATCTCAATTTATCATTAGGAATGAAAAGAATAGCAGGACAGTGATCAGAAGTTCTGTATGGTTTAAATGCAGCATAAGCTGAAGGATAATCAGAAATGAATTTCGTGTTGACCATAATCCTATCCAGCTTCTTTAAAATTCCTTTATTCCCAGAAGGCGATTTATTCCAAGTGAATTGAAACCCAGTGCTATTCAAGTCTTCAACTTCAATAAAATTGATACATTCTCGAAAATCATCAACTCCTTTCAGACATCTCGAGCATCCTTCTGAATAATCGGAATCTTTTAACACAACATTGAAATCACCCAAAATACACCAAGCTTCCTTTTTCACAGTTAAGCTGAATTTTTTCAAATCTTCCCATAAAACCCTTCTTTCAATATAACCGGAAGCAGCATAGATGAAGGAAAAAAACATGCTATAATTAGAACCAGAAAATTTGACAAAGCAATGAATCACCTGTTTCGATTGAGATAAAACCATAACATCAAATAATTTTGGATCCCATCCAACAATTATTCTAGTACCAACATCACACTGTTTGTTATTAGAAACCCAATCCCAGTTTCCAAAAGATTTACTACACACATTCTTTAAATTTGAAATTTTGACATGGGATTCAACAACAGCACACATTCCCAGCTTATTATCCCTTATAACATCCATAACCTCTTTTTGCTTAACAGCTTTATTTAACCCCCTAACATTCCATACACCAATCGACATCATTGACTAATAACATGATTTTTGGCATTTACCACCTCAAATGCCTGAGATAATCCACTAATACTACTGCTATCATTATTCCTCTTGCTATCCATCTTCTTTTCAGCATTAACCATCACAAGATCTTCACTGCTAATGCCCATGTTATGAATCTCATTATATTTCAATCTGTTGTCATCAGTAGCAGAGAGAGTGCAATTCAGATCATCAAATTGAACACCAATTTTATCTCTTTTATCATCCTCTTCCATTCCAATTATAGCTTCCTCATCAATCAATCCCAAAACTTCAAAGCTATTTTTATTGCTGCTATCAGTTTCCTTATCACTCTTCTTAATCTCAGCCATATCATTGACATTCTTCTTTATAGTCACCTGTCTTTTGTCTCCTTTATTTACCTGATCATTATTATTATACTGTCCAGAACCCACCTTCTCAAATTTTTTATTCTTCTCCAAATTCCAATGCCCCACTCCTTTGTTATTCCAATTCCCATTTTGTCCCCAACCATTTCCACTTTTGTTCCCATATTGTCCCCTAAACTTATTCCCCACTCTTGAGAAATTACTCTTCCCTTTATTTTTCTGATTACCTATATTAGCAGCTTTCCACATAGAATTGCTAGTACCTTCTCCATCTTTAATAATTTTATTTTTCCTATTAGTAAATTCTGTAAATCCTTCATCATCAATCACATTTTTCCCTTTATCTTCCTTGCTAATCCCACTGCCACCATTTTGCATAGATTTAGCACCCATCATACTAGCCATACAGACCTTATCTATGTGCCCAAACACTTTACAATGACTGCATCTAGATGGCATCCAAGCATATTCCACATCAAAGCTTTGAATAACAGCAGAATTAGTAACAAAATCCCACGTTGAGATATCAATGTTTCTTTTCCATTCTTTATCAGCTGATATTTCGATAAGGATCCTAGCATAAGCATTTCTCCCTTTATGTTCCAAACACATCTCCTCAGTAAAAGAATCAAACGCAAGAGGAATTCCCAATTTACTAGCAATAATGCACAGATTATCCCCACTCCAAACCTCCAAAGGTAAGTCATAAATCTTGACCCAAACCGGAATCTTATTATGTCTATTTTTAGTTAAAGTCAAACCTGGTCTCCATCTTTGTAGAAATAAAGGCATATTATTGAACATTAGCCATGGACTTCCTTCAAGAATAGATAACATCCCTTGTTCATCACTGAATTTAAAAAAGAAGAATCCTTTATTATTCATGAATACCTCTTCAAGACCCACATTCTTCCATAGCCTTCTTACCTCCTTTTGAATCACTGGAAAAGCCAATTTCTTATCAATCATATATCCATATAAAGTATTCACATAAGGAATACTCGCATTTTTTAGATTTTCAATTGGGATAATAACAGGACCATCTTCTTCACCTTTTTCCCCTGGAATATATCTAACATCAATCTTACCCTTATGCCTATTCCCTTTTAACACACCAGCATAAGAGTTCTTTAAATTCCCCTGCACATCCTTCTCCATCGAATTTCCAATTTTAGCTGCTCCCAAAATAGAAGGAAAGGTATTAATACTATTAATAACAGTGCCTGCAACCAAATTCCCATTATTATCATTACTAATATTATTAATATCCTCCTCTTCCATCATTATTTCCTCATCTTCACTAGTTTCCTCCTCACTTGAATTAACTTCCCCCTCTTCATCTTCTGAACTCTCTTCTTCATTATCATCTCCCAACTTATTCTCCGTCTTATCCACTTTCAAATCATCCATATCCATATTCTGAATTATACCCTTATCAACTCCCTTTCCCACCTGTCCTTCTTCCTTCAATTCATTCAGAAACTGAAATCCCACTCCTGGAATGAAATCTTCATTATTATTAGCCCTTTTCTTCCCATCAGTTATTATCTTCACAACTTCATTATCTTCCCTATTAGAGTTATTCTGAATTTTAACATCCATCACCGATATGGTAGGGTTCACATTAACCATTTCACTAGTAACATTCTTCAATTCAGAGATTGGACTCAAAACTTCATTATTCATTATCAACCCATCCCAATTTTTCATCAAATTAGCAGTATTACCAGTTGGGATAGAAATAACATGAGAACTTACCTTTTTAGAATCACCAGACAACCCTTTCTTCAATTCCTTCTCCTTCCCATCAGATCCCGGTATAGAAATGTTAGAATCCGACTCAAAAACTGAGACAGATTCCGATTCTTCTCCCGTTTCCTCTTCTGAACCATCTTCATTGAAGAACTCTTCAGTATCCATCGGAGCTAATTTATCCACCTTCTTCCTAGCTCTGTTCTTAATCCTGAAAGATTTCCCCTCCATTTTCCATCCCGCTTTGCTAATCCCAGATGCAACAGCTCCAGTCACACTTGGTTTGCGACGAGCTTTATAGATCGTGGCAGATGATTGTTCAATTACCCCAGGAGGAACAAGATCATTCACCTCCATTTCAGTTTTTGTATAACGAACTGCAGCACTTTTATCCGGAGGTTTAACCTTCACGTCCTTCAATCTATCCGACTTGGAAGATGCTCCCATTAAATCAACAGAATTAGGAAAGAAATTGCTTCACCGATTAAAAGAAATTCGTCGGAAAAGCAGCGCCGATGAATCTAAGCTAGATCGCACCACCGTCAGAAAGAGAATTGTTTAGTTCTTGAGTTCCACAATAGCATTGTTTAATTCTTGAGTTCCACAATAGAAGTCTATGCACTTTAAGCAAAGCTTTGATGAGCATTGTTTCATTATTAAGTTCCACATTATAAGTCTATGCAATTTAGCAAAGCTTTGATGAGCATTGTTTAATTCTTGAGTTCCACAATAGAAGTAGTATTCGTAGTTTAGCAAGGCTTTGACGAGCAATTCTTTATTCTTGAGTTCCACAATAGTAGTCTATGCAATTTAAGCAAAGCATTGACGAGCAGTGTTTCATTCTTGATTTCCACATTTGAGGTCTACGCAATTTTGCAAAGCTTTGATGAGCATCGTTTCATTCTTGAGTTCCACAATAGAAGTCTATGCAATTTAAGCAAAGCATTGATAAGCATTGTTTTGTTCTTGAGTTCCACAATAGAAGTCTATGCAATTTAGCAAAGCTATCTTAAGCATTGTTTCATTCTTGGGTTCCACATTAGAAGTCTTTGCAATTTAGCAAAGCATTGATTAGTTCTTGAGTTCCACAATAGAAGTAGTCTTTGTAATTTATCAAAGCTTTGATGAGCATTATTTAATTCTTGAGTTCCACAATAGAAGTGGATGTAATTTAACAAAGCTTTGAAGAGCATTGTTTCATTCTTGAGTTTCACATTAGAAGTCTATTGAATTTAGCAAAGCTTTGATGAGCATTATTTAATTCTTGAGCTCCATAATAGTAGTCTTCGCAATTTAGCAAGGCTTTGAAGAGCATTTCTTTATTCTTGAGTTCCACAATATAAGTCTATGTAATTTAAGCAAAGCTTTGATGAGCATTGTTTTATTCTTGTGTTCCACATTAGAAGTATATGATATTTAGCGAAGCTTTGATGAGCATCGTTTTATTGTGTTCCATAATAGAAGTATATAAAATTTAAGCAAAGCTTTGATTAGCATTGTTTGATTCTTGAGTTCAACAATAGATGTGTATGCAATTTAGCAAAGCATTCATGAGCATTCTTTCATTCTTGGGTTCCACATTAGAAGTCTATGCAATTTAGCAATGCTTCGATGAGCATTGCTTAATACTTGAGTTCCACAATAGAAGTCTATGCAATTTAACAAAGCATTGATGAGCATTATTTCATTCTTGAGTTCCACAATAGAAGTAGTCGTTGCAATTTAATAAAGCTTTGATGAGCATTGTTTAATTCTTTGGTTCCACAATAGAAGTGTATGCAATTTTTGCAAAGCTTTGATGAGCATTGTTTAATTCTTGAGTTCCACAATAGAAGTCTATGCACTTTAAGCAATGCTTTGATGAGCATTGTTTAATTCTTGAGTTCCACAATATAAGTCTATGTAATTTAAGCAAAGCTTTGATGAGCATTGTTTTATTCTTGTGTTCCACATTAGAAGTCTATGCAATTTAGCGAAGCTTTGATGAGCATCGTTTTATTGTGTTCCATAATAGAAGTATATAAAATTTAAGCAAAGCTTTGATTAGCATTGTTTGATTCTTGAGTTCAACAATAGATGTCTATGCAATTTAGCAAAGCATTCATGAGCATTCTTTCATTCTTGGGTTCCACATTAGAAGTCTATGCAATTTAGCAATGCTTCGATGAGCATTGCTTAATACTTGAGTTCCACAATAGAAGTCTATGCAATTTAGCAAAGCATTGATGAGCATTATTTCATTCTTGAGTTCCACAATAGAAGTAGTCGTTGCAATTTAATAAAGCTTTGATGAGCATTGTTTAATTCTTTGGTTCCACAATAGAAGTGTATGCAATTTTTGCAAAGCTTTGATGAGCATTGTTTCTTTCTTTAGTTCCACATTAGAAGTCTATGCAATTCAGAAAAGCTTTGATGAACATTTTTTATTGAGTTCCACAATAGAAGTGGTCTTCGTAATTTAGCAAAGCTTTGATGAGTATTGTTTAGTTCTTGAGTTCCACAATAGAAGTAGTCTTCGTAATTTAGCGAAGCTTTGATGAGCATTTCTTTATTTTCGAGTTCCACAAAAGTAGTCTATGCAATTTAAGCAAAGCTTTGACGAGAATTGTTTCATTCATGAGTTCCACATTACAAGTCTACGCACATTGGCATAGCTTGGATGAGCAGCGTTTCGTTCTTGAGTTCCACAATAGAAGTCTATGCAATTTAAGCAAAGCTTTGATGAGCATTGTTTGATTCTTGAGTTCCACAATAGATCTCTATTCAATTTTGCAAAGCTTTCATGAGCAATGTTTCATTCTTGGATTCCACATTAGATGTCTATGCAATTTAGCAAAGCATTGATGACCAATGTTTAGTTCTTGAGTTCCACAATAGAAGAGTCTTTGCAATTTAGCAAAGCTTCGATGAGCATTGTTTAATTCTTGAGTTTCACAATAGAAGTGAATGCAATTTAAAAAAAAAGCTTAGGTGAGGATTGTTTTATTCTTGAGTTCAACATTAGCAAAGTTTTGATGAGCATTGTTTAATTCTTGAGTTCCACAATAGAAGTCTATGCACTTTAAGCAAAGCTTTGATGAGCATTGTTTCATTATTAAGTTCCACATTATAAGTCTATGCAATTTAGCAAAGCTTTGATGAGCATTGTTTAATTCTTGAGTTCCACAATAGAAGTAGTATTCGTAGTTTAGCAAGGCTTTGACGAGCAATTCTTTATTCTTGAGTTCCACAATAGTAGTCTATGCAATTTAAGCAAAGCATTGACGAGCAGTGTTTCATTCTTGATTTCCACATTTGAGGTCTACGCAATTTTGCAAAGCTTTGATGAGCATCGTTTCATTCTTGAGTTCCACAATAGAAGTCTATGCAATTTAAGCAAAGCATTGATAAGCATTGTTTTGTTCTTGAGTTCCATAATAGAAGTCTATGCAATTTAGCAAAGCTATCTTAAGCATTGTTTCATTCTTGGGTTCCACATTAGAAGTCTTTGCAATTTAGCAAAGCATTGATTAGTTCTTGAGTTCCACAATAGAAGTAGTCTTTGTAATTTATCAAAGCTTTGATGAGCATTATTTAATTCTTGAGTTCCACAATAGAAGTGGATGTAATTTAACAAAGCTTTGAAGAGCATTGTTTCATTCTTTAGTTTCACATTAGAAGTCTATTGAATTTAGCAAAGCTTTGATGAGCATTGTTTAATTCTTGAGTTCCACAATAGAAGTCTATGCACTTTAAGCAAAGCTTTGATGAGCATTGTTTAATTCTTGAGTTCCACAATATAAGTCTATGTAATTTAAGCAAAGCTTTGATGAGCATTGTTTTATTCTTGTGTTCCACATTAGAAGTCTATGCAATTTAGCGAAGCTTTGATGAGCATCGTTTTATTGTGTTCCATAATAGAAGTATATAAAATTTAAGCAAAGCTTTGATTAGCATTGTTTGATTCTTGAGTTCAACAATAGATGTCTATGCAATTTAGCAAACCATTCATGAGCATTCTTTCATTCTTGGGTTCCACATTAGAAGTCTATGCAATTTAGCAATGCTTCGATGAGCATTGCTTAATACTTGAGTTCCACAATAGAAGTCTATGCAATTTAACAAAGCATTGATGAGCATTATTTCATTCTTGAGTTCCACAATAGAAGTAGTCGTTGCAATTTAAAAAAGCTTTGATGAGCATTGTTTAGTTCTTTGGTTCCACAATAGAAGTGTATGCAATTTTTGCAAAGCTTTGATGAGCATTGTTTAATTCTTGAGTTCCACAATAGAAGTCTATGCACTTTAAGCAAAGCTTTGATGAGCATTGTTTAATTCTTGAGTTCCACAATATAAGTCTATGTAATTTAAGCAAAGCTTTGATGTGCATTGTTTTATTCTTGTGTTCCACATTAGAAGTCTATGCAATTTAGCGAAGCTTTGATGAGCATCGTTTTATTGTGTTCCATAATAGAAGTGTATAAAATTTAAGCAAAGCTTTGATTAGCATTGTTTGATTCTTGAGTTCAACAATAGATGTCTATGCAATTTAGCAAAGCATTCATGAGCATTCTTTCATTCTTGGGTTCCACATTAGAAGTCTATGCAATTTAGCAATGCTTCGATGAGCATTGCTTAATACTTGAGTTCCACAATAGAAGTCTATGCAATTTAACAAAGCATTGATGAGCATTATTTCATTCTTGAGTTCCACAATAGAAGTAGTCGTTGCAATTTAATAAAGCTTTGATGAGCATTGTTTAATTCTTTGGTTCCACAATAGAAGTGTATGCAATTTTTGCAAAGCTTTGATGAGCATTGTTTCTTTCTTTAGTTCCACATTAGAAGTCTATGCAATTTAGAAAAGCTTTGATGAACATTTTTTATTGAGTTCCACAATAGAAATGGTCTTCGTAATTTAGCAAAGCTTTGATGAGTATTGTTTAGTTCTTGAGTTCCACAATAGAAGTAGTCTTCGTAATTTAGCGAAGCTTTGATGAGCATTTCTTTATTTTCGAGTTCCACAAAAGTAGTCTATGCAATTTAAGCAAAGCTTTGACGAGAATTGTTTCATTCATGAGTTCCACATTACAAGTCTACGCACATTGGCATAGCTTGGATGAGCAGCGTTTCGTTCTTGAGTTCCACAATAGAAGTCTATGCAATTTAAGCAAAGCTTTGATGAGCATTGTTTGATTCTTGAGTTCCACAATAGATCACTATTCAATTTTGCAAAGCTTTCATGAGCAATGTTTCATTCTTGGATTCCACATTAGATGTCTATGCAATTTAGCAAAGCATTGATGACCAATGTTTAGTTCTTGAGTTCCACAATAGAAGAGTCTTTGCAATTTAGCAAAGCTTCGATGAGCATTGTTTAATTCTTGAGTTTCACAATAGAAGTGAATGCAATTTTAAAAAAAAGCTTAGGTGAGGATTGTTTTATTCTTGAGTTCAACATTAGCAAAGTTTTGATGAGCATTGTTTAATTCTTGAGTTCCACAATAGAAGTCTATGCACTTTAAGCAAAGCTTTGATGAGCATTGTTTCATTATTAAGTTCCACATTATAAGTCTATGCAATTTAGCAAAGCTTTGATTAGCATTGTTTAATTCTTGAGTTCCACAATAGAAGTAGTATTTGTAGTTTAGCAAGGCTTTGACGAGCAATTCTTTATTCTTGAGTTCCACAATAGTAGTCTATGCAATTTAAGCAAAGCATTGACGAACAGTGTTTCATTCTTGATTTCCACATTTGAGGTCTACGCAATTTTGCAAAGCTTTGATGAGCATCGTTTCATTCTTGAGTTCCACAATAGAAGTCTATGCAATTTAAGCAAAGCATTGATAAGCATTGTTTTGTTCTTGAGTTCCACAATAGAAGTCTATGCAATTTAGCAAAGCTATCTTAAGCATTGTTTCATTCTTGGGTTCCACATTAGAAGTCTTTGCAATTTAGCAAAGCATTGATTAGTTCTTGAGTTCCACAATAGAAGTAGTCTTTGTAATTTATCAAAGTTTTGATGAGCATTATTTAATTCTTGAGTTCCACAATAGAAGTGGATGTAATTTAACAAAGCTTTGAAGAGCATTGTTTCATTCTTTAGTTTCACATTAGAAGTCTATTGAATTTAGCAAAGCTTTGATGAGCATTATTTAATTCTTGAGCTCCATAATAGTAGTCTTCGCAATTTAGCAAGGCTTTGAAGAGCATTTCTTTATTCTTGAGTTCCACAATATAAGTCTATGTAATTTAAGCAAAGCTTTGATGAGCATTGTTTTATTCTTGTGTTCCACGTTAGAAGTCTATGCAATTTAGCGAAGCTTTGATGAGCATCGTTTTATTGTGTTCCATAATAGAAGTATATAAAATTTAAGCAAAGCTTTGATTAGCATTGTTTGATTCTTGAGTTCAACAATAGATGTCTATGCAATTTAGCAAAGCATTCATGAGCATTCTTTCATTCTTGGGTTCCACATTAGAAGTCTATGCAATTTAGCAATGCTTCGATGAGCAATTCTTAATACTTGAGTTCCACAATAGAAGTCTATGCAATTTAACAAAGCATTGATGAGCATTATTTCATTCTTGAGTTCCACAATAGAAGTAGTCGTTGCAATTTAATAAAGCTTTGATGAGCATTGTTTAATTCTTTGGTTCCACAATAGAAGTGTATGCAATTTTTGCAAAGCTTCGATGAGCATTGTTTAATTCTTTAGTTCCACAATAGAAGTCTATGCACTTTAAGCAAAGCTTTGATGAGCATTGTTTAATTCTTGAGTTCCACAATATAAGTCTATGTAATTTAAGCAAAGCTTTGATGAGCATTGTTTTATTCTTGTGTTCCACATTAGAAGTCTATGCAATTTAGCGAAGCTTTGATGAGCATCGTTTTATTGTGTTCCATAATAGAAGTATATAAAATTTAAGCAAAGCTTTGATTAGCATTGTTTGATTCTTGAGTTCAACAATAGATGTCTATGCAATTTAGCAAACCATTCATGAGCATTCTTTCATTCTTGGGTTCCACATTAGAAGTCTATGCAATTTAGCAATGCTTCGATGAGCATTGCTTAATACTTGAGTTCCACAATAGAAGTCTATGCAATTTAACAAATCATTGATGAGCATTATTTCATTCTTGAGTTCCACAATAGAAGTAGTCGTTGCAATTTAATAAAGCTTTGATGAGCATTGTTTAATTCTTTGGTTCCACAATAGAAGTGTATGCAATTTTTGCAAAGCTTTGATGAGCATTGTTTCTTTCTTTAGTTCCACATTAGAAGTCTATGCAATTCAGAAAAGCTTTGATGAACATTTTTTATTGAGTTCCACAATAGAAGTGGTCTTCGTAATTTAGCAAAGCTTTGATGAGTATTGTTTAGTTCTTGAGTTCCACAATAGAAGTAGTCTTCGTAATTTAGCGAAGCTTTGATGAGCATTTCTTTATTTTCGAGTTCCACAAAAGTAGTCTATGCAATTTAAGCAAAGCTTTGACGAGAATTGTTTCATTCATGAGTTCCACATTACAAGTCTACGCACATTGGCATAGCTTGGATGAGCAGCGTTTCGTTCTTGAGTTCCACAATAGAAGTCTATGCAATTTAAGCAAAGCTTTGATGAGCATTGTTTGATTCTTGAGTTCCACAATAGATCTCTATTCAATTTTGCAAAGCTTTCATGAGCAATGTTTGATTCTTGGATTCCACATTAGATGTCTATGCAATTTAGCAAAGCATTGATGACCAATGTTTAGTTCTTGAGTTCCACAATAGAAGAGTCTTTGCAATTTAGCAAAGCTTCGATGAGCATTGTTTAATTCTTGAGTTTCACAATAGAAGTGAATGCAATTTAAAAAAAAAGCTTAGGTGAGGATTGTTTTATTCTTGAGTTCAACATTAGAAGTCTATGAAATTTAGCAAAGTTTTGATGAGCATTGTTTAATTCTTGAGTTCCACAATAGAAGTCTATGCACTTTAAGCAAAGCTTTGATGAGCATTGTTTCATTATTAAGTTCCACATTATAAGTCTATGCAATTTAGCAAAGCTTTGATGAGCATTGTTTAATTCTTGAGTTCCACAATAGAAGTAGTATTCGTAGTTTAGCAAGGCTTTGACGAGCAATTCTTTATTCTTGAGTTCCACAATAGTAGTCTATGCAATTTAAGCAAAGCATTGACGAGCAGTGTTTCATTCTTGATTTCCACATTTGAGGTCTACGCAATTTTGCAAAGCTTTGATGAGCATCGTTTCATTCTTGAGTTCCACAATAGAAGTCTATGCAATTTAAGCAAAGCATTGATAAGCATTGTTTTGTTCTTGAGTTCCACAATAGAAGTCTATGCAATTTAGCAAAGCTATCTTAAGCATTGTTTCATTCTTGGGTTCCACATTAGAAGTCTTTGCAATTTAGCAAAGCATTGATTAGTTCTTGAGTTCCACAATAGAAGTAGTCTTTGTAATTTATCAAAGCTTTGATGAGCATTATTTAATTCTTGAGTTCCACAATAGAAGTGGATGTAATTTAACAAAGCTTTGAAGAGCATTGTTTCATTCTTGAGTTTCACATTAGAAGTCTATTGAATTTAGCAAAGCTTTGATGAGCATTATTTAATTCTTGAGCTCCATAATAGTAGTCTTCGCAATTTAGCAAGGCTTTGAAGAGCATTTCTTTATTCTTGAGTTCCACAATATAAGTCTATGTAATTTAAGCAAAGCTTTGATGAGCATTGTTTTATTCTTGTGTTCCACATTAGAAGTATATGATATTTAGCGAAGCTTTGATGAGCATCGTTTTATTGTGTTCCATAATAGAAGTATATAAAATTTAAGCAAAGCTTTGATTAGCATTGTTTGATTCTTGAGTTCAACAATAGATGTCTATGCAATTTAGCAAACCATTCATGAGCATTCTTTCATTCTTGGGTTCCACATTAGAAGTCTATGCAATTTAGCAATGCTTCGATGAGCATTGCTTAATACTTGAGTTCCACAATAGAAGTCTATGCAATTTAACAAAGCATTGATGAGCATTATTTCATTCTTGAGTTCCACAATAGAAGTAGTCGTTGCAATTTAATAAAGCTTTGATGAGCATTGTTTAATTCTTTGGTTCCACAATAGAAGTGTATGCAATTTTTGCAAAGCTTTGATGAGCATTGTTTAATTCTTGAGTTCCACAATAGAAGTCTATGCACTTTAAGCAATGCTTTGATGAGCATTGTTTAATTCTTGAGTTCCACAATATAAGTCTATGTAATTTAAGCAAAGCTTTGATGAGCATTGTTTTATTCTTGTGTTCCACATTAGAAGTCTATGCAATTTAGCGAAGCTTTGATGAGCATCGTTTTATTGTGTTCCATAATAGAAGTATATAAAATTTAAGCAAAGCTTTGATTAGCATTGTTTGATTCTTGAGTTCAACAATAGATGTCTATGCAATTTAGCAAAGCATTCATGAGCATTCTTTCATTCTTGGGTTCCACATTAGAAGTCTATGCAATTTAGCAATGCTTCGATGAGCATTGCTTAATACTTGAGTTCCACAATAGAAGTCTATGCAATTTAGCAAAGCATTGATGAGCATTATTTCATTCTTGAGTTCCACAATAGAAGTAGTCGTTGCAATTTAATAAAGCTTTGATGAGCATTGTTTAATTCTTTGGTTCCACAATAGAAGTGTATGCAATTTTTGCAAAGCTTTGATGAGCATTGTTTCTTTCTTTAGTTCCACATTAGAAGTCTATGCAATTCAGAAAAGCTTTGATGAACATTTTTTATTGAGTTCCACAATAGAAGTGGTCTTCGTAATTTAGCAAAGCTTTGATGAGTATTGTTTAGTTCTTGAGTTCCACAATAGAAGTAGTCTTCGTAATTTAGCGAAGCTTTGATGAGCATTTCTTTATTTTCGAGTTCCACAAAAGTAGTCTATGCAATTTAAGCAAAGCTTTGACGAGAATTGTTTCATTCATGAGTTCCACATTACAAGTCTACGCACATTGGCATAGCTTGGATGAGCAGCGTTTCGTTCTTGAGTTCCACAATAGAAGTCTATGCAATTTAAGCAAAGCTTTGATGAGCATTGTTTGATTCTTGAGTTCCACAATAGATCTCTATTCAATTTTGCAAAGCTTTCATGAGCAATGTTTCATTCTTGGATTCCACATTAGATGTCTATGCAATTTAGCAAAGCATTGATGACCAATGTTTAGTTCTTGAGTTCCACAATAGAAGAGTCTTTGCAATTTAGCAAAGCTTCGATGAGCATTGTTTAATTCTTGAGTTTCACAATAGAAGTGAATGCAATTTAAAAAAAAAGCTTAGGTGAGGATTGTTTTATTCTTGAGTTCAACATTAGCAAAGTTTTGATGAGCATTGTTTAATTCTTGAGTTCCACAATAGAAGTCTATGCACTTTAAGCAAAGCTTTGATGAGCATTGTTTCATTATTAAGTTCCACATTATAAGTCTATGCAATTTAGCAAAGCTTTGATGAGCATTGTTTAATTCTTGAGTTCCACAATAGAAGTAGTATTCGTAGTTTAGCAAGGCTTTGACGAGCAATTCTTTATTCTTGAGTTCCACAATAGTAGTCTATGCAATTTAAGCAAAGCATTGACGAGCAGTGTTTCATTCTTGATTTCCACATTTGAGGTCTACGCAATTTTGCAAAGCTTTGATGAGCATCGTTTCATTCTTGAGTTCCACAATAGAAGTCTATGCAATTTAAGCAAAGCATTGATAAGCATTGTTTTGTTCTTGAGTTCCATAATAGAAGTCTATGCAATTTAGCAAAGCTATCTTAAGCATTGTTTCATTCTTGGGTTCCACATTAGAAGTCTTTGCAATTTAGCAAAGCATTGATTAGTTCTTGAGTTCCACAATAGAAGTAGTCTTTGTAATTTATCAAAGCTTTGATGAGCATTATTTAATTCTTGAGTTCCACAATAGAAGTGGATGTAATTTAACAAAGCTTTGAAGAGCATTGTTTCATTCTTTAGTTTCACATTAGAAGTCTATTGAATTTAGCAAAGCTTTGATGAGCATTGTTTAATTCTTGAGTTCCACAATAGAAGTCTATGCACTTTAAGCAAAGCTTTGATGAGCATTGTTTAATTCTTGAGTTCCACAATATAAGTCTATGTAATTTAAGCAAAGCTTTGATGAGCATTGTTTTATTCTTGTGTTCCACATTAGAAGTCTATGCAATTTAGCGAAGCTTTGATGAGCATCGTTTTATTGTGTTCCATAATAGAAGTATATAAAATTTAAGCAAAGCTTTGATTAGCATTGTTTGATTCTTGAGTTCAACAATAGATGTCTATGCAATTTAGCAAACCATTCATGAGCATTCTTTCATTCTTGGGTTCCACATTAGAAGTCTATGCAATTTAGCAATGCTTCGATGAGCATTGCTTAATACTTGAGTTCCACAATAGAAGTCTATGCAATTTAACAAAGCATTGATGAGCATTATTTCATTCTTGAGTTCCACAATAGAAGTAGTCGTTGCAATTTAATAAAGCTTTGATGAGCATTGTTTAGTTCTTTGGTTCCACAATAGAAGTATATGCAATTTTTGCAAAGCTTTGATGAGCATTGTTTAATTCTTGAGTTCCACAATAGAAGTCTATGCACTTTAAGCAAAGCTTTGATGAGCATTGTTTAATTCTTGAGTTCCACAATATAAGTCTATGTAATTTAAGCAAAGCTTTGATGTGCATTGTTTTATTCTTGTGTTCCACATTAGAAGTCTATGCAATTTAGCGAAGCTTTGATGAGCATCGTTTTATTGTGTTCCATAATAGAAGTATATAAAATTTAAGCAAAGCTTTGATTAGCATTGTTTGATTCTTGAGTTCAACAATAGATGTCTATGCAATTTAGCAAACCATTCATGAGCATTCTTTCATTCTTGGGTTCCACATTAGAAGTCTATGCAATTTAGCAATGCTTCGATGAGCATTGCTTAATACTTGAGTTCCACAATAGAAGTCTATGCAATTTAACAAAGCATTGATGAGCATTATTTCATTCTTGAGTTCCACAATAGAAGTAGTCGTTGCAATTTAATAAAGCTTTGATGAGCATTGTTTAGTTCTTTGGTTCCACAATAGAAGTGTATGCAATTTTTGCAAAGCTTTGATGAGCATTGTTTAATTCTTTAGTTCCACAATAGAAGTCTATGCACTTTAAGCAAAGCTTTGATGAGCATTGTTTAATTCTTGAGTTCCACAATATAAGTCTATGTAATTTAAGCAAAGCTTTGATGTGCATTGTTTTATTCTTGTGTTCCACATTAGAAGTCTATGCAATTTAGCGAAGCTTTGATGAGCATCGTTTTATTGTGTTCCATAATAGAAGTATATAAAATTTAAGCAAAGCTTTGATTAGCATTGTTTGATTCTTGAGTTCAACAATAGATGTCTATGCAATTTAGCAAAGCATTCATGAGCATTCTTTCATTCTTGGGTTCCACATTAGAAGTCTATGCAATTTAGCAATGCTTCGATGAGCATTGCTTAATACTTGAGTTCCACAATAGAAGTCTATGCAATTTAACAAAGCATTGATGAGCATTATTTCATTCTTGAGTTCCACAATAGAAGTAGTCGTTGCAATTTAATAAAGCTTTGATGAGCATTGTTTAATTCTTTGGTTCCACAATAGAAGTGTATGCAATTTTTGCAAAGCTTTGATGAGCATTGTTTCTTTCTTTAGTTCCACATTAGAAGTCTATGCAATTTAGAAAAGCTTTGATGAACATTTTTTATTGAGTTCCACAATAGAAGTGGTCTTCGTAATTTAGCAAAGCTTTGATGAGTATTGTTTAGTTCTTGAGTTCCACAATAGAAGTAGTCTTCGTAATTTAGCGAAGCTTTGATGAGCATTTCTTTATTTTCGAGTTCCACAAAAGTAGTCTATGCAATTTAAGCAAAGCTTTGACGAGAATTGTTTCATTCATGAGTTCCACATTACAAGTCTACGCACATTGGCATAGCTTGGATGAGCAGCGTTTCGTTCTTGAGTTCCACAATAGAAGTCTATGCAATTTAAGCAAAGCTTTGATGAGCATTGTTTGATTCTTGAGTTCCACAATAGATCTCTATTCAATTTTGCAAAGCTTTCATGAGCAATGTTTCATTCTTGGATTCCACATTAGATGTCTATGCAATTTAGCAAAGCATTGATGACCAATGTTTAGTTCTTGAGTTCCACAATAGAAGAGTCTTTGCAATTTAGCAAAGCTTCGATGAGCATTGTTTAATTCTTGAGTTTCACAATAGAAGTGAATGCAATTTAAAAAAAAAGCTTAGGTGAGGATTGTTTTATTCTTGAGTTCAACATTAGCAAAGTTTTGATGAGCATTGTTTAATTCTTGAGTTCCACAATAGAAGTCTATGCACTTTAAGCAAAGCTTTGATGAGCATTGTTTCATTATTAAGTTCCACATTATAAGTCTATGCAATTTAGCAAAGCTTTGATTAGCATTGTTTAATTCTTGAGTTCCACAATAGAAGTAGTATTTGTAGTTTAGCAAGGCTTTGACGAGCAATTCTTTATTCTTGAGTTCCACAATAGTAGTCTATGCAATTTAAGCAAAGCATTGACGAGCAGTGTTTCATTCTTGATTTCCACATTTGAGGTCTACGCAATTTTGCAAAGCTTTGATGAGCATCGTTTCATTCTTGAGTTCCACAATAGAAGTCTATGCAATTTAAGCAAAGCATTGATAAGCATTGTTTTGTTCTTGAGTTCCACAATAGAAGTCTATGCAATTTAGCAAAGCTATCTTAAGCATTGTTTCATTCTTGGGTTCCACATTAGAAGTCTTTGCAATTTAGCAAAGCATTGATTAGTTCTTGAGTTCCACAATAGAAGTAGTCTTTGTAATTTATCAAAGCTTTGATGAGCATTATTTAATTCTTGAGTTCCACAATAGAAGTGGATGTAATTTAACAAAGCTTTGAAGAGCATTGTTTCATTCTTTAGTTTCACATTAGAAGTCTATTGAATTTAGCAAAGCTTTGATGAGCATTATTTAATTCTTGAGCTCCATAATAGTAGTCTTCGCAATTTAGCAAGGCTTTGAAGAGCATTTCTTTATTCTTGAGTTCCACAATATAAGTCTATGTAATTTAAGCAAAGCTTTGATGAGCATTGTTTTATTCTTGTGTTCCACATTAGAAGTCTATGCAATTTAGCGAAGCTTTGATGAGCATCGTTTTATTGTGTTCCATAATAGAAGTATATAAAATTTAAGCAAAGCTTTGATTAGCATTGTTTGATTCTTGAGTTCAACAATAGATGTCTATGCAATTTAGCAAAGCATTCATGAGCATTCTTTCATTCTTGGGTTCCACATTAGAAGTCTATGCAATTTAGCAATGCTTCGATGAGCAATTCTTAATACTTGAGTTCCACAATAGAAGTCTATGCAATTTAACAAAGCATTGATGAGCATTATTTCATTCTTGAGTTCCACAATAGAAGTAGTCGTTGCAATTTAATAAAGCTTTGATGAGCATTGTTTAATTCTTTGGTTCCACAATAGAAGTGTATGCAATTTTTGCAAAGCTTCGATGAGCATTGTTTAATTCTTTAGTTCCACAATAGAAGTCTATGCACTTTAAGCAAAGCTTTGATGAGCATTGTTTAATTCTTGAGTTCCACAATATAAGTCTATGTAATTTAAGCAAAGCTTTGATGAGCATTGTTTTATTCTTGTGTTCCACATTAGAAGTCTATGCAATTTAGCGAAGCTTTGATGAGCATCGTTTTATTGTGATCCATAATAGAAGTATATAAAATTTAAGCAAAGCTTTGATTAGCATTGTTTGATTCTTGAGTTCAACAATAGATGTCTATGCAATTTAGCAAAGCATTCATGAGCATTCTTTCATTCTTGGGTTCCACATTAGAAGTCTATGCAATTTAGCAATGCTTCGATGAGCATTGCTTAATACTTGAGTTCCACAATAGAAGTCTATGCAATTTAACAAAGCATTGATGAGCATTATTTCATTCTTGAGTTCCACAATAGAAGTAGTCGTTGCAATTTAATAAAGCTTTGATGAGCATTGTTTAATTCTTTGGTTCCACAATAGAAGTGTATGCAATTTTTGCAAAGCTTTGATGAGCATTGTTTCTTTCTTTAGTTCCACATTAGAAGTCTATGCAATTCAGAAAAGCTTTGATGAACATTTTTTATTGAGTTCCACAATAGAAGTGGTCTTCGTAATTTAGCAAAGCTTTGATGAGTATTGTTTAGTTCTTGAGTTCCACAATAGAAGTAGTCTTCGTAATTTAGCGAAGCTTTGATGAGCATTTCTTTATTTTCGAGTTCCACAAAAGTAGTCTATGCAATTTAAGCAAAGCTTTGACGAGAATTGTTTCATTCATGAGTTCCACATTACAAGTCTACGCACATTGGCATAGCTTGGATGAGCAGCGTTTCGTTCTTGAGTTCCACAATAGAAGTCTATGCAATTTAAGCAAAGCTTTGATGAGCATTGTTTGATTCTTGAGTTCCACAATAGATCTCTATTCAATTTTGCAAAGCTTTCATGAGCAATGTTTCATTCTTGGATTCCACATTAGATGTCTATGCAATTTAGCAAAGCATTGATGACCAATGTTTAGTTCTTGAGTTCCACAATAGAAGAGTCTTTGCAATTTAGCAAAGCTTCGATGAGCATTGTTTAATTCTTGAGTTTCACAATAGAAGTGAATGCAATTTAAAAAAAAAGCTTAGGTGAGGATTGTTTTATTCTTGAGTTCAACATTAGCAAAGTTTTGATGAGCATTGTTTAATTCTTGAGTTCCACAATAGAAGTCTATGCACTTTAAGCAAAGCTTTGATGAGCATTGTTTCATTATTAAGTTCCACATTATAAGTCTATGCAATTTAGCAAAGCTTTGATGAGCATTGTTTAATTCTTGAGTTCCACAATAGAAGTAGTATTCGTAGTTTAGCAAGGCTTTGACGAGCAATTCTTTATTCTTGAGTTCCACAATAGTAGTCTATGCAATTTAAGCAAAGCATTGACGAGCAGTGTTTCATTCTTGATTTCCACATTTGAGGTCTACGCAATTTTGCAAAGCTTTGATGAGCATCGTTTCATTCTTGAGTTCCACAATAGAAGTCTATGCAATTTAAGCAAAGCATTGATAAGCATTGTTTTGTTCTTGAGTTCCACAATAGAAGTCTATGCAATTTAGCAAAGCTATCTTAAGCATTGTTTCATTCTTGGGTTCCACATTAGAAGTCTTTGCAATTTAGCAAAGCATTGATTAGTTCTTGAGTTCCACAATAGAAGTAGTCTTTGTAATTTATCAAAGCTTTGATGAGCATTATTTAATTCTTGAGTTCCACAATAGAAGTGGATGTAATTTAACAAAGCTTTGAAGAGCATTGTTTCATTCTTTAGTTTCACATTAGAAGTCTATTGAATTTAGCAAAGCTTTGATGAGCATTATTTAATTCTTGAGCTCCATAATAGTAGTCTTCGCAATTTAGCAAGGCTTTGAAGAGCATTTCTTTATTCTTGAGTTCCACAATATAAGTCTATGTAATTTAAGCAAAGCTTTGATGAGCATTGTTTTATTCTTGTGTTCCACATTAGAAGTCTATGCAATTTAGCGAAGCTTTGATGAGCATCGTTTTATTGTGTTCCATAATAGAAGTATATAAAATTTAAGCAAAGCTTTGATTAGCATTGTTTGATTCTTGAGTTCAACAATAGATGTCTATGCAATTTAGCAAAGCATTCATGAGCATTCTTTCATTCTTGGGTTCCACATTAGAAGTCTATGCAATTTAGCAATGCTTCGATGAGCAATTCTTAATACTTGAGTTCCACAATAGAAGTCTATGCAATTTAACAAAGCATTGATGAGCATTATTTCATTCTTGAGTTCCACAATAGAAGTAGTCGTTGCAATTTAATAAAGCTTTGATGAGCATTGTTTAATTCTTTGGTTCCACAATAGAAGTGTATGCAATTTTTGCAAAGCTTCGATGAGCATTGTTTAATTCTTTAGTTCCACAATAGAAGTCTATGCACTTTAAGCAAAGCTTTGATGAGCATTGTTTAATTCTTGAGTTCCACAATATAAGTCTATGTAATTTAAGCAAAGCTTTGATGAGCATTGTTTTATTCTTGTGTTCCACATTAGAAGTCTATGCAATTTAGCGAAGCTTTGATGAGCATCGTTTTATTGTGATCCATAATAGAAGTATATAAAATTTAAGCAAAGCTTTGATTAGCATTGTTTGATTCTTGAGTTCAACAATAGATGTCTATGCAATTTAGCAAACCATTCATGAGCATTCTTTCATTCTTGGGTTCCACATTAGAAGTCTATGCAATTTAGCAATGCTTCGATGAGCATTGCTTAATACTTGAGTTCCACAATAGAAGTCTATGCAATTTAACAAAGCATTGATGAGCATTATTTCATTCTTGAGTTCCACAATAGAAGTAGTCGTTGCAATTTAATAAAGCTTTGATGAGCATTGTTTAATTCTTTGGTTCCACAATAGAAGTGTATGCAATTTTTGCAAAGCTTTGATGAGCATTGTTTCTTTCTTTAGTTCCACATTAGAAGTCTATGCAATTCAGAAAAGCTTTGATGAACATTTTTTATTGAGTTCCACAATAGAAGTGGTCTTCGTAATTTAGCAAAGCTTTGATGAGTATTGTTTAGTTCTTGAGTTCCACAATAGAAGTAGTCTTCGTAATTTAGCGAAGCTTTGATGAGCATTTCTTTATTTTCGAGTTCCACAAAAGTAGTCTATGCAATTTAAGCAAAGCTTTGACGAGAATTGTTTCATTCATGAGTTCCACATTACAAGTCTACGCACATTGGCATAGCTTGGATGAGCAGCGTTTCGTTCTTGAGTTCCACAATAGAAGTCTATGCAATTTAAGCAAAGCTTTGATGAGCATTGTTTGATTCTTGAGTTCCACAATAGATCTCTATTCAATTTTGCAAAGCTTTCATGAGCAATGTTTCATTCTTGGATTCCACATTAGATGTCTATGCAATTTAGCAAAGCATTGATGACCAATGTTTAGTTCTTGAGTTCCACAATAGAAGAGTCTTTGCAATTTAGCAAAGCTTCGATGAGCATTGTTTAATTCTTGAGTTTCACAATAGAAGTGAATGCAATTTAAAAAAAAAGCTTAGGTGAGGATTGTTTTATTCTTGAGTTCAACATTAGCAAAGTTTTGATGAGCATTGTTTAATTCTTGAGTTCCACAATAGAAGTCTATGCACTTTAAGCAAAGCTTTGATGAGCATTGTTTCATTATTAAGTTCCACATTATAAGTCTATGCAATTTAGCAAAGCTTTGATGAGCATTGTTTAATTCTTGAGTTCCACAATAGAAGTAGTATTCGTAGTTTAGCAAGGCTTTGACGAGCAATTCTTTATTCTTGAGTTCCACAATAGTAGTCTATGCAATTTAAGCAAAGCATTGACGAGCAGTGTTTCATTCTTGATTTCCACATTTGAGGTCTACGCAATTTTGCAAAGCTTTGATGAGCATCGTTTCATTCTTGAGTTCCACAATAGAAGTCTATGCAATTTAAGCAAAGCATTGATAAGCATTGTTTTGTTCTTGAGTTCCACAATAGAAGTCTATGCAATTTAGCAAAGCTATCTTAAGCATTGTTTCATTCTTGGGTTCCACATTAGAAGTCTTTGCAATTTAGCAAAGCATTGATTAGTTCTTGAGTTCCACAATAGAAGTAGTCTTTGTAATTTATCAAAGCTTTGATGAGCATTATTTAATTCTTGAGTTCCACAATAGAAGTGGATGTAATTTAACAAAGCTTTGAAGAGCATTGTTTCATTCTTTAGTTTCACATTAGAAGTCTATTGAATTTAGCAAAGCTTTGATGAGCATTATTTAATTCTTGAGCTCCATAATAGTAGTCTTCGCAATTTAGCAAGGCTTTGAAGAGCATTTCTTTATTCTTGAGTTCCACAATATAAGTCTATGTAATTTAAGCAAAGCTTTGATGAGCATTGTTTTATTCTTGTGTTCCACATTAGAAGTCTATGCAATTTAGCGAAGCTTTGATGAGCATCGTTTTATTGTGTTCCATAATAGAAGTATATAAAATTTAAGCAAAGCTTTGATTAGCATTGTTTGATTCTTGAGTTCAACAATAGATGTCTATGCAATTTAGCAAAGCATTCATGAGCATTCTTTCATTCTTGGGTTCCACATTAGAAGTCTATGCAATTTAGCAATGCTTCCATGAGCAATTCTTAATACTTGAGTTCCACAATAGAAGTCTATGCAATTTAACAAAGCATTGATGAGCATTATTTCATTCTTGAGTTCCACAATAGAAGTAGTCGTTGCAATTTAATAAAGCTTTGATGAGCATTGTTTAATTCTTTGGTTCCACAATAGAAGTGTATGCAATTTTTGCAAAGCTTCGATGAGCATTGTTTAATTCTTTAGTTCCACAATAGAAGTCTATGCACTTTAAGCAAAGCTTTGATGAGCATTGTTTAATTCTTGAGTTCCACAATATAAGTCTATGTAATTTAAGCAACGCTTTGATGAGCATTGTTTTATTCTTGTGTTCCACATTAGAAGTCTATGCAATTTAGCGAAGCTTTGATGAGCATCGTTTTATTGTGATCCATAATAGAAGTATATAAAATTTAAGCAAAGCTTTGATTAGCATTGTTTGATTCTTGAGTTCAACAATAGATGTGTATGCAATTTAGCAAAGCATTCATGAGCATTCTTTCATTCTTGGGTTCCACATTAGAAGTCTATGCAATTTAGCAATGCTTCGATGAGCATTGCTTAATACTTGAGTTCCACAATAGAAGTCTATGCAATTTAACAAAGCATTGATGAGCATTATTTCATTCTTGAGTTCCACAATAGAAGTAGTCGTTGCAATTTAATAAAGCTTTGATGAGCATTGTTTAATTCTTTGGTTCCACAATAGAAGTGTATGCAATTTTTGCAAAGCTTTGATGAGCATTGTTTCTTTCTTTAGTTCCACATTAGAAGTCTATGCAATTCAGAAAAGCTTTGATGAACATTTTTTATTGAGTTCCACAATAGAAGTGGTCTTCGTAATTTAGCAAAGCTTTGATGAGTATTGTTTAGTTCTTGAGTTCCACAATAGAAGTAGTCTTCGTAATTTAGCGAAGCTTTGATGAGCATTTCTTTATTTTCGAGTTCCACAAAAGTAGTCTATGCAATTTAAGCAAAGCTTTGACGAGAATTGTTTCATTCATGAGTTCCACATTACAAGTCTACGCACATTGGCATAGCTTGGATGAGCAGCGTTTCGTTCTTGAGTTCCACAATAGAAGTCTATGCAATTTAAGCAAAGCTTTGATGAGCATTGTTTGATTCTTGAGTTCCACAATAGATCTCTATTCAATTTTGCAAAGCTTTCATGAGCAATGTTTCATTCTTGGATTCCACATTAGATGTCTATGCAATTTAGCAAAGCATTGATGACCAATGTTTAGTTCTTGAGTTCCACAATAGAAGAGTCTTTGCAATTTAGCAAAGCTTCGATGAGCATTGTTTAATTCTTGAGTTTCACAATAGAAGTGAATGCAATTTAAAAAAAAAGCTTAGGTGAGGATTGTTTTATTCTTGAGTTCAACATTAGCAAAGTTTTGATGAGCATTGTTTAATTCTTGAGTTCCACAATAGAAGTCTATGCACTTTAAGCAAAGCTTTGATGAGCATTGTTTCATTATTAAGTTCCACATTATAAGTCTATGCAATTTAGCAAAGCTTTGATGAGCATTGTTTAATTCTTGAGTTCCACAATAGAAGTAGTATTCGTAGTTTAGCAAGGCTTTGACGAGCAATTCTTTATTCTTGAGTTCCACAATAGTAGTCTATGCAATTTAAGCAAAGCATTGACGAGCAGTGTTTCATTCTTGATTTCCACATTTGAGGTCTACGCAATTTTGCAAAGCTTTGATGAGCATCGTTTCATTCTTGAGTTCCACAATAGAAGTCTATGCAATTTAAGCAAAGCATTGATAAGCATTGTTTTGTTCTTGAGTTCCACAATAGAAGTCTATGCAATTTAGCAAAGCTATCTTAAGCATTGTTTCATTCTTGGGTTCCACATTAGAAGTCTTTGCAATTTAGCAAAGCATTGATTAGTTCTTGAGTTCCACAATAGAAGTAGTCTTTGTAATTTATCAAAGCTTTGATGAGCATTATTTAATTCTTGAGTTCCACAATAGAAGTGGATGTAATTTAACAAAGCTTTGAAGAGCATTGTTTCATTCTTTAGTTTCACATTAGAAGTCTATTGAATTTAGCAAAGCTTTGATGAGCATTATTTAATTCTTGAGCTCCATAATAGTAGTCTTCGCAATTTAGCAAGGCTTTGAAGAGCATTTCTTTATTCTTGAGTTCCACAATATAAGTCTATGTAATTTAAGCAAAGCTTTGATGAGCATTGTTTTATTCTTGTGTTCCACATTAGAAGTCTATGCAATTTAGCGAAGCTTTGATGAGCATCGTTTTATTGTGTTCCATAATAGAAGTATATAAAATTTAAGCAAAGCTTTGATTAGCATTGTTTGATTCTTGAGTTCAACAATAGATGTCTATGCAATTTAGCAAAGCATTCATGAGCATTCTTTCATTCTTGGGTTCCACATTAGAAGTCTATGCAATTTAGCAATGCTTCCATGAGCAATTCTTAATACTTGAGTTCCACAATAGAAGTCTATGCAATTTAACAAAGCATTGATGAGCATTATTTCATTCTTGAGTTCCACAATAGAAGTAGTCGTTGCAATTTAATAAAGCTTTGATGAGCATTGTTTAATTCTTTGGTTCCACAATAGAAGTGTATGCAATTTTTGCAAAGCTTCGATGAGCATTGTTTAATTCTTTAGTTCCACAATAGAAGTCTATGCACTTTAAGCAAAGCTTTGATGAGCATTGTTTAATTCTTGAGTTCCACAATATAAGTCTATGTAATTTAAGCAAAGCTTTGATGAGCATTGTTTTATTCTTGTGTTCCACATTAGAAGTCTATGCAATTTAGCGAAGCTTTGATGAGCATCGTTTTATTGTGATCCATAATAGAAGTATATAAAATTTAAGCAAAGCTTTGATTAGCATTGTTTGATTCTTGAGTTCAACAATAGATGTGTATGCAATTTAGCAAAGCATTCATGAGCATTCTTTCATTCTTGGGTTCCACATTAGAAGTCTATGCAATTTAGCAATGCTTCGATGAGCATTGCTTAATACTTGAGTTCCACAATAGAAGTCTATGCAATTTAACAAAGCATTGATGAGCATTATTTCATTCTTGAGTTCCACAATAGAAGTAGTCGTTGCAATTTAATAAAGCTTTGATGAGCATTGTTTAATTCTTTGGTTCCACAATAGAAGTGTATGCAATTTTTGCAAAGCTTTGATGAGCATTGTTTCTTTCTTTAGTTCCACATTAGAAGTCTATGCAATTCAGAAAAGCTTTGATGAACATTTTTTATTGAGTTCCACAATAGAAGTGGTCTTCGTAATTTAGCAAAGCTTTGATGAGTATTGTTTAGTTCTTGAGTTCCACAATAGAAGTAGTCTTCGTAATTTAGCGAAGCTTTGATGAGCATTTCTTTATTTTCGAGTTCCACAAAAGTAGTCTATGCAATTTAAGCAAAGCTTTGACGAGAATTGTTTCATTCATGAGTTCCACATTACAAGTCTACGCACATTGGCATAGCTTGGATGAGCAGCGTTTCGTTCTTGAGTTCCACAATAGAAGTCTATGCAATTTAAGCAAAGCTTTGATGAGCATTGTTTGATTCTTGAGTTCCACAATAGATCTCTATTCAATTTTGCAAAGCTTTCATGAGCAATGTTTCATTCTTGGATTCCACATTAGATGTCTATGCAATTTAGCAAAGCATTGATGACCAATGTTTAGTTCTTGAGTTCCACAATAGAAGAGTCTTTGCAATTTAGCAAAGCTTCGATGAGCATTGTTTAATTCTTGAGTTTCACAATAGAAGTGAATGCAATTTAAAAAAAAAGCTTAGGTGAGGATTGTTTTATTCTTGAGTTCAACATTAGCAAAGTTTTGATGAGCATTGTTTAATTCTTGAGTTCCACAATAGAAGTCTATGCACTTTAAGCAAAGCTTTGATGAGCATTGTTTCATTATTAAGTTCCACATTATAAGTCTATGCAATTTAGCAAAGCTTTGATGAGCATTGTTTAATTCTTGAGTTCCACAATAGAAGTAGTATTCGTAGTTTAGCAAGGCTTTGACGAGCAATTCTTTATTCTTGAGTTCCACAATAGTAGTCTATGCAATTTAAGCAAAGCATTGACGAGCAGTGTTTCATTCTTGATTTCCACATTTGAGGTCTACGCAATTTTGCAAAGCTTTGATGAGCATCGTTTCATTCTTGAGTTCCACAATAGAAGTCTATGCAATTTAAGCAAAGCATTGATAAGCATTGTTTTGTTCTTGAGTTCCACAATAGAAGTCTATGCAATTTAGCAAAGCTATCTTAAGCATTGTTTCATTCTTGGGTTCCACATTAGAAGTCTTTGCAATTTAGCAAAGCATTGATTAGTTCTTGAGTTCCACAATAGAAGTAGTCTTTGTAATTTATCAAAGCTTTGATGAGCATTATTTAATTCTTGAGTTCCACAATAGAAGTGGATGTAATTTAACAAAGCTTTGAAGAGCATTGTTTCATTCTTTAGTTTCACATTAGAAGTCTATTGAATTTAGCAAAGCTTTGATGAGCATTATTTAATTCTTGAGCTCCATAATAGTAGTCTTCGCAATTTAGCAAGGCTTTGAAGAGCATTTCTTTATTCTTGAGTTCCACAATATAAGTCTATGTAATTTAAGCAAAGCTTTGATGAGCATTGTTTTATTCTTGTGTTCCACATTAGAAGTCTATGCAATTTAGCGAAGCTTTGATGAGCATCGTTTTATTGTGTTCCATAATAGAAGTATATAAAATTTAAGCAAAGCTTTGATTAGCATTGTTTGATTCTTGAGTTCAACAATAGATGTCTATGCAATTTAGCAAAGCATTCATGAGCATTCTTTCATTCTTGGGTTCCACATTAGAAGTCTATGCAATTTAGCAATGCTTCCATGAGCAATTCTTAATACTTGAGTTCCACAATAGAAGTCTATGCAATTTAACAAAGCATTGATGAGCATTATTTCATTCTTGAGTTCCACAATAGAAGTAGTCGTTGCAATTTAATAAAGCTTTGATGAGCATTGTTTAATTCTTTGGTTCCACAATAGAAGTGTATGCAATTTTTGCAAAGCTTCGATGAGCATTGTTTAATTCTTTAGTTCCACAATAGAAGTCTATGCACTTTAAGCAAAGCTTTGATGAGCATTGTTTAATTCTTGAGTTCCACAATATAAGTCTATGTAATTTAAGCAAAGCTTTGATGAGCATTGTTTTATTCTTGTGTTCCACATTAGAAGTCTATGCAATTTAGCGAAGCTTTGATGAGCATCGTTTTATTGTGATCCATAATAGAAGTATATAAAATTTAAGCAAAGCTTTGATTAGCATTGTTTGATTCTTGAGTTCAACAATAGATGTGTATGCAATTTAGCAAAGCATTCATGAGCATTCTTTCATTCTTGGGTTCCACATTAGAAGTCTATGCAATTTAGCAATGCTTCGATGAGCATTGCTTAATACTTGAGTTCCACAATAGAAGTCTATGCAATTTAACAAAGCATTGATGAGCATTATTTCATTCTTGAGTTCCACAATAGAAGTAGTCGTTGCAATTTAATAAAGCTTTGATGAGCATTGTTTAATTCTTTGGTTCCACAATAGAAGTGTATGCAATTTTTGCAAAGCTTTGATGAGCATTGTTTCTTTCTTTAGTTCCACATTAGAAGTCTATGCAATTCAGAAAAGCTTTGATGAACATTTTTTATTGAGTTCCACAATAGAAGTGGTCTTCGTAATTTAGCAAAGCTTTGATGAGTATTGTTTAGTTCTTGAGTTCCACAATAGAAGTAGTCTTCGTAATTTAGCGAAGCTTTGATGAGCATTTCTTTATTTTCGAGTTCCACAAAAGTAGTCTATGCAATTTAAGCAAAGCTTTGACGAGAATTGTTTCATTCATGAGTTCCACATTACAAGTCTACGCACATTGGCATAGCTTGGATGAGCAGCGTTTCGTTCTTGAGTTCCACAATAGAAGTCTATGCAATTTAAGCAAAGCTTTGATGAGCATTGTTTGATTCTTGAGTTCCACAATAGATCTCTATTCAATTTTGCAAAGCTTTCATGAGCAATGTTTCATTCTTGGATTCCACATTAGATGTCTATGCAATTTAGCAAAGCATTGATGACCAATGTTTAGTTCTTGAGTTCCACAATAGAAGAGTCTTTGCAATTTAGCAAAGCTTCGATGAGCATTGTTTAATTCTTGAGTTTCACAATAGAAGTGAATGCAATTTAAAAAAAAAGCTTAGGTGAGGATTGTTTTATTCTTGAGTTCAACATTAGCAAAGTTTTGATGAGCATTGTTTAATTCTTGAGTTCCACAATAGAAGTCTATGCACTTTAAGCAAAGCTTTGATGAGCATTGTTTCATTATTAAGTTCCACATTATAAGTCTATGCAATTTAGCAAAGCTTTGATGAGCATTGTTTAATTCTTGAGTTCCACAATAGAAGTAGTATTCGTAGTTTAGCAAGGCTTTGACGAGCAATTCTTTATTCTTGAGTTCCACAATAGTAGTCTATGCAATTTAAGCAAAGCATTGACGAGCAGTGTTTCATTCTTGATTTCCACATTTGAGGTCTACGCAATTTTGCAAAGCTTTGATGAGCATCGTTTCATTCTTGAGTTCCACAATAGAAGTCTATGCAATTTAAGCAAAGCATTGATAAGCATTGTTTTGTTCTTGAGTTCCACAATAGAAGTCTATGCAATTTAGCAAAGCTATCTTAAGCATTGTTTCATTCTTGGGTTCCACATTAGAAGTCTTTGCAATTTAGCAAAGCATTGATTAGTTCTTGAGTTCCACAATAGAAGTAGTCTTTGTAATTTATCAAAGCTTTGATGAGCATTATTTAATTCTTGAGTTCCACAATAGAAGTGGATGTAATTTAACAAAGCTTTGAAGAGCATTGTTTCATTCTTTAGTTTCACATTAGAAGTCTATTGAATTTAGCAAAGCTTTGATGAGCATTATTTAATTCTTGAGCTCCATAATAGTAGTCTTCGCAATTTAGCAAGGCTTTGAAGAGCATTTCTTTATTCTTGAGTTCCACAATATAAGTCTATGTAATTTAAGCAAAGCTTTGATGAGCATTGTTTTATTCTTGTGTTCCACATTAGAAGTCTATGCAATTTAGCGAAGCTTTGATGAGCATCGTTTTATTGTGTTCCATAATAGAAGTATATAAAATTTAAGCAAAGCTTTGATTAGCATTGTTTGATTCTTGAGTTCAACAATAGATGTCTATGCAATTTAGCAAAGCATTCATGAGCATTCTTTCATTCTTGGGTTCCACATTAGAAGTCTATGCAATTTAGCAATGCTTCGATGAGCAATTCTTAATACTTGAGTTCCACAATAGAAGTCTATGCAATTTAACAAAGCATTGATGAGCATTATTTCATTCTTGAGTTCCACAATAGAAGTAGTCGTTGCAATTTAATAAAGCTTTGATGAGCATTGTTTAATTCTTTGGTTCCACAATAGAAGTGTATGCAATTTTTGCAAAGCTTCGATGAGCATTGTTTAATTCTTGAGTTCCACAATAGAAGTCTATGCACTTTAAGCAAAGCTTTGATGAGCATTGTTTAATTCTTGAGTTCCACAATATAAGTCTATGTAATTTAAGCAAAGCTTTGATGAGCATTGTTTTATTCTTGTGTTCCACATTAGAAGTCTATGCAATTTAGCGAAGCTTTGATGAGCATCGTTTTATTGTGATCCATAATAGAAGTATATAAAATTTAAGCAAAGCTTTGATTAGCATTGTTTGATTCTTGAGTTCAACAATAGATGTGTATGCAATTTAGCAAAGCATTCATGAGCATTCTTTCATTCTTGGGTTCCACATTAGAAGTCTATGCAATTTAGCAATGCTTCGATGAGCATTGCTTAATACTTGAGTTCCACAATAGAAGTCTATGCAATTTAACAAAGCATTGATGAGCATTATTTCATTCTTGAGTTCCACAATAGAAGTAGTCGTTGCAATTTAATAAAGCTTTGATGAGCATTGTTTAATTCTTTGGTTCCACAATAGAAGTGTATGCAATTTTTGCAAAGCTTTGATGAGCATTGTTTCTTTCTTTAGTTCCACATTAGAAGTCTATGCAATTCAGAAAAGCTTTGATGAACATTTTTTATTGAGTTCCACAATAGAAGTGGTCTTCGTAATTTAGCAAAGCTTTGATGAGTATTGTTTAGTTCTTGAGTTCCACAATAGAAGTAGTCTTCGTAATTTAGCGAAGCTTTGATGAGCATTTCTTTATTTTCGAGTTCCACAAAAGTAGTCTATGCAATTTAAGCAAAGCTTTGACGAGAATTGTTTCATTCATGAGTTCCACATTACAAGTCTACGCACATTGGCATAGCTTGGATGAGCAGCGTTTCGTTCTTGAGTTCCACAATAGAAGTCTATGCAATTTAAGCAAAGCTTTGATGAGCATTGTTTGATTCTTGAGTTCCACAATAGATCTCTATTCAATTTTGCAAAGCTTTCATGAGCAATGTTTCATTCTTGGATTCCACATTAGATGTCTATGCAATTTAGCAAAGCATTGATGACCAATGTTTAGTTCTTGAGTTCCACAATAGAAGAGTCTTTGCAATTTAGCAAAGCTTCGATGAGCATTGTTTAATTCTTGAGTTTCACAATAGAAGTGAATGCAATTTAAAAAAAAAGCTTAGGTGAGGATTGTTTTATTCTTGAGTTCAACATTAGCAAAGTTTTGATGAGCATTGTTTAATTCTTGAGTTCCACAATAGAAGTCTATGCACTTTAAGCAAAGCTTTGATGAGCATTGTTTCATTATTAAGTTCCACATTATAAGTCTATGCAATTTAGCAAAGCTTTGATGAGCATTGTTTAATTCTTGAGTTCCACAATAGAAGTAGTATTCGTAGTTTAGCAAGGCTTTGACGAGCAATTCTTTATTCTTGAGTTCCACAATAGTAGTCTATGCAATTTAAGCAAAGCATTGACGAGCAGTGTTTCATTCTTGATTTCCACATTTGAGGTCTACGCAATTTTGCAAAGCTTTGATGAGCATCGTTTCATTCTTGAGTTCCACAATAGAAGTCTATGCAATTTAAGCAAAGCATTGATAAGCATTGTTTTGTTCTTGAGTTCCACAATAGAAGTCTATGCAATTTAGCAAAGCTATCTTAAGCATTGTTTCATTCTTGGGTTCCACATTAGAAGTCTTTGCAATTTAGCAAAGCATTGATTAGTTCTTGAGTTCCACAATAGAAGTAGTCTTTGTAATTTATCAAAGCTTTGATGAGCATTATTTAATTCTTGAGTTCCACAATAGAAGTGGATGTAATTTAACAAAGCTTTGAAGAGCATTGTTTCATTCTTGAGTTTCACATTAGAAGTCTATTGAATTTAGCAAAGCTTTGATGAGCATTATTTAATTCTTGAGCTCCATAATAGTAGTCTTCGCAATTTAGCAAGGCTTTGAAGAGCATTTCTTTATTCTTGAGTTCCACAATATAAGTCTATGTAATTTAAGCAAAGCTTTGATGAGCATTGTTTTATTCTTGTGTTCCACATTAGAAGTCTATGCAATTTAGCGAAGCTTTGATGAGCATCGTTTTATTGTGTTCCATAATAGAAGTATATAAAATTTAAGCAAAGCTTTGATTAGCATTGTTTGATTCTTGAGTTCAACAATAGATGTCTATGCAATTTAGCAAAGCATTCATGAGCATTCTTTCATTCTTGGGTTCCACATTAGAAGTCTATGCAATTTAGCAATGCTTCGATGAGCAATTCTTAATACTTGAGTTCCACAATAGAAGTCTATGCAATTTAACAAAGCATTGATGAGCATTATTTCATTCTTGAGTTCCACAATAGAAGTAGTCGTTGCAATTTAATAAAGCTTTGATGAGCATTGTTTAATTCTTTGGTTCCACAATAGAAGTGTATGCAATTTTTGCAAAGCTTCGATGAGCATTGTTTAATTCTTGAGTTCCACAATAGAAGTCTATGCACTTTAAGCAAAGCTTTGATGAGCATTGTTTAATTCTTGAGTTCCACAATATAAGTCTATGTAATTTAAGCAAAGCTTTGATGAGCATTGTTTTATTCTTGTGTTCCACATTAGAAGTCTATGCAATTTAGCGAAGCTTTGATGAGCATCGTTTTATTGTGATCCATAATAGAAGTATATAAAATTTAAGCAAAGCTTTGATTAGCATTGTTTGATTCTTGAGTTCAACAATAGATGTCTATGCAATTTAGCAAAGCATTCATGAGCATTCTTTCATTCTTGGGTTCCACATTAGAAGTCTATGCAATTTAGCAATGCTTCGATGAGCATTGCTTAATACTTGAGTTCCACAATAGAAGTCTATGCAATTTAACAAAGCATTGATGAGCATTATTTCATTCTTGAGTTCCACAATAGAAGTAGTCGTTGCAATTTAATAAAGCTTTGATGAGCATTGTTTAATTCTTTGGTTCCACAATAGAAGTGTATGCAATTTTTGCAAAGCTTTGATGAGCATTGTTTCTTTCTTTAGTTCCACATTAGAAGTCTATGCAATTCAGAAAAGCTTTGATGAACATTTTTTATTGAGTTCCACAATAGAAGTGGTCTTCGTAATTTAGCAAAGCTTTGATGAGTATTGTTTAGTTCTTGAGTTCCACAATAGAAGTAGTCTTCGTAATTTAGCGAAGCTTTGATGAGCATTTCTTTATTTTCGAGTTCCACAAAAGTAGTCTATGCAATTTAAGCAAAGCTTTGACGAGAATTGTTTCATTCATGAGTTCCACATTACAAGTCTACGCACATTGGCATAGCTTGGATGAGCAGCGTTTCGTTCTTGAGTTCCACAATAGAAGTCTATGCAATTTAAGCAAAGCTTTGATGAGCATTGTTTGATTCTTGAGTTCCACAATAGATCTCTATTCAATTTTGCAAAGCTTTCATGAGCAATGTTTCATTCTTGGATTCCACATTAGATGTCTATGCAATTTAGCAAAGCATTGATGACCAATGTTTAGTTCTTGAGTTCCACAATAGAAGAGTCTTTGCAATTTAGCAAAGCTTCGATGAGCATTGTTTAATTCTTGAGTTTCACAATAGAAGTGAATGCAATTTAAAAAAAAAGCTTAGGTGAGGATTGTTTTATTCTTGAGTTCAACATTAGCAAAGTTTTGATGAGCATTGTTTAATTCTTGAGTTCCACAATAGAAGTCTATGCACTTTAAGCAAAGCTTTGATGAGCATTGTTTCATTATTAAGTTCCACATTATAAGTCTATGCAATTTAGCAAAGCTTTGATGAGCATTGTTTAATTCTTGAGTTCCACAATAGAAGTAGTATTCGTAGTTTAGCAAGGCTTTGACGAGCAATTCTTTATTCTTGAGTTCCACAATAGTAGTCTATGCAATTTAAGCAAAGCATTGACGAGCAGTGTTTCATTCTTGATTTCCACATTTGAGGTCTACGCAATTTTGCAAAGCTTTGATGAGCATCGTTTCATTCTTGAGTTCCACAATAGAAGTCTATGCAATTTAAGCAAAGCATTGATAAGCATTGTTTTGTTCTTGAGTTCCACAATAGAAGTCTATGCAATTTAGCAAAGCTATCTTAAGCATTGTTTCATTCTTGGGTTCCACATTAGAAGTCTTTGCAATTTAGCAAAGCATTGATTAGTTCTTGAGTTCCACAATAGAAGTAGTCTTTGTAATTTATCAAAGCTTTGATGAGCATTATTTAATTCTTGAGTTCCACAATAGAAGTGGATGTAATTTAACAAAGCTTTGAAGAGCATTGTTTCATTCTTGAGTTTCACATTAGAAGTCTATTGAATTTAGCAAAGCTTTGATGAGCATTATTTAATTCTTGAGCTCCATAATAGTAGTCTTCGCAATTTAGCAAGGCTTTGAAGAGCATTTCTTTATTCTTGAGTTCCACAATATAAGTCTATGTAATTTAAGCAAAGCTTTGATGAGCATTGTTTTATTCTTGTGTTCCACATTAGAAGTCTATGCAATTTAGCGAAGCTTTGATGAGCATCGTTTTATTGTGTTCCATAATAGAAGTATATAAAATTTAAGCAAAGCTTTGATTAGCATTGTTTGATTCTTGAGTTCAACAATAGATGTCTATGCAATTTAGCAAAGCATTCATGAGCATTCTTTCATTCTTGGGTTCCACATTAGAAGTCTATGCAATTTAGCAATGCTTCGATGAGCAATTCTTAATACTTGAGTTCCACAATAGAAGTCTATGCAATTTAACAAAGCATTGATGAGCATTATTTCATTCTTGAGTTCCACAATAGAAGTAGTCGTTGCAATTTAATAAAGCTTTGATGAGCATTGTTTAATTCTTTGGTTCCACAATAGAAGTGTATGCAATTTTTGCAAAGCTTCGATGAGCATTGTTTAATTCTTGAGTTCCACAATAGAAGTCTATGCACTTTAAGCAAAGCTTTGATGAGCATTGTTTAATTCTTGAGTTCCACAATATAAGTCTATGTAATTTAAGCAAAGCTTTGATGAGCATTGTTTTATTCTTGTGTTCCACATTAGAAGTCTATGCAATTTAGCGAAGCTTTGATGAGCATCGTTTTATTGTGATCCATAATAGAAGTATATAAAATTTAAGCAAAGCTTTGATTAGCATTGTTTGATTCTTGAGTTCAACAATAGATGTCTATGCAATTTAGCAAACCATTCATGAGCATTCTTTCATTCTTGGGTTCCACATTAGAAGTCTATGCAATTTAGCAATGCTTCGATGAGCATTGCTTAATACTTGAGTTCCACAATAGAAGTCTATGCAATTTAACAAAGCATTGATGAGCATTATTTCATTCTTGAGTTCCACAATAGAAGTAGTCGTTGCAATTTAATAAAGCTTTGATGAGCATTGTTTAATTCTTTGGTTCCACAATAGAAGTGTATGCAATTTTTGCAAAGCTTTGATGAGCATTGTTTCTTTCTTTAGTTCCACATTAGAAGTCTATGCAATTCAGAAAAGCTTTGATGAACATTTTTTATTGAGTTCCACAATAGAAGTGGTCTTCGTAATTTAGCAAAGCTTTGATGAGTATTGTTTAGTTCTTGAGTTCCACAATAGAAATAGTCTTCGTAATTTAGCGAAGCTTTGATGAGCATTTCTTTATTTTCGAGTTCCACAAAAGTAGTCTATGCAATTTAAGCAAAGCTTTGACGAGAATTGTTTCATTCATGAGTTCCACATTACAAGTCTACGCACATTGGCATAGCTTGGATGAGCAGCGTTTCGTTCTTGAGTTCCACAATAGAAGTCTATGCAATTTAAGCAAAGCTTTGATGAGCATTGTTTGATTCTTGAGTTCCACAATAGATCTCTATTCAATTTTGCAAAGCTTTCATGAGCAATGTTTCATTCTTGGATTCCACATTAGATGTCTATGCAATTTAGCAAAGCATTGATGACCAATGTTTAGTTCTTGAGTTCCACAATAGAAGAGTCTTTGCAATTTAGCAAAGCTTCGATGAGCATTGTTTAATTCTTGAGTTTCACAATAGAAGTGAATGCAATTTAAAAAAAAAGCTTAGGTGAGGATTGTTTTATTCTTGAGTTCAACATTAGCAAAGTTTTGATGAGCATTGTTTAATTCTTGAGTTCCACAATAGAAGTCTATGCACTTTAAGCAAAGCTTTGATGAGCATTGTTTCATTATTAAGTTCCACATTATAAGTCTATGCAATTTAGCAAAGCTTTGATGAGCATTGTTTAATTCTTGAGTTCCACAATAGAAGTAGTATTCGTAGTTTAGCAAGGCTTTGACGAGCAATTCTTTATTCTTGAGTTCCACAATAGTAGTCTATGCAATTTAAGCAAAGCATTGACGAGCAGTGTTTCATTCTTGATTTCCACATTTGAGGTCTACGCAATTTTGCAAAGCTTTGATGAGCATCGTTTCATTCTTGAGTTCCACAATAGAAGTCTATGCAATTTAAGCAAAGCATTGATAAGCATTGTTTTGTTCTTGAGTTCCACAATAGAAGTCTATGCAATTTAGCAAAGCTATCTTAAGCATTGTTTCATTCTTGGGTTCCACATTAGAAGTCTTTGCAATTTAGCAAAGCATTGATTAGTTCTTGAGTTCCACAATAGAAGTAGTCTTTGTAATTTATCAAAGTTTTGATGAGCATTATTTAATTCTTGAGTTCCACAATAGAAGTGGATGTAATTTAACAAAGCTTTGAAGAGCATTGTTTCATTCTTTAGTTTCACATTAGAAGTCTATTGAATTTAGCAAAGCTTTGATGAGCATTATTTAATTCTTGAGCTCCATAATAGTAGTCTTCGCAATTTAGCAAGGCTTTGAAGAGCATTTCTTTATTCTTGAGTTCCACAATATAAGTCTATGTAATTTAAGCAAAGCTTTGATGAGCATTGTTTTATTCTTGTGTTCCACGTTAGAAGTCTATGCAATTTAGCGAAGCTTTGATGAGCATCGTTTTATTGTGTTCCATAATAGAAGTATATAAAATTTAAGCAAAGCTTTGATTAGCATTGTTTGATTCTTGAGTTCAACAATAGATGTCTATGCAATTTAGCAAAGCATTCATGAGCATTCTTTCATTCTTGGGTTCCACATTAGAAGTCTATGCAATTTAGCAATGCTTCGATGAGCAATTCTTAATACTTGAGTTCCACAATAGAAGTCTATGCAATTTAACAAAGCATTGATGAGCATTATTTCATTCTTGAGTTCCACAATAGAAGTAGTCGTTGCAATTTAATAAAGCTTTGATGAGCATTGTTTAATTCTTTGGTTCCACAATAGAAGTGTATGCAATTTTTGCAAAGCTTCGATGAGCATTGTTTAATTCTTGAGTTCCACAATAGAAGTCTATGCACTTTAAGCAAAGCTTTGATGAGCATTGTTTAATTCTTGAGTTCCACAATATAAGTCTATGTAATTTAAGCAAAGCTTTGATGAGCATTGTTTTATTCTTGTGTTCCACATTAGAAGTCTATGCAATTTAGCGAAGCTTTGATGAGCATCGTTTTATTGTGTTCCATAATAGAAGTATATAAAATTTAAGCAAAGCTTTGATTAGCATTGTTTGATTCTTGAGTTCAACAATAGATGTCTATGCAATTTAGCAAACCATTCATGAGCATTCTTTCATTCTTGGGTTCCACATTAGAAGTCTATGCAATTTAGCAATGCTTCGATGAGCATTGCTTAATACTTGAGTTCCACAATAGAAGTCTATGCAATTTAACAAAGCATTGATGAGCATTATTTCATTCTTGAGTTCCACAATAGAAGTAGTCGTTGCAATTTAATAAAGCTTTGATGAGCATTGTTTAATTCTTTGGTTCCACAATAGAAGTGTATGCAATTTTTGCAAAGCTTTGATGAGCATTGTTTCTTTCTTTAGTTCCACATTAGAAGTCTATGCAATTCAGAAAAGCTTTGATGAACATTTTTTATTGAGTTCCACAATAGAAGTGGTCTTCGTAATTTAGCAAAGCTTTGATGAGTATTGTTTAGTTCTTGAGTTCCACAATAGAAGTAGTCTTCGTAATTTAGCGAAGCTTTGATGAGCATTTCTTTATTTTCGAGTTCCACAAAAGTAGTCTATGCAATTTAAGCAAAGCTTTGACGAGAATTGTTTCATTCATGAGTTCCACATTACAAGTCTACGCACATTGGCATAGCTTGGATGAGCAGCGTTTCGTTCTTGAGTTCCACAATAGAAGTCTATGCAATTTAAGCAAAGCTTTGATGAGCATTGTTTGATTCTTGAGTTCCACAATAGATCTCTATTCAATTTTGCAAAGCTTTCATGAGCAATGTTTCATTCTTGGATTCCACATTAGATGTCTATGCAATTTAGCAAAGCATTGATGACCAATGTTTAGTTCTTGAGTTCCACAATAGAAGAGTCTTTGCAATTTAGCAAAGCTTCGATGAGCATTGTTTAATTCTTGAGTTTCACAATAGAAGTGAATGCAATTTAAAAAAAAAGCTTAGGTGAGGATTGTTTTATTCTTGAGTTCAACATTAGCAAAGTTTTGATGAGCATTGTTTAATTCTTGAGTTCCACAATAGAAGTCTATGCACTTTAAGCAAAGCTTTGATGAGCATTGTTTCATTATTAAGTTCCACATTATAAGTCTATGCAATTTAGCAAAGCTTTGATGAGCATTGTTTAATTCTTGAGTTCCACAATAGAAGTAGTATTCGTAGTTTAGCAAGGCTTTGACGAGCAATTCTTTATTCTTGAGTTCCACAATAGTAGTCTATGCAATTTAAGCAAAGCATTGACGAGCAGTGTTTCATTCTTGATTTCCACATTTGAGGTCTACGCAATTTTGCAAAGCTTTGATGAGCATCGTTTCATTCTTGAGTTCCACAATAGAAGTCTATGCAATTTAAGCAAAGCATTGATAAGCATTGTTTTGTTCTTGAGTTCCACAATAGAAGTCTATGCAATTTAGCAAAGCTATCTTAAGCATTGTTTCATTCTTGGGTTCCACATTAGAAGTCTTTGCAATTTAGCAAAGCATTGATTAGTTCTTGAGTTCCACAATAGAAGTAGTCTTTGTAATTTATCAAAGCTTTGATGAGCATTATTTAATTCTTGAGTTCCACAATAGAAGTGGATGTAATTTAACAAAGCTTTGAAGAGCATTGTTTCATTCTTGAGTTTCACATTAGAATTCTATTGAATTTAGCAAAGCTTTGATGAGCATTATTTAATTCTTGAGCTCCATAATAGTAGTCTTCGCAATTTAGCAAGGCTTTGAAGAGCATTTCTTTATTCTTGAGTTCCACAATATAAGTCTATGTAATTTAAGCAAAGCTTTGATGAGCATTGTTTTATTCTTGTGTTCCACATTAGAAGTCTATGCAATTTAGCGAAGCTTTGATGAGCATCGTTTTATTGTGTTCCATAATAGAAGTATATAAAATTTAAGCAAAGCTTTGATTAGCATTGTTTGATTCTTGAGTTCAACAATAGATGTCTATGCAATTTAGCAAAGCATTCATGAGCATTCTTTCATTCTTGGGTTCCACATTAGAAGTCTATGCAATTTAGCAATGCTTCGATGAGCATTGCTTAATACTTGAGTTCCACAATAGAAGTCTATGCAATTTAGCAAAGCATTGATGAGCATTATTTCATTCTTGAGTTCCACAATAGAAGTAGTCGTTGCAATTTAATAAAGCTTTGATGAGAATTGTTTAATTCTTTGGTTCCACAATAGAAGTGTATGCAATTTTTGCAAAGCTTTGACGAGCATTGTTTCTTTCTTTAGTTCCACATTAGAAGTCTATGCAATTCAGAAAAGCTTTGATGAACATTTTTTATTGAGTTCCACAATAGAAGTGGTCTTCGTAATTTAGCAAAGCTTTGATGAGTATTGTTTAGTTCTTGAGTTCCACAATAGAAGTAGTCTTCGTAATTTAGCGAAGCTTTGATGAGCATTTCTTTATTTTCGAGTTCCACAAAAGTAGTCTATGCAATTTAAGCAAAGCTTTGACGAGAATTGTTTCATTCATGAGTTCCACATTACAAGTCTACGCACATTGGCATAGCTTGGATGAGCAGCGTTTCGTTCTTGAGTTCCACAATAGAAGTCTATGCAATTTAAGCAAAGCTTTGATGAGCATTGTTTGATTCTTGAGTTCCACAATAGATCTCTATTCAATTTTGCAAAGCTTTCATGAGCAATGTTTCATTCTTGGATTCCACATTAGATGTCTATGCAATTTAGCAAAGCATTGATGACCAATGTTTAGTTCTTGAGTTCCACAATAGAAGAGTCTTTGCAATTTAGCAAAGCTTCGATGAGCATTGTTTAATTCTTGAGTTTCACAATAGAAGTGAATGCAATTTAAAAAAAAAGCTTAGGTGAGGATTGTTTTATTCTTGAGTTCAACATTAGCAAAGTTTTGATGAGCATTGTTTAATTCTTGAGTTCCACAATAGAAGTCTATGCACTTTAAGCAAAGCTTTGATGAGCATTGTTTCATTATTAAGTTCCACATTATAAGTCTATGCAATTTAGCAAAGCTTTGATGAGCATTGTTTAATTCTTGAGTTCCACAATAGAAGTAGTATTCGTAGTTTAGCAAGGCTTTGACGAGCAATTCTTTATTCTTGAGTTCCACAATAGTAGTCTATGCAATTTAAGCAAAGCATTGACGAGCAGTGTTTCATTCTTGATTTCCACATTTGAGGTCTACGCAATTTTGCAAAGCTTTGATGAGCATCGTTTCATTCTTGAGTTCCACAATAGAAGTCTATGCAATTTAAGCAAAGCATTGATAAGCATTGTTTTGTTCTTGAGTTCCACAATAGAAGTCTATGCAATTTAGCAAAGCTATCTTAAGCATTGTTTCATTCTTGGGTTCCACATTAGAAGTCTTTGCAATTTAGCAAAGCATTGATTAGTTCTTGAGTTCCACAATAGAAGTAGTCTTTGTAATTTATCAAAGCTTTGATGAGCATTATTTAATTCTTGAGTTCCACAATAGAAGTGGATGTAATTTAACAAAGCTTTGAAGAGCATTGTTTCATTCTTGAGTTTCACATTAGAATTCTATTGAATTTAGCAAAGCTTTGATGAGCATTATTTAATTCTTGAGCTCCATAATAGTAGTCTTCGCAATTTAGCAAGGCTTTGAAGAGCATTTCTTTATTCTTGAGTTCCACAATATAAGTCTATGTAATTTAAGCAAAGCTTTGATGAGCATTGTTTTATTCTTGTGTTCCACATTAGAAGTCTATGCAATTTAGCGAAGCTTTGATGAGCATCGTTTTATTGTGTTCCATAATAGAAGTATATAAAATTTAAGCAAAGCTTTGATTAGCATTGTTTGATTCTTGAGTTCAACAATAGATGTCTATGCAATTTAGCAAAGCATTCATGAGCATTCTTTCATTCTTGGGTTCCACATTAGAAGTCTATGCAATTTAGCAATGCTTCGATGAGCATTGCTTAATACTTGAGTTCCACAATAGAAGTCTATGCAATTTAGCAAAGCATTGATGAGCATTATTTCATTCTTGAGTTCCACAATAGAAGTAGTCGTTGCAATTTAATAAAGCTTTGATGAGAATTGTTTAATTCTTTGGTTCCACAATAGAAGTGTATGCAATTTTTGCAAAGCTTTGACGAGCATTGTTTCTTTCTTTAGTTCCACATTAGAAGTCTATGCAATTCAGAAAAGCTTTGATGAACATTTTTTATTGAGTTCCACAATAGAAGTGGTCTTCGTAATTTAGCAAAGCTTTGATGAGTATTGTTTAGTTCTTGAGTTCCACAATAGAAGTAGTCTTCGTAATTTAGCGAAGCTTTGATGAGCATTTCTTTATTTTCGAGTTCCACAAAAGTAGTCTATGCAATTTAAGCAAAGCTTTGACGAGAATTGTTTCATTCATGAGTTCCACATTACAAGTCTACGCACATTGGCATAGCTTGGATGAGCAGCGTTTCGTTCTTGAGTTCCACAATAGAAGTCTATGCAATTTAAGCAAAGCTTTGATGAGCATTGTTTGATTCTTGAGTTCCACAATAGATCTCTATTCAATTTTGCAAAGCTTTCATGAGCAATGTTTCATTCTTGGGTTCCACATTAGATGTCTATGCAATTTAGCAAAGCATTGATGACCAATGTTTAGTTCATGAGTTCCACAATAGAAGAGTCTTTGCAATTTAGCAAAGCTTCGATGAGCATTGTTTAATTCTTGAGTTTCACAATAGAAGTGAATGCAATTTTAAAAAAAGCTTAGGTGAGGATTGTTTTATTCTTGAGTTCAACATTAGAAGTCTATGAAATTTAGCAAAGTTTTGATGAGCATTGTTTAATTCTTGAGTTCCACAATATAAGTCTATGCACTTTAAGCAAAGCTTTGATGAGCATTGTTTCATTATTAAGTTCCACATTATAAGTCTATGCAATTTTGCAAAGCTTTGATGAGCATTGTTTAATTCTTGAGTTCCACATTAGAAGTAGTATTCGTAGTTTAGCAAGGCTTTGACGAGCAATTCTTTATTCTTGAGTTCCACAATAGTAGTCTATGCAATTTAAGCAAAGCATTGACGAGCAGTGTTTCATTCTTGATTTCCACATTTGAGGTCTACGCAATTTTGCAAAGCTTTGATGAGCATCGTTTCATTCTTGAGTTCCACAATAGAAGTCTATGCAATTTAAGCAAAGCATTGATAAGCATTGTTTTGTTCTTGAGTTCCACAATAGAAGTCTATGCAATTTAGCAAAGCTATCTTAAGCATTGTTTCATTCTTGGGTTCCACATTAGAAGTCTTTGCAATTTAGCAAAGCATTGATTAGTTCTTGAGTTCCACAATAGAAGTAGTCTTTGTAATTTATCAAAGCTTTGATGAGCATTATTTAATTCTTGAGTTCCACAATAGAAGTGGATGTAATTTAACAAAGCTTTGAAGAGCATTGTTTCATTCTTGAGTTTCACATTAGAAGTCTATTGAATTTAGCAAAGCTTTGATGAGCATTATTTAATTCTTGAGCTCCATAATAGTAGTCTTCGCAATTTAGCAAGGCTTTGAAGAGCATTTCTTTATTCTTGAGTTCCACAATATAAGTCTATGTAATTTAAGCAAAGCTTTGATGAGCATTGTTTTATTCTTGTGTTCCACATTAGAAGTCTATGCAATTTAGCGAAGCTTTGATGAGCATCGTTTTATTGTGTTCCATAATAGAAGTATATAAAATTTAAGCAAAGCTTTGATTAGCATTGTTTGATTCTTGAGTTCAACAATAGATGTCTATGCAATTTAGCAAAGCATTCATGAGCATTCTTTCATTCTTGGGTTCCACATTAGAAGTCTATGCAATTTAGCAATGCTTCGATGAGCATTGCGTAATACTTGAGTTCCACAATAGAAGTCTATGCAATTTAGCAAAGCATTGATGAGCATTATTTCATTCTTGAGTTCCACAATAGAAGTAGTCGTTGCAATTTAATAAAGCTTTGATGAGAATTGTTTAATTCTTTGGTTCCACAATAGAAGTGTATGCAATTTTTGCAAAGCTTTGACGAGCATTGTTTCTTTCTTTAGTTCCACATTAGAAGTCTATGCAATTCAGAAAAGCTTTGATGAACATTTTTTATTGAGTTCCACAATAGAAGTGGTCTTCGTAATTTAGCAAAGCTTTGATGAGTATTGTTTAGTTCTTGAGTTCCACAATAGAAGTAGTCTTCGTAATTTAGCGAAGCTTTGATGAGCATTTCTTTATTTTCGAGTTCCACAAAAGTAGTCTATGCAATTTAAGCAAAGCTTTGACGAGAATTGTTTCATTCATGAGTTCCACATTACAAGTCTACGCACATTGGCATAGCTTGGATGAGCAGCGTTTCGTTCTTGAGTTCCACAATAGAAGTCTATGCAATTTAAGCAAAGCTTTGATGAGCATTGTTTGATTCTTGAGTTCCACAATAGATCTCTATTCAATTTTGCAAAGCTTTCATGAGCAATGTTTCATTCCACATTAGATGTCTATGCAATTTAGCAAAGCATTGATGACCAATGTTTAGTTCATGAGTTCCACAATAGAAGAGTCTTTGCAATTTAGCAAAGCTTCGATGAGCATTGTTTAATTCTTGAGTTTCACAATAGAAGTGAATGCAATTTTAAAAAAAGCTTAGGTGAGGATTGTTTTATTCTTGAGTTCAACATTAGAAGTCTATGAAATTTAGCAAAGTTTTGATGAGCATTGTTTAATTCTTGAGTTCCACAATATAAGTCTATGCACTTTAAGCAAAGCTTTGATGAGCATTGTTTCATTATTAAGTTCCACATTATAAGTCTATGCAATTTTGCAAAGCTTTGATGAGCATTGTTTAATTCTTGAGTTCCACATTAGAAGTAGTATTCGTAGTTTAGCAAGGCTTTGACGAGCAATTCTTTATTCTTGAGTTCCACAATAGTAGTCTATGCAATTTAAGCAAAGCATTGACGAGCAGTGTTTCATTCTTGATTTCCACATTTGAGGTCTACGCAATTTTGCAAAGCTTTGATGAGCATCGTTTCATTCTTGAGTCCCACAATAGAAGTCTATGCAATTTAAGCAAAGCATTGATAAGCATTGTTTTGTTCTTGAGTTCCACAATAGAAGTCTATGCAATTTAGCAAAGTTATCTTAAGCATTGTTTCATTCTTGGGTTCCACATTAGAAGTCTTTGCAATTTAGCAAAGCATTGATTAGTTCTTGAGTTCCACAATAGAAGTAGTCTTTGTAATTTATCAAAGCTTTGATGAGCATTATTTAATTCTTGAGTTCCACAATAGAAGTGGATGTAATTTAACAAAGCTTTGAAGAGCATTGTTTCATTCTTGAGTTTCACATTAGAAGTCTATTGAATTTAGCAAAGCTTTGATGAGCATTATTTAATTCTTGAGCTCCATAATAGTAGTCTTCGCAATTTAGCAAGGCTTTGAAGAGCATTTCTTTATTCTTGAGTTCCACAATATAAGTCTATGTAATTTAAGCAAAGCTTTGATGAGCATTGTTTTATTCTTGTGTTCCACATTAGAAGTCTATGCAATTTAGCGAAGCTTTGATGAGCATCGTTTTATTGTGTTCCATAATAGAAGTATATAAAATTTAAGCAAAGCTTTGATTAGCATTGTTTGATTCTTGAGTTCAACAATAGATGTCTATGCAATTTAGCAAAGCATTCATGAGCATTCTTTCATTCTTGGGTTCCACATTAGAAGTCTATGCAATTTAGCAATGCTTCGATGAGCATTGCTTAATACTTGAGTTCCACAATAGAAGTCTATGCAATTTAGCAAAGCATTGATGAGCATTATTTCATTCTTGAGTTCCACAATAGAAGTAGTCGTTGCAATTTAATAAAGCTTTGATGAGCATTGTTTAATTCTTTGGTTCCACAATAGAAGTGTATGCAATTTTTGCAAAGCTTTGATGAGCATTGTTTCTTTCTTTAGTTCCACATTAGAAGTCTATGCAATTCAGAAAAGCTTTGATGAACATTTTTTATTGAGTTCCACAATAGAAGTGGTCTTCGTAATTTAGCAAAGCTTTGATGAGTATTGTTTAGTTCTTGAGTTCCACAATAGAAGTAGTCTTCGTAATTTAGCGAAGCTTTGATGAGCATTTCTTTATTTTCGAGTTCCACAAAAGTAGTCTATGCAATTTAAGCAAAGCTTTGACGAGAATTGTTTCATTCATGAGTTCCACATTACAAGTCTACGCACATTGGCATAGCTTGGATGAGCAGCGTTTCGTTCTTGAGTTCCACAATAGAAGTCTATGCAATTTAAGCAAAGCTTTGATGAGCATTGTTTGATTCTTGAGTTCCACAATAGATCTCTATTCAATTTTGCAAAGCTTTCATGAGCAATGTTTCATTCTTGGGTTCCACATTAGATGTCTATGCAATTTAGCAAAGCATTGATGACCAATGTTTAGTTCATGAGTTCCACAATAGAAGAGTCTTTGCAATTTAGCAAAGCTTCGATGAGCATTGTTTAATTCTTGAGTTTCACAATAGAAGTGAATGCAATTTTAAAAAAAGCTTAGGTGAGGATTGTTTTATTCTTGAGTTCAACATTAGAAGTCTATGAAATTTAGCAAAGTTTTGATGAGCATTGTTTAATTCTTGAGTTCCACAATATAAGTCTATGCACTTTAAGCAAAGCTTTGATGAGCATTGTTTCATTATTAAGTTCCACATTATAAGTCTATGCAATTTTGCAAAGCTTTGATGAGCATTGTTTAATTCTTGAGTTCCACATTAGAAGTAGTATTCGTAGTTTAGCAAGGCTTTGACGAGCAATTCTTTATTCTTGAGTTCCACAATAGTAGTCTATGCAATTTAAGCAAAGCATTGACGAGCAGTGTTTCATTCTTGATTTCCACATTTGAGGTCTACGCAATTTTGCAAAGCTTTGATGAGCATCGTTTCATTCTTGAGTTCCACAATAGAAGTCTATGCAATTTAAGCAAAGCATTGATAAGCATTGTTTTGTTCTTGAGTTCCACAATAGAAGTCTATGCAATTTAGCAAAGCTATCTTAAGCATTGTTTCATTCTTGGGTTCCACATTAGAAGTCTTTGCAATTTAGCAAAGCATTGATTAGTTCTTGAGTTCCACAATAGAAGTAGTCTTTGTAATTTATCAAAGCTTTGATGAGCATTATTTAATTCTTGAGTTCCACAATAGAAGTGGATGTAATTTAACAAAGCTTTGAAGAGCATTGTTTCATTCTTGAGTTTCACATTAGAAGTCTATTGAATTTAGCAAAGCTTTGATGAGCATTATTTAATTCTTGAGCTCCATAATAGTAGTCTTCGCAATTTAGCAAGGCTTTGAAGAGCATTTCTTTATTCTTGAGTTCCACAATATAAGTCTATGTAATTTAAGCAAAGCTTTGATGAGCATTGTTTTATTCTTGTGTTCCACATTAGAAGTCTATGCAATTTAGCGAAGCTTTGATGAGCATCGTTTTATTGTGTTCCATAATAGAAGTATATAAAATTTAAGCAAAGCTTTGATTAGCATTGTTTGATTCTTGAGTTCAACAATAGATGTCTATGCAATTTAGCAAAGCATTCATGAGCATTCTTTCATTCTTGGGTTCCACATTAGAAGTCTATGCAATTTAGCAATGCTTCGATGAGCATTGCTTAATACTTGAGTTCCACAATAGAAGTCTATGCAATTTAGCAAAGCATTGATGAGCATTATTTCATTCTTGAGTTCCACAATAGAAGTAGTCGTTGCAATTTAATAAAGCTTTGATGAGAATTGTTTAATTCTTTGGTTCCACAATAGAAGTGTATGCAATTTTTGCAAAGCTTTGACGAGCATTGTTTCTTTCTTTAGTTCCACATTAGAAGTCTATGCAATTCAGAAAAGCTTTGATGAACATTTTTTATTGAGTTCCACAATAGAAGTGGTCTTCGTAATTTAGCAAAGCTTTGATGAGTATTGTTTAGTTCTTGAGTTCCACAATAGAAGTAGTCTTCGTAATTTAGCGAAGCTTTGATGAGCATTTCTTTATTTTCGAGTTCCACAAAAGTAGTCTATGCAATTTAAGCAAAGCTTTGACGAGAATTGTTTCATTCATGAGTTCCACATTACAAGTCTACGCACATTGGCATAGCTTGGATGAGCAGCGTTTCGTTCTTGAGTTCCACAATAGAAGTCTATGCAATTTAAGCAAAGCTTTGATGAGCATTGTTTGATTCTTGAGTTCCACAATAGATCTCTATTCAATTTTGCAAAGCTTTCATGAGCAATGTTTCATTCTTGGGTTCCACATTAGATGTCTATGCAATTTAGCAAAGCATTGATGACCAATGTTTAGTTCATGAGTTCCACAATAGAAGAGTCTTTGCAATTTAGCAAAGCTTCGATGAGCATTGTTTAATTCTTGAGTTTCACAATAGAAGTGAATGCAATTTTAAAAAAAGCTTAGGTGAGGATTGTTTTATTCTTGAGTTCAACATTAGAAGTCTATGAAATTTAGCAAAGTTTTGATGAGCATTGTTTAATTCTTGAGTTCCACAATATAAGTCTATGCACTTTAAGCAAAGCTTTGATGAGCATTGTTTCATTATTAAGTTCCACATTATAAGTCTATGCAATTTTGCAAAGCTTTGATGAGCATTGTTTAATTCTTGAGTTCCACATTAGAAGTAGTATTCGTAGTTTAGCAAGGCTTTGACGAGCAATTCTTTATTCTTGAGTTCCACAATAGTAGTCTATGCAATTTAAGCAAAGCATTGACGAGCAGTGTTTCATTCTTGATTTCCACATTTGAGGTCTACGCAATTTTGCAAAGCTTTGATGAGCATCGTTTCATTCTTGAGTCCCACAATAGAAGTCTATGCAATTTAAGCAAAGCATTGATAAGCATTGTTTTGTTCTTGAGTTCCACAATAGAAGTCTATGCAATTTAGCAAAGCTATCTTAAGCATTGTTTCATTCTTGGGTTCCACATTAGAAGTCTTTGCAATTTAGCAAAGCATTGATTAGTTCTTGAGTTCCACAATAGAAGTAGTCTTTGTAATTTATCAAAGCTTTGATGAGCATTATTTAATTCTTGAGTTCCACAATAGAAGTGGATGTAATTTAACAAAGCTTTGAAGAGCATTGTTTCATTCTTGAGTTTCACATTAGAAGTCTATTGAATTTAGCAAAGCTTTGATGAGCATTATTTAATTCTTGAGCTCCATAATAGTAGTCTTCGCAATTTAGCAAGGCTTTGAAGAGCATTTCTTTATTCTTGAGTTCCACAATATAAGTCTATGTAATTTAAGCAAAGCTTTGATGAGCATTGTTTTATTCTTGTGTTCCACATTAGAAGTCTATGCAATTTAGCGAAGCTTTGATGAGCATCGTTTTATTGTGTTCCATAATAGAAGTATATAAAATTTAAGCAAAGCTTTGATTAGCATTGTTTGATTCTTGAGTTCAACAATAGATGTCTATGCAATTTAGCAAAGCATTCATGAGCATTCTTTCATTCTTGGGTTCCACATTAGAAGTCTATGCAATTTAGCAATGCTTCGATGAGCATTGCTTAATACTTGAGTTCCACAATAGAAGTCTATGCAATTTAGCAAAGCATTGATGAGCATTATTTCATTCTTGAGTTCCACAATAGAAGTAGTCGTTGCAATTTAATAAAGCTTTGATGAGCATTGTTTAATTCTTTGGTTCCACAATAGAAGTGTATGCAATTTTTGCAAAGCTTTGATGAGCATTGTTTCTTTCTTTAGTTCCACATTAGAAGTCTATGCAATTCAGAAAAGCTTTGATGAACATTTTTTATTGAGTTCCACAATAGAAGTGGTCTTCGTAATTTAGCAAAGCTTTGATGAGTATTGTTTAGTTCTTGAGTTCCACAATAGAAGTAGTCTTCGTAATTTAGCGAAGCTTTGATGAGCATTTCTTTATTTTCGAGTTCCACAAAAGTAGTCTATGCAATTTAAGCAAAGCTTTGACGAGAATTGTTTCATTCATGAGTTCCACATTACAAGTCTACGCACATTGGCATAGCTTGGATGAGCAGCGTTTCGTTCTTGAGTTCCACAATAGAAGTCTATGCAATTTAAGCAAAGCTTTGATGAGCATTGTTTGATTCTTGAGTTCCACAATAGATCTCTATTCAATTTTGCAAAGCTTTCATGAGCAATGTTTCATTCTTGGGTTCCACATTAGATGTCTATGCAATTTAGCAAAGCATTGATGACCAATGTTTAGTTCATGAGTTCCACAATAGAAGAGTCTTTGCAATTTAGCAAAGCTTCGATGAGCATTGTTTAATTCTTGAGTTTCACAATAGAAGTGAATGCAATTTTAAAAAAAGCTTAGGTGAGGATTGTTTTATTCTTGAGTTCAACATTAGAAGTCTATGAAATTTAGCAAAGTTTTGATGAGCATTGTTTAATTCTTGAGTTCCACAATATAAGTCTATGCACTTTAAGCAAAGCTTTGATGAGCATTGTTTCATTATTAAGTTCCACATTATAAGTCTATGCAATTTTGCAAAGCTTTGATGAGCATTGTTTAATTCTTGAGTTCCACATTAGAAGTAGTATTCGTAGTTTAGCAAGGCTTTGACGAGCAATTCTTTATTCTTGAGTTCCACAATAGTAGTCTATGCAATTTAAGCAAAGCATTGACGAGCAGTGTTTCATTCTTGATTTCCACATTTGAGGTCTACGCAATTTTGCAAAGCTTTGATGAGCATCGTTTCATTCTTGAGTCCCACAATAGAAGTCTATGCAATTTAAGCAAAGCATTGATAAGCATTGTTTTGTTCTTGAGTTCCACAATAGAAGTCTATGCAATTTAGCAAAGCTATCTTAAGCATTGTTTCATTCTTGGGTTCCACATTAGAAGTCTTTGCAATTTAGCAAAGCATTGATTAGTTCTTGAGTTCCACAATAGAAGTAGTCTTTGTAATTTATCAAAGCTTTGATGAGCATTATTTAATTCTTGAGTTCCACAATAGAAGTGGATGTAATTTAACAAAGCTTTGAAGAGCATTGTTTCATTCTTGAGTTTCACATTAGAAGTCTATTGAATTTAGCAAAGCTTTGATGAGCATTATTTAATTCTTGAGCTCCATAATAGTAGTCTTCGCAATTTAGCAAGGCTTTGAAGAGCATTTCTTTATTCTTGAGTTCCACAATATAAGTCTATGTAATTTAAGCAAAGCTTTGATGAGCATTGTTTTATTCTTGTGTTCCACATTAGAAGTCTATGCAATTTAGCGAAGCTTTGATGAGCATCGTTTTATTGTGTTCCATAATAGAAGTATATAAAATTTAAGCAAAGCTTTGATTAGCATTGTTTGATTCTTGAGTTCAACAATAGATGTCTATGCAATTTAGCAAAGCATTCATGAGCATTCTTTCATTCTTGGGTTCCACATTAGAAGTCTATGCAATTTAGCAATGCTTCGATGAGCATTGCTTAATACTTGAGTTCCACAATAGAAGTCTATGCAATTTAGCAAAGCATTGATGAGCATTATTTCATTCTTGAGTTCCACAATAGAAGTAGTCGTTGCAATTTAATAAAGCTTTGATGAGCATTGTTTAATTCTTTGGTTCCACAATAGAAGTGTATGCAATTTTTGCAAAGCTTTGATGAGCATTGTTTCTTTCTTTAGTTCCACATTAGAAGTCTATGCAATTCAGAAAAGCTTTGATGAACATTTTTTATTGAGTTCCACAATAGAAGTGGTCTTCGTAATTTAGCAAAGCTTTGATGAGTATTGTTTAGTTCTTGAGTTCCACAATAGAAGTAGTCTTCGTAATTTAGCGAAGCTTTGATGAGCATTTCTTTATTTTCGAGTTCCACAAAAGTAGTCTATGCAATTTAAGCAAAGCTTTGACGAGAATTGTTTCATTCATGAGTTCCACATTACAAGTCTACGCACATTGGCATAGCTTGGATGAGCAGCGTTTCGTTCTTGAGTTCCACAATAGAAGTCTATGCAATTTAAGCAAAGCTTTGATGAGCATTGTTTGATTCTTGAGTTCCACAATAGATCTCTATTCAATTTTGCAAAGCTTTCATGAGCAATGTTTCATTCTTGGGTTCCACATTAGATGTCTATGCAATTTAGCAAAGCATTGATGACCAATGTTTTAGTTCTTGAGTTCCACAATAGAAGAGTCTTTGCAATTTAGCAAAGCTTCGATGAGCATTGTTTAATTCTTGAGTTTCACAATAGAAGTGAATGCAATTTTAAAAAAATCTTAGGTGAGGATTGTTTTATTCTTGAGTTCAACATTAGAAGTCTATGAAATTTAGCAAAGTTTTGATGAGCATTGTTTAATTCTTGAGTTCCACAATAGAAGTCTATGCACTTTAAGCAAAGCTTTGATGAGCATTGTTTCATTATTAAGTTCCACATTATAAGTCTATGCAATTTAGCAAAGCTTTGATGAGCATTGTTTAATTCTTGAGTTCCACAATAGAAGTAGTATTCGTAGTTTAGCAAGGCTTTGACGAGCAATTCTTTATTCTTGAGTTCCACAATAGTAGTCTATGCAATTTAAGCAAAGCATTGACGAGCAGTGTTTCATTCTTGATTTCCACATTTGAGGTCTACGCAATTTTGCAAAGCTTTGATGAGCATCGTTTCATTATTGAGTTCCACAATAGAAGTCTATGCAATTTAAGCAAAGCATTGATAAGCATTGTTTTGTTCTTGAGTTCCACAATAGAAGTCTATGCAATTTAGCAAAGCTATCTTAAGCATTGTTTCATTCTTGGGTTCCACATTAGAAGTCTTTGCAATTTAGCAAAGCATTGATTAGTTCTTGAGTTCCACAATAGAAGTAGTCTTTGTAATTTATCAAAGCTTTGATGAGCATTATTTAATTCTTGAGTTCCACAATAGAAGTGGATGTAATTTAACAAAGCTTTGAAGAGCATTGTTTCATTCTTGAGTTTCACATTAGAAGTCTATTGAATTTAGCAAAGCTTTGATGAGCATTATTTAATTCTTGAGCTCCATAATAGTAGTCTTCGCAATTTAGCAAGGCTTTGAAGAGCATTTCTTTATTCTTGAGTTCCACAATATAAGTCTATGTAATTTAAGCAAAGCTTTGATGAGCATTGTTTTATTCTTGTGTTCCACATTAGAAGTCTATGCAATTTAGCGAAGCTTTGATGAGCATCGTTTTATTGTGTTCCATAATAGAAGTATATAAAATTTAAGCAAAGCTTTGATTAGCATTGTTTGATTCTTGAGTTCAACAATAGATGTCTATGCAATTTAGCAAAGCATTCATGAGCATTCTTTCATTCTTGGGTTCCACATTAGAAGTCTAAGCAATTTAGCAATGCTTCGATGAGCATTGCGTAATACTTGAGTTCCACAATAGAAGTCTATGCAATTTAGCAAAGCATTGATGAGCATTATTTCATTCTTGAGTTCCACAATAGAAGTATTCGTTGCAATTTAATAAAGCTTTGATGAGCATTGTTTAATTCTTTGGTTCCACAATAGAAGTGTACGCAATTTTTGCAAAGCTTTGATGAGCATTGTTTCTTTCTTTAGTTCCACATTAGAAGTCTATGCAATTCAGAAAAGCTTTGATGAACATTTTTTATTGAGTTCCACAATAGAAGTGGTCTTCGTAATTTAGCAAAGCTTTGATGAGTATTGTTTAGTTCTTGAGTTCCACAATAGAAGTAGTCTTCGTAATTTAGCGAAGCTTTGATGAGCATTTCTTTATTTTCGAGTTCCACAAAAGTAGTCTATGCAATTTAAGCAAAGCTTTGACGAGAATTGTTTCATTCATGAGTTCCACATTACAAGTCTACGCACATTGGCATAGCTTGGATGAGCAGCATTTCGTTCTTGAGTTCCACAATAGAAGTCTATGCAATTTAAGCAAAGCTTTGATGAGCATTGTTCGATTCTTGAGTTCCACAATAGATCTCTATTCAATTTTGCAAAGCTTTCATGAGCAATGTTTCATTCTTGGGTTCCACATTAGATGTCTATGCAATTTAGAAAAGCATTGATGACCATTGTTTAGTTCTTGAGTTCCACAATAGAAGAGTCTTTGCAATCTAGCAAAGCTTCGATGAGCATTGTTTAATTCTTGAGTTTCACAATAGAAGTGAATGCAATTTTAAAAAAAGCTTAGGTGAGGATTGTTTTATTCTTGAGTTCAACATTAGAAGTCTATGAAATTTAGCAAAGTTTTGATGAGCATTGTTTAATTCTTGAGTTCCACAATAGAAGTCTATGCACTTTAAGCAAAGCTTTGATGAGCATTGTTTCATTATTAAGTTCCACATTATAAGTCTATGCAATTTAGCAAAGCTTTGATGAGCATTGTTTAATTCTTGAGTTCCACAATAGAAGTAGTATTCGTAGTTTAGCAAGGCTTTGACGAGCAATTCTTTATTCTTGAGTTCCACAATAGTAGTCTATGCAATTTAAGCAAAGCATTGACGAGCAGTGTTTCATTCTTGATTTCCACATTTGAGGTCTACGCAATTTTGCAAAGCTTTGATGAGCATCGTTTCATTCTTGAGTTCCACAATAGAAGTCTATGCAATTTAAGCAAAGCATTGATAAGCATTGTTTTGTTCTTGAGTTCCACAATAGAAGTCTATGCAATTTAGCAAAGCTATCTTAAGCATTGTTTCATTCTTGGGTTCCACATTAGAAGTCTTTGCAATTTAGCAAAGCATTGATTAGTTCTTGAGTTCCACAATAGAAGTAGTCTTTGTAATTTATCAAAGCTTTGATGAGCATTATTTAATTCTTGAGTTCCACAATAGAAGTGGATGTAATTTAACAAAGCTTTGAAGAGCATTGTTTCATTCTTGAGTTTCACATTAGAAGTCTATTGAATTTAGCAAAGCTTTGATGAGCATTATTTAATTCTTGAGCTCCATAATAGTAGTCTTCGCAATTTAGCAAGGCTTTGAAGAGCATTTCTTTATTCTTGAGTTCCACAATATAAGTCTATGTAATTTAAGCAAAGCTTTGATGAGCATTGTTTTATTCTTGTGTTCCACATTAGAAGTCTATGCAATTTAGCGAAGCTTTGATGAGCATCGTTTTATTGTGTTCCATAATAGAAGTATATAAAATTTAAGCAAAGCTTTGATTAGCATTGTTTGATTCTTGAGTTCAACAATAGATGTCTATGCAATTTAGCAAAGCATTCATGAGCATTCTTTCATTCTTGGGTTCCACATTAGAAGTCTATGCAATTTAGCAATGCTTCGATGAGCATTGCTTAATACTTGAGTTCCACAATAGAAGTCTATGCAATTTAGCAAAGCATTGATGAGCATTATTTCATTCTTGAGTTCCACAATAGAAGTAGTCGTTGCAATTTAATAAAGCTTTGATGAGCATTGTTTAATTCTTTGGTTCCACAATAGAAGTGTATGCAATTTTTGCAAAGCTTTGATGAGCATTGTTTCTTTCTTTAGTTCCACATTAGAAGTCTATGCAATTCAGAAAAGCTTTGATGAACATTTTTTATTGAGTTCCACAATAGAAGTGGTCTTCGTAATTTAGCAAAGCTTTGATGAGTATTGTTTAGTTCTTGAGTTCCACAATAGAAGTAGTCTTCGTAATTTAGCGAAGCTTTGATGAGCATTTCTTTATTTTCGAGTTCCACAAAAGTAGTCTATGCAATTTAAGCAAAGCTTTGACGAGAATTGTTTCATTCATGAGTTCCACATTACAAGTCTACGCACATTGGCATAGCTTGGATGAGCAGCGTTTCGTTCTTGAGTTCCAGAATAGAAGTCTATGCAATTTAAGCAAAGCTTTGATGAGCATTGTTTGATTCTTGAGTTCCACAATAGATCTCTATTCAATTTTGCAAAGCTTTCATGAGCAATGTTTCATTCTTGGGTTCCACATTAGATGTCTATGCAATTTAGCAAAGCATTGATGACCAATGTTTTAGTTCTTGAGTTCCACAATAGAAGAGTCTTTGCAATTTAGCAAAGCTTCGATGAGCATTGTTTAATTCTTGAGTTTCACAATAGAAGTGAATGCAATTTTAAAAAAAGCTTAGGTGAGGATTGTTTTATTCTTGAGTTCAACATTAGAAGTCTATGAAATTTAGCAAAGTTTTGATGAGCATTGTTTAATTCTTGAGTTCCACAATAGAAGTCTATGCACTTTAAGCAAAGCTTTGATGAGCATTGTTTCATTATTAAGTTCCACATTATAAGTCTATGCAATTTAGCAAAGCTTTGATGAGCATTGTTTAATTCTTGAGTTCCACAATAGAAGTAGTATTCGTAGTTTAGCAAGGCTTTGACGAGCAATTCTTTATTCTTGAGTTCCACAATAGTAGTCTATGCAATTTAAGCAAAGCATTGACGAGCAGTGTTTCATTCTTGATTTCCACATTTGAGGTCTACGCAATTTTGCAAAGCTTTGATGAGCATCGTTTCATTCTTGAGTTCCACAATAGAAGTCTATGCAATTTAAGCAAAGCATTGATAAGCATTGTTTTGTTCTTGAGTTCCACAATAGAAGTCTATGCAATTTAGCAAAGCTATCTTAAGCATTGTTTCATTCTTGGGTTCCACATTAGAAGTCTTTGCAATTTAGCAAAGCATTGATTAGTTCTTGAGTTCCACAATAGAAGTAGTCTTTGTAATTTATCAAAGCTTTGATGAGCATTATTTAATTCTTGAGTTCCACAATAGAAGTGGATGTAATTTAACAAAGCTTTGAAGAGCATTGTTTCATTCTTGAGTTTCACATTAGAAGTCTATTGAATTTAGCAAAGCTTTGATGAGCATTATTTAATTCTTGAGCTCCATAATAGTAGTCTTCGCAATTTAGCAAGGCTTTGAAGAGCATTTCTTTATTCTTGAGTTCCACAATATAAGTCTATGTAATTTAAGCAAAGCTTTGATGAGCATTGTTTTATTCTTGTGTTCCACATTAGAAGTCTATGCAATTTAGCGAAGCTTTGATGAGCATCGTTTTATTGTGTTCCATAATAGAAGTATATAAAATTTAAGCAAAGCTTTGATTAGCATTGTTTGATTCTTGAGTTCAACAATAGATGTCTATGCAATTTAGCAAAGCATTCATGAGCATTCTTTCATTCTTGGGTTCCACATTAGAAGTCTAAGCAATTTAGCAATGCTTCGATGAGCATTGCGTAATACTTGAGTTCCACAATAGAAGTCTATGCAATTTAGCAAAGCATTGATGAGCATTATTTCATTCTTGAGTTCCACAATAGAAGTAGTCGTTGCAATTTAATAAAGCTTTGATGAGCATTGTTTAATTCTTTGGTTCCACAATAGAAGTGTATGCAATTTTTGCAAAGCTTTGATGAGCATTGTTTCTTTCTTTAGTTCCACATTAGAAGTCTATGCAATTCAGAAAAGCTTTGATGAACATTTTTTATTGAGTTCCACAATAGAAGTGGTCTTCGTAATTTAGCAAAGCTTTGATGAGTATTGTTTAGTTCTTGAGTTCCACAATAGAAGTAGTCTTCGTAATTTAGCGAAGCTTTGATGAGCATTTCTTTATTTTCGAGTTCCACAAAAGTAGTCTATGCAATTTAAGCAAAGATTTGACGAGAATTGTTTCATTCATGAGTTCCACATTACAAGTCTACGCACATTGGCATAGCTTGGATGAGCATCGTTTCGTTCTTGAGTTCCACAATAGAAGTCTATGCAATTTAAGCAAAGCTTTGATGAGCATTGTTCGATTCTTGAGTTCCACAATAGATCTCTATTCAATTTTGCAAAGCTTTCATGAGCAATGTTTCATTCTTGGGTTCCACATTAGATGTCTATGCAATTTAGAAAAGCATTGATGACCAATGTTTAGTTCTTGAGTTCCACAATAGAAGAGTCTTTGCAATCTAGCAAAGCTTCGATGAGCATTGTTTAATTCTTGAGTTTCACAATAGAAGTGAATGCAATTTTAAAAAAAGCTTAGGTGAGGATTGTTTTATTCTTGAGTTCAACATTAGAAGTCTATGAAATTTAGCAAAGTTTTGATGAGCATTGTTTAATTCTTGAGTTCCACAATAGAAGTCTATGCACTTTAAGCAAAGCTTTGATGAGCATTGTTTCATTATTAAGTTCCACATTATAAGTCTATGCAATTTAGCAAAGCTTTGATGAGCATTGTTTAATTCTTGAGTTCCACAATAGAAGTAGTATTCGTAGTTTAGCAAGGCTTTGACGAGCAATTCTTTATTCTTGAGTTCCACAATAGTAGTCTATGCAATTTAAGCAAAGCATTGACGAGCAGTGTTTCATTCTTGATTTCCACATTTGAGGTCTACGCAATTTTGCAAAGCTTTGATGAGCATCGTTTCATTCTTGAGTTCCACAATAGAAGTCTATGCAATTTAAGCAAAGCATTGATAAGCATTGTTTTGTTCTTGAGTTCCACAATAGAAGTCTATGCAATTTAGCAAAGCTATCTTAAGCATTGTTTCATTCTTGGGTTCCACATTAGAAGTCTTTGCAATTTAGCAAAGCATTGATTAGTTCTTGAGTTCCACAATAGAAGTAGTCTTTGTAATTTATCAAAGCTTTGATGAGCATTATTTAATTCTTGAGTTCCACAATAGAAGTGGATGTAATTTAACAAAGCTTTGAAGAGCATTGTTTCATTCTTGAGTTTCACATTAGAAGTCTATTGAATTTAGCAAAGCTTTGATGAGCATTATTTAATTCTTGAGCTCCATAATAGTAGTCTTCGCAATTTAGCAAGGCTTTGAAGAGCATTTCTTTATTCTTGAGTTCCACAATATAAGTCTATGTAATTTAAGCAAAGCTTTGATGAGCATTGTTTTATTCTTGTGTTCCACATTAGAAGTCTATGCAATTTAGCGAAGCTTTGATGAGCATCGTTTTATTGTGTTCCATAATAGAAGTATATAAAATTTAAGCAAAGCTTTGATTAGCATTGTTTGATTCTTGAGTTCAACAATAGATGTCTATGCAATTTAGCAAAGCATTCATGAGCATTCTTTCATTCTTGGGTTCCACATTAGAAGTCTAAGCAATTTAGCAATGCTTCGATGAGCATTGCGTAATACTTGAGTTCCACAATAGAAGTCTATGCAATTTAGCAAAGCATTGATGAGCATTATTTCATTCTTGAGTTCCACAATAGAAGTAGTCGTTGCAATTTAATAAAGCTTTGATGAGCATTGTTTAATTCTTTGGTTCCACAATAGAAGTGTACGCAATTTTTGCAAAGCTTTGATGAGCATTGTTTCTTTCTTTAGTTCCACATTAGAAGTCTATGCAATTCAGAAAAGCTTTGATGAACATTTTTTATTGAGTTCCACAATAGAAGTGGTCTTCGTAATTTAGCAAAGCTTTGATGAGTATTGTTTAGTTCTTGAGTTCCACAATAGAAGTAGTCTTCGTAATTTAGCGAAGCTTTGATGAGCATTTCTTTATTTTCGAGTTCCACAAAAGTAGTCTATGCAATTTAAGCAAAGATTTGACGAGAATTGTTTCATTCATGAGTTCCACATTACAAGTCTACGCACATTGGCATAGCTTGGATGAGCAGCGTTTCGTTCTTGAGTTCCACAATAGAAGTCTATGCAATTTAAGCAAAGCTTTGATGAGCATTGTTCGATTCTTGAGTTCCACAATAGATCTCTATTCAATTTTGCAAAGCTTTCATGAGCAATGTTTCATTCTTGGGTTCCACATTAGATGTCTATGCAATTTAGAAAAGCATTGATGACCAATGTTTAGTTCTTGAGTTCCACAATAGAAGAGTCTTTGCAATCTAGCAAAGCTTCGATGAGCATTGTTTAATTCTTGAGTTTCACAATAGAAGTGAATGCAATTTTAAAAAAAGCTTAGGTGAGGATTGTTTTATTCTTGAGTTCAACATTAGAAGTCTATGAAATTTAGCAAAGTTTTGATGAGCATTGTTTAATTCTTGAGTTCCACAATAGAAGTCTATGCACTTTAAGCAAAGCTTTGATGAGCATTGTTTCATTATTAAGTTCCACATTATAAGTCTATGCAATTTAGCAAAGCTTTGATGAGCATTGTTTAATTCTTGAGTTCCACAATAGAAGTAGTATTCGTAGTTTAGCAAGGCTTTGACGAGCAATTCTTTATTCTTGAGTTCCACAATAGTAGTCTATGCAATTTAAGCAAAGCATTGACGAGCAGTGTTTCATTCTTGATTTCCACATTTGAGGTCTACGCAATTTTGCAAAGCTTTGATGAGCATCGTTTCATTCTTGAGTTCCACAATAGAAGTCTATGCAATTTAAGCAAAGCATTGATAAGCATTGTTTTGTTCTTGAGTTCCACAATAGAAGTCTATGCAATTTAGCAAAGCTATCTTAAGCATTGTTTCATTCTTGGGTTCCACATTAGAAGTCTTTGCAATTTAGCAAAGCATTGATTAGTTCTTGAGTTCCACAATAGAAGTAGTCTTTGTAATTTATCAAAGCTTTGATGAGCATTATTTAATTCTTGAGTTCCACAATAGAAGTGGATGTAATTTAACAAAGCTTTGAAGAGCATTGTTTCATTCTTGAGTTTCACATTAGAAGTCTATTGAATTTAGCAAAGCTTTGATGAGCATTATTTAATTCTTGAGCTCCATAATAGTAGTCTTCGCAATTTAGCAAGGCTTTGAAGAGCATTTCTTTATTCTTGAGTTCCACAATATAAGTCTATGTAATTTAAGCAAAGCTTTGATGAGCATTGTTTTATTCTTGTGTTCCACATTAGAAGTCTATGCAATTTAGCGAAGCTTTGATGAGCATCGTTTTATTGTGTTCCATAATAGAAGTATATAAAATTTAAGCAAAGCTTTGATTAGCATTGTTTGATTCTTGAGTTCAACAATAGATGTCTATGCAATTTAGCAAAGCATTCATGAGCATTCTTTCATTCTTGGGTTCCACATTAGAAGTCTATGCAATTTAGCAATGCTTCGATGAGCATTGCTTAATACTTGAGTTCCACAATAGAAGTCTATGCAATTTAGCAAAGCATTGATGAGCATTATTTCATTCTTGAGTTCCACAATAGAAGTAGTCGTTGCAATTTAATAAAGCTTTGATGAGCATTGTTTAATTCTTTGGTTCCACAATAGAAGTGTATGCAATTTTTGCAAAGCTTTGATGAGCATTGTTTCTTTCTTTAGTTCCACATTAGAAGTCTATGCAATTCAGAAAAGCTTTGATGAACATTTTTTATTGAGTTCCACAATAGAAGTGGTCTTCGTAATTTAGCAAAGCTTTGATGAGTATTGTTTAGTTCTTGAGTTCCACAATAGAAGTAGTCTTCGTAATTTAGCGAAGCTTTGATGAGCATTTCTTTATTTTCGAGTTCCACAAAAGTAGTCTATGCAATTTAAGCAAAAGCTTTGACGAGAATTGTTTCATTCATGAGTTCCACATTACAAGTCTACGCACATTGGCATAGCTTGGATGAGCAGCGTTTCGTTCTTGAGTTCCACAATAGAAGTCTATGCAATTTAAGCAAAGCTTTGATGAGCATTGTTTGATTCTTGAGTTCCACAATAGATCTCTATTCAATTTTGCAAAGGTTTCATGAGCAATGTTTCATTCTTGGGTTCCACATTAAATGTCTATGCAATTTAGCAAAGCATTGATGACCAATGTTTTAGTTCTTGAGTTCCACAATAGAAGAGTCTTTGCAATTTAGCAAAGCTTCGATGAGCATTGTTTAATTCTTGAGTTTCACAATAGAAGTGAATGCAATTTTAAAAAAAGCTTAGGTGAGGATTGTTTTATTCTTGAGTTCAACATTAGAAGTCTATGAAATTTAGCAAAGTTTTGATGAGCATTGTTTAATTCTTGAGTTCCACAATAGAAGTCTATGCACTTTAAGCAAAGCTTTGATGAGCATTGTTTCATTATTAAGTTCCACATTATAAGTCTATGCAATTTAGCAAAGCTTTGATGAGCATTGTTTAATTCTTGAGTTCCACAATAGAAGTAGTATTCGTAGTTTAGCAAGGCTTTGACGAGCAATTCTTTATTCTTGAGTTCCACAATAGTAGTCTATGCAATTTAAGCAAAGCATTGACGAGCAGTGTTTCATTCTTGATTTCCACATTTGAGGTCTACGCAATTTTGCAAAGCTTTGATGAGCATCGTTTCATTCTTGAGTTCCACTGTCACACCCCGAAAACCAAAGGCGGAAACGTTCCCGGGGTTGACTCCACGTTGAGTATCAAATCCAATGTACATAGTAATCACAGTAAACAACCATTACATTACATATATTTGAAAGTTTACACTTGGTTCAAAAGTAAATTGTACAAAGTCATACATATTTCATAAGAACAAAAGAGACGAGTCTTCGGAGCACTCCATCTTCACCAAAAGATATCGCCGGGTACCTGTCTAACTTGGACCTGAGAATACAAGCGGTTTGAAAATCAGCATAAAGCTGGTGAGTTCATAAGCGGTTTTGTTTTTATGAAAATGTATCGGTTTCCTTTAGTTTTCTGAAAAGATTTGATATCCAAGAAAATCCCATATTTTCTTATGTAAAGTAGTTAAGTTATCTTTCATTACAGTTCTGTTATAGATATAAGTTAACCCCAGGAAAATCCCATATTTTCCTAATTGTAAGATTGATTAGATAACACATAGTATAGTTTAATTCACAAAACTATAATTTAGACGAACTGTAAATAGAAAGTATTTCGAAAACCTTGGGACTACATCCCGAACCAGTTATAAGATAATTCGATAAAACCATGGGATCACTATCCCAAAAGTAGATATAAGATAGTTTGATAAACCATGGGATCACTAACCCGAAACTAGATATAAGATAGCTTAATAAAATCATAGGATTATCATCCCGTATAAGATTTAGTTTCAAAACCATGGGATTGCCATCCCGAACGAAATATAGACTCAAGATCATGGGATTATCATCCCGAACGAGATATAGACATAAAACCATGGGATTACCATCCCGAACGAGATATAGATTACAAGACCATGGGATTACCATCCCGAACAAGATATAGATTCTAAACAGATCCTAGCTGTGAATAAGTTTATATTAATACGTATTGTGAGTCGGGTAACCATGCTGATATGACAACGAGACCTCCTTGACGTTAGTCAGACGTCGAATGATATCCAGAATTTGTCACCCCAGGCGTGCCCGCCTAACTGTAGCTAGCAGTTAAGGTGTGGGATTGTCAGTCCCGAATAGATCTATTCACAAATTCCTCGCTCTCCCTCCAGGAGACTCTGGTTACACTTCCGGAGAGGATTTACATGATCATCCATAAAGGGTAGTGACTATCTCACAAGCTAGTATTAAACTATTCACAGGATTCTCATACGATAACAAACATACAAAGACTTTAAGACATGATACAGTGAAAAATAGATACATACAATGAAACTATCTGGCAAAACATTCGAATGATACGGAGATAAACTGAATCAGACATAGTTTATCTAATAACTTAATACAGATATTAGTACATGATATAAAGAGAAACATAGAACCCCAAATTATTCCCATAATAATTTGATTAGTTTGGTTATTTTCTTAACTAAAATCCATTTGGTTGTAATTGATAAATCATTCCTTATGCTCAACATAATACATAAGGAGTAAAAGAGTTTATAAGATTGCCAGATATTATTTGAAACACATAAATGTTATGATTTGAAAACAGTTTTGGTTTGCTTGTATTCCCCCCTGAAAACAGTTAAAAACAGTGAAAAAGGCGTAGGGTATGAACTCACCGGACGAGAAGTATGACGATTTGGATGCTAAGAGTTGATCCGGGGCTTGTAAATACACGAGGTTCCTAATTATAATGTAAAGATACACATTTGTATCTAATTAGGACTTAGATTGATTGTTGGATAGGGACAATTGCTTCTAGTCGCGAAAACACTCCGATACGAGTGTTTGGAGGGACCCGGGTGGCGTTTAGGGATGAGAAATGACACTAGGGACTTGGGACTTGAGTTTACTCCCCATGAGTAAACTTATACAAGAGTTTATAACCACAAAACACACACGTACATGAGTTTACGGCCGTAAACTCATGTGGGTGTGGTTTTGGGTGCTTAAATGGCTTAAATGGCTTACATGGACATGGGAAATGATTCTAGGCTTTGATCTAAATGCATGGAATGGATTAAAATCACCAAAATGATTAATTTATGGGAGTTTACGGCCTAGCATAGGCTCCTGGCCGTAAACTCCTTAATCCATATGAAAATGATGCTAAATGGTGCTAGAACAAATCACATGTGATTGGTAAAATTAATCCAAGGCCTAACATGAGTTTGTATGGGATTTTTGGGGGATTTATGGAGTTTACGGCCCATGAAACCCCCTTCATGGCCGTAAACTCTTGTGTGTGGTGTTCCAAGGTGTTTCAAGGCCTAGAACATGCATGGAAGGACTTCTAAAATTCATCTAAGGGCCTTAGGGGTGTGTAGTTTGCATTCTAACACCAAAAATTTTGGAGTTTACGGCCCAAGAACAGGTCTTGGCCGTAAACTCTTAGAAATCCCATAAAAGATGTGTTTTAGGCCCTTAAAGTATTTTTGGTTGGTCCCTTGATTTATTCCAAGGCTTTTGGTGGTGTTGGATGGCTTTCTAACACCTTAGAATGAGATTTATGCCAAGTTTTGTGGAGTTTACGGCCCAAGAACTCTCCTTGGCCGTAAACTCATCTAAGTCCCTCAAAATTAATGTTTCAAGTGTCCAAATGCAAGAATCAAAGTCCTATAATTCATATCTAAGCTGTAGGGGTGATTTGGAAGGGTTTAAAGACATGAAAAACACCATTTTCATGAGTTTACGGCCCAAGCTTATGCCTTGGCCATAAACTCCTTCAAAGTCCACAAAACTATAGTTTTAGGTGTTCTAAGTCCATATCTTGAAGTCCCTTAGCCATATCTAAAGTCCAAATGAGTTTAGGAAGGAGTTTAAGGGCTTAAAACCCTTCAAATTGGTGTTTACGGCCTAGGCAGCCTCCTGGGCCGTAAACTCACATATATTGTCCAATTTCATGCTTAAGTGTCTAATTTGGAAGCTAAACATGCTATAGATTAAGGCTAGGAAGGTACCTTAAGGATTTGAAGCCTTAAATTTGAGTTTTGGACACTTAATCTTTGGATTTAGGAGAGAGGTTAGAGAGAGAGTAGAGAGAGAAGGAAAAAGCTTCAAATGAGTGCTTAAACATGTTTATATAGTCCCTAAAACTTGGACACTGAGGAATTCTACCCGATACCGGCCTTAAATGATGCTTTGGGTCGCACCCGATTGAGTTTCCGTCACACGACGAGGATATTTCTAAAACTTATGAAATAAATGTTTTGGGCTAAATTCATGAGTTCCTAAATGATTTGGACCCTCATTGAATGAAAATAAATATATATAATTTTAGTTAACTAAGCCCAAAAACGATAACGGGACATTTCGATTTTTCCGACGAGTTATTCGGGCAGAACGGGTTTTCGGCGATGAACAACTTCGGGTTGTTACATTATCCCCCCGTTAGAGGGAATTTCGTCCCGAAATTCAAGGAATAAGATACTGATCATGGATTGGAATGATATACGAATGGATTTGTTGCTTCGGATCTTCACTTTCTCAAGTGGAATCAGGTCTCTACTGGGCGTTCTAACGAATTCTCATTATCGGGACATGTCTTGGTTTCGCTTCTTGACTCTCTCTCAATCTACGATATCAATCTGCTTTCTCGTGGAAGTTCCAACCCTAAACGACTTCGGTTTCTTCAAGGAATCACTAGGGTTTCGTTGGGCAGACGCTTCTAAGGATTTGAGACGTGATGGTCTAGATAGATATTACCAAGCTCTAAGGGCTTCCGAAACCTGAAGGTTACAGAATCGATCTCTACGAAGATCTCGAAAGGTTTGATGTGAGACTAAACTGGATGCTCGAAAGAAACTTCCGGGAGTCCTTCGGGATAGACATTTAGAGGGAATAATTGCTAACTTCCCGTTTCTCAATAATCACAGAAACGAGGGATGCATGATAATTTACATTGGGAAAACTTTTGAGTTCTAAAGCATAAAATGATACGGAAGTTTGATGCCGAAGATCACGAGAACCGGGTCGAGAAAGAAATCTAGACGAGCGACCCTTTCGAAAGTAAAGATAACAATATGAATGAGACTCGGTCATTTCTGGTTAAACATGGCATCAAAGTATTTTCATGGAAAGTTTCCCCCTTTATAAATCGAATGGAATAGAATAGTCCTCCGAACCGAGGATTCAATCTATAGGTACGAAGTTAGTGTTCTCTATCTCACTAGTTAGTCGTCTCGACGGTATATATTTTGATTACATGCGAAGGATTGAGTTTAGAATACGTTCGAATAGATAGATAACAGGTTTCCCTTTTGCACCCAAAATCGAAAATAGTTGCAAGCATAAGAATTATCAAAGAGAGATATACCTGCGGCAGCAGAGGGATTTGTGGTTGTAGCTGTCTTGGGACAATTCCTTTTGAAATGCCCAGCTTCACCACAATTGTAGCAGGCCGGACTGATTCCCGCTCCGGATGATTGGTTTGTTGGCTTGGCTGGTTTTCTACAGGTTCGCGCAAGATGGCCCTTATTGCCACAATTGTCGCAGATCCTTTTGCGACATGGACCAGGAATGCGGTGGTGGTAGTTACACTTACTACACCAAGGAAGGGTACCAGTGTATCCACTGGCGGGAGTTTGGGCTGTGGAACCTAGAGCTGAAACAACAACAGGGGCAGTAGCAGCATGGACTGCTACCGTTTGCTGTTTCTTAGAAGACCCTTGCGTACTCTGGGCCTTCCGCTTGTTCCAGGATTTCTTTTTACTTCCGCCTCCACTAGTGACTGGCTCGGGGGTAGTAGCTTCTTCATCAGAGTTGTCTTCGTGATCTATCAGGATTTTAGCAAGGCACTTAGCACTGTCATATGTATCTGGCTTCGCAGCCAAGACATTCCCATTTGTTGGCTGGGTCAACCCCCAGATGAACCTCTCTATCTTTTTACTCTCCGGGGTAACCATTCCCGGACAAAGTAATGCCAGATCATCGAATCTTGAGGTATAAGCAGCTATGTCGGAACCCTTCATCTTAAGGTTCCAAAGTTCGTGTTCTAGTTTCTGAAGTTCGCCTCGAGGGCAATATTCTGCGAGAAGAAGCTCCTTCATAGCTTCCCAACCCATAGCATTGGCTACAGGTAAAGTTAAGGATTTGACTCGGCCATTCCACCAAGTCAGGGCTTTGTCTAGGAAAGTACAGGCGGCAAACTTGACTCTATCAGACTCCGAACAGCCACATATTTCAAAGATTGATTCGATTCTCTCGAACCATCGGGTTAAAGCAATGACACCCCCTGTGCCATCGAAGAATGTCGGTTTTGCGTTCATGAAATCCTTATAGGAACCCCCTTTTTGGTGTCCCTGGCTATCTTCCGGGTTTTGGTGTTGGGGATCACCTCCTGAATTTCTAGAGTTCATTTGCGACATGGCTGCTACCATTGCAGCAGTCAGAACTGTCTGAAGTGATGCAAGATCAAGTTGAAAAGGAGGATTGTTGTTGTTCGTTGAGCTGGGTCTCTTTCTTGGAGGCATCGTGATCTAACAAGATCAGGAAAGAGAGGATCATAAGTCCTCTGAATTGAATCAAGAGATATAGGATAGGAGATATCTCATCAAGGCAAATATAGCATCATACTAAGCGATAAAGCAGAAAGGAGTTATCAAGATAGAACATTTTATCGCTAGGGGAATGATCAAGGAATAACGCGTATACGAGAATTTCTACAAAGGATCGGCTCAAGAAATACTCCCATAGTATTTCATGGTTCGCTGCAGCGACGATTTGTTGTTTGGGATATTGGGTAAGTTTTAGGTATGCCGCATGCCACAGTCACTCCCAAGCACATGTTGGCCGTGTCTCGAATGAATATAGTTGGCCAGGCTATATTGACCCTAGACACGACTACATAACTGCCCAGGTTTAACCGCAGTGTACAACACCCATTTTCTTATGTTTTGTTCTACTTGTAGTTACGGATTTCGACGGCTCGGCATACTTAAATACTTTTGAAAATACTTATATCTTGTAGGATACTTTTAGTTCAGAGCACTTAGGCCCCTTAGTGTTTATAGTTTTATACCATGTAAGGTTTGGCATACTCTGTTCACTATAAACAAGGGCTCTGATACCAATCTGTCACACCCCGAAAACCAAAGGCGGAAACGTTCCCAGGGTTGACTCCACGTTGAGTATCAAATCCAATGTACATAGTAATCACAGTAAACAACCATTACATTACATATATTTGAAAGTTTACACTTGGTTCAAAAGTAAATTGTACAAAGTCATACATATTTCATAAGAACAAAAGAGACGAGTCTTCGAAGCACTCCATCTTCACCAAAAGATATCGCCGGGTACCTGTCTAACTTGGACCTGAGAATACAAGCGGTTTGAAAATCAGCATAAAGCTGGTGAGTTCATAAGCGGTTTTGTTTTTATGAAAATGTATCGGTTTCCTTTAGTTTTCTGAAAAGATTTGATATCCAAGAAAATCCCATATTTTCTTATGTAAAGTAGTTAAGTTATCTTTCATTACAGTTCTGTTATAGATATAAGTTAACCCCAGGAAAATCCCATATTTTCCTAATTGTAAGATTGATTAGATAACACATAGTATAGTTTAATTCACAAAACTATAATTTAGACGAACTGTAAATAGAAAGTATTTCGAAAACCTTGGGACTACATCCCGAACCAGTTATAAGATAATTCGATAAAACCATGGGATCACTATCCCAAAAGTAGATATAAGATAGTTTGATAAACCATGGGATCACTAACCCGAAACTAGATATAAGATAGCTTAATAAAATCATAGGATTATCATCCCGTATAAGATTTAGTTTCAAAACCATGGGATTGCCATCCCGAACGAAATATAGACTCAAGATCATGGGATTATCATCCCGAACGAGATATAGACATAAAACCATGGGATTACCATCCCGAACGAGATATAGATTACAAGACCATGGGATTACCATCCCGAACAAGATATAGATTCTAAACAGATCCTAGCTGTGAATAAGTTTATATTAATACGTATTGTGAGTCGGGTAACCATGCTGATATGACAACGAGACCTCCTTGACGTTAGTCAGACGTCGAATGATATCCAGAATTTGTCACCCCAGGCGTGCCCGCCTAACTGTAGCTAGCAGTTAAGGTGTGGGATTGTCAGTCCCGAATAGATCTATTCACAAATTCCTCGCTCTCCCTCCAGGAGACTCTGGTTACACTTCCGGAGAGGATTTACATGATCATCCATAAAGGGTAGTGACTATCTCACAAGCTAGTATTAAACTATTCACAGGATTCTCATACGATAACAAACATACAAAGACTTTAAGACATGATACAGTGAAAAATAGATACATACAATGAAACTATCTGGCAAAACATTCGAATGATACGGAGATAAACTGAATCAGACATAGTTTATCTAATAACTTAATACAGATATTAGTACATGATATAAAGAGAAACATAGAACCCCAAATTATTCCCATAATAATTTGATTAGTTTGGTTATTTTCTTAACTAAAATCCATTTAGTTGTAATTGATAAATCATTCCTTATGCTCAACATAATACATAAGGAGTAAAAGAGTTTATAAGATTGCCAGATATTATTTGAAACACATAAATGTTATGATTTGAAAACAGTTTTGGTTTGCTTGTATTCCCCCCTGAAAACAGTTAAAAACAGTGAAAAAGGCGTAGGGGTATGAACTCACCGGACGAGAAGTATGACGATTTGGATGCTAAGAGTTGATCCGGGGCTTGTAAATACACGAGGTTCCTAATTATAATGTAAAGATACACATTTGTATCTAATTAGGACTTAGATTGATTGTTGGATAGGGACAATTGCTTCTAGTCGCGAAAACACTCCGATACGAGTGTTTGGAGGGACCCGGGTGGCGTTTAGGGATGAGAAATGACACTAGGGACTTGGGACTTGAGTTTACTCCCCATGAGTAAACTTATACAAGAGTTTATAACCACAAAACACACACGTACATGAGTTTACGGCCGTAAACTCATGTGGGTGTGGTTTTGGGTGCTTAAATGGCTTAAATGGCTTACATGGACATGGGAAATGATTCTAGGCTTTGATCTAAATGCATGGAATGGATTAAAATCACCAAAATGATTAATTTATGGGAGTTTACGGCCTAGCATAGGCTCCTGGCCGTAAACTCCTTAATCCATATGAAAATGATGCTAAATGGTGCTAGAACAAATCACATGTGATTGGTAAAATTAATCCAAGGCCTAACATGAGTTTGTATGGGATTTTTGGGGGATTTATGGAGTTTACGGCCCATGAAACCCCCTTCATGGCCGTAAACTCTTGTGTGTGGTGTTCCAAGGTGTTTCAAGGCCTAGAACATGCATGGAAGGACTTCTAAAATTCATCTAAGGGCCTTAGGGGTGTGTAGTTTGCATTCTAACACCAAAAATTTTGGAGTTTACGGCCCAAGAACAGGTCTTGGCCGTAAACTCTTAGAAATCCCATAAAAGATGTGTTTTAGGCCCTTAAAGTATTTTTGGTTGGTCCCTTGATTTATTCCAAGGCTTTTGGTGGTGTTGGATGGCTTTCTAACACCTTAGAATGAGATTTATGCCAAGTTTTGTGGAGTTTACGGCCCAAGAACTCTCCTTGGCCGTAAACTCATCTAAGTCCCTCAAAATTAATGTTTCAAGTGTCCAAATGCAAGAATCAAAGTCCTATAATTCATATCTAAGCTGTAGGGGTGATTTGGAAGGGTTTAAAGACATGAAAAACACCATTTTCATGAGTTTACGGCCCAAGCTTATGCCTTGGCCATAAACTCCTTCAAAGTCCACAAAACTATAGTTTTAGGTGTTCTAAGTCCATATCTTGAAGTCCCTTAGCCATATCTAAAGTCCAAATGAGTTTAGGAAGGAGTTTAAGGGCTTAAAACCCTTCAAATTGGTGTTTACGGCCTAGGCAGCCTCCTGGGCCGTAAACTCACATATATTGTCCAATTTCATGCTTAAGTGTCTAATTTGGAAGCTAAACATGCTATAGATTAAGGCTAGGAAGGTACCTTAAGGATTTGAAGCCTTAAATTTGAGTTTTGGACACTTAATCTTTGGATTTAGGAGAGAGGTTAGAGAGAGAGTAGAGAGAGAAGGAAAAAGCTTCAAATGAGTGCTTAAACATGTTTATATAGTCCCTAAAACTTGGACACTGAGGAATTCTACCCGATACCGGCCTTAAATGATGCTTTGGGTCGCACCCGATTGAGTTTCCGTCACACGACGAGGATATTTCTAAAACTTATGAAATAAATGTTTTGGGCTAAATTCATGAGTTCCTAAATGATTTGGACCCTCATTGAATGAAAATAAATATATATAATTTTAGTTAACTAAGCCCAAAAACGATAACGGGACATTTCGATTTTTCCGACGAGTTATTCGGGCAGAACGGGTTTTCGGCGATGAACAACTTCGGGTTGTTACATTATCCCCCCGTTAAAGGGAATTTCGTCCCGAAATTCAAGGAATAAGATACTGATCATGGATTGGAATGATATACGAATGGATTTGTTGCTTCGGATCTTCACTTTCTCAAGTGGAATCAGGTCTCTACTGGGCGTTCTAACGAATTCTCATTATCGGGACATGTCTTGGTTTCGCTTCTTGACTCTCTCTCAATCTACGATATCAATCTGCTTTCTCGTGGAAGTTCCAACCCTAAACGACTTCGGTTTCTTCAAGGAATCACTAGGGTTTCGTTGGGCAGACGCTTCTAAGGATTTGAGACGTGATGGTCTAGATAGATATTACCAAGCTCTAAGGGCTTCCGAAACCTGAAGGTTACAGAATCGATCTCTACGAAGATCTCGAAAGGTTTGATGTGAGACTAAACTGGATGCTCGAAAGAAACTTCCGGGAGTCCTTCGGGATAGACATTTAGAGGGAATAATTGCTAACTTCCCGTTTCTCAATAATCACAGAAACGAGGGATGCATGATAATTTACATTGGGAAAACTTTTGAGTTCTAAAGCATAAAATGATACGGAAGTTTGATGCCGAAGATCACGAGAACCGGGTCGAGAAAGAAATCTAGACGAGCGACCCTTTCGAAAGTAAAGATAACAATATGAATGAGACTCGGTCATTTCTGGTTAAACATGGCATCAAAGTATTTTCATGGAAAGTTTCCCCCTTTATAAATCGAATGGAATAGAATAGTCCTCCGAACCGAGGATTCAATCTATAGGTACGAAGTTAGTGTTCTCTATCTCACTAGTTAGTCGTCTCGACGGTATATATTTTGATTACATGCGAAGGATTGAGTTTAGAATACGTTCGAATAGATAGATAACAGGTTTCCCTTTTGCACCCAAAATCGAAAATAGTTGCAAGCATAAGAATTATCAAAGAGAGATATACCTGCGGCAGCAGAGGGATTTGTGGTTGTAGCTGTCTTGGGACAATTCCTTTTGAAATGCCCAGCTTCACCACAATTGTAGCAGGCCGGACTGATTCCCGCTCCGGATGATTGGTTTGTTGGCTTGGCTGGTTTTCTACAGGTTCGCGCAAGATGGCCCTTATTGCCACAATTGTCGCAGATCCTTTTGCGACATGGACCAGGAATGCGGTGGTGGTAGTTACACTTACTACACCAAGGAAGGGTACCAGTGTATCCACTGGCGGGAGTTTGGGCTGTGGAACCTAGAGCTGAAACAACAACAGGGGCAGTAGCAGCATGGACTGCTACCGTTTGCTGTTTCTTAGAAGACCCTTGCGTACTCTGGGCCTTCCGCTTGTTCCAGGATTTCTTTTTACTTCCGCCTCCACTAGTGACTGGCTCGGGGGTAGTAGCTTCTTCATCAGAGTTGTCTTCGTGATCTATCAGGATTTTAGCAAGGCACTTAGCACTGTCATATGTATCTGGCTTCGCAGCCAAGACATTCCCATTTGTTGGCTGGGTCAACCCCCAGATGAACCTCTCTATCTTTTTACTCTCCGGGGTAACCATTCCCGGACAAAGTAATGCCAGATCATCGAATCTTGAGGTATAAGCAGCTATGTCGGAACCTTTCATCTTAAGGTTCCAAAGTTCGTGTTCTAGTTTCTGAAGTTCGCCTCGAGGGCAATATTCTGCGAGAAGAAGCTCCTTCATAGCTTCCCAACCCATAGCATTGGCTACAGGTAAAGTTAAGGATTTGACTCGGCCATTCCACCAAGTCAGGGCTTTGTCTAGGAAAGTACAGGCGGCAAACTTGACTCTATCAGACTCCGAACAGCCACATATTTCAAAGATTGATTCGATTCTCTCGAACCATCGGGTTAAAGCAATGACACCCCCTGTGCCATCGAAGAATGTCGGTTTTGCGTTCATGAAATCCTTATAGGAACCCCCTTTTTGGTGTCCCTGGCTATCTTCCGGGTTTTGGTGTTGGGGATCACCTCCTGAATTTCTAGAGTTCATTTGCGACATGGCTGCTACCATTGCAGCAGTCAGAACTGTCTGAAGTGATGCAAGATCAAGTTGAAAAGGAGGATTGTTGTTGTTCGTTGAGTTGGGTCTCTTTCTTGGAGGCATCGTGATCTAACAAGATCAGGAAAGAGAGGATCATAAGTCCTCTGAATTGAATCAAGAGATATGGGATAGGAGATATCTCATCAAGGCAAATATAGCATCATACTAAGCGATAAAGCAGAAAGGAGTTATCAAGATAGAACATTTTATCGCTAGGGGAATGATCAAGGAATAACGCGTATACGAGAATTTCTACAAAGGATCGGCTCAAGAAATACTCCCATAGTATTTCATGGTTCGCTGCAGCGACGATTTGTTGTTTGGGATATTGGGTAAGTTTTAGGTATGCCGCATGCCACAGTCACTCCCAAGCACATGTTGGCCGTGTCTCGAATGAATATAGTTGGCCAGGCTATATTGACCCTAGACACGACTACATAACTGCCCAGGTTTAACCGCAGTGTACAACACCCATTTTCTTATGTTTTGTTCTACTTGTAGTTACGGATTTCGACGGCTCGGCATACTTAAATACTTTTGAAAATACTTATATCTTGTAGGATACTTTTAGTTCAGAGCACTTAGGCCCCTTAGTGTTTATAGTTTTATACCATGTAAGGTTTGGCATACTCTGTTCACTATAAACAAGGGCTCTGATACCAATCTGTCACACCCCGAAAACCAAAGGCGGAAACGTTCCCAGGGTTGACTCCACGTTGAGTATCAAATCCAATGTACATAGTAATCACAGTAAACAACCATTACATTACATATATTTGAAAGTTTACACTTGGTTCAAAAGTAAATTGTACAAAGTCATACATATTTCATAAGAACAAAAGAGACGAGTCTTCGGAGCACTCCATCTTCACCAAAAGATATCGCCGGGTACCTGTCTAACTTGGACCTGAGAATACAAGCGGTTTGAAAATCAGCATAAAGCTGGTGAGTTCATAAGCGGTTTTGTTTTTATGAAAATGTATCGGTTTCCTTTAGTTTTCTGAAAAGATTTGATATCCAAGAAAATCCCATATTTTCTTATGTAAAGTAGTTAAGTTATCTTTCATTACAGTTCTGTTATAGATATAAGTTAACCCTAGGAAAATCCCATATTTTCCTAATTGTAAGATTGATTAGATAACACATAGTATAGTTTAATTCACAAAACTATAATTTAGACGAACTGTAAATAGAAAGTATTTCGAAAACCTTGGGACTACATCCCGAACCAGTTATAAGATAATTCGATAAAACCATGGGATCACTATCCCAAAAGTAGATATAAGATAGTTTGATAAACCATGGGATCACTAACCCGAAACTAGATATAAGATAGCTTAATAAAATCATAGGATTATCATCCCGTATAAGATTTAGTTTCAAAACCATGGGATTGCCATCCCGAACGAAATATAGACTCAAGATCATGGGATTATCATCCCGAACGAGATATAGACATAAAACCATGGGATTACCATCCCGAACGAGATATAGATTACAAGACCATGGGATTACCATCCCGAACAAGATATAGATTCTAAACAGATCCTAGCTGTGAATAAGTTTATATTAATACGTATTGTGAGTCGGGTAACCATGCTGATATGACAACGAGACCTCCTTGACGTTAGTCAGACGTTGAATGATATCCAGAATTTGTCACCCCAGGCGTGCCTGCCTAACTGTAGCTAGCAGTTAAGGTGTGGGATTGTCAGTCCCGAATAGATCTATTCACAAATTCCTCGCTCTCCCTCCAGGAGACTCTGGTTACACTTCCGGAGAGGATTTACATGATCATCCATAAAGGGTAGTGACTATCTCACAAGCTAGTATTAAACTATTCACAGGATTCTCATACGATAACAAACATACAAAGACTTTAAGACATGATACAGTGAAAAATAGATACATACAATGAAACTATCTGGCAAAACATTCGAATGATACGAAGATAAACTGAATCAGACATAGTTTATCTAATAACTTAATACAGATATTAGTACATGATATAAAGAGAAACATAGAACCCCAAATTATTCCCATAATAATTTGATTAGTTTGGTTATTTTCTTAACTAAAATCCATTTAGTTGTAATTGATAAATCATTCCTTATGCTCAACATAATACATAAGGAGTAAAAGAGTTTATAAGATTGCCAGATATTATTTGAAACACATAAATGTTATGATTTGAAAACAGTTTTGGTTTGCTTGTATTCCCCCCTGAAAACAGTTAAAAACAGTGAAAAAGGCGTAGGGGTATGAACTCACCGGACGAGAAGTATGACGATTTGGATGCTAAGAGTTGATCCGGGGCTTGTAAATACACGAGGTTCCTAATTATAATGTAAAGATACACATTTGTATCTAATTAGGACTTAGATTGATTGTTGGATAGGGACAATTGCTTCTAGTCGCGAAAACACTCCGATACGAGTGTTTGGAGGGACCCGGGTGGCGTTTAGGGATGAGAAATGACACTAGGGACTTGGGACTTGAGTTTACTCCCCATGAGTAAACTTATACAAGAGTTTATAACCACAAAACACACACGTACATGAGTTTACGGCCGTAAACTCATGTGGGTGTGGTTTTGGGTGCTTAAATGGCTTAAATGGCTTACATGGACATGGGAAATGATTCTAGGCTTTGATCTAAATGCATGGAATGGATTAAAATAACCAAAATGATTAATTTATGGGAGTTTACGGCCTAGCATAGGCTCCTGGCCGTAAACTCCTTAATCCATATGAAAATGATGCTAAATGGTGCTAGAACAAATCACATGTGATTGGTAAAATTAATCCAAGGCCTAACATGAGTTTGTATGGGATTTTTGGGGGATTTATGGAGTTTACGGCCCATGAAACCCCCTTCATGGCCGTAAACTCTTGTGTGTGGTGTTCCAAGGTGTTTCAAGGCCTAGAACATGCATGAAAGGACTTCTAAAATTCATCTAAGGGCCTTAGGGGTGTGTAGTTTGCATTCTAACACCAAAAATTTTGGAGTTTACGGCCCAAGAACAGGTCTTGGCCGTAAACTCTTAGACATCCCATAAAAGATGTGTTTTAGGCCCTTAAAGTATTTTTGGTTGGTCCCTTGATTTATTCCAAGGCTTTTGGTGGTGTTGGATGGCTTTCTAACACCTTAGAATGAGATTTATGCCAAGTTTTGTGGAGTTTACGGCCCAAGAACTCTCCTTGGCCGTAAACTCATCTAAGTCCCTCAAAATTAATGTTTCAAGTGTCCAAATGCAAGAATCAAAGTCCTATAATTCATATCTAAGCTGTAGGGGTGATTTGGAAGGGTTTAAAGACATGAAAAACACCATTTTCATGAGTTTACGGCCCAAGCTTATGCCTTGGCCGTAAACTCCTTCAAAGTCCACAAAATTATAGTTTTAGGTGTTCTAAGTCCATATCTTGAAGTCCCTTAGCCATATCTAAAGTCCAAATGAGTTTAGGAAGGAGTTTAAGGGCTTAAAACCCTTCAAATTGGTGTTTACGGCCTAGGCAGCCTCCTGGGCCGTAAACTCACATATATTGTCCAATTTCATGCTTAAGTGTCTAATTTGGAAGCTAAACATGCTATAGATTAAGGCTAGGAAGGTACCTTAAGGATTTGAAGCCTTAAATTTGAGTTTTGGACACTTAATCTTTGGATTTAAGAGAGAGGTTAGAGAGAGAGTAGAGAGAGAAGGAAAAAGCTTCAAATGAGTGCTTAAACATGTTTATATAGTCCCTAAAACTTGGACACTGAGGAATTCTACCCGATACCGGCCTTAAATGATGCTTTGGGTCGCACCCGATTGAGTTTCCGTCACCCGACGAGGATATTTCTAAAACTTATGAAATAAATGTTTTGGGCTAAATTCATGAGTTCCTAAATGATTTGGACCCTCATTGAATGAAAATAAATATATATAATTTTAGTTAACTAAGCCCAAAAACGATAACGGGACATTTCGATTTTTCCAACGAGTTATTCGGGCAGAACGGGTTTTCGGCGATGAACAACTTCGGGTTGTTACATCCACAATAGAAGTCTATGCAATTTAAGCAAAGCATTGATAAGCATTGTTTTGTTCTTGAGTTCCACAATAGAAGTCTATGCAATTTAGCAAAGCTATCTTAAGCATTGTTTCATTCTTGGGTTCCACATTAGAAGTCTTTGCAATTTAGCAAAGCATTGATTAGTTCTTGAGTTCCACAATAGAAGTAGTCTTTGTAATTTATCAAAGCTTTGATGAGCATTATTTAATTCTTGAGTTCCACAATAGAAGTGGATGTAATTTAACAAAGCTTTGAAGAGCATTGTTTCATTCTTGAGTTTCACATTAGAAGTCTATTGAATTTAGCAAAGCTTTGATGAGCATTATTTAATTCTTGAGCTCCATAATAGTAGTCTTCGCAATTTAGCAAGGCTTTGAAGAGCATTTCTTTATTCTTGAGTTCCACAATATAAGTCTATGTAATTTAAGCAATGCTTTGATGAGGATTGTTTTATTCTTGTGTTCCACATTAGAAGTCTATGCAATTTAGCGAAGCTTTGATGAGCATCGTTTTATTGTGTTCCATAATAGAAGTATATAAAATTTAAGCAAAGCTTTGATTAGCATTGTTTGATTCTTGAGTTCAACAATAGATGTCTATGCAATTTAGCGAAGCATTCATGAGCATTCTTTCATTCTTGGGTTCCACATTAGAAGTCTATGCAATTTAGCAATGCTTCGATGAGCATTGCTTAATACTTGAGTTCCACAATAGAAGTCTATGCAATTTAGCAAAGCATTGATGATCATTATTTCATTCTTGAGTTCCACAATAGAAGTAGTCGTTGCAATTTAATAAAGCTTTGATGAGCATTGTTTAATTCTTTGGTTCCACAATAGAAGTGTATGCAATTTTTGCAAAGCTTTGATGAGCATTGTTTCTTTCTTTAGTTCCACATTAGAAGTCTATGCAATTCAGAAAAGCTTTGATGAACATTTTTTATTGAGTTCCACAATAGAAGTGGTCTTCGTAATTTAGCAAAGCTTTGATGAGTATTGTTTAGTTCTTGAGTTCCACAATAGAAGTAGTCTTCGTAATTTAGCGAAGCTTTGATGAGCATTTCTTTATTTTCGAGTTCCACAAAAGTAGTCTATGCAATTTAAGCAAAGCTTTGACGAGAATTGTTTCATTCATGAGTTCCACATTACAAGTCTACGCACATTGGCATAGCTTGGATGAGCAGCGTTTCGTTCTTGAGTTCCACAATAGAAGTCTATGCAATTTAAGCAAAGCTTTGATGAGCATTGTTTGATTCTTGAGTTCCACAATAGATCTCTATTCAATTTTGCAAAGCTTTCATGAGTAATGTTTCATTCTTGGGTTCCACATTAGATGTCTATGCAATTTAGCAAAGCATTGATGACCAATGTTTTAGTTCTTGAGTTCCACAATAGAAGAGTCTTTGCAATTTAGCAAAGCTTCGATGAGCATTGTTTAATTCTTGAGTTTCACAATAGAAGTGAATGCAATTTTAAAAAAAGCTTAGGTGAGGATTGTTTTATTCTTGAGTTCAACATTAGAAGTCTATGAAATTTAGCAAAGTTTTGATGAGCATTGTTTAATTCTTGAGTTCCACAATAGAAGTCTATGCACTTTAAGCAAAGCTTTGATGAGCATTGTTTCATTATTAAGTTCCACATTATAAGTCTATGCAATTTAGCAAAGCTTTGATGAGCATTGTTTAATTCTTGAGTTCCACAATAGAAGTAGTATTCGTAGTTTAGCAAGGCTTTGACGAGCAATTCTTTATTCTTGAGTTCCACAATAGTAGTCTATGCAATTTAAGCAAAGCATTGACGAGCAGTGTTTCATTCTTGATTTCCACATTTGAGGTCTACGCAATTTTGTAAAGCTTTGATGAGCATCGTTTCATTCTTGAGTTCCACAATAGAAGTCTATGCAATTTAAGCAAAGCATTAATAAGCATTGTTTTGTTCTTGAGTTCCACAATAAAAGTCTATGCAATTTAGCAAAGCTATCTTAAGCATTGTTTCATTCTTGGGTTCCACATTAGAAGTCTTTGCAATTTAGCAAAGCATTGATTAGTTCTTGAGTTCCACAATAGAAGTAGTCTTTGTAATTTATCAAAGCTTTGATGAGCATTATTTAATTCTTGAGTTCCACAATAGAAGTGGATGTAATTTAACAAAGCTTTGAAGAGCATTGTTTCATTCTTGAGTTTCACATTAGAAGTCTATTGAATTTAGCAAAGCTTTGATGAGCATTATTTAATTCTTGAGCTCCATAATAGTAGTCTTCGCAATTTAGCAAGGCTTTGAAGAGCATTTCTTTATTCTTGAGTTCCACAATATAAGTCTATGTAATTTAAGCAAAGCTTTGATGAGCATTGTTTTATTCTTGTGTTCCACATTAGAAGTCTATGCAATTTAGAGAAGCTTTGATGAGCATCGTTTTATTGTGTTCCATAATAGAAGTATATAAAATTTAAGCAAAGCTTTGATTAGCATTGTTTGATTCTTGAGTTCAACAATAGATGTCTATGCAATTTAGCAAAGCATTCATGAGCATTCTTTCATTCTTGGGTTCCACATTAGAAGTCTATGCAATTTAGCAATGCTTCGATGAGCATTGCTTAATACTTGAGTTCCACAATAGAAGTCTATGCAATTTAGCAAAGCATTGATGAGCATTATTTCATTCTTGAGTTCCACAATAGAAGTAGTCGTTGCAATTTAATAAAGCTTTGATGAGCATTGTTTAATTCTTTGGTTCCACAATAGAAATGTATGCAATTTTTGCAAAGCTTTGATGAGCATTGTTTCTTTCTTTAGTTCCACATTAGAAGTCTATGCAATTCAGAAAAGCTTTGATGAACATTTTTTATTGAGTTCCACAATAGAAGTGGTCTTCGTAATTTAGCAAAGCTTTGATGAGTATTGTTTAGTTCTTGAGTTCCACAATAGAAGTAGTCTTCGTAATTTAGCGAAGCTTTGATGAGCATTTCTTTATTTTCGAGTTCCACAAAAGTAGTCTATGCAATTTAAGCAAAGCTTTGACGAGAATTGTTTCATTCATGAGTTCCACATTACAAGTCTACGCACATTGGCATAGCTTGGATGAGCAGCGTTTCGTTCTTGAGTTCCACAATAGAAGTCTATGCAATTTAAGCAAAGCTTTGATGAGCATTGTTTGATTCTTGAGTTCCACAATAGATCTCTATTCAATTTTGCAAAGCTTTCATGAGCAATGTTTCATTCTTGGGTTCCACATTAGATGTCTATGCAATTTAGCAAAGCATTGATGACCAATGTTTTAGTTCTTGAGTTCCACAATAGAAGAGTCTTTGCAATTTAGCAAAGCTTCGATGAGCATTGTTTAATTCTTGAGTTTCACAATAGAAGTGAATGCAATTTTAAAAAAAGCTTAGGTGAGGATTGTTTTATTCTTGAGTTCAACATTAGAAGTCTATGAAATTTAGCAAAGTTTTGATGAGCATTGTTTAATTCTTGAGTTCCACAATAGAAGTCTATGCACTTTAAGCAAAGCTTTGATGAGCATTGTTTCATTATTTTTTTTTTTTTTTTTTTTTTGAAAGAGCCAAAGCTCAGCAAACTTTATTAAAAAGAATAAAAAAATACAAACACCAAAAATCAAACAAAATACAAATATAACCATCCTATCCATAACCAACTACCAAACCATTTCCTAATAATAAGAAATAACCACTCATAACCCCAAAACACCCTAAAATCCTTAAAGGTAACCCATAGACTTATTGAAAGAGGGAAAAAAGGTAACTTCACCCCCTTGCTCCTACCAAATCTCCAAAAGAAAAAAAAACCAAAGCAAGGGGTAAGGCCCTTAAAAAAAACCTCCGTCCATAAGCTAACCTTTAAGAAAAAAACCCTCAAGTTCAAAGCCCATATATCATAAAAAACAAGGAAATCCCCATAATCAAATCCATAACTAAACATAACAAAAAAATAAAAATAGAAAAGCCCCTCACGACTTCTAGTCCCAAAGCTCCTGTCCCAATCCTTGTCCTCTTTATCTTTCGAAGTCCTCATCATGAAATCCATAAGCTCTCTACAACTATTGCCCACCATCAACCTTTGCTTCACCTTTCTGCACCACAAACTCAAAAAGGAACACAAGAAAATAATACCAGAAAACCAGTGAATCAAATTAAGTTTCATACTAGACATGGCATCAATCACATGTCTAGGATTCTCTATTTGGATAATCTCAATTAAGATCATATCCAAACAGAAAATCCCACAGGTACAAGTCACATGATATAAGAGAAAACTCTCACACCAGTGACAAATTCCGTCAATTCCTTTGAGCATATTTTTATTCCCAAAATACCCCCACCATATACCATTAATAGCATCATCCATATTAGACTGCCACCACTGCCAAACCCAAAACCATAACCAACTATACTTCAAACAGCAAAACCAGAAAAATATCTCCATTATTCAACATTCTCAATTCCCGAAATACCCCAGATCAAATAAATCTTATTATTGATCATTTTAGTTCTTTTCCTTAATCCCATCAGCTTCAAACGAATCTCATTCTCAATACTAGCTATAATTCCCTCAACAGAAATTATGCTAGAATCAAACAGCCTAGAATTTCTCTCTCTCCAAATATGAGACACACAACTAGCAATCATACATTTAATGATTAAATTCTCACCAGTCTTCAGTTTAAGCATACTGCTCAACAAAGAAATAAGATTATTCCAATCAACCGCTGTCAAACTTAGGCCCACTTTACTGCAGAAATATTTCCAAATTCTGGAAGAATACTCACAATTAAAGAATAAATGGTTATGCGAATCAGGCATATTATCACAAAGAGGACACAACAAATTACCAGCCAATTCCCATCCTCTAACCCTATCCTGAGTTTTTAATCTGTTCAGAACAGCCAACCATAAAATAAAAGAGTTGCGAGGAATGCAATTATTATACCAAACAAGATCAAACCAAGGAACAATATCCCCAAAGTTATTCAAATCATTCCACACCTGTTTGCATGAGAATTTTCTGCATATACCTCCCTTATCCCTCCATCCAACAACATCATTCAAATTAGAATCAATACAGAACATAGGAGCTTCAGTCAATCCAGGAAACTTATTAACCCATTCAACCGGCCATGAATAAGAATCAAGCTCAAGAACATCACAAACTAAAGCAGAATCACTAAGATCATTACTAATCCACTCTCTCCTAGGGATAATAGTACAAAGAATACCTATAGGATGCCACCAATCATGCCATAAAGAAGTGTTCCTCCCATTACCCACACATGAAATAACATGAGGCCTAATAGTTTTCCTTATCTCCAAAAATCTCTTCCATGTCCAGTTCATACTCTTTTTCTGCAGAATATCCCAAAAATTCCTGCTGCCTATATAATTGATTCTAACCCACTGCACCCACAGGGAATTTTTGTTATTAACCACATTCCAAACATGTTTAGCAAGTAAAGCATCATTCCATTTCCTCAAATTCTTTATTCCCAGCCCACCATACTCCTTAGGTTTACAAATTTCAAGCCACTTAACTTTAGCTTTCCCTTTAACTATCTCACCATTAGCCCATAAAAAACTCCTGCACATCTTTTCAATCTCATTAATAGTAGCAATTGGAATTTTAAAAATAGAAGCCCAATAAACATGAATAGAAGTTAAAACCGAATTAATGAGTTGCAATCTGCCAGCAAAAGATAAGGTTTTACACTTCCAATTGAAAATTCTCAACTTAATCTTTTCAATCAACTTTTTACAATCTCTATCAAACAATTTAGTAACACACATAGGAACCCCCAAATATTTAAATGGAAATTTCCCAACTTCATAAGGAAGAATACCCAAAATAATCCTTCTCATATTAGGCTTAACACAACTGAAATAAATCTGACTTTTTTCCATACTAACCTTCAGCCCTGAAATCTTATTGAAATCATCAAGGGCATTCCTTATAATTCTCGCCGAATTCCCATTACCATAAGAAAAAATTAACAAATCATCAGCAAAACATAAATGGGAGATTTTGAGGCTCAAACACTTACTATGGAACTTAAAATTCAAAGAATCTTCAATGAGTTTACCCATAATAATATTGAAAACCTCCATAACTATAGTAAATAGGTAAGGAGATAAAGGATCTCCCTGCCTAAGCCCACGCTTTCCTTCAAAATACCCATGATCTTCACCATTAAAATTGAGCATGAACCACGGGGAAGAAACACAAGCCATAATCCATTTAACCATGACTGGATGAAACCCAAATCCCTGCAGAACTCTATTAAGAAAATCCCAATCCACCGTATCATAAGCCTTTTGTATATCAATCTTTATCGTACATTTAGGGGTACCTCTCTTTTTTTTGTACCCCACCATCAACTCCTGAGCAAGAAGAATATTGTCCAAAATAGATCTACCAGGAATAAAAGCTGATTGGTTATTACTTACAATATCACCCAAGCAATTTCTAATTCTATTCACTATAATCTTACTGATACACTTATAAAAAGTGTTACAGCAAGCTATAGGTCTAAAATCAGAAACTTTCCTCGGAACCTCAACTTTAGGGACCAGAACAATTCTCGTGGCATTAATCCCATTCAAAAATTTACCAGTCCAAAAAAATTCTCTCACAGCCTTACAAACATCTGGACCAACAATACTCCAAGAACTTTTAAAAAATTTCGAAGAATACCCATCAGGCCCAGGGGCACGATTGTCATCTATGTCAAACATCGCCAATTTAATTTCTTCATCAGTAACCACTCTAATCATATCAACAGCCACCCTACTGTCCAATTTTTTAGGAAAAAACTCATCATTTAAGCCAGCCAAATCAATATCATCCTTACATCCCAAAAACTGATTAAAATGAGACACAAATTTCTCTATCATAGCCTTCCCACTCACCCAACGACCATCTTCATTCAGAACCATCTGAATACGATTATTGATACCTCTGCTTTTAACAATTTTGTGGAAGAATTTAGAATTATTGTCCCCATCCTGTAACCAATTGATTTTAGCACGCTGAGCAAGAATCTTTTCTTCATCATTACAAGCAATATTAAAATCTAAGAGAATATTAGCATGCTCTTCCCTAATCTTGCAATCAAAAGGATTATTGTCAATATCTTGTTGTTTACACTCCAAATCCTTTCTTAACTTCTGAATTCTTTTTCCAGCTCCCCAATATTTATTACACATCTCCCTACAATGTTTTTTGAGAATCTTCAACTTTTGTGTCACTTTAAACATAAAATAACCATCAATATTCTTATCCCAAATCTCCTTAACCAAAGGGAGAAATTCCTCCTTTTCAGAGATAAAATTCGCAAATCTAAAAGAAGGTTTCCACTTCACTTTGTTACCAGGAAAATTTAAAATAGCAGGGCAATGATCCGAGTTTCTGTATGGTTTAAAGACAGCATGAGCAAGAGGATGGTTCAACATAAATTTTTGATTAACCATAACTCTATCAAGCTTCTTCAACAGCCCCATATTACCCATAGGGGTTTTGTTCCATGTAAACTGAAACCCATAAGACTTCAAGTCCTCCACTTCGATAAAACTCAAACAATCAACAAAATCTTCAACTCCTTTAGGAGTTCTAGAACAGCTTTCAGAATATTCCGAAGGTTTTAAAGCAACATTAAAATCACCTAATAATCCCCAAGCTTCCCTATTAACAACCAAACTATGTTTTTTCAAATTACCCCAAAGTAATCTTCTTTCAATATAATTCGAAGCAGCATATATAAAAGACAAATACATGCCAATATCCGAATTACACAATTTAACATAACAATGAATAACCTGTTTGGATTGAGAAAGCAGAATCACATCAAAAAGTCTCGGATTCCACCCCACTATTATTCTAGTACCAGCTTCACAACTATTATTATTAGAGATCCAATCCCACTGCCCAAAAGTCTTAGCACAGACACTCTTGAGATTTAAGATTTTGACATGAGATTCAATCACAGCGCAAATACCAAGGTTATTACACCTAATAACATCAATAACCTCCTTCTGCTTAACAGATTTATTCAATCCCCTAACATTCCAAGCACCAACAGACATCATTGGGAAAAAATAGAATTTTTGGCATTTACCTCCTCAAATGCCTGAGAACTCCCCATCTTACTGCTATTATTATCCGACTCCAACTTATCTTTATTCACTTTATTACTTTCATTTTCTTTCTTCTTCCCCTCTCCCTTGATTGAAGAAATCAATTTGTTATTCTTGCTTTCATTAGAACCCATTTCAGCTTCACCACTATCAACATTTTGATTAGCACCTGTCTTCTCAATCTTATCATCCTCTTCCATTTTATCCAAAACTTCCTCTTCAATCTCTCCCAATATTTCAAAACTGTTTTTATTACTTAATCCCTCCCCTGTTACATCCTCACTACCAAAACTAAAATTGCCCATCTCTGTCTTATTATTCTTTTTAACTACAGCCTCCTGCTTATTATTCTCCTTCAACCCCCGACTACCTATAACATCCTGCCCATTAACAAACTTCTCATAATTTCTGTTCTTTTCTAAATTCCAGTGACTTACTCCTTTATTACTCCAATTCCAATTTTGCCCTTTACCATTTCCACCTCTATTCCCATTATTGCCTTTAGAGAAAATACCCCTTTTCCAATTCCCATTCTTCCCATTATTCTTCATATTATTCAATTGATTATAACCCTCTTGAGCCTTGCTAGTGCCTTCACCATCAGTGTTACCCTTAACCTTTTTATATTTAACTTCTGTGAAACCATCCCCATTAACAACTTCCTTCCCTTTATTATTCTTTAAATTTCTCACTTCTCCATTATTATCCTCCTTCACAACATTCATAGCAGCAGCACAAACTTTATCCCCATGCCCATAGACTTTACAATGATTACATCTAGAAGGAATCCAAGCATATTCCACATCAAAACTTTGAATCACAGCAGAATTAGAGACAAAATCCCAAGTAGCTATATCAATCTTCTTTCTCCATTCCTTCCCAGCTGCCATTTCAACAAGAATTCTAGCATAAGCATTCCTTCCTTTATGTTCCAAACACATATCCTCAGTAAATGAATCAAAAGCCAAAGGAATACCTATCTTACTAGCAATTCTACATAAGTTTTCACCACTCCAAACTTCCAAGGGCAAATCAAATATTTTAATCCAAACAGGAATTTTATCATGCTTGTTCTTAGTTAATGTCAAACCAGGCCTCCATCGTTGAAGAAATAAAGGCATATTATTAAACATTAACCAAGGACTACCCTCCAAAACAGATAACATCCCCTTTTCATCACTGAATTTAAAGAAGAAAAAACCTTTGCTGTTCATGAATACCTCTTCCAAACCCATATTCTTCCACAATCTTCTTACTTCTTTCTGAATTACAGGAAACGCCAACTTCTTGTCAATCATATAACCATAAAGAGTATTAGAAAAAGGAATACTTGCATTCTTTAGATTCTCTAATGGAATTATTACAGGACCATCCTCTTCCCCTTTCTCCCCTGGAATGAATCTAACATCAATCTTACCCTTATGTCTATTACCCTTTAATACACCTGCATAAGAGTTCATCACATTCCCCTGCATTTCTCCTTCCTCCTTATTACTATTCTTAGCATTTCCCAAAATAGAAGGAAGTAAATTAATGCTATTAATAACAGTACCTGATTTCTCATTGCAGCTAGTACCCATATTACTCTTAGCATTAACCTCTTCTTCTATCTCAGTTTCCTCATCCCCACTAGTATCATCCTCACTTGAATCATTATCCCCTTCCTCATCAGAAGAATCATCATCATCAGTATTACCTTCTATCTCCTTGTCTTTCTTTCCCAAATTTGACTTATCAACATCCATTTTCTGATTCTTCTCACTGTCTAAATCCTTCCCCATAGTCTTCTCCACCTTCAGATCACTAAGAAATTGAAAGCCAACCCCCGGAATAAATTCTTCATTACTGATAACAATCTTATCCCCATCAGCTCTAGACTTCACACCTTTATTATCATCCAACTTGGAACTATCATGTATATTGACATCAATCACCTCAATGTTAGGATTCACCCTAATCATTTCATTCGTAACATTCTTCAATTCCACATTAGGATCCTGAACAACATTACTCAATTTCGATCCATCCCAATTTTTCAACAAATTAGCAGTGTTACCTGAAGGAATAGAAACACCTTGATCTCCATCATTTTTTACCTCTCCAGTAATTCCATACTTCAATTCCATCATATTGCTCTCAGATCTAGGAAAAGAAATGATAGAATCTGAATCCCAAGCTGATACTGATTCCAAATCATCTCCTGATACTTCTTCAAATCCTTCTTCATAGTCATTATCCTCAGTATCCATCGAAGTTAACCCATCCACCAACTTACGACCTCTATTCTTGACTCTGAAAGCTTTCCCCTCCATTTTCCACTCAGCTTTACCAATTCCTGACGCAACAGCTCCAGAGACACTAGGCTTACGACGAGCTTTATAGATCGTAGCTGAAGATTGCTCAATAATTCCAGGCAGAACTAGATCCTTCACATCCACTTCAGTCTTAGTGTACCGGACAGCAACACTTTTATCCGGAGGTTTTACCTTCACTTCCTTCAATCGATCCGATTTGGATGATGCTCCCATTAAGACAATGGAAATAGAAGAGAAATTGCTTCACCAAATTAAATGAAATACGTCGGAAAAGCAGCACCGATGAATCGAAACTAGATCGCACCACCGTCAGAAAGAATCAAGGGAAGAGAGAGAAAGTAGAGAGAGAAAGCGAAAAAGTTTTAACAGTAGCATTGTTTCATTATTAAGTTCCACATTATAAGTCTATGCAATTTAGCAAAGCTTTGATGAGCATTGTTTAATTCTTGAGTTCCACAATAGAAGTAGTATTCGTAGTTTAGCAAGGCTTTGACGAGCAATTCTTTATTCTTGAGTTCCACAATAGTAGTCTATGCAATTTAAGCAAAGCATTGACGAGCAGTGTTTCATTCTTGATTTCCACATTTGAGGTCTATGCAATTTTGTAAAGCTTTGATGAGCATCGTTTCATTCTTGAGTTCCACAATAGAAGTCTATGCAATTTAAGCAAAGCATTGATAAGCATTGTTTTGTTCTTGAGTTCCACAATAGAAGTCTATGCAATTTAGCAAAGCTATCTTAAGCATTGTTTCATTCTTGGGTTCCACATTAGAAGTCTTTGCAATTTAGCAAAGCATTGATTAGTTCTTGAGTTCCACAATAGAAGTAGTCTTTGTAATTTATCAAAGCTTTGATGAGCATTATTTAATTCTTGAGTTCCACAATAGAAGTGCATGTAATTTAACAAAGCTTTGAAGAGCATTGTTTCATTCTTGAGTTTCACATTAGAAGTCTATTGAATTTAGCAAAGCTTTGATGAGCATTATTTAATTCTTGAGCTCCATAATAGTAGTCTTCGCAATTTAGCAAGGCTTTGAAGAGCATTTCTTTATTCTTGAGTTCCACAATATAAGTCTATGTAATTTAAGCAAAGCTTTGATGAGCATTGTTTTATTCTTGTGTTCCACATTAGAAGTCTATGCAATTTAGCGAAGCTTTGATGAGCATCGTTTTATTGTGTTCCATAGTAGAAGTATATAAAATTTAAGCAAAGCTTTGATTAGCATTGTTTGATTCTTGAGTTCAACAATAGATGTCTATGCAATTTAGCAAAGCATTCATGAGCATTCTTTCATTCTTGGGTTCCACATTAGAAGTCTATGCAATTTAGCAATGCTTCGATGAGCATTGCTTAATACTTGAGTTCCACAATAGAAGTCTATGCAATTTAGCAAAGCATTGATGAGCATTATTTCATTCTTGAGTTCCACAATAGAAGTAGTCGTTGCAATTTAATAAAGCTTTGATGAGCATTGTTTAATTCTTTGGTTCCACAATAGAAGTGTATGCAATTTTTGCAAAGCTTTGATGAGCATTGTTTCTTTCTTTAGTTCCACATTAGAAGTCTATGCAATTCAGAAAAGCTTTGATGAACATTTTTTATTGAGTTCCACAATAGAAGTGGTCTTCGTAATTTAGCAAAGCTTTGATGAGTATTGTTTAGTTCTTGAGTTCCACAATAGAAGTAGTCTTCGTAATTTAGCGAAGCTTTGATGAGCATTTCTTTATTTTCGAGTTCCACAAAAGTAGTCTATGCAATTTAAGCAAAGCTTTGACGAGAATTGTTTCATTCATGAGTTCCACATTACAAGTCTACGCACATTGGCATAGCTTGGATGAGCAGGGTTTCGTTCTTGAGTTCCACAATAGAAGTCTATGCAATTTAAGCAAAGCTTTGATGAGCATTGTTTGATTCTTGAGTTCCACAATAGATCTCTATTCAATTTTGCAAAGCTTTCATGAGCAATGTTTCATTCTTGGGTTCCACATTAGATGTCTATGCAATTTAGCAAAGCATTGATGACCAATGTTTTAGTTCTTGAGTTCCACAATAGAAGAGTCTTTGCAATTTAGCAAAGCTTCGATGAGCATTGTTTAATTCTTGAGTTTCACAATAGAAGTGAATGCAATTTTAAAAAAAGCTTAGGTGAGGATTGTTTTATTCTTGAGTTCAACATTAGAAGTCTATGAAATTTAGCAAAGTTTTGATGAGCATTGTTTAATTCTTGAGTTCCACAATAGAAGTCTATGCACTTTAAGCAAAGCTTTGATGAGCATTGTTTCATTATTAAGTTCCACATTATAAGTCTATGCAATTTAGCAAAGCTTTGATGAGCATTGTTTAATTCTTGAGTTCCACAATAGAAGTAGTATTCGTAGTTTAGCAAGGCTTTGACGAGCAATTCTTTATTCTTGAGTTCCACAATAGTAGTCTATGCAATTTAAGCAAAGCATTGACGAGCAGTGTTTCATTCTTGATTTCCACATTTGAGGTCTACGCAATTTTGTAAAGCTTTGATGAGCATCGTTTCATTCTTGAGTTCCACAATAGAAGTCTATGCAATTTAAGCAAAGCATTGATAAGCATTGTTTTGTTCTTGAGTTCCACAATAGAAGTCTATGCAATTTAGCAAAGCTATCTTAAGCATTGTTTCATTCTTGGGTTCCACATTAGAAGTCTTTGCAATTTAGCAAAGCATTGATTAGTTCTTGAGTTCCACAATAGAAGTAGTCTTTGTAATTTATCAAAGCTTTGATGAGCATTATTTAATTCTTGAGTTCCACAATAGAAGTGGATGTAATTTAACAAAGCTTTGAAGAGCATTGTTTCATTCTTGAGTTTCACATTAGAAGTCTATTGAATTTAGCAAAGCTTTGATGAGCATTATTTAATTCTTGAGCTCCATAATAGTAGTCTTCGCAATTTAGCAAGGCTTTGAAGAGCATTTCTTTATTCTTGAGTTCCACAATATAAGTCTATGTAATTTAAGCAAAGCTTTGATGAGCATTGTTTTATTCTTGTGTTCCACATTAGAAGTCTATGCAATTTAGCGAAGCTTTGATGAGCATCGTTTTATTGTGTTCCATAGTAGAAGTATATAAAATTTAAGCAAAGCTTTGATTAGCATTGTTTGATTCTTGAGTTCAACAATAGATGTCTATGCAATTTAGCAAAGCATTCATGAGCATTCTTTCATTCTTGAGTTCCACATTAGAAGTCTATGCAATTTAGCAATGCTTCGATGAGCATTGCTTAATACTTGAGTTCCACAATAGAAGTCTATGCAATTTAGCAAAGCATTGATGAGCATTATTTCATTCTTGAGTTCCACAATAGAAGTAGTCGTTGCAATTTAATAAAGCTTTGATGAGCATTGTTTAATTCTTTGGTTCCACAATAGAAGTGTATGCAATTTTTGCAAAGCTTTGATGAGCATTGTTTCTTTCTTTAGTTCCACATTAGAAGTCTATGCAATTCAGAAAAGCTTTGATGAACATTTTTTATTGAGTTCCACAATAGAAGTGGTCTTCGTAATTTAGCAAAGCTTTGATGAGTATTGTTTAGTTCTTGAGTTCCACAATAGAAGTAGTCTTCGTAATTTAGCGAAGCTTTGATGAGCATTTCTTTATTTTCGAGTTCCACAAAAGTAGTCTATGCAATTTAAGCAAAGCTTTGACGAGAATTGTTTCATTCATGAGTTCCACATTACAAGTCTACGCACATTGGCATAGCTTGGATGAGCAGCGTTTCGTTCTTGAGTTCCACAATAGAAGTCTATGCAATTTAAGCAAAGCTTTGATGAGCATTGTTTGATTCTTGAGTTCCACAATAGATCTCTATTCAATTTTGCAAAGCTTTCATGAGCAATGTTTCATTCTTGGGTTCCACATTAGATGTCTATGCAATTTAGCAAAGCATTGATGACCAATGTTTTAGTTCTTGAGTTCCACAATAGAAGAGTCTTTGCAATTTAGCAAAGCTTCGATGAGCATTGTTTAATTCTTGAGTTTCACAATAGAAGTGAATGCAATTTTAAAAAAAGCTTAGGTGAGGATTGTTTTATTCTTGAGTTCAACATTAGAAGTCTATGAAATTTAGCAAAGTTTTGATGAGCATTGTTTAATTCTTGAGTTCCACAATAGAAGTCTATGCACTTTAAGCAAAGCTTTGATGAGCATTGTTTCATTATTAAGTTCCACATTATAAGTCTATGCAATTTAGCAAAGCTTTGATGAGCATTGTTTAATTCTTGAGTTCCACAATAGAAGTAGTATTCGTAGTTTAGCAAGGCTTTGACGAGCAATTCTTTATTCTTGAGTTCCACAATAGTAGTCTATGCAATTTAAGCAAAGCATTGACGAGCAGTGTTTCATTCTTGATTTCCACATTTGAGGTCTACGCAATTTTGTAAAGCTTTGATGAGCATCGTTTCATTCTTGAGTTCCACAATAGAAGTCTATGCAATTTAAGCAAAGCATTCATAAGCATTGTTTTGTTCTTGAGTTCCACAATAGAAGTCTATGCAATTTAGCAAAGCTATCTTAAGCATTGTTTCATTCTTGGGTTCCACATTAGAAGTCTTTGCAATTTAGCAAAGCATTGATTAGTTCTTGAGTTCCACAATAGAAGTAGTCTTTGTAATTTATCAAAGCTTTGATGAGCATTATTTAATTCTTGAGTTCCACAATAGAAGTGGATGTAATTTAACAAAGCTTTGAAGAGCATTGTTTCATTCTTGAGTTTCACATTAGAAGTCTATTGAATTTAGCAAAGCTTTGATGAGCATTATTTAATTCTTGAGCTCCATAATAGTAGTCTTCGCAATTTAGCAAGGCTTTGAAGAGCATTTCTTTATTCTTGAGTTCCACAATATAAGTCTATGTAATTTAAGCAAAGCTTTGATGAGCATTGTTTTATTCTTGTGTTCCACATTAGAAGTCTATGCAATTTAGCGAAGCTTTGATGAGCATCGTTTTATTGTGTTCCATAGTAGAAGTATATAAAATTTAAGCAAAGCTTTGATTAGCATTGTTTGATTCTTGAGTTCAACAATAGATGTCTATGCAATTTAGCAAAGCATTCATGAGCATTCTTTCATTCTTGAGTTCCACATTAGAAGTCTATGCAATTTAGCAATGCTTCGATGAGCATTGCTTAATACTTGAGTTCCACAATAGAAGTCTATGCAATTTAGCAAAGCATTGATGAGCATTATTTCATTCTTGAGTTCCACAATAGAAGTAGTCGTTGCAATTTAATAAAGCTTTGATGAGCATTGTTTAATTCTTTGGTTCCACAATAGAAGTGTATGCAATTTTTGCAAAGCTTTGATGAGCATTGTTTCTTTCTTTAGTTCCACATTAGAAGTCTATGCAATTCAGAAAAGCTTTGATGAACATTTTTTATTGAGTTCCACAATAGAAGTTGTCTTCGTAATTTAGCAAAGCTTTGATGAGTATTGTTTAGTTCTTGAGTTCCACAATAGAAGTAGTCTTCGTAATTTAGCGAAGCTTTGATGAGCATTTCTTTATTTTCGAGTTCCACAAAAGTAGTCTATGCAATTTAAGCAAAGCTTTGACGAGAATTGTTTCATTCATGAGTTCCACATTACAAGTCTACGCACATTGGCATAGCTTGGATGAGCAGCGTTTCGTTCTTGAGTTCCACAATAGAAGTCTATGCAATTTAAGCAAAGCTTTGATGAGCATTGTTTGATTCTTGAGTTCCACAATAGATCTCTATTCAATTTTGCAAAGCTTTCATGAGCAATGTTTCATTCTTGGGTTCCACATTAGATGTCTATGCAATTTAGCAAAGCATTGATGACCAATGTTTTAGTTCTTGAGTTCCACAATAGAAGAGTCTTTGCAATTTAGCAAAGCTTCGATGAGCATTGTTTAATTCTTGAGTTTCACAATAGAAGTGAATGCAATTTTAAAAAAAGCTTAGGTGAGGATTGTTTTATTCTTGAGTTCAACATTAGAAGTCTATGAAATTTAGCAAAGTTTTGATGAGCATTGTTTAATTCTTGAGTTCCACAATAGAAGTCTATGCACTTTAAGCAAAGCTTTGATGAGCATTGTTTCATTATTAAGTTCCACATTATAAGTCTATGCAATTTAGCAAAGCTTTGATGAGCATTGTTTAATTCTTGAGTTCCACAATAGAAGTAGTATTCGTAGTTTAGCAAGGCTTTGACGAGCAATTCTTTATTCTTGAGTTCCACAATAGTAGTCTATGCAATTTAAGCAAAGCATTGACGAGCAGTGTTTCATTCTTGATTTCCACATTTGAGGTCTACGCAATTTTGTAAAGCTTTGATGAGCATCGTTTCATTCTTGAGTTCCACAATAGAAGTCTATGCAATTTAAGCAAAGCATTCATAAGCATTGTTTTGTTCTTGAGTTCCACAATAGAAGTCTATGCAATTTAGCAAAGCTATCTTAAGCATTGTTTCATTCTTGGGTTCCACATTAGAAGTCTTTACAATTTAGCAAAGCATTGATTAGTTCTTGAGTTCCACAATAGAAGTAGTCTTTGTAATTTATCAAAGCTTTGATGAGCATTATTTAATTCTTGAGTTCCACAATAGAAGTGGATGTAATTTAACAAAGCTTTGAAGAGCATTGTTTCATTCTTGAGTTTCACATTAGAAGTCTATTGAATTTAGCAAAGCTTTGATGAGCATTATTTAATTCTTGAGCTCCATAATAGTAGTCTTCGCAATTTAGCAAGGCTTTGAAGAGCATTTCTTTATTCTTGAGTTCCACAATATAAGTCTATGTAATTTAAGCAAAGCTTTGATGAGCATTGTTTTATTCTTGTGTTCCACATTAGAAGTCTATGCAATTTAGCGAAGCTTTGATGAGCATCGTTTTATTGTGTTCCATAATAGAAGTATATAAAATTTAAGCAAAGCTTTGATTAGCATTGTTTGATTCTTGAGTTCAACAATAGATGTCTATGCAATTTAGCAAAGCATTCATGAGCATTCTTTCATTCTTGGGTTCCACATTAGAAGTCTATGCAATTTAGCAATGCTTCGATGAGCATTGCTTAATACTTGAGTTCCACAATAGAAGTCTATGCAATTTAGCAAAGCATTGATGAGCATTATTTCATTCTTGAGTTCCACAATAGAAGTAGTCGTTGCAATTTAATAAAGCTTTGATGAGCATTGTTTAATTCTTTGGTTCCACAATAGAAGTGTATGCAATTTTTGCAAAGCTTTGATGAGCATTGTTTCTTTCTTTAGTTCCACATTAGAAGTCTATGCAATTCAGAAAAGCTTTGATGAACATTTTTTATTGAGTTCCACAATAGAAGTGGTCTTCGTAATTTAGCAAAGCTTTGATGAGTATTGTTTAGTTCTTGAGTTCCACAATAGAAGTAGTCTTCGTAATTTAGCGAAGCTTTGATGAGCATTTCTTTATTTTCGAGTTCCACAAAAGTAGTCTATGCAATTTAAGCAAAGCTTTGACGAGAATTGTTTCATTCATGAGTTCCACATTACAAGTCTACGCACATTGGCATAGCTTGGATGAGCAGCGTTTCGTTCTTGAGTTCCACAATAGAAGTCTATGCAATTTAAGCAAAGCTTTGATGAGCATTGTTTGATTCTTGAGTTCCACAATAGATCTCTATTCAATTTTGCAAAGCTTTCATGAGCAATGTTTCATTCTTGGGTTCCACATTAGATGTCTATGCAATTTAGCAAAGCATTGATGACCAATGTTTTAGTTCTTGAGTTCCACAATAGAAGAGTCTTTGCAATTTAGCAAAGCTTCGATGAGCATTGTTTAATTCTTGAGTTTCACAATAGAAGTGAATGCAATTTTAAAAAAAGCTTAGGTGAGGATTGTTTTATTCTTGACTTCAACATTAGAAGTCTATGAAATTTATCAAAGTTTTGATGAGCATTGTTTAATTGTTGAGTTCCACAATAGAAGTCTATGCACTTTAAGCAAAGCTTTGATGAGCATTGTTTCATTATTAAGTTCCACCTTATAAGGCTATGCAATTTAGCAAAGCTTTGATGAGCATTGTTTAATTCTTGAGTTCCACAATAGAAGTAGTATTCGTAGTTTAGCAAGGCTTTGACGAGCAATTCTTTATTCTTGAGTTCCACAATAGTAGTCTATGCAATTTAAGCAAAGCATTGACGAGCAGTGTTTCATTCTTGATTTCCACATTTGAGGTCTACGCAATTTTGCAAAGCTTTGATGAGCATCGTTTCATTCTTGAGTTCCACAATAGAAGTCTATGCAATTTAAGCAAAGCATTGATAAGCATTGTTTTGTTCTTGAGTTCCACAATAGAAGTCTATGCAATTTAGCAAAGCTATCTTAAGCATTGTTTCATTCTTGGGTTCCACATTAGAAGTCTTTGCAATTTAGCAAAGCATTGATTAGTTCTTGAGTTCCACAATAGAAGTAGTCTTTGTAATTTATCAAAGCTTTGATGAGCATTATTTAATTCTTGAGTTCCACAATAGAAGTGGATGTAATTTAACAAAGCTTTGAAGAGCATTGTTTCATTCTTGAGTTTCACATTAGAAGTCTATTGAATTTAGCAAAGCTTTGATGAGCATTATTTAATTCTTGAGCTCCATAATAGTAGTCTTCGCAATTTAGCAAGGCTTTGAAGAGCATTTCTTTATTCTTGAGTTCCACAATATAAGTCTATGTAATTTAAGCAAAGCTTTGATGAGCATTGTTTTATTCTTGTGTTCCACATTAGAAGTCTATGCAATTTAGCGAAGCTTTGATGAGCATCGTTTTATTGTGTTCCATAGTAGAAGTATATAAAATTTAAGCAAAGCTTTGATTAGCATTGTTTGATTCTTGAGTTCAACAATAGATGTCTATGTAATTTAGCAAAGCATTCATGAGCATTCTTTCATTCTTGGGTTCCACATTAGAAGTCTATGCAATTTAGCAATGCTTCGATGAGCATTGCTTAATACTTGAGTTCCACAATAGAAGTCTATGCAATTTAGCAAAGCATTGATGAGCATTATTTCATTCTTGAGTTCCACAATAGAAGTAGTCGTTGCAATTTAATAAAGCTTTGATGAGCATTGTTTAATTCTTTGGTTCCACAATAGAAGTGTATGCAATTTTTGCAAAGCTTTGATGAGCATTGTTTCTTTCTTTAGTTCCACATTAGAAGTCTATGCAATTCAGAAAAGCTTTGATGAACATTTTTTATTGAGTTCCACAATAGAAGTGGTCTTCGTAATTTAGCAAAGCTTTGATGAGTATTGTTTAGTTCTTGAGTTCCACAATAGAAGTAGTCTTCGTAATTTAGCGAAGCTTTGATGAGCATTTCTTTATTTTCGAGTTCCACAAAAGTAGTCTATGCAATTTAAGCAAAGCTTTGACGAGAATTGTTTCATTCATGAGTTCCATATTACAAGTCTACGCACATTGGCATAGCTTGGATGAGCAGCGTTTCGTTCTTGAGTTCCACAATAGAAGTCTATGCAATTTAAGCAAAGCTTTGATGAGCATTGTTTGATTCTTGAGTTCCACAATAGATCTCTATTCAATTTTGCAAAGCTTTCATGAGCAATGTTTCATTCTTGGGTTCCACATTAGATGTCTATGCAATTTAGCAAAGCATTGATGACCAATGTTTTAGTTCTTGAGTTCCACAATAGAAGAGTCTTTGCAATTTAGCAAAGCTTCTAGTCAGTTCAGTTAAGAGTCTCTACCTCTAGTCTACACTTACATTAGAAACACACTACCCACTATTTGGAAGTCTCTACCTCTAGTTCAACACTTACACACTACCCACTATTTGGAAGTCTCTACCCACTATTTGGGATGCATCTTCAGGACACGGCCTTCTCCGTCGTCTAGTTGGTAACCAGAATCTCCTGTAGGGAGAGCGGACATTGTGTGTATAGATCTATACGGGATTGACAACCCCGCACCCAGACTGCTAGCTACAGTCCCGGCCTACCAAGCCAACGGGTGACAAATGTCATATTTTAGACGCTTGTAGGGCGTCTGGTACTCTAGTCAGTATGGTTACGAGTATCCCGGGTTACCTTATAATTCTTTGGCCTTAAGGTAACGGTATTTCGTCGGCAATTTACACTGTATGCTGGTAATTCACTTTCAGAGTCACACTGTTTTGACCATACAAGACGTATCTTTCATTTGATACTGTCTGGGGTCTGTTTTCTCTGTCTTGACCTTAGAAGACGTATCTTTCATTTGATACTGTCTGGGGTCTGTTTTCTCTGTTTTGACCTTACAAGACGTATCTTTCATTTGATACTGTCTGGGGTCTGTTTTCTCTATTTTCACCTTACAAGACGTATCTTTCATTTGATACTATCTGGGGTCTGTTTTCTTTGTTTTGACCTTACAAGACGCATCTTTCATTTGATACTATCTGGGGTCTGTTATTCACTGTTTTAGACCTTACCAGTTGTACCTTTCATTTGGTACCTTCTGGGGTCTGAGTCTCTATTTGTTAGACTAAACCAGGCGTGTCGTTTGTTCGATACTCTCCTGGAGTCTATGATTCCTTGCCTTAGTCACCAGTCCTCACTGCTGAGGCATATGTTATTCCATGATGTCGTTTGCTTTCCTCAATAATCAAATTCAGTATTTTGATAATGATAGCAATTTAGGGAAAATGACTTTTTACCACATAACACTGACCAATCTTGGTAGAAGGCTGCTTTATTAAAGAAAATATAGGATTTTCTGGAAAGAACTCTAATACACAGTAAACACTTAAACTACTACTTTATAAAGTTATTTGGATAAATGTCACTAAATACTTATGAACTCACCAGCATTTGTAAAAATGCTGATACTCGCTTTTCAAATAACTTGTATTCTCAGGTTAGCATTAGACAGGTACATCCTCGGAGCTGTTGATGAAGATAGCTTAGTACCATGTTGTATTTATTCTATTACTTAATAACTTTGATGTATTAATGTAACCATGTAAAACTATTACTATTAATGCAATGTTTTGTTGTACTTTGATTACTATAATGCATGTGTTGTGATACTTGACATGACGTCATCCACCTCAGAACGTTTCCGCCGTTCCGGTTTTGGGGTGTGACAGTTTAATTCTTGAGTTCCACAATAGAAGTAGTCTTCGTAATTTAGAAAAGCTTTGATGAGCAATTCTTTATTCATGAGTTCTACAATAGTAGTCTATGCAATTTAAGCAAAGCTTTGACGAGCAGTGTTTCATTCTTGATTTCCACATTTGAGGTCTACGCAATTTAGTAAAGCTTTGATGAGCATCGTTTCATTCTTGAGTTCCACAATAGAAGTCTATGCAATTTAAGCAAAGCATTGATGAGCATTGTTTTGTTCTTGAGTTCCACAATAGAAGTCTATGCAATTTAGCAAAGCTATCTTAAGCATTGTTTCATTCTTGGGTTCCACATTAGAAGTCTATGCAATTTAGCAAAGCATTGATGAGCGTTGATTAGTTCTTGAGTTCCACAATAGAAGTAGTCTTTGCAATTTATCAAAGCCTTGATGAGCATTATTTAATTCTTGAGTTCCACAATAGAAGTGGATGTAATTTAAGAAAAGCTTTGAAGAGCATTGTTTCATTCTTGAGTTTCACATTAGAAGTCTATTGAATTTAGCAAAGCTTTGATGAGCATTATTTAATTCTTGAGCTCCATAATAGTAGTCTTCGCAATTTAGTAAGGCTTTGAAGAGCATTTCTTTATTCTTGAGTTCCACAATATAAGTCTATGTAATTTAAGCAAAGCTTTGATGAGCATTGTTTTATTCTTGTGTTCCACATTAGAAGTCTATGCAATTTAGCGAAGCTTTGATGAGCATCGTTTTATTGTGTTCCACAATAGAAGTCTATAAAATTTAAGCAAGGCTTTGATTAGCATTGTTTAATTCTTTTTTTTTTTTTTGAAAGAGCCAAAGCTCAGCAAAATTTATTAAAAAGAATAAAAGAATACAAGCACCAAAAATTCAAACAAAATACAAATATAACCAACCTATCCATACCCAACTACCAAACCACTTCCTAATAATAAGAAATAACCACTCACAAACCCAAAAAACCCTAAAATCCTTACAGGTAGCCCAAAGACTTATTAAAAGATGGAAAAAATGTAACTTCACCCCCTTGCACCATCCAAAACCCCAAATAATAAAAAAACCAAAGCAAGGGGTAAGGCCCTTAAAAAAAACCCTCAGTCCATAAGCTATCCTTTAAGAAAAACCCCTCAAACCCATCACCCACATAACACAAAACACTAGGTAAAACCAATAAAAGATTACACAAATAAACATCATAAAATAGAAATAACAAAAAAACCCCTCAAAACAACTTTTCCCAAATCTCCTATCACAATCCTTTTCCTCCACCTTCTTCAAAGTCTTCATCAGGGAATCCACTATCTCTCTATAGCTATTGCCCACCACCATCCATTGCTTCACCTTTCTACACCACAAACTCAAAATGAAACACAAGAAAATAACACCAAAACACCAGTGAGTCAGATTAAGTTTCATACTAGACATGGCATCAATCGCATGTCTAGGATTCTCTATTTGGGTAATCTCAATTAAGATCATATCCAAACAGAAAATCCCATAGGTACAAGTCACATGATTTGAGAGAAAACTCTCCAACTAGTGACATATTCCGTCAATTCCTTTGTGCAATTTTTTATTCCCAAAATACCCCCACCATATTCCATTAATAACATCTTCCTTATTAATCTGCCACCACTGCCAAACCCAAAATCTAAACCAACCACACACCAAAATGATAAACCAGAAAATGACCTCCATTATTTAACATTGTCAATTCCCGAAATACCCCAGATCAAATAAACCTTATTATTGATCAATTTAGCTCTTTTCCTTAATCCCATCAGCTTCAAACGAATCTCATTCTCAATACTAGCTATAACCCCCTCAACTGAAGTTCTTCTAGAGCCAAAAAGTCTAGAGTTTCTCTCCCTCCAAATATGAGAAACACAGCTAGCAATCATACATTTGATGATCAAATTCTCACCAGTCTTCAAATTAAGCATTCTGCTTAACATTAAAATCAGATCATTCCATTCTACCGTCTTCAAATTTAACCCCACCTTAATGCAGAAATACCTCCAAAATCTAGAGGTATAATCGCAATTAAAGAATAAATGGTTATGCGAATCAGGAACAATTTCACAGAATGGACACAGCAATTTACCAGCCACTTCCCAACCTCTAACCCTATCCTGAGTTTTTAATCTGTTCAGGACAGCCATCCACAAAATAAAGGAATTGCGAGGAATGCAATTATTGTACCAAACAATATCATACCAAGGAACAATGTCTCCAAAGTTATTTAAATCACTCCACACCTGTTTACATGAAAAATTTCTGCATATACCTTTCTTATCCCTCCATCCAACAACATCATTCATATTAGAATCAATACAAAACATGGGAGCTTCAATCAATCCAGGAAACTTATTAACCCATTCAACCGGCCATGAATAAGTATCAAAATCAAGAACATCACAGACTAAAGAAGAATCACTAAGACCATTACTAACCCAATCTCTTCTAGGAATAATAGTACAAAGAATACCAATTGGATGCCACCAATCATGCCATAAAGCAGTGTTCCTTCCATTTCCCACACACGAAACAACATGAGGCCTAACAGTTTTCCTTATTTCCAAAAACCTCTTCCATGTCCAACTCATACTTTTTTTCTGCAAAATATCCCAAAAATTCCTTCTTCCTATATAATTGGTTCTCACCTACTGCACCCACAAGGAATTTTTGTTATTGATCACATTCGAAACATGTTTAGCAAGCAAAGCATCATTCCATCTCCTTAAATTCTTGATTCCCAGCCCGCCATACTCCTTAGGTTTGCAGATATCTAGCCACTTTACTTTAGCTTTCCCTTTGACTATCTCACCATTTGCCCATAAAAAACTTTTGCACATCTTTTCAATCTCATTAATAGTAGCAATTGGAATTTTAAAAATCGATGCCTAATAAACATGAATAGAAGTTAAGACCGAGTTAATGAGTTGCAATCTGCCAGCAAACGATAAGGTTTTACATTTCCAGTTGAAAATTCTCATCTTAATCTTTTCAATCAACTTTTTACAATCTCTATCAAACAACTTAGTAACACACATAGGAACCCCCAAATATTTAAACGGAAATCTCCCAACATCAAAAGGAAGAATACCCAAAATAATCCTTCTCATATTAGGCTTAACACAACTGAAATAAATCTGACTTTTTTCTATACTCGCCTTCAGCCTTGAAACCTTTTTGAATTCATCAAGAGCATCCCTTATAATTCTGACCGAATTCCCATTACCATAAGAGAATACCAACAGATCATCAGCAAAGCATAAATGGGATATATTGAGGCCCAAACACTTACTATGGAACTTAAAATTCAGAGAATCTTCAATAAGCTTACCCATAATAATATTGAATACCTCCATAACTATAGTAAATAGGTAAGGAGATAAAGGATCTCCCTGCCTAAGCCCACGCTTTCCTTCAAAATACCCATGATCTTCACCATTAAAATTAAGCATGAACCACGGGGAAGAAACACAAGCCATAATCCATTTAACCATGACTGGATGGAACCCAAATCCCTGCAAAATTCTATTAAGAAAACTCCAATCCACCGTATCATAAGCCTTTTGTATATCAATCTTTATCGTACATTTAGGGGCTCCTCTTTTTTTTTGTACCCCACCATCAGCTCCTGAGCAAGAAGAATATTGTCCAATATAGATCTACCAGGAATAAAAGCTGACTGATTATTGCTAACAATATCGCCCAAACAATTTCTAATCCTGTTCACTATAATCTTACTGATACATTTATAAAAAGTATTACAGCAAGCTATAGGTCTAAAATCAGAAACTTTCCTCGGAACCTCCACTTTAGGTACCATAACTATTCTTGTAGCATTGATCCCCTTCAACAATTTACCAGTCCAAAAGAATTCTCTCACAACCTTACATACCTCTGGACCAACAATGCTCCAAGTACTTTTAAAATTTTTTGAAGAATACCCATCAGGGCCAGGGGCATGATTGTCATCTATATCAAACATCGCCATTTTAATTTCTTCATCAGAAACCACTCTAATCATATTAACAGCCACCCTCCTATCCAATTTTTTAGGAAAAAAATCATCACTTAATCCCGACAGATCAGTATCTTCCTTACAACCCAAGAACTTATTAAAATGAGATACAAACTTATCTTTCATAGCCTTCCCACTCACCCATCGGCCATCTTCATTTAGAACCATCTAAATACGATTACTGTTACCCCTGCTTTTAACAATCCTATGAAAGAATTTAGAATTATTGTCCCCATCCTGTAACCATTTGATTTTAGCACGCTGAGTAAGAAGTTTTTCTTCATCATTACAAGCAACATTAAAATCTAAGAGAATATTAGCATGCTCTTCCCTAATCTTGCAATCAAAAGGATTACTGTCAATTTCTTGTTGTTTACATTCCAACTCCATTCTTAACTTCTGAATTCTTTTCCCAGCACCCCAATGTTTATTACACAGCTCCCTGCAATGTTTCTTGAGAATCTTCAACTTTTGAGTCACTTTAAACATAAAAAAACCATCAATATTCTTATCCCAAACCTCCTTAACCAAAGAAAGAAACTCCTCCTTCTCATAAATAAAATTAGCAAATCTAAAAGAAGGCTTCCACTTCACTTTATCACCAGGAAAATTTAAAATAGCAGGGCAATGATCCGAATTTCTATATGGCTTAAAAACAGCATGGGCAAGAGGATGGTCCGAAATAAATTTTAAATTGACCATAACTCTATCGAGCTTCTTCAAAAGCCCCATATTCCCAGCAGGAGTTTTGTTCCATGTAAACTGAAACCCATAAGACTTCAAGTCCTCCACTTCAATAAAACTTAAACAATGAACAAAATCTTCAACTCCTTTAGGAGTTCTAGAGCAGCCTTCAGAATATTCCGATGGTTTTATAGCAACATTAAAATCACCCAATAAACCCCAAGCTTCCTTCTTAACAACCAAACTATGTTTCTTCAAATTATCCCAAAGCAATCTTCTTTCAATGTAATTCGAAGCAGCATATATAAAAGATAAATACATGCCAACATCAGAATTACAAACTTTAACATAACAATGGATAACCTGTTTGGATTGAGAAAGCATTATCACATCAAAAAGTCTAGGATTCCACCCCACTATAATTCTAGTACCAGCCTCACAGCTTTTATTATTAGAAATCCAATCCCACTGCCCAAAATTCTTAACACAAATGTTTTTAAGATTTAAGACTTTGACATGAGATTCAATCACAGCACAAATACCAAGATTATCACTCCTAATAACATCAATAACCTCCTTCTGCTTGACAAATTTATTCGAGCCCCTAACATTCCAAGCACCTATAGGCATCATTGGGAAATAATAGAATTTTTGGCATTTACCTCCTCAAATGCCTGAGAACTCCCCAACTTGCTGCTATTGTTATCCGATACCATCCTGTCTTTCTTTATTTTATTACTTTCATTTCCTTTTTTCTTCCCCTCTCCCTTAATTGATGAAATCATTTTATTATTCTTACTTTCATTAGAACCCATATCAGCACTACCACAATCTTCATTCTGATGAATAACTACCTTCTCAATCTTAGCATCCTCTTCCATTTTATCCAAAGCTTCCTCTTCAATCTCTCCCAAAATTTCAAAACTGTTTTTATTACTAAATCCTTCTCCTGTTTTTGTCACACTAACAAGACTGTGATTGCCCTCCTCTTTCTTATTATCCTTTTTAATTACATACTCCTTCATATTATTCTCCTTCAACCCCTGACTACCAATCAAATCCTGCCCATTAGCAAACTTCTCATAATTTCTGTTCTTTTCTAAATTCCAATGACTTACTCCTTTATTGCTCCAATTCCAATTTTGCCCTTTACCATTTCCACCTCTATTCCCATTATTACCTTTTGAATAATTACCCCTTCTCCAATTCCCATTCTTCCCATTATTCTTCAGACTATTCGATTGATTATAACCCTCCTGAGCCTTGCTAGTGCCTTCACCATTATTGCTACCTATCACCTTCTTATATTTGACTTCTGTGAATCCATCCCCATTAACTACTTCCTTCCCTTTATTGTTTTTTAAATTTCTCACATCCTTATTTCTAGCCTCTTTCTCAACATTCATAACAGCAGCACAAACTTTATCCACATGCCCATAAACTTTACAATGATTACATCTAGAAGGAATCCAAGCATATTCAACATCAAAACTTTGTATCACAACAGAATTAGAAACAAAATCCCATGTAGAAATATCAATCTTCTTTCTCCATTCCTTCCCCAGCTGCCATTTCAACAAGAATTCTAGCATAAGCATTCCTTCCTTTATGTTCCAAACACATTTCCTCCGTAAATGAATCAAAAGCCAAAGGAATCCCTATCTTACTAGCAATTCTACATAAATTTTCACCACTCCATACTTCCAAAGGCAAGTCAAATATTTTAATCCAAACCGGGATTTTATCATGCTTGTTCTTAGTTAATGTCAAACCTGGCCTCCACCTTTGAAGAAATAGTGGCATATTATTAAACATTAACCAAGGACTGCCCTCCAAAATAGACAACATCCCCTGCTCATCACTGAATTTAAAAAAGAAAAATCCTTTGTTGTTCATGAAAACCTCCTCCAGACCCACATTCTTCCACAACCTTCTAACTTCTTTCTGAATCACAGGAAACGCCAACTTCTTATCAATCATATATCCATAAAAAGTATTAGTAAAAGGAATACTTGAATTCTTTAGATTTTCAATCGGAATAATTACAGGTCCATCCTCTTCACCATTTTCCCCTGGAATGAATCTAACATCAATCTTACCCTTATGTCTATTACCCTTTAGCACACCTGCATAAGAGTTCAACAAATTCCCCTGCATTTCACCTTCAACCTTTTTGCTATTCTTCACATCTCCCAAAATAGAAGGAAGCAAATTAATGCTATTAATAACAGTACCTGACTTCTCTTTGCAACTAGTTTCCATATTAATCATAGCATTAACCTCTTCTTCTATCTCAATTTCTTCATCCACACTAGTATCATCCTCACTTGAATCATTTTCCCCTTGCTCTTCAGTAGAACCATCATCATCAGTATTACTTTCTATCTCCTTGACTTTCTTTTCCAAATTTGACATATCGACATCCATTTCCTGATTCTTCTCACTGTCTAAATCCTTCCCCATAGACTTCTCCACCTTCAGATCACTAAGAAATTGAAAGCCAACCCCCGAAATAAATTCTTCATTACTGATAACAATCTTATCCCCATCAGCTCTAGACTTCACAACTTCATTTTCAACCAACTTAGAACTATCATGTTTATTGACATCAATCACCTCAATGTTAGGATTCACCCTAATCATTTCACTCGTAACATTCTTCAATTCCAAATTAGTATCCTGTAAATCATTACTCAATTTCGACCCATCCCAATTTTTCATCAAATTAGCAGTGTTACCTGAAGGAATAGATACAACTTTATCACCATCATTTTTCACCTCCCCAGCAGTTCCATACTTCAATTCCTTCATTTTGCACTCAGATCCAGGAATAGAAATGTTAGAATCCGAATCCCAGGCTGATACAGATTCCAAATCATCTCCCGATACCTCTTCATAACCTTCTTCATTGTCATAATCCTCAGCATCCATCGGCGATAACCCATCCACCAACTTCCGAACTCTGTTCTTAACTCTGAAAGCTTTCCCCTCCATTTTCCATTCAGCTTACCAATCCCTGACGCAACAGCTCCAGATACACTTGGCTTACAACGAGCTTTATAAACCGTAGTTGAAGTTTGATCAATAACCCCAGGAGGAACTAACTCATTCACATTCACTTCAGTCCTAACATACCGGACAGCAGCACCTTTATTCGGAGGTTTAACTTTCACTTCCTTCAATCGATCCGCTTTGGATGATGCACCCATTAGCACAACGGAATCAGAAGAGAAATTGCTTCACCGAAAAAAGAAATTCGTCGGAAAAACAGCACCGATGAACCGAAAACTAGATCGCACCACCGAGGAGAGAATCAGGGGAAGAGAGAGAAAGTAGAGAGAGAAAGCGAAAAAGTTACATTGTTTTTACTAAGTTAGCATTGTTTGATTCTTGAGTTCAACAATAGAAGTCTATGCAATTTAGCAAAGCATTCATGAGCATTCTTTCATTCTTGGGTTCCACATTAGAAGTCTATGCAATTTAGCAAGTCTTTGATGAGCATTGCTTAATACTTGAGTTCCACAATAGAAGTCTATGCAATTTAGCAAAGCATTGATGAGCATTATTTAATTATTGAGTTCCACAATAGAAGTAGTCGTTGCAATTTAATAAAGCTTTGATGAGCATTGTTTAATTCTTTGGTTCCACAATAGAAGTGTATGCAATTTTTCCAAAGCTTTGATAAGCATTGTTTCTTTCTTTACTTCCACATTAGAAGTCTATGCAATTCAGAAAAACTTCGATGAACATTGTTTATTGAGTTCCACAATAGAAGTGGTCTTCGTAATTTAGCAAAGCTTTGATGAGTATTGTTTAGTTCTTGAGTTCCACAATAGAAGTAGTCTTCGCAATTTCGCGAAGCTTTGATGAGCATTTCTTTATTTTTGAGTTCCACAATAGTAGTCTCTGCAATTTAAGCAAATCTTTAACGAGAATTGTTTCATTCATGAGTTCCACATTACAAGTCTACGCACATTGGCAAAGCTTGGATGAGCAACGTTCCGTTCTTGAGTTCCACAACAGAAGTCTATGCAATTTAAGCAAAGCTTTGATGAGCATTGTTTGATTCTTGAGTTCCATAATAGATCTCTATGCAATTTTGCAAAGCTTTCATGAGCAATGTTTCATTCTTGGGTTCCACATTAGATGTCTATGCAATTTAACAAAGCATTGATGACCAATGTTTAGTTCTTGAGTTCCACAATAGAAGTAGTCTTTGCAATTTAGCAAAGCTTTGATGAGCATTGTTTAATTCTTGAGTTTCACAATAGAAGTGAATGCAGTTTAAAAAAAGCTTACATGAGGATTGTTTTATTCTTGAGTTTAACATTAGAAGTCAATGAAATTTAGCAAAGTTTTGATGAGCATTGTTTAATTCTAGAGTTCCACAATAGAAGTCTATGCACTTTAAGCAAAGCTTTGATGAGCATTGTTTCATTATTGAGTTCAACATTATAAGTCTATGCAATTTAGCAAAGCTTTGATGAGCATTGTTTAATTCTTGAGTTCCACAATAGAAGTAGTCTTCGTAATTTAGCAAAGCTTTGATGAGCAATTCTTTATTCTTGAGTTCCACAATAGTAGTCTATGCAATTTAAGCAAAGCTTTGACGAGCAGTGTTTCATTCTTGATTTCCACATTTGAGGTCTACGCAATTTAGCAAAGCTTTGATGAGCATCGTTTCATTCTTGAGTTCCACAATAGAAGTCTATGCAATTTAAGCAAAGCATTGATGAGCATTGTTTTGTTCTTGAGTTCCACAATAGAAGTCTATGCAATTTAGCAATGCTATCTTAAGCAGTGTTTCATTCTTGGGTTCCACATTAGAAGTCTATGCAATTTAGCAAAGCATTGATGAGCATTGATTAGTTCTTGAGTTCCACAATAGAAGTAGTCTTTGTAATTTATCAATGCTTTGATGAGCATTATTTAATTCTTGAGTTCCACAATAGAAGTGGATGTACTTTAAGCAAAGCTTTGAAGAGCATTGTTTCATTCTTTTTTTTTTTTGAAAAGAGCCAAAGCTCAGCAAACTTTATTAAAAAGAATAAAAGAATACAAATACAAATAAAATAAAGAACAACCCAAAAACACTACTCAATCCAACCTATCCATAACCAACTTCCTAACCATTTTTTTAACCCCCTCAATAATCCTCCAAATACCCCAAAAAACCTTAAAATTCATAAGGCTACACCAAGGACTTATTGAATGTGGGAAAAAAGGTAACTTCATCCCCTTGCAAAAATTATACCACTTAACAACATTATAACCAAAGCAAGGGGTAAGGCCCTTAAAAAAACCCACAGTCCAATAGTGAAGACTTAAAAACCAAATCCATAAAGGTCCAATCCCAAACATACTAAAGCCAAAAATAATGAACCAAAAAACATAAGACACTTTAAACAAATCCCACTGCAGAAACTTCACGAGATCAAACCAGCATCTTCTTCTTCTTATCAGCTCTTGTATCCTCCCTATGTTGATCCATCTATTATCCTTTATCATCGCAACATAACTCCTCAAATTGAACCTCCTGCTATATGCAATCCCAACTTCAACAAGCATGACAATCATCAGCAATAAGATTTTCCTGTAGTCAAAAAACAAGAAACAGATGGAGCACCAAAACCACCATAAATTTAGAACCAGTTTCAGACTAGACATGGCATCAATCACATGTCTAGGATTTTCCATTTGAATATTCTCAAAAAAGATCATATCCAAATACAAAATCCCAAAGGTACAAATCACAAAATTCAAGAGCAAGCTCTTAACCCAGTGAATTAATCCGTCAATTCCTTGATAACCGTCAATTCCTTTAAAACTATCATTCCGAAAAAACCCCCAATACAAGCCTCCCATAAAGACAGTCAAACAACTCAACAGCTCCATATCATCCCAATCCTCAAAACAAACAGAATCACAATAGCTAATCCTTACAAAAAAATTCATTAAACCCATCAATTTTTTCGAAAAATACCCCAGGTTTGTAAAATCTCCCTGCTGACCATAACATTCATCTTCCTGAACCCTAATAACTTCAATTGAATTTCATTCTCAATACACAAAATAACTCCTTCATTCGATTTTCTCATATTACTAAAAATTCTCGAATTTCTTTCTTTCCAAATGTGAGAAACACAACTAGCAAGCACCCATTTTTTGATCAAAATCTCAACAGATCTCGAATTTAAGACTGAAGACAATTTAAGAACTAGATCATTCCAATTAGAATAAGAAATGTCAATTCCAGCCTTAGAACAACAATGTTTCCAGATAATATGCGAGAAATCACATTGAAAGAAGAGATGATCATGAGAATCATGAATTTTTAAACAGAAAGGACATAGTAATGAACCTGATTTTTCCCAGCATTTAACTCGATCTTGAGTTTTCAGACGATTCAGCACAGCAAGCCATAAAATAAAGGCATTCCTGGGAATACAATTACTATACCAAACACAGTTAACCCAACCGACTTTGCTTCCAAAATTATTGATATCTCTCCAAACTTGTTTGCAAGAAAATCTTTTACTCACACCATTCAAATCCCTCCAAACAGTAATATCCCTATGATTACCAATATTACAAAACATGGGAGCATCTTTCAGTCCAGGAAATTTAATTACCCAATCAACAGGCCATCTATAAGTATCATTAGTCAAAACATCACTGACTAAAGAATTATCACTAAATTCATTTCTAATCCAATCCCTTCTAGATATAATTGTACTTAAAATGCCAATTGGATGCCACCAATCATGCCATAAAGAAGTATTCCTACCATTACCAATACATGAAACAACATGATGTCTAACAGTTTTTCTCAATTCCAAAAATCTTTTCCAAGTCCAATTCATACTTTTCTTCTGCCAAATATCCCAGAAATTTCTATCACCAATGTAGTTTTCTCTCACCCACTGAACCCACAAAGACTTCTTGTTAATAATCAGATTCCAAATGTGTTTGACTAATAAAGCATCATTCCAGAATCTTAAATCCTTAATTCCCAGTCCCCCATTTATTTTGGGCTTACAAACATCACTCCATTTAACTTTAGCTTTCCCTCTAACCACTTCTCCATTAGCTCACAGGAAATTTCTACAAATCATTTCAATCTCCCTAATAGTAGCTATATGGATTTTGAAAATTGAAGCCCAATACACATGAATAGAAGTCAAAACAGAATTTATGAGTTGTAACCTTCCAGCAAAAGAAAGCATCTTGTTTTTCCAATTACACACTCTCAATTTAATCTTATCAACAAGAGATAAACAATCTCTTTTGAAGAGCATATTCACACACATGGGAATCCCAAGGTATTTGAAAGGAATTTTACCAATGTCAAAAGGTAAAATTCCCAAAATAATCCTTCTCATGTTAGGCTTCACACAACTAAAATAAATTTGGCTTTTTTCCATGCTCGCTTTCAAACCAGAAACAGAATTAAATTCATCAAGGGCAGCTTTTATCACTCTAGCAGAATTACCATTACCAAAAGAAAACACCAACAAGTCATCTGCAAAACATAAGTGAGTGATCCTCTGAGATTCACACTTGCAGTGAAATTTGAAACTTTGGTTGTCTTCAATTTTCTTCACCAGAATTAGATTAAAAACCTCCATAACCAACGTGAATAAGTAGGGAGATAAAGGATCTCCTTGTCTTAACCCCCTTTTTCCTTCAAAATATCCATGGTCTTCACCATTAAAATTCAGCATAAACCAAGGAGAAGAAGTACAGGCCATAATCCAATTAACCATGACAGGATGAAATCCAAATCCAAGAAGAATCCTATTAAGAAATTTCCAGTCAACAGTATCATAGGCCTTTTGTATATCAATCTTTAAGGTACATTTAGGCACTCCTTTTTTATTTTTGTATCCCACCATCAAGTCTTGAGCAAGGAGAATATTGTCAAGAATTGATCTTCCTTGAATAAAAGCAGATTGGTTATGGCTAACTATATCACTTAAGCTGCTCCTTATTCTGTTAACTATTATTTTGCTGATACATTTATAAAAAATGTTGCAACAGGCAATAGGCCGAAAATCAGTGACTTTCCTCGGCTCTTCCACTTTAGGAATCAAAACAATCCTTGTGGCATTAATACCCTTCAATAATTTGCCTGTCCAGAAAAATTCCCTCACAGCTTTACATATTTCTGGCCCAACAATACTCCAAGCACTCTTAAAAAACTTAGAGGAAAAACCATCAGGTCCAGGGGCATGATTGTCAGCAATATCAAACATAGCAACTTTAACTTCTTCATCTGTAACCACTCTTATCATATTCATTGCCACTTTTTTATCCAACTTATTAAGAAAAAATTCATCATTAAGTATAGACAAATCAGTGGCAACTTCACATCCCAAGAAATTCTTAAAATGATTAATAAATTTCTCCTTCATAGCATTCCCCCTAATCCATCTTCCATCCTCATCAAGCACCATCAAAATTCGATTCCTGTTAATCCTACTTTTCAAACAACTGTGAAAAAACTTAGTATTATTATCCCCATTAGATAGCCATTTGATCTTAGATCTTTGAGAAAGCAAGTTTTCTTCATCATTACAAGCAACATTATATTCAAAAAGAATATTAGCATGCTCCTCCCGATATGAGGCATTAAACGGCTCCTGATCAATTTTCATCTGAATATTTCCCAATTGTTTCCTTAGATCCTTAATTTTCATTCCCGACCCTCTGAATTTGATACACAGCTGTCTACACTGTTTCTTCAACACTTTCAGTTTCTGAGTAACTTTGAACATAAAAAAACCTTCAATATTTGAAGACCAAATATCCTTCACCATAGGCAGAAATTCTTCTTTATCCGCAATGAAATTAGCAAATCTAAAAGAAGATTTCCATCTCACTTTACCATTAGGAATGAAAAGAATAGCAGGACAGTGATCAGAAATTCTGTATGGTTTAAAAGCAGCACAAGCTGAAGGATGATCAGAAATGAATTTCGAATTGACCATAATCCTATCCAGCTTCTTTAGAATTCCCTTATTCCCAGAAGGAGATTTATTCCAAGTGAATTGAAAACCAGTGCTATTCAAGTCTTCAACTTCAATAAAATTGATACATTCACGAAAATCATCAACTCCTTTCAGAATTCTCGAGCAGCCTTCTGAATAATCGGAATCTTTTAGCACAACATTGAAATCACCCAAAATACACCAAGCTTCCTTTTTCACTGTTAAGCTGAATTTTTTCAAATCTTCCCATAAAGCCCTTCTTTCAATATAACCGGAAGCAGCATAGATGAAGGAAAAAAACATGCTATAATTAGAATTAGAAAATTTGACATAGCAATGTATCACCTGTTTCGATTGAGATATAACCATAACATCAAATAATTTTGGATTCCATCCAACAATTATTCTAGTACCAACATCACATTGTTTGTTATTAGAAACCCAATCCCAGTTACCAAAAGATTTACTACACACATTCTTTAAGTTCGAAATTTTGACATGGGATTCAACAACAGCACAAATTCCCAGCTTATTATCCCTTATAACATCCATAACCTCTTTTTGCTTAACAGCTTTATTTAACCCCCTAACATTCCATACACCAATTGTAACGCCCGTGTTTCTAGGCTAGGCATTAATATTGACATAATGGTCTAGGTTAACCTTTGTAACTCATTTAGAAGAAATGAAAAGGAATTATGTGAATTTTATGTGAATTATGTGTTTTATGCTTAATTATTAGGGTTTAATTAATTAAAAATAAAAATAAGCGTCAAAATTAAAGTGTGAGATAAGCCCGATATCTTTACATAAAGTTGTAGTGGTCGAAACAAGGATTTCGGGGATATAAGGAATGTCGAAATCCGAGTTATAACGAAGAAGTTACGACCTGTCGAAGTTTCGCGACAAAACCGGCACGGTGCTGAATGTCGTAAAAAGTGAGTTTTTGATAAACTACTTTTTAGCCTTAGTAATCTAAACGAAAGTCGTAGTATTCGTTAAACCGAGAAGTTCGATAAAAAGAACGCCCAAATCTGACTTCGTATGAGGAAGTTATGATTTTTCGAAGTTTCAGCGTAGCAGTAGACAGCTAAAAACTCGAATTTTAGATCGAGCGATTTTTAGCCGACACAACCTAAACGAGAATTGAAGGTCTCGTCATTAGGAGCACAACAGTAAAAAGTCTGACGAAAACGGACGTCGGATGAAGAAGTTATGAATTTTTAACGGATTTCCTGTCCCGGTCTGTTAAAAATAATAATATAAAATTTAAAGTCAAAATTAGCCGACGAAGTCTAAACGGAAGTTGTAGATCGTAATTTTAGCTACGCGTACATATAAAGAACGTCAAAAACGGAGCTCGTATGCGAAAGTTATGGATTTTAGAAGTTTTGGCACGAAAACCGAGAAATTTCGCATAGTCACAATTGCCACGTCACCCTCGCTTAGAATGTGACACGTGTCCTGCTGAGTCACCTGGCTGCTGAGTCATTAGGCTGCTGAGTCACCGAGGCTGCTGAGTCATGCGAGCCACGTGTCCTCTTCTGATTCGACCGAGGAGGAGGCCCAATCCGAAGCAGCCAGCTCCCCAGCCGAAGCTTCGCCCAGCTGCCGCGTGTGTCCGAGCCTCGCATAGCCTAGCTCCGAGCCTCGCAGGTGCGCCAGCAAGCCGCGGTCCACTTAGAAGCCGACGCGAGCCCTCGCATGTGCGAGCCAGGTGCGAGCCATGCGAGGCATGTGCGAGACCCTCTGCGAAGCCTCTTAGCCGTCGGATCCGGAGACTTCTCAGCCGTTGGATCAAACTTCGGACCCTATAAATAGAAGGGTACCTGCGAGGGTTTCCGGTTACTTTTGGAATTTTGCCACTTTTAGCCCCTTTCTCCATATTTTCTTCATCTTAACATCCCGCAAAGCCCCCGTATCGATTGTAAAGCCCGGAATACCCCACGAAGTGCCCGAGAAGCCCAGAAAATTTATCTTTTCGGTTTTGAAGCCCGACCTTTCGCAGAGCCCGGTTTCTTAATAAAACTCCCGGTTTTATTAAAAACGATCGTTTTAGGAAACGAATTGCTGCCCGATTATCATCAAATCAAGTGAGTGTATATTCACTTTCAATTTACACATAGATATGAAGTATTTACCTTAAAATACGTGTTACGTGTAAATATGTTAATTGTTTATTTGAGGTGACTGTTGTGTTGATATTCTATACAAGTTTTAAACTGTATATATATTTTTATCTACAAATATGTTGGGTAGAACATGGGTAGTTAGTTGGTGTGTGATAAAATAAAGTGATGAGAGGTATCGATGTTTAAGATGATCTAGTCATCTAACAGAGTATAGACAACGGCCACATACTATTTTATATAGTCTAGTGGAACGTTAGTAGACTCGTAATCGGTACATATGTTTGAACTATATGTTCATAAAGTGTTCTTGAACTATATGTTCCTTAGGTGTTTTTGAACTATGTGTTCATCCGTTAATTCTTCTTTTTGACACTATTACGTGTCGGGGTACGGGAGCGTACGGGAGTACTTTATTAGTATTTTCCCTATGCTTTTATTTTGAAGAGATTTGGAGTCTTCGTTTCTTTTGTGAAGTGATCGGACGAGCTTCATGAGTCAGTGTTTTCCTTTCCGATGCCGGATAGGGGTGAGTCTGGGGGTTCAGACCACAGCCTAGGCATTAGTTAGTGTTTTCATTTCCGATGCCGGATAGGGGTGAGTCTGGGGGTTATATACCTCACGATATTCAGACCACAGCCTAGGCAAAGTTCGATGCTGGATAGGGTGCGTCTGGGGGTTATATACCTCACGATATTCAGACCACAGCCTAGGCATTGATAACTACCCCTGACTTAATTGTCTTGTGGTTCTTTCTTTTACGAACAAAGGTTCGTAGTTAAACTTAGTCCATTCATTCAATATCTTTATCGATCCTTGTTTACTGCTAGAGGATTTCTGAAGCAGTTTAGTTAGTTAGTTGTTCATATCGATTCTTTAGGTTAGATCTAGTAAGATCATTGTATAAAGTTAGTATGTAGGGATCGATGTTGTTAGTTCCTGTTGAGTAAATCTTGGTGACGATGTGACGTCGTGCCGATTAGATAAATCTTGGCGACAATGTGACTTCGTGCCTATTTGACATAAATTGTTGAAGGAAAACAATGTTGTCACCCCGGTGTTTGTTTTATTTGACATAAATTGCTGAGAAAGCAATGTTGTCACCCCTAATGAAAATCCTTAGGCTAGGTTCCTTGTGATAGTTGTTTTAGGGACGTAACGTGAGGATAACGGGAATGGGTAATTGGGGTAATTTGGTTGACTGATTGATGTTTAAACATAATAAATTTATGTATTGTGGGTTGAAAACCCTATATGCTCACCAGGCTTCCAAGCCTGACCCACTCAGCTTTTTATGATTACAGGTAGTGGACCCCGAGCATAGTCGGATGATGATGATGAGTGATTTTGGATTATAGGCCATTAGTTATAAATAACTGTTGTAAGGCTTATAATGTCTTGTTTATGCTTTTGATCTGCATCGGAACATGACATCCCGAGGTTTTGTTATGAAATAAAAATATATATTTCTTAAAGCAAGGTTTTGATAAATTTTTATCATGTTTGACTTTGGGAACAAATTCCGCAACACTTTTAATGAAATACTCTGATTTTATTTTAAAAAGCATAAACGAAATCGGTCTTTTATGGCCGTGAAATTGGGGAAATTGGGGATGTCACAGTTGGTATCAGAGCATTAGTTTAAGCGAACTAAGAAATTGTAGAATTTCTAGACTTAAACTTAGAATGCTAAGTGATGATTGTGAGATGAGTGTCTACCATATTTTAGACACGAGCACTAGTTTATTTTAGGGAAGATGCCTAAAATGCCCTTATGTGCTAAATGCTATGTGTTTGCCATGTGTGCCATTATTTGTACGGATCTATGGTCTGTTGCCGACCGGATCTGGAAACCTTATGTGTGTAGGATTCTAAACGTATGACTACGGTATTGGAACTAACATATAAACGTTTCGAAGACTTAACATCTAACAAAAATGAGGATCTAAATTCACCTAGGATTGGTGTATAGATCGAAATGCCGAGTACTCAAAGTGGGTTCGAAAGTGATAATCCACATCCTGAGCTAATCACGATGACTGGAGTGCAAGCAATGATACGTACGATGTTAGGTGAACAGATGAAAGAAGTCCTAGTAGAGTCTAGGAAAATTTTATGATTAATTGGACACATTTTCATGTGTTAAATTGTTTTGTGATTTTAGGACTTGGGGACTGCGAGACAGTACTTGGGACGAGTATGAGTAGGTGTGAATAGTAGTAGAGATCTATACTACTGGAAGCACAGGACTCGCACTTGGATCAGGGAAAGTCACAAGGTTACCAAGAAGCTATTATTTGATTCCGTCTTGTTCTAGTCTGTCGTTACCATCGTTTCGGTAATGACTAAGAAGATCATTGTTATTCCGACCTTAGAGGTCATATCAAATTGAGTCCGACTACGATGAGTTTATTATGTGGTTCAGAGAACCAAGTTCGATGTAACATTTGACTTAAGCCAGAAGATTGAAATGAAAGATGATCAAAGCGATCAATAGAAGTATCGCACTCATTGTTAAAGAAGTTGGTAGTTAGAAATGATACATTTTGAACGGTGATTATATCGCATTAGAACATGAAGGAAGGTATAATTTGTTCTGAAATTGTCCCTAGGAGATCTGAGTCTAAGTAGTGCAGTATACAATGAGAGATCATTAGAACATGACCCATCGGTCTGTTACAATAAATACTTATTCCAAGAAGAAGGAGGAGTCCTCAATAAGGATTTATTTTGTAACTCGAAGGGTACAATTGAAAGTCCTATGGAGATCTGAAGCTTTTTAGGATTAGCTGGATATTATCGCTGATTTATCCAAGGCTTTTCTTCGATCGCGACTCCATTGACAGCTTTGACCCACAAAGGAGCTGTCTATACTTGGAATGAGAAGCATTGGAAGCTTTGAGAAGTCAAAGAAGAAGTTGTGTGAAGCACCGATTCTTTCATTACCCAAAGGAGTTGATGACTTCACAGTTTATAGTGATGCCTCTGGAGTTGGGTTAGGATGTGTTCTGACCCAAATGGATAAGGTGATAGCATATTCATCGAGGCAATTGAAAGAGCATGAAAAGAACTACCCCACTCACGATTTGGAGTTGGCAGCGGTAGTATTCGCCCTAAAGATATGGAGGCATTATCTTTATGGCACAAAGTGTAAACTTTTCACTGATCATAAGAGTCTTCAATATCTCTTTAATCAGAAGGAATTGAACATGAGGCAACAATGCTGGCCAGAGTTACTCAAGGATTACGACTGCGAGATACTTTACCACCCTGGTAAAGCAAATGTGGTTGCTGATGCTCTCAGTCGGAAGGTAAACCTTGAAAAGTAAAGGCCAAGAGCGTTGAGAATTGAAGTTGTCTCGACAATTGTGGAAAGTATAAAGAAAGCTCAAGAGGAAGCTTTAGAGAAAAATGACCGAAAGGAAGCACGTTTGGGCAAAACGTTAGTATTCGGTACAAACAACCAAGAGTTGAAGGTATTCCAAGATAGGATTTGGGTACCTAAGACGGGCGGAGTAAGAGATCTTCTGATGGAAGAAGCTCACAAGACCATGTACTCGATTCATCCCAGCAGTAGAAAAATGTATAGGGATTTAAAACCCTATTATTGGTGGCTGACGATGAAGCTCGATGTTGCTAGGTATGTGGCCGAGTGTGTAACTTGTGCTAGGGTTAAGGCACAACATCAGGAACCGTATGGGAGTTTAGAACCTTTACCCGTACCCATGGGTAAATAGGAGGACGTCACCATAGATTTTGTGACTAAACTGCCCAGAACAAGGAACGGTCACGACATGATTTGGGTAGTCGTTGATCGCTTCACTAAGAGTGCGCATTTCATAGCAGCCATCGAGAAATGGTCTATGGATAAACTCGTGAATTCTTATGTGAAGGAAGGGTGAGGCTTCACGGTGTTTTGTTAACGATTGTATCCGATCGTGACAGCCGTTTTACCTCAATGTTTTGGAGGAGTCTATAAGAGGAAAAGCAGTTTATGGGACTTGAAATAGTCCATTAGATTGCTGAAAAGTTGTAAGTGATTAGGAAAAAAAGATATTAGCTGCTCAAAAGAGCTATGCTGACAAGAAAAGACAACCGATATCATTCGAAGTTGGAGATTCGGTTTCACTTAAAGTCTCGTCGTGGAAGGGACTTATAAGATTTGGTAGAAGGGGAAAGTTGAGTCCAAGGTTTATTGGACCATTTAAAGTTCTTCAGAGAATCCGGAATCAAGCTTACAAGGTAGAATTACCGGAAGAACTAGAGAGTATTCATAACACCTTTCATGTGTGTTATTTGAAAAAGTTCACGGGAGGTGTGCCCGACATAATTCCCATTTCTAAATTAAGGTTGGATGAGAATAAGAGGTTAATTGGAGAACCTAACGCAATCGTTAACCGTAAGACTAAGAAGTTGTAACATAAGATAGTCGATTTAGTGCCTGTACGTTGGAAACTTATAAATGGGCCAAATCCCACCTGGGAAACGGAGAGTGACATAGTGAGTCGCTACCCGTAGTTGTTTGTCGTTGTGTGATTCCGGGGACGGAATCATCCTAAGGGGGAGAGAGTTGTAACGCCCGTGTTTCTAGGCTAGGCATTAATATTGACATAATGGTCTAGGTTAACCTTTGTAACTCATTTAGAAGAAATGAAAAGGAATTATGTGAATTTTATGTGAATTATGTGTTTTATGCTTAATTATTAGGGTTTAATTAATTAAAAATAAAAATAAGCGTCAAAATTAAAGTGTGAGATAAGCCCGATATCTTTACATAAAGTTGTAGTGGTCGAAACAAGGATTTCGGGGATATAAGGAATGTCGAAATCCGAGTTATAACGAAGAAGTTACGACCTGTCGAAGTTTCGCGACAAAACCGGCACGGTGCTGAATGTCGTAAAAAGTGAGTTTTTGATAAACTACTTTTTAGCCTTAGTAATCTAAACGAAAGTCGTAGTATTCGTTAAACCGAGAAGTTCGATAAAAAGAACGCCCAAATCTGACTTCGTATGAGGAAGTTATGATTTTTCGAAGTTTCAGCGTAGCAGTAGACAGCTAAAAACTCGAATTTTAGATCGAGCGATTTTTAGCCGACACAACCTAAACGAGAATTGAAGGTCTCGTCATTAGGAGCACAACGGTAAAAAGTCTGACGAAAACGGACGTCGGATGAAGAAGTTATGAATTTTTAACGGATTTCCTGTCCCGGTCTGTTAAAAATAATAATATAAAATTTAAAGTCAAAATTAGCCGACGAAGTCTAAACGGAAGTTGTAGATCGTAATTTTAGCTACGCGTACATATAAAGAACGTCAAAAACGGAGCTCGTATGCGAAAGTTATGGATTTTAGAAGTTTTGGCACGAAAACCGAGAAATTTCGCATAGTCACAATTGCCACGTCACCCTCGCTTAGAATGTGACACGTGTCCTGCTAAGTCACCTGGCTGCTGAGTCATTAGGCTGCTGAGTCACCGAGGCTGCTGAGTCATGCGAGCCACGTGTCCTCTTCTGATTCGACCGAGGAGGAGGCCCAATCCGAAGCAGCCAGCTCCCCAGCCGAAGCTTCGCCCAGCTGCCGCGTGTGTCCGAGCCTCGCATAGCCTAGCTCCGAGCCTCGCAGGTGCGCCAGCAAGCCGCGGTCCACTTAGAAGCCGACAGCGAGCCCTCGCATGTGCGAGCCAGGTGCGAGCCATGCGAGGCATGTGCGAGACCCTCTGCGAAGCCTCTTAGCCGTCGGATCCAGAGACTTCTCAGCCGTTGGATCAAACTTCGGACCCTATAAATAGAAGGGTACCTGCGAGGGTTTCCGGTTACTTCTGGAATTTTGCCACTTTTAGCCCCTTTCTCCATATTTTCTTCATCTTAACATCCCGCAAAGCCCCCGTATCGATTGTAAAGCCCGGAATACCCCACGAAGTGCCCGAGAAGCCCAGAAAATTTATCTTTTCGGTTTTGAAGCCCGACCTTTCGCAGAGCCCGGTTTCTTAATAAAACTCCCGGTTTTATTAAAAACGATCGTTTTAGGAAACGAATTGCTGCCCGATTATCATCAAATCAAGTGAGTGTATATTCACTTTCAATTTACACATAGATATGAAGTATTTACCTTAAAATACGTGTTACGTGTAAATATGTTAATTGTTTATTTGAGGTGACTGTTGTGTTGATATTCTATACAAGTTTTAAACTGTATATATATTTTTATCTACAAATATGTTGGGTAGAACATGGGTAGTTAGTTGGTGTGTGATAAAATAAAGTGATGAGAGGTATCGATGTTTAAGATGATCTAGTCATCTAACAGAGTATAGACAACGGCCACATACTATTTTATATAGTCTAGTGGAACGTTAGTAGACTCGTAATCGGTACATATGTTTGAACTATATGTTCATAAAGTGTTCTTGAACTATATGTTCCTTAGGTGTTTTTGAACTATGTGTTCATCCGTTAATTCTTCTTTTTGACACTATTACGTGTCGGGGTACGGGAGCGTACGGGAGTACTTTATTAGTATTTTCCCTATGCTTTTATTTTGAAGAGATTTGGAGTCTTCGTTTCTTTTGTGAAGTGATCGGACGAGCTTCATGAGTCAGTGTTTTCCTTTCCGATGCCGGATAGGGGTGAGTCTGGGGGTTCAGACCACAGCCTAGGCATTAGTTAGTGTTTTCATTTCCGATGCCGGATAGGGGTGAGTCTGGGGGTTATATACCTCACGATATTCAGACCACAGCCTAGGCAAAGTTCGATGCTGGATAGGGTGCGTCTGGGGGTTATATACCTCACGATATTCAGACCACAGCCTAGGCATTGATAACTACCCCTGACTTAATTGTCTTGTGGTTCTTTCTTTTACGAACAAAGGTTCGTAGTTAAACTTAGTCCATTCATTCAATATCTTTATCGATCCTTGTTTACTGCTAGAGGATTTCTGAAGCAGTTTAGTTAGTTAGTTGTTCATATCGATTCTTTAGGTTAGATCTAGTAAGATCATTGTATAAAGTTAGTATGTAGGGATCGATGTTGTTAGTTCCTGTTGAGTAAATCTTGGTGACGATGTGACGTCGTGCCGATTAGATAAATCTTGGCGACAATGTGACTTCGTGCCTATTTGACATAAATTGTTGAAGGAAAACAATGTTGTCACCCCGGTGTTTGTTTTATTTGACATAAATTGCTGAGAAAGCAATGTTGTCACCCCTAATGAAAATCCTTAGGCTAGGTTCCTTGTGATAGTTGTTTTAGGGACGTAACGTGAGGATAACGGGAATGGGTAATTGGGGTAATTTGGTTGACTGATTGATGTTTAAACATAATAAATTTATGTATTGTGGGTTGAAAACCCTATATGCTCACCAGGCTTCCAAGCCTGACCCACTCAGCTTTTTATGATTACAGGTAGTGGACCCCGAGCATAGTCGGATGATGATGATGAGTGATTTTGGATTATAGGCCATTAGTTATAAATAACTGTTGTAAGGCTTATAATGTCTTGTTTATGCTTTTGATCTGTATCGGAACATGACATCCCGAGGTTTTGTTATGAAATAAAAATATATATTTCTTAAAGCAAGGTTTTGATAAATTTTTATCATGTTTGACTTTGGGAACAAATTCCGCAACACTTTTAATGAAATACTCTGATTTTATTTTAAAAAGCATAAACGAAATCGGTCTTTTATGGCCGTGAAATTGGGGAAATTGGGGATGTCACAGTTGGTATCAGAGCATTAGTTTAAGCGAACTAAGAAATTGTAGAATTTCTAGACTTAAACTTAGAATGCTAAGTGATGATTGTGAGATGAGTGTCTACCATATTTTAGACACGAGCACTAGTTTATTTTAGGGAAGATGCCTAAAATGCCCTTATGTGCTAAATGCTATGTGTTTGCCATGTGTGCCATTATTTGTACGGATCTATGGTCTGTTGCCGACCGGATCTGGAAACCTTATGTGTGTAGGATTCTAAACGTATGACTACGGTATTGGAACTAACATATAAACGTTTCGAAGACTTAACATCTAACAAAAATGAGGATCTAAATTCACCTAGGATTGGTGTATAGATCGAAATGCCGAGTACTCAAAGTGGGTTCGAAAGTGATAATCCACATCCTGAGCTAATCACGATGACTGGAGTGCAAGCAATGATACGTACGATGTTAGGTGAACAGATGAAAGAAGTCCTAGTAGAGTCTAGGAAAATTTTATGATTAATTGGACACATTTTCATGTGTTAAATTGTTTTGTGATTTTAGGACTTGGGGACTGCGAGACAGTACTTGGGACGAGTATGAGTAGGTGTGAATAGTAGTAGAGATCTATACTACTGGAAGCACAGGACTCGCACTTGGATCAGGGAAAGTCACAAGGTTACCAAGAAGCTATTATTTGATTCCGTCTTGTTCTAGTCTGTCGTTACCATCGTTTCGGTAATGACTAAGAAGATCATTGTTATTCCGACCTTAGAGGTCATATCAAATTGAGTCCGACTACGATGAGTTTATTATGTGGTTCAGAGAACCAAGTTCGATGTAACATTTGACTTAAGCCAGAAGATTGAAATGAAAGATGATCAAAGCGATCAATAGAAGTATCGCACTCATTGTTAAAGAAGTTGGTAGTTAGAAATGATACATTTTGAACGGTGATTATATCGCATTAGAACATGAAGGAAGGTATAATTTGTTCTGAAATTGTCCCTAGGAGATCTGAGTCTAAGTAGTGCAGTATACAATGAGAGATCATTAGAACATGACCCATCGGTCTGTTACAATAAATACTTATTCCAAGAAGAAGGAGGAGTCCTCAATAAGGATTTATTTTGTAACTCGAAGGGTACAATTGAAAGTCCTATGGAGATCTGAAGCTTTTTAGGATTAGCTGGATATTATCGCTGATTTATCCAAGGCTTTTCTTCGATCGCGACTCCATTGACAGCTTTGACCCACAAAGGAGCTGTCTATACTTGGAATGAGAAGCATTGGAAGCTTTGAGAAGTCAAAGAAGAAGTTGTGTGAAGCACCGATTCTTTCATTACCCAAAGGAGTTGATGACTTCACAGTTTATAGTGATGCCTCTGGAGTTGGGTTAGGATGTGTTCTGACCCAAATGGATAAGGTGATAGCATATTCATCGAGGCAATTGAAAGAGCATGAAAAGAACTACCCCACTCACGATTTGGAGTTGGCAGCGGTAGTATTCGCCCTAAAGATATGGAGGCATTATCTTTATGGCACAAAGTGTAAACTTTTCACTGATCATAAGAGTCTTCAATATCTCTTTAATCAGAAGGAATTGAACATGAGGCAACAATGCTGGCCAGAGTTACTCAAGGATTACGACTGCGAGATACTTTACCACCCTGGTAAAGCAAATGTGGTTGCTGATGCTCTCAGTCGGAAGGTAAACCTTGAAAAGTAAAGGCCAAGAGCGTTGAGAATTGAAGTTGTCTCGACAATTGTGGAAAGTATAAAGAAAGCTCAAGAGGAAGCTTTAGAGAAAAATGACCGAAAGGAAGCACGTTTGGGCAAAACGTTAGTATTCGGTACAAACAACCAAGAGTTGAAGGTATTCCAAGATAGGATTTGGGTACCTAAGACGGGCGGAGTAAGAGATCTTCTGATGGAAGAAGCTCACAAGACCATGTACTCGATTCATCCCAGCAGTAGAAAAATGTATAGGGATTTAAAACCCTATTATTGGTGGCTGACGATGAAGCTCGATGTTGCTAGGTATGTGGCCGAGTGTGTAACTTGTGCTAGGGTTAAGGCACAACATCAGGAACCGTATGGGAGTTTAGAACCTTTACCCGTACCCATGGGTAAATAGGAGGACGTCACCATAGATTTTGTGACTAAACTGCCCAGAACAAGGAACGGTCACGACATGATTTGGGTAGTCGTTGATCGCTTCACTAAGAGTGCGCATTTCATAGCAGCCATCGAGAAATGGTCTATGGATAAACTCGTGAATTCTTATGTGAAGGAAGGGTGAGGCTTCACGGTGTTTTGTTAACGATTGTATCCGATCGTGACAGCCGTTTTACCTCAATGTTTTGGAGGAGTCTATAAGAGGAAAAGCAGTTTATGGGACTTGAAATAGTCCATTAGATTGCTGAAAAGTTGTAAGTGATTAGGAAAAAAAGATATTAGCTGCTCAAAAGAGCTATGCTGACAAGAAAAGACAACCGATATCATTCGAAGTTGGAGATTCGGTTTCACTTAAAGTCTCGTCGTGGAAGGGACTTATAAGATTTGGTAGAAGGGGAAAGTTGAGTCCAAGGTTTATTGGACCATTTAAAGTTCTTCAGAGAATCCGGAATCAAGCTTACAAGGTAGAATTACCGGAAGAACTAGAGAGTATTCATAACACCTTTCATGTGTGTTATTTGAAAAAGTTCACGGGAGGTGTGCCCGACATAATTCCCATTTCTAAATTAAGGTTGGATGAGAATAAGAGGTTAATTGGAGAACCTAACGCAATCGTTAACCGTAAGACTAAGAAGTTGTAACATAAGATAGTCGATTTAGTGCCTGTACGTTGGAAACTTATAAATGGGCCAAATCCCACCTGGGAAACGGAGAGTGACATAGTGAGTCGCTACCCGTAGTTGTTTGTCGTTGTGTGATTCCGGGGACGGAATCATCCTAAGGGGGAGAGAGTTGTAACGCCCGTGTTTCTAGGCTAGGCATTAATATTGACATAATGGTCTAGGTTAACCTTTGTAACTCATTTAGAAGAAATGAAAAGGAATTATGTGAATTTTATGTGAATTATGTGTTTTATGCTTAATTATTAGGGTTTAATTAATTAAAAATAAAAATAAGCGTCAAAATTAAAGTGTGAGATAAGCCCGATATCTTTACATAAAGTTGTAGTGGTCGAAACAAGGATTTCGGGGATATAAGGAATGTCGAAATCCGAGTTATAACGAAGAAGTTACGACCTGTCGAAGTTTCGCGACAAAACCGGCACGGTGCTGAATGTCGTAAAAAGTGAGTTTTTGATAAACTACTTTTTAGCCTTAGTAATCTAAACGAAAGTCGTAGTATTCGTTAAACCGAGAAGTTCGATAAAAAGAACGCCCAAATCTGACTTCGTATGAGGAAGTTATGATTTTTCGAAGTTTCAGCGTAGCAGTAGACAGCTAAAAACTCGAATTTTAGATCGAGCGATTTTTAGCCGACACAACCTAAACGAGAATTGAAGGTCTCGTCATTAGGAGCACAACGGTAAAAAGTCTGACGAAAACGGACGTCGGATGAAGAAGTTATGAATTTTTAACGGATTTCCTGTCCCGGTCTGTTAAAAATAATAATATAAAATTTAAAGTCAAAATTAGCCGACGAAGTCTAAACGGAAGTTGTAGATCGTAATTTTAGCTACGCGTACATATAAAGAACGTCAAAAACGGAGCTCGTATGCGAAAGTTATGGATTTTAGAAGTTTTGGCACGAAAACCGAGAAATTTCGCATAGTCACAATTGCCACGTCACCCTCGCTTAGAATGTGACACGTGTCCTGCTAAGTCACCTGGCTGCTGAGTCATTAGGCTGCTGAGTCACCGAGGCTGCTGAGTCATGCGAGCCACGTGTCCTCTTCTGATTCGACCGAGGAGGAGGCCCAATCCGAAGCAGCCAGCTCCCCAGCCGAAGCTTCGCCCAGCTGCCGCGTGTGTCCGAGCCTCGCATAGCCTAGCTCCGAGCCTCGCAGGTGCGCCAGCAAGCCGCGGTCCACTTAGAAGCCGACAGCGAGCCCTCGCATGTGCGAGCCAGGTGCGAGCCATGCGAGGCATGTGCGAGACCCTCTGCGAAGCCTCTTAGCCGTCGGATCCAGAGACTTCTCAGCTGTTGGATCAAACTTCGGACCCTATAAATAGAAGGGTACCTGCGAGGGTTTCCGGTTACTTCTGGAATTTTGCCACTTTTAGCCCCTTTCTCCATATTTTCTTCATCTTAACATCCCGCAAAGCCCCCGTATCGATTGTAAAGCCCGGAATACCCCACGAAGTGCCCGAGAAGCCCAGAAAATTTATCTTTTCGGTTTTGAAGCCCGACCTTTCGCAGAGCCCGGTTTCTTAATAAAACTCCCGGTTTTATTAAAAACGATCGTTTTAGGAAACGAATTGCTGCCCGATTATCATCAAATCAAGTGAGTGTATATTCACTTTCAATTTACACATAGATATGAAGTATTTACCTTAAAATACGTGTTACGTGTAAATATGTTAATTGTTTATTTGAGGTGACTGTTGTGTTGATATTCTATACAAGTTTTAAACTGTATATATATTTTTATCTACAAATATGTTGGGTAGAACATGGGTAGTTAGTTGGTGTGTGATAAAATAAAGTGATGAGAGGTATCGATGTTTAAGATGATCTAGTCATCTAACAGAGTATAGACAACGGCCACATACTATTTTATATAGTCTAGTGGAACGTTAGTAGACTCGTAATCAGTACATATGTTTGAACTATATGTTCATAAAGTGTTCTTGAACTATATGTTCCTTAGGTGTTTTTGAACTATGTGTTCATCCGTTAATTCTTCTTTTTGACACTATTACGTGTCGGGGTACGGGAGCGTACGGGAGTACTTTATTAGTATTTTCCCTATGCTTTTATTTTGAAGAGATTTGGAGTCTTCGTTTCTTTTGTGAAGTGATCGGACGAGCTTCATGAGTCAGTGTTTTCCTTTCCGATGCCGGATAGGGGTGAGTCTGGGGGTTCAGACCACAGCCTAGGCATTAGTTAGTGTTTTCATTTCCGATGCCGGATAGGGGTGAGTCTGGGGGTTATATACCTCACGATATTCAGACCACAGCCTAGGCAAAGTTCGATGCTGGATAGGGTGCGTCTGGGGGTTATATACCTCACGATATTCAGACCACAGCCTAGGCATTGATAACTACCCCTGACTTAATTGTCTTGTGGTTCTTTCTTTTACGAACAAAGGTTCGTAGTTAAACTTAGTCCATTCATTCAATATCTTTATCGATCCTTGTTTACTGCTAGAGGATTTCTGAAGCAGTTTAGTTAGTTAGTTGTTCATATCGATTCTTTAGGTTAGATCTAGTAAGATCATTGTATAAAGTTAGTATGTAGGGATCGATGTTGTTAGTTCCTGTTGAGTAAATCTTGGTGACGATGTGACGTCGTGCCGATTAGATAAATCTTGGCGACAATGTGACTTCGTGCCTATTTGACATAAATTGTTGAAGGAAAACAATGTTGTCACCCCGGTGTTTGTTTTATTTGACATAAATTGCTGAGAAAGCAATGTTGTCACCCCTAATGAAAATCCTTAGGCTAGGTTCCTTGTGATAGTTGTTTTAGGGACGTAACGTGAGGATAACGGGAATGGGTAATTGGGGTAATTTGGTTGACTGATTGATGTTTAAACATAATAAATTTATGTATTGTGGGTTGAAAACCCTATATGCTCACCAGGCTTCCAAGCCTGACCCACTCAGCTTTTTATGATTACAGGTAGTGGACCCCGAGCATAGTCGGATGATGATGATGAGTGATTTTGGATTATAGGCCATTAGTTATAAATAACTGTTGTAAGGCTTATAATGTCTTGTTTATGCTTTTGATCTGTATCGGAACATGACATCCCGAGGTTTTGTTATGAAATAAAAATATATATTTCTTAAAGCAAGGTTTTGATAAATTTTTATCATGTTTGACTTTGGGAACAAATTCCGCAACACTTTTAATGAAATACTCTGATTTTATTTTAAAAAGCATAAACGAAATCGGTCTTTTCTGGCCGTGAAATTGGGGAAATTGGGGATGTCACACCAATCGACATCATTGAATAATAACATAATTTTTGGCATTTACCTCCTCAAATGCCTGAGATAATCCACTAATACTGCTGCTATCATTATTCCTCTTGCTATCCATCTTCTTTTCAGCATTAACCATCACAAGATCATCATTGCTAATGCCCATATTATGAATCTCATTATGTTTCAACCTGCTGTCATCAATAGCAGAGAATGTGCAATTCAGATCGTCAAATTGTACACCAATTTTATCTCTTTTGTCATCCTCTTCCATTCCAATTATAGCTTCCTCATCAATCAATCCCAAAACTTCAAAGCTATTTTTATTGCTGCTATTAGTTTTCTTATCACTCTTCTTAATCTCAGCCATATCATTGACATTCTTCTTTATAGCCTCCTGTTTTTTGTCTCCATTATTTATCTGATCATTATTATTATACTGCCCATAAACCACCTTCTCATATCTTTTATTCTTCTCCAAATTCCAATGACCCACTCCTTTGTTATTCCAATTCCCATTTTGTCCCCAACCATTTCCACCCCTGTTCCCATATTGTCCCCTAAACTTATTTCCCACTCTTGAGAAATTATTCTTCCCATTACTTTTCTGATTAACTATATTAGCAGCTTTCCTCACTGAATTGCTTGTACCTTCTCCATCTTTAATATTTTTATTTTTCTTATTAGTAAATTCCGTAAATCCTTCATCATCAATCACATTTTTCCCTTTATCTTCCTTGCTAATCCCACTGCCTCCATTTTGCATAGAATTAGTACCCATCATACTAGCCATACAGACCTTATCTATATGCCCAAACACTTTACAATGACTGCATCTAGATGGCATCCAAGCATATTCCACATCAAAGCTTTGAATAACAGCAGAATTAGTTACAAAATCCCAAGTTGAGATATCAATGTTCCTCTTCCATTCTTTATCAGCTGACATTTCGATAAGGATTCTAGCATAAGCATTCCTCCCTTTATGTTCCAAACACATCTCTTCGGTAAAAGAATCAAAAGCAAGAGGAATTCCCAATTTACTAGCAATAATGCACAGATTATCCCCACTCCAAACCTCCAAAGGTAAATCATAAATTTTGACCCAAACAGGAATCTTATCATGTCTATTTTTAGTTAAAGTCAAACCTGGTCTCCATCTTTGAAGGAATAAAGGCATATTATTGAACATTAGCCATGGACTTCCTTCAAGAATAGATAACATCCCCTGTTCATCACTGAATTTAAAAAAGAAGAACCCTTTATTATTCATGAATACCTCTTCAAGACCCACATTCTTCCATAGCCTTCTAACCTCCTTCTGGATCACTGGAAAAGCCAATTTCTTATCAATCATATACCCATATAAAGTATTCACATAAGGAATACTCGCATTTTTTAGATTCTCAATTGGGATAATAACAGGACCATCTTCTTCACCTTTTTCCCCTGGAATATATCTAACATCAATCTTACCCTTATGCCTATTTCCTTTTAACACACCAGCATAAGAGTTCTCTAAATTCCCCTGCACATCCTTCTCCATCGAATTTCCAATTTTAGCAACTCCCAAAATAGAAGGAAGAGTATTAATACTATTAATAACAGTGCCTGGAAACAACTTCCCATTATTATCATTACTAATCTTATTAATATCCTCCTCCTCCATCATTATTTCCTCATCTTCACTAGTCTCCTCCTCACTTGAGTCAACTTCCTCCTCCTCTTTATCAGTTTTATCCTCTACATTATCATCATCTACCTTATCCTCTTTTTTGTCTATTTTTGAATCATCCATTTCCATATTCTGAACCAACCCTGTATCACCTTCCTTCCCCACATATAATTCCTCCTTCAATTTACAAAGAAATTGAAATCCAACTCCTGGAATAAATTCTTCTTTACTGCAATCATTCTTCACCCCATCAGTTCTAGTTTTCAAAACTTCACTATCATCCAATTTAGAATTATCATGTTTATTAACATCCATCACTGAAATGTTAGGATTCACCCTAATCATCTCACTAATAACATTCTTCAATTCCGAATTTGGGCTTATTACTTCATTACTCTTCTTTGATCCATCCCAATTTTTCATCAAATTAGCGGTGTTACCAGATGGAATAGCAACAACTTGAGATCTAACCTTCTTAGAATCACCAGATGACCCTTTCTTCAAATCCTTCTCCTTATCAACAGTTCCAGGAATAGATATGTTAGAATCCGACTCCCAAGCTGATACAGTTTCTGAATCCTCTTCCGTTTCCTCCACAGTACCATCTTCATTTTAATATTCTTCAGCATCCATCGGAGATAACCCATTCACCTTCTTCCTATTTCTGTTCTTAATTCTGAAAGCTTTCCCCTCCATTTTCCATTCAGCTTTGCTAATTCCTGATGCAACAGCTCCAGTCGCACTAGGCTTGCGACGAGCTTTATATATCGTGGCTGAAGATTGCTCTATAACCCCAGGAGGAACAAGATCATTCACATCCATTTCCGTTTTAGTATATCTAACAGCAGCACTTTTATCCGGAGGTTTAACCTACACTTCCTTAAATCGATCCGATTTGGATGACGCTCCCATTAAGACAATGGAAATAGGAGAGAAATTACTTCACCGAGATTAAGACAGACGTCGGAAAAGCAGCACCGATGAATCAAAACTAGATCGCACCACCGTCAGAGAGAATCAGTGGAAGAGAGAGAAAGTAGAGAGAGAAAGCGAAAAAGTCTAACATTAGCAGCATTGTTTGATTGTTAGCATTGTTTCATTCTTGAGTTTCACATTAGAAGTCTATTGAATTTAGCAAAGCTTTGATGAGCATTATTTTATTCTTGAGCTCCATAATAGTAGTCTTCGCAATTTAGCAAGGCTTTGAAGAGCATTTCTTTATTCTTGAGTTCCACAATATAAGTCTATGTAATTTAAGCAAAGCTTTGATGAGCATTGTTTTATTCTAGTGTTCCACATTAGAAGTCTATGCAATTTAGCGAAGCTTTGATGAGCATTGTTTTATTGTGTTCCACAATAGAAGTCTATAAAATTTATGCAAAGCTTTGATTAGCATTGTTTGATTCTTGAGTTCAACAATAGAAGTCTATGCAATTTAGCAAAGCATTCATGAGCATTCTTTCATTCTTGGGTTCCACATTAGAAGTCTATGCAATTTATTAATGCTTTGATGAGCATTGCTTAATACTTGAGTTCCACAATAGAAGTCTATGCAATTTAGCAAAGCATTGATGAGCATTATTTAATTCTTGAGTCCCACAATAGAAGTAGTCGTTGCAATTTAATAAAGCTTTGATGAGCATTGTTTAATTCTTTGGATCCACAATAGAAGTTTCTGTAATTTTTCCAAAGCTTTGATGAGCATTGTTTCCTTCTTTAGTTCCACATTAGAAGTCTATGCAATTCAGAAAAGCTTTGATGAACATTGTTTATTGAGTTCCACAATAGAAGTGGTCTTCGTAATTTCGCAAAGCTTTGATGAGTATTGTTTAGTTCTTGAGTTCCACAATAGAAGTAGTCTTCGCAATTTAGCGAAGCTTTGATGAGCATTTCTTTATTTTTGAGCTCCAAAATAGTAGTCTCTGCAATTTAAGCAAATCTTTAACGAGAATTGTTACATTCATGAGTTCCACATTACAAGTCTACGCACATTGGCAAAGCTTGGATGAGCAACGTTCCGTTCTTGAGTTCCACAACAAAAGTCTATGCAATTTAAGCAAAGCTTTGATGAGCATTGTTTGATTCTTGAGTTCCACAATAGATCTCTATGCAATTTTACAAAGCTTTCATGAGCAATGTTTCATTCTTGGGTTCCACATTAGATGTCTATGCAATTTAGCAAAGCATTGATGACCAATGTTTAGTTCTTGAGTTCCACAATAGAAGTAGTCTTTGCAATTTAGCAAAGCTTTGACGAGCATTGTTTAATTCTTGAGTTTCACAATAGAAGTGAATGCAGTTTAAAAAAAGCTTACATGAGGGTTGTTTTATTCTTGAGTTTAACATTAGAAGTATATGAAATTTAGCAAAGTTTTGATGAGCATTGTTTAATTCTAGAGTTCCACAATAGAAGTCTATGCACTTTAAGCAAAGCTTTGATGAGCATCGTTTCATTATTGAGTTCCACATTATAAGTCTATGCAATTTAGCAAAGCTTTGATGAGCATTGTTTAATTCTTGAGTTCCACAATAGAAGTAGTCTTTGTAATTTATCAAAGCTTTGATGAGCAATTATTTATTCTTGAGTTCCACAATAGTAGTCTATGCAATTTAAGCAAAGCTTTGACGAGTAGTGTTTCATTCTTGATTTCCACATTTGAGGTCTACGTAATTTAGCAAAGCTTTGATGAGCATCGTTTCATTCTTGAGTTCCACAATAGAAGTCTATGCAATTTAAGCAAAGTATTGATGAGCATTGTTTTGTTCTTGAGTTCCACAATAGAGGTCTATGCAATTTAGCAAAGCTATCTTAAGCATTGTTTCATTCTTGGGTTCCACATTAGAAGTCTATGCAATTTAGCAAAGCATTGATGAGCATTGATTAGTTCTTGAGTTCCACAATAGAAGTAGTCTTTGTAATTTATCAAAGCTTTGATGAGCATTATTTAATTCTTGAGTTCCACAATAGAAGTGGATGTACTTTAAGCAAAGCTTTGAAGAGCATTGTTTCATTCTTGAGTTTTACATTAGAAGTCTAATGAATTTAGCAAAGCTTTGATGAGCATTATTTAATTCTTGAGCTCCATAATAGTAGTTTTCGCAATTTAGCAAGGCTTTGAAGAGCATTTCTTTATTCTTGAGTTCCACAATATAAGTCTATGTAATTTAAGCAAAGCTTTGATGAGCATTGTTTTATTCTTGTGTTCCACATTAGATGTCTATGCAATTTAGCGAAGCTTTGATGAGCATCGTTTTATTGTGTTCCACAATAGAAGTCTATAAAATTTAAGCAAAGCTTTGATTAGCATTGTTTGATTCTTGAGTTCAACAATAGAAGTCTATGCAATTTAGCAAAGCATTCATGAGCATTCTTTCATTCTTGGGTTCCACATTAGAAGTCTATGCAATTTATTAATGCTTTGATGAGCATTGCTTAATACTTGAGTTCCACAATAGAAGTCTATGCAATTTAGCAAAGCATTGATGAGCATTATTTAATTCTTGAGTCCCACAATAGAAGTAGTCGTTGCAATTTAATAAAGCTTTGATGAGCATTGTTTAATTCTTTGGATCCACAATAGAAGTTTCTGTAATTTTTCCAAAGCTTTGATGAGCATTGTTTCTTTCTTTAGTTCCACATTAGAAGTCTATGCAATTCAGAAAAGCTTTGATGAACATTGTTTATTGAGTTCCACAATAGAAGTGGTCTTCGTAATTTCGCAAAGCTTTGATGAGTATTGTTTAGTTCTTGAGTTCCACAATAGAAGTAGTCTTCGCAATTTAGCGAAGCTTTGATGAGCATTTCTTTATTTTTGAGGTCCACAATAGTAGTCTCTGCAATTTAAGCAAATCTTTAACGAGAATTGTTTCATTCATGAGTCCCACATTACAAGTCTACGCACATTGGTAAAGCTTGGATGAGCAACGTTCCGTTCTTGAGTTCCACAACAGAAGTCTATGCAATTTAAGCAAAGCTTTGATGAGCATTGTTTGATTCTTGAGATCCACAATAGATCTCTATGCAATTTTGCAAAGCTTTCATGAGCAATGTTTAATTCTTGGGTTCCAAATTAGATGTCTATGCAATTTAACAAAGCATTGATGACCAATGTTTAGTTCTTGAGTTCCACAATAGAAGTAGTCTTTGCAATTTACCAAAGCTTTGATGAGCATTGTTTAATTCTTGAGTTTCACAATACAAGTGAATGCAGTTTAAAAAAAGCTTGCATGTGGATTGTTTTATTCTTGAGTTTAACATTAGAAGTCTATGAAATTTAGCAAAGTTTTGATGAGCATTGTTTAATTCTTGAGTTCTACAATAGAAGTCTATGCACTTTAAGCAAAGCTTTGATGAGCATTGTTTCATTATTGAGTTCCACATTATAAGTCTATGCAATTTAGCAAAGCTTTGATGAGCATTGTTTAATTCTTGAGTTCCACAATAGAAGTAGTCTTCGTAATTTAGCAAAGCTTTGATGAGCAATTCTTTATTCTTGAGTTCCACAATAGTAGTCTATGCAATTTAAGCAAAGCTTTGACGAGTAGTGTTTCATTCTTGATTTCCACATTTGAGGTCTACGCAATTTAGCAAAGCTTTGATGAGCATCGTTTCATTCTTGAGTTCCACAATAGAAGTCTATGCAATTTAAGCAAAGCATTGATGAGCATTGTTTCATTCTTGGGTTCCACATTAGAAGTCTTTGCAATTTAGCAAAGCATTGATTAGTTCTTGAGTTCCACAATAGAAGTAGTCTTTGTAATTTATCAAAGCTTTGATGAGCATTATTTAATTCTTGAGTTCCACAATAGAAGTGGATGTAATTTAAGAAAAGCTTTGAAGAGCATTGTTTCATTCTTGAGTTTCACATTAGAAGTCTATTGAATTTAGCAAAGCTTTGATGAGCATTATTTAATTCTTGAGCTCCATAATAGTAGTCTTTGCAATTTAGCAAGGCTTTGAAGAGTATTTATTTATTCTAGAGTTCCACAATATAAGTCTATGTAATTTAAGCAAAGCTTTGATGAGCATTGTTTTATTCTTGTGTTCCACATTAGAAGTCTTTGCAATTTAGTGAAGCTTTGATGAGCATTGTTTTATTGTGTTCCACAATAGAAGTCTATAAAATTTAAGCAAGGCTTTGATTAGCATTGTTTGATTCTTGAGTTCAACAATTGAAGTCTATGCAATTTAGCAAAGCATTCATGAGCATTCTTTCATTCTTGGGTTCCACATTAGAAGTCTATGCAATTTATTAATGCTTTGATGTGCATTGCTTAATACTTGAGTTCCACAATAGAAGTCTATGCAATTTAGCAAAGCATTGATGGGCATTATTTAATTCTTGAGTCCCACAATAGAAGTAGTCGTTGCAATTTAATAAAGCTTTGATGAGCATTGTTTAATTATTTGGTTCCACAATAGAAGTGTATGCAATTTTTCCAAAGCTTTGATGAGCATTGTTTCTTTCTTTAGTTCCACATTAGAAGTCTATGCAATTCAGAAAAGCTTTAATGAACATTGTTTATTGAGTTCCACAATAGAAGTGGTCGTCGCAATTTAGCAAAGCTTTGATGAGTATTATTTAGTTCTTGAGTTCCACAATAGAAGTAGTCTTCGCAATTTAGCGAAGCTTTGATGAGCATTTCTTTATTTTTGAGTTCCACAATAGTAGTCTCTGCAATTTAAGCAAATCTTTGATGAGAATTGTTTCATTCATGAGTTCCACATTACAAGTCTACGTACATTGGCAAAGCTTGGATGAGCAACGTTCCGTTCTTGAGTTCCACAACAGAAGTCTATGCAATTTAAGCAAAGCTTTGATGAGCATTGTTTGATTCTTGAGTTCCACAATAGATCTCTATGCAATTTTGTAAAGCTTTCATGAGCAATGTTTCATTCTTGGGTTCCACATTAGATGTCTATGCAATTTAGCAAAGCATTGATGACCAATGTTTAGTTCTTGAGTTCCACAATAGAAGTAGTCTTTGCAATTTAGCAAAGCTTTGACGAGCATTGTTTAATTCTTGAGTTTCACAATAGAAGTGAATGCAGTTTAAAAAAAGCTTACATGAGGGTTGTTTTATTCTTGAGTTTAACATTAGAAGTATATGAAATTTAGCAAAGTTTTGATGAGCATTGTTTAATTCTAGAGTTCCACAATAGAAGTCTATGCACTTTAAGCAAAGCTTTGATGAGCATCGTTTCATTATTGAGTTCCACATTATAAGTCTATGCAATTTAGCAAAGCTTTGATGAGCATTGTTTAATTCTTGAGTTCCACAATAGAAGTAGTCTTCGTAATTTAGCAAAGCTTTGATGATCAATTCTTTATTCTTGAGTTCAACCATAGTAGTCTATGCAATTTAAGCAAAGCTTTGATGAGCAGTGTTTCATTCTTGATTTCCACATTTGAGGTCTACGCAATTTAGCAAAGCTTTGATGAGTATTGTTTCATTCTTGAGTTCCACAATAGAAGTCTATGCAATTTAAGCAAAGTATTGATGAGCATTGTTTTGTTCTTGAGTTCCACAATAGAGGTCTATGCAATTTAGTAAATCTATCTTAAGCATTGTTTCATTCTTGGGTTCCACATTAGAAGTCTACGCAATTTAGCAAAGCATTGATGAGCATTGATTAGTTCTTGAGTTCCACAATAGAAGTAGTCTTTGTAATTTATCAAAGCTTTGATGAGTATTATTTAATTCTTGAGTTCCACAATAGAAATGGATGTAATTTAAGCAAAGCTTTGAAGAGCATTGTTTCATTCTTGAGTTTCACATTAGAAGTCTATTCAATTTAGCAAAGCTTTGATGAGCATTATTTAATTCTTGAGCTCCATATTAGTAGTCTTCGCAATTTAGCAAGGCTTTGAAGAGCATTTCTTTATTCTTGAGTTCCACAATATAAGTCTATGTAATTTAAGCAAAGCTTTGATGAGCATTGTTTTATTCTTGTGTTCCACATTAGAAGTCTATGCAATTTAGCGAAGCTTTGATGAGCATCGTTTTATTGTGTTCCACAATAGAAGTCTATAAAATTTAAGCAAAGCTTTGATTAGCATTGTTTGATTCTTGAGTTCAACAATAGAAGTCTATGCAATTTAGCAAAGCATTCATGAGCATTCTTTCATTCTTGGGTTCCACATTAGAAGTCTATGTAATTTATTAATGCTTTGATGAGCATTGCTTAATACCTTAGTTCCACAATAGAAGTCTATGCAATTTAGCAAAGCATTGATGAGCATTATTTAATTCTTGAGTTCCACAATAGAAGTAGTCGTTGCAATTTAATAAAGCTTTGATGAGCATTGTTTAATTCTTTGGATCCACAATAGAAGTGTCTGTAATTTTTCCAAAGCTTTGATGAGCATTGTCTCTTTCTTTAGTTCCACATTAGAAGTCTATGCAATTCAGAAAAGCTTTGATGAACATTGTTTATTGAGTTCCATAATAGAAGTGGTCTTCGCAATTTAGCAATGCTTTGATGAGTATTGTTTAGTTCTTGAGTTCCACAATAGAAGTAGTCTTCGCAATTTAGCGAAGCTTTGATGAGCATTTCTTTATTTTTGAGTTCCACAATAGTAGTCTCTGCAATTTAAGCAAATCTTTAACGAGAATTGTTTCATTCATGAGTTCCACATTACAAGTCTACATACATTGGCAAAGCTTGGATGAGCAACATTCCGTTCTTGAGTTCCACAATAGAAGTCTATGCAATTTAAGCAAAGCTTTGATGAGCATTGTTTGATTCTTGAGTTCCACAATAGATCTCTATGCAATTTTGCAATGTTTTCATGAGCAATGTTTCATTCTTGGGTTCCACATTAGATGTCTATGCAATTTAGCAAAGCATTGATGACCAATGTTTAGTTCTTGAGTTCTACAATAGAAGTAGTCTTTGCAATTTTTTTAGGAAAGAGGCCGAAGCCTCGTGAATGATTTTATAAATTCAAAAAGAGAAATACAAGAGTTATGTCATTTTTGGACAAACCCCAAAAATGACCAAAATCCCAAATATCACGCAAATACCAAAACCAAAGGCTAACCCTAGCAACAATGTAACCAAAGAAAATACAATTTATTTTAACCCAACTCCACAACCCGGAGTGGTCTTCAAAATTCCTTTCCAACACGAATTGAACTCACCATCTTTTCTCCCAATCTTCATAAATGCAATCTCTATGTATGCTCCACATCCATATGCTAAAAATAACACAATTCCCATGAACAAAAATACCCCAAAAGTTCCACAAAAAAATGTATATAGTATCCACATTCCAATTCCCAATGATATCCACAATAGCAATCTTCTTTCTTCTCTCCTCCCTTTTTTCTTTATTTTCATATATGTATAACGAAAGTATAATGCTAAAAATAGCCACACTATCATCCTCTCTATTCACAATCTTCCAATTCTTACAATCCTCTTTCCTATAGCCCCCAAAAAATATATCTATATCCAAAGTCCATCCAATTCTAACCAAAAAAACTAATTTTTTAGAGCACTTGCCATCAAAACCTCTTTTAAGCACATCAAAATTCTCCAAAAACATCTTCAATAAAGCCTTCCAATTATCTTCCATTCCAAAAAATCTCAATAAGTTCTTTAAAACATCTCCATCTTCAATAAAGCTGAAAAGAATATATCCATCAATTCCATGAATGTAAACACCTTGTTTCCAAGGCGCGTGTTCACTTTTAAGGGAAAAAGTGATAAAAATCCCGAACCCGTCAATTCCTTGAATATACTCACCTTGTTTCCAAGGCGGATAATCACTTTTAAGGGAAAAAGTGAGAAAAATACCGAGATCGTCAATTCCTTGAATAAGCTCATCTTGTTTCCAAGACGGAAGTTCACTTTTAAGGGAAAAAGTGAGAAAAATCCTGATTCTGTCAATTCCTTTGATATACACACCTTGTTTCCAAGGCGGGAATTCACTTTTAAGGGAAAAAGTGATAAAAATCCCGATTCCGTCAATTCCTTGGGTATACACACCTTGTTTCCAAGGCAGAGGTTCACTTTTAAGGGAAAAAGTGATAAAAATCCCAAAGCCGTCAATTCCATGTTTATACACACCTTGTTTCCAAGGAGGAGGATCACTTTTAAGGGAAAAAGTGAGAAAAATCCCAAATCTGTCAATTCCTTTTATATACACGCCTCGCTTCCAAGGCAGAGGATCATAACAATTGGGAAACCCCAAGTGAAAATGATAAAAGTCCACCTCATAAGGTCTTAACCAAATGAAACTCGGGATCAAACCGAGATGCAATTCACTTTTAAGGGAAAAAGTGATAAAAATCCCACATCTGTCAATTTCGTGTATACACACACCTTGTTTCCAAGGTGGGAAATCACAACATATAAGAAAGAAACTCATATGAAGATGAATAAAATCCACATCATAAGGCCTAGACCAAATGATACTCGGGATCAAACCAATTTAGCAAAGCTTTGATGAGCATTGTTTAATTCTTGAGTTTCACAATAGAAGTGAATGCAGTTTAAAAAAAGCTTACATGAGGATTGTTTTATTCTTGAGTTAAACATTAGAAGTCTATGAAATTTAGCAAAGTTTTGATGAGCATTTTTTAATTCTTGAGTTCCACAATAGAAGTCTATGCACTTTAAACAAAGCTTTGATGATCACTGTTTCATTATTGAGTTCCACATTATAAGTCTATGCAATTTAGCAAAGCTTTGATGAGCATTGTTTAATTCTTGAGTTCCACAATAGAAGTAGTCTTCGTAATTTAGCAAAGCTTTGATGAGCAATTCTTTATTCTTGAGTTCCACAATAGTAGTCTATGCAATTTAAGCAAAGCCTTGACGAGCAGTGTTTCATTCTTGATATCCACATTTGAGGTCTACGCAATTTGTCACACCCCGAAAATCAAAGGCGGAAACATTTCCGGGGTTGACTCCAAGTTGTGTATCAAATCCAATGTACATAGTAATCACAGTAAACAACCATTACATTACATATATATGAAAGTTTACATTTGGTTCAAAAGTAAATTGTACAAAAGTTATACATATATCATATGAACAAAATGAGACGAGTCTTCCACATACTCCGTCTTCACCAAAAGATAACGTCGGGTACCTGTCTAACGTGGACCTGAGAATACAAGTAGTTTGAAAATCAGCATAAAGCTGGTGAGTTCATAAGCGGCTTTGTTTTATGAAAATGTATCGGTTTCCTTTAGTTTTTCCGAAAAAGGTTTGTTATCCAAGAAAATCCCATATTTTCTTATGTTAAATAGTTTCGTTATCTTTCAATACATTTCAGTTACGCGTTATAAATTAACCCCAGGAAAATCCCATATTTTCCTAAATGCAAGATAGATTAAATAATACAGAGTATAGTTTAATACACAAAACTATATATTGAAAATCATAGGATTACTATCCCGAATTAGACAAGGATACTTAATATAGACGAACTGTAGATAGAAAGTATTTTGAAAACCTTGGGACTAACATCCCGAACTAGTTACAAGATAGTTTGATATACTAGAAAATATAGATTGAAAACCATGGGACTACTATACCGAATCAGATATAAGATTGTTTGATAAAACCATGGGATCACTATCCCGAATTTGATATAAGATAGTTGGATAAAGTCATGGGATTACCATCCCGTACAAGATATAGATTCAAAAACCATGGGATTACCATCCCGTATAAGATATAGATACAAAACCATGGGATTATCATCCCGAACGAGATATAGATACAAAACCATGGGATTATCATCCCGAACGAGATATAGATTCATAACCATGGGATTACTATCCCGAACAAGATATAAAGTCAAAACCATCTAAGCTGTGAATAAATTTATATTAATACGTATTGTGAGTCGGGTAACCATGCTGATACGACAACGAGACCTCCTTGACGTTAGTCAAACGTCGGACGATATCCAGAATTTGTCACCCCAGGCGTGCCCGCCTAACTGTAGCTAGCAGTTAAGGTGTGGGATTGTCAGTCCCGAATAGATCTATTCACAAATTCCTCGTTTTCCCTCCAGGAGACTCTGGTTACACTTCCGGGGAGGATTTACTGATCATCCATAAAGGGTAGTGACTACTCACAAACTAGTATTAAACTATTCAGAGGATTCTCATACGATATCAAACATACAAAGATTTTATGATATGATACAGTGAAAATAGATACATACAAGAAACTATCTGGCAATACATTCAAATGATACGGAGATAAACTGAATCAGACATAGTTTATCTAATAACTTTATACAGATATTAGTACATGATATAAAGAGAAATATAGAACCCCAAATTATTCCCATAATAATTTGATTAGTTTAGTTATTTTCTTAACTAAAATCCATTTAGTTGTAATTGATAGATCATTCCTTATGCTCAGCATAATACATAAGGAGTAAAAGTGTTTATAAGTTTGCCAGATATTATTTGAAATACATCAATGTTATAATTCGAAAACAGTTATAGTTTTGCTTGTATTCCCCCTGAAAACATTGAAAAACACGGAAAAGGGCGTAGGGGTATGAACTCACCAGACGAGAAATGTGACGATTTGGATGCTAAGAGTTGATCCGAGGCTTGTAAATACACAAGGTTCCTAAGTATAATGGTTAGGACTTAGGTTGATTATTTGATAGGGACAATTGTTTCTAGTCGCGAAAACACCCCGATACAAGTGTTTGGAGGGACCCGGGTGGCGTTTAGGGACACATAAAGTTAGGATAATGAATTGGGACTTCAAAGGAACACTCCTTAGGGAGTTTACGGCCACAATGACCCTCTCCCCATGAGTTTACGGTCGTAAACTCATGGTGGAGTGAGTTATGGCACAAAATAGCTTGAATCACTTAAGGGAATTTTTCTAGGTTTGGATTTAAAGGCTTGGAATGGATTTAAATCATCAAAATGACTTATTTATGGGAGTTTACGGCCTAGCATAGGCTCCTGGCCGTAAACTCCTTAATACTCATGAAAATGGTGTTAAATGATGTTAAAATAAATCACATGTGATTGCTAAAATTGTTTCAAGACCTTACATGCATTTTCTTGATGTTTTGAAGAGGTATTTGGAGTTTACGGCCTATGAGACCCCCCTCATGGCCGTAAACTCTATTAGAGAGTATTTCCATGTGTTTTAAAGCCAAAAACTTGTTTGTAAGGACTTCTAAAATTCATTCCAAGGCTTTAGGGGTGTTATAGGGGCTTTACAACACTTTAAAGTGAATTTTTACCATATTTTAAGGAGTTTACGGCCCAAGCGCTTTCCTTGGCCGTAAACTCACAATAATGCCTTAAAAATTATGTTTCAAGTGTCCAAATGCTAAAACCAATATTCTATAATTCATATCTAAGCCTTATTAGTGATTTGGAAGGGTTTAAGGTCAAGAAAACCCCATAAATATGAGTTTATGGCCCAAGCTTGTGCCTTGGCCGTAAACTCCTTCAAATCCATCAAAATCCATGTTTTAAATGTTATAAGTTCAATTCATGAAGCCATTAAGCCATATCTAAAGTCCAAAATTGTCTAGGAAGGGGTTTAAGGGCTCAAAACCCTTCAAACTTAGTGTTTACGGCCTAGGCAGCTTCCTGGGCCGTAAACTCATATATTGTGTCCAATTTCATGTTTAAATCTCAAATTTGGAAGCCAAATATGCTATATAATGAAGTTAGGAAGGTACCTTAGGGATTTGAGGCCTTAAAATTAAGTTTTAGACCCTTAAACTTGGATTTTAGGAGAGAGGTTAGAGAGAGAGTAGAGAGAGAAGGAAAAAGCTTCAAATGAAAGGTTTAACACGTTTATATAGTTCCCAAAACTTGGACACGGTGGAATTCTACCCGATACCGGCCTTAAACGAGGCTTTTGGTCGCACCCGATTAAATTCCCGTCACCCGGCGGGGACGTTTCTAAAAATTTTGAAATAAATATTTTTGCGCTAAATTCATGAGTTTCTAAATGGTTTGGACACTCATTGTATAAAAATAAACGTATAACTTTAATTAACTTAACCCAAAAACGACATCGGGACGTTTCGACATACGACGAGTTATACGGGTAGAACGGGGTTTTGGCGATGAACAACTTCGGGTTGTTACACAATTTAGCAAAGCTTTGATGAGCATCGTTTCATTCTTGAGTTCCACAATAGAAGTCTATGCAATTTAAGCAAAGCATTGATGAGCATTGTTTTGTTCTTGAGTTCCACAATAGAAGTCTATGCAATTTAGCAAAACTATCTTAAGCATTGTTTCATTCTTGGGTTCCACATTAGAAGTCTATGCAATTTAGCAAAGCATTGATGAGCATTGATTAGTTCTTGAGTTCCACAATAGAAGTAGTCTTTGCAACTTATCAAAGCTTTTATGAGCATTATTTAATTCTTGAGTTCCACAATAGAAGTGGATGTAATTTAAGCAAAGCTTTGAAAAGCATTGTTTCATTCTTGATTTCACATTAGAAGTCTATTGAATTTAGCAAAGCTTTGATGAGAATTGTTTAATTCTTGAGTTCCATAATAGTTGTCTTCGCAATTTAGCAAGGCTTTGAAGAGCATTTCTTTATTCTTTAGTTCCACAATATAAGTCTATGCAATTTAAGCAAAGCTTTTGATGAGCATTGTTTTATTCTTGTGTTCCACATTAGAAGTCTTTGCAATTTAACGAAGCTTTGATGAGCATCGTTTTATTGTGTTCCACAATAGAAGTCTATAAAATTTAAGCAAAGCTTTGATTAGCATTGTTTGATTCTTGAGTTCAACAATAGAAGTCTACGCAATTTAGAAAAGCATTCATGAGCATTCTTTCATTATTGGGTTCCACATTAGAAGTCTATGCAATTTAGCAATGCTTTGATGAGCATTGCTTAATACTTGAGTTCCACAATAGAAGTCTATATAATTTAGCAAAGCATTGATGAGCATTATTTAATTCTTGAGTTCCACAATAGAAGTAGTCGTTGCAATTTAATAAAGCTTTGATGAGCATTGTTTAATTATTTGGTTCCACAATAGAAGTGTATGCAATTTTTCCAAAGCTTTGATGAGCATTGTTTCTTTCTTTAGTTCCACATTAGAAGTCTATGCAATTCAGAAAAGCTTTAATGAACATTGTTTATTGAGTTCCACAATAGAAGTGGTCGTCGCAATTTAGCAAAGCTTTGATGAGTATTATTTAGTTCTTGAGTTCCACAATAGAAGTAGTCTTCGCAATTTAGCGAAGCTTTGATGAGCATTTCTTTATTTTTGAGTTCCACAATAGTAGTCTCTGCAATTTAAGCAAATCTTTGATGAGAATTGTTTCATTCATGAGTTCCACATTACAAGTCTACGTACATTGGCAAAGCTTGGATGAGCAACGTTCCGTTCTTGAGTTCCACAACAGAAGTCTATGCAATTTAAGCAAAGCTTTGATGAGCATTGTTTGATTCTTGAGTTCCACAATAGAATTCTATGCAATTTTGCAAAGCTTTCATGAGCAATGTTTTATTCTTGGGTTCCACATTAGATGTCTATGCAATTTAGCAAAGCATTGATGACCAATGTTTAGTTCTTCAGTTCCACAATAGAAGTTGTATTTGCAATTTAGCAAAGCTTTGATGAGCATTGTTTAATTCTTGAGTTTCACAATAGATTTGAATGCAATTTAAAAAAAGATTAGATGAGGATAGTTTTATTCTTGAGTTCAACATTAGAAGTCTATGAAATTTAGCAAAGTTTTGATGAGCATTGTTTAATTCTTGAGTTCCACAATAGAAGTCTATGCAGTTTAAGCAAAGCTTTGATGAGCATTGTTTCATTATTGAGTTCCACATTATAAGTCTATGCAATTTAGCAAAGCTTTGATGAGCATTGTTTAATTCTTGAGTTCCACAATAGAAGTAGTCTTCGTAATTTAGCAAAGCTTTGATGAGCAATTCTTTATTCTTTAGTTCCACCTTGTCAGATTCTGAACAGGCACAGATCTCGAAGATAGATTCAATCTTCTCTAACCACCGAGTTAGAGTAATGACACCCCCTGTGCCATCGAAGAATGTAGGTTTTGCGTTCATAAAGTCTTTATAGGAACACTCCTTCCGGTGTCCTTGATTACCTTCTTGGTTTTGGGTTTGGGTACCACCTCCTGAACCACTGGGGTTTATGTGAGACATGGCGGCTGACACTGCGGTAGTAACAGCTGCCTGGAATACGACAGGATCAAATTCAGGAGGAGGAGGTGGTGGCGGAGGGTTGTTATTCTTTGAACTGGGTCTTTTCCTCGGAGGCATCTTGATCTAAAATAGCCAGGAAAGAGAGGATCATAAGTCCTCTGAATTGAATCAAGAGATATGGAACAGGGGATATCTCATTAAGACAGGTATAGAAGTTTATTAAGCGAAAAAACAGGAAAGAGTTATCAAAGCAGATAATTTATTGCTAAAGGAATGATCAAGGAACAACGCTTAAATGAGGATTTTTACAACGGATTAGCTCGAGAAATACTCCCATAGTATTTCATGATTCGCTGCAACGATGACTTGTTGTTTGGGGTATTGGGTAAGTCTTAGGTATGCTGCATACCACAGTCACTCCCAAGCACATGTTGGCCATGTCTCGAATGAATATAGTTGGCCAGGCTATATTAATCCTAGACACGACTACATAACTGCCCAGGTTTAACCGTAGCGTACAACACCCATTTACTTATGTTTTGTTCTACTTGTAGCTACGGATCTCAACAGTTAGGTATACTTGTATACTTTTGAAAATACTTATATTTTAGGATATACTTTTAGTTCAGAGCACTTAGGCCCCTTAATGTTTATAGTCTTATAAGCTTTGGTATACTAGTTCACTATAAACAAGGGCTTTGATACCAATCTGTCACACCCCGAAAACCGAAGGCGGAAACATTTCCGGGGCGGACTCCACATTGAGTATCAAATCCAATGTACATAGTAACACAGTAAACACAAAACATTACATTACATAGAATTGTTTACATCTGTTTGAAAGAAAAGTTATACAAGTGTTATATACATATATCCTATGAACAAAAGTAGAGATGAGTCTTCTAACGCTCCGTCTTCTCCAAAAGATGGCGGTGTACCTGTCTAATGCTGACCTGAGAATACAAGCAGTTTGAAAATCAGCATAAAGCTGGTGAGTTCATAAGCGGTTTAGTTTTGAAAAGAATGAGTTTCCTTCATTTTCTGAAAAAGTTGTTATTCAAGAAAATCCTATATTTTCTTATGAAAACAGTTTAGTTATCTTTTGTTATCAATTTGAAAACGGTTTGTTATGTCAATCTAGGAAAATCCCATATTTTCCTAATAGTTTAGTTATCCATTTGTTACCTTATTCGTCTACGAGTTGTTATGTTATCCCAGGAAAATCCCATATTTTCCTAAGTGTTGTGGTTAGTTCTTAGTTTAGATTTCGATGTACTAGTAACTACCATACTTATAGTATTAGTTAAGTATTCTGATATCTTAGTTATCCTACATTCGAATATCAATTATCTACTATACTTAGTTGTATTTTCGAATATTTGGATTCACTCAGAAACGTACATTAATAGTATTTTCGATGTTCTGGTGATTTCCAAAAGGGTACATTAGATGTATCTTCGAAACTCTGACGACATCCTAAGCGTATGTTTTTGAAACTCAATCGTTGTCCAGAGGCATACTTTCGAATTATTTTTGAAACTATGGTGACACTCAAGGCGTACACAAATTGTATTTCCGAAGTCTTGGCGTCATCCAAAGGCATTATTTCGTATTCGTATTCGTATTCGCATTCGTATTCGTATTCGTATTCGTATTCGTTCTATCCTATTGGTTATATTCGTATTCGTATTCGTATTCGTATACCTATCCTATTTGTATTCGTATTCGTATTTGTTCTATCCTATTGGTATGTATTCGTATTCGTATTCGTATTATCCTATTAGTCATATTCGTATTCGTATTCATACTGTTGGTACTTTATTAGAATATTCTTAGTTTATGATTAGTATGATTTCTTTTGCAAAATGTAATATGGTTTATAACACTTTTTAAAGAAATCTGTATTTAGTCTAACAGTTTACCCTGCAATTCGAACCATTAGATAACACGATTTTTGATATTAGAAGCATACATAAAATGAAACATTTGAGCTGAAAATAAGTTTATGTACAAAATTTCCTTTGTACTTTTGCTTGTATTCCCCCCCCCCCCTGAAAACCTTTGAAAAACACGGAAAAAGGGTAGGGGTATGAACTCACTTGTTGAGGAACGCGTTAGTTTGGATCCTAAACGTTAGTTCTGGGTTTGCAAACGCACAAGATTCCTATGTATGATGAAAAGATACACATTTGTATCTAATTAGGACTTGAATTATTAATTTGTTAGGGACATATGCTTCTAGATGCGAAAACACTTCATTACAAGTGTTTGGAGGGTCCCGGGTGACATCTATGGACACATAAAGCTTGGATATGGAGTTTACTCTTCAAGAGTAAACTCATACAAGAGTTTTCGGCCCTAAAGCCCCATTCCCCATGAGTTTAAGGCCGTAAACTCATGGTGGGGTGCTTTTGGTTGCTAAACGGCTTGAATCAATTAAGAGGGAATTTCTAGGGTTGGTTTCAAGGCATGGGAAATTGGTGTGAGCAATTTAGGGGTCATTTAAGGTGTTTACGGCAGTAAACTATATGTTTACGGCCGTAAACTCTTGTACACTTGTCCAAAATGTTTCTTGGTGGCCCTCAATTAATCACATGTGATTTCAAGCTATTTTACAAGCCAAGGGGTAAAATTTGGGCACCATTTGACATAGTTTTAGGAGTTTACGGCCCAAGACCCATCTTATGGCCGTGAACTCCTTAGGGGGTTGTTTTCCTTATGTTTTAGGCTTCTAATTCGTTTGTGGTTGCTTCTAGATTTTTGTTCAAGGCTTAGGAGGTGTGTAAGTGGCAATTTAACACCTTAGAAGGAGTTTACTCCCCATGGAGATAAGTTTACGGCACAAGCATGTTCTTGGGCAGTAAACTCATGTTTACTCCTCAAAATTGATGTTCAAGTGTTCCAAGTCCAATTCCATAATTCTATAAGCCATATCTAAGCCTCAATGGTGTTTTGGAAGGGTTTTAAGGCATAAATACCCCCTTTATATGTGTTTACGGCCCAAGCATGTTCCAGGGCCGTAAACACATGAACAAGGTCCTAAATCTTAGATAAATCACGAATTTGAAGGCTAAGGATGATATACAAGGAGTTAGGGAAGTTATCTTGTTGATTTGAAGCCTTAATTTTGTCAGTTTGGACCCTTAAACTTGATTTGAGGAGAGAGGTTAGAGAGAGAGAGTAGTGAGAGAGAGCAAAAACTTCAAATAGAAACTTGATCCTCTTTAAATAGGGTCTATGATTTGGACACGGTGGAATTCTACCCGATACCCAGTCAATCAACTCAACTAAGTGTCATACTCATTCCTGCTATCTTTTAGCCTTATTTAGAGTCAGTATAAAGGTTCAAAGCTCTGTACAATCAAGCATTGAGCATAGGAATGGATCGCGTACACTTCTAGCACCAAAATCGAGCCTTACACTCCAACATAAGGAGTGTACGGCCGCACACCCCTCTCTTGGCAGCACACTCACGTGTATAAGTATAGATCTCAGCCTCCTTTAATCCCTTTTCACACTCCCAAGCCTAGAACTCGATTTCTCTCTGAACTATCATCCGATTTTCAACTAAGATCTTCAAGAATGTAAGTGTTCTTCCCTTGATTTGTTGTTAATCTTCTTAAACTAGTTACATCCTTTGATTTCATCCATTTGAAATCATGTTTTGGCTAGATCTTCAAATTTCAACCATTTCACCAAGAACACCAAGAACACACACTTGTTCTTGGTGATTTTGAGCCTTCTTGAGCCTCCAGATCATAAGTACTCCTTCTCAATATATGAATCTTGTTTAGAACACTAGTCTAACATCTGAAAAATGCCTATAACTCATGAGCACAAGGTGTGTGCGGCCACACCCATGTGTAGTCGTACACCCCTCAAAACACCTCTAAAAGACCTCCAAAGTACCTTTCTAGCTTCACCACTTGTTGAACAATCGTCCCACTAGCCTCCCTACCTTTGGAAAACACTTTTATGCACTCATTACCATGAGTGTGTGGCCGTACACTCCTTGGCCGCACACCCATGGCCGCACACTCCTCAAAGTGGCCGTACACTCCCTTTTGTTGAATCACATGTGATTCCAACACTTGGTCAAAGTGTTCCCTAGTCCCGTAAGGTGTTTCATTGCATTTGGTTGCTTCCAAACACTATATTTATGTCAGTATATGCCATTATATGTCATTTAGAACTTGTTAAGTCTTGGGACTTCATTCGTGGAGCTTCTCATCCTTACATGCATACCCGTTTGAATCACCCACATCAGGTGAGTTCATACCCCGTAATGAATATTTTAACTGTTTTAAATGCTTTTAGGGGGGGATACAAGTTAAACACAATGATAATTGTGTAACTATTTGTTATAAACATCTTTCAAAATGTTGCTTATGTCTTCTATAAGTGGTGAAAACATTTCAAGAACTATTTTATAGTTATGTTGCTTTATAGTTTAACAAAACTCTGTTCTTTTTAAAAATACAAGCATAACTTGGTAGTAAAATGAGTCTTTACAATAACAGTCCAAGTAGAATTCTAGTAAACTATAATGCGTATAGTTTAGGGATTCAGAACATACTAGATACAATACACGATAACAAATAGAACATACTATACGCTAGTACATACTATTTATACATACTACATACTATAGAACAAAACATATTAAGACACTATAACAAGAGAAGATACTAAAGTACTATAACTGAACAAACATACTAAGTTGCTATAGCATGAACACTTACATGATCTAATTATACAAATGAATCACTAACGCATTGTTCTAAACAAAAGGTGATAGTTATATTGAGTATACATGATCATATAATTTTAATGTGGATGTTCATGGCTTGCAATTATTTGTAGAGGTCACGTTTGGATCCCAAAATCTTTTGACAGGGAGAGCGTTTAGTATGGGATCTAGCCATCACATTATACCTTAATAATCAATTTAAGGCAATTAGTACAACAGTAGTTACTATGTAAATACTACAACACTTACATTTTCTCATAACTTTCATAAAGTGACAGTACCACTTGAAAGTCAACGTAAACTATTTTCGAGTCAAGATAGTTATAAACTTGGGAAAACTTACATTTTACAAACGGAAAAGAGAACAGTCGAGGTATGTACATTCAGTAGAAAGGGACCATAATGCTAACCTTATGATTCCTTAATGTATACATCAAATGATATATATATATATATATATATATATATATATATATATATATATATATATTAATAGGATCCGATAGGTAATAGGGTGCGTGCTTTCCGCTTTATTTCCTGTTCCTTGTTTGGTTGTGGGCTTAGAGCAGATTCACCCAGCCTATTATCAATTCGATCTTAGTTATATATATGTTCCGTACACATTAAGTCATCATAAGGGGTACCAGGTATGGATCAAGTCATAGGACACTCATTCAATGCACAGTTTTCTAGTACAAAACATACCTTTCAAACAGAACTTTTGGTAAACAAAACTAGAAACTTACCAGTAAAGGGTTTAATCCATTTTATTAAACCAGTGTAGACTTAAAGGACTTTAGGTGATCGACCCTATAGTACCTTAGTTTATACATCATGGTTATATATCATTAATACCCAACAGGTAGTTGGATGTGTGCTTTCAGCCTTATTTCCTGTTCCTTGTTTGGTTATGGGCTTAGGGTAGATTCATCCAATCAACTATCTATTCGATCTTGGGACTATTTCTTGATGTAAGGGAATGTAACAAGCTTTAAAAGACTCTAGGATAGAAGTACTTACTATATGGAAGCTTGAAATGAGCTAAAAGTCCAAGAACATTAGTGTGTGTTCTTGGTTTTCTTGGTGTAAATTGAAGAATCAACCTTTTGGAATGATTTCATGGTTAGAAATGTGTTAAAACACTAGATTAAGTCATATAACAACTTAAGAAGACTAGAAACACTTACTAGATTGAAGATCTTGAAAAACTTTTGGATGATACTTGAGAGAGAAATGGGTTTGGGATCTTGAGATTTGGAAAAAGTGTAAATAATGACTAACTCTCATATATATATATATATATATATATATATATATATATATATATATATATATACTCCCAAATTTAGGGTTTTTGGCTGAAAATATTTTATTCTGGCAGTAAACTCAAATTTCTTGGAGTTTTGGAATAACAGTGTTGCACAATAATCCTAGGGCATCCTCTCTTTTGATATCACCCGAAGTGTAAATCCTAAATTACTCAAACTTGTTCCAAAACGTTTGAAAACTTAGCAGCAACTTTTCTAGCTTCTATTGAATTGAAGGTTTGTACAGAATAGAAATTTCGGGTTGTCACATCATCCCCCCGTTAGAAGGAATTTCGTCATGAAATTAAAATTTAGGTAAGGAAGTAGGCATGAATAATCGAGCCTAGAAGTGGGAATACTTCCTAAATGATTGATTCTCGTGCTCCCAAGTGAATTCGGGTCCTTGGTTGGCATCCCAGCGGACCTTTACTAAAAGGGAAACGACTATGAATCGTTCGCATGACCTCTCGGTCCATGGTCACTACGGTTCTTCCACGTAGGTGAGGCTCTTGTGGGACTCAATCTCTTCGAGTGGGATTTCAAGAGTCTCATTGGATCGATACTTTTTACAAGTTCGAGACATGAAGGGTAGAATGTACGTTACTAAGCTCGCGGAGTAGGTCTAGTTTGTGAGATACAGGACCGATTCTCGTAAGAATCGCAGAGGTCCTAACTATCTTGGATTTAGCTCTCCACGCTTTCTGAAGCGTATCAAGCCATTCCCAGAGTGAGACTTCCTAAAGAATTTGGTCTCTCACTTGGAATTCCAAGGTTTCTTTTTATTGCTTATCTTCCCAGTCAAGGGCCACCCCCTGCTGGGTCAAAGTCGTAAGGGTTTCTATAATTCGCGAGGAGTTCTGAATGGACTCCTGACCGTAGGTCTGCGAGACCTCAAATTTGATGAATTTCGTAAGCATCTTCGGTACCGACAAATTCTCAACGGTTTTGACCTATGGAAAGGTCCTCAAAACTCTCACATTTCGAATAGTGTGTCCTAGGAATTCGACTCTTCGAATCTACAACCCGTATTTAGAGAACTTCGCGAAGAGTTTCTCTGAGGGTAATGTTTCCATGGTTTCCTTCTTACTACGAGAGTGGATAAGTAAACCATCTACAAAGAGAATGACGAACTGATCCAAGGAAGAATGGTGTACCCTATTCATTAAACTCATGAATACTACGGGCGTATTGGTCCTATCCGAGCGGTATCTCTACGGACTCGAAGTGTCTGCATCGTGTTCGGAAAGTAGTCTTCGGGACATCTTTCGCTAACACTCAAAACTGGTGATAATCGGATCTCAGGTCCATTTCTGAAAGGTAATTCATTCCTTGTGTTTGCTCAACCAATTCATTCATGCGAGGCAGAGGTAACGATTTCTAATGGAAATCTTGACGGAGTCCCCGATAGTCGAGGTACATATGATGCAATTCGTCTACTTCAGAGCCTGAAGTCAACAACCTACCCCCAGCTGCTCAAGACCCAAACCTGAACCCCCGTCCCGTATTTCAAGGACCCACACCTCTGTGGGCCACTAACTTGAATAGATGGAGTCAGGAACAGGGTCAACCCATTCCCTACAACGGAGACAGAAGTTTCTACAACCTCACTGAGGGAGGTTCTGCTGACAGGGTCCTACCCATCATGGTTCGTAGGATTTCTAGGAACACGATACTGGGTCAAGTAACTATCGATCGAGTCTTGGAGATAAACGCCAACTCTGGCGTTAACACTGTCCACATTCACCAACTAGAGTCTGCTCATGAAAGGACTCTGGTCCGCAATGCAGCTCTGCAGAGGGAACTTGCTGAAACTCAAGCTGAAGTTAGGGAACTTCGAGCTCAGCAAGTGAGAGATGACAGGCGTATAAGGGACATAGAACGTCTACTGTCGAGATTAAGAACTCATGCTAGCAGTTCTCGTCGCCTATAGAATCTCGACGACTCATCTTTTGGATATAACCTAGTTTATGTAAAAACTTTGGTCTAATTTCCTATCTTTGTAAATCTTAGACCTGTTGGGTCTTGATCTAGTCATAGTTCTGTCAAAATTTTCCTATCTTGGTTGATGTAAGGCCTACTTCTAGGCCATTTTCTCGAACTTGTTACATCTGTAATCCCAGTATTATTGACAGATATCTAATCATATGGAAATTATTATCCAAATGCTATCATCTTCATTTAGTTATACTATTCATTGTGTTGTTGGACTATGGAGAGTTAGTCCATGAGACACATTCATTATTCATTTATTCTTATCCATGTCGTCATCTTTTAAATGTATAGTTAAAGATGCTGCCATGCAGGGATCCCAGGCGTAACCCAAATAATGAAACACCGATACCACCACCTCAACCTGCTCAACCACCTTCTCCTTTCGATGCCACTATGTTCCAGGAAGCCTTCACAACAGCAGTAGCAGCTGTTGTGTCTGCCATCAACGCTCATATCCCTAGTGGATCGGGATCAGGTGCACATCCCTCAAACCACGGCGAAAGCCATGGACATCCCTGGGAATGCACCTACAAGGACTTCACAAACGCCAAACCCCGCAGCTTCAATGGGACTGGTGGGGTTATGGTGTTAAGACAATGGATTGAAAAGATGGAATCAGTCTTTGAAATCTATGCTTGCCAGGAGGGCAACAAGGTCAAGTTTGCAACTTGCACCTTCTCTGATAGAGCACTAACATGGTGGAACGGCCATGTTAAGTATCTGACTTTAGTGGTGGCATATTCCATCAGTTGGGAACACTTGAAGGACATGCTGATGAGAGAGTACTGTCCTTGAGGTGAAATACAAAAACTCGAGCAGGAACTCTGGGGTCTACAAATGGTTGGATCCGACATATCAACCTACACAAATAGGTTCTGTGATCTGGCAATCCTATGCCCTGATATGGTTGCTCTCGAGAGCAAGAAGATAGAGACATATATTTGGGGACTGTCGCCCCAGATCCAGTCAAGTGTGTTAGCTTCCAAGCCTGTCACCTTCGATAGTGCCAAGGAGTTGGCACAATCTCTCATAGATCACGGGAAACAACAGAACCTAATCATCCCTGCACCTGGACCACAAAAGGTCAACAACAACAAGAAGGGGTGGAACAAGAGGAAAAGAGAGGCTTCGCAAGAATCCTCCAAGAGACAACAACTTGTGGCAATCAATGCGGCTACGGTATTATGTGGAGCATAAGGGATGTCTTTTTGAATATAACTACATAGATTTCAATTACAGTGTAGGGAACAATCAAAAAAATCAAATTATTATGGGAATAATTTGGGATCTTCATTTTCTGTTTTATGAGTTCGGATTTCATGCAAAGTTAATAGATAAACTATGTCTGATTCAGTTTATCTCTGTTTAATTTAGAGTTTCATGCCAGACAATTTCTTTGTATTCAATTATTTATACTCTATTATGTTTCAAAACGATTACGATGTTTGATAACGACCGAGTACACCATGAATAATTTAATACTAGCTTGTGAGATTCGTCTTCATTATACCCTTCGGGTTATCAGTAAATCCTCCCCGAAAGTATAGCCAAAGTCTCTTGGAGGGAGAGCATGGAATTTGTGAATAGAACTGCTAGCTACAGTTAGGCGGGCACGCCTGGGATGACAAATTCTGGATATCGTCCGACGCCTGAAGAACGTCAAAGAGGTCTCGGGTCATATTAGCATAGTTATCCGACTCACAATACGTATTAATATAAATTTTGTTCACGGATTTTATATCTTCCTTTAATCTATAGTTTTATGTATTAAAACTACCTACTGTGGTACTGGATGGTATTCCAGGGTTTTCAACCTATAGTTTTACGTATTAAACTATCTACTATTGTACCGAGCGGAATTCAATAATTTTAAATTATGTTTTCTTAACATACTAGTAATAATCATGGTTTATCTCGTATAAATCGACAAACGTGATAGAAAATATGGGATTTTCTTGGATAACAATTTTCACAGAAAACAAAAGGAAACTTGCTTTTTTACAAAAACAAACAGCTTATGAACTCACCAGCTTTATGCTGATTTTCAAACTGCTTGTATTCTCAGGTTCTCCTTAGACAGGTATCATGCGTTCTTTTGCAGAAGACGGAGCGTATGGAAGTCTCGTCTTACTTTTGATTAAACTTATGTATCTACAAAACTTGTATTACTTTACTTTCAAACAAATGTAATGATTCTATGTAATGTAATGTTTTGTGTTTACTATGCTTACTACGTACATTGGTTGCGATACTACATGACGTCCTCCCCCCGAAACGTTTTCGCCTTCAGTTTCGGGGTGTGACAGATTGGTATTAGAGCCCTTGTTTATAGTGAACTAGTATACCAAACCTTACATGGTATAAGACTATAAACACTAAGGGGCCGAAGTGCTCTGAACTAAAAGTATACTTTAAAATATAAGTATTTTCAAAAAGTATACAAGTATACCTAACCGCCGGAATCCGTAACCTCGAATAGAACAAAACATAAGTAAATGGGTGTTGTACACTGCGGTTAAACCTGGGCAGTTATGTAGTCGTGTCTAGGGTCAATATAGCCTGATCAACTATATTCATTCAAGACACGTCCAACATGTGCTTGGGAGTGACTGTGGTGTTCAGCATGCCTAAAACTTACCCAATACCCAGACAACTAAACATAAAATACTATGGGAGTATTTTCTAGAGCCAACTTCATTATAGAAATCCTCATTCAAGCATTACTCCTCAATCACTTCTTTAGCGATAGTTTATCTGCTTTGATAACTCTTTCCTGCTTATCACTTATGGAACCCTATATCTGTCATAATGAGATATCCCCTGTTTCATATCTCTTGATTCAATTCAGAGGACTTACCATCCTCTTTTTCCTAATCATTTTAGATCAAAATGTCTCCAAAGAAAGGACCCAGCTCTAGGAACAACAACTCTCTGCCACCATATTCTCCTCCGTTCGACCCTGTGTTATTTCAGACAGCTGTTACTGCCGCAGTGACGGCTGCAATGGTACTTTCGAACCCTATCCGGTCCAGTGGACCAGGAAGTAATATCTACCCCAAAACCATGAAGATGATCAGGAGCACCAGAATGAGCGTAATGAGAGTAAAAAGGTTTTATGGAAAAAGAGAAAGGGTCAGAGTTCACAAGGATCCTCCAAGAAGCACAAAACAGTGGTAGTTCAAGCTGCTACTACTCATGTCGCTGCTCCTACGGCTCAAGCACGTACCACTAGGTATGCTGGTAACCTCCCTTGGTGCAACAGGTGCAGTTACCACCATCGTATCCTTGGCCCATGTCGTGAAAAGCTCTGCAACAACTGTGGCAAGAAGGGCCACCTTGCGCGAAACTGCAAAGCACTGGATCAACCAACCAATCAAGCTTCCGGATCGAGTACCGATCAGGCCTGCTATGGGTGCGGTGAAACCGGACATTTCAAGCGAAACTGCCCCAAGACAGCAACAGCTAGCAACGCTGGGATAACTTTGGATATAAAGCAGGAGGAGGCAGTCGCCGATCCCCCTATCGTCGCGGGTACGTTCCCTCTCGACAATTCTTATACTCACATCCTTTTCGAATCTAGTACCAAAGAAGTTTTATTAGTCATTCATTCAAGCGTCTTCTTAAACATAGTCCTCGTCTAGTAAGCTAACCATTTACCGTCGAGATGGCTAACGGTGAGAAAGAACACATCAACGATAGATTCATAGGCTGTACCCTTATCCTGAACGATCATTCCTTTCCCATCGACCTAATGTCAGTTTCCATAGAGAGCTTTGATGTTATCATTAGCATGGATTGGTTGAGTTCCAATCATGAAGATATCCTTTGTTACAAAAAAAGCCATCCGTCTTAATCTCCCCTCTGGCCAGACTCTCATAAATCTACGGCGATAAACTTAGTTCCAATCTTCACATCATTTCTTGCATCAAAGCTCAAAAGCTTCTGCGAAAGGAGTGTCACGCATTCCTAGCTCATGTAATCAATGAGGAACAGGAAGTTAAAGACCTCAAGAACATCCCCGAAGTCTGTAACTTTCCTGGTGTCTTTCCCGAAGAGCTTCCAGGAATTCCTCCCGAACGTCAAGTCGAGCTTTGCATCGACCTAATTCCTGGAGCTACCCTCGTAGTCAAGCCCCCGTATCGATTAGCGCCAGCAAAAAATGCAGGAGTTATCCAGTCAGCTTAATGAGCTAATCAACAAAGGATTCATCAGACCGAGTTCCTCACCCTGGGGAGCCTCGGTATTGTTTGTGAAGAAGAAGGATGGATCCTTTCGGATGTATATAGACTACAGCGAGTTGAACAAGTTGACCGTCAAAAACCGATATCCTCTTCCTCAAATAGATGACCTCTTCGATCAACATCAGGGAGCCAGTTATTTCTCGAAGATAGACCTCAGATCAGGGTACCATCGGCTTCGAGTTTACGAAAATGATGTTTCCAAGACAGCATTCAGGACTTGATATGGACACTACGAGTTCGTAGTGATACCCTTCGGCCTAACCACTTTCCTTGGTCACGTGGTAAGCGAGGAAGGCATACACGTGGAACCGTCCAAAATCCAAGCGATAGAGAATTGGTCAGCACCGAAGACACCCACAAAAATCCGTCAATTCTTGGGTCTCGCTGGCTACTATCGCAAGTTCATCCAAAAAATTTCCAGAATCACCAAACCCTTAACTACTTTGACACAGAAAGACTTAAACATGAGACAACGACGATGGGTAGAGATGCTCAGTGTTTATGAGTGTGAAATCCACTACCATCCTGGCAAAGCCAATGTGGTAGCTGAAGCCCTGAGCCAAAAGGAGAATTCAAGTTACAAGGCGAAGACATTAACGATGACCATCCATTCCCACTTGTCCGTACAGATCCAAGAAGCCCAATTAGAAGCCCTAAAACCGGAAAACATGTCGAACGAAGCTCACAAGACCAAATACTCTGATCACCAGGTTCGGATAAGATGTACCTGGATCTCAAGAAACAATACTGGTGGCCAAACATGAAAGTCGAGATCGCTACTTTCGTGGGCAAGTGTTTGACTTGCGCCAAGGTGAAAGTTGAATACCAGAAACCCTCGGGTCTGCTCCAGCAGTCCGAGATAACCGAGTGGAAATGGGAGATAATTATCATGAATTTCATCACCAAGTTACCCAAATCTCCGAGTGGGTACGAAACCATCTGAGTAATTGTCGATCATTTGACAAAATCCACTCACTTCCTTCCGATCAAAGAATCAATCAAGATGGAAAGACTTACACGAACCTACATCCAAGAGATAGTCCGACTGCACGGTGTACCTGTGTCTATTATCTCCGAACAACATGGCAGGTTTACCTCAAGGTTTTGGCAGTCCCTTCAGAAAGCTCTCAGAACTAAGCTGGACTTGAGAACGGCATATCATTCTCAGACAGATGGACAGAGTGAGAGAAGAACTATTCAGACCCTAGATGATATGCAGAGAGCATGTGTTATTAATTTCAGAAAGTTGTGGGACACACATTTGCCCTTGATCGAGTTCTCGTATAGCAACAGCTACCACACCAGTATCAAGACTGCCCCATTTGAAACCCTCTACGGTCGTAAGTACAGATCCCCTCTATGCTGGGCTGAAGTAGGGGACACGCAGCTAGCCAAGAGTCAAATTCCCGACAATACTCTCCCTAATATTAAAATCATCCACGAAATCACCGAGAAGATCATCCAAATTCGAGAGCGACTGAAAGCTTCACGAGACCGATAGAAGAGTTATGATGATAAACGACGAAAACAATTAGAATTCCAAGTAGGAGATCGTGTCCTGTTGAAGGTCTCGCCTTGGTAAAGCATGATACGCTTTGGAAAGTGTGGAAAACTTAACCCGAGGTACATAGGACCTTTCGAGATCCTCGTTAGGATCGATCCCGTAGCCTACAAACTCCGACTACCTTCAGAACTTAGCAACATCCGTCTTGTATTCCACGTCTCTATTCTTAAGAAGTGCCTAGCTGATGAAACACTAGTAATCCCTTTGATGAGACCGAGATCAACGAAAACCTGAACTTCCTGGAAAAACCAATCGAGGTCATGGATCGAGAGATCAAACGTACGAAGCAAAGCCGCATCCCGATAGTGAAGGTTCGCTGGAATGCTAAGTGGGGACCCGAATTCACTTAGGAATGCGAAGACTCGATGAAGTAGAAATACCCGCATCTCTTTCCAATTCCGTAATCTGTATCTTAATTTTTGAATTTCGGGACGAAATTCCCTCTAACGGGGGGATAATGTGACAACCCGTAAATTGTTTCGTCGCTGTAACCCATTCTCGTCGGTAAAACCCGTTTGTCTTTCAATTTTCCCGTTAACATTTAGGATTAGGTCATTTAATTTAAGACTTTTATTATGACCTCGTAAGTATCCAAACCTGTTAGAAACACATGAAAACACCCCAAATTAATAATTGGAAAATTTTAGTTCCGACCACGTTGGGTTACAACGATTAAATCGGGTACGACCAAAAGCCTCGTTTAACGTCAGTATCAGGTAGAATTCCACCGTGTCTCAAACTCGACCCATATATAAAGTTCAAAGAACTTCATTTGAAGCTTTTTCATCCTCTCTCATTACTCTCTCTCTACAAACTCAATCTTTGATCCAAAATCACCCAAATTCAAGATCCAAATCGGTAAGATAACTATCCTAGCTCATAGATTTACATGTTTAGCTGTCAAATTCATGTTTAAATCATGAAATAGGACCATAATCATGTGTTTACGGCCCTGGAACAGTCCTAGGCCGCAAACACACATAGATGGGGTTTTGGAGCCCCAAAACCCTTCCAAACCACCTTCGGAGCTTAGATATGACTTAGGGACGTTCAAGATTGGACTTGGAACACCAAAAACTCAACAATTGAGGGGTAAACATGAGTTTATGGCCCAAGAACATGCTTGGACCATAAACCCCCTTTCTTAGGCCATAAACACCATTTTAGGTGTTAAAATGCCCCTTAAACACCTCCTAAGCCTTGGAATAATGTCTAGAACCATCCACAAGTGTGTTAGGGACCTTAATCATCAAGAAAACCATCCCCTTAGGAGTTCACGGCCGTAAACCCCCCAAGGAATGGTTCCTGGGCCGTAAACTCCTATAACATGGTCAAAATGGTGCCCTAACTTCATCATATGGCTTGTATTTTGAGTTAGAATCACATGTGATTAATCTAGGACCATCAAAACACCAAAGGAAGGGGTATGAGGGAGCTTACGGCTGTAAACTCCTAGTTTATAGCCGTAAACTTCTTTTAATGGTCCATGTGTTGGTTTAATCACTTCCATAGCCTTAGAACTAAGCCTAGTCTCATCCCCTAAATGTTGTAAGGCCATTTAGCAACCAAGAACCCACCACCCATGAGTTTACGGCCGTAAAATCATGGGGATATGGTCTATGGGCCATAATCTCCTTTAGGAGTTTGCTCTTGGAGAGCAAACTCCATATCCAAGCCCTTCACACCCTTAAATGTCACCCGGGTCACTCCAAACACTTGAATTGAAGTGTTTTCGCGTCTGGAAATGTTTATTCTTATTTAATTAATAGATCAAGGTCTAACTAGATACAAATTATGTATCTCTTCATATTACATAGGAACCTCGCATGTTTTCAAGCCCCGAACTGACAATTAGCATCCAACCGGCACATTTCTCGTCTGGTGAGTTCATACCCCTACGCCGTTTTTACGAGTTTTTCAATGTTTTCAGGGGGGGAATACAAGCAAATTATAAATGTTTTCGAAACTTAAAACTGATGTAATTCAATAATTATCTGGCAAACTTTTAGATATCTTTACCCCTTTTGTATCATGCGGAGCATAAGGGATGTCTTTCTGAATATAACTACATAGATTTCAATTACAGTGTAGAGAACAATCAAAACAATCAAATTATTATGGGAATAATTTGGGATCTTTATTTCTTGTTTTATGAGTTCGGATTTCATGCAAAGTTAATAGATAAACTATGTTTGATTCAGTTTATCTCTGTTTAATTTAGAGTTTCATGCCAGATAATTTCTTTGTATTCAATTATTTATACTCTATTATGTTTCAAAACGATTACGATGTTTGATAACGACCGAGTACACCGTGAATAATTTAATACTAGCTTGTAAGATTCGTCTTCTTTATACCCTTCGGCTTATCAGTAAATCTTCTCCGGAAGTATAACCAGAGTCTCCTGGAGGGAGAGCGTGGAATTTGTGAATAGATCTATTCGGGACTGACAATCCCACACCTTAACTGCTAGCTACAGTTAGGCGGGCACGCCTGGGGTGACAAATTATGGATATCTTCTGACGCCTGAAGAACGTCAAGGAGGTATCGGGTCATATTAGCATGGTTATCCGACTCACAATACGTATTAATATAATTTTTGTTCACGGATTTTATATCTTCCTTTAATCTATAGTTTTATGTATTAAAACTACCTACTGTGGTACTGGATGGTATTCCAGGGTTTTCAATCTATTGTTTTACGTATTAAACTATCTACTATTGTACCGAGCGGAATTCAGGAATTTTAAATTATGTTTTCTTAACATACTAGTAATAATCAGGGTTTAGCTCGTAGAAATCGACAAACGTGATAGAAAATATGGGATTTTCTTGGATAACAATTTTCACAAAAAACAAAAGGAAACTTGCTCTTTTTACAAAAACAAACAGCTTATGAACTCACCGGCTTTATGCTGATTTTTAAACTGCTTGTATTCTCATGTTCTCCTTAGACAGGTATCCCGCGTTCTTTTGCAGAAGACGGAGCGTATGGAAGTCTCGTCTTACTTTTGATTAAACTTATGTATCTACAAAACTTGTATTACTTTACTTTCAAACAAATGTAATGATTCCATGTAATGTAATGTTTTGTGTTTACTATGCTTACTATGAACATTGGTTGCGATACTACATGACGTCCTCCACCCCGGAACGTTTCCGCCTTCGGTTTCGGGGTGTGACATATACTTAGTTCACTATAAACAAAAGCTCTGATACCAATCTGTCACACCTCGAAACCGGCGGCGGAAACGTTCCGGGGCAGAGTAACGTCATCTATCACAACAGTTGTATAGTAAGTATAGTAAACACAACCATTACATTATAGTATGAATATTTACATTGTTCATGATCTCGGTTTAGACATATCAGTATATAACAAAAGTAAAGGACGTGACTCCAAAAATGCTCCGTCTTCACCAAAAGTTGGCAGAAATACCTGTCTATGGTTGCCCTGAGAATACAAGCAGTTTTAGAAATATCAGCATAAAGCTGGCGAGTTCATAAGTGGTTGATTCTGGTGAAAGATATGCTCGTTTGATTTTATGAAAAGTTGTTTACCAAGAAAATCCCATATTTTCTTATGAAAGAAGTTTGATTATCCATTTATTAAACAGCCTGTTTATGAACAGTTAAGTTGGCCCAGGAAAACCCTATATTTTCCTTAAAAGTTAATAGTTGATTATCGATTCTGAAGTAAGGTGTACAAGTATCTACCATACTTGTATCGTTAGGCGTAGATTCCTTGATAAACTCTGGTACTCTCAATGAGATGCATTAGCTTTATTACACACATAAAACTAATCAGTAAGTATTGAACTAATTCCTAAGGGTACTGCTGAAACCCTCTAGTAATCAAATTGGTTTTTACTTTGAGGTTAGTTCACTAGGTTCATTATTACTAAAATAAATCTCCATTATCTAAGTTGCGAGTTCTATAACCATACATTAAACTGGATATGGCACGTAACGGGGCCAATATCTTTTATGACATTGTCACCCGTAGACCTGTCGGTCCCACTGTAGCTAGCAGCGAGGTGCGGGGTAGTCAGTCCCGTATAGATCTATACACAATAGTCACGCTCTCCCTCCAAGAGATTCTGGTTACAGGGGTTAGTCCTACACTCGCGTATTCTGATGGAGTGTTACTAAGGACGTGTCTCCAATCTTAAGATAACAAATTTACGAGTAATAATATAGAAAATCCTGTTTATGGTTGGTATGAATCATTTATAAATTATAACATTTTAATGATAAGATTCACGATTTTCCTTGCTTTAGTTTCTGAAAACTATCTCTACAAGTTGATTTCTTAATCGGTTGGCAAAACGGTTTTCTGTGTTAAAAGCGTGTTGAACATGTAAGTATTTCATACAGAGTAATAGGTTTTGAGTACAAGTTTCCTAGTACTTTTGCTTGTATTCCCCCCTGAAATCATGAAAATCTCGGTAAAAGGTGTAGGGGTATGAACTCACTGTTTATCGTAGGATCCGAAAGCATAACTGGTTACGAGTGTTGAGTGTTAACTGATGTTTCGCACGCAAGTGGATCCTAGTAACATATGATAACACATATGTGGGTTAGAATTAGGGTGTTTTATGGTTCAACATGATGGGAAACCACCCTAAAGACTTGGAAATGCTTGACGGGATCTTATATGGTCAAATAAGAGAGGTGTACGGCCGTTTGAGTGAGTGTGCGGCAAGGTTGAGTGGTCAAGTTGTGTGTGTGGTTGCACACATGAGTGTGCGGCCATACAGGGGGGTGTGTGCGGTCGTACACAGGAGGGTGCGGCCGTACACTCCTCGTTGGTGTCCGAAATGTCAATTTTGAGGTGTTCTTGTGCTAATATCAAGTCCTATTAGTAAATGAAGGCCATACCACTTCACTTTGGAGAGTTTAGTGTGTGTGCGGCCACCTTATGAAGGTGTGCGGCCGTACACCTTCAAAGGATAAAGAACACGAAGAACACTTTGAGTTTTAGTCTTAGATTCAAGTGTCTTACCACTATAACAAGTTGGATGATGGAGTAATTCACGTTCTTGAGGCATTTTGAGTGTTCTTGGATGATGTTTCTAGAGAGAGAAAATAGTGAGAGGTAGCAGAGTGCAGCCAAAAGAGGGAAAGAGTGAATGAAGGGGTCTCCTCTAATATATAGGGTCGGGTGTGAGGCTGGAGGGTATGTGCGGTTGGCTGGCCGTACACGCCTTCTTTTGGTGTGTTTGGCCTTATTTTGTGATGCTACACAATTTTTAACCCTTCTTAAGACTCATTTCTAGGTTATACTAAGCCTAGAACACTTAAACGGACCCTTAAATGGTGTTAAAAGATGATCAAATCGAGTTTAATTTGTACAGGATAAAAGTTTCGGGTTGTCATAACTCTGATGAGCATTGGTTCATTCTTGAGTTCCACATAAGAAGTCTATGCAATTTAGCAAATAAATGCTCAAGCATAAAGGGTTTAATCCATTTTATTAAACCAGTGTAGACTTAAAGGACTTTAGGTGATCAACCGTATAATACCTTAGTTTATACATCATGGTTATATATCATTAATACCCAACAGGTAGTTGGATGTGTGCTTTCCGCCTTATTTCCTGTTCCCTGTTTGGTTGTGAGCTTAGGGCAGATTCATCCAATCAACTATCTATTTAATATTAGATTATATATAGCAATATAAACTAAGTGATTATAGAGGTAATCACTGTGGTCTCTATTTTATTATAAGAAATAAGGGTTTTCTTAAAGGATATTTTCATTAATTGTAAAGGAACTATTACAATTAACTCCATGAGTAACAAGTGAATACACCTAGGTTATATACAACGAGGATCCAACAAACAATGGGATGTGTGCTATCCGTCTTACTTCCTGTTCCTTGTTTGGTTGTGGGCTTAGGGCAGATGCGCACAATTGATTGTTTGTTTACTTTGAGTTTTATATAACCTGCATCCATTTAGTACTCATAGAAGGGATTGTAAAATCGTTTTTTTTTGTGTGTATCTTACATCAAATTAGGAAATATATGATTTTCTAGAGGAACAAGCGAACCTTTCTAAAAATAGAACGTATAACTTACTACTTTTCAACTACATTTTTCAACAACTTTCTATAACTTACTTACATAACTAAAATCTTATGAACTCACTAGCTTAATTGCTGATAAACTCTTTCAAATAACTTGTATTCTCAAGAAACTAGTAGACAGGTGATACGTGTATGGGCTGTTTTGTATTGAGATTGAATAGTGTTTGAGACAAACAATAAAAGGATAGATTTGATAAACAAACTAGACCTATAGCTTGTAAATCTGAAGACAAAATAAGACCTATTAGTATGAATTCGATCAACTCAAGGATCACGTCCAAAAGATGATAATTTGTGAAATATGACAATAATTGTGACAACCCCAAATCTAATTCCGTTGCAAATCCCATTTTCACTAACGGAACGTGTCACTATACGTTATTTTATGCAATATTTGGAATCGTCAATATCCGAATATCTAAATTATGCATGGCTTAATATTATCATAAGAAATATAACTCGTATGTGTTAACCCCGTTTAACCTAATAGAGTTGTATTACCTTTTCAACCACTCCACCCGGGTAAAAAGTTTTAACCCAGGTAACTTTAAACATCGGGTAGCCGTGTATCGGGTGCGATTCCCGAGACATATGCAATGGGTGTGCTCAACATTTGAACACTCATTTACTACACACCCACTTTCTCTCTCTACTTTCTCTCTCTAGACTCGAAAACGACCCCGATTTCCGCTAATTTCCGACTTCCAAACGTAAGTACTCCTCCTCTATCTTATTCTAGACATGCTTCATTGAATTTGAGGGCCAAAAATCATAGGAATCAAAGTTCAAAGAGGAGTTTACGGCCTAAGAAGCTCCTTAGGCCGTAAACCCCCAAAACCAAGCCAAAGATCAAGTTTTTCCTCTTTGTATGTTAGTATACTAATTAAGGCTTATAACTAGAAGGGTATGGACATTAAAACACAAGAAAATGATGCTTAAAAAGGAGTTTACGGCCCAAGCATGTGCTTAGGCCGTAAACACCTCAAGCACCCCATAAATCTATGTTTTAAACCCCAAAAACACTTCTAGGATGTTTGGTAATTTAGGCATAACAACAAGGAAGACTTAAGTGCATTAAACATAATCATTTGAACACAAAAAGAGGAGTTTACGGCCTAGCTTAAGCTTGGGCCGTAAACACCCAAGAAATTGTGTCAAACAAGTCCCTAAACTACCCTAATGCATGAAAGGAATTTATCTAAGGCCTATGGAAGTGTGTTGTACAATTAAACTTCACATTTGGGAACAAAATGGAGAGTTTACGGCCAAGGATGTTCTTGGGCCGTAAACTCCCCAAAAATGTATGCCAAATTGTTCCAAACTCACTATAGGGCCTTCTAGGATTTTTCCAAGACATATGGGACAATGTTGTACAAGTAAAACCTTCATCTTGAAGGATTTATAGGAGTTTACGGCCCAAGAACAAGTCTTGGCCGTAAACTCCCCAAAAATGTCACAAATTTTGATGTTAATCCTTCTCTTTTGGTCCAAAACACCCACCACTAAAGTATTAAGACTTTTGGTCCAAAACACCCACAACAAAAGTATTAAGACATATAGTCACATTCAGGATGATGTAGCCTGATCAACTACGTTTTCCTGGGAGTGACTAGCATGTGCCTAAGTTTGGTTGTAATGTTGCAACAAGTCTAAGACTTACCAACAATACCACAATAACGCTACCATAAGAATACTATAGGAGTATTCTGTATCTCTAGATTATACGTATGTGTTAACAAAAACGGTCATTACTAGTAGGACAATAGTTGCTAAGTGGATACACCACGATTACATGTGATTAGGGCGCTATAGACTCAGAATCTGCAGCCTTTGCTTCATTCCCTGTTCTTGTTTGATTGGGGGTCTGAAGTTAGGGTGGTTTATTCGAAGGACTATCTTGCTTCGATTACATGTAATCGGTATGCACTATGCAAGTATTGGGTCAACTGATAATGATTCTCCCTATAAGTATCTTAGAATAGTACGTCTATTAATCTTCTTTTCCCCCTTTCTCGCGTAGATAGCATGGCTGGCTTCCACCTACCCGGCGATCCGTACTTTCCGAACCAGGGCAATGGAGGATGGCTCGAAGAGGAGTCCGACGACGATCACCCTACTCCTTTGGATGATCATCATGCTGAAGGCTTCTCGGATAGCTCGAGCTCCGAGCCAGAAGTCAACAACCAACCTCCTGAAGCCCCGAACCCTAACCCTCGACCGGCATTTCAGGGCCCCACTCCTATGTGGGCAATGTCCTTGCATCGATGGAGCGAGGAGCAGGGTCAGCCCTTGCCTTACAATGGAGACCGAAGCTTCTACAACATAAGCGAAGGAGGATCGGCGGATCGGGTTCTGCCCATCATGATCCGAAGGATTGCCAGGAATGTTGAGCAAGGTCAAGCAGCTATTGGGCGAGTTGTGGAAGTGGATGCCAACTCAAACCTCAACACGGTTCGCATCCGCCAACTCGAAGAAGCCATGGACAGGACAAGGAGGACCAACGAGGCTCTGCAGCATCAGCTGGCAGCATCCCGAGCTGAAGTTAGGGAACTCCGAGCACGCCAAAGGACTCAGGATCGACACCTTCAAGAAGTTATGCGTCAACTGGAGGATCTGAGGATTCGCCCGACAAGCAGCCGTCGCCAGTAGAAGACATCTAGTTACCTCACTCTTTTGTTTAAAAGACTAGCCTTTTATCTCTATGTTCCGTAGGTCTCTTGTCTGTAAACATTCCTAGTTTAAAAGTACTCTATCTGAACCTCCAAACTGCCAACATTTTCTCTATGGTATGATGTAAGACCTACTGCTAGGTCAATTTTCATGAACTCCTGTTGCATCATTAATACCAGTGTATTGGCAGATGATTTCTCTATTGCTATAGCTCTTACCCTGATCTTGGATTATGTTGATTTAATCCATGAGACACCCTATTCATATTCGCAATAGGCTCTTACTATTGCTATCATTTCTATGATCTTCCAGTGAAGGATGCCTCTACGAAAGCGTCCCAGCAGAGGAAGACCTGAAACTCAAACCCCTCCTCCACCACCTCCTCCTCCGCAGTTCGATCCGGTGTTGTTCCAAGCGGCTGTGACTGCGGCTGTAACAGCAGCCATGGCCCAAATGAACTCGGGTGATGCGAGCGGTGGAAATTCTAGATTTGGTGAAGTCCACCAGCGAGTGCAGGGATGCACTTATAAAGACTTCATGAATTGTAAACCTGCTTTCTTCGATGGTACCGGAGGAATTCTGGCGTTGTCCCAATGGTTCGAAAGGACCGAAGCTGTATTCGAGATGTGCTCTTGTCCCGAGGAGAGCAAAATCAAGTTCGCTACTGCTACCCTCACTAACAGGGCTTTGTCATGGTGGAACGGCCATGTCAACGCACTCTCCTTGGTCACAGCCAATGCCATGGGCTGGGACACTCTAAAAGATCTCATGAGAGGAGAGTACTGCCCTAGGGGCGAAGTCCAGAAGCTGGAGGAAGAACTCTGGAACCTCAAGATGAAGGGGACCGACATAACGGCTTATACGGCCAGGTTTTGCGACTTGGCGGCTATGTGTCCCAACATGATCCCCTCTGAAAGCAAGAAGATTGAACGTTACATCTGGGGTTTAGTGCCCCCGTATCGAGGAAATGTTCTGGCTTCACGCCCTACCACTTTCGACAGCGCCAAGGAATTGGCCCAGAGTCTGATCAACCACGAAATCTCCTCCACTCCAGCAACAACAACCACCGCACCATCCGGATCATCTGACAGAAAAAGGAAACGATGGGATAAGAAGAAAGGCAAGAAGACTCAAACCGCCTCCAAGGACCAGCAAATCGTGGCGGTCCATGCTGCCACCATCCCAGCCGCACCAGCTGCTCCAGCCCCACCGAAAGCTTACAGTGGGAATTTGCCTAAGTGTCCCAAGTGCCCTTTTCACCACAACGGTCCATGCCGTGAATTGCAGTGTTCCAACTGCGGACGGAAGGGCCATACTGTCCGATTTTGCAAGGCCCCTCCCAAACCTATTACACAGGTTCCTGGTACGGGAGTGACCCCGACGTGTTATGGCTGCGGCGAAGCGGGTCATTTTAAGAAGAACTATCCGAAGACTGCAAATGCTGGGGGAACTGGAAGGTTACTTGCTATCGGTCACAATGAAGCAGTAGCCGATCCCACAGTGGTCACGGGTACGTTTCTTCTCAACAACTCTTACGCATGTGTCTTATTCGATAGTGGTGCAGAAAGAAGCTTCATAAATCAAAACTTTAAACACCTACTCAAACAAACCCCTCAACCACTAAAAGAAACATTCGTTGTAGAAATGGCTAATGGGCAGACAGAAAGCTCTAATGAAATCTATATAGGTTGTACTCTCACGTTAGATGATCACCCCTTTTTAATCGATCTTATACCAGTCTCAATCAAAAATTTCGATGTCATTGTTGGTATGGATTGGCTAAGCCTTCACTACGCTGACATCCTATGTTCCGAGAAAGCCATTCGCCTGAACTTTCCGAATCAAGAGACCCTAGTGATATACGGAGATAAGCCAAGTACAAACCTTCGTATCATCTCTAGTATTCAGGCTTAGAAATACTTGCGCAAGGAATATCGCGCCTTTCTTGCTCACGTCGTCGACACTAACCAGAAATCGAAAGATCCAAAAGACATTCCAGTAGTATGCGATTATCCTGATGTCTTTCCGGAGGATCTCCCAGGCCTACCTCCTAAACAACAGGTTGAATTCAGAATCGACCTAATCCCAGGAGCTACCCCCGTAGCTAAGTCGCCCTATCGCCTAGCGCCCGCCGAAATGCAAGAACTATCCGGTCAACTCAACGAACTGCTTAGCAAGGGTTTTATAAGACCGAGCTTCTCACCTTGGGGAGCTCCAGTCTTGTTCGTGAAGAAAAAGGATGGGTCGTTTCGGATGTGCATCGATTATAGGGAACTCAATAAACTCACGATAAAAAATCGCTATCCTCTCCCTCGTATCGACGACCTATTCGACCAACTCCAAGGAGCCAGTTACTTCTCCAAGATTGATCTTAGATCGGGGTACCATCAGTTGCGGGTACTCGAGGAAGATGTTCCAAAGACAGCTTTTCGAACCCGATACGGGCATTTCGAGTTCGTAGTGATGCCCTTTGGACTGACTAACGCCCCCGCAGTATTCATGGACTTGATGAATAGGGTGTGTCGTCCATATCTAGATCAGTTCGTCATCGTCTTTATTGACGACATACTTGTCTACTCTCGGAGCGAGGAAGAGCACAGAAGCCATTTACGATTAGTACTGGAAACCCTGCGATCCGAGAAGTTGTATGCGAAGTTCTCTAAGTGCGAGTTTTGGATCCGGAGAGTAGAATTCTTAGGACACGTGGTCAGTGAAGACGGAATCCACGTGGACCCCTCCAAAATCAAAGCTATTGAGAACTGGTCAGCACCAAAGACGCCTACGGAAATTCGTCAATTTCTAGGCCTCGCTGGCTACTACTGTCGGTTCATCCAAAATTTCTCTCGGATTGCGAAACCTCTCACCATGCACAGAAGGGTGTATCATTCGACTGGGAAGAGAAACAGGAGAAGGCATTTCAGACCCTGAAGCGAGCCCTATGCACCGCACCAGTATTATCCCTTCCCGAGGGGACAGAGGATTTCGTCGTATACTGTGATGCATCCAATCAGGGGCTCGGTTGTGTCTTGATGCAACGAGGCAAGGTTATCGCCTATGCCTCGAGACAGCTAAAGAACCATGAAGTGAACTACACCACTCACGACCTCGAGTTAGGAGCGGTCGTCTTTGCACTAAAAATCTGGAGACACTACTTGTATGGGACGAAGAGCGTGGTGTACACTGATCATAAAAGCCTCCAACATATACTGAACCAGAAGGAACTCAACATGAGACAGCGTCGATGGGTCGAATTACTTAACGATTACGACTGCGAAATTCGATATCATCCGGGGAAAGCCAATGTAGTAGCGGACGCCCTGAGCAGGAAAGAATATTTTGGACGAAGAACCAAGTCGCTGACAATGACTATACATTCATATCTATCCACGCAGATCAAGGAGGCTCAGCTGGAAGCCTTAAAGCCTGGAAATATGGCGGGAGAATCCCTGCGCGGAATGGATAAAAATCTGGAGGTTAAGGGTGACGGAACCTATTACTTTATGGACCGAATCTGGACTCCACGCCATGGAGGTTTTAGGGATTTGGTTATGAGAGAATCACACAACACTCGTTACTCCGTCCACCCGGGTTCGGATAAGATGTATCTGGATCTCAAAAAGCTTTATTGGTGGCCAAACATGAAAGCAGAGATCACTACCTTTGTAGGTAAGTGCCTTACTTGCGCGAAGGTCAAAGTAGAATGTCAAAAGCCATCAGGACTCCTCCAACAACCGGAAATACCAGAATGGAAGTGGGAGCGAATCACAATGGACTTCATCACCAAGCTGCCCAAGACAGCAGGTGGATTAGATACCATTTGGGTCATCGTTGACAGATTGACCAAGTCCGCCCACTTCCTACCCATCAAAGAGACGGATAAGATGGAAAAGCTCACTAGGACTTATATAAAAGAAATAGTGCGATTGCATGGCGTCCCAATATCTATCATATCAGACAGAGATAGTAGATTCACCTCTAGATTTTGGCAATCGTTACAACAGGCACTAGGGACGAGGCTGGATATGAGTACAGCCTACCATCCGCAGACTGACGGACAAAGTGAGAGGACGATCCAAACATTAGAAGACATGCTGCGAGCTTGTGTGATCGACTTCGGGAAATCGTGGGATACACACTTACCTCTTGTGGAGTTTTCCTACAACAATAGTTATCACACGAGCATCAAGGCAGCTCCATTCGAAGCTCTCTACGGCCGAAAGTGCAGATCCCCTTTGTGCTGGGCCGATGTGGGAGACACTCAGTTAGCTAAAGGACGAGTTCCTGATAGCGCCCTCACTGGTCCAGAGATCATTCGAGAGACGACCGAGAAGATTGTACAGATACGTGAACGACTAAAAGCCGCTAGGGATCGACAGAAGAGCTACGCCGACAAACGAAGGAAACCCTTGGAATTCCAGGTCGGAGACCGGGTCCTTCTGAAGGTCTCGCCCTGGAAGGGCACGATACGCTTTGGGAAGCGTGGAAAGTTGAACCCAAGGTACATAGGGCCTTTTGAGATTATTGCTAGAATCGGCCCCGTAGCTTACAAACTAAACTTACCCCGCGAGCTAAGTAACATACATCCCACCTTTCACGTCTCAAACTTGAAGAAATGCCTGTCGGACGAGACTCTCGTGATCCCCCTCGATGAGATCGAGATCAATGAGAACCTCAACTTCGTGGAAGAACCTGCTGAGGTTTTGGATCGTGAAGTAAAACGGATGAAACAAAGCCGCATCCCAATTGTGAAGGTTCGGTGGAACGCCAAGCAAGGACCGGAATTCACTTGGGAGCGCGAGGATCAAATGAAACTCAAATACCCTCATCTCTTCGCATACTAGTATTGTAACATCGTATCTGTTTGTATTCTAAATTTCGGGACGAAATTCCCCTAACGGGGGGATGATGTGACAACCCCAAATCTAATTCCGTTGCAAATCCCATTTTCACTAACGGAACGTGTCACTATACGTTATTTTATGCAATATTTGGAATCGTCAATATCCGAATATCTAAATTATGCATGGCTTAATATTATCATAAGAAATATAACTCGTATGTGTTAACCCCGTTTAACCTAATAGAGTTGTATTACCTTTTCAACCACTCCACCCGGGTAAAAAGTTTTAACCCAGGTAACTTTAAACATCGGGTAGCCGTGTATCGGGTGCGATTCCCGAGACATATGCAATGGGTGTGCTCAACATTTGAACACTCATTTACTACACACCCACTTTCTCTCTCTAGACTCGAAAACGACCCCGATTTCCGCTAATTTCCGACTTCCAAACGTAAGTACTCCTCCTCTATCTTATTCTAGACATGCTTCATTGAATTTGAGGGCCAAAAATCATAGGAATCAAAGTTCAAAGAGGAGTTTACGGCCTAAGAAGCTCCTTAGGCCGTAAACCCCCAAAACCAAGCCAAAGATCAAGTTTTTCCTCCTTGTATGTTAGTATACTAATTAAGGCTTATAACTAGAAGGGTATGGACATTAAAACACAAGAAAATGATGCTTAAAAAGGAGTTTACGGCCCAAGCATGTGCTTAGGCCGTAAACACCTCAAGCACCCCATAAATCTATGTTTTAAACCCCAAAAACACTTCTAGGATGTTTGGTAATTTAGGCATAACAACAAGGAAGACTTAAGTGCATTAAACATAATCATTTGAACACAAAAAGAGGAGTTTACGGCCTAGCTTAAGCTTGGGCCGTAAACACCCAAGAAATTGTGTCAAACAAGTCCCTAAACTACCCTAATGCATGAAAGGAATTTATCTAAGGCCTATGGAAGTGTGTTGTACAATTAAACTTCACATTTGGGAACAAAATGGAGAGTTTACGGCCAAGGATGTTCTTGGGCCGTAAACTCCCCAAAAATGTATGCCAAATTGTTCCAAACTCACTATAGGGCCTTCTAGGATTTTTCCAAGACATATGGGACAATGTTGTACAAGTAAAACCTTCATCTTGAAGGATTTATAGGAGTTTACGGCCCAAGAACAAGTCTTGGCCGTAAACTCCCCAAAAATGTCACAAATTTTGATGTTAATCCTTCTCTTTTGGTCCAAAACACCCACCACTAAATTAAGGAAGTGATATAAGGCCTTAAACATACACTTTGGGACACCACTTGAGTTTACGGCCAAGCCTAGGGGGCTTACGGCCGTAAACTCCCAATGGGTGGCTTTTAGGCCATAAACTCTAAGAGAGTGAACTCATGGACCCTCCCATAAATCATCCATGGCCTTGTACCACTCCCGGGAACCCTTTCTAGGCCTTAAAACCCCGAAAACGACACTAGAATGTCCAAATACTATAATGAAAAGCACAAGATGATTAACTTCTTGTAAAATACATATTTCATATGACATTAGGGTCCTAAAAGGTGCTCAAGTGGTTATTTGATACCAAACGCTCAATCGACACTATTACCCGATTTACCCGATTCACCCGATTTCCGCGATTTCAGGTGAGTTCATACCCCTTTAATGAACCTTTCAAGTGTTTTACATGTTTTAGGGGGGAGATACAAGTTGCTTGTAAATGTTTATGTAAAGTTTTACAAAACGATTTCCGAGTTACAAGGATTAATCACATGTGATTCACTACTCTTAGCTCAAATCACATGTGATTTGTCCCTATGCCCTAAGAAAACGGATTTTACCCTTTACAAACTATTTTTAAACAGTGAATCAGAATTTAAATGTTCTTTTGGAAAAATACTTTTATTTAATCAATTTGCTTATAAAAGGTAACCACTCTGATATATTTATATAAATAAGACTTGGAGGACTTAGGACCGATATCTCGCCTTATTTCCTGTTCTTGTTTGATTGTGGGCTTAGGGTAGTAGTTATCCGTCCGACTGTCGTTGATTTCTTACTTATATAAAATCTGTATATCAGTATGGGATACGAATATTACTGCTTTCACTTAATGCTAAAGTCACTAACGTGCTAAGAAACATCCCCACTAAGATAACCATAATAGGTATGGTTAGGGTCGCTACCGCTACTACTCGCTAAAGTTATGACTATCTACACTATAATACTCACTATTACTAGACGATACACTTGAATACACTATGATCAATACTAAAAGATTACTACACTATAACCATAGAGAAAACACTAAACAAACAATAATACACTAACCCACTACGAGATACTCTTTTCGCTATTCACTACGCCCGGAGTGTTCCAGCAGGAGACGACTCTTCATGTATAGATCTATACGGGGCAGACGCTATTACATCCCGACTGTTAATCTCAGTCCGCGCCGTACAGGCCCAGGGATGCCACTACTTCACTATACTATGCATGACCGGGAAGGTCATGGGATCCTCTATTATCCTCACTATTGGTAATATACAAGGAATACCCTACAACTACTCTAAAATACTACACTAAATGGTAAACTGCATCCCGAAGTAAGTGAGTATCTATCACTAAAGGAAGCTTGCACCTCTATCACTGATTTACAGGCTCAACCTATTCCATCACACTTGTTATTTGGAGATTGCCAATGTATTTATAAAATAAACTGTTTTCAAAGGAATAAAGAATACATACTTTTCACAGATTGTCACTTACAATGTTTTTCCTGGAAAATATGGGATTTTCTAAGTTTCTACTACTTATGAACGTAATGATACATTTTTAACACTAATGCCTTGTATACAAAAACTCACACTAAACTCTTATGAACTCACCAGCTTTATGCTGATAATCGTTTTCAAAATAACTTGTGTCTTCAGGTCAAAGATAAACAGGTACAAACGCAACGTTTTTGGAGAAGGTGGAGCACACAAGACCCATCTCTTATTTTTGATTTACTTTTGGGTGATTGTTAAATATTACAAAACACGCTTGTAATTAAACTCACTATGTAATACTATGGTTGTATGCTTCTTGTTTCTACTATTATGCAATTGTGATGATACTGTTCGCTACGTCATCCACCCCGAAACGTATTCCGCCGTTATCGGTTTTTGGGGTGTGATAATAATTCAAAGTGAACAAAAGGTTTCTTTGATTAAAATTCGTCTATTCTCTTTCCCATGCATAAACCTGGCTTTATATAAAGCCTTTATTACAAACTTGGTGGTTACAAGTGTGACAACCCAAAAATTTCCGTTAGTTTTAACGTCGAAATTAATTACGTCAAAAATTAGCCAAATTTATCCCGAAAATATTTTTGACCGGATTTAAACCCGTTGGAATATTTTAAATAATATTCGTCAAGCGAACAAAAATTAAGGCGGTTTAATTTTCAAATTTGCCGTGATTAAGGATGTGGGGAAAAACCCGTTCGCGGCTGGTGTCAGGAAAACTCCCAGCCAGGCCACAAGCTCCACCCTATATAAGGGAGGAGTGGGATTCACTCCCACCTTTTTACCACCTTAGACTCTCTCTCTCTCTCTCTACTTTCTCTCTCTACAAACAGGTTTTGGTTAAAAATCGACCCTCCGAGCCTCAAATCGGTAAGTAAACCTCCCTAGCTTGTTGTTTAACACTTCTATCTTGCAAATTCATGACTTAATCATCCAGAAACCTCAAGAACATGATTTTACGGTCTTGGGAGCCTCCCAAAACCGTAAACCCCTTGAATGTGGGTTTTAATGCTCAAAACCCCTTCCCAAACACTTCTTATGCTTAGCAATGGCTTAGAGACTTACCCGAAAGGACTTAGAACACCAAAATCATACCAAATGGGAAGTAAACATGAGTTTACGGTCTAATAATGTTCTTGGACCGTAAACCCATGTTCATGGACCATAAACACCTTTTAAGGTGTCAAGCTACCCCTCAAACACCTCCAAGGGCTTCCATGAACTTCCTAGAGTGCATAGAACCTTATTTTCCTTCATTTTATGCACCAAAGCATACTAAATGATGTCACACTTGAGGTTACGGCCCAAGAAGGTTCTTGGACCGTAAACACACATCCTTAGACCATAAATACCCACAAAGGGTGTTAAAGTGCCCTTAACACTTTGTATGGTTTGGAATTGGACCTAGAACTTCGTATGCTTAACCTACAACCACAAAAACGCATGATTTAGGGGCTAACATGAGTTTACTACCATAAACTCATGTGTTTAAGGTAGTAAACTCCCCAAGTGTATCTCCTTAGACCGTAAACACCTTTCCAAGGTGTTTAAGTGCCCTAAACACCTTCCTATGCCTCTAAAAGCCACTAGAACCTTACATACATGAGTTAGAACCACCAAACAACCAAAAGAATGGGCTAACATGAGTTTACGACCGTAAACTCATGTGTTTACGGCCGTAAACTCCTCAAGGAGTAAACTCTGGAACGTAAACTCCATTTTGTGCCCATATGAGCCCCAATCACTTCCTTAGCCCTTGATTCAACTCTAGCATGACTTCATGAGTGATTTAAGACCTTTAAACATCCCATAACACTACTACCATGAGTTTACGGCTGTAAACTCATGGGTGGAAGGGTATTGAAACCGTAAACATCCATAAGGGCCTTCATTTGAGGAGTAAACTCCAATGTGAGTCCATACGCACCTTCCATGCAACCCGAAACACTTCTAGCACTTGTAGCAAAGTGTTTTTATGTCGAAAGACATCCTTACTTGCTTAATTAGTTGTTAAATGACTACTTAGGTACTTAAATGTATCATTACATGTAAATAGGATTCGCATGTGTGGTCAAGTCCTCACTTGACACTTCGCATCCTATACCGGCACCTTCGTCGGATCCACTTATAGCAGGTGAGTTCATACCCCTTAATTAACCTTTTCAACTGCTTTTACATATTTTTACGGGGGGGAATACAAGTTAAACATGCTAGTTATCATATCAATCACATGTGATTGATAACTCGCATGCACAAGGATTTATTACACCGTTAACTATTTTACCAAGTATGATACTGTAAATGGTTTTCTATAACGTCTTTACTTGTTCAAATTTTTCCTCGAATTGACTCTCGTGTTGAATGTTTTATTAAGGTTTCATTTAAAACTCGTTTACGAAAGGTTTTCAAACTTATTTTACAAAAGAATACCAAGTCGTGATTTTCTTAAGTATAAAGGTTTTCCAAAGTTTTCATCAAAGTTTTCTTCCATGTTTTTATACTCTTACTTGGTTAAGATACTACTGCTTCACTTCTACTTAGTTAATGCTCTTACTTGATAACGCTTTTACTTTGGGATACGCTTCCACCTCGTGATACGCTTATACTTGTTAGCGCTTCTACTTCACTTATACTGGTTAACGCTTCTACTTCACTTATACTTGTTAACGCTTCTACTTCACTTATACTGGTTAACGCTTCTACTTCCACTTATACTTGTTAACGCTTCTACTTCACTTATACTTGTTAACGCTTCTACTTTACTTATACTTATTAACGCTCCTACTTCACAATACGCTTCTACTTCACGATACGCTTCTACTTCATGATACACTTCTACTTCACGATACACCTCTACTTCACAATACACTTCACTTAGTTAAATGTATGCCTGTACATGTATAGTTATATAAATAATGGTTAAAGGACTTAGGAAGGCTAGTTCGCCCTATTTCCTTTTCTTCGTTGAGATGTGGTCTGGTGGGATCGGATATCCATCCGAAGGTCGTTTGATCATTAATTATCTATCATGTATACATGTATAGACATATGGGTTGACATCGATCGGTTCAGTTAAGAGTCTCTACTACTAGTCCAACACTTACATCAAGATCCACTATTCGGGATACATCTTCAGGACACGGCCTTCTCCGTTGTCTAGTTGGTAACCCGAGTCTCTTGTAGGGAGAGCGGATATTGTGTGTATAGATCTATACGGGATTGACACCCCCGCACCCTGACTGCTAGCTACAGTCCACGGCCTACCAAGCCAAGGGGTGACAAATGTCACATCTTTATTTTGACGCTTGCAGGGCGTCGAGTTCTCTAGTGTCTATCAGTATGGTTACGAGTATCTCGGGGTTACCTTATAATTCATGGCCTTAAGGTAATGACGCTTAACACAGTATGCTAGAAATACACACCTAGAAATTACACACCTAGAAGATACACACCTCAAATATACACACCTAGAATCACACTATTTTTAGACCTTGCTAGACGTGTCGTTCATTTGATCCTGTCTGGGGTCTGTGTCTCTCTATTTTTTAGACCTTGCTAGACGTGTCATTCATTTGATCCTGTATGGGGTCTGTGTTTCTTTGTTTTTTGACCTTGCTAGACGTATCATTCATTTGATCCTGTCTGGGGTCTGTGTCTCTCTGTTTTTAGGCCTTACTAGATGTGTCATTCGTTTGACACCGTCTGGAGTCTGTATCTCCTCTTGTTAGACTGAGCCAGGCGTGTTGTTCGTTCGATACTCTCCTGGAGTCTATGATCTCTTTCGCCTTAGTCAACACTCTTTACTGCTGAGGCATATGTTATTTTCCCGGATATTCTCCTACTTTCTTTAAAATCAAATACCGTGTTTTGATAATGATAGTGTTTAAGGGAAAATTACTTTTACAACATAAATCTGTCTAGTCTTGGTGGAATACTGCTTTTAATTAGAAAATATAGGATTTTCTGGAAAGGACTCTAATACACTGTAGACTCTAAAACTACTACTTTTATAAAGTTATTTTGAACTTACACAAATGACACTAAATACTTATGAACTCACTAGCATTTGTAAAAATGCTGATACTCGCTTTCAAATAACTTGTATTCTCAAGTCAGCAATAGACAGGTACATCTCAGACGCTTTTGGTGAAGACAGTTAGTACCGAGCTGCACCTACATTATGACATGTATTAATTTAATGATTCTATACAATGTAAACCTTGTAAAACTATTACTATTAATGCAATGGTTGTTGTATTTTGATTACTATACTGCATATGTTGTGATACTTAACATGACGTCATCCACCCCAGAACGTTTCCGCCGTTCCGGCTTTGGGGTGTGACAGATTGGTATCAGAGCATTGTTTATAGTAAGCTAAGTATATCAATTCATAAAAGATATACAGCCTATTTACATAGGGATAAAACACTCTGACCGAGAATTATACTTTAAAATATAACCATATTTTACCAAAGTATAAGAATATCCAAAATCTAAACACTCGAACACAAGTATCACAAGAATAACAAGAATAAAAGTCTTCGGATGTTGAGCATTACCGTCAAACCTGGGCAGTTATGTAATCGTAAGCTGGAATAAATGTAACCTGTTCAACTACATTTATTCGAGATGCGATGAACGTGTGCTTGGGAGTGATAGTGGTGTTGCAACAGGTCTGAAACTTACCAACTAGGAATGCTAGAGCCAAACATAAAGTTTAAAATACTATGGGAGTGTTTTGGAATACTAAAAGACTCACATTAATCCCAGAATCATATTCAGAAGATAAGAACAAACAAGAAATTAAAATACCATAGGGGTATTTTAGAATACATAGATAACCTTGTGTGAAGAACTAAAAAGATCCTTATTGATATACCTATAATTACAAAGGGTATACTCCTAAGGTTATATATAATAAGGATCCCATAGGCTAAGAATGTGTGGTTTCGCTCTACTTCCTTTTCCTCGTTGGGATGTGGATATAAAGTAGTATCACATATTCGAAGGCCTATCAGATCTAAGCTATATATGATTTGTATACCCTATGTAATCGTAGCAGGACTCGATATGGATCACCTAGTGAAATGTTAATAATCTATTAGGATTCTTTAGACATTTTCATTCTCGCACGAACCCTATAGAAAACCCTATCCACTTTAGTGCTTGACAGAAGAGTTGATTCAGACCCAGAAGAGGTTCATTGAGAAGATTTCCAGTTCGGAAATAAATGAACTAGGACGAGACTATTTGAAATCACCAAGTGCCTATCTCTTTTAGGGACATCGGTGGGAAATTCGCCTAAACTTCCGAGATTTCCAGTCATCCATCATGAAGTGATGACACTCGGAGTCAGGATCGGATGTAAGGCGGAGTAGAAATTCAATATGTCTTCACGAGAAAAGAACTCTAGGTAACTATCCGAAGAAAACCAACGCCGGTCCCAGTCAAAGATACGAGGTAGACAGAGGGAGCCAGTACATGGAACCCGATAAGTGTCTATTCCTCGTGTTTGTCACACTAATACACCCATAAAATAATACAATTTAGTGAGTTAATGATCACACTACTCACGCTATGTGTTAGGTAAATCGCCTTTTCTCGTTGCAAGTAATAGGATTAGAGCGGATCCCCACACCTCTATTGAGAGTGGTTAGCCATAAGTCTTTATGAGCCTTTCTTCCTGCGGTTTTTGTTCCAAACTGTTCTCAAATCTTTCCGGGTCGGAGAGTGAAACCTTTCCCAGTATAAAGGTAACTTAGTAGGAAAGACTCCCATCTTGTGGCCTTTTTTTCCGACACTCATACTCTTACTTTGAATACTAGGACTACATCATCGGGATGTAGGTCGACACTCAGACAACCAATATCCGAAGCACGGGAAAAATTTATGCCTAATACAGTAAGGACAGTTATGTCCAAGGTTAACCATCGTCTTTCATCAGCTTGTGTTCCTTTCCGCGTATGAAAAACCATGTCTCCGAAGAAGCGTAACCCATCCGCTAGTAACAAACCGACTCTCCTACTCGATGAAGCTACGTTCCAAGCTGCAGTCTCGGCAGCCGTTGCAGCTGTCATGGCTCAGCTGATTGCTAACAACGCACAATGTTAGCAAGAGCCCTATTGGGAATTTCGATCCTAGTAGTGGAGAGCAGCAACCAACCTCTGTGTACCCAGCCACCCAAGAACCTCAGCCAACTCCACTGAAGGGAAAACTCAAGACTGAGGAAGGAAGCACCTCGGCTCAAGGACCTTCCGAAGGTCAACGAGCTGAGACAGTCAATACCCCTGCCAGCCTTTCCATCTCGATCTCAAGAAGACCATACCTAGGAAGCCTTCCCTACTACGGCAAGTATAGCTACCACCATCATGGTGTATGTCGGGAACTCTATTGTGCTAGGTGTAACATGAAGGGGCATACTGCTCGCGTCTGCAGAACCCCGGTTGAGTTCATTACATCAACCACCAATGTGGCGGGCAATCCAGTTTGCCGTCTATGTGGTAAGATTGGGCACTTCAAAAGGGACTGCTCAACCGAAGGGAAACAACAAAGACACAGGAGGAGTCTAACTCTAATGCTTAGGAAGAAGCATCAAGGAACCCGGTAGATTTTTGGTACGTCTCTCAATCTCAGATAACTAACCGAAAACATAAAAAGGCTAACTCTAGATGTAAAAATTTCCCCATTAAGGCGAAAGTCGCAGCACAGTTATAAAATTTTAAAAAAAATTTCATTAGGTAAAACTATAATGGCTAAGTATATACGTTACGACCATGTATAATTGAGATGGATAGACCTAGAGTGAGTGAATGCCGCATCATTTCCTGTTCCTCGTTTGGTTGTGGATTTAGGGCGGAGTCGCTCAGTCAACAGTCCTCCCCACCTTAATTATACATGACTAGTATATGTTTGGCGATTATAGAAATGCCTCGTGTGAACCCATTCATGAAAAGGTACTCTATTACATTCAGGACCCTCTATAGTTCCGCGTCGACTCTATTGGTCCAAGTATCCGCAGCAGTGATACGGGACGAAACCCGAGACGCCTAGAACTGGTGTGCCTGTTCGGCACATGACTCTATCGACCCTCACTATGTCGAAGTGTGCCAACTTCGGCGACTCTATCAATCATGGTTCAACTTAGTGCAACCGTGTGTAACTTCCTAGTGTTGTGTAAAAAGAACTTTCTCCATAGCCATCTCGGCAAATAAAGGTTCTTCTGAACCTAAACATAATAAAGATAATGAACCCTAATGCGATCCGCCAGTCGACTCTCTTACCTCGAACCTTCCGAAGTACCCAGGAGAAGGGTACCGCGCGCCGTTAACCAACCTTCCTTAAACAGAAAGAAACCGAAGCGAAAGGCACTACAAGTATTCCAGAAGACGATAACCATCCGAAGCATACTCTGTAGATCCCCCCCAGAAAGACCTTTCGTACCCCGCAAGTACGTTTGTGAATCCAGAGAATAGAACTCATAGGACTGACCACTGTAACTGAGTATATGTCTAAGGGTGGCATACAATGGAGATCAAAGTTTCGAGTGATGGAACCCTATACCCACTAGATCCGACCTAGACCGAGAAAAACTCAGAACCTCTGGAAGAGTAGTTGCTGAAGATGTTCGCACTACTCAGGCACTTCGTCCACCCGTTACTGACAAGTAGTGCCTAGAACCCTCTGCCCCCCTCACATGGAGGAAGTCACCGTCGCCCTGTAGACGATAGACTACATTCTCCGAAGCAAACACTAGAATACCGAGAACCATAGGATAACCTCCGCAGCCATGAATGCTTGAATAAAGTGCGAAAGTAAGTTGCGTTAAGCCTTATAACCCAGATCCCAAAGAAATTATAGACTTGACACCAGTCTAGGTGTTAGTCGATGGGTTATACAAGAGCACGCGCTTTCTGCAACTGATATAAACCAACGCCTTAGAGAATAAGGCATGTCTTAAAAGATTCATTAGACTACTAGGTGTTCCACGAATACTATCTCGCACAAAAATAGTAGAACCACCTCCCGAGATAGTCCAACATTCGTCTGGTGAAACCCTACCTCCCCGACCCTGAGGGTTTCCCTTAGAAATATCTCAAGAATCAGAAGTGCAGGCCCATTTTGCACAATATTGAGATAGACACACTGCAGAAAACAGATACCCGTAGACATGCAATCCATCCGATGATCCGGAAAACCTTTGAAAGTCAAATAGTAGAAACACGAAATCCAAGGACAACCCGAGCTTTCTAAGAACCAATCCGAAGGACTACACTCCCAGTATAAGAGAACGTTTGGAACTTCGGAATGGCGATCACGCCAGTGATGATCTCACCATAGAAGTACACTATGTTCTAAATACTGAAAAGCTCTACCCTTCTGAGAGCTAAGGACCATCCGAGATTCTTTACAAAGATTGGTCCAACCCTCTTCAGACCACTACTACTTCCGGATATTCCACAAGTCTCTAGGCTTGATAAGTGTTTGCCCGACGTCACTCTTTGTATCCCACTCATCTTGATATAGGGATGGCAAAAAAACCCGAACCCAACGGGAAAACCTGATTCCCGAAGATTTCGGGGCGGGTCGGGGCAAGCTTATCGGGTTTCGGGTCGTTATCGGGTATTTTTTTCGGGTTCGGGTTAGGGAGTGGGGATGCCTGCCCCGACCCGCCCCGCCCCGAATATATATATATATATATATATATATATATATATATATATATATATAATTACATTTCAGCCCTTCAAACCGATAACCCTAAAATCACACATCCTTTTCTCTCCATTCCAATTTCCAGCCGACAACAAAAATTGACGTAATCAAATTTTCATCTGTATTCTCTTCTCTCGATCCGGAAAAAGTGGAGTTTCATCTGTATCTCTTCTGTCGATCGGAAAAATGGTGGAGTTGTCGACCCTTGGAAGTCTCATCTACCTCGTTCATTTCATTTGTGGCAGGCAGGACCGCAAGAACCAGAAATAGCAAGCAGCGAGCCAGCGGCCTTCAATCTGAATCGAGTTCTAATCGATGCTAGCCATCTACCTCGTTCGTTTTCATCTGCTCAACACCTACGATAACGACCTGCTGATTCTAGTTCTAATCTAGCCGACAGCCATCCAGGTAAGGTTACGTTATTTTTTCTTAATCCGATGTAGCACAGCTATTCTGAATCTGTTCTCATGATCGCAGCTAGTCGAATTTCGGCTGATTTGAGTTATGATTTTTGATTAATTTGATTCAATTTGAGTTCTGATCTAGTCAATGTTGTCTCACTTTTGATGAATTTGATTCAACTCGTCTATTTTCTTTCCTATTATAAGCATAGCATAGCTTCAATGTTGTCCTAGTTTTAGGCATCGGATAACACACCTGTGATCTGTGAAGCTGTTAAGGGTATTATAAACTTAACAGTTGACAAAATGTTATCTACTGTTCTTAAGGTCACTTCAAACAATAGTGTTGGTGGTATGGATTGAAAAGGTTATATTGATTTAGTTGACTTTTATGCAGATCCCTTCATCAGATATATAAAATTATACTTTCATTCCTTCAAATAATGCTTTTATGTGAAAGTGGAAAGTGTGTTTTGTTTAAAAAGTAACATTTGATAAATTGAAATACTTGAACTAGATAATGATACTTGATCATTTGCATTGTTTGTTGCCTTATATTGACATAAATAGGAAATTTTTTGGAAATAGCAATGCACTTTACTCTCGTTAAAGATGTGGTTGTATTTGATTCACACCTTTCAAACTGTTGTATTTGATTTCTGTTATGCTGAATTGAATTCTGTTTTTTGATGATTCTGAGTTCTGATTTTCTGAAGAATTTGATTTCGAATTTGAGCTAATTTGAACTTAACAAACTGTTGTATTTGATTTCTGATATTACATTGGTTGTTATTTTCCAGGGGATATGAATTCAAACAGTCAGATTCATGCTCCAACTGAAAGTAGTCAAGAGGTGGGAGGTTCATGTTATAATCAAGTAAATACTGATTTTATGGATCAACAAGGTGGGATGTAGAAGAGGTTGCTTGATTTTAAGTTTGTTTTAATGTTTAAGTGTAATGTACTGTTGCGATGAATTTAGTTTTTCATATTTGGTTCAATTATGTTAAGAACTTATTTTGTATTTTAAGCCTTTTAGTTTCTTATTGTTCTATTGTAGTTTTTTCCATTTTCGGGTTTCGGGTTCGGGTTTTCGGGTCTATATCGGGTTTTGGGTTCAGGTTCGGGATCGAGGAAATTTTCTGCCCCGACGGGGCGCCCCGATAAGAAACCCGTCGGGTTCGGGGCCAAATTTAACTATCGGGTTCGGGGATGGGATTTGCTGACCCTCCCCGAACCCGCCCCGTTGACATTCCTATCTTGATAGGAACCATTGGGAACCCTAACTTCGTAGACGAACCAGTAGGATTCGCTAACTACACGAAACGGAGTCCGCATCCCGTAAGTGAAGTTCTTAGAACACCAAGCGAAGGCCAGAGTTCACTTGGGAGTGCGAGGACCAACCGAATAGGGAGTATCCTCATACCTTTGCTCGGTCATTCATACCTACTACCTTGCCTAAACCTGAATTTCGGGACGAAATTCCCTCTAACGGGGGGATGATGTGACAACCCAAAAATTTCTGTTAGTTTTAACGTCGAAATTAATTACGTCAAAAATTAGCCAAATTTATCCCGAAAATATTTTTGACCGGATTTAAACCCGTTGGAATATTTTAAATAATATTCGTCAAGCGAACAAAAATTAAGGCGGTATAATTTTAAAATTTGTCGTGATTAAGGAAGTGGTGAAAAACCCGTTCGCGGCTGGTGTCAGGAAAACTCCCAGCCAGGCCACAAGCTCCACCCTATATAAGGGAGGAGTAGGATTCACTCCCACCTTTTTACCACCTTAGACTCTCTCTCTCTCTACTTTCTCTCTCTACAAATGGTTTTTGGTAAAAAAATCGACCCTCCGAGCCTCAAATCGGTAAGTAAACCTCCCTAGCTTGTTGTTAGAAATCTTGCAAATTCGTGACTTAATCATCCGGAAACCTCAAGAACATGATTTTACGGTCTTGGGAGCCTCCCAAAACAGTAAACCCCTTGAATGTGGGTTTTAATGCTCAAAAACCCTTCCCAAACACTTCTTATGGTTAGCAATGGCTTAGAGACTTACCCGAAAGGACTTAGAACACCAAAATCGGACCAAATGGAGTGTAAACATGAGTTTACGGTCTAAGAATGTTCTTGGACCGTAAACCCCATGTTCATGGACCATAAACACCTTTTAAGGTGTCAAACTACCCCTCAAACACCTCCAAGGGCTTCCATGAACTTCCTAGAGTGCATAGAACCTTATTTTCCTTCATTTTATGCACCAAAGCATACTAAATGATGTTACACTTGAGTTTACGGCCCAAGAAGGTTCTTGGACCGTAAACACACATCCTTAGACCATAAACACCCACAAAGGGTGTTAAAATGCCCTTAACACTTTGTATGGCTTGGAATTGGACCTAGAACTTCGTATGCTTAACCTACAACCAAAAAAACACATGATTTAAACTCATGTGTTTAAGGTAGTAAACTCCCCAAGTGTATCTCCTTAGACCGTAAACACCTTTTCAAGGTGTTTAAGTGCCCTAAACACCTTCCTATGCCTTTAAAAGCCACTAGAACCTTACATACATGAGTTAGAACGACAAAAAAACCAAAAGAATGGGTAACATGAGTTTACAACCGTAAACTCCTGTGTTTACGGCCGTAAACTCCTCAAGGAGTAAACTCTGGACCGTAAACTCCATTTTGTGCCCATATGAGCTCCAATCACTTCCTTAGCCCTTGATTCAACTCTAGCATGACTCCAAGAGGGAGTTAAGACCTTTAAGCATCCCATAACACTACTACCATGAGTTTACGGCCGTAAACTCATGGGGGAAAGGGTCTTGAAACCGTAAACACCCGTAAGGACCTTCATTTGAGGAGTAAACTCCAATGTGAGTCCATACACACCTTCCATGCAACCCGTAACACTTCTAGCACTTGTTGCAAAATGTTTTTATGTCGAAAGACATCCTTACTTGCTTAATTAGTTGTTAAATGACTAATTAGGTACTTAAATGTATCATTACATGTTAAATAGGATTCGCGTGTGTGGTCAAGTCCTCACTTGACACTTAGCATCCTATACCGGCACCTCCGTCGGATCCACTTACACTAGGTGAGTTCGAACCCCTTAATGAACCTTTTCAATTGTTTTTACATGTTTTATGGGGGGGGGGGGAATACAAGTGAAACATGTCAATTATCATATCAATCACATGTGATTGATAACCCGTATGCACAAGGATTTATTACACTGTTAACTGTTTTACCAAGTATGATATTGTAAATGGTTTGCTATAACGTCTTTACTTGTTCAAAGCTTTCCTCGAATTGACTCTCGTGCTGAATGTTTTATTAAGGTTTCTTTAAATCTCGTTTACGAAAGGTTTTCAAAAGGTTTTCAAACTTATTTTACAAAAGAATACAAATTCGTGATTTTCTTAAGTATAAAGGTTTTCAAAAGTTTTCATCAAAGTTTTCTTCCATATTTTTATACTCTTACTTGGTTAAGATACTACTGCTTCACTTTTACTTAGTTAATGCTCTTACTTGATAACGCTTTTACTTCGGGATACGCTTCCACCTCGTGATACGCTTATACTTGTTAACGCTTCTACTTCACTTATACTGGTTAACGCTTCTACTTCACTTATACTTGTTAACGCTTCTACTTCACTTATACTGGTTAACGCTTCTACTTCACTTATACTTGTTAACGCTTCTACTTCACTTATACTGGTTAACGCTTCTACTTCACTTATACTTGTTAACGCTTCTACTTCACTTCTACTTATTAACGCTCCTACTTCACAATACGGTTCTACTTCACGATACGCTTCTACTTCACGATACGCTTCTACTTCACGATACAATTCTACTTAGTTAAATGTATGCCTGTACATGTATAGTTACATAAATAATGGTTAAAGGACTTAGGAAGGCTAATTCGCCCTATTTCCTTTTCTTCGTTGAGATGTGATCTGGTGGGATCAGATATCCATCTGAAGGTCGTTTGATCATTAATTATATATCATGTATACATGTATAGACATATGGGTTGACATCGATCGGTTCAGTTAAGAGTCTCTACTCCTAGTCCAACACTTACATCAGGATCCACTATTCGGGATACATCTTCAGGACACGGCCTTCTTCGTTGTCTAGTTGGTAACCAGAGTCTCTTGTAGGGAGAGCGGACATTGTGTGTATAGATCTATACGGGATTGACACCCCCACACCCTGACTGCTAGCTACAGTCCACGGCCTACCAAGCCAAGGGGTGACAAATGTCACATCTTTATTTTGACGCTTGCAGGGCGTTGAGTTCTCTAGTGTCTATCAGTATGGTTACGAGTATCTCGGGGTTACCTTATAATTCATGGCCTTAAGGTAACGACGCTTAACATAGTATGCTGGAAATACACACCTAGAAATTGCACACCTAGAAGATACACACCTCGAATATACACACCTAGAATCACACTATTTTTAGACCTTGCTAGACGTGTCATTCATTTGATCCTGTCTGGGGTCTGTGTCTCTCTATTTTTTAGACCTTGCTAGACGTGTCATTCATTTGATCCTGTCTGGGGTCCATGTCTCTTTGTTTTTAGATCTTGCTAGACATATCATTCATTTGATCCTGTCTGGGGTCTGTGTCTCTCTGTTTTTAGACCTTACTAGACGTGTCATTCGTTTGACACCGTCTGGAGTCTGTATCTACTCTTGTTAGACTGAGCCAGGCGTGTCGTTCGTTCGATACTCTCCTGGAGTCTATGATCTCTTTCGCCTTAGTCAACACTCTTTACTGCTGAGGCATATGTTATTTTCCCTGATATTCTCCTACTTTCTTTAAAATCAAATACCGTGTTTTGATAATGATAGTGTTTAAGGGAAAATTACTTTTACAACATAACTCTGTCCAGTCTTGGTGGAAGACTGCTTTTACAACATAACTCTAAAACTACTACTTTTATAAAGTTATTTTGAACTTACACAAATGACACTAAATACTTATGAACTCACCAACATTTGTAAAAATGCTGATACTCGCTTTCAAGTAACTTGTATTCTCAGGTCAGCAATAGACAGGTACATCTCAGGCGCTTTTGGTGAAGACAGTTAGTACCGAGCTGCACCTACATTATGACTTGTATTACTTTAATGATTCTATACAATGTAAACCTTGTAAAACTATTACTATTAATGCAATGGTTGTTGTATTTTGATTACTATACTGCATATGTTGTGATACTTAACATGACGTCATCCACCCCAGAACATTTCCGCCGTTCCGGTTTTGGGTTGTGACAAGCCAACCAACCAATTATTCATTAAAACTAGTAAATGAAAATTAAGGAAATTCTTGAAATAACACAAAAAAAATCGTCTACCACTCTTATGAATGACAAAAAAACGTCCATGTCTTCAATTAGTCTTCAATTGCTTGTAATTGGTTATGAGAAGATGTAGAGAGTGTAACTCCCAAGGATTAAAGAAAGCCATCAATGATAAGAGTGTAACTCCCAAATTTTAAAGAGAGTCATCAATGATAAGAGTGTAACTCCCAAAGTTTAAAGAGAGCCATCAATGATACCCTTCCAAACACTTCCATAGCCACCCAAACTTTGAATCAAACAATCAATGAAGTATTGGATTTATTAAACTTTTATTAATTTAATTAAGAAAACCCTAATCAATCAACTACGTCACCATGTACACCCCATAGGCCATAAAGCCCAAACAACTTTCGAGCCCGATATTAATCAATAATCCATCACCTTTTGGGCTTTCATGATCCATGCATGGATCATCCCCTCCCCATTTGAAAGGAATTAACCTGAATTCATCAAGGCCATCATCATCAAGAGGTGAAAGATCTCCCACATTAAAGGTAGCATGCATTCCGTGGTCTCCTCCCAAATCCACATTGTAACCATTATCATTTTCAGAATTTGTCACTTCCACACATGTATCATTCCCTCCTTCTTTGAAAGGAATTGTCCTCAATTCAGTAAGAACCAAATTTTGTTGTTCTCCCATACAAACCTTCCATAACAGCAGGTCTTGAAAACATATTTTTATTGTAGAATATGACATTTTCTTTACTCCAAGTTGGTCTCTTCTCCACATACACATGTTCTTCAAATAACTAGAAGAACTCGCCGAATGAAATCCTAACCGTGTCTTCCATTTGTGGATCAAAAACCACTTTCGTACACTCCCATGAACAAGATTAGGACCTAGAAATTTATCCTTGGAATAATTTAAAGGATTAGCAATGGTCATATGAAATAATAGATCATGGTTTGTACTTGTGGGTTGATGAACAACATGTTCCAATAACATGGCTTCTCAACTGAAGGTACACCACAAGAATAGGAATCCAAGCATTATGAACTCCCTCCCTCTTAACTGCTTGGAACTTGGAACTTGATGGGTCACTCCTTCTTTTAGGTTCTTAGAACGACGGTTTGTTATAAGACGGGTATCATCATGCTTCTTAACCACAACCACATCTTCGTGGTCAAGAACCTGCTCCACCTCTTCGGATTCTTCAACCTTTTCTTCAACAAGTTTGTCTGTAACAACAAAATCGATTTCTTTCACAATCGTTTCAACAATTTCGTTTCCAACCACGAAATTTATTTCTTCTTTAACTTCTTCATGACCGTCTTCCCCATTAGTGTCATAGAAAGGGCTAGAGTCTTCAACAATTTCTTCTCCAGTCACTAAATTCATTCTTTCAATAAATTCCCTTTCCCCATCGGTGTCATAGATGGGACCGGAATCTTCTTCCTCCTTTTCTTCAATTTCCTCTTCCTCCTTAATGTCTTCTTCATCATATAACTTGCGCAACATTTTTGGACAACAACTTCTGAATAGGAACTGAAATCAAACAAACTTAGTAGGGATCTTTTTTAAACAAGAACTCAACAACACCTAATCGAAACTGGGCTCTGATACCATTTATGATACGTGTATGGGGGGTTTTTGTTTTGGAGTGTTTCTGATTGCAACGAAATGATAACAAATAGAGAAGAAACAATGCAAATGGGGCTGTTTTTGGTTATATTTGGAACGATTTTGCAAGGGAATAACACGAACAAGTAACAAAGGATAGTATGATGACCAAGTTAGACCTATAAGTTGATAATCGGTGAAAACAATCCAAGACCTATTGGATTGAGTATCAAGTCAAGAAGATAATTTGTGAATTATAAAAATAACTCCAAGTAAACAAAGGTTTTTTTTCTTAAAAATTCGTCTATATCATTTTCATGCATGCATTTGGCTTTATGTGAAGCCTTTATTACAAAGTTGGTGGTTACAAGCCAACCAACCAAATACTCATTAAAACTACTAAATGAAAATTAAGGAAACTCTTGAAATAACACAAAAAAATGTCCAAGGCAAGTATGAAAAAAAAAATGTCCATGCTCCATTAAGGAACCATAAGAAGCATTAAAGAGCTATAAGAAGCATTAAAGTGCAACCTTAATCCACCAAAGAGTGCTAAAAACGGCTAGGAGGCTTTATGAAGTAAAAAGTAACATTTTTAGCACTTATGAAGCCTTAAAAATGTTGCCATAGCCTTCATGCAACCTTAACTCAATTTGTCGGTTACCATGCACAACCCAACCATTGAGCCCAAACCACCTTCTAGCCCACTAGTAATCACTAATCCATCATCTTTTGGGCTTTCATGATCATGCATGGATCAACAGGTACCCGCTCCGGGAGTTTAGAAGATGGAGCAGTTTAGCTTCAAGTCTTGTTTTGTTATTTGCTTATGTACTCTATGTTTTGTGAACACATACTTTGTAAACACTTTCTTTCTAATGAAATGGTTCTTCATTACTTGCTTACTATGCTTACTATGAGATATGTCTTGTGATACTAAACATGACGTTCTCTACCCCCAAGCATTTCCGCCTTTCCGGTTTTGGGGTGTGACAAATTGGTATCGGAGCATTGTTTATAGTGAACTAAGTATATCAACCGATAAAAGATATACAACTATAAATACAATGGGGCTTAAGCGCTCTGGATAATGATATATTTTAAGAGTATAACGATAAGTTATAAAAATATACCTACCTGCTTAAACATATACATACTAGAACGAGTATCATGAGAAGAACATAACTAAAGTATTTAAAGGTTGAATACTGTTGTCAAACCTAAACAATTATGTAATCATAGCTAGAATCAATAGAGCCTGGTCAACTATATTTATTCGAGATGTGACCGATATGTGTTTGGGAGTGATGTGGTGTTGCAACGGTGTTAAAATTTACCCAATTCTATATAAGAAATTCTAGATCAGAATATGAAAGTTAGAATACTATAGGAATATTCTATGATACTATAACACGATAACAAGTTTGAAACATACTAAGTACATTAGATTAATATACTATAAGAGTATTTTAGGCTCTATATAAATAACTTATGTGATAACTTAAAAGACCCTTACAGATAAGTCTATAATCTTGCAATGTATACTCCCAAGGTTATATATAATTGGGGTTTTATAGACTTACAATTTGTGATCTACGCTTCATTACCTGTTCCTTGTTTGGTTGTGGTATTGGAGTAGGATCATTTATTCGAAGGTCTATTTAATCTTGAAACATATACAACTTGTATACATTGTACAAATATAGAAGGACTTTGTAAGGATCACCCCATAAAGTTACCTTATTTCTCATAGATTCTCTAGTCATATCCGTTCTTGCATGACAAACCCAGATAGATGTAACCACTTACTCATAGGGGTCAACAGAAGAGTCAAAAAGGAATAGGGACAAGTTCATGAGAGGTTTTCAAAGAAGGATCAACCGGAGTAACCAAAACGTCATATGCGTCACACTAATAAATAATAATCTTGGTTAACTTAATGAGTTAGTGGAAACACTACTCACCCTATGTGTAGGATTATTTTCTTTACAGGCAGCTGGTAACAATTATTCAGGCAACAGATATTCATTCGAGGATAGCCATTTTAATTCATAAAGTTCATTTGGTGTAGACTTTTTATGAATTGTTTCTAGAACCTTGTGGAAGTCAGGACCCGATATGCCCAGAACAAGGATACTCTTGTCTTTTTAGCTTTCGGCTTATATCCATTGCTCTAGACTTAATTCCTCTCATCTTTGTATTCTTTTAGCAAAGATGCCTCCTTGCAGACCAATCAGAAGCACTACTCCGATAACTCCAATACCTGCTCCACAAATCGATGCAGCAACTCTAAATGCGGCAGTGGCTGCGGCTGTGGCAGCAGCCATGGCTTAATATCATCCTACCAGTCCCAGCGGAGGGGGAACACCTGTTCATACTACTCAAAGTGAGGTTCTTATGTGCTCGAGATAGTGCTCCTACAAGGACTTCTCCAAATGCCATCCATTGTCTTTTAATGGGACTTAAGGAATCATTACTCTCTTGCGATGGTTCGAGAAAACAGAGTCGATCTTCGAAATCTGTTTATGCCCAGAAGGAAGCAAAGTGAAGTTTGCTGCCTACACCTTCTATGGCAAGGCCCTAACATGGTGGAATAGCCATGTTAAGTCACTGACTCTATCAGTGGCTAAATCAATAGGTTAGGAAAACCTAAAAGAGTTAATACGGGAGGAATATTGCCCGTTAGGCGAAATTCAAAAACTGGAACAAGAACTGTGGGATCTCACTATAGTCGGCTCAGACATAGTGACCTACACGGACCGGTTCAGTGAGCTAGCAGCTCTATGCCCCAGGATGATTACCCCGGAGAGCAAGAAGATAGAAAGATACATTTGAGGTCTGACTGCTCCGACCCAAGGAAATGTGTTATCTTTTAACCCAGCCATGTTCGATAGTGCTAAACGCCTAGCTCAACGACTCATCGACCACAGAGTCCTCCATGGTGTAGAAGTCCCTATTCCCGAGCCACCGAGGGAAGAGGACTATAATCAGAAGTCGGGGAACAAAAGGAAGAAGAAGTGAAGAACACATGACACCCTGCAAGAGCAACGAGTGAGCACTATGTACGCCGCTACAACGCCTACTGCTCCAGCACCTACCAGTAGATATGCTGGAAACCTCCCGAAGTGTGGAAAGTGCAACTTTCACCACACCGGAGTATGCTGGGAAATGTAGTGTCTGAACTGCCACAGAAAAGGACACACAGTCCGTTTCTGCAGGGCACCGGCTCAACCGATCTCCCAAGTCCCCAGATTTGAAGAAAACCAAGCCTACTATGGCTGTGGTGAGACTGCACACTATCAAAGGGACTGCCCGATAATAAGGACCTCAGGCGCGGATGGACGCATTCTGATGATCACCGCAGGAGAATCAACCCCAGAGTCATCAACGAGCAGCGGTACGTCTTCGATCTAGTAATTACTTTAAAAATTAATTTATATTTATATAAGATTAAAACTAAGGGGAATACACTTAAAAGTAATCTGAATCACTCACATATTGAAATAGGTCATGGTATTCAAGAGAACTAAAAGATTCATTTAGAGAAGCTATGATGACTTAGCATATACATCATGGTTGTGCATAACTAAAATGTTGCAGAGTTAGAGTGAGTGATTCCGCCTTAATTCCTGTTCCTTGTCTGGTTGTGGATTTGAGGCAGAGTTACTCAGTCGACAGTCTTATTCATCTTAAGTACTCATAACTTGTATATGACAGGCGATTGTAGTGGTACCAAGGAGGATCATGATATTAAGTATCATCACCAGTTAGCAAAGCACATTTATTTGTATGTATACACACATAGCGGTACGATACATAGGAGTGTTAACATCAAAAGGGAAAACAGAAAGCACTAGAACATTCACTAGGAGTACATTGTCGAGCACACTAAGGATACATCATCGTATAACATACGTTTCTTTCATTTGACCAAAACTTTGTTCAGTAAAGAGTCCGTTGCTATCTTTCGTCATGAGTTGGCGTGGTCCTCACCATATTGAGTTCATATATTTCTACCGCCTCGATCAACAAGTTCTCGAAACTTTCTTCATTTGTATCGAAAGTCCAACCTAAACCTCAGTTTTATCTTTCATATTCTAAACCCCGAAGTACTTGTGCGAAGGGTACTATGTCCTCCAAGGCCTTATCATCAGATGTCCGCAGACCGCCACGAAATACCGCTCGCCCAGCAGACCAAGTTCGAGCACAGAGGCTAAGGACGAATACAACCCACCTATCACTATTCAGTGTATACGCGAGGGTGGTATATGATTATGATTACGCACATCATACCGTCTTACTAATCCTAATTATATACGACTTGTATACACGAGGTAATGATAGATGGACCAAGTACGAATCCTATAACAAATAGAAGGGAAAAGTTGCCAAGTCTACGAGTAGATATTCTGCCAATCAACGGAGCACAACCCCAGTAGTATTGTAAGGAAGCTAATTTCGGGACGAAATTCCCTCTGACGGGGGGATGATGTGACACCGAAACTTTTTTGCTTTAAAGACCCAGTCAATCAACTTAACTGAGTGTCATACTCATTCCTGCTATCTTTTAGCCTTATTTAGAGTCAGTATAAAAGGTTCAAAGCTCTGTAAAATCAAGCATTGAGCATAGGAATAGATCACGTACACTTCTAGCACCAAAATTGAGCCTTACACTCCAACATAAGGAGTGTACGGTCGCATACATGGGTGTACGGCCGCACACCCCTCTCCTGGCAGCACACTCACGTGCATAAGTATAGATCTCAGCCGACTTTAATCCCTTTTCACACTCCCAAGCCTAGAACTCGATTTCTCTCTCAACTATCAACCGATTTTCAACTTAGATCTTCAAGAATGTAAGTGTTCTTCCCTTGATTTGTTGTTAATCTTCTTAAACTAGTTACATCCTTTGATTTCATCCATTTGAAATCATGTTTTGGCTAGATCTTCAAATCTTTAACCATTTCACCAAGAACACCAAGAACATACACTTGTTCTTGGTGAGTTTGAGCCTTCTTGAGCCTCCAGATCGTAAGTACTCCTTCTTAATATATGAATCTTGTTTAGAACACTAGTCTAACATCTGAAAAATGCCCAGAACTCATGAGCACAAGGTGTGTGCGGCCGCACACCCATGTGTGGTCGTACACCCCACAAAACACCTCTAAAAGACCTCCAAAGTGCCTTTCTAGCTTCACCATTTGTTGAACAATCGTCCCACAAGCCTCCTCACCTTTGGAAAACACTTTTATGCACTCATTACCATGAGTGTGCGGCTACACACTCCCTGGCCGCATACTCCTCAAAGTGGTCGTACACTCCCGTTTATTGAATCACATGTGATTCCAACACTTGGTCAAAGTGTTCCTTAGTCTCGTAAGGTGTTTCATTGCATTTGGCTGCTTCCAAACACTATGTTTATGTCAGTATATGTCATTTAGGACTTGTTAAGTCTCGGGACTTCATTCGTGGAACTTCTCATCCTTACACGCATACCCGTTTGAATCACCCACATCAGGTGAGTTCATACCCCATAATGAATCTTTTAACTATTTTAAATGCTTTTAAGGGGGGGGGGGTACAATTTAAACACAATGATAATTGTGTAACTATTTGTTATAAACATCTTTCAAAATGTTGCTTATGTCTTCTATAAGTGGTCAAAACATTTCAAGAACTATTTTACAATTATGTTGCTTTATAGTTTAACAAAACTCCATTTTTTTGAAGTACGAGCATAACTTGGTAGTAAAATAAGTCTTTTCAATAACAGTCCAAGTAGAATTCTAGTAAACTATAATGGGTATAGTTTAGGGATTCAGAACATACTAGATACAATACATGATAACAAAGAGAACATACTATATGCTAGTACATACTATTCATACATACTTATACAACAGAACATACTAAGACTCTTTAACAAGAGAAGATACTAAAGTACTATAACTGAACAAACATACTAAGTTGCTATAGCATGGAACACTTAGAGGATCTAATTATACCAATGAATCACTAACGCATTGTTCTAAACAAAAGGTGATAGTTATATTGGGTATACATGATCATATAATTTTAATATGGATGTTCACGGCTTGCAATTATTTGCAGAGGTCGCGTTTGGATCCCAAAATCTTTTGACAGGGAGAGCGTTTAGTATCGGATCTAGCCATCACATTATACCTTAATAATCAATTTAAGGCAATTAGTACAACAGTAGTTACTATGTACAATACTACAGCACTTACATTTTCTCATAACTTTCATAAAGTGACGGTACCACTTGAAAGTCAACGTAAACTATTTTCGAGTCAAGATAGTTATAAACTAGGGAAAACTTACATTTTACAAATGGCAAACAGAACAGTCGGGGCAAGTACACTCAGTAGAAAGAGCAAGTATATATATATATATATATATATATATATATATATATATATATATATATATAGGATCCGATAGGTAATTGGGTGCGTGCTTTCCGCTTTATTTCCTGTTCCTTGTTTGGTTGTGGGATTAGAGCAGATTCACCCAACCTATTATCAATTCGATCTTAGTTATATATATGTTCCGTACACATTAAGTCATCATAAGGGGTACCAGGTATGGATCAAGTCATAGGACACTAACTCAATGCACAGTTTTCTAGTACAAAACATACCTTTCAAACGGAACTTTTGGTAAACAAAACTAGAAACTTACCAATAAAGGGTTTAATCCATTTTATTAAACCAGTGTAGACTTAAAGGACTTTAGGTGATCGACCTTATAATACCTTAGTTTATACATCATGGTTATATATCATTAATACCCAACAAGTAGTTGGATGTGTGCTTTTATCCTTATTTCCTGTTCCTTGTTTGGTTGTGGGCTTAGGGCAGATTCATCCAATCAACTATCTATTTAATATTAGATTATATATAGCAGTATAAACTAAGTGATTATAGAGGTAATCACTGTGGTCTCTATTTTATTATAAGAAATAAGGGTTTTCTTAAAGGATCTTTTCATTAATTATAAAGGAACTATTACAATTAACTCCATGAGTAACAAGTGAATACACCTAGGTTATATACAACGAGGATCCAACAAACAATGGGATGTGTGCTATCCGCCCCATGAGTAACAGGGGAACCTTTCTAAAAACGGAACGTATAACTTACTACTTTTCAACTACATTTTTCAACAACTTACTTACATCACTAAAATCTTATGAACTCACCAGCTCAATTGCTGATAAACTCTTTCAAATAACTTGTATTCTCAGGAAACTAGTAGACAGGTACCCGCTCTGGGAGTTCAGAAGATGGAGCAGTTTAGCTTCAAGTCTTCTTTTGTTATTTGCTTAGGTACTTTATGTTTTGTGAACACATACTTTGTAAACACTTTCTTTCTAATGAATTGGTTTTTCATTACTTGCTTACTATGAGACATGTCTTGTGATACTAAACATGACGTCCTCCACCCCCGAAAATTTCCGTCGTTCCGGTTTTGGGGTGTGACAACTTTCATGAGCATTGTTTTATTCTTGGATTCCACATTAGAAGTCTACGCAATTTAGCAATGCTTTGATGAGCTTTGTTTAATAATTGAGTTCCACAATAGAAGTCTATGCAATTTAGCAAAGCCTTGATGACCATATTTAATTCTTGAGTTCCACAATCAAAGTCTATGCAATTTAAGCAAAGCTTTGATGAGCATTGTTTAATTCTTGAGTTCCACAATAGAAGTCTATGCAATTTAAGTAATGCTTTGAGTTTAATTCTTGAGTTCCACATTAGAAGTCTACGCAATCTAGCAAAGTTTTTATGAACATTGTATAATTCTTGAGTTCCACAAAAGAAGTATTCTTCGCAGTTTAGCACAACTTTTATAAGCAATTATTTATTCTTGAGTTCCACAATAGAAGTATATGTAATTTAAGCAAAGCTTTGACGAGAATTGTTTCATTCTTGAGTTCCACATTAGAAGTCTACACCATTTAGCAAAGCCTTGATGAGCATCATTTTGATTCTTGAGTTCCACAATAGAAGTCTATGCAATTTAAACAAAGCTTTAATGAGCATTGTTTGATTCTTGAGTTCCACAATAGAATTCTATGCAATTTAGCAAAGCTTTCATGAGCATTGTTTCATTCTTGGGTTCCACATTAGAAGTCTATGCAATTTAGCAAAGCATTGATAAGCATTGTTTAGTTCTTGAGTTCCACAACGGAAGTAGTCTTTGCAACCCAGCAAAGCTTTGATGAGCTTCGTTTCATTCTTGAGTTCCACAATAGAAGTCTATGCAATTTAAGCAAAGCATTGATGAGCATTGTTTTATTCTTGAGTTCCACAATAGAAGTCTATGCAATTTAGCAAAGCTTTCATGAGCATTGTTTCATTCTAGGGTTCCACATTAGAAGCCCATGCAATTTAGCAAAGCATAGGTGAGCATTGATTAGTTCTTGAGTTCCACAATAGAAGTAGTGTTTGCAATTTATCAAAGCTTTGATGAGCATTGTTTAATTCTTGAATTCTACAATAGAAATGCATGCAATTTAAGCAAAGCTTTGATGAGTATTTTTTTCATTCTTGACTTCCACATTAGAAGTCTATTAAATTTAAGCAAAGCTTTGATGAGCATTGTTTGATTCTTGACTTCCAAAATATAAGTCAATGCAATTTCGTAAAGCTTTAAGGAGCATTGATTAATTCTGGGGTTCTGCATTAGAAGTCTATGCAATTTAGCATAGCATCGATGAGCATTGTTTAACTCTTGTGTTCCACAATAGAAGTAGTCTTTGCAATTTAACAAAGCTTTGATGAGCATTGTCTAATTCGTTGAGTTCCACAATAGAAGTGTATGCAATTTGTGCAAAGCTTTGATGAGCGTTGTTTCGTTCTTTAGTTCCACGTTAGAAGTCTATGCAATTTAGCAAACCTTTTATTAACATTGTTTATTGAGTTCCACAATAGAAGTAGTCTTCGCAATTTAGCAAAGCTTTGATGAGCATTGTTTAGTTATTGAGTTCCACAATAGAAGTTTATGCAGCTTAAGCAAATCTTTGATGAGCATTATTTCATTTTTTAGTTCCACATTAGAAGTGTATGCAATTTACCAAGGCTTTGATAACCATTGTTTAATTCTTGAGTTCCACAATAAAAGACATTTTCATAATTTAGCAAAGCTTTGAACAACATTGTGTAATTCTTGAGTCCCACAATAGAAGTCTATACAATTTAAGCAAAGCTTTAATGAGCATTGTTTCATTCTTGAGTTCCACGTTAGAAGTCTATGCAATTTAGGAAAGCTTTGATGAGCATTGTTTAATTCTTGAGACCCACAATAGAAGTAGTCTTCGCAATTTAGCAAAGCTTTGTTGAGCATTGTTTAATTCATGAGTTCCACAATAGATGTCTATGCAATTTAAGCAATGCTTTGATAAGCATTGTTTCATTCTTGAGTTACACATTAGAAATCTATGCAATTTAGCAAATCTTTGATGAGCATTGTTTAATTCTTGAGTTCCACAATATAAGTAGTCTTCGCAATTTAGCAAAGCTTTTACGAGTATTTCTTTATTCTTGAGTTCAACAACAAAAGTATATGCAATTTAAGCAAAGCTTTGATGAGAATTGTTTCATTCTTGAGTTCCACATTAGAAGTCTACGGAATTTAGCAAAGCTTTGATGAACATCGTTTTGATTCTTGAGTTCCACAATAGAAGTCTATGCAATTTAGCAAAGCTTGCATGAGCATTGTTTCATTCTTGGGTTCCACATTAGAAGTATTCTTCGTAATTTAGCAAAGCTTTGTTGAGCATTGTTTAATTCATGAGTTCCACAATAGATTTCTATGCAATTTAAGCAATGCTTTGATAAGCATTGTTTCATTCTTGAGTTACACATTAGAAATCTATGGAATTTAGCAAATCTTTGATGAGCATTGTTTAATTCTTGAGTTCCACAATATAAGTAGTCTTCGCAATTTAGCAAAGCTTTTATGAGTATTTCTTTATTCTTGAGTTCAACAACAGAAGTATATGCAATTTAAGGAAAGCTTTCACGATAATTGTTTCATTCTTGAGTTCCACATTAGAAGTCTACGGAATTTAGCAAAGCTTTGATGAACATCGTTTTGATTCTTGAGTTCCACAATAGAAGTCTATGCAATTTAGCAAAGCTTGCATGAGCATTGTTTCATTCTTGGGTTCCACATTAGAAGTCTATGCAATTTAGCAAAGCATTGATGAGTATTGATTAGTTCTTGAGTTCCACAATAAAAGTAGCCTTTGCAATTTATCAAAGCTTTGATGAGCATTGATTAATTCTTGAGTTCCAGAATAGAAGTGCATGCGATTTAAGCAAAGCTTTGATAAGCATTGTTTCATTCTTAAGTTCTGTATTAGAAGTCTATGAATTTAGCAAAGCTTTGATGAGCATTGTTTAATTCTTGAGTTCCACAATAGAAGTATTCTTTGCAATTTAGCAAAGCTTTGAGGAGCATTTCTTTATTCTTGAGTTTCACAATAGAAGTCTATGCAATTTAAGAAAAGCCTTGACGATCATTGTTTTATTCTTGAGTTCCACATTAGAAGTCTATGCAATTTAGCATAGCTTTGATGAGCATCGTTTAATTCTTTTGTTCCACAATAAAAGTCTACGGAATTTAGCAAAGCTTTTATGAACATCGTTTTGATTCTTGAGTTCCACAATAGAAGTCTATGCAATTTAGGAAAGCTTGCATGAGCATTGTTTCATTCTTGGGTTCCACATTAGAAGTCTATGCAATTTAGCAAAGCATTGATGTGTATTGATTAGTTCTTGAGTTCCACAATAAAAGTAGGCTTTGCAATTTATCAAAGCTTTGATGAGCATTGATTAATTCTTGAGTTCCATAATAGAAGTGCATGTAATTTAAGCAAAGCTTTGATAAGCATTGTTTCGTTCTTAAGTTCTGTATTAAAAATCTATGAATTTAGCAAAGCTTTGATGAGCATTGTTTAATTCTTGAGTTCCACAATAGAAGTATTCTTTGCAATTTAGCAAAGCTTTGAGGAGCATTTCTTTATTCTTTTTTTTTTTTGAAAAGAGCCAAAGCTCAGCAAACTTTATTAAAAAGAATAAAAGAATACAAATACAAATAAAATAAAGAACAACCCAAAAACACTACTCAATCCAACCTATCCATAACCAACTTCCTAACCATTTTTTAACCCCCTCAACAATCCTCCAAATACCCCAAAAAACCCTAAAATTCATAAGGCTACACCAAGGACTTATTGAATGTGGGAAAAAAGGTAACTTCATCCCCTTGCAAAAATTATACCACTTAACAACATTATAACCAAAGCAAGGGGTAAGGCCCTTAAAAAAACCCACAGTCCAATAGTGAAGACTTAAAAACCAAATCCATAAAGGTCCAATCCCAAACATACTAAAGCCAAAAATAATGAACCAAAAAACATAAGACACATTAAACAAATCCCACTGCAGAAACTTCACGAGATCAAACCAGCATCTTCTTCTTCCTATCAGCTCTTGTATCCTCCCTATGATGATCCATCATTTCTTTATTCTTGAGTTCCACAATAGAAGTCTATGCAATTTAAGAAAAGCTTTGACGATCATTGTTTTATTCTTGAGTTCCACATTAGAAGTCTATGCAATTTAGCATAGCTTTGATGAGCATCGTTTAATTCTTGTGTTCCACAATAGAAGTCTATGCAATTTAAGCAAAGATTTGATGAGCATTATTTGATTCTAAAGTTCCACAATAGAAGTCTATGCAACTTAGCAAAGCTTTCATGAGCATTGTTTCATTCTTGGGTTCCTCTTTAGAAGTCTATGCAATTTAGCAATGCTTTGATGAGCATTGTTTAATACTTGAGTTCCACAATAGAAGTCTATGCAATTTAGCAAAGCCTTGACGACCATCTTTAATTCTTGAGTTCCACAATAGAAGTCTATGCAATTTTCCTCACCTCCAAAAACCTCTTCCACGTCCAGCTCTGTGACAACCCAAACTTGTTGCCGTTACATAATTTCGTCTTCACTAACGGAAATCGTCGTTATGTATTGATTTCCGAAATATTTGAAGTCGTCAATAAATAATTATCTAGTTATTTATATTTTCTTGACATTATAATTTTAGTATAAGTAAATATAACTGGTAAGTGTTAACCCTGTTTAACTAAATACAGTTATATTACTTTTCAACCACTTCACCCGGGTAAAAAGTTTTAACCTCGTTAAACTTTAGCATCGGGTAGCCGTGTACCGGGTGCAATACCCGAGGCATATATAAAGTAAATGAACACCACTTTGAACCTTTTTCACCACTCATTCACTCTCTCTCTCTCACTACTTTCTCTTTCTAGACTCGATCCCGACCTCGAAAACTGCAAATTCCGACCTCCTAACGTAAGGATTTCTTCCCTATCTTATTCAAAACGTATTCCATTGCATTTTGAGGCCAAAAATCATAAGATTTAGTGAAATAAAGGGAGTTTACGGCCTAGGAAGCCCCTTAGGCCGTAAACCCCCCCAAAACTTGGCCAATGCCCCATTTTCCCTGCCCTTAAGCTTGTATGCTAATTAAGGAAATTGCCTAGATGAGTTTGGACATCAAAACATAAGTTTTTAGGGTCTAAAAGAGGGTTTACGGCCCAAGCTTGTGCTTAGGCCGTAAACACCCATTTTCCATGTTATATTGCCCCAAAAACTCATCTAAGGCATGAGTGAATTTAGATATGATCTTAGGAAATGCTTAAGGCCATTAAACAACACCTTTTAGAGCCTAAAAGAGGAGTTTATGGCCAAGACTATGCTTGGGCCGTAAACACCCATTTTCCTTGGTAAAAAGTCCCAAAAACTCGGATTTAGTTATGATTTAAGGGAGTGCTTAGGACCATTTAACAATCTATTTTGAGGGACAAAATGGAGTTTACGGCCCAAGCACAAGCTTGGACCGTAAACTCCCCCAAGTGACACCAAATGAAGGTTTTAACCCTCCAAATTGGTCCTAGGCATTTACTAGAAATATATGGAGTTGAAATAAGGCCTTAACTTGCACTTTTGGAGGAAAACATGAGTTTATGGCCAAGCCTAGGGGCTTACGGCCGTAAACTCCCAAGGAGTGGCCTTTGGGCCGTAAAATCCAAGGGAGTAAACTCTTGGACTCCCCCGTAGACCCCTCTTGTCCTTGTACTACTCCCGGGAACCCCTTCTAAGCCCTAAGACCCCGAATCAATGCTAGAATGCCTAAATACTTTAATGAAAAGCATAAAATGATTAATTTCTTGTAAAATACATATTTCATATGACATTAGGGTCTTAAAAGGTGCACAAGTCTTTATTTGGTACAAAACGCTCAACCGACACTTTCACCCGATTTACCCGATTCACCCGATTTACACGATTTCAGGTGAGTTCATACCCCTTTAATGAACCTTTCAAATGTTTTATATGCTTTAAGGGGGGATACATACATGTTTATGGAAATAAATACAAGTCAATTATTCATGTTACGGAAATTAATCACATGTGATTCACTATCCGTAGTTCAAATCACATGTGATTTACTACTATGTTTTATAAAAAGGATTTTCGTTTTCAAAACTATTTTGGATAAATAAACAATTTTCTAAATGTTCCCTGTTGACAAGATTTTATTAAATAAATTCCTTATAAAATGTAACCACACAAATATATTTATATAAGTAAGACTTGAAGGACTTAGGACCGATAGCTCGCCTTATTTCCTGTTCTTGTTTGATTGTGGGCGTAGGGTAGTTGTTATCCGTCCAACTGCCGTTGATTTGTTAGTTATATATCATATATATTAGTGTTGGATATGAGTATTTTCATTTCATTCGATGTTTAAACCACTAAACTGACAAGAATCATACACACTAAGTTAACTATAATAGGTATAGTTAAGGTTATTATTACTCGCTATAGCTACTACTCTACACACTATAATACACTCTATTATGATACCATACACTAATAAGAGAGCACAATACGAGTTATACAAAAGACTACTACACTATAATACAAGAGAAAGCACTAATCAAGAGATAACACACTAACCCACTACGAGATACTCTATTCGCTACACACTACGCCCAGAGTCTTCTGACAGGAAGACGACGCTATATGTATAGATCTATATGGGGCAGACGCTATTACATCCCGACTATTAACTTCAGTCCGAGCCGCACAGGTCCAGGGATGCCACTACTTCACTACACTGTGCATGACCGGGAAGGTCATGGGGTCCTCTACTTCTCACACTATCGGTAACATACAAGAAATACACTATAACCACACTAAAATACTAAACTAAAAGTTAAGTTAATATCCCGAAGTAATCAAGAATCTAACACTAAAGGAAGTTTGCACCACTATTATTGACTTCAGGCATTACTTATTGGAGATTTAATATTATACTTTTACAATAAATGGATTTCAAAGATGAAAATTTCATGTTTATTAAAGGTTTTCATTCACAATGTATTTCTGGAAAATATAGGATTTTCTAGGTTTTTCTACTACTTAAGAATGTAAATTGCAGCTTTTCATACTATCGGTTCTAATGCTTTTTATACAAAATCTCACACTAAACTCTTATGAACTCACCAGCTTTATTCTGATATTCGTTTTCAAAATAACTTGTATCCTCAGGTCAAAGATAGACAGTTACAGGTGCAGCTTTTTGGAGAAGGTGGAGCTTACAAGATCCATCTTATTTTTGATTTACTTTTGGTGTTTGTTGAACATTACGAAACACATCTGTAATCAAACTCACTATGTAATGCAATGGTTGTATGTTTCTTGTTTTTACTATTATGCAATTGTGATGATACTGTACATGACGTCCTCCACCCCGAAACGTTTTCCGCCGTTATCGGTTTTGGGGTGTGACAAGCTCATACTCTTTTTCTTCAAAATATCCCAAAATTTTCTGCTACCTATATAATTGATTCTCACCCACAGGGAATTTTTGTTATTAATCACATTCCATACATGTTTAGCAAGCAAAGCATCATTCCATCTTCTTAAATTCTTGATTCCCAGACCAGCATACTCCTTAGGCTTACAAATATCATGCCACTTGACTTTAGCTTTCCCTTTGACTATCTCACCATTAGCCCATAAGAAACTTCTGCACATCTTTTCAATCTCATTAATAGTAGCAATGGGAATTTTAAAGATCGAAGCCCAATACACATGAATGGATGTTAAACCAGAGTTAATGAGCTGCAACCTGCCAACAAACGATAAAGTCTTACTTTTCCAATTGAAAATTCTCATCTTAATCTTTTCAATCAACTTTTTACAATCTCTTTCAAACAACTTAGTGACACACATAGGCACGCCCAAATATTTAAATTAAAATCTCCCAACATCAAAAGGCAGGATACCCAAGATAATCCTTCTCATATTCGGCTTAACACAACTAAAATAAATCTGACTTTTTTCCATACTGACCTTCAACCCTGAAACCTTTTTGAATTCATCAAGGGCATCCCTTATAATTCTGACCGAATTCCCATTACCATAAGAGAAAACCAACAGATCATCAGCAAAGCATAAATGGGAAATATTGAGGGCCATACACTTACTATGGAACTTAAAATTCTAGGATTCATCAATAAGCTTACCAAGAATGATATTAAATACCTCCATAACTATAGTAAATAGGTAAGGAGATAAAGGATCTCCCTGCCTAAGACCTCTCTTTCCTTCAAAATACCCATGATCTTCACCATTAAAATTAAGCATGAACCACGGAGAAGAAACACAAGCCATAATCCACTGAACCATAACTGGATGAAACCCAAACCCCTGCAAAATTCGATTAAGAAAACTCCAATCCACCGTATCATAAGCCTTTTGAATATCAATTTTTATGGTGCATTTAGGAACTCCCCTCTTTTTTTATACCCCACCATCAGCTCCTGAGCAAGGAGAATATTATCCAAAATAGATCTTCCAGGAATGAAAGCTGACTGATTTTTGCTAACAATATCACCCAAACAATATCTGATCCTGTTCACTATAATCTTACTGATACACTTATAAAAAGTATTATAGCAAGCTATAGGCCGGAAATCAGAAACTTTCCTCGGAACCTCCACTTTAGGAACCAGAACTATTCTCGTAGCATTGATCCCCTTCAACAATTTACCAAACCAAAAGAATTCCCTTACAGCCTTATACACCTCCGGCCCAACTATATTCCAAGAACTTTTAAAATTTTTTGAGGAATACCCATCAGGGCCAGGGGCACGATTGCCATCTATATCAAACATCGCAGCTTTGATTTCTTCATCAGTAACCACTCTAATCATAATACCAGCCACCCTTCTATCCAATTTTTTATGAAAAAAATCATCATTTAAACCCGATAACTCAGTAACATCTTTACAACCCAAAAACTTATTAAAATGAGAAACAAACTTATCCTTCATAGCCTTCCCACTAACCCATCTGCCATCTTCATCCAGAACCATCTGAATACGATTGATATTACCCCTACTCTTCACAATTCTATGAAAAAACTTAGAATTATTGTCCTCTTCCTGTAACCATTTAATCTTAGCACGCTGAGCAAGAAGTTTTTCTTCATCATCACAAGCAACTTTAAAATCAAAGAGAATATTAGCATGCTCTTCCCTAACCTTGCAATCAAAAGGATTAATATCAATTTCATGTTGTTTACATTCCAATTCTCTTCTTAACTGTTGAATTCTTTTCCCAGCACCCCAATGCTTATTACACAGCTCCCTACAATGTTTTTTAAGAATCTTCAACTTTTGACACACTTTGAACATAAAGAATCCATCAATATTAATATCCCAAACTTCCTTAACCAAAGGTAAAAACTCCTTTTTCTCAGCAATAAAATTAGCAAATCTAAAAGAAGGTTTCCATTTCACTTTACCAACAGGTAAATTTAAGATAGCAGGACAATGATCCGAATTTCTATACGGTTTAAAAACAACATGGGCTAAAGGATGATCCGAAATAAATTTCAAATTGACCATAACTCTATCAAGTTTCTTCAAAAGACCCTTATTCCCAGCAGGGGTTTTGTTCCAAGTAAACTGAAACCCATAAGAATTCAGGTCCTCAACTTCAATAAAATTTAAACAATCAACAAAATCTTCCACTCCTTTGGGTGTTTTAGAACAGCCTTCAGAATATTCCGATGGCCTTAAAGCAACATTAAAATCACCTAATAAACCCCAAGCTTCCTTCTTAACAACTAAGCTATGTTTCTTCAAATTATCCCATAGCACTCTTCTTTCAAGATAATTCGATGCAGCATATATAAAAGACAAATACATGCCAGAATCAGAATCACTAGATTTAACATAACAGTGGATAACCTGCTTGGATGAGAAATCATCATCACATCATAAAGTCTAGGATTCCACCCCACTATAATTCTAGTACCAGCCTCACAGCTATTATTATTAGAAACCCAATCCCACTGACCAAAAGTCTTAACACAAACATTTTTGAGATTTAAGACCTTGACATGAGATTCCACCACAGCACAAATACCAAGGTTATTACTCCTAATAACATCAATAACCTCCTTCTGCTTAACAGATTTATTCAAACCCCTAACATTCCAAGCTCCAATAGACATCATTAGGAATTAGTAGTATTTTTAGCATTTACCTCCTCAAATGCCTGAGAAATCCCATTCTTACTGTTATTGTTTTCCTGATCCATCCTACAATTCTTCATTGTATTACTTTCTTTCCCTATTTTACCCTCCTCACCCTCATTAGAATGAAGCACCTTATTGTTCATGATTTCATTAACATCAAAAGTAGAACCGTCAAATTCTTCTTTCTGATGTATAACATCCTTCTCACCCTTATCATCCTCTTCCATTCTATCCATCACTTCCTCTTCAATCTCTCCCAGAATTTCAAACCTATTTTTATTACTGAAGCCATCACCAGTGTTAGTCTTACTTTCCAAACTTTTATTACCCTCCTCCTTTTTATTATCCTTTTTTATAACATACCCCTGCATCTTATTCTCCTTTATCCCCTGACTACCAACCAAATTCTGCCCATTAGCAAACTTCTCATAACTTCTATTCTTTTCTAAATTCCAATAACTTATCCCCTTATTGTTCCAATTCCGATTCTGCCCTCTACCATTAACCACCTCTATACCCATTATTACCTTTGGAACTATTACCCCTGTTCCAATTCCCATTCTTCCCATTAAATCTTTGATTATTCAGTTGAGTATTACCCTCCTGGAATTTGCTAGTGTCCTCACCATTATTGCTTCCTGACACCTTCTTATAACTGACATCTCCCATTCATCACTCCCTTCCCTTTATTATTCATAATGTTCCCATTATCCCCATTCTTAACCTCTTTCTCTTCATTCATAGCTGCAAGATACACTTTATCCACACACCCATAGAATTTACAATGATTACATCTAGATGGAATCCAGGCATACTTAACATCAAAACTTTGAATCACAGCAGAATTAGAAACAAAATCCCATGTAGAAACTTCAATTTTTCTTTTCCATTCCTTCTCAGCTGCCATTTCCACAAGAATTCGAGCATAAGCACTTCTACCTTTATGTTCTAAACACATCTCCTCAGTAAAAGAATCAAAAGCCAACGGAATCCTTATCTTGCTAGCAATGATACACAAATTTTCACCACTCCATACTTCCAAAGGTAAATCAAAATTTTTAATCCACACCGGAGTTTTATCATGCCTATTCTTAGTTAATGTCAATCCTGGTCTCCACCTTTGAAGAAATAATGGCATATTATTAAACAATAACCATGGACTGCCCTCCAATATAGATAACATCCCCTGCTCATCACTAAATTTAAAAAAGAAAAACCCTTTGCTGTTCATGAATACGTCTTCTAAACCCACATTCTTCCACAACCTTCTAACTTCTTTCTGAATCTCAGGAAACGCCAGCTTCTTATCAATCATATATCCATATAAAGTATTAGTATATGGAACACTTGCATTCTTTAAATTCTCAATCAGGATCATTACAGGTCCATCATCTTTACCATTTTCCCCTGGAATGAATCTAACATCAATCTTACCCTTATGTCTATTACCCTTTAGCACACCAGCATAAGAATTCAACAAATTCCCCTGTATTTCACCATCCACCTTTTTGCAATTATTAGCATCCCCCAAAATAGAGGGAATCATATTAATACTATTGATAACAGTACCAGACTTCATCTTGCAACTAGTTTCAATATTTATCTTAGCATTAGCCTCTTCTTCCATTTCAATTTCCTCATCTACACTAGTTTCATCCTCACTAGAATCATTTTCCCCCTCCTCTTCAAAAGAACCATCATCAGTATTACTTTCCTTCTCATTGACTTGCTTTTTCAAATTTGACATATCAACATCCATTTCCTGATTCTTCTCACTGTCTAAATCCTTCCCCATAGACTTCTCCACCTTCAAATCATTAAGAAATTGAAAGCCAATCTCCGGAATAAATTCTTCATTACTGATAACAATCTTATCCCCATCAGCTCTAGACTTCACAACTTCATTTTCAACCAACTTAGAACTATCATGTTTATTGACATCAATCACCGCAATATTAGGATTCACCCTAATCATTTCACTAGTAACATTCTTCAATTCCAAATTAGGATCCTGTAAATCATTACTCAATTTCGACCCATCCCAATTTTTCATCAAATTAGCAGTGTTACCTGAAGGAATAGACACAACTTGAGCTCCATCATTTTTCACCTCCCCAGCACCACCATACTTCAATCCCTTCACTTTACAATCAGATCCAGGAATAGAAATGTTAGAATCCGAATCCCAGGCTGATATAGATTCCAAATCATCTCCCGATACCTCTTCATAACCTTCTTCATTGTCGTAATCCTCAGCATCCATCGACGATAACCCATCCACCAACTTCCGAACTCTGTTCTTAACTCTGAAAGCTTTCCCCTCCATTTTCCATTCAGCTTTACCAATCCCTGACGCAACAGCTCCAGACACACTTGGCTTACGACGAGCTTTATAGATCGTAGCTGAAGTTTGATCAATAACCCCAGGAGGAACTAACTCATTCACATCCACTTCAGTCCTAACATACCGGACAGCAGCACTTTTATCCGAAGGTTTAACTTTCACTTCCTTCAATCGATCCGCTTTGGATGATGCACCCATTAGGACAACGGAAATAGAAGATAAATTGCTTCACCAATTAAATTAAATACGTCGGAAAAGCAGCACCGATGAACCGAAAACTAGATCGCACCACCGTTAGAGAGAATCAGGGGAAGAGAGAGAAAGAAGAGAGAGAAAGCGAAAAAGTTCCTTGGATAGCATTGTTTAATACTTGAGTTCCACAATAGAAGTCTATACAATTTAAGCAATGCTTTGATGAGGATTGTTTCATTCTTGAGTTCCACGATAGAAGTCTATGCAATTTAGCAAAGCTTTGATAAGCATTGTTTAGTTCTTGAGTTCGACAATAAAAGTCTATGCAATTTTAGCAAAGCATTGATGAGCATAGTTTGATACTTGAGTTCGATAATAGAAGTCCACGCAATTTAGAAAAGCTTTTATGAGCATTATTTCATTCTTATGTTCCAAAATAGAAGTCTACGCAATTTAAGCAAAGCTTTGACGATCATTGTTTCATTCTTGAGTTCCACATTAGAAGTCTATGCAATTTAGCAAAGCTTTGATGAGCATCGTTTTATTCATGAGTTCCACAATAGAAGTCTATGCAATTTAAGCAAAGCTTTGATGAACATTGTTTAATTCTTGAGTTCCACAATAGAAGTCTATGCAATTTAAGCAATGCTTTGAAGAGCATTGTTTCATTCTTGAGTTCCACATTAGAAGTGTATGCAATTTAGCAAAGCTTTGATGAACATGGTTTTATTCTTGAGTTCGACAATAGAAGTAGTCTTCTTAATTTAGCAAAGATTTGATGAGCATTTCCTTATTCTTGAGTTCCAGAATAGTACTCTATGCAATTTAAGAAAAGCTTTGACAAGCATTGTCTCATTATGGAATTCCACATTAGAAGGCTATGCAATTTTGCAAAGCTTTGACATATCAACATCCATTTCCTGATTCTTCACACTCTCTAAATCCTTCCCCATAAACTTCTCCACCTTCAGATCACTAAGAAATTGAAAGCCAACCCCCGGAATAAATTCTTCATTACTGATAACATTCTTATCCCCATCAGCTCTAGACTTCACAACTTCATTTTCAACCAACTTAGAACTTTCATGTTTATTGACATCAATCACCGCAATGTTAGGATTCACCCTAATCATTTCACTCGTAACATTCTTCAATTTCAAATTAGGATTCAGTAAATCATTACTCATCTTCGACCCATCCCAATTTTTCATCAAATTAGCAGTGTTACCTGAAGGAATAGAAACAACTTGAGATCCACCATTCTTCATCTCACCAGAACCCCCATCCTTCAATCCTTTCACCTTACAATCAGATCCAGGAATAGAAATGTTAGAATCCGAATCCCAAGATGATACAGATTCCGAATCATCTTCCGTTGCCTCCTCATAACCTTCTTCATTGTAGTAATCCTCAACATCCATCGGAGATAACCCATCCACCAACTTCCGAGCTCTATTCTTAACTCTGAAAGATTTCCCCTCCATTTTCCATTCAGCTTTACCAATCCCTAAAGCAACAGCTCCAGACACACTTGGCTTACGACGAGCTTTATAGATCGTAGCTGAAGATTGATCAATGACCCCAGGAGGAACTAGCTCTTTCACATCCACTTCAGTCCTAACATACCGGACAGCAGCACTTTTATCTGGAGGTTTCACTTTCACTTCCTTCAATCGATCCGCTTTGGATGATGCACCCATTAGGACAACAGAAACAAAAGAGAAATTGCTTCACCGATTAAATGAAATTCGTCGGAAAAGCAGCACCGATGAACCAAGAACTAGATCGCACCACCGATAGAGAGAATCAGGGGAAGAGAGAGAAAGTAGAGAGAGAAAGCAAAAAAGTTTTTTGACTTGCATTGTTTAATACCTGAGTTCCACAATAGAAGTCTAAGCAATTTAGCAAAGTTTTGATGACCCTCTTTAATTCTTGAGTTCCACAATAGAAGTCTATACAATATAAGCAAAGCTTTGATGAGCATTGTTTGATTCTGTAGTTCTACAATATAATTCTATGTAATTTAGCAAAGCTTTGATGAGCATTGTTTCATTCTTGGGTTCCAGAATAGAAGTCAATGCAATTTAGCAAAACTTTGATGAGCATTGTTTAATTCTTGAATTCCACAATAGAAGTAGTCTTCGCAATTTAGCAAATCATTGATGAGCATTGTTTAATTCTTGAGTTCCACAATAAAAGTAGTCTTTGCAATTTAGCAAAGCTTTGATGAGCATTGTTTAATTATTGAGTTCCACAATAGAAGTGTATGCAATTTATGCAAAGCTCTGATGAGCATTGTTTATTGAGTTCCACAATAGAAGTCGTTTTCGTAATTTAGCAAAGCTTTGATGAGGATCGTTTAATTCTTACGTTCCACAATAGAAATCTTTGCAATTTAAGCAAAGCTTTGATGAGCATTATTTTATTCTTTAGTTCCACATAAGAAGTTTATGCAATTATCAAGGCTTTGATAACCATTGTTTAATTCTTGAGTTCCACAATAAACGTCGTCTTCGTAATTTAGCAAAGCTTTGAAGTGCATTGTTTAATTCTTGAGTTCCACAATAGAAGTCTATACAATTTAAGTAAAGCTTTGATGAACATTGTTTCATTCTTGGCTTCCACATTAGATGTCTATGCAATTTAGCAAAGCTTTGATGAGCATTGTTTAATTCTTGAGTTCCACAATAGAAGTAGTCTTCATAATTTAGCAAAGCTTTGATGAGCATTGTTGAATTCTTGAGTTCCATAATAGAAGTCTATGTAATTTAGCAAAACTTTCATGAGCATTGTTTCATTCTTGGGTTCACTTTATGGTTTTGGGAGGTGTTCCCCAACCGTGAACTCGAGTTTTTGAGGTATTTGGATGATTCAACCCCAAATTTGCATGGACACAAAGCTAAACAAGAAGCTAGGAAGGATTATTTACAATTTTGGAGCTTGAATGAGGTGTTTCTTGAACAAATCCAACTTGTAGAGAGAGAGTAGAGAGAGAAAGCTTTATAAGTGGGAAAAAGACTCAAGTGAAGGCCACTCAACCCTTATATAGGGTTTGAATTTCGTCGCTGTAACCCATTTCCGTTAATAAAATATATTTTTATTGAAATTTCTGTTAACATTTGGGTTAGACAAATCAATTAATGTTTTTATTTTATTTTTAGAAGTGTCGAAACGAAATAAATAAAAACACGTGAAACTCCCTCGAATTCATTTGGAAAAGTGGTAGGTTTTGTTTTGGAGTGTTTCTGGTTGCAACGAAATGATAACAAATAGAGAAGAAACAATGCAAATTGGGTTGTTTTTGGTTATATTTGGAATGGTTTTGCAAGGGAATAACACGAACAAGTAACAAATGATAGTATGATGATCAAGTTAGACCTATAACATGAACATCGGTGAAAACAATCCAAGACCTATTGAATTGAATTCAAAAATCACGAATGAGATCACATCCTAAACAATGATACAAATCTGAATTATAAGCAATAATTCATGAAAGGGATGAACAAAGTTCTGATTTTTCTTCAAAAGATAACTTATTTTCAAGTACAACTATGAACTCTATTTATAGTGCTAATAACATAACTCTCGGAAATATCAAAAGTCTAAAGCAATTAAATAACTATTAAAGTCTCATTATTAAACTAATTAATGACCCATTATTGAAATATTAAAGATCCATTATGGCAGCAATTAATAAGCCGATTATGAAGATTCTTCAACTCATTTAAGCTAGTTATGATGATTTTCATGAAGCCCTTCTTGCCACTCAATCACGGAACTTTAGAAAACGTAAGGGTTGGGTCATCCTTATTAAATCACGCATCACTTTCAAAAGGACTCGGTCTCTCACCTGGAATTCTAAAGGTTTTCTTCGTTTGTCTGCGTAGCTTTTCTGTCGATCTCTAGCGGCTTTTAATCGTTCATGAATCTGCACTATTTTCTCGGTCGTTTCTCGAATGATTTCCGGACCCGTGAGAGCGTTGTCAGGAACTCGTCCTTTAGCTAACTGAGTGACACCCACCTCATCCCAACACAGAGGGGATCTGCACTTTTGGCCGTAGAGAGCTTCGAATGGAGCTGCCTTGATGCTCGTGTGATAACTGTTGTTGTAGGAAAACTCGACAAGGGGTAAGTGGGTATCCCATGCTTTACCAAAATCGATCACACAGGCTTGCAGCATATCCTACAGGGTTTGGATAGTCCTCTCACTTTGTCCGTCGGTCTGTGGATGGTAGGTTGTACTCATGTCTAGCCTCGTCCCTAAGGTGTTTTATAGTGATTGCCAAAATCTCGAAGTGAACCTACTATCTCTATCGGAGATTATAGATATAGGGACACCATGCACTCGTACGATCTCCTTAATGCATGTTCTTGTGAGTTTCTCCATCTTATCTGTTTTCTTGATGGGTAGGAAGTGCGCAGACTTGGTCAATCTGTCGACGATGACCCATATGGTATCAAGCCCACCTGTTTGTTGTCTTTGGTAGCTTGGTTATGAAATCCATAGTGATCTGCTCCCACTTCCATTCAGGTATCTCCGGTTGCTGTAGTAGACCTAATGGCTTCTGGTATTCGACCTTGACCTTCGCACAAGTAAGGCATTTACTCACGAAGGTAGCAATCTCTGCTTTCATGTTAGGCCACCAATATGATTTCTTGAGATCCAGATACCTCTTATCTAAACCTGGGTGAACGGAATATCGAGTGTTGTGTGCTTCCTTCATGACCAAGTCTTTGAAGCCACCGTGTCGCGGTGTCTAGATTTGCTCCATGAGATATAATGCTCCGTCACCCTTAACTTCTAGGTTCTTATTCATTCCTCGTAGGGTTTCTCCTGCTACATATTTCGGTTTCAAAGCTTCGAGCTGAGCCTCTTTAATCTGTGCGAATAGATGCGAACGGATAGTCATTGTTAATGACTTGACTCTTCGACCAGAATATTCCTTTCGACTTAGGGCGTCTGCTACTACATTTGCTTTTCCCGGGTGATAACGAATCTCGCAGTCGTAATCATTGAGTAGCTCGACCCACCGTCGTTGTCTCATATATGAGCTCCTTCTGGTTCATTATGTGTTGGTGGCTTTTGTGGTCAGTGTATATCGTGCTCTTCGTACCATACAGGTAGTGTCTCAAGATCTTTAGAGCGAATACAACCGCTCCTAATTCGAGGTCGTGTGTTGTGTAGTTAACTTCATGTGTCTTCAGCTGTCTCGAGGCATAGGCGATGAACTTACCTCGTTGCATCAGGACACAACCGAGCCCCTGATTGGACGCATCGCAGTATACTACAAAATCTTCTGTCCCTTCGGGGAGGGACAGTATTGGTGCTGTGCATAAGGCTTGTTTCAAGGTCTGGAATGCCTTCTCCTGTTTCTCTCCCCAGTCAAAGGTCATGCCTTTCTGGGTCAATGTGGTAAGGGGTTTCGCGATCCTTGAGAAGTTCTGAATGAATCTGCGATAGTAGCCAGCGAGGCCTAGAAATTGACAAATTTCTGTAGGCGTCTTCGGTGCTGACCAGTTCTCAATATCTTTAATCTTGGAAGGGTCCACGTGGATTCCTTCCTCGCTAACCACGTGTCCTACGAATTCAACTCTTCGGATCTAGAATTCTCACTTAGAGAACTTCACATATAACCTCTCCGATCGTAGGGTTTCTAGGACTTGTCGTAGATGATCGTTATGCTCTTACTTACTTCAAGAGTAAATGAGTATGTCATCAATGAAGACGATGACGAACTGATCCAAGTAAGGACGACACACCCTATTCATTAAGTCCATGAATACTGCGGGTGCGTTGGTCAATCCGAAAGGCATCACTACGAACTCGTAGTGTCCGTAACGAGTTCGAAAAGCTGTTTTCGGGACATCCTCCTCAAGCACTCGCAATTGATGGTACCCGGACCTTAGATCAATCTTGGAAAAATAACTCTCCCTTTGCAGTTGGTCAAATAAGTCGTCTATAAGGGGAGAGGGCAACGATTTTTTATTGTGAGTTTGTTGAGCTCTCTATAATCGATGCACATACGGAACGATCCATCTTTCTTCTTTACGAACAAGATCGGCGCTCCCCAGGTGAGAAGCTTGGTTTTATAAAGCCCTTTTTGAGCAGCTCGTTAAGTTGACCGGACAGCTCTTGCATTTCAGCCGGTGCTAGACGATAGGGCGACTTGGCTACTAGGGTAGCTCCTGGAATTAAGTCGATCCTGAACTCGACCTGGCGTTGGGGAGGTAAACCTGGTAACTTTTCTGGAAAAACGTCGGGGAAGTCGGATACTACGGGGAAGTCTTTTAGATCTTTCGCTTCTGGCTCGTGTCGACAACGTGTGCAAGGAACGCATGATATTCTTTACGTAAGTACTTTTGGGCTTGAATACTCGAGATGACACGAAGACCCGTACTGGGTTTGTCTCTGTAGATTAACATAGTTTCGTTATTCGGTAGGTTTAGGCGGATGGCTTTGTCGAAGCACAGGATATCAGTACGATGGAGACTCAACCAGTCCATGCCCACAATGACATCGAAACTCTTGATCGATACTGGTATGAGGTCGATTGGAAACGAATGATTATCTAGCGTGAGGGTACAACCTATGTAGATTTCGTTAGAACTCTCTGTCTTTCCGTTAGCCATTTCTACGACGAATGTTTCTTTTAGTGGTTGTGGGGATTGCTTAAGTAATTGTCTAAAGTTATGGTTTACGAAACTTCTTTCTGCTCCACTATCGAATAGGATACAAGCATAAGAGTTATCAAGAAGGAACGTACCCGTGACTACTGTGGGGTCTGTTACTACTTCATTGTGGCCAATAGCAAGTAGTCTCCCTGTTCCTCCCGCATTCCCAGCTTTTGGGCAGTTTTTCTTGAAATGCCCTACTTCGCCACAGCCATTACAGGCCTGGCTTACTCCCGACTCGGGGACCTGAGAAATGGGCCGTTATGATGGAAGGGGCCGTTATGATGGAAGGGGCACTTTGGGCACATGGGCAGGTTTCCAGCATAGGATTTTATGGGTACAGGGGTAGCAGGAGTAGTGGCAGCATGGACAGCCATAGTTTGTTGGTTTTTGGAAGACGATTGAGTTTTGTTGCCCTTCTTTTGGTCCCACCGCTTCCTCTTGTTGTCGGATGTCTTGGTCGGTGTAGTGGCAGTTGTTGTTGCTGTTGATGGAGTGGAAGGAACTTCATGATCAATCAATCTGCGGGCCAATTCCTTGGCGTTGTCAAAGGTTATAGGGTGTGGTGATAGAACGTTCCCTCGATACGGAGTCACTAAACCCCAGATGTAACGTTCAATTTTCTTGCTTTTAGAAGGGATCATCTTAGGGCACATAGCTACCAGGTCGCAGAACCTGGCCGTATAAGCCACTATGTCGGTCCCCTTCATTTTGAGGTTCCAGAGTTCCTCCTCGAGTTTCTGGATTTCACCCCTAGGACAGTACTCCCTTCTCAGAAGGTCCTTCAGTGTGTCCCAGCCCATGGCGTTGGCTGTCACCAAAGAGAGTGAATTGACATGGCCATTCCACCATGTCAGGGCCCTTTTAGTGAAGGAAGCAACAACGAACTTGAATTTGCTTTCCTCAGGGCACGAGCACATTTTGAAGACGGCTTTGGTTCTTTCGATCCATTGGGACACAGCAAGGATCCCTCCGGTCCCATTAAAGAACACTGGTTTGCAGTTCATGAAATCCTTATAAGTGCACCCCTGCGTACGTGCGTGGATTTCACCATGTCTAGAGTTGGTGCCCATTCCAGCGCCACTTGCATCGCCATATTTCATTTGGGCCATAACTATAGTCATAGTTGCGGTTACAACTGTCTGAAACAGCACTGGATCGAACTGCAGAAGAGGGGGTGGTGGAGGTGGAGTTTGAGTCGCAGGTCTGCCTCTGTTCGGGCGCTTGCGGGGAGGCATCTTTTACTGAAATTTTATAGAGATGATGACAATAATAAGAATCAATTGCAAAACATGATGAGAGTGTTTCATGGACTAAATCGACATAGTCCAACCATCAGGTATTGTCATAGCAACAGAGTAGGTAACTGCCAATATTACTGGTATTAATGATGTAATATGAGTTTGGGAAAAGTGACCTAACAGTAGGTCTTACATCAAACCATAAGGGAAAATGTTAGCAGTCTAGGAGTCTAGGTAAAGTACTTTCAGAGTTAGAAATGTTTACAGACAAGTGCTCTATCTAGCATAGAAAAGAAAAGGCTATTCCTTAAACAAAAGAGGGAGATAAGTGGACATCTTCTACTGGCGACGGGTATCCCTTGGGCGAACCCTAAGGTCAGCCAATTGGCGCACAACTTCTTGAATATGTCGTTCCTGTGCTCTCTGACACGCCTGGAGTTCCCTGACTTCGGCTCGGGATGCAACTAGTTGTTGCTGCAGAGCCTCATTGGTCCTCCTAGTCTTATCCATAGCTTCTTCTAGCCGACGGATACAGACAGTGTTGGCATCAACCTCCACAACTCTGCCAATGGCTGCTTGACCTTGCTCGACATTCCTGGCAATCCTACGGACTATGATAGGCAAGACTCGGTCCGCTAAACCTCTCTCGCTTATGTTGTATATGACAACCTGAAATTTATTCCGTCACCGTAACCCGTTTCTGTCAATAAAACTCGTCTTTATTGAATTGTCCCGTTACATTTTGGATTAGGTTATTTAAATTGAGACTTTTATTATGACTTCATGAGTGTCCAAACGTATTAGAAACACGTGAAACACCCTCGATATTCTTTTTAAAAGTTTCTAATTCACGACCACGTCGGGTTACGACAACGTAATCGGGTACGACCATAAGCTCCGTTTAACGTCGGTATCGAGTAGATTTCCACCGGGCCACAAACTCAAACCCTATATAAGGGTGAGTGGACTTCATTTGAAGCTTTTTCCCACTCATAACACTTTCTCTCTCTACTCTCTCTTCAAGCCAAGTTTGATCCAAAACACCTCTTTCAAGCTCCAAACTTGTAAGTAATCTATCCTAGCTTGTTGTTTAGCTTGTTTAGCATGCAAACCCGTGTTTAAATCATCCAAAACCCTCAAAATCTTGTGTTTACGGCCCTAGAACAGCCCCAAACCGCAAACACCCATAAATGGGGTTTTGAAGCCCCAAAACCCTTCCAAATCACTTCTAGTGCTTAGCTATGACTTAGGGACTTGCATGTACGAGTTTAGAACACCAAAATCTTGTCATTTAGGGAGTAAACATGAGTTTACGGCCCAAGAACATTATTGGACGGTAAACACTCATTCTTAGACCGTAAACACCATTTAAGGTGTTAAATTGCCCCTTAATCACCTCCTATGGCTTGAGATAATGTCTAGAACCAACCACCATCGAAGTAGGGACCTTAATCATCAAGGAAACCATGAATTTAGGAGATTACAGCCATAAATCCCCCAAGGATTGGTCCCTTGGCCGTAAAATCCCTTAAGGAGGTCAAATGGTGCCCTAACTTCCCCTTATGGCTTGGATTAATGCATAGAACCTTGTATTCTTTCATTTGAGACTCCAAATCATGCAAGAAAGGTCCACGTAAGAGTTTACGGTCATAAACTCTATGTTTACAGCCATGAAATCCTCAAAGTGATCAAATTGAAGCCTTAGTCACTTCCTATGCCCTAGAATTGAACCTAGCTTATTTCCCCAAGTGTTGTAAGACCTTTAAACATCCAAGAACACACATCCCATGAGTTTACGACTGTAAACTCATGGGGATATGGTCTATGGGCCGTAATCTCTTCTAAGAGTTTACTCTCGACACCCCCCTTAGATGCAACCCAGATCATTCCTAACACTTGAGATAAAGTGATTTCGTGCCTCGGAGTGTATTATCTTACTTAATTAGTAGTTCAAAGTCTAATTAGATACAATTATGTATCTCCTCATGTTACATAGGATCCTCGCGTGTGTTCAAGCCCTAATCTGACACTTAGCATCCTATCCGACACATTTCCCGACCGGTGACTTCATAACCCTACACCCTTTTTCGTGTTTTTCATGTTTTCAGGGGGGGATACAAGCAAAAGTACAAGGGAATCTTGTACTCAAACTTATTATTTCGTATGAAATGTTTCATATTTCGTATGCTTTTAACACAGAAAACCGTATTAACCGACCATTTAATTTGTAGAGTTCATTTTCAAACTAATTGTGAAGCTCATTATAAAATGTTATATTTTATATTTCACAAATGATTTTTCACATCATTACTGTTAAAATCATTAATCTTAGAACTTTTGATACATCCTTGATAACACTCCCCCTAGATACGAGAGTGAAGGACTAATAAAACAGAATTTTCCGTATTATTACTTTTAAATTCATTAATCTTAAGATTGGAGACACGTCCTTTGTAACACTCCCCCTAGATACGAGAGTGAAGGACTACCCCTGTAACCAGAATCTCCTGGAGGGAGAACGTGACTTGAGTGTATAAATCTAATGGGATTAACTACCCCACACCTAGCTGCTAGCTACAGTGGGACCGACCGGTCCACGGGTGACAAAAGTCATAAAATGATATTGACCCCGTTACGAGCCTTATCTAGTTTATTGTATGGTTATGGAACTCGCAACTTAGATTATGGAAATTTACTTTAGTTTAGTTTTATATATGTGTTAAAACTAATGTACTTTTCAAGGATAACCAGGCTTCAGGAAACTTCACTTAAACGCTACAAGTATGGTAGATACTTGTACACTGTCACACCCCAAAACCAAGAACGGCGGAAACGTTCTGGGGCGGAGGATGTCATGTATAATATCAACAACAATGTAAAGTAGTAAACAAGCAACAACATCATCCATTGCATTAATAAAATAATTATTATACAATTGTATTCTGTCAAATTTTGATAAACACTAAAGCATAAATCAAAATGAAAGATAAGTCTTGAACAAGCTCCATCTTCCTTTCTCCTTGCATCAGTACCTGTCTATGATGACCTGAGGATACAAGTAATTTTGAAAGCGAGTATCAGCTTTGAAGCTGGTGAGATCATAAGTATTTTAGTGTCTTAATTTGTATGTAAGAATTTGTAAATCTATGTATTGTAAGTATTTGAAAGTGTATATGAACTGTAAGTGTTTGAAAAACCCTGGAATCCCTATGATTCCTACTAGTATATGAAGGTGTCTTCTACCAAGACCTAACTGATCTCTATGTAGCCTTCTACCAAGGCATCTAGTGTCTGTGTGTGTCTCTTGTAAGAGTGTATATTTTCCCAAGTCTAACTACCATTTATCAAAAAGATAGCTTCTACATTGTCGTGCGTCGTGTGAAAATTCACGAAGTGAATGTAATGGGAAAAGAAATAGTACTATGGTGTAGTGTCGAACTACAACCGTACCTATTACCTTAAATCTAGGGTAATACTTCCAAGTACCGTAGTATTTGATATAAATAACTACATCGATACTCAACTGCCTTATTTGAGGGATTAGGTATAATGTGATGTCTAGATCCCAGACTATACACTCCCCTATCAAAGGGATTTTGGGACCTACCCACGACCCCTGCATGTATGCAAGCCGTGAGCATCCACATTACTAATGATCATGTATACTCGATATAACTATCACAATTGCGTTGTGATTCATCAGTATAGTTAGATCCTGAACTGGTTCCGTGCTATAGCACCTAGTGACGTCTATTCTATGTATATGTAAGTGTACTCATGTAAGTGTGATCATGTAATTGTACTTATGTAAGTGTGATCATGTAATTGTACTTATGTAAGTGTGATCATGTAATAGTATAGTAGTGTACTGTAATGTTCTACGTGTGCTAGCTGTAATGTGTGTTCTCTCTCTACCTAGCATGTATAGTAATGTACTGTAATGTTCTAGTTGTAATGTATGCTTTCTCTATCTAGCAAGTATAGTAATGTACAATAATGATCTAGAAAGTATTGACTCATGAATGAACTGACTCATTGTATCATATTGCGTTCTAGTAATAGTTCTAGTATCTTCCTAAACTACCCATATGGTAGTTTACTAGTAATCTATCCGGTAAGTATGGACATGGATGTATACCCTTGCTACCCAAGGGCATATGTTGAACTGGAAGGACCTTTTATGACTATATATGTACGCATGATATATAACTAATATTTAAACGACTTTCGGACGAATACCCGATATCCCACCAGACCACATCTCAAGGCGCGAAAAGGAAATAGGGTGGATAGCCTTCCTAAGTCTTTTAAACATTTCTTATATAACTATACATATAGAGGCATGCAATTTATAATATAAAAGCATAAATAAGTTTTGTAAGACATATGAAACATAAATATTATTTCAAGAAAAGATCGACTTGATGTCAATCTATAAAACAATTTGAAGGCATAAGTTTGATAAAACAGTTTAAGTATAAGGAAAACATTTGTTTGAAACACAGTTGTAAATAAGTTTGAAAGGTAATGTACAGAGTAAGATGTACAGTGTAATAAGTAGTTTTAAAACATATAAAATGTTTATAAAAATCATTTGAAGGAAACTATTTGGTAAAACGGCTAATGAGTAGCCAAATCTTTTGAATGCTGTATATTAATCACATGTGATTGATGTAATAACTAGCGTAATTCTACTTATTAATCGCATGTGATTGATATAATACTTAGCATAATTCTACTTGTATCCCCCCATAAAACATTTAAAAACAGTTTAAAACATTGATTAAGGGGTATGAACTCACCTGCAGTAAGTGACTGGAATTGAACGGACTGTTATCGGAAGGAAGGATCGGGCAAGTGCTTGGTGTCAAGTGAAGACTTAGACACACACAATGATCCTAATTACATATATAAACATATGTATATAAATAATTAGTGATTATAACACTAATTATACAAGTAATAACATTTAAACGCGAGGAAAACGCTTTTGGTCAAGTGCTAGGAGGCTAATGGGTTGCAACAAAGGAGTGCTATGCCACTAATGGAAGTTTAAGGTCAAAAGACCATATTCATTGGAGTTTACGGCCCAGGGGAGTAAGCTCCTGGCCGTAAACTCTCAACCAAGGCTTGGAATGGTACTTAGAATTACTATAACCTTAGTGGGAATTGTTTCAAGGCCTATACAAGTGTTTGGGCACCATATTGACTCCTTTGGGGAGTTTACGGCCCAAAGACCCTTTTCCCTTGGAGTTTACGGCCGTAAACTCCCTTGGGAGGGTGATTATGGTGCTTTCAAGTCTCTATAATAACTAGGAACAATTCTAGGCTTTAGTACTTGGCTTTAGGAGGGTTTATGGCACCATTTGGTACCATTTTATGGAGTTTACGACCTTGGAACCTTTTGGGCCGTAAACTCCCTCACACATGGGGTTCTAAATGTTTTAGCTAGTCCATAACTCATCTAGGTATGACAGTCTCTTGGCTTAAGGAAGTGTTTAGGGTGTCCTTTGACCCCTTTAAAGGAGTTTACGGCCCAAGAAATACTCTTGGCCGTAAACTCTTCAACACTTGTGCTTTTCATGAGTTTTCTAGGTTCTAAACACTTAGGAGTACATGCCAAAAATAAAGTCTAAGCCTTAGGGAAAGTTTGAAGGCATTTTGTTACCTAAAACATGGAGTTTACGGCCTAAGGAGCTTCTTGGCCGTAAACTCCCTTCTAGCCATGATTTCTAATGGCTTTGTATGTATAAAGCATGAGTTTAAGGCTTCTAGTTCGAGTTCTAAAGCTTTGAGGGTCATTTGAACCCTTAAGGACCTTAAAATGGAGTTTACTCCCCAAGAACGTTCTTGGGCGGTAAACTCCCGGATCTCACTTATTTGGCAAGCAATCTTTGTTATTAAGCTTATAACAAGTAGTATAAAACAACTAGAGAAGTAGACTCACAATCTGGGATGAAAACCCGAAGATCCATGAGAGAGAAATTGGCTTTTCTCTAATTGGAATTCAACTAATGAACCAATTTGGTTCAGAATTCTATTTATAGTCCTGAGATTTTTGGCAGAAAATATTTCTTTTCTCGGAATGGATTCTAATGACCTAGAGTAATGGAATTACAGTGTTGCACAAAATCCTAGTGCATCCACTCTCCTAATATCTCTTTAGGTGTAAAACCCTGAAAACTGCCAAACTTATACTCGAAGTCTGAATTTTCACTGTAACCGCTCTACTACTATTGGATTGAAATGGTTTGATTAGAATGGAAATTTTGGGTTGTCACATACACTGCATTCCGAACCGATAACCAACCACCAACTTTTAAGGAAAATAAGGGTTTTTCTCCTGGGATAACTTAACTTCTCTTAACCAGGCTATTTAACAAATGGATAACTAAACTTCTCTTATAAGAAAATATGAGATTTTCTTGGATAACAACTTTTTCAGAAAACCAAAGGAAACTTGTTCTTTTACCAGAAATAAACCGCTTATGAACTCACCAGCTTTATGCTGATATTTTAAAACTGCTTGTATTCTCAGGTTCTCGTTAGACAGGTATCCCATGTTCTTTTGGATAAGACGGTGTATATAGAAGTCTCGTCTTTACTTTTGTTATAATATCTATATATATATATATATATATATATATATATATATATATATATAACATGTATTTCTTTGCTTTCAAACAAAGGTAAATATTCCTATGTAATATAATGTTCTGTGTTTACTATGCTTACTATGTACATTGGTTGTGATACTTTACATGACGTCCTCCACCCCGGAACATTTTCGCCATCGGTTTCGGGGTGTGACAGATTGGTATCAGAGCCCTTGTTTATAGTGAACTAGGTATACCGAACCTTACATGGTATATATGTCACATCCCAAAATCGGAACAGTGGAAACATTCTGGGGTGGATGACATCATGTCAAGTATCACAACACATGCATTATAGTAATCAAAGTACAACAAAACATTGCATTAATAATAATAGTTTTACATGGTTACATTATAATACATCAAAGTAATACAAGTAAATATAAGTAAGTACGGCATGGTACTAAGCTATCTTCATCAACAGCTCCGGGGATGTACCTGTCTAATGCTAACCTGAGAATACAAGTTATTTGAAAAGCGAGTATCAACATTTTTACAAATGCTGGTGAGTTCATAAGCATTTAGTGGCGTTTTTATTCAAATAACTTTAATAAAAGTAGTAGTTTAAGAGTTTACAGTGTATTAGAGTTCTTTCCAGAAAATCCTATATTTTCTTTAATAACAACAGCCTTCTACCAAGACTGGACGGAGTTATGTGGTAAAAAGTAGTTTTCCCTTAACCGCTATCATTATCAAAATACTGAATTTGTTTATTCAAGAAAGCAAGAGAAATCAGGGAAATAACATATGCCTCAATAGTAAGGACTGTTGACTAAGGCAAAGGAATCATAGACTCCAGGAGAGTATCGAACGAATGACACGCCTGGTTCCGTCTAACAAATGGAGACACAGACCCCAGAAGGTACCAAATGAAAGGTACAGGTGGTAAGGTCTAAAACAGTGAATACAAACCGCAGACAGTATCAAATGAAAGATACATCTTGCAAGGTCAAACAGTGAATACAGACCGCAGACAATATCAAATGAAAGATACAACTTGCAAGGTTTAAAACAGAGAATACAGACCGCAGACAGTATCAAATGAAAGATACAACTTGCAAGGTCTATAACAGTGTGACTCTGAAAATGAGTTTCCCAGCAAACAGTGTAAATTGTTGGTGAAATACCGTTACCTTAACACCATGAATTATAAGGTAACCCGGGATACTCGTAACCATACTAACCGACACTAGAGTATCAGACTCCCTACGAGCATCTTGAGAATATGACATTTATCACCCCTTGGCTTGGTAGGCTGTGGACTGTAGCTAGCAGTCAGGGTGTGGGGGTGTCAATCCCGTATAGATCTATACACACAATGTCCGCTCTCCCTACAGGAGACTCTGGTTACCAACTAGACGACGGAGAAGGCCGTGTCTTGAAGATGCATCCCAAATAGTGGGTAGAGACTTCCAAATAGTGGGTTTCTAATGTAAGTGCTGAACTAGAGGTAGAGACTCATAACTGAACTGACTGAAGTAAACCCATATGTCTATGCTTGTGTACATAATATATAACTAATAAATCAAACGACCTTCGGATGGACATCCGATCCCACCAGACCACATCTCAACGAAGAAAAGGAAATAGGGCGGACAAGCCTTCCTAAGTCCTTCAATCATTACTTATATGCATCTAGACAAGCACAAACATACATCTAGCTACGCTTGAGTGTGTAACAAGTGGATTCATATCGTGAAGTATAAGTGTACAGTGTGGAATAACCGAATCATGAAGTATAAGCGTGCCAAAAGTAAGTGTATCACGAAGTAGAAACGAAAACAAGTGAAGTAGGAGCGTATCGAGTTTAAGTGAAGTAGAAGCGATATCAAGTATAAGTGAAGTAGAAGCGTATCACTAAGTAAGAGTGTGAACAAGTATAAGCGTCCATTAGGTATAAGTGTATCACGAAGTGGAAACGTTATCAAGTATAAGTGAAGTAGAAGCGACAACTGGTGAAGTAGGAGCGTCTATCGGTATAAGTGACTACCAGTATAAGTGAAATAAAGGCAATAACAGGTATAAGCGCTTCAAGAAGTGAAAGATTTAGAAAAATTTTAGTTTCGACCATATCGGGTTACGACAACTTAATCGGGTGCGACCAAAAGCCTCGTCTAACGTCGGTATCGGGTAGAATTCCACCGTATCTCGAACTTGAAACATATTTAAAGTGCAGAAGGCTTCCATTTGAAGCTTTTGCACCCTCTCTCACTACTCTCTCTCTCTACAAACTCATTTCTTGGACAAAATCATCAAATTCAAGCTCCATTTCATCAAGGTAACCTTCCTAACTTGTTGTATAACCTTTCTAGCTTCCAAATCCGTGTTCAATCTATTATCTAGGACCATAATGTAACAACGGAAATTTTAAAACAAAATTTTCATTTCTTAAAAATATATTTCCATCCAAAATAAGTCATAAAGATTCAATGTATCATGTCATAATACAAATCATATAAATCCCAAGATCATAAATCCCCCATCAGTGTGTACAGATCACGCCGGCGCCTTCCCACGGTCATCGCTGGTACCTGAAACACATATCACAACAACTGTAAGCATAAATGCTTAGTGAGTTCCCCAAAATACAACCTACGCACATACGCCTTTCCAGGCCCTGACCTTCCGGTCCTTGTGTCTCAGGGGACTTCCGTCCCGACTAGGTAAACCTTCCGGTCCTACCCACGCCAACCTTACGGTCCACATTACAACGCCTTCCGGCCCATAACATATTCGCCTTCCGGCCCATAACATAATGCCTTCCGGCCCATATCAAGCATATCATACATGGCACATATAACGATTAACTTATCACACATAACACATATATCTCATACCAAATCCGACCTTCCGGTCACACAGTCAAACCCTTCCGGGTCTATATATAGTGAGAAGACTCACCTCGTGGAAAGTCTAAGATCTCGTGTCCTTGCTAACACCGACCCCGAACGACGACTCAACCTCGCCTAAACATAAAAATATCATTTATTACACAAGGACTTCCACCACTTAGAACTTTACTCCTTATCATCATTCCTCAGAGGGTAAAAGACCATTTTACCTTCCTTGACCTAAAGTCCTCAAGTTGACCAAAACCCTAGAAGTCAACAAAAGTCAAACCCTGAGAGTACGCGGGGTGTACTCTAGATGTACGCGGGGCGTACGTCGCCAACCCCTCCCTGATCGGGGTCTCCACCCAGTACGCTGCGCGTACCGGAAGTTACGCCCAGCGTAACCCCCAGAATCAGCCACTCTCCATTTCTGGTTTTAATCGGTTAAGCCATTACTTCCACTTCTAGATCCGACTCTTCTATTGTGTCTAAACCTATAAAGTCGAGACCTTTAAGCCTTGGCACGGCTGTAAAGGCTCCAACATCACAATACAACCTTTTATTCAAACTCAAGGACCTAGATCTCATGCATGGTGAAATCCCCACGTCCAAGATGCCATTTTTATGAGTCTACCACTCCAATAGATCAGAAATATGAAGTATCTAAGCTTATGGAGGCCATTTGCACAAAAGTCTCCACCTTTGGGACTTAAACCCTAGAAAATAACCTTTAAGCATACAACATGAACCAAGTGACAAGATCCGAACTTTATACCTGGAAATGAAGCTTTAGCCCTTGCAAAGTTCAGATCTACACTTGAGCACCACTTCTAGCCTCTCCAACAAGCTCTTCTTCTTCTATGCAATCTTGAAATGCCACCACCAAGCTTAGAATACACACACAATGGCCTAAGAATGAGGGTACACTCTTTTTAGGGTTTCACTCTGAGGGATGGTGGCTGAGAAGACCAGCCACATGTTCCTTTTATAGCCCCATCAAAGGAATTTAGGGTTTGGGTCTGAATAAGTTACGTCGGGCGTAACCTTGGGTACGCCCCGCATACCTGAGGGGAAACGCGTCCAAAATGAGGCGCGTGAGTACGCGCAGCGTACACCTTGTACGCCCAGCGTACTCGCCTACCATGAAAACCCTACATCACTAACTTAACCAAGATGTAAAGCCAAAAGAAGAATACCTGGATTTCAGGCTGTTACAATTCTCCCCCACTAGAATCAGACTTCGCCCCCGAAGTCTCATACCGAAAACAACTCTGGATACTGATCCCGCTTCTCAGACTCGGTCTCCCATGTCAGCTCGGACCCTTTCCGATGTTGCCACTGCACTTGTACCAGGGGTATTTCCTTGTTCCTCAAAACCTTAACTTTCCGATCCCTGATCGCTACTGGTCTCTCCACATAGTTCAGGCCTGCATCCACCTGAATATCATCCAATGGCACCACTGCCAACTCGTCGGCAATACATTTCCTCAACTGCGAGACATGAAAGGTATCATGAATCTGCCCCAACTCAGCAGGTAGCTCCAACCGATAGGCTACCCGGCCCACCCTAGCAATTACCCTAAAGGGTCCAATATACCGGGGTCCCAACTTGCCCCTTTTCCTGAATCGTATCACCCCTTTCCAAGGAGAGACCTTTAGGAGCACAAGGTCGCCAACCTGAAACTCGAGCTCGGACCGCCGCCTGTCCGCATAACTCTTCTGGCGACTCTGCGCAGTCAACAACCTCTGTCTGACCTGCTGAATCTGCTCGATCATCTGGAGTACAATCTCCGTGCTACCCATCACCCTCTCTCCCCAACAGATGGGGGTGCGACACCTCCGACCATACAACAGCTCAAAGAGTGGCATACCAATGCTCGAATGATGGCTGTTGTTGTACGAAAACTCTGCTAAAGGCAGATAGGTGTCCCAGCTCCCTCCAAAATCCAAAACACATGCACGGAGCATATCCTCAAGCGTCTGAATCGTCCGCTCGCTCTGTCCGTCTGTCTGCGGGTGGTATGCGGTACTGACATGCAGTCTCGTACCCAACTCCTCATGAAACTTCTTCCAAAACCTGGAAGTAAAACGCACATCACGATCTGAAACAATCGACATCAGAACCCCATGCCGCGATACCACCTCCCTCACGTATAGTTCCGCCAACTTCTCCGCAGAAGAGCTCTCGCTGATGGCTAGAAAATGAGCGCTCTTCATCAATCTATCCACGATCACCCAAATCGCATCGACTCCCCTCGCAGTCCGCGACAATTTGGTGATAAAATCCATGGTAATCTGCTCCCACTTCCATTCGGGAATCTCTAGCGGCTGCAACTTACCGTGCGGACGCTGGTGCTCGGCTTTAACCTGCCGACAAGTCAGGCATCTCTCAACAAACCATGCAACATCCCTTTTCATACTGGGCCACCAATACTCCTTCCTTAGGTCCAAATACATTTTCGTAGCCCCGAGATGAATCGAGAATTTCGATCGATGCGCTTCCTCCATCAAAATAGTACGCGTACCGCCCACAAACGGTACCCAAATCCGACCCTGAAAATTCATAAGTCCTCGACCATCCGTAACGAATCCTGATACCTGACCTACAACCCGCTCCCTCTTCTGGTTTTCTGGTTTCGCAACCTCAGCTTGAGCTCCTCAAATGGTATCTAAAATCGGGGTCATCACCGTCAACCTCATACAAATATCTCGGATCGGGGCGCTTTCTGCCCTACGGCTCAACACGTCGGCTACCACATTAGCCTTACCCGGGTGGTACAGGATCTCACAATCATAATCCTTCACCACATCCAACCATCTCCTCTGACGCATATTCAGGTTTGGCTGATCCATCAAGTACTTCAGACTCTTGTGGTCCGTGTAGATGGTACACCAAACCCCATAAAGATAATGCCGCCAGATCTTGAGGGTAAACACCACAGCCCCCAACTCCAGGTCGTGGGTGGGATATCTCGACTCATGAGGCTTCAACTGCCTCAAAGCATACGCTATCACATGCCCCCTCTGCATAAGCACCGCCCCTAAACCCGATATAGATGCATCACAGTACACCACAAAATCCTCCATCCCTTCCGGGAGTGCAAGCACCGGGGCCTCGCACAATTTCTGACGAAGGGTCTCGAATGAGGACTGCTGCTCCGGTCCCCACAAAAATGCAACACCCTTCCGGGTCATCCTAGTAAGTGGCATGGCGATCTTGGAGAAATCCTTGATAAACCTGTGATAATATCCAGCCAAACCCAGAAAGCTCCTGATCTCGGTGGGCGATCTCGGCACTTCCCATCTCATCACCGCCTCTATCTTGGCCGGATCGACCAAAATCCCTTTCTGTTTAACGAGGTGCCCTAGGAACTGGACCTCTCGTAACCAGAAATCACACTTGGAGAATTTGGCATACAGCCTCTCCGATCTCAAAACTCCAAGAATCTCCCTCAAATGCTCCTCGTGCTGCTCCCTAGACCTCGAATATACCAGAATATCATCAATGAATACGATCACCGACCGATCCAGCATCGGCCTGCACACCCTGTTCATGAGATCCATGAACGCAGCTGGGGCATTGGTGAGCCCAAAAGGCATCACCACAAACTCATAATGTCCATAACGAGTTCTGAAAGCAGTCTTCTGAATATCTTCATCCCGAACCCTCATCTGATGATAACCCGCCCTCAAGTCTATCTTGGAGAACCAAGATGCCCCCTGCAACTAATCGAACAGATCGTCGATCCTAGGTAACGGATACCGTTCTTAACCGTCAACTTGTTCAACTCCCGGTAATCGATACACATCCGATGTGAACCATCCTTTTTCTTGACGAACAAAATCGGCGCTCCCCAAGGTAAGCTACTCGGCCAGATAAACCCCTTCCCCAACAGCTCCTGAAGCTGCAAGGATAACTCCTGCATTTCCGGTGGAGCGAGACGATAAGGCGCCTTGGCGATGGGCGCCGCTCCTGGAACCAAATCGATACGGAACTCCACTTGCCTTTCCGGAGGCACGCCTGGTAACTCTTCGGGGAACACATCCGAAAACTCGCATACAACAGGAACGTCATCAACCGAATTGGGCCTCCCCGCGGCCACTCGAGTATCCGTCACGTAGGCTATGAATCCATTGCAACCCTGCTGCAAACTCTGCCTTGCCCTGGCAGCCGAACAAAACGCCGACCCACACCGGGTCCCCTTGCCATGCACCGTAAGCACTCCCCCACTAGGGTCTCGAATCGTCACCAGCTGTCTCTCGCAGTCAATAATTGCCCCAAACTTACTCAACCAGTCCATGCCCATGATAACGCAGACATCCCCCATCGCTATAGGAACCAAGTCTATAGGGAATTTGACACCAAAAATCTCGAGCACACATCCTCGAATCACGTCTGCGGCATATATCACTTTCTCATCAGCTATGGAAACCCTCAGAGGTCGACTCATCAATTCCCGATCAGTACCGAGGTGCTGACTAAAAGCCAGAGATACGAAAGACCGACTCGCACCCGAGTCAAATAATACTAAAGCAGGTACAGAATTCACAAGGAAAGTACCTACGTATATCATGAAATAAGCATAACATCTCATAAAAGAATAATAAATACATGAAAGAATACATACCAACCACAACATCAGGCGCCGTGCGGACCTCCTCTACAGTCAACTGGAAAGCTCTCCCACGAGCCCTCGGGGCCTCGGCCTTCACTGGTTGAGTCTCAGTAGCCCTAGCAGCTGGTACAGATCCCTAGAGAAGCTGAGGGCACTCGGCCTTCCGATGGCCGGTCTGGTTGCAATGAAAGCAGACCATAAACCCCTTGGGGCAATCCCTAGCAATGTGCCCCTCCTTGCCACACTTGTATCAAGCACCTGATCGACATGTCCCCTCGTGACCCTTGCCGCACTTTCCGCAAGTGCGGCCCTTCTGACCTCCCGTCCTCGAATTGGTGGACTTAGTCCGCTTGGCTGCCGGCTGAGACTGAGCCGGCCGCCGATCCACCCGTTGAGACTCGGCCTCCTCCCTGGCCTGGGTCTCCAACTCGATCTCGCGCTTCTTGGCATTCGCCTGAAGCTCAGCAAAAGTCTGATACGTCGAGTTCGATACGAACTCCCGGATATCCCTCCTCAACACACCCAAATACCAGCTCATCCGAGCCTGCTCCGTGGACACCTGCTCGGGGCAGAACATCGCCCTCTCATGAAACTTCCGCGTGATCACCGTGATAGAATCGTTACCCTGCTTGAGGGTTAAGAACTCCTGAACTAACCGTTCCCTCTCCACCGGGGGAACGTACTCGTCTCTGAACATGGTGGTAAATCTCTCCCATGTCACAGCTGAAACCTCTGCCAGAGTGAAGTTGGCCGTCACGAACTTCCACCAATCCTTTGCTCCCAGGCGGAGCTGGTTCAAGGCGAACCGTACCCTCAGATGCTCCGGACATGAACAAGTGTAGAAGCATCCCTCGATATCAGCAATCCATCTCATCGCAGCGATCGGATCCTGCGTCCCGTCAAACTCAGGTGGTTTCGTGTTGCTGAACTCCCGGAACAGCAACGAGTCACCTCCCTGTGGTCTGGCAGCGGCCACAACTGCAATAGCTGCAGCGGCTGCAGCCTCAGTCAACGCGGCGTACCGCTCATCAAATGTCTCCATCAGAGTGGTCTTAATAGACCCAAACATCTCCGGAATCTCAGCCCGGATCGCTACAGCCACCTCCTCATGAATCATCTGACGAATCTCCTCGTCACTCACACTGCTCGAACTAGGTCTGTGGTGTGGTCCAACCATGATGCCTCTGAAATACAACATAGAAATATCAGAGACTCTATCGAGCATAATCGCACTCAATAACGCAACCCTACTCAGTCTCCGATACCCAGGGATTCTTACTTGGGTTGCCCATTGACCCGGTGTCTTCGGTAGTATGGGCCCAATACTACCGACTACACCGCATCAGCATTCACCCCAAGTCCTCCTCCCTAAACCCCGGATTCTGAGTACTCTATTCTTGCCATGCACTAGCTACCCGCTCACTCTCAAAGCATCTCATAGCAACAGATTTCCCTAGACTAAGGCATCACAAATCAGGCCACTCTAGTCCTAATATGAATACCTAGTCTTCTAGCATGCATTTCATATCATATCATATCAAATCTCATAACACATATTGTAAGGGTATTTTGGGGATTTTTACCGTTCGGGCGCTGGCTGATCGTACACACTGCTTCATCCTTAGTTACCACAAAATCCTTTATAAAAATTTTATGCTTTTGTTTTTGAAAGATTTTTCTCAAACCCTCGGTTTGAGTTCAGTTACGCCCGAAGGTGTACCCGAATCCCTCAAACCAAGGCTCTGATACCAACTTGTAACAACGGAAATTTTAAAACAAAATTTTCATTTCTTAAAAATATATTTCCATCCAAAATAAGTCATAAAGATTCAATGTATCATGTCATAATACAAATCATATAAATCCCAAGATCATAAATCCCCCATCAGTGTGTACAGATCACGTCGGCGCCTTCCCACGGTCCTCGCTGGTACCTGAAACACATATCACAACAACTGTAAGCATAAATGCTTAGTGAGTTCCCCAAAATACAACCTACGCACATACGCCTTTCCAGGCCCTGACATTCCGGTCCTTGTGTCTCAGGGGACTTCCGTCCTGACTAGGTAAACCTTCCGGTCCTACCCACGCCAACCTTACGGTCCACATTACAACGCCTTCCGGCCCATAACATATTCGCCTTCCGTCCCATAACATAATGCCTTCCGGCCCATATCAAGCATATCATACATGGCACATATAACGATTAACTTATCACACATAACACATATATCTCATACCAAATCCGACCTTCCGGTCACACAGTCAAACCCTTCCGGGTATAGTATAGTGAGAAGACTCACCTCGTGGAAAGTCTAAGATCTCGTGTCCTTGCTAACACCGACCCCGAACGACAGCTCAACCTCGCCTAAACATAAAAATATCATTTATTACACAAGGACTTCCACCACTTAGAACTTTACTCCTTATCATCATTCCTCAGAGGGTAAAAGACCATTTTACCCTTCCTTGACCTAAAGTCCTCAAGTTGACTAAAACCCTAGAAGTCAACAAAAGTCAAACCCTGAGAGTACGCGGGGCGTACTCTAGATGTACGCGGGGCGTACGTCGCCAACCCCTCCCTGATCGGGGTCTCCACCCAGTATGTTGCGCGTACCAGAAGTTACGCACAACGTAACCCCCAGAATCAGCCACTCTCCATTTCTGGTTTTAATCGGTTAAGCCATTACTTCCACTTCTAGATCCGACTCTTCTAATGTGTCTAAACCCATAAAGTCGAGACCTTTAAGCCTTGGCACGGCTGTAAAGGCTCCAACATCACAATACAACCTTTTATTCAAACTCAAGGACCTAGATCTCATGCATGGTGAAATCCCCATGTCCAAGATGCCATTTTTATGAGTCTACCACTCCAATAGATCAGAAATATGAAGTATCTAAGCTTATGGAGGCCATTTGCACAAAAGTCTCCACCTTTGGGACTTAAACCCTAGAAAATAACCTTTAAGCATACAACATGAACCAAGTGACAAGATCCGAACTTTATACCTGGAAATGAAGCTTTAGCCCTTGCAAAGTTCAGATCTACACTTGAGCACCACTTCTAGCCTCTCCAACAAGCTCTTCTTCTTCTATGCAACCTTGAAATGGCACCACCAAGCTTAGAATACACACACAATGGCCTAAGAATGAGGGTACACTCTTTTTAGGGTTTCACTCTGAGGGATGGTGGCTGAGAAGACCAGCCACATGTTCCTTTTATAGCCCCATCAAAGGAATTTAGGGTTTGGGTCTGAATAAGTTACGCCGGGCGTAACCTTGGGTACGCCCCGCATACCTGAGGGGAAACGCGTCCAAAATGAGGCGCATGAGTACGCGCAGCGTACACCTTGTACGCCCAGCGTACTCGCCTACCATGAAAACCCTAAATCACTAACTTAACCAAGATGTAAAGCCAAAAGAAGAATACCTGGATTTCGGGCTGTTACACATAAACATGTGTTTACGGCCTTGGAATGCTCTTGGGTCGTGAACACATATATGTTGGGTTTTAGAGCCTAAAAACCCTCCCAAATCACTCTTGAAGCTTGGAATCGACCTAAGGACTTATTGGAATGGACTTGGAACACCTTGAACTCATCATTTAGGGGGTAAATGAGAGTTTACTGCCCAAGAACATCCTTGGACCATAAACACCCATTTATGGGCAGTAAACTCATTCTAGGGTGTTAAGATGCCCCTAAAACACCTCATAAGCCTTGGAATAAAGTCTAGAAGCAACCACAATAGAGTTAAGGGCCTTAAACTTGATTAAAACCACTCCATAAGGAGCTTACGGCTGTAAACCCCCCAGGAATGGGTTCCTGGGCTGTAAACTCCTAAAACTTGGTCAAATGATGCCCTAAATTCACCCTATGACTTGTAAAATTAGTTTGAATCAAATATGATTAATCTGGGGCCATCAAAACATGAAAGGAAAGAGTATATAGGAGCTTACGGCCGTAAACTCCTAGTTCATGGCGGTAAACTCCATTTGGTAGTCTCTTTGGTGGTTAAATCCATTCCAATGCCTTAGATTAAATCCTAACAACATTTCCCATGTGATATTTGACCCTTGAACACCTTAAAACCCATCATCCATGAGTTCACGACCGTGAACTCATGTGGACATGGTCTTAGGGCCGTAAACTCCCTAAGGAGTTTACTCTTGAAGAGCAAACACGTTATCTAAGCCCTATACGTCCGTACATGTCACCTGGGTCACTCCAAACACTTGATTTGAAGTGTTTTCGCATCTTGGAGTGTAAAATCATATCTAATTAGTGAATTAAAGTCTAATTAGATACATTTGTATATCATTCCATATTACATAGGAACCTCGCACGTTATCAAGCCCCGAACCGACGTCTAGCATCCAAATCGACTCGTTTCTCGACTAGTGAGTTCATACCCCTATACCTTTTTCAGTGTTTTTCAATGTTTTCAGTGTGTGTGTGTGGGTGGGGGGAGGAATACAGGCAAACTATAAATGTTTTTGAAACTTAAACTGATGTAATTCTATAAATATCTGGCAAACTTTTAGATATCTGTACCCCTTATGTATTATGCGGAACATAAGGGATGTTTTATCGATTATAACTACATGGATTTCAGTAAAGGAAACAATCAAACTAATCAAATTATTATGGGAATAATTTAGGATCTTCAGTTCTCTTTTTATGAATTCGGATTTCATGCAATGTTAATAGATAAAGTATGTCTGATTCAGTTTATCTTTGTTTATTGTAAAGTATTATGCCAGATAGTTTCTTTGTATTAAATCGTTATACTTTATTATGTTCCAAAACGATTATGATATTCGATAGCCACAGAGTACGCCGTGAATAATTTAATACTAGCTTGTGAGATTCGTCTTCATTAAATCCTTTGGGTTATCAGTAAATCCTCCCCGGAAGTGTAACCAGAGTGTCCTGGAGGGAGAGCGTGGAATTTGTGAATATATCTATTCGGGGCTGACAATCCCACACCTTAACTGCTAGCTACAGTTAGGCGGGCACGCCTGGGGTGACAAATTCTGGATATCATCCGACGTCTGACGAACGTCAAGGAGGTCTCGTTGTCATATCAGCATGGTTACTCGACTCACAATACATATTAATATAAGTTTATTCACGGATTTTATATCTATCTTTGATCTATTACGGGATGGTATTCCCATGGTTTTTAATCTATAGAATTTATATCTAGTACGGAATGTTATTCCCATGGTTTTTAATCTATAGATTTTATATCTAGTGCGGGATAGTAATCCCATGGTTTTCAATCTATAGTTTTATGTATTAAAACTACCTACTGTGATACGGGATGGTATTCCCATGGTTATAAATCTATAGTTTCTTGTATTAAAACTACATACTGTGATACGGGACGATATTCCCATGGTTTTCAATCTAGAGTTATACGTATTAAACTGTCTTAATAAGAAAATATGGGATTTTCTTGGATAACAACTTTTTTAGAAAACTAAAGGAAACATGTTCATTTTCCGAAAACAAAACACTTATGAACTCACCAGCTTTATGCTGATTTTCAAACTGCTTGTATTCTCAGGTTCGCATTAGACAGGTACCTCAGCAATCCTTTTGGCGAAGATGGAGTTCGTAGAAGACACGTCTTTACTTTTGATCATATATACATATGTATAACACTTGTAACATTTTACTTTCAAACAAATGTAAATTTTAATATGTAATGTAATGTTTGTTTACTTCGCTTACTATGTACATTGGTTGTGATACTTAACATGAAGTCACTTCTGCCCCGGAACGTTTCCGCCCTGGGTTTCGGGGTGTGATAGATTGGTATCAGAGCCCTTGTTTATAGTGAACCAAGTATACCAAACATTACATGGTATAAGACTATAAACACTAAGGGGGCCTAAGTGCTCTGAACTAAAAGTATACCTTAAAATATAAGTATTTTCAAAAGTATACAAGTATACCTAACCGTCGAAATCCGTAACTACAAGTAGAACAAAACATAAGAAAATGGGTGTTGTACGCTGCAGTTAAACTTGGGCAGTTATGTAGTCGTGTCTAGGATCAATATAGCCTGGCCAACTATATTCATTCGAGACACGACCATCATGTGCTTGGGAGTGACTCTACTGTTCAGCATGCGTAAAACTTACCCAATACCCAAACAATGAGCCGTCGTCGCAGCGAATCACCAAATACTATGAGAGTATTTCTAGAGTCAGCTTAGTTATAGAGAATTCTCATTCAAGCGTTGCTCCTCGATCATTCTTTTAGCGATAATTTATCTGCTTTGATAACTCATTCCTGCTTTATCGCTTAATAGATTTTCATATCTGTCATATCTCTTGATTCAAATCAGAGGACTTACCATCCTCTCATTCCTGATCTTTATAGATCAAGATGCCTCCAAGAAAGAGACCCAACTCAAAGAACAACAATCCTCCTCCGCCACCACCTCCTCCTCAATTTGATCTTGTGATGTTCCAGGCAGCTGTTACTGCCGCAGTAGTAGCCGCCATGTCGCAAATGAACCCCGGTGGTTTAGAAGGTGGTCCCCAACCTCAAAACCAGGACGTGGCCAGGGACACCGAAAGGAGTGTTCCTGTAAAGATTTCATGAACGCGAAACTCACGTCCTTCGATGGCACTGGAGGTGTCATTTCCCTCACCCGATGGTTCGATAAAATCGAATCTATCTTTGAAATCTGTGCTTGTTCGGAGTTTGCTAAGGTGAAGTTCGCCACTTGTACCTTCACCGATAAAGCCTTGACTTGGTGGAACAGCCGAGTCAAATCCTTAACTCTACCTGTAGCTAATGCTATGGGTTGGGAGGCCATGAAGGATCTTTTACTTGCTGAGTACTGCCCGCAGGGCGAGATGCAGAAATTTGAACATGAACTATGGAATCTAAAGATGAAGGGTTCCGATATCGTCGCCTATACCTCTAGATTCGAAGACTTAGCGCTGCTCTGTCCGGGAATGGTTACCCCGGAGAGTAAGAAGATTGAAAGATTTATTTGGGGGCTGACCCAGCCAACAAAAGGGAATGTGTTGGCCGCAAAGCTAGACACATTCGACAGCGCTAAATGTCTGGCGCAAACCCTGATTGATCACGCAGACAACCCTGATGAGGAGACCACCACTCCTGAGCCAGTTAAGAGTAGTGGTGGAAGTAAAAAGAAGTTCTGGAACAAGCGGAAGGCCCAAAGTGCACAAGGATCCTCTAAGAAACAGCAAACGGTAGCAGTTCACACTGCTACTGCCCCTGCTGCTGTTTCTACTATCGGATCCACAGCTCAGACTCCTACCAGTAGATACACCGATACTCTTCCTTGGTGCAGTAAGTGTAGCTACCATCATCGTACTCCCGGTCCATGTCGCGAATGTCTCTGCAACAACTATGGCAAGAAGGGCCACCTTGCTCGAAACTGCAGAAAACCAGCACAATCAACCAACCAATCTTCCGGAGCGGGTGTCGGTCAGGCCTGCTATAATTGTGGTGAATTTGGGCATTTCAAGAGAAATTGCCCCAAGGCAGCATCAACCGGCAATACGGGGAGAGTCGTAGCTATGGGACGAGAGGAGGCTGTCGTCGACCCCACATTTGTCTCAGGTACATTCCTTCTCGACAACTCTTATGCTAGTATCCTTTTCGATTCTGGTGTTGAACGTAGTTTTGTTAGCCATTCATTCAAACGCCTTCTTAAACATAATCCCCAACCATTAACCGAAACGTTTACCATCCAGATGGCTAACGGTGAGAAAGAAAACGCTAGCGATGTCTTCATAGGCTGTACCCTTACCCTGAACGACCATTCTTTTCCCATTGATCTTATGCCAGTCTCCATAAAGAGCTTTGATGTTATCATCGGCATGGATTGGTTGAGTCCCAATCATGCTAATATCCTTTGTTATGAAAAAGCCATCCGTCTCAACCTTCCCTCTGGTCAGACTCTCATGATTTATGGCGATAAGCTTAGCTCTAATCTTCGTATCATTTCCTGCATCAAAACTCAAAAGCTTCTGCGGAAGGAGTGCCAAGCATTCCTAGCCAATGTCATTAACGAGAAACAGGACGTTAAAGACCTTGCGAGCATCCCTGAAGTATGCAATGTTCCTGACGTTTTTCCCGAAGAGCTCCTGGCAATTCCTCTTGAACGTCAAGTTGAGTTTCACATCGACCTAATTCCTGGAGCTACCCCCGTAGCCAAGTCTCCATATCGCTTAGCTCCAGCGGAAATGCAGGAGTTATCTAGCCAACTCAACGAGCCACTCAGCAAAAGGTTCATCAGACTGAGTTCCTCACCCTGGGGAGCTCCGGTTTTGTTTGTGAAGAAGAAAGATGGATCCTTCCGGATGTGTATCGACTACCGTGAGTTGAATAAGTTGACCGTCAAGAACTGATATCCTCTTCCTCGAATCGATGACCTCTTCGACCAACTTCAGGGAGCTAGCTACTTCTCAAAGATAGACCTTAGGTCAGGATACCATCAGCTACGAGTTCATGAAAGTGTTGTTTCCAAAACAGCTTTCAGGACTCGGTATGGACACTACCAGTTCGTAGTGATGCCCTTCGGTCTAACCAATGTACCGGCTGTGTTCATGGACCTGATGAACCGGGTGTGTCGTCCCTTCTTAGACAACTTCGTCATCATGTTCATTGACGACATACTTGTCTACTCTAGAAGTGAAGAAGATCACAAGCAACACTTGAGGTCAGTGTTGGAAACCCTTAGATCCGAAAAGCTGTACGCGAAATTTTCCAAGTGTGAATTCTGGATTCGGAAGGTAACTTTCCTCGGTCACGTGATAAGCGAAGAGGGTATTCACATGGATCCATCCAAGATCAAAGCGATAGAGAATTGGTCTGCACCGAAGACACCAACAGAAATTCGTCAATTCTTGGGTCTCGCCGGCTATTATCGGAGATTCATCCAGAATTTTTCCAGAATCGCCAAACCTCTAACCACTCTAACACAGAAAGGTGTACCCTTTTGTTGGAGTGAAAAGCAAGAAACCGCGTTCCAAACATTAAAGCGAGCCTTGTGCAGCGTGTCGGTCCTGTCCTTGCCCGAAGGAACGGAGGACTTCGTTGTTTATTGTGACGCGTCTAACCAGGGCTTAGGCTGTGTGCTTATGCAAAGGGGAAAAGTAATTGCATATGCCTCGAGACAGCTGAAGGCACACGAGGTCAACTTTACCACTCATGACTTGGAACTGGGAGTCGTAGTCTTTGCACTGAAGATCTGGAGACATTATCTCTACAAAACCAAGTGTACGATCTTCACTGACCATAAGAGCTTGCAGCACATCTTCAATCAAAAGGACTTAAACATGAGGCAACGGCTATGAGTAGAGCTGCTCAGTGATTATGAGTGTGAAATCCGTTACCATCCTGGCAAGGCTAATGTGGTGGCAGATGCCCTTAGCCGAAAGGAAAGTTCGAGCCATAAAGTGAAGACGCTGACAATGATTATCCATTCTTACTTATCCATGCAAATCCGGGAAGCCCAATTGGAAGCCCTCAAACCAGAGAATGTATCAAGTGAAGCCTTGAGGGGAATGGATAAGAAACTTGAGATCAGAGGTGATGGAGTCTACTGTTTCATGGACTGAATTTGGACTCCAAAGTTTGGATGATTCAGGGAAGTTGTCATGGAGGAAGCACACAAGACTAGATACTCTGTTCACCCGGGTTCGAATAAGATGTACCTAGATCTCAAGAGGCAATATTGGTGGCCAAACATGAAAGCCGAGATCGCTACTTTTGTGGGAAAGTGTCTGACTTGCGCCAAGGTAAAAGTTGAGTATCAGAAGCCCTCGGGTCTGCTCCAACAGCCCGAAATACCTAAATGGAAATAGAAGATGATTTCCATGGATTTCATCACCAAGTTACCCAAAACTCCGAGTGGGTACGATACCATTTGGGTAATTGTTGATCGTTTGACAAAATCTGCCCACTTCATTCTGATCAAAGAATCATTCAAGATGGAAAGACTCGCGCGGATCTACATCCAGGAGGTAGTCCGACTGCATGGTGTGCTTGCGTCCATTATCTCCGACCGAGATAGCAGGTTTACCTCAAGGTTTTGGGAGTCCCTTCAGAAAGCTCTTGGAACTAGGATAGACATGAGCACGGCTTATCACCCTCAGACAGATGGACAGAGTGAGAGAACTATCCAAACCCTGGAAGACATGCTTAGAGCATGCGTTATTGATTTCGGAAAGTCGTGGGATACACATTTTCCTTTGATCGAGTTCTCGTATAACAACAGTTACCACACCAGTATCAAGGCTGCCCCATTCGAGGCCCTCTACGGTCACAAGTGCAGATCCCCTCTGTGCTGGGCCGAGGTAGGGGACATGCAGCTAGCCAAGAGTCGATTCCCCGACAGTGCTCTCACTGGTCCTGAAATCATTCGTGAAACCACAGAGAAAATCATTCAGATTTGAGAACGACTGAAAGCCTCACGAGATCGACAGAAGAGTTATGCCAATGTACGACGGAAACCTCTGGAGTTCCAAGTTGGAGACCGTGTTTTGTTGAAGGTCTCGCCTTGGAAAGACATGGTACGCTTCGGAAAGCGTGGGAAACTTAACCCGAGGTACATTGGACTTTTCGAGATCCTCGCCAGGATCGCTCCTGTAGCCTATAAACTCCAATTACCTCAAAAGCTTAGTAACATCCACCCCGTCTTTAACGTCTCAAACCTTAAAAAGTGTTTATCCGATGAAACCCTCGTGATCCCTTTGGACGAGATCGAGATCAACGAAAACCTAAACTTTGTGGAGGAACCAGTAGAAATCATGGATCGAGAAATCAAACGTACGAAGCAAAGCCGCATCCCGATAGTGAAGGTTCGCTGGAATGCCAAGCGGGGACCGGAATTCACTTGGGACCGTGAAGAATCGATGAAACAGAAGTATCTGCATCTCTTTTAGAATCCGTGATTTGTATCTTAATTATGAATTTCGGGACGAAATTCCCTCTAACGGGGGGATAATGTGACAACCCGAAGTTCGTTCCATCAATTGTAACCCTTTCCATTAATAAATTTGTCATATTCAAATTCGTTTCCGTTTACGTTATTAAATTAAGTCATTAATTCTGAGACTTCCGTTATGACTTAATTGATATCCAAACACGTTAGAAACCCAAGAAAAACATTCCAAGTTATTAGTTAAAAAAATTTTAGTTTCGACCATATCGGGTTACGACAACTTAATCGGGTGCTGTGGAAACCTGATAATTTTACACTAAGCAATCGATCCATATATCTATAATTCACTTGAATTTAGCCTCTTGTAATAGTATATTGAGTCTGTGCTAGTGTTTTAGGCTTAATATATCATAGATATGTGATGTGATCTCACCCGAAAACTAGGTTTGAACACACTTTGCCCGATCGTTCTATTGGTTGTTGTAATGTGATGGTGGAAACCGCGACTCATTGCCTATAAAGAGACAAGAACCTTGGTATAGAAACGCCACAACCAACCCACCAAGTTGATTGATAAGTTTTGAACGCCACAAGTTACATAACTTGATAAGTTCCTAAAGTTCCAAAAAGAACGACAAAGAGTATAAAACTCACATTGTTTTTATTCTAAACTTGATTGATCAAAATGAGAACATAAGCAACCTATTTATATGCGATTTGGAGACACCTCAAAAGTCATGAATTAAAGATGCAACTTTAATTCGATCAACTTTAAGGCATTAAATTACATGACTTAAAACTATGAATCTAGACATACTTATGAGCAGGGTTCAAGTAACATATGACTCTTACAACTCCTACTCACTTATTTAGGAGAATAAAAACGAAAATTACATAATTAAATTATAAAAATTTGAAATGGGCTTGTTAATGGCTCTTATTGGGTCTTGTAAATCTTTCTTGGACTTGAATTATGGTAATCCAACCTTAATCGGGTCAAATGGGTCTTCATGCACTTTCTTGAGTACAAACTTCTCTAATCAGCCCGTTTAAAGCCTTATTGAATGCTTTATGGGTCGTGCCTTTGCAAGTGGTCCATTTTCACAATGTTATTAGATGAATCATATCATTCCCCTTTTCTTGAAGATGATTCGACCTCGAATCTAAATAATGTTGAGCATTTTGTTTGTACTCGAATCATCTCATATCATTCTCCTTTTTCTCAAGATGGTTCATCATGCAAAAAAAAAGTTGTACTTGGAATTTTATTCTTTCTCTCTCTCTCTTTTTTTTTTCATTTTCCCTTTCTTTCTTTTTTTTCTTTTCTCTTCATCTTCTTTCTTCACATTTTTTTTCTTTTCTTTTTTTATTCTATTTTTTTTTTCCGAACATTCTTTTTCATCGATTTTTTTTTCTTTTCAACAAATACAAGAAAAAAAATAAGAAAACTTGAACCAAAACCCAATAATAGGAACCACACCAACTTGTGATATGACCCACTATTAATACTTGAACCTTGATTCAATAAAAAGAAATATAGATGAGGAGATGAAAACTTAGATATTCAATAAACACTAGTAAGAACCATGCCAACCTGTGACAAGACCCATTACCAATACGTGTATCTTGAATTCCATGTAATCGAGAATAAGAAAGATAAAAAAACAAAAAAAAGGGATATGCAAACCAATAGACCTGGCTCTGATACCAAATGATGTGATCTCACCCGAAAACTAGGTTTGAACACACTTTGCCCGATCGTTCTATTGGTTGTTGTAATGTGATGGTGGAAACCGCGACCCATTGCCTATAAAGAGACAAGAACCTTGGTATAGAAACGCCACAACCAACCCACCAAGTTGATTGATAAGTTTTGAACGCCACAAGTTACATAATTTGATAAGTTCCTAAAGTTCCAAAAAGAACGACAAAGAGTATAAAACTCACATTGTTTTTATTCTAAACTTGATTGATCAAAATGAGAACATAAGCAACCTATTTATATGCGATTTGGAGACACCTCAAAAGTCATGAATTAAAGATGCAACTTTAATTCAATCAACTTTAAGGCATTAAATTACATGACTTAAAACTATGAATCTAGACATACTTATGAGCAGGGTTCAAGTAACATATGACTCTTACAACTCCTACTCACTTATTTAGGAGAATAAAAACGAAAATTACATAATTAAATTATAAAAATTTGAAATGGGCTTGTTAATGGCTCTTATTGGGTCTTGTAAATCTTTCTTGGACTTGAATTATGGTAATCCAACCTTAATCGGGTCAAATGGGTCTTCATGCACTTTCTTGAGTACAAACTTCTCTAATCAGCCCGTTTAAAGCCTTATTGAATGCTTTATAGCTCGTGCCTTTGCAAGTGGTCCATTTTCACAATGTTATTAGATGAATCATATCATTACACTTCAACTTGCCTTTGTAGCTCCTTGGTTTCTTCAGGGCTTGTTCTATAGGCTGGTTTGTTGGGAATAGACGCCCCAGGCATAAAGTCAATTTGGTGTTCAATCCCACGAATTGGTGGCAATCCATTTAGAACATCTTCAACAAACAAGTCTCCAAATTCCTGCAAGAGAGAGGTAACATCGCTCGGAAGAGTTCCGGCCGAAATGTTAGTGTCTATTGGAGCTTCTTTGAACAAAAGAAGCACAAAATGCATTTCTGATTTAAAAGCTTCTTTTATCTCACTTTTTTTTGCCAGTGCAATATATTTATTTTCCTTTTTTTCTTTCCCTCTTTTTTTCATGTTTTCTTTGTTTTTTTCACTCTCTTTTTTATGTTCACTTTCTTTTTTTGTTCATTTTCTTCTGTTTTCTCACTCATTTTTTTTGTTCATCATCTTTTTTTTTCTCACTCTCTTTTTTTCCTTCGCTCTTTTTTTTCGCATCTTGTTGAAGTTTTACTTGATCTTGGTAAACTTGAATTGGTGACATTGGTACAAGAGTTACCGGTTTTGTTTTGTAAACAAAAGTGTATTTGTTAGTGAAACCGTCGTGACTTACGTGTCTATCATATTGCCATGGTCTACCTAGCAGCAAGTGAGTGGCTTGCATAGGAACAACATCACACAACACCTCGTCTTCATATCTTCCAATCCGAAATGAAACCATCACCTGTTTTGTAACTCGCACCTCACCACTATCATTGAGCCATTGAAGTTTGTATGGTTTTTGATGCTTCATCGTGGGTATACCTAACTTTTCAACCATGGAAGTACTTGCAACGTTAGTACAACTCCCACCATCAATTATAACACTACATACCTTGCCTTGAACATAGCAACGAGTATGAAATATATTCTCCCTTTGGGCATCGTCTCCCTCCTTGGATTGAATGTTTAGAGCTCGTCTTGCAACCAACAAATCACCTTGAACAGCCACCTCTTCATCATCACTACAATCTTCCGGTGAAACTATAGAATCTGATTCATCCGTTTCGATCTCGCCATTTTCTCTAACCACCATGGTAAGCTTATTTGGACATTGACTTGCAATATGACCCCTTCCTTGACACTTGAAACACTTTATGTCACGATTCCTAAAAGTAGAAGAATCAGTTTTTCCTTTTGAAGAGTTTGTTGTTTTAGGATCAGATTTGGAATTAGAAGAAGAAGTAGGTGTATTTTCTGATTTTTTTTGAAGTACTAGCCTTCCAAGTGTTATTTCGAGAACCGCCACCTCTTTTTAATTGTTTTTCAATTTTAACAGCCATATGGACCATGTCTTCAATTTCAACATAATGTTGCATCTCAACGCGATCACGAATTTCAAGATTTAAGCCATTTAAGAATCTGGCCATGGTTGCCTCAGGATCCTCCTCAATATTGGCACGAACCATCATAACCTCCATTTCTTTGAAGTAATCATCAACACACTTGCTGCCTTGTTTTAAGCTTTGAAGTTTATTGTGGAGATCACGAAAGTAATGACTTGGCACAAACCGTCTTCGCATGACACTCTTCATTTCATCCCATGTCTCAATAGGCCTTTCTCCATTTCTCCGTCTAGTGATTAGAAGTTGATCCCACCATGTTAGTGCATAATCAGAAAACTCAACTACGGCTAGTTTTACCTTCTTACGGTTGGAATATTCATGACAATCAAATATGAACTCCATTTTTGTCTCCCATTCAATGTACGCGTCCGGGTCTGATTTGCCTTTGAAAGAAGGAACTTTCATTTTAATAGAACTTAAATTGTCATTTCTTCGTGACCTCCTTCTATTTGGTCGCCTTTCAGGTTCCCAACCATCATCCTCCTCTTCCCCGTTAGAAACCTGTGATGATGCTCGAGATCGAGTTCTTTGTACTTGTGCCTCCATTCGGTCCATTCTTTCATGTACTTGGTTAAATTCATTTGTCATCAAACGTCGCATCTCATCCATCATAGCTTGAACTTGAAGGTTTGGTGGGGGGTTTTGATCACCCATCTTATATTTCTGCCAAAAAAAATAAATAATAATAATAATAATTTACTTCCTCCCAACACTCACTCATGTGTTTCTCTCAAAAATAGTTCACTCAACCCTCGTGTATCCCTCGAATGGCTTTTACCCTCTTTTAGTCTCACCACACAGCCTTTTACCACTCCCTTTTAACTCTTAAAGTTCTAAACAAACTAAAGAAGCAATTATCAAATTTGAACTTGTGGCCTTGAGGAATTCAAACTTACCAAACAAATCAAAAGAAATTGTATCCAAATTAAAGTAACCTCAATACACGAAAAGAAAGCCAAACAAACTTGGCTTTGCTAATGATGAAGCAAACAATGGGTTATTTTTTTTTTTTTTGAAAAAAAAAGACTACACTTGCAATTCAAATTGACTTTATAGAAAAAAAAAAGGCTTTACTTGTTCCTCCTCTTCTTTCTTTCTTTTTTTTTTCCTTTTTTTTGTTTTTTTTTTTTTTTTTTTTTTAAATCTTTTTTTTTGTAAATATTTTTTTATTGCTTTTTTTTTCTTTCTTTCTTTTTTTTTTTGCTTCTTTTCGTTTTTTTTTTACCTTTGATTTTTTTTTTGAGGAAACTAATAGCCAAATGAAAACATAAAGGAAACAAAAGAAATGTAGAATATAGAAGTTTGACAACTTAGAAATTCAAAAGTCGCTAGTAAGAACCTTGACAACTTGTGACAAGACCCGCTACCAATATGCGTCTTAGAACTCAAGTAATCAAGGAAGAAAACAAAATAGATATGCAACACAAAGAACTGGCTCTGATACCAAATGATGTGATCTCACCCGAAAACTAGGTTTGAACACACTTTGCCCGATCGTTCTATTGGTTGTTGTAATGTGATGGTGGAAACCGCGACCCATTGCCTATAAAGAGACAAGAACCTTGGTATAGAAACGCCACAACCAACCCACCAAGTTGATTGATAAGTTTTGAACGCCACAAGTTACATAACTTGATAAGTTCCTAAAGTTCCAAAAAGAACGACAAAGAGTATAAAACTCACATTGTTTTTATTCTAAACTTGATTGATCAAAATGAGAACATAAGCAACCTATTTATATGCGATTTGGAGACACCTCAAAAGTCATGAATTAAAGATGCAACTTTAATTCAATCAACTTTAAGGCATTAAATTACATGACTTAAAACTATGAATCTAGACATACTTATGAGCAGGGTTCAAGTAACATATGACTCTTACAACTCCTACTCACTTATTTAGGAGAATAAAAACGAAAATTACATAATTAAATTATAAAAATTTGAAATGGGCTTGTTAATGGCTCTTATTGGGTCTTGTAAATCTTTCTTGGACTTGAATTATGGTAATCCAACCTTAATCGGGTCAAATGGGTCTTCATGCACTTTCTTGAGTACAAACTTCTCTAATCAGCCCGTTTAAAGCCTTATTGAATGCTTTATAGCTCGTGCCTTTGCAAGTGGTCCATTTTCACAATGTTATTAGATGAATCATATCATTACACTTCAACTTGCCTTTGTAGCTCCTTGGTTTCTTCAGGGCTTGTTCTATAGGCTGGTTTGTTGGGAATAGACGCCCCAGGCATAAAGTCAATTTGGTGTTCAATCCCACGAATTGGTGGCAATCCATTTAGAACATCTTCAACAAACAAGTCTCCAAATTCCTGCAAGAGAGAGGTAACATCGCTCGGAAGAGTTCCGGCCGAAATGTTAGTGTCTATTGGAGCTTCTTTGAACAAAAGAAGCACAAAATGCATTTCTGATTTAAAAGCTTCTTTTATCTCACTTTTTTTTGCCAGTGCAATATATTTATTTTCCTTTTTTTCTTTCCCTCTTTTTTTCATGTTTTCTTTGTTTTTTTCACTCTCTTTTTTATGTTCACTTTCTTTTTTTGTTCATTTTCTTCTGTTTTCTCACTCATTTTTTTTGTTCATCATCTTTTTTTTTCTCACTCTCTTTTTTTCCTTCGCTCTTTTTTTTCGCATCTTGTTGAAGTTTTACTTGATCTTGGTAAACTTGAATTGGTGACATTGGTACAAGAGTTACCGGTTTTGTTTTGTAAACAAAAGTGTATTTGTTAGTGAAACCGTCGTGACTTACGTGTCTATCATATTGCCATGGTCTACCTAGCAGCAAGTGAGTGGCTTGCATAGGAACAACATCACACAACACCTCGTCTTCATATCTTCCAATCCGAAATGAAACCATCACCTGTTTTGTAACTCGCACCTCACCACTATCATTGAGCCATTGAAGTTTGTATGGTTTTTGATGCTTCATCGTGGGTATACCTAACTTTTCAACCATGGAAGTACTTGCAACGTTAGTACAACTCCCACCATCAATTATAACACTACATACCTTGCCTTGAACATAGCAACGAGTATGAAATATATTCTCCCTTTGGGCATCGTCTCCCTCCTTGGATTGAATGTTTAGAGCTCGTCTTGCAACCAACAAATCACCTTGAACAGCCACCTCTTCATCATCACTACAATCTTCCGGTGAAACTATAGAATCTGATTCATCCGTTTCGATCTCGCCATTTTCTCTAACCACCATGGTAAGCTTATTTGGACATTGACTTGCAATATGACCCCTTCCTTGACACTTGAAACACTTTATGTCACGATTCCTAAAAGTAGAAGAATCAGTTTTTCCTTTTGAAGAGTTTGTTGTTTTAGGATCAGATTTGGAATTAGAAGAAGAAGTAGGTGTATTTTCTGATTTTTTTTGAAGTACTAGCCTTCCAAGTGTTATTTCGAGAACCGCCACCTCTTTTTAATTGTTTTTCAATTTTAACAGCCATATGGACCATGTCTTCAATTTCAACATAATGTTGCATCTCAACGCGATCACGAATTTCAAGATTTAAGCCATTTAAGAATCTGGCCATGGTTGCCTCAGGATCCTCCTCAATATTGGCACGAACCATCATAACCTCCATTTCTTTGAAGTAATCATCAACACACTTGCTGCCTTGTTTTAAGCTTTGAAGTTTATTGTGGAGATCACGAAAGTAATGACTTGGCACAAACCGTCTTCGCATGACACTCTTCATTTCATCCCATGTCTCAATAGGCCTTTCTCCATTTCTCCGTCTAGTGATTAGAAGTTGATCCCACCATGTTAGTGCATAATCAGAAAACTCAACTACGGCTAGTTTTACCTTCTTACGGTTGGAATATTCATGACAATCAAATATGAACTCCATTTTTGTCTCCCATTCAATGTACGCGTCCGGGTCTGATTTGCCTTTGAAAGAAGGAACTTTCATTTTAATAGAACTTAAATTGTCATTTCTTCGTGACCTCCTTCTATTTGGTCGCCTTTCAGGTTCCCAACCATCATCCTCCTCTTCCCCGTTAGAAACCTGTGATGATGCTCGAGATCGAGTTCTTTGTACTTGTGCCTCCATTCGGTCCATTCTTTCATGTACTTGGTTAAATTCATTTGTCATCAAACGTCGCATCTCATCCATCATAGCTTGAACTTGAAGGTTTGGTGGGGGGTTTTGATCACCCATCTTATATTTCTGCCAAAAAAAATAAATAATAATAATAATAATTTACTTCCTCCCAACACTCACTCATGTGTTTCTCTCAAAAATAGTTCACTCAACCCTCGTGTATCCCTCGAATGGCTTTTACCCTCTTTTAGTCTCACCACACAGCCTTTTACCACTCCCTTTTAACTCTTAAAGTTCTAAACAAACTAAAGAAGCAATTATCAAATTTGAACTTGTGGCCTTGAGGAATTCAAACTTACCAAACAAATCAAAAGAAATTGTATCCAAATTAAAGTAACCTCAATACACGAAAAGAAAGCCAAACAAACTTGGCTTTGCTAATGATGAAGCAAACAATGGGTTATTTTTTTTTTTTTTGAAAAAAAAAGACTACACTTGCAATTCAAATTGACTTTATAGAAAAAAAAAAGGCTTTACTTGTTCCTCCTCTTCTTTCTTTCTTTTTTTTTTCCTTTTTTTTGTTTTTTTTTTTTTTTTTTTTTTAAATCTTTTTTTTTGTAAATATTTTTTTATTGCTTTTTTTTTCTTTCTTTCTTTTTTTTTTTGCTTCTTTTCGTTTTTTTTTTACCTTTGATTTTTTTTTTGAGGAAACTAATAGCCAAATGAAAACATAAAGGAAACAAAAGAAATGTAGAATATAGAAGTTTGACAACTTAGAAATTCAAAAGTCGCTAGTAAGAACCTTGACAACTTGTGACAAGACCCGCTACCAATATGCGTCTTAGAACTCAAGTAATCAAGGAAGAAAACAAAATAGATATGCAACACAAAGAACTGGCTCTGATACCAAATGATGTGATCTCACCCGAAAACTAGGTTTGAACACACTTTGCCCGATCGTTCTATTGGTTGTTGTAATGTGATGGTGGAAACCGCGACCCATTGCCTATAAAGAGACAAGAACCTTGGTATAGAAACGCCACAACCAACCCACCAAGTTGATTGATAAGTTTTGAACGCCACAAGTTACATAACTTGATAAGTTCCTAAAGTTCCAAAAAGAACGACAAAGAGTATAAAACTCACATTGTTTTTATTCTAAACTTGATTGATCAAAATGAGAACATAAGCAACCTATTTATATGCGATTTGGAGACACCTCAAAAGTCATGAATTAAAGATGCAACTTTAATTCAATCAACTTTAAGGCATTAAATTACATGACTTAAAACTATGAATCTAGACATACTTATGAGCAGGGTTCAAGTAACATATGACTCTTACAACTCCTACTCACTTATTTAGGAGAATAAAAACGAAAATTACATAATTAAATTATAAAAATTTGAAATGGGCTTGTTAATGGCTCTTATTGGGTCTTGTAAATCTTTCTTGGACTTGAATTATGGTAATCCAACCTTAATCGGGTCAAATGGGTCTTCATGCACTTTCTTGAGTACAAACTTCTCTAATCAGCCCGTTTAAAGCCTTATTGAATGCTTTATAGCTCGTGCCTTTGCAAGTGGTCCATTTTCACAATGTTATTAGATGAATCATATCATTACACTTCAACTTGCCTTTGTAGCTCCTTGGTTTCTTCAGGGCTTGTTCTATAGGCTGGTTTGTTGGGAATAGACGCCCCAGGCATAAAGTCAATTTGGTGTTCAATCCCACGAATTGGTGGCAATCCATTTAGAACATCTTCAACAAACAAGTCTCCAAATTCCTGCAAGAGAGAGGTAACATCGCTCGGAAGAGTTCCGGCCGAAATGTTAGTGTCTATTGGAGCTTCTTTGAACAAAAGAAGCACAAAATGCATTTCTGATTTAAAAGCTTCTTTTATCTCACTTTTTTTTGCCAGTGCAATATATTTATTTTCCTTTTTTTCTTTCCCTCTTTTTTTCATGTTTTCTTTGTTTTTTTCACTCTCTTTTTTATGTTCACTTTCTTTTTTTGTTCATTTTCTTCTGTTTTCTCACTCATTTTTTTTGTTCATCATCTTTTTTTTTCTCACTCTCTTTTTTTCCTTCGCTCTTTTTTTTCGCATCTTGTTGAAGTTTTACTTGATCTTGGTAAACTTGAATTGGTGACATTGGTACAAGAGTTACCGGTTTTGTTTTGTAAACAAAAGTGTATTTGTTAGTGAAACCGTCGTGACTTACGTGTCTATCATATTGCCATGGTCTACCTAGCAGCAAGTGAGTGGCTTGCATAGGAACAACATCACACAACACCTCGTCTTCATATCTTCCAATCCGAAATGAAACCATCACCTGTTTTGTAACTCGCACCTCACCACTATCATTGAGCCATTGAAGTTTGTATGGTTTTTGATGCTTCATCGTGGGTATACCTAACTTTTCAACCATGGAAGTACTTGCAACGTTAGTACAACTCCCACCATCAATTATAACACTACATACCTTGCCTTGAACATAGCAACGAGTATGAAATATATTCTCCCTTTGGGCATCGTCTCCCTCCTTGGATTGAATGTTTAGAGCTCGTCTTGCAACCAACAAATCACCTTGAACAGCCACCTCTTCATCATCACTACAATCTTCCGGTGAAACTATAGAATCTGATTCATCCGTTTCGATCTCGCCATTTTCTCTAACCACCATGGTAAGCTTATTTGGACATTGACTTGCAATATGACCCCTTCCTTGACACTTGAAACACTTTATGTCACGATTCCTAAAAGTAGAAGAATCAGTTTTTCCTTTTGAAGAGTTTGTTGTTTTAGGATCAGATTTGGAATTAGAAGAAGAAGTAGGTGTATTTTCTGATTTTTTTTGAAGTACTAGCCTTCCAAGTGTTATTTCGAGAACCGCCACCTCTTTTTAATTGTTTTTCAATTTTAACAGCCATATGGACCATGTCTTCAATTTCAACATAATGTTGCATCTCAACGCGATCACGAATTTCAAGATTTAAGCCATTTAAGAATCTGGCCATGGTTGCCTCAGGATCCTCCTCAATATTGGCACGAACCATCATAACCTCCATTTCTTTGAAGTAATCATCAACACACTTGCTGCCTTGTTTTAAGCTTTGAAGTTTATTGTGGAGATCACGAAAGTAATGACTTGGCACAAACCGTCTTCGCATGACACTCTTCATTTCATCCCATGTCTCAATAGGCCTTTCTCCATTTCTCCGTCTAGTGATTAGAAGTTGATCCCACCATGTTAGTGCATAATCAGAAAACTCAACTACGGCTAGTTTTACCTTCTTACGGTTGGAATATTCATGACAATCAAATATGAACTCCATTTTTGTCTCCCATTCAATGTACGCGTCCGGGTCTGATTTGCCTTTGAAAGAAGGAACTTTCATTTTAATAGAACTTAAATTGTCATTTCTTCGTGACCTCCTTCTATTTGGTCGCCTTTCAGGTTCCCAACCATCATCCTCCTCTTCCCCGTTAGAAACCTGTGATGATGCTCGAGATCGAGTTCTTTGTACTTGTGCCTCCATTCGGTCCATTCTTTCATGTACTTGGTTAAATTCATTTGTCATCAAACGTCGCATCTCATCCATCATAGCTTGAACTTGAAGGTTTGGTGGGGGGTTTTGATCACCCATCTTATATTTCTGCCAAAAAAAATAAATAATAATAATAATAATTTACTTCCTCCCAACACTCACTCATGTGTTTCTCTCAAAAATAGTTCACTCAACCCTCGTGTATCCCTCGAATGGCTTTTACCCTCTTTTAGTCTCACCACACAGCCTTTTACCACTCCCTTTTAACTCTTAAAGTTCTAAACAAACTAAAGAAGCAATTATCAAATTTGAACTTGTGGCCTTGAGGAATTCAAACTTACCAAACAAATCAAAAGAAATTGTATCCAAATTAAAGTAACCTCAATACACGAAAAGAAAGCCAAACAAACTTGGCTTTGCTAATGATGAAGCAAACAATGGGTTATTTTTTTTTTTTTGAAAAAAAAAGACTACACTTGCAATTCAAATTGACTTTATAGAAAAAAAAAAAGGCTTTACTTGTTCCTCCTCTTCTTTCTTTCTTTTTTTTTTTCCTTTTTTTTGTTTTTTTTTTTTTTTTTTTTTTTTGTAAATCTTTTTTTTTGTAAATATTTTTTTATTGCTTTTTTTTTCTTTCTTTCTTTTTTTTTTTGCTTCTTTTCGTTTTTTTTTTTACCTTTGATTTTTTTTTTGAGGAAACTAATAGCCAAATGAAAACATAAAGGAAACAAAAGAAATGTAGAATATAGAAGTTTGACAACTTAGAAATTCAAAAGTCGCTAGTAAGAACCTTGACAACTTGTGACAAGACCCGCTACCAATATGCGTCTTAGAACTCAAGTAATCAAGGAAGAAAACAAAATAGATATGCAACACAAAGAACTGGCTCTGATACCAAATGATGTGATCTCACCCGAAAACTAGGTTTGAACACACTTTGCCCGATCGTTCTATTGGTTGTTGTAATGTGATGGTGGAAACCGCGACCCATTGCCTATAAAGAGACAAGAACCTTGGTATAGAAACGCCACAACCAACCCACCAAGTTGATTGATAAGTTTTGAACGCCACAAGTTACATAACTTGATAAGTTCCTAAAGTTCCAAAAAGAACGACAAAGAGTATAAAACTCACATTGTTTTTATTCTAAACTTGATTGATCAAAATGAGAACATAAGCAACCTATTTATATGCGATTTGGAGACACCTCAAAAGTCATGAATTAAAGATGCAACTTTAATTCAATCAACTTTAAGGCATTAAATTACATGACTTAAAACTATGAATCTAGACATACTTATGAGCAGGGTTCAAGTAACATATGACTCTTACAACTCCTACTCACTTATTTAGGAGAATAAAAACAAAAATTACATAATTAAATTATAAAAATTTGAAATGGGCTTGTTAATGGCTCTTATTGGGTCTTGTAAATCTTTCTTGGACTTGAATTATGGTAATCCAACCTTAATCGGGTCAAATGGGTCTTCATGCACTTTCTTGAGTACAAACTTCTCTAATCAGCCCGTTTAAAGCCTTATTGAATGCTTTATAGCCCGTGCCTTTGCAAGTGGTCCATTTTCACAATGTTATTAGATGAATCATATCAATATGGACCTTAGGAAAGATTAGGAAGGGTGTTGCATCACAAAATCCAGCCAAACACATCAAGAGAGGTGTGTGCGGCCGCACACTAGTGTGTGCGGCCAAGCCAGCCGCACACCCAGCAGCAAACCCCTCCAGCCTCACACTCAACCCTATATAAAGTAGAGGACCCCCCCTTCCATTCACTTTTGGCTGCATCCTTTCTCACTCTATACTTTCTCTCTCTAGAAAACCACCCAAGAACACCTAGAATACTCCCAAAACGTGAAGAACACCATCATTTTACTTGTCATAGAGGTGAAACACTTGAATCCAAGCCTCAAACTCATAATGTTCTTCATGTTCTTCATCCTATGAAGGAGTGCGGCCGCACACCTTCATCAGGTGGCCGCACACACACATAATACCCTCCAAAGTGAGAGTAAGGCCACAAAAATCGACACATGGGAAACGAACAAGGAGTGTACGGCCGCACACACACCCTGTACGGCCGCACACTCTAGTGTGCAGCCTCACTCACAAGTCTGGTCACATACCCCAGCCGCACACTCACTTTTATGGCCATATACACACCCTAATACTCATATTTGGCCTTAAACTTGCATAGATCATTGGGTATAAAACATGGGACACTTAGTCTTAGTGATTCCATGCCCTTAGGAAGGATTTCCCCTAATGTTTAGTCATGAAAACACTTTAGCACTAACTTATATACGTGTCACGGTATGATTAATAGGGGCTGCTTGCGTTCAAAACCTCCGTTGACACTCAGCAGCTATACGAATTGCAAACTTGAACCCTACAGTAAACGGTGAGTTCATACCCCTTAATGAACCTTTCAAATGTTTTCATATGTTTTAGGGGGAGGTTACAAGTCAAATATACATTTTTATGAAAACCAATCACATGTGATTACTATTCGTAGTTCAAATCACATGTGATTTATCACTATGTTTATTAAAAGAACTTTACGCTTTCAAAACTACTTTGGAAAAATAAACTATTTTCTAAATGCTTTCTTCGGTCAAGATTTTTATTAAATTACTTTTCTTATAAAATGTATCTACACTAATATATTTATATAAGTAAGACTTGAAGGACTTGGGACCGATAGCTCGCCTTATTTCCTGTTCTTGTTTGATGTGGGCTTAGGGTATTTGTTATCCGTCCGACTGTCGTTGATTTCTTAGTTATATATCATGTATATTGGTGTTAGATATGAGCATTTTCATCTCATTCGATGCCTATATTACTTAATTGCCAAGAACCATATACACTAAGTTAACTATAATAGGTATAGTTAAGGTCACTACTACTTTTTACCGCTACTACTATACATACTATAATTCATACTATTACAAAATGATATACGAATAAGAGAACACACTATGAACTACATAAAAGACTACTACACTATATTACAAGAGAAAGCACTAATCCGGAACATAACACACTAACTCTCTACAAGATAATCTACGCGCTACACACTATGACCAGAGCTTTCCAGAAGGAAGGCGATGCTACATGTATAGATCTATACGGGGCAGACACTATTAGATCCCGACTGTTAACTTCAGTCCGAGCCGAGCAGGCCTAGGGATGGCACGACCTCACTACACTGTGTATGACCGGGAAGGTCATGGGATCCTCTATTACTCGCACTATAGGTCACATACAAGGAATACACTATATCCACACTAAAATACTAAGACTAAAGTCTCAGTTAATATCCCGAAGTAAATAGGTTTCTATTACTAATGGAAGTTCGCACCACTGTCACTGTCAGCAGACATAACTTTTCTTTTATCTACACTACATACTGGAGATTTAGTACCGCACTTTTACAACAAACAGTTCTCAATGATAAAACTTACATGCAACCTAGAGTTTTTCACTTACGATATATTTTCTGAAAAATATAGGATTTTCTAGAGTTTTCTACTTATTATAAGTGTACATTGCAACTTTTCACACTATATGTTCTAATACATTTTATACATTAACCGCACTAAATTCTTATGAACTCACCAGCTTTATGCTGATGCTCGTTTTCAAAATAACTTGTATCCTCTGGTCAAAGATAGACAGGTACAGGTGTAGCATTTTGGAGAAGATGGAGCATACAAGATCCATCTCTTATTTTTGTTATACTTTTGGTGTCTATTGAAACTTTACAGAACACACTTGTAATTAAACTCACTATGTAAATGAAATGGTTGTATGTTTCTTGTTTTTACTATTATGCAATTGTGATGATACTGTACATGACGTCCTCCACCCCGAAACGTATTCCGCCGTTATCGGTTTTGGGGTGTGACAGATTGGTATCAGAGCCATTGTTTATAGTGAATCAAGTATATCAACCTATAAAAGATATACTAACTATAAGCACTTCGGGACTAAAATACTCTGACCAAGAATATATATTGTTAAGTATTTAAAAGATTTAACTAAGTATATATACACACACCTCTGTAAAACACAGAAGTCAGTATCGCACTAGAATAGAACAAAAGTATTAAGATTGTTGGACAACACAATTAGGCTTAGGGACATATAGTCATATCTGGGGGGATGTAGCATGATCAACTACATTTTCCTGGGAGTGATTAGCATGTGCCAAAGTTTGGTTGTAGTGTTGCAACAAGTCTAAAACTTACCAACACTACCACAATAACGTTAGCATAAGAATACTATAGGAGTATTCTGTGCCGCTAAAACATACATATGTAAGAAACTAAAAAGGGTCATTACTGGTGGAGCAATAGTTGCTAAATGGATACTTTCCGGTAACCTGTGATTAGGGCGTTATAGACTTAGAATCTGTGATCTTTGCTTTACTTCCTGTTCCTTGTTTGGTTGTGGATTTACAATTAGGGTCACTTATTCGACGGACTATCATGCCCCGGTCACATGTAATTAGTATGCATTATACAAGTATTGGTCTAACTCGTGACGATCATCTTATAAGTATTTTAGGTTAGTACGTCTATTAATCTTCCTTTCCCCTTTTCTCGCGTAGATATCATGGCTGGTTTCCACCTTCCCGGCGATCCGTACTACTCAAATTAGGGCAATGGTGGATGGCTCGACGAAGAGTCGGATGATGATCACCAGATCCCTCTGGATGATCATCGAGCAGAAGGCTTTTCGGATAGCTCCGACTCCGAGCCGGAAGTTAACAACCTACCTCCAGAAGCTTCGAACCCCAACCCCTGTCCGACATTTCAGGGTCCCACTCCCCTATGGGCAATATCCTTGAACCAATGGAGCGAGGAGTAGGGCCAACCTTTACCTTACAATGGAGACCGAAGCCTCTACAACATAAGCGAAGGAAGATCAGCGGACCGAGTTCTGCCCATCATGGTCCGAAGGATTGCCACGAATGTCGAGTAGGGTCAAGCAGCCATTGGTCAAGTTGTAGAAGTGGATGCCAACTCGAATCTCAACACTGTTCACATCCACCAACTTGAAGAAGCCATGGACAGGACAAGGATGACCAACGAGGCCCTGCAGCAACAGCTAGCTGCATCCCGAGCCGGAGTTAGGGAACTCCGAGCATGCCAAAGGACTCATGAACGACACCTTCAGGAAGTTATGCGGCAACTAGCGGATCTGAGGGTTCGCCCAACCAGTAACTGTCGCCCGGAGAAGACGTTTAGTTACCTCACTCTTTTGTTTAAAGGACTAGCTTTCCCTCTCTATGTTTCGTAGATCACTTGCCTGTAAACATTCCTAGCTTAAAAGTACTCTAACTAAACCTCTAAACTGCCAACATATCCTTATGGTTTGATGTAAAACCTACTGTTAGGTCATTCTTCATGAGCTTGTATTACATCATTAATACCAGTAAATTGGCAGTTAACTACTCTATTGCTATGACTCTCATTCTGATCTTTGGATTATGATGATTTAAGCCATGCAACGCTCTATGCATATTCACAATAGACTCTTACTATTGCTATCATTTCTATGGTCTTCCAGTGAAAGATGCCTCCTCGAAAGCGTCCAAACAGAGGAAGACCAGCAACTCAAACCCCTCCTCCGCAGTTCAATCCAGTGTTATTCCAAACGGCTATGACTGCAACTGTGACAGCAGCCATGGCTCAAATGAACTCTGGTGATGTGAGCGGTGGCAACTCTAGATTTGGTGAAGTCCATCAAAGAGTGTAGGGATGCACTTATAAGGACTTCATGAACTGCAAACCTACCTTCTTCGATGGTACCGGAGGAATTCTAGCGTTGTCTCAGTGGTTTGAAAGAACCGAAGTTGTCTTTGAAATGTGCTCTTGCCCCGAAGAGAGCAAAATCAAGTTCACTACTGCCACCCTCACTAACAGGGCCTTGACATGGTGGAACAGCCATGTCAGTGCACTCTCCTTGGTAACAGCCAATGCCATGGGCTGGGACACTCTGAAAGACCTCATGAGAGGGGAGTACTGCCCTAGGGGCGAAATTCAGAAACTTGAGGAGGAACTCTGGAACCTCAAGATGAAAGGGAATGACATAACAGCTTACACGGCCAGATTCTGCGACTTGGCGGCTATGTGTCCCAACATGATCCCTTCTGAAAGCAAGAAGATCGAACGATACATTTGGGGTCTAATGCCTCCGTATCAAGGAAACGTTCTAGCCTCACGCCCTACCACTTTTGACAGCGCCAAAGAATTGGCCCAGAGTCTAATCAATCATGAAGTCTCTTCCACTCCAGCAACAGCAACCACAACTGCCACTGCACCACCCGATTCAGCTGACAAAAAGAGAAAGCGTTGGGATAAGAAGAAAGGCAAGAAAACTCAAACCTCCTCCAAGGATCAGCAAATTGTGGCGGTCCATGCTGCCACCACTCCAGCCACTCCTGCACCGACAAAAGCTTATGTTGGGAGCCTGCCCAAGTGTCCCAAGTGCCCTTTCCACCACAACGGCCCCTGCCGTGAATTGCAGTGTTCCAACTACGGCCGGAAGGGCCATACTGTCCGATTTTGTAGGGCCCTACCCAAACCTATCTCGCAAGTTTCCGGCTCGGGAGTGACCCAGACTTGTTATGGTTGCGGTGAAGCTGGTCATTTCAAGAAAAAAATGTCTGAAGGCTGGGAATGTTGGGGGAACTGGGAGACTACACGCTATTGGATACAATGAAGCAGTGGTGGATCCCACAGTAGTCACGGGTACGTTTCTTCTCAACAACTCCTATGTCTGTGTCTTATTCGATAGTGGTGCAGAAAGAAGCTTCATAAACCAAAACTTTAAACACTTACTCAAACAATCCCCACAACCACTAAAAGAAACATTCGTCATAAAAATGGCTAACGGGAAGACCGAAAGCTCTAACGAAATTTACATAGGTTGTACCCTCATGTTAGACGATCATTCATTTCCAATCGATCTCATACCGGTCTCAATCAAGAATTTTGATGCCATTGTTGGCATGGACTGGTTGAGTCTTCATCGCGCCGATATTCTATGTTTCGACAAAGCCATTCGCCTGAATCTTCTAAATCACGAAACTCTATTGATCTATGGAGACAAACCCGGTACGAGCCTACGTATCATCTCCAGTATTCAGGCCCAAAAATACTTGCGTAAAGAATATCGCGCCTTTCTTGCTCACATCGTCGATACAAGCCAAAAAGCGAAAAATCCAAAAGACATCCCTGTTGTATGCGATTTCCCTGACGTCTTTCCGGAAGACCTTCCAGGTTTACCTCCCAAACGTCAGTTTGAGTTCAGAATCGACCTAGTCCCAGGAGCTACCCCCGTAGCTAAGTCGCCCTATCGTTTAGCGCCCGCCGAGATGCAAGAACTATTTGGTCAACTTAACGAGCTGCTCAGCAAGGGCTTTATAAGACCGAGCTTCTCACCTTGGGGAGCTCCGGTCTTGTTCGTGAAAAAGAAGGACGAATCATTCCGTATGTGCATCGATTATAGGGAACTCAACAAACTCACGGTCAAAAACCGCTACCCTCTTCCTCGTATAGACGACCTGTTCGACCAACTGCAAGGGGCGAGTTACTTTTCCAAGATTGATCTTAGGTCCGGGTATCACTAGTTACGAGTGCTTGAGGAGGATGTTCCGAAGACAGCCTTCCGAACCCGTTACAGGCACTACGAGTTCGTAGTGATGCCCTTTGGACTGACAAACGCACCCACGGTATTCATGGACTTGATGAATAGAGTATGTCGTCCATATCTAGATCAGTTCGTCATCGTCTTTATTGATGATATACTCGTCTACTCTCAGAGCGAGGAAGAACACAGAGATCATTTACGACGAGTCCTGGAAAGCCTACGATCAGAGAAGTTATATGCAAAGTTCTCTAAGTGCGAATTTTGGATCCGAAGAGTTGAATTCTTAGGACACGTGGTTAGTGAAGACGGAATCCATGTGGATCCCTCCAAAATTAAAGCTATTGAGAACTGGTCAGCACCAAAGACGCCTACAGAAATTCGACAATTTCTAGGCCTCGCTGGCTACTACCGTAGATTCATCCAAAACTTCTCTCGGATTGCGAAACCTCTCACCATGTTAACACAGAAGGGCGTAACATTCGATTGGGAAGAGAAACAGGAGAAGGCATTTCAGACCCTAAAGCGAGCCCTATGCACCGCACCAGTATTATCCCTTCCCGAAGGAATAGAAGATTTTGTTGTATACTGCGATGCATCGAATCAGGGGCTCGGTTGTGTCTTGATGCAGCGAGGCAAGGTCATCGCCTATGCCTCAAGACAGCTAAAGACACATGAGGTAAACTACACTACTCACGACCTCGAGTTAGGAGCAGTCGTCTTCACACTAAAAATCTGGAGACATTACCTGTATGGCACGAAGAGCATAGTGTACACCGATCATAAAAGCCTCCAACACATACTGAACCAGAAAGATCTCAACATGAGACAATGCCGATGGGTCGAGCTACTCAACGATTACGACTGCAAAATTCGATATCACCCGGGGAAAGCCAACGTGGTAGCAGACACCCTAAGTAGGAAAGAGTATTCTGGTCGAAGAACCAAGTCATTAACGATGACTATCCATTCGCATCTATCCGCACAAATCAAGGAGGCTCAGCTTGAAGCCTTAAAGCCTGAAAATGTGACGTGAGAATCCCTGCGTGGAATGGATAAGAGTTTGGAGGTCAAGGGTGACAAAGCCTACTATCTCATGGGCCGAATCTGGACTTCGCGCCATGGAGGTTTCAGAGATTTGGTCATGAAGGAAGCACACAACACTCGATACTCCGTCCACCCAGGTTCGGATAAGATGTATCTGGATCTCAAAAAGCTATATTGGTGGCCTAACATGAAGGCAGAGATTGCTACCTTCGTGAGTAAGCGCCTTACTTGCACGAAGGTCAAGGTCGAATACCAGAAGCTGTCGGGACTCCTCCAACAACCGGAGATACCGGAATGGAAGTGGGAGCGGATGATAATGGACTTCATAACCAAGCTGCCCAAGACAACGGGTGGGCTGGATACCATTTGGGTCATCGTCGACAGATTGACCAAGTCCGTACACTTCCTACCCATTAAAGAAACAGACAAGATGGAGAAACTCACAAGAACATACATTAAGGAAATAGTACGGCTGCATGGCGTCCCTATATCTATTATCTCTGATAGAGATAGTAGGTTTACTTCAAGATTTTGGCAATCACTCCAAAGCGCATTAGGGACGAGGTTGGACATGAGTACAACTTACCATCCGCAGACAGACGGACAAAGTGAAAGGACTATCCAAGCCCCGGAGGACATGCTGCGAGCCTGTGTGATCGACTTTGGTAAGGCATGGGACACCCATCTACCTCTTGTAGAGTTATCTTACAATAACAGTTACCACACGAGCATCAAGGCAGCTCCATTTAAAGCCCTCTACGGCCGGAAGTGCAGATCCCCTCTGTGCTGGGCTGAGGTGGGTGACACTTAGTTAGCTAAAGGACGAGTTCCTAACAGCGCTCTCACGGGTCCGGAGATTATCAGAGAGACGACCGAAAAGATTGTGTAGATTCGCGAGCGATTAAAAGCCGCCAAGGATTGACAGAAAAGCTACGCAGACAAATGAAGAAAACCTCTGGAATTCCAGGTGGGAGACCATGTCCTTCTGAAAGTCTCACCCTGGAAGGGCACGATACGCTTTGGAAAGCATGGAAAGTTGAATCCAAGGTACATAGGACCTTTTGAGATACTCGCTAGAATCGGCCCCGTAGCTTACAAACTCAACCTACTCCATGAGCTTAGTAACATACATCCTACCTTCCACGTCTTGAACTTGAAAAGTGCCTATCCGACGAGACTCTTGTAATTCCACTTGACGAGATTGAAATCAACAAAAGTCTCAACTTCGTGGAAGAACCTGTGCAAATTAGGGATCGAGAAGTCAAGCGTATGAAGCAGAGTCGCATCCCAATTGTAAAGGTTCGCTGGAATGCTAAGCGAGGACCGGAGTTCACTTGGGAGCGCGAGGATCAAATGAAAAATAAATATCCTCATCTTTTTGCTTAGTTAATATGTAATAGCTTAGTTGCTTGAACTATATTTCTGGACGAAATTCCCCTAACGGGGGGAGGATGTGACAACCTGATAATTTTACACTAAGCAATTGATCCATATATCTATAATTCACTTGAATTTAGCCTCTTCTAATAGTATATTGAGTCCGCGCTAGTGTTTTAGGCTTAATATATCATAGATATGGACCTTAGGAAAGATTAGGAAGGGTGTTGCATCACAAAATCCAGCCACACACTACAAAAGAGGTGTGTGCGGCCGCACACTAGTGTGTGCGGCCAAGCCAGCCGCACACCCAGCAGCAAACCCCTCCAGCCTCACACTCAACCCTATATAAAGTAGAGGACCCCCCCTTCCATTCACTTTTGGCTGCATCCTTTCTCACTCTATACTTTCTCTCTCTAGAAAACCACCCAAGAACACCTAGAAGACTCCCAAAACGTGAAGAACACCATCATTTTACTTGTCATAGAGGTGAAACACTTGAATCCATGCCTCAAACTCATAATGTTCTTCATGTTCTTCATCCTATGAAGGAGTGCGGCCGCACACCTTCATCAGGTGGCCGCACACACATAATACCCTCCAAAGTGAGAGTAAGGCCACAAAAATCGACACATGGGACACGAACAAGGAATGTACCGCCGCACACTCTAGTGTGCAGCCTCACTCACAAGTCTGGCCACATACCCCAGCCGCACACTCACCTTTATGGCCATATACACACCCTAATACTCATATTTGGCCTTAAACTTGCATAGATCATTGGGTATAAAACATGGGACACTTAGTCTTAGTGATTTCATGCCCTTAGGAAGGATTTCCCCTAATGTTTAGTCATGAAAACACTTTAGCACTAACTTATATATGTGTCACGGTATGATTAATAGGGGCTGCTTGCGTTCAAAACCTCCGTTGACACTCAACAACAATACGAATTGCAAACTTGAACCCTACAGTAAACGGTGAGTTCATACCCCTTAATGAACCTTTCAAATGTTTTCATATGTTTTAGGGGGAGGATACAAGTCAAATATACATTTTTATGAAAACCAATCACATGTGATTTACTATTCGTAGTTCAAATCACATGTGATTTACCACTATGTTTATTAAAAGAACTTTACGCTTTCAAAACTACTTTGGAAAAATAAACTATTTTCTAAATGCTTTCTTCGGTCAAGATTTTTATTAAATTACTTTTCTTATAAAATGTATCTACACTAATATATCTATATAAGTAAGACTTGAAGGACTTAGGACCGATAGCTCGCCTTATTTCATGTTCTTGTTTGATGTGGACTTAGGGTATTTGTTATCCGTCCGACTGTCGTTGATTTCTTAGTTATATATCATGTATATTGGTGTTAGATATGAACATTTTCATCTCATTCGATGCCTATATTACTTAATTGCCAAGAACCATATACACTAAGTTAACTATAATAGGTATAGTTAAGGTCACTACTACTTTTTACCGCTACTACTATACATACTATAATTCATACTATTACAAAACGATATACGAATAAGAGAACACACTATGAACTACATAAAAGACTACTACACTATATTACAAGAGAAAGCACTAATCCGGAACATAACACACTAACTCTCTACAAGATAATCTACGCGCTACACACTATGACCAGAGCTTTCCAGAAGGAAGGCGATGCTACATGTATAGATCTATACGGGGCAGACACTATTAGATCCCGACTGTTAACTTCAGTCCGAGCCGAGCAGGCCTAGGGATGGCACGACCTCACTACACTGTGTATGACCGGGAAGGTCATGGGATCCTCTATTACTCGCACTATAGGTCACATACAAGGAATACACTATATCCACACTAAAATACTAAGACTAAAGTCTCAGTTAATATCCCGAAGTAAATAAGTTTCTATTACTAATGGAAGTTCGCACCACTGTCACTGTCAGCAGACATAACTTTTCTTTTATCTACACTACATACTGGAGATTTAGTACCGCACTTTTACAACAAACAGTTCTCAATGATAAAACTTACATGCAACCTAGAGTTTTTCACTTACGATATATTTTCTGAAAAATATAGGATTTTCTAGAGTTTTCTACTTATTATAAGTGTACATTGCAACTTTTCACACTATATGTTCTAATACATTTTATACATTAACCGCACTAAATTCTTATGAACTCACCAGCTTTATGCTGATGCTCGTTTTCAAAATAACTTGTATCCTCTGGTCAAAGATAGACAGGTACAGGTGTAGCATTTTGGAGAAGATGGAGCATACAAGATCCATCTCTTATTTTTGTTATACTTTTGGTGTCTATTGAAACTTTACAGAACACACTTGTAATTAAACTCACTATGTAAATGAAATGGTTGTATGTTTCTTGTTTTTACTATTATGCAATTGTGATGATACTGTACATGACGTCCTCCACCCCGAAACGTATTCCGCCGTTATCGGTTTTGGGGTGTGACAGGTGCGACCAAATGCCTCGTCTAACGTCGGTATCAGGTAGAATTCCACCGTGTCCCGAACTTGAAACATATTTAAAGTGCAAAAGGCTTCCATTTGAAGCTTTTGCACCCTCTCTCACTACTCTCTCTCTCTCTCTCTCTACAAACTCATTTCTTGGCCAAAATCATCAAATTCAAGCTCCATTTCATCAAGGTAACCTTCCTAACTTGTTGTATAACCTTTCTAGCTTCCAAATCCATGTTCAATCTATGATCTAGGACCACAAACATGTGTTTATGGCCTTGGAATGCTCTTGGGCCGTGAACACATATAAGTTGGGTTTTAGAGCCTAAAAATCCTCCCAAATCACTCTTGAAGCTTGGAATCGACCTAAGGACTCATTGGAATGGACTTGGAACACCTTGAACTCATCATTTAGGGGGTAAATGAGAGTTTACGGCCCAAGAACATGCTTGGACCATAAACACCCATTTATGGGCAGTAAACTCATTCTAGGGTGTTAAGATGCCCCTAAAACACCTCATAAGCCTTTTAGTCTAGAAGCAACCACAATGGAGTTAAGGGCCTTAAACTTGATTAAAACCACTCAAGGAGCTTACGGCCGTAAACCCCCCAAGAATGGGTTCCTGGGCTGTAAACTCCTAAAACTTGGTCAAACGGTGCCCTAAATTCACCCTATGACTTGTAAAATTAGTTTGAATCAAATATGATTAATCTAGGGCCATCAAAACATGAAAGGAAAGAGTATATAGGAGCTTACGGACATAAACACCTAGTTCACGGCCGTAAACTCCATTTGGTAGTCTCTTTGATGGTTAAATCCATTCCAATGCCTTAGATTAAATCCTAACAACAATTCCCATGTGATATTTGACCCTTGACACCTTAAAACCCATCATCCATGAGTTCACGGCCGTGAACTCATGTGGACATGGTCTTAGGGCGGTAAACTCCCTAAGGAGTTTACTCTTGAAGAGCAAACACGTTATCTAAGCCCTATACGTCCGTAGATGTCTAATAAGTGTTTTCGCGTCTTGGAGTGTAAAATCATATCTAATTAGTGAATTGAAGTCTAATTAGATACATTTGTATATAATTCCATATTACGTAGGAACCTCGCGCGTTATCAAGCCCAGAACCGACGTCTAGCATCCAAATCGACTCGTTTCTCGACTGGTGAGTTCATACCCCTATACCTTTTTCAGTGTTTTTCAATGTTATCAGTGGGGGGGGGGGAATACAGGCAAACTATAAATTTTTTTGAAACTTAAACTGATGTAATTTTATAAATATCTGGCAAACTTTTAGATATCTATACCCCTTATGTATTATGCGGAACATAAGGGATGTTTTATCGATTATAACTACATGGATTTCAGTAAAGGAAACAATCAAACTAATCAAATTATTATGGGAATAATTTGGGATCTTCAATTCTCGTTTTATGAATTCGGATTTCATGCAATGTTAATAGATAAACTATGTTTGATTCAGTTTATCTTTGTTTATTGTAAAGTATTATGTGAGATAGTTGCTTTGTATTAAATCGTTTTACTTTATTATGTTACAAAACGATTATGATATTCGATAGCCATAGAGTACACTGTGAATAATTTAATACTAGCTTGTGAGATTCGTCTTCATTAAACCCTTTGGGTTATCAGTAAATCCTCCCCGAAAGTGTAACCAGAGTCTCTTGGAGGGAAAGCGTGGAATTTGTGAATAGATCTATTCGGGACTGACAATCCCATACCTTACCTGCTAGCTACAGTTAGGCAGGCACGCCTGGGGTGACAAATTCTGGATATCGTCCGACGTCTGACGAACGTCAAGGAGGTCTCGTTGTCATATCAGCATGGTTACCCGACTCACAATACGTATTAATATAAGTTTATTCACGGATTTTATATCTATCTTTGATCTATTATGGGATGGTATTCCCAAGGTTTTTAATCTATAGAATTTATATCTAGTACGGAATGTTATTCCCATGGTTTTTAATCGATAGATTTTATATCTAGTGTGGGATAGTAATCCCATGGTTTTCAATCTATAGTTTTATGTATTAAAACTACCTATTGTGATACGGGATGGTATTCCCATGGTTTTAATTCTATAGTTTCATGTATTAAAACTACCTACTGTGATACGGGACAGTATTCCCATGGTTTTCAATCTAGAGTTATATGTATTAAACTGTCTTAATAAGAAAATATGGGATTTTCTTGGATAACAACTTTTTCAGAAAACTAAAGGAAACATGTTCATTTTCCAAAACCAAAACACTTATGAACTCACCAACTTTATGCTAATTTTCAAACTGCTTGTATTCTCAGGTTCGCATTAGACAGGTACCTCAGCAATCCTTTTGGTGAAGATGGAGTTCGTAGAAGACACGTCTTTACTTTTGATCATATATACATATGTATAACACTTGTGACATTTTACTTTCAAACAAATGTAAATTTCAATATGTAATGTAATGTTTGTTACTTCGCTTACTATGTACATTAGTTGTGATACTTAACATGAAGTCACCTCTGCCCCGGAACGTTTCCGCCCTGGGTTTCGGGGTGTGTCAATTTCTTTATGCTTGAGTTCCACAATAGAAGTCTATGCAATTTAAGCAAAGATTTGATGAGCATTGTTTGATTCTAGAGTTCCACAATAGAATTCTATACAATTTAGCAAAGCTTTCTTGAGCATTGTTTCATTCTTGGGTTCCACATTAGATGTCTATCCAATTTAGCATAGCATTGATGAGGATTGTTTAGTTCTTGAGTTCCACAATAAAAGTAGTCTTTGCAATTTAGCAAAGCTTTGATGAGCATTTTTTAATTCTTGAGTTCCATAATAGAAGTGTATGCAAGTTAAACAAAGATTTGACGAGCATTGTTTCATTCTTGAGTTCCGCATTAGAAGTCTATGCAATTTAGGAAAGCTTTGGTGAGCAATGTTTAGTTCTTGAGTTCCATAAGAGAAGTAGACTTCGCAATTTAGAAAAGCTTTGATCAGCATTTCTTTATTCTTGAGTTCCACAATAGAAGTCTATGCAATTTAAGCAAAGCTTTGACGAGCAATGTTTGATTTTTTAGTTCCACAATATAAGTCTATGCAATTTAAGCAAAGCATTGATGAGCCTTGTTTAATTCTTGCGTTCCACTATAGAAGCAATGTTTGCATAGCAAAGCTTTGATGAGAATTGTTTAAGTCTTGAGTTCCACAATAGAGGTATATGCAATTTATGCAAAGCTTTGATGAGCATTGTTTCATTCTTGAGTTCCACATTAGAAGTCTATGCAATTTAGCAAAGATTTGATGAGCGTTGTTTAATTCTTGAGTTCCATAATAGAAGTAGTCTTCGCAATTTAGCAAAGCTTTGATGAGCATTGTTTAATTCTTGAGTTCCTCAATAGAAGTCTATGCAATTTAAGCAATGCTTTGATGAGCATTGTTTCATTCTTGGCTTCCACATTAGAAGTCTATGCAATTTAGCAAAGCTTTGATGAGCATTGTTTAATTCTTGAGTTCCTCAATAGAAGTCTATGCAATTTAAGCAATGCTTTGATGAGCATTGTTTCATTCTTGGCTTCCACTTTAGATGTCTATGCAATTTAGCAAAGCTTTGATGAGCATTGTTTAATTCTTGAGTTCCACAATATAAGTAGTCTTCGCTATTTAGCAATTTTTTATGAGAATTGTTTAAGTCTTGAGTTCCACAATAGAAGTGTATGCAATTTATGCAAATCTTTGATGAGCATTGTTTCATTCTTGAGTTCCACATTAGAAGTCTATGCAATTTACCAAAGCTTTGATATGCATTGTTTATTGAGTTCCACAAAAGAAGTAGTCTTCGCAATTTAGCAAAGCTTTGATGAGCATTGTTTAATTCTTGAGTTCCAAAATAGAAGTCTATGATATTTAAGCAAAGCATTATTAAGAATTATTTCATTCTTTAGTTCCACATTAGAAGTCTATGCAATTAAGCAAAGCTTTGGTAACCATTGTTTAATTCTTGAGTTACACAATAGAAGTCTATACAATTTAAGCAAAGCTCTGATGATCATTGTTTCATTCTTGAGTTCCAGATTAGAAGTCAATGCAATTTAGTAAAGATTTGATGAGCTTTGTTTCAATCTTGAGTTCTACAATAGAAGTAGTCTTCGCAATTTAGCAAAGCTTTGATGAGCATTGTTTAATTCTTGAGTTCCCCAATAGAAGTGTATGCAATTTATGCAAAGCTTTGATGAGCATTGTTTCATTCTTGAGTTCCACATTAGAAGTCTATGAAATTTAGCAAAGCTTTGATGAGCATTGTTTAATTCTTGAGTTTCACAATAGAAGGTAGTCTTTGCAATTTAGCAAAGCTGTGATGAGAATTGTTTAAGTCTTAAGTTCCACAATAGAAGTGTATGCAATTTATGCAAAGCTTTGATGAGCATTGTTTCATTCTTGAGTTCCACATTATAAGTCTAGGCAATTTAGCAAAGCTTTGATATGCATTGTTTATTGAGTTCCAAAATAGAGATAGTCTTCGCAATTTTAGCAAAGCTTTGATGAACATTGTTTAATTCTTGAGTTCCACAATAGAAGTCTATGCAATTTAAGTAAAGCATTGATAAGAATTATTTCATTCTTTAGTTCCACATTAGAAGTCTATGCAATTTAGCAAAGCTTTGATAACCATAGTTTAAATCTTGAGTACCTCAATAAAATTCGTCTTCACAATTTAGCAAAGGTTTGAAGAGCATTGTTTAATTCTTGAGTTACACAATAGAAGTCTATACAATTTAAACAAAGCTCTGATGAGCATTGTTTCATTCTTGAGTTCCAGATACATTTTAGTAAAGATTTGATGAGCGTTGTTTAATTCTTGAGTTCCACAATAGAAGTAGTCTTCTCAATTTAGCAATTTTTTATGAGAATTATTTAAGTCTTGAGTTCCACAATAGAAGTGTATGTAATTTATGCAAAGCTTTGATGAGCATTGTTTCATTCTTGAGTTCCACATTAGAAGTCTATGCAATTTAACAAAGCTTTGATATGCATTGTTTACTGAGTTCCATAACAGGAGTAGTCTTCGCAATTTAGCAAAGCTTTGATGAGCATGGTTTAATTCTTGAGTTCCACAATAGAAGTCTATACAATTTAAGCAAAGCTTTGACGAGCATTGTTTCATTCTTGAGTTCCACGTTAGAAGTCTATGCAATTTAGCAAAGCTTTGATGAGCGTTGTTTAATTCTTGAGTTCCACAAAAGAAATAGTCTTCGCAATTTAGAAAAGCTTTGATGAGCATTGTTTAATTCTTGAGTTCCTCAATAGAAGTCTATGCAATTTAAGCAATGCTTTGTTGAGCATTATTTCATTCTGGAGTTCCACATTAGAAGTCTATGTAATTTAGCAATGCTTTGATGAGCATTGTTTAATTCTTGGGTTCCACAGTAGAAGTAGTCTTTGTAATTTAGCAAACCTTTGATGAACATTTCTTTATTTTTGAGTTCCACAATAGATGTCTATGCAGTTTAAGCAAAGCTTTGACGAGAATTGTTTTATTCATGAGTTCCACATTAGAAGTCTACGCAATTTAGAAAAGCTTTGACGAGCTTCGTTTCATTCTTGAGTTCCACAATAGAAGTCTATGCAATTTAAGCGAAGCTTTGATGAGCATTGTTTGATGAGTTCCACCAGAGAAGTAGTCATTGCAATTTAGCAAAGCTTTGATGAGCATTGTTTAAGTCTTGAGTTAGACGATAGAAGTAATCTTCGCAATTTAGCAAAGCATTGATGAGCATTTCTTTATTCTTGAGTTCCACAATAGAAGTCTATGCAATTTAAGCAAATCTTTGACGAGAATTGTTTCATTCTTGAGTTCCACATAAGAAGTCTATGCAATTTAGCAAAGCTTTGATGAGCATCGTTTCATTCTTGAGTTCTACAATAGAAATCTATGCAATTTAAGCAAAGCTTTGATGAGCATTGTTTGATTCTTGAGTTCCACAATAGAAGTCTATGCAAATTAGCACAACTTTCATGAGCGTTTTTTCATTCTTGGGTTCCACATTTGAAGTTTATGCAATTTAGCAAAGCATAATTGACCATTGTTTAGTTCTTGAGTTCCACAATAGAAGTAGTCTTTGCAATTTAAGAAAGCTTTGATGAGCATTGTTTAATTCTTGTGTTCCACAATAAAAGTGTATCCAATTTAAACAAAGCTTTGATGAGCATTGCTTCATTCTTGAGTTCCACATTAAAAGTCTATGCAATTTAGCAAAGTTTTGATGAGCATTGTTTAATTCTTCAGGTCCACAATAGAAGTTGTCCTCGCAATTTAGCAAAGCTTTGATGATCATTTCTTTATGATTGAGTTCCACAATAGATGTCTATGCACTTTAAACAAAGCTTTGATGAGCATTGTTTCATTCTCAAGTTCCACATTAGAAGTCTATACAGTATAGCAATGCTTTGAAGAGCATTGTTTAGTTCTTGCGCTCCGAAATACAAGTAGTCTTCGCAATTTTGCAAAGCTTTGATGAACATTTCTTTACTCTTGAGTTCCACAATAGAAGTCTACGCAACTTAAGCAAAGCTTTGACGAACATTGTTTGATTTTTGAGTTCCACAATATAAGTCTATGCAATTTAAGCAACGCATTGATGAGCATTGTTTAACTCTTCAGTTCCACAATAGATGTAGTCTTGGCAATTTAGCAAAGCTTTGTTGAGAATTGTTTAAGTCTTGAGTTCCACAATAAAGTTGTATGCAATTTATGAAAAGTTTTGATGAGCATTGTTTCATTCTTGAGTTCCACATTAGAAGTCTATGCAATTTTGAAAAGCTTTGATATGCATTGTTTATTGAGTTCCAAAATAGAAGTAGTCTTCAGAATTTAGCAAAGCTTTGATGAGCATTGTTTAATTCTTGAGTTCCTCAATAGAATTCTATGCATTTTAAGCAATGCTTTGATGAGTGTTGTGTCATTCTTGAGTTCCACATTTTTAAGTCTGTGTAATTTAGCAAAGCTTTGATGAGCAACATTTCATTCTTGAGTTTCACAAAAGAAGTCTATGCAATTTAATCAAAGCTTTGATGCGCATTGTGTTATTCTTGAGTTCCACAATAGAATTTTATGCAATTTAGCAAAGCTTTCATGAGCATTGTTACATTCCTGGGTTCCACATGAGATGTCTATGCAATTTAGCAAAGCATTGATGAGCATTGTTTATTTCTTGAGTTCCACAATAGAAGTAGTCTTTGCATTTTAAACAAAGCTTGGATGAGCATTGTTTCATTCTTGAGTTCCACATTAGAAGTCTATGCAATTAAAGCAAAGTTTTGATGAGCATTGTATAATTCTTGAGTTCCACAATAAAAGAAGTCCTCGCAATTTAACAAACTTTTGATGAGCATTTCTTTATGCTTGAGTTCCACAATAGAAGTCTATACACTTTAAGCAAAGCTTTGATGAGCATTGTTTCATTCTTGAGTTCCACATTATAAGTCTATGCAATTTATTGATGAGCATTGATTAATTCTTGAGTTCCACAATAAATGTAGTCTTCGCAATTTAGCAAAGCTTTGATGAGCATTTCTTTATTCTTGAGTTCCACAACAGAAGTCTATGCAATTTAAGCAAAGCTTTGACGAGAATTGTTTCATTCTTGAGTTCCACATAAGAGGTCTACGCAATTTAGCAAAGCTTTGATGAGCACCATTTCGTTATTGAGTTCCACAATAGAAGTCTATGCAATTTAAGCAAGGCTTTGATGAGCATTGTTTAATTCTTAAGTTCCACAATAGAATTCTATGCAATTTAGGAAAGCTTTCATGAGCATTGTTTCATTCTTGGTTTGCACATTAGATGTCTATGCAAATTACCAAAGCATTGATGAGCATTGTTTAGTTCTTGAGCTCCACCATAGAAGTAGTGAGTGCAATTTAGAAAAGCTTTGATGAGCATTGTTTAATTCTTGAGTTACACAATAGAAGTAGTCTTTACAATTTAGCAAAGCTTTGATGAGCATTTCTTTATTCTTGAGTTCCACAATAGAAGTCTATGCAATTTAAGCAAATCTTTGACGAGAATTGTTTCATTTTTGAGTTCCACATAAGAAGTCTACGCAATTTAGCAAAGATTTGATGAGCATCGTTTCATTCTTGAGTTCCACAATAGAAGTCTATGCAATTTAAGCAATGTTTTATAAGCATTGTTTGATTCTTGAGTTCCACAATAGAAGTATATGCAATTTAGCAAAGCTTTCATGAGCATTGTTTCATTCTTGGGTTCCACATTTGAAGTTTATGCAATTTAGCAAAGCATTGATGAGCATTGTTTAGTTCTTGAGTTTCACAATAGAAGTAGTCTTTGCAATTTAGGAAAGATTTGATGAGCATTGTTTAATTCTTGTGTTCCATAATAAAAGTGTATGTAATTTAAACAAAGCTTTGATGAGCATTGCTTCATTATTGAGTTCCACATTAGAAGTCTATGCAATTCAGCAAATTTTGATGAGCATTGTTTAATTCTTGAGTTCCATAATAGAGGTAGTCCTCGAAATTTAGCAAAGATTTGATGATCATTTCTTTATGCTTGTGTTCCACAATAGATGTCTATGCACTTTAAACAAAGCTTTGATGAGTGTTGTTTCATTCTTGAGTTCCACAATAGAAGTGTATGAAATTTACGCAAAGCTTTGATGAGCATTGTTTCATTCTTGCGTTCCACATTAGAAGTCTATGCAATTAAGCAATGTTTTGATGAGCATTGTTTAATTCTTGAGTTCCATAACCGAAGTAGTCTTCGCAGTTTTGCAAAGCTTTGATGAGCACTGTTTAATTCTTGAGTTCCACAGTAGAAGTCTATGCAATTTAAGCAATGCTTTGATGAGCATTGTTTCATTCTCGAGTTCCACATTAGAAGTCTATGCAATTTAGCAAAGCTTTGATGAGCATTGTTTAGTTCTTGAGTTCCACAATACAAGTAGTCTTCGCAATTTAGCAATGTTTTGATGAGCATTTCTTTACTCTTGAGTTCCAGAATATAAGTCTACGCAATTTAAGCAAAGCTTTGACGAGCATTGTTTGATTTTTGAATTCCACAATATAAGTCTATGCAATTTAAGCAACGCATTGATGAGCATAGTTTAATTCTTCAGTTCCACGATAGATGTAGTCTTTGCAATTTAGCAAAGCTTTGATGAGAATTGTTTAAGTCTTGAGTTCCACAATAAAGGTGTATGCAATTTATGCAAAGCTTTGATGAGCATTGTTTCATTCTTGAGTTCCACATTAGAAGTCTATGCAATTTTGCAAAGCTTTGATATGCATTGTTTATTAAGTTCCACAATAGAAGTAGTCTTCACAATTTAGCAAAGCTTTGATGAGCATTTATTAATTCTTGAGTTCCTCAATAGAAGTCTATGCAGTTTAAGCAATGCTTGGATGAGCGTTGTTTCATTCTTGAGTTCCACATTTTTAAGACTGTTCAATTTAGCAAATCTTTGATGAGCATCGTTTCATACTTGAGTTTCACAAAAGAAGTCTATGCAATTTAAGCAAAGCTTTGATGCGCATTGTTTGATTCTTGAGTTCCATAATAGAATTATATGCAATTTAGCAAAGCTTTCATGAGCATTGTTACATTATTGGGTTCCACATGAGATGTCTATGCAATTTAGCAAAGCATTGATTAGTATTGTTTATTTCTTGAGTTCAACAATAGAAGTATTCTTTGCATTTTAAACAAAGCTTGGATGAGCATTGTTTCATTCTTGAGTTCCACATTAGAAGTCTATGCAATTAAAGCATAGTTTTGATGAACATTGTTTAATTCTTGAGTTCTACAATAAAAGTAGTCCTCGCAATTTAGCAAAGCTTTGATGAGCATTTCTTTATGCTTGAGCTCCACAATACATGTCTATGCACTTTAAGCAAAGATTTGACGAGCATTGTTTCATTCTTGAGTTCCACATTATAAGTCTATGCAATTTAGCAAAGCTTTGATGAGCTTTGTTTAATTCTTGAGTTCCACAATAGAAGTAGTCTTCGCAATTTAGAAAAGCTTTTAATGAGCATTGTTTAATTCTTTAGTTCCTCAATAGAAGTCTATGAAATTTAAGCAATGCTTTGGAGCATTGTTTCATTCTTGAGTTCCACATTAGAAGTCTATGCAATTTAGTAAAGCTTTGTTGAGCATTGTTTAATTCTTGAGTTCCACAATAGAAGTAGTCTTTGTAATTTAGCAAAGCTTTGATGAGCATTTCTTTATTCTTGAGTTCCACAATAGATGTCTATGCAGTTTAAGCAAAGCTTTGACGAGAATTCTTTCATTCATGAGTTCCACATTAGAAGTCTACGCAATTTAGCAAAGCTTTGATGAGCATCGTTTCATTCTTGAGTTCCACAATAGAATTCTATGCAATTTAGCAAAGCTTTCATGAGCATTGTTTCAATTTTGGGTTCCACATTAGATATCTATGCAATTTAGCAAAGCATTGATCAGCATTGTTTAGTTCTTGAGTTCCACAATAGAAGTAGTCTTTGAATTTTAGCAAAGCTTTAATGAACATTGTTTAATTCTTGAGTTCCACAATAGAAGTTTATGCAATTTAAATATAGCTTTGATGAGCATTGTTTCATTCTTGAGTTTCATATTAGAAGTCTATGCAATTTCGCAAAGCTTTAATGAGCATTGTTTAGTTCTTGAGTTCCATAATTGATGTGATCTCACCCGAAAACTAGGTTTGAACACACTGTGCCCGATCGTTCTATTGGTTGTTGTAATGTGATGCTGGAAACCGCGACCCATTGCCTATAAAGAGACAAGAACCTTGGTATAGAAACGCCACAACCAACCCACCAAGTTAATTGATAAGTTTTGAACGCCACAAGTTACATAACTTGATAAGTTCCTAAAGTTCCAAAAAGAACGACAAAGAGTATAAAACTCACATTGTTTTTATTCCAAACTTGATTGATTAAAATGAGAACATAAGCAACCTATTTATATGCGATTTGGAGACACCTCAAAAGTCATGAATTAAAGATGCAACTTTAATTCAATCAACTTTAAGGCATTAAATTCCATGACTTAAAACTATGAATCTAGACATACTTATGAGCAGGGTTCAAGTAACATATGACTCTTACAACTCCTACTAACTTATTTAGGAGAATAAAAACGAAAATTACATAATTAAATTATAAAAATTCGAAATGGGCTTGTTAATGGCTCTTATTGGGTCTTGTAAATCTTTCTTGGACTTATGGTAATCCAACCTTAATCGGGTCAAATGGGTCTTCATGCACTTTCTTGAGTACAAACTTCTCTAATCAGCCCGTTTAAAGCCTTATTGAATGCTTTATAGCTCGTGCCTTTGCAAGTGAACTATTTTTGAGCGAAACACATTAGTGAGTGTTGGGAGGAAGTAAATTATTATTATTATTATTATTTTTGTCAGAAATATAAGATGGGTGATCAAAACCCCCCACCAAACCTTCAAGTTCAAGCTATGATGGATGAGATGCGACGTTTGATGACAAATGAATTTAACCAAGTACATGAAAGAATGGACCGAATGGAGGCACAAGTACAAAGAACTCGATCTCGAGCATCATCACAGTTTTCTAACGGGGAAGAGGAGGATGATGGTTGGGAACCTGAAAGGCGACCAAATAGAAGGAGGTCACGAAGAGATGACAATTTAAGTTCTATTAAAATGAAAGTTCCTTCTTTCAAAGGCAAATCAGACCCGGACGCGTACATTGAATGGGAGACAAAAATGGAGTTCATATTTGATTGTCATGAATATTCCAACCGTAAGAAGGTAAAACTAGTCGTAGTTGAGTTTTTTGATTATGCACTAACATAGTGGGATCAACTTCTAATCACTAGACGGAGAAATGGAGAAAGGCCTATTGAGACATGGGATGAAATGAAGAGTGTCATGCGAAGACGGTTTGTGCCAAGTCATTACTTTCGTGATCTCCACAATAAACTTCAAAGCTTAAAACAAGGCAGCAAGTGTGTTGATGATTACTTCAAAGAAATGGAGGTTATGATGGTTCGTGCCAATATTGAGGAGGATCCTGAGGCAACCATGGCCAGATTCTTAAATGGCTTAAATCTTGAAATTCGTGATCGCGTTGAGATGCAACATTATGTTGAAATTGAAGACATGGTCCATATGGCTGTTAAAATTGAAAAACAATTAAAAAGAGGTGGCGGGTCTCGAAATAACACTTGGAAGGCTAGTACTTCAAAAAATCAGAAAATACACCTACTTCTTCTTCTAATTCCAAATCTGATCCTAAAACAACAAACTCTTCAAAAGGAAAAACTGATTCTTCTACTTTTAGGAATCGTGACATAAAGTGTTTCAAGTGTCAAGGAAGGGGTCATATTGCAAGTCAATGTCCAAATAAGCTTACCATGGTGGTTAGAGAAAATGGCAAGATCGAAACGGATGAATCAGATTCTATAGTTTCACCGGAAGATTGTAGTGATGATGAAGAGGTGGCTGTTCAAGGTGATTTGTTGGTTGCAAGACGAGCTCTAAACATTCAATCCAAGGAGGGAGACGATGCCCAAAGGGAGAATATATTTCATACTCGTTGCTATGTTCATGGCAAGGTATGTAGTGTTATAATTGATGGTGGGAGTTGTATTAACGTTGCAAGTACTTCCATGGTTGAAAAGTTAGGTATACCCACGATGAAGCATCAAAAACCATACAAACTTCAATGGCTCAATGATAGTGGTGAGGTGCGAGTTACAAAACAGGTGATGGTTTCATTTCGGATTGGAAGATATGAAGACGAGGTGTTGTGTGATGTTGTTCCTATGCAAGCCACTCACTTGCTGCTAGGTAGACCATGGCAATATGATAGACACGTAAGTCACGACGGTTTCACTAACAAATACACTTTTGTTTACAAAACAAAACCGGTAACTCTTGTACCAATGTCACCAATTCAAGTTTACCAAGATCAAGTAAAACTTCAACAAGATGCGAAAAAAGAGAGCGAAGGAAAAAAAGAGAGTGAGAAAAAAAAAGATGATGAACAAAAAAAAATGGGTGAGAAAACAGAAGAAAATGAACAAAAAAAAGAAAGTGAACAAAAAAAAGAGAGTGAAAAAAAACAAAGAAAACATGAAAACAAGAGGGAAAGAAAAAAAGGAAAATAAATATATTGCACTGGCAAAAAAAAGTGAGATAAAAGAAGCTTTTAAATCAGAAATGCATTTTGTGCTTCTTTTGTTCAAAGAAGCTCCAATAGCCACTAACATTTCAGCCGGAACTCTTCCGAGCGATGTTACCACTCTCTTGCAGGAATTTGGAGACTTGTTTGCTGAAGATGTTCCAAATGGATTGCCACCAATTCGTGGGATTGAACACCAAATTGACTTTATGCCTGGGGCGTCTATTCCCAACAAACCAGCCTATAGAACAAGCCCTGAAGAAACCAAGGAGCTACAAAGGCAAGTTGAAGAGTTACTTGCAAAGGGATTGGTTCAAGAAAGTATGAGCCCTTGTGTCGTTCCAGTCTTGTTGGTGCCAAAGAAGGATGGTTCTTGGAGAATGTGCGTAGATTGCCGTGCCATCAACAATATTACGGTAAAGTATCGTCATCCCATTCCCCGACTCGATGATATGCTTGATGAGTTGTATGGAGCAAAACTTTTTTCCAAAATTGATTTAAAAAGCGGGTATCACCAAATTCGCATGAAAGAAGGTGATGAGTGGAAAACAGCTTTTAAAACAAAACATGGTTTATATGAATGGTTAGTAATGCCTTTTGGCCTAACTAATGCTCCTAGTACCTTCATGAGATTAATGAAACCATGTTTTGCGTGAATATATTGGCAAATTTGTGGTTGTTTACTTCGATGATATTTTGATTTATTCAAAGTGTCCAAAAGATCACCTTGAGCATCTGACATGTGTTTTGAGTGTGCTTAGGAAAGAAAGGCTATATGCTAACTTGAAGAAGTGTACCTTTTGTACTGACCAAGTTGTTTTCCTTGGGTATGTGGTGAGCTCCCAAGGAGTGGCTGTTGATGAAGAAAAGGTAAAAGTCATCCAAGATTGGCCAACTCCAAAGACTATAAGTGAAGTTAGAAGTTTTCATGGCCTGGCAAGTTTTTATCGTCGGTTTGTCAAACATTTTAGCACTTTAGCATCACCACTTACAGAAATCATCAAAAAGAATGTTGGGTTTAAATGGGGCAAAGAACAAGAGCATGCTTTTCAACAACTCAAGTTTCACTTAACTCATGCTCCTTTGTTGTCTTTGCCTAATTTTGACAAAACATTTGAAATTGAATGTGATGCATCAGGAATTGGAATTGGTGCTGTTTTGATGCAAGAGGGTAAACCTTTGGCATATTTCAGTGAAAAATTAAGTGGGGCAACTTTAAATTACCCAACTTATGACAAAGAGCTTTATTCTTTGGTCCGAGCATTGAAAACATGGCAACATTATCTGTGGGCTAAAGAATTTGTAATTCATTCAGATCATGAGTCCTTAAAGTTTCTAAAAGGACAACACAAATTAAACAAAAGACATGCTAGGTGGATGGAGTTCATTGAGACATTTCCTTATGTCATCCGATACAAGAAAGGTAAGGAAAATGTTGTGGCTGATGCTTTGTCACGTAGACACTCTCTACTTTCTTCTCTAGATTTCAAAATTCTAGGATTTGAACAAATCAAGGAATTATACCACAATGACGTTGATTTTGGGCAGATTTACCAAGCTTGTGAACAATGCTCTTTTGAAAAGTTTTTCTTACATAATGGTTTTTTGTTCAAAGAATCAAGACTTTGCATTCCTAAATCTTCCTTGCGTGAGCTTTTGGTTAGAGAAGCACATAGTGGAGGCCTTATGGGACATTTTGGGATCGCAAAAACATTATCTACTTTGCAGGAACATTTCTTTTGGCCAAAAATGAAGGTGGATGTTGGAAGAATTTGCAATAATTGTATTGTGTGCAAGCAAGCCAAATCCAAGGTTCAACATCATGGTTTATATACTCCACTTCCAATACCATGTGAACCATGGGTTGATATTTCAATGGACTTCGTGTTGGGTCTACCAAGATCCAAAAGTGGAAAGGACTCTATTTTTGTGATTGTTGATAGGTTTTCTAAAATGGCTCATTTTATTGCGTGCAATAAAACTAATGATGCATCTCACATTGCTGATTTGTTTTTTAGAGAAATTGTCAGGTTGCATGGAATGCCAAAAACCATTGTCTCAGATCGGGATTCTAAGTTTTTGAGTTATTTTTGGAAAACTTTATGGGCAAAATTAGGGACAAAACTCTTGTTTTCAACAACTTGCCACCCACAAACGGATGGTCAAACAGAAGTGGTGAATAGGACCTTGTCCACCTTGTTGAGGGCTTTAATAAAGAAGAACATCAAAACATGGGAGGATTGTTTGCCACATGTTGAGTTTGCATACAATCGTGCCACTCATTCTGCTACAAAAATGTCACCATTTGAAATTGTATACGGTTTTAATCCTTTAACTCCTTTGGATTTATCACCTTTGCCTTTTTCTGAGCAGGTTAACTTAGATGGAAACAAAAAGGCTGAATTTGTGAAACAGATACATGAGAAAGCAAGACTAAATATAGAAAGAAGAACGGAGCAATATTCAAAACAAGCGAATAAAGGGCGACGCAAGATGATTTTTGAACCGGGTGATTGGGTTTGGTTACATATGAGAAAAGAACGATTTCCAGCCCAACGACGTTCAAAATTGCTTCCAAGAGGGGACGGTCCTTTCCAAGTTTTAGAGCGTATCAATGACAATGCATACAAATTGGACCTGCCGGGTGAGTATAATGTTAGTGCAACTTTCAATGTAACTGATCTAGCTCCTTTTGATGTAGGTTCTGATTTGAGGACAAATCCTTTTCAAGAGGAGGGGAATGATGCAAACCCACAGCTATCAACAAAGGATCCAAATCAAATGCCAGATGGACTAGTTACGAGGGCACGAGCTAAAACATTCAAAGAGGCTTTAAATGGATTGGTTAGGGAAGTTTGTACTCAAGAAAGTGTATGGAGACCCATTGGACCCAATCAAAGTTGGATTACCATAATTCAAGTCCAAGAGTGATTTACAAGATACAATAAGAGCCTTTATAAGCCCATTTCGTTTTTTTTCTATATTTTTATGTAATTTTCGTTTTTATATATCCTAAATAAGTGTTGGGGAGATAAAAGGGTCTTAGGTTACATGAAGCTTGTGATAAACCATGTCTAGGTTCATAGTTTTAAACTTGGGGGTTAAATGCCTTAAATTAAAGACACTTCTTTAATTCATGGCTCTTTAGGTGCTCTTCCCACACTATAAAAACGTGGTATTTGTATCCATTTGAAATCAATCAAGTTTTGAATACAATTTGTGAGTTTTTAACTCTTTTTTCGTTCTTTGTGAACTTTAGAACTTATCAGGTTTTCATAGCTTGTGGCGTTCAAACTTATCAATCAATTTGGTGGGTTGATTGCGAAAAATAGGTTTGAACACACTTTGCCCGATCGTTCTATTGGTTGTTGTAATGTGATGGTGGAAACCGCGACCCATTGCCTATAAAGAGACAAGAACCTTGGTATAGAAACGCCACAACCAACCCACCAAGTTGATTGATAAGTTTTGAACGCCACAAGTTACATAACTTGATAAGTTCCTAAAGTTCCAAAAAGAACGACAAAGAGTATAAAACTCACATTGTTTTTATTCCAAACTTGATTGATTAAAATGAGAACATAAGCAACCTATTTATATGCGATTTGGAGACACCTCAAAAGTCATGAATTAAAGATGCAACTTTAATTCAATCAACTTTAAGGCATTAAATTCCATGACTTAAAACTATGAATCTAGACATACTTATGAGCAGGGTTCAAGTAACATATGACTCTTACAACTCCTACAACTCCTACTAACTTATTTAGGAGAATAAAAACGAAAATTACATAATTAAATTATAAAAATTCGAAATGGGCTTGTTAATGGCTCTTATTGGGTCTTGTAAATCTTTCTTGGACTTGAATTATGGTAATCCAACCATAATCGGGTCAAATGGGTCTTCATGCACTTTCTTGAGTACAAACTTCTCTAATCAGCCCGTTTAAAGCCTTATTGAATGCTTTATAGCTCGTGCCTTTGCAAGTTGTCCATTTTCACAATGTTATTAGATGAATCATATCATTCCCCTTTCCTTGAAGATGATTCGACCTCGAATCTAAATAATGTTGAGCATTTTGTTTGTACTCGAATCATCTCATATCATTCTCCTTTTTTTCAAGATGGTTCATCATGCAAAAAAAAAAAAGTTGTACTTGGAATTTTATTCTTTCTCTCTTTTTTTTCATTTTCCCTTTCTTTCTTTTTTTCTTTTCTCTTCATCTTCTTTCTTCACATTTTTTTTCTTTTCTTTTTCATTCTATTTTTTCCCAACATTCTTTTTCATCGATTTTTCTTTTCAACAAATACAAGAAAAAAAATAAGAAAACTTGAACCAAAACCCAATAATAAGAACCACACCAACTTGTGATATGACCCACTATTAATACTTGTATCTTGATTCAATAAAAAGAAATATAGACGAGGAGAGGAAAACTTAGAGATTCAATAAACACTAGTAAGAACCATGCCAACCTGTGACAAGACCCATTACCAATACGTGTATCTTGAATTCCATGTAATCGAGAATAAGAAAGATAAAAAAACAAAAAAAGGGATATGCAAACCAATAGATCTGGCTCTGATACCAAATGATGTGATCTCACCCAAAATTGAGGTTTGAACACGTTTCGCCCGATCGTTCTTTTGGTTACAGAATTGTAAAACAAAGGTGGAAACCGCGACCCGTTGTCTATAAAGAGACAAGAACCTTGGTATAAAACGCCACAATCAACCCACCAAATTGATTGATAAGTTTGAACGCTACAAGCTATGAAAACCTGATAAGTTCTAAAGTTCACAAAGAACGAAAAAAGAGTTAAAAACTCACAAACTGTATTCAAAACTTGATTGATTTCAAATGGATACAAATACCATGTTTTTATAGTGTGGGAAGAGCACCTAAAGAGCCATGAATTAAAGAAGTGTCTTTAATTTAAGGCATTTAACCCCCAAGTTTAAAACTATGAACCTAGACATGGTTTATCACAAGGTTCATGTAACCTAAGACCCTTTTATCTCCCCAACACTTATTTAGGATATATAAAAACGAAAATTACATAAAAATATAGAAAAAAAATGAAATGGGCTTATAAAGGCTCTTATTGTATCTTGTAAATCACTCTTGGACTTAAATTATGGTAATCCAACTTTGATTGGGTCCAATGGGTCTCCATACACTTTCTTGAGTACAAACTTCTCTAACCAATCCATTTAAAGCCTCTTTGAATGTTTTAGCTCGTGCCCTCGTAACTGGTCCATCTGGCATTTGATTTGGATCCTTTGTTGACAGCTGTGGGTTTGCATCAATAATAGAATTAGAATTCGCAATTAAGCAAAGCTTTGACGAACATTATTTGATTTTTTAGTTCCACAATATAAGTCTATGCAATTTAGTCAAAGCATTGATAACCATTGTTTAATTCTTGAGTTCCACAATAGCAGCAGTGTTTGCAATTTAGCAAAGCTTTGATGAGAATTGTATAAGTCTTGAGTTCCACAATAGATGTGTATGCAATTTATGCAAAGGTTTGATGAGCATTGTTTCATTCTTGACTTCCACATTAGAAGTCTATGCAATTTAGCAAAGATTTAATAAGCGTTGTTTAATTCTTGAGTTCCACAATAGAAGTAGTCTTCGCAATTTAGCAAAGCTTTGATGAGCATTGTTTAATTCTTGAGTTCCTCAATAGAAGTCTACGTAATTTAAGCAATGCTTTGATGAGCATTGTTTCATTCTTCGGTTCCACATTAGAAGTCTATGCAATTTAGCAAAGCTTTGATGAGCATTGCTTAATTCTTGAGTTCCACAATAGAAGTAGTCTTCGCAATTTAGCAATTTTTTTATGAGAATTGTTTAAGTTTTGAGTTCCACAATAGAAGTGTATGTAATTTATGCAAAGCTTTGACGAGCATTGTTTCATTCTTGAGTTCCACATTAGAAGTCTATGCAATTTAGCAAAGCTTCTATATGCATTGTTTATTGAGTTCCATAAAAGAAGTAGTGTTCGCAATTTAGCAAATCTTTGATGAGCATTGTTTAATTCTTTAGTTCTACATTAAAAGTCTATGAAATTTAGTTCAATAAGCATTGTTTAATTCTTGAGTACGTTAATAAAAGTGGTCTTCGAAATTTAGTAAATATTTGAAGAACATTGTTTAGTTCTTGATGTGACAACCCAAGTTGTTCCGTTACGTTTTCCTCGTTACCGTTAACGGAATATTCCAGTTTATAAAAGTTCCATTAATTAGAGGTCGTCAATTCAATAAACATTCCATTTGTTTGCCCCTTTTATGCCGTTAATTCGTGGTAAAAGAAAATAAAAGCACTTAACACACATATCCATTTATTTGGAAAATGTTGAGTTTTAATATTACGACCACTAAATCGGGTGCGACCTAAAGCCCCGTTTAACGGCATTATCGGGTAGAATTCCACTGAGCCCCGACTCGGAAACCTATATAAAGGTGAGTGGAGTCCATTGGAGACTTTTTACACTCTCTCTCTATACTCTCTCTCTAGACCCGTTTTCGCCCCAAATCCGCAACCAAACGCTTCCAAATTGTAAGTCCGTTTACCCTAGCTTATTCTAAACATATTGATTCATGTTTATAGCCCAAAATTCGGACTTAGAAGCTGTTAGAATGGAGTTTACAGCCTAAGCTCCTTCTTAGGCCGTAAACCCCTTAAACAAGGCCAAAAGACCCCAAACTTGTCCCTATAGGCTTGGAAATAAATTAAGGGAATTGCCTAGGAGTGTTTAAACATCAAAACACAATGATTTAGGGCATAAATGAGAGTTTACGGCCCAAGCACATGCTTAGGCCGTAAACCCCTCAAAACCTTGTCAAAATGCCCCAAAAACATTCCTAAATCACCCTTAGGCTTCATACATAATTTAGGGACTTAGTATTTTGGGTTTAGCACAATTAAACACAATGAAATGAAAGGGAAAAAGGAGTTTACGGCCCAGGTGTATACCAAGGCCGTAAACACCCCTAAATGTGCCAAAAGTGTGGTTTTTGCCCCCCAAATGGCCTTAGACATTTGCCATAAAATACTAGGATTGAAACAAGGGCTTAAACACAAGAAATGGAGGGATAAAAAGGAGTTTACGGCCCAAGCAAGTGTCTAGGCCGTAAACTCCCCAAAACACATCCAAATGATGGTTTTAATCCCCCAAAATGGCATCACACTCCATTAGAAATTGCTAGAAAGGTAATAGGGGCTTAAAACTTCACTTAACTCAAAGAATGAGAGTTTACGGCCGTAAACTCCCATAGGAGTGTCCCTAGGCCGTAAACTCCTATAAGGTGCCCTTAGAAGCCTTAAACCCACTCATGCCTTTTTGGAAAAGTACTTAGAATAATCCCATGAACAAGCTAGAAGCCTTAAAACACCATAGAACCCATCACCATGAGTTTACGGCCGTAAACTCATGGTGAGTAGTCCCTAGGCCGTAAACTATGTGATAAGGGTTTACTCTTGGAGAGTAAACTCCATTCCTAAGCCATATGCACCTTTAGACGTTACCCGGGTCACCCAAACACTTAACCAAAGTGTTTTCCGCTCCTGTGAGCACGTATATTTGTTTAAATTAGTATTAATCTACTAATTGTATGTGAACATATGTTATCATATGTTAAATAGGTCATTGTGTGTGTTCGAGTCCTTGCGTGACACCGAGCGCCCAGACGACACCTTCATCGGACCTACTTACACCAAGTGAGTTCATACCCCTGAATGAACCTTTTAAATGTTTTTACATGTTTTATAGGGGGGGGAATACAAGTTAAACATGCCAGTTATCATATCAATCACATGTGATTGATAACCCGCATGCACAAGATTTTACCACTATATATTGTTTTACCGAGTAGGACACTATAATGGTTTTCAATTGTTTCAAAACTCTTACTTATACTGTTTTAACTAGATTCATTCTAAACTGATTTATGAAAGATTTTCTAAGGTTTTCAAACATATTTTACAAAAGAATACAATTTGTGATTTTCTCTGGACATAAAGGTTTTTCATCAAAGATTCCCTTTTTCGACATATACTTTACTTGTTAAATACTGCTGCTTCGCTTATACTTATTTTATACTCCTACTCTGTAATGCTTTCACTTATATTTGAAGTCACTTATACCTGATGGACGTTTATACTTATTCACACTCATACTTAGTGATGCGATTCTACTTCGCTTATACTTAATATCGACTCTACTTCACTTATACTCGATACGCTCTTACTTCACTTATTGTCGTCTCTACTTCGGGATACGTTTATACTTGTTCGACACTCCTACTTCATTTGAGACCGATCCTACTTCACTTATTAGACACTCCTACTTCACAAGAATCACTTCTACTTGATACACACTCAGTCATAGTTAGATGTATGTCTGTGCTTGTATAGATGCATATAGATAATGATTGAAGGACTCAGGAAGGCTTGTCTGCCCTATTTCCTTTTCTTCGTTGAGATGTGGTCTGGTGGGATCGGATGTCCATACGAAGGCCGTTTGATTCATTACTTATATATTATGTACACAAGCATAGACATACGGGTTTACTTCAGTCAATTCAGTTAAGAGTCTCTACCTCTAGTTCAGCACTTACATTAGAAACCCACTAGTTGGAAGTCTCTACCCACTATTTGGGATGCATCTTCAGGACACGGCCTTCTCCGTCGTCTAGTTGGTAACCAGAGTCTCTTGTAGGGAGAGCGGACATTGTGTGTATAGATCTATACGGGATTGACAACCCCGCACCCAGACTGCTAGCTACAGTCCCGGCCTACCAAGCCAACGGGTGACAAATGTCACATTTTAGACGCTTGTAGAGCGTCTGTACTCTAGTCAGTATGGTTACGAGTATCCCGGGTTACCTTATAATTCATTGGCTTTAAGGTAACGGTATTTCGCCATCAATTTACACTGTATGCTGGTAACTCACTTTCAGAGTCATACTGTTTTGACCTTACAAGACATATCTTTCATTTGATGTTGTCTGGGGTCTGTATTCACTGTATTCACAGGATCCACTGTATTCATTGTATTCACTGTGTGTTTTAGACCTTGCTAGACGTATCTTTCATTTGATATTGTCTGCGGTCTGTATTCACCGTTTTAGACTCTACTAGTTGTACCTTTCATTTGGTACCTTCTGGGGTCTGTGTCTCCACTTGTTAGACTGAACCAGGCATGTCGTTGTTTTGATACTTTCCTGGAGTCTATGGTTCCTTGCCTTAGTCAGCAGTCCTCACTGCTGAGGCATATGATATTCCCTGATGTCGTTTGCTTTCCTCAATAATCAAATTCAATATTTTGATAGTGATAGCAACTTAGGGAAAAATACTTTTTTTACCACACATCACTAACCAGTCTTGGTAGAAGGCTGCTTTTATTAAAGAAAATATAGGATTTTCTGGAAAGAACTCTGATACACTGTAAACACTTAAACTATTACTTTAAAAAGTTATTTGAATGAAATGCCACTAAATACTTATGAACTCACCAACATTTATAAAAATGCTGATACTCGCTTTTCAAATAACTTGTATTCTCAGGTTAGCATTAAACAGGTACATCCCCAGAGTTGTTGATGAAGATAGCTTAGTATCGCGCTGTATTTATTCTATTACTTGTATTACTTTGATGTATTAATGTAACCATGTAAAACTATTATTATTAATGCAATGTTTTGTTGTACTTTGATTACTATAATGCATGTGTTGTGATACTTGACATGACGTCATCCACCCCAGAACGTTTCCGCCGTTCCGGTTTTGGGGTGTGACACTTCAATTCCACAATAGAAGTCTATACAATTTATGTAAAGCTTTGACGAGCATTGTTTCATTCTTGAGTTCCACGTTAGAAGTCTATGCAATTTAGCAAAGCTTTGATGAGTGTTGTTTAATTCTTGAGTTCCACAATAGAAGTAGTCTTCGCAATTTAGAAAAGCTTTGATGAGCATTGTTTAATTCTTGAGTTCCTCAATAGAAGTCTATGCAATTTAAGCAATGCTTTGTTGAGCATTGTTTCATTCTGGAGTTCCACATTAGACGTCTATGCAATTTAGCAATGCTTTGATGAGCATTGTTTAATTCTTGAGTTCCACAATAGAAGTAGTCTTTGTAATTTAGCAAAGCTTTGATGAGCATTTCTTTATTTTTGAGTTCCATAATTGATGTCTATGCAGTTTAAGCAATGTTTTGACGAGAATTGTTTCATTCATGAGTTCCACATTAGAAGTCTACGCAATTTAGAAAAGCTTTGACAAGCTTCGTTTCATTCTTGAGTTCCACAATAGAAGTCTATGCAATTTAAGCAAAGGTTTGATGAGCATTGTTTGATTCTTAAGTTCCACAATATAATTCTTTGCAATTTAGCAAAGCTTTCATGAGCATTGTTTCATTCTTTGTTTCCACATTAGATGTCTATGCAATTTAGTAAAGCATTGATGAGCATAGTTCTTGAGTTCCACCAGTGAAGTAGTCATTGCAATTTAGCAAAGCTTTGATGAGCATTGTTTAAGTCTTGAGTTAGACAATAGAAGTAATCTTTGCAATTTAGCAAAGCATTGATGAGCATTTCTTTATTCTTGAGTTCCACAATAGAAGTCTATGCAATTTAAGCAAATCTTTGTCGAGAATTGTTTCATTCTTGAGTTCCACATAAGAAGTCTACGCAATTTAGCAAAGCTTTGATGAGCATTATTTCATTCTTGAGTTCCACAATAGAAATCTATGCAATTTAAGCAAAGCTTTGATGAGCATTGTTTGATTCTTGAGTTCCACAATAGAAGTCTATGCAATTTAGCACAACCTTCATGAGCATTTTTTTCATTCTTGGGTTCCACATTTGAAGTTTATGCAATTTAGCAAAGCATAATTGACCATTGTTTAGTTCTTGAGTTCCACAATAGAAGTAGTCTTTGCAATTTAGGAAAGCTTTGATGAGCATTGTTTAATTTTTGTGTTCCACAATAAAAGTGTCTGCAATTTAAACAAAGCTTTGATGAGCATTGCTTCATTCTTGAGTTCCACATTAAAAGTCTATGCAATTTAGCAAAGTTTTGATGAGCATTGTTTAATTCTTCAGTTCCACAATAGAAGTTGTCCTCGCAATTTAGCAAAGCTTTGATGATCATTTCTTTATGATTGAGTTCCACAATAGATGTCTATGCACTTTAAACAAAGCTTTGATGAGCTTTGTTTCATTCTCAAGTTCCACATTAGAAGTCTATACAATTTAGCAAAATGCTTTGAAGAGCATTGTTTAGTTCTTGAGCTCCGAAATACAAGTAGTCTTCGCAATATGGCAAAGCTTTGATGAACATTTCTTTACTCTTGAGTTCCACAATAGAAGTGTACGCCATTTAAGCAAAGCTTTGACGAGCACTGTTTGATTTTTGAGATCCACAATATAAGTCTATGCAATCTATGTAACGCATTGATGAGCATTGTTTAACCCTTCAGTTCCACAATAGATGTAGTCTTTGCAATTTAGCAAAGCTTTGTTGAGAATTGTTTAAGTCTTGAGTTCCACAATAAAGGTGTATGCAATTTATGCAAAGTTTTGATGAGCAATGTTTCATTCTTGAGTTCCACATTAGAAGTGTACGCAATTTTGCAAAGCTTTGATATGCATTGTTTATTGAGTTCCAAAATAGATGTAGTCTTCACAATTTAGCAAAGCTTTGATGAGCATTGTTTAATTCTTGAGTTACTCAATAGAAGTCAATGCAGTTTAAGCAATGCTTTGATGAGTGTTGTGTCATTCTTGAGTTCCACATTTTTAAGTCTGTGCAATTTAGCAAAGCTTTGATAAGCAACATTTCATTCTTGAGTTTCACAAAAGAAGTCTATGCAATTTAATCAAAGCTTTGATGCGCATTGTGTTATTCTTAAGTTCCACAATAGAAATTTATGCAATTTAGCAAAGCTTTCATGAGCATTGTTACATTCCTGGGTTCCACATGAGATGTCTATGCAATTTAGCAAAGCATTGATGAGCATTGTTTATTTCTTGAGTTCCACAATAGAAGTAGTCTTTGCAATTTAAACAAAGCTTTGATGAGCATTGTTTCATTCTTGAGTTCCACATTAGAAATCTATGCAATTAAAGGAAAGTTTTGATGAGCATTGTATAATTCTTGAGTTCCACAATAAAAGCAGTCCTCACAATTCAGCAAACTTTTGATGAGCATTTCTTTATGCTTGAGTTCTACAATAGAATTCTATGCACTTTAAGCAAAGCTTTGATGAGCATTGTTTCATTCTTGAGTTCCACATTATAAGTCTATGCAATTTAGCAAAGCTTTGATGTGCATTGATTAATTCTTGAGTTCCACAATAAAAGTAGTCTTCGCAATTTAGCAAAGCTTTGATGAGCATTTCTTTATTCTTGAGTTCCACAACAGAAGTCTATGCAATTTAAGCAAATCTTTGACGAGAATTGTTTCATTCTTGAGTTCCACATAAGAAGTCTACGCAATTTAGCAAAGCTTTGATGAGCATCATTTCATTCTTGAGTTCCACAATAGAAGTCTATGCAATTTAAGCAAGGCTTTGATGAGCATTGTTTTATTCTTAAGTTCCACAATAGAATTCTATGCAATTTAGGAAAGCTTTCATGAGCATTGTTTCATTCTTGGTTTCCACATTAGATGTCTATGCAAATTACCAAAGCATTGATGAGCATTGTTTAGTTCTTGAGCTGCACCATAGAAGTAGTCATTGCAATTTAGCAAAGCTTTGATGAGCATTGTTTAATTCTTGAGTTACACAATAGAAGTAGTCTTCGCAATTTAGCAAAGCTTTGATGAGCATTTATTTATTCTTGAGTTCCACAATAGAAGTCTATGCAATTTAAGCAAATGTTTGATGAGAATTGTTTCATTTTTGAGTTCCACATAAGAAGTCTACGCAATTTAGCAAAGAGTTGATGAGCATCGTTTCATTCTTGAGTTCCACAATAGAAGTCTATGCAATTTAAGCAAAGTTTTATAAGCATTGTTTGATTCTTGAGTTCCACAATAGAAGTCTATGCAATTTAGCCAAGCTTTCATGAGCATTGTTTCATTCTTGGGTTCCACATTAGAAGTCTATGCAATTTAGCAAAGCTTTGATGAGCATTGTTTAGTTCTTGAGTTCCACAATACAAGTAGTCTTCGCAATTTAACAATGCTTTGATGAGCATTTCTTTACTCTTGAGTTCCACAATAGAAGTCTACGCAATTTAAGCAAAGCTTTGACGAGCATTGCTTGTTTTTTGAGTTCCACAATATAAGTCTATGCAATTTAAGCAACGCATTGATAAGCATAGTTTAATTCTTCAGTTCCACAATAGATGTAGTCTTTGCAATTTAGCAAAGCTTTGATGAGAATTGTTTAAGTCTTGAGTTCCACATTAAAGGTGTATGCAATTTATGCAAAGCTTTGATGAACATTGTTTCATTCTTGAGTTCCACATTAGAAGTCTATGCAATTTTGCAAAGCTTTGATATGCAATGTTTATTAAGTTCCACAATAGAAGTAGTCTTCACAATTTAGCAAAGCTTTGATGTGCATTTTTTAATTCTTGAGCTACTCAATAGAAGTCTATGCAGTTTAAGCAATGCTTGGATGAGCGTTGTTTCATACTTGAGTTCCACATATTTAAGTCTCTTCAATTAAGCAAATCTTTGATGAGCATCGTTTCATACTTGAGTTTCACAAAAGAAGTTTATGCAATTTATTCAAAGCTTTGATGCGCATTGTTTGATTCTTGAGTTCCACAATAGAATTATATGCAATTTAGCAAAGCTTTCATGAGCATTGTTACATTATTGGGTTCCACATGAGATGTCTATGCAATTTAGCAAAGCATTGATGAGCATTGTTTATTTCTTGAGTTCAACAATAGAAGTAGTCTTTGCATTTTAAACAAAGCTTGGATGAGCATTGTTTCTTTCTTGAGTTCCACATTAGAAGTCTATGCAATTAAAGCATAGTTTTGATGAGCATTGTTTAATTCTTGAGTTCCACAATAAAAGTAGTCCTCGCAATTTAGCAAAGCTTTGATGAGCATTTCCTTATGCTTGAGCTCCACAATAGATGTCTATGCACTTTAAGCAAAGATTTGATGAGCATTGTTTCATTCTTGAGTTCCACATTATAAGTCTATGCAATTTAGCAAAGCTTTGATGAGCATTGATTAATTCTTGAGTTCCACAATAGAAGTAGTCTTCACAATTTAACAAAGCTTTGATGAGCATTTCTTTATTCTTGAGTTCCACAACAAAAGTCTATGCAATTTAAGCAAAGCTTTGACGAGAATTGTTTCATTCTTGAGTTCCACATAAGAAGTCTAGGCAATTTAGCAAAGCTTTGATGAGCATCGTTTCGTTCTTGACTTCCACAATACAAGTCTATGCAATTTAAGCAAAGATTTGATGAGCATTGTTTGATTCTTGAGTTCCACAACAGAAGTCTATGCAATTTAGCAAAGCTTTCATGAGCATTGTTTCATTCTTGGGTTCCAGATTAGAAGTTTATGCCATTTAGCAAAGCATTGATGAGCATTGTTTAGTTCTTGAGTTCCACAATAGAAGTAGTCTTTGCAATTTAGCAAAGCTTTGATGAGCATTGTTTAATTCTCGAGTTCCATAATAAAAGTGTATGCTATTTAAACAAAGCTTTGATTAGCATTGTTTCATTCTTGAGTTCCACATTAGAAGTCTATGCAATTTAGCAAAGTTTTGATGAGCATCGTTTAATTCTCTAGTTCCACAATAGAAGTAGTCCTCGCAATTTAGCAAAGCTTTGATGATCATGTCGTTATGCTTGAGTTCCACAATAGATGTCTATGCACTTTTAATAAAGCTTTCATGAGCATTGTTTCATTTTTGAGTTCCACAACAGAAGTGTATGCAGTTTAAGCAAAGCTTTTATGAGCATTCTTTCATTCCTTAGTTCCGCATTAGAAGTCTATGCAATTTAGCAATGTTTTGATGAACATTGTTTAATTCTTGAGTTCCATAACAGAAGTAGTCTTCGTAATTTAGCAAAGGTTTGATGAGCACTGTTTAATTCTTGAGTTCTACAGTAGAAGTCAATGTAATTTAAGCAATGCTTTGATGAGCATTGTTTCATTCTTGAGTTCCACATTAAAAGTCTATGCAATTTAGCACAACTTTAATGAGCATTGTTTAGTTCTTGAGTTCCACAATAGAAGTAGTCTTCGCAATTTAGCAAAGTTTTGATGAGCATTTCTTTATTCTTTTTGTTTTGAAAGAGCCAAAGCTCAGCAAACTTTATTAAAAAGAATACAAGAATACAACATCAAAAAGTCAAACAAAATACAATATTAACCAACCTATCCATAACCAACTACCAAACCACTTTCTAATAACAAGAAATAACCATCCAAAAACCCAATAAACCCTAAAATCCTTAAAGGTAGCCTAAAGACTTATTGAAAGAGGGAAAAAAGGTTCACCCCCAGACAATTCCCATCCTCTAACATGATCCTGAGTTTTTAATCTTTTCAAAATGGCCATCCACAAAATAAACGAGTTGCGAGGAATGCAATTAGTATACCAAACAATATCATGCCAAGGAACTTTATCTCCAAAGTTATTAATATCACACCACACCTGTTTACAAGAAATTTTTTTACACATACCCTTCTTATCCCTCCAACCTGCAACATCCCTCAAATTATGATCAATACAAAACATAGGAGCATCCTTCAATCCAGGGAACTTGTTAACCCATTTAACCAGCCAAGTATAAGTATCATAGTCAAGAACATCACTGACCAAAGAAGAATCGCTAAACCCATTACTAACCCAGTCTCTTCTAGATATAATTGAACAAAGAATACCCAATGGGTGCCACCAATCATGCCATAGAGATGTATTCCTACCATTTCCCACACACGAAACAATATGGGGCCTGACAATTTTCCTCATCTCCAGAAACCTCTTCCTAGTCCAACTCATACTTTTTCTACAAAATGTCCCAAAAATTTCTGTTACCAATATAATTGACTCTCACCCACTGCACCCACAGGGAATTTTTGTTATTAATCACATTCCACACATGTTTAGCTAGCAAAGCATCATTCCATTTCCTTAAATTCTTGACTCCCAGACCACCATACTCCTTAGGCTTACAAATATCATACCAATTGACTTTAGCTTTGCCTTTGACTATCTCACCATTCGCCCATAAGAAACTTCTGCACATCTTTTCAATCTCATTAATAGTAGCAATGGGAATTTTAAAGATCGAAGCCCAATAAACATGAATGGATGTTAAAACAGAGTTAATGAGCTGCAACCTACCAGCAAACGATAAAGTCTTACTTTTCCAATTGAAAATTCTCATCTTAATCTTCTCTATCAGCTTTTTACAATCTCTATCAAACAGCTTAGTAACACACATAGGCACACCCAAATATTTAAACGGAAATGCACGATGCTAAGATCCGTCCCATACAAACTCGGTAGCGAAATGGCAGAATCAGTCCCTCCATTTGACAATCTCTTCATTTTAAATCCGAATTTTACATTTTAGCCCCTTGCTTCTCTAATTCGTTTCATAATAAATCCAAACTTACCATTCAGCCCCCGAGCCTCACAAATCTTTTCAAATTAATTCTCAATAATTTACCAACTTCTAAAATTGTATCAATTTACTCCCCAAAACCAACACCCCGCTAAATATTATTTATTTATTTAATAAACGGGATGTTACAATTCTCCCCCACTTAAATTAGATTTCGTCCTCGAAATCTTTCCTCACCATTCCTCACACGCCCGACAACTTGAACAGCATGGCTAAGCTCGAGTATAACCTCAGCCATTCAATCCAACAGAGCTTTCTCAACCAACCACATGTACATGCAACCATTAAGTTCGCTTTATTCCAAACAATATTACATCCGATCCACAATCACACATCACCTCCGACCTTTGTAGTCTAACACTCACTAACTTCATGCGTGTTGCGGTCCTTCTCAAGCCAAACAGACCGACTTTCTCAGGTCAAAAACATCAAATGGAAACCTCAACTACCCAAAAGAAATCCTCCAAGAATCTGAAATCTTCACTAATTTATCCGTTACCCAGATAGGGTCAAACTCAAACTTGAGAGTCTGATTCAACAGCAGAATTGGAACCTCTCAAATCCAGTCTGATACTCAACTCACAACCCATGATTTACGAGTCCACGCATACATTACTTCTCCGATTCCCTCCAATGTGCCACAACCTCTACTCAATTCGAGATATAACGGATCCCAATCATCATGGAGACCACATTCTCACCCCTGCCCCTGCCACCAGGTTCCTATAGACTCAATTATTAGGGCTACCCAAGCCTAAAACTTTTCTGCGTTAAGCTCTGATCAGAGAGCACTTCATCACAATGTTCTCTCGCTGACTAGTGGGTACTACGGCTCCCCGCAGTATCACAGCGACCTCTCATTGAACATTGAGTACTACGGCTCCCCGTAGCATCACCACATCCTCTTACTGAATAGTGAGTACTACGGCTCCCCGTAGCATCACCACAACCTCTCACTGAATAGTGAGTACTACGGCTCCCCGTAGCATCACCACAACCTCTCACTGAATAGTGAGTACTACGGCTTCCCGTAGCATCACCACACCCCTCACTGAATAGTGAGTACTACGGATCCACGTAGCATCACCACAATCTCTCACTGAATAGTGAGTACTACGGCTCCCCGTAACATCACCACAACCTCTCTACACTGACTCATTGAAGCTGCAGCTACCGCGGTCTTACCGCACTTACTCTTATCACTTCACAATCTCATCCTCAGGTTGACACCACACTACGATCATTAACTCATGCTATGCGGCCCAGCATAGATAGGTACACACACACCCATCCAGGCTAAACATCACTACTTTGGACGACCACCGTCATGACAAAACCTCTTTTTCTCGCTGCAATTCACATTCTCAGATAAATCTATTTGATGTCAATTAGGTGAAGGGCCCCCATCGAAACCATAGACACTTGATACACCACTCGTCATCTCATAACTCAAGACTTGAAATAAACTGAAATTTAGGACATCATACCCGGATGTCTCGGCACACCATCAAAAAATCTCATGATGTCTTGCCCCCCCCACCACTGATCCCCTACTCACGACATCATACTCAAATACCGCAATGTACTCTGTCGGAATCTCGCAACTGATCTTCCTCTCACACATCTTATAACTTCGAAAATCCCAATCCTCAACTTGAAACACAGAGAAATCATCGATGACTCAAAACACGATGTCGACAATCCTAAACTCCCTACTCTGTCACTCAAAACCTCTGCAAGGATATTCATACCAACTCTAAAGCTGGTTGCACGATCATCTTTTACCCTTTCCAAAGAGCATAGAACAATCCATTCATCGAATTGACCACCTTGAAAATTCTTACCTACTACAAGGCCTTTGCCTAACGGCCACCTGTTGTACAGACACTCATCCTTTCTTGAACACGTACCACATGCACAATCTCGCTCTGCACTTCGCCTTGACCATCAATAATCCTGGTCTCAGGAATCCGCACCGCAGGTCTCTATATCCAGTTCTCTAACCGCTCTTCAACAGATCTCTGATCTCCTCAAAAGCACCCGATCCTCCCCCACTCAAGGTTTGAACCATCACCAATTGGTTCACCAACAATCTATCCCACAGATTTTTTTTACCAGCAACATCGCACCTACTCTTGGAAGGTGATACGTAATGCTCAATGATCTCCCCAATGGAGATCGAGCAACTCCAATTACCCGAATCTCAGATGAAATCCTCAGAAACTTCTCATCATGACTACCCCTAGTCATTCAGAATCTCGTATCATCCCACTACCGGACATCTCAACTGTCCAGTAGTAACTCTGACTCTTAATCTGAAATAATGAACTATCATACTCCTCATCCTCGACTCTTCAATCAACGTCCCATCATGTGGATTGTAATAAGAGCGGAGCCCTCATTACCATACTCGATACTCCTCATAGACAATAAGAGCCACCGCCCAATATCCTCTTCTTGATCGCCTGCCGCTGCAGCTAATACATGCCCTACTATGCTCAAATAGGGTGTATCCTTGTCCTTAACAATCTCAGTCCCCACTGACAACCTGCTCATGCTCTAACATTACCCCTCGCCAGACATACTGCCCAAATACTCTGATGGAAGGTCGCCATCAATGCTAACCCCCAGGGTTTTACTCCCAAGCTCAGAAACCGAAATCTCAACACCTCTTATGTTTCCCCACAGGAAACGGAAATAGCGCCGCTCGGGCCATAGAAAATGGCATCTCCACTATCAGCTGGACGCTCAGCCCATACCGTATTCTCCCATAACGCACCATCCCTACTCATCCCTGAGTCTTGCGACTCCAACTGGCATCTCACCAACAGTCCCTCGGAGTCAACTCAGTTTCCCTTTCAATGGATGCTCCACTAAAACTCGTTCATCATGTCCCTTTAGCCCATACTCTTTCACATCTGATCTTGGTCTAGACGATTACCACTAAATAACCGGTAAACCAGGAGCACTAACCGCCACGTGTCCTGGTACTCAACCCATGTGACCACCTCTCGATATGCTATGAATCATGGTACTCGAACCATGACATCACCTCTAGATCTGCTACAATTATGGTACTCGAACCATGACGTCACCTCTCGATCTGCTACAAATCATGGTACTCAAACCATGACATCACTTCTCGATCTGCTACAATTATGGTACTTGAACCATGACATCACCTCTCGATCTGTTACAAATCATGGTACTCGAACCATGGCATCACCTCTCGATCTGCTACTTAGATTCTCCAGAATACTCCCTACATCGAGTATGGGTCCTCTGTTTTCAGTAGTACGGGCCCATACTACCTGCAACATCTACCCATACTTCCTGTACAGACCATCCCTGAGTCCCTAAGTAGCTGCTCAACCTTCTCAATCACCAATCTCGACACACATGCTCGCTTCCCAGCGAAATGCTCTACTCTGTTAGCATACCCATCTAACTAAATTCACTTCTTAGGCTCTTCCTAGGTTCTCACACTTCTCCGCCATCAATTGTTGAGAAACTCTTTATGATGCCAGTCATCTACCTCCTGAATATCGTCACATTCACTTGGTAGCTGACTCCCATCATCGGGATTTCCACAAAGCACGAAGCAAGCAACATTCGGGCATCGAATAAACATGTAAAACCCACTCCAGGTGATAACTCCACTTGCTCTACTCACTCAAAAGATATCACCGAACTCAGCAACTCCACCCCTCGCAGGTATCTAACTACTCTCTCAATAGGCTCCGCAAATGCTCATCTAGGTATCTCTCCTAGATTACTCCTCTACTCAAATCCCTCTCTAAAAGGATCCCTGTTGGATACTCTTACTCAGCACAAGCTCGAAAGCACATCACAGATAACAACAACTCCTAGGCTAAGGCATCACAAATCAGGCCACTCTAGTCCTAACATATGAAATACCTAGCCTATCTCTAGCATGCATAATATCTCATAGCATATCTCATAAATATCTCATAATACAAACGTAAGGGTATTTTGAGAAATCACCGTTCGGGCGCTGGCTGATTGTACACACTGCTCCAACTCGTTTTCTCTTAAACTTTTTCTCATTTGTAGAAAAATTTATTTCTTTTGAAAATCTTTCTCAATTCCCCAGTTTGAGTTCTAACACACTCGGAGGTGCATCTGAATCCCTCAAACCAAGGCTCTGATACCAACTTGTAACGCCGTAAATTTTCATATAAATTTTTCAATGTTAAATCACAAAATTCTCAGAATACATTACACAAAAATCCCCAATTATCAAATTAACAAAACACAAATCCGTAATTGTTTGATTAATAACCCAGGATCCTCCAAAACAAAACTCTTCATCTCGTGTGTATAATCGAGCCGTCACCTTCCCGTAATCCTGAGAAGTACCTGAAACATATAACACATAACACAGTAAGCACGAAGCTTAGTGAGTTCCCCAAAATACCACATACAACATATATCAGCCACACGAGGCTATAACTCTGTGGACCCTCTGGTCCTAAGATCGTTGGACCCTTTGGTCCGGTCTGCTTAAGCCTTCCGGCCTCATAAATCGTTGGACCCTTCGGTCTGGTCTATAAACTCCGCATAGCATAAATCACAAAGACATAATGCATAGCATGTCATATACAACAGGATAACATAATACTCAATGTAAGCTCATAAGACCTTTCGGTCACACATAACTATCACTCAAGGTAAAGTATAGTGAGAAGACTCACCTCGGATGGCGAACAGGTCCTATAAATGCTACTGGTACACTCTGGCTTCTATCACTAAGCCAAACCCACAAATAACCCCATTAGTATATAAGACAAACCTTCACATTATTAGGTCTAAATATGGTCCACCAATTCGTTCCATAAATAATCCAAGCCCAATGGGCCCACCAAGGCCCAATACCAAATGGGTTCCCAATAAGTCCTCTAATGGCCCAACTATGGCACAATTTTCGAAAATGGGCCCAAACCATCACACGGGCCTTACCCTAAAGCCCATCTAAATATTCTAGTCCACATGACTGCTCTTGGATGGCTCATCAATGGCCCAATCACCAAAGCCCAATAAAAAGGCTCAACACACGACCCAAGTAGAAATTAGGGTTTCCACATAAAATGATGATTAGGGTTAAGTGTTTCTCACTTAAACCATTAAGGGCTTAACCCATTAAGTCTATGATTCCACTAATCCATCATACAATAAAATCGTCATGAGTTATAACTTCAGTCCATTGGTCCAAATGCGGGTCCCAATAGGCCCAAACCAACAAACCCAAAATTAGGGTTTTCTAAACCCCAATTAGGGTTTCTAGCCCAATAACCATCCAACAAGCCCAGATCAAGCAATTGGGCTGATTAGGGTTCACTATGCCAAGGACCACCTACTGCCACCTTAGGTAGTGGTGGTCAGTGGCGGCTCACGGCGGCGGCCACCACTTCACGATGGTGGTGGGGGTTTTCCAACCATACAAACATCCATTCAAACTAATAATTTCGAGAACAACAATAACACTCAATTACAAACCCAAAAACACACCTACAACCACATCCCACGGTGGCTGAAGGTGGCGAGATGCAAAAGAAGGCGGCAGAAGGAGTAGAAGTGGCGGCAACCACCATGGTTGGCTGCTATTGTGGTGCGCCTAGCCTCCGACCAATAAATCCTCACGAGCCCAGCACACCATACGCGATATATGACGAGGACAACATCCCTCAGCCACCGACCTGATGGCTGCCATGGTCGAACAAACACAAAACAACGGCCAAGCCGCCGGCGGCAGCAATAAAGCATCATCGATGCGCACTCAGAGAGGGGTGAGGAAGAGGATAAATTATTCTTACCGTGAACTTATGGAAGTGGAACGGGGCACCACGTTCACAGCTTCATTGGCAACTCAATCGTGCTTCACACTTCGTCTCCGGCAGCAGGGCTCGTCGTGGCGGCGTCCGATGACGAAGGGTACTACGGTCGGGTGGCGTTAGATCCCATAGAGGGCGGCGGCTGAACACTTCCAAGGTGGTGGCAGCTGGTTAGTCTTTAGGGTTAGGGTTTGTTTAATGGCGCTATATCACACGGTAATGAAAGGCACAATGCTAAGATTCGTCCCATACAAACTTGGTAGCAAAATGGCAGAATCAGTCCCTCCAATTGACAATCTTTTCATTTTAAATCCGAATTTTACATTTTAGCCCCTTACTTCTCTAATTCGTTTCATAATAAATCCAAACTTACATTCAACCCCCGAGCCTCACAAATCTTTTCAAATTAATTCTCAATAATTTACCAACTTCTAAAATTGTATCAATTTACTCCCCAACACCAACAACCCGCTAAATATTATTTATTTATTTAATAAACAGGATGTTAGAAGATCTATAGTTTGATTTTTTTAAAGAAATGCAAACAACTAAAGTCTAATTGCTCTGATATCACTGTTGGGGTTTCTATGCATCTATACACATGATCAAGGCAGTAGAAACAAAAACATAACCTAGTAGGATATAGCTTTTACTGGTTATAGCAACCTACTTTAAAAATCGAACTAATACATATACATATATATATATATATATATATATATATATATATATATAATACTAATCTCTTATTTATTTGATTGTGATCTCGTAACTACCCAACTCTTGCAATGGATGAAAGACCCAAAGTAGAATCTCTCTAATGTAGTCAAACCAAAAACTATAAAAACTAATAAGTATTAACCGTAGGTTTTACGAAAATTCTATAACCCTAGGCGAGGTGCTATAGTTTTTGCAGAAAGAGAGAGGGAGACAATGGTAGATGGTTTGAGAGAAGGAAATCATCAACTAAGGTTTGATCCTTGATAGTCTATTTATAGGTAGCAGATAAATCCTTAAGGGATTCAAACTCTTATGGTTTATCCTTACCTTATTCAAAAAAACTGTCTACTCCCTATCTAGGGATAAGCATAACCGTCCCATGCAACTCTCCAAATTAATCACTAAGATCTAATTAATATTCAAGCTTTTTAATTAACTAAAACTTTTTAATTAATTCCAAAATAATTTCCAATTATTTTATTAATTATTTAATAAACTAATAACTTATTTATCTCCATTTCCTTATAGCTAATTGTGTTATGAGGCCAACCCAAAATGACACTACTATTATTAGAAATATTATCAAACAGTTAATAACCTTGAACACTATTTCCAACAACCTATTGGTAGTGACATGGTTATGCGATGGTAGCAACATATCAATCCTTTGGTTTCCATGTTATTCTAACAATTATGATCTTTGAAAGGAGTTTTTGAGGTGTCATGACAGACTTATGCAATGCTATAATCAATGATGAGTCTCTGATATGTTGGCGCGAGACTATGGGCATGTAACAAAAACCGATTGAGATTATTCTCAATTTTGTGAGATTTATTGTTGAATAGTAGTCCCCCCCCCCCCGGGGGGGGGGGGATATCAATTGTGAGATGCAATTTGAGTATGATGTGAATAACGATACATACAACTCTATTACCACAGTAAGGATCATATGGAATCGAATAAATAATTATTCAACTGGAAAAGAATGGACCAATTGCTTGAACACAAATACTGAAAACTTTAAAATAACAACTTTGATTATCAAATTAGTGTATACACCAACAACTTTGATTATCAAAACCATAAAGATAACATCGCACATATAATGCCAGTGATCGCCACACATTAAGAAGTTTGTTTTTCATTCAACTAACACATGAATAATAATAAAAATATTCAACACATTTTATTATTAATTTTATTTATTATATTTTTATTAGAAGTTTGAAAGCAATGTTTACAATTTTACATGTCCTTAGACCACCTACATCTGTGGCTTGCAAATCATTTATTTTAATAACATTTTATTTATTAATTTTTTATTAGAAGTTTGAAAGCAATGTTTACAATTTTGCATGTCCTTAGACCACCTAAGGCCACGTCGACCATAATTATATGCCAAATGAGTTCGTGCCTTTCAAACATTGAAAGGCTTTTATAGTCCTACTTTTACTGATAACTAGGGATGTATCCCCCCCCCCCCCACGTTGCGGGGTTAGACGATATTTCTTTGTAGACAGTAAATACAAATTGTTGTAAAGCAACCATCCAAGATTATTTCTGAACACATGATAATCAACACAATTTAGTGAACAATAACATGAAAACACTTGGATACAAGGACTGAAAAGGAACATTGATATCGAAAGACCTGGACACATGAACTGGAACAAAAGAGAAACATCCAAAAGATAAAGGGCACACAAAAAGCCAAAAGATAAATCTGGAAAATAGAAAAACATATTTACAGATGTTGATATCAAGAATTGAAGATATCTATTTAATTCTGATAAAGTTGCTGATATTTGTCCGAGATAACTTACTTTACGGTAAATTATAATGATATATAGAAATAACACAACTTTTTTTTACCTTAGTATAACATTTTACTTCAGCAAAAAGTTTCAGCAAGCTGAGGAGCATCCGTGCTTCATGTCACAAAGTTAAGAATGCAGTTCATTATGAAGTTTTCCATAAAACCCGGAGTGAATGACATTTTACGTTTGGTAGATTTCCTAAAAAGTTTAAAGGGATTAAATGATACCTTTGTTGACTTATTTACTATGGCATTTTACTTTCACTTCTTATTAAAGAATTTGTTTTTGGCATTTACCTTAAATTTGAAATAGTGAATATAAGAAACAACAACATACCTTCACCTATTTGTTTATTATAGCTTTCCACTTTCATCTCTTCTTATCATGACATTTTACTTTAATATCCATCTAATTATAGCAATTCCATCCAGAGTACAATGCGATTTATAAGCTGAGCAGCATATGTGCTTTACATCACTCCTTAAAAAAATCAAATAAAAAGTTCCATGTCAGCCGTTTTTTATCTTTGATACAACACCTTTAAAAATTATAGCGTTGTCCAACTTCAAATTATTACATGCAACCATTGTAGAGCCAGCTACTTCTGTTGTTGTTACCTGATCCTTTGTCTTTATCAAATGAACATAACCACCATCAAAAGGTTAAAATGGTCATACATTTTTTTGTAAAAATTTGGTTTTTGCTTAGAAGTAGCTTTGATCTATGTAGGTTGCAAAAAATATCATCTGTGATCTGAAGGTTGTTTGAGGTAATAAACCTTCAAAATGACATGGTCATATGCATAACATAATTCCTTTTATAAAAAAAGGAGGAATATATTAAGAAGTCATATGCATAACATAATTCCTTTTATAAAAAAAGGAGGAATATATTAAGAAATATGCTTATCAACAGGAGCACACGTGCCATTATCATTGATTAAACCATCTGATTGGCTGCTTGCACTTCCACTTCCTATTTTCTGATATTTTTAAATTTAGCGGTTACCCTTGAACCGAACCTTTGTTACCCAACTTCACATAATTCGGTTTGATTTGGTTTTTTATCCAATTCATCTCAATTTGTTATTCCTCATCCAAGTGCCTTTCTCCTAACAATTATACATAACAAAAGTCTTAATAGAATAAGTAACCTTTTCTGTGGACATTTATACTTAGAAAAACTATCATATGTGATATAGGATTTACATGGGATATAACAACAGATGTAATTCTCCGGTAAGGTTGATTCAATGGGAAGATCATGTGCTGTTACCCACATTAAGAATCCTTTGAGCTAATACGACACAAAACATATTTTACAGTTTGTTAAAAACACAAATGTTTTTTATCTTTAAAATTACTGAATTATAGTAAATAATCTAGAAATACTCACAATCGAGACTTGTTATGATGGCAGAGCTAGTACGAAAGGTAAGCATCTTTTTTGTTACCAAGTTACAATCCTGTGTAAGAAATAAACAACTTTGAAGTATATTTTGGAAATTATAAAGATAAGCTGATAGAGACAAAACAAATAAATATTTAAAGGTATTAAACTATTAATTACTTTAAATTGTTTGAGATAATGGTAGATTCATGTCTATGTCTTTGAATTTTTTCTTACCTTGTCAATGCTTTCGATTTCTCCTGAGAATTGTTTCAAGATCCAATCCTGAAACTCCGAAATCAAGATTCAAAAAACAATCAAAATGAACACTTCTATAAAAAAAATTGTTGCATAAAAAAGTATACTTTCTCACAATTTGATAAAGATTCATGTCTATGGATACATTTTCTTCCACAAACTTTGCTAATAGAAACATTTGGTGAGAATTTGAAGAATACCCTTAGGTAATAAAAAAAAAGATGGCATTAGACCAATTAGGAATATAAGAAAAGACCACAGACTTCCTTTTCAACATAGTTAACAGTTAGGATTTTTTTCTTTTGATATCAATATATCATTATTAGCTATAAGATTTAACTCATTTGATGGAGGCTAATGCCTATTCGACAGCTTGGTGAAGCATTATCCAACTAATGTTCTGAGAGTTTCCTAAGAATTCAAATCTAACTGTCACAAAACAAATGAGTACATTGAAAAATTTAACCAATAACATGTAAAATTCTCATCTGCCCATACATGTGGCAAGTAACATCACAAAAGAAAATCGTTTTTTTTATTAGAAAACAAATATGGATAAACATGACAATCAAAATCTAAGTAGCATTTATAGTCATTTAGGCAAATATAACAAATACATTATAATATTAACAAAACATTTTGGCAAACAAAAATTCCATATGCATACACATACATAGAGAGAAAGTGTAAATCACACATACAGAGAGTGTAAATCTATACATCAATGTCATAAGGAATTGTTATAATTAAGAGCAGTTAGTCATCATGATTTTACATGAATAATACCATAAATAACAGCATCACAAAACCTGTCTAACACATTGTACAACTAAAAAATGTCATATGTAATGTATTTACAAAAAATGTGAAGAAACGAAAAAGCATTAACTTTACTCTTAAAAGGTAAAAGAAAGGCATACCTTGCTTTCACTTTAGATGGGTTAAATCATAAGTGTTCCTTCCTATATAAGAATGTATTTACAACAGTAAGCAGATGACTGAGTTCCGCCTCCCAACTAAATCTCCACCTGGCGGACTGTGGTTTCTAGATCATCAGGTTAGTGTTGGTTACATATAATTACTCAATTCCATTACTGATTTTTCACAATATAGATAAGTATTGTTTATGCTTTTCTCACGTACGTAGGCTTTAATGACAAAGAAATATCCATTTTTGGTTCAAGCATTTTATCGAACATATGGTGTGCAAAACTGTCACACCCCGAAACCCAGGGCGGAAACGTTCCGGGGCGGAGGTGACTTCATGTTAAGTATCACAACCAATGTACATAGTAAGCAAAGTAAACAAACATTACATTACATATTAGAATTTACATTTGTTTGAAAGTAAAAAGTTACAAGTGTTATACATATGTATATATATTCAAAAGTAAAGACGTGTCTTCTAGCACTCCGTCTTCGCCAAAAAGAATTGTTGGGTACCTGTCTAATGCGGACCTGAGAATACAAGCAGTTTGAAAATCAGCATAAAGCTGGTGAGTTCATAAGCGATTTTGTTTTCTGAAAATGTATTAGTTTCCTTTCTGTTTTCTGAAAAAGTTATGTACCACGAAAATCCCATATTTTCTTAAAAGTTGGTTACTAATCCGAAATGTAATGTAAAAGATGTATACTGAAAACATGGTTACCCTTATGAATTGTAAAGTTTAGTTATCTGGTTTGTTACACGAATCTGGTTATGTACAAATGTTACCCCAGGAAAATCCCATATTTTCCTAAAAGTTGGTTACCAATCCAAATTGTAATGTAAAAGATGTATACCGAAAACCTGGTTATTCTTGTGAAATGTATTAGTTTTAACAAGTATATAAAACTAATATGTACAAGTAAACTAGTTACTTTATTCATTATTACTATCAAGTAAATCTCTATTATCCAAATTGCGAGTTCCATAACCATACGATAGACTAGATATGACAATAAGTAGTCCACATCACTTTATGACTTTCGTTACCCTTGAACCTTTCGGTTCGGCTGTAGCTAGCAGCCAGGTGTGGGGTAGTCAGCCCCTTATAGATCTATACACTCAAGGCACGCTCCCTATCTAAGAGATTCTGGTTACGGGTGCGGTCCTCCACTCGCGTATCTCTGTGGAGTGTTCTCCGAGGACGTGTCTCCAATTTATAGGAATAACAAATTTACTAGTAATAATACAGAAAGATACTGTTACAAACAATGATCCTCCACTCGCGTATCTCTGTGGAGTGTTACTGAGGACAAAACAGTGTACTAAGTTTCATGTTCAAAGTTCAAATGTTATGCTTTTAATTGATATAATGTGGAAAACCATTTGTGAAACTATAAAATACAACTTTCTATAACATTTTTCACAAATAATACGATAATGTGTTCTGCAAGTTCAAACGGTTATCTGTTATGATTGTCAACGTTAAAAGCATATGAAATATGAAACACAACACATGTAAAACAAGTTTTTGAGTACAAATATTCCTTGTACTTTGCTTGTATCCCCCTGAAAACAGTGTAAACATTGAAAAAGGGTAGGGGTATGAACTCACCAGGCGAGAAAACGTGACGGTTTGGATGCTAAGTGTCGGTTCGGGGCTTGATAACGCGCGAGGTTCCTATGTAATATGAAATGATATACAAATGTATCTAATTAGACTTTAAATCACTAATTAGATATGATTATACACTCCAATACAAGAAAACACTTCAAATCAAGTGTTTGGAGTGACCCGGGTGACATCTACGGACATATAGGGCTCGGATAATGTGTTTGCTCTTCAAGAGTAAACTCCTTAGTGAGTTTACGGCCCTAAGATCATGACCACATGAGTTCACGGCCGTGAACTCATGGTTGATGGGTTTTAAGGTGCTAAATGGTCAAATATCACTTGGGGAATGTTGGTATGATTTAATCTAAGGCATATGAATGAATTAAACCACCAAAGGTATTACCAAATGGAGTTTACGGCTGTAAACTAGGAGTTTATGACCGTAAGCTCCTATATATCCATTCATTTCATGATTTGGTGGCCCTAGATCAATCACATGTGATTCAAACTAATTTTACAAGCCTTAGAATGAATTTAGGGCATCATTTGACTAGTGTATATGAGTTTACGGCCCAAGAACCCATTCTTGGGGGGTTTACGGCTGTGAACTCCTATAGGGAAGGTTTTCATCATGTTTAAGGCCCCTAAATCGATTGTGGTTGGTTCAAGACTTTAATCCAAGGCTATTGGTGTGTTTAAGTGGCATTTAAACACTTGAAATTGAGTTTACTACCCATGATAATGAGTTTAGGGCCCAAGAATGTTCTTGGGCAGTAAACTCAAGTTTACTCCCCAAAAGTTAAGTTCAAGGTGTTCTAAGTCCATTCCATTAAGCCATTTAGCCATATCTAAGCTCCAAAGGTGGATTGGAAGGGTTTTAAGGCTCAAAAACCCCATCTATGTGTGTTCACGGCCCAAGAGTGTTCCAGGGCTGTAAACACATGAATATGGTTCTTTTTCATAGATAAAACACGAATTTGAAGGCTAATGATGTTAATCTATGAGTTAGGGTAGTTACCTTGATGATTTGGAGCCTTAATTTGATGATTTTGGACCTAAATCTTGGGTTTGAGGAGAGAGGTTAGAGAGAGAGAGAGTAGTGAGAGAGTGAAAAAGCTTCAAAATGAAGTCTTTTGAGCTTTAAATAGGTTCTAAGTTTGGGACACGGTGGAATTCTACCCGATACCGACGTTAGACGTGGCTTTTGGTCGCACCCGATTAAGTTACCGTAACCCGATATGGCCGATTCTAAAATTTTCCGATTACTAAAATGGGGTGTTATTATGAGTTCTAAATGCGTTTGGACACCCATTAAGTCATAATAGCAAATCTCAAATTTATGACTTAATTTAATAACGTAAACGGAAACGAATTCGAAAACGACGAATTTATTAACGGAAAGGGTTACAAATGATGAAACGAACTTCGGGTTGTCACATTATCCCCCCGTTAGAGGGAATTTCGTCCTGAAATTCAAAATTAAGATACAAATCATGGATCTGGGAAGAGATGCAGATACTTCTGTTCCATCGAGTCTTCACGCTCCCATGTGAATTCCGGTCCCCGCTTGGCATTCCAGTGAACCTTCACTATCGGGATGCAGCTTTGTTTCGTGTGTTTGATCTCTCGATCCATGATTTTGATCGGTTCCTCCACGAAGTTCAAGTTTTCGTTGATCTCGATCTCGTCTAGGGGAATCACGAGTGTTTCATCGGATAAGCACCTCTTAAGGTTAGAGACGTGGAATACTGGATGGATGTTACTAAGCTCATGGGGTAATCGAAGTTTATAGGCTACCGGACCGATCCTGGCGAGGATCTCAAAGGGTCCAATGTACCTCGGATTAAGTTTCCCACGCTTTCCAAAGCGTACCATGCCTTTCCAAGGAGAGACCTTCAACAGGGCACGATCTCCAACCTGGAACTCCAGAGGTTTCCGTCGGTTATCATCGTAACTCTTTTGGCGATCTCGTGAAGCTTTCAACCGTTCCCAGATTTGGATGATCTTTTCGGTAGTTTTGTGAATGATTTCAGGACCAGTGAGAGCACTGTCGGGGAATCGACTCTTGGCTAGCTGCGTGTATCCTACCTCGGTCCAGCACAGAGGAGATCTACACTTGCGACCGTAGAGAGCTTCAAACGGGGCAGCCTTGATGCTGGTGTGGTAACTGTTGTTGTACGAGAACTCGATCAAAGGCAGATGTGTGTCCCACGACTTTCCGAAATCGATGACACATGCTCTAAGCATGTCTTCCAGGGTTTGGATAGTTCTCTCACTCTATCCATCGGTCTGAGGATGATAAGCCGTGCTCATTTCTAGTTTAGTTCCAAGAGCCTTCTGGAGAGACTGCCAAAATCTGGAGGTAAACCTGCTATCTCGATCAGAGATAATGGACGCATGTACACCGTGCAGTCGGACTACCTCTTGGATGTAGAGTCGCGTGAGTCTTTCCATCTTGAATGATTCTTTGATCGGAATGAAGTGAGCGGATTTTGTCAAACGATCGACAATTACCCAAATGGTATCGTACCCACTCAGACATTTGGGTAACTTGGTGATGAAATCCATGGTAATCATCTCCCATTTCCACTCATGTATCTCGGGTTACTGGAGCAGACCCGAGGGTTTCTGATACTCGAATTTCACTTTGGCGCAAGTCAAGCACTTGCCCACGAATGTAGCGATTTCGGCTTTCATGTTTGGCCACCAGTATTGTTTCTTGAGATCCAGCTACATCTTATCCGAACCTGGGTGAACAGAGTATCTAGTCTTGTGCGCTTCCTCCATGACAATCTCCCTGAATCCTCCGAACTTTGGGATCCAGATTCGGTCCATGAAACAGTAGACTCTGTCACCTCTGATCTCAAGTTTCTTATCCATTCCCCTCAAAGTTTTGTTTGACACGTTCTCGGGTTTGAGGGCTTCTAATTGGGCTTCTCGGATTTGCATGGATAAATAGGAATGGATAGTCATCGTCAGGGTCTTCACTTTGCGGCTTGAACTTTCCTTTCGGCTAAGGGCATCTGCTACCATATTGGCCTTGCCGGGATGGTAGCGGATCTCGCACTCATAATCACTGAGTAGCTCTACCCATCGACGTTGCCTCATGTTTAAGTCTTTCTGATCGAAGATGTGTTGCAGGCTCTTATGGTCAGTGAAAATCGTACACTTGGTTTCGTAGAGATAATGTCTCCAAATCTTCAGTGCAAAGACTATGGCTCCTAACTCCAAGTCGTACGTGGTATAGTTGACCTCGTGTTCCTTCAGCTGTCTCGAGGCATAAGCAATTACTTTTCCTCTTCGCATAAGCACACAACCTAAGCCCTGATTAGACGCATCACAATAGACAACGAAGTCTTCTGTCCCTTCGGGTAGGGACAGAACGGGCGCGCTGCACAAGGCTTGCTTTAATGTTTGGAACACAGTCTCTTGCTTTTCACTCCAACAAAAGGGTACACCTTTCTGTGTCAGAGTGGTTAGAGGTTTGGCGATTCTGGAAAAATTCTAAATAAATCTTCGATAATAGCCGGCGAGACCCAAGAATTGACGGATTTCTGTGGGTGTCTTCGGTGCCGAACCAATTCTCAATCGCTTTAATCTTGGAAGGATCCACATGAATACCCTCCTTGCTTACCACGTGACCAAGGAAAGTCACCTTCCGGATCCAAAATTCACACTTGGAAAATTTCGCGTACAACTTCTCGGATCTAAGGGTTTCCAACACTAACCTCAAGTGTTGTTTGTGGTCTTCTTCGCTCTGGAGTAGACAAGTATGTCATCAATGAGCACAATGACGAACTTGTCTAGAAAAGGGTGACACACCCGGTTCATCAGGTCCATGAACACTGCCGGTGCGTTGGTTAGACCGAAGGGCATTACTACGAACTCGTAGTGTCCATACCGAGTCCTGAAAGCTGTTTTGGAAACATCACTCTCATGAACTCGTAGCGGATGGTACCCTGACCTAAGGTCTATTTTTGAGAAGTAGCTGGCTCCTTGAAGTTGGTCGAAGAGGTCATCGATTCGAGGAAGAGGATATCGGTTCTTGACGATCAACTTATTCAGCTCACGGTAGTCGATACACATCCGGAAGGATCCATCTTTCTTCTTCACAAACAAAACCGGAGCTCCCCAGGGTGAGGAACTCGGTCTGATGAACCCTTTGCTGAGCAACTCATTGAGCTGGTTGGATAACTCCTGCATTTCTGCTGGAGCTAAGCGATATGGAGACTTGGCTACGGGGGTAGCTCCAGGGATTAGGTCGATGCGAAATTCGACCTGACGTTCGGGAGGCACTCCCAGAAGCTCTTCGGGAAAGACATCAGGAAAGTTATAGACTTCGGGGATGCTCGCGAGGTCTTCAACTTCCTATTTCTCGTTGATTACATGAGCTAGGAATGCTTGACATTCCTTTTGCAAGAGTTTCTGAGCTTTGATGCAGGAAATGATGCGAAGATTGGAGCTGAGTTTATCGCCATAGATTATGAGAATTTGACCCACAGGGAGGTTGAGGCAGATTGCCTTTTCGAAATAAAGGACATCAAAGCTCTTTATAGAAACTGGCATAAGATCGATGGGAAATGAATGATCGTTCAGGGTAAGGGTATAACCTATGAACACATCGCTAGCGCTTTCTTTCTCACCGTTAGCCATCTCGACGGTAAACGTTTCGGTTAATGGTTGGGGATTAGGTTTAAGATTATGTTTGAACGTATGACTAACAAAGCTTCTTTCAGCACCCGAATCGAAAAGGATACTAGCATAAGAGGTGTCGAGAAGGAACGTACCCGAGACAACGGTGGGATCGGCGACTGCCTCTTCTCGTCCCATGGCTAGGACTCTCCCGGTGTTATCAGCTGTTGCCTTCTTGGGGCAGTTTCTCTTGAAATGCCCAACTTCTCCATAATTATAGCAGGTTTGACCAACACCTGCTCCAGAAGATTGATTGGTTGATTGGGCTGGTGCTTTGCAGAATCGGATCGTGTGCCCCTTTTTACCACAGTTGGTGCATGACAGATCACGGCAGGGGCTGGGGTTATGGTGGTATTTGCACTTTTCACACTGGGGAAGGTTACCAGCATACCTACTAGTAGGTGTTTGAGCTGTGGATCCCACAGCAGAAGCAGCAGCAACAGGGGTAGTAGCAACATGGACTGCTACATTCTGTTGTTTCTTTGAGGACCCTTGAGAAGATTGACCCTTCTTCTTCTTCCAAAACTTCCTTTTCTCACCACTCCTCTTGGTCGGTTCAGGAGTGGTGGTTGCTTCCTCAACATCGTCACTGTGGTCAATCAGAGTTTGGGCTAGGTTTTTGGCGCTGTCATATGTATCCGGTTTCGCAGCTAAGACGTTTCCTTTGGTCGGTTGGGTTAGCCCCCAGATAAATCTCTCGATCTTTTTACTCTCTAGGGTAACCAATCCCGGACAGAGTAGCGCCAGGTCATCAAATCTCGAAGTGTATGCGGCAATATCAGAACCCTTCATCTTCAGGTTCCAGAGCTCGTGCTCTAATTTCTGTATTTCACCCGGAGGGCAGTACTCAGCTAGAAGAAGTTCCTTCATGGCCTCCCAACCCATGACATTAGCTACCGGTAGAGTTAAGGATTTGACTCGGCCGTTCCACCAAGTCAAGGCTTTACCAGTGAAGGTACAAGCGGCGAACTTCACTTTATCAGATTCCGAACAGGCACAGATTTCAAAGATAGATTCAATTTTCTCGAACCATCGGGTGAGGGAAATGACACCTCCAGTGCCATCGAAGGATGTGGGTTTCGCGTTCATGAAATCTTTATAGGAACACTCCTTTCGGTGTCCCTGGCTACCTTCCTGGTTTTGGGGCTGGGGACCACCTCCTGAACCACCGGGGTTCATTTGCGACATGGCGGCTGCTACTGCGGCAGTAACAGCTGCCTAGAACATTACAAGATCAAATTGGGGAGGAGGTGGTGGCGGAGGAGGATTGTTGTTCTTTGAACTGGGTCTTTTTCTTGGAGGCATCTTGATCTATAAATATTAGGAAAGAGAGGATGGTAAGTCCTCTGAATTGAATCAAGAGATATGACAGATATTGAATTCTATTAAGCGATAAAGCAGGAATGAGTTATCAAAGCAGATAAATTATCGCTAAAAGAATGATCGAGGAGCAACGTTGAAATGAGGATTTCTCTAACGAAGCTGGCACTAGAAATACTCCCATAGTATTTCATGATTCCTTGCGACGACGGCTCATTGTTTGGGTATTGGGTAAGTTTTAGGCATGCTGAACACTACAGTCACTCCCAAGCACATGTTGGCCGTGTCTCGAATGAATATAGTTGGCAAGGCTATATTGATCCTAGACACGACTACATAACTACTCAGGTTTAACCACAGCGTACAACACCCATTTACTTATGTTTTGTTCTACTTGTAGTTACGGATTTCGACGGTTAGGTATACTTATATACTTTTTGAAAATACTTATATTTTAGAGTATACTTTTAGTTCAGAGCACTTAGGCCCCTTAGTGTTTATATTCTTATACCATGTAAGGTTTGGTATACTTAATTCACTATAAACAAGGGCTCTGATACCAATCTGTCACACCCCGAAACCAAGGGCGGAAACGTTTCGGGGGGGAGGTGACTTCATGTTAAGTATCACAACCAATGTACATAGTAAGCGAAGTAAACAAACATTACATTACATATTAAAATTTACATTTGTTTGAAAGTAAAAAGTTACAAGTGTTATATATATATATATATATATATATATATATATATATATATATATATATATTCAAAAGTAAAGACGTGTCTTCTACGCACTCCATCTTCGCTAAAAAGAATTGATGGGTACCTGTCTAATGCGGACCTGAGAATACAAGCAGTTTGAAAATCAACATAAAGCTGGTGAGTTCATAAACGATTTTGTTTTCTGAAAATGTATTAGTTTCCTTTCTGTTTTCTGAAAAAGTTACGTACCAAGAAAATCTCATATTTTCTTAAAAGTTGGTTACTAATTCGAAATGTAATGTAAAAGATGTATACTGAAAACATGGTTACCCTTGTGAATTGTAAAGTTTAGTTATCTGGTTTGTTACACGAATCTGGTTATGTACAAATGTTACCCCAGGAAAATCCCATGTTTTCCTAAAAGTTGGTTACCAATCCAAATTGTAATATAAAAGATGTATTCCGAAAACCTGGTTATTCTTGTGAAATGTATTAGTTTTAACACGTATATAAAACTAATATGTACAAGTAAACTAGTTACTTTATTCATTATTACTATCAAGTAAATCTCTGTTATCCAAATTGCGAGTTCCATAACCATACGATAGACTAGATATGGCAATAAGTAGTCCATATCACTTTATGACTTTCGTCACCCTTGAACCTTTTGGTTCGGCTGTAGCTAGCAGCCATGTGTGGGGTAGTCAGCCCCGTATAGATCTATACATTCCCTATCTAAGAGATTCTGGTTATGGGTGCGGTCCTCCACTCGCGTATCTCTGTGGAGTGTTCTCCGAGGACGTGTCTCCAATTTATAGGAATAACAAATTTACTAGTAATAATACAGAAAGATACTGTTACAAACAATGATCCTCCACTCGCGTATCTCTGTGGAGTGTTACTGAGGACAAAACAGTGTACTAAGTTTCATGTTCAAAGTTCAAATGTTATGCTTTTAATTGATATAATGTGGAAAACCATTTGTGAAACTATAAAATACAACTTTCTATAACATTTTTCACAAATAATACGATAATGTGTTCTGCAAGTTCAAACGGTTATCTGTTATGATTGTCAACGTTAAAAGCATATGAAATATGAAACACAACACATGTAAAACAAGTTTTTGAGTACAAATATTCCTTGTACTTTGCTTGTATCCCCCTGAAAACAGTGTAAACATTGAAAAAGGGTAGGGGTATGAACTCACCAGGCGAGAAAACGTGACGGTTTGGATGCTAAGTGTCGGTTCGGGGCTTGATAACGCGCGAGGTTCCTATGTAATATGAAATGATATACAAATGTATCTAATTAGACTTTAAATCACTAATTAGATATGATTATACACTCCAATACAAGAAAACACTTCAAATCAAGTGTTTGGAGTGACCCGGGTGACATCTACGGACATATAGGGCTCGGATAATGTGTTTGCTCTTCAAGAGTAAACTCCTTAGTGAGTTTACGGCCCTAAGATCATGACCACATGAGTTCACGGCCGTGAACTCATGGTTGATGGGTTTTAAGGTGCTAAATGGTCAAATATCACTTGGGGAATGTTGGTATGATTTAATCTAAGGCATATGAATGAATTAAACCACCAAAGGTATTACCAAATGGAGTTTACGGCTGTAAAATAGGAGTCTACGACCGTAAGCTCCTATATATCCATTCATTTCATGATTTGGTGGCCCTAGATCAATCACATGTGATTCAAACTAATTTTACAAGCCTTAGAATGAATTTTGGGCATTATTTGACTAGTGTATATGAGTTTACGGCCCAAGAACCCATTCTTGGGGAGTTTATGGCCGTGAACTCCTATAAGGAAGGTTTTCATCATGTTTAAGACCCCTAAATCGATTGTGGTTGGTTCAAGACTTTAATCCAAGGCTATTGGTGTGTTTAAGTGGCATTTAAACACTTGAAATTGAGTTTACTACCCATGATAATGAGTTTACGGCCCAAGAATGTTCTTGGGCAGTAAACTCAAGTTTACTCCCCAAAAGTTAAGTTCAAGGTGTTCTAAGTCCGTTCTATTAAGCCATTTAGCCATATCTAAGCTCCAAAGGTGGATTGGAAGGGTTTTAAGGCTCAGAAACCCCATCTATGTGTGTTCACGGCCCAAGAGTGTTCCAGGGCCGTAAACACATGAATATGGTCCTTTTTCATAGATAAAACATGAATATGAAGGCTAAGGATGTTAATCTATGAGTTAGGGTAGTTACCTTGATGATTTGGAGCCTTAATTTGATGATTTTGGACCTAAATCTTGGGTTTGAGGCGAGAGGTTAGAGAGAGAGAGAGAGAGAGAGTAGTGAGAGAGTGAAAAAGCTTCAAAATGAAGTCTTTTGAGCTTTAAATAGGTTCTAAGTTCGGGACACGGTGGAATTCTACCCGATACCGACGTTAGACGTGGCTTTTGGTCACACCCGATTAAGTTACCGTAACCCGATATGGTCGAAATTTTCCGATTACTAAAATGGGGTGTTATTATGAGTTCTAAATGCGTTTGGACACCCATTAAGTCATAATAGCAAATCTCAAATTTATGACTTAATTTAATAACGTAAACGGAAACGAATTTGAAAACGACGAATTTATTAACGGAAAGGGTTACAAATGATGAAACAAACTTCGGGTTGTCACAAAAACAAATCATCAAATCTGCATACTTCAATTCGCAAGTTCATTAATCCCCCAAACAATATGTTGTGTTGGTTTTGCTTTCTGCATAAATGAAATAGCAGAAAAAAGATCAAATTTGTATTCTAATAAACAATTCACACATACATATAAAAAAAATTCACACTCAAATCAACAAAAAAGTTACTAAGCAGAATAATAACGATTTATCAGCTTACTATTAATTCATACACATAAATCAGTTAAATTCATTTTGTAATCACACTTACCGGAGAAGACATGAAGGGACGGAAGGGTTCGTCGGTGATACAAAAGTGATGGAGGCGGTGTACACAACGATGAGTGCTGAAATTGAGCTATAATCGTGGTGCCTGCAAATCCATCCGAGTCCTGCTTCCTAAGAACATTAAAATTGAGCTATAAAATACTCATAAAGGAACCAATAATTTAGAACTACATACCCCATAAATCAGGTGGAAATCAACCCACCGTGCTCCAAAAGTACTCGTCGGTTTCTCCTTCACCATTTCTTTGACCTTGCTAAATAAAAAGCTGACGGACACAGAGTCAGAAAACGTCAACCGAAGCATATTCATCCTAGAAAGTCACCTAATTTGGGGAAAAAGGCAGAGGTGTTGGAGTAGAGTTGCGTCGGTTTGAAAAGAGAAGGAAGCAGTATTGAGGCGGTGGAATAAGTGAAGGGTCGTCGATATTTAATTGCGATTTAATGGAGGGAAAAAGATAATGACTGATGTCCATAGCGGTGCAACATCTGATTATCTGATCAAGTGGGAGAGGTGGTGGAGAGAGTAACCGACTAAAAAACAAATAAAAATAATATGGCAAAGTGTAAAAAAATATCAAGAAGACCTGTCGAAAAGAACAATTCTATATGAAAGACAACTTTAGGTCGAAGAAAGAAAACGTAAAAAAATAAGACGACCAAAAAAAAAAAAACCAAAAAAAAACCAAAAAAGTTACTGTAGATAAGACTCCCTGCAACTAAGTATATATATAATTAATATTTTTTTTATTGTTTTTATCCGGTTAATCAATTTACTTATCTGATGTGAATATTTCTTCAAAATCAATTAACTTATACTTTACTAATGGTCTGGAACTAATTTTTATTATCCTGATAATTTGTATATGACGTTCTTGTTTCACATTATCTTTTTCTTTCTAATTTGATCCATTATATATTATTAATTATTTATACGTATTTTGATTAATATTATTTATTTAAATAGTAAATAAATATATAATTGTTAATTTAATAATTATTAACTATGAATAATTAGAATATTTAAAAAAAATATATAAAATAGTGGCTGGACCACATTTAAAAGAAAATTGGGATTTTATTAATATAACCTGACGTTACATGCAGGGGTGAGCAAAAACCGCATTGCAATTAAAATTAACCGCAAAAACCACATAAACCACAACCGCAATAAAAACCGATGGTGAAGTTTTATGTTTTTCAAAAACCGCAATTTTGAGGTGCGGTGCAGTTATTAGTTTTTAAATACCGTAAAAAAACCGCACTGCACCGTATATATTATATACATTTTTTTTTATTAATTATTAATATATAAAATATTAAAAATACGACAAGTTTCATGGATGAAAGATGGATAAAACACTTAGAAGACAAAAATGTTGTTTTTTTATGTTTAACCTTGAAAAATGGTAAAATCAGACAATTTTAAGATATTTATTGTTAATTACTATTGATTTGACGTTTTTAAAATATTAGTTGTTTGTGATTTAAATTAATTGTTTTATACCTTATGGTTTTTTATTATTATTATAAGTAATATGTTTGAACTCTTAAAACCGTTTAAACTCTAAACTATGGTTAAAAAGCACACAAAATAACCGCACCAAATCCTTGTGGTTAATAACCGCAACACAAAAAAGATCTAACCGCACCGCAAAAATAACTCCCTAACCGCACCAAGCGGTTTTGAAAATAGATTAACCGCATTTACGGTTAGTGACGAGGTTTTAGCTAATAATCGCACCGAAACGCACAAAGAATTCCCGTGGTTACATTGTGATGTGAAAGACGAGAGACATTGTACTTGATAACGTTACTCTTTATCCTTTTTCTCATAGGAGCTGTTGTACATATATACTCATTTCAAGTCCACAAAAATACGGAAAAAAGAAAAGATTTGGAGAAAATGTGCAAAAATACCAAAACCAATCACGAGAGAAAGAGATAACTTGCTTCGATTACTAACCTCATCGTGCGCCATCAAGCTTCCTTGTCCTTAAACCCGTTAACCCTTCTACAGTATTCGCTCTTAAAGCTTTAGGAATTTGGTTTTTGAATGGTTGATAAAGTTATCGGATGGGAGCTCAGAAGAGCGTCCATGCTGGCAAAGGTCTGTTTCTTTTTTCATTTTTCTCAATTGACTGTGTCGCTCTCTTTGCTATTCGCAAAGCGCAGTTATTTAATTCGTGAATTCGCCCACATTGTTTGATAAAACCCTAGAATTTGTGTGTCAGTGACCTTATGGTTTGATTAATTTGTTGCTACTTCATACAGCCAAGATAGACTTCAATGTTGATTTCACGCACAGGCTTTGTGCTGCTATGATGGTTCATTCTTTCAGGTTTTTTCTGGTTCATACTTTCCTTTCTTTTAGTAATTGATATTTTCCCTGTGAGTTCTTGCTAGTAATTCCCCTATTTATAGTCTGGGTGCCGGGATATGAATATTCTACTATGTGCGTTTAATCCAAAACCCATTAGCAATGAACGAAATCACCCAAAATTATAAATGCAGAAGAATTATTTTGCATTTACCAGACGTCCCATTATTCTTTCTAGCTAATATGCTCCCGTTGACTTCATTTGCCTATCTTAGCGAGTCATCTAGACTGTGCTTACCTTTCAAATAAACTCCAGTTGAAACTTGAAACTTGCTATTATAGATTCCATATTCTCTTTTTGATATTTTATTGATTATGACCCCTATTGCTTTTGTTTATTGTTTCTTTGTATGAAACAGAAATTCAGGCACTAGTAGTCCACTTTCGCTTATTGTTGGGAGGTATGATTAGCATTTCAGTTGCATCAACTTTTCAGTAAAAAAACTTGCCTCTTGCTTATACAACTATTAGGCTTAGATAAGTACTAGTATTTGGTATTAGTATTTATGGATAAATATTAGTCTTTAGGGATACACATTAGTGATTTTTTGTTTATTGCCAGAGATATGGATTAGTAGTTTTATAAGGCAGGGTTCTAGTTTGGAAAATCTATAAAAGGGATTTTATGCTTATTATCATCATCAAAGAGAATTGGGTGACTGGGCATCATTAGTAGAGTTGGCTTATTAGGTCATTATCTTATTCGTGAACATCTTTAATTGCTTTTTCATTGCCTTTTTTTATTGGGTCCTATCAACATGACAATGCACTTAACATTTACTAAACTAATTGAAAAAAAGAACGAAAAATTTTAGTCACACCATTGATTTAGCCATTTAACTATTTTTTGTAGTGATCAATGATTGAAGTTTGTTTACCGGTTTAAAAATGATTCTTCCCGGTTAAGCGATTTTGATCTTAGAGCAAAACACAGGAAAACACAATGTACTCTCATCATTCCACATTTTAGCCATTTGAACGATTTTTTTTAATCGTTTTAGCACTGAAGTATTATAATAACAAAAAAAGTATAATGGCTTAATTACTACGTATATTAGTTAAGTGGCCAAATCGATAAAATGGTGAAAGTGCAATTGCTTTTTTCACTTTTACCCAAAAAAGAATGCAAGACATATCTAAGCGCTTTGGACTAAAAAGTTGCATAGATTTTGTAAAAATCATTCAACAATCTATACAACGTTTTTAAAATGTTCCGTGGTTTCCAACTTCCAAGTTAGAGTACCCTTTGTGAATTTCTTCCAAGATCAGAGTCATATGCTAAGTAACTAGCACACTCACAACTTTCTTTTTCTGCTTATATTTTTAGGTGGTTAATCCTTGTTTCAACATAATGATTCATTTCATGCAAATTGGGTTTGCAACTTATGTGTTAATTTCTTTTTTTCAGCCTTTGTGTAAAACACCCTAACTTATTTGGAAAGAGTGAGAAGCTTGATCTATTGTGGGATAAAGGGCTTTCAGATTCCAATATATTGATTGCTTACAGGAAGCCTAGGCCTGAATGGCTGGCTCAACATTCTTTTGTCTTTCAGGTTTGTTGTTGTTGTTTTTTTTACTTAATGTGTGTAATAGAGAAAAAAAAGATTACTCAGTAAGCTATATATTTGTTTATTGCAAAAAGAATGAATTAAATAGAAAAAGCCAGGCAAAGCATGATTCCCATTACGTCCTAAATTTTTACAAATTTGTCCTCATTTTATTTCCTTCAATTTACCCAAACGTATCAATCATCACTGACTCAATTTTATTTAAAACATTTATTTGTTTATTATAGCAACATACTTTCATTTCTTTCCATTACAACCATGTACTTTAAAAATCTGTCGAATTATAGCAATCTCAACTGAATACAAAGAAATTTTGATTGCTATAATTGGGGAGATTTTTCAAAGAAAAAATGTTAATCGGGTAGGTTTTATAATGTGCAGTTTCCTTTTCCTAATAAGAAAAAGATGAAAAGTACAAAATGATGCTGTAGCAGAAAGAAATGAAAGTAGGGTGCTTTAACAATTTACAGACAGAATATCGTGTGGTTATATTATTAATTATATGAATTGAATTGAGCAGCACTCGATCTCGCCTGAGGTTGGGATACATGGTGTGCCTGTTGACAACTTCTCAAAAACAGGGAGTGGAGGTGTCAATCTATGCCGCTTCTCTGCAGGCCTAGATCTCGACGAGCCTGGAACTTCCAATTGGACCACCAAAACTAGTATAAAGTTTGAGGTAACTAATTAATATTATGCAAAAGACATGAATACCCTCCTCAACCAACGCTTGTATATGCAACCTAAATTAATTGGACTCAACAAGCTTTGTAATTGTAGGGCTATGGGCATTCTCGTCTTTAGTGTGGGACAAAATATTTCAATTTTTGTCCCATTGACATACGAAACACTCTTTTGTTTTACATACCCCTCCTTACTTACTCCTTTCCTCTAAACATTCTTCGGCTTTTTAAAGTAAAGATCAAGCAGATTAATAAATAACCTTCAACCTTGAATTTCTAAGCAAATAAAATTGATATCGCATTTCTTACAAACATATCTTGATTATGTAATTGAAAACTATTTTGTTTAACCTTAGAAATTACGTTTTCTGATTTTCTTTTTAAGCACGGAAAGAATGTTTCAAGTAGTGGCATGTTTTTTCCCACCATTAAGTGTTGTATGAATAAAAGTGTTGAATGGATAAATAATGTCTGTTAGTGTTCTCGAAGACTCTTTTTTTTAATTGATTGAGTGAACCGCGGAGAGTAATTTAGCCTTGTATCATGTTGGTATGTAGCATGTCCGTCCTGTCAATGATGATGGCCACTCAATAAGTAGAGATCTTCATGGATATTCAGTGACTTCCAGGTAATTATGGATTTTTTTTTAAATGTGTTTTGACAGATGTCTTATGATTCTTTTTAATGCAGCGGTAATTTTCATGATAATATGGTAGTACTGAAACAAGAGTCCAGATTCGCCAAAGCAAATGATCATAGTTTCACACGGGTTATTGCTCTGCTCTTTCCTTATTATGTGTTGTTTCTTTCTTAATGAGGACATAACTTAATCCAGTAAAGTATGCTGTATAATATGACTTAACAGAGGAAGTCAGGGAAACGACCATCAAGTCCTATGTTTTCTCTCATTTATTTTTTCCTTTTAATTCTCCTAGTGTGCCTTCATTTTCTCAAATATTTTTTAAACATCATAATCCATTACTTAATGAGCAAAAAAAGGAACATGTGAATTTAATACATAATTTTTGTCATATGCATTACTAATTTTTTAAAATGTACTACTGTATTCAGTTTAGTTTACAAATAGAACAAGGAATTCCTCTTATGTCAAAGTGGTTAATTTTTAACCGGTTCAAGTTTGCTGCATCAAAGGGAGTCAAAGTTGGTCCTGGATTTCTCTTGGCAAGGTGAGAATATATATATATATATATATATATATATATATATATATATATATATATATATTAAGCGTAAAGCAAATTTTCAACAAATGCGAACAAGATGCAAGAATTAAAGACGGTGAGTTTTAAAAATGTGTTGATGTCTTAAGTTAAATGGTTAACAAACTATTTTTTTCTATACAAAACACTAGCATAGTGTTTTTAAAAGTAACATCAAAAGGTAAGCAATTGGAATGTTTTGTTCACAAAATAAAATAAAATAAGAGTATTTTGTGAACAAAACTGTCCAGTTGATACTACTTTTTTAATATTAATATAATGGTGTTTTGTAAAGAAAGAAATAGTTGGTTACCCATTTACGTTATTAAGCCTTTAAAACTTTGTAACATATTTTGCAAATTATACAAATCCTCGAGGGCATTTGCGTCTTTTGTACACAGACAAGAGATCTGTCCCTGTGACTTTTTTGGTGGCAAAAAAATTGCAAGCTTTTTCCCATTGATATCATTCAATACATTACAAGGCCTGTGCTGTGTGGGTGTTGCTGTTTTGTTGTTTGAAGTTTTGTGCTTGTTTATAATTTGAATTTTGAATAGCATGGGCATAAATGTATTTGTTTGTGTGACAGCGTTACAGGTGGTTCTATCGTAGGTGATATAGCTCCATACCAAGCATTTGCAATTGGGGGGGTTGGTAGTGTACGTGGATATGGTGAGGGTGCGGTTGGATCTGGTAGATCTTGTTTGGTTGCCAACACTCAACTCACATTCCCTATGGTATGTATGTATGACTCTATGTTCATTCTCATATTATTATATAAAGGCTTAAATCTACCAATTTACTTTCATTTATTCTCATCACAACATTCTACTTGTAAAATCCCACCCAACTTGAAGCAGTTTTCAAACTGTAAAACAATGTTGTAATACAAGAAATGGAAGTAAGATGCTCTAATACACGTACATATAAATGAAGTTACAGTGCCATTTAGCCTTCATATAAATAAGTTGTGGTATATTCTTACTTCATATGATTATGATATGAACAAGCTATGCGATATTCACCTGTTCAATGCATTTATTTGCTAACAAATACCTATTAAAAAAAAGCTGTTTATCTATCCTGGTAAATGATTTAATCAAACATTTTAAACATTGTTTTTGGTTGGTTGATTATGATGCGTTGAATTATGTTGTGTTACCAGAATCTGATGCTTGATGGTGTTCTCTTCTGTGATTGTGGAACTGATTTGGGTTCTGGTCGCTATGTTCCCGGTTAGTGTTTCCCCTTTTCTTTAAACAACTTCGACGTCCTCCATTTGTGCATTTGTGACACTTATTTTCTATGTTTTGTTGTCCCTCCCAAAATAAAAGCAACATTTTCTCTTTTGGTTAGTTTCTAATCATATTGGCCCAAATACAGACTTTTTATCAATTCATTTAGCCACTTGCCTACTGTCTTTTTTATCATTATTATAATACTAGTTCCATAGTTCAACCACTAAGTTGATAAAAGATAGTAGAGTGGCCAAAATGATGAAATGGTGAAAGTATGTTTTGTGCTTATATATATAGTAAATCCTGTTAATCGTAAAGACCAAAGAGTGATGTGATAGTGATTGTGATAGTGAGTTCAATTGCTATTTGTAGGAAACCCTGGTCTAAGACATGGTAAACCGGGAGCCGGTGTTGGTGTTGGATATGGAGTCCGGTTAAAGTTCCCGATGGGCCATTTTCAGGTCGATTACGCTCTCAATGCCTATCATCAAAAGACCATCTATTTCGCCTTTAGTAATGTTGCTTCTTGATTTTTTTTCAAACTTATAAGCCTTATGGTCAATTCTTTCCAATTCATGGAAAATAGGTTAAAGCCAACAAATTTTGTTTGGAACCAAAAATCTCATAATCTTATTAATTCATGTAAATACAACATTTTGTTTGCTAACTAATACCTATTCATTTTCATAAAAGAAAAAGTAACCCTTAAAAAGGGTTAATGCTACAAAAAACTCAAACTTTACGGTCCGATTAGCACGTTACCAACCGACATGTTGATATGTTGGCCTTTGTTGATGTGGCATGCAGACTGTATCGTTACATCAACATGTCTTTTAAAAACAATTGAAAGCATAGAAGAATTATCGGCTCTTGCTGATATGGCATGCAGATTGTATCGCTACATCAACAATCTATTAAACAAATTCTTAAAGCACAGAAGAATAAGGGAGCAAGTCTATTTCGAATCGAGGACTTGCCCATTCATAGGCGACGCCGTTAGCCCTGACCCAGAGGCTCATTTTGTTTATTGCTTCTTAAAATTTGTTTATATTATGGAAGATAATTAACACAGATACACATGCAAAAGTTTGTTGAAAAGAGGACGAGTTAGATTCGAACGCGGGTAACTTGCACGAATAATCAAAGAGCTTACCACCGGTCCAACGAACTAATAAACGCTTTATTGCCCCATTTCTTTTACATATTCCATATAAGAATGTGAGAAATACATATAAAAATACATTTTTTGAAAAAAAATGTTTTTTTTTATAAAACCTTTTTTATACAAAAGTATATTTTATACAACTTTTTTTTTTCATATATATATATATATATATATATATATATATATATATATATATATATATATATATAAAACCTTTTTTTATTGTCCTAAAATTATGGTAACTAAATTAAATCAGAGGCTATAATTTTGATAACACCATTATCTTCACGTCAAATTGCTTATCTCGATTTTCACAGTTTGCAACCATCTCCGAAGGGTTCTTTCCTACAACTGCCACCATTGAAAAAACCGATTAGGTCATTTGCTAATCAGTGGTCCGGTATATCCTGAAAAATGTACCAGATCTCAATGTCAGTGTTGTCAATTACTAGAAGAAACAAGTTGATGAGTATTTCGATGAGGCATCGGGAATATGAAAGATCTTTATGCCCAATAGTCATAATAAAAATATATTTGTTAATGATATATGATCCACACCTTATAGCAAGTTACTACTAATTGATTATTTATTAAAGTAATTTGATTATTAATAAATATAATAAACACTTGTACTTAAATGGAAAACCATTATTTTATAAAAATAATATTTTACCAACAGATTGGACATTATTGTTTCTAGGAAATAATAATAAAATTTAACAAAAATAGTTATATTCTTAAAGTATGAATATATAAATCATGTATAATTATTTGGACACTTTGAGTAATCATCTAATTGACATATGTAACTAACTAGTTAATATTTTAAGTAGAAGAAAAACTAACTTTGACTGGTTTGTAGTCAAAACCGTAGGTCCATCTTCATGGGAAGATGGTCGCTTATTAGTTAATCTCGTTCACCCATACTTGTCCTTTAAGGCAATGCTTTGAGTAGTTAGATGATATGGTCCCTTCCTCTCTCTCTCTCTCTCTCTCTCTTTCTATATATATATATATATATATATATATATATATATATATATATATATATATATATATATATATATATTGAAAGAGCCCTTCCTACATATTTCTTAGTATATAAAGAAGAGTAAGTGCCAAAATCTAGTTAGTTTTTTCACACTCTTCTCTTCTCTTTTTCTCTCTATTTGCTAAGAACTTAATGCTTCTATCCTCTCTTCATGTCTTGCAATTTGTGCATGCTTTGAGTGTACTAAGTTGCTTCTCCGTTAAGGCTTATTTTGTGTAAGTTCTTAATATCTTAAGAACAACTTATATATAAGTAAAGACTACCATCTTTGGTGGTTTACTCTTGCTTGGTGGATGCTTCTAGCGAAGCTGTACTTTAAGTTGCTTGCCATCTTCATCAACTTCCAACCTCCCGAGAAGAATCAAAGTCTTCAAAGGTTTTATTTATTTATTTTTTTGTGGTTGTTTTAATCTTTAATGCTTTGCAAAATGAACATTGGTGGGTTAAAATGCTTTTATGCTTATTCTAATTTTAAAGTTTCCATTGCCATTTTTAGCATTTTTGGAAAAACAATTTTCAATAAAACCCAACAATTGATATCATAACTATTTTTGCAAGCTTAGTCACATTATTAGATTATTTGGTATAACCTTTGTTTTTTGAAACCATGGATGGTTTTCTTTTCGTGTGAAATTCCGTACATATTTTTTATAACATCTTTATAATGGTTACTTTTTAGTGACAAAAGTTTACATGCATATTTTGTCACCAAATTTGTCTTAGAAAAACAACGTGTTGTTTTATATATTTTTGAGTATATATATATATATATATATATATATATATATATATATATATATATATATATATATATATATATAAAGCATATTGGTCATATCTTGAATTTTATGAAGTATAAGTTACAAAACTTTTTGTACAAATCAATTATGCATATATAATTCATTAATACCTGCCAAAAGTTTTAAGACTTGAATTAAGGAAAGTAATTAAGAAATTCAATTTGGAGTAAAATGAAAATTTTAAAATATTAACTTCATATATATAAATTAATTTATATTTCTTAAACTAAACATCAATATTAATTAATTTACATCAATAGTATAAACAGACAATATAAATATAAGGTATAAACATAAATACTTTACTTAAAAGTGGTAACTTTTATTACATAATAACTAATAATAAAATATAATAATTATTTCCCTATAAAAAACTATTCACTGAAAAAAGTTATTGATCACCGTCGTTTTACGCGGGTACACATCTAATATATATATATATATATATATATATATATATATATATATATATATATATATAATGTGCATAACTAGCCATTGACCTCTTGTGATGTAGTTTATGTTGATTTGTTAAAATGGTTGTAATATTTATTTATTCATATGATATATAATCATTAAATAAATAGTTTTTATTTTCTTTATTTTTCTAAGTAATAGATTAGTTTTAGAAATAATTTATTTTTATAAAAATATAACAAGAATGAAGATGATGACCATTTTGAAGATCAAAAGTTCATAAACATGATTTTATTAAAGTTTTATAAACTTTATGAAATTATTCTTATGAACTTGCTACAAGGTGTTGAAGCATGTGGAATCATGAAGACATTACAAAAAGTTTTGGTTCCTTTATGTCACTTACGAATGGACTTGTCATTTTTGTGATAGCTCAAAAAATGCCATTAGTTTATGCATATATGTTCTAATTGTTTGTAATGTTTGTTTTATGTTTATATATCACATGTTTATAAAATTAAAATTTCAAAATGCTAGATATATTTTTTAAACATAAAAATGATCACAAAGAGTTTTGTTTTAATGAAATTTATCTTTTAATATAAGATGGTAAAAAAGTTTTAAAAATAAAATGAGTTTTACCGTTTAAAACTAGCTGCCGGTAAATTTCAATGATTAAAATTATATAAGCTTAAAATTGAGATTTTAGAGACTTATCATACTCCAACCCTTATTTTTTATATGGAAGTTTTATTAAAATGTTTATAAATGTTCTTTAACGTTCAAACGTCCAAACTTAATACTACATATTAATTTTAAAATTTGATCGCGTCGATTATATAAAATTTGGATTTTATAAAAGAACATTGCTAAAATGTGATTTTAAATATAAGTATATCATGACTTATTGGATGCATACAATAACCATAATATCAAATGTTTTTAAACTAGAATTATAAAAAACATCGAAGGCCCCTTATTAAACTCAAATCTATCAATCCTATTTGAATAACACTCACACGTCACTTATATGCGCCAATGTCATCTTTTAATGGCCGATGTGTATTCACGATTTCTATAACCTAATTATAAGTCGATTACACAAGTGCCTCAAACTAGATGATTTGATCAGAAATATGTTTTGATAAAGGTCACCTAGGCAATAGAGATCCGAGGCATATATGGGATCAAACATGTCTATTAAACTTTGTTATTAACGATCTTATAAAGATAGAAATAATATAATATAATATAATTGATACTTGATATCTACCTAGTTGAATTCAATGAATGAGATAAATGTCACCTAACCGTTTATTTGTTTTGCAAGTTGTATACTAGACTTTAATAATTAATGTTTTTGAAAACTTAAGGGTATTAATTATTGAAGATTTAAATATCGAAAATACTAAATGAATTTTGTTAAAGTTTTGTATATGAAAACAAAATCCAATATCGTTACTATGCATCATCTTTCTCTTGCTGACCTATAAGAAACAATAAATTTCGATGAATATAGTTTAAACGAATGGATTCATGTCTTGAGAGACAATCTCAGGAGGATAATAAATTGTACATTCTTAAAAGTCTTATTCCTAAACAACCTGCACTTACCAATAGAGTTGAAAATAATGCTTGGTGGAAGCATTGATGTGATGCTGAAGATGTTTCAGAAATCATATTGGGTATAATTTTTCCTGACAATAAGGAACTGGAAAACTTAGAAGCATTTCATATGTTTTATCTGGTGAATCATATATATTTTCTGAAGAACCTGGTTTGAACCTGTTCAAGAATTGGAAGAATGCAAGGCTGAAAAGAGTCATCATATGTGAGCAAGGCCATTAGTTCATGGAAAGGTCACCTTTAGGCCCAAGAGATCTAGAAAGGTCCACAGAGATGGATCTTGTTTCTTCTGTAGAGAAACATGACATTGTAAGAGCAACTGTCCATCTTATCAGAGAAGAAAGTCTGGAGAAACTAGTACTATAAGTATCTATAACATAGAACTTATACTTTTCATATAACACTCATGTACTTGGTACTTAATGTTAATCTAATATTTGTAAAAGGCTTGAAAATATTTCAAGAAGAGTCAGCAACTAAGCACAAGCAAGTTGAAACGTCACTCTCAGAGTTTAGTTTATTATTTATGCTTAGAACATAAAGTATTTGTATTGTAAAACAATATTTATTTTGGAACAATGTATGTTTTAATTTAGCTTATATATATATATATATATATATATATATACCCAAAAATCACAATAAAATTCATAGCATGTAATTTAACATATTCAATTGATAGTTAACTCACATCAATATGAGTCTCACAAAGCATAAAGCAAACAACATTCAAGTAGTGGAGTCGGCTGGCATTAAGACACAATAAAACCAGTCAGATCCTCATACGCAATTTCCGACCTCCAGACCCAACCATCTAGGATACACATTCATCTTGCCTTCACTCTCTCAAGAGTGGCTGATCATTCCTCATGCTGACCTATTATAAACTGTACCCACTCATGAAACTTCCACTAACCCTATAGCCACTAGTGCATGCTAATCATACATAATGTTGTATACCATAGACAGTCGAATACTTGACTCTACCCTAAGCCCTTAATCAGACAAGAACATTAAATAAAGCTAAATCAAACATTCTAAGGCTATAGAATCTTTGTTATGTACAACTATGATGCACACACTAGCAACTGCAATAATGATGTCAATTTCATCTAACATATAAAAAGTCCTCCTAGGCTATCAAACATCCTACATCAGGAAATTATATCATACAATTCTTGAAGATCTTTAGCCTTTCACTAGCATGCGGTTCTATCATAGCATTATAAGCAAATAACAGTGTGGGTATCTTTGGATAAACTTTCTTGCTCCGGCTGATCGTACACATCTCATCCCTCCTTGGTTACTTTTGAAAATAATTTGAATTTATTTTGTGAAAAATGTTTCAATAACTTTTATATATCCATACTTCAGTCTGGATTCACATGAATGTTCATCCAATTCACTCAAACTAGGGCTCTGATACCAACTTGTAACATCCCAAAAATCACAATAAATTTTAACTTTTCATAAACAATCCAAAATCATATTTTTTTTTACAAAACCATTGTTTCAAAAGTGTATTTCAGTAATCAAAGTATCCCAAAAATCATAATCTCATAGAATCCAGGATGATGTGCATGATCAAGCCTTTGGCTTGTCTCGATCATCTGAAGTACCTGAAACATAAAACGAAAACTATAAGCCAAAGCTTAGTGAGTTCCCCCAAAATACCACCACACAACAAAACATATATAGCATTGTGTGCTAGGTCCAATCAATCATCAGATTGGAATACCCTGGGCCAATCAGTCATCAGACTGGAATGCCAATATACAATGGGTCCACTCAGTCATCAGACTGGAATACCCTTGGGTCCACTCAATCATCGTACTAGAATACTTCGGTATGTTGGCTCACGTACAAAGTAGTAAAGCCTCAACCCCCACATAACATGTCGAAATATAACATATAACAAACATATTCAACAGACAGATAATCATACAGCGAAAAATCACAGGAAGTCCTACAATTCTACCAGTCTAACGCATGTCAGCAACTATAATATAATCATGCAAATCTACCACATACACAACATATCATCAATCAATGTATAGTTGGATATCAATCTAATGGACCAACCTTGGTGCCTTTGACCCACAAGTACAGTGAGGAAAACTCATATTTTTGTCCGAACAAATAGTTGAATATGAAATTAATTTTTATACTTAGGGTTTAAAAATGGAATCACATCAATATACGAATGTTACAATTCTCCCCCACTTAAATTAGACTTTGTCCTCGAAGTCACTCCTCACTACTCTTCAAGCATACCCGACAATTTGGACAATTCTTCCACATCTCCGATCTGAACTGAGAATTCGTCTCCTACAAGCGACTGCCTTCCCATACAACAATCGAAACACAGTCTTAGAAGAATTACATACCCCGGATAATAATGAATCCTTGAACCACTATCTTTATCCCTTGAAGCATAATCATTACTACTCTGCGCGAAATCCGAATATCCAAAGCCTTGACTAACTATTCATTATTGTTAAACGCTCAACTTGATAACGTAGCGACTCCAAATACGAGTCTATGCCAAAAAGCCATTGTAGAGAAACACACACACACACAAGGTTGACATATTCCACAAATCCCTTTAACCACTTCAAAGTCATGGCTTCATATAAGGAAAACTCGAGAAACCATTCGGAAACCCGCAGCTGCCAACAAACAACCCAAAAACTTGAAAATGCTCATCTGCAACCAAAACTGTAAGACCCAACATCCCGAGAGAACCACTCATACCGGGAACTCTCAAAACTACAACCACAAATCAACTCTATCAATATACTTCTATGAGCTGGGAACCTATCAGTCCAAACTTCAGAAACCATACCCTAAGACTGATGATCAACCATATGTCGTACATACTCTTAGTCCCTGAATAGGAACACCACCAACTCGTGCATATAGAATACTTAGAAGACACCGATCGTGAATTTCCAACAAATCCTCAAATCCGGAAGTTTTGCCCAAAAACTTTAAATACACCCTTGACTTCTTAACAAGTCATTACCAACCCATTGTTCCTACGAGCATAATGATGATCCATCCAAGAATTTCACGTTGCATCCAAATCCCTTATCAGCTTATGTGTACCTCCACCTGAGAGATCACTCAATGCATCTACAACAAACTTCGTGACTCGAGATTTCAGAACCAATACCTAACACTGGTAACCAAACTTCTAATAAACAACCTACAAGGAAACGAGATCCACCATTGCAAACATTCATCAAGCGACTTTTGATGCACAACCAATACATCAAACAAACAAACATTTACTGATCACATGATCCAAACTAGCTGGTCACTGACTCTCCCGACTATCAACAATCCACTAATATCCAAAGGACTACATGCAAAAAATAAACAAACATGATCACTAGGCCCACAACCTATGTCTGGAATGCTACCGGTATCTTGGGCTTCAAAATAACTGTCGATCCCAAACATGCCAATAAGACTAACGATCTTGGGACCTAAGAGTCTCAACTAATTGACTATCGGGTCTCGCCAACATTAAAGATACAACCATTGGTTCACGCTACATCGTGACACCATCTAACCACTAAAATGATAAGCTTACAGTACCCACCGATCTTGATTTCATTCCATCACTCGCCTGAAAAACTCACGACCAGCACCACGGGCCTAAAGATACTCAACCTCCTTCCACCGTTTTGTAGGAACCCAAACAATATCCCTCTTAATGTGAACCGAACATAACGCTGCCATAATCTTTTACCATGCTCAATTCCTTCCACATTACAGGCTGCTACCAATGCAAAACCCAACGAAAACATAGTCGCACACGACCCGAGAATAGAATAGATGGTTGCACTCTTGTTCCAATTCAAAGGCTATAACCCAAATAAGAACCATGCATATAAAAAAAATAATAATAATTTAAACCAAGTACTCCATTGCTATCCTGACCAGCCCACACGCACCCCTAACAAAAATATCCAATGAATGTACCACAATACACACCATTAAGGGAACGCACAACCTCAACCGAAGGTCGAAGTACCAGAAGATCTAAGGAGATGACGAACCTCAATCATAAACATAAAACCTTCTCATGAATGATCAAAACAAGATCCCATACCTTGGTTGAGACTGAACAGACCCCAAATACGTAACTATCTTGATAAGACTTTTAAAGTTATCCAGAACTTTTGCTAAAACTCTGGTCGGATCCATCCGGTTACCAACCCTACAAGAATGACATGCCAAAATTAGATTCTATGACAATTTAATGTCACGTCTGGACAAATTGAACAACGTTGCCCCAACTGGACAAACTGAACAACTTCTAAACTTCCAATAACCCAATACATCTTCCAGTTCGAGCTGAACTTGATGATAGGTTGACTCATCCATTGCACTTCACTGATACAACCCGAAACTTCTAAAGAATTTCCGCTATTGATGATGAACGAAATGATCAACGATCGAGGATGCATTGACAAATAATCCCATGATCGAATGCCCCACTGAGCCAAAACCTACGTGGAGCTAAACATACAAAATAAACTAACTGGCTAATCAACAACTACCCAACCTAGTCTATAGATACCAATATATACAACAAGCTGACAAGTCATTCAAAAATCAATACTCAGCCTGGGTGACCCAACCGCCTCTTGACCTATTCCTCTGAAACCATAACTCAAACAGATCGATGATCCTCTAAATAGGATATCCAACTCTCCCTCACTTAGGGTTTGTAGCACCACCAATTGAAGTTACAAAACATACCAAAACTTAACCGACTCACCCAGATACATAACATTCCTGACACTTGGGATATATATATATATATATATATATATATATATATATATATATATATATATATCACATCGCAAGACGATCTTCTAGATAAAGACCAAGCAACTCCAAAGAGTCTTAATCTTAGATGGATATCTCGGGAACTTCCAATCATAACCACCTCTAATATCACGAATCTCATGCAGATGCAAAAGCAATAATTATGAAAAATCCTTCATAACACCAACTCCCTATCTAGAATAAATTGACTACCACACTCCTCGTCTACAAATCCCTAACTGTGAGATCACCGCAAAAATCATTTGCACATACAAAAGGCATTATCCTCATAGCCGGGATACATTAGAGATAACAAAGTTGTCACTCCTAATTCGCCCGAAACCATTAGCTAACACCTGAACTGCCTATATCCTAGGAAGCAAACCCTTGGTCTCATTTCAAGGCATCCCGTGCATTCCCACACTGTTATACTGCAACCAAACACCACAACTGTAACAGCCCGGATTCCCAGGTATTATTCTTGTTTTTTTTACAATTGTGGTGATTGTGAGGAGACTCGACGAGTTGGAGCTCAAACTCGCCGAGTATGATCGTGGCTATGGGCACGAGTTCGCGTCTGGACTCGGCGAGTCCACACTGCTTAATGAAACCCTAATTCCCCGGGGTTGGAGCCTATTTAAGGGCACTTATAGCCTTCCATTGCAGCTACCAGTCCCTTGAGAGAACCCTAAGAGAGCTAAATCGTTTTGGGAGAGAGGAAGTCACTTTTGGGCCTTTGTATTCATTGTTTAGCAAGAAGAAGGTGGCAAGAGCAAGGAGGAGGTGAGATTCCAGTAGATCCAGAGTCCAGAGGCTTCATTTTGAGGTAATAGTTCGAACCTCCTTCAGTTTTAGGGTTGATCTTTAGAGTTAGGGTTTTCTAGCCTCTTTGAAGAGTGATTATGTGAAGCAAATGGTCCCTCTTCGAGTTTGTGCCTTGGATCTGGACTCAAAGAGGTCCAGAGACCCTAACCCTTGGAGCTTTTTGGGTTATTATGGAGTTATTGGACCTAGGTTGTCATTTTTGGGACCAAATCTCCTTTTGATGCCTTATGGGGGTTATGCAAACATCAAGTTTCAAACTTTATGTGACATTCATGCTTGGGAAGGCAATATCTATGGTTTAGGGAAGCAAATCTGACCTCAGAAGGTCAATAGAGTTTGTGCATGGCATGAACTCGTCGAGTTGTTCTTGAGACTCGGCGAGTAGGGTTGGGGTTTCACGTAAATTGTTCAGCGAGTAGATTCGCCGGGTTGGGGGATGACCCAGTGAGTCAAGGAGAGTCAATAGGGGGCTGAGTCAAGCCGGAACTCGCCGAGTTGTTCTTGAGACTCGGCGAGTTGAGTTGTGGTGGCCCCGCGATTCATGCCAAGTGGAACTCGTCGAGTTAGGGAGGTACTCGATGTGTCAAGAGAGGATCCGAGGGAGTCAGTGAAAACATATAGACTCGCCGAGTCGCTCTAGTGCACTCGCCGAGTCCGGTCAAAGTTGACCGTTGACCATTGACCAGAGTTGACCAGTGTTGACTTGATAGGGTTAGTCAACCTTAGTTGTGAAGGTGTTAATTAGAGATATATTGTGTTATAGGAGAATTATAGCTCGGGGGATCGAGCGCGAGTGATTTCCGGGATTTGCAAGTTATCGAGATACGCGAGGTGAGTCTTCTCACTATACTTTACCTTGAGTAGGTAATTAGACTTATGTGACAGAGTATTTGTATGCTATATGTATGATATGTGTTGTACTGCATTATTTCTATGTGATTTATGTTGTGCATGTTTATAGAGTTGGAACCGAAAGGTTCACAGAGATAGAACCAGAGGGTTCACAGAGTAGGGTCCACGGACCCACAGAGTTATAGCCTCGAGTGGCTAATATGTGTTATGTGTGGTATTTTGGGGAACTCACTAAGCTTTGTGCTTACAGTGTTTGGTGTTATTTGTTTCAGGTACTAGTGATGACCGTGGGAAGGCGCCGACTTGATCAATACACACTCACGGGATTTTTATGTTATGAGATCTTGGGATTTTTATATGGCATGGATTGAGTTTCGAACATTGATGTTTTTATGAATATTAAATGAATTACGGTTTATAAAATGCGAAAAATTGTTTTGAAATTTGCGGTGTTACAAGTTGGTATCAGAGCCTTGGTTTGAGGGATTCGAGTACACCTTCGGGCGTATTTGAACTCAAACTGAGGATTTGAGAAGTATTTTCATAAAGAGTAAAAGATTTTTGGAAAAACGCAGAGCAGAGTTGTGTGTACGATCAGTCCGCGCCCGAACGGTGATTTCCCAAAATACCCTCACGTTATGTGATATTGATATTGATATGGTGTATTCTCATGCTAGAGTAGGCTAGGTACTCCTATTAGGACTAGAGTGGCCTGATTTGTGATGCCTTAGCCTCGGGAGAGGTGAGCTGCTATGAGATGCTTGAGAGTGAGTAGGTAGCAACGAGGGGCTTATGAGAGATCTGTTAGAGAGTGGATCATGCATAATAGAGTACATGGAATTTGGGATCCGAAGAGGAGGACTTGGGGTGTATTCTGATACGGTGCGGACAATAGTATTGGGCCTGTGCTACTGAAAGCACCGGGGCGGTGTACAGCCCAAGTAAGAATCTTTGGAATGCCAAGGATCAAGGAGGAATGAGTTGTCGAGTGTGAGTATGCTCGAATGGATTCTAATTTATCATATGTTGTATTTCAGAGGTAGATCATGGTGAGGACACGTCTTATGCCTGAGAGCAGTGGGGCCAGTGATGAGGAGATCCGCCGGATCATCCATTAGGAGGTGGCTGCGGCCATCAGGGCAGAGATACCATAGATGTTCGGGTCTATTAAGACCACGTTGATAGAGACTTTCGACGAGCGTTTTGCTGCTCTTTCTGAGGCTGCTGTTGCAGCGTCCACCGCTGTAACAACCCGAAGTTTTCCATCATCGAAAAACCCGTTCTACCCGTAAAATTCGCCGTTAATCAATTCGTTTCGTTTCTGTTTTGGGTTAAAGTAAATAAATTTATATGTTTATTATAATCCAATGAGTGTCCAAACCCTTTAGGAACTCACGAAACGAACCCAAAATAATTATCCCAAAAATTTTAGAAACAATCCCGCCGAGTCACGGAAACTTAATCGGGTGCGACCAAAAGCCCCGTTTAGTGCCGGTATCGGGTAGAATTCCACCGTGTCCAAGTTTTAGGACCTATATAAACGTGTTTAAACTTTCATTTGAAGCTTTTGCTTCCTCTCTCTACTCTCTCTCTAACCTCTCTCCTAAATCTAAGTTCAAGGGTCCAAAACTCAATTTTAAGGCCTCAAATCCCTAAGGTACCTTTCTAACTTTATTGTATAGCATATTAGACCTTCAAATTCGGGATTGAATCATGAAATTAGGCCTTGTATGAGAGTTTACGGCCCAGGTAGATGCCTAGGCCGTAAACACCAAGTTTGAAGGGTTTTGAGCCCTTAAACCCCTCCTAGACAATTTTGGGACCTAGATATGATTAAATAACTTCATGAAATGGACTTATAGCACTTTAATCATGCATTTTGAAGGATTTGAAGGAGTTTACAGCCAAGCCTCATGCTTAGGCCATAAACTCATAAAGTTGGGACTTTTATGACCTTAAACTCTTCCAAATCACTTACAAGACATGGATATGACTTCTAGAATAATTGCTTTAGCCTTGGAACACTTTAAACATAATTATTTGAGGGACTTATGTGAGTTTACAGCCAAGGCATGTGCTTGGGCCGTAAACTCCTTGAAACATGGTATAAATTCAATTTCAAGGTGTTAGAAAGCCATCCAACACCACCAAAAGCCTTGGAATAAATCATAGGACCAACCAAAAATAGTTTAAGGACTTTAAACACATTATTTGAGGGATTTATATGAGTTGACGGCCAAGGCTTGTGCTTGGGCCGTAAACTCCTTGATTCATGGTGTTAGAATGCCACCTAAACACCTCTAAAGCCTTGGAATGAATTTTAGAAGTCCTTACAATCAAGTTTTTGGCCTTAAAACATATGGAATCACCCTCTAAGAGAGTTTACGTCCATGAGGGGGGTCTCATAGGCCGTAAACTCCAAAAACCCCTCCAAAATATCAAGGATTTGCATGTAAGGCCTTGGGATAAATTTACCAATCACATGTGATTTGTTTTAGAATCATTTAACACAATTTTCATGGGTATTAAGAAGTTTACGGCCAGGAGCCTATGCTAGGCCGTAAAATCCCATAAATAAGTCATTTTGATGTTTAAAATCCATTCCAAGACTTTGAACCAAACCTAGAAAAATTCCCTTAAGTGATTTAAGCCATTTTTGCCCATAATTGACCCCACCATGAGTTTACGGCCGTAAACTCATGGGGAGTGGGTGTTATTGGCCAAAAACTCTTGTATGAGTTTATTCATGGGGAATAAACTCAAGTCCCAAGTCCCTAGTGTCATTTCACATCCTTAAACGCCACCCGGGTCCCTCCAAACACTCGTAATGGGGTGTTTCCACGACTACAAGTATTTGTCCCTAACAAATAAATAAACTAAGTCCTAATTAGATACAAATGTGTATCTTTACATTATACTTAGGAACCTCGTGCATTTGCAAGCCCCGGACCAACGTTTAGCATCCGAAATCGTCACGTTTCTTGTTCGGTGAGTTCATACCCCAACCCTTTTTCACTGTTTTTAACTGTTTTCAGGGGGGAATACAAGCAAAAGTACAAGTGTATCTTGTACTTAAACTGATTTACAACTTAATGATTTTAGTTTCTAAATGTCATGATTTCCAAAGAATATGATAACTAATGTTTCGAATTGCAGGTTAATTAAAGATTTCTTTTGAAAAGTGTTTTGATCTATATTGTCTTTTGTAAAAGAAATCATACTAATTATAACGAATATAACTAATAGGATAGAACGAATGCGAATACGAATATAACTAAGTACGAATACGAATAACGAATTCGAATACTAATAGGAATACGAATACAAATACGTCTACAAATACGAATACTAATACGAATACGAATGTAATTTGGAACGAATACGAATGTAATTTAGAACGAATACGAATGTAATTTAGAACGAATACGAATACGAATACGTCTACGAATACGAATACGTCTACGAATACGAATACGACTACGAATACGAAATGACGCCTTTGGTTGACACTAAGACTTCGAATATACAGTTAGTGTACTCCTTGAGTGTCACCAGAGTTTTGAATTTATTACGAAAATACACCTCTGGACCTCTACTGAGTTTCAAATATATCCGCCTCAGAATGTTGACAGAGCTTCGAATACACAACTAATATACTCCTTTGGAACTCAGCAGAACTTCGAAAATACTATAAAGTACGCTTCTGTGTGATTCCAAATATTCGAAATTTCAACTAAGTTAGTAGATTATAGTCATCCGATTGTAGAATAACTAAGGAAGTAGAACACATAACTAATACTACTCACATGGTAATTACTGGTATTTCGAAATCAGACTTAAGAACAAAACACCACACATAGGGAAATATGGGATTTTCCTGGGATAACATTAAAATCAGTAACAAACCTAGATACTAATAGACAACTCAACACATAGGAAAATATGGGATTTTCCTGGGTAACACAACAGCACATAAACGAATAAAGAAACAAACGAATAACTAAAACTATAAGGAAAATATGGGATATTCCTGGAATGTCATAACCAACCGTTTTCGAAATTGTAACATGTAACAGCCCGGAATTTCAGGTATTGCTTTAAAACTATTTTTGGGGGAATTTTAGGAAGGGACTCGACGAGTTGGAGCCAGACTCGCCGAGTAGGACCGCAGACTTGGTCGCGGGTTCGCGACTGGACTCGACGAGTCCAGATATGGACTCGGCGAGTCGACGCTGTTCAGCAGAAACCCTAGCCGTTTGGTTTTGGATCGTATATAACGCCTCTTAGGCCGTCATTGTCCGTCTTTTGGCCGATTGAGAAGAACCCTAATCGTTGTGGACGTCTAGAGCAGGAGAGAAAGCTATTGGAACTTGGAGGAACTTGTTAGGCAAGAAGAAGAAGAGTTTGGCCAAAGGAATATCAAGGAGGATCGAGTCCGGAGGTTTGGGGACACAGAGAGTGCGTTTTCAGGTAATACTCGGACCATTTCTGTTATTTTGATGTGTATACGAATCTAGGGTTTATGAAACCCATTTAGTGATTAGATGGGTTATTATGTTATTACCCAGACGATTATACCCCAGTAATAAGATGTTTAGAAGTCCAGAAAGTCCCATGATTGTATATCTTGGGACCATACGTATTTCAGGAAGCAGTTGCTCGTCTGCATGGCATGGACTCGCCGAGTCCAATGATCAGACTCGGCGAGTAGCTTGAAGATTTACTGGGACTCGCCGAGTTGTTCTTCAGACTCGGCGAGTAGCTTGAAGATTCACTGGGACTCGCCGAGTTGTTCTTCAGACTCGGCGAGTGGAGTCGGGGTGGCCCCGCGATTCTTCCACGTGGATCTCGTCGAGTCAAGGGGGATACTCGACGAGTAGAAAGGGAACAACAGGGAAAGTTGGGGAGGACGTCTAGACTCGTCGAGTCGCCTTTGCACTCGACGACTCCGATCAAGTTGACCGTTGACTAGAGTTGACCTGCATGTAATTTGTTAGGGTCAGTTGTCTTGGATGATAAGAGTATTAATAAGGGTATATGGTATTATAGGGAGTCTGCAGATCGGCGGATCGAGTGCGAGTGGTTTCAAGAGTTGATAGTTTTCATTACCACGAGGTGAGTCTTCTCACTATACTACACCCGGAAGGGTTTGACTGTGAGGCCGGAAGGTCGAATATAATATGTGTTATTTATGCTATAAATAGAAAGGTAGTTGCTATGCATGATATGTATGTTTATACGGGCCGGAAGGCGATATGTTATGTGACAGAAAGGTCAGGTATGATGTATGATATATGTGCTATGTGTGCTAGATTAAATGTATTATGTGTCGTAAATGTTATGGGCCGGAAGGCAATATGTTATGGGCCGGAAGGCAATATGTTACGGGCCGGAAGGCAATATGTTATGGGCCGGAAGGCAATATGTTACGGGCCGGAAGGCAATATGTTATGGGCCGGAAGGCGATTATGTTACGGGCCGGAAGGCAACGTATTGTGGACCGGAAGGTCAGGGCCTGGAAAGGCGTATATGTGTAAGTCGTATACTGGGGAACTCACTAAGCATTTATGCTTACAAGTTGTTATGTATGTGTTTCAGGTACTAGCGAGGACCGTGGGAAGGCGCCGGCATGATGCATACACACTGCTGCTATTTGAGATCTTGGGGATTTTATATATGTATTTGATATGAAACATGGAATAAATGCTATTGGTTGAGTAAAATCACTTGATTTTAAATGAAAATTTTGTTTGAAAATTTGCGTTGTTACAATTGGTATCAGAGCCTTGGTTTGAGGGATTCGGGTGTGCCTTCGGGTGTAACTGAACTCAAACCGAGGATTTGAGGAAAAAAAATCTTTTAAAAATAATAAAGACATAAATTTTTATAAATGGTAAAGTGGTAAACAAGAACGGAGCAGTGTGTACGATCAGCCAGCGCCCGAACGGTAAAGATCCCCAGAATACCTTACAATGTTATGTTATGCACTGAATTATGAATTGTTATGCATGCTAGAAGACTAGGTATACATGATAGGACTAGAATGGCCTGTTTTGTGATGCCTTAGTCTAGGGAGATTACTTATATGAGATATTCGGTAGCGTGCAAGTAGATAGTGCATACTAGAAGTAGAGTACTCATTATTCGGGGTTTGGGGAGGAAGATTTGGGACGAATACTGATACGGTGTGGTCGGTAGTATTGGGCCCGTACTACCGAAGGCACCGGGTCGGTGGAAGACCCAAGTAAGAATCCCTGGATATCGGAGACTGAGTAGGGTTGCGTTATCGAGTACAATAGTACTTGATGGAGTCTCTGATAATTTTATGTGGTATTTCAGAGACATCATGGTTACCACACGTCATGGGGCGAGTTCGAGCACCGTGAGTGACGAGGATATTCATCAGATGATCCAGGAGGAGGTAGCTGCAGCGATCCGGGCCGAGATCCCGGAGATGTTTGGGTCTATTAAGACCACATTGATGGAGACGTTCGAGGAGCGGTACGCCGCACTGACTGATGCTACAGCCGCTGCCGCTACCGCAGCTGTGGCCGCTGCCAGGCCGCAAGGGGGAGATTCGTTGTTGTTCCGGGAATTCAGCAACACGAAACCCCCTGAGTTCGATGGGACGCAGGACCCGATTGCTGTGATGAGGTGGATCGCCGACATTGAGGGATGCTTCTACACTTGCTCATGCCCGGAGCATCTGAGGGTACGGTTCGCCTTGAACCAGCTCCGTCTGGGAGCGAAGGATTGGTGGAAGTTCGTGACAGCGAACTTCACTCTGGCGGAGATTACAACGGTGACATGGGAGAGGTTTACTGAGATGTTCAGGGACGAGTATGTTCCCCCAGTGGAGAGGGAACGGTTGATTCAGGAGTTCTTGACCCTTAAGCAGGGTACTGATTCCGTTGCGGTGGTCACACGGAAGTTTCACGAGAGGGCGATGTTCTACCCAGAGCTGGTGTCTTCGGAGCAGTCACGGATGAGCCGGTATTTAGGCGTTTTGAGGAGGGATATCCGGGAGTTTGTGTCAAACTCCACCTATCGTACTTTCACTGAGCTTCAGGCGAACGCCAGGAAGCGCGAGATCGAGTTGGAGACCCAGGCCAGGGAGGAGGCCGAGTCTCGGCAGGTGGATCGGCGGCCGGCTCAGTCTCAGCCGGCAGCCAAGCGGATCAAGTCCGCTGATTCGAAGATGGGAGGTCCGAAGGGCCGCACTTGCGGAAAGTGCGGCAAGAGTCATGAGGGGGCGTGTCGAGCTGGTGGTTGTTACAAGTGTGGTAAGGAGGGACACATTGCCAGGGATTGCCCTAAGGGGTTTATGGTTTGCTTTCACTGCAACCAGACAGGCCATCGGAAGGCCGAGTGCCCGCAGCTTCGTCAGGGATCTACACCGACTACCAGGACTACTGAGACCCGACCGGCGAAGGTCGAGGCCCCGAGGGCTCGCGGGAGAGCCTTTCAGCTGACTGCGGAGGAGGTCCGCGCTGCGCCCGATGTTGTGGCAGGTATGCTGTAATTCACGTATTTACTTTAAAGTCGAAATGTTATGCTTATGTTAATGTATGTGTAGGTACTTTTCTTGTGAACTCTATGCCTGCTCTAGTGTTATTTGATTCGGGTGCGAGTAGATCCTTTGTATCTTTAGCTTTTAGTCAGCATATCAGCATTAGTCATGAGCCGTTAAGTCGGCCTCTGAGCGTTTCTATAGCGGCCGAGAGGGTGGTTTGTGCCACGGAGGTTCTTCGGGGATGCGTACTAGAGATTTTCGGGGTTGCGTTTCCGATTGACTTAATTCCTATTGCGATGGGGGATGTCTGTGTCATCGTGGGCATGGACTGGTTGAGCCGATTCAGCGCTGTCATCGACTGTGAGCGCCAGCTGGTGACTATACGAGACCCTAGTGGGGGAGTTCTTACGGTATACGGCGAGGGTACCCGTTCATGATCAGCTTTTTGTTCGGCCGCTAGGGCGAGGCAATGCCTACAGCAGGGATGTAAAGGTTTTGTGGCGTATGTGATGGATACGCGGGAGGCTTCCGAGAGACCGAGGACAGTGGAGGAGGTTCCAGTGGTGCGTGAGTTTCCAGATGTTTTTCCCGAGGAGTTGCCGGGAGTACCTCCTGCGAGGCAAGTGGAGTTTGGTATCGATCTGATTCCGGGGGCTGCGCCTATTGCGAAGGTGCCTTATCGTCTTGCACCTCCAGAGATGCAAGAGTTGTCCTCGCAACTCCAGGAGTTGCTGGGGAAGGGATTTATTCGGCCGAGTAGCTCGCCGTGGGGAGCACCGATTCTGTTCGTCAAGAAGAAGGATGGTTCACACCGGATGTGTATTGATTACCGGGAGTTGAACAAGGTGACGGTCAAGAACCGCTATCCGTTACCGAGGATCGATGATCTATTCGATCAGTTGCAAGGGGCATCTTGGTTTTCCAAGATCGATTTGAGATCAGGGTACCATCAGGTAAGAGTACGGGATGAGGACGTTCAGAAGACAGCATTCAGGACGCGGTATGGGCATTATGAGTTCGTGGTGATGCCTTTCGGGCTCACCAATGCCCCGGCAGTGTTCATGGACCTCATGAACAGGGTATGCAGGCTGATGCTGGATCGGTCTGTGATTGTATTTATCGACGACATCCTAGTGTATTCGCGAACTAGAGAGCAGCATGAGGGACATTTGAGAGAGGTCCTTGAGGTACTGAGGTCGGAGAAGCTATATGCAAAATTCTCCAAATGTGACTTCTGGTTGTGGGAGGCCCAATTTCTTGGACATGTTGTTAATCAGTCATGGATATTGGTCGATCCGGCCAAGGTGGAAGCAGTGATGAGTTGGGAAGCACCGAAGTCACCTTCCGAGATCAGGAGTTTCCTTGGGTTGGCGGGGTACTATCGGAGGTTTATTAGGGACTTCTCCAAGATCGCAGTACCACTCACCAGATTGACCCGGAAGGGTGTTACATTCTCATGGGGACCCGAGCAACAGACTTCCTTCGAGACACTACGCCAGAGACTGTGCGAAGCCCCGATATTAGCCCTCCCGGAAGGGATGGAAGATTTTGTTGTATATTGCGACGCATCGATTTCGGGACTGGGTGCAGTGTTGATGCAGAGGGGCCATGTGATAGCTTATGCATCGAGGCAATTAAAGCCTCACGAGGCGAGATATCCCACGCATGACTTGGAGTTGGGGGCAGTAGTGTTCGCTCTCAAGATTTGGCGTCACTACCTGTATGGGGTTCGTTGTACTATATACACGGACCATAAGAGTTTGAAGTATTTGATGGATCAACCCAACCTAAATATGCGTCAGAGGAGATGGTTGGACGTGGTTAAGGATTATGACTGTGAGATCCTATACCACCCAGGCAAGGCTAATGTGGTAGCCGATGCATTGAGTCGTAGGGCGGAGAGCACTCCATTGCGAGATATATGTCTGAGACTGACGGTGATGACTCCGGTATTGGATGCTATTCGTGGGGCGCAGGCCGAGGTTGTGAGATCCGAGATGCAGAAGAAAGAGCGGGTCGTTGGGTTAATTTCAGAGTTCGTTAAGGATGGACGAGGACTTCTGACGTTTCAAGGTCGGATTTGGGTACCATTCGTGGGCGGTACGCGTACTACTTTGATGGAGGAGGCTCATAGATCGAAATTCTCGATCCATCCCGGTGCTACGAAGATGTATTTGGACTTGAGGAAGGAATATTGGTGGCCTTGTATGAAGAGAGACGTCGCATGGTTCGTTGAGAAGTGTTTGACCTGCCGTAGGGTTAAGGCCGAGCACCAGAGACCGCATGGTAAGTTGCAGCCCTTGGAGATTCCCGAGTGGAAGTGGGAACAGATTACTATGGATTTCATCACCAAATTGCCGAGAACTGCCAGGGGAGTCGATGCAATTTGGGTGCTTGTGGATAGATTGACGAAGAGTGCACACTTCCTTGCCATTAGCGAGAGTTCATCAGCGGAGAAGTTGGCAGAGTTATACGTGAGAGAGGTAATATCTCGGCATGGAGTGCCGATCTCGATTGTTTCAGACCGTGATGTACGTTTCACTTCCAGGTTCTGGAAGATATTCCATGAGGAGCTGGGTACTAAACTACATTTTAGTACCGCATACCATCCCCAGACAGACGGTCAGAGCGAGCGGACGATTCAGACATTGGAAGACATGCTTAGAGCGTGTGTGTTAGACTTCGGGGGTAGCTGGGATGCGCATTTACCCTTGGCTGAGTTTTCCTACAACAACAGCCATCATTCGAGCATTGGTATGCCACCTTTTGAGTTGTTGTATGGTAGGAGGTGTCGGACTCCCATTTGCTGGGGAGAGGTGGGACAGAGAGTGATGGGCAGTACAGAGATCGTACTCCAAATGACAGAGCAGATTCAGCAGGTTAGGCAGAGGTTATTGACCGCCCAGAGCCGACAGAAGAGTTATGCGGACAGACGCCGGTCCGAGCTTGAATTCCAGGTTGGCGACTTCGTTCTCCTGAAGGTTTCTCCTTGGAAAGGAGTGATCCGGTTCAGAAAGAGGGGCAAGTTGGGACCCCGGTTCATAGGACCATTTCGGGTAATTGCAAGAGTAGGTCGGGTAGCTTATCGGCTAGAGTTGCCAGCAGAGTTGGGACAGATTCACAATACCTTTCACGTATCACAGTTGAGGAAGTGTATAGCCGATGAATCGGCAGTGGTTCCGTTAGAGAATATTCAGGTGGATGCGAGTCTGAATTACGCCGAGAGACCAGTAGCTATCAGGGATCGGAAGATCAAGGTTCTGCGAAACAAGGAGGTACCTCTGGTGTTGGTTCAGTGGCAACACCGGAAGGGATCGGAGATGACTTGGGAGCCGGAACGTGAGATGCGGGAGCAACATCCGGAGTTATTCGCAGAGTGAGACTTCGAGGGCGAAGTCTAGTTCTAGTGGGGGAGAGTTGTAACAGCCCGGAATTTCAGGTATTGATTTAAAACTATTTTTGGGGGAATTTTAGGAAGGGACTCGGCGAGTTGGAGCCAGACTCGCCGAGTAGGACCGCAGACTTGGTCGCGGGTTCGCGACTGGACTCGACGAGTCCAGATATGGACTCGGCGAGTCGACGCTGTTCAACAGAAACCCTAGCCGTTTGGTTTTGGATCGTATATAACGCCTCTTAGGCCGTCATTGTCCGTCTTTTGGCCGATTGAGAAGAACCCTAATCGTTGTGGACGTCTAGAGCAGGAGAGAAAGCTATTGGAACTTGGAGGAACTTGTTAGGCAAGAAGAAGAAGAGTTTGGCCAAAGGAATATCAAGGAGGATCGAGTCCTGAGGTTTGGGGACACAGAGAGTGCGTTTTCAGGTAATACTCGGACCATTTCTGTTATTTTGATGTGTATACGAATCTAGGGTTTATGAAACCCATTTAGTGATTAGATGGGTTATTATGTTATTACCCAGACGATTATACCCCAGTAATAAGATGTTTAGAAGTCCAGAAAGTCCCATGATTGTATATCTCGAGACCATACGTATTTCAGGAAGCAGTTGCTCGTCTGCATGGCATGGACTCGCCGAGTCCAATGATCAGACTCGGCGAGTAGCTTGAAGATTTACTGGGACTCGCCGAGTTGTTCTTCAGACTCGGCGAGTAGCTTGAAGATTCACTGGGACTCGCCGAGTTGTTCTTCAGACTCGGTGAGTGGAGTCGGGGTGGCCCCGCGATTCTTCCACGTGGATCTCGTCGAGTCAAGGGGGATACTCGACGAGTAGAAAGGGAACAACAGGGAAAGTTGGGGAGGACGTCTAGACTCGTCGAGTCGCCTTTGCACTCGACGACTCCGGTCAAGTTGACCGTTGACCAGAGTTGACCTGCATGTAATTTGTTAGGGTCAGTTGTCTTGGATGATAAGAGTATTAATAAGGGTATATGGTATTATAGGGAGTCTGCAGATCGGCGGATCGAGTGCGAGTGGTTTCAAGAGTTGATAGTTTTCATTACCACGAGGTGAGTCTTCTCACTATACTACACCCGGAAGGGTTTGACTGTGAGGCCGGAAGGTCGAATATAATATGTGTTATTTATGCTATAAATAGAAAGGTAGTTGCTATGCATGATATGTATGTTTATACGGGCCGGAAGGCGATATGTTATGTGACAGAAAGGTCAGGTATGATGTATGATATATGTGCTATGTGTGCTAGATTAAATGTATTATGTGTCGTAAATGTTATGGGCCGGAAGGCAATATGTTATGGGCCGGAAGGCAATATGTTACGGGCCGGAAGGCAATATGTTATGGGCCGGAAGGCAATATGTTACGGGCCGGAAGGCAATATGTTATGGGTCGGAAGGCGATTATGTTACGGGCCGGAAGGCAACGTATTGTGGACCGGAAGGTCAGGGCCTGGAAAGGCGTATATGTGTAAGTCGTATACTGGGGAACTCACTAAGCATTTATGCTTACAAGTTGTTATGTATGTGTTTCAGGTACTAGCGAGGACCGTGGGAAGGCGCCGACATGATGCATACACACTGCTGCTATTTGAGATCTTGGGGATTTTATATATGTATTTGATATGAAACATGGAATAAATGCTATTGGTTGAGTAAAATCACTTGATTTTAAATGAAAATTTTGTTTGAAAATTTGCGTTGTTACATAACAAAGGATAACCAAACTGTTTTCATAAGAAAATATGGGATTTTCTTCATCAACAACTTTTCCCAAACGTAAAGGAACTCGTCTTTTCAAAACTAAACCGCTTATGAACTCACCAGCTTTATGCTGATTTTCAAACTGCTTGTATTCTCAGGTCAGCGTTAGACAGGTACATTGCAACCTTTTGGAGAAGACGGAGCGTCCCGAAGACTCGTCTTTACTTTTGTTCATATTACATATGTAAAACACTTGTACAATTTTACTTTTGAACCAATGTAAACAATATTATGTAATGTAATGTTTTGTGATTACTACTTTACTATGTGCATTGGATTTGATACTCAACGTGGAGTCAACCCCGGAAATGTTTCTGCCTTTGGTTTTCAGGGTGTGACAACCGCAGCTATTGCTGCCGCGAGGCCGCAGGGTGGTGATGCGTTGTTGTTCCGAGAGTTCAGCAACACAAAACCGCCGGAGTTTGATGGGACTCGGGACCCGGTGGCGGCTATGAGATGGATTTCTTACATAGAGGGGTGTTTCTTCACTTGCTCATCTCCTGAGCATTTGAAGGTTCGGTTCGCGCTGAACCAGCTTCGCTTGGGAGCGAAGGACTGGTGGAAGTTTGTGACGGCGCACTTTACGCCGGCTGAGCTTGCGGCAGTGACCTGGGAGAGGTTCACTACAATGTTCCGAGATGAGTACGTTCCCCAGGTGGAAAGGGAGCGTTTGGCCCAGGAGTTTCTGACCCTCAAGCAGGGTACTGAGTCTGTTATGGTGATTACCAGGATGTTCCACGAGAGGGCGATGTTCTGCCCTGAGCACGTGTCCACTGAGTAGGCACGTATGAGCCGATATTTGAGTATTTTGAGGCGAGACATTCGGGAGTTCGTGGCGAACTCCTCGTACCGGATATTTGCTGAGCTTCAGGCAAATGCCTGGAAGAGGGAGATCGAGCTAGAGACTCAGGCCAGGAGGAGGCGGAGTCTCAGGGGAGGGATCGACGACCGGCATAGTCCCAGCCGACAGCCAAGCGGGCCAAGCCCACTGATCCCAAAGCGGGGAGCCAGAAGGGCCGCACTTGTGGAAAGTGCGGCAAGGGTCATGATGGAGTATGTAGAGCTGGATCTTGCTACAAGTGTGGCAAGGAGGGGCATATGGCCAAGGACTGCCCCAAGGGGTTTGCAGTGTGTTTTCACTGCAACCAGACCGGACACCGGAAGGCGGAGTGTCCGCAGTTGCGGGGATCAGCTCAGGGATCTACCCCTGCCGCCATCAGAGCTACAGAGAGTCGGCCAGTGAAGGCCGAGGCGCCAAGGGCACGAGGGAGAGCTTTTCAATTGACCGCGGAGGAGGTCCGCGCAGCGCCCGATGTCGTGGCTGGTATGTATTCTTTCGTGTATTTATTTTGATGTTGCGATATTATGCTTATATTATGTTATGCGTAGGTACTTTTCTTGTGAATTCTGTACCTGCCTTGGTGTTATTTGACTCGGGTGCGAGTCGGTCTTTTGTATCTTTGGCTTATAGTCAGCATATCAGTGTTAGTCGTGAGGCATTGAGTCGGCCTCTGAGAGTTTCCATAGCTGACAAGAGGGTGATATATGCCATGGAGGTTCTCCGGGGGTGCGTGTTCGAGATTTTTGGTGTTGAGTTCCCGATTGATTTGGTTCCTATTGCGATGGGTGATGTCTGTGTCATTGTGGGCATGGACTGGTTGAGCAGATTCGATGCGGTTATCGACTGCGAGCAACAGCTGGTGACCATACGAGACCCTAGTGGGGGAGTCCTTACGGTGTACGGCGAGGGTACACATTCTGGGTCAGCGTTTTGTTCCACCGCTAGGGTGAGGCAGTGTCTTCAGCAGGGCTGTAAGGGTTTCATGGCGTATGTGACGGATACGCAAGTGGATTCCGAGAGGCCGAGGTCAGTTGAGGAGGTTCCGATAGTGCGTGAGTTTCCGGATGTATTTCCGGAGGAGTTGCTGGGTGTGCCTCCTGTGAGGCAAGTGGAGTTCAGTATCGATTTGGTTCCGGGGGCCGCGCCTATCGCTAAGGTGCCTTATCGCCTTGCACCTCCAGAGATGCAAGAGTTATCCTCGCAGCTTCAGGAGCTGCTGGGAAAGGGGTTTATTCAGCCGAGCAGCTCGTCGTGGGGAGCGCCTATCCTATTTGTCAAGAAGAAGGATGGTTCACACCGGATGTGCATTGATTATCGGGAGTTGAACAAGCTGACGGTCAAGAACCGTTACCCGTTGCCGAGGATCGACGATTTGTTCGATCAGTTACAGGGAGCATCCTGGTTCTCCAAGATCGATTTGAGGTCTGGATATCATCAGGTGAGGGTGCGAGATGAGGACATCCAGAAGACAACGTTCAGGACGCGTTATGGGCATTACGAGTTTGTGGTGATGCCTTTCGGGCACACCAATGCCCCGGCAGTGTTCATGGATCTCATGAACCGAGTGTGCAGGCCGATGCTGGATCGGTCGGTGATTGTATTCATCGACGACATTTTGGTATATTCGAGATCTAGAGAGCAGCATGAGGAGCATTTGAGGGAGATCCTCGGAGTTCTGAGATCGGAGAGGCTTTATGCCAAATTCTCCAAGTGTGATTTCTGGTTGCGAGAGGTTCAGTTCCTGGGTCATCTCGTTAACCAGGAAGGGATATTAGTCGACACGGCCAAAGTTGAGGCGGTGATGAGTTGGGAGGTGCCGAGGTCACCCTCCGAGATCAGGATTTTCCTAGGGTTGTCAGGTTATTATCGGATATTTATCAAGGATTTCTCAAAAATCGCAGTGCCACTCACCAGGTTGACCCGGAAGGGTGTCACTTTTTCATGGGGACCCGAGCAGCAGGCCTCCTTTGAGACGCTTCGCCAAAGGTTATGCGAAGCCCCGGTGTTAGCCCTCCCGGAGGGGATGGAGGACTTTGTGGTATACTTTGATGCATCGATCTTGGGGTTGGGAGCGGTGCTGATGCAGAGAGGGCATGTGATAGCATACGCATCGAGGCAGCTGAAACCTCATGAGACGAGGTATACCACCCATGATCTAGAGTTGGGGGCAGTGGTGTTCGCCCTCAAGATTTGGCGTCACTATCTGTATGGGGTTCGGTGTACGATATACATGGACCATAAGAGCCTGAAGTATTTGATGGATCAGCCCAACCTAAATATGCGGCATAGGAGGTGGTTGGATGTGGTCAAGGATTATGATTGTGAGATTCTGTACCATCCGGGCAAGGCTAATATGGTAGCCGACGCCCTGAGTCGCAGGGCGGAGAGCGCCCCATTGCGAGGTGTATGTTTGCGATTGACCGTGATGGCTCCGGTGTTGGACACCATTCATGGAGCACAGGCTGAGGCCGTGAGATCGGAGAACCAGAAGAGAGAGTGAGTTGTTGGGTTGGTATCGGAGTTCGTTACCGATGGTCAGGGGCTTATGACTTTTCAGGGGCGTATATGGGTACCGTTTGTGGGAGGGGCGCGTACCATTTTGATGGAAGAGGCTCATCGGTCGAAATTCTCGATCCATCCTGGGGCCACTAAGATGTATTTGGACCTGAGGAGGGAGTATTGGTGGCCCTGTATGAAGATAGATATTGCGTGGTTTGTTGAGAGGTGCTTAACCTGCCGTAGGGTTAAGGCCGAGCACCAGAGACCGCATGGTAAGTTGCAGCCGTTGGAGGTTCCCGAATGGAAGTGGGAACAGATCACCATGGATTTTATCACCAAATTGCCAAGGACTGCTAGGGGAGTCGATGCAATTTGGGTGATTGTGGACAGGTTGATGAAGAGCGCCCACTTCCTTGCTATTAGTGAGAGCTCCTCCGCAGAGAAGTTAGCAGAGATGTACGTGAGGGAAGTGGTATCTCGACATGGGGTGCCGATCTCGATTGTCTCAGACCGGGATGTACGTTTCACTTCCAGATTCTGGAAGAAGTTTAATGAGGAGTTGGGTACTAGGCTGCATTTTAGTACCACATATCACCCCCAGACAGACGGACAGAGTGGGCGGATGATTCAGACGCTCGAGGACATGCTCCGGGCATGTGTGTTGGATTTCGGGGGGAGTTGGGATACGTACTTGCCCTTGGCAGAGTTTTCCTACAACAACAACCATCATTCGAGCATTGGTATGCCGCCCTTTGAGCTGTTGTATGGGAGGAGGTGTAGGACCCCCATTTGCTGGGGAGAGGTTGGACAGCATGTGATGGGCAGTACAGAGATCGTGCTCCAGACGACAGAGCAGATCTAGCAGGTCAGACAGAGGTTGTTGACCACTCAGAGTCGTCAGAAGAGTTATGCGGACAGACGCCGGTCCAAGCTTGAGTTTCAGGTCGGCGACTTTGTGCTCCTGAAGGTCTCTCCTTGGAAAGGAGTGATTCGATTCAGGAAGAGGGGCAAGTTGGGGCCCCGATATATCGGTCCATTTCGAGTGGTCGCGAGGGTAGGCAGGGTAGCCTATCGTTTGGAATTGCCAGCAGAGTTGGGGCAGATTCACGACACTTTCCACGTGTCACAATTACGGAAGTGTATAGCCGATGAGTCGGCAGTAGTTCCATTAGAGGATATTCAGGTGGATGCGAGCCTGAATTATGCCGAGAGACCAGTGGCAATCAGAGATCGGAAAATCAAGGTCCTGAGGAACAAGGAGGTATCCTTGGTTTTGGTTCAGTAGCAACATCGGAAGGGGTCCGAGATGACTTGGGAGCTGGAGCGTGAGATGTGTGAGCAGCATCCGGAGTTATTTGCAGAGCGAGACTTCGAGGGCGAAGTCTAGTTCTAGTAGGGGAGAATTGTAACAGCCCGGATTCCCAGGTATTATTCTTTTTTTTTTACAATTGTGGTGATTGTGAGGAGACTCGGCAAGTTGGAGCTCAAACTCGCCGAGTATGATCGCGACTATGGGCACGGGTTCGCGTCTGGACTCGGCGAGTCCAAAAGTGGACTCGGCGAGTCCACGCTGTTTAATGAAACCCTAATTCCCCGGGTTTGGAGCCTATTTAAGGGCACTTATAGCTTTCCATTACGGCTACCAGTCCCTTGAGAGAACCCTAAGAGAGCTAAATCATTTTGGGAGAGAGGAAGTCACTTTTGGGCCTTTGTATTCATTGTTTAGCAAGACGAAGGTGGCAAGAGCAAGGAGGAGGTGAGATTCCAGCAGATCCAGAGTCCAGAGGCTTCATTTTGAGGTAATAGTTCGAACCTCCTTCAGTTTTAGGGTTGATATTTAGAGTTAGGGTTTTCTAGCCTCTTTGGAGAGTGATTATGTGAAGCAAATGGTCCCTCTTCGAGTTTGTGCCTTGGATCTGGACTCAAAGAGGTCCAGAGACCCTAACCCTTGGAGCTTTTTGAGTCCCACGAATCGACTGGTACTACCTCGAGAAAGGCTATCGAGACCTCAAAATCATCTTAACTTACTTAGGTCCACATTAATCAAACCCCAAATAGACATGCCCACTAAAGCCCAAACATGCCCACCAAAGCCCAAACAATCACCAAACTCATCTCTAGTCTGAACATCCATAACCAAAAGATCTACATATACTGAAACACTGTCACGAATCACGACATCAAACAAGCCATCTACCCTCACCCAGCTCCTTAGAATCCTCATGACTTCCCTCGATTCGAGTATGGATCCTGTGCTTCCAGTAGGATTGGCCCAATACTACCTTCCACACTTATTCTTACTTTCCTCAAGAATCATCCTAAGTCCTCTGAGTTACCTACTCATGATGGTACCTACAACAACCACCAAACATCATAGAACGCGCACTAAAGCGCTTCCTAGGATTTCCGAGGATTCCCCACCTCCCCTGCAATTAGCTACTGAAGAACCTCTATTAATGTCAGCTAACCACCTCATGAATATAGTTACATGCAACAAAACTTAAATAATCTTTTGACTAATAAATCCAACCTTACAACGGTTAGACTCAAACGAGAGCTGCACAATAAGAACAAATCCTTCACTCTAAGATTATTTAACCTTCATAGCATGCAATACAACATATTCAATTGATAGTTAACTCACATCAATATGAGTCCCACAAAGCACAAAGCAAGTAGCATTCGAGTAGTGGAGTCGGCTGGCACTAAGACTTAATAAAACCAAGAAGATTCTCATACATAATTTTCGACCTCCAGAATCAAGCATCTAGGATACACACTCATGACTCATCCTATCCTCACTCTCTCAAGAGTGGCTGATCATTCCTTATCTAATGAAACTTCCACCAACCCTGCAGCCACTAGTGTATGCTAATCATACATAACGGTGGATCCCATAGAAAGTCGAATACTTGACTCTACCCTAAGCCCTTAATCATAAAAGAAAAGGAAATAAAGCTAAATCAAACATTCTCAGGCTACATAATCTTTGTTATGTGCAACTATGATGCACAAACTAAGTTACTACAGTAATGATGTCAATTTAATCTAACATATAACAAGTTCTCTGTAACACTCGTGTTTCTAGCCTAGGCATTTATATTGAGTTGATAGTCTAGGTTAACCGTTGTAACTCATTTTGAAGAAATGAAAAGGAGTTATGTGAATATTATGTGAATTATGTGTTTTATGCTTAAGTATTAGGGCTTAATTAATTAAGAATAAAAATAAGCGTCAAAATTAAAGTGTGAGATAAGCCCGATATCTTTACATAAAGTTGTAGTGGTCGAAACAAGGATTTCGGGGATATAAAGAATACCAAAATCCGAGTTATAACGAAGAAGTTATGACCTGTCGAAGTTTCACGACAAAACCAGCACGGTGCTGAATGTCGTAAAAAGTGAGTTTTTGATAAACTACTTTTTAGCCTTAGTAATCTAAACAAAAGTTGTAGTATTCGTTAAACCGAGAAGTTCGATAAAAAGAACGCCCAAATCTGACTTCGTATGAGGAAGTTATGATTTTTCGAAGTTTCAGCGTAGCAGTAGACAGCTAAAAACTCGAATTTTAGATCGAGCGATTTTTAGCCGACACAACCTAAACGAGAATTGAAGGTCTCGTCATTAGGAGCACAACGGTAAAAAGTCTGACGAAAACGGACGTCGGATGAAGAAGTTATGAATTTTTAACGGATTTCCTGTCCCGGTCTGTTAAAAATAATAATATAAAAATTAAAGTCAAAATTAGCCGACGAAGTCTAAACGGAAGTTGTAGATCGTAATTTTAGCTACGCGTGCATATAAAGAACGTCAAAAACGGAGCTCGTATGCGAAAGATATGGATTTTAGAAGTTTTGGCACGAAAACCGAGAAATTTCGCATAGTCACAATTGCCACGTCACCCTCGCTTAGAAAGTGACACGTGTCCTGCTGAGTCACCTGGCTGCTGAGTCATTAGGCTGCTGAGTCACCGAGGCTGCTGAGTCATGCGAGCCACGTGCCCTCTTCTGATTCGACCGAGGAGGAGGCCCAATCCGAAGCAGCCAGCTCCCCAGCCGAAGCTTCGCCCAGCTGCCGCGTGTGTCCGAGCCTCGCATAGCCTAGCTCCGAGCCTCGCAGGTGCGCCAGCAAGCCGCGGTCCACTTAGAAGCCGACAGCGAGCCCTCGCATGTGCGAGCCATGTGCGAGCCATGCGAGCCATGTGCGAGACCCCCCTGCGAAGCCTCTTAGCCGTCGGATCAGGAAACTTCTCAGCCTTTGGATCAAACTTCGGACCCTATAAATAGAAGGGTACCTGCGAGGGTTTCCGGTTACTTTTGAAATTTAGCCATTTTTAGCCCCTCTCTCCATATTTTCTTCATCTTAACATCCCGCAAAGCCCCGGTATCAATTGTAAAGCCCGGAATACCCCACGAAGTGCCCGAGAAGCCCGGAAAATTTATCTTTTCGGTTTCGAAGCCCGACTTTTGCAGAGCCCGGTTTCTCAATAAAACTCCCAGTTTTATTAGAAACGATCGTTTTAGGAAACGAATTGCTGCCCGATTTTCACCAAAATAAGTGAGTGTGTAGTTACTTTCAATTTACACATAGATATGAAGTATTTACCTTGAAATACGTGTTATGTGTAAATATGCTAATTGTTTATTCGAGGTGACTGTTGAATTGATGTTTTATACAAGTTTTAAACTGTATATGCTTTTTATCTACAAAATATGTTGGGTAAAACATGGGTAGATGAAATAGTTGATGTGTGTTAAAATGGTGAGAGGCCTCGATGTCGATGTTGTGTTATTGTTGTAGCCATCTAGCGAAGTATAGATGACGACCACGGACTTTCTAGATAGTCCAGTGGAACACTAGCAGGTTCGCAACTTGTAGGTGTTGATGAATTAAATGTTCATTGGCGTACTTCATCCCCCTCATGGTTGCCTTAAGGACATGTATGGCTGAGGAAACCCCTTAGCAGTAGTGTCCATCCCGATGATAATCCTTAGGCTAGGTCCCTTGTGATAGGTGTTTAGGGACGTAAAGTGAGGACAACGGGAATGGGTAATCAGGGTTATTGTTGATTGGTGAACTTAATAAGTATATTATTATTGTGGGTTGAAAACCCTATATGCTCACCAGGCTCCCAAGCCTGACCCACTCAGTTTTATGATTACAGGTAGTGGACCCCGAGCATAGTCGGAGGATGACGAGAGATTTTTGGATTATAGGCTAGTAGTTGTAAATAACTATTGAAAGGCTTATAATGTCTTGTTTATGCTTTTGATCTGTATCGGAACATGACATCCTGAGGTTTTGATATATATATGGAAAATATATACCTTCTTAATGAAGGATTTTGATAAAACTTTTATCATATATTGTTTGGGGACCAATTCCGAAATATCTTATAAAAAGATTTCTCTGATTTTATTTTAAAAAGCATAAATTAAATCGGTCTTTTCTGGCCGAGAAATATGGGGATGTCACAGTTGGTATCAGAGCATTAGTTTAAGTGAACTAAGAAATTGTAGAATTTCTAGACTTGAACTTAGAATGCTAAGTGATGATTGTGAGATGAGTGTCTACCATATTTTAGACACGAGCACTAGTTTATTTTAGGGAAGATGCCTAAAATGCCCTTATGTGCTAAATGCTATGTGTTTGCCATGTGTGCCATTAATTGTTCGGATCTATGGTCTGTTGCCGACCGGATCTGGAAACCTTATGTGTGTAGGATTCTAAGTGTATGAATACGAGATTAGAACTAACATGTAAACGTTTTGGAGTGATAAGGGAATTGACATGTCTAACAAGGATAAAGACCTAAATTTCGCCTTATTCGGTATATAGATTGTAATGGCAAGAACTCGGAGTGGAGCTGGAAATGCAAATAGAAACCAACAACCTCAACCTCCAGTGGTGGAACAGGTGCCTATAGTAGGAGCTGCACCCGAACCCATCACTATGGCTGGAGTACGAACTATGATTCAGGCCATGTTGGCTGAACAGAGGGAGGAATTGAGGCAAATGTTGCTGAACGACAGGGATGAACCTTCAGTTCCTGTTGAACAACATGAACTAAATGACGATCGATCTGAAGAAGGGAACACTAGCAGATCGGTTGGTCATGGTGAACCGCTTGTGGTTGGGAGGAATAACCACGAGGGTAGAGTGGAGAGAAATGGGTGCAAGTATAAGGACTTTATGACTTGCAAGCCATCGACCTTCAATGGAAAAGAAGATCCTGTCGGAGTAATGGATTGGATCTCGGAAATGGAGTTGGCTTTCATGACTTGTGATTGCCAAGGCAAGTTACAAACTACGTTTGCAGTACGTCAGTTCAGGGGTAGTGCTGCCCGTTGGTGGAGCACTTTGGGGAAAACCCTAAGCCCTAACGAGCCACTGCAATTAACTTGGGCAGAGTTCTTAGTGCACTTCAAGCGCAAGTACTGCTCGGCCCAAAACGTACTTGAGTTAGAAAACCAATTTCTAACGTTGCAGAAGGGGAGTATGACCGTTGACGAATATACAAATAACTTCACAGACAAAATGGAGTTTGCTTTGCGTATTGTCCCAGATGAGTTGGCAAAAATAGACAGGTATGCAAAGGGACTTCCATGGGAGTATGCGGTGCCAGTACGTCAGGCACTTACTTTGGAGGCAGCTATATGGGCTGCTAAGTCTGTTGAAGATATGATAAAAGGGAGAGCCGCCAGCAAGGTTGAAGTTGGCGAAAAGCGAAAGTTTGAAGGAACTTCAGGTTCCAATAAAAAGAACAAATTCTCGAAGACTGGTTCGAGAAAGTTTGGAGGAGGAAGCGAAGCCAAGTGGTGTAACAAGTGTAAGAAGAAACATGCTGGGAAGTGCAGCATGGAAGTCACTTGTTACAAATGTGGAAAGCCAGGGCATTATGCCAATGAATGCACCTTCAATAAGAACGTATGTTTTGGGTGCAATGAAGAAGGGCATATTTTGAAGGACTGCCCGAAGAAGAAGGATGCAGCAAAACCCAATCTACCACCAAAGCCGAAGGCGAGAGCCTTTCAGATGACCCTCGAAGCTGCGAAAGAAGAAGCTGATGTTGCTTCAGGTACCTTTCTCGTAAACGAATTGCCTGCCCAAATTTTGTTTGATTCTGGAGCCAATTACTCCTTTATATCGCATGAATTTGGTAGAAAGCTAGCTTTGCCTGTAGATATGCTAGTTAATGCTATAATAGTCGAGATTGCTAGTGGCAAGTTTGTACCTGTTAGCCATCGTATGAAAAACATCCTCATTGACTTGGATGGGAATAAGTTCCAAGAGGAATTATTGCCTATCGAGTTAAATGGATTCGACATAGTTCTAGGAATGGATTGGCTTAGCGCCAATGACGCAGAAATACTATGTAGAAAGAAGATAGTAAAAGTAAACCCGCCAGGGAAAGAGTCGTTTATGGTGTACGGAGACAAACGCAGAGTAAACTCTGGAATAATTTCCCTAATGAAAGCCAGAAAGTATTTGGCCAAGGGATGTACATCATATCTAGCATTCGTGATCGATGCCAAGATGGAAAAGAAGGAGGTGCAGAATATTCCGGTGGTGTGTGATTATCCGGAAGTCTTTCCCGAAGATCTTCCCGGATTGCCCCCTGATCGACAAGTAGAATTTCGTATCGACTTGTTGCCAGGAACGACGCCGATAGCGAAAGCACCTTATCGACTAGCGCCAACCGAAATGAAAGAACTTATGACACAACTTCAGGAGTTATTGGACAAAGGTTTTATTCGACCTAGTTCATCACCCTGGGGAGCCCCTGTGTTATTTGTAAAGAAGAAAGACGGAAGCATGAGAATGTGCATCGATTACAGAGAGCTGAACAAAGTGACGATAAAGAACAAGTACCCGTTGCCAAGGATCGATGACTTGTTCGACCAGTTGCAGGGTTCGAGCTATTTCTCGAAGATCGATCTTAGGTCGGGATACCATCAACTAAAGGTGAGAGAGCAGGACATCGAAAAGACTGCTTTTAGAACGAGATATGGACACTATGAATTTTTGGTTATGTCGTTCGGACTAACCAATGCCCCAGCAGCTTTCATGGATTTGATGAATAGGGTTTGTAAACCATTCTTAGATAAATCCGTGATAGTATTCATAGATGATATCTTGATTTATTCGAAAAGCATGCAGGAGCATGAAAAGCATCTGCGTGAAGTGCTAGAAGTCCTGAAAAAGGAGAAGCTGTATGCAAAGTTCTCCAAGTGTGAATTTTGGATTCAAGAAGTCCAATTTTTAGGTCATGTGGTTAACCAAGAAGGGATAATGGTCGACCCAGCAAAGATTGAAGCTGTAATGAAGTGGGAACAACCAAAAAGTCCTACGGAGATTCGAAGCTTTTTAGGATTAGCTGGATATTACCGAAGGTTTATCCAAGGCTTTTCTTCGATTGCTACTCCATTAACAGCTTTGACCCACAAAGGAGCCACTTATTCTTGGAATGAGAAGCATAAGGAAGCCTTTGAGAAGTTGAAGAAGAGATTGTGTGAAGCACCGATTCTTTCATTGCCCGAAGGAGTTGATGACTTTGCAGTTTATAGCGATGCATCCGGAGTTGGGTTAGGTTGTGTTCTGACCCAAAGGGATAAAGTGATCGCGTATGCATCGAGGCAATTGAAGGAACATGAAAAGAACTACCCCACTCATGATTTGGAGTTGGCAGCGGTAGTATTTGCCTTGAAGATATGGAGGCATTATCTTTATGGCACAAAGTGTAAACTTTTCACTGATCATAAGAGTCTCCAATATCTCTTTAATCAGAAGGAATTGAACATGAGGCAACGACGCTGGCTAGAGTTACTCAAGGACTACGACTGTGAGATACTTTACCACCCTGGTAAAGCAAATGTTGTTGCCGATGCTCTCAGTCGGAAGGTAAACCTTGAAAAGAAAAGGCCAAGAGCATTGAGAATTGAAGTTGTCTCGACAATTGTGGGAAGTATAAAGAAAGCTCAAGAGGAAGCTTTAGAGAAAAATGACCGAAAGGAAGAACGTTTAGGCAAAACGTTAGTGTTCGGTACAAACAACCAAGGGTTGAAGGTATTTCAAGATAGAATTTGGGTACCTAAGACGGGCGGAATAAGAGATCTTCTGATGGAAGAAGCTCACAAGACCATGTACTCAATTCATCCCGGCAGTACGAAAATGTATAGGGATCTAAAACCCTATTATTGGTGGCCGACGATGAAGCTCGATGTTGCTAAGTATGTGGCCGAGTGTGTAACTTGTGCTAGGGTTAAGGCACAACATCAGAAACCGTATGGGAGTTTAGAACCTTTACCCGTACCCATGGGTAAATGGGAAGACGTCACCATGGATTTTGTAACTAAACTGCCCAGAACAAGGAACGGTCACGACATGATTTGGGTGGTCGTTGATCGCTTCACTAAGAGTGCGCATTTCATAGCGGCCAAAGAGAAATGGTCTATGGATAAACTTGCGAATTCTTACGTGAAGGAAATTGTGAGGCTTCACGGTGTTCCGTTAACGATTGTGTCCGATCGTGACAGCCGTTTTACCTCAAGGTTTTGGAGGAGTCTACAAGAGGAATTGGGTACCAAGTTGTGTTTGAGTACAACTTACCATCCGCAAACCGATGGTCAGAGCGAGCGAACGATTCAAACATTGGAGGATATGTTGAGAGCATGTACCCTAGAATTCCAAGGTAACTGGGATGAACACTTACCTTTAGTAGAATTCTCCTATAATAATAGTTTCCACTCAAGCATTAAGATGACACCTTATCACGCTTTGTATGGGGAGAAGTGCCGAACGCCATCATGTTGGCTGGAAGCTGGGGAAAAGCAGTTTATGGGACCTGAAATAGTCCATGAGACTGCTGAAAAGTTGAAAGTGATAAGGGAAAGGATGTTAGCTGCTCAAGATCGACAAAAGAGTTATGCTGACAAGAAAAGACGACCGATATCCTTCGATGTTGGAGATTCGGTTTTACTTAAAGTCTCGCCGTGGAAGGGACTTATAAGATTTGGGAAACGAGGGAAGTTGAGTCCAAGGTTTATTGGACCATTTAAAGTTCTTCAGAGGATCGGGAATCAAGCTTACAAGCTAGAGTTACCGGAAGAACTAGAGGGTATTCATAACACCTTTCATGTGTGTTATTTGAGAAAATTCACAGGAGATGTGCCCGACATAATTCCGATTTCTGAGTTAAGGTTGGATGAAAACAAGAGGTTGATCGAAGAACCTGAGGCAATCGTTGACCGTAAGACTATGAAGTTACGACGCAAGATGGTCGATTTAGTGCTTGTGCGCTGGAAACATACGAATGGACCAAATCTCACTTGGGAAACAGAGAGTGACATGATGAGTCGCTACCCGCAGTTGTTTGGTGATATGTGATTCCGGGGACGGAATCATCCTAAGAGGGAGAGAATTGTAACACTCGTGTTTCTAGCCTAGGCATTTATATTGAGTTGATAGTCTAGGTTAACCGTTGTAACTCATTTTGAAGAAATGAAAAGGAGTTATGTGAATATTATGTGAATTATGTGTTTTATGCTTAAGTATTAGGGCTTAATTAATTAAGAATAAAAATAAGCGTCAAAATTAAAGTGTGAGATAAGCCCGATATCTTTACATAAAGTTGTAGTGGTCAAAACAAGGATTTCGGGGATATAAAGAATACCAAAATCCGAGTTATAACGAAGAAGTTATGACCTGTCGAAGTTTCACGACAAAACCGGCACGGTGCTGAATGTCGTAAAAAGTGAGTTTTTGATAAACTACTTTTTAGCCTTAGTAATCTAAACAAAAGTTGTAGTATTCGTTAAACCGAGAAGTTCGATAAAAAGAACGCCCAAATCTGACTTCGTATGAGGAAGTTATGATTTTTCGAAGTTTCAGCGTAGCAGTAGACAGCTAAAAACTCGAATTTTAGATCGAGCGATTTTTAGCCGACACAACCTAAACGAGAATTGAAGGTCTCGTCATTAGGAGCACAACGGTAAAAAGTCTGACGAAAACGGACGTCGGATGAAGAAGTTATGAATTTTTAACGGATTTCCTGTCCCGGTCTGTTAAAAATAATAATATAAAAATTAAAGTCAAAATTAGCCGACGAAGTCTAAACGGAAGTTGTAGATCGTAATTTTAGCTACGCGTGCATATAAAGAACGTCAAAAACGGAGCTCGTATGCGAAAGATATGGATTTTAGAAGTTTTGGCACGAAAACCGAGAAATTTCGCATAGTCACAATTGCCACGTCACCCTCGCTTAGAAAGTGACACGTGTCCTGCTGAGTCACCTGGCTGCTGAGTCATTAGGCTGCTGAGTCACCGAGGCTGCTGAGTCATGCGAGCCACGTGCCCTCTTCTGATTCGACCGAGGAGGAGGCCCAATCCGAAGCAGCCAGCTCCCCAGCCGAAGCTTCGCCCAGCTGCCGCGTGTGTCCGAGCCTCGCATAGCCTAGCTCCGAGCCTCGCAGGTGCGCCAGCAAGCCGCGGTCCACTTAGAAGCCGACAGCGAGCCCTCGCATGTGCGAGCCATGTGCGAGCCATGCGAGCCATGTGCGAGACCCCCCTGCGAAGCCTCTTAGCCGTCGGATCAGGAAACTTCTCAGCCTTTGGATCAAACTTCGGACCCTATAAATAGAAGGGTACCTGCGAGGGTTTCCGGTTACTTTTGAAATTTAGCCATTTTTAGCCCCTCTCTCCATATTTTCTTCATCTTAACATCCCGCAAAGCCCCGGTATCAATTGTAAAGCCCGGAATACCCCACGAAGTGCCCGAGAAGCCCGGAAAATTTATCTTTTCGGTTTCGAAGCCCGACTTTTGCAGAGCCCGGTTTCTCAATAAAACTCCCAGTTTTATTAGAAACGATCGTTTTAGGAAACGAATTGCTGCCCGATTTTCACCAAAATAAGTGAGTGTGTAGTTACTTTCAATTTACACATAGATATGAAGTATTTACCTTGAAATACGTGTTATGTGTAAATATGCTAATTGTTTATTCGAGGTGACTGTTGAATTGATGTTTTATACAAGTTTTAAACTGTATATGCTTTTTATCTACAAAATATGTTGGGTAAAACATGGGTAGATGAAATAGTTGATGTGTGTTAAAATGGTGAGAGGCCTCGATGTCGATGTTGTGTTATTGTTGTAGCCATCTAGCGAAGTATAGATGACGACCACGGACTTTCTAGATAGTCCAGTGGAACACTAGCAGGTTCGCAACTTGTAGGTGTTGATGAATTAAATGTTCATTGGCGTACTTCATCCCCCTCATGGTTGCCTTAAGGACATGTATGGCTGAGGAAACCCCTTAGCAGTAGTGTCCATCCCGATGATAATCCTTAGGCTAGGTCCCTTGTGATAGGTGTTTAGGGACGTAAAGTGAGGACAACGGGAATGGGTAATCAGGGTTATTGTTGATTGGTGAACTTAATAAGTATATTATTATTGTGGGTTGAAAACCCTATATGCTCACCAGGCTCCCAAGCCTGACCCACTCAGTTTTATGATTACAGGTAGTGGACCCCGAGCATAGTCGGAGGATGACGAGAGATTTTTGGATTATAGGCTAGTAGTTGTAAATAACTATTGAAAGGCTTATAATGTCTTGTTTATGCTTTTGATCTGTATCGGAACATGACATCTTGAGGTTTTGATATATATATGGAAAATATATACCTTCTTAATGAAGGATTTTGATAAAACTTTTATCATATATTGTTTGGGGACCAATTCCGAAATATCTTATAAAAAGATTTCTCTGATTTTATTTTAAAAAGCATAAATTAAATCGGTCTTTTCTGGCCGAGAAATATGGGGATGTCACATTCTCCTAGGCTATTAGGCATCATACATCAGGAAATTCTATCATACAATTCCTGAAGATCCCTAACATTTCTCTAGCATGCGATTCTATCATAGCATTATAAGCAAATAATAGTGTGGGTATATTTGGATAAACTTTCTTGCTCCTGCTGATCCTACACATCTCACCCCCTTGGTTATTTTTGAAAATAATATGAATTTGTTTTTTGAAAATTATTTCGAAAACTTTTACATATCCTTAGTTTCAGTATAGATTCACACGAATGTTCATCCAAATCACTCAAACTAGGGCTCTGATACAAACTTGTAACATTCCAAAAAACACAATAAATTTGAACTTTTCTTAAAAAATCCAAAATCATAATTTTTACAAAACCATTGTTTCAAAAGTATATTTTAGTAATCAGAGTATCCCAAAAATCATAATCTCACAGAATCCAGGATGATGTGCACGATCAAGCCTTTGCCTTGTCTCGATCATCTGAAATACCTGAAACATAAAATTATAACTGTAAGCCAAATCTTAGCGAGTTCCTCCAAAATACCACCATACAACAAAACATATATAGCATTGCATGTTGGATCCAATCAGTCATTGGACTGAAATATGCCTGACCCAATAAGTCATCGAACTAGAGTGCCAATATACAATGGGTCCACTCAATAATCTCACTGGAATACCCTCGGGTCCACTAAGTCATCAGACTGGAATACCTCGGTCTGTTGGCTCACACACAAAGCAGTGAAGCCTCAACCCTAACATAACATGTCGACATTAACAAATAACAAACATATTCAAGAAACATATAATCATACAGCCATAAATCACAGGAAGTCCTACAATTCTACCAGTCTAACGTATATCAACAACTATCATATAATCATGCAGATCTACCACATGCTTAACATATCATCAATCAACGTATATCAGGATATTAATCCAATGGGCCGGCCTTGGTATTAGGGTACAAAGTCATGCTTGGATGCAGAGTCTTAGGTTTTACCTTCTTGTATGTGTACATGGGTTGAGTCTTTCCTATAAATAGGAAGTGAGTGACTCCTATTATGTAAGGAACCATTTTGGAGTGTTAGACTAAAGAGAGAAACTTTGTACAAACCCATTTGTATATTCTTTCTAGATCTAATATGAGCTTACACATATTTATTTACTCCTTGTGTTCTTGATTTTACATGATGATTCACTAGATATTTTCTTATTCCGCACATGCCATCATAATCAACACCACTACAATGTGCTTTCGAACCATAAGTATAGTGAGGAAAACTCACCTCTCAGTCCGAACAAATAGATGGATAGGTATCTGCTCCGAAAATCAACTCTACCAGTCACCTATTAATCAAATAGTGACTAATCTCAAACACAACTCAAATACTCAAAATACCCTTAGGTCAAACTTGGTCAAAGTCAAAAAGTCAAACCTGGTCAACACAGATGAGTACAACGTACTCAGCTGGTACACATGACATATGTAAGGCTTGACAAAACAGGCTGGTTGACTTAGTACGCCCAACCTACCTGGGTTACGCGCAACATACGTTGCCTTCCCTCGAACCTTCCATTAAGATCTTATTCCTTAAGCTCTTTTGTCCAAATTTCAGATCTAACCCTAAACTAACGCCATTAACCATAAAGTTTCCATATTTATGGTTCTGCATGGCTATTAACTGCCCAAACGCAAAAACCCTAAATACTCAAACCATTAAGACCATGTAACTCATGCATGAAAGGAATCTAACAATCAAGATTACTTTTTTATGCTTCTAGATGTTTCAAAACGTCTGAAAGGACAACTTATATGATTTAGAGTAACCCATATGGGACCAAAAGAACACCATTTCATAACTAAACAAAATCTAAACAACTCTTAATCAAGTTTAGAGATCTTTACCTCCAAATGATGCTAAATGATGCTGCTATTCTGGATCCAAAGAGCCCCACTCCTACAAGATGATCTTTTCTTCTTCCTCTCTTGATCAAGGTTACCAAACCATACGTAAAATGCTTAAGAATGCTCTAAAATAATTTGGGTTTGCTTGGGGACGAAAGAGGGTTGGAGGCTAATGAAAGAAAGCATGTTGGGGACTTAAGGATGCTTAAATAGGGTCCAACCCTAAATATTAGGGTTTACGACTTTTGCACATACGCCCAATGTACCAATCTATACGCCCAGCTATAACATCCAATTACCAGGTATTATTAATTTAGATCTTAACTTTGTCAAAGTTGCATAATTGGTCCCTTGTGGTAAAAGCTTCGCACTTTAGCTATATGCTGGGCATACTTGAGGGTACGCGCAACGTATGTGACAACCCAAAGTTTATTCCATTACATTACCCCGTTACCGTTAATGGAATATTCCATTTTATAAAAGTTCCGTTAATTACAGGTCGCCAGATAAATAAATGTTTTATTTACTTATATTTTTATGTCGTTATATCCATAATAAAGTAAATAAAAACACTTAAATTACATTTCCATAGTAATTTAGAAAAAGTTAAATTTTATTACGACCACTAAATCGGGTGCGACCAAAAAGCCTCGTTTGACGGCAGTATCGGGTAGATTCCCACTGAGCTCCAACTCCAACCCATATATAAGGGGGAATGGACTTCATTCCACCCCTTTTCACTCTCTCTCTATACTCTCTCTCATACAAGCCCGATTTCGCCTCAAATACGCAACCAAACGCCTCCAAATCGTAAGTCCCCTTACCTTAGCTTGTTCTAAACATCATGGATTGTGGTTTAATCCCAAAAATCGACCTTATAAGCTGTTGAAATGGAGTTTACGGCCTAAGAACCTCCTTAGGCCGTAAACCCCTAAAAAGAGGCCAAAATGACCCAAATTTGTCCCTAAAAGCTTGAAAACTAATTAGGGATTGTCACAACTAGAAATTTTGTGTGTTGTAATCACTATACTCAAGTAAAATGTTGAATCAAAAACTTAAAGGCATGTGTGATACTTACTCTATGACAACAGAATTTCAATCAAATACACCATACAAGTGCTACAAATAGTCAATAAGCAATTGGAAACCCTAGAAGTTCTTGTTTAGGTCCATTTTGGACTAGGACTTCCTTATTGGACTCAATGGCCCAATAAGCTTCCAATTTGACTATCATGGGCTTAGAACCTTTAAATGGGCTCTAATTGGACCCACATTCATTCATTTCAACATTTTGGGCCATATTGGGCCTAGAATGAAATAAATTAAATATTATGAATCATAATTAACTCAAACTAGCCCAACAAAGTGTAAAAATCATATTATATTTTATTTGGACCAAAAATCATCCAACCTAACTCTAATATTGGGCTTAGGGGCATTAAAGCCCAATACTCTCTTTTTCTTTCCAAATTTCGGCCCAAGACAAGCCCAAGAGGAAGAAGTTGACTATTACCATGACACCTCACTTTTACATTGGGGATATCCATGTTTTACACTCCAAACATCCATACAATCTCATTCTTCCATGCAAACATCACCTTAAGGTCTCTTCTTCTTTCTCTCTCTCATTCTCGGCCGAACACACACACATACACTCACAAAATTCATTTCATCCTCCCTAAGTTGTGAAGGACATCTCCTCCTTCCCTCTCCTAAAATTTTCGAGGTTTAAGTGCATTCCAAGGAGATTTTTCACAAAAATCACCATCCAAGGTAAGGTTATACTAAATTCTATGATCTAGGTTCCTTGATCTATCTAAAATCTCTTCTTAACTCTCATGAAATCATAAACTTGTGTCTTAGAACCCCTCAAACTTGAGATCTTCAAGAAAAGGGTGCTAAGGCCAAAAATCACTTCATTTCTTCCATCTTTTCTCCAAAAACCGAAACCACACCCTAAGGTGAGCTTCATACTCCCTATTTTTCTATTTTATAAGTTTTGTGGGGGGGGGGGGGGAATACAAGCAAATGTGTAGATCTATATGTATTTGTATGCCTTGTATGATTTTTATGCTTATATGTGTGTTTTTGTGTGATTATGATGTTGGATCTAGTCATAAGCCCCTAAAAATCGAGATATACTTTATGTTAAATGATACTAGCATCAATTATATTTCTACATATAAAGTATTACAAGAAAAATAGCTAAGTGGCTTAATAACATCTTCTTTGGGCTAAAAACTCATTTTTGGACACAAAATGTTAAAAATATAAAGTTAAAGGGCCCAAAATGACATATTACAAATTCTGATGGGTGAGATGAGTCAAAACAGTTTCAATAATGTATTTTCTGGAAATATACCTTTTTGGAGGATTAAAAATATAAATTTCAAGCTTAATGGGCTAAAAATGACATTTTCGGCTCAATAGGGCCCAATATGCGAAATTTTCCAATTTGAGGGGTCGAAACTGTGTTTTTCTGTAAAACAGTGGGCTACTAGTGTTCTAAGTCCTTTTCAAAGGCTAAAAATGCTTTTCATAATTAAAAAGGACCAAAGTTGCAAAATTTTTCCAATTTGGGCCAAAAGTGTAAAAATTGCGAAAAAGAGAGGTTACAGCCGAGAAAACTGTATTTTGAGGGACTAAAACTGTTTTCAACTAAAAATGTGCTGAAAAATATCAATTTCAATAAGTTTTGGTGTTAGAATGCCAAGAAAAATGGTTTAAGGACTAAACCGGAAATTAATTTATTTAAAGGGTTGAAAAGGTAAATTTACAAAGTAAAGAGGGGCTGTAAACAGAAAAATTTCAATGTTAATTCAATACATCCGTTGTGATCAAATATTGACACTGCGACTACCGGCGAATTAATATACACAACAACACCAAAAATCGTTATCAAACGAATTGATTCGGTCTCGAATCAATAACAAATCCGAAACTACTAACACGACGACAACTCGATTCGTACACAGAAAATTTGGGAATTCAATACACACGTGAGAGTGCACAAACGTCGATACACCATCTTTGGACCCAAAAGTGTAAAATCTTGTTTGTTGGGCCTAGCTAGCCCAATGACCTGATCTTTAGGCCCGAAGACATCAACCTTACGAGTTGTTGGGTCTTACATGTTCCAACACAGCGTAAAAGGGCTTTCAATGGAAAACGTGTTGCTGGTCCCCAAGGGTCCTTCGGTACTGCTAGCGAAGTCGAGATTTCTCCAATGCGAGTTGGGCTAAGGGCCCTTCGCATTCACTATAGCCTTGAACGACGTAGGGAATTACCGGGGGCTTCGCACCTTCTTTTTCCCCTCGGTCGTGGGGCTACATGAGTCCGGGGGGTTGGGTTATGTGAATAAGTGCGAGCGACGCCTAAGGGATCGTTAGTACGGTTGTCAACTAGTCGTTTTCATTAACGTACGTTACAACAATTCACAACCCACTGTTAATCCAACGTCTCCGGAGCTCAACGAATACACCTGTCGTAATGAAATAACAACACATAAACTAATTAAAGTAAAGAGATAGGAAAACGTCGGGTTTTCCTAGGGTTTTCAATTAATACACTTTTGAACTACATACCGAGTCTTACAAATCGTACTCTTACATTTATAGAAACAAACAAGCATACTTATGGATCTTCACACTTTTTATACTAAGTTATTTTCAGAAAATATCGGATTTTCTGGTGGTTTTCAAACAATACAAAACATTGGATTTCAAACATTACTTATGAACTCACCAACATTTCATATGTTGACGTTTTTCAAAATACTTGTATTCTCAGGTAACAGATAAAGTGAAGAAAGAATTGTACTCTATGATGTTTTGCGGTTGTTTAATTAACAATGAACAATTTATTTTTGGGCATGTAATATTTTGAGACAATGTAATGGATGTAAGCACTATCAGTTGTAATATTCAAATGTTGGTGACGAATGATGTTATGTTTCATGTATATTCATTGTGATGGTATTCAATTGAGTCACAACAGCCCCCGGACGTTTCCGCCGTCTGGTTCGGGGGTGTGACAGGGATTTAGCCTAGGAGTGTTTCCACCTTAACACAATCAATTTTGGGGCATAAAAGAGGGTTTACGGCCCAAGCACATGCTTAGGCCGTATACACCATCTAAACTTGTAAAATCATGTCCAAAACACTCCCAAACCACCCTTAGGCTGAAGACATAAATTAAGGACTTGCTATTTCGGGTTTGGAACAATTAAACACATGAAAATGAGGGGGTAGAAAGGAGTTTACGGCCCAAGCATATACTTAGGCCGTAAACACCCCCAAACCATGCCAAATGTTAGTTTTTGACCCCCAAATGGCCTTATGCCTTCACTAGAAAATGCTAGGGTTGAAACAAGGGCTTAAACTTCCATAAAATCAAGGGGTAGGAGTTCACGGCCGTGAACTCCCATAGGGGTGGTTCATGGGCCGTAAACTCCCATTTGGTCCCTTTAAATGACTTAAACCCATTCATACATTTTAGATTTGGACCTAGCAAAATTCCACGATCAATATAAGACCTTTAAACATCCTAGAACCCCCTCACCATGAGTTTACGGCCGTAAACTCATGGGGAGTTGTCCCAAGGCCGTAAACACTATGTATAGAGTTTACTCTTGGAGTGTAAGCTCCATTCCTAAGCCATTCACACCCATAAATGTTACCCGGGACACCCCAAACACTTAACCAAAGTGATTTCCGCTCCTTAGAGTGCGTATACCATTTTAATTAGTATTAAATGCAGTAATTGTATGTGAACATATGTTAACATATGTTAAATAGGTCACTAAGTGTGTCCAAGTCTTTACTTGACATCGAGCACCCAACCGGCACCTTCGTCGGATCCACTTACGTCAGGTGAGTTCATACCCCTGAATGAACCTTTTTAAATGTTTTTACATGTTTTATAGGGGGGAATACAAGTTAAACATGCCAGTTATCATATCAATCACATGTGATTGATAACCCGCATGCACAAGGATTTACCACACTGTAAACTGTTTTACCGAGTAGGATACTATAAATGGTTTTCTAAAATGTTTTCACTTGTTCAAAACTCTTACTTATATTGTTTTATCAAAGTTTCATTAAGACTTGTTTATAAAGATTCCTAAAGGATTTCTAAAGGTTTTCAAAATTATTTTATCGAAGCATACTAAGCTGCGATTTTCTTAAGTATAAAGCTTTTTGCTCAAGTTTTTCATCAAGGTTTTTTTTCATGTTATATACCCTCACATGTTTGATACCGCTGCTTCACTTCTACTTAGTTTAACCTCCTATGTGATACGCTTTTACCTAGTGATATGCTTATTCTTCACTTATACTTGATTTCGTTTCCGTTTCACTTATACCTAATAGCGATTCCACTTTGGGGTACACTTATACTTGATGACACTTTTGGTTCACGATTCACTTATACATCACGAGTCGGTTAGTCCACACTGTTCGTTTATACATCACGATTTGGTTATTCCACACGACTCGGTTATACATCACGATTTGGTAATTCCACACGACTCGGTTATACATCACGATTTGGTTATTCCACACGACTCGGTTATACATCACGATTTGGTTATACTTCACGATACGTTTTCACTTGTTACACACTCAAGCGTAGTTGGATGTATGCCTATGCTTGTATAGATGCATATAAATAATAGGTGAAGGACTTAGGAAGGCTTGTTCGCCCTATTTCCTTTTCTTCGTTGAGATGTGGTCTGGTGGGATCGGATGGCCGTCCGAAGGTCGTTTGATTCATTAGTTATATATTATGTATACGAGCATAGACATATAGGTTCACTCTAGTCAGTTCAGTTATGAGTCTCTACCTCTAGTTCAACACTTATATTGGAAACCCACTACCCACTATTTGGGATGCATCTTCGGGACACGGCCTTCTTCGTCGTCTAGTTGGTAACCAGAGTCTCCTGTAGGGAGAGCGGACATTGTGTGTATAGATCTATACGGGATTGACACCCCCGCACTCTGACTGCTAGCTACAGTCCACGGCCTACCAAGCCAATGGGTGATAAATGTCATATTTTATATTGACGCTTGTAGGGCGTCAGGTACTCTAGTGTCGGTTAGTATGGTTACGAGTATCCCAGGTTACCTTATAATTCATGGCCTTAAGGTAACGGTATTTCACACTGTATTTTTACACTGTACTTTACACTGTATGCTGAAAACCCACTCTCAGAGTCACACTGTTTTTAGACCTTGCTAGCTGTATCTTTCATTTGATACTGTCTGGGGTCTGTATTCCCTGTTTTTAGACCTTGCTAGCTGTATCTTTCATTTGATACTGTCTGGGGTCTATATTCCCTGTTTTTAGACCTTGCTACCTGTGTCTTTCATTTGATACTGTCTGGGGTCTGTAGTCTCTGTTTTTAGACCTTGCTAGCCGTACCTTTCATTTGGTACCGTCTGGGGTCTGTGTCTCCCTTTGTTAGACTGAGCCAGGCGTGTCGTTTGTTCGATACTCTCCTGGAGTCTATGAGTCCTTTTGCCTTAGTCAGCAGTCTTCACTGCTGAGGCATATGTTATTTTCCCTTATTTTGTCTTGCTTTCTTTAATAATCAAATTTTGTATTTTGATAATGATAGCGATTAAGGGAAAACTACTTTTTACCACATAACTTCGTCCAGTCTTGGTAGAAGACTGCATTTATTAAAGAAAATATAGGATTTTCTGGAAAAGACTCTAATTTATTGGATACTCTAAAACTACCACTTTTATTAAAGTTATTTGAATAAAATGACACTAAATACTTATGAACTCACCAACATTTGTAAAAATGCTGATACTCGCTTTTCAAATAACTTGTATTCTCAGGTCAGCATTAGACATGTACATCCCCGGAGCTGTTGATGAAGATAGCTTAGTACCATGTTGTACTTATGATATTTACTTGTATTACTTTGATGTATTGTAATGTAAACCATGTAAAACTATTACTATTAATGCAATGGTTGTTGTACTTTGATTACTATAATGCATGTGTTGTGATACTTGACATGACGTCATCCACCCCAGAACGTTTCCGTCGTTCCGGTTTTGGGGTGTGACAGATTGGTATCAGAGCATTGTTTATAGTGAGCTAAGTATATCAATTCATGAAAGATATACACCCTATAAATACATAGGAATAAAAAACTCTAACCAAAAATTATACTTTAAAATATAACCATATTTTACCAAAGTATAAGAACATCCAGAATCTAAACACTCGAACACAAGTATCACAAGAAGAACAATAATAAAAGTCTTCGGATGTTGAGCATTACCGTCAAACCTGGGCAGTTATGTAATCGTAAGCTGGAATAAATGTAACTTGATCAACTACATTTATTTGAGATGCGATGAACATGTGCTCGGGAGTGATAGTGGTGTTGCAACAAGTCTGAAACTTACCAACTAGGAATGTTAGAGCCAAACATAAAGTTAAAATACTATAGGAGTATTTTGGAACACTAAAAGACTCACACTAATCCCAGAACCATATTCAGAAGATAAGAACCAAACAAGAAATTAAAATACCATAGGGGTATTTTAGGATCCATAACTAACCTTGTGTGAAGAACTAAAAAGATCCTTATTGATATACCTACAACTACAGAGGGTATACTCCCAAGGTTATATATAATAAGGATCCCATAGGCTAAGAATGTGTGCTTTCGCTCTACTTCCTTTTCCTTGTTGGGATGTGGATATAGAGTAGTATCACATATTCGAAGGCCTATCGGATCTAAGCTATATATGATTTGTATACCCTGTGTAATCGTAGCAGGACTCGATATGGATCATCCAGTGAAATGTTAATAATCTTTTAGGATTCTTTAGACATTTACATTCTCGCACGAACCCTGTAGACAACCCTATCCACTTCAGTGCTTGACAGAAGAGTTGATGCAGACCCAGAAGAGGTTCATTGAGAAGATTTTCTGTTCGGAAATAAATGAACTGGGTTGAGACTATTGAATTCACCAAGTGCCTATATCTTTTTAGGGACATCGGTGAGAAATTCTCCTAAACTTCCGAAATTTCCAGTCATCCATCATAAAGTGATGACACCCGGAGTCGGATTCGGAAGTGAGGCGGAGTAGAAATTCAATATGTCTTCACAAGAGAAGAACCCTAGGTAACTACCCGAAGGAAACCAACGCTGATTTCAGTCAAAGCTACGAGGTAGACAGAGGGAGCCAGTACATGGAACCCGAGAAGTGTCTTTTCCTCGTGTTCGTAACGCTAATACACCCATAAAATAATACAATTTAGTGAGTTAGTGGTTACACTACTCACGCTATGTGTTAGGTAAATCGTCGTTTCCCGTTGCCAGTAACACGATTAGAGCGGATCCCCGCACCTCTATTGAGAGTATTTAGCCATAAGTCTTCATAAGCCTCTCTTTCCGCGGTTTCGTTCCGAACTGTTCTCAAATCTCTCCAGGACGGAGAGTGAAACCTTTCCCAGTATAAAGGTAACTTAGTAGGAACGACTCGCATCTTATGGCCTTTTTCCGATACTCATACTCCTACCTTGATTTCCAGGACTACATCATAGGGATGTACGTCGACACTCAGACAACCAGTACCAGAGGAAAAACCATGCCACGAAAGAAGCGTAACCAGTCCGCAAGCAAGAAACCTACTATTTTATTCGATGAAGCTACATTCCAAGCTGCAGTCTCGGCAGCCGTAGCAGCTGTCATGGCTCACCTGAATGCTAACAACGCCAATGTTAGCAAGGGCCCTATCGGGAATCCCGATCCTAGGAATGGACAACAACAACCAACCCCTGCATACCCAGCCACCCAAGAACCTCAATCGAATCCACTAAAGAGAAAACTCAAGATCGAGGAGGGAGATACCTCGGCTCAAGGACCTTCTAAGGGCAGCGAGCTGAGGCAGTTAATACCCCTGTCAATCCTCCCCTCCTAACTTCAAGAAGACCATACCTAGGAAACCTCCCCCACTGCAGCAAGTGCAGCTACCATCATCATGGTGTCTGCCGGGAACTCATATGTGCTAGGTGCAACATGAAGGGGCATACTGCTCGTGTATGCAGAGCTCCGGTGGAGCGTATTGCATTAATCACCAATGTGACGGCCAATCCAGTTTGCCGACTATGTGGTGAGATTGGACACTTCAAAATAGATTTCCCAACTGAAGGAAACAACAAGGACACAGGAGGAGCCTAACTCTACTGCTTAGGGAGAAGCATCAAGGAACCCGGTGGATTTTTGGTACGTCTCTCAATCTCAGATAACTAACACAAAACATTAAAAAGGCTAATTCAAATGTAAATACTTCCCCATTAAGGCGAAAGTCGCAGCACTGTTATAAAATTTAAAATTCATCAGGTAAAACTATAATGGCTAAACATATACGTTACGGCCATGTATAGTTAAGATGGATAGACCTAGAGTGAGTGAATGTTGCCTCATTTCCTGTTCCTCGTTTGGTTGTGGATTTAGGGCGGAGTCGCTCAGTCAACAGTCCTCCCCACCTTAATTATACATGACTAGTATATGTTAGGCGATTATAGAAATGCCTCGTGAGAATCCATTCATGAAAAGGAACTCTACTCAGAAACACTTAGGTCCAAGTATCTGCGGCAGTGATACACAGGACGAAACCCGAGACGCCTAGAACTTGTGTGCCTGTTCGGCACATGACTCTATCGATCCTCATTTTATACCATGTCGAAGTGTGCCAACTTCGACGCCTCTATTGATCATGGTTTGACGTAGTGCAACCATGTGTAAACCCTTAATTCTGTGTAAAAAGAACTTTCTCCGTGGCCATGTCGGCAAATAAAGGTTCTTCCGAACCTAAACATAATACAAATAATCAAACCTAATGCAACCTGTCAATCGTCCCTCTTATCTCAAACCTACCGAGGTACCCAGGAGAAGGGTACCGCGCACTATTGACCGACCCCTCTTAGTCATATGGAAACCGAAGCGAAAGACACTGTAGATACTCCAGAAGACAATAACCACCTGAAGCATACTCCGTAGATTCCCCAGAAAGACCCTTCGCACCTCGCACATCAGGTTCATGAACTCAGAGGATAGAACTCATGGGACTGACCACTATAACCAGGTATATGCATAAAGGTGGTATATAGTTGAGATCAAAAAGATTTAAGATGTGTGCTTCCTCCCCGCTCCCTGTTCCTCGTTGGGTTGTGGGTCTAGGGTAGAGTCGCACAACTGAACATCCTGCCGGCCTCAATTATATACGGCTTGCTTACACCAAGTATTAGTGGTTAAGCCAAGTATGAGCTCTACCACGAACCTCATAGTAAAGCCCTTCATCCTATTCCATAAAATAGGACCTGGAGTCAAGATAACCACTGCGGGTTGAGCTACTATAATGACACAAATCCGAAATTTGTTGTCATACCGGTTAAGCTCACATGATAACTAACACCCTCAGTTAGTAAAGAGATTAAAGTTCCGAGTGATGGGAACCTATACTCACTAGATTTGACCTAGACCCGAAAAACTCAGAACCTTCGGAAGAGTAGTTGCAGTAGATGCTCGCACTACTCAGGCACTTCGTCCACCTTGTTACAGACTAGTAGTGCGTAGGACCCTCCATCCTCTCGCATGGAGGAAATCGTTGTCGCCCTGTAGACGATAGACAACATTCTCCGAAGGGAACACTAGAATACCGAGAACCACAGGATAACCTCCGCAGCCAAGAATACTTGATCAAAGTGCGAAAGTAGTTGCGTTAAGCCTTATAACCCAGATCCCGAAGAGATTATAGACTTGACACCAGTCTAGGTGTTAGTCGATGGGTTATATTGGAGCACGCGCTTTCCGCACTAGAATAAACTAACGCCTTGGAAATTTGGGCATGTCTTACAAAGATTCATTGGACTATCAGGTGTTCTACGAATACTATCTCACGCAGAGATAGTAGAACCATATCCCGAGATAGTCCAACACTCGTCTGGTGAAACCCTATCTCCCTGACCCCGAGGGTTTCCGTTAGAAATATCTCAAGATTCGCAAGTGCAGGTTCATTTTGCACGAGCTCGAGATAGACACTCTACAGCAAACAGATAACCATAGACACACAACCCATCCAATGATCTAGAAAGCCTCTAAAAACCAATTGACAGGAAACGTGAAATCAAAGACAACCCGAGCTTCCTAAGAACCAACCTGAAGGACTACACTCCCAATATGAGAGAACGTTAGGAACTTTGGAATGGCGATCACGTCAGTGATGATCTTGCCATAGAAGTACACTATGTTCTAAGTACTGAAAAGCTCTACCCTTCCGAGAGCTTAGGACCATCTGAGAATCCTCATGGAGATTTGGTCCAACCCTCGTCAGACCACTACTACTTTCGTATATTCCACAAGCTTCACACCCGATCGATCCACTTCTTAGACTTGATATGTGTTTACCCGACGTCACTCTTCGTATCCCACTCATCCAGATAGAAACCATTGAGAACCATAACCTCGTAGATACACCAGTCGGAACCCACTAACTACACGAGACAAAATCCACATCCCGTAGGTGAAGGTTTGTTGGAATGACAAACACAGACCAGAGTTCACTTGGGAATGCGAGGACAAACCGAATAGGAAGTACCCTCCTGCCTCTATCATTCATACCTACTACCTTGCCTAGACCTGAATTTCGGGACGAAATTCCCTCTAACGGGGGGATGATGTGACAACCCAAAGTTTATTCCGTTACATTACCCTGTTACCGTTAACGAAATATTCCATTTTATAAAAGTTCCGTTAATTAGAGGTCGCCAAATAAATAAATGTTTTATTTACTTATATTTTTATGTCGTTATAGCCGTAATAAAGTAAATAAAAACACTTAAATTACATTTCCATAGTGATTTAATAAAAGTTAAATTTTATTACGACCACTAAATCGGGTGCGACCAAAAAGCCCCATTTGACGGCAGTATCGGGTAGATTCCCACTGAGCTCCAACTCCAACCCATATATAAGGGGGAATGGACTTCATTCCGCCCCTTTTCACTCTCTCTCTATACTCTCTCTCATACAAGCCCGATTTCGCCTCAAATCCGCAACCAAACGCCTCCAAATCGTAAGTCCCCTTACCCTAGCTTGTTCTAAACATCATGGATTGTGGTTTAACCCCAAAAATCTTGGAGAGTAAGCTCCATTCCTAAGCCATTCACACCCATAAATGTTACCCGGGACACCCCAAACACTTAACCAAAATGATTTCCGCTCCTTAGAGTGCGTATACTTGTTTAATTAGTATTAAATGTAGTAATTGTATGTGAACATATGTTAACATATGTTAAATAGGTCACTAAGTGTGTCCAAGTCTTTACTTGACACCGAGCACCCAACCGGCACCTTCGTCGGATCCACTTACGTCAGGTGAGTTCATACCCCTGAATGAACCTTTTTAAATGTTTTTACATGTTTTATAGGGGGAATACAAGTTAAACATGCCAGTTATCATATCAATCACATGTGATTGATAACCCGCATGCACAAGGATTTACCACACTATAAACTGTTTTACCGAGTAGGATACTATAAATGGTTTTCTAAAATGTTTTCACTTGTTCAAAACTCTTACTTATATTGTTTTATCAAAGTTTCATTAAGACTTGTTTATAAAGGTTCCTAAAGGATTTCTAAAGGTTTTCAAAATTATTTTATCGAAGAATACTAAGCTGCGATTTTCTTAAGTATAAAGCTTTTTGCTCAGGTTTTTCATCAAGGATTTCTTTCATGTTATATACCCTCACATGTTTGATACCGCTGCTTCACTTCTACTTAGTTTAAACTCCTATGTGATACGCTTTTACCTAGTGATATGCTTATTCTTCACTTATACTTGATTTCGTTTCCGTTTCACTTATACCCAATAACGATTCCACTTCGGGGTACACTTATACTTGATGACACTTGTGCTTCACGATTCACTTATACATCACGAGTCGGTTAGTCCACACTGTTCGTTTACACATCACGATTTGGTTATTCCACACGACTCGGTTATACATCACGATTTGGTTATTCCACACTACTCGGTTATACATCACGATTTGGTTATACTTCACGATACGTTTTCGCTTGTTACACACTCAAGCGTAGTTGGAAGTATGCCTATGTTTGTATAGATGCATATAAATAATGGGTGAAGGACTTAGGAAGGCTTGTTTCCCCTATTTCCTTTTCTTCGTTGAGATGTGGTCTGGTGGGATCGGATGGCCGTCCGAAGGTCGTTTGATTCATTAGTTATATATTATGTATACGAGCATAGACATATAGGTTTACTCTAGTCAGTTCAGTTATAAGTCTCTACCTCTAGTTCAACACTTATATTGGAAACCCACTACCCACTATTTGGGATGCATCTTCGGGATACGGCCTTCTCCGCCGTCTAGTTGGTAACCAGAGTCTCCTGTAGGGAGAGTGGACATTGTGTGTATAGATCTATACGGGATTGACACCCCCGCACCCTGACTGCTAGCTATAGTCCACAGCCTACCAAGCCAAGGGGTGACAAATGTCATATTTTATGTTGACGCTTGTAGGGTGTCAGGTACTCTAGTGTCGGTTAGTATGGTTATGAGTATCCCAGGTTACCTTATAATTCATGGCCTTAAGGTAACGATATTTCACACTGTATTTTTACACTGTACTTTACACTGTATGCTGAAAACCCACTCTCAGAGTCACACTGTTTTTAGACCTTGCTAGCTGTATCTTTCATTTGATACTATCTGGGGTCTGTATTCCCTGTTTTTAGACCTTGCTAGCTGTATCTTTCATTTGATATTGTCTGGGGTCTATATTCCCTGTTTTTAGAGCTTGCTAGCTGTGTCTTTCATTTGATACTGTCTGGGGTCTGTAGTCTCTGTTTTTAGACCTTGCTCGCCGTACCTTTCTTTTGGTACCGTCTGGGGTCTGTGTCTCCCTTTGTTAGACTGAGCCAGGGGTGTCGTTTGTTCGATACTCTCCTGGAGTCTATGAGTCCTTTTGCCTTAGTCAGCAGTCTTCACTGCTGAGGTATATGTTATTTTCCCTGATTTCTCTTGCTTTCTTTAATAATCAAATTTTGTATTTTGATAATGATAGCGATGAAGGGAAAACTACTTTTTACCACATAACTCCGTCCAATCTTGGTAGAAGACTGCATTTATTAAAGAAAATATAGGATTTTCTAGAAAAGACTCTAATTTATTGGATACTCTAAAACTACCACTTTTATTAAAGTTATTTGAATAAAATGGCACTAAATACTTATGAACTCACCAGCATTTGTAAAAATGCTGATACTCGCTTTTCAAATAACTTGTATTCTCAGGTCAGCATTAGACATGTACATCCCCAGAGCTGTTGATGAAGATAGCTTAGTACCATGCTGTACTTATGATATTTACTTGTATTACTTTGATGTATTGTAATGTAAACCATGTAAAACTATTACTATTAATGCAATGGTTGTTGTACTTTGATTACTATAATGCATGTGTTGTGATACTTGACATGACGTCATCTACCCCAGAACATTTCCGCCGTTCCGGTTTTGGGGTGTGACAGCGTACTCATGTGACGCGGGATCGCGGGTTTGCTGCCAATAAGTTAGGCGTACGTGTAGTACGCCGTGTGTACTAGCCCAGTCAGTTAACCCTAATTTGAAGGGTTGCTTCCTATTTAAATCATCTTATGCCTCCCTTGGACTATCCTTATCAGCCATCATTCATTCGTCAAACCCTAATCCTGAGTCTAAGTTTTTTGTGTGAGTTTGGGAGCTTATTAAGTGACTTTGGTGTATATTGTTGAAGAAGGAGGCTAGAGATGAAGGAGTTGTTTCTTACAAGCTTGTAGATCCAGAAACCATTCCTCATTGTGCATCTTTTTTAGGTATAAATTTTGTACCTTGATAAGTTTCCTTTTTGATCTCCATGGATGAGTTTTTTCAGCTTCTTGACCCCAAGTTTGGATAAGCTTCAAAATCATCCAATCATAGCAATTTTCCCTCAAAATCAAGCCATATCTACTTCTCTTAATAATCATCTTCACAGACCAGCCATAATCAACATAATATTCCTCCCAAAAATCTTTGAACACCATAAACATCCCAATATTAATAGAAATCCATGCAACAAGCATCCTCAACATCCAGTCTTTATGACTCTTGAATAAATTCCAACAATAGCAACATATAATACTACTCTTCCATCCATTCCTAAAACAGTCATTACCAAAAATACTACCTGGGAAAAAAGTTATCATCATCCTTACAACGAACCACCTAAAACACCAATACAGGCCAAGGAACACCATATCATAACGAGGTATCTATGACATTGTTATCTTTATTATATAACTGATATACACATATCACCATATCATAACGAGGTATCTATGGCTTTTTTATCTTTAATATATAACTGATATACACATATTGTAACTTCAAGAAATGGATTTTTGAAGGAAAATAGTTTATTTGACATATGTGAATCTTATTTATATATAAAAGACTACTAATTTTATTTTCACTAAACTATAGAGAAAAATAATTATTAAGGAGATATACATTGTGATGTATGACTTCCTTTCTAATGAATATCTAGATTTGGTTCAAGATTCCTAATCAACTTTACTAACAACTATAATCGTTGTAATTATATTTTGCGTTTTAAAAGATAATTGTCAAACCTTTGTTGAAGTTTTCAAATATAAATTTGAGATACAACTTAGTAGTACCATTTAAAGCCTTAGATATAATAAAGGATGAACTAAACCTTAACATATATGGTTGACTTTCTAATCGGTGAAATTTGTCTTCCTTTATCCATTTGAGATTATGCCTTAATCATGATCACTTGTATATTGAATACATACACAAATTAATAATTAGATAAAAACACTTTATATGATTTAGTATGGAAAGACTCCATCCTTATCTATGTTAAAATAAAGCTTCTGAAATCCAAATATACTAATTACATATTTGTAAAATATTCTAAAAGGTTGCTTAAATTATTTTATACAAACCCACCAAGAATAAGTTCTCTTATTCCTCTGAAAGTTGAGTTATCAGAAAGCAAGTTTCTAATGACAAAACGAGTAGGAGTCACATGGAACTTAAAGTGGCTCAAGAACCATAGCCTGATGTCACAAAGGTTGGCAATGGTTTCAACGCGAAATTACGAACATGAATAATAAGTATTCATAAACACAAACTCTTCACATATATGGTATAAATGATCTATAACATGAGAAATATGGAATCTATCATTGGCAAGTTCTTCTGGACGGTTTCTGGAAAATTCATCAACTACCAAAATGCTATATCAGATCTTGAATATGATAAATGACTTAGAGTAATCCATGTCTATATCACGTATGGGCTTGATTAATCTTTCTTCCTATAGCAAGGCTAGAAGGAGTAAGTGTAACATCCCGAAATATTAAGAGTAGAGTGGAAGGGCTAAAAGAGTATTTGGGGATGAGTGACTCGGCGAGTCCATGGGTGGACTCGGCGAGTAGAGTCGCGACTGGGTCGCGTGTTAAGTAGCCGACTCGGCGAGTCAGCATGATGGACTCGGCGAGTAGGCGCTGAGTGGAGAAAACCCTAATTCTCGGGGTTGAGCCCTATATAAAGATCATTATGTTTTCCTCCTAGCCTCTTTGTTCCCCCTTAAGTTCCAGAAACCCTAAAATCGTGGAGAAGCACCATTGTTGAGCAAATTGGAGCTTGAAGAGGTGGTTGTTGAAGAGATTCCAAAGAAGAAGAGGCTTGGATCAAAGGACTTTGCAAGGATTCGGGATAATCTTCTCCTGGAGCTTCCTTTTGAGGTATCTTTCCATTGTTTGAGCTGTTATTGTCTAGATTCTTCATTTTGAGGGTGTTGAGATCATATCCTTTGGATGTATTGGAGTTTAGAGGCTAGATCTGGGGTTGCTACCTCAGATCTGGGATGGAGAAGAGTTAGAATGCATGAAAGTCCCTATGTTGAGTGTTGGATGAAGCTATCTTGTCCCAAACCTTAGCCCTAATGTGCAAAATGCATAGATCTCTTTGGATTCACGTAAAGTTTGCCACTTTACGTGATGGATGAGTTGTAGGATGCTAGATCTATGTTTTGGAGCAATTGCATGACCTGGAATGCTTCTGAATGGATTCAGACCGGTGGTACTCGGCGAGTCACATGGGTGTACTCGACGAGTTGCTTGAATATGAGCTGGAACTCGACGAGTTGGAAGAACAACTCGGAGAGTTGGATGAAGATGGCCTGGAACTCGGCGAGTAGGTTGAAGATAGCCTTAGACTCGGCGAGTCTGTTCTTGGGCTCGGCGAGTCTTGTCAAAGAGTGCCAATATTTTCTGGTCGAGTCGAGAATCGGTGAGTCAAGGGATGACTCGGTGGGTTGTAGGCGAGTGGACTCAGAGTTGTTGAACTCGATGAGTCTCGGGGTGACTCGGCGAGTTGGGTCGCGGATTGAGTGAAGTTCTGATTATGGGAACTCGGCGAGTCATAGGGTTGAATCGGCGAGTAGGGTCAGTCAGGGGTTGACTTTGACCTTGTCTTTGACCAAGGTGACCAGTGGTTTCCAGGGGCATTTTGGTAATTGTTGATTGTTGTTTTGAGTTCAGTGCATTGGTGGTTGTCCAGTGGTAGAGATCGTATCAGTGGTCGGAGCAGCTCGGGGTATCTGTTCAGTCGGTAGTTTCGAGGTGAGTCATCCTCACTATATCAACAGGGTCTAAGGCACCAAGGCCGGCCCTTATCGGATTGAGATCCGGGTAGTTGTTATTATGTTGTTGTTTTGTTATGTTTGCATCCTGAGAGCTAGGATGGTATATGTTAGAGATCTGTTTGAGATCGGTATCCTGAGAGATAGGGAGATGCTATGCTAGTGACCCGTTAGGTCGGTATCCTGGTTATGAGGTTGATATGCTATGTGATCCGTTTGATCTGCCTGTTGACTGTGAGTTGCTATATGATTATATGTATATGTGCACATGGTTGTTTGGACTGGAGTTGGGTTGAGGCGGGTCCTGCTGCGTGCTGTAGGCCAAGATACCCAGGGCGGACCGGTTGTCCCGAAGGCCCCGCGAGCGGTCCGGATTGGCTGTAGGCCTCGATTAGGGCGGACCAGACGTGCCGAAGGCTCGGAGAGTGGACCAGATAGACTGAAGGCCCGGTGCGGGCGGACCAGTTATACTGTAGACTCAAAGAGTGGACCAGGTGGATTGAAGGCCCGGAAGCGGGCGGACCAATCACACTGTAGACTTGATGTATGTGGATAGACTCGGAGGGTGGACTGTAGGCCGGTGCGGCGGACCAGTCACACAGTAGAACCCGAAGTGCATGGCTGTTCTGTGATCGGATATGTTATGGCATGTTATGCGTGTATGGTACTTGTGGTTGGTATTTTGGGGATATCTCACTAAGCTTTCAGGCTTATAGTTGTGGTTTCATGTTTTTTCAGGTTCTTCAGGAGATCGTGGCAAGGCGAAGGCGTGATCGTACCGGTCCTCATGATTTTGTTGTGTTGTGATTCTGGGAACACGTTAAATATTTTGTATTGAAAACCCTTTTTGTAAAGAATTAATGGAATCGAGATGTTTTGTAAAATTTAAAATTGGTTGTATTTTTCGGTCGTTACAAGTTGGTATCAGAGCTAGGGCACGGGTCGATGTGTTCGACAGGGACGTCGAACCCTATAATGGGGGGTGAAAGTGGGTTAGATCTGATCCCACATCGGCTTGGAAGGAGAACGAAACATTTCCTTATAAAGGGGTGTGGATACCTTCCTTGTCACAACGCGTTTTAAAGCCGTGAGGGCAGCGGATCCCATAAGAACTCTGCAGTTAAGCGTGCTCGGGCGGGAGTAGTACCAGGATGGGTGACCCCCTGGGAAGTCCTCATGCCGAGTGGCCCAAAGCGGACGATATTGTGATACGTGCCAGAGGGGGATGTTACAAATGGTATCAGAGCCTTGGTTTGAGTGAATTGGAGAAACACTCGTGTGACTCCAGTCTCAAATCGAGGAGAGTTTTCAAAAGAGTATTTAAAAATGGTTTTCAAAATGAGTAAAGGAGGACGCGGAGGTACGATCAGCCGGAGCCAGTAAGTAACCCCAAAATACCATGCATGTTATTTGTTTTGAGCTTTGATAGAACAGCATGCTAGTCTTAGGCTAGGGATCTTCAGGATTTCATGATAATGTTGCCTGATTTGTGATGCCTGTAGCCTAGGGATTCCTTGTGGGATATTTTCAGAGTTCCTCTAGTGGTGAGGGTTGAGAGTTATTATGCATGTTTTCACTAGGGTGTTGTGGTAGTACTTCATACAAATATGGGTAGGTGTGGAAGGTAGTATGGGCCCGTACTACTGAAAGCACATGACCCATACGCGTATCAGGGAAACCATGATCTCTAGGGTGGGTTGAGAGAGAGTTGGATCCCAGGGTGTGGGAAGAGTATGAGATTTTGTGTGGTGTTTCTTTTCAGTATGGAGATTCCGAGGCATGATGAGAGTGGATTCGGGTCAGGATCAGGAGCTGGAGAGAGAGTTCCGGGTGAATCGGTGCCGCCCGAGGTTATCGGTCAGATGAGCACGAGCGAGTTGGATGCAAGGATTCGTGAGATCCTGCATGATGAGATTGCTGAGTTGTTCCGGGCTGAGTTGCCAGAGTTGTTCGGGTCGATTAAGACCGCCATGGTTGAGTATTTTGATGAGCGCTATGCGGCTCTCACAGAGACGGCTGCCGCGGTGGCTACAACGGCTGTAGCGGCGGCAGGGGGAGGAGCTAGTCGGGGTTTTCAGTATCGGGACTTCGATAAGACGAAGCCTCCCACATTCGACGGAGTTCAGGACCCGATTGTTGCTATGAGGTGGTTGTCAGACGTGGAGGGGTGTTTCTTCACGTGTTCATGCCCTGCTGATCATAGGGTGAGGTGTGCTCTGAACTTGTTGAGGCTCGGGGCGAAGGATTGGTGGAGATTGACCACGGGGTCATATTCGGATGCACAGAGGTCTGCGGTTTCGTGGGATCAGTTCAGAGAAATGTTCAGTACTCGTTATGTTCCGCAAGTTGAGAGGGAAAGATTGGCTCAGGAGTTCCTTGAGCTGAAGCAGGATTCGGAGTCGGTGACTGAGATCACCAGGATGTTCACTGAGAGGGCGATGTTTTGCCCAGAGTTCGCTTCGGAGCAGGCCCATATGTCCCGATATCTGAGCATGCTCAAGAGGGACATAAGACAATTTGTGTCTGCGCAGAGGTGCGAGACCTTGTTGGAGTTGCAGGAGGCCGCTAGGCGGCGTGAGTTAGAGATTGAGTTGCAGATGCGTGAGTTGAGGCAGGCTCCGGTGCAGTCGCAGCCAGCGCCAAAACGGTCCAAGACTATTGATGTTAGAGTGGGGGATTTGAGCAGCCACACTTGTGGGAAGTGTGGGAAGGGTCACACCGGGGTTTGTAGGACCGGTGGTGCATGCCGTAAGTGCGGAAGGGATGGGCACTATGCGAGGGATTGTCGGCAGTCAACGCCAGTTCAGGATTTAAGGATCTGCTATCATTGTCATCAGGTTGGACATTTGAGGGCCAACTGTCCACAATTTGCTGCAGGATCGGTGCAGGCTCCAGTACCGGCCACTTTGAGGATCACAGGTGGAGGTCAGGGTGGAGCAGAGCCCCCGAGGGCTCAGGGTCGTGCTTATCTGCTTGCGGTAGAGGAGGTCAGAGCAGTGCCGGATGCAGCTGCGGGTATGTTTCTTCTTGATATCTTGTTATCTTGTGATTATTGTGGTGTAATGTTTATGAGCCGGTATTTTGTTTGGTTTTCGTTGTGGTATTCGTCATTTTGCGGGTTGTGGTTTTGGTTATGGGTTATGGTTTTGGGAAGTCCGTTGGCTATCATTCATGAGGGTTATTAGTGGAAACCCGACATTGGGTTGAAAGCCGAGTAGCATCTGTTTTTTGAGGAGTGGTTAGATGTAGATTGGGTTTATTTCGAGCAGGTTGATCGGTGTTGATGTGAGATCTCATTGAGGTTGTTTATGCTTGAGAGAAGCAGTCCGCGTGTAAGTATTTTCTTTGCACAAGAGTTGTTCTGGGAGGTCGGCGATGGCGACCGATGGTTGACAGTTAGTGCCCAAGTGGGGGAGAATTGGAGAATTCTCCGGAAAAATCGACGAGTATTCGAGAGTGCTTAGCTGTTGGGATTCAGCAAGTGTTCTATCAGCCCAGAGTATAGGCTGATAGGAGTAAGGGTCGGGCATGCGGGGCGGGATACAGGCCTAGGGCATTGATGGTGGAGGGCCTGGGAGCAGGCCGGGATCGAGTATGTATGATGGAGTTAGAATTCAGAACCCCTAGAGGGCTAGAACGGTATACATGGGAGGAATTCCGAGGGGGATAACTCGGAATGTTGATTGATAGTTGAGCGGTCCGGATAGACTGAAGGCCGGAAGGCGTACCAATCAGACCGAAGGCTCGGAGAACGGTCCAGCCAAATTGAAGGCACTGAGAGCGGTCCAGATTGGCTGAAGGTTCTGAGAGAGTGGTCCAGATGGGCTGAAGGCCTGGTGAGGCGGTCTAGTCATGCTGAAGACTCTGCAGGTATTGTTGGATCAGTTCGAGGATGTGGTTAGTGTATGTTGCAGTGTGATTGCATTAGAAGGTCTGGCCCCGGGTAGTGATCTTGATTAGTTGAGATAGTGCATGGGCTTGAGAGTCCCTGCGATGAGAGTCAGAGTATGTGTGTTGGATGGATAGCGGATACGCTAAAAAGGGTGGTGTAGCGTTGGGCGAGCATCGTGGCACTTGTTGGAGTGGCATTATGGCCAAGTGGATTCCTTGGAAAAGGAAGTGAGAGAGGTGTGTGACTCCGAGAGGGAGTACAAGTTCACGGAAGTGAAAGCGGCAGAGCAAAGTTATGATTAGAGTAATTCGAGTATGATTTTTGAGCAGCGTGTTTGCGGCAGTGGATTAGAAGTTCATCCGGTTTGGGATGTCTGCTGAGGTTGCGGAGGAATTCCGCAGATGTAGAACCAAGAGACTCGGAAGGGATACAGGGAGAGGGCCTTGGGCTCTCAGTGTGATTCTGATCAGGGTATTGGCTATGTATTAGTGGTTCATCCTGGGGGATGTTGGAGGATATTATCCGCGTGTCAGGTTTTCCCAACCCGAGAGTGTTAGAGCTAGTTCTGCATATGTATGCGATTGCAAGAAGAGAACTCGTGGGAGTTGCTCTGAGATTAAGAGTGGGTCTTTCCGTCGTCACGGAATGGATAGAGTGGGATTCGGATCGAGGATCCGATGGTTCATGGCCTTATAGCCTTTATGGGTCGAGTGAATGTTGAGATTTGGGTCAGTGATGCGTCTTGAGTAATTCTTGGTTATTGAGGGTGATTATCAGAGGGTGCAGCCGGGTGCTCGGCTCGAGACGGTGGTCAGGACACCGTAAGGAAAGAGAAAGTGTGTTTGAGTTTCGATGGGTATGCCTTGAAGGACTTGGCCCGGTTAAGGCCAGGCGGCACGTTGGGGGAGTATCATTGGGATTGAATTGCTGTAGGCTTCGAGGACGAAGCCTAATTTAAGTGGGGGAGAATTGTAACATCCCGAAATATCAAGAGTATAGTGGAAGGGCTAAAAGAGTATTTGGGGATGAGTGACTCGGCGAGTCCATGGGTGGACTCAGCGAGTAGAGTCGCGACTGGGTCGCGTGTTAAGTAGCCGACTCGGCGAGTCAGCATGATGGACTCGGCGAGTAGGCGCTGAGTGGAGAAAGCCCTAATTCTCGGGGTTGAGCCCTATATAAAGATCATTATGTTTTCCTCCTAGCCTCTTTGTTCCCCCTTAAGTTCCAGAAACCCTAAAATCGTGGAGAAGCACCATTATTGAGCAAATTGGAGCTTGAAGAGGTGGTTGTTGAAGAGATTCCAAAGAAGAAGAGGCTTGGATCAAAGGGCTTTGCAAGGATTCGGGATAATCTTCTCATGGAGCTTCCTTTTGAGGTATCTTTCCATTGTTTGAGCTGTTATTGTCTAGATTCTTCATGTTGGGGGTGTTGAGATCATATCCTTTGGATGTATTGGAGTTTAGAGGCTAGATATGGGGTTGCTACCTCAGATCTGGGATGGAGAAGAGTTAGAATGCATGAAAGTCCCTGTGTTGAGTGTTGGATGAAGCTATCTTGTCCCAAACCTTAGCCCTAATGTGCAAAATGCATAGATCTCTTTGGATTCATGTAAAGTTTGCCACTTTACGTGATGGATGAGTTGTAGGAGGCTAGATCTATGTTTTGGAGCAATTGCATGGCCTGGAATGCTTCTGAATGGATTCAGACCGGTGGTACTCGGCGAGTCACATGGGTGTACTCGACGAGTTGCTTGAATATGAGCTGGAACTCGACGAGTTGGAAGAACAACTCGGAGAGTTGGATGAAGATGGCCTGGAACTCGGCGAGTTGTATGAACAACTCGGCGAGTAGGTTGAAGATAGGATTGAGTGAAGTTCTGATTATGGGAACTCGGCGAGTCATAGGGTTGACTCGGCGAGTAGGGTCAGTCAGGGGTTGACTTTGACCTTGTCTTTGACCAAGGGTTGACCAGTGGTTTCCAGGGGCATTTTGGTAATTGTTGATTGTTGTTTTGAGTTCTGTGCATTGGCGGTTATCCAGGGGTAGAGATCGTATCAGTGGTCGGAGCAGCTCGGGTTATCTGTTCAGTCGGCAGTTTCGAGGTGAGTCATCCTCACTATATCAACAGGGTCTAAGGCACCAAGGTCGGCCCTTATCGGATTGAGATCCGGGTAGTTGTTATTATGTTGTTGTTTTGTTATGTTTGCATCCTGAGAGCTAGGATGGTATATGTTAGAGATCTGTTTGAGATCGGTATCCTGAGAGATAGGGAGATGCTATGCTAGTGACCCGTTAGGTCGGTATCCTGGTTATGAGGTTGATATGCTATGTGATCCGTTTGATCTGCCTGTTGACTGTGAGTTGCTATATGATTATATGTATATGTGCACATGGTTGTTTGGACTGGAGTTGGGTTGAGGCGGGTCCTGCTGCGTGCTGTAGGCCAAGATACCCAGGGCGGACCGGTTGTCCCGAAGGCCCCGCGAGCGGTCCGGATAGGCTGTAGGCCCCGATTAGGGTGGACCAGACGTGGCGAAGGCTCGGAGAGTGGACCAGATAGACTGAAGGCCCGGTGCGGGCGGACCAGTCATACTGTAGACTCAGAGAGTGGACCAGGTGGATTGAAGGCCCAGAAGCGGGCGGACCAATCACACTGTAGGCTTGATGTATGTGGATAGACTCGGAGGGTGGACTGTAGGCCGGTGCGGCGGACCAGTTACACAGTAGAACCCGAAGTGCATGGCTGTTCTGTGATCGGATATGTTATGGCATGTTATGCGTGTATGGTACTTGCGGTTGGTATTTTGGGGATATCTCACTAAGCTTTCGGGCTTACAGTTGTGGTTTCATGTTTTTTCAGGTTCTTCAGGAGATCGTGGCAAGGCGAAGGCGTGATCGTACCGCTCCTCATGATTTTGTTGTGTTGTGATTCTAGGAACATGTTAAATATTTTGTATTGAAAACCCTTTTTGTAAAGAATTAATGGAATCGAGATGTTTTGAAAAATTTAAAATTGGTTGTTTTTTTCGATCGTGACAATAAGTAATTCTTTTAGAAAAAAGTACAGTCATTAAGATCTGTACACAAGGAATGTAAGTAATATGCTCTAATACACGTACATATTAATGAAATTACAGTGCCATTTAGCCTTCATGTAAATAAGTTATGGTATATTCTTACTTCATATGACATGAACAAGCTATGCGATATTCATCTGTTCAATGCATTTATTTGCTAACTAATACTTATTAAAAAAAATTTGTTTATCTATCCTGGTAGATGATTTAATCAAACATTTTAAACTTGTTGTCAAAGGCCTTTATGTAACACCTGCATATTCGGGCTAGTCAATTTAGAGATAATAAGCATTAAAAATGTCTTTTAGATAGAATATTATTTAGGATAAATAATCTTAGACAAAGTTATAGTATATGTCAGAAGGATTCCGTACATATAAAGAAAGCCGAAATCCGACTTATAACGAAGAAGTTATGACCCGTTGAAGTTTTTGTGATTAAACCGACATGGTTCCGCGTATCGTAAAAAGTGAATTTTTGACGAAATACTTCTTAGACTTAGATATCTAAACGAAAGTCATTGTATACATTAAACTGAGAGTATGCATATAGAGAACGACCAAATCTAACTTCATGAGAGGAAGTTATGATTTTTCTAAGATTCAGTGTAGCAGTATACAACCTGGAAATCGATCGGCCAATTTTTAGCCGACACAACCTATGAGAATTGAAGATCTCGTTAATAGGAGCTCAATGATATAAAGACAGTCAAAAACGGAGCTCGTATGCAAAAGATATGGACAAAACTTAGTCCATATTCTTCAAGCGCGACAAATTCGATACAGATTTGTAAATCTATGATAGAATGAGAAGTAGCCAACGGAGTCTAAATGAAAGTTGTAGCACTCGTAAATACCAACACGTGGATATAAAGAATGTCAATAATAGAGCTTGTATGTTAAAGATATGGATGAAACTTAGTCCCTACTCTTTGAGTGCGATAAATTCGACATAGATTTGTAAATCTGAGATAGAATGAGAATTAGCCGACGGGGTGTAAATGAAAGTTGTAGAATTGTAGTACTCGTAAATACCAACACGTAGATATACATAACGTAGAAAACGGAGCTCGTACGCGGATGATACGGAAGAAACTTAGGGCCTACTCTATGATCAAACCCCTATAAATAGATGATGAATTCTTCATATTTCTTTACTCAATTCCTCTTATCTCACTATAGAATTCTTATTTCTTTCTTGTTCGATGTCACACCCCAAAACCGAGAACGGCGGAATACATTCAGGGGTGGAGGACGTCATGTACAATATCATAACAATTGCATAATAGTAAAAACAAGCGACAACAACCATTGCATTAATATAGTAAATTTAATTACAAGTGTGTTCTGTATAGTTTTGATAGACACCAAAAGTATAACAAAATAAAAGATGAATCTTGTATATGCTCCATCTTCACAAAAGCTGCACCAGTACCTGTCTATCTTTGACCTGAGGATACAACTGATTTTGAAAACGAGTATCAGCATAAAGATGGTGAGTTCATAAGATTTTAGTGTCATTTCTTGCATAAAAGTGTTTACAATCAATTAATACATGAGTTGGATTGAATGTTGAAAGTAGTAGAATTCCCTAGAAAATCCTATATTTTCCAGATTTAGATATGTGTAAGTTAAATCCTTTGAGTGTGTAAAAGTATTTCCATTGAAACTATCAGTGCTCAAAATAAGGTAGTAAGTTTCATACAAGTAGCGTAGATGAGTAAAAGTATTGCTGGTCGACTGTAGTAGTGATACAAACTTCAATATGTATAATCAATTACTTCGGGAAATTAGATTAGACTTTAGTTCTTAGCGTGTTAATTTGAATATAGATGAGATTTCTTATGTAACCGAACTGAATGATTATAGAGTTCCCGATAACCTTCCCGGTCATCCGTAGTGTAGTATTGTAGTGCCATCCCTGGGCCTAGTTGGCTCGGACTGTAATTTAACAGTCGGGATGTAATAGCGTCTGCCCTGTATAGATCTATACATGTAGTGTTGCTTTCCTTCTGGGAAGCTCTGGTTACATGGTATTCAAGCAGTAGTGTGCCGTATAATGGATTAGTGTGTTATACTTTGAATTAGTGTATTTTCTGGTATTATAGTATACTAACTTTTGGTGTAGGATGTAGAGTGTTCTCTTTAACGTGCATTAACTAGTAGTAGTAGTAGCATTTATAGTGGGTGTCATAGTAATAGAAGTAACGAGTAGTAGTATTAACTATACCTATTATAGTTAAATAGCATGTGGGATTGTGAGACTTTGATTCACAAAGGTATTGATTATGATGTAGACTTTCATATCTAACACTAAAATATATGATATATAACTAAGAATTCAACGACAGTCAGACGGATAACAATATACCCTAAGACCACAATCAAACAAGAACAGGAAATAAGGCGAGTTATCGGTCCTAAGTCCTTCAAGTCTTACATATATAAATATATTCGTGTAGATATAGTTTAAAGGAAAAGAAATCTAAAAGCAGTTTAAACTAATTTGATGACAATTTAACATAGAAAATGCGTTTGATGAATATCTAAAACAGTTTTATTAACGAGTAGCTAAAAGTATATAAGGTTCTTTTCGGTTGCAAGTTATAAATCACATATGATTTGATACTAAAACATTTTGCGTTTAACTTGTATCCCCCCTAAAACATGTAAAAACATTCAAAAAGGTTAATTAAGGGGTATGAACTCACCTGCCGTGAGTAGATCGGGTGGAAGTGTCAGATAGGGGTTAAGTGTCAGTTCGGGACTGGAGAACACACGAGGTTCCTATGTAATATGAAGAGATATATAATTGTATCTAATTAGACTTTGAACTACTAATTAGTTGAGGATATACACTTCTAGTCGCGAAAACACTTCATTTCAAGTGTTTTGAGTGACCCGGGTGACATCTATGGACGTATATGGCTTGGATATGGAGTTTACTCTTCAAGAGTAAAATCCCAAGAGAGTTTACGGCCCTAAGGACCCAATCCCCATGATTTTACGGCCGTAAACTCATGGTGGTGTATTCTAGGTTGCTAAATGGTCTTATAACATTTGAGGGGTGATGCTAGTTTTGGTTCTAGGGCATTGGAAAGTAATTTGGACATTCTAAGGACCATTTGAGGAGTTTACGGAAGTAAAATAGGAGTTTACAGCCGTAAACTCTTATATGCCCATTCAAAGTGTGCTTTGGTGGCCCTAAGTCAATCACATATGATTCAAACTCATTTTACAAGCAAAGGGGTGAATTTACGGCACCATTTACCCCATTTATAGGAGTTTACGGCCTAGGAACCCATACTTGGGGTTTTTATGGCCGTGAACTCCTAAGGGAGTTGTTTTCATCATGTTTAAGGCTTCTAATTCGTTTGTGGTTGCTTCTTGATATTAGTTCAAGGCTTAGGAGGTGTGTAAGTGGCATTTTAACACCTTAAAAGGAGTTTACTACCCATGAAAGGGTGTTTACAGCCCAAGCATGTTCTTGGGCAGTAAATTCATGTTTACTCCCTAAATGATGAGTTCAAGGTGTTCCAAGTCCAATCCAATAAGTCCTTAAGTCGTATCTAAGCTCTAAAGGTGGTTTGGAAGGGTTTTAAGGCTCAAAAACCTCATTTGCATGTGTTCACGGCCTAAGGTTGTTCCAGGGCCGTAAACACATGTTTATGGTCCTATTCCATGATTTGAACACGAAATTGAAGGCTAAAGATGTTATACTATGAGCTAGGGTAGTTATCTTACCGATTTGGAGCTTGATTTGGATGATTTTTGGATCAAACTTGGCTTTCTAGTGAGAGAGTAGAGAGAGAGTGAGAAGTTTCAAAATGAAGTTACTTCAACTTTAAATATGGTTTAGGTTTGACATACGGTGTAATTCTACCCGATACCGACGTTAAACAGGGCTTATGGTCGTACCCGATTAAATTGTCGCAATTTAATGTTTTTGTAACTAAAACTTCTTAAAAGGATATTTAGGGTGTTTCCCGTATTCTTAATTTACTCCTATCCTTATGAAGTCATAGTAAAAGTACAAATTTTTATTTGTCTGATCCCAATGTTAATAGAAAAGTTAAATAAGTACGAGTTCTATTAACGGAAAACGGGTTATGGTGACGGGATAGTTTTGGGTTGTCACATCATCCCCCTGTTAGAGGGAATTTCGTCCCAAAATTAGAGTTCGAACAATAATGTTATTACAATATAATTTAGCGAAAAGATGGGGATACTTAAGCTTCATTTGATCCTCGCGCTCCCAAGTGAACTCCGGTCCTCTTTTGGCGTTCCAGCGAACCTCCACAATTGGGATGCAACTTTGTTTCGTTCGTTTGACCTCTCGGTCCATAATCTCGGCAGGCTCTTCCACGAAGTTGAGGTCCTCGTTGACCTCGATCTCGTCGAGTGGGATTACGAGAGTCTCGTCGGATAGACATTTCTTCAAGTTTGAGACATGGAATATGGGATGTATGCTACTGAGCTCACGGGGTAGGTTGAGTTTGTAAGCTACGGGGCCGATTCTGGAGAGAATCTCGAAAGGCCCTATGTATCTTGGATTCAGCTTTCCACGCTTGCCAAAGCGTATTGTGCCCTTCCAGGGTGAGACTTTCAAAAGGACTCGGTCCCTCACCTGGAATTCCAAAGGTTTTCTTCATTTGTCTGCGTAGCTTTTCTGTCGATCCCTAGCGGCTTTTAATCGTTTGCGAATCTGTACAATCTTCTCGGTCGTTTCTCGAATGATCTCCGGACCTGTGAGAGCGCTGTCAGGAACTCGTCCTTTAGCTAACTGAGTGTCACCCACCTCAGCTCAGCACAGAGGGGATCTTCACTTTCGGCCGTAGAGGGCTTCGAACGGGGCTGCCTTAATGCTCGTGTGGTAACTGTTGTTGTAGGAAAACTCGACAAGGGGTAAGTGGGTATCCCATGCCTTACCAAAGTCGATCACACAGGCTCACAGCATATCTTCTAGGGTTTGGATCGTCCTCTCACTTTGCCCGTCAGTCTGCAGATGGTAGGTTGTACTCATGTCCGGCCTCGTCCCTAATGCGTTTTGCAGTGATTGCCAAAATCTCGAAGTAAATCTACTATCTCTATTAGAGATAATAGATATAGGGACACCATGCAGCCGTACTATTTCCTTAATGTATGTTCTTGTGAGTTTCTCCATCTTGTCTGTTTCTTTGATGGGTAGGAAGTGTGCGGACTTGGTCAATCTGTCGACGATGACCCATATGGTACCAGCCCACCCGTTGTCTTGGGTAGCTTAGTTATGAAATCCATAGTGATCCGCTCCCACTTCCACTCCGGTATCTCCGGTTGTTGAAGAAGGACTAATGGCTTCTGGTACTCGACCTTGACCTTCGCGCAAGTAAGGCATTTACTCACGAAGGTAGCAATCTCTGCTTTCATGTTAGGCCACCAGTATAACTTTTTGAGATCCATATACATCTTATCTGAACCTGGGTGAACGGAATATCGAGTGTTGTGTGCTTCCTTCATGACCAAGTCTCTGAACCCACCGTGACGCGGCGTCCATATTTGGTTCATGAGATATAAGGCTCCATCACCCTTGACCTCCAAGTTCTTATCCATTCCACGTAAGGATTCTCCCGCCACATTCTACGGCTTTAGAGCTTCGAGCTGAGCCTCCTTAATCTGTGCGGATAGATGCGAATGGATAGTCATTGTTAACGAATTGACCCTTCGACCAGAATACTCTTTTCTACTTAGGGCGTCTGCTACTACATTGGCTTTTCCCGGGTGATAACGAATCTCGCAGTCGTAATCATTGAGTAGTTTGACCCACCGTCGTTGTCTCATATTGAGCTCCTTCTGGTTAAGTATGTGTTGGAGGCTTTTGTGGTCAGTGTATATTGTGCTCTTCGTACCATACAGGTAATGTCTCCATATCTTCATAGCGAATACCACCGCTCCTAACTCGAGGTCGTGTGTGGTGTAGTTAATCTCATGTGTTTTCAGTTGTCTTGAGGCATAGGTGATGACCTTTCCTCGTTGCATCAGGACACAACCGAGCCTTGGTTTGATGCATCGCAGTACACCACGAAATCATCTGTTCCTTCGGGAAGGGACAATACTGGTGCGGTGCATAGGCCTCACTTTAGGGTCTGGAATGCCTTCTCCTGTTTCTCTCCCCAGTCAAATGTCACGCCTTTCTGAGTCAATGTAGTGAGGGGTTTCATAATCCGAGAGAAGTTCTGAATAAATTTGCGGTAGTAGCCATCGAGACCTAGAAATTGACGAATTTCTGTAGGCGTCTTCGGTGCTGACCAGTTCTCGATAGCTTTAATCTTGGATGGGTCCACGTGGATTCCTTCCTCACTAACCACGTGTCCTAAGAATTCAACTCTTCGGATCCGAAATTCGCCCTTAGAGAACTTTGCGTATAACTTCTCCGATCGTAGGGTTTCTAGGACTCGCTGTAAGTGATCGCCATGCTCCTCCTTACTTCGAGAGTAGATGAGTATGTCATCAATAAAGACGATGACGAACTGATCTAAGTAAGGATGACACACCCTATTCATCAAGTCCATGAATACTGCGGGTGCGTTAGTCAGTCCGAAGGGCATCACTACAAACTCGTAGTGTCCGTAACGAGTTCGGAAGGCTGTTTTCGGAGCATCCTCCTCAAGCACTCGGAACTGGTGGTACCCGGACGTAAGATCAATCTTGGAAAAGTAACTCGCCCCTTGCAGTTGGTCGAATAGGTCGTCTATACGGGGAGGAGGGTAGCGATTTTTGACCGTCACCTTGTTGAGTTCTCAATAATCGATGCACACACGGAATGATCTGTCCTTCTTCTTAACGAACAAGACCGGTGCTCCCCAGGGTGAGAAGCTTGGTCTTATAAAGCCCTTGTTGAGCAGCTCGTTAAGTTGACCTGATAGTTCTTGCATCTCAGCTGGTGCTAGACGATAGGGCAATTTAGCTACGGGGGTAGCTCCTGGGATTAGGTCAATTCGGAACTCAACCTGACGTTTGGGAGGTAAACTTGGGAGTTCTTCTGGAAAGACGTCAGGAAAGTCGCATACGATGGGGAAGTGTTTTAGATCTTTTGTTTTCTTGCTCGTATCGACAACGTGAGCAAGGAATGCACGACATTCCTTACATAAGTACTTCTGGGCTTGAATGCTCGAGATGATACGAAGGCTCGTACTGGGTTTGTCTCCGTAAATTAATAGGGTTTCGCTATTTGATAAATTTAGACGGATGGCTTTGTCGAAGCATAGGATATCAGCGCGATAGAGGCTCAACCAGTCCATGCCTATAATGACATCGAAACTCTTGATCGAAACTGGTATGAGGTCGATTGGAAATGAATGATCATCTAGCGTGAGGGTACAACCTATGAAAATTTCGTTAGAGCTTTCTGTCTTTCCGTTAGCCATTTCTACGACGAATGTTTCTTTTAGTGGTTGAGGGGATTGCTTAAGTAAGTGTTTAAAGTTTTGGTTTTTGAAGCTTCTTTCTGCACCACTATCGAATAAGACACAAGCATAAGAGTTGTTGAGAAGGAACGTATCCGTGACTACTGTGGGGTCCGCCACAGCTTCATTGTGGCCAATAGCGAGTAGTCTTCCTGTTCCTCCCGTATTCCCGGCCTTCGGACAGTTTTTCTTGAAATGACCTACCTTTCCACAACCATAACAGGCCTGGCTCACTCCCGAGCTGGGGACTTGGGAGATAGGTTTGGGTTGGGATCTGCAAAACCGGACAGTATGGCCCTTCCGGCCGCAGTTGGTGCAGTGCAATTCACGGCAGGGGCCGTTGTGATGAAAGGGGCACTTAGGGCATTTGGGCAGATTCCCAACATAGGTTTTTGCTGGTGTAGGGGTAGCAGGAGTGGTGGCAGCATGGACAGCCACGATTTGTTGGTCTTTGGAGGAGGTTTGAGTTTTCTTGCCCTTCTTCTGATCCCCACGCTTCCTCTTTTCGTCAGTTGGCTTGGGTGGTGCAGTGGTAGTTGTTGTTGCTGTTGCTGGAGTGGAAGGAGTTTCATGATCAATCAACCTGTGGGCCAACTCCTTGGCGCTGTCAAAGGTTGCAGGATGTGAAGATAGAACGTTCCCTTGATACGGGGGCACTAAACCCCAGATGTATCGTTCGATTTTCTTGCTCTCAGAAGGGATCATGTTAGGGCACATAGCAACCAGGTCGCAGAACCTAGCCGTATATGCCACTATGTCTGTCCCCTTCATCTTGAGGTTCCAGAGTTCCTCCTCAAGCTTCTGAACTTCACCTCTAGGGCAATACTCCTTTCTCAGAAGGTCCTTTAGTGTATCCCAGCCCATGGCATTAGCTGTTACTAAAGAGAGTGAATTGACATGGCCATTCCACCATGTCAAGGCCCTTTCAGTGAAGGTGGCAGCAGCGAACTTGATTTTACTTTCTTCAGGGCATGAGCACATTTCGAAAACGGCTTCGGCTCTTTCAATCCATTGGGACAGAGCAAGGATTCCTCCGGTCCCATTGAAAAATGTTGGTTTAAAATTCATGAAATCCTTATAAGTACACCCCTATGTATGTGGATGGATTTCACCATGTTTGGAGTTGGTGCCCATTCCGGCTCCACTAGCATCGCTAGAATTCATTTGGGCCATGGCTGCTGTCACAGCCGCAGTCACAGCTATCCGAAACAACACCGGATTGAACTGCGGAGGTGGAGGTGGAGGAGGTGGGGTTTGAGCCGCTAGTCTGCCTCTGCTCGGACGCTTACGGGGAGGCATCTTTTACTGGAAGTTCATAGAGATGATAACAATAGTAAGAGTCTATTGTAAGTATGATAAGAGTGTTTCATGGACTAGATCAACATAGCCCAATAATCAGAGAGAGAGAGAGAGAGAGAGAGAGAGCGATTCATGACAACAGAGTAGTTAACTGCCAATTTAACTTATATTAATGATGTAATACAAGTTCGGGAAAAGTGACCTAACAGTAGGTCCTACATCAAACCATAAGGGAAAATGTTGGCAGTCTAGAGGTCTAATTAGAGTACTTTCAAAGTTAGAGATGTTTACAGACAAGTGCTCTACCGAGCATAGAAAAGAAAGGCTAGTCCTTAAACAAAAGAGTGAGAAAAGTGGACATCTTCTACTGGCGACGAGTATCCCTCAGGCGAACCCTAAGATCAGCCAGCTGGCGCACAACCTCTTGAAGATGTCGTTCCTGGGTCCTCTAACGTGCTCAGAGTTCCCTAACTTTGACTCGGGGATGCAGTTAGCTGTTGCTGCAGAGCCTCATTGGTTCTCCTCGTCCTATCCATAGCTTCTTCCAATTGGTGAATGCGAACAGTGTTGAGGTCAGAGTTGGCATCAACTTCCACAACGCAACCAATAGCTGCTTGACCTTGTTCGACGTTCCTGGCAATCCTTCGGACCATGATGGGCAAGACTCGATCCGCTGATCCTCCTTCTCTTATGTTGTAGAAGCTTCGGTCTCCATTGAAAGGTAAAGGCTGACCTTGTTCATCGCTCCATCGGTTCAAGGTTGATGCCCACATGGGAATGGGACCTTGGAATGCTGGACGGGGGTTGGGGTTTGGAGCTACAGGAGGTAAGTTGTTAACTTCTGGCTCGGAGCTAGAGCTATCCGAAAAGCCTTCTGCATGGTGATCATCCAAAGGGATCGGGTGATCATCTCCTGATTCCTCATCGAGCCATCCTCCATTGCCTTGTTTCGGATAATATGGATCACCGGGATGGTGGAAGCCAGCCATGCTATCTATGCGAGAATAGGGAAGGGAAGGTTAATCGATGTACTAATCTAAGATACTTATAAGATGATCGTCAGTAGCCGACCCAATACTTGCATAGTGCATACCAATTACATGTAACTGAAGCAAGATAGTCCTTCGAATAAGTGACCCTAACTTCAGATCCCCAATCAAACAAGAACAGGAAAAGAAGCAAAGGCCACAGATTCTAAGTCTATAGCGCCCTAGTCACATGTAACCATGGTGTATCCACTTAGCAACTATTGCCCTACCAGTAACGACCCTTTTAGTTCTCATATATGTAGTTAGTGGAATGCAGAATACTCCTATAGTATTCTCGTTCTAATGTTCTGGTGGTAGTGTTGGTAAGTTTTTAGACTTGTTGCAACACCACAACCACTCTTAGGCACATGCTAGTCACCCCTAGCAAGATGTAGTTGATCAGGCTTCATCCACTCAGCTGTGACTATATGTCTCTAAGTTTAATTGTGTTGTTCAACAATTTTAATACTTTTGTTCTGTTCTAGTATGATACTGACCCTTTGTATTGGTGAATGCAAATATATATATATATATATATATATATATATATATATACTTAATTAAATATTTTAGTATTTAAAAGTATATATTCTTGGTTAGAGTGTTTTAGTCCCGAAGTGTTTATAGTTCGTATATCTTTTATGGGTTGATATACTTGATTCACTATAAACAATGCTCTGATACCAATCTGTCACACCCCAAAACCGAGAACGGCGGAATACATTCTGGGGTGGAGGACGTCATGTACAATATCATAACAATTGCATAATAGTAAAAACAAGCGACAACAACCATTGCATTAATATAGTAAATTTAATTACAAGTATGTTATGTATAGTTTTGATAGACACCAAAAGTATAACAAAATAAAAGATGAATCTTGTATATGCTCCATCTTCAAAAAAGCTGCACCAGTACCTGTCTATCTTTGATTTGAGGATACAAGTGATTTTGAAAACAAGTATCAGCATTAAGATGGTGAGTTCATAAGATTTTAGTGTCATTTCTTGCATAAAAGTGTAGAAATCCCTAGAAAATCATGAGTTGGATTGAATGTTGAAAGTAGTAGAAATCCCTAGAAAATCCTATATTTTCCAGATTTAGATATGTGTAAGTTAAATCCTTTGAGTGTGTAAAAGTATTTCCATTGAAACTATCAGTGCTCAAAATAAGGTAGTAAGTTTCATACAAGTAGCGTAGATGAGTAAAAGTATTGCTGGTCGACTGTAGTAGTAATACAAACTTCAATATGTATAATCAATTACTTCGGGAAATTAGATTAGACTTTAGTTCTTAGCGTGTTAATTTGAATATAGATGAGATTTCTTATGTAACCGAACTGAATGATTATAGAGTTCCCGATAACCTTCCCGGTCATCTGTAGTGTAGTATTGTAGTGCCATCCCTGGGCCTAGTTGGCTCGGACTGTAATTTAACTGTCGGGATGTAATAGCGTCTGCCCTGTATAGATCTATACATGTAGTGTTGCTTTCCTTCCGGGAAGCTCTAGTTACATGGTATTCAAGCAGTAGTGTGCCGTATAACGGATTAGTGTGTTATACTTTGAATTAGTGTATTTTCTAGTATTATAGTATAGTAACTTTTGGTGTAGGATGTAGAGTGTTCTCTTTAACGTGCATTAACTAGTAGTAGTAGTAGTAGCATTTATAGTGGGTGTCATAGTAATAGAAGTAACGAGTAGTAGTATTAACTATACCTATTATAGTTAAATAGCGTGTGGGATTGCGAGCCTTTGATTCACAAAGGTATTGAATATGATGCAGACTTTCATATCTAACACTAATATATATGATATATAACTAAGAATTCAACGACAGTCGGACGGATAACAATATACCCTAAGACCACAATCAAACAAGAACAGGAAATAAGGCGAGTTATCGGTCCTATGTCCTTCAAATCTTACTTATATAAATATATTGGTGTAGATATAGTTTAAAGGAAAAGAAATCTAAAAGTAGTTTAAACTAATTTGATGACAATTTAACATAGAAAATGCGTTTGTTTTATATCTAAAACAGTTTTATTGACAAGTAGCTAAACGTATATAAGGTTCTTTTCGGTTGCAAGTTATAAATCACATATGATTTGATACTAAAACATGTTTCATTTAACTTGTGTCCCCCTTAAAACATGTAAAAACATTTAAAAAGGTTAATTAAGGGGTATGAACTCACCTGCAGCGAGTAGATTGGGTGGAAGTGTCGGATAGGGGTTAAGTGTCAGTTCGGGACTGGAGAACACGCGAGGTTCCTATGTAATATGAAGAGATATATAATTGTATCTAATTAGACTTTGAACTACTAATTAGTTGAGGATATACACTTCTAGTCGCGAAAACACTTCATTTCAAGTGTTTGGAGTGACCCGGGTGACATCTATGGACGTATATGGCTTGGATATGGAGTTTACTCTTCAAGAGTAAACTCCCAAGAGAGTTTACAGCCCTAAGGACCCAATCCCCATGAGTTTATGGCCATAAACTCATGGTGGGGTATTCTAGGTTGCTAAATGGTCTTATAACATTTGAGGGGTGATGCTAGTTTTGGTTCTAGGGCATTGGAAAGTAATTTGGACATTCTAAGGACCATTTGAGGAGTTTACGGCAGTAAACTAGGAGTTTACAGCCGTAAACTCTTATATTCCCATTCAAAGTGTGCTTTGGTGGCCCTAAGTCAATCACATATGATTCAAACTCATTTTACAAGTAAAGGGGTGAATTTAGGGCACAATTTACCCCATTTATAGGAGTTTACGGCCCAGGAACCCATACTTGAGGGTTTTACGGCCGTGAACTCCTATGGAAGTTGTTTTCATCATGTTTAAGGCTTCTAATTCGTTTGTGGTTGCTTCTAGATATTAGTTCAAGGCTTTGGAGGTGTGTAAGTGGCATTTTAACATCTTAAAAGGAGTTTACTACCCATGAAAGGGTGTTTACGGCCCAAGCATGTTCTTGGGAAGTAAACTCATGTTTACTCCCTAAATGATGAGTTCAAGGTGTTCCAAGTCCAATCCAATAAGTCCTTAAGTCGTATCTAAGCTCTAAAGGTGGTTTGGAAGGGTTTTAAGGCTCAAAAATCCCATTTGCATGTGTTCACGGCCTAAGGTTGTTCCAGGGCCATAAACACATGTTTATGGTCCTATTCCATGATTTGAACATGAAATTGAAGGCTAAAGATGTTATACTATGAGCTAGGGTAGTTATCTTACCGATTTGGAGCTTGATTTGGATGATTTTTGGATCAAACTTGGCTTTCTAGTGAGAGAGTAGAGAGAGAGAGTGAGAAGTTTCAAAATGAAGTTACTTCAACTTTAAATATGGTTTAGGTTTGACACACGTTGGAATTCTACCCGATACCGACGTTAAACGGGGCTTATGGTCGTACCCGATTAAATTGTCGCAATTTAATGTTTTTGTAACTAAAACTTCTTAAAAGGATATTTAGGGTGTTTCCCGTATTCTTAATTTACTCCTATCCTTATGAAGTCATAGTAAAAGTACAAATTTTTATTTGTCTGATCCCAATGTTAACAGAAAAGTTAAATAAGTACGACTTCTATTAACGAAAAACGGGTTATGGTGACGGGATAGTTTCGGGTTGTCACATTCGACTTATCCTAGTTTTAGGGTGTGATAGAGAAACTCTGAGTTGTCAAAAAGCCGACGAAAGGCGTTTTTAGAGTTGGAGTTCTGCCAGCGTAATTTCCTGGTTTTTGTTAAAAGCCCGATAAGTTACACTATTATGTTTTCAATGTAACTTATATTTATAGTCATAAGTCTTTCTTATGAGCCTATAAATAAGATTTATCAGTGATTCAAATTCGTTATACTGATTGATCTACTTACGGGATGATTTCTAGGTTGTGATTCAATGAGTTGTTTAAAGTGGGATTTCCAAACAGTATACTTCGTATACCAAACGGACCCTACCTCCAATATGATCGTACCAGGTTGTTCCTTAATTGATAGATCTTGAAGTAGACTTTGAGTTAATGATAAATCTACAGTAATAATTAGTCGCAATAAAAAATAAACTAAGACCTAGTGATAATGATAGTAGGTTACGTCAAAGGAAAAGTCAATTGATAGAAGCGAAGCGCTGTCCAAATTTCGAAGCATCACTTTAAAAAGTGAGTGAATATTTATTTTCATCTTACACATAGATATGAAGTATTTAATAGTAATACATGCTATATGTGCTTATTATCTTTGTTCAAGATATCTATGCTAGATGAACGATTTATACATGTTTTACATGATTTAAACTATATATATATATATATATATATATATATATATATATATATATATTTTTATACCTATAAATATATTGGGTAAAGATAGGTAAAAGAATGATGAGAGATGAAAGATGATATTGATAAGGAGAGGTGAAAGATGATGAGAAGCCTTGAATTTGAAGTTGATCCAATCATCTAGAAGAGTATAGATGACGACCACAGACTATTCTAGACAGTCCAGTGGAACGTTGGTAGGCTCGCAACCTGTAGGTGTTGTGAACGACGTGTTTACTAGATGTACTTTAAAAATCCCGGCAACTGCGCCTAATGGAGAATATTGGCATTTGTACCTAACAGACAACATTGTCAGCTATGCCTAATGGATAACATCGGCATCTATGGACTTAGTGCTTGTTAGATAAAACATGGCAGCGATGGACTTCGTGCCTAGTCCTTAGGAAAATCCTTAGGAACGAATATTGGAGAATAGATGATGCTTAGGGAAGATCCTTAATAATAAAGAAGATAATGAGGATGGGTAATCGGGTTAATCGATGACACGACCCAAAACATAATCCCTCTCTTGGTTCACACCCAATGAAATCAAAAGTGTAGAATCAAAACAACTAGGAGGGGATGAACTATAAGGAGAGTTCTTCCACAATGAGAGAGAAAGAAGTGGCAAAAAATAAGCCAAGAATGAGCAAGGAGGAATGAATTCCTAAGGTCCTATTTATAGCCTTGGATACCTCCTAAGGTTTTATCCTCAAGCCCATGTGGAATAGGATAGCCCCATGAATAAAATTTCCCTTATCCAAAGGGAATTTTTGTACACTACCCTTCTTCCTAAGGTTCTGGAATATTCCTAATTAACCAACTATTGATTAATTGATATTTAACCCTTCTATTAATTAAACTGTTAATTAATCCTCAAATTGTTTTCCATTAAGTTTCTAATTAATTATTTAACCATAATAATTAATAAACTAGTTCCTCCTTTATTTATTCTACTTAATTTGAGTCTTGAGGGTAACCCAAGAGGACCTTGTTATTATTAGAAATGTTACCAATAGTTAATGACCTTGAACACTATTTCCAATAGTCTCCCACTTGGACAAGTCATCAACTATATATGTTCCAATACTTCTCGAATAATCAACATAGAGAATGCTATCCAATGCATCTGCCGAAATCTGATCTAATCAGTTTTCAACCCTCAGATATGTGGTAATCTATTCCTTCATCCTCATGATATCTGTATGAATTTGAGACATGGATAATGGTCAATATCATAATTCAAGATTATTTTTTCCGATAGAGACTTGTGGCGACTGTATTTGACTACTAAATTGAACACATCAATTTCAGTCAAGACCGACCCATGTATTTATGTTGTCAGCACCAAATCATTGAGGGGGCCGTAGATATAGCTTCTCCTTTTAAGGTATAAGGGACAAATAAACTTTGACCACATAGTTTTTGTCTATTTCATAATGTCATACATGGATATACCCGTTATAGTTACTAGTTACAGATAGCATTGGAGTACACCAATACATAGCAGAATTATAGAGCAAAATCCCACATGTATCTCGGTTCGAAGAACAGAAGATGTTATCATCTTAGAATTACTCGTGACTGTATCCACGGGTTGTCCCAATACTTAAATCTCCATTAAGTACTCATGAGGGTTGGTGCAATCACTATGCTATGCCCAATCAGTATGGTCAACCCATCAATACTCATGATAGTTTTGAATCACTACTTACTTCCAAGGGTATGACCGACTATGGATGTTTGAGTAAATTAATACTCAGGAAGTGGGTTCTAAACATGTAAAAGTGAAACATAGTAATAAATTAACAGAAATGATAACATCACTAGAACTTTATTAAGTCTCCACAAAATAAACATTAATTCAGTTACAATTCATACTACTAAATGTTTCAAAGATTATGAAACAAAACAACTAAATAATTACACCATATCATCAACAAATCTAATGCCTATAGATCTAGTATGACTATCATGCTTAATCCTTGATAATGGCTTCATGAACGGATAGGCTGGATTCTCCTCTGACGATACGCTATTCACGACAGTGTCTCCATCCTCGATTTGATGTCTCACATAGTGGAATTTCCTAAGTGTATGTCTTGAGTTACCATAGTCCTTGGGTTCTTTAGTCAGCGCGACTGCACCCTCATTGTCACAAAAGATTTCCAAGGGATCCTTGAAGCTCGGAACGACACCAAGATCATCAATGAAATTCTTCAACCATGTAGCTTCTTTTGCAGCTGCACTAGCCACTATATACTTTGACTCGCATGTAGAGTCTTCCACGGTCGACTGCTTGGAACTTTTCCAGGTGACAACTCCTCAATTAAGTGAGAATACCCATCCTGATTGCGAACATGAGTGGTCCTAATCAGTTTGGAAACTCGCATCTGTATAACCTATAACTCTTAACTCATCTTTACCCCATACACAAAGAACATATCCTTTGTTGAGTTTAAGGCCATCATCCTTGTGATCTATATTATTTAAAGCCAAAAACAACATGTCTAGAAAACACTAAAACCGAAAACACACCTTAAGTATCTACTAAGGACCGAAAACACACCCTAAGGGTCCACTAAGGCCGAAAACACCATGGGAAGGGACCTAGGATCGAAAACTAAAAATATAGTCCATCCTAGGACCGAAATCACATGTGATTTCGGTTATGCTAGGGTGTTTTAAAGGGTTTACTGTCTACGATGATGATAAGACAAGAAAAGTTGACTTTAGGATGTGATTTCTCAACCATTTCCAGAACAATCACAGTAAACCACGTATTATCCACCAAATAACAATGCTTTAACTTCCATACTTCCAAGTAAATATCTTATCATCACTTTTCTTTTATAGTGAACGAAATCACACTTAGGATCTTCCCCACTCCCAGTTTAAACTTCCTAAAACGTCATTTCCTCCCAAGAGTGAAATTTCCAAGCTTACAAGTCTAAAAAACCTTTAATACATCCTTAGATCTTTGTAAGTGTTTTCGAGATTATTAGTGAGTTTGTACATTTTTATGTTGATTTCACTCTATATACACACATTAAAATGTGTTAAACCCTTAGGATAAAGCTAATCTCCAAGGAAGTTCATCCACTTCAACCAAGAGTTTAGGCTTGAAATCTTCACTTCATCACTACAACCAATCCACATAAAAACTACTCAAGGTGAGTTCATACCTCACTTTTTTTCGAGATTTCACATGTTTTTTTGTTTTTTTTTCCGGGGGTGGGGGGGGGGGGGGTGAATACAAGCCAAACTATGTTATGACAACATGTTGTGATATGTGTTCATCTATATGTTGTATATGTGCATGATATGTGATTTTATTAGTTATTTCTAAGCTTTCATGCATGATATGGAGTGGTTATGGCATATAACTATACAAAAACAAGTTTTAATATATTACATGAACACATGGGAAAAAGAATGACTTTTATGATAAAAGAAGTTTTTCTATCAAGAATGAGTTTTTTTTATAACTACTCTAAGACAATATTCTTTTGGGTTAAACAAAGTTATAAACTTTCTAAATCTATTATTTTTGGTATAACAAAATGTATAAATGGGTTTACTTTTCTTGGACTCTACAACTTTTTCAGTTAAAGTATAATGGGTATAGTTTGTGGTTCATATACACTAGCTTTTCTAGCTTAATACAGATAATTATTCCGAACTATAATTATGTCACTCTATAAACTAGATGTTTTCACATACAAAAAGGATTACACTACATTACACGTAAACCGTTGGTATAGTTTGCGAGACACACTCTCTTCACATACTTTACCTAAAGTACACATTAAGTCCCGCATTATAACCAGAGTATACTGGAGGGAGAGCGAGACCGTTGTGTATAGATCTATACAGGATTGACAACCCCGCACCTAAGTTGTTCGCTACAGTTATACTGGAAGTCTAGGGTGACAAATGTTTACCAACTATGACGCCTGAAGAAAGTCGTACAGGCCACTAGTCGTATTAAGCATGGTTATAATAACTCACATAGGGTAATAACAATCATATGGTTTATGAGGCTAATGCATCTCCATCTGGTTTTTTAAAATACATATAAAACTATATGATACTACTTTATAATATGACACAACTTACATTTTGCTCTTAGGGTTTTAAGACTACATTTTACACTTAAGAAAATATTGGATTTTCTGGAAAACTTTACGCTATCATTTAGAAGGAAACCTTACAAATTTTATTCATTAAAAACGCTTATGAACTCACCAACTTTAATGTTGACGCTTTTCAAAACTGCTTGTATTCTCAGGAAACCAGTGAGCATGTATTACAAAAACATTTTGAGGGCAAGCATCTCTACATCATGATTTCTACTTTTCAATTATTTGTACTTAACTTTTGAGCAAACAAGGTCTATACACAATGTAAACTTGTATTCTCAATGTATGAATGTTTGTGATGCTATGATTTATTTGTACTCAATTGTTATGATACTATACATGAAGTCACTCCATCCGCCCCCAGATGTTTCCGCCATTCTGGTTTGGGGGTGTGATAGATTGGTATCAGAGCATTGTTTATAGTGAACTAGTATATCAAACCATACAAGATATACAACTATAAGTACAATGGGGCTAAAATACTATGACTAAAAGTATACTTTAAAAGAAGAGTATTTTATTAAAAGTGTACATGCATACATGCATATTAGATATATTGTATAATAAGAAGTATTTAGAAGAGTTGGACATCGGATTAAACTTAGACAGTTATGTAATCATATCTGGGGTATATATATCCTGATCAACTATAGTTATTCAAGATATGACCAACATGTGTTTAGGAGTGGTCGTGGTGGACAACAAATCTAAAACTTACCAACCCTAAATATATACCAAGAAGTTATAGTAGAGAACATAAACAATTAAAATACTAGATGATTATTTTAGAATTACATACACTTAGATTTTTCGTTCGTTTCTCACATTCTTGCACATACATCATGGCAAGTTTCCTTATACCAGGAGACCCCTATTTTCCTAATCAGGGAAATGGAGGTTAGATAGAAAAAGATCCCAAAGAGGATCCTGATGAAATCTTGGAAGAAGAGCCCGAAGAAGAAGAGCTGGAGGAAGAGCCAGAGGAAGAGGAAGAGGAAGAGGAGGAATTCGATGCGGACTCTGAAGTTATAAATGTGACAACCCCAAATCTATTCCCGTTACAAATCCCATTTTCACTAACGGAACGTATCACTATACGTTATATTATGTAATATTTGGAATCGTCAATATCCGAATATCTAAAGTTATGCATGGCTTGATATTATCATAAGAAATATAACTCGTATGTGTTAACCCCGTTTAACCTAATAGAGTTGTATTACCTTTTCAACCACTTCACCCGGGTAAAAAGTTTTAACCCAGTTAACTTTAAACATCGGGTAGCCGTGTATCGGGTGCGATACCCGAGACATATGAAATGAGTGTACACTACATTTGAATACTCTTTTACCACACACCAACTCTCTCTCTACTTTCTCTCTCTAGACTCGAAATCGACCCTGATTTCCGCTAATTTCCGACTTCCAAACGTAAGTACTCATCCTCTATCTTAATCTAGTCATGCTCCATTAAAATTAGGGGCCAAAATCATAGAAATCAAGGACCAAAGAGGAGTTTACGGCCTAAGAAGCTCCTTAGGCCGTAAACCCCCAAAATCATGCCAAAGATCAAGTTTTTCCTTCTTTTAAGCTAGTATACTAATTAAGGCATATATCTAGAAGAGTTTGGACACTAAAACACAAGGATTTGATGCTTAAAAAGGAGTTTACGGCCCTAGCTTGTGCTTAGGCCGTAAACACCTTAAACACCCCAAAAATCTTGGATTTAAGTCCCAAAAACTCATCTAGGGTGTTTAGTATTTTAGCCTTGACACTAGTAAATGTTTAAGTACATCAAACAACACCATTTGAGGACAAAATGAGGAGTTTACGGCCTAGCTTAAGCTTGGGCCGTAAACACCCAAAAAGTTGTGTCAAACAAGTCCCTAAACCACTCAAATGCATGTAAGGAATTTAGCTAAGGCCTTTGGAAGTGTGTTGTACCATTAAACTTCACATTTGGAGGAAAAATGAAGAGTTTACGGCCAAGGATGTTCTTGGGCCGTAAACTCCCCAAAATTTCATGCCAAATTGTCCCAAAACTCATTATAGGGCCCTCTAGGATTTATCTAAGGTGTATGAGACCATGTTGTACCATTAAAACATACATCTTGAAGGATTTATTGGAGTTTACGGCCCAAGAACAAGTCTTGGCCGTAAACTCCCCAAAAATGTCACAAATTATGATGTTTAATCTTTCCCTTTTAGTCCAAGGCATATACCATTAAAGTAAGGAAGTAAAATAAGGCTTTAATCATGCACCTTGGAGTACCACATGAGTTTACGGCCAAGCCTAGAGGGCTTACGGCCATAAACTCCCAAAGGGTGGCTTTTAGGCCATAAACTCTAAGAGAGTGAGCTCATGGACCCTCCCGTAAATCATTCATGGCTTTGTACCACTTCCGGGAACCCTTTCTAGGCCTTAAAACCCCGAAAACGATGCTAGAATGTCCAAATACTATAATGAAAAGCATAAGATGATTAACTTCTTGTAAAATACATATTTCATATGACATTAGGGTCCTAAAAGGTGCTCAAGTGGTTATTTGGTACCAAACACTCAATCGACACTTTTACCCGATTTACCCGATTCACCCGATTTCCGCGATTTCAGGTGAGTTCATACCCCTTTAATGAACCTTTCAAATGTTTTAAATGTTTTAGGGGGGAGATACAAGTTGCTTATAAATGTTTATGTAAAGTTTTACAGAACGGTTTCCGCGTTACAAGGATTAATCACATGTGATTCACTACCTTTAGTTCAAATCACATGTGATTTGTCTCTATGCCTTATAAACGGGTTTTACCCTTCTCAAACTAATTTTAAACAGTGAGTCAGATTTTAAATGTTCTTTTGGAAAAATACTTTTATTTAATCAATTTACTTATAAAATGTAACCACTCTGATATATTTATATAAGTAAGACTTGGAGGACTTAGGACCGATATCTCGCCTTATTTCCTGTTCTTGTTTGATTGTGGGCTTAGGGTAGTAGTTATCCGTCCGACTGTCATTGATTTCTTAGTTATATAATCTGTATATCAGTGAGGGATACGAATGTTACTGCTTTCACTTAATACTAAAGTCACTAACATGCCAAGAACCATCCTCACTAAGATAACTATAATAGGTATAGTTACGGTTGCTACAGCTACTACTCGCTGAAGTCATTTCTATCTACACTATAATACTCACTATTACTAGACGATACACTAGTAAGAGAATACACTATGATCAATACTAAAAGATTACTACACTATAACAATAGAGAAAACACTAAACAAACAATAATACACTAACCCACTACGAGATACTCTATTCGCTATCCACTACGCCCGAAGTTTTCCAGCAAGGAGACGACTCTACATGTATAGATCTATACGGGGCAGACGCTATCACATCCCGACTGTTAATTTCAGTCCGCGCCGTTCAGGCCCAGGGATGCCACTACTTCACTATACTATGCATGACTGGGAAGGTCATGGGATCCTCTATTATCCTCACTATTAGTAATATACAAGGAATACTCTACAACTACTCTAAAATACTACACTAAATGCTAAACTACATCCCGAAGTAAGTAAGTATCTATCACTAAAGGAAGCTTGCACCTCTATCACTGATTTCAGGCTTAACCTATTCTATCACATTTATTATTTGGAGTTTTGCCAATATACTTTACAATAAACTGTTTCAAAGAAATGAAGAATGCATACTTTTCACAGATTGTCACTAAAAATGTACTTTCTGGAAAAATATGGGATTTTTCTAAGTTTCTACTACTTATGAATAATGATACATTTTTTTCGCACCAATGCTTTGTATACAAAAACTCACACTAAACTCTTATGAACTCACCAGCTTTATGCTGATAATCGTTTTCAAAATAACTTGTATCTTCAGGTCAAAGATAGACAGGTACAGACGCGGCATTTTTGGAGAAGGTGGAGCACACAAGACCCATCTCTTATTTTTGATTTACTTTTGGGTGATTGTTAAACATTACAAAACACACTTGTAATTAAATTCACTATGTAATGCTATGGTTGTATGTTTCTTGTTTCTACTATTATGCAATTGTGATGATACTGTTCACTACGTCATCCACCCCGAAATGTATTCCGCCGTTATCGGTTTTGGGGTGTGGCAGATTGGTATCCGAGCATTGTTTATAGTGAATCAAGTATATCAACCTATAAAAGATATACGAACTATAAACACTTCGGGACTAAAATACTCTGACCAAGAATATATACTGTTAAGTATTCGAAAGATCTAACTAAGTATATATATATATATACACATCACTATAACACACAGGAGCCAGTATTGTCCTAGAACAAAACGAAAGTATTAAGATTGTTGGACAGCATAATTGGGCTTAGAGACATATAGTCACATTCAGGGTGATGTAGCCTGATCAACTACGTTTTCCTGAGAGTGACTAGCATGTGCCTAAGTTTGATTGTGGTGTTTCAACAAGTCTAAAACTTACCAACAATACCACAATAACGCTAACATAAGAATAATATAGGAGTATTCTGTATCTCTAGATTATACGTATGTGTTAACAAAAAGGGTCATTACTAGTAGGACAATAGTTGCTAAGTGGATACACCACGATTACATGTGATTAGGGCGCTATAGACTCAGAATCTGCAGCCTTTGCTTCATTCCCTGGTCTTGTTTGATTGGGGGTCTGGAGTTAGGGTGGTTTATTCGAAGGACTATCTTGCTTCGGTTACATGTAATCGGTATGCACTATGCAAGTATTGGGTCAACTAGTAATGATTCTTCCTATAAGTACCTTAGAATAGTACGTCTATTAATCTTCTTTTCCCCCTTTCTCGCGTAGATAGCATGGCTGGCTTCCACCTACCCGGTGATCCGTACTCTCCGAACCAGGGCAATGGAGGATGGCTCGAAGAGGAGTCAGACGACGATCACCCTATTCCTTTGGATGATCATCATGCTGAAGGCTTCTCGGATAGCTCGAGCTCCGAGCCAGAAGTCAACAACCAACCTCCTGAAGCCCCGAACCCTAACCCCCGACCGGCATTTCAGGGCCCCACTCCTATGTGGGCAATATCCTTGCGTCGATGGAGCGAGGAGCAGGGTCAGCCTTTGCCTTACAATGGAGACTGAAGTTTCTACAACATAAGCGAAGGAGGATCGGCGGATCGGGTTCTGCCCATCATGATCCGAAGGATTGCCAGGAATGTTGAGCAAAGTCAAGCTGCCATTGGTCGAGTTGTAGAAGTGGATGCCAACTCAAACCTCAATATTGTTCGCATCCGCCAACTCGAGGAAGCCATGGACAGGACAAGGAGGACCAACGAGGCTCTGCAACATCAGCTGGCTGCATCCCGAGCTGAAGTTAGGGAACTCCGAGCACGCCAAAGGACTCATGATCGACACCTTCAAGAAGTTATGCGTCAACTAGCGGATCTGAGGATTCGCCCAACAAGCAACCGTCACCAGTAGGAGACAACTAGTTACTTCACTCTTTTGTTTAAAGGACTAGCCTTTTATCTCTATGTTCCATAGGTCTCTTGTCTGTAAACATTCCTAGTTTAAAAGTGCTCTAGCTGAACCCCTAAACTGCCAACATTTTCTCTATGGTATGATGTAAGACCTACTGCTAGGTCAATTTTCATGAATGTGTGTTGCATCATTAATACAAGTATATTGGCAGTTGATTTCTCTATTACTATAACTCTTACCCTGATCTTGGATTATGTTGATTTAAATCCACGAAACACTCTATTCATATTCACAATAGGCTCTTACTATTACTATCATTTCTATGATCTTCCAGTAAAGGATGCCTCCACGAAAGCGTCCCAGCAGAGGAAGACCCGAAACTCAAAACCCTCCTCCACCACCTCCTCCTCCTCAGTTCGATCCGGTATTGTTCCAAACGGCTGTGACTGCGGCTGTAACAGCAGCCATGGCCCAAATGAACTCGGGTGATGCGAGCGGTGGGAATTCTAGATTTGGTGAAGTCCACCAACGAGTGCAGGGTTGCACTTATAAGGACTTCATGAATTGTAAACCTGCTTTCTTTGATGGTACCGGAGGAATTCTGGCATTGTCCCAATGGTTCGAAAGAACCGAAGCTGTATTCGAGATGTGCTCTTGCCCCGAAGAGAGCAAAATCAAGTTCGCTACTGCTACCCTCACTAACAGGGCTTTGTCATGGTGGAATGGCCATGTCAATGCACTCTCCTTGGTCACAGCCAATGCCATGGGCTGGGACACTCTAAAAGATCTTATGAGAGGAGAGTACTGCCCTAGGGGCGAAGTTCAGAAGCTTGAGGAAGAACTCTGGAACCTCAAGATGAAGGGGACCGACATAACGGCTTATACGGCCAGGTTTTGCGACTTGGCGGCTATGTGTCCCAACATGATCCCCTCTGAAAGCAAGAAGATTGAACGTTACATCTGGGGTTTAGTGCCCCCGTATCGAGGAAATGTTCTGGCCTCACGCCCTACCACTTTCGACAGCGCCAAGGAATTGGCCCAGAGTCTGATCAACCACAAAATCTCCTCCACTCCAGCAACAACAACCACAACAACCACTGCACCATCCGGATCATCTGATAGAAAGAGGAAACGATGGGATAAGAAGAAAGGCAAGAAAAATCAAACCAACTCCAAGGATCAGCAAATTGTGGCGGTCCATGCTGCCACCATCCCAGCAACACCAGCTGCTCCAGCCCCACCGAAGGCTTACAGTGGAAACTTGCCTAAGTGTCCTATGTGCCCTTTTCACGACAACGGTCCTTGCCGTGAATTGCAGTGTTCCAACTGCGGACGAAAGGGCCATACTGTCCGGTTTTGCAAGGCCCCCCCCAAACCTATCACACAGGTTCCTGGTACGGGAGTGACCCCGACTTGTTATGGCTGCGGTGAAGCGGGCCATTTTAAGAAGAACTGTCCGAAGGCTGCAAATGCTGGGGGAACTGGAAGGTTACTTGCTATCGGTCACAATGAAGCGGTAGCCGATCCCACGGTGGTCACGGCTACGTTTCTTCTCAACAACTCTTATGCCTGTGTCTTATTCGATAGTGGTGCAGAAAGAAGCTTCATAAATCAAAACTTTAAACACTTACTCAAACAAACCCCTCAACCACTAAAAGAAACATTCGTCGTAGAAATGGCTAATGGGAAGACAGAAAGCTCTAATGAAATCTATATAGGTTGTACTCTCACGTTAGATGATCACCCCTTTTTAATCGATCTTATACCAGTCTCAATCAAAAATTTCGATGTCATCATTGGTATGGATTGGCTGAGCCTTCACTACGCCGACATCCTATGCTCCGAGAAAGCCATTCGCCTGAACTTTCCGAATCGAGAGACCCTATTGATATACGGAGATAAGCCAAGTACAAACCTTCATATCATCTCTAGTATTCAGGCTCAGAAATACTTGCGCAAGGAATATCGCGCCTTTCTTGCTCACATCGTCGACACTAACCAGAAATCGAAAGATCCAAAAGACATTCCTGTAGTATGCGATTTTCCTGACGTCTTTCCAGAGGATCTTCCAGGCCTACCTCGCAAACGACAGGTTGAATTCAGAATCGACCTAATCCCAGGAGCTACCCCCATAGCTAAGTCACCGTACCGTCTAGCGCCCGCCGAAATGCAAGAACTATCCGGTCAACTCAACGAACTTCTCAGCAAGGGCTTTATAAGACCGAGCTTCTCACCTTGGGGAGCTCCGGTCTTATTCGTGAAGAAAAAGGATGGGTCATTTCGGATGTGCATCGATTATAGGGAACTCAATAAACTCACGATCAAAAATCGTTATCCTCTCCCTCGTATCGACGACCTATTCGACCAACTCCAAGGAGCAAGTTACTTCTCCAAGATTGATCTTAGATAGGGGTACCATCAGTTACGGGTGCTCGAGGAAGATGTTCCAAAGACAGCCTTCTGAACCCGCTACGGGCATTTTGAGTTCGTAGTAATGCCCTTTGCACTGACTAACGCCCCCGCAGTATTCATGGACTTGATGAATAGGGTATGTCGTCCATATTTAGATCAGTTCGTCATCATCTTTATTGACGACATACTTGTCTACTCTCGGAGCGAGGAAGAGCACATAAATCATTTACGATTAGTCCTGGAAACCCTGCGATCCGAGAAGTTGTATGCAAAGTTCTCTAAGTGCGAGTTTTGGATCCGGAGGGTTGAATTCTTAGGGCACGTGGTCAGTGAAGACGGAATCCACGTGGACCCCTCCAAAATCAAAGCTATTGAGAACTGGTCAGCACCAAAGACGCCTACGGAAATTCGTCAATTTCTAGGCCTCGCTGGCTACTACGTGGACCCCTCCAAAATTAAGGCCACGTTAACACAGAAGGGTGTATCATTCGACTGGGAAGAGAAACAGGAGAAGGAATTTCAGACCCTGAAACGAGCCCTATGCACCGCACCAGTATTATCCCTTCCCGAAGGGACAGAAGATTTCGTCGTATACTGTGATGCATCCAATCAGGGGCCCGGTTGTGTCTTGATGCAACGAGGCAAGGTTATCGCCTATGCCTCGAGACAGCTAAAGAACCATGAAGTGAACTACACTACTCACGACCTCGAGTTAGGAGCGGTCGTCTTCGCATTAAAAATCTGGAGACACTACTTGTATGGGACAAAGAGCGTGGTGTACACTGATCACAAAAGCCTCCAACATATACTAAACCAAAAAGAACTCAACATGAGACAGCGTCGATGGGTCGAATTACTTAACGATTATGACTATGAAATTAGATACCATCCGGGGAAAGCCAACGTAGTAGCGGACGCCCTGAGCAGAAAAGAATATTCCGAACGAAGGACCAAGTCGTTGACAATGACTATACATTCACATCTATCCACGCAGATCAAAGAGGCCCAGCTGGAAGCTTTAAAGCCTGGAAATGTGACGGGAGAATCCCTGCGCGGAATGGATAAAAACCTGGAGGTTATGGGTGACAGAGCCTATTACTTTATGGACCGAATCTGGACTCCACGCCATGGGGGTTTCAGAGATTTGGTTATGAGGGAAGCACACAACACTCGTTACTCCGTCCACCCGGGTTCAGATAAGATGTATCTGGATCTCAAAAAGCTATACTGGTGGCCGAACATGAAAGCGGAAATCGCTACCTTTGTAAGTAAGTGCCTTACTTGCGCAAAGGTCAAGGTCGAATGTCAAAAGCCATCAGGACTCCTCCAACAACCGGAAATACCAGAATGGAAGTGGGAGCGAATCACAATGGACTTTATCACCAAGCTACCCAAGACAGCAGGTGGATTAGATACCATTTGGGTCATCGTTGACAGGTTGACCAAGTCTGCCCACTTTCTACCCATCAAGGAGACGGACAAGATGGAAAAGCTTACTAGGACTTATATAAGAGAAATAGTGCGATTGCATAGCGTCCCTATATCTATTATATCAGACAGAGATAGTAGATTCACCTCTAGATTTTGGCAATCATTACAAAAGGCACTAGGGACGAGGCTGGACATGAGTACAGCCTACCATCCGCAGACTGACGGGCAAAGTGAGAGGACGATCCAAACATTAGAAGACATGCTGCGAGCTTGTGTGATCGACTTCGGGAAATCGTGGGATACACACTTACCTCTTGTGGAGTTTTCCTACAACAATAGTTATCATACGAGCATCAAGGCAGCTCCATTTGAAGCCCTCTACGGCCGGAAGTGCAGATCCCCTTTGTGCTGGGCCGAGGTGGGAGACACTTAGTTAGCTAAAGGACGAGTTCCTGACAGCGCCCTCACTGGTCCAGAGATCATTCGAGAGACGACCGAGAAGATTGTACAGATACGTGAACGACTAAAAGCCGCTAGGGATCGACAGAAAAGCTACGCCGACAAACGAAGAAAACCCTTGGAATTCCAGGTGGGAGACCGGGTCTTTCTGAAGGTCTCGCCCTGGAAAGGCACGATACGCTTCGGGAAGCGTGGAAAGTTAAACCCAAGGTACATAGGGCCTTTTGAGATTCTTGCTAGAATCGGCCCTGTAGCTTACAAACTAAGCTTACCCCGTGAGCTAAGTAACATACATCCTACTTTCCACGTCTCAAACTTGAAGAAATGTCTGTCTGACGAGACTCTCGTGATTCCTCTCGATGAGATCGAGATCAATGAGAGCCTCAACTTCGTGGAAGAACCCGCGGAGGTCTTGGATCGTGAAGTAAAACGAACGAAACAAAGCCGCATCCCAATTGTGAAGGTTCGGTGGAACGCCAAGCGAGGACCGGAATCCACTTGGGAGCGTGAGGATCAAATGAAACTCAAATATCCTCATCTCTTTTCTTAGTAATATTGTAGTAACGTATCTATTGTATTCTAAATTTCGGGACGAAATTCCCCTAACGGGGGGATGATGTGACAACCCCAAATCTATTCCCGTTACAAATCCCATTTTCACTAACGGAACGTATCACTATACGTTATATTATGTAATATTTGGAATCGTCAATATCCGAATATCTAAAGTTATGCATGGCTTGATATTATCATAAGAAATATAACTCGTATGTGTTAACCCCGTTTAACCTAATAGAGTTGTATTACCTTTTCAACCACTTCACCCGGGTAAAAAGTTTTAACCCAGTTAACTTTAAACATCGGGTAGCCGTGTATCGGGTGCGATACCCGAGACATATGAAATGAGTGTACACAACATTTGAATACTCTTTTACCACACACCCACTCTCTCTCTCTACTTTCTCTCTCTAGACTCGAAATCGACCCCGATTTCCGCTAATTTCCGACTTCCAAACGTAAGTACTCATCCTCTATCTTAATCTAGTCATGCTCCATTAAAATTAGGGGCCAAAATCATAGAAATCAAGGACCAAAGAGGAGTTTACGGCCTAAGAAGCTCCTTAGGCCGTAAACCCCCAAAATCATGCCAAAGATCAAGTTTTTCCTTCTTTTAAGCTAGTATACTAATTAAGGCATATATCTAGAAGAGTTTGGACACTAAAACACAAGGATTTGATGCTTAAAAAGGAGTTTACGGCCCTAGCTTGTGCTTAGGCCGTAAACACCTTAAACACCCCAAAAATCTTGGATTTAAGTCCCAAAAACTCATCTAGGGTGTTTAGTATTTTAGCCTTGACACTAGTAAATGTTTAAGTACATCAAACAACACCATTTGAGGACAAAATGAGGAGTTTACGGCCTAGCTTAAGCTTGGGCCGTAAACACCCAAAAAGTTGTGTCAAACAAGTCCCTAAACCACTCAAATGCATGTAAGGAATTTAGCTAAGAGCTTTGGAGGTGTGTTGTACCATTAAACTTCACATTTGGAGGCAAAATGAAGAGTTTACGGCCAAGGATGTTCTTGGGCCATAAACTCCCCAAAAGTTCATGCCAAATTGTCCCAAAACTCATTATAGGGCCCTCTAGGATTTATCTAAGGTGTATGAGACCATGTTGTACCATTAAAACATACATCTTGAAGGATTTATTGGAGTTTACGGCCCAAGAACAAGTCTTGGCCGTAAACTCCCCAAAAATGTCACAAATTATGATGTTTAATCTTTCCCTTTTAGTCCAAGACATATACCATTAAAGTAAGGAAGTAAAATAAGGCCTTAATCATGCACCTTGGAGTACCACATGAGTTTACGGCCAAGCCTATGGGGCTTACGGCCGTAAACTCCCAAAGGGTGGCTTTTAAGCCATAAACTCTAAGAGTGTGAGCTCATGGACCCTCCCGTAAATCATTCATGGCTTTGTACCACTCCCGGGAACCCTTTCTAGGCCTTAAAACCCCGAAAACGATGCTAGAATGTCCAAATACTATAATGAAAAGCATAAGATGATTAACTTCTTGTAAAATACATATTTCATATGACATTAGGGTCCTAAAAGGTGCTCAAGTGGTTATTTGGTACCAAACGCTCAATCGACACTTTTACCCGATTTACCCGATTCACCCGATTTCCGCGATTTCAGGTGAGTTCATACCCCTTTAATGAACCTTTCAAATGTTTTAAATGTTTTAGGGGGGAGATACAAGTTGCTTATCAATGTTTATGTAAAGTTTTACAGAACGGTTTCCGCGTTACAAGGATTAATCACATGTGATTCACTACCTTTAGTTCAAATCACATGTGATTTGTCCCTATGCCTTATAAACGGGTTTTACCCTTCTCAAACTAATTTTAAACAGTGAGTCAGATTTTAAATGTTCTTTTGGAAAAATACTTTTATTTAATCAATTTACTTATAAAATGTAACCACTCTGATATATTTATATAAGTAAGACTTGGAGGACTTAGGACCGATATCTCGCCTTATTTCCTGTTCTTGTTTGATTGTGGGCTTAGGGTAGTAGTTATCCGTCCGACTGTCATTGATTTCTTAGTTATATAATCTGTATATCAGTGAGGGATACGAATGTTACTGCTTTCACTTAATACTAAAGTCACTAACATGCCAAGAACCATCCTCACTAAGATAACTATAATAGGTATAGTTACGGTTGCTACAGCTACTACTCGCTGAAGTCATTTCTATCTACACTATAATACTCACTATTACTAGACGATACACTAGTAAGAGAATACACTATGATCAATACTAAAAGATTACTACACTATAACAATAGAGAAAACACTAAACAAACAATAATACACTAACCCACTACGAGATACTCTATTCGCTGTCCACTACGCCCGAAGTTTTCCAGCAGGGAGACGACTCTACATGTATAGATCTATACGGGGCAGATGCTATCACATCCCGACTGTTAATTTCAGTCCGCGCCGTTCAGGCCCAGGGATGCCACTACTTCACTATACTGTGCATGACTGGGAAGGTCATGGGATCCTCTATTATCCTCACTATTAGTAATATACAAGGAATACTCTACAACTACTCTAAAATACTACACTAAATGCTAAACTACATCCCGAAGTAAGTAAGTATCTATCACTAAAGGAAGCTTGCACCTCTATCACTGATTTCAGGCTTAACCTATTCTATCACATTTATTATTTGGAGTTTTGCCAATATACTTTACAATAAACTGTTTCAAAGAAATGAAGAATGCATACTTTTCACAGATTGTCACTAAAAATGTACTTTCTGGAAAAATATGGGAATTTTTCTAAGTTTCTACTACTTATGAATAATGATACATTTTTTTCGCACCAATGCTTTGTATACAAAAACTCACACTAAACTCTTATGAACTCACCAGCTTTATGCTGATAATCGTTTTCAAAATAACTTGTATCTTCAGGTCAAAGATAGACAGGTACAGACGCGGCATTTTTGGAGAAGGTGGAGCACACAAGACCCATCTCTTATTTTTGATTTACTTTTGGGTGATTGTTAAACATTACAAAACACACTTGTAATTAAATTCACTATGTAATGCTATGGTTGTATGTTTCTTGTTTCTACTATTATGCAATTGTGATGATACTGTTCACTACGTCATCCACCCCGAAACGTATTCCGCCGTTATCGGTTTTGGGGTGTGACAATAAACCCTGCCTACATAGCTCGAGCCTCTGCACACCGTTTAGGCTACAACGGACCTATGCCCCGCTGGGCGCAGGACCTTGAGAGATGGAGCTGACAGCAGGGGCAACGCCCACCCTTTGGTATGGAGTGAGGCTTTTATGACCTCCACCATGGGGGACCAACCGACAAAGCCCTTCCCGTCATGATCCAATGGATCTCGAACATTGGTGACCAGACTAGGGTGACGGCAAACCGCATACTGGAGTTGGGGGGCACTGCAGAGGTCACGGATGCGTGCACATTGAGATCTTGAGATGGATTACTATCCCGTGGACCGACTCATCGAGGACCTTACCACCACCCAAGCGGAGGTAAGGGAGTATCACGAGAGGCATACGACACTGGATGAGAGAGCGATCGTAACCGAGCGTCGGTTGGCTGAGCTACAGGGTGCCTCTACTTCATCCTAGGGACCACAGAGGACTACACGTCATGAGTAGGATTCATCCTACTCACAAATTGATGTTGACTAGGTTTATGGGTATACGTTGGTGCTACCCATATTCTATTTCCTATATGTAGGACCGACCCTACGTCTAAGTGACTACACTATTCAGAGGGTCGTTATGCTGCTAAATTGTTATCTTCGATGTACTGTAGACCTTTTTAGAGGTCACTTTTCTCAAAACATGTACTAGTACCTTATCATTAATGAAACAAATATGTATTTATGTGTTATTGGATGTTGTTATGTGCTATGACTTCTCCTTTCATTATTCTTTAATATAATAAAGTTTCCATTATAAGTACAAACAACCCACAATAACAACTCAATTCGATACAAGCAAGGTGTTCTATCTTAGTAGTGTCCGAACCATAACCCATATCAAAAAGTAATTTTCATTCCACCTTGTGGCAGAAAATGACACCCCGAAGAAACAATAGGCACATTAATAATACATCGACAACACCACCACCACCACCTCTCCCACAAATGGACACTGCAGTATTCCAAGCTGCATTGACCGTTGTTGTGGCTGCTATTGTAGCTCAAATCAGCAGTAGCAATAATGGAGGCGGAAATGGAATGAACAGTTCCAATCAAAGTGAAAACCAAGGGCAACCAAGGGAAATATACGCCTGCCCTGAGGAAAGCAAACTACAAGCCCAAGCCCTTCAATGGAACTGGTGGTGCCATTGCTTTGACACGATGGTTCGAGAAGACGGAGTCAATGTTTGAAATATGCGCCTGTCCTGCAGAAAGCAAAGTAAAATCCGTAGCTTGTACTCTTTCCGATAGGACTCTTTGATGGTGGAATGGCCACGTCAAAGCCATAACGCTCCCAGTGGCAAACTCGATGAACCAGGATGACCTCAAAGTCATGATGCTTGAAGAGTACTGCTCAAGGGGCAAGGTACAGAAGCTAGAGCAGGAGCTTTAGGACCTCACAATGAACGGCTCTGACATCGAAGCCTACACTGCTAGATTCAGTGATCTGGCAATCCTATGCCCTAGAATGATCACTACGGAGAGCAAGAAAGTATAACACTTTATTTGGGGGCTATCTCCCCAGATTCAAGGGAATGTAATTGCTGCAAACCCAACAACTTTCGACAGTGCCAAGCGCCTTGCTCAAAAGCTCATTGATCATGGAGTTAGACAAGGAATGATGACTCCCATACTCAAACAGACGAAAGAGAATGTCAATAAGAGCAAGTTTGGAAACAAGAAGAAAGGCTAAGCAACTTAGGAACCCTCCAAGAAACAATAGGTCGTGGCGGTTCATGTTGCTACAGCCCCTGCCGCACTAGCAACTACCAAGCAATATGCCGGTAATCTCCCAAAGTGCAACAAATGCCCCTTTCACCACAATGGCGCCTGACGAGAGTTGCACTGCACAACCTGCAACAAGAAGGGGCATAATGCCTGATACTCCAAGGCATCCACACAACTGGCCACCCAAACTCCCAATACTGGGATGAGTCAAGCGTGCCATGGTTGTGGGGAAATAGGCCACTACAAGAGAAACTGTCCAAAGGCCAACAACAGGAATGTCGGCGGAACAGGAAGAGTCCTAGTAATAGGACATGAGGAGGCAATGAAGGATCCTGCAGTGGTGACTGGTATGTTCTTCCTCAATAACATTTATGCATCCATACTATTTGATAGTAGGGCGTAGAGAAGCTTTGTGAGTCATAAGTTTAAGTATCTACTCAAACAAAACCCTCAAACACTAAACAAAACATTTACCGTAAAAATGGCTAACGGAAAAACCGAAACAACAAACGATGTATTCATACGGTGCACACTAACTTTGAATAACCACTCCTTCCAAATCAACTTAATGTAGGTTACCATAAGGAGTTTTGATGTGATCATCGGCATGGACTGGCTAAGTCCCCACCATGCCAACATTATGTATTACGGGAAGGCGGTTCGCCTTCACCTTCCAAACAACGAAACCTTTGTCATATACGGTGACAAACCCGGTACAAATATTCGCCTCATCTCATGTATTAAGGCCCATAATTGTCTACACAAGAAGAACCACGCCTTCGTAGCTAACATTGTCGATAAGACGAAGGAAGAAAAGAACATCAACGACATCTCGGAAGTCTGCAACTTACCCGACGTATTTCCTGAGGATCTTCTGGGAGTGCCACCTGAAAGACAAATTGAATTCAAAATCGACTTGATACCTGAAGCCACGCCAACAACCAAGTCGTCGTATCGACTAACTCATGCTGAGATGCAAGAACTCTCCAGTTAATTAAGTGAACTACTGGACAAGGGATTCATAAGGCCAAGCTTCTCACCTTGGGGAGCTCCAGTGTTATTTGTAAAGAAGAACGACGGGTCGTTTCGCATGTGCATCGATTACCAAGAACTGGACAAGCTCACCGTCAAAAACCGATATCCTCTTCCCCGGATTGACGATCTATTCGACTAGTTGCAAGGGGAAAGCTACGTTTCAAAGATAGATTTAAGATCTGGGTACCACCAACTACGGGTTCTAGAGGAAGATATCCCCAAGACTGCCTTCCGAACTCGCTATGGTCACTATGAATTCGTAGTAATGCCCTTCGGTCTAACAAATGCACCCGCAACATTTATGGACCTGATGAATCGAGTCTGACAACCATACCTTGACAATTTCGTGATAGTATTTATCGATGATATATTGGTCTATTCACGAAGTAAAGAAGAGCACAGTCAACATCTACGACAAGTTCTTGGAACATTAATGGTTGGAGAAGTTGTATGCGAAATTCTTCAAATGCGAGTTTCGGATCTGAAGGGTGGAATTATTAGGTCACGTGGTCAGTGAATAAGGGATACATGTGGACCCTTCCAAAATCAAAGCAATCGAAGGCTGGGCAACCCCAAGAGCCCCAACGGAGATCAGGCAATTCTTAGGCCTCACTGGTTACTATAGGTGATTCATACAAAATTTCTCCAAGATTGTCAAGCCACTCACCGCCCTAACTCAGAAAGGTGTACCCTTCATCTAGGAGAAGAAACAAGAGGCTGCCTTCCAAACCTTGAAACAAGCTCTATGCAACGCTTCGGTTTTGTCTCTCCCAGAAGGGACAGAAGACTTCGTGGTCTATTGTGACGCATCCAATCAAGGATTAGGCGGTATACTCATGCAGCAAGGAAAGGTCATAGCCCACGCGTCAAGAAAACAAAAGAACCACGAAGAGAACTACACCACACATGATCTTGAGCTAGGAGCGGTCGGTTTTGCACTAAAAATATGGAGGCACTACCTTTACGGTACAAAGTGCACTATCCTCACGGATCACTGATCAATACGTCTCCTTCTATGCTCATATGTAAACCATAGAACTTAGGAGGAAGAAAACTCTATTGGATCTACAAAGGGGAAGTGGAGATATATCATTTTGTTCAACAGGCTGCTCTGCCTTAGGTTGAGGTTCCTCAATAGGTTGTGGCACCTCAGGTTGAGTGCTAGTGTCCACTAAAGGTTCTTCTTCACTTGACTCTTGAAGCTCTTTTAGGTCAATATGGCTCCCACTTTCCTCTTTGGAGATGAGATCCTTTCGAGGAAGAATCCCCTTCGAGCATCAAACACCTTGTTCTCAGAAGACTTGTAGAATAAGTATCCAAAGGACTTTTGTGGATAACCAGTGAAATAACACTTCTCTGATCTGGGCTCGAGCTTATCATTCGCCTCGCGATGAACAAAAGCTTCGCAACCCGAAACTTTTATATGTGCTAGAGAAGGACGAGTCCCACTCCATATCTCAAAGGGTGTTTTAGCAACTTTATTAGTAGGTATGTGTGACAACTAGAAAATGTTAGGTCAAACCAAGTCTAAGGGGTCTTGTGTATAAGTATACCCACAACGAATATCTATGTAACTTGACGCAATAATATTATCCGAAAGCCAAGAGGACACCATTTGTATGATTAAAGATAATATACACTTCAAAATTTATGTTGAATTAAGCCTTGGAAAGTTCATGCAAATCAAACAAGAATCAAATGGTTTTATCATAACAACATGTATTTATGCAAGGACCTTGAATTATTGAGTTTAAGGCCATCATCCTTATGATCTATATTATTTAAAGCTGAAAACAACTTGTCTAGAAAACACTAAAACCGAAAACACACCTTAAGTATCTACTAAGGACCGAAAACACACCCTAAGGGTCCACTAAGGCCGAAAACACCATGGGAAGGGACCTAGGATCGAAAACTAAAAATATAGTCCATCCTAGGACCGAAATCACATGTGATTTCGGTTATGCTAGGGTGTTTTAAAGGGTTTACTGTCTACGATGATGATAAGACAAGAAAAGTTGACTTTAGGATGTGATTTCTCAACCATTTCCAGAACAATCACAGTAAACCACATATTATCCACCAAATAACAATGCTTTAACCTCCATACTTCCAAGTAAATATCTTATCATCACTTTTCTTTTATAGTGAACGGAATCACACTTAGGATCTTCCCCACTCCCAATTTAAACTTCCAGTAAAACCTCATTTCCTCCCAAGAATGAAATTTCCAAGCTTACAAGTCCAAAAATCCTTCAATACATCCTTAGATCTTTGTAAGTGTTTTCGAGATTACTAGTGATTTTGTACATTTTTTATGTTGATTTCACTCTATATACACACATTAAAATGTGTTAAACCCTTAGGATAAAGCTAATCTCCAAGGAAGTTTATCCACTTCAACCAAGAGTCTAGGCTTGAAATCTTCACTTCATCACTACAACCAACCCACAGAAAAACTACTCAAGGTGAGTTCATACCCCACTTTTTTCAAGATTTCTCAAGTTTTTTAGGGGTGGGGATACAAGCGAAACTATGTTATAACAAAATGTTGTGATATGTGTTCATCTATATGTTATATATGTGCATGTTATGTGATTTTATTAGTTATTTCTAAACTTTCATGCATGATATGGAGTAGTTATGGCATATAACTATATAAAAACAAGTTTTAATATATTACATGAACACATGGGAAAAAGAATGACTTTTATGATATTCTTTTGGGTTAAACCAAGTTATAAACTTTCTAAATCTATTATTTTTGGTATAACAAAATGTATAAATGGGTTTACTTTTCTCGGACTCTACAACTTTGTCAGTTAAAGTATAATGGGTATAGTTTGTGGTTCATATACACTAGCTTTTCTAGGTTAATGTAGATAGTTATTCTAAACTATAATTACGTCACTCTATAAACTAGATGTTTTCACATACAAAAAGGATTACACTACGTTACACGTAAAGTGTTGGTACAGTTTGTGAGACACACTCTCTTCACGTACTTTACCTAAAGTACACCTTAAGTCCCACATTATAACCAGAGTCTCCTGGAGGGAGAGCGAGACCGTTGTGTATAGATATATAGGATTGACAACCTCGCACCTAAGTTGTTCGTTATAGTTAGACCGGAAGTCTTGGGTGACAAATGTCTACTAGCTCCGATGCCTGAAGAACGTCGTACATGCCGCTATTCTTATTAAGCATGGTTATAATGACTCACATAGGGTATTAACAATCATATGGTTTACGGGGATAATGCTTCTTCATCCGGTTTTATAAAATACATATAAACTATATGATACTACTTTACAATACAAAACCACTTACATTTTTGTCTTAGGGTTTTATGACTATATTTTACACTTAAGAAAATGTTAGATTTTCTGGAAAAATTTATGTTATCATTTACAAGGAAACATTATAGATTTTATTCATACAAAAACGCTTATGAAATCATCAACTTTAGTTTTGACGCTTTTCAAAACTGCTTGTACTGTCAGGAAACCAGTGAGAAGGTATTACAAAAACATTTTGAGGGCAAGCATCTCTACATCATGATTTCTACTTTTCAATTATTTGTACTTAACTTTTGAGTAAACAAGGTCTGTAAACAATGTAAACTTGTATTCTCAATGTATGAATGTTTGTGATGCTATGATTCATTTGTATTTAATTGTTATGATATTATACATGAAGTCACTCTATCCGCCCCCAAACGTTCCTGCCGTTCTGGTTTGGGGGTGTGACAATACGAGGTTTATGATATGGGTGATTGTCTCGAATGGATACCCCAAAAAAGATATCAGAAGTGTAGCTTGACTCATCATAGATCGAACCATATCTAATAGCATTCGATTTCTTTTTTGAGCCACACCATTCAACTGTGGTGTTTTGGGAGGAGACAATTGTGAAACTATTCCATAATTCTTAAGATGATCGTAGAATTAAAGACTTAAATATTCTCCACCCCTATCGGATCAGAGCATCTTAAATCTTTTTGCCCAATTAGTTCTCTACCTCGTTTTGAAACTCTTTAAAAGCCTCAAAGGTTTCTGACTTATGCTTGATTACATAGATATATCCATATCTGCTAAAATCGTCAGTGAAAGTCACGAAGTATCTTTCTCCATGTATTGTGGCAGATTTGAATGGTCCACAAATGTCTATGTGGATGAGATCCAACAAATCCTTGCCACTTTCATAGTGTCCTGTGAATGGAGCCTTTTTCATCTTGCCAAGTAAACAAGATTTGCATACATCATCTAAATTGAGGTCAAATGATTCCAATATCCCATCTGATTGGAGCTAGGCGATGCACTTATTGTTTATATGCCCAAGGCGATAATGCCACAATCATGATTTGTCTAATTCACTATTAGACGAACCAACATTCAATAATAGTTGATCAGTTTCACCTATGTAAACAACACTTTCATACACACCTTTACAAGGACTAGCTTTGAAAATAAAGCAACCATTCTTATAAACCAAAATCTCACCATTATCATTATCAAAAGAAAAATAACAACCATCCTTATAAAGTGCATGAAAGGAAATAATGTTTCATGCCATATCAGGCCAAAAGCAACAATTTAATAAACTAAAAAAACTTCACCACCAAGCATGAGCACATAGATCCTAATCCTTGTAACAGCTGACTTGTGCCTGTTTCCTATGATCAGGTTGAGCTCACCATGCCTCAACTTCCTACTTTGTCTTAGTCACTGTATATCAGAGCAAATATGACTATCACATCCAGTATCAAAATCCAAGAGTTGATGTGCTATAGAGCTCTATCATAAACATACCTGAGGTGCCAATCACCTTGATTTTTCCTTCTTAAGGTCCTCCATGTATTTAGTGAAACTACACTTCCAGTGTCCCTTTGACTGGCAATAAAAAACAAATGGCCTCACTTGGATCAGTGGAGGGAGCTATCTCAGTTTGGACCTTTCTCTTAGGGCCTTGGTCAGGCTGTCTGACTTTACCCTTTCCCTTTCCTTTGGGATGGAAATCCCTTTTCCTTTTAGCAGAACCACGATCAATGGCCAAGACTAGAGCAGTAGGGTTGGAGTTTTTTGGTTTCTTCATGCTCGCCTCAGTTGTCTTGAGCATGCCATGCAATTCCATCAAGGTCTTATCGAGGTCGTTCATATTGAAGCTCATGATAAACTGCAAATATGAACAACTAAGTGAGTTCAAGACCATGTCAATGTTCAACTCCTTAGGTAGCTTGACACCTAGATTCCCAAGTTTGTCTATGTACGACTTCATCTTTTGGACGAGCACACATATAGAAGCTCCCTCTTGTTTTTTACATGCCATGAGGGACTTAATGATCTTAAATCGGTCTTGCTTAGCCTGGTCTTAGAATATGTCCTCGAGAGGCTGATTTATGTCATAAGTTCCCTAATTTTCAAAGTTCTTTTGGAGACCAGAAGCCATGGTCTCTAACATAAGGCAAGCCACTTTGGTCGATTCATCATAATGCTTGTTGTAGGCAGTAACTTCATCTGGGTAGCATTCTCTCCAAGTTCGGCAACATCATCATTGAGAACATACTCTTTGTTCTCATATCTCAACATGAATCTCAATGTCTTGATCAAATCAAGACAGTTGTATCCATCTTCATTGATCATTTCCCCATTTAGAACTTATATCAGAGAGAAGCTTGAGTTTTGTGTTGGTGGAGGAGGAGGAGGAAGATGAGGATTGTTGTTGTTGTTGACTGTGATCGACATCTACAAAAGATAATATTCCAATTAGTTTGGTATATAAATTCCTTAATAAATAATCACCCTAAATTAAATTATTAAATTAAGGCTAGGATCTATATTTGGCTTCATGATGTGTAAAGGGATGACGTAAACACAACATAAAGTTATTAAATTAAGGCTAGGATCTATATTTGGCATCTTTGAGATTCATTGACTATCAATGAAAAATTAATATCGGATTATGTTCATCTCAAATTTGTCACACCCCGAAAACCGAAGGCGGAAACATTTCCGGGGTTGACTCCACGTTGAGTATCAAATCCAATGTACATAGTAAGTAAAGTGAAACAAACATTACATTACATATTAAAAGTTTTACAATTTTTTCAAAAGACACAGTTTATACAGTTGTGATACATAGTATAGATATGAACAAAATGAACAGGCCTTGCACGCGCACCATCCTGGATTAAGTAAGTCTTCAGGTACCTTTACTATCGTTGACTCAGAACACAAGCGGATTGAAAATCAGCATAACGCTGGTGAGTTCATAAGTAGTTTTGTTTTATGAAAATGTTTATGTTTCCTTTCTGTTTCTGAAAATGTAACACACGCCAAGAAAATCCCACATTTTCTCAAAAGTTGGTTGTTGTTTCACAAAAGTAAAGTATAGTTTGGTTATCCAATTCGTTGTTCTATATTCCGTTTATGTACCAGTGTATTCCCAAGAAAGTCCCATACTTTCCTGAATGTTAGTTATTGTAAAAGATGTAATGTTATTCAGTTTGTTACACTTTACTAGTTATGTATATGTTACCCAGGAATGCCCCATGCTTTCCTGTATGTTGGTTTTCGATGTGAAAGATGTATTCTGCTAGACCTGGTTATGTACAAAGTTTCCCAGGAAGGTCCCATACCTTCCTGAATGTTGGTTATCTTATGTAAAAGATGTAAAAGACATGAAAGACGTAAACCGAAAACTGGTTATCTGTAAAATGTAGTAAGTGATTCATTATTACTATAAGTATATCTCTGTTATCCTAGTTGCGAATTCCATAACCATACTAAAGACTGAACCTGTGGCAATAAGTCGTCCACAACCTTATGATTTTCGTCACCCTTGAACCATTTCGGTTCGACTGTAGCTAGCAGCCAGGTGTGGGGTAGTCAACCCCGTATAGATCTATACACTCAAGTCACGCTCTCTAAATCCCAGAGATTCTGGTTACGGGTATAGTCCTCCACTCGCGTATCTCTGTGGAGTGTTTGCCGAGGACGTGTCTCCAATCATACAGGAATAACAAATTTACTAGTAATAATAAGATGATCCTCCACTCGCGTATCTCTGTGGAGTGTTACCGAGGACAAACAGTGTATAGATTATATGTTCAAATGTATTAATGTAATGCATTTAACTGATAAAATGTGGAAAACCATTTGTGAAATATATATAAAGCATAATAGTTTATAAACCCATTTCACAAATAAGTGTTTATATGATCTGTATGTTATCCCAATTATCAGTTGCGTATATCAGTATTAAAAGCATATGAAATGTGAAACACACACACACGAAAATAAGTTTTGAGTACAAGAACCCTTGTACTTTGCTTGTGTTTCCCCCCTTGAAAACAGTGAAAAACAGTGAAAAAGGGTAGGGGTATGAACTCATCGGACTCGGAAGTGTGTCGGTTTTGGATACTCGACGTTGGTTCGGGGATTGTTTACTCGCGATGTCCCTATGTAAAATGTAATAATGTCCATATATAACTAATTAGATTTACAATTACTAATTATATGGGACATTACACTCCAACGTGGTTAAACACCTCAAAATGAGCGTTTGGAGTGACCCGGGTGACATCTACGGACATGTATTGGCACTAGGGACTTGGGACTTGAGTTTACTCCCCAAGAGTAAACATTTAAATGAGTTTACAACCACAAAACACACCCATACATGAGTTTACGGCCGTAAACTCATGTTGGTGTGAATTTGGGTGTTAAATGGCTTGTTTGGACATGGGGATTGTTGGAATGGATTTCTAAAATGCCTTAGAATGGTTTGTATGAATTAATACCATTTAAAAGGGAGGTTACGGCCACACACTTGGAGTTTACGACCGTAAACTCACCCATGGCCAAGAATGATTAATTTGAGCTACAAAGGACAATCACATGTGATTCTAACTAATTTTCTAAGGCTTGGTATCAATTTTTGGCTTCAATTAACACCTTTGTATGAGTTTACGGCCCAGACACATACTCTCTGGCCATAAACTCTAGTACGGTTGAGAAAAATTAGATTTTGATGTTTATAACACTCATATGTAATTCTAGGAATTTTTACAAGCCTTAAGGGTGAATTAGGAGCATTTTTGGCATCACTTTATGAGTTTACGGCCAAAGGCTATGTGCTTAGGCCGTAAACTCCAATATGTATGACATTTGATGTGTTTAAGGTCTCCAAACCATTTTTAGATGATTCTAGGATTTACCACAAGGCTAAAGAAGGAGCCTTGGCCGTAAACTCTCTTTTTTCCCCTATAATTCATGTTTAATATGTTCCAAGTCTAGATTTGCAAGCCTCAAGATCACATCTAAGTCCCAACTATGATTTGGAAGGGTAAATTTGGCTTAAAAACCCCATTTTGAGGAGTTTACGGCCCAAGTTTGATCCTTGGCCGTAAACTCATGTTCTTGGTCCCAAAACTTAATTTAAACATCAATTTGAAGGCTAAAGAGGTTGGATAACAAGTTAGGGATGATACCTCTTTGATTTGAAGCCTTAAATCTTGTTTTTAGACCTTTGATTATGGATGAGGAGAGAGGTTAGGAGAGTTTTATGAGAAAATGGCCAAAGGCTTCAAATGGAGTCTTAAAACAGTTTATATAGTGTCTAAGTTTTGGACATGGTGGAATTTTACCCGATACTGGCGTTAGGCGAGGCTTTTGGTCGTACCCGATTAGGTTGCCGTAACCCGATATGGTAAATCCTAGGAATATTCCGATCACTAAAGTGGGGTGTTAAAATGATTTCTAAATGTATTAAGACACCCATTAAGTCATTTTAGATTGATATAAGTTAATGACTTAATAAAATGGCGAAATCGGAAACAATTTGGAAACGACGTTTGGTTGATCAAATTGGATTACAAGTTGAGTTACAAAAAGTGATATGAAATTTCGGGTTGTTATATTATCCCCCCGTTAGAGGGAATTTCGTCCCAAAATTAAGACAAGATACAAGACAATTACAAATCATGGATCTAGAAAGAGTTGTGGATACTTCTGTTTCATCGAGTCTTCTCGCTCCCAAGTGAACTCCGGTCCCCGCTTGGCATTCCAGCGAACCTTCACCAACGGGATGCGACTTTGTTTCGTACGTTTGACTTCTCGATCCATGATTTCGATCGGTTCCTCCACGAAGTTAAGGTTTTCATCGATCTCAATCTCGTCTAACGGAATCACTAGGGTTTCATCGGATAGGCACTTCTTGAGGCTTGAAACATGAAAGACGGGATGGATGTTACTGAGTTCGTGAGGTAAGCGAAGCTTATAGGCTACCGGACCAACCCTGGCGAGGATTTCGAAAGGTCCAATGTACCTCGGATTAAGTTTCCCACGTTTACCAAAGCGTGCAGTGCCTTTCCAGGGCGAGACCTTCAACAGGACATAGTCTCCTACCTGGAATTCCAGTGGTTTCCGACGATTATCAGCGTAACTCTTCTGGCAATCGCGTGAGGCCTTCAATCGTTCTCGGATTTGGATGATCTTCTCGGTGGTTTCACGGATGATTTCAGGACCAGTAAGAGCACTGTCGGGGACTTGACTCCTGGCTAACTGTGTATCTCCCACCTCGGCCCACCACAGAGGGGATCTGCACTTGCGACCGTATAGGGCTTCGAACGGGGCAGCCCTAATGCTGGTGTGGTAACTGTTGTTGTATGAGAATTCGATCAAAGGTAGATGTGCGTCCCATGACTTTCCAAAGTCAATGACACATGCCCTAAGCATGTCTTCCAGAGTTTGGATTGTTCTCTCACTCTGTCCATCGGTCTGAGGATGATACGTTGTGCTCATATCTAGTTTGGTTCCAAGAGCTTTCTGGAGAGACTGCCAAAATCGGGAGGTAAACCTGCTATCTCGATTAGAGATAATGGATGCAGGTACACCGTGCAGTCGGACTACCTCCTGAATATAAATCCGCGCGAGTCTTTCCATCTTGTATGATTCTTTGATCGGAATGAAGTGAGCTGACTTTGTCAAACGATCGACAATCACCCAAATGGTATCATACCCACTCGAACACTTGGGTAGTTTGGTGATGAAATCCATGGTAATCATCTCCCATTTCCATTCGGGTATCTCGGGTTTCTGGAGCAGACCCGAGGGTTTCTGGTGCTCAGCTTTTACCTTGGCTCAAGTCAAACACTTGCCCACAAACGTAGCTATCTCAGCCTTCATGTTTGGCCACCAATATTGTTTCTTGAGATCTAAGTACATCTTGTCAGAGCCCGGGTGAACAGAGTATCTAGTTTTATGTGCTTCCTCCATGACTATCTCTCTGAATCCTCCGAACTTAGGAACCCAAATCCGATTCATGAAACAATGGACTCCGTCACCTCTGATCTCAAGTTTCTTTTCCATTCCTCTTAAGGCTTCGGTCGGTATGTTCTCGGGTTTGAGGGCTTCTAATTGGGCTTCTCAGATTTGTATGGGTAGGTTGGAATGGATGGTCATCGACTGACTCTTCACCTTGTGGCCTGTACTCTCCTTTCGACTAAGGGCATCTGCTACCACATTGGCATTACCGGGATGGTAACGAATTTCACACTCGTAATCACTGAGTAATTCTACCCATCGCCGTTGTCTCATGTTCAAGTCTTTTTGGTCAAAGATGTGTTGCAGGCTCTTGTGGTCAGTGAAGATCGTGCACTTGGTTCCGTAGAGGTAATGCCTCCAAATCTTCAATGCAAAGACTACAGCTCCTAGCTCCAAGTCGTGTGTGGTATAGTTGACCTCGTGTGCTTTCAACTGTCTAGAGGCATAAGCAATTACTTTTCCTCTTTGCATAAGCACACAACCTAGGCCTTGAGTAGACGCATCGCAGTAGACAACAAAGTCCTCTGTCCCTTCGAGTAGGGACAAGACAGGCGCGCTGCACAAAGCTTTCTTCAGTGTCTGGAATGCGGTTTCTTGTTTATCACTCCAACAGAAGGGTACACCTTTCTGTGTTAGAGTGGTTAGAGGTTTGGCGATTCTGGAAAAGTTTTGGATGAATCTTTGATAATAGCCAGCGAGACCCAAGAATTGCCGGGTTTCTATGGGTGTCTTCGGTGCTGACCAATTCTCTATCGCCTTTATCTTGGAAGGATCTACATGAATACCCTCCTCGCTTACCACATGACCGAGGAAAGTTACCTTCCGAATCCAGAACTCGCACTTGGAAAAATTCGCGTACAACTTCTCGGATCGCAGGGTCTCCAACACTAGCCTCAAGTGTTGTTTGTGGTCTTCTTCACTTCGGGAATAGACGAGTATGTCATCCATGAACACAATGACAAACTTATCCAAATAAGGACGACACACCCGGTTCATCAGGTCCATGAACACTGCCGGTGCATTAGTTAGACCAAAGGGCATCACTACGAACTCGTAATGTCCATATCGAGTCCTGAAAGCTGTTTTGGATACATCACTTTCATGAACTCGTAGCTGATGGTACCCTGATCGAAGGTCTATCTTAGAGAAGTAACTGGCTCCTTGGAGTTGATCGAAGAGGTCATCTATTCGCGGAAGAGGATATCGGTTTTTGACAGTCAACTTGTTCAACTCGCGATAATCGATACACATACGAAAGGATCCATCTTTCTTCTTGACAAACAAAACCGGAGCTCCCCAGGGTGAGGAACTCGGTCTAATGAATCCTTTACTAAGCAACTCGTTAAGTTGACTGGATAACTCCTGCATCTCTGCTGGAGCTAAGCGATACGGAGACTTCGCTACAGGAGTAGCTCCAGGAATTAGGTCAATACGGAACTCGACCTGACGCTCGGGAGGGATTCCTGGAAGCTCTTCGGGAAACACATCAGGAAAATTACAGACCTCGGGGATGCTCGCGAGGTCTTTAACTTCCTGTTTCTCATTGATTACATGGGCCAAGAATGCAACGCACTCCATTCGCAGGAGTTTCTGAGCTTTGATGTAGGAAATGATACGAAGGTTGGAACCGAGTTTATCGCCATAGATCACTAGGGTTTGACCCGAAGGAAGATTGAGACGGGTGGCTTTTTCGAAACAAAGGATATCTGCATGATTGGGACTCAGCCAATCCATGCCAACGATGACATCAAAGCTCTTTATAGATACCGGCATGAGATCAATAGGAAACGAATGGTCGTTCAGGGTTAAGGTACAACCTACAAACACCTCACTAGCACTTTCTTTCTCTCCGTTTGCCATCTCGACGGTAAACGTTTCAGTTAAAGGTTGAGAATCATGTTTTAGGTTATGTTTGAATGCATGACTAATAAAACTTCTCTCAGCACCCGAATCGAAAAGAATATTAGCATACGAGTTGTCGAGAAGGAACGTACCCGAGACAACAGTGGGATCGACGACCGCTTCCTCCCGTCCCATAGCGAGGACCCTTCCGGTGTAATCAGCAGTAGACGTTTTGGGGCAGTTCCTTTTAAAGTGCCCAGCTTCACCACAGTTATAATAGGCTTGACCGACGCTTGTTCCAGAGGATTGATTGGCCGATTGGGTCGGAGCTTTGCAGAATAGAACAGTGTGCCCCTTCTTACCACAATTGGTATAGGATAGTTCTCGACAGGGACCAGGGTTGTGGTGATACTTGCACTTTTCACAAAGAGGGAGATTACCAACATACCGGCTGGTAGGAGTTGGAGCTGTGGATCCCACAACAGAGGCAGCAGCAACGGGGGTAGTAGCAGCATGGACTGCTACTGTTTGCTGTCTTTTGGAGGAGCCTTGGGAAGATTGACCCTTCTTCTTCTTCCAGAATTTTCTTTTCTCACCGCTGCTTTTAGTCGACTCAGGGGCAGTGGTGGCTTCCTCAACATCATCACTGTGGTGAATTATGGCTTGGGCTAAAGTTTTAGCACTATCATAAGTATCTGGGCGAGCAGCTAAGACATGACCCTTTGTCGGATTGGTTAGCCCCCAAATAAACCTCTCGATCTTTTTGCTTTCAGGGGTGACTAGACTAGGGAAAAGAAGGGCAAGATCATCGAATCGGGAAGTGTATGTAGCAATGTCGGAACCTTTCATCTTCAGGTTCCAGAGCTCGTGCTCTAGCTTCTGCATTTCACCTCGGGGACAATATTCAGCAAGGAGGAGTTCTTTCATAGCTTCCCAGCTCATGGCATTGGCTACGGGTAAGGTCAAGGATTTGACTTAGCCATTCCACCAAGTCAATGCTTTATCAAGGAAGGTACAAGCTGCGAACTTGACCTTATCGGACTCAGCACAGGCACAGATTTCGAAGATGGATTCAATTCTCTCGAACCATCGAGATAAGGAAATGACACCACCAGTGCCATTGAAGAATGAAGGCTTCGCATTCATGAAGTCCTTGTAGGAACCCTCCTTACGGCGTTCCTGGTTATTATCTTGATTCTGATTATTGCCTCCTGAACCACCGGAACCACTGGTGTTTAGCTGGGACATGGCAGCTGCCACCGCGGCGGTAACAGCTGTTTGAAATAACACGGGATTGATTTCAGGAGGAGGTGGCGGAGGGTTGTTGGAGTTGGATCTTCTTCTGGGAGGCATCTTGATCTAATAAGATCAAGAAAGAGAGGATGGTAAGTCCTCTGAATCGAATCGAGAGATATCACAGATATACAAATATTCCGAGTAAGCGATAAGCGATAAAGCGGAGAGGAGTTATTGAAGCAGGTAGTTTACCGCTAATGGAACAATTAAGGATCAATGCATGTACGAGGATTTCTACGAAGGATTTGCTCCAGAAATACTCCCATAGTATTTCATGATTCGCTACGATACTGGCTCGATGTTTGTGGTATTAGGGTAAGTTTTAGGCATGTCGCATACCACAGTCACTCCCAAGCACATGTTGGCCGTGTCTCGAATGAATATAGTTGGCCAGGCTATATTGATCCTAGACACGACTACATAACTGCTCAGGTTTAACCGCAGTACACAACATCCATTTACTTATGTTTTGTTCTACTTATAGTTACGGATCTCGACGGTTCGGTATACTTGTATACTTTTGAAAATACTTTTAGTTTGAGAATACTTTTAATTCAGAGCACTGAGGCCCTTTAGTGTTTATATTTTTATACCATGTAAGGTTTGGTATACTTTATTCACTATAAACAAGGGCTCTGATACCAATCTGTCACACCCTGAAAACCGAAGGCGGAAACATTTCCGGGGTTGACTCCACGTTGAGTATCAAATCCAATGTACATAGTAAGTAAAGTGAAACAAACATTACATTACATATTAAAAGTTTTACAATTTGTTTCAAAAGACACAGTTTATACAGTTGTGATACATAGTATAGATATGAACAAAATGAACAGGCCTTGCACGCGCACCATCCTGGATTAAGTAAGTCTTCAGGTACCTTTACTATCGTTGACTCAGAACACAAGCGGATTGAAAATCAGCATAACGCTGGTGAGTTCATAAGTAGTTTTGTTTTATGAAAATGTTTATGTTTCCTTTCTGTTTCTGAAAATGTAACACACGCCAAGAAAATCCCACATTTTCTCAAAAGTTGGTTGTTATTTCACAAAAGTAAAGTATAGTTTGGTTATCCAATTCGTTGTTCTATATTCCGTTTATGTACCAGTGTATTCCCAGGAAAGTCCCATACTTTCCTGAATGTTAGTTATTGTAAAAGATGTAATGTTATTCAGTTTGTTACACTTTTCTGGTTATGTATATGTTACCCAGGAATGCCCCATGCTTTCCTGTATGTTGGTTTTCAATGTGAAAGATGTATTCTGCTAGACCTGGTTATGTACAAAGTTTCCCAGGAAGGTCCCATACCTTCCTGAATGTTGGTTATCTTATGTAAAAGATGTAAAAGATGTGAAAGATGTAAACCGAAAACTGGTTATCTGTAAAATGTAGTAAGTGATTCATTATTACTATAAGTAAATCTCTGTTATCCTAGTTGCGAGTTCCATAACCATACTAAAGACTGAACCTGTGGCAATAAGTCGTCCACAACCTTATGACTTTCGTCACCCTTGAACCATTTCGGTTCGACTGTAGCTAGCAGCCAGGTGTGGGGTAGTCAACCCCGTATAGATCTATACACTCAAGTCACGCTCTCTAAATCCCAGAGATTCTGGTTACGGGTGTAGTCCTCCACTCGCGTATCTCTGTGGAGTGTTTGCCGAGGACGTGTCTCCAATCGTATAGGAATAACAAATTTACTAGTAATAATAAGATGATCCTCCACTCGCGTATCTCTGTGGAGTGTTACCGAGGACAAACAGTGTACAGATTATATGTTCAAATGTATTAATGTAATGCTTTTAACTGATAAAATGTGGAAAACCATTTGTGAAATATATATAAAGCATAATAGTTTATAAACCCATTTCACAAATAAGTGTTTATATGATCTGTATGTTCTACCAATTATCAGTTGCGTATATCAGTATTAAAAGCATATGAAATGTGAAACACACACACACGAAAATAAGTTTTGAGTACAAGAACCCTTGTACTTTGCTTGTGTTTCCCCCCTTGAAAACAGTGAAAAACAGTGAAAAAGGGTAGGGGTATGAACTCACCGGACTCGGAAGTGTGTCGGTTTTGGATACTAGACGTTGGTTCGGGGATTGTTTACTCGCGATGTCCCTATGTAAAATGTAATAATGTCCATATATAACTAATTAGATTTACAATTACTAATTATATGGGACATTACACTCCAACGAGGTTAAACACCTCAAAACGAGCGTTTGGAGTGACCCGGGTGACATCTACGGACATGTATTGGCACTAGGGACTTGGGACTTGAGTTTACTCCCCAAGAGTAAACATTTAAATGATTTTACAACCACAAAACACACCCATACATGAGTTTACGGCCGTAAACTCATGTTGGTGTGAATTTGGGTGTTAAATCGCTTGTTTGGACATGGGGATTGTTGGAATGGATTTCTAAAATGCCTTGGAATGGTTTGTATGAATTAATACCATTTAAAAGGGAGTTTACGGCCACACACTTGGAGTTTACGGCGGTAAACTCACCCATGGCAAGAATGATTAATTTGAGCTACAAAGGACAATCACATGTGATTCTAACTAATTTTCTAAGGCTTGGTATCAATTTTTGGCTTCAATTAACACCTTTGTATGAGTTTACGGCCCAGACACATACTCTCTGGCCGTAAACTCTAGTATGGTTGAGAAAAATTAGATTTTGATGTTTAAAACACTCATATGTAATTCTAGGAATTTTTCCAAGCCTTAAGGGTGATTTAGGAGCATTTTTGGCATCACTTTATGAGTTTACGGCCAAAGGCTATGTGCTTAGGCCATAAACTCCAATATGTATGACATTTGATGTGTTTAAGGTCTCCAAACCATTTTTAGATGATTCTAGGATTTACCACAAGGCTATTGGTTGAGTTTCAAGGCATTTGGACATGTTTAAAGGCACCTAATCCCCATTTTAGAGGAGTGTACGGCCCAAGAAGGAGCCTTGGCCATAAACTCTCTTTTTTCCCCTATAATTCATGTTTAATATGTTCCAAGTCTAGATTTGCAAGCCTTAAGGTCACATCTAAGTCCCAACTATGATTTGGAAGGGTAAATTTGGCTTAAAAACCCCATTTTGAGGAGTTTACGGCCCAAGTTTGATCCTTGGCCGTAAACTCATGTTCTTGGTCCCAAAACTTAATTTAAACATCAATTTGAAGGCTAAAGAGGTTGGATAACAAGTTTGGGATGATACCTCTTTGATTTGAAACCTTAAATCTTGTTTTTGGACCTTTGATTATGGATGAGGAGAGAGGTTGGGAGAGTTTTATGAGAAAATGGCCAAAGGCTTCAAATGGAGTCTTAAAATAGTTTATATAGTGTCTAAGTTTTGGACACGGTGGAATTTTACCCGATACCGGCGTTAGGCGAGGCTTTTGGTCGTACCCGATTAGGTTGCCGTAACCCGATATGGTAAATCCTAGGAATATTCCGATCACTAAAGTGGGGTGTTAAAATGATTTCTAAATGTATTAAGACACCCATTAAGTCATTTTAGATTGATATAAGCTAATGACTTAATAAAATGGCGAAATCAGAAACAATTTGGAAACGACGTTTGGTTGATCAAATTGGATTACAAGTTGAGTTACAAAAAGTGATATGAAATTTCGGGTTGTTACAAAATTCAATGATGGGGATGCAACAGATCATTCGGCAGATTGTGAATCACCCATACAAATTTGTGTGGTCCCCGGCTCAAGTTACGCTTGAGATTCACGAGTCTCACATCATTATCTACTTATACTCTCAAATTGAAATCCCGGTTAACCATACGAGCTCCATCAAAAAGTTATAAAGAGAATGTGCAATTTTTATGGATAAAATAAGATTCACTTTTAATTAATAAAACGGGATTTTGTTTTATACTTGTATTTAGAATATTTTTAGATGGACCATTATCACTATCAAACCCTTTCGGTAACTTCATTCTCAAAATGCAATAGGGCGGTGAGGGTGGTAAGCGCAAATCATATTATAAACCGACCTCATAATCTATCATAGAGACCTCCTCAAAACCCTACATCAGAATGGGTGAGCCTAGTCATGGTAAGACTGATAATATCAATATTTAAAATATACGAGGACACATATTGTAATTCTCTTATACATACAATAGATATGGATCTTACATATCTAAAACTCTTTAAATTTAGTTGTCTATTATTAATTCAAATTAATTGGAAGGATGCAATATACCAATTAATAAAACATGAGGGGTTAATATTTAGATTTATAAATCTCTATTATAAATAATATTAACTATTAAATTTCACTATTTAATTAATAAATTAATATTCAAATTCAAATAATCGTATTTAAATAATATTTATCAATTTTCTAGATTTAAAACATTTTAAATTTGATATTTACCCATATTTGATAAAACTTCAAATTTGAAAAATGAAAAAATTATGGAAACCCTAAGCTGCCTAGCTTACGTCGTGAGCATCATGCTCTCACGTCGTGAGTTGCGATTACAGGTTTTATCATTTATGAATTTTTCAATATTCCTTCTTTCATTCAATTTAAGACATGTAATTTTCAGAAAATATGGATCTAGGGTGAATGTAATCATGAACTAATGGCTCTGATACTACTGTTGATTTTCTAAGCATCAAATACACTCTAAAATAGGTAGCAGAAAAATGGAAACAATGATATATGTAAGTGTACATGCAACCTATGGATCTATGGTTTCATACTATTACATATACCCTAAGAAAATTGAAAATACAAAGGAAGAATCACATACCTCTTTTGCAGCCAAAGATCTTCATGCTTGACTCCTCGTGCGTGCCACCTTGTTTGGATGATAGGACCTAAACCGAAGTCCATCTCTTGGTTCACACCCAATAAGTTCAAAAGAGTAGAATGAAAATAACTAGGAGGTGATGAACTATAAGGAGAGTTCCATCCACAAGAAGGGAGAAAGAAGTGGCGAAAAATCAGGCGAAGAATGTGCAAGGAGGAATGAATCCCTAAGGCACTATTTATAGCCTTGGATACCTCCTAAGGTTTTATCCTCAAGCGCATGTGGGATAGGATAGCACCATGAACGAAATTTCTGTTATCCAAAGGGAATTTTCATCCACCGCCCTTCTTCCCAGGGTTCTGGAATATTCCTGATTAACCAACTATTGATTAATTGATATTTAACCCTTCCATTGATTAAACTGTTAATTAATTCCCAAATTGTTTTCCTGTTAGTTTATAATTAATTATTTAACCATAATAATTAATAAAGTAATTCATCCTTTATTTATTCTACTTAATTTGAGTCTTAAGCGCAACCCAAGACGACCCTGTTATTATTAGAAATATTACCAATAGTTAATGACCATGGACACTCTTTCCAACACCAACCACATCTTTCTCATTGCAAAATAAACCTGAATGTCAGATGGATTCCCCAATGACCGCTTTAGCCTTTATCTTTCGGAGTCTAGATAAAGTTGTTGAGGTTTCATTGAGTAATCATGGTGTGAATAAGAAATTATTCAACTTTTATGCAAAGCAGTCAAAGCCATAGTATAAAACTTGGAGTTTAAACATTATTTCTGGTTTGAAAGACGGAAAACCTTATGAGGGAGAAGGATTTGCAAACATATGCTTTAAAGGTTACAGAGGTGTCAATATAAACCATTTCACTATTGTTGATTTTCTGATGATGCTTTAATGGTTACAGAGGTGTGAATACAAACCTACAACCATTTCACTATTGTTGTGTCAAGTCTTGTAAGCAATGGTGTTCGTAGTTTGGTTTGTAATGTTGTAAAGCCTTCTGTTCGTATGCGAGATAGTTTGTTTGTATTTTTCGTATTTAGATTATGTTTAGGTTCGAACTTCTGAACTGTTGACTTAGACATTCCTTTTTGACTTCTCTCCATGCATACATATAGGGAAGTTAGTTAGTAGAGAGAGTACTATTTGAGATAATAGTTCCCTACTTTTGTACCGAATTGTTCTTGTGCTCTTTATTGAAACAGTGATCTTATTTACCTTCATGTTTTCTTAATCTTCCAATCAATCATGTCAATATCATATTAGAATCTATTCATTCCTAATATTATATCGTAAGGCATTATCCATATGTGATATTTGGAAAATACATATGTTGACGAAAGTGTAGAATGAATTGTGTTTTATATACTCGTGGAATAAAGGCCATGCCATAAGTCGAGTATTTGGTTATAGTTAGATATGTTGACTATAATGTGTTGAGTAGTGCTTGAATAGTAAAAATAAAAGGGTGTAATTTACTAGGAGTGTTATGTGACTATATGTGTCATGCTAGTAAACAATATAAAGGCAACATTAGTAATATTTCCCAAAGTGTGTTAGGATGTGGTTGGTAAAGTAGATTTGATGACTTGGAATACATTATATGTTGTAGTAATCATGGTATTCAATGATAAATTGGTAAGATTTTTGAAGTGATTGAGTAATGATTGTTAAACCTATGACTAATAGTAGGAGAAGTATTATCCGTTGTAAATAAGCAAAGATATAGGATTTATTATAATTCGTAGTAGGTGAAATACGACGAACTGAAAAATAGTTAGGAGTTGTGATTAATAGTAAAAGAAATACTATCAATGAGACTAAATAGAGATTTAGAATAAATAGTAATATTCACATTTGCGATTCTTTTTAAGTCTTGATGATCGTATTAGCAATCGATACACTTTTCGTTTGTGGGATGGTCTTTAATAACCATATATTTGATGTAGACAAATGTGTTCGAAGTACATATGTGAGTTACACATTCTAGGAGTATTTAGATGAATTATGATAAGTGTCATAAAATATAAAAATGATAAGTAAGGGGTTCTTGTGGTTATACAAAGTATGCACATGAGAAGTACAACGTTCTTCTAGACCTATAATAAAGATAGAACCTCATTATATGATTTTGATATGGTGTGTCCTTGAAATTCACTAGAAAATTTCAATTCAGATTAATAAACGGTGTGTTAGGAGTTACATGGAAAATCTTGTAAATAGTGAAATTGTAATAAATCACGTGGCATATAAGGTGTATGTACGTGAGGTGTAGATTTTTGAAGTGCATCATATAATCTTATCCCCAAAATTTTACCAAGTGTTAGATTATTTTGACATATGTAGGCTTATATATGAGTTGGCATATGTCAAATTTATATGACACTTGGATGTGGTGTATCTCAAGTTGAATCGATAAATCCTTCATGATTATTTATAGATGAGGGTGATATGGAGATAAGGTTGCTCGAGTTAGAACTACCAAAAAAGGAAATAAATGCACTGACGGCGAAACTATTATAGTAGACTAAGATACTCGAATTAGAGTTGTTAGTATGAACTAATATATTTACTTTGAAAACTACTGAAAGAAACATCATTAAATACACATTGTTGGTATAGTTGCGAAGCAGGAAAAATTATTCGTTGCCAACTTATATATTTTGAAGTGGAAGAAGTTGTCATTGGAGGCCGTAATGAGAATGGTCCTCATTGAAAATCATTATCGAAATTTCTAAGAAGTAGTAAGATGATATCTAATGATAACCGAGGATTATCAAGGTAAAGGTGAAGTTCAAAGGAGTGCTAAATGATCACTCTTTTACCCTGTTAGACAAGGGTATTGTAGTGACATATCTATATAAGGATAATGTAGTAATTAATGATTTAAAAGGATGGAATTGGTTGGAAATTTTTTGACCAAATTCCCTATCAATTTGAAGTCGAATATCGCTTAAAGAGATGAATATGGTAATGAGTAAAAATGAGCTTGTTGTAGAGCCCAAAAGGTGGGTTGTAGTCCCTCTAATTATGATTATTGATCTTTATATGTTAATTAGTATTTATGATGAAAAAGGTGTTATTGGATCAACATTTCTTGCAACGGTTATAAATATGTTTAGTGTTTTGTTGAATGATGCTCTATTGTGAATTCAGAAATATAGCTTAAGAGTGGTTATTTCTTCATTCTAAGGCGAGTTGTAGGATTTGGAATCTTTGGAAAATGTGAATGATGTAGTTGTATGGTGTTAGATAAAAACCATGATTGAGTGTAGTGGTAGGTCTTGATAGTAGTCGGTCAAATACTACTAGATGAAAATGGTAGTAGGCGAAATACTACCAATAAAAATGAGTTAGAAATAATAAGATAGTGATATGTGGTTGAGAATGATATATGCGATTCTATCCCTTGTATGGTTGAATTTCTTTTAATTATAGTTGGATTAATAAGCGGTTCATGTGGTGATACATAGTGTGGAAATGAGAAGAACGTCTTAGCAGACATATAATAATGATAGAGCCTCATTATGTGATCTTGATATGGTGTGACCTTGAATTCACTAAAGATTTTTAATGCAGACTAATAAATGGTGTTTTTTGAGTTATATCGGAAAATAGGAATATCTAGAAAATTGTGAACATATCGTATATTATGATACATATATGCTTGTATATGAGTTGGAATGTGTGAAATTCATATGAATTGTGGATGTGTTGTATCTCAAGTTAAATTGTGAAGTATTTCATGATTATGTATAAAGGAGGACGATATGGAGATAAGGTTCCTTGAGTTAGAACTACCAAAAGAGGAAATGAATGTGCTTACGGTGAAACTATAATAGTAGACTAAGATACTCAAATTAGAGTTGTTGGTGTTAGTATTTACCTTGGAGATTGCTAAAAAATGTCATTTAATATAGATTGATGGTAAGTTGTCAAGCATAGGAAATTATTCGTTGCTGACTTATCTATTTCAAATAAGATGAAGAAATTGTTGTTGGAGGCCATAATGAGAATGATTTTGATTTAAAAATATTATGGCGATTGCTACGAAGTAGTAAGATGATATCTAATGATAACTGAGGATTATCGAGGTAAAGGTGAAGTTCAAAGGAATGATAAATGATAAATCTTATTACCCTGTTAGAAAAGGGTACCATTGTAATATTATATCTATGAGGATAATGTTGCAATTAATGATTTAAAATCAAGAATTCAGTTTGAAATTACCGGGTCAATTTGAATCTGAATATCACTTAGAGAGTTGAATGTTGTCACACGCCCAAACCGGGATGGCGGAAACGTCCGGGGACGGATAACATCATTGTACAGTATCATAACAATTGGATATAAATGAAACAAACATCACAACCAATATAGTAAATATAGATATATTACATTGTTTTTAAAGTCTTGTTTGCATAACATAAAAAATGTGAGATAAAAGTAAATGATGCGTTGTAACGCCGTCTCATTTCCCTAAAAGGTAGTCACTTGAAGTTGCCTATCACTGATTTCTTGAGAATACAAGTGGTTTTAAAAAAGTGTCAAATACTAAGTTTTCGAGTTCATAAGCAATTTGTATGAAAAGGATTTGTAATTGTTTCGCGTAAAATGGTTTTGTATACTTCCAGAAAATCCAATATTTTCTTTTAAAAAAGAGTTGTAAGTCTTATACCAAAGACTAAAAATGTATGTATTTCCTTTGTAACTTTTCCTTGTAAAAATGATAGTGTATGCTCCTAGAAAATACAATATTTTCTTAAATATGAACTATAGTCTTAAAACCCTAAGACGAGGAATGTAAATGATGTTGTACTGAAAAATACTATGTAATTTTATCTTTTATAAAACTGATGAATAAATGTTACCCCGTAAATCAAATGTTTTGTTAATCCCTATGTGAGTTATTATAACCATGCTTAATATGACTGATATGCTTGAACAACGTTCTTTAGGCGTCAGAATTGGTAGACATTTGTCACCCTAGACTTGTCGGTCTCCCAATAGCGAACAACTTTGGTAGAGGGCTTCAAATGGTGCAACTTTGATGCTAGTGTGATAGCTGTTATTATAGGATAACTCGATGAGTGGCATGTGGGTATCCTAGTCCTTACCAATGTCTATCACACAAGCTCTTAACATATCTTATAGCTTCTGTATGGTTCTTTCGCTCTGGCCGTCTGTTTGAGGATGGTAAGCTATATCATATTGAGTTTGGTTCCCAAGGACTTTTGCAGCGACTGCCAAAACCACAAGGTAAATCTACTATCTTTGTTGGAGATAATAGAGAATGACGGGCCATGTAATCGTATGATTTCCTTTATGTACGTCCTGGTTAGCTTCTTCATCTTGTCTGTCTCCTTTATTGGCAGGAAGTGGGCGGATTTGGTTAACTTATCAACAATCACCCAGATAGTGTCAAGCCCACATGTTGTCTTGGGCAGCTTCCTTTATTGGCAGGAAGTGGGCGGATTTGGTTATGAAGTCCATGGTTATCCGCTCCCACTTCCATTCGGGTATGTTTGGTTGCTGGAGTGAACCCGAGGGCTTTTGATATTCTACCTTGACTTTGGTGCAAGTCAAACATTTGCCCACATAGGTAGCGATCTCTGCTTTCATGTTCGGCCACCAATAAAGTTTCTTTAGGTCCTGATACATCTTGTCAAAACCAGGATGAATAAAGTAATTTGTTTTGTAAGCCTCGTTCATGACGACGTCCCTGTACCCACCAAACTTCGGTGTCTAGATCCGATCCATGAGATAGTAAGCTCGATCATCCTTGACCGCAAAATTCTTCTCCATTCCACTTAAGGCTTCACTCATTAAATTTTTAGGTTTTAAGGCTTCCAACTTGGCCTCTTTGATCTGTGAAGACTGGTGAGAATGGATGGTCTTGGTTAGTGTCACACCCCCAAACCAGAACGGCAGAAACATTCGGGGGCGGAGGACTTCATGTAAGTATCACAGCACATGCAATATAGTAATCAAAGTACAAACAGTCATTGCATTAATAAGTATAAGTTTTACATAAGTCTTTAAACATTACATATTCAAACACCAAAGTAGGTATAGTAGAAGACAACAGTCGCAGTACGGTACTAGGTAGTCTTCTCAAAAGCTTCGGGAGTGTACCTGTCTACTGGATTCTTGAGAATACAAGTTATTTTGAAAGAGTAGACCCGTATTTAAGCTGGTGAGTTCATAAGTAAATAGTTCTATAAAGTATACTCTAAGTTCTTGGAAAAGTTTGTTGGTTCCTCTAGAAAATCCTATATTTCCTGAGGTGATAAACTGATAACCTCAATAGTTCCCTCTGCAATTACTTAGTTTATACTAATTATATATAAATCAATATCGAATGGACAGTTAAATGGGTGTATCTTCCCTAAGCACACAACAAAACAAGGAACAGGAAGTAAGGCGGAAGTCACACATTTCACTGTCAATCGGATATTACTTATGTATAAATCTGATGTAAAGAATAAGGAATTATAGAATTAACCACTAAATGTCCTTTATGTTATACTATTTTACAGAGAGTGAATGACTAAGTTCCAATTGTAAAAGTAGTTTAATCCCATAAACCGTTTCATTTGTCTAAGTAGTTTAATCCCATAAACCGTTTCATTTGTAAAAGTAGTTTAATCTCATAAACCGTTTCATTTGTAAAAGTAGTTTAATCCCATAAACCATTTCATTTGTAAAAGTATTCTTAGTTATATACGTTCTATAGTAAAACATTAGTATTAATCCTGGAAAATATTATATTATCCATAATACTGCTTTGTGGTTTTAAATGTTCCAAAACACGAAGTACAAGTATATTTTCCATAATTGATTTCATGATACGTAGTTTTTACTGTAAGTATAAACTAACAGAAGGTATATTTGGTCAGGATGTAATTATCTTTTCTTACTATTATAAGAGAAGTATATTACTAAGTAATTTACTCGTTGTTTTATCCATGTGAGTTCTATTAACCATACTAATATGACTAATGTGCCTGATGCGACGTTCTTCAGGCGTCGGAAACGATATGACATTTGTCACCCTAGGCCTGCCGGCCAAACTGCAGCGAACATTGAAGGTGCGGGATTGTCAGTCCCATATAGATCTACACACAAATTCACGTCCACCTTACAGGAGATTCTGGTTAATAAGTCAGGGCTTAAGGTCATACTTAGTATAAGTACACCAAGAAGAGTCTCACAAATTTATTGTTTCCACGAGATTTACGATGTATTATTACCCCGTGATTGCTAACCTGGTACTCTGTATTGTACCTTTGTTAATGCAACCCAGTATGATGTACTATTACCCCGTGATTGCTAACCCTGGTACTCTGTATTGTACCTTTGTTAATGCAAACCTGGTATGATGTATTATTACCCTGTGATTGCTAACGCCGATACTCTGTATTGTACCTTTGTTAATGCAAACCCGGTATGATGTTATGTTGTTCATACATTAAAGGTATTATACAAATGTATTTCCAAAGGATTTGACGGGTATACCTCCTGAGAGAATGGTTGAGTTCAGGATTGACCTAGTTCCTGGTGTGGCTCCGATAGCCAAGGCACCGTATCGGCTGGCTCCTCGCGAGATGCAAGAGTTGTCTATGAAGCCGCAGGAGCTGCTAGACAAAGGATTTATCAGGCCGAGCAGTTCGCCATGAGGAGCCCTGATCCTGTTTGTGAGGAAAAAGGACGGGTCGCACCGTATGTGTATAGATTACCGGGAGTTGAACAAGGTAATGGTGAAGAACCGATACCCCCTGCCGAGGATAGATGATCTGTTTGACCAACTTCATGGAGCATCTTGGTTTTCCAAGATTGAATTACGCTCCAGATACCACCAGATGTGGGTCATGGATGAGGATGTGCAGAAGAACGCTTTTAGGACCCGCTATGGTCATTATGAGTTCGTGGTGATGCCGTTTGGACTCACCAACGCTCCAGCCGCGTTCATGGACATGTTGATGCAGTGTTGATGCAGCAAGGGCATGTGATAGCTTAAGCCTCGAGACAGTTGAAGCCTCACGAGGCTAACTATCCGACGCACGATTTAGAGCTAGGGGGTAGTGGTGTTTGCCCTCAAGATTTGGCGGCATTACCTCTACAGGGTCCGTTGTAACATCTACACGGATCACAAGAGTTTGAGGTACCTCATGGAACAGCCGAATCTGAACATGCGGCAGCGTTGGTGGTTAGACGTGGTAAAAGATTATGACTGTGAGATCCTTTACCATCCGGGAAAGGCCAACGTAGTGGTTGACACCCTGAGCCGCAAGGCGGTAGCAGCCCCAATTAAGGATATATGCCTAAGGATGACAATGATTACTCCATTGCTGGAGCAGATTAGAGAGGCATAGGTTGAGGGCCTGAAGGAGAAGAGGCGGAAGTCTGAGAGGATCGTGGGACGAATAGCCTCCTTCGATTATGACAGTCGAGGATTATTGACCCTGCATGGGAGGTTCTGAGTACCGTACTGGGGCGGAGTATGACAAGTGTTGATGGATGAGGCCCACAAGTCTCGGTTCTCCATCCATCCCGACGTTTAGAATCGGGGGCGCGCACACGTACACGCAGCGTACCAAAGTGTACGCGCAGCGTACGTGAACATATAAGGAAAACCCTAATTTAGGTTTTAAGAGCTATATAAACCCCATTATAGCCTCCCCCTGGTTTCTTATCAGCCTCCTCACCCACAAGGAAACCCTAACTCGTTCTTACCCCATTTCATTATGTGATGTTGCTTTTGTGAGTGTTTTTAGTTGAAGAAAGTTGTGAAGAAGGAAAGGAAAGGTTAGAGAAGAAGCATGACCTCAAAGATCTGGACTAAGCTCACCCTTTTGTCACAAAAGAAGCTGGAGAGCAGCCGGGACAGTAGCCAGGGATCCTTCACTCGAATTTTTAGCGATCAGTTCTTCGAGGTGAGTTTCCTTCCAGTAGGAACGGGTTTACGACCACAATGCTGGCCCGTTTAGATAGCAGTAGTTCCGGACTGTGGTCCGATGCCGGGGTGGTCCCGAGAAGTAGTTCAGTATGCTCGATGTCTTTGTGATTCAGGCATGTCTATGTGTTATGTGTTCCCGACTGCAGTCCGATACAATATGCAGTATATGTGTTATTGTTATATTTTATCATGATGTTATGCTATGTTTAGTAAGTTCCAGACTGCGGTCCGATGCATAGGGCGAGGCCCTAGTCAGTTCCGGACTTCGGTCTGATGCAGAGGGCAAGGCCCTAGTCAGTTCCGGACTTTGGTCCGATTCAGAGGGCGAGGCCTTGGTCAGTTCCGGAGTTCGGTCTGATGCATATGACAAGGCCCTAGTCAGTTCCGGAGTTCGGTTCGATGCAGAGGTCGAGGCCCTAGTTAGTTCTGGGCTTCGGTCCGATGCAGTGGGCAAGGCCCATTATATGCTTTATATGTTATTGTATGCTATATGGTAGTTTGGGGAGCTCACTAAGCGTCGTGCTTATAGTTTCAGTTTTGGTTTCAGGTACTTCAGCTAGCAAGGGAAAGGGCTCGGGATGATGGCATGACACCCACCATAGTTTTAGGCTGGGAGTTAGACTCTGATATTTGACATGATTTGACATCTAATGTGATTAAATACATATTTATAATATCTTGAGATACATGACTTATGGTTTTTCTATATGATGTTGAATATCATGGTTTTAGTAATATTTTCAAACGAAATTTTTGGCTTGTGTTTTTGGGACGTTTCAAGTTGGTATCAAAGCCTTGGTTTGAGGAATTCGGACACACTTTCGGGCGTGTTTGAACTCAAACTAAGGAAATGGTATAAGGTTTTCAAAAGAAAAACATTTTCGAAAGAAATTTTTTGAAAAAGAAACTTAAAAGAGAAAAGAGTTTTAAAAGGGGAAAAGGGGTGTGGTGCATGCGATCAACTAAGCTTGAGTAAGTACTCCCAAATTACCCATACAAGTTCATGTTATGATATGAGTATCTACTTTATGAGAACTGCATGCTAGATTAGGACTAAGGATCTAGGAAGGATGCCTTATGTGCCTATTGTATGTGTATCAGCTTTATGAGAACTGCATGATAGTTTTGGGCTAAGGATCTAGGAAGGATGCCTTATGTGCCTATTGTATGTTTATCAGCTTTATGAGAACTACATGCTAGTACAGATTAGTCAGTATGATAGCCATAGTAGTATATGCTTGATTATGTGTACTCAATGCCCGGATGCTGTTTGCTTTGTGCTTTTAGGAGTTCTAGTTGTCTTTCACTAACTAGTAAACGAATATGATAAGTTATATATTGCAAGGACTAAATAATTTAAGAAGGTTAGGTCTAGCTTTATTTCACAGCTCTCGTTTGAGTCCAACCGTTGTAAGGTAGGATCTCTCATTCAAAGAATTATCTAGTCTGAGTAATATGTAATAGTATTCGCGAGCTAGTTGGGGAATAAAGCAAGGACTTCTTATGCCGCTGATGGCGGAGAGTGGGTTGGTGATTACCCTAGGGCAAGCCAAGGATGAGATTAGGAAGAGATCAACAGTAGTAGTAGAAGGGACTTGGTAGAGTCAAGGCAGTTCTTGAGGAAAGTATGGATATATGTGGAAGGTAGTATGGGCCCATACTACTGAAAGAAGAGGATTCGTACTTGAATCAGGGAAGGCTGAGATGAGACCAGGGAACTTGTAGTAGATGTGATCTTTCTAGTTATATCAGTGTTTCTGACATTGTTGCATTGTGTTCCGAATGGTGGTTTTATGCCCTAGACCAGCAGTCGGCAGTTCAGGTGCCGAAGAGGGATCAGGTTCAGGCTCGGGAGTCGAACATTTGGATGAGCAGACTTCGGAGTTCATCTCCTCAGAGATCACAGACAACATAGTAGACCAGACTCCTATGATCTTTGGTACAGTCAATGAGGGCATTCTAGAGATTCTTGATGAGAGGTTGAGCGCCTTCCCTACTGAGATGGCGGCCTTGATGGGGGCACGTACTTTGACCTTCAAGGAGTTCAGAGCTTGTGGAGCTCCAGACTATCAGGGGGCCCGAGACCCCATTGCGAGTACCAGATGGTTGGCTGATGTGGCCAACGCTTTCCGCTCTAGCAGATGTCCCGATGGGGACAAGGTTCGACTTGCATCCTATCTTCTGAAGGGAAGGGCACGTGAATAGTGGGAGGAGGTCGAACATGGCATCGGGGATGAAGCATCCCTTGATGCGATGACCTGGGCTGATTTCACGACCAGGTTCAGAGCAGAGTTTGCACCGACCATCGAGGTGCAGTAGATTGCTAGGGAGTTCCAGGATCTCCAGCAGACGACGGAGACAGTGGCAGAGATTACAGCCAAGTTCAGGGAGAGGGCTATTCTCGTTCCTCAGTATGTAGCAGACGAGGAAATGAAGAAGGCCCGATACCATGAGATGTTGAGAAGTGATATCATACAGTTTGTGAGTCGGTCCAACTGTAAAACGCTGGACGACATGATTGCGAGGGCTCGTGAGAGGGAGATTGATTTAGAGATGGAGAGGAAGAGGAAGCCAGAGGTGGTATCTGGTGTTGGATTAGTGTCTAAGTCCATAATTATTTTGGTATGTACTTGACCCGATTATGAGCATGGTCCTTTTGGGTTGCCTTCACCATAGCAATATGTAGGATGAATAAAGGAGAGAAAGGTTTAAATATGATTTATTAATATGTTATGAGAATAATATATTAAAGGAGAAATCATATTGTTTAATTAATATTAGTCAAAGAATTAATTGATAATTAATTTTGTGGCTAAAAGAGATTAATTAAACTTAGGGGACTGAAGTTGTAATTATAAGATAATTATAATTGGGCTATGGATCACCTAATAATATATAGGTTGGACGAATTCTATGGAAAGCCCATTAGAAATCGTCCAAGGGATATGTTAAAGGAGTCCATGGGTTGCTTAGGGCTTAAGCAGTCAGATTAGGGTTTCCTAGTTGAAAACCCTAATAGCCTACATGTATATAAAGGGCCCCTATGCCCCAAAAACGTGGACAACTGATTCTATAGGGTTTCTAGTCGTTTTGGGCAGCCTCCTTTCTTCTCCTCTTCATCCAAGTTGCATATGGTGTTTGTGACTCCATTAGAGGTGCAGCACTTGAGGCACTAAGCTTTCTAAAGCCAATCAAAGCAAGGAATTGATTGTTATTGCAATATAAAAATCAAAGGTTATTCTCTAAACCCTAATTCAGTTTATTATTTGTTAGATCTAGGGTTTATGGGTTTGGATTCAAAGCATGTACAATAGAGAAACCTAGATCCAAACATTAGGGTTTGTATGAGCACATATGATTGTTTCTTATGCATAAAACCCATCAGTGGTATCAGAGCCATGATTGGTTTCAGTTGTATGTGATGCTTAACTATTTTGTTTGCTAAAAATCGAGTTTTTGTCCTCTGACCGACTCAACTCGGCGAGTCAGTATCTGGACTCGGCGAGTTGGCCCTTGCTCGGCGAGTTCAAAGCTGACTCGGCGAGTTTGAGCGTCAGACGAAGGGTATTTCATGATTTAACTGTTGTTTTGACTTGGATTTAACGCCTATCCTTGCCAAAACAATAGATAATTTCAAATCTTTTAAATATTGGTTGTTTATATGATAAATATGGATTATTTCAAATTATTTGGTAATCATCTAGTGACTAAAATAAGATTAGGTCAAATATAGATAATGACTAAATTAATTGTTTAACTTATATTATTTGTTATTTGATCATTTATGATGTGAAAAAGTTTCAATTGCACCCTTTAGGTTTTATAGTTTAAATTTGAACTTAAAAGTTTTGTTTATGAAATTTAAATAAGTTAAACCCTAATGTTTTGAAATGTTTCAAAACTTGCCCTCAAGTTTTGGAATTTAAAAGTTGATTAAAAGTTTAATTTTGAAATGTTAAATTCTAAAACTCTAATAATTTGAAAAGTTCAAATCACACACTTATGGTTTTATTAATTAATTAAAGTGTATAATTAAGAGTGATTTAATAAATCCATAAAGCTTTGGTTTACATTTAATTAAATTAAAAGTATAATTTACCAAGTTAAACCACCTAGTATTTTAAAAGTATAAATTACACCCTATATTATATATAACGTTAAAAGTCTAATATTATATATATGTATGAGCAAACAGTCAGTCTTACCGTTAGTAGGCCTCATTCACGAAGCTAGTCTATAAGGGGTGTTTAAGGAAATTGCCTGTAAAATGGTGATTGAATGGGTATCCACTCTTACCCACCACACTCTTGACTAGTGGAGGGTCGTTAGCCGAACGGGTAGGATAGGACAGAAACCTTCCATTATAAGTATAATGAAGTACAAAGTAACTAATTGCTTTTTCAAATTCCCAAATCATAGTTACTTTAGGAAAAATGTGAAATTGTATGCTAATTCATAGAATTACACTTCATACCCTTGTCAAACGTTAGTGGAGCGTGTGTGGTTAACCGACACACTAATTTGGGGATGACATTGGTAGCAAAGAGTGACTCGATGTTTGTCATAGATCAATGGAGCGTGTGTGGCTACCCGACACATTGATTAGGTGATAGTAGCATTGGGTGCACCACGTGATTCATATGGTTATTCACACCTTATTTGTGATCCTCGGCATCCCAGTCACAAATAGAAGGGCATAATCGAGATTAAACATGCCATTGAAAAGTTCAATGAATCTCAAAAGATCTAGGAGTTTCAATTCATTTAAAACTTAAACTTCCTTTTCGTTTTTCGTGGTGGAAATTGGTAAATCGTCATTTACCTACCTTCAAATATTCTGCAACTAGATTACGGCATCCCTATTCTAGGTTGTAGAATATTGTGTTGGATCCTAGCCTTAATAACTCATTTGGGTGTTTTACTAAGGACTCAATCAACTTAACTTGAACTTTCTCCCGTTTTGTAGATGTCTAGTTCCGACAATCATGGTCTTCCCAAATCCCATGGAACAAGTTTTCCAAATGAAGATGATGTTCCAAGATACGATCAAGGAAATGAGAGTCATGCATCACTTCCTCCACCTCCTCTAACTGTTCTCCCTAACCCACAAGTTTAAAGGCTTGAAAAGTTTAAGCTCACTCAAGCCCTTTTGGCAAGTAAACACGAAGATGGGAAACCTGTGTGTGCACAAGTCTTAGAGATGAAGTCACACATTGATAGGTTAAACATGTTGGGTGTCGAGATTTCAAGTGAGTTGGCTGTTGATTGGGTTCTTCAGTCACTTCCTGAATCATATAGTGAGTTCATAAGAGAGTACTATATGATGGACCATGACGTGACCCTTATTGATCTCACCTATTTGCTTATAGCTGCTGAATCAGCAATGATTTGGCGTGCTAATCAAGAAAATTTGTCTGGTGAATCAAACTCCCAAACTTCAATGGACACTGGCAACATTGGAAGTCCAGAAAGAGCAAAGTCTGTGATTGCCCGATGTGCTATGCCAAAGGAGTCCATTTGCTTTTATTGCCAAGAGAATGGGAATTAGAAACGAAGCTGCCCTATTTACCTGAGAGATTTAAGAGATGGGAGAGTCAAGACGTATGGCTCTACTTCAGGTAAAATCCATTATCTAACTTTTTTTAGTTCCTATTCTAGATTCTTAATACATGATGTGATCAGATTACATTTGATGTTTTGTAGGATCGAAGAAAAGAGAGGAAGTTTAAGGGAAAAAGTAAGCTGAATCTAACCATGAAGAAATCGATTTCGATCGCATTACTTGAAGATTGGATTCTTGAGCTACTACTTGGAGTTAGAATAGATTGTTAAGAAATATGTAATAACATAGTTTTTCAATTGAATTTTATTGTAAGGACAAAAATTTTCCGCAATATAAAATGAATTTTGATTTTATCTTATTTATTTATCCTTGCAATGGCATGTATGAAAAATTGATGTTTGAATGTTTCTATTATTAGCAATAATGGATTTGATTCTTAATTATGTTTTTTTTGTGGAAATGTCAGAAGTTTACCAAATAGGGAGAGTTTCTCATCGCCCAAAGTTTCAGTTGGACAGAAACTTGGAATCATACAATGTGTATTGTATGATGAATGAAAAACTTTCACATTTGGGAAACTTAGACTAATTCTTTGACAAAGTGTCGATTGAAGGACTAGGAGATCAAGTACACTAGGTTGTACGTTGATCAAGTCTACCACAAGAGTGACAAAGATATTCGTCATGATTTACTAAAGTTTAGTAAATATGGTTATACTTATAAGATTTAGTATAATTCTGAGTTAACTGAAAGAGTTTCAATCAATAGCAGAACGAATAAGAAGAATCAAGAAGGCAGAAAGATAGAAGTTTCTCCATTCTAAGAAGAAGGGAGAGTTCCTTTTATTGTGTTTTATGATGAAGTATAAATGATTTAGAGCCATATCTCAATTGATCCTCTAAGTGAGTCTTAGTGCATTTTTTATGTCTGAGAAGAGGAATCGAGAATTGTAGAAATGGTTAAATCAAAGAGTCAATCATACTTCGTTCCAATATCAAGTCTTAGAGTAATACTCCAAGATTGTGACATTGAGTGAAAAGTATTAAGTAGGTTTATAACACTCATCAAATGTGGAATTTGGAAAAGTTTTCTCATTCTTGCACATTTGAAATTGGTAAGTTGTGCTGTCTTGGATAAGACAAAGACCAACTAGGACCAATTATGTGAAGTGTTTTGTCTTGGTAAGAACTACACTAACTCTTGAATATTTGCTTTGTCAAGAAATGTTTCTTGACAAGAGAATCTTATACTTCAAGGAGTCAGTGGGAGTCTTAATGGTCTTGAAAGGTTTCAAGAACAAACCAAGAATAAATCTTATCGATCATCACTAGCACACAACTTGAGGTTTATACCCTATCGTGTTGACATTATTTTGTTTCTTTGCCATTCCAATTGAGTTAATTGTGTATGTGAGTTCTATGAGTTCTCATTTGAATGCATACTAGCGCCTTAGTTGATGGAAAGTACATTGATATGTAAGGACAAGTTACTAAACTACTTGGAAGACATGGTGGGCACTCATGTTACCATAAGGCAAGAAATCAAGATTAAGAAAGTTCAGTCCATATGAGTTTGGATTTGTCACAAACCTTGGTTTTAGCAAATTCACATAGATAGGAACTCATACACCATAAAATCTAAGTGTCATAAGATTCCATCCTTCATGAAAATGACTGTGAGGAAATGCTTTCACTAAGAGAGATCTTAAGAAGATAGCAATTGTGAAAATTGTATTCTCAAATTCGATTATGGTTACGACATCCCTTTCCATAGTTCGAATTGTGAGATTTGGCAATTAGTTTGAACATTTGGAACTTATTAACATAAGTTCTAAATTGTTTAAGCACACATATGAGCTATTTAAGGCAAAGGTGTATAAGTTTAAGAAGCTTAGATAAAGGCTTATCGAAACATCTAGTATTAGAAATATGAATTTCAGAAATTCAATAGGCATTGTTTTCTGGAAGTTCATTTGTTTTCTAAATACATGTCAAAGCTAGTGGGAGCATAAGTCTTATGCTTATACGATAATCATGATAGTGGGAGCATAAGTGTTATGCTTGTATGATTATTATGGCGAGTATTGCAAGTTAGCAATATTAATTATAAAAAAACAAAGATTCAATTTGCAAAGTTGCATGGGTTGAAAAGTTGTTTTGCTATAATTAAGGGAGAGAATATTATACTTCGTTTCAAAATCTAAAGCTTAGATTGAGAAATTTTAATATTTTTAGTCAAAGGATACATAGTGTGTTCTCAAATTTCGATTATGATTACGGCATCCCTCTTCATAGTTCAAATTGTGAGAATGTGACACATAAAATATTATGGCAGAAGATTGATAAAGTGTCATAACTTTATGTAAGACATTATGCATTGTGTCCCATACGCTTCAGGTATAGGATCGATTGCAAATGCTATAATATTTGACCATTCTAAAATTTTCCAAATGTCTAGCACATTAAGAGGGAAAAAGGACTAATCAGTTTTGACTAAAATAATTAAACAACTATCAAAGGACGATCCAAAGTTCGCTGAGGATTGGTCGCTTGTGAGTAGTTGGAAGTATGGTATTGGATGGACCATATTGACATTATTATAAATAGATAAGATTCTATTAATAATGAGTTGTCATATGGCAAATGTGGAAATGTTTCCATATTGGGAGTTGGATATTGAGAATCTATGTTTAGATTAGAAACTTTTATGCAAGAAGGATGTTCAAAGGAATGCACTTTGAATGTGAGACTTCATGTCTATAGAATTGTCTTGTAACAATTTCCGATAGAGTACTTTATAATTTCATTAGCCAAGTCTTGGTGACTTTTGTGCTATGATTTTGCAAAAGGATCGTTGCATAAAATGTTAGAATCTAGCATATTCTAGTAGTGGCAAGAACCTTGTGTTCTTACACTAACAGTTAGGATTAAGGAATTGTGAAATGAGCATCATTGGAAAAGTTTTTCAGTTGATCTATTTCACAAAGCATGGACCATAGGAAACAAGGTGTGCATGCTTAGAGCATGGGACAACTATTGTTGTAATTCAAGTAATGAGTTGATTATCCAAAACATTAAATGATAAATAATGAGTAATCAATATGGTGGATAAATAGAAGTGTTTTATTTACTCTCACAAGTTTGGGGCCATATAAGATTAAGTATTATTGTTATGTTTCAGTTTGCATGTTTTGACTTCCAGAATAACTAGGTTATTCGAACATCCACAGTCGGTCATACGTTGGAAGTAAGTATGAAGGAAGACTGTCATGAAGAGTCTGTAGATTGTCTGAAAGGTTTAGACATAGCACAAGTTTGTTTTTGAGTTCATGAGCGCTTTGATAAGATTAGAGTATTGGATTAAACCCACGCTCACTTGGATCACTTCATGGTTTTATCATAAGTGATTAGTGAGACGATAATATTGTATATTCTTAAAACTGAGACATGTGAGTTGTTATTTGTTGGTCAGTTGCGCATTGATGATAAGTAAACGCACCAGTAACTTGGTGTTATAAAACTTATTGTTGTGTGTGATTCGATCAGTAAATGCAAGCAAGCATACGAGTCGAAGTTTATCCATTCCTTTTACCTAAAGTGGATTAAAAGCGATATCTGTGGGCCTCTCGATGATTTAATGATGACGCCTAGGTGCTTGGCCAAGCCAGGACTAAGTTGATGTGTTCAATTGTAGTCTGTTATCAGTCGTCATAAATCGGAAGTCGGGAAACAGTATAGAGAGAATGATTAAAATTCATGTCTTATCTCTATACGATATCTTGAGAATGGAGGAATATATAATCCCTTATCTAAAGGACACGCGTATCTGATAAGATCAGAGTTGACAACGGCTTTTGAAAGCTACGATTACTGATCAGGTTCTGAAGTCATACGGAAAATAGTTATTAGACTTATCCAAGTGGGAGACTGTTGGATAAGTGTCTAAGTCCATAACTATTTTGGTATGTACTTGACCCGATTACGAGCATGGTCCTTTTGGGTTGCCTTCACCATAGCAATATGTAGGATGAATTAAGGAGAGAAAGGTTTAAATATGATTTATTAATATGTTATGAGAATAATATATTAAAGGAGAAATCATATTGTTTAATTAATATTAGTCAAACAATTAATTGATAATTAATTTTGTGGCTAAAAGAGATTAATTAAACTTAGGGGATTGAAGTTGTAATTATAAGATAATTATAATTGGGCTATGGATCACCTAATAATATATAGGTTGGACGAATTCTATGGAAAGCCCATTAGAAATCGTCCAAGGGATATGTTAAAGGAGTCCATGGGCTTCTTAGGGCTTAAGCAGTCAGATTAGGGTTTCCTAGTTGAAAACCATAATAGCCTACATGTATATAAAGGACCCCTATGCCCCAAAAACGTGGACAACTGATTCTCTAGGGTTTCTAGCCATTTTGGGCAGCCTCCTTTCTTCTCCTCTTCATCCAAGTTGCATATGGTGCAGCACTTGAGGCACTAAGCTTTCTAAAGCCAATCAAAGCAAGGAATTGATTGTTATTGCAATATAAAAATCAAAGGTAATTCTCTAAACCCTAATTCAGTTTATTATTTGTTAGATCTAGGGTTTATGGGTTTGGATTCAAAGCATGTACAATAGAGAAACCTAGATCCAAGCATTAGGATTTTTATGAGCACGTATGATTATTTCTTATGCATAAAACCCATCATCTGGCACAGGCAGTTTGGGCAAAAATCCCAAGGTATCGAATCACATATCAAGGGGACAACAGAGCCACAGTCGGTGTGGCAAGTGTGGGAGGTTGCACAATGGAGTGTGCAAGGCAGGGAGTTCCGGCTACTACAAGTGTGGTCGGACTGGGCACATGAGCAAGGATTGTACAGCTACTACTGCTATGACTCCCACCTCATCATCTAATCTGATTTGATTTCAGTGCAATCAGAAAGGCCATAAGAGGTCCCAGTGTCCTAGCTTATCAGTAGTAGGGAAGGTGGCGTCACCTGCCTGTGCAACATTGAGGATTACAAACGATCGTCAGGGTCGGGCTGAGGTGCCAGTGGCGAAGAGTAGAGCATTTCAGATGACAACAGAGGAGGCACGAGCGACTCCTGACGTGGTGACAGGTATGAATTTTCCTCTTATCTCTGTTTTAGTATTGATTGTTTCTTATGGGTATGTGTTTGTGTATATGGTCGTTCTTAGTGAACGACATTTCAACTACAGTATTGTTTGACTCGGGGGCTACCCGATCATTTGTCTCGCTTGCGTTTAGCAAGAGGTTTAGCGGAGCTCCAAGGGAGCTGGATTGCCCACTTGAGGTTGACATAGCTGATGACAGGACCGTCAGGGTCGCGAGTGTATATAGGGGCTGCTCGCTGCGCTTATTTGATGAGCAGTTCTCAATGGATTTGGTTACTATTCCCTTTCGAGGGAATAAAGTTATAGTGGGTATGGATTGGCTAATCCCCAATGGGGCAGTGATTGATTGTGACCTGCAGTTTGTAAGGGTCCGCACTCCTAATAGGGAAGAGTTAGTGATTCAGGGTGAGAGGCCACAACGTGGACCGATTCTTTGTACAACAGCGAGAGCGAGGCGCTACTTCCAGCAGAGATGTGCGGGGTACGTCGCCTATGTTATGGATGCCCGAGAGAAGGGTAAGGCGACAGTTGATGATTTACTAGTGGTGCGAGAGTACCCAGATGTATTTCCAAAGGATTTGATTGGTATACCTCCTGAGAGAATGGTTAAGTTTAGGATTGACCTAGTTCCTGGTGCGGCTCCGATAGCCAAGGCACCGTATCGGCTGGCTCCTCGCGAGATGCAGGAGTTGTCTATGCAGCTACAGGAGCTGCTAGACAAAGGATTTATCAGGCCGAGCAGTTCGCCATGGGGAGCCCCCATCCTGTTCGTGAGGAAAAAGGACGGGTCGCACCGTATGTGTATAGATTACCGGGTGTTGAAAAAAGGTAACAGTGAAGAATCGTTACCCCCTGCCGAGGATAAATGATCTGTTTGACCAACTTCAGGGAGCATCTTGGTTTTCCAAGATTGATTTACTCCCCGGATATCACCAGATGCGGGTCATGGATGAGGATGTGCAGAAGAACGCTTTCAGGACCCGCTATGGTCATTATGAGTTCGTGGTGATGCCGTTTGGACTCACCAACGCTCCAGCCGCGTTCATGGACCTCATGAACCGTGTGTGTAGGCCGATGCTAGATCAGTACGTGTTAGTGTTCATTGATGATACCTTGGTGTATTCCAAGACTTAGGAGCAGCATGAGGAGCACTTGAGGGAAGTGCTTAAGACCTTGAGGAGGGAGAGACTTTTCACAAAGTTCTCCAAGTGCGAGTTCTGGTTGCGCAAGGTGCAGTTCCTAGGGCACCTTGTCAACTAGAAGGGTATATTGGTAGATCCGGCCAAGATTGAGGCTATTATGCAGTGGGAGGTCCCCAGGTCTCCAACTGAGATTCAGAGCTTCCTGGGTTTGGCAGGGTATTATAAGAGATTTATCTAGGATTTCTCGAAGATAGCAATTCCGCTCACCCAACTGACCAAAAAGTCGGTGGTGTTTTGTTGGGGGCCTGAGCAGCAGGCAGCATTTGAGACCCTCAGACGGCGATTGTGCGAGGCACCGATTCTTACCATGCCAGAGGGAGTGGATGACTTTGTAGTCTACTATGACACTTCGATCACAGATTTGGTAGCAGTGTTGATGCAACAAGGGCATGTGATAGCTTAAGCCTCGAGACAATTGAAGCCTCACGAGGCTAACTATCTGACGCACGATTTAGAGCTGGGGGTAGTGGTATTCGCCCTCAAGATTTGGCGGCATTACCTCTACGGGGTCCGTTGTACCATCTACATGGATCACAAGAGTTTGAGGTACCTCATGGAACAGCCGAATCTGAACATGCGGCAGCATCGGTGGTTAGACGTGGTAAAAGATTATGACTGTGAGATCCTTTACCATCTGGGCAAGGCCAACGTAGTGGCCGACGCCCTGAGCCGCAAGGCGGTAGCGGCCCCGATCAGGGATATATGCCTAAGGATGACAATGATTACTCCATTGCTGGAGTAGATTAGATAGGCATAGGTTGAGGGCCTGAAGGAGAAGAGGCAGAAGTTTGAGAGGATCGTGGGACGAATAGCCTCCTTCGATTATGACAGTCGAGGATTATTGACCTTGCATGGGAGGGTCTGAGTACTGTACTAGGGCGGAGTATGACAAGTGTTGATGGATGAGGCCCACAAGTCTCGGTTCTCCATCCATCCCGAGGCGACGAAGATGTACATATATCTTCGTCCCTATTATTGGTGTCCCTGCATAAAGCAGGACGTAGCCTGGTATGTGGAGAGGTGCCTGACCTGTAGGAAGGTCAAGGCAGAGAGCACCAGAGACCCTACGGCAAGAAGCAACCGTTAGATATTCCCGTGTGGAAATGGGAATATATCACCATGGATTTCATTACTAAGCTTCCCAGGACCGTACAGGGGGGTTGATTCGATTTGGGTCATCGTAGATCGGTTGACCATGAGTGCACATTTTATACTGATCCAGGAGAGCATCTCGACCGAGAAGCCGTCCGAGATTTATGTGCGAGAGGTAGTGACACGTCATGGAGTGCCTGTTTTGGTGGTGTCAGACCGAGACGTCCAGTTCACTTCCAGGTTTTGGAAGCAATTTCACGAAGAGATGGGTACTCGGCTTCATTTCAGCACCGCTTTCCACCCTCAGACGGACGGACAGAGCGAGAGGACAATTCAGACTCTCGAGGACATGCTTCGGGCATGTGTCCTTGATTTCGGTGGCGGTTGGGATACGTATCTTCCATTAGCGGAATTTTCGTATAACAACAGTTACCATGCCAATATTGACCGACCTCCCTTCAAGATGCTTTATGGGAGGAAGTGTAGGACCCCAATCTGTTGGGGTAAGGTCGGTCAGAGAGTCATAGGAAGTACATAGTTGATACAGCAGGTTTGTAGCAGGCTCCAGACTGCTCAGAGTCGGCAGAAGAGTTACGCCGACTGGAGGCGTTCGGACTTGGAGTTCCAGGTGGGTGATATGGTCCTCCTGAAGGTGTCACCCTGGAAGGGTGTCATCAGATTCCAGAAGCGGGGCAAGCTGGACCCCAGATTCATAGGTTCGTTCAGGGTTTAGAATAGACGTGGGAGTCCAAGGAGGAGATGAGAGAGCATTATCCGGAGTTGTTTTTAGATTCAGTAGCAGCAAACTTCGAGGACGAAGTCTGATTCAAGTGGGGGTGATTTGTAACAATCGTCTTTCGAGGTATTAATTATTTAATTTTCTTAAATTATAATTGGGCCAAGTATGGATAATAGGAGTATTGGATTGGACTTATACACTTGGACCAAAGGCTTGGGCCGCCCAGATGACTTACGTTGGGCGTACGCGGGGCGTAATGGGTCGCGTTTAGAATCGGGGGCGCGCACACGTACACGTAGCGTACGAAAGTGTATGCGCAGCGTACGTGAACATATAAGGAAAACCCTAATTTAGGTTTTAAGAGCTATATAAACCCCATTATAGCTTCCCCCTGGTTTCTTATCAGCCTCCTCACCCACAAGGAAACCCTAACTCATTCTTACTCCTTTTCATTGTGTGAAGTTGCTTTTGTGAGTGTTTTTAGTTGAAGAAAGTTGTGAAGAAGGAAAGGAAAGGTTGGAGAAGAAGCATGACCTCAAGGATCTGGACTAAGCTCACCCTTTTGTCACAAAAGAAGCTGGAGAGTAGCCAGGACAGTAGCCAGGGATCCTTCACTCGGTTTTTCAGCGATCAGTTCTTTGAGGTGAGTTTTCTTCCAGTAGGAACGGGTCTATGACCACAATGCCGGCCCATTTAGATTGCAGTAGTTCCGGACTGCGGTTTGATGTCGGGGTGGTCCCGAGAAGTAGTTCTGTTGGGTCAAAATATGGTTTATACTTTGCTTTTCTGGGCAAATGAATTTTTCTGTAATATTTTTGGAGTTTACGGCCTTAAACATCTTACGGCCGTAAACCCACTTACGGCCCAAGTTCAGTTAGCCCATACTCCCAAGTATAAATATAGGTGTTAGGGTGTGAGGAATTGATTGATGAACGAAGAGAGTTTACGGCCATAGAGCATTTTGTGTGAATCTTTTGTGTCTAGAACTTTAGTTCTAATCAATTCATACAGAGATTCATATTATTGTTCTTCTCCTTCTCTTCTATTTGATCTGACATCATCCGTTTGATTGGGATTCCGCACCATCAAACGGATCTGATTGATACACAGGCAAATTAGGAACTTACAATTGGTATCAGAGCCAAGTTGTATCAGTCAATTTTATCAGATTTGGGGCATAATTTGATCTTATTTTTGAAATATCCTTACATTTTTAGATAGATCTCTGAAAAATAAGGGGGGTTTGTTCTTCGCGTTTTTCATAAAAACGGGTTTTTGATCGAGTTTTGGAGCAAAAAGAGGTGAAAAACGTTGTTTTTCACGTAATCTTTGAAGGGTTTACGGCCGGAGCTTACTGCCGGAAACAGTTCACGGCCGGAGTTTGCGGCCAGAAACTGTTCACGGCCGCCGGAGGTTTACGGACGGAGTTTGTGGCCTCGGCTCGGCTCGGAATTTGCGGCTCGGCTCAATGGCCGGCTAAGCAGCAGCTCACATCAGTGCTTCAATAAAAAAAAGGAGCGACTTTGGTGTGGCCTGGAATCGAACCCACGACCTCCAGATCAAGAACATAAGTGCCTTACCAACTCGGCTAGCAAGTCCTTTGTTTCCTGTGACAACCCGAAGTTCGTTCCATCATTTGTAACCCTTTTTCCGTTAATACATTCGTCATTTTCAATTTCGTTTCCGTTTACGATATTAAATTAAGTCATTAATTTGAGATTGCTATTATGACTTAATGGATGTCTAAACGCATTTGGAACTCATACTAACACCCCATTCTAGTAATCGGAATATTTTTAGAATCGACCATATCGGGTTACGACAACTTAATCGGGTACGACCAAAAGCCACGTCTAACGTCGGTATCGGGTAGAATTCCATCGTGTCCCAAACTTGGAACATATTTAAAGTGGATTAGGCTTCCATTTGAAGCTTTTGCACTCTCTCACTACTCTCTCTCTAACCTCTCTCCTCAAACCCAAGAATTAGGTCCAAAATCATCAAATTAAGGCTCCAATTCCTCATGGTAACCTCCCTAACTCATAGATTAGCATCCTTAGCCTTCAAATTCGTGTTTAATCTATGGAAAAGGACCATGTTCATGTGTTTACGGCCCTGGAACATGCTTGGGCCGTAAACACACATAAAGGGGGTTTTTGAGCCTTAAAACCCTTCCAAACAACCTTTGAAGCATACATATGGCTTAATGACTTAATGGAACGGACTTAGAACATCCTGAACTTGACTTTTGGGGAGTAAACTTGAGTTTACTGCCCAAGAACATGCTTGGGCCGTAAACTCATTATCATGGAGAGTAAACTCATTTTCAAGTGTTTAAATGCCACTTAAACACACCAATAGCCTTGGATTAAAGTCTAGAATCAACCACAATCGATTTAGGGGCCTTAAACATGATGAAAACCATCCGTTTAGGAGTTCACGGCTGTAAACCCCTCAAGAATGGGTTCCTGGGCCGTAAACTCATAAACATAAGTTAAATGGTGCCCCAAATTCATTCTAAGGCTTGTGAAATTGGTTTGAATCACATGTGATTGAGCTATGGCCACAAAATCATGTAAGGAATGGTCACATAGGAGCTTACGGCCGTAAACTCCTAGTTTACAGCTGTAAACTCCATTTGGTAACGTCCTTGGTGGTTTAATTCATTTCCATGCCTTAGATTAAATCATACCAACTTTCCCCAAGTGATATTTGACCATTTAGCACCATAAAACCCATCAACCATGAGTTCACGGCTGTGAACTCATGTGGTCAATTGGTCATGGTCTTAGGGCCATAAACTCCCTAAGGAGTTTACTCTTGAAGAGCAAATACATTATCCGAGCCCTATACGTCCGTAAATGTCACCCGGGTCACTCCAAACACTTGATTTGAAGTGTTTTCTTGTATTGGAGTGTATAATCATATCTAATTAGTGATTTAAAGTCTAATTAGATACATTTGTATACCATTTCATATTACATAGGAACCTCGCGCGTTATCAAGCCCCGAACCGACACTTAGCATCCAAACTGTCACATTTTCTCGCCTGGTGAGTTCATACCCCTACTTTTTTTCAATGTTTTTCACTGTTTTCAGGGGGGAATACAAGCAAAGTACAAGGAATACTTGTTCTCAAAAACTTGTTTTACATGTGTTGTGTTTCATATTTCATATGCTTTTAACGTTGACAATCGTAACAGATAACCATTGAACTTGCAGAACACATTATTGTATTATTTGTGAAAAACATTATAAAATGTTGTATTTTATATTTTCACAAATGATTTTCCACAATATATCAGTTAAAAGCATAACATTTGAAATTTTAAACATGAAACTTAGTACACTGTTTTGTCCTCGGTAACACTCCACAGAGATACGCGAATGGAGGATTATTGTATTATTACTAGTAAATTTGTTATTCCAATAAATTGGAGACACGTCCTCGGTGAACACTCCGCAGAGATACGCAAGTGGAGGACCGCACCCGTAATTAGAATCTCTTAGATAGGGAGTGTGACTTGAGTGTATAGATCTATACGGGGCTGACTACCCCACACCTAGCTGCTAGCTACAGCCGAACCGAAAGGTTCAAGGGTGACGAAAGTCATAAGGTGATGTGGACTACTTATTGCCATATCTAGTCTATCATATGGTTACGGAACTCGCAATTTGGATAACAGAGATTTACTTGTTAGTAATAATGGATTTAGTAACTAGTTTACTTCGTACATGTTAGTTTTATATACGTGTTAAAACTAATACATTTCACAAGAACAACCAGGTTTTCAGTATACATCTTTCACATTATAGATTGGTAACCAGCTTTCAGGAAAATATGGGATTTTCTTGGGGTAACATTTGTACATAACCAGATTCGTGTAACAAACCAGATAACTAAACTTTACAATTCACAAGGGTAACCAGATTCTCAGTATACATCTTTTACATTACATTTCGAATGGGTAACCAACTTTTAAGAAAATATGGGATTTTCTTGGTGCATAACTTTTTCAGAAAAAGAAAGGAACTCATACATTTTCAGAAAACAAAACCACTTATGAACTCACCAGCTTTATGCTGATTTTCAAACTACTTGTATTCTCAGGTCCACATTAGACAGGTACCCGATGATTTCTTTTGGCGAAGACGGATTGCGTAGAAGACACGTCTTACTTTTGTCTATATATATATATATATATATATATATATATATATATATATATGTATCACACTTGTAATACTTTTTACTTTAAAACAAATGTAAAATCTTTATATGTAATGTAATGGTTGTTTACTTTGCTTACTATGTACATTGGATTTGATACTCAACGTGGAGTCCGCCCCGGAAACGTTTCCGCCTTGGGTTTCGGGGTGTGACAGATTGGTATCAGAGCCCATGTTTATAGTGAACTAAGTATACCAAACCTTACATGGTATAAGACTATAAACACTAAAGGGGCCTAAGTGCTCTAAACTAAAAGTATACTCTAAAATATAAGTATTTTCAAAAAGTATATAAATATACCCAACCGTCGAAATTCATAACTACAAGTAGAACAAAACATAAGTAAATAGGTGTTGTATGCTGCGGTTAAACCTGAGCAGTTATGTAGTCGTGTCTAGGATCAATATAGCCTAGCCAACTATATTCATTCGAGACACGGCCAACATGTGCTTGGGAGTGACTGTAGTGTTCGGCATGCCTAAAACTTACCTTAATACCCCAAACATCGAACCATGGTCGTAGCGAATCATGAAATACTATGGGAGTTTTTCTCGAGCCAATCCTTTGTAGAAATCCTCATTCAAGCATTGCTCCTTGAACATTCCTTTAGCGATAATTTGTCTGCTTTGATAACTTATTCCTGCTTTATCGCTTATTCGGAATATATAACTGTCATATCTCTTGATTCAATTCAGAGGACTTACCATCCTCTCTTTTCTGATCTTATTAGATCAAGATGCCCCCAAGAAAAAGACCCAGCTCAAAGAACAACAATCCTCCTCCACCACCACCTCCTCCTCAATTTCATCCTGTAATGTTCCAGGCAGCTGTTACTGCCGCAGTAACAGCCGCTATGTCGCAAATGAACCCCTGTGGTTCAGGAGGTGGTCCCCAGCCCCAAAACCAGGAAGGTAGTCAGGGACACAGAAAGGAGGGTTCCTATAAAAATTTCATTAACGCAAAACCCACGTCCTTTGATGGCACTGGAGGTGTCATTTCCCTTTCCCGATGGTTCAAGAAAATCAAATCTGTCTTTGAAATATGTGCCTGTTCGGAATCTGATAAAGTGAAGTTTGCAGCCTGTACCTTTATCGATAAAGCCCTGACTTGGTGGAACGTCCGAGTCAAATCCCTAACTTTACCTGTAGCCAATGCCATGGGTTGGGAAGCCATGAAAGAACTTCTTCTAGCTGAGTACTGCCCTCGGGGCGAAATACAGAAGTTAGAGCATGAGCTCTGGAACCTGAAGATGAAAGGTTCAGATATTGCCGCATACACTTCTAGATTCGATGATCTAGCATTATTCTGTCCGGGATTGGTTATACCCCGGAGAGCAAGAAGATAGAGAGGTTCATCTGGGGGCTGATCCAGCCAACCAAAGGAAATGTTTTATCTACGAGGCCGGATACATATGACAGTGCCAAAAGCCTAGCCCAAACCCTGATTGACCACAGTGACGATGTTGAGGAAGCAACCACCACTCTTGAACTGACCAATAGGAGTGGTGAGAAAAGGAAGTTTTGGAAGAAGAAGAAGGACCAATCTTCTCAAGGGTCCTCAAAGAAACAACAGACTGTAGCAGTCCATGCTGCTACTACCCCTGTTGATGTTGCTTCTGCTGTGGGATCCACAACTCAAACACCCAATAGTAGGTATGCTGGTAACCTTCCCCAGTGTGACAAGTGCAAATACAACCACAACCCTGGCCCCTGCCGTGAGCTGACATGTACAAACTGTGGTAGAAAGGGGCATACAGTCTGATTCTACCAAGCACCAGCCCAATCTGCAAACCAATCTTCTGGAGCAGGTGTTGGTCAAGCCTGTTATAATTGTGGAGAAGTTGGGCATTTCAAGAGAAACTGCCCCAAGAAGGCGACAACTGATAACACTGGGAGAGTCCTAGCCATGGGACGGGAGGAGGCAATCGCCGATCCCACCGTTGTTTCGGGTACGTTCCCTCTCGACAACTTTTATGCTAGTATTCTTTTCGATTCGGGTGTCGAAAGAAGTTTTGTTAGTCATTCGTTCAAGCATAACCTTAAACATAATCCTCAACCATTAACTGAAACATTTACTGTCGAGATGGCTAATGGTGAAAAAGAGAGCGCTAGCGATGTATTCATAGGTTGTACCCTTACCCTGAACGATCATTCATTCCCCATCGATCTTATGCAAGTTTCCATAAAGAGCTTTGATGTTATCATCAGCATGGATTGGTTGAGTCCTAATCATGCTGACATCCTTTGTTACGAAAAAGCCATTCGTCTCAACCTCCCCTCTGGTCAAACTCTCATAATCTATGGAGATAAACTCAGCTCCAATATTCGCATCATTTCCTGCATCAAAGCTCAGAAACTCTTGCGAAAGGAATGCCAAGCATTCCTAGCCCATGTAATCAACGAGAAACAGGAAGTTAAAGACCTCGCGAGCATCCCCGAAGTCTGTAACTTTCTTGACATCTTTCCCGAAGAGCTCCCAGGAATTCCTCCTGAACGTCAAGTTGAATTTCGCATCGACCTAATTCCTGGAGCTACCCCTATAGCCAAGTCTCCATATCGCTTAGCTCCAGTAGAAATGCAGGAGTTATCTGGCCAACTCAACGAGTTGCTCAGCAAAGGGTTCATCCGACCAAGTTCCTCACCCTGGGGAGCTCCGGTTCTGTTTGTAAAGAAGAAAGATGGATCCTTCCGAATGTGTATCGATTATCGTGAGCTAAATAAGTCGACCGTCAAGAACCGATATCCTCTTCCGCGAATAGATGACCTCTTCGATCAACTTCAGGGAGCCAGCTACTTCTCAAAGATATACCTTCGGTCAGGGTACCATCAACTACGAGTTCATGAGAGTGATGTTTCCAAAACAGCTTTCAGGACTCGGTATAGACACTACGAGTTCGTAGTGATGCCCTTTGGTCTAACCAATGCACCGGCTGTGTTCATGGATCTGTTGAACCGGGTGTGTCGTCCCTTCTTAGACAAGTTCGTCATCATATTCATTGACGACATACTTGTCTACTCCAGAAGCGAAGAAGATCACAAACAACACTTAAGGTCAGTGTTGGAAACCCATAGATCCGAAAAGCTGTACGCGAAATTTTCCAAGTGTGAATTCTGGATTCGGAAGGTAACTTTCCTCGGTCACGTGGTAAGCGAAGAGGGTATTCACGTGGATCCATCCAAGATCAAAGTGATAGAGAATTGGTCGGCACCAAAGACATTCACAGAAATCCGTCAATTCTTGGGTCTCGCCAGCTATTATCGGAGATTCATCCAGAATTTTTCCAGAATCGCCAAACCCCTAAACACTTTGACACAGAAAGGTGTACCCTTTTGTTGGAGTGAAAATCAAGAAAACGTATTCCAAACGTTAAAGCGAGCCTTGTGCAGCGCACCGGTCCAGTCCCTGCCCGAAGGGACAGAGGACTTTGTTGTTTATTGTGATGCGTCTAACCAGGGCTTAGGCTGTGTGGTTATGCAAAGGGGAAAAGTGATTGCATATGCCTCGAGACAACTGAAGGCACACGAGATCAACTATACCACACATGACTTGGAGTTAGGTGCTATAGTCTTTGCGCTGAAGATTTGGAGATATTATCTCTATGGGACCAAGTGTACGATCTTCACTGACCATAAGAGCCTGCAACATATCTTCAATTAAAAGGACTTAAACATGAGGCAACGGCGATGGGTAGAACTACTCAGTGACTATGAGTGTGAAATCCGCTACCATCCCGGCAAGGCCAATGTGGTAGCAGATGCCCTTAGTCGAAAGGATAGTTCAAACCGAAAAAGGAAAACCCTGACGATGACTATCCACTCCCATCTATTCATGCAAATCCGAGAGGCCCAATTAGAAGCCCATAAACCTGAGAACGTGTCAAGCGAGGCCTTGAGGGGAATGGATAAGAAACTTGAGATCAAAGGTGATGGAGTCTATTGTTTCATGGACCGAATCTGGATTCCAAAGTTCGGAGGATTCAAGGAGATTGTCATGGAGGAAGCACACAAGACTAGATAATCTATTCACCCAGGTTCGGACAAGATGTACTTGGATCTCAAGAAACAATACTGGTGGCCAAACATGAAAGCTGAGATCGCTACATTCGTGGGCAAGTGCCTGACTTGCGCCAAGGTGAAAGTCGAGTACCAGAAACCCTCGGGTCTGCTCCAGCAACCCGAAATACCCGAGTGGAAATGGGAGATGATTACCATGGACTTCATCACCAAGTTACCCAAGTGTCTGAGTCGGTACGACAACATTTGGGTAATTATCGATCGTTTGAAAAAATCAGCTCACTTCATTCCGATCAAAGAGTCATTCAAGATGGAAAGACTCACGTGAATCTACATCCAGGAGATAGTCCGACTGCACGGTGTGCCTGCGTCCATTATCTCTGACTGAGATAGCAGGTTTACCTCAAGATTTTAGCAGTCCCTTCAGAAAGCTCTTGGAACTAGGCTAGACATGAGTACAACTTATCATCCTCAGACCAATGGACAGAGTGAGAGAACTATCCAAACCCTGGAAGACGTGCTTAGAGCATGTGTCATCGATTTTGGAAAGTCGTGGCACACACATCTGCCTTTGATCGAATTCTCGTACAACAACAATTACCACACCAGCATCAAGGCTGCTCCATTTCAAGCTCTCTACGGTCGCAAGTACAGATCCCCTCTATGTTGGGTCGAGGTAGGGGACACGCAGCTAGCCAAGAGTCGAGTCCCCGATAGTGCTCTCACTGGTCCTGAAATCTTCCGCGAAACCACCGAGAAGATCATCCTAATCCGGGAACGATTGAAAGCTTCACGAGATCGCCAAAAGAGTTACGCTGATAACCGAGGGTGTCACACCCCAAAACCGGAACGGCGGAAACGTTCTGGGGTGGATGACGTCATGTCAAGTATCACAACACATGAATATAGTAATCAAAGTACAGCAAAACATTGCATTAATAGTAATAATTTTACATGGTTACATTACATAATAACAAAGTAATACAAGCAAAATATATAAAGTGCAGCAAGGTACTTAAGCCATCTTCATCAGCAGTTCCGGGGATGTACCTGTCTAATTGCTGACCTGAGATTACAAGTTATTTGAAAAGCGAGTATCAGCATTTTTTACAAATGCTGGTGAGTTCATAAGTATTTAATGTCATTTAGTCAAACAACTTTAATAAGTAGTAGTTTAAGTGTTTTCGTTGCTTCAGTGTTCCTTCCAGAAAATCCTATATTTTCTTTAAATAAAGCAGCCTTCTACCAAGACTGTTTCAGTGTATTGTGGTAAGAGGTAGTTTTCCCTTAATTGCTATTGTTATCAAAATAGTGAATTTGATTATTAAAGAAGCAGGAGACATTAGGGAATAACGTATGCCTCAGCAGTGAGGACTGCTGACTAAGGCAAAGACTCATAGACTCCAGGAGGGTATCGAACTGACGACACGCCTGGTTCAGTCTAACTAAGGGGAGGCATAGACCCCAGGAGGTACCAAATGAAAGGTAAAGTCTAAAACGGTGAATATAGACCGAAGACGATACTAAATGAAAAGTACATCTCGTAGGGTCAAAACAAAGACTACAGACCCCAGACAGTATCCAACGAAAGATACAGCTAGCAAGGTCGAAATAGAGACTATAAACCCCAGACAGTATCAAATGAAAGATACAGCTAGCAAGGTCGAAACAAAGACTATAGACCCCAGACAGTATCGAATGAAAGATACAGCTAGCAAGGTCGAAACAGAGACTATAGACCCCAGACAGTATCAAATGAAAGATACAACTAGCAAGGTCGAAACAGAGACTATAGACCCCAGACAGTATCAAATGAAAGATACAGCTAGCAAGGTCGAAACAGAGACTATAGACCCCAGACAGTATCAAATGAAAGATACAGCTAGCAAGGTCGAAACAGAGACTATAGACCCCAGACAGTATCAAATGAAAGATACAGCTAGCAAGGTCAAAACAGTGTGAATCTGAAAAGTGACATCAGCATACAGTGTAAATTGCTGACGAAATACCGTTACCTTAAAGCCATGAATTATAAGGCAACCCAGGATACTCGTAACCATACTGACTAGAGTTCCAGACGCCCTACAAGCATCTATATAATGTGACATTTGTCACCCCTTGGCTTGGTGAGCCGTGGACTGTAGCTAGCAGTCAGGGTGTGGGGGTGTCAATCCCGTATAGGCCTATACACATAATGTCCGCTCTCCCTACAGGAGACTCTGGTTACCAACTAGACGATGGAGAAGGCCGCGTCCCGAAGATGCATCCCAAATAGAGGATAGTGTTTTTCTAGAGGGGAGTGGGTTTCTAATGTAAGTGATATTCTAGAGGTAAAGACTTTCAAACAGTGGGTAGTGTGTTTCTATAGTAAGTGTAGAATGGAGGTAGAGATTCTTAACTGACTTGACTAGAGAATTTTCCTGTATGTCCATACTCATATACATAGTATTTAACTAATGAACCAAACGACCTTCGGACGGCTACCCGATCCCACCAGACCACATCTCAACGAAGAAAAGGAAATAGGGCCGACGAGCCTTCCTAAGTCTTTCAATCATTACTTATATATACCTATATAAGCATGGACATACATCTAATTATGACTAAGTGCGTTTTAAGTAGAAGTGATCCTTGTGAAGTAGTAGCGCCTAATAAGTGAAGTAAAAGCGTTAGCAAGTGAAGTAGAAGTGTCGCACAAGTATAAGCGTATCATGAAGTAGAGGCGACAATAAGTGAAGCGAAAGCGTATCAAGTATAAGTGAAGTATATTTGTTATCAAGTATAAGCGAAGAAGAAATCGTATCACTAAGTAAGAGCATGAATAAGTATAAGCGTCATCAGGTATAAGCGACTATCAGTATAAGTGGAAGCATTACAGAGTAGGAATATGGAATAAGTATAAGCGAATCAGCAATAACTTCCAATAAAAATATATGTAAAAAGGAATCTTAATGAAAAGCCTTTATGAACAGAAAATTTCACACTTAGTATTCTTTTGTAAAATATGCTTGAAAATCTTGGGAAAATCTTTCACAAACCAGTTTAGAATGAATTTAGTTTAAAAGGGTATAAGTAAAAGTTTTGAAACAATTGAAAAGCGTTATAGCGTCCTACTCGGTAAAAACAGTGTATAGTGGCAAAATCTTGTGCATGCGGGTTATCAATCACATGTGGTTGATATGATAACTGGCATGTTTAACTTGTAATCCCCCCCTATAAAACATTTAAAAGCATTTAAAAGGTTCATTCAAGGGTATGAACTCACCTGGTGTAAGTAGGTCCGACGGTAGTGCCGTTTAGGCGTTCGGGGTCACGCAAGGACTTGAACACACACACGGACCTATTTTAACATATGATAACATATGTTCACATACAATTAGCATATAATATACTAATTAAACAATTATACACACTCAAAGGAGTGGAAAACACTCCCGGTTGAGTGTTTGGGGTCCCGGGTAGCGTTTAAGGGTGCTAAGGGTCTCTTATCAGTTGTGGGACTTTGCTATACTCACATATCTAGTGTGTAAAGGGTTTTAAAGCATCAATATGGACCAAACAAGGAGTTTACGGCCCAACCTAAGGGAGTTTACGGCCGTAAACTCCCAAGGTCAATTTCTTGGGTGTTTGATGCTTCTAGCTTGTTCATAGAATTATTCTAAGCACTTTTCCTCAAAGGCATGATTGGATTTGAGGCTTCTAAGGGTACTTTATAGGAGTTTACGGCCTAGGAACTCTCCCAAGGGAGTTTACGGCCGTAAACTCTCAATCTTTGAGTTTAGTGAAGTTTTAAGCCCCTAATGCCTTTCTAGTGATTTCTAATGAAGTGTGATGCCATTTTGGGTGATTAAAACCAATATTTGAGGGGGTTTTTGGGGAGTTTACGGTCTAGATAATGCTTGGGCCGTAAACTCCAAGAAATCCCTCATTTTTCTTGTGTTTAAGCCCTTAATTCCATTCTAGCATTTGATAGAAATAGCCTATGGTCATTTGGGGGGCAAAAACTACAATTTTGGGCATGAATTAGGGTGTTTACGGCCTTGACCATGTCTGGGCCATAAACTCCTTTCTTTAATTCATTTTGGAGTGTTTCAAGGGTCTAAACTTAAAGGAATAAGTCCCTAAATTATGTAATAAGCCCTAGGATGAGTTTGGTGCACATTTGGGACCATGACTTGTGGAGTTTACGGCCTAAGCATGTGCTTGGGCCGTAAACTCTTCTTTGAGTCCTAAATCCATGCATTTTAGTGTTTAAACACCCCTAGGCTATATCCCCTAATAGTTTCTAAGCTTATGATCAAGTTTAAAGGCATATTTGGCACCTTTTTAGGGGTTTACGGCCCTAGAATGTTCTTGGGCCGTAAACTCCTTATCCTATGCCTTCTTGGATGGTTTTTGGGCTTTAAACATAAATCAATACGCTTAGAATAAGCTAGGGTAAGCGGACTTACAATATGGAAGCGTTTGGTTACGAATTCGGGGCGAAAACGGGTCTAGAGAGAGAGTTTAGAGAGAGAGTGTAAAAAGTCTCCAATGGACTCCACTCATCCATATATAGGTTTCACAGTCAGGGCTCAGTGAAATTTTACCCGATACTGCCGTTAAACGGGGCTTTTGGTCGCACCCGATTTAGGGGTCGTAATATTAATACTTGACATTTTCCAATTGAATGAAAATGTGTGTCCTGTGTTTTTATTTCCTTTTATTACGACTTAACGGCATGTTAAAGGTAATCAAATGGAATTTTTATTAAATTGATGCCCTCTAATTAACAGAACTTTTATACAGTGGAATATTCCGTTAACGGTAACGGGGAAATGTAACGGGGCAACTTGGGTTGTCACATCATCCCCCCGTTAGAGGGAATTTCGTCCCGAAATTCAAGTCTAGACAAGGAAGTAGGCATGAATGGCCAAGTAGAGATGAGGGAGTACTTCCTATACGGTTGCCCTTGCATTCCCAAGTGATTTCTATTCTATGTTTGTCATTCTCACAGATCTTCACATACAGGATGCGCATTTCGTCTAGTGTAGCTAGTGGTTTCCGACTGGTGTATCTATGAAGTCAGGGTTCTCGATGGATTCTATCAAGATGAGTGAGGTACGAAAAGTGTTTTCGGATAATCGCATATCAAGTCTAAGAAGTGGATCGATCAGGTGTGAATCTAGTGGCATATCCGAAGGTAGTGGCAGCCTGGAAAGGGTTGGACCAAGTCTCCATGAGTATTCTCGGATGGTCCTACGCTCTCTGAAGGGTAGAGCCTTTCAGTACTTAGAACATAGTGTACTTCTATGGGAAGATCATCACTGGCGTGATCGCCATTCCGAAGTTCCTAACGTTCTCTCTCGTACTGGTAGTGTAGTCCTTCGGGTTGGTTCTTAGGAATCTCAAGTGGTCTTCAGTTTCGTGTTTTCTGCCAACTGGCTGATAGAGGCTTCCTAGATCGTCAAGTGGGTTGAGCGATTATGGTTATCGGTTTGCTATAGAGTGTCTATCCCAAGCTTGTGCAAAATGGACCTGCACCAACGACGCTTGAGATACGGAACCCTGAGAATCGGGGAGATAGGGCTTCACCAGACGAGTGTTGGACTATCTCCGGAGGTGGTTCTACTATCTCTGCTTGAGATAGTATTCGGGGAACACGTATTAGTCCAAGGAATCTCTAAGACTGTGGTTTATTCTAGCGTGGAAAGTGCGTGCTCCTGCGTAATCTCTCGACTAACACCAAGGCTGGTGTCGAGTCTATAATTCTTTCGGGATCCAGGTCATGAGATTTAACGCAACTACCTTCGCACTTGACCAAGTATTCTTGGCTGCGAAGGTTACCCTGTGGTTCTCGGTATCCTAGTGTTTACTTCGGAAAATATAATTCATCGTCTATAGGGCGACGACGATTTCCTCCTTGCGAGAGGGTGGAGGATGATAAGCACCACTTGTCTATAACTGGGTGGACAAGGTTCCTGAGTAGTTAGAGCATCAGTTGCAACTACTCTTCCGAAGGTTCTAAGTTTTCTCGGCTTAAGTCAAATCTAGTGGGTATAGGGTCTTCATCACTCGGGACTTTACTAGTTCATCCCGCAGTGTTTCTCTCGACTCCGGCTCCTATGTTATGAAATAGGGTGAAAGCGTTTTGCGAAGAGGTTCGTGGTAGAGTTCATGCTTGGCTTAACCGTCAATACTTGATGGATGCCAGCAGTATACCTGGTTATAATGGTCAGCCTCATGAGTTCTATTCTCTGGGTTCACGAACCTGAGGTGTGAGGTGAGAAGGGTCACCCAGGGGACTCTACGGAGTACGCCTCGGATAGTTGTCATTTTCTGAGGTATCTGCAGTGCCTTTCACTTTGGTGTTCATCTGACTACGATGGGTAGGTCCACAGCACGGGGTACCCTCACTTGGGTACTTCGGAAAGTTTGAGATAAGAGGGACGATTGACGGATTGCATTAGATGCGATTATTTGTGTTAGGTTCGAGTTCGGAGGAACCTTTATTTGCCGATATGGCTATGGAGGAAGCTCACAGCACTAAGAATGTACACATGGTTGCACGAAGTCTAACCATGATCAATAGAGTCGTCGAAGTTGGCACACTCCGACATGATATAAAGTGAAGATCGATAGAGTCATGTGCCGAACAGGCACACAAGTTCTAGGCGTCTCGGGTTTCGTCCTATATATCGCTACCGCGGATACTTGGACCGATAGAGTCGACGCGGAACTATAGAGAGTTCTAAGTGTTTCCGAATAGAGTATCTTTTCTTGAATGGATTCTCACGAGGCATTTCTACAATCGCCTCACATATACTAGTCATGTATATTTAAGGTGGGGAGGACTGTTGACTGAGCGACCCCGCCCTAAATCCACAACCAAACGAGGAACAGGAAATGAGGCGGCATTCGCTCACTCTAGGTCTGTCCATCTCAAATATACATGGCCGTAACGTATATGTTTAGCCATCATAGTTTTACCTAATGAATTGTAAATTTTATAGCAGTGCTGCGACTTTCGCCTTACTGGAAAGAATTTATACTTGAATCAGTCTTTTATTGTTCTTAGCTTAGTTATCCGGGATCGAGAGACGTACCAAAAATCTAACGAGTTTCCTTGTTGCTTCTTCCTAAGCAGTAGTGTCAGGCTCCTTCTGTGTCTTTGTCTTTCTCTTTAGTTGGGCAGTCCCTCTTAAAGTGTCCCATTTTACCACATAGGTGGCAAGCTATACGGGTCGCCACATTGGTGGTTGGTGTAATGAACTCAACCGGGGTTCTGCAGACACGAGCAGTATGCCCCAGCATGTGGCACCTAGCACAATAGAGTTCCCTGCAGGTACCATGATGATGGTAGCTGCACTTGCTGCAGTGGGGAAGGTCTCCTAGGTATGGTCTTCTTGAGGTCGGGGGGGGGGGGGGGGGGAAGGATTGACAGGGGTATAGACCACCTCGGCTCGTTGCCCTTCGAAAGGTCCTTGAGCCGAGGTACTTCCCTCCTCCAACTTGAGTTTTCTCTTTAGTGGGTTCAGTGGAGGTTCTTGGGTGGCTGAGTGTGGAAGAGTGGGTTGCTGCCGTCCATTGCCAGAATTGGAAATCCCGACAGGGCCCTTGCTAACATTGGCGTTGTTAGCATTCAGGTGAGCCATGACAGCTGCTACGGCTGCTGAGACCGCAGCTTGGAACGTAGCTTCATCGAATAAGAGAGTAGGTTTCTTGCTTGGGGCTGATTGCGCTTCTTCGGTGGCATGGTTTTCCTACATGGAAAAGAATACAAGATGATAAGAGGCTATAGCTAACCCTGGACATTTCTGTCCTAAATGGGTCAGGCCTAAATTTTCCCGTGCCTCGGGTACTGGTTGTTTGAACGTTGACCTACATCCCTATGATGTAGTCCTGGTAATCGAGGTAGGAGTATGAGTATCGGAAAAAGGCCATAAGATGCGAGTCGTTCCTACTAAGTTACCTTTTATACTGGGATAAGTTTCACTCTCCGGCCTGGAGAGATATGAGAACAGTTCGGAACGAAACTTGCGGAAGGAGAGACTCTCAAGGGCAGATGGCTAAAATTCTCTCATTAGAGATGCGGGGATCTGCCCTATTCGTGTAACTGGCAACGGGAAACAGTGATTTACCTAACACATAGCGTGAGTAGTACAGACACTAACTCACTAATTTATATTATTTTAAGGGTGTATTAGCGTGAGGAACACGAGGAAAAGACAATTCCCGGGTTCCATTTACTGGCTCCCTCGGTCTGCCTCGTGTTTTTGACTGGAATTGGCGTTGGTTTCCTCCGGGTAGTTTCCTAGGGTTCTCTTCTCGTATGGACATATTGCACTTCTATTCCGCCTTCCTTCTGATTCCAACTGCGGGTGTCATCACTTCATGATGGATGACTGGGAATCTCCGAAGTTTAGGCGAATCTCTCACCACTGTCCCTAAGAGGATATGGGCACTTGATGCATTCAATAGTCTCGACCCAGTTCATTCATTTCCGAACAGGAAATCTTCTCAATGAATCTTCTCGGGGTCGGAATTAACTCTTCTGTCAAGCACTGGAGTGGGTAGGGTTTTCTACAGGGCTCGCGCGAGAATGGAAATGTCTAAGGAATCCTAAGGGATTATTAACATTTCACTGTATGATCCATATCGAGTCCTGCTACGATTACACAGGGTATACAAATCATATATAGCTTAGACCTGATAGGCCTTCGAATATGTGATACTACTCCAGAACCACATCCGAACGAGGAAAATGAAATAGAGCGAAACCACACATTCTCAGCCTATGGGGTCCTTATTATATATAACCTTGGGAGTACACCCTCTGTAGTTGTAGGTATATCGATAAGGATCTTTTTAGTTATTCACGCAAGGTTGCTTATGTAATCTAAAATACCCATATGGTATTTTAACTCTTGTTTGTGTTCTTATCTTCTGAATATGACTTCTGGGATTAGTGTGGATCTTTTAGCGTTCCAAAATACTCCTATAGTATTTTAACTTTATGTTTGGCTCTAGCATTCCTAGTTGGTAAGTTTCAGACCTGTTGCACACCACTATCACTCCCGAGCACACGTTCATCGCATCTTGGATAAATGTAGTTGATCAGGTTACATTTATCCCAGCTTACGATTACATAACTGCACAGGTTTGACTGTAGTGCTCAACATCCGAAGACTTTTATTATTGTTCTTCTTGTGATACTTTTGTTCGAGTGTTTAGATTCTGGATGTTATTATACTTTGGTAAAATATGGTTATATTTTAAAGTATAATTCTTGGTCAAAGTGTTTTATCCCATTGTATTTATAGGCTGTATATCTTTTATGAATTGATATACTTAGCTCACTATAAACAATGCTCTGATACCAATCTGTCACACCCCAAAACCGGAACGGCGGAAACGTTCTGGGGTGGATGACGTCATGTCAAGTATCACAACACATGAATATAGTAATCAAAGTACAGAAAAACATTGCATTAATAGTAATAATTTTACATGGTTACATTACATAATAACAAAGTAATACAAGCAAAATATATAAAGTGCAGCAAGGTACTTAAGCCATCTTCATCAGCAGTTCCGGGGATGTACCTGTCTAATTGCTGAACTGAGATTACAAGTTATTTGAAAAGCGAGTATCAGCATTTTTTACAAATGCTGGTGAGTTCATAAGTATTTAATGTCATTTAGTCAAATAACTTTAATAAGTAGTAGTTTAAGTGTTTTCGTTGCTTCAGTGTTCCTTCCAGAAAATCCTATATTTTCTTTAAATAAAGCAGCCTTCTACCAAGACTGTTTCAGTGTATTGTGGTAAGAGGTAGTTTTCCCTTAATTGCTATTGTTATCAAAATACTGAATTTGATTATTAAAGAAGCAGGAGACATCAGGAAATAACGTATGCCTCAGCAGTGAGGACTGCTGACTAAGGCAAAGAGTCATAGACTCCAGGAGGGTATCGAACTGACGACATGCCTGGTTCAGTCTAACTAAGGGGAGGCATAGACCCCAGAAGGTACCAAATGAAAGGTAAAGTCTAAAACAGTGAATATAGACCGAAGACGATACTAAATGAAAAGTACATCTCGCAGGGTCAAAACAAAGACTACAGACCCCAGACAGTATCCAACGAAAGATACAGCTAGCAAGGTCGAAACAGAGACTATAGACCCCAGACAGTATCAAATGAAAGATACAGCTAGCAAGGTCGAAACAGAGACTATAGACCCCAGACAGTATCGAATGAAAGATACAGCTAGCAAGGTCGAAACAGAGACTATAGACCCCAGACAGTATCAAATGAAAGATATAGCTAGCAAGGTCGAAACAGAGACTATAGACCCCAGACAGTATCAAATGAAAGATACAGCTAGCAAGGTCGAAACAGAGACTATAGACCCCAGACAGTATCAAATGAAAGATACAGCTAGCAAGGTCGAAACAGAGACTATAGACCCCAGACAATATCAAATGAAAGATACAGCTAGCAAGGTCTAAACAGTGTGAATCTGAAAAGTGACATCAGCATACAGTGTAAATTGCTGACGAAATACCGTTACCTTAAAGCCATGAATTATAAGGCAAACCAGGATACTCGTAACCATACTGACTAGAGTTCCAGACACCCTACAAGCATCTATATAATGTGACATTTGTCACCCCTTGGCTTGGTGAGCCATGGACTGTAGCTAGCAGTCAGGGTGCGGGGGTGTCAATCCCGTATAGGCCTATACACATAATGTCCGCTCTCCCTACAAGAGACTCTGGTTACCAACTAGACGATGGAGAAGGCCGCGTCCCGAAGATGCATCCCAAATAGAGGATAGTGTTTTTCTAGAGGGGAGTGGGTTTCTAATGTAAGTGATATTCTAGAGGTAAAGACTTTCAAACAGTGGGTAGTGTGTTTCTATAGTAAGTGTAGAATGGAGGTAGAGATTCTTAACTGACTTGACTAGAGAATTTTCCTGTATGTCCATACTCATATACATAGTATTTAACTAATGAACCAAACGACCTTCGGACGGCTACCCGATCCCACCAGACCACATCTCAACGAAGAAAAGGAAATAGGGCCGACGAGCCTTCCTAAGTCTTTCAATCATTACTTATATATACCTATATAAGCACGGACATACATCTAATTATGACTAAGTGCGTTTTACGTAGAAGTGATCCTTGTGAAGTAGTAGCGCCTAATAAGTGAAGTAAAAGCGTTCGCAAGTGAAGTAGAAGTGTCGCACAAGTATAAGCGTATCATGAAGTAGAGGCGACAATAAGTGAAGCGAAAGCGTATCAAGTATAAGTGAAGTATAGTTGTTATCAAGTATAAGCGAAGAAGAAATCGTATCACTAAGTAAGAGCATGAATAAGTATAAGCGTCATCAAGTATAAGCGACTATCAGTATAAGTGGAAGCATTACAAAGTAGGAATATGGAATAAGTATAAGCGAATCAGCAATAACTTCCAATAAAAATATATGTAAAAAGGAATCTTAATGAAAAGCCTTTATGAACAGAAAATTTCACACTTAGTATTCTTTTGTAAAATATGCTTGAAAATCTTGGGAAAATCTTTCACAACCCAGTTTAGAATGAATTTAGTTTAAAAGGGTATAAGTAAAAGTTTTGAAACAATTGAAAAGCGTTATAGCGTCCTACTCGGTAAAAACAGTGTATAGTGGCAAAATCTTGTGCATGCGGGTTATCAATCACATGTGGTTGATATGATAACTGGCATGTTTAACTTGTAATCCCCCCTATAAAACATTTAAAAGCATTTAAAAGGTTCATTCAGGGGTATGAACTCACCTGGTGTAAGTAGGTCCGACGGTAGTGCCGTTTAGGCATTCGGGGTCACGCAAGGACTTGAACACACACAAGGACCTATTTTAACATATGATAACATATGTTCACATACAATTAGCATATAATATACTAATTAAACAATTATACACACTCAAAGGAGTGGAAAACACTCCCGGTTGAGTGTTTGGGGTCCCGGGTAGCGTTTAAGGGTACTAAGGGTCTCCTATCAGCTGTGGGACTTTGCTATACTCACATATCTAGTGTGTAAAGGGGTTTAAAGCATCAATATGGACCAAACAAGGAGTTTACGGCCCAACCTAAGGGAGTTTACGGCCGTAAACTCCCAAGGTCAATTTCTTGGGTGTTTGATGCTTCTAGCTTGTTCATAGAATTATTCTAAGCACTTTTCCTCAAAAGGCATGATTGGATTTGAGGCTTCTAAGGGTACTTTATAGGATTTTACGGCCTAGGAACTCTCCCAAGGGAGTTTACGGCCGTAAACTCTCAATCTTTGAGTTTAGTGAAGTTTTAAGCCCCTAATGCCTTTCTAGTGATTTCTAATGAAGTGTGATGCCATTTTGGGTGATTAAAACCAATATTTGAGGGGGTTTTTGGGGAGTTTACGGCCTAGATAATGCTTGGGCCGTAAACTCCAAGAAATCCCTCATTTTTCTTGTGTTTAAGCCCTTAATTCCATTCTAGCATTTTATAGAAATAGCCTATGGTCATTTGGGGGGAAAAACTACAATTTTGGGCATGAATTAGGGTGTTTACGGCCTTGACCATGTCTGGGCCGTAAACTCCTTTCTTTAATTCATTTTGGAGTGTTTCAAGGGTCTAAACTCAAAGGAATAAGTCCCTAAATTATGTAATAAGCCCTAGGATGAGTTTGGTGCACATTTGGGACCATGACTTGTGGAGTTTACGGCCTAAGCATGTGCTTGGGCCGTAAACTCTTCTTTGAGTCCTAAATCCATGCATTTTAGTGTTTAAACACCCCTAGGCTATATCCTCTAATAGTTTCTAAGCTTATGGTCAAGTTTAAAGGCATATTTGGCACCTTTTTAGGGGTTTACGGCCCTAGAATGTTCTTGGGCCGTAAACTCCTTATCCTATGCCTTCTTGGATGGTTTTTGGGCTTTAAACATAAATCAATACGCTTAGAATAAGCTAGGGTAAGCGGACTTACAATATGGAAGCGTTTGGTTGCGAATTCGGGGCGAAAACGGGTCTAGAGAGAGAGTTTAGAGAGAGAGTGTAAAAAGTCTCCAATGGACTCCACTCATCCATATATAGGTTTCACAGTCAGGGCTCAGTGAAATTTTACCCGATACTGCCGTTAAACGGGGCTTTTGGTCGCACCCGATTTAGGGGTCGTAATATTAATACTTGACATTTTCCAATTGAATGAAAATGTGTGTCCTGTGTTTTTATTTCCTTTTATTACGACTTAACGGCATGTTAAAGGTAATCAAATGGAATTTTTATTAAATTGATGCCCTCTAATTAACGGAACTTTTATACAGTGGAATATTCCGTTAACGGTAACGGGGAAATGTAACGGGGCAACTTGGGTTGTCACAGAGGGAAACCTCTAGAGTTCCAGGTTGGAGACCGTGTCCTGTTGAAGGTTTCGCCCTGGAAAGGCATGATACGCTTCGGAAAGCGTGGGAAGCTTGATTCTTGACATTTACCCAAGCCATAGGAGGTGTTTGAGGGCAATTCTAACACATTAAAAGGTGTTCACGACCCTTGAAGAGGGGTTTACGGTCCAAGAGTGTTCTTGGGCCGTAAACTCATGTTTACTCTCCAAAAGTCAAGGTTTTGGTGTTCTAAGCTCGTACATGCAAGTCTACAATTCATATCTAAGCCCTAGGAGTGATTTGGAAGGGTTTTGGGGCTTCAAAACCCCACTTATGGGTGTTTACGGTCCAAGAGTGTTCTTGGGCTATAAACACATGATTTGGCCCCTATTTGATGTCTTAAACACGAATTTTCATGTTAAATGAGCTAAACAACAAGTTAGGGTAGATTACTTACTAGTTTGGGGCTCGAAATGGGCAGTTTTTGGATCGAAAGCAACTTGTAGAGAGAGAGTGTAGAGAGAGAATGAAAAGTCTAAAATGGAGTCCACTCACCCATATATAGGGTTTGATTCGGTGGCTCGGTGGAAATTTACCCGATACTGACGTTAAACGGGGCTTTTGGTCGCACCCGATTAAATGGTCGTATTTCGACTTGGTTGTAACTAATATTTTTCAAAGGATATTGAGGGCATTTCTAATGTGTTCCAACCCTTATAAATTCATAATAAAAAGTCCCAATTTAATTAACCTAGTCCAAAAAGGTTAATAGATAATTAATAAAGTGGGTTTTATTAATGGAAGATGAGGTTAAAAATGACAGAATAAATTTCGGGTTGTCACACAGTTACCCCGTAAATCAATTGTTTTGTTAATCCCTATGTAAGTTATTATAATCATGCTTAATATGACTGTTATGCCTGAACAACGTTCTTCAGGCGTCGGAATTGGTAGACATGTGTCACCCTAGACTTGTCGGTCTAACTATAGCAAACAGCTTAGGTGCGAGGTTGTCAATCCCATATAGATCTATACACAACTATCTCGATCTCCCTCCAAGAGACTCTGGTTATAATGCAAGACTTAAGGTGTACACTAGGTAGGTACGGTGAAGAGAATGTCTCACAAGAGCATCAACAAATTTACGTCAACTATGACACCTTTTTCTTGTAAAATGAAATAATTATACCATTGAATAATTATGAAAGTGTGGTTTTTGTGACTCTCAAACGATACCAAATATAGGTTGTCTTATATGTTTTGTTTAGACTACTAATATAATCTTTTATATAAATATAAAGTTGTAATCTTGTCTAGTGTCGATATATGTTACCAAAACATAATATTTTTGGGTTGTAACCCACCAAAATAGTAAATAACTATAATATAACCAATTTTGCTAGAAAAGCTACCTTTTAGTAAAAGTTGTCAAGACTTTTTAGTTTTAGAACTCATATTTCCCTAATGATATTTGTCTCATATAACGAGATATGTTCTTTTTGTTAAGTTTGCATATCAAAAAGTAATATGTCTCATTTATTGTATAAAAAGTAGTGATACTACATATTATGCAAACAATATCTCATTTTTTTAACATAAAGAAGGTAACATGCAAATATACATAAGACAAATAACTTTTAACTTGTATCCCCCCCCCCCCTAAAGCATGAACAGCTCGAAAAATTGGGTATGAACTCACCTTGAGTGATTTTTGTGTGGGTTGGTTGAAGTGAGAAGATGAAGATTTCGAGCCTAACACTTGGATGGTGTTTGATGAGCTTCTCGAAAATGTTAGTATCCTATGATTTAATACATAATAATGTGTGTAAGGATGATGAAACTTACAAAAACATGTATAAAAATACTAGAGTATCATGAAATCCTTACCAAAAATCCGAAAATCACAAGAAGAAAAGGAAGTTCTTGGAGAACCTAGCTTGCTTTTGAGAGAAAAAGATGGAGAGTGAAAGTAATTGATCTTTTGGGAGGTGGGAAATGGCCTCTCGGCCGAAGCATAAATGGAGGAGGGGAGGAGTGTCTTCATTGTTATTTGTTGGATATTTTTGTGTATTGCATGAAGATATGATGGTTAATGATGCACTTGCATGGAGATATGATGGGTAACTGCATGGAGGTTTGTTGGGTAAAAGCGAGGTGTCAAGTTTCTAGGTCAAACCTTGGTCTTCCCACCCATCCATGATCCTTAAACCGAAGCTAGGGTTTTCGGTCATCAAAGCCAAGAACTAGGTTCTTGGTTCCAACTGAGAACCATGTTGTGCGAGGTTTTCAGAACAAGGGAAGGGAAGTTTTCAGTTGCGAAGCTTCTAGGCTTTAAGGCATCTCAATCCAACTTAAGCACTACTAATACATATTTAAGATTTCGAACTCCTTGATTTATCTTAAAACATTCTTTATGCAATTGAAATTACAAGAAGTTTTGGTCCTTCTCATTAAATTTTGAAATGTTTATTACAACAAGATTATGATGTGGTTTTATATTATCTATAGATACACTTTGTTTGATCAAAATTTCCTGGGAGTCACAAATGTGGTAATGAGTAAAGATGGGCTTAAAGGTGGGTTGTGATCCCGATAATTGTGATTTTCTATCTAGGGATGTTAATTAATATTTATGATGAAAAAGGCATTATGGGATACACAATAGATAGAACTATGATAACCGTGTTTAGTGTTTTGTTGAATTATGCTCTAATGGTGAATTCAGAAGTATAACTTAAGAGTGGTTATTATTTCTTTGTAAGGTGAGTTGTAGGATTTTCAATTAATCTTTGGAATACGAATGATGTAATTGTATGGTGTTAGCTAAAATCTATGATTGAGTGTAGTGGATAGTCGTGAGAGTAGTAAGTGAAATGCTACTAGATGAAAATGGTCGTAAGCGAAATACTACCAATCAGAATGAGTTACAAATAATAAGATAGTAATATGTGGTTGGGAATGATATGTGAATTTCTATCTCTTCTAAGGTTGAACTATAGTTTTCTAATTACAGTTCTTTTCACGCGGGGAGGTGGATTAATGCACTAATGACGAGCACAATGGCACAATCCGTTGTTAGTGTTTTTTGTTTTAGTTGTTGCACTCTTTTATTCATGTGAACTAGAAGTAGTGACATGACTTTAATGGCAACGGTTGGATGTGTGTGTGTGTATATATATATATATATATATATATATATATATATATATATATATATATATAATGGTGGAAGTTAGCTTTAACAGTGGGCAAAATACTATTAGTTCATGATTTTTGAATGTAATGCTCAAATGTGACGAGTAATAGGTGAAACATCACTAACTGAGAGGAAATATATTAGAAACTATAACTGATAGTAGGTGAAATGTTATTAGTCAGGGATAAAGTGGCAGATATTATATACATAATTAAGTAAATGATGATAGTTGACGTGACGTAGTCACCTAATGTCTAACTCCCATCACTCAGAGTCCCATGAAGCACAAAGCAAGCAGCATTCAGACCACAGGAAACAATCTCAAGCAAATCTGTCCTCATAAAGAGAAACCAGCTAGCATACAATGTTAAACTCATACTATCAGGTATAACCAAAACAGGTTATCCTAATGTTGTCTACTCAATTCTAGCATGCAGTTTTCATACACTGAAGCACATAAAGCAGGCACATAAGGCATCACTCCTGGATCCTTAGTCCTAGTCTAGCATGTTGTTCTACTGAAACTGATAAACATAACATAAGCTTGTATGGGTACTTTGGGGAATACTTACTTGAGCTCGGCCGGTTGCGCACATCACACACTTCACTCCTTCTTAAAACTCTTTACTTAGCTTTTTAGAAAGTATTTTCTTCTTTAAAATCTTTTAATCCCTCGATTTGAGTTCAGACACCCCCGAAGGTGTGTCCGAATCCTTCAAACCAGGGCTCTGATACCAACTTGTAACGTCCCAAAAATACGAGCCAAAATTTTCATTTTTAAAACGTTCAACGATCATGTCATTTCATAAAACATATTGCATGTCTGGAAAACATTTTTTATAAAACATAAAAGTGTCAGAGTAGAAATCCCCAGGAAGATCTCATGATGTGGAATACAAGCATGTGTGTGATGTACCGCTACCGCGCCAACTCCTTCCCCTTTGAAGAAGAGGTACCTGCAACCAAAACTGAAACTGTAAGCACGAAGCTTAGTGAGTTCCCCCATCATACCACATACCAAACAATCATATATCATACATACTGCCAGGCAATTATGGGGTGCCCGACCTACCCAGTACGACCATTGTGGGGTGCCGACCTACCCGTGTCAAGCCGTTCTGGGGTGCTGACTACCCATGTCAAGCCATTCTGGGGTGCTGACTACCCATCGGCCCTAACGACCGAACTTGGGGACTATTCCCCACCCACTACCACTATCACATATAACATATCATGCCAACATATAAACATAACATCGCATACGGTCAGACATATCTGGGGTGTCTGACCTACCCATCGGTCCTAACAACCGAACTCTACCACTATCACATATAAATATCATGCCAGCATAAAAACATATCAGGTAGTAGCCAACCTAGATGATATCACAAAGACAATCATCTAACATACAACTCCTACAGGTGGGCCGAAATTATGGCCGTAGACCCACCGCTACTGGAAGATAACTCACCTCAAAGTAGCTGCTGATCGGTGTGGGAATTGACTGTCTTCTGCTGCTGCTGCTCCGGAAATCCTCCGGCTAATAATTCCCATAAAACACTTAGTCAAATACTGCTAACCGTCCTCAGGGTAAAATGACCATTTACCCCTAACCAAACCAAGAGTCAAAGTCAAAATCAAAGTCAACTGCCTGTTGACCCGACTCGCCGAGTTGGCTTGCCAACTCGCCGAGTCCCTATCCCTTTGTTTGACCATAACCCATCTCTACTCGTCGAGTTAGGCATTGACTCGACAAGTTTTCCTTCTAAACCAAAGACCAATAGTCCTTCATCCTACTCGCCGACTTGTATGAACAACTCGCCGAGTTCATCTTCATCCGAAGAACACTCTATGCTGAGACTCGCCGAGCTGTATGAGCAACTCGCCGAGTCTGTTCTTGAGGCAAGAAGATTGCCTTGAACTCGCCGAGTCAGGGCATCGACTCGCCGAGTTCCTTCATGAGTGAGTCTAGCTTCCGACCCACTGAGTCACAATCCATGACTCACTACTCCACCCCGCAAACGCGAAAAGGGGGAAAACTCGGGGACTCGCGACTCAACTCGCCGAGTCTGTCACATGAAAATACTATATACTCGATTTTGCTTGAATCCAGCTCATGCCATTCATAGATTTGGGTTTCTAGGGCATGAATAACACGTAAAGTTTCCAACTTTACGTGTAAATAATCACCAAAGAAGGTTTTAGGGCTCAAAATGCACTAAAAGGGTAAATCTAGGGCTTTCATGTAATATGGTTCCATAAAGGCAGTAGATCCAAGCTTCCGGAGCTCAATCATGCCTAGATCTAGAGGCTAAACAACTTATTACAAACCCTAATACACAACCAAGCTTGGGGAAAGGCTCAAGAAGGACTTTCATGGAGCTATAAGGGACTATAAGCATGAAAACAGAGGGAAACCGAGTTATACCTCAAGGAAATCACTGAGATAACACAAGGATGCTTGGCCTCCTTCTTCTCTTCTTGATCTACTCTTCTTTCTTCTCAAAATCTTCAAGAAACACACCAAAGCACTTCAATCTCACAAGAAATAAGGGTTAGAACGATGTTGGGAGCTCTGAGGGTGAAGGGGGCGAGGTTGGGGCGCATAAGGTTGGTTTAAATAGGGTGCAAACCCTTGGAATTTAGGGTTTCACCAGACAGTGGGGACTCGCCGAGTCCAGAATGTGGACTCGCCGAGTCGCCAACTTAAACGTGCCCCCAAACCCGTCTCTACTCGACGAGTCGGGCCTACGACTCATCGAGTCCAAGGCTAAAAACGTAAAATACTTACCAGGAACCAGGTGCTACAAATCTCCCCCACTTATTTTAGACTTCGTCCTCGAAGTCTGCTGCTCAATCCTGAAACAGCTCGGGGTAATGCTCCATCATTTCTTCCACCGGCTCCCAAGTCCATTCCGAACCCTTTCGGTGCTGCCATTGCACCTTTACTAATTCCACCCTCTTGTTCCTCAGATCCTTCGACTTCCGGTCGAGGATTACAACTGGGCACTCAATGTAATTCAGGCTGTCATCAGCCTGTATATCCTCTAGCGGCACCATCGCTGAATCATCCACTAGGCACTTCTGCAACTGGGAGACATGCAAAGTGCTATGGATCTGACTAAGCTCGGCTGGCAGATCCAACCTATATGCTACCTTGCCCACCCGGGCTACAACCCTGAACGGACCAATGTATCTTGGGCCCAACTTGCCCCGCTTCCTGAATCGAATGACGCCTTTCCAAGGCGACACCTTCAGGAGAACCATATCCCCGGCCTGGAACTCCATGTCTGAACGACGCTTGTCGGCGTAACTTTTCTGCCGACTCTGCGCAGTCTGAAGCCTGCTTCGAACCTGCTGGATCCTCTTGGTCCTCTTAAGCACCACCTCGGTGCTCCCCATGACCCTCTGGCCAACTTCACCCGAACATATCGGGGTCCTGCACCTCCAACCGTACAACATCTCGAATGGAGGACGGTCAATACTCGCGTGGTAGCTGTTGTTGTATGAGAACTCAGCCAAGGGAAGATATGTATCCTAGCTACCACCGAAGTCTAGCACGCATGCCCGCAAAATATCCTCCCAAGTATGGATGGTCCGCTCACTCTGACCATCCGTCTGCGGGTGAAAGGCGGTGCTAAAATGTAGACGAGTGCCCAACTCATCATGAAACTTCTTCCAAAACCTGGAAGTGAACCACACATCTCGATCTGATATCACTAACACTGGCACCCCGTGCCACGCCACTATCTCCCTGATATATAGATATCAGCCAACTTTTCGGCCGAGATACTCTCCTGAATCGGAATACAATGGGCGCTCTTGGTCAACTGATCCACGATGACCCAAATCGAATCTACTCCTCGCGCCGTCCTGGGAAGCTTTGTGATAAAATCCATCGTAATATCCTCCCATTTCCACAACGGGATATCCAACGGCTGCATCTTGTTGTGCGGTCTCTGATGCTCAACCTTGACCTTCCTGCAGGTCAAACACCGCTCGACGTACCACGCCACATCCCGCTTCATGCAGGGCCACCAATAGTCTAGGTGAAGATCCCGATACATCTTCGTCGCCCCTGGGTGAATAGAGAATCGGGATTTGTGCGCCTCCTCCATCAAGATCTGATGCACACCTCCGTGATATGGCACCCACACCCTGCGGTGTAGTGTCAATAACCCTCGGCTATCATAATCGAAGGAGGTGACTTGACCCACTATTCGCTCACTCTTCCGATGTTCCTCCGTTATGGCCTCCTGCTGAGCTTCCCGAATCTGCTCTAACAGGGGAGTCACCATAGTCATCCTTATGCAAATATCCCTGATCGGCGCCGCCTTGCGGCTAAGCGCATCGGCCACCACATTGGCCTTCCCCGGGTGATAAAGGATCTCGCAATCATAATCCTTCACCACGTCCAACCACCGACGCTGCCTCATGTTCAGATTCGGCTGATCCATGAGGTACCTCAAACTCTTGTGGTCCGTGAAAATGGTACATCGAACCCCGTAGAGGTAATGCCGCCAAATCTTGAGGGCCAAAACCACCGCCCCCAACTCTAAATCATGCGTCGGGTAGTTCGCCTCGTGAGGCTTCAGCTGCCTCGAGGCATAAGCAATGACATGCCCCCTCTGCATCAATATTGCGCCTAAGCTTGAGATCGACGCATCACAGTACACCACAAAATCCTCGATGCCCTCGAGTAGGGCTAAGATTGGCGCCTCGCACAATCTCTGCCTCAGAATATCAAACGTTGCCTGCTGCTCAGGCCCCCATCGAAAGACCACGACTTTCCTAGTCAACCGTGTCAGGGGTACAGCTATGTTGGAGAAATCCTGAATGAATCTCCGATAGTAACCTACTAATCCTAGGAAACTCCAAATCTCGGATGGAGACTTCGGAACCTCCCATCTCATCACAGCCTCCACCTTGGCCGGGTCTACTAAAATCCCGTTCTAGTTGACGAGGTGCCCAAGAAACTACACCTCGCGCAACCAAAACTCACATTTGGAGAACTTGGCGTACAAGCTCTCACTCCTCAAGGTCTCCAAAACCTCTCTCAGATGCTCCTCGTGCTCCTCCTGCGTCTTGGAATAAACCAAGATGTCATCAATGACAACTATCACAGATCGATCCAGCATCGGTCTACACACGCGGTTCATGAGGTCCAGGAATGCGGCAGGAGCATTGGTGAGCCCAAACGGCATCACCACGAACTCATAATGGCCATAACACGTCCGAAACGCGGTCTTCTATACATCCTCCTATCTGACCCTCGTTTGATGATAACCTGAACGCAAATCGATCTTGGAGAACCAAGATGCTTCCTGTAACTGATCAAAGAGGTCATCAATCCTCGGGAGTGGGTAACGGTTCTTCACCGTTACCTTATTCAGCTCCCGGTAATCTATACACATCCGATGCGACCCGTCCTTCTTCTTCACAAACAGGATCGGGGCTCCCCAGGGTGAACTGCTCGGTCGAATAAATCCCTTGTCTAGCAGCTCCTGCAGCTGCGTAGACAACTCCTGCATCTCGGGAGGAGCCAACTGATAGGGTGCCTTCGCTATCGGAGCCGCACCAGGAACTAGGTCGATCCTGAACTCTACTTGACGTTCCGGAGGTATTCCAAGAAACTCCTCCGGGAACACATCAGCGTAGTCTTGCACCACTGGAACCTCGCTCACTGTAGCCTTACCCGTCTCTCGGGTATCTATAACATACGCGACATATCCTGCACAACCCTGCTGAAGGTAGCGCCTAGCTCTCGCTGCTGAACATACTACAGGTCCATGTTGTGGCCTCTCGCCGTGGATCACCAACTCTCCCCCACTCGGGGTCCTGATCCGCACTAGCTGCTGCGCGCAATCTATCACTGCCCCATTAGGGCTCAACTAATCCATTCCTATAATCACCTTGTTCCCCCGCAACAGGATGGGAACCAAATCCACCAAATAGCGCTCCTCAAATAACGATAGAACACAATCCCTGAATACTGCTGATGCTCGCACCAATCGATCATCGGTAATCTCTACCTCTAAAGGGCAATCCAACACGCCCGATGTGACAACCCCAAATCTAATTCCGTTAAAAATCCCATTTTTCACTAACGGAACATGTCACTATAAGTTATGTTATGTAATATTTGAAATCGTCAATATCCGAATGTCTAAATTTAAACATGGTTGGATATTATTCTAAGGAATATAACTCGTATGTGTAGACCCCGTTTAACCAAATAGAGTTATATTACCATTTCAACCACTTCGCCCGGGTAAAAAGTTTTAACCCAGTTAACTTTAAACATCGGGTAGCCGTGTATCGGGTGCGATTCCCGAGACATATGCAATGGGTGTGCCCAACATTTGAACACTCATTTACTACACACCCACTCTCTCTCTACTTTCTCTCTCTAGACTCGAAAACGACCCCGATTCCGCTAATTTCCGACCTCCAAACGTAAGTACTCATCCTCTATCTTAATCTAGTCATGCTTCATTGAATTTAGGGGCCAAAAATCATAAAAATCAAGGACCATAAAGGAGTTTACGGCCTAAGAAGCTCCTTAGGCCGTAAACCCCCAAATCCAAGCCAAAGACCAAGTTTTTCCTTCTTGTGAGTTAGTATACTAATTAAGGCATATATCTAGAAGGGTTTGGACACTAAAACACAAGGATTTGATGCTTAAAAAGGAGTTTACGGCCCAAGCATGTGCTTAGGCCGTAAACACCTCAAACACCCCATAAATCTATGTTTTAAGCCCCAAAAACACTTCTAGGGTGTTTGGTAAATTAGACTTGACTCCAAGGAAGGCTTAAGTGCATTAAACATCATCATTTGAACATAAAAAGTGGAGTTTACGGCCAAGGCTAAGCTTGGGCCGTAAACACCCAAACTTTTGTGTCAAACAAGCCCCTAAACTACCCTAATGCATGAAAGGAATTTATCTAAGGCCTATGGAAGTGTGTTGTACCATTAAACACTTCATTTTGACACCAAATGAAGAGTTTACGGCCAAGGATGTTCTTGGGCCGTAAACTCCCCATAAATATGTGCCAAATTGTTCCAAACTCACTATAGGGCCTTCTAGGATTTTTCTAAGCCATTTGGGACCATGTTGTACAAGTAAAACCATCATCTTAAAGGACTTATAGGAGTTTACGGCCCAAGAACAAGTCTTGGCCGTAAACTCCCCAAAAATATCACAAATTTTGATGTTAATCCTTCTCTTTTGGTCCAAAACACACACCACTAAATCAAGGAAGTGAGATAAGGCCTTAAACACACATTTTGGAGTGTCACAAGAGTTTACGGCCAAGCCTAGGGGGCTTACGGCCGTAAACTCCCAATGGGTGGCCTTTAGGCTATAAAATCTAAGAAAGTGAGCTCATGGACCCTCCCATAAATCATCCGTGGCCTTGTACCACTCCCGGGAACCCTTTCTTGGCCTTAAAACCCCGAAAACGACACTAGAATGTCCAAATTATCTAATGAAAAGCATAAGATGATTAACTTCTTGTAAAATACATATTTCATATGACATTAGGGTCCTAAAAGGTGCTCAAGTGGTTATTTGGTACCAAACGCTCAATCGACACTTTTACCCGATTCACCCGATTTCCGCGATTTCAGGTGAGTTCATACCCCTTAATGAACCTTTCAAATGTTTTAAATGTTTTAGGGGGGAGATACAAGTTGCTTATAAATGTTTATGCAAAGTTCTACAGAACGAATTCCGAGTTACAAGGATTAATCACATGTGATTCACTACCCTTAGTTCAAATCACATGTGATTTGTCCCTATGCCTTAAAAACGGGTTTTACCCTTTTCAAACTATTTTTAGACAGTGAATCAGAATTTATATGTTCTTTTGGAAAAATACTTTTATTTAATCAATTTGCTTAGAATATGTAACCACTCTGATATATTTATATAAATAAGACTTGGAGGACTTAGGACCGATATCTCGCCTTATTTCCTGTTCTTGTTTGATTGTGGGCTTAGGGTAGTAGTTATCCGTCCGACTGTCGTTGATTTCTTACTTATATAATCTGTATATCAGTATGGTATACGAATATTACTACTCTCACTTAATGCTAAAGTCACTAACATGCTAAGAAACATCCCCACTAAGATAACCATAATAGGTATGGTTAGGGTCGCTACCGCTACTACTCGCTAAAGTTATTATTATCTACACTATAATACTCACTATTACTAGACGGTACACTAGTAAGAGAATGTACTATGACCAATACTAAAAGATTTCCACACTATAACCATAGAGAAAACACTAAACAAACAATAATACACTAAAACGCTATGAGATACTCTATTCGCTATTCACTACGCCCAGAGTGTTCCAGCAGGAGACGACTCTACATGTATAGATCTATACGGGGGCAGACGCTATTACATCCCGACTGTTAACTCAGTCCGCGCCGTACAGGCCCAGGGATGCCACTACTTCACTACACTGTGCATGACCGGGAAGGTCATGGGATTCTCTATTATTCTCACTATTGGTAAATTACAAGGAATACCCTACAACTACACTAAAATACTCCACTAAATGTTAAACTACATCCCGAAGTAAGTAAGTATCTATCACTAAAGGAAGCTTGCACCTCTATCACTGATTACATGCTTAACCTATTCTATCACATTTACTATTTGAAGATTTTCTAATATATTTTTACAATACACTGTTTTCAAAGAAATAAAGACTGCATACTTTTCACAGATCGTCACTTACAATGTATTTCCTGGATAATATGGGATTTTCTAAATTCTACTACTTATGAACATAAAGGATACATTTTTAACACTAATGCTTTGTATACAAAAACTCACACTAAACTCTTATGAACTCACCAGCTTTATGCTGATAATTGTTTTCAAAATAACTTGTATCTTCAGGTCAAAGATAGACAGGTACAGACGCAACATTTTTGGAGAAGGTGGAGTACACAAGACCCATCTCTTATTTTTGAATTACTTTTGAGTGATTGTTAAACATTACAAAACACGCATGTAATTAAATTCACTATGTAATACTATGGTTGTATGATTCTTGTTTCTACTATTATGCAATTGTGATGATACTGTTCACTACGTCATCCACCCCGAAACGTATTCCGCCGTTATCGGTTTTGGGGTGTGACAGATTGGTATCAGAGCATTGTTTATAGTGAATCAAGTATATCAACCTATAAAAGATATACGAACTATAAACACTTCGGGACTAAAACACTCTGACCAAGAATATATATACTGTTAAGTATCTAAAAGATCTAACTAAGTATATATACTCACATCACTATAAAACATAGGAATCCGTATTATTCTAGAACAAAACAAAAGTATTAAGATTGTTGGGCAGCGCAATTGGGTTTAGAGACATATAGTCACATTCAGGATGATGTAGCCTGATCAACTACGTTTTCCTGGGAGTGACTAGCATGTGCCTAAATTTGGTTGTGATGTTGCAACAAGTCTAAAACTTACCAACAATACCACAATAACGCTACCATAAGAATACTATAGGAGTATTCTGTATCTCTAGATTATACGTATGTGTTAACAAAAACGGTCATTACTAGTAGGACAATAGTTTCTAAGTGGATACACCACGATTACATGTGATTAGGGTGCTATAGACTCAGAATCTGCAACCTTTGCTTCATTCCCTGTTCTTGTTTGATTGGGGGTCTGAAGTTAGGGTGGTTTATTCGAAGGACTATCTTGCTTCGATTACATGTAATCGGTATGCACTATGCAAGTATTGGGTCAACTGGTAATGATTCCTTCTATAAGTATCTTAGAATAGTACGTCTATTAATCCTCTTTTCCCCCTTTCTCGCGTAGATAGCATGGCTGGCTTCCACCTACCCGGCGATCCGTACTTTCCGAACCAGGGCAATGGAGGATGGCTCGAAGAGGAGTCAGATGACGATCACCCTATTCCTTTGGATGATCATCATGCTGAAGGCTTCTCGGATAGCTCGAGCTCCGAGCCAGAAGTCAACAACCAACCTCCTGAAGCCCCAAACCCTAACCCCCGACCCGCATTTCAGGGCCCCACTCCTATGTGGGCAATGTCCTTGCATCGATGGAGCGAGGAGCAGGGTCAGCCCTTGCCTTACAATGGAGACCGAAGCTTCTACAACATAAGCGAAGGAGGATCGGCGGATCGGGTTCTGCCCATCATGATCCGAAGAATTGCCAGGAATGTTGAGCAAAGTCAAGCTGCCATTGGTCGAGTGGTAGAAGTGGATGCCAACTCAAACCTCAACACTGTTCGCATCCGCCAACTCGAAGAAGCCATGGACAGGACAAGGAGGACCAACGAGGCTTTGCAGCATCAACTGGCTGCATCCCGAGCTGAAGTTAGGGAACTCCGAGCACACCAAAGGGCTCATGATCGACACCTTCAAGAAGTCATGCGTCAACTGGAGGATCTGAGGATTCGCCCGACAAGCAACCGCCACCAGTAGAAGACGTCTAGTTACCTCACTCTTTTGTTTAAAGGACTAGCCTTCTATCTCTATGTTCCGTAGGTCTCTTGTCTGTAAACATTCCTAGTTTAAAAGTACTCTAGTTGAACCTCTAAACTGCCAACATTCTCTCTATGGTATGATGTAAGACCTACTGCCAGGTCAATTTTCATGAACTTCTGTTGCATCATTAATACAAGTATATTGGCAGATGATTTCTCTATTGCTATAGCTCATACCCTGATCTTGGATTATGTTGATTTAATCCACGAAACACTTCATTCATATTCGCAATAGGCTCTTACTATTGCTATCATTTCTATGATCTTCCAGTGAAGGATGCCTCCACGAAAGCGTCCCAGCAGAGGAAGACCTGAAACTCAAACCCCTCCTCCACCACCTCCTCCTCCGCAGTTCGATCCGGTGTTGTTCCAAGCGGCTGTGACTGCGGCTGTAACAGCAACCATGGCCCAAATGAACTCGGGTGATGCGAGCGGTGGAAATTCTAGATTTGGTGAAGTCCACCAGCGAGTGCAGGGATGCACTTATAAGGACTTCATGAATTGTAAACCTGCTTTCTTTGATGGAACCGGAGGAATTCTGGCATTGTCCCAATGGTTCGAAAGAACCGAAGCTGTATTTGAGATGTGCTCTTGTCCCGAGGAGAGCAAAATCAAGTTCGCTGCTGCTACCCTCACTAACAGGGCTTTGTCATGGTGGAATGGCCATGTCAACGCACTCTCCTTAGTCACAGCCAACGCCATGGGCTGGGACACCCTAAAAGATCTTATGAGAAGAGAGTACTGCCCTAGGGGCGAAGTTCAGAAGCTTGAGGAAGAACTCTGGAACCTCAAGATGAAGGGGACCGACATAACGGCTTATACGGCCAGGTTTTGCGACTTGGCGGCTATGTGTCCCAACATGATCCCCTCTGAAAGCAAGAAGATTGAGCGTTACATCTGGGGTTTAGTGCCCCCGTATCGAGGAAATGTTCTGGCCTCACGCCCTACCACTTTCGACAGCGCCAAGGAGTTGGCCCAGAGTCTGATCAATCACGAAATCTCCTCCACTCCAGCAACAACAACCACTGCACCATCCGGATCATCCGACAGGAAGAGGAAACGATGGGATAAGAAGAAAGGCAAGAAAACTCAAACCGCCTCTAAGGATCAGCAAATTGTGGCGGTTCATGCTGCCACCATCCCAGCCGCACCAGCTGCTCCAGTCCCACAAAAGGCTTACAGTGGGAACTTGCCTAAATGTCCCAAGTGCCCTTTTCACCACAATGGTCCATGCCGTGAATTGCAGTGTTCCAACTGCGGACGGAAGGGCCATACTGTTCGGTTTTGCAAGGCCCCTCCCAAACCTATCACACAGGTTCCTAGTACGGGAGTGACCCCGACGTGTTATGGCGGCGGCGAAGCGGGCCATTTTAAGAAGAACTGTCCGAAGACTGCAAATGCTGGGGGAACTGGAAGGTTACTTGCTATCGGTCACAATGAAGCAGTAGCCGATCCCACAGTGGTCACGGGTACGTTTCTTCTCAACAACTCTTATGCATGTGTCTTATTCGATAGTGGTGCAGAAAGAAGCTTCATAAATCAAAACTTTAAACACTTACTCAAACAAACCCCTCAACCACTAAAAGAAACATTCGTTGTAGAAATGGCTAATGGGAAGACAGAAAGCTCTAATGAAATCTATATAGGTTGTACTCTCACGTTAGATGATCACCCCTTTTTAATCAATCTTATACCAGTCTCAATCAAAAATTTCGATGCCATTGTTGGTATGGATTGGCTAAGCCTTCACTACGCCGACATTCTGTGCTCCGAGAAAGCCATTCGCCTGAACTTTCCGAATCGAGAGGCCCTAGTGATATACGGAGATAAGCCAAGTACAAACCTTCGTATCATCTCTAGTATTCAGGCTCAGAAATACTTGCGCAAAGAATACCGCGCCTTGCTTGCTCACGTCGTCGACACTAACCAGAAATCGAAAGATCCAAAAGACATTCCAGTAGTAAGCGATTTTCCTGATGTCTTTCCAGAGGATCTTCCAGGCCTACCTCCTAAACGACAGATTGAATTCAGAATCGACCTAATTCCAGGAGCTACCCCCGTAGCTAAGTCGCCCTACCGCCTAGCGCCCGCCGAAATGCAAGAACTATCCGGTCAACTCAACGAACTGCTTAGCAAGGGTTTTATAAGACCGAGCTTCTCACCTTGGGGAGCTCCGGTCTTGTTCGTGAAGAAAAAGGATGGGTCGTTTCGGATGTGCATCGATTATAGGGAACTCAATAAACTCACGATCAAAAATCGCTATCCTCTCCCTCGTATCGACGACCTATTCGATCAACTCCAAGGAGCAAGTTACTTCTCCAAGATTGATCTTAGATCGGGGTATCATCAATTACGGGTGTTAGAGGAAGATGTTCCGAAGACAGCCTTCCGAACCCGCTACGGGCATTTTGAGTTCGTGGTGATGCCCTTTGGACTGACTAACGCCCCCGCAGTATTCATGGACTTGATGAATAGGGTATGTCGTCCATATCTAGATCAGTTCGTCATCGTCTTTATTGACGACATTCTTGTCTACTCTCGGAGCGAGGAAGAGCACAGAAGCCATTTACGATTAGTCCTGGAAACCCTGCGATCCGAGAAGTTGTATGCGAAGTTCTCTAAGTGCGAGTTTTGGATCCGAAGAGTTGAATTCTTAGGGCACGTGGTCAGCGAAGACGGAATCCACGTGGACCCCTCCAAAATCAAGGCTATTGAGAACTGGTCAGCACCAAAGACGCCTACGGAAATTCGTCAATTTCTAGGCCTCGCGGGCTACTACCGTCGATTCATCCAAAATTTCTCTCGGATTGCGAAACCTCTCACCATGCTAACACAGAAGGGTGTATCATTCGACTGGGAAGAGAAACAGGAGAAGGCATTTCAGACCCTGAAACGAGCCCTATGCACCGCACCAGTATTATCCCTTCCCGAGGGGACAGAAGATTTCGTCGTATACTGTGATGCATCCAACCAGGGGCTCGGTTGTGTCTTGATGCAACGAGGCAAGGTTATTGCCTATGCCTCGAGACAGCTAAAGAACCATGAAGTGAACTACACTACTCACGACCTCGAGTTAGGAGCGGTCATCTTCGCACTAAAAATCTGGAGACACTACTTGTATGGGACGAAGAGTGTGGTGTACACTGATCATAAAAGCCTCCAACATATACTGAACCAGAAAGAACTCAACATGAGACAGCGTCGATGGGTCGAGTTACTTAACGATTACGACTGTGAAATTAGATATCATCCGGGGAAAGCCAACGTAGTAGCAGACGCCCTGAGCAGAAAAGAATATTCCGGACGAAGGACCAAGTCGTTGACAATGACTATACACTCACATCTATCCACACAGATCAAAGAGGCTCAGCTGGAAGCTCTAAAGCCTGGAAACGTGACGGGAGAATTCCTGCGTGGAATGGAGAAAAATCTAGAGGTTAAGGGTGACGGAGCCTATTACTTTATGGACCGAATCTGGACTCCACGCCATGGAGGTTTTAGGGATTTGGTTATGAGAGAAGCACACAACACTCGTTACTCCGTCCACCCGGGTTCGGATAAGATGTATCTGGATCTCAAAAAGCTATACTGGTGGCCGAACATGAAAGCAGAGATCGCTACCTTTGTAGGTAAGTGCCTTACTTGCGCGAAGGTCAAAGTAGAATGTCAAAAGCCATCAGGACTCCTCCAACAACCGGAAATACCAGAATGGAAGTGGGAGCGAATCACAATGGACTTCATCACCAAGCTGCCCAAGACAGCAGGTGGATTAGATACCATTTGGGTCATCGTTGACAGGTTGACCAAGTCCGCCCACTTCCTACCCATCAAAGAGACGGATAAGATGGAAAAGCTCACTAGAACTTATATAAAAGAAATAGTGCGATTGCATGGCGTCCCTATATCTATTATATCAGACAGAGATAGTAGATTCACTTCTAGATTTTGGCAATCATTACAAAAGGCACTAGGGACGAGGCTGGATATGAGTACGGCCTACCATCCGCAGACTGACGGGCAAAGTGAGAGGACGATCCAAACATTGGAAGACATGTTGCGAGCTTGTGTGATCGACTTCGGGAAATCGTGGGATACACACTTACCTCTTGTGGAGTTTTCCTACAACAATAGTTATCACACGAGCATCAAGGCAACTCCATTCGAAGCTCTCTACGGCCGAAAGTGCAGATCCCCGTTGTGCTGGGCCGAGGTGGGAGACACTCAGTTAGCTAAAGGACGAGTTCCGGACAGCACCCTCACTGGTCCAGAGATCATTCGAGAGACGACCGAGAAAATTGTACAGATATGTGAACGACTAAAAGCCGCTAGGGATCGACAGAAAAGCTACGCCGACAAACGAAGAAAACCCTTGGAATTCCAGGTCGGAGACCGAGTTTCTTGCAGCAGCTCGGTCCTGACTGGCCTTTCAACCTACCATCTGATCCCTTGGGCTTCTTCCCCGAAGCCCCTCCTGCCTGTCCCTCCTCTGTCTTCCTCTTCCGGATGTGCTCTAGATCTATCTCCCTCTCCCTCGCCCTGGCAATTATAGAGTCCAAGGTAGGGCAAGCTGAAAAACTGACATGCTCTCGAATATCAGCCCGGAGCATGTCATGGTAGCAGGTCCTCCTCATGTCCTCATCACCCGCATACTGGGGCACCAATAATGCCCTCTCTTGGAACTTGGCGGTGATCTCCGCCAGAATCTCCGTCGTCTGCCTCATATCCAAGAACTCCCTGGCCAACTGCTGAAGCTCGACAGCCGGTGCAAACTCTGCCCTGAACCTGGTCGCGAAGTCCGACCAGGTCATAGCCTCGACAACCGAGGCTCCCAACGAGTCACCCACGGACTCCCACCAATCCCTAGCTCGATCTCGTAAACACCCTGCTGCAAACCTCACCTTCGACCCCTCAGGGCAGAAGCTAATCATCTGTGCAGACTCAATGTCTGCAATCCATCTCCTGGCAACTATGGGGTCCTTTTCCCCATGAAAATCTGGCGCACCACTGCCCCTGAAGTCGTTGAAGGACAGTGTGCGAGATCCCGACTGGCCAGATGCCATGTCGCTCCTGAATGCCCGGAGGCAATCCTCCATCAACTCCAATATCCCTTCCTTTATCGAACCGAAGATAATGGGGTCGACTCAAGGATGCCTCTGGTGATCTCTGGCGCGATGAACTCGCGTAGCCCCTCATCTACTGGCTCGGAACCTGATCCCGAACCCGATCCCTCTCCTGAACTGCCAACTGCTGGCCTCGAACGTAGTACCACCATTCTGAAATACCTAAATAATAACTGTTAGCGATACTGATACCTCTGGAGGGATCACACCTACTACAAGTTTCCTGGTCTTATCTTGGCCCTCCTCGGTTCGGGTACGGATCCTCTGCTTTCAGTAGTACGGGCCCATACTACCTTCCACATCTATCTGTACCTTCTCCAAGGACTGCCTTGACTCCACCAGGTCCCTTTCATTACCGTTGATCACTGCTATACTCATCCTAGGCTTGCCCTAGGAAAATCTCTAACTCCACTCTACCCGGTCCTCAGCTGCTAAAGGCCTCCTTGTAATGCCAGTTAGCCATTACCTAAATACCATCACATGTGGTGAGGCTCAGATAATCATTGGAGTAACAGACTCGGCTCTACAACGGTTAGACTCAGACAAGAGTTGCGCAATAGAGCCAAATCCAGCACTCTAATATTATCTAACCTTGATCACATATGACGTGACATATTCACCTAATGTCTAACTCCCATCACTCAGAGTCCCACGAAGCACAAAGCAAGCAGCATTCAGATCACAGGAAACAATCTCAAGCAAATCCGTCCTCATAAAGAGAAACCGACTAGCATACAATGCTAAACTCATACTATCAGGTATAACCTAAATAGGTTATTCTACTGCTGTCTACTCAAATCTAGCATGCAGTTTTCATACACTGAAGCACATAAAGCAGGCACATAAGGCATCACTCCTGGATCCTTAGTCCTAGTCTAGCATGTTGTTCTACTGAAACTGATAAACATAACATAAGCTTGTATGGGTACTTTGGGGAATACTTACTTGAGCTCGGCCGGTTGCGCACATCACACACTTCACTCCTTCTTAAAACTCTTTACTTAGCTTTTTAGAAAGTATTTTCTTCTTTAAAATCTTTTAATCCCTCGATTTGAGTTCAGACACCCCCGAAGGTGTGTCCGAATCCTTCAAACCAGGGCTCTGATACCAACTTGTAACGTCCCAAAAATACGAGCCAAAAATTTCATTTTTAAAACGTTCAACGATCATGTCATTTCATAAAACATATTGCATGTCTGGAAAACATTTTTTATAAAACATAAAAGTGTCAGAGTAGAAATCCCCAGGAAGATCTCATGATGTGGAATACAAGCATGTGTGTGATGTACCGCTACCGCGCCAACTCCTTCCCCTTTGAAGAAGAGGTACCTGCAACCAAAACTGAAACTGTAAGCACGAAGCTTAGTGAGTTCCCCCATCATACCACATACCAAACAATCATATATCATACATACTGCCAGGCAATTATGGGGTGCCCGACCTACCCAGTACGACCATTGTGGGGTGCCGACCTACCCGTGTCAAGCCGTTCTGGGGTGCTGAGTACCCATGTCAAGCCATTCTGGGGTGCTGACTACCCATCGGCCCTAACGACCGAACTTGGGGACTATTCCCCTCTCACTGCCACTATCACATATAACATATTATGCCAGCATATAAACACAACATCGCATACTGTCAGACATATCTGGGGTGTCTGACCTACCCTTCAGTCCTAACAACCGAACTCTACTACTATCACATATACATATCATGCCAGCATACAAACATATCAGGTAGTAGCCAACCTAGATGATATCACAAAGACAATCATCTAACATACAACTCCTACTGGTGGGCCGGCATTGTGGCCGTAGACTAACCGCTACTGGAAGGTAACTCACCTCAAAGTAGTTGCTAATCGGTGTGGGAACTGACTGTCTTCTGCTGCTGCTGCTCCGGAAATCCTCCGGCTAATAATTCCTACAAAACACTTAGTCAAATACTTCATGAGTGAGTCTGGCTTCTGACCCACTGAGTCACACCCCATGACTCACTACTCCACCCCGCAAACGCGAAAAGGGGGAAAACTCGGGGACTCGCGACTCGACTCGCCGAGTCCGTTGAACGACTCACCAATTCTGTCACATGCAAATACTATATACTCGATATTGCTTGAATCCAGCTCATGCCATTCATAGATCTGGGTTTCTAGGGCATGAATAACACGTAAAGTTTCCAACTTTACGTGTAAATAATCACCAAAGAAGGTTTTAGGGCTCAAAATGCACTAAAAGGGTAGATTTAGGGCTTTCATGCAATATGGTTCCATAAAGGCAGTAGATCCAAGCTTCTGGAGCTCAATCGTGCCTAGATCTAGAGGCTAAACAACTTATTACAAACCCTAATACACAATCAAGCTTGGGGAAAGGCTCAAGAAGGACTTTCATGGAGCTATAAGGGACTATAAGCATGAAAACAGAGGGAAACCGAGTTATACCTCAAGGAAATCACTGAGATAACACAAGGATGCCTGGCCTCCTTCTTCTCTTCTTGAGCTACTCTTCTTTCTTCTCAAAATCTTCAAGAAACACACCAAAGCACTTTAATCTCACAAGAAATAAGGGTTAGAACGATGTTGGGAGCTCTGAGGGTGAAGGGGGCGAGGTTGGGGCGCATAAGGTTGGTTTACATAGGGTGCAAACCCTTGGAATTTAGGGTTTCACCAGAGAGCGGGGACTCGCCGAGTCCAGAATGTGGACTCGCCGAGTGGCCAACTTAAATGTGCCCCCAAACCCGTCTCTACTCGGCGAGTCGGGCCTACGACTCGCTGAGTCCAAGGCTAAAAACGTAAAATAGTTAGATAAATTTTACATACCAGGAACCAGGTGCTACAGTAACTCTACTCTATCACCTAATGTTTAGTGATACGTGTTGTTGCACAACATGTGGATTAGATATATTGTGATATTGTTATATTGTGCATTATTAAGGTGATGATATATTGTAGTCTGGTCAAATAAGTTTATGTTGGTTGTTGATATATGAACTAGATGATGAATATGGTGTATTTACTTGGGACGGGGTATATCCAAAAGTGTGTATTATGGTAGTGCTAATAATTTAGTTAGCCTTAACAGGGTTACAAGGCAATAACCATTAGGGTGAAATAATCCTAGTAGGTCATATAAAGAGTCATGAGACAAAATCAGTTGGTGTAATTTAAATAGCATAATTGATGTGGTGTATGTTGTTGATGATAAAGTAACTTATATATGATGATAAATAGTATAATTGATGTGGTGTATGTTGATGATAAATTAATTTTATATATGATGATATATGTGGACATATTTTTGTATTTTTATTCACTAAGACTTGTGGCTTATAGTGTTTTGTTGTCTTGTTACAGATTAGGTTGTTGTAGCTCCCAGATTGTATCACGTACTTGACACCAATACAATTCGTGGTGATAACTCCTTGTATTTCAATAGACTAGCGTACACCAAAATGTTTTATAAGCTCACAAATAAAGAATTTTCGGGGTGTAACTAATACAAAAAGTTGGGAGTTGCAGACTAGAAGTTAAATAATTTTTTTAAACCAAATGGTTAAAATGTTTAGAATATATAAATGTTTTTTTTACATATTTACCACTCTATAAATATCAAGTATTTTCAGCCTTTAATCTCACACCATCTTCCTTCTTTTTCTCTTTTTGATTCATTTTTACAACAAAACAGATTTCAACAACCCTACCATAAAATAAAGTCAAAGAAAATCTTGTGCTTCTAGTCCAAGCATGCCAACTAGAAATATTTACCTTTCGATTCTTCGATTCTGATTTATTATTCCAAATTAGATGCCTCTAAATATCAAAATGTTCAACCATATTCTCCAATGTGTAGGCCAAATATTTTCCCAAACATGTTCAACAACTTCATGACTTTTCCCGATCATGTTCTGCAAACTCAACCCCATCAAGCACCACATATCCAAATCCCCTTAGAGCAAAAAAACCCAAACCCCGACAAGATAGATGATGACCTCATACTGGAAACTCAAACACCTCACCCGAAGATATCTTTGAGAACCAATCCATCCATACGGGAATGGAAAAGAAACAATGGCCAATAAAACAAATGAGACAACCCCTCAAGGGTGGACTCTGAGGGAAGAGTCGGTGTGTGAGAAAAACATGGGCCGATGTTTTCAAGGATACAAAGGAAGGAAATGCACAAGCGGTTTGTCATTTTGTGCTATGCATTACCGCAATTTCTCAAAGAAATGGGGCGTGGTGACTTCTGTTATAAACATCAATTAAATACAAAATTTTGAGATATCAACAAGAATGTTAGATAGATGAATGGGTTGTACACCAACCTAAAAAACCAAAGGAAAAGCATAAAAAGTTTTGAAGAATTTCTCCGAGAGGTGTATCAATTATTTAGTGAGGGCAACAATGGAAGGCCATTTAAATATAATGATGTTTGGAAAGTTTTAACACTTAGTCCGAAAATGGAGAGATGCAAATGAAAGAGGTAGAAGTTGTTGCAAGAAAAAGACTAAAAACATCATCGATGAGTTACACAACTTCTTGGTGTCAAGTTAGACTTAAATGGAGATGACGAGCAGGAGTTAAAAGAAATTGTATGTCCGATGGTTGGAGACAAAGCGAAAATGAAAATAAGCTTCAAATAATATAACTTGAATTTCAATGAACGTTTGACATTTGAAAAAGAAAAATTTGTCAAAAAAGAAAAGGCATGTGAGAAAAAATAGAAGGTGTGTGCCGATAACCAAGGCCTCATAGATATGTAATTTTTGATGCAAAACACCGACCACCTTTCAGACGAATAACTGTATATGGTTTTAATATTGAAGGCCTACAGTTATGTTCGTTTTTTATTTAATTCGTATTATGTTTTTTTTTCAACTATCTAATTTTCTCCAAATAATGAAATATTTGTACTTTTGTTAATTTTGTTTTTATTAACTATTTTTTAAAAATTTATTTATTTATTAAATTATAGTATTTTAAATTATAATTTTTAATATACAATATAATAAATAAATTGAATGTAAGTGAAATATGATTTTTTTTTTAGTTTTGAAGAACGAGAGGAAAAATAAAATAAAATTGAAGAGAATTAATGAAATGTAAAAATGGTGTACACCTCTAAGATATATCAAGTGAAATACTTGTAGATAAGAGCTATAAATATGAAACTTTTATCAAAGAACTTGCAAAAATTTTGTGACTATGCATGGTTGTCAAGACAACAACCGTTGGAGTTGTCTCCAAGAAAAGTTCTTGAAACTCAAGAAAACCAGATCTCCATATTTTTTTTACGAAATGATTGTTTGATGTAAATATATTTTGAATCATCCATTTTGACATGATTTGAACAATCAGGGGATGGGAGGTTCGGTTTCGTTTTGGGATATGACATCAGGTTACCTTTTATATTTTTGTTGTTAGGTATATGTATGCTTATGTTATAGAATGCATTCTTGTGTTACATGATCTTATATGTTAAAGTTTTTTCAAGCTAATTAATGTGTTCGTGTTATATGTTGCGTAAAAATATGTCTAGGATGCATGTTTAATTAGTATAACTTATAAAACGTGATTGAATATATTCCTTAGTTTTATATAAAAAATAATGTGTATGTTTGGAAAAATAGGATATCTTGTTTGGTTACGGACTTGAGATTCCATCTTATATGTGTTTTAAATGCTAAAAATTGTTTCATAATGTGAAATACTAAAAATGATTTGCATGTTTTCTAAATAAAATGTGATTTTTGCTTGGAAAAATGATTATTTAATCATGTTCTTGTCCCTGCCATGCTCTTTTTTTTTCAAAAAAAATACACATAATCTATCTTATATGTTTACAGAGGCATGAAAAAGTTCGGACCTCTTTTATTAACATTTTTTTTTCTTATGTTTGGTTGCCGGTAGACCAAGTTGCCAATCTGGCTAATAATCGCCCGTGATGGGCCTATGTGGTATAGCCCATGAATAACTTGGCTTTTAGACCCCTTCTATGAATCGGAATACGGTTGAGTTCAACTTTATAGTAGACATATTTTCCTGAAATATTATTTTGCAAAATAATAATAAATAAATAAAACTTGTTTGGTCAATCCTAGTTATATCAAGGTAATTGACATTTATGAAAACATTTTTTTTTGAAATATCTATGCCAGAATGTGTTAGGTGGTTTTTGTTTTTTATTTAGAAGCTCATCTAACTTCTTATATCTACGGGCGGGCAGAAGTTTTGGCTCGGAGACTGTTTATTTTTTAAAAGACCATAGATGTCAAAACGTTTGTTAGTCATCTTCTTGTAAAAGATGTTGCATTATGTCTGTGTATGGAGTCTGTTGCAGATGTTACAAGAACACGCTTGGAAAGAAAAATGTTATCATCTTTATTTCTTCCTAGGTCGCTCCCCTTTGCCAAAGCAAACCTCCTCCCTTAGCCGCTCCATTATTGGATCACTCCTGACGAACAATGAACGATCACCGTCCGTGACTACTGTTCAACGACTTTTGTTCTACCGTTAGACTAATCTACGCCTACATCGCAAGAACCCTATTTTCAGATCTTAGTTTCATGAGATGCAACTGGAATTTTGGTTAAAACTAGGGTTGAATTCAAATAAGATTTATTCATATACACTGTGTTCCTTTTGATTCCATCATGATTTGCATATCTTTTTCGCAGATGAAGTATAGGTTTGAAATATAAGTTCATGTCGACAACATAAAAGAAAAAAAAGATATGCTTTAACAATGGCAAGTAATGCTTCATACAGAGAACACAAAGCTACAAAACCATCTCAAATCTTATTGTGTTATACATCTATACCACATGATCTTGATATTTTCGTATTCTTTTTTATTATAAATGTAATTTTTGTTGATAATCATTTCAATGGCTTCAAGGACAATCTTAGAAAATGGATTGACCATCCAAGATTTGATCTTATTCTTCATGGTAATTTCTTATACCCATTTAGGTATCCATTAAAAAAGTAGTTTTGAGTATTTTCATGTGTTGTTTCTAAAATATGTCCATAAATTATATTATATCTATATATTTTTATAGATACGATAAGAGTCATTGTCAGTTGAGTTGATTAAATATACCATCTTGCAAGGCCTTCCAATACAATCAGTTATAATTACAATCTTTTAAAGGTGTATATAAATTAATAAAGTATGCCTTGTTTTGCAAATTGAGTTGGAGCAAGGTTGGGAATTTTATATGTTTTAGTTCAATTTGAAAAAGTTTTTAATTACCTTCATAGTATATAGTTTAGTATATTAAATTTATTATTATTTCCAGAATTTTGCTTAAATCTACATCTAAGGTATATGGTGATCCTCGTGTGTAGTTGTGCATCCACAACCAGAGAGTTAGTGTCAACCGAAACCATTATAACAACGTAGTTTGTATTTTATTTATCAGTCTAGGCTATACTTTACTTTTTGCGTAATTGGTAAGCCCAAAACAATCTTGTTTATGCCACTTGTATCTCTTTTACAAGCACTCATGGGATCCGATTCACAAACCACATTTTGTTTCATTTCTTTTAACTGTTTCATGAAATTGAACCAAATTATGAAATGTTGTTTTGTAGAAAGAAGATGACGTTTTGCAGAAACAAGAAAACTTATGGTGATGAGTGAAATGAGAGTTCTTTAAAGCTTATTAGGATTGCTTTTTTTTTTTCTTTATTACCGATGATAAATGTGATGAGATTCTTGCTTATGTAGTGTAACAACCTAAAATTTCGTACCATTGCTTGTACCCCTTTTTCGTAATCCATTTCGATCAACCAATCGTCGTTTTCAAATTCATTTTCGATTTAGCCATTTAATTAAGTCATTAAATTGAAATTTATCTAAAATGACTTAATGGGTGTCCTAGTACATTTAGAACTCATTTTAACACCCCGTATTAGTAATCGAAACATTTATAGAATCAACCATATCGGGTAACGGCAACTTGGTCGGGTGTGACCAAAAGCCCCGTCTAACGTCGGTATCGGGTAGAATTCCACCGTGTCCCGAACTTGGACACTATTTAAAGTGATCCAAGCTTCCATTTTAAGCTTTTGCTTCATCTCACAACTCTCTCTTTAACCTCTCTCCTCTAACTCAAGATTAAGGTCCAAAAACATCAAATTTAGGCTCCAAACCACCAAGGTAACTACCCTAACTCCTTGTATAACATCTTAGACCTTCAAATTCAAGTTCAAACCATGGATTAGGACCCTTATCATGAGTTTACGACCCTAGAACAGTCCTAGGTCGTAAACTCATATAAATGGGGTTTTTGAGCAACAAAACCCTTCCAAACCACAATTAGACTTTAGATATGGCTAGATGACTTAATGGAATGGACTTGGAACACCCTAAACATGAGATTTGAGGATTAAAATTAAGTTTACTGCCAAAGAACTTGCTTGGGCCGTAAACACTGTTGGGTTTTGAGCAATCTAACACTTCCTAAGTGTGCATGCAACCCTAATAAACCTTGGATCTATGTTTGTCTAAATACATGCAAAATAATAATTTTCCAAGGTTCATAACCTATCTAACATGGCATGGGGTACTTTTAAACATAAAAGAATTAGATGAGATTACATACATTTTGATGATGAGTTTGATTCCTAAGGAGTTTGAGGGCCAAGCACCAATAGTGTGAACGCCTCAAATGGAATCACAAATCACCACAAACTCTTGGAAAACTTTGAGAGAGTGTATACACACTTATAAAATTGGCCACACACAAACACACACACTCTAGTGACACTAGTCACACTTAGTGGCTATTTCATGCAACATAAGCATGCTTATATAGTGTACATGATTAGGGTGAAACCCTAATAACCCATGACCTTTCCTTTCCCAAGGATCCATGGGTTAAAAGCTCCATGGATCATCCATGGACTTCCATACAATCCTAACCCATTAACAAATGAGTGTTAGCCCACACCATATAAAACCAATAGCCCACAATCTAATTAGTCTTCCTTTTAATCTCTAAATTAATTCATAATTAATTGAAGACTAAGACTAATTAAATAACATGACTTCATATTAATATATTATAACTTATAATATATTAATAATCATATGTGTATAACTCTCATAAAATTATCCATAAATAGTTTGGATGAAATGCAACCCAAATAGACCATGCCGGGTCGGGTCAAGTATATACCAAATAAGTTATGGACTTAGACACCTTATCCAAAAGACCCCCACTTGGATAAGTCTAATAACTATATTTACGTATGTTACTTCAGGAACCAACCAGCAATCGTAGCTCTCGAAAACTCTGTTGAATAATGAAGCGCCATTTTAGATAAGTGATCGTATAATCCTCTGTTCTCATGATATCAGCCGGAAAAATACATGGAACAACGTTGTACTTATTGTCCAACAATTTGTTTCCCAATTTTCGATTTGTTTGACAAAGAACTTAATCGAACACATCAATTTAGTTCTGACCGGCCGGTACATAGGTCACAACAAAATCATCGAGGGGCCCAGCTATCGCTTCTATTTCTAGAAGGAACAGATAAACTTCGACTCATATGCTTGTTCTACTACTTGTTGAATTGTACACAAAGGCACGTTTTATAACATCAAGTTACTGATGCGTTTACGTGCAATCAATGCATAACCAACTCATAGGTAACAACTCATATCTCTAGGTTTGAAGATTTATATGATATTACCGTCTCACGATCACTCGAGATAAATTCCATGAAGTGATACAAGTGAGCGTGGGTTTATTCCAATACTCATAACTTATGAGCACTCATGAATGTTGCAGCAACCATTGCTATGACTAAACCCATTTAGCCATCTACAAACTCGATTCATGACAGTCTTGATTCATACCTACTTCCAACATATGAACGACTGTGGAGTGTTTAAATAACTTAGTCATTCGGAAAGAATAACCTAGCTATTTTGGAAGTCAAAACATGCAAAGTGAAACACAATAATAATCGAATCCAATATGATCTCAGAACCCTTTTAAATATAAATAGAACCACCTTTTATTTATCACCATATTGATTACACATTATTCATTGTATAATGTTTCAAACAATCAACTTAAGACTTGAATAAAAAACAACAGTCGTCCCATGCTCCTAGCATGTACACTTTGTTTTTCTAAACAATAGTTATGCCATACTCCAAGTATGCACACTATGTTTGTCTATGATCCTTACATTGTGATGTAGATCAATTGAACATGATTCCATTGATACTCATTTCACAATCCCAAATCCTTATTGTAAATGTGAAAATCCCCGATTCCTATCATTTACCAAAAAATCTGTTAGATTTTAAACTTTTAAGCAATCTTCCTCTTGTAATGATTATGCACAAAGTCACCAAAACCTTGTCACCAGTCATTACAGAGTATTCCAAAGAAGGTCAACTTCTATGGAACGGAAGTCTCATATTCAAAGTACATTGTTTTGAACATCCTTCTTGCATTAAGGTTTTCTAATCTTACATAGATTGAATAACTTCCACCTATGTAGACATTTCCATAGTCCCATTTTGACTATCACTTCCGAACAAGAGTTACTTCTTTTCAGAATATGTCAATATGGTCCTTTCCGACAACTTACATCATACTTCCAACTTTCCCTGAGCAACCAATATTTCGCGAACCTCAGATTGTCCTCGACAATTGCTTAATCACTTTAGTCATATCCAGTTCTAGACTTCTCCCTTCTCAATGCCTTAAGCATTTGGAAAATTTAGAAAAGATGAATATTATAGCACATGCAATCGATCCTACATCCGAAGCATATGGGACACGATTCATGATGTTTGACATAAAGACATGATACTAGACCAGTCTTTTGCTACAATATTTTTTATTTGCCATGTTTTCAAAATTTAACTATGAAGAGGGATGCCGTAATCATAATCGAATTTTGAAAACGCAATATATATAAAATTTCTTCAAGTTGAACCATTCCAACATAAAATTCATATATATATATATATATATATATATATATATATATATATTCTTGACTAAAGATGATTAAAATCTCAATCTAAGCTTTAAAATTTAAACGAAGTATAATTTCCTCTCCCTTAATTATAGCAAAACAACTTTTCAACCCCTGCAACTTCACGAATTGAAACTTTTGTTTTTCTATAATTAACATTGCTAGCTTGCAATAATAGTAATCACAATTATCATGCTCCCACTAACACGATGATTATTAGCATAACACTTATGCTCCCACTAGCTCTGACATATTTCCAGAAATTTGCTGGATTTCTGAAATTTAGATTCATACACCCTTTCTTAGATAGCTCACATGTGTGTCTAAACAATTTTCAGAACTATGAAAAGGGATGCCGTAATCATAGTCTCAATTGCTTAGGCATTTGCCATTTCTCACAAGTCCATGTTAGTGTGCCGGTTAACCACACGCGCTCCACTAACGACTTTTTAAAATGCAAATAACACAATTGAAATCTACGTAAAATCTACTTAGTGAAAGCGTTTCCTCACCATCATTTTCATGAATCGGAGAGAAACCTTATGACACTTAGATTTTATAGTGTATGAATCCATGTGAATTTGTCAAAACCATAATCACAAGATAAGATTAGTGACAAATTCAGCCTTACATGGATTAAACTTGTTCAATTTTAGTTTCTTGTCACCTTGGTAGCACAAGGCCCACCAATGCTTCCAAGTTGAACTCTGATAACTCACATGCAAATTCAACTTATTTGAAGTAGGTACAGAAATAAGAATTATGTCAATACGATAGGTTGCAAACCTTAAGTCGTGTGCTAGTGATAAATTACAGGTTTTACTCTTGATTAAATATTGAAACTCTTTCAGGATATTTAAGGCTTCCACTGTCCCCTTGACATATAAGTTTCCCTAGTCAAGAACCATTCCTTGACAAAACAAATATTCAAGGGACAATGCGGATTCTTATCAAGACTAACACTTCACAAATTTGGTCTTAGTTGGTCTTTGTCTCATCCAAGACATCACAACTTACCAATCTCAAATGTACAAGAGTAGAAACATTTTACACTACATTTGATAAGTGTTTTAAACCTTACTTTATGTCACTCAATGTTACAATCTTGGAGTATGACTCTAAGAATTGTTTTGGAACGAAGTATGACTCATCATCTTGATTTTAACCAATCCAACAATTCATGACCTCTCTTCTTAGCCATAACAATGCACTAAGACGTCCTTAGAGTATGAATTTGTGATATGGTTTCATAATCATTAAGATGATCATGAAATATGATACTAAAGTACTCTCCCATCCTTTCAGATTTGAGAAACTGTTATCTTTCTGCCTAATTTGATTCTTCTCATTTGTTCTGTCATACATTGTAACCTTTCCAATGTTACATAATTATACTTAACCTCATAAGTATAATCATATTTACTAATCTTTAGTAAATCATGACAAATCAATCTTTGTGGTGGACCTTGACCAACGCACACCCAGTGTACCTAATTCCTTAGTCCTTCAACTGACTCACATATACGTGTGATCAAAGAATTAGTCTTAATTTTCAAAGATGAAAATTCTCATTCATCATACAATACAACTTGTATGATTCCAAGTTACTGTCCAATTGAAACTTGGGTGATGAAAAACTTTCTTCATTTGGTAAATTCAGACACTACCACAAATGAAGGAATCAAATCCACTTTCCAATATTGCTATTACTGGAAACATATAAGCAACAATTTTCCACAGATGCCATTGTAAGGATATTTTTAAAATAAAGAAAATTAAAACCTTTTTTTTCTTTTATTTTAAAACTTTGCGGAAAAACTTATCCTTACAATCCACATGAAAACCTTGTTGTTATCTATTCCTAGGTAATATATCATAACTCTTAAGCAACAACTCAAAATTCTGATCACCGAACCATGCGATCGAAACCCACCTTCGCAATCAGAATCAACATATACTTACTTTAAGCTTCCTATCTTTTCATTGATTCTTAAAACATCAACATGTGACCCATTCACATTATGTAATAAGAATCTCCAAATAGAAACTTAATAGAGTTAGATAGTAGAGTCAAACCTCTTGACTTGATCAACCTTATGACCTTTCAGGTGAATAGGGCAGCTTCGCAACCAATGCCCCTTCCTTTGGCAACAAAACACATGGACCCTTTGGTAATGGCACATGGGACTATCTCAGACTTAGCCTTTCTCTTTACCATTTGGTCAACCAAGTTGACTATGGCCGATCCCTTTCCATTGGGAAGAGAAATGCTTTTCTAGATATCCAATTCTACCATTGTCAATGTCCATTTAAGACTTGGGAAGTTGTTCTTTTAATCAAATTTGCTTTACTGGTGTTCCAAATCATTGCTGATTCCACAACACCAAGCAAATAGATAACATCCTTAAAGGTCATGTCATAGTCTGTCTCATAGTAGTTCCAAAGAGACTCATTATGTTACTAAGAAAGTGATTGAACATCCAACTTTCACGAGACTTTGACACCCAACTCTCCCGGCTTGTCCAAGATGTGAGCACACATAGACTATTCTTGTCAATAGGGATTGAGTGACTTTAAACTTTTCAAGAACTTGTGGGTGGGGGAGAATAATTGGAGGAGGTAGAGGAAGTGAAGCATGATGTTGAGGGACACCATCTTCAAGAGATTTGGGAAGATCATAGTTGTCTGAACCAGACATCTATAATGGGAGAAAATCAAGTTAGTTGATTCAAAGTCCTTAATATAACACCTAATATGAAATATTAAGGCTAGGACCCAACACAATATTTTATAATTTGGAAGAGGGATGCCGTAATCCAAGCTATAAAATATTTGAAGGTAGGCGAATGACGATTCACCAATTTCCACCATGAAAAAGGTTTTAATTGGATTTGAAATTCCTAGATCTTTTGAGATTCATTGAACTTTTCAATGGCATGTTTCAATCTCAAGTATGCCCTCTCAAATTTTGTGACTGGGATGCCGAGGATCACAAAACAAGGTGTGAATAACCATACCAATTCACTTGGTACCCTTAATATTATCACCCAATAAATGTGCCGGTTAACCACACACGCTCCATTGATCTATGACAAACATTAAGTCACCCTTCGTGATCCTTACTAGTCCAAGTTAGTGTGCCGGTTAACCACACACGCTCCACCAACGACTTGGTAAGGTACAAAGTGTGAATTCCATGGGCTAGCACCAAATTCACATTTTTCCTAAAGTAACTAAGATTGGGAATTAAATAAAAAAATATTTAGTTACTTTATAATAATCATTATACCTTTAATGAGAATTTAAAGTCATTGTCCTACCCGTTCGGCTAACGACCCTCCACCGATCAAGCAAGCGGTGGGTGAGAGTGGACACCCATTAAGTCGCCATTTTATAGGCAACAACCTTATACCCACCTTATAGACCGGCTTCATGAATGAAGCCTACTAACGGTAAAACGACTTGTTCTTATACACACACACACATATATATATATATATATATATATATATATATATAATAATTAACCATTAATGTTATAAATAGTATAAGTGTTGAATTTTAACTTTTAAAACTCTAAGGGTTCGGAATTAAAGTTTGTATGAGACATGAGGGCAAGTTTTGAACAATTCATAAACTTTTGGATATTCATAACTTATGAGTTTTAATTAAGTGTTTTAAAGCTTTTAATGAAGAGTCTCTTGGAAATCCATAACTTGAGGACAAGTTATGGAGTCCATAAAACATTTATGGGAAAAACTCTTCAAGAAAATGTAACCTACAACTTCTTAAAAAAACATTTAAAAGAAAAACTCTTGGAATTCCATAACTTGAGGACAAATTAAGAATTCCATTAAAACACATTAAGATCAAGAATTAACTAACAAACAATTTGCAAATAATTCCTATGATCTAACAAAACTCATATGAACATGAACATCCACATCAACAATTTCAAGAATCATATGAACACATATAAACTTGAAATTTTGATTATAACTTTGAAATTGGTCCACCATCATCATTACCACATCAAAAACAGGTTTTATGAGTCCAAAACAGTTTAAGGTAATGATTCTAGACCAATTCCAACACCAAAACCCGAAGATATGCTGTCTGGGGGTCCAACTCGTCGAGTGCATGAACCAACTCGCCGAGTTGGATGAGTTTTGCCTTGGACTCGTCGAGTCCCTTCATGGACTTGGCGAGTCAGCTGTGCAGACAACATAAAATCTTCGATTTTCAGGAATTTGCATCAAGTATTCAAACAAGCAAGCCTAGGCTCTACCACAAAGGTTACAAATAATTCCTATGATCATCTAAACATCATAAGAACAAGAATATGAATATGAACACTTTCAAGAATCAAAATCACATTTAATCTTTGTAATTTTGATAACTTGTTGTTGTAAATGAGTTAGAAAAGACATTACACCTTCTAAAATAAGTTTTCAAGTACCAAAACATTTTAGGGTAATGATTCTAATCCATTTCCAGCAACTCAAGTCGAAATTCTGCACTCTGTCGACCCTACTCGCCGAGTGCATAAACCTACTCGCCGAGTAGGTTGAAGATACACATGAACTCGACGAGTCCTCCCCATGGACTCGCCGAGTCCATCAGTCAGACAGCAAGATTTTCGACTTTCTTCAACTTTCAAGCACAAATAACAAACAAACAAGCCTAGGCTCTGATACCACTGATGGGTTTTGAGCATTCTAACACTTCCTAAGTGTACATGCAACCCTAATAACCTTGGATCTATGTTTGTCTAATTATCATGCAAAGTTGAATTCCAAGGTTATATTCCTATCTAGCATACATGGGGAACAATTTTAACTTGAATCATAGATAGAATAACTTACCTTGTTGTTGCTTGTGTTCCTTGAAACCTTGTGAGCCTAGCACCCCAAGTGTGATGCCTCAAATGCTTCACACAACACCAAATGCTCTTGGAAAGACTCTTGAGATAACACACACTTCTCAAAATCGGCCAAGCCCTCTAGTTTCTTAGTGTTCAACTTGTGTTGCTTTTTGTGTAGCCAATTTTGTGGAGAATGGGACTCTTATATAGTGTTGGCACATCTAGGGTTACACCATGTAAACCCTAATGTGTCATGACTCTTCATTTCCATGACCCATGGGTTTGTAACTCCCATGGAGCATCCATGGAGCATCCTATGGGTAGAACCCAACTTGATAATCCATGGAGCCTTTTAGCCCACTATACAAGATATGGATGATTTACATAACCAACCCATATATTTAATTAGTTATCCTTTGATCACTTAATTAATTCCAAATTAATTCTTTGATCAACTAATTAAATAATATTATTAATATATTAGAACTTATAATATATTAATAATCTCCAAGTGTTATTTCTCTCATTTAGTCTATCCAATTGCATGGTGCCATGCAACCCAAATGGACCATGCCGGGTCGGGTCAAGTACAAGCCCGAAATAGTTATGGACTTAGACACCTTATCCAACAGTCTCCCACTTGGATAAGTCTAATAACTATATCTCTAGTACTTCAGGAAACGACCGGCAATCGTAGCTCTTTCAAGGTCTCTCGGAACTGAGAAGATGATGATACGCCATTTAAGATAAGTGATCATATAATCCTCTGTTCTAGATATCAGCCGGACAAATACATGGAACATGTCTTGCTTATTGTCCAACATTTGTTTCCCGATTTCCGATTTGTTTGACATAGAACTTAATTGAACACATCAACTTAGTTCTGACCGGGCCCGGTACATGGGTCAAAACAAAATCATCGAGGGGCCCAGATATCAGCTTCTAATCCAAGAAGGAACAGATAAACTTCGACTCATATGTTTGTTCTACCACTCATTGAATTACACACAAAAGTACGTTTTATAACATCGAGTTACCAATGCGGTTTCGTATAGTCAATGCATAACCAACTTGTAAGTAACAAATCATATCTCTAGGTTTGAAGACTTATATGATATTACCGTCTCACGATCACTCGAGATAAAATTCCATGAAGTGATTCCAGTGAGCGTGGGTTGTGTCCAATGCTCAGAACTTATGAGCACTCATGATTGTTGTAGCCTTGTCCAAGACCTCTACAACCAAACATGACAGTCTTGATTCATATCTACTTCCAACATATGACCGACTGTGGAGGTTTGAATAATATGTTATACCAAACAAAATTATTCTGGAAGTCAAAACATGCAAAAGAAATATAGTAAACGATTGACAAGAGATAGCAACACTTTACTCATAAATAAAACACCTTTTATTCATCATCAAATGTCAATTACACTTTACAAATTTCCGGGTTATCTAACTACTAAAACTTATATCATCCTTCAGCCCTATGCTCCGAGCATGCTGAAGATGCTTAACCCTACTCAGTCCCTTCGTGAGGGGATCTGCTGGGTTCTCATCCGATGATACCCTCTTTGCCACGAGGTGTCCTTCTTCGATCCGATGTCTAATGAAATGGTATTTTCTGTCGATGTGTCTGGATCTCCCATGATCCCTTGGTTCCTTGGCTAAGGCAACAGCACTTTCACTATCACAGAAAATTTTCATTGGCTCTTTAATAGCTGGTACAACTCCAAGGTCTCCAATGAAGTTCTTCAGCCATATCGCCTCCTTTTCTGCTTCACTAGCTGCAATATACTCTGATTCACAAGTAGAATCTGCAACTGTCTCTTGCTTGGAACTCTTCCAAGAAATTGCTCCTCCGTTTAGGGTAAAGACCCAGCCCGACTGAGAGCGGAAATTATCCCTATCAGTCTGGAAGCTAGCATCACTATACCCAACAACTCTCAAGTCATCACTCCCACCGAGGGTAAGGACCCAGTCCTTAGTCCTCCGTAGGTACTTGAGGATATTCTTTACCGCAGTCCAGTGTGCCTTGCCAGGGTTCGCCTGATACCTGCTAACCATGCTCAAGGCAAAAGCTACATCGGGTCGAGTACACGTCATAGCATACATGATCGATCCTACAGCTGAAGCGTAAGGTGTTCGATTCATTTCTGCTATCTCAGCCTCAGTGCTAGGGCTTTGTGTCTTACTCAATCTGGTGTTACTCTGGATGGGTAACTCTCCTTTCTTGGAATCCTGCATGCTGAATCTCTTCAGCACCTTATCCAAGTAGGTACTCTGACTAAGTCCAATTAGTCTTTTACTCCGATCTCTCAAGATTCTTATCCCTAGAATATAGGCAGCTTCACCAAGGTCCTTCATAGCGAAACACTTCCCAAGCCAGGACTTTACTTCCTGCAGGGTTGGAATGTCGTTTCCTATGAGTAGTATGTCATCCACATACAATACCAAAAAGCTAACTATACTCCCACTAGCCTTGACATACACACAAGATTCATCTTCACTCCTAGAAAAGCCAAATTCCTTGACCTTTTCATCAAAGCAAAGATTCCATCTGCGAGGTGCTTGCTTCAATCCATAAATGGATTTCTCAAGCTTACACACTCTATTAGGGTACTCGTTGCTGACAAAACCCTCTGGCTGACTCATGTAAACATCTTCAGCCAACTTTCCATTAAGGAAAGCGGTTTTGACATCCATTTGCCATATTTCATAATCATGAAATGTAGCTATGGCTAACAGAACCCGAATAGACTTAATCTTGGCTACCGGAGAAAAGGTCTCATCATAATCCACTCCAGGAATTTGAGAGAAGCCCTTTGCAACCAGTCTAGCCTTATAAGTGTGTACTTTACCATCCATGTCGGTCTTCTTCTTGAAGACCCATTTGCACCCTACTGTCTTACGACCTGGTACATTTTCAACCAAGTTCCAAACTTGATTGTCATACATGGATTGTATCTCGCTATCCATAGCCTCTTTCCATTTAGCAGACTCGGGGCCTGCCATGGCTTCCTCGTAGCTGTTAGGGTCATCTTGACTTACTAGTGTCTCATCACTAATAAGTGTCTCACCTTCTGCAGTAATATGGAATCCATAGTAATGCTCAGGTGCACTCCTAACTCTCGTGGAACGTCTCAGAGGTACAGATTTGTCAATTGGCTCAACAGGAGTTTCCTCCTCAAGTTGAGGGCTAGAGTTTGAAGTTCCTTCACCGCTTGATTCTTGAATTTCTTCAAGATCAATTTGCCTCCCACTGTCTCCTTGGCTTATAAACTCTCTTTCTCGAAAGACTCCTCTTCTTGCTACAAAGACCACATTGTCACTAGGTCTGTAGAAGAGGTAACCAAAGGATCGCTGTGGGTAACCGATGAAAATACACCTCTAGCTTCGAGGTTCGAGCTTATCGTGAGTCTCGCGTCTCACGAAAGCCTCGCAACCCCAAATCTTGATGTGGTCTAGTTTAGGTACTTTACCAGTCCACATCTCGTGAGGAGTTTTGGCAACTTTCTTTGTAGGGACTAGATTAAGAATATGGGCGGCAGTCTCTAAGGCATACCCCCAGAATGAGATTGGTAGCGTAGCTCGACTCATCATGGAACGAACCATATCTAGCAAGGTTCGATTACGCCTCTCAGCCACACCATTCAACTGTGGTGTCCTGGGAGGTGTCAATTGTGAGACTATCCCACATTCCCTTAGATAGTCGAGGAACTCTGAACTAAGATACTCACCACCACGATCGGATCGAAGCATCTTAATGTTCCTGCCCAATTGATTCTCGACTTCCTGTTTAAATTCCTTAAACCTCTCGAAAGTCTCTGACTTATGCTTGATCAAGTAGACATATCCATATCTACTATAATCATCAGTGAAAGTCAAATAATAACGATTAGCATCCCTTGTGGCATTTTTGAATGGTCCACACACATCCGTGTGTATAAGGTCCAACAAACCTTCACCCCTCTCACACGAACCTGTGAAGGGTGACTTTGTCATTTTTCCAAGTAAGCTTGATTCGCAACTATCATCTGACTTTAGGTCAAACGACTCCAAGACTCCATCCTTTTGGAGTTGGCCTATGCGCTTCTTGCTTATATGTCCAAGACGACAATGCCATAACGATGCTTTATCCAAGTTATTATTAGTAGAATCAATACACAAAACATTATTTCCTAAGTTATCAACAACAGATACAGCTTCATACACACCATCACAAGGTAATGCTTTAAAATAAAGAATATTATTAAAGAAAGCATCAATAGAACCAACTTCATTATTAAATGAAAAGGTAAACCCTTGTTTGTACAAAGCATGGAAGGAAATAATATTTCTTGCCATTCCTGGCGAATAACAACACTTATTCAGATCTAAACTAAACCCACTACTTAGCGATAAAGTATAAACTCCAATCTTGGTAACAGGTATAGCTTTCCTATTCCCCATGATCAAGTTTATCCTTCCTTGCTCCACATCCTCACTTCTTCTTAGTCCCTGCAAGTCACAACAAATGTGAATACCACACCCGGTATCAAGGACCCAAGAATTAGAATGGGGTGAGTTATTAGAAATGATAGTGTAAATACCTGCATGGTTGGGTTTAAATTTCCCATCCTTCACATCTTGCTGGTATTTTGGGCAGTTCCGCTTCCAATGAGCTTTTTCATGGCAATAGAAGCATTCAGCCTCTTTTGGGTCAGAAGAAGGAGTAATGAAACCTTTCTTGGTTCCACTTGAAGAAGAGCCATCAAGGGTCCGAGCCTTGGTACCCTTCGAAGATCTCTTTCTCTTCCTCCATCGATTCTTCCCAATTGCCAAAACCGGAGTAGAGTTTTGAGTAGGAGTGATAGCAACCGACTTCCCCTTAAGACCTGATTCTGCGGTCTTGAGAAGTCCCTGAAGTTTGCTGAGGGTGACTTCTTCCTTGTTCATGTGATATGTCATGCGGAATTGATCATAGCACGATGGTAAGGAATGCAAAATAATATCTATTGCAAGATCCTCCGGGAAGTTCACATTAAGCTTCAGCAAACGATCCACATACCTTTGCATTTTCTGCATGTGGCTCGTGACGGATTCCCCGTCCTTCATCATGGTTGTTATCATGGAGCAGATGATTTCATACCTCTCTTGTCTTGCACTTTGATGGTATCTTTCCATCAAATCTTGGTGCATGTCATAAGGGTAGAAATCCTCATAAGACTTTTGGAGTTCCGCTGTCATCGTGGCCGTCATGATGCACGCCACTTTCGTAGCATCCCTTTCATGTACCCGAAATTCAGCGATCTCCTGAGGAGTTGCAGCGGACTCATCAATCTCCTTAAGCTCCTTGTCAAGGACATATTCTTTGTCCTCGTAGCGGGTAATCATCCTGATGTTTCTGATCCACTCATTGAAGTTGGATCCATCAAAGGTGACTTTCCCACACAAGTTCATAAGGGTAAAGGAGCCATTAGGATTAGAGCCAGAAGCATTGTTGAAAGACATCTGAAGGAAAGAGGACAAGATTAGTTTAGATATAAGAGGGTCCTTAATAAAACACCCAAATGTAATATTAAGGCTAGGATCCAATCACAATATAATATAACTTAGAAGAGGTATGCCGTAATCTAAGCTATATCATATTTGAAAGGTAGGTGAATGACGATTCACCAATTTCCACCACGAAAACCGCAATATTTTAGTATTAGGTTTTTGAATGGTTCTTAGAAATTCCTAGATTCTTTGAGATTCAATGAACTTTTCAAAGGCATGTTTCAATCTCGAGTGTGCCCTCCAAGTTTTGTGACTGGGATACCGAGGATCACAAAACGAGGTGTGAAGTAACCATGCAAATCACTTGGTACCCTTAAAGTTTATCACTCAATCGATGTGCCGGTTAACCACACACGCTGCATCGATACTATAATAAACCCTAAGTCACCCTTTACCTACCTTGTTAAGTCCAAGTTAGTGTGCCGGTTAACCACACACGCTCCACCAACGACTTAGTCAAAGTGTAAAGTGTAATTTCATGGAATAGCACCTTATTCACATTTTTCCTAAAGTAACTAAGATTGGGAATTTAATAAAACATTTAGTTACTTTATAATATTCATCATACTTTGAATGAGAATTAATAAGTCCTTGTCTTACCCGTTCGGCTAACGACCCTCCACCGATCAAGCAAGCGGTGGGTGAGAGTGGACACCCATTAAGTCACCATTTTATAGGCAACAACCTTATACCCACCTTATAGACCGGCTTCGTGAATGAGGCGTACTAGCGGTAAGACGACTTTGTTCTTATACATATATATATAATTATTAAATCATAATAATATAAGTATAAGGGTTGAATTTTAACTTTTAAAATTCTAGGGGTTGGAACTAAAGTTTTAACTTAACTTTACTTGTTCCAAAACTTGAGGGCAAGTTTTGTAAACTTTCAAAACTTTTCATTTCTTGTAACTTATGAGTTTAATAGAGTAATAAAATGAGGACTTTTCATTTTTCCTAACTCTTGTGTTCTTTTAATGGTTTTTAATCCAAGAGACTTTTGGTTTTCCATAACTTGAGGACAAGTTATGGACTCCATTAAAACACATTATGATCATGAATTAATCTACCACAAAGGTTACAAATAATTCCTATGATCATCTAAACATCATAAGAACAAGAATATGAATATGAACACTTTCAAGAATCAAAATCACATTTAATCTTTGTAATTTTGATAACTTGTTGTTGTAAATGAGTTAGAAAAGACATTACACCTTCTAAAATAAGTTTTCAAGTACCAAAACATTTTAGGGTAATGATTCTAATCCATTTCCAGCAACTCAAGTCGAAATTCTGCACTCTGTCGACCCTACTCGCCGAGTGCATAAACCTACTCGCCGAGTAGGTTGAAGATACACATGAACTCGACGAGTCCTCCCCATGGACTCGCCGAGTCCATCAGTCAGACAGCAAGATTTTCGACTTTCTTCAACTTTCAAGCACAAATAACAAACAAACAAGCCTAGGCTCTGATACCACTGATGGGTTTTGAGCATTCTAACACTTCCTAAGTGTACATGCAACCCTAATAACCTTGGATCTATGTTTGTCTAATTATCATGCAAAGTTGAATTCCAAGGTTATATTCCTATCTAGCATACATGGGGAACAATTTTAACTTGAATCATAGATAGAATAACTTACCTTGTTGTTGCTTGTGTTCCTTGAAACCTTGTGAGCCTAGCACCCCAAGTGTGATGCCTCAAATGCTTCACACAACACCAAATGCTCTTGGAAAGACTCTTGAGATAACACACACTTCTCAAAATCGGCCAAGCCCTCTAGTTTCTTAGTGTTCAACTTGTGTTGCTTTTTGTGTAGCCAATTTTGTGGAGAATGGGACTCTTATATAGTGTTGGCACATCTAGGGTTACACCATGTAAACCCTAATGTGTCATGACTCTTCATTTCCATGACCCATGGGTTTGTAACTCCCATGGAGCATCCATGGAGCATCCTATGGGTAGAACCCAACTTGATAATCCATGGAGCCTTTTAGCCCACTATACAAGATATGGATGATTTACATAACCAACCCATATATTTAATTAGTTATCCTTTGATCACTTAATTAATTCCAAATTAATTCTTTGATCAACTAATTAAATAATATTATTAATATATTAGAACTTATAATATATTAATAATCTCCAAGTGTTATTTCTCTCATTTAGTCTATCCAATTGCATGGTGCCATGCAACCCAAATGGACCATGCCGGGTCGGGTCAAGTACAAGCCCGAAATAGTTATGGACTTAGACACCTTATCCAACAGTTTGCTCAAATAATTTCAATTCTTATTATATATTGTTATGTTTCACAATTGATTGTTCACTCTTATATTGATAGAGATCATAAAACATTGTAATGTCAGTAATAAAACACCCTAGGCTCGAGTGTAAAGGATAGACACCATTAGAAAACATAAAACATTTGTAATGTCCTTAATAAAACACCTAGGCTCGAGTGTAAAGGGCAGGTACCATTAGAACTTAGTTAGTCATAGATACTACTTCCCTAGGCACGAGAAGTAAATAGTAATCTTAAAGATTGGAGACACGTCCTCTGAAACACTTCCTTGGCACGAGAGAGTGGAGGACTATCCCTGTAACCAGAATCTCCAGGAGGGAGAACGTGACTTGAGTGTATAGATCTATACGAGACTGACAATCCCGCACCTGGCTGCTAGCTACAGCCGAACCGAAAGGTTCAAGGGTGACGAAAGTCATAAAAAGGATACTGGCCCTGGCCCGAGTCATATCTAGTCTGAAGTATGGTTAAGGACTCGCAATCAAGATTATGGACACTTCACACTTAATTATTAGTTTTATGTATGTAATAAAACTAATGTACATTTAAGGATAATCAGACTTTCAGGAGAATTCGCACACACATTCAGGAAAATATGGGATTTTCCTGGGGATAACATTGAACATAATCACAATTGGTAACAGTTCACCGTACACACACATGTAGGAAAATATAGGATTTTCCTGGGTAACAGTAGTACGTAACCAGAAAAGTGTAACAAGTTAGATGACGAAACTTTCCAATTCACAAGAACAATCATGTTTTCAGTGTACATCTTTTACATTACGTTTTGGATTTGGTAACCAACTTTTAAGAAAATATGGGATTTTCTTGAATAACCACTTTTTCAGGGAACTAAAGGAACTCGTACATTTTCAGAAAACTAACCGCTTATGAACTCACCAGCTTTATGCTAATTTTCAAACCGCTTGTATTCTCAGGTCCGCATTAGACAGGTACCCGACGATCTCTTTTGGCGCAGACGGAGTGCGTAGAAGATGCGTCTCATTTTGTTCATATATACTATGTATCACATGTATAACTTTACTTTTGAAACAAATGTAAACTTTTCTATATGTAATGTAATGGTTGTTTTACTTTACTTACTATGTGCATTAGATTTGATACTCAACGTGGAGTCAACCCCGAAAATGTTTCCGCCTTCGGTTTTCGGGGTGTGACAGATTAGTATCAGAGCCATTGTTTATAGTGAATAAAGTATACCAAACCTTACATGGTATAAAACTATAAACATTAAGGGGCCTAAGTGCTCTGAACTAAAAGTATCCTTCAAAATATAAGTATTTTCAAAAAGTATATAAGTATACCGAACCGTCGAGATCCGTAACTACAAGTAGAACAAAACATAAGTAAATGGGTGTTGTACGCTGCGGTTAAACCTGGGCAGTTATGTAGTCGTGTCTAGGATCAATATAGTCTTGCCAACTATATTCATTTGAGACATGGCCAATGATGTGTGAAAAATGCACTTGTTTTACCCCTACTTTTATTAATATATTTGGCACACAAAGGCAGTGAACCTGTCTTTTAGTGGTATAGTTTAGTAAGTAAGGTGTCGAACTCAGGGAACGGAAAATTAAACTAACAACTAATTTTAACTAAAACAATTAATGAAAGTAAAAGGTTTTTCTTCTAGTTTTGCAAGACTAGAAACTTAAGTAACACTTAATTAACTAAATGACTAAAACAAACAACTAATTCACCAAATTTGATAAAGATGTTTCTATTTAGGTTCAACCAATTCACTCCTATGGTTATTTGTATTTATGATAGATTAATTATTATTGGCTACCAATTAAAGTGGTTAGGTTCATGTTCATTACTCCTAACCCTTAGACAATTAACTAATTTAAGCGGTGATCAAGTGTTTAAACTAATTAATTCCCTAGATTAATAATTTGGATTAAATAAGATTTGTAGTGGTGAATCAATTTAGTAAATCAATTAACCTCTTGTTTGATGGTTTCTCAAACAAGCTCACACATTAATCTAATTACTGTCTTATTAATCTTAGTTTCATAATCATTATTCCTAAGCATATGAATTGGTGTTCACATAGACATATGAGGTTAACAACTAAGAGATGTTCATGCAACTTAATTGTCTTCCAATTAACAAAAAATAATCATGATTAATGTATAAGGGGCTTTAACAAACTTAATTTAATAGATCACCAATAAACAATTAATCATAACTAAGAATTAAACCATAGGAGTTCCTTGGTATTCCCCAAACAGAAACAAAAACGAAATTAGTTCATAGTTGCAGTAAAATCACACACAAACACAAGTTCAACTAGATTAGACATCATCAAATCCTAAAGCTTAAGTGGAATGATTAACCTAGTTGCTTCAATTCTTCAAAAGGTTGGAGATTAGAATTCCTCAGCGTCTTCCAGTGCTCTTAATCGCAGAAGGATCTTCAAAAATCGCCAAAGGTGTGTTCTCCTCGGATAAAGGTTTGATTTTTATAGATATCTCAAAACAGGGGGTACTCGGCGAGTAACAGACCCAACTCTCCGAGTAGACTCGTTGTTATCCGTCTTAGATCAGGAGTCGTGGCTATCTTCTGAAATATTCAGCTGGACTCGCCGAGTAGACGCGTGTACTCGCCGAGTAGGTGTACTTTTGTTCCTCAATCTTCATTCTTTGGTCTTCAATTGCTTTCCCTTGCTCCCTTTTACTCCCAAGCATATCTTTTGAACTGAAAACAAAATTTAAATAATATTAAGTACCTTTTGTCCATATTATTCACATAATTAGTTAAAAATGAATAAAAATGTATACTAAATAATTAACTAATTATGAACATATCAGCCAACACGAGCTTGGGAGTGACTGTGGTATGCGGCATGCCTAAAACTTACCCTGATACCACAAACATCGAGCCAGTGTCGTAACGAATCATGAAATACTATGGGAGTATTTCTCGAGCTAATCCTTGGTAGAAATCCTCGTTCACGCATTGTTCTTTGATCATTCCCTTAACGATAATTTTCCTGCTTTATCGCTTGTTAGCATATATCTGTCATATCTCTTGATTCAATTTAGAGGACTTATCATCCTCTCTTCCTTGATCATATTAGATCAAGATGCCTCCAAGAAAGAGACCCAGCTCTAAGACCAACAACCCTCCACCACCACCTCCTCCCCAAATTGATCCTGTAGTATTCCAGGCAGCTGTTACAGCCGCAGTGGCAGCTGCCATGTCTCAACGGAACTCTGGCGGTTCCGGTAGTTCGGGAGGTGGTACCCAAACCCAAAACCAAGAAAGTAGTCAGGGACACCGAAAAGAGGGTTCCTATAAAGATTTCATGAACGTGAAACCCACGTCCTTTGATGGCACTGGAGGTGTCATTTCCCTCACCCGATGGTTCGAGAAGATCGAATCCATCTTTGAAATTTGCGCCTGCTCAGAATCTGACAAGGTGAAGTTTGCCGCCTGCACCTTTATCGACGAAGCCCTGACTTGGTGGAACGGCCGAGTCAAATCCCTAACCTTACCTGTAGCCAACGCCATGGGTTGGGAAGCCATGAAGGAACTTCTGCTGGCTGAGTACTGCCCTCGGGGCGAAATGCAGAAGTTAGAACACGAACTCTGGAACCTGAAGATGAAGGGTTCCGATATCGTCGCTTACACTTCCAGGTTTGATGACTTAGCATTACTCTGCCCGAGAATGGTTACCCCGGAGAGTAAGAAGATAAAGAGATTCATCTGGGGGCTGACCCAACCAACAAAAGGAAACGTCATAGCTGCGAGGCCGGATACATACGATAGCGCCAAACGCTTAGCACAAATCTTAATCGATCATAGTGATGACCCTGAGGAGACAGCTACCACTCCTAAGCCGACAGAGAGGAGTGGTGAGAAAAGAAAAATTGGGAAGAAAGAGAAAATTCAGACATCGCAGGAGTCTTTGAAGAGGCAGCAAACGGTGGCAGTTCACGCTGCCACTTCCCCTGCAACTGTTTCTGTTGTTGGATCCTCAGCCCGAAAACCTGCTAGTAGGTATGCTGGAACCCTTCCTAGTTGTGACAAGTGCAACTATCATCACCTTCCTTCCAGTCCATGTATAGAGGTATTTTGCAACAGTTGTGGCATAAAGGGTCACATGGCGAAAAACTTTAAGACGCCAACCCAATCCACCAGTCAAGCTTCCGGAGCGGGCATTGGTCGGGCCTGCTATGGTTGTGGACAAGTCGGACATTACAAGCGAAATTGCCTCAAGGCAGTAACATCTGGCAACACCGGAAGAGTTCTAGCGATAGGACAAGAGGAGACAGCCACCGATCCCACCGTTGCCACAGGTATATTTCCCCTCATTGAATCTTATGCCTGTGATTCTTTTCGATTTTTTTGCTGAAAGAAATTTGCTAACCATCCATTCAAACATCTTTCTAAACCCTGTCCTTCATTAGTAATCGAAAACGTATACCGTCGAGATGGTTATCAAGTGAGAATGAGAACGCTAACATCATATCCGTAGATTGTATCCTCAATCCGAACAATTATTCTTTTCCATTCGATCTAATGGCTAAATTTTCATGTAATGAACGAGCCTCATACATGTTGTTGTTCTTAATTTCGAGAAAGCCATATGTCTTAGCTTTCCTCTGACCCTACTCTCATGGTCTTCGTGAATCGAAGCTTAGAAAGTTTTCCCATGTATTCCTCGTCCGCGTGATCATCGAGAATCGAGAAGTCTACAACTCTTTCCCCGATGCATTTTTCCAAAGATTTCCTGAGAATTTCCTTCCGAGCGTAGTCAAGTCTCGCATCGACCTAATCCTTGCAATTACCTCGTAGCCAAAACCTTAGTGAAGACGATGTGTCCAAGACAACAACCAAGACTTGATACGATCACTACGAGATGTAGTGGTGCCCTTTGATCAAATCACTTTTCGGTAATGTAGATAAGCAAAGCAGTCATACTCATGGACCTTTCCAAAAGCTAAGGCAATAAAGAATTAGTCGGCATTGGGGGTACCCATAGAAACCCGTCAACTCTTGGGTCCTGCCGACTATTATTGCAAAATTGCCTAGAAATTCCTTTAGGACCATCGGACCCTTAGCTACTCTGCCGTGTGAAAATGTACCCACTTGTTGTAAGTCTTACTCTGGAAAGACATATTACGCCTTTGAGAAGTGCGGAAAACTTAACTCATGGAACATTAGACCCTTCGAGATCCTCGTTAGGAATCGATTCCATAGTCCTCTCCGAGTTATCTCCAGAACTCAACAACAACCATTTGGAATTCCACGTCGTTATTCGTAAGGAGTGCCGACCTGACGAAACCTGAGTAATCCCTTTGTTGAGATCGAAAACAACGGAAGTCCAAACCTCCATGGATGAATCAATTGAGATCATGGATTGATAGGTTAACCATACGAAACAAAGCCACATCCTGACAGTGAGGGTTCGCTGGAATGTCAAGCGGAGACCCAATTCAACTTAGGAGCATGAAGACCCGAAGCAGTAGATTCATCCTCATATATCTTTTCACTTTGCGATCTGTGTTCAAATCTTTGAATTTCGGGACGAAATTCCCTCTAACGGGGGGATAATGTAACAACCCAAAATTTCATACCATTGCTTGTACCCCTTTTTCGTAAACCATTTCGATCAACCAATCGTCGTTTTCAAATTCATTTCCGATTTAGCCATTTAATTAAGTCATTAAATTGAAATTTATCTAAAATGACTTAATGGGTGTCCTAGTACATTTAGAACTCATTTTAACACCCCGTATTAGTAACCGGAACATTTATAGAATCAACCATATCGGGTTACGGCAACTTGGTTAGGTGCGACCAAAAGCCCCGTCTAACGCCGGTATTGTTGGATAAGGTGTCTAAGTCCATAACTTATTTGGTATATACTTGACCCGACCGGCATGGTCCATTTGGGTTGCATTTCACCCGAACTATTTATGGATAATTTTATGAGAGTTATACACATATGTTTATTAATATATTATAAGTTATAATATATTAATATGAAGTTATGTTATTTAATTAGTATTAGTCTTAAATTAATTATTAATTAATTTAGAGATTAAAAGGAAGACTAATTAGATTATGGGCTATTGGTTTTATATAGTGTGGGCTAACACTCATTTGTTAATGGGCTAGGCTTGGATGGAAGTCCATGGATGATCCATGGAGCTTTTAACCCATGGATCCTTGGAAAAGGAAAGGTCATGGGTTATTAGGGTTTCACCCTAACCATGCACACTATATAAGCATGCTTATGGAGCATGAAATGGCAACTAGTGAACTAGTGTGTGTGTGTGTGCTTGTGTGTGGCCGAAAATTGCAAGTGTGTATACTCTCTCAAAGTTTTCAAAGAGTTTGTGGTGTTTTGTGATTCCATTTGAGGCATTCACACTATTGGTGCTTGGCCCTCAAACTCCTCAAGAATCAAACTCATCAACAAAGGTATGTAATCTCTTCTAACTCTTTCATGTTGAAATGTTCCCCATGCCATGTTAGATAGGTTATGAACCTTGGAAAATTATATTATTTTGCATGTATTTAGACAAACATAGATCCAAGGTTTATTAGGGTTGCATGCACACTTAGGAAGTGTTAGATTGCTCAAAACCCAACAGTGGTATCAGAGCCTAGGCTTGCTTGTTTGATACTTGATGCAAAATAGTTGAAAAAGTCGAAAAACTTGCTGTCTGGCTGATGAACTCGCCGAGTCCATGGGGGGACTCCCCGAGTCCATGTGTATCTTCAACCTACTCGCCGAGTAGGTTCATGCACTCGACGAGTAGGAGCGACAGAGTGCAGATTTTCGATTTTAGCTGCTGGAAATGGACTAGAAACACTACCCTAAACTGTTTTGGTGTTTTAAAACTTGTTTTAGTTGGTGTAATGGTTGTTCTAATCCATTTACAATAGCATATATCAAAATTCCATGATTTTATGTGTTCATATAATTCTTGAAATTTTGATGATCATGTTCATGTTCTTATGAATTTAGAAGATGATAGGAATTATTTTCTGAATTGTTTAGAATTAATTCTTGATCCTTTATGTGTTTTAATGGAGTCCATAATTTGTCCTCAAGTTATGGATATCCGAAGGTCACTTTCTTTAACACACACATTTAAACACATAAGTTACATGAAAATGAAGAGTCTTCATTTTTATGAACCTTTAATTCATAAGTTATGAAATGAAAAGTTTTGGATAGTTACAAAACTTGCCCTCAAGTTTTGGATTTGTAAAGTTTCACACACTTTAATAAACTTTAATTCCAACCTTTAGAGTTTTAATAGTTAAAATTCAACCCTTATACTATTTATAACATTAATGGTTAATTATTATATATATGTATAAGAATAAGTCGTTCTACCGTTAGTAGGCCTCATTCACGAAGCCGGTCTATAAGGTGGGTATAAGGTTGTTGCCTATAAAATGGCGACTTAATGGGTGTCCACTCTCACCCACCGCTTGCTTGACTGGTGGAGGGTCGTTAGCCGAACGGGTAGGACAATGACTTTAAATCCTCATTAAAAGTATAATGATTATTATAAAGTAACTAAACCCTTTTAATTCCCAATCTTAGTTATTTTAGGAAAAATGTTTACATGGTGCTAGTCCATGGAATTCACACTTTGTACCTTAGCAAGTCATTGGTGGAGCGTGTGTGGTTAACTGGCACACTAACTTGGACTAGTAAGGATCACGAAGGGTGACTTAATGTTTTTCATAGATCAATGGAGCATGTGTGGTTAACCGGCACATTGATTAGGTGATAATATTAAGGGTACCAAGTGAATTAGCATGGTTATTCACACCTTGTTTTGTGATCCTCGGCATCCCAGTCACAAAACTTGAAGGGAACGATCGAGATTGAAACATGCCATTGAAAAGTTCAATGAATCTCAAAAGAATCTAGGAATTTCAAATCCAATTAAAACCTAATAATACATTCTGTTTTTCATGGTGGAAATTGGTGAATCGTCATTCACCTACCTTTCAAATATATTATTACTTAGATTATGGCATCCCTCTTCTAAGTATAATATATTGTGATTGGGTCCTAGCCTTAATATTACATTTGGGTGTCTTATTAAGGATTCTATATATCTAATCTAAACTTGCTTTCTTCTTTCAGATGTCTTCCAACGCTAATGCTTCAGGCTCTAACCCAACTGGTTCTTTCTCTCTCATGAATCTTTGTGGGAGGGTCATCTTTGATGGTTCCAACTTCATGGATTGGATTAGGAACATCAGGATGGTTACTCGTTATGAGGACAAGGAATATGTCCTCGATAAGGAGTTAAAAGAGCTTGATGAGTCTACTGCTACTCCTGAGGAGATCGTTGAATTCAAGACACATGAGAGAGATGCTACTAAGGTGGCATGTATCATGATGGCCACGATGACAGCCGAGCTCCAAAAGTCATATGAAGATTTCTACCCTTTTGAGATGCACCAAGACCTGATGGAAAGGTACCATCAGAGTGCTCGTCAGGAGCGGTATGAAATAATCTCCTCCATAATAACTACCCGCATGAAGGAAGGTGATTCCGTCACGGCTCACATGCAAAAGATGCAAAGGTATGAGGACCGTTTGCTGAAGCTGAATGTGAACATCCCTGAGGAGTTGGCAATTGACATAATTTTGCACTCCTTACCCATTTCGTATGACATATCATATGAACAAGGAGGAAGTTACCCTCAGCAAGCTTCAAGGACTCTTGAAGACCGCGGAAACCGGTCTTAAGGGCAAGGCGGTTGTTACCTCTCCTACTCCTACTCCAACATCTACCCCTGTTTTAGCTATCGGGCAAGGCAAAGGGAAAAAGAGGAAGCACCCTTCGAAGGGTACCAAGGGAAAGTCTCTTGAAGGCTCCTCATCGAAGACCAAGAGCGGTTCTGTCACTCCTTCTGCCATTCCCAAGGATGCTGAATGCTTTTATTGCTATGAAAAGGCACACTGGAAGCGAAACTGCCCTAAGTACTTGCAGGATCTAAAGGATGGGAAAGTGAAACCCACCCATGCAGGTATTTACACTATATTGTCTAATTACTCAACATATTCTAACTCTTGGGTGCTTGATACAGGATGTGGTATTCACATATGTTCTGATTTGCAGGGCCTAAGAAGAAGTGAGGATGTGGAGCACGGGAAGATAAACTTGATCATGGGGAATAGGAAGGCTTCACCTGTTTCCAAGATTGGAGTTTATACTTTGTTGCTTAATAATGGGTTAAAATTAGATTTGAATAAATGTGTGTACTCGTCTGAAATGGCGAGGAATATTATTTCTTTTCATGCTTTGTACAAACAAGGTTTTACCTTTTCGTTTGATAATGAATGTGGTGGTATTAATGCTTTCTTTAAAAATGTGTTTTATTTTAAAGCATTACCTTGTGATGGTGTGTATGAAAATGTGTCGATTGTAGACAACTTACGAAATAATGTGTTGTATATTGATTCTTCTACTAGCCAAGATAAAGCATCATTGTGGCATTGTCGTCTTGGACATGTAAATAAGAAACGCATAGGCCAACTCCAAAAGAGTGGAGTCTTGGAATCATTCGACCTTAAATCGGATGATAGTTGTGAATCTTGTCTAGTTGGAAAGATGACAAAATCACCCTTCACTGGAACTTGTGAAAGGGGTGAGGGTTTGTTGGACCTAATACATACTGATGTATGTGGGCCATTCAAAACCGCCACAAGGGATGCTAATCGGTATTATGTGACTTTTATTGATGATTTTAGTAGATATGGGTATGTCTACTTAATCAAACATAAGTCAGAAACCTTTGAAAGGTTTAAGGAATTCAAACAGGAAGTAGAAAATCAATTGGGCAGGAACATTAAGATGCTTCGATCCGATCGAGGTGGTGAGTATCTTAGTACCGAGTTCCTTGACTATCTTAAGGAGTGTGGGATTGTCTCACAATTGACTCCTCCCAGGACACCACAACTGAATGGTGTAGCTGAGAGGCGTAATCGAACCTTGTTGGACATGGTTCGCTCTATGATGAGTCGAGTTTCGCTACCAATCTCTTTTTGGGGGTATGCCTTAGAGACTGCCGCCCATATCCTTAATCTAGTCCCTACAAAGAAGGTTACCAAAACACCTCATGGGATGTGGACTGGGAAGGTTCCCAATTTGGACCACATCAATATTTGGGGTTGCGAGGCTTTCGTGAGGCGTGAGACTCATGATAAGCTCAAACCCCGAAGTGAAAGGTGTATTTTCATCGGCTACCCACAGAAATCCTTCGGTTACCTCTTCTACAGACCCAGTGAGAATGTGGTCTTTGTAGCAAGAAGAGGGGTCTTTCATGAGAGAGAATTTATAAGCCAAGGAGACAGTGGGAGGCAAATTGATCTTGAAGAAATTCAAGAAGCAATTGGTGAAGGAACCTCAGACACTAGCAATCAACCTGAGGAGGAAACTCCTGTTGAGCAAGCTGACATGTCTGTCGGGTGCAAATGGATCTTCAAGAAGAAGACCGACATGGAAGGAAAAGTGCATACTTATAAGGGTCAACTGGTTGCGAAGGGTTTTACTCAGACTCAGGGTATTGATTATGATGAAACCTTCTCGCCGGTAGCAAAGATTAAGTCTATTAGGGTTATGCTGTCCATTGCTGCATTTTATGATTATGAAATATGGCAAATGGATGTCAAAACCACTTTCCTTAATGGAAAGTTGGTTGAGGATGTGTACATGAATCAGTCAGAGGGTTTTGTCAGTGCAGAGTACCCTAATAGAGTATGCAAGCTTGAGAAATCCATTTATGGATTAAAACAAGCATCTCGTAGCTGGAACCTTTGTTTTGATGAGAAGGTAAAAGAGTTTGGCTTCTCGAGAAGCAAAGATGAGTCTTGCGTGTATGTCAGAGCTAGTGGGAGTATAGTTAGCTTCTTGGTACTGTATGTGGATGACATACTGCTTATAGGAAATGACATCCCAACCTTGCAGGAGGTTAAGTCCTGGCTTGGGAAGTGCTTTGCGATGAAGGACCTAGGGGAGGCTACCTATATCCTAGGGATAAGGATATTAAGAGAAAGGAGTAAAAGACTAATTGGACTTAGTCAGAGTACCTACTTGGATAAGGTGTTGAAAAGGTTCAACATGCAGAATTCCATGAAAGGAGATTTACCGATCCAAAGCAATGCCAAACTGAGTAAGACTCAGAGTCCGAGTACAGAGGCAGAGATAGCTGAGATGAGCCAATTACCGTATGCTTCCGCTGTTGGCTCGATCATGTATGTTATGACTTGTACCCGCCCTGATGTGGCCTTTGCTTTGAGCATGGTCAACAGGTATCAGGGGAACCCTGGCAAGGCTCATTGGACCGCGGTAAAGAACATTCTCAAGTACCTGCGGAGGACTAAGGATTGGATCCTTACCCTTGGTGGGAGTGATGACTTGAGAGTATTAGGGTATAGTGATGCTAGTTTTCAGACTGATAGGGATAACTTCCGCTCTCAGTCGGGCTGGATCTTTACCTTAAATGGAGGGGCAATTTCTTGGAAGAGTTCCAAGCAGGAGACGGTGGCTGATTCAACTTGTGAATCAGAGTATATAGCAGCGAGTGAAGCAGCGAAGGAGGCGATATGGCTAAAGAACTTCATCAGAGACCTTGGATTTGTACCAGCTATTAAGGAACCTATGGAGATTTTCTGTGACAACAACAGTGCGGTTGCCTTAGCCAAAGAACCAAGAGATCATGGCAGATCCCGACACATTGACAGAAAATATCACTTCATAAGACACAAGATTGAAGAAGGACTCCTCGTGGCAAGGAGGATATCGTCGGATGAGAATCCTGCAGATCCCCTTACGAAGGGACTGACGAGGGTTAAGCATTTTCAGCATGCGAGGCACATTGGGCTGAGGGACGATATTAGTTTTATAGATTAGATAGTTTTCCTGAAACTTGTAAAATGTAATCGACGTTTGATGATGAATAAAAGTTGTGATTTATTTATGAGTAAAGTGTTACTGTCATTGTCAATTATTTACTATTGTTTCAGTTTTGCATGTTTTGACTTCCAGAATAATTAATTTATTCAAACCTCCACAATCGATCATACGTCGGAAGTAGGTATGAATCAAGATTGTCATGAATTGGGTTTGTAGATGGCTAAAGGTGTTTAGACATGGCAATGGTTGCTGCAACGTTCATGAGTACCCATAAGTTATGAGTATTGGTATAAACCCACACTCACTTGTATCACTTCATGGAATTTATCTCGAGTGATCGTGAGACGATAATATTATATAAATCTTCAAACCTAGAGATATGAGTTGTTACCTATGAGTTGGTTGTGCATTGATTGCATGTAAACGCATCAGTAACTTGATGTTATAAAACGTGCCTTTGTGTACAATTCAACAAGTAGTAGAACAAGCATATGAGTCGAAGTTTATCTGTTCCTTCTAGAAATAGAAGCGATATCTGGGCCCCTCGATGATTTTGTGTTGACCCATGCACCGGGCCCGGTCATTACTAAACTGATGTGTTCAGTAAAGTTCTTTTTTAAACAAATCAGAAATCGAGAAACAACTGCCAGACAATAAGCAAGACATAGTTCCATGTGTTTGTCCGGCTGATATCATGAGAACAGAGGATTATATGATCACTTGTCTTAAAATGGCGCTTCATAGTTCAACGGAGTTTTCGAGAGCTACGATTGCTGGTTGTTTCCTGAAGTTATATAGGCAAATACAGTTATTAGACTTATCCAAGTGGGAGTCTGTTGGATAAGGTGTCTAAGTCCATAACTTATTTGGTATATACTTGACCCGACCGGCATGGTCCATTTGGGTTGCATTTCACCCGAACTATTTATGGATAATTTTATGAGAGTTATACACATATGTTTATTAATAAATTATAAGTTATAATATATTAATATGAAGTTATGTTATTTAATTAGTATTAGTCTTAAATTAATTATTAATTAATTTAGAGATTAAAAGGAAGACTAATTAGATTATGGGCTATTGGTTTTATATGGTGTGGGCTAACACTCATTTGTTAATGGGCTAGGCTTGGATGGAAGTCCATGGATGATCCATGGAGCTTTTAACCCATGGATCCTTGGAAAAGGAAAGGTCATGGGTTATTAGGGTTTCACCCTAACCATGCACACTATATAAGCATGCTTATGGAGCATGAAATGGCAACTAGTGAACTAGTGTGTGTGTGTGCTTGTGTGTGGCCGAAAATTGCAAGTGTGTATACTCTCTCAAAGTTTTCAAAGAGTTTGTGGTGTTTTGTGATTCCATTTGAGGCATTCACACTATTGGTGCTTGGCCCTCAAACTCCTCAAGAATCAAACTCATCAACAAAGGTATGTAATCTCTTCTAACTCTTTTATGTTGAAATGTTCCCCATGCCATGTTAGATAGGTTATGAACCTTGGAAAATTATATTATTTTGCATGTATTTAGACAAACATAGATCCAAGGTTTATTAGGGTTGCATGCACACTTAGGAAGTGTTAGATTGCTCAAAACCCAACAGGTATCGGGTAGAATTCCACCGTGTCCCAAACTTGGACACTATTTAAAGTGATCCAAGCTTCCATTTGAAGCTTTTGCTTCATCTCACAACTCTCTCTCTAACCTCTCTCCTCTAACTCAAGATTAAGGTCCAAAAACATCAAATTTAGGCTCCAAACCACCAAGGTAACTACCCTAACTCCTTGTATAACATCTTAGACCTTCAAATTCGATTTCAAACCATGGATTAGGACCATTATCATGAGTTTACGGCCCTAGAACAGTGCTAGGCCGTAAACTCATATAAATGGGGTTTTTGAGCAACAAAACCCTTCCAAACCACAATTAGACTTTAGATATGGCTAGATGACTTAATGGAATGGACTTGGAACACCCTAAACATGAGATTTGAGGATTAAAATTGAGTTTACTGCCCAAAAACTTGCTTGGGCCGTAAACACCTCATACATGGGGAGTAAACTCATTTTCTAGTGTTAAAAACCCATGTAAACCCACCAATAGCCTTGGAATAAATCCTAGAACCAACCAAAAATAGTTTGGGGACCTTAAACATGTCAAACACACTCCAATTAGGTGTTTACGGCCATGACACCCCAAGAGTATGTTCCAGAGCCGTAAACTCCTAAAGATGAGTCATTTGGTGCCCTAAATTCATACCAAGGCTTGTAAAAATTATAGGAATCACATCTGATTAATTTAAGGCCATCAAATCATCAATCTAAGGGGGTATAGGAGTTTACGGCCGTAAACTCCATGTTTAGGGTCGTAAACTCCCTTAAATGGTGTTATTGGTGATTTAATTCCATCCCATGCCTTAGATAAAATTATACCAACTCTTCCCAAGTGTTATTGACCATTTTAGCACCATAAAGCACCCAAACATGAGTTCACGGCTGTGAACTCATGTGTGTATAGTATAAGAGGCCAAAAACTCCATAAGGAGTTTACTCTTGAAGAGTAAACTCAATTCCCAAGTTCCACGCATCAATACACGTCCGTAGATGTCACCCGGATCCTTCCAAACACTTGTAATGGGGTGTTTCCGCAACTAGAAGTGTATGTCCCTAACAAATAAATTAATCAAGTCCTAATTAGATACAAATGTGTATCATTTCATAATCCATAGGAATCTTGTGCGTTCAGGAACCCAGAACTGACGTTTAGGATCCAAACTGATGCGTTTCTCAACCGATGAGTTCATACCCCTACCATTTTTCAATGGTTTTTAAATGTTTTCAGGGGGGAATACAAGCAAAAGTACAAGAATATCTTGTACTTAAATTCATTATTTCATTTAAATGGTTTCATATTCGCACACTTTTAAGAATTGAAAACCTACTAACAAACTTTTTAACTTGCAGAGTTGTTTGCTCAAACGATTTCAATTCTTATTATATACTATTATGTTTCACAATTGATTGTTCACTATTATGTTGATAGAGATCATAAAACATTGTAATGTCTGTAATAAAACACCCTAGGCTCGAGTGTAAAGGATAGACACCATTAGAAAACATAAAACATTTGTAATATCCTTAATAAAACACCTAGGCTCGAGTGTAAAGGACAGGTACGATTAGAACTTAGTTAGTCATAGATACTACTTCCCTAGGCACGAGAATTAAAGAGTAATCTTAAAGATTGGAGACACGTCCTCTGTAACACTTCCTTGGAATGCGAGAGTGGAGGACTATCCCTGTAACCAGAATCTCCAGGAAGGAGAACGTGACTTGAGTGTATAGATCTATACGGGACTGACAATCCCGCACCTGGCTGCTAGCTACAGCCGAACCGAAAGGTTCAAGGGTGACGAAAGTCATAAAAAGGATATTGGCCCTGGCCCGAGTCATATCTAGTCTGAAGTATGGTTAAGGACTCGCAATCAAGATTATGGACACTTCACACTTAATTATTAGTTTTATGTACGTAATAAAACTAATGTACATTTAAGGATAATCAGACTTTCAGGAGAATTCACACACACATTCAGGAAAATATGGGATTTTCCTGGGGATAACATTGAAGTATGTTTTATGATATACTGATACACTTTAATATATATATATATATATATATATATCCTTTATGTAAACATTTATGTTGTTTGAAGAATTCTTATTCATTTATTCTTATGAAAATTTACATTACTACATACATAAATGCCTAGAGAAAAACACGGGTGTTACAATCACCTCCCACTTAGGATGATTGCGCCCTGTAATCAAATATCAACAAATAGATGTGGATAACGACTCCTCATGTAACTTTCTGTTTCCCAGGTAAGGTTTGCCTTGTCGTATGTTTCCATGGCACAAGCACTAAGTCGACCATCTTGCGTCGCAACTTCTTCGTTTTATGGTCAACAATGTTTTTTAGGTTTTCAATTAACCTCTTGTTTCCAGTGAATCTTAGGGTATGATTGGCGTACTAGCTGAAAAGCTAACTGATATCTGAAAATATAGCTGTTAAATAAAAAGCAAGGTGATAGCTGAAAAACTAGCTGATAAAAAATTATGTTTGGTAAAACTAGCTGAAAAATATAAAATAACATAAAAGGGCATTTAAAATAATGTTTTACTGTAATTATAAGCTACTTTTTGGATTGCAAAACATAACAACTTAAAAAAGCTCGAAAAATAAGCTAGCTATGGCGCGCCAAACACAACCTTAATTCCGAAAGTGGAATAATATTGGGTTCTTCTCCCAAGAACTTTCTCAAATAAAAAACATGAAAGGTGTTATGAATACCTTCCAGTTCAGCTGACAATTTCAGCTTGTATGCTTGGTTCCTCATTCTCTGAACAACTTTGAATGGTCCAATGAATTGTGGACTCAACTTTCCATGATTTCCAAATCTAATAAGTCCTCTTCATGGACAGACTGTGAACAACACATGGTCTCCAAATTCAAAAGTCATCGGTTGTGTCTTTTTATCCGCATAACTCTTTTGACGGTTCTAGGATGCTAGCATACTTTCTTTGATTATATTCAATTTTTTTCGCGTCTGACGGAAGATTTCGAGCCCCATAAATTTCTATTCTCTAGCCTCGCTCCAACAAGATGGCAACAATATTTTTGTCTGTATAATGCATGATAAGGTGCCATCTTAACGCTTGAATGTTAACTATTGTTGTATGAAAATTCAACCAATGGTAGATGCTCATCCTAGCTACCCATGAATTCCAGACTGCATGATCACAACATATCCTCCAGTGTCTGAATCGTTCTTTCACTTTGGCCATCTGTCTTTGGATGGTAAGCGGTACTCAAACATAGTTTAATCCCTTCTAAAATATAGAAGTGATCCAACAGTCTAAGTCTGACACAATTGTCAAGGGTACACCATGATCCTTTACTATTTCTTTCACATAAACTTTTGCAGGCTTTTCCATCGACCATTTTTCATTAGTCGCTAAAAAAGTATGATTTATTTAATTAATTCATAATCACCCAAATCATATCGTGACCTCTCATTGTTCTAGGTAGCTTGGTTATGAAGTCCATGGTAATGTCGTCCCATTTACCCATGGGTACTGGTAACAATTCCAAACTTCAATATATTTTCTGATATTAAGTCTTAACTCTCGCCAGGTGTCACACCCCAAACCAGAACGGCGGAATCGTTCGAGTGCGGATGACTTCATGTAGTATCGTAACAGTTGACTACATTGTAAAGAAAGTAAAACAACCATCATATATATAATTTAAAAGTTACATTGTTAAATGATACTTGTTTCAAAACAAATTACAATATGATGACAAAATGAGTTTTAAACGGACACCTTAGCGTCACTTCTCCAAAGGCTGAAGTTTACATGTATTATTAAATCCCTAAGAAATACAAGTAGATTTGAAAGAGTAGATCAACATTTAAGCTGATGAGTTCCTAAGTATTTAATGTCAATGTTTGTATAAATTTGTATGAAATTTTTTGTAGATGTTTGAAGACTCCTAGAAAATCCCATATTTCATACTAGTATAAAAGTAGTCTTCTACCAAGACCCGACTGTTTTAAATGTTTGTTTCTAGAAATCCAATATTCTTCCATAAGTGTGTGGTAGTTTAAAAGTTTCAAAAACTGTAATGCAATAGTGTTTTTCATGTCTAGAATAGTAGATTTATGTGTGTATAAAATCACTAAGGCATTTGATAACCCCGTAGATCAACGTGTTTTTAATACTCCATGTGAGTTTTATAACCATGCTATTGACCCAAACTTCCTGCAACAACGATCTTCAGGCGTTGGAACGTTATGACTTTTGTCACCCCAGACCTGCTGGTCTAACTGTAGCTAACAGTTTTGGTGCGGGATTGTCAATCACATATAGATCTATACACAAGTATCACGCTCTCCCTACAAGAGATTATAGTATATAATAAAGGACTTTAACTGCATACTTGGAAGTACGTGAAGTTGAATGTCTCACAAAACTTAGTCTCAAATAGATTTACGTATGAAAAGTCCATTCGTTCTTGTATATCAAAGTATTTCCTTGATATAGTACTTATAGTATGTAAAATCTCATGAATATCTAGTAAACTATACCTATTATAGTTTTTCCAAATGTGTGATTCGTTTGTATGATAAACCATAGTGTAGTGTCGACTTTGTATGTAAAGTATAACATTTGTAATAACATTATTGAACATTTATACTCAAAATATAAATAAAGTGTTTGATATTTATATAACAAAAGTATAGCAAAAGATTGATGTTTTTCACACGAGGACACCTGTGTGTGTACTTGTATCCCTCCCACCCTTTAAAAGTGTATATAAGCATTTACAAAACATTTGAAAACGTAGTTATAGGGGTATGAACTCACTTGATAGATTAAAGAAGGTGAGACGAAAACCGAGCAGAACTTTGACACGAGAAAGCGGATTTCTCGGGATTCTCGGGAATCTCGGGAACGTAAAACTTCCTTCGGGACTTAGGTATGAAAACCAGGACTTCGGGATATTCCTTGCATGCAAAACGGGGTAAAAACGCAAGAGAAGGAGAGAAAATGAGCAATTATGCCCGAAACCCTTGCATCCCTTTTATAGGGCTGGAAACCCTCGGTACGCGGGGCGTACCGGACGTCATGCATGATGCACTTCGGATGGGAGGTCCGATGGGAGAGCCTGTTGGCCGATGGGACGAGGCTCCTATCTCTGGTACGCAGGGCGTAATGTGATTTTTCCAACTTCTAAATTGCTCAACTTTTGCGTACGATCTCCGTTTTTTGCGTTCTTTATATCCATGTGTAGGTGAGAATGTACTCTACAGCTTTCATTTAGACTCCGTCGGCTAATTTTGACTTTATTTTAAATATATCATTTTTAACAGGCCAGGACACGGAAAGTCCGTTAAAAATCCATAACTTCTTCATCCGATGTTCGTTTTCGTCAGACTTTTTACTGTTGTACTACTATTGTTGAGATCTTCCATTCTTATTTAGGTTGTTTCGACTAGAAATCGCTCCATCTCTATTTCGAGTTTTTAGGTGTCTACCGCTATCCCAAAACTTCGAGAAATCGTAACTTCCTCATACGAAGTCTGATTTAGGCGTTCTTTTTATGTATGTTTACGGTTTAATGATATCTACAACTTCTATTTAGATAACTAACGCTAATAAGTATTTTATTGAAATTTCTCGTTTTATGTTTAACCGTATTGACGGTTTTTGCTGTGAATCTTAGGTTGGTCATAACTTCTTCGTTATAACTCGAATTTTAGTGTTCTTTATATTTCTGAAACCCTGGACACGATATCAATCATTTATGAAATCCAGTAGATGAGTTTTGAACATTTTATTTTTGACAATAATTTCATTATATCAAAAGAGGTTACAATTCTTGACTTTTTAGGTCATTACATTGATTCGAAATATAGGGTTGTCACATCATCCCCCTGTTAGAGGGAATTTTGTCCCGAAATTAAATATAAGGTAAATATTTGTGGACTAGGGAAAGAGATGCGGATACTTTTGTTTCATCTGATCTTCGCGCTCCCATGTATATTCAGGTCCCCGCTTTGCATTCCAGCAGACCTTCACAATGGGTATGCGACTTTGTTTTGTTCTTTTAATTTCCCTATCCATGATCTCAATTGGTTCCTCTATAAAGTGGAGACTCTCGTTGATTTCGATTTCGTCTAGGGTCTCATCGGACAAACATTTCTTCAAGTTTGACACATGGAAGGTAGGATGTACCTTATTGAGTTCCTGCAGTAGTCGAAGTTTGTATGCTACCGGACTGATCCTTGCAAGGATCTCGAATGGTCCGATATATCTTGGGTTTAGTTTCCCACGTTTTCTGAAACGTATTAACCCTTTCCAGGGCGAGACCTTCAATAGCACTCGGTCCCCAACCTGAAATTCTAAGTTCTTCTGTCTTTTGTCCGCATAACTCTTTTGTCTGTCTCTTAAAGCCTTTAGTCGTTCCCGAATTTGTACAATCTTCTCAATTGTTTCTCTTATAATATCCGGGCATGTGAGAGTGCTGTCAGGTACTTTTCCCTTAGCTAGTTGCGTGTCACCCACTTCGGCCCAACACAGTGGTGATCTGCACTTGCGGCTATAGAGGGCTTCTAATGGAGCAACTTTAATGCTGGAGTGATAGCTATTGTTGTATGAGAATTCGACTAGTGGTAAATGGGTATCCCATGCTTTACCAAAATCGATTACACAAGCTCTTAGAATATCTTCCAAGGTTTATATGGTCCTCTCACTTTGACCGTCGGTTTGTGGATGGTAAGTGGTACTCAAGTCTAGTCTCGTCCCTAGAGACTTTTGCAGCGATTGCCAGAATCGTGAGGTGAACCTACTATCTCGGTCGGAGATAATGGATGTTGGTACACCATGCAGTCGTACTATCTCTCGGATGTATGTTCGAGCTAGCTTCTCCATCTTGTCGGTTTCCTTTATTGGTAGGAAGTGTGCGGGTTTTGTTAATCTATCGACGATTACCCAGATGGTGTCTAACCCACCTTCTATCTTGGGTAATTTGGTTATGAAATTCATGGTTATCCGCTCCCACTTACACTCGGGGGTTTTTGGTACCCTACCTTGACTTTGGCGCAAGTCAGACACTTGCCCACATAGGTAGTGATCTCTGCTTTCATGTTCGGCCACCAATACAGTTTCTTGAGGTCCAGATACATCTTGTATGAAGCTGGATGCACAGAGTATCGAGTCTTATGAGCCTCATTCATGACCATGTCCCTGAATCCACCAAACCTCGGTGTCCAAATCCGATCCACGAATTAATGAACTCCATCACCCTTGATTTGAAGATTCTTATCCATTCCCCTTAAGGCTTCACCCGTCACATTCTCTGTTTTCAAGGCTTCCATCTGATCTTCCTTGATTTGTGTGGACAGGTGTGAATGGATCGGCATGGTTAAGGATTTCACTCGGTGGCCCGAGTATTCCTTTCGACTAAGAGCATCAGCTACCACATTCGATTTTCTTGGATGATAACGAATTTCACATTCGTAGTCATTCAACAGTTCAACCCATCGTCTTTGCCTCATGCTGAGTTCCTTTTGATTGAGGATGTGTTGAAGGCTCTTATGATCGGTAAAGATCGTGCATTTAGTTTCATAGAGATAGTGCCTCCAGATCTTTAGCGTGAAAATAACTGCTCCCAGTTCGAGGTCGTGTGTAGTGTAGTTGACCTCGTGCGTCTTGAGTTGTCTTGAGGCGTAGGCGATGACCTTTCCTCATTGCATTAGAACACATCCAAGACCTTGATTAGATGCATCACAGTAGACCACGAAGTCTTCTGTTCCTTCTGGCAAGGATAATATAGGTGTGTTGCATAGTGCTTGCTTTAATGTTTGGAATGTAGCGTCTTGTCTTTCTTCCTAATTGAAAGTTACACCCTTCTGGGTCAAGGTGGTAAGTGGTTTAGCAATCTTCGAGAAGTTTTGTATAAACCTTCGGTAATAGCCAGCAAGGCCCAAGAATTGTCGGATTTCCGTTGGGGTTCTCGGAGCTGACCAGTTCTCGATTGCTTTGATTTTGGAAGGGTCCACGTGTATCCCGTCTTTGCTAACCATGTGACCTAGGAAATCTACTTTCCGAATCCAAAATTCGCACTTTGAGAATTTTTCGTATAGCTTCTCTTTTCTTAGCATTTCCAAGATTTGTCGGAGGTGTTGACCATGTTCCTCTTTACTCTTCGAATAAATGAGTATATCGTCTATGAACACGATTACAAATTTGTCCAAAAATGAACGACACACTCGGTTCATTAAGTCCATGAACACTGTCGGTTCATTTGTTAATCCAAAGGGCATCACTACAAACTCATAGTGACCATAATGAGTTTGAAATGCTGTTTTGGGAACATCTCCTTCCAAGACTCGCAACTGATGATACCCGGATCTCAAATCGATCTTTGAGAAATAACTCGCTCCTTGGAGTTGGTCGAACAAGTCGTCAATGCGTGGTAGGGGATATCGGTTCTTGATAGTGAGCTTGTTGAGTTCCCGGTAATCGATGCACATGCAGAAAGATCCATCCTTCTTCTTTACAAACAGGACTGGTGCTCCCCAAGGTGAGAAGCTCGGTCTGATGAATCCTTTGTTGTGTAGTTTGTTTAATTGACTGGATAATTCTTGCATCTCAGCTGGCACTAGACAATACGGCGACTTAGCTACTGGGGTAGCTCCGGGAATTAAATCGATCCTGAACTCGTCTTGTCGTTCTGGTGGGACTCCTGAAAGATCTTTAGGGAAGACATCGGGAAAATCGCAGACTTCGGGAATGTCTTTGATGTCTTTCGCTTCTTTTTCCTTAGCTACTACGTGGGCGAAGAAGGCATGGTAGTCCTTACACTGGTATTTATAGGCTTTGACGCAATAGATGATTTGTAAATTGGTACCGGGTTTGTCACCATAAAGGACAAGAGTTTTGCCATTTGGCAGATTTAGGCGAACGGCCCTTTCGTGACAAAGTATATCGGCATGGTGTAGGCCTAACCAATCCATATCGATGATGACATCAAAGCTCTTTATAGTGATCGGCATTAGATCGATTTGAAATGAATGTTCGTTTAGAGTTAGTGTGTAGCCTATGTACATATTGTTTGTGCTTTCTACTCTACCGTTTGCCATTTGTACTGTTAATATCTTATTGAGTGATTGAGGGTTCTGTTTTAGTATGTGTTTGAATTTATGACTCATGAAACTCCTCTCCGCACCACAATCAAAGAGTATGCATGCATAAGCGTTATTGAGGAGAAACGTACCCGTAACCACCGTGGGATCAAATATTGCTTCGTACTGCCCTCTTGCCAGCACTCTTCCTATGCCGCCAACATTCCTTTCCTTAGGGCAGTCTCTTTTGTAGCGCCCATCCTCACCACACCCATAACACGCTTGGCCCACACCGACTCCAGGGACTTGGGTGATTGGTCGTGCCGATTCCTTACATAAACGGGCATTATGTCCTTTCTTGTTGCAGTTGTCGCAGTGCATCTCCCGACAATTTCCGTTGTGATGGAAATTGAATTTGCTACACTTTGGTAGGTTCCCAGCATATTGCTTTGCTGGTGTAAGGGTAACAGGAGCAGCAATGGGGGTAGTAGCGGAATGGACTGCCACTATTTGTTGCTTCTTGGAAGGTTCTTGTGAAAACTGACTCTTCCTCTTGTTCCAAAACTTGTTGTTGTTGTTGTTGTTGCTGTTGTTTTTGTTTCCTATGGTTTGCCCCGGAACCGCAGTCGCGAAGCCTTGGCAGACTCCATGGTCAACGAGAGCTTATTCCAATTGTTTGGCACTATCGAATGTGACTGGTTTGGAAGCTAGTACACTTCCTTGGATCTAGGTCAACAGTCCCCAGATGTATCTCTCGATCTTCTTGCTCTCTAGAGCAACCCTCCCTGGGCAAAGGATTGCCAAATCACTAAACTTATTGGTATAGGTTGTGATGTCCGAGCCTACCATAGTAAGGCCCCAAATTTCCTGCTCTAGCTTTTGTACTTCGCCCCTTGGACAATACTCTTGCATTAACATTTGCTTTAGATTCTCCCAGCCCATAGAATTTGCCACTGCCAGAGTTAGTGACTTAACATGGCCATTCCACCATGTTAGAGCTCTCTCGGAGAATGTACAAGCAGCAAACTTTACCTTGCTCCCTTCCATACATGCACAGATCTCAAAAACCTCTTCTGTTTTCTCTATCCACTGCGATAGAGCCATTATCCCTCCGGATCCATTAAAAGATATAGGCTTGCTATTGGTGAAATCCTTGAAAGTGCAATCCCCTGAACAACCCTGATGTTGGCCATTCGTAGAGCTATTTACTCCCCCTCCGGACCCATTATTACTCATCTGTGCCATTGCTGCTGTCACTGCAGCTGTTATAGTAGCTATCAAGGCGGCATTATCCGTTGGTGGAGGTGGTGGAGGTGGTGGAGGTGTTGCGTTGTTGACACGACATGTAGATCTACGGGGCGACATCATGCTGCAAAAGAAATAGAATGAAGACCATAAGTCTTTAATAATTGGAAGTCGTGTGTTAATAAATTTGCTATATTCATCAATTTATGAATTTGACTAATCTACCCAAGGTTTTAGAGCTTCATTTATAATAAAAATTTGTATAGTGATAGATAAACTTATGAATTGGTATTCAATGAATTAACACACAAAGGAGTTTCTTCATATATATATATTAAACATACGTTGGGTTACATTTTGAAGTAAAGAAAATTTCGACCCTTCTAAGAGTCTCCAATACATAAGTTAAAGAAAAGTAAGACTTTTAGCCGAGTTCCTATTCTATAACAAAATTTTGGGATTCGGGCAAGTACTACTTGCGACGTAGGTTGCGCCTGGAGCTCGACTCCGTGTCTGATTGCTTTCCTTCCATAAGACGCCTATCGTATGCGGCTTGCTGTTCCCTCATTCCCTTTATCTCAGAGAGGGCTGCAATCAGTTGCGCTTGGAATGTGTCGGTGCGGAGTTGGGCATCATCCTGCAGCCTGTCCAGCCGGAGGATGTCAGAAGTGTGAACTTGTACTTCCACGTTCACTTCACGAATTCTGTTTGCTTGAACCTCGGATTGATAGGACTGGTTGGCTAGTTTTCCCACCATGACTGGGAGTGCTCGGTCGACTGAACCTTCGCCCCCGACGTCGTAAAAGTCCCGACACATACCATAGGGAGGACATAATCCTTGCTGTTCGCTCCAATGGTGAATGTGACTTCCCCAAATGGGAGTTGGTCCTTGAAAGTTTCGCCTAAATGCGGGATGTTGAGCGACTGGTGGGTTGATTACTTCTGGCTCTGAGTCTGTCCCAGAGTCTTCCCCTTCCTCCAACTCTATAGGTTCCTCGTCTCTTCGGGGTCCTCCTTTACCTATCCTCCATTGCCCTGATTCGGGTAGTAGGGATCCCCGGGTGGATAGAATCTAGCCATTGTGTCTATACGAGAATAGAGATATGAGAATTGTCTAGAAATTTTAAAAACATGTAAGCTAAACTATTGTATTTACCAAATACTCCTATGGTATTCAAGTTTGTATGTTTGGTACCAGTGTCACTTTGGTAAGTTTTGACTTGTTGCTCACTACGATCATTTCTCGACATACATTAGTCCGATCTCGGATAAATATAGTTGATCAGGCTATATTCGTCCCAAATCCGATTACATATTCCGAGGCCTAGTCGTAGTGTACAACTTGTCTTAATACTTCTTGTATAATTCTAACTATGAAAATAAATCGATGTATGCATGTATTTGTGCTTTTTCGACCCAATAACTTATGTAAAATGAAACGCGGTTTAGGTGCAACAACGTTTTGTCAGAGAATTTTAGTCCCTATGCATTTATAGTTTGTATATCCTATGTGGTTCAATATACTTAGTTCACAATAAACAATGCTCTAATACCAATCTGTCATACCCCCAAACCAGAACGGCGGAATCGTTCGAGGGCGAATGACTTCATGTAGTATCGTAATAGTTGAATACATAGTAAAGAAAGTAAAACAACCATCATATATATAATTTAAAAGTAACATTGTTAAATGATACTTGTTTCAAAACAACTTACAATATGATGACAAAATGAGTTTTAAACCGATGCCTTAGCGTCACTTCTCCAAAGGCTGAAGTTTACCAGTATTATAAAATCCCTGAGAAATACAAGTAGATTTGAAAAAGAAGATCAACATTTAAGCTGGTGAGTTCATAAGTATTTAATGTCAATGTTTGTATAAATTTGTATGAAATTGTTTGTAGATGTTTGAAGACTCCTAGAAAATCCCATATTTCCTACAAGTATAAAAGTAGTCTCCTACCAAGACCTAACTGTTTTAAATGTTTGTTTCTAGAAATCCAATATTTTTCCATAAGTGTGTGGTAGTTTAAAAGTTCCAAAAACTGTAATGCAATAGTGTTTTTCATGTCTAGAATAGTAGATTTATGTATGTATAAAATCACTAAGGCATTTGATAACCCCATAAATGAACGTGTTTTTAATACTCCATGTGAGTTTTATAACCATGATATTGACCCAGACTGCCTGTAACAACGTTCTTCAGGCGTTGGAATGTTATGACATTTGTCACCCCAGACCTGCCGGTCTAACTGTAGCTAACAGTTTAGGTGCGGGATTGTTAATCCCGTATAGATCTATACACAAGTATCACGCTCTCCCTACAAGAGATTATAGTATATAATACAGGACTTTAACTGCATACTTGGAAGTACGTGAAGTTGAATGTCTCACAAAACTTAGTATCAAATAGATTAAGTAGGAAAAGTCCATTCGTTCTTGTATATCAAAGTATTTCCTTGATATAATACCTATAGTATGTAAAATCTCATGAATATCTAGTAACTATACTTATCATAGTTTTTCCAAATTTATGATAAACCCTAGTGTAGTGTCGACTTTGTATGTAAAGTATAACATTTGTAATAACATTATTGAACATTTATACTCAAAATATAAATAAAGTGTTCGATATTTATATAACAAAAGTATAGCAAAAGATTGATGTTTTTCACACGAGGACAACCGTGTGTGTACTTGTAATTCTTCCCACCCTTTAAAAATGTATAAAAACATTTACAAAACATTTGAAAACATAGTTATAGGGGTATGAACTCACTTGATAGATTGAAGAAGGTGAGACAAAAACCGAGTAGAACTTTGACATGAGAAACCGGATTTCTCGGGATTCTCGGGAATCTTGGGAACGTAAAACTTCCTTCGAGACTTGGGTATGAGTAATTATGCCTGGAACCCTCGCATCCCTTTTATAGGCGCTGGAAACCCTCGATATGCGGGGCATACCTCCGGGTTACGCGGGGCGTACCGGATGTCATGCATGACACAATTGGGAAGGGAGGTCCGATGGGAGAGCCTGTTGGCCGATGAGACGAGGCTCCTATCCTCTAGTACGCGGGGCGTAATGTGATTTTCCAACTTCTAAATTGCGTAACTTTTGCGTACGAGCTCCATTTTTCACGTTCTTTATATCCATGCGTAGGTGAGAATGTACTCTACAACTTTCATTTAGACTCCGTCGGCTAATTTTGATTTCATTTTTAATATATCATTTTTAACAGGCCAGGACACCAAAATTCCGTTAAAAATCCGTAACTTCTTCTTCCGATGTTCGTTTTCGTCAGACTTTTTACCGTTGTACTACTATTGTTGAGATCTTCGATTATCATTTAGGTTGTTTCAGATAGAAATCGATCGATCTCTATTTCGAGTTTTTAGCTGTCTACCGCTATCCCAAAACTTTGAAAAATCATAACTTTCTCATACGAAGTCAGATTTGGGCGTTCTTTTTATGTATGTTTAAGGTTTAATGATATCTACGACTTTTATTTAGATACCTAAGGCTAATAATTATTTTATTGAAATTTATCGTTTTACATTTAACCATATTGAAGGTTTTTGCTGTGAATCTTAGGTTGGTCATAATTTCTTCGTTATAACTCGGGTTTTAGTGTTCTTTATATTTCTGAAACCCTGGACACGATATCTATCATTTATGAAATCCAGTAGATGACTTCTGAACATTTTATTTTTAACAATAATTTCATTATATAAAAAGAGGTTACAATTCTTGACTTTTTAGGTCATTACATTGATTCGAAATATCGGGTTGTCACATCAGGTCACACACTCGACTATAAACTTAGTGACATTGAGTGTCATGGTTGGCCACCAGTAGTATGGTTTCATATCCATATACATCTTGGTGTTGCCTAAATAGATAGAGTGCATGGTCTTGTGAGACTCTTCCACAAGAATATCTCTTATACCACCCATCTTTGGCACCCAAATTATGTTCTGGAAGACTTTCCACGCTTAGTCATTCATTCCAAACACTAACGTCTTGCCCATTTGTCCTTTTCAGTTATCTCCTTCCAAGGCATCAATCTGAGACTTTTTTATACTTTCCACGATCACTGAGACAATTTCAATTATTAACGCTCTTGGCCTTTTCCTCCCCAAGTTTATATTTCTACTAAACGCGTCTCCTACAATATGTGTTTTACCGTATTTCACAGTCATAGTCCTTGCGTAATTCTAGCCAGCGCCTTTGTCTCATGTTCAACTATTTTTGATCAAACAGATATTGAAGACACTTATGATCAGTGAAAATTTTACACTTCGTACCATAGAGATAATGTCTCCATATTTTTAACGCAAAATCTACCGCTGCCAACTCCAAATCATGAGTGGGATAGTTTCATTCCTTGGTTTTCAATTATCATGACGCATATGTTATTACTTTATCTATTTGGGTTAGAAAACATCCTAACCCAACTCCAAATGCATCACTATCAACTATAAAAGTCTTCAGTAGTATCCAACTAATCCAGAAAATTATGAACCTCAGTGAGATTATTTGGCCTTTCCCACTTCATCACTGCTTCAATCTTTGCTGGATCAACCTTTATGCCTTCTTGATTAACAACATGACCCAAGAATTGCATCTCTTGGATCCAAAAATCGCATTTGGAGAAATTTGCATATAGCTTCTCCTTCTTCAGAACTTCTAATACTTTGCACAATTTCTTGCCATGATCTTGATTGCTCTTTGAGTATATTAGAATATCGTTGATGAACACTATTACAGATCTATCAAGGAAAGGTTTATAAACTCGATTCATCATATCCATAAATATTGTTGGAGCATTGGTTAGTCAAAATGAGATAACCAAAAACTCGTAATGTCCATATCTTGTTCTGAAATATGTTTTGTCAATATCTTGTTCTCTCACCTTTAGCTGATGATATCCTGATCCTAGTTCAATTTTTAAAAAATTGCTTGTGCCTTGTAGTTCAAACAAGTTGTCAATTCTAGGAAATGGGTGTCTATTCTTCACTATTGTTTTATTCAACTTTATATAGTCTATGCACATTATCATGGTTCTTTCCTTCTTTACGAGTAGCGTAAGAGCTCTCCATGGTGATGAACTAGGTCTAATGAAACCTTTGTCCATTAATTCAGGAATTATAAATCATAAGCTCCTTCATCTATGTTGGTGCTAATAGATATGGTGCTTTTGCTATTGGCGTCATTCCTGGTAACAAGTCTATCCAAAACTCTACTTGTCTATCATTTGGTAGTCCAACAAGATCTTCTGGAAATACTTTTGGGAAGTTACAGACTATCGGTATTCTCTGTATTTCCTTTTTCTTCTTCTTTGCATCAATCACAAATTCCATGTGTGATGTACATCCTTTGCCCAAACACTTCATGACTTTCATCATAATGATGATTCCACAATTTACTCGGTGTTTGCCCCCATAAACCTAAATGGTTCTCTTCTAGGAGGATGTATTTTCACCATCTTCATTTTACACATGGTTTCAATATTGTTTGCACTTAACCAATCCATTTCTTGTATTATATTGAATCTATTTAACTTAATGAGCAATAATTCCTCATGGAACTTATTCTCATTCAAGTTAATGACAATGTTTATCATGCAAGTACTATCTTACCACTAGCAACTTCAACTAATAAGGAAGCTTCTAGTTTGCGTAGAGGCGATGAAATTATTCTACCAAATTTATGAGAAATAAAGGAGTAGTTGGCTCTTGAGTCAAATAAAATATTGGCAAGTAGATCATTCACTAGAAATGAACCTGAAGTGACATCTACTTCTTCCTTTGTTGCCTCGAGGTTCATTTGAATTGCTCGTGCCTTTGGTTTTGGTTGCACATTTGACTTTGCAACTCCATTCTTGTTTGGTCAGTCATTCTTAAAATACCCATCTTCTCCACCCTTTAAACACACTTTCTTTTTGGATGTATGTTCGTTAGCATAGTGACCAGTCTTCCTATACTTGAAGCAGGTCACCACTTCGTTGCATCTCCCATAATGTTTCTTCTTTCATTTATCACACCACTTCACCCCATTGTCATTCCCTCACTTCTTATCGTTGGGCAAGATTTAGAAAACCTTCTTCCCTTATTAGATTTTGAAAATTCTTTGTTCTTGCTCTTCTCTCTAGCCCCAATATTATCCAAATCCTTCTCTTTTATCTGGATTTCCACATTCTTAGCCGCCCAGATGGTTGATTTCAAGGTAGTGGATAACTGAGTTGTTAAAGCATAATATGTTGGTAGTTCATTAGCGAATTTATCTATCTTGGATAGTTCAATAGGGACCAAGTATGAAACTAATTTCATCTTCTCAGAGAAAGCAGCAACATACTCAGTGATGCTAATTTTTCCTTTCCTTGAATTCTCGAACTTGTTATTTATCTCTAGGAGGTCTCTTTGTTAGCAATACTCCCTTTCCAACTGCTCTAGGAATTTCTCCTATGATATATTTATCATTTCTCCTTCTCGCATAGTCTGAGCTAAAATTTTCCACAAACTCAATAGTCATATCTTCAGTTTTTTCACTATGAAGATGGTCTTATGTATGTTGTTGCAGTCACAACTTTCAAATACCATCTCGATTTCAGAGATCCATTTCGCAACCATTACTAGTTTTTGGTTCACAAAAAGACTTGGTCGTTTGGAAGCCATGAAGTCTTTGAACATGCATCCATTTCTATCATTATCTCATTCTGGATTGTTCCTCCTAAATCCTAGTGTATTAGCTTGACTAACAGGCCTACTATTGTTTCCCTCTTCCGACGGATCCCCGTTAACAACTGGTTCAATAATCGGTACAGTGGGTTCTACCATATTCTCCAGTAGAAGTTGCCACATTTCCTTCTTCTTTTGGAATAACATAGCTTGTATCATAGGTTAGACTCCCACCATCATGACATGTTCAGATGCAGGTATAACTTCTAGTGCGCCTCTAATTATGCGACGAGGCATAGGTTGTCGATCTCCAGTTTTATTTCTCAGTCCGCTATGTGTCTTCAATATGAAGTACCCCAAAATAGACTTTTAGTGTACAAGAACACACATATTTTATAATAGGGAAGGTTTTATTTAAGTTTATCACATAACTCCTTATTATCACCATTAAAATTTACGTATCAGTTCTAATACAATACTTACGTCTAAAATCTTGAACACATAAAATTTCCTTTTTCCAAATCAAGGTAGACAAATAGACGTAAAATCTTTATAAGTAATAGCGATCTAGGTATGCAACCTAATGCATGTTATGTCATAAATCAGTTAATACATAATAGCAAATATGTTATCTACCTTAAAGTATCATAGTGCTTGTAGACATATAATAGAAATTTAGGTATACAACCTAAAATAAACTAGACACACACCTCACCATCATCAATTAGCATCTAAGTTTAATTTTGGAAATTATCATTAAAGCTGGATTATTTATGGAAAAGTTAGTTCTTCACCTAACAACTTAGCTTTCCCTTTTAAATGACCTACATACAATTATTACTAAGTCTTAGTCTCTTTTTACAATATTCGTGGCTATAATTACAATATCTTGGATTCCTCATTAATTCCAAAGAAGACTGAGTTATATCAAATAAGGAATGAATAGGTAATATCATGTTGGAGGTAGGATCCGTTTGGTATATAAATATATTGTTTTGAAAATTCACTTGAAACACCTCACTAAGACCTTGTGTAGATATCACTCCCATAAGTAGATCGATCAGTATTATAATTGGAATTATTGATAAATCTTATTTATAGGTTCATAATAAAGACGATGAATCAATTTTTATTCATAAATTTTTACATGATTGAAAAGGACATATGGACACTTATTTTTTCCCTAAAGGTTAGAAACATGCTCATTTGCAATCTAAAGTTTCGAAGTTGCATAAACTCCAAGAACATGAGGTCAAAATGACCAAAGGTGACCAAAATCTCATTTAAAGCTTAGATCTATGGATGAAATCGATTAGAATAATGATCTTAGGACTTATAATGCTTTTGTAGGGTCTATAAGGTGGAGATTGTTTGGTTATGAGAGTCTTTTAGGCAACAAAATAGACAGTGGAAGCATACAAATAATCAAAACTCGTAACTCAAAAGAGGAACCAAGTTCAACCAGATCTAGGAAACTAAAAAAGCAAAAAAAGACAGAATAGAAAACATACACTTGTGTTCTTCTATTTTTTAGACTTTGCAAATGACCATGTTTTGTTACTATCAGATAAATATTAGGGCCTAGAATAATTATCCTTATCTTTGGTTACTATCTGATATTCGAATCTTTTATCTGGAACATTCCAAAATCTCGGTGTTTCCTTTAATTCATTTAATAATTACCTAATTAACAAACCGATCCCTTTAATTTAATCTAATTCTAGTTTTACTCATATTTGTTCTTGTGTGTAACCCAATAGGACACTGCTATTTACAGTGATATTACCGACTTGTTGTGGCTATATGCACCATCCTCCAACATCTCCCACTTGCACTCGGTACCAACAATAGTATGGTCCAATACTTACTAACAATAGACAACGAGTGTGCATTCCAATTGCAACTCTAATTACTACTTTGCAATACACAACCTTTAGACTACTAATTTCAAATTCCTTTGATCTTTATGATACATATATACATATATATATATATATATATATATATATATATATATATATATATATGAACTCGAGTCATGGATGATGAGTCAATCTTAGTGTTGAAGATCGTGTTTCTCGATAGAAACTTGTGGTAACCTTATTTGCTAGACTGTTGGCTGACCAACTTTGTCTCAGCTCGGCTAAGCATTTGATTATTAACAACAAATCATAGAGGGGCCTAAAGATATCTACTTATCATATTATGGCATAAGGATCAAATATTTTTTGACTGCATAGGCTTGAACTACTCCTCATGTAACGTCCGATCAGTGTCCGTATGGATGTTAGTTATGAATTATGTTAGGAGAAAACCAAGACATACCATATTGTAGAGCAGAACCCCATGCATCACAATTTAAAGAGTATGATATATATCCATTTTAGAATTACTCATGACATGATCCATAGAGTAGTCTCTAACTGTTGTTACTCCAATACTTAAAATATCAATTTTAAAGCCATCATGAGTATTGGTCGTGTACTTATAATATGTTCATTCCTATGAATAATCTACCAATGCTCCATGACAATCTTAAATCACTATTTACTCCCAATAGTAGAAGTGATTGTGGAAATTCGAATAAATTTATATTCGGAAGTGGTTCTAAATATGCAAAAGCGAACACAAAATATATTAATACAAATGGTAGCAATAGCTTATTATTAAGTCTCTAGAAAACCATCACCAAATCCGATACAATACAATCTGTCTCAGTTCCAAAACATCAAACTACAAACTAGCAATCAAACCAATTCACTAGTTAATCTAATGCTTATTGATCTAGTATGGACATCATGCTTGATATGTGATAATGGTCTGGTGAGCGGTTAAGTTGGATTCTCTTTAGATGGTACATGGATCATTATGATCTTTCATGAGCTTTCTGATGTAGTGGTAGTTTCTCAGTATGTATCTTGAGCGCTTGTGACCTCAGGGTACTTTGGACAGAGCGACCACACCCTCATCGTCGCAGAAGATCTCAATTGGTTAGGATATGCTTAGAACAACACCCAAATCATCGATGAACTTATTCAACAACATTGCCTCTTTTTCAGCTTCATTAGCTGCTATATACTCCAAATCTGTGGTCAAATCCACTACGGTCTCTTTCTTGGAACTGCTCATCTATTGATTAAGAATACAAAACCCGACTTATACCGAGAATCATCTCTTTCAGTTTGGAAACTTGCATTCATATAACCCTTTATGTTTCATTCTTCCTTATCACCATAGACCAAGAACATATCCTTAGTCCTCCTAAGATACTTCATAATGTTCTTGACCGCGATCCAATGACTTTCGGCAAGATTGGCATGGTAGTGACTCGTCATGCTCAAATTGCATGAAACGTCAGGCCTAGTAAATATCATTACGTACATGATTGATCATATAATAGAAGCATATATGATTCAACTCGTTCTATCCAGTTCTTCACCGTTACTAGGACACTGGGTCTTACTCAATATTGTGCCATGTTACATAGGTACAAATCCTATCTTGGAATTTTCCATCTTGAATTTCTTCTAGATTTTATCAAAGTATGTACTTTGGCTAAGACCATTAAGTCACCCAGATCTATTGATATATCATAAATTATAAATATTTGATGGGACATTTTAGGGGAATTTTTATAATTAAAATAGGACAAAAGGTGCTTAATTTTTTTATATTTATATTTTGTAGGTAAAAGTTCCATGTTGATGAAATAGAAGCACAATCGGGCTAAAACGGAGCGACAAAACTGCAAGATTGGTCGTTGTGGTATTCAAAAAAACTTTGTATATGGTCCAAAAAGTTTCCAACTTGCACCGAAGGTACAAAATCAAGGTTTTTATGTACAAAATTAAAATCTCTCTCTCTCTCTCTCTCTCTCTGTCTGTCTCTTCAAACGATTTTATGTGTGTTCTTCAACTAAATAATCAAAGATCTGATGAAATTTTTGCAAAAATATATGTTCATGTCTGAGTTTATGTAATTGACTTTTAAGAAACCCACCATTCCAAAAATCAGAAATCGAAACCTAATTTCAAAAATATATACATTTCCAAAAGTCATAACAAAAAAAAAAGAATTCAAACATATGTGTTCTTTAGGAAATGGGTTCTCTATTTGTTCTTCAACCCAAGAATATAATCGAATATCCAAGGAGATTTTTGTAGAAATATGTGTTCATCTCTACGTTCATGTTCTGGATATTTAAGAAATCCACCATTACAAAAATCAAAAATCAAAACCATTCCATAAGTTCAATAGGAAACCTACCACCGAACAACCCAAGATTTCAAGAGCCCAAACATGTATGTGCTTCTCGTTACAGACCATGCTCAAGAAATGTAGATGCAGATGAACAAACATGAACAATCAGGTGAAGATGATGTAACGCCCGAAGATTCAGGCTAGTCAATTTAGAGACAATAAGCATTAAAAATGACTTTTTGATAAAAGATTATTTAAAATATATAACCTTAACAAAAATTATATTATATGTCACAAGGATTTTATACATATAAAGAACGTTGAAATCCGACATATAACGAAGAAGTTATGACTCATTGAAGTTTTATGGATAAACCGGCACGACTCTGCATATACTAAATGGTAAATTTTTGAGAAATTACCTTTTAGCCTTAGTAATCCAAACGAAAGTCATAGTAGCCCTTAAACCGAGAGCGTTCATATAGAGAACGTCAAAATATGAATTCATTGAGGAAGTTATGATTTTTCTAAGATTTAGCATAGTCGTGTACAACACATAAACCGAATTTTAGATCGGTCGATTTTTAGCCAAAATAATCTAAACGACAAATGAATATATCGTTAATAGGAGTTCAACGATAAAAAAACAGTCGAAAACAGAGCTTGTGTGCGAAATATATGGATGAAACTTAGTCCCTACTCATCGAGCACGGTGAATTCGATACAGATTTGTAAATCTGAGATAGAATGAGAATTATGTCACATCCCAAAACCGGAACGACGGAAACGTTTGGGGGTGGAGGGCATCATGTTTAGTATCACAAGACATGTATCATAGTAAGCAAGTAATGAACAACCATTTCATTAGAAAGAAAGTGTTTAGAATGTGTGTGTTCAAAAAACATAGAATACATAAGCAAATAACAAAACAAGACTTGAAGTTATAATGCTCCATCTTCTGAATTCCCAGAGCGAGTACCTATCTACTAGTTTCCTGAGAATACAAGTTATTTGAAAGACTTTATCAGCAATTAAGCTGGTGAGTTCATAAGATTTTAGTGATGTGAGTATGTTGTAGAAATTTGTAGTAAAATGTAGTTGAAAAATGTAGTAAGTTATAAGTTTTATTTTTTTTAGAAAAGTTTGCCCGTTCCTTTAGAAAATCCTATATTTCCTAATTTGACGAAAGGTACATAAAAATGATTCTACATCCTTTCTATGAGTACTAAATGGATACAAGTTATATAAAACTCAGAGTAAACAAACAATCGATTGTGCGCATCTGCCCTAAGTCCACAACCAAACAAGGAATAGGAAGTAAGGCGGATAGCACACATCCCATTGTTTGTTAGGTCCTCGTTGTATATAACCCTGGTGTATTCACTTGTTACTCATGGAGTTAATTGTAATAGTTCCTTTATATGTAATGAAAAGATCCTTTAAGAAAACCCTTATTTCTTATAATAAAATAGTGACCACAGTGATTACTTCTATAATCACCTAGTTTATACTGGCTATATATAATCTAATATCGAATAGATAGTTGATTGGATGAATCTGCCCTAAGCCCACAACTAAACAAGGAACAAGAAATAAGGCGGAAAGCACACATCCAACAACCTGATGGGTATTAATGATATATAACCATGATGTATAAACTAAGGTATTATAGAGTCAATCACCTAAAGTCCTTTAAGTTTACTCTGGTTTAATAAAATGGATTAAACCCTTTATTGGAAAGTTTCTAGTTTTGAATACCAAAAGTTCTATTTGAAAATTATATTTTGTACTAGAAAACTGTGCATTGAATTAGTGTCCTATGATTTGACCCATACCTGGTATCCCTTATGATGACTTAATGTGTACTGAACATATATATAACTAAAATCGAATAGATAATAGGCTGGGTGAATTTGCTCTAAGCCCACAACCAAACAAGGAATAGGAAATGAAGTGGAAAACACACATCTTATTACCTGTCGGATCCTATTAATATATTTATCCTTTGATGTATACATTAAAGAATCATAAGGTTAGCATTATGGTCCCTTTCTACTAAATGTACTAGACCCGACTGTTCTGTTTGTTGTTCGTAATGTAAGTACTGTAGTATTGTATATAGAAACTACTATTGTACTAATTGCCTTAAATTGATTATTAAGGTATAATGTGATGGCTAGATCCCATACTAAACGCTCTCCTTGTCAAACGATTCTAGGAACCAAACGCGAACTTTGCAAAATTGCAAGTCGTGAACATCCACATTAAAGTTATATGATCAGGTATACTCAATTTACCTATCATCTTTTGTTTAGAACAATGCGTTCGTGATTCATTGGTATAATTAGATCATGTAAGCGTTCCATGATATAGCAAATTAGTATGTTCGTTTTGTTTTAGTATCTTCTCTTGTTATAGTATCTTAGTATGTTCTTTCTGTTATCGTGTATTGTATCTAGTATGAACTGAACCCATAAACTATACCCATTATAGTTTACTAGTATTCTACTTGAACTGTTATTGAAAATACTCATTTTACTACCAAGTTATGCTTGTACTTTAAAAACAGAGTTTTGTTAAACTATAAAGCAACATAACTGTAAAATAGTTTTTGAAATATTTTGACCACTTAGAGAAGACATAAGCCACATTTTGAAAGATGTTTATAACAAATAATTACACAATTATCATTGTGTTCAACTTGTATTCCCCCCTTCCCCTTAAAAACATTTAAAACAGTTAAAAGATTCATTACGGGATATGAACTCACCTGATGTGGGTGATTCAACGAATACGCGTGTAAGGATGAGAAGTTCAACGAATGAAGTCCCAAGACACAACAAGTCCTAAATGACATATATTGGCATGAATATAGTGTTTATATGCAACTATATGAAAGGAAACACCTTCCGGGACTAGGAAACACTTTGACCAAGTGTTGGAATCGCATGTGATTGGACTAAGGTAGGTGGAATGACTCTAACATGAGTTTACTACCAAGGGTTTATGGCCCGAAGGAGTTTATGGTTTTAAACTCATGGTCAAACATGCATAAGTGTTGGTTTGAAGGCTAGGGAAGCTTGAGGGACTTTTGCTCTACACAAGGATGAGAAAGGCCAACTCTATGGAGAGTGTTGAGGTGTTTATGGCTAAGGGAGTTTACTGCTAGCAGTAAGCTCTCTAAATGGTCACATTTAGGGCCTTAAAGGTAGGGAGTCTCAAGGGTTTAGGTGTTCTAAGGTTTAGCAAGAGTCCAGATGTGTTTAAGGTCCAAGACTTGACCTTAATTGGAGTTTACGACCAAGGGAGTTTACTCTTGGGCCGTAAACTCTCTAAATGATGAGTTTGGTGATGGTTCAAGGTCTTACAAAGCACATGGGAGTGTTCTAGCCTCAAATCCAAGCCTTAGGAAGAGTTTAGGGATCAAATGGCACCTTTATAGGGGTGTACGGCCATGGGAGATGGCTTGGCCGTAAGCTTCTTTTGGTCTTGCATTCTTGATGTTTTCAAGGTTCTAAGCATGAGTCTTAACTAGATATCAAGTATAGGGAGGAGGACTTACGATATAGAAGCTTGAAATGGCCGATTTTCTCCAAGAGCACTAGTGTGTGTTCTTGGTGAAACTTGAAGATCTATGAAAACATGATTTTCATGGATGAAATCAAAGAGTGTAACTAGGAGATGAAGTGTAAAAACAAATCAAGGAAAGAACACTTACGATTTTGATGATCTAAGATGATGAACTCAATGATACTTGAGAGGATTTGGAAGTGTTCTTAAGGTGGAAATGAGTTAATGAAGAAATTTGAAGAATATGAGCCTATATAGGGGAATTTACGGCCCTCCTTGAGTTTACGGCCGTAAACTCAAGTGCTTGAGGCCGTGAACTCTTCTTGATGAGGTTAAGGATGGATTAGTTCAACAGTATCTCTAGCAGGTACTTCCTAACACTTATTCCTTAAGTGTACTAGGCTCAATCTCCTTAGAATGACCTTCAACAATGCTAGAACTCATTACCAATGAGTCTGACACTCAGTTGAGTTGACTGGCAGAGCTTATAAAGCAAAAATTTTCAGGTTGTCACATCATCCCCCCGTTAGATGGAATTTCGTCCCGAAATTAGCTTTCTTACAGTACTATAGGGTTGCGCTCCTTTGATTTGGAGAATATCCACTCGTAGACCTAGAAATTTTTGCCCTAGTGTTCATGATAGGATTCGTACTTGGTCCATCTATCATTACTTCGTGTATACAAGTCGTATATAATTAGGATTAGTAAGATGGTTAGATGTGCGACTCTGCCCCGAGGTCCATAACAAACAAGGAACAGGAGATAGGGCGGAAACACACATACTAGATCTGCGTAATCATAATCATATACCACCCTCGCATATACACCGAATAGTGATAGGTGGGTTGTATTCGTCCTTAGCCTCTATGCTCGAACTTGGTCTGCTGGACGAGTGGTATTTCATGACGGTCTGCAGATATATGACGACAAGTCTTCGGAGGACAAAGTACTCTTTGCATGAGTACTTTGGGGTTTAGAATACGAAAGATAAAACTGAGGTTTAGGTCGGACTGTCGATACGAAAGATGAAGGTTTTGAAAATTTGACGATCGAGACGACATAAACATACGAACTTAGTATGGTGAGGACCATGCCAATTCATGGCAAATGATGGTAATAGACTCTTTACTGAACAAGGTTTTGGCCAATTTGAAAGCAATGTTTGTTATACGATGATATATCCCTATTGTGTTCAACAATGTACTCCTAGTGTTTTCGACAATGTACTCCTAGTGTGTTCGACAATGTACTCTTAGTGTGTTCGAAAATGTACTGTTTGTAAATGTTCTAGTGCTTTCTGTTTTCCCTTTGATGTTAACACTCCTACGTATCGTACCGCTATGTGCGCATACATACAAATGAAAGTGCTTTCATAACTGGTGATGATATTTAATATCATGATCCTCCTCGGTACCACTACGATCGCCTATCATATAAAACTTATGAATATTTAAGATGAATAAGACAGTCGACTGAGTAAGTCTGCCTTAAATCCACAACCAAACAAGGAACATGAATTAAGGCGAAATCACTCACTCTAAGTCTGCAACATCTTAGTTACGCACAACCCTGATGTATATGCTAAGCCATCATAGCTTCTCTAAACGGATCTTTTAGTTCTCTTGAATACCGTGATCTATTTCAATTTGTGAGTTATTATAATTACTTTTAAGTGTTTTCCCCAAGTTTTAATCTTATATAAATATAAATTAATTTTTAAAGTAATTACTAGATCGAAGACGTACCGCTGCTCGTTGACGACTCTGGGGTTGATTCTCCTGCGGTGATCATCAGAATGTGTCCATCCGCGCCTGAGTTCTATGTTATCGGGCAGTTCCTTTGATAGTGACCAGCCTCATCACAGCCATAGCAGGCTTGGTTTTCTTCAACTCCGGGGACTTGGGAGATCAGTTGAGCCGGCGCCCTGCAGAAATGGACTATGTGTCCCTTTCTGTGGCAGTTCAAACACTATATTTCTCGGCATACTCCGGTGTGGTGGTAGCTGCACTTTCTACACTTCGAGAGGGTTCCAGCATATCGACTGGCAGGTCTTGGAGTAGCAGGCGTTGTAGCGGCGTACATAGTACTCGCTTTTTTCTCTTGGGGGGTTTCCTGGGTTTTTTGCTTCTTTTTCTTCTTGTTCCCCGACTTCTGATTATAGTCCTTTCCCTTTGATGGCTTGAGAACGAGGACTTCTACACCATGGCGGACTCCATGATCAATGAGTCCCTGGGCCAAGCATTTGGCACTACCAAATGTGGCTAGGTTAGAAGACATTACATCTCCTTGGATCGGGGCAGCTAGACCCTAGATGTATCTTTCTATCTTCTTACTCTCTGGGGTAACCATCCAGGGGCATAGTGTTGCCAGGTCGCAAGTCACTATGTTTGAGTTGACCATCTTAAGTTCCCATATTTCTTGTTCCAGCTTTTGTACTTCGCCCCGTTGGCAGTACTCTTCCAGCATTAACTCTATTAGGTTTTCCCAACCTATTGAGTTAGCCTCTGATAGGGTCAGTGACTTAACATGGCTGTTCCACCATGTCAGGGCTCTGTTGGAGAAGGTGTAGGCAGCAAACATCACTTTGCTCCCTTCTGGGCACAAACAGATTTCGAAGACTGAATCTATTTTCTTGAACCATCGCATCAGAGCGATGACTCCACCATTTTCGTTAAGGGAAAGGGGTTTGCAGTTGGTGAAGTCCTTGTAGGAGCACTCTCTCGAGCGCACAGGGACCTCACTTTGAGTAGCATGAACAAGTGTTCCACCTCCGCTGGAACTGGTAGGATGATATTGAGCCATGGCTGTTGCCACAGCCGCAGCTACTGCAACATTTAAAGTTGTCGCACCGATTTGTGGAGAAGGTGTTGGAGTTATCGGAGTGGTGCGTCTGTTTGATATGTGAGGAGGCATCTTTGCTAAAAGAGTACAAAGATGAGATGGGAATAAGTCTATAGCAGTGGAGATAAGCCGAAAGCTGAAAGACAAGGTTATCCTTGTTCTGAGTGTATCTGATCCTGACTTACACAGGGTTCTAGAAACAATTCATAAAAGTCCATACCAAATAAACCTTATAAATTAGAAATGGCTATCCTCAAATGAATATATGTTGCCTGAATAACTGTTACCAGTTGCATGTAAAGAAAATAATCCTAACACATAGGGTGAGTAGTGTTTCCACTAACTCATTAATTAACCAAGATTATTATTTATTAGTGTGACGCATATGACGTTTTGGTTATTTCGGCTGATCCCTCCTTGATAACTTTCTCTTGAACTTGTTCTTCTTCCTCCCTGACTCTTCTGTTGACCCCTATGAGGAAGTGGTTACATCTATCTGGGTTTGTCATGCGAGAAGGGATGTGACTAGAGAATCTATGAGATTTAAGGTAACTTTATGGGGTGATCCTTATAGAGTACTTCTATAATTTCATAATGTATACAAGTTGTATATAATCCAAGATTAAATAGACCTTTGAATAAGTGATCCTACTCCAAAACCACAACCAAACAAGGAACAGGTAATGAAGCGTAGATCACAAATTCTAAGTGTATAAAACCCCAATTATATATCACCTTGGGAGTATACATTCCAAAATTCTAGACCTATCTGTAAGGGTCTTTTAAGTTATCACATAAGTTATTTATATAGAGCCTAAAATACTCCTATAGTATTCTAACTTTCATGTTCTGATCTAGAGATCCTTTTTATAGATTTAGGTAAGTTTTAACACCGTTGCAACACCACGTCACTCCCAAGCACATGTCGGTCACATCTCGAATGAATATAGTTGATCAGGCTATATTGATCCTATCTATGATTACATAACTGTTCAGGTTTGACGACAATGTTCAACCTTTAAATACTTTAGTTCTGTTCTCCCCGTGATACTCGTTCTAGTATGTACATGTATAAGCAAGTAGGTATATTTTTTTTACAACTTATCATTATACTCTTAAAATATATCATTATCTAGAGCACTTAAGCCCCATTGTATTTATAGTTTTATATCATTTATCGGTTGATATACTTAGTTCACTATAAACAACACTCTCATACCAATCTGTCACACCCCAAAACCGGAACGACGGAAACGTTCGGGGGTGGAGGACGTCATGTTTAGTATCACAAGACATGTATCATAGTAAGCAAGTAATTGATGGGTTTTGAGCATTCTAACACTTCCTAAGTGTACATGCAACCCTAATAACCTTGGATCTATGTTTGTCTAAAATTCATGCAAAGTTGATTTCCAAGGTTCTTGATCCTATCTAGCATACATGGGGAACATTTATAACTTAAATGTAAGATAGAATAACATACCTTGTTGTTGCTTTTGATTCCTTGAAACCTTGTGAGCCTAGCACCCCAAGTGTGATGCCTCAAATGCTTCACACAACACCAAATGCTATGGAGTAAACTTGGAGAGAATCTTAACACTCAAAAATCCGCTCTAGCCCTCAAGTATGCATGTGTGTCGATTTTTCGGAGAACGTGAGCTTTATATAGTGTGTTGCATTAGGGTTACACCATGTAAACCCTAATGTAACATGACTCTTCATTTCCATGATCCATGGGTTAACTCCATGGAGCATCCTATGGGTGAAACCCAAATTGATAATCCATGGAGCCTCTTAGCCCACTATATAAGTTATGGATGATTTACATAATCAACCCATATATTTAATTAGTTATCTTTTGATCACTTAATTAATTCTAAATTAATTCTTGATCAAACTAACTAAATAATATTATTAATATATTAGAACTTATAATATATTAATAACCATAAGTGTTATTTCTCTCATTTAGTTTATCCAAATGCATGGTGCCATGCAACCCAAAGTGACCATGCCGGGTCAGGTCAAGTACATACCAGAAATAGTTATGGACTTACCTTATCCAATAGTCTCCCACTTGGATAAGTCTAATAACTATAACTGCAAGTATGACTTCAGGAACCGATCGACAATCATAGCTCTTTCAAGGTCTCTCGGAACTGAGAAGATGATGATACGCCATTTAAGATAAGTGATCATATAATCCGTTATTCTAGATATCAGCCGGACAGATACATGGAACAATGTCTTTCTTAATGTCCAGCAGTTTGTTTCCTGGTTTCCGATTTTTTTGACAAAGAACTTAATTGAACACATCAACATAGTTCTAACCGGGCCCGGTACATAGGTCAAAACAAAATCATCGAGGGGCCCAGATATTATCTTCTAATCCTAGAAGGAACAGATAAGCTTCGACTCATATGTTTGCTCTACTACTTGTTGAATTATACACAAAAGCACGTTTTATAACATCGAGTTACCAATGCATTTTTGTACAACCAATGCATAACCAACTCATAGGCAACAAATCATATCTCTAGGTTTGAAGACATATATGATATTATCGTCTCACGATCACTCGAGATAAATTCTATGAAGTGATACCAGTGAGCGTGGGTTGGTTCCAATACTCAAAACTTATGAGTACTCATGAAGTGTTGTCCCAAAACTTGTCACCTACAACCAACTTCATGACAGTCTTAATTCATATTTACTTCCAACATATGACCGAATGTGGAAAATTTGAATAATATGTAAAACACAACATAATATGCTGGAAGTCAAAACATGCAAAAGAAATTATAGTAAACAATTGAGAAAAGATAGCAACACTTTACTCATAAATAAACACAACTTTTATTTGTCATCAAATGTCAATTACACTTTACAAATTTCCAAATTATCTAACTACTAAAACTTATATCATCCTTTAGCCCTATGCTCCGAGCATGTTGAAGATGCTTGACCCAACTCTGTCCCTTCGTGAGGGGATCTGCTAGGTTCTCATCTGATGATACCCTCTCTGCCATGAGGATTCCTTCGTCTATGCGATGTCTGAGAAAGTGATATTTTCTGTCGATGTGTCTGGATCTCCCATGATCCCTTGGTTCCTTCGCTAAGGCAACAACACTTTCACTATCACAAAAAATTTCCATAGGCTCTTTTATAGCTGGTACAACTCCAAGGTCTCCAATGAAGTTCTTTAGCCATATAGCCTCCTTTGCTACCTCGCTCGCTGCTATATACTCTGATTCACAAGTAGAATCAGCTATTGTCTCCTGCTTGGAAATCTTCCAAGTGATAGCTCCTCTGTTTAGGGTAAAGATCCAGCCTGACTGAGAGTGGAAATTATCCCTATCAGTCTGGAAGCCAGCATCACTATACCCTACAACTCTTAAGTCATCACTCCCACCGAGGGTAAGGACCCAGTCCTTAGTCCTCCGTAGGTACTTGAGGATATTCTTTACCGCCGTCCAGTGTGCCTTGCTAGGGTTCCCCTGATACCTGCTAACCATGCTCAAAGCAAAGGCTACATCAGGTCTAGTACAAGTCATAGCATACATGATCGATCGTACAACCGAAGCATAAGGTATTCGACTCATTTCTTCTATCTTAGCCTCAGTACTCGGGCTTTGAGTCTTACTCAATCTGGCGTTACACTGAATAGGTAACTCTCCTTTCTTGGAGTCATGCATGTTGAATCTCTTCAGCACCTTATCCAAGTAGGTACTTTGACTAAGTCCTATTAGTCTTTTACTCCGGCTTCTCAAGATCAGCTTCTCTTAGGTCCTTCATAGAGAAACACCTCCTAAGCCAGGACTTAACTTCCTGTAGATTTGGGATGTCATTTCCTATGAGTAGTATGTCATCCACATATTGTACCAAAAAGCTAACTATACTCCCACTAGCCTTGACATATACACAAGATTCATCTTCACTCCTAGAAAAGCCAAACTCTTTGACTTTCTCATCAAACTGTTTTTATCAAGTAAATCATATGTAATTATGAATCACATATGATTTACTTGATAAAAAGAGTATATAGTGAAGCTTTAGGTTACACACGATAATAACCGTGTGTTTACTTGTATTCCCCCCCCCCCCTTAAAAGTGTATAAAAGCATTGATAACACATTTGAAAGTGTAGTTTATAGGGGTATGAACTCACCGAAGAAAGTGCGACGATTCGAAGAAAACGAGCTTTTTCTCGGGCGGCGCTTAGACCGGAAAGTGGCGAGATTCTCGGGAATCTCGGGGCTTCGGACCTTGCGTCATGTACTAGGGGTGTATCGGGACTTTCGGGTGGTCTAGAGGGACTTTAGAGGGGTTCCAAGGTGAAAGAAATGGGTAAGGAAGCAAATAAATCAGGGCAGCCTCGTATGATATTTATAGGTGCTGAAAGAGGGATTACGTTGGGCGTAATTTCGGAGTACGCTTGGCGTAATTCCGGAGTACGTTGGGCATAATTTCGGAGTACGTTGGGCGTACGCAACGTCAGCGCTTACCGCATCCTCAGATGGAGCATTGGATAGGACCCAGAGCGACGTGGACGAACTGAGGCCTAGCACCCGAGTACGCTGGGCGTACGAGGGTACGTCGGGCGTAAATCGTCTTAGTGTGTGTGCCTCGAACTTGTAAAATCCATAACTTTCACATATGGGCTCCATTTTTGACGTTCTTTATATCCACGCGAAGGTGAGAAAATACTCTACAACTTTCATTTAGGCTCCGTTGGCTAATTTTGAATTTATTTTTAATTATATTTTAATTAATAGGCCGGGACACGATAACTTCGTTAAAAATCCATAACTTCTTTATCTGACGCCCGTTTTCGTCTGTATTTTTACCATTGAACTACTACTGTCGAGACCTTCAACTCTCGTTTAAGTTGTGTCGGCTAAAAATCGCTCGATATCTATTTCGAGTTTTTAGCTGTCTACCGCTGTCACGAAACTTAGAAAATTTGTAACTTCTTCATATGATGTCCGTTTTGGGCGTTCTTTTTATGCATGATCATGGTTTAACGTAATCTACGACTTTCGTTTAGATACCTAAGGCTAAGAATTATTGTATTCAAACTTCGCATTTTTCGCTTAATCGGTGTTGCCTGGTTTTGCCGAGAATCTTCGGTTGGTCATAACTTCTTCGTTATAACTCGGATTTTAGTGTTCTTTATATGTACAAAAACCTTGATACGATTCCTACCACTTTATTTAACCCAAATAAGATTTTAGGAAAGTTATATTTTGGCCTAAATTTGATTGGTGTTACATTTTATTGTCTCAAAATATCGGGTTGTCACATCATCCCCCTGTTAGAGGGAATTTCGTCCTGAAATTAGAGTTTAAGCATAATTAATAATCATTTAACGGATAGAAGTTTTATTTTCTAATCGTGTTCTTAAGTTAACTCTGATCCTCGCATAGCCTTCCAGCAAACCTTTCACTATCGGGGGACGGCTTTGGTTCTTTTGCTTGCCTTCACTGGGGTGATAACTCTTCTTGGTCGAATGTATGTTGAATGTTTTTGTGGTCTGTGAACATAGTACACCTTGTACCCTACAAGTAGTGTCACCAGATCTTTAGAGCATTTACCGCTGCTCCTGACTCAAGATCATGTGTTGAATAGTTAACCTCCTGTGTCTTAACCTGTCTTGAGGTATAGGTAGTGACTTTTCCTCTTGTTTAAGAACACAACCAAGCCCTTGGTTGGATGCATCGCATTACACCATGAAATGTTTTATCCCTTTTGGGAGAGATAATATTAGTGCGATGCATCAGGCTTACTTTAGCGTTTGGAATGCTCTTTCTTGTTTACAGACAAGTCCAGTGCTTCTCCAGGTGAGAAACTTGGCCTAAAGAATCTCCTTTTGAGGAGTTTGTTAAGCTCGCTAGGAAGTTCTTGCATCTTGGTTGGAGCTAGACAATAAGGTGACTTGGCTACTGGGGTAGCCCTTGGAACTAAGTCAATTCTGAGTTCGACTTGACGCTGTGGTGGTAATCCTGGTAGTTCTCCTGGAAAGGTGTCGGAAAAGTCACGTACTTTTGGGATGTTCTGAATGTCCTTCGCTCCTTGGCTCGCATCGACGATGTGTGCAAGGAATGTGTGATATTCCTTTTGGAAGCGCTTTTGAGCTTAAATACACGAAATGATGCGAATGTTCGTACTTGCTTTGTCTCCGTAAATAACAAGAGGTTCTTTGATAGGGAAGTTAAGATGAACTGCTTTCCCAAAGCGCTTATATCGGCTTGATGTAGACTCAACCAATTCATACTGATTATGACGTCAAAATCTTGTGGTTGATTAGATGTCGTGAAGATCTAAAAGAAAGTATGATTACTCATGAATTAAGGAAAAAGGATAGGTATTTCTAAGTTTATTCTCACAGAAGCACGATCACTCGCAGTCTTGGGCTGTCTCCATCCTAAAGTTCATAGTAGAACTCATACCTGGTTCATCAATCAAAGTCTCGGGTATACGAGTCATATATAATTAAGATTGAAAAGGTGGGTCTTTGGATTGAACTTGACATACTGCACGAGTGGTACTTTGGGGAGGTTTGCTGAGGTTTCTTTGGAAAGGATAATAAACACGAGGTACTCTATGCATGAGTACTTCGGTGTTCTGGAATGACGGCTTCGCTAGAAAGACGTTTTCGGAGAAGGAGAAGTACGCACGAAACTAGTATTGTGCGGATCGAATTGACTCAAGTTGTATGATAATGTCGGACTTACTTAGAAGTAAACGACATTAGATTTGAACATAAAGCATTACAGATAAAACACAACGGTGCAACTCTTAACAGGGTTACAGTACTTTAGAGTAACTATAGGAATACTGCTACGAACAAAGTATACTACAAAAGACTAGTATACGCAGCACGAGGGTTCCTTAACCATCGGAATCTCGCAAAAGATAAGACTCTAGTTGCACTTGTTTTAAACAGTTTATAAGTCTGTTACAATGAACGAGTTAATTACTTTTACGTGGGTCCAGAGTAGTCTCTCCTGCAGCAGTGATCCTTAGTATTTTCCCGTCTACGCTGGAGTTCTTTGTTATAGGACAATCCTTCTTGAAGTGCCCTATCTCACCGCATTGGTGGCATGAATGGCTAGTACTAGCATTGGTGGTGGGAGTGAGGTGTTTAGTCAGAGTTACGTGGACACAAGTGCCTTCCTCATTACTCCACTTTGAAAATTTCCTCTTAAAGAGTCCGACTTTATCACTAATTTTGTGTGTAGGGTTGGTCCCGATGCTAGGGACTGGAGGAATGGGTCGTGCCAGTGCTGAAGGGGCAGGAGTTGCCACTTGCTGCTGTTGCATGGCAAGTACTTGGAATCGCTTTCGCTCACTTCTGGCTTGGCAATATCGTCTCCTCTTTTCGGTCTTACGGCTTCGCAAGTTCGTGACTGTTGTCATTTATTGATTTCCCGGATTGGTACTACAATCGGAACTCTCGACTCCTTTGTCAGTCTTCTTTGTGGTTCCGAAGTTGATGTGTGTAAAGAAGGTTGTCACAGCAGCTACTACTGCAGCTTGTAACGTAGTGGCGTCAATATGGAGGATAGGGGTTTCGTTGCTTGGCTGATTGTTTCCGAATGACGGCATGATTCTATAACACGAAAGATAAGGATTTTTTGAGCGATTTTGGTTGACCCTAAATGTACTTCGATCGCTTAAGTAAAGAGTAAGAGTATGTTCTCGAAAGTTTGACCTACATCCCTATGATGTAGTCCTAGTACGGATTGGAAGTGTGTTCATGATGGTTTGACCTACATCCCTATGACGCAGTCCTAGTACAAAGTAGAAGTAAGTTCGTAGAATGGTCTCAAGACGCTTGACGTTCAAACCAGGGTACCATCGGTTGGTAAATAACATGATTCAACCTTTGAAAGAGAATTGGGAATGATCCCTGAGCTAGATTACCCTAGTTCAATAACTTGACTAGAGTGGGGTTCAGATAGATCCCAACGAAAGTATGATGAAAGTATTTAAACAAAGAGTGACACCAAAGTTAGCCGACTTTCAATATCGATATTCATGACGTAATAAGTTTGGGAAAATTGATCTTGAAGAAGGTCTTACATCATATCTGGAGTAGAAAGGTTTTGGCCGCATAAAGGCCTAACTTATAGTACAAGATAGTTACATAGAAAAATGCCACATAAGACATATACAGGAAAACGATTCCTTTAAACAAGGAAGGAAAAATAGAGCATTTCTTAACGGCGACGGTCATCCCTCTGGTGAACTCTCAGTTTAGCCAATTGACGTTCCATTATCAAGCAGGTGTCTTTCATACAATCTCTGGCGTACTCGTAGCTCTATGAATTCGGCTCATGTTTCAGCTAATGCTTGCAGTAGGGTCTCATGGTCTCTCTCAGATCTCTCACGAGTGTTTTCAAGACGATTGGTGCGGATGGTATGCATTCTTGCATTGGTATTTAACCTCTTTGATACAATGGAGATTGGCCTGGCAATCGAGTGGGTTTTGAACCTGATCCGATCCAAACCCTTAACAATTTTACGGGTTTGGAGCATAGTTTTTGATCCGTTTACCCGTTAACGACCCGTACCCGCTAACCCTTTTGTTAAAAGGGTCGGGTATGGATCATCACCGATCTGATCCGTTTATAACCCGCCCCATATAAATTTTAGAATTATATATTTATATTTTATATTGCCTAAAGTTTACATTAAATTCCAATCGGATGTCCAAAGAGAAAAGGCCAAAGACTAAACTGTTTTTACATAGGACTCGAGGAATCAACTTCCAGAGTTCTTCCAAGACTCATGATTTCATTTTATTTATATTTCATCATGTAATCGCCAATTTCATTTATAAATCAATAAGGTCATTTATCAATCGGAAGAAAGTTTGTAATTGCTATTTTCTATCAATGCAACCAATGGTCAAAAAACCTATTAGAAGTAACTAAAATAATGATTTTAATTCCAATAGAAAGTCCTCGAGTACATAATATGTTTTCTAAATCAACACTTAGTTTTATTTAATAAATGTGATTTTATGATTTAAGTAAAATATGTTTGATTATTCAAAAAACCTACGGGTTACGGGGCGGGTTTGGACATCTGCTGATTCGGTGGATAAGGGTATGAATTTGATTATTCAAAACCCTGCGGGTTATGGAGCGGGTTTGGATCGGATTTCGAAATTTGTTAAAAGGGTTTGGATCAAGGTCAATTCGCTCCAGACCCGCCCCATTGCCAGGTCTAAATGGAGAGTCGTCCTGCCCTGAATTTCGTTTCAGGCAACTTTACGGATAAGGATTTGTAGAACTCTGTCTGCTGAGCTCCCCTTAAGTTGTAGCATTTTCGATCTCCTTTAAACGACATAGGTTGATCTTGCTCTTCGCTCCATGTTTCCAGGCATTCTACCCAAGGAGGCTTCGGGCCATGAAGAGCTGGACGAGGGTTAGGGTTTGAATTGGGAGCTACCGGGGGTAGGTTCTCATCCTCGAGTTCGGAGTTATCATCATCCGAAAGGTCTTCAGCATGGTGATCATTCAAAAGGGATTGGATGATCATTCTCAGGTTCTTCTCTGAACCATCCAGCATTGCCTTTGTTCGGGAAGTACGGGTCGTCGTGGGGATGGGGTTCAGCTATGTTATCTATGCGATAATTGGGGTATAAGAATCTAACACATAAGTAGTTTATAGTAATACACAAAATACTCCTATAGTATTTTAGTTTTATGTTCTATTGTTCTCATTGTGGTATTGTGGGTAAGTTTTTAGACTTGTTGCAACTCATAACCACACTTAGGCACATGCTAGTCAACCCTCAGATAATATAGTTGATCAGGATATATCATCCCAGTTTTGACTATATGTCTCTAAGTCTACTTGTGCTGCCCAACAATCGTAATACTTTTGTTCTGTCCTAGTGACATTGATTTTAGTATGAATGTAGGCATGTATACCTAATTAAATATTTTATTATTTAAAAGTATAGACTCTTTATCAGAGTATTTTAATCCCTATTATATTTATAGTTTGTATATCTTTTATGGGTTGATATACTCAATTCACTATAAACAATGCTCTGATACGAATTTGTCACACCCCAAAACCAAGAACGGCGGAAACATTCTGGGGCGGAGGACGTCATGTAATGTATCACAACAATGCAAAGTAGTAAACAAGCAACAAAACCTGGTAGTCGTACCATTGCTTTAATAGTATAATTTTAATTACATGTGAGTTCTTTCATAGTATAATTCTACAAAATGAATATTCAAAATAAAAGACGAGTCTTGACCGCTCCGTCATCACAAAACCTGGTAGTCGTACCTGTCTATTTGTGACCTGAGAATACAAGTTATTTTGAAAGCGAGTATCAGCAATAATGCTGGTGAGTTCATAAGTATTTATGTGACTTTGATTTGTAAAACTGTAAAGAAAGACCTGTAAATGTTTGATGGAATGTTTGTACCAATGAACATGTTTGTAAGTAATTGTAAACGTTTGAAAACCCTAGAAAATCCCATATTTTCTACTAGTATAAAAAAGTAGCCTTCTACCAAGACCCGACTGTTTTAAATGTTTGCTTTTAGAAATCCAATACTTGCCCATAAGTGGGTGGTAGTTTAAAAGTCACAAAATGAACTGCAATAGTTTTTTTCACGCCTAAAATAGTAGATTTGTGTACGTATAAAATCGCTAAGGTATTTGATAACCCCGTAAATCAACGTGTTTTTAATACTCCATGTGAGTTTTATAACCATGTTAATGACCCAGACTGCCTGTAACAACGTTCTTCAGGCGTTGGAATGTTATGACGTTTGTCACCCCAGACCTGCCGGTCTAACTGTAGCTAACAGTTTAGGTGCGGGATTGTCAATCCCGTATAGATCTATACACAAGTATCACGCTCTCCCTCCAAGAGATTATGGTTTATAATACAGGACTTGAAATGCATACTCGAAAGTACGAGAAGCTGAAATGTCTCACAATTCTTAGTATTAAATAGATTTACATATGAAAGTCCACTTTGTTTTTGTATATGAAATTATTTCCTTGATATAGTACTTGTAGTATGTAAAATTTCACGAATATCTAGTACAATATCTTATGTAATTGTATGTCTTGAAATTGTATGTCTTGAAATTGTATGTCTTGTAATTGTATGTAATCGTATCTCTTCATTTAGTATGTAATGTATTAGTATAGACTCATGAATAAACTGACTCTTGTGTGATTCCTTGTACATGGAATGGTAAGTAGTATCTCCTAACTATACTTATTATAGTTACTAGTATTGTACATGTATAACCGAAGTATGCCTTTGCTACCCAAAGGTACCGAACCAACTGATAGAAACTTTTATGTCTATATATGTATACATGATATATAACTAATATTTAGACGACATTCGGACGAATAACTGATGCCCTCAGGCCACATCCTAACGAGGAAAAGGAAATAAAGCGAGCTAGCTGTCCTAAGTCCTTTAAACATTACTTATATAACTATACATATATAGGCATGCATTTGACAGTATAAAAATATAAAGAAGTTTTGTAAAACCTTTGAAAAGTTTAATAAATAAGAAATGATGACTTGATGTCAGTTTATAAAACGGTTTGAAAGCAGTTTGTTTAATAAGAACAGTTTTAAGTATATGAAGACCTTTGTTTGAAACCTGATTCTAACAGCGTGTCACACCCCCAAACCAAAACGGCGAAAACGTTCGGGGGCGGAGGACGTCATATTCAGTATCATAACAGTTCATAGTAAGGAAAGTACACACCACCATACATATATAAAGGTTTTAAAAATGTTTACATCATTGTATTCATTACATGCTCAAAAGATAAATGCATAAACATCTTTCAAAAGAAATAATTAACGCCAGCGCGTTAATCCCCAAAAGTTGATTTCCAAACCTGCTTAACGGTTCCCTGAGAATACAAGTTATTTCAAAGAAAAAGTGTCAACAATTAAGTTGGTGAGTTCATAAGTGATTTAGAAACATTGAATGCCATTCCAAAATGAGTGTATATTTTCCAAGAAAATCCCTTATTTTCTTATAAAAGTGTGAAATGCATGAGAATATATGTATTGAATAATATAGCTAGTTGAATCAAGAAAATCCCTTATTTTCCTATTAGTCGTTTGTTTTGCATACAAGGAAAATCCCATATTTTCCTAAAGTAATAGTTAGCCTAATGTCCCAGACTAAAAACCGAAAGCAAAAGACATGCTTTAGAAAGTTGAAGCATAGATTTATATAATAAAACCTATTAGAAGATTTCAATTTATTAGATGAATAATAGTTTTAATAACTACTCATTCATAAATCAGAAGTACTATAATAATTTTATATCCGATGAGTTTTATAACCATACTAAACATAATATGCCTATAGTGACGTTCTTCAGGCGTCGTAGCGTTATGACAAGCTGTCACCCCAAAGGAAGGACTGTAGCTAACAGTCAGGGCGCGGGATCATGACTTCCCGTATAGATCTATACACATTTGACACGTTCTCCGAACGGGAGACTCTGGTTATAGACATGACTTGTAGCGATACCTTCTAATAAAAAGGCAGTATTTGAAAATGTACATGTCTCATGGATTCTCAACTAAGTATGTATTAAGGTAATAGTTTTGTGTGCAAAGTTTATCCTTTTTCACAATGTTTGACAAAGCATAAATTATAAGTTTTTAGAATGTATAAAACGGTTTAGCAACGAAGGATACTTTGGAATTACTAAATACTTTGTATAAATCTAGTGCATGCAAAGTATGACAAGAGTTTTCACATAGTAGTACTAAATCACAAGTGATTCATTTGATAAAAACGAGTAAAGTGAAATTTTATGAAATACACGATAATAACCGTATGTTTACTTGTATTCCCCCCCTAAAAGAGTATATATATATATATATATATATATATATATATATATATATATATATATATATATAAAGAAAAACATTTAAAACGTATTTAAAGTGTGTTTGTAGGGGTATGAACTCACTTGAAGGTTTGAAGATAGCAAGATGGAAAACCGGGCAGAGTTTCGTCTCGGGAAACGGATTTTTCTCGGGATTCTCGGGAATCTCGGGAGTAAAATCGACCTTCGGGACTTGAGCAAAATGATCAGGGCTTCGGGGTAGTGCGGGCACGGAAAATGAGGCAAAACACAAGAGAAACGAGAGGAAATGAGCAAGTTTTCCCGGAACCCTCGCATCCCTTTTATAGGGGCTGAGAGGCCTCGGTACGCGGGGCGTATAGGCGTACGCGGGGCGTACCCGTGCGTCATGCATGAGCGAGTCCTCGACTGCCCCGGAGTTCGGATGGGACGGGGCGTAGCTCGCATAGGGGGCGACGTGGTCGAACCGGAGCCCTTGATTTGAGTACGCGGGGCGTACGAGGGTACACAGGGCGTACCTCGGTCCTATCTGCTGACTCTTCTTCGGATAATACCAAGAGTTTATATTTAAATTTATATTTATTTTAAATAAACTTCTAAAATTCATAACTCCTTCATACGAACTCCGTTTTCAAAGTTCTTTATATCCACGCGTAGGTGAGACTAAGATCTACAAATTTCGTTTAGATTTTGTCAGCAAATTCCGAAATTTTTTTTTTATTATTTATTTTTAAAAGGTCGGGGTAAGAAAATTCGTTAAAATTCATATCTTTTTCATACGATGTCCGATTTGAGCGTTCTTTTTATGTACGTTTGTAGTTTAATGATATCTTTGACTTTCATTTAGACACCTAAGGTCAAAAAGTGTTTTATTGAAACTTTGCGTTTTTACGTAACTTCGTATTGCCGGTTTTTGTCGGAAAACTTAGAATGGTCATAACTTCTTCGTTATAACTCGGTTTTTAGTGTTCTTTATATGCTTGGAAACCTTAAGACGATATTTACTACATAGTGTACTCCAAACAGAGCTTTAGAACACTTCATTTTTTGATGATATTCTAATTACTTTTTCAAAGAGGTTACAAGACTCGATTTTCAATGACCTGAAATGACGGGTTGTTACATCATCCCCTCGTTAGAGGGAATTTCGTCCTGAAATTTTAATACAAAAGAGAAGTCTTAGGGGCTGAGGAAGAGGTGCGGATACTTCTGTTGCATTTGGTCTTCCCGTTCCCATGTGAACTCGGGTCCTCTCTTAGCATTCCATCGAACCTTTACTATTGGAATACGACTCTGTTTAGTTCGTTTAACTTCCCTATCCATGATCTCGACGGGTTCTTCCAAAAAGTTAAGATTTTCATTTAGTTCGATTTCATCGAGTGGAATTACAAGTGTTTCGTCGGACAAACACTTTTTCAGGTTCGATACGTGGAATACTGGATGTACTTTGTTAAGCTCGATTGGAAGTCGGAGTTTGTAGGCCACTGGACCAACTCTTGAAATGATTTCGAAGGGTCCAATGTACCTAGGATTTAGCTTCCCATGCTTTCCAAAGCGTATCATGCCCTTCCAGGGTGAGACCTTCAGTAGTACACGGTCGCCAATCTGGAATTCCAAGGGTTTACGTCTTTTGTCGGCATAGCTCTTTTGCCTATCCCTTGAGGACTTCAGTCGTTCTCGTATTTGCACGATCTTTTCAGTCGTTTCTCTGATGATCTCTGGACCAGTGAGGGTGCTATTAGGGACTAGACCTTTTGCCAATTGCGTGTCGCCCACTTCCGTCCAGCACATAGGTGATCTGCACTTACAGCCGTAAAGGGCTTCAAATGGAGCAGTCTTGATACTAGTATGATAACTATTGTTATAAGAGAACTCGACCAAAGGTAAGTGAACATCCCATGCCTTACCAAAGTCGATTACACATGCTCGCAACATGTCTTCCAAGGTTTGGATTGTCCTCTCACTCTGTCGGTCAGTTTGTGGGTGGTATGCTGTACTCATATCCAACCTTGTTCCCATGGATTTTTGCAATGATTGCCAGAATCTGGAAGTGAATCTGCTATCTCTATCTGAGATGATGGACATCGGTACTCCATGAAGTCGTACGATCTCCCGGATGTAGGTTCTTGATAGTTTTTCCATCCTATCAGTTTCCTTGATCGGTAAGAAATGAGCGGACTTGGTTAATCTGTCGACGATCACCCAAATAGTATCTTGGCCACCCTGAGTTTTGGGCAGTTTCGTTATAAAGTCCATGGAAATCTGCTCCCATTTCCACTCAGGTATTTCAGTTTGTTGGAGTAGACCTGAGGGTTTCTGGTGTTCTATTTTTATTTTGGCGAAAGTCAAACACTTGCTCACATAGGTAGCAATCTCCGCTTTCATTTTTGGCCACCAGTAGAGTTGCTTGAGATCTAGATACATCTTGTCTGACCCTAGGTGTACGGACTATGGAGTCCTGTGTGCCTCGCTCATAACTACCTCTCTGAATCCACCAAACTGGGGTGTCCAGATCCGGTTCATGAGGTAGCGTGCTCCGTCACTCTTGATTTCTAAGTTCTTGTCCATTCCCCTAAGGGCCTCACCTGTCACGTTTTCGGGTTTCAAGGCCTCTATTTGAGCTTCCTTGACTTGCACTGAAAGGTGCGAATGGATCGACATGGCTAATGACTTCACTCTTCGGCCAGAGTACTCCTTTTGACTAAGGGCGTCGGCCACGACGTTTGCCTTTCCCGGATGATAGCGAATCTCACATTCGTAGTCGTTGAGCAATTTGACCCAACATCGCTGTCTCATGTTTAACTCCTTCTGGTCGAAGATGTGTTGGAGGCTCTTATGGTCTGTAAAGATAGTGCACTTGGTACCGTATAGGTAGTGCCTCCAGATTTTAAGAGCGAAGACCACTGCTCTAAGTTCTAATTCATGAGTGGTGTAATTGACCTCATGCGTTTTCAGTTGTCATGAGGCATATACAATAACCTTTCCCCTCTGCATTAGCACACAGCCCAGACCTTGCTTCGAAGCGTCGCAATACACCACAAAATCTTCAGTCCCCTCTGGAAGAGAAAGGATGGGTGCACTGCAAAGGGCCTGTTTCAAAGTCTGAAATGCAGCATCTTGCTTTTCTCCCCAGTTGTAGGTCACACCTTTCTGGGTTAAAGCGGTAAGAGGCTTTGCGATGCTGGAGAAATTCTGGATGAACCTTCGATAATAACCAGCAAGACCTAGAAACTGGCGAATTTCGGTTGGTGTAGTTGGTGCAGACCAGTTTTCGATAGCCTTGATTTTTGCGGGGTCCACGTGGATTCCTTCCTTGCTGACCACGTGACCGAGGAAGTCCACCTTTCTAATCCAAAACTCACATTTTGAGAATTTTGCATAAAGTCTCTCAGTCCGTAACGTCTTTAAGACTTGTCTCAGATGTTGACTATGTTCTTCTTTATTCTTTGAATAAATGAGTATGTCGTCTATGAATACTATCACAAATTTATCCAAGAATGGACGACATACCCGATTCATTAGATCCATGAATACGGCCGGGGCATTGGTTAGTCCGAACGGCATCACTACGAACTCGTAATGTCCGTATCTCGTTCGGAAGGTCGTCTTGGGAACATCACTCTCCAGGACTCGCAGCTGGTGATATCCCGACCTCAGATCGATCTTGGAGAAGTAGTTGGCTCCTTGGAGTTGATCGAATAAGTCGTCGATTCGGGGTAGGGGGTATCGGTTCTTGATGGTAAGTTTGTTGAGTTCTCGGTAGTCGATGCACATCCTGAACGATCCATCCTTCTTTTTCACGAACAACACGGGTGCTCCCCATGGCGAGAAGCTCGGCCTGATGAATCCTTTTCCAAGTAGCTCATTCAGTTGGCTGGATAGCTCCTGCATCTCTGTCGGGGCTAATCGATAGGGTGCTTTGGCTACTGGGGTAGCTCCGGGAACCAGATCGATTCTGAACTCGACTTGTCTTGCGGGTGGTATTCCTGGAAGGTCCTCGGGAAAAACGTCGGGAAAATCGCATACGTCGGGCACATTCTTGACGTCCTGGACTTCGCGCTTCACATCTACAACATGTGCCAAAAACGCATGACACTCCTTGCGTAGGTACTTCTGAGCTTGGATACTTGAGATGATACGAAGAGTGGTACTAGGTTTGTTGCCCAAGACAAGGAAGGTTTCGCCGGTTGGCAGATTAAGGCGAACGGCCTTATCGTAACATAAAATGTCCGCACGATGTGAACTCAGCCAATCCATGCCAATGATGACATCGAAACTCTTAATCGAGACTGGCATGAGGTTGATTGGAAAGGGATTATCATTAAGAGTTAGGGTGCAGTTTAAGTATATCTCCTTAGTGCCTTCGGTTTTCCCGTTGGCCATTTCTACTATGAATGGTTCACTTAATGATTGTGGTATTGGTTTTAGCATGCCTTTAAAGTCGTGACTCACAAAACTCCTTTCCGCTCCACTATCAAACAAAATGCATGCATACGAGTTATCGAGAAGAAACGTACCCGTAACGACAGTAGGGTCCGCAACGGCTTCATCTTGTCCAATTGCGAAAACTCGGCCCCTTCTGCCGGTATTCCTGTTGTTTGCCTTCGGGCAGTCCCTGCGGTAGTGCCCCATGTCTCCGCACTCAAAGCAGGCGCGGCTTACTCCGGTATTAGCAGTGGGGGAGGATTGTTGGGTTGGATCTTTGCAGTAGCGGGCTGTATGTCCCTTCTTATTGCACCTGGTGCATTAAAGGTCACGGCAGAGACCGTGGTGGTGGAAGTTGCATTGGTTGCATTTCGGAAGTTTCCCATTGTATGAGCTTGTGGGGGCAGAGTTGGTAGGTACAGTAATCGCGTGGGTCGCTACTACTTGTTGTTTCTTGGGGTTCTCCTGGAGGGTTTGTCCCCTCCTCTTGTTCCAAGGCCTACTCTGGCCCTGAGCCTCCTTAGGTGGATTTGCGATTGCTGCAATGGTACCCTGTTTTACTCTGTGGTCGATGAGTCGCTGAGCCAGGCGTTTAGCGCTGTTGTAGGTAATAGGGTTGGAAGCTAGGACATGCCCTTGAATCTGGGGTGACAACCCCCAAATGTACCTTTCGACCTTCTTTGATTCTGGGTTGACCATGGTAGGGCACAAAGCAGCGAGGTCGTTGAACCTAGCTGTGTAGGCGACTAGATCAGACCCAGTCATTTTCAGATTCCAGAGCTCCTGCTCAAGCTTTTGCACTTCGCCTCTTGGGCAATATTCTTCCAGTAGTAGAACCTTCAGATCTTCCCAACTCATGGCATTAGCGACAGTGAGCGTCACTGAATTCACATGGCTTTTCCACCAAGTGAGGGCTCGATCTATGAAGGTGCAAGCAGCGAACTTAACCTTGCTTGTTTCTTGGCACGAGCAGATCTCGAAGACTGTTTCGGTCTTTTCGAACCATTGCATTAGTGCAATGACTCCTCCAATGCCATTAAAAGTCTTTGGCTTTGAGTTGGAGAACTCCTTGTAGGTACACTCCCTTAATTGACCATGGCCGGTGCCACGATTTGAATGATTAGTGCTGCTTCCTGTACCTCCATTTGCATTGGAGTTTATTTGAGAGAGAGCTGCTGTTACTGCTGCTGTGATAGCAGCCTGGACCATTGCCGGATCATAAGTTAGTGGTGGAGGTGGTGGTGGGGTTGCGTTTGTACGTGCTGATCTACGAGGAGGCATTGCGCTGCCAAAAAGAAAAAAAATGAGAGATTATAAGTTTTGGTGGTTGCGAGTTGAATGATATTGAGTTAACTTCCTTTAATAGTTTAAGAATTTGGTTTGGCCAACACAGGGTTTTGAGCTTGATTCATAAATAACGTTTGAATAGATGTACTTATGAATTGAACGGACTACACATAATTAAAACAAGAAAGATATGCCCTATATATATATATATATATATATATATATATATATATATATATTAAACATATAGTTGTGTTACATCCGAGTTTAGACAAAAATTTTTGACCTTTCTAAAGGTCTTCGATTACAGAAAGTTTTAAAGAAAATTATATTCTTATCCGAAGTCCTAATTTATAACAAAATTTGAAATCCTGGCAAGCACTATTTGCGACGTAGGTTGCGCTTGGAGCTTGACTCCGCATCTGATTGCTTCGATTCCATTAGACGCCTATCAAAAGTGGCTTGTTGCTCCCTTAACTCGGCTAGGGCTGCAATCATTTGTGCCTGAAATGCCTCAGTTTGGAGTTGGGCATGGTCCTGAATCCCATCCAGCCTACGGATGTCAGAAGTGTGAACTTGTACTTCTACGTTGATCTCGCGGATCCGGTTGGCTTGAACTCCGGATTGATAGCATTGGTTGACTAGTTTGCCAACCATGACCGGAAGTGCTCGGTCTGCTGATCCCCCGCCTCTGACATCATAAAAGTCTCGGCACATGCCGTAGGGAGGGCGTAAGCTTTGTTGTCGGCTCCAATGATGGAGGTGACTTCCCCACACAGGAGTGGGTCCTTGGAAGTTCCTCGCATGGACAGGAGGTTGTGGGGCCGGTGGATTGATAACCTCTGGCTCTGAATCTGTACCAGAGTCATCTCACTCATCCAATTCTATCGGCTCTTTGTCTTCTTCGGGATCTTCTTCGATCCATCCTCCATTACCTTGGTTGGGGTAGTAGGGGTCATTGGGGTGATGGAATCCAGCCATTGAGTCTGTACGAGAATAGGGTTAAGAATTTACTATAAGCTAGAGCACATGAAATTTACCCTTAAGTTTAATGGCTGATGACAACACAAAAACTCCCTTAGTATTATGTAATGATGTGCTTTTGGTAAGTTTTAAAATTGTTGTCCACTGCAGACACTCCTTGGCACATGTTAGTCGACTCTCGGACAAATATAGTTGATCAGGCTATATTCTTCCCAGTTCCGATTACATGTCCCAAGGCATACCTGTACTGCACAACTTATTTGTAATACTTCTAAAATTATCCGATATGAAACTGTTATTAGTATGAAATGAGTGCATGCCTACTTTAAAAACTAATTAAATTTAATTTCAAATGTATGACTCTTCTCAGAGTGTTTTTGCCCAGTTGAGTTTATAGTTGTATACCAAAAAGAAATGGTTTTGATATACTTAATTCCCTATAACCAAAGATCTGATACCAATCTATCACACCCCCAAACCAGAACGGCGGAAACGTTCGGGGGCGGAGGATGTCATATTCAGTATCATAACAGTTCATAGAAAGGAAAGTACACACCACCATACATATATAAAGATTTTAAAAATGTTTACGTCATTGTATTCATTACATGCTCAAAAGATAAATGCATAAACATCTTTCAAAAGAAATAATTAATGCCAGCGCGTTAATCCCCAAAAGTTGATTTCCAAACCTGCTTAACGGTTCCCTGAGAATACAAGTTATTTCAAAGAAAAAGTGTCAACAATTAAGTTGGTGAGTTCATAAGTGATTTAGAAACATTGAATGCCATTCCAAAATGAGTGTATATTTTCCAAGAAAATCCCTTATTTTCTTATAAAAGTGTGAAATGCATGAGAATATATGTATTGAATAATATAGCTAGTTGAATCAAGAAAATCCCTTATTTTCCTATTAGTCGTTTGTTTTGCATACCAGGAAAATCCCATATTTTCCTAAAGTAATAGTTAGCCTAATGTCCCAGACTAAAAACCGAAAGCAAAAGACATGCTTTAGAAAGTTGAAGCATAGATTTATATAATAAAACCTACTAGAAGATTTCAGTTTATTAGATGAATAATAGTTTTAATAACTACTCATTCATAAATCAGAAGTACTATAATAATTGTATATCCGATGAGTTTTATAACCATACTAAACATAATATGCCTGTAGCGACGTTCTTCAGGCGTCGTAGCGTTATGACAAGCTGTCACCCCAAAGGAAGGACTGTAGCTAACAGTCAGGGCGCGGGATCATGACTTCCCGTATAGATCTATACACATTTGACACGTTCTCCGAACGGGAGACTCTGGTTATAGACAGGACTTGTAGCGATACCTTCTAATAAAAAGGCAGTATTTGAAGATGTACATGTCTCATGGATTCTCAACTAAATATGTATTAAGGTAATAGTTTTGTGTGCAAAGTTTATCCTTTTTCACAATGTTTAACAAAGCATAAATCATAAGTTTTTAGAATGTATAAAACGGTTTAGCAACGAAGGATACTTTGGAATTACTAAATACTTTGTATAAATCTAGTGCATGCAAAGTATGACAAGAGTTTTCACATAGTAGTACTAAATCACAAGTGATTCATTTGATAAAAACGAGTAAAGTGAAATTTTATGAAATACACGATAATAACCGTATGTTTACTTGTATTTCCCCCCTAAAAGAGTATATATATATATATATATATATATATATATATATATATATAAAGAAAAACATTTAAAACGTATTTAAAGTGTGTTTGTAGGGGTATGAACTCACTTGAAAGTTTGAAGATAGCGAGATGGAAAACCGGGCAGAGTTTCGTCTCGGGAAACGGATTTTTCTCGGGATTCTCGGGAATCTCGGGAGTAAAATCGACCTTCGGGACTTGAGCAAAATGATCAGGGCTTCGGGGTAGTGCGGGCACGGAAAACGAGGCAAAACACAAGAGAAACGAGAGGAAATGAGCAAGTTTTCCCGGAACCCTCGCATCCCTTTTATAGGGGCTGAGAGGCCTCGGTACGCGGGGCGTACGGGCGTACGCGGGGCGTACCCGTGCGTCATGCATGAGCGAGTCCTCGACTGCCCCGGAGTTCGGATGGGACGGGGCGTAGCTCGCATAGGGGGCGACGTGGTCGAACCGGAGCCCTTGATTTGAGTACGCGGGGGGTACGAGGGTACGCAGGGCGTACCTCGGTCCTATCTGCTGACTCTTCTTCGGATAATACCAAGAGTTTATATTTAAATTTATATTTATTTTAAATAAACTTCTAAAATTCATAACTCCTTCATACGAACTCCGTTTTCGACGTTCTTTATATCCACGCGTAGGTGAGACTAAGATCTACAACTTTCCTTTAGATTCCGTCGGCAAATTCCAAAATTATTTTTTTTATTATTTATTTTTAAAAGGTCGGGGTAAGAAAATTCGTTAAAAATTCATAACTTTTTCATACGATGTCCGATTTGAGCGTTCTTTTTATGTACGTTTGTAGTTTAATGATATCTTTGACTTTCATTTAGACACCTAAGGTCAAAAAGTGTTTTATTGAAACTTTGCGTTTTTACGTAACTTCGTATTGCCGGTTTTTGTCGGAAAACTTAGAATGGTCATAACTTATTCGTTATAACTCGGTTTTTAGTGTTCTTTATATGCTTGGAAACCTTAAGACGATATTTACTACATAGTGTACTCCAAACAGAGCTTTAGAACACTTCATTTTTCGATGATATTCTAATTACTTTTTCAAAGAGGTTACAAGACTCGATTTTCAATGACCTGAAATGACGGGTTGTTACATCATCCCCTCGTTAGAGGGAATTTCGTCCCGAAATTTTAATACAAAAGAGAAGTCTTAGGGGCTGAGGACGAGGGAATTTCGTCCCGAAATTTTAATACAAAAGAGAATTCATCTAGAATCGCCTAACCCTAACCACTCCGACACAGAAAGGTGTACCCCCCCTCTTTGTTGGAAATTGTGTCTCGTTGAGAGTCTTACCTCAGAAGGGCACGATACGCTTTGAAAAACGAGCAAAACTTAACCCGAGGTACATAGGACCTTTCGAGATCCTCATTAGGATCGATCCTATAGCTTACAAACTCCGACAACCTCAGAACTTAGCAGCATCCATCCGGTATTCCTCGTCCCTATTCTTAAGTAGTGCTTATCCGATGAAACCCTAGTAATCCCTTTGATGAGACTGAAATCAATGAAAACCTGAACCTCATGGGAGAACTAATCAAAATCATAGATCGAGAGATTAAACGTACGAAACAAATCCGTATCCCGATAAGTGAAGATTCGCTAGAATGCCAGGTGAGAACCCGAGTTCACTTGGGAGCGCGATGATCCGATGAAACAGAAATATCCGTATCTCTTTCCAAATCCTTGAGTTGTATCTAAATTTTGAATTTTGGGACGAAATTCCCTCTAATGGGGGGATAATGTGACAACCCGAAGTTTGTTCCATCACCGTAACCCGTTCCGTCCATATAAACTCGTCTTTAGCGATTTGTTCCAATTTCGTTCTTGGGTTAAGTTATTTAATTTAAGACTTTTATTTTGACCTCGTAGGTATCCAAACATGATAGAAACCAAGAAAACATTCCAAGTTATTATTTAGAAAAATTTTAGTTTCGACCATATCGGGTTACGACAACTTAATCGGGTGCGACCAAAAGCCTCGCTTAATATCAGTATCGGGTAGAATTCCATCGTGTCCCAAACCCGAACCATATATAAAGCTGAGTAAGCCTCATTTGAAGCCTTTTCCACACTCTCTCTACTCTCTCTCCTCCAATCCAAGCTCTAGGTCCAAAATCATCAAATTAAAGCTCCAAATCATCAAGGTAACAATCCTAGTGTTGGGTTTTGAGCAATCTAACACTTCCTAAGTGTGCATGCAACCCTAATAAACCTTGGATCTATGTTTTCTTCTAAAGTACATGCAAATAATAATTTCCAAGGTTTATTCCTAACTAGCATAGCATAAGGATTATGAATCATAAAACTACTAGTAGAAATACATACCTTTTGATGGTGGTAGATTGCTTGGAGTTTGAGAGCCTAGCACCAATAGTGTGAATGCCTCAAGTGGAATCACAAATCACCACAAACTTTGGAAACTTGAGAGAATAGTATACTTTCTTATGAAATCGGCCACCACTAAGTCTCACCCAGCTAGCGTGTCATTTCTTGCATCATATGCTTCTTTATATAGTGTGCATGGTTAGGGTGAAAACCCTAATAACCCATGTCTTTTCCTTTCCAAGGATCCATGGGTTAAAAGCTCCATGGACTTCCATATTAGCTTAGCCCATTAACAAATGAGTATTAGCCCACACTATATAAAATATAATAGCCCATAATTTAATCAGTCTTCTTTTTAATCTCTAAATTAATTCATAATTAATTTAAGACTAAAACTAATTAAATAACATGACTTCATATTAATATATTATAACTTATAATATATTAATAAATCGTAAGTATACAATTCTCATAAAATTATCCATAAATCGTTTGGGTGAAGTGCAACCCAAATGGACCATGCAGGGTCGGGTCAAGTATATACCAAATAAGTTATGGACTTAGACACCTTATCCAACAGACTCCCACTTGGATAAGTCTAATAACTATATTTGCGTATGTTACTTCAGGAACCAACCAGCTATCGTAGCTCTCGAAAACTCTGTTGAACTATGAAGCGCCATTTTAGATAAGTGATCATATAATCCTCTGTTCTCATGATATCAGCCGGAAAAATACATGGAACAACGTCGTACTTATTGTCCAGCAGTTTGTTTCCCGATTTTCGATTTGTTTGACAAAGAACTTAATCGAATACATCAATTTAGTTCTGACCAGCCGGTACATAGGTCACAACAAAATCATCGAGGGGCCCAAATATCGCTTCTATTTCTATAAGGAACAGATAAACTTCGACTCATATGCTTGTTCTACTACTTGTTGAATTGTACACAAAGGCACGTTTTATAACATCAAGTTACTGATGCGTTTACGTGCAATCAATGCACAACCAACATCAAGTTACTGATGCGTTTATGCAATGTTCCTCTTGTAATTATTATGCACAAAGTCGCCAAAACCTTGTCACCAGTCATTACAGAGTATTCCAAAGAAGGTCAACTTCTATGGAACGGAAGTCTCATATTCAAAGTACATTGCTTTGAACATCCTTCTTGCATTAAGGTTTTCTAATCTTACATAGATTGAATAACTTCCACCTATGGAGACATTTCCATTTTGACTATCACTTCCGAACAAGAGTTACTTCTTTTCAGAATATGTCAATATGGTCCTTTTCGACAACTTACATCATACTTCCAACTTTCCCTGAGCAACCAATATTTGGCGAACCTCAGATTGTCCTCGACAATTGCTTAATCACTTTGGTCATATCCAGTTCTAGACTTTTCCTTTCTCAATTCCTTAAGCATTTGGAAAATTTAAAAAAGACGAATATTATAGCACATGCAATCGATCCTATATCCGAAGCATATGGGACACGATTCATGATGTTTGACATAAAGACATGATACTAGACCAGTCTTTTGCAACAATATTTTTTATTTGCCATGTTTTCAAAATTTAACTATGAAGAGGGATGCCGTAATCATAATCGAATTTTGAAAACGCAATATATATAGAATTTCTTCAAATTTAACCATTCCAACATTAAATTCATATATATATATATATATATATATATATATATATATATATATATATATATATATATATTCTTGACTAATGATGATTAAAATCTCAATCTAAGCTTTAGAATTGAAACGAAGTATAATTTCCTCTCCCTTAATTATAGCAAAACAACTTTTCAACCCCTGCAACTTCACGAATTGAAACTTTGTTTTCTATAATTAACATTGCTAACTTGCAACACTAAACGTAATAATCATGCTCCCACTAACATGATGATTATCAGCATAACACTTATGCTTCCACTAGCTCTGACATATTTCTAGAAATCTGCTGGACTTCTGAAATTTAGATTCATACACCCTTTCTTAGATAGCTCACATGTGTGTCTAAACAATTTTCAGAACTATGAAAAGGGATACTGTAATCATAGTCTTAGTTGTTTAGACCGTTGCCATTTCTCACAAGTCCATGTTAGTGTGCCGGTGAACCACACGCACTCCACTAACGACTTTTGAAAATGCAAATTACACAATTAATATCTACGTAAAATCTACTTAGTGAAAGCGTTTCCTCACCATCATTTTCATGAATCAGAGAGAAACCTTATGATACTTAGATTTTATAGTGTATGAGTTCCTATCCATGTGAATTTGTCAAAACTATAATTACAAGATAAGGTTAGTGACAAATTCAGCCTTACATGGATTAAACTTGTTCAATCTTAGTTTCTTGTCACCTTGGTAACACAAGGCCCACAAATGCTTCCAAGTTGAACTCTGATAACTCACATGCAAATTCAACTTATTTGAGGTAGGTACATAAATAAGAATTATGTCGACACGATAGGTTGCAAACCTTAAGTCGTGTGCTAGTGATAAATTACAGGTTTTACTCTTGATTAAATCTTGAAACTCTTTCAGGATATTTAAGGCTCCCACTGTCCCCTTGACATATAAGTTTCCCCAGTCAAGAACCATTCCTTGACAAAACAAATATTCAAGGGATAGTGCGGATTCTTATCAAGACTAACACTTCACACAATTGGTCTTAGTTGGTCTTTGTCTCATCCAAGACATCACAACTTACTAATCTCAAATGTACAAGAGTAGAAAACAGTTTACTCTTACATTTGACTAGTGTTAATAAATCTTCCTTTATGTCACTCAAAGTTACAATCTTCGAGTATGACTCTAAGAATTGTTTTGGAACGAAGTATGACTCATCTTCTTGATTTTAACCAATCCAACAATTCATGACCTCTCTTCTTAGCCATAACAATGCACTAAGACGTCCTTAGAGTATGAATTTGTGATATGGTTTCATAATCATTAAGATGATCATGAAATACGATACTAAAGTACTCTCCCATCCTTTTAGATTTGAGAAACTTTTATCTTTCTGCCTAATTTGATTCTTCTCATTTGTTTTGTCATACATTGTAACCTTTCCAATGTTACAAAATTATACTTAACCTTATAAGTATAATCATATTTACTAATCTTTAGTAAATCATGACAAATCAATCTTTGTGGTGGACCTTGACCAGCGCACACCTAGTGTACCTAATTCCTTAGTCCTTCAATTGACTCACATATACATGTGATCAAAGAATTAGTCTTAATTTTCAAAGATGAAAATTCTCATTCATCATACAATACAACTTGTATGATTCCAAGTTTCTGTCCAATTGAAACTTGGGTGATGAAAAACTTTCTTCATTCGGTAAATTCAGACACTACCACAAATGAAGGAATCAAATCCACTTTCCAATATTGCTATTACTGGAAACATATAAGCAACAATTTTCCACCGATGCCATTGTAAGGATATTTTTTAAAATAAATAAAATTAAAACCCTTTTTTTTCTTTTATTTTAAAACTTTGCGGAAAAACTTATCCTTACAATCCACATGAAAACCTTGTTGTTATCTATTCGTAAGCAATATATTATAACTCTTAAGCAATAGCTCAAAATTCTGATTACCGAACCATGCGATCGAAACCCACCTTCGCAATCAGAATCAACATATACTTACTTTAAGCTTGCTATCTTTTCTTTGATTCTTAAAACATCAACATGTGACCCATTCACATTATGTAATAAGAATCTCCAAATAGGAACTTAATAGAGTTAGTTAGTGGACTTTAACTGAAGTAGAGTCAAACTTCTTGACTTGATCAACCTTATGACCTTTCAGGCGAATAGGGTAGCTTCGCAACAATGCCCTTTCCTTTGGCAACAAAACACATGGACCCTTTGGTAATGGCACATGAGACCATATCAGACTTAGCCTTTCTCTTTACCATTTGGTCAACCGAGTTGACTATGGCCGATCCCTTTCCATTGGGAAGAGAAATGCTTCTCTAGATATCCAATGCTACCATTGTCAATGTCCATTTAAGACTTGGGAAGTTGTTCTTTTAATCAAATTTGCTTTACTGGTGTTCCAAATCATTGTTGATTCCACAACACCAAGCAAATAGATAACATCATTAAGGGTCATGTCATAGTCTGTCTCATAGTAGTCCCAAAGAGACTCACTATGTTACTAAGAAAGTGATTGAACATCCAACTTTCACGAGACTTTGACACCCAACTCTCCCGGCTTGTCAATATGTGACTTTATCTCCAAGATGTGAGCACACATAGACTATGCTTGCCAATAGGGATTGAGTGACTTTAAACTTTTCAAGAACTTGTGGGTGAGGGAGAATAATTGGAGGAGGTGGAAGAAGTGAAGCATGATGTTGAGGGACACCATCTTCAAGAGATTTGGGAAGATCATAGTTGTCTGAACCAAACATCTATAATGGGAGAAAATCAAGTTAGTTGATTCAAAGTCCTTAATATAACACCCAATATGAAATATTAAGGCTAGGACCCAACACAATATTTTATAATTTGGAAGAGGGATGCCGTAATCCAAGCTATAAGATATTTGAAGGTAGGCGAATGACGATTCACCAATTTCCACCATGAAAAACGAAATAATTTATTAGGTTTTAATTGGATTTGAAATTCCTAGATCTTTTGAGATTCATTGAACTTTTCAATGGCATGTTTTAATCTCGAGTGTGCCCTCTCAAATTTTGTGATTGGGATGCCGAGGATCACAAAACAAGGTGTGAATAACCATACCAATTCGCTTGGTACCCTTAATATTATCACCTAATCAATGTGCCGGTTAACCACACACGCTCCATTGATCTATGACAAACATTAAGTCACCCTTCGTGATCCTTACTAGTCCAAGTTAGTGTGTCAGTTAACCACACACGCTCCACCAACGACTTGGTAAGGTACAAAGTGTGAATTCCATGGGCTAGCACCAAATTCACATTTTTCCTAAAGTAACTAAGATTGGAAATTAAATAAAATATATTTAGTTACTTTATAATAATCATTATACTTTTAATGAGAATTTAAAGTCATTGTCCTACCCGTTCGGCTAACGACCCTCCATCAGTCAAGCAAGCGGTGGGTGAGAGTGGACACCCATTAAGTTGCCATTTTATAGGCAACAACCTTATACCCACCTTATAGACCGGCTTCGTGAATGAGGCCTACTAACGGTAAAACGACTTGTTCTTATACATATATATAATAATTAACCATTAATCTTATAAGAGTATAAGGGTAGAATTTTAACTTTTAAAATTTCTAGGGTATGGAATTAAAGTTTGTGTGAGACTTTACAAATTCCAAAACTTGAGGGCAAGTTTTGAACAATTCATAAACTTTTGGATATTCATAACTTATGAGTTTTAGTTAAGTGTTTAAAACTTTTAATGAAGAGTCTCTTGGAAATCCATAACTTGAGGACAAGTTATGAAGTCCATAAAAGCATTTATTAGAAAAACTCTTCAAAAGTGTAACTTATGACTTCTTAAAAAACATTTAAAAGAAAAACTTTTGGAATTCCATAACTTGAGGACAAATTATGAATTCCATTGAAACACATTAAGATCAAGAATTAACTAACAAACAATTTGCAAACAATTCCTATGATCTAACAAAACTCATATGAACATGAACATCCACATCAACAATTTCAAGAATCATATGAACACATATAAACTTGAAATTTTGATTATAACTTTGAAATTGGTCCACCATCATCATTACCACATCAAAAACAGGTTTTATGAGTCCAAAACAGTTTAAGGTCAATTCTAGACCAATTCCAGCACCAAAACTCGAAGATATGTTGTCTGGGGGTCCAACTCGTCGAGTGCATGAACCAACTCGCCGAGTTGGATGAATTTTGTCTTGGACTCGTCGAGTCCCTTCATGGACTCGGCGAGTCTGCTGTGCAGACAGCACATAAACTTCGATTTTCAGCAATCTGCATCAAGTATTCAAGAAAACAAGCCTAGGCTTTGATACCACTGTTGGGTTTTGAGCAATCTAACACTTCCTAAGTGTGCATGCAACCCTAATAAAGCTTGGATCTATGTTTTCTTCTAAAATACATGCAAATAATAATTTCCAAGGTTTCTTCCTAACTAGCATAGCATAAGGATTATGAATCATAAAACTACTAGTAGAAATACATACCTTTTGATGGTGGTTGATTGCTTGGAGTTTGAGAGCCTAGCACCAATAGTGTGAATGCCTCAAGTGGAATCACAAATCACCACAAACTTTGGAAACTTGAGAGAATAGTATACTTTCTTATGAAATCGGCCACCACTAAGTCTCACCCAGCTAGCGTGTCATTTCTTGCATCATATGCTTCTTTATATAGTGTGCATGGTTAGGGTGAAAACCCTAATAACCCATGTCTTTTCCTTTCCAAGGATCCATGGGTTAAAAGCTCCATGGACCATCCATGGACTTCAATATTAGCTTAGCCCATTAACAAATGAGTATTAGCCCACACTATATAAAATATAATAGCCCATAATTTAATCAGTCTTCTTTTTAATCTCTAAATTAATTCATAATTAATTTAAGACTAAAACTAATTAAATAACATGACTTCATATTAATATATTATAACTTATAATATATTAATAAATCGTAAGTATACAATTCTCATAAAATTATCCATAAATCGTTTGGGTGAAGTGCAACCCAAATGGACCATGCTGGGTCGGGTCAAGTATGTACCAAATAAGTTATGGACTTAGACACCTTATCTAACACCTAGCTCATAGTATAACATCTTTAGCCTTCAAATTCGTGTTTAATCTATGAAATAGGACCATCAACATGTGTTTACGGCCCTAGAACACCCATAGGCCGTAAACACACATATAAGGGGTTTTGGAGTCCAAAACCCTCCCAAATCACTTTTGGAGCTTGGAAACGACTTAAGGACTTATTGGAATGGACTTGGAACACCTTGAACTCAAAATTTAGGGAGTAAACACGAGTTTACGGCCCAAGAACATGCTTGGACCATAAACACCATTTCATGGGCAGTAAGCTCATTTTAAGGTGTTAAGATGCCACTTACACACCTCATAAGCCTTGGAATAAAGTCTAGAAGCAACCACAAACGAGTTAGGGGCCTTAAACTTGATGAAAACCACCCCCATAGGAGCTTACGGCCATAAACCCCCCAAGGATGGGTTCCTGGGCCATAAACTCCTATAAGTTAGTCAAATGATGCCCTAAATTCATCCCAAGGCTGGTATAATGAGTTTGAATCACATGTAATTAATCTAGGGCCACCAAAACGTAAAAAGAATGAGTACATAGGAGCTTATGGCCGTAAACTCCTAGTTCACGGCTGTAAACTCCATTAGATGGTCCATATGTTGGTTTAATCCTTCCGTATACCCTAGATTTGATCCTAGCTAATTTCCCCAAGTGTTATAAGGCCACTTAGCACCCTAGAACCCATCACCCATGAGTTTACGGCCATAAAATCATGGGGACATGATCTTATGGCCGTAATCTCCCTTAGGAGTCTACTCTTGAAGAGCAAACTCCATTTCTATGCCCTATACGTCCATAGATGCCACCCGGGTCACTCCAAACACTTGAATGGAAGTGTTTTCGCGTCTCGAAGTGTTTATCCACATTTGATTAGTGGTTCAGAGTCTAATTAGATAGAAATGTGTATCTCTTCATATTACATAAGAACCTCGCGCGTTCTCAAGCCCCGAACCGACGTTTAGCATCCAAACCGACACGTTCCTCAACCGGTGAGTTCATACCCCTACCCTTTTTTAGTGTTTTTCAATGTTTTTCAGGGGGGGGGGGGAATACAAGCAAAAGTACAAGAATATCTTGTACTTAAATTTATTATTTCATTTGAAATGTTTTCATAACCCGTATACTTTTAACAATCGAAATCATATTAACTCACTGTTTGACTTGCAGAGTAGTTTTCAAACTGATTGCAAATCTTATTACAAAATGTTATAATTTATATTTCATCAATGACTTTCCGCATTATTACTATTTAAAGTATGAACCTTAGAACATTAGAAACGTCCTTGATAACACTCCTCCTAGATACGAGAGTGAAGGACTAATAATATTAAAACTTAGAACTTTAAACCTGTCCTAGATAATATTGGGTTTTGAGCAATCTAACACTTCCTAAGTGTGCATGCAACCCTAATAAACCTTGGATCTATGTTTGTCTAAATACATGCAAAATAATAATTTTCCAAGGTTCATAACCTATCTAACATGGCATGGGGTACTTTTAAACATAAACGAATTAGATGAGATTACATACCTTTTGATGATGAGTTTGATTCCTAAGGAGTTTGAGGGCCAAGCACCAATAGTGTGAATGCCTCAAATGGAATCACAAATCACCACAAACTCTTGGAAAACTTTGAGAGAGTGTATACACACTATAAAATCGGCCACACATAAAGTTTCACACAACTAGTGACACTAGTGGCTATTTCATGCAACATAAGCATGCTTATATAGTGTACATGATTAGGGTGAAACCCTAATAACCCATGACCTTTCCTTTTCCAAGGATCCATGGGTTAAAAGCTCCATGGATCATCCATGGACTTCCATACAAGCCTAGCCCATTAACAAATGAGTGTTAGCCCACACTATATAAAACCAATAGCCCACAATCTAATTAGTCTTCCTTTTAATCTCTAAATTAATTCATAATTAATTTAAGACTAAGACTAATTAAATAACATGACTTCAAATTAATATATTATAACTTATAATATATTAATAAACATATGTGTAAAACTCTCATAAAATTATCCATAAATAGTTCGGGTGAAGTGCAACCCAAATGGACCATGCCGGGTCGGGTCAAGTATATACCAAATAAGTTATGGACTTAGACACCTTATCCAACAGACTCCCACTTGGATAAGTCTAATAACTATATTTGCGTATGTTACTTCAGGAACCAACCAACAATCGTAGCTCTCGAAAAAACTGTTGAACTATGAAGCGCCATTTTAAGATAAGTGATCATGTAATCCTCTGTTCTCATGATATCAGCCGGACAAATACATGGAACAACGTCGTACTTATTGTCCAGCAGTTTGTTTCCCGATTTTCGATTTGTTTGACAAAGAACTTAATCGAACACATCAATTTAGTTCTGACCGGCCGGTACATAGGTCACAACAAAATCATCGAGGGGCCCAGATATCGCTTCTATTTCTAGAAGGAACAGATAAACTTCGACTCATATGCTTGTTCTACTACTTGTTGAATTGTACACAAAGGCACGTTTTATAACATCAACTTACTGATGCGTTTACGTGCAATCAATGCACAACCAACTCATAGGTAACAACTCATATCTCTAGGTTTGAAGATTTATATGATATTACCGTCTCACGATCACTCGAGATAAATTCCATGAAGTGATACAAGTGAGCGTGGTTTTATTCCAATACTCATAACTTATGAGCACTCATGAATGTTGTAGCAACCATTGCTGTGACTAAACCCATTCAGCCATCTACAAACTCGATTCATGACAGTCTTGATTCATACCTACTTCCAACATATGAACGACTGTGGAGTGTTTAAATAACTTAGTCATTCGGAAAAAATAACCTAGCTATTTTGGAAGTCAAAACATGCAAAGTGAAACACAATAATAATCGAATCCAATATGATCTCAGAACCCTTTTGAGTATAAATAGAACCACCTTTTATTTATCACCATATTGATTACACATTATTCATTGTATAATGTTTCAAACAATCAACTTAAGACTTGAATAAAAACAACAGTCGTCCCATGCTCCTAGCATGTACACTTTGTTTTTCTAAACAATAGTTATGCCATACTCCAAGTATGCACACTATGTTTGTCTATGATCCTTACATTGTGATGTAGATCAATTGAACATGATTCCAATGATACTCATTTCACAATCCCAAATCCTTATTGTAAATGTGAGACTCCCCGATTCCTATCATTTACCAAAAAATCTTTTAGATTTTAAACTTTTATGCAATGTTCCTCTTGTAATTATTATGCACAAAGTCGCCAAAACCTTGTCACCGGTCATTACAGAGTATTCCAAAGAAGGTCAACTTCTATGGAACAGAAGTCTCATATTCAAAGTACATTGCTTTGAACATCCTTCTTGCATTAAGGTTTTCTAATCTTACATAGATTGAATAACTTCCACCTATGGAGACATTTCCATAGTCCCATTTTGACTATCACTTCCGAACAAGAGTTACTTCTTTTCAGAATATGTCAATATGGTCCTTTCCGACAACTTACATCATACTTCCAACTTTCCCTGAGCAACCAATCTTTGGCGAACCTCAGATTGTCCTCGACAATTGCTTAATCACTTTAGACATGATACTAGACCAGTCTTTTGCTACAATATTTTTTATTTGCCATGTTTTCAAAATTTAACTATGAAGAGGGATGCCGTAATCATAATCGAATTTTGAAAACGCAATATATATAGAATTTCTTCAAATTGAACCATTCCAACATAAAATTCATATATATATATATATATATATATATATATATATATATATATATATTCTTGATTAAAGATGATTAAAATCTCAATCTAAGCTTTAGAATTGAAACGAAGTATAATTTCCTCTCCCTTAATTATAGCAAAACAACTTTTCAACCCCTGCAACTTCACGAATTGAAACTTTGTTTTCTATAATTAACATTGCTAACTTGCAACACTAAACGTAATAATCATGCTCCCACTAACATGATGATTATCAACATAACACTTATGCTCCCACTAGCTCTGACATATTTCCAGAAATCTGCTAGACTTCTAAATTTTAGATTCATACACCCTTTCTTAGATAGCTCACATGTGTGTCTAAACAATTTTCAGAACTATGAAAATGGATGCCGTAATCATAGTCTCAATTGCTTAGGCATTTGCCGTTTCTCACAAGTCCATGTTAGTGTGCCGGTTAACCATACGCGCTCCACTAACAACTTTTGAAAATGCAAATAACACAATTGATATCTATGTAAAATCTACTTAGTGAAAGCATTTCCTCACCATCATTTTCATGAATCGGAGAGAAACCTTATGACACTTAGATTTTATAGTGTATGAGTTCCTATCCATGTGATTTTGTCAAAACCATAATCACAAGATAAGGTTAGTGACAAATTCAGCCTTACATGGATTAAACTTGTTCAATCTTAGTTTCTTGTCACCTTGGTAGCACAAGGCCCACCAATGCTTCCAAGTTTGTCACACCCCCGAACCAGACGGCGGAAACGTCCGGGGGCTGTTGTGACTCAATTGAATACCATCACAATGTATATACATGAAACATAACATCATACATCACCAAGCATTGAAATATTACAACTGATAGTGTTACATTTAGTACATTGTTCCCTAACATTACATGCCCAAAAAGTAAATTGTTCGATACAAATTAAACAGCAGCAAAACGTCACTGAGTACATTTTTCCTTTCGATTTTTCTGTTACCTGAGAATACAAGTATTTTGAAAAACGCCAACATATGAAATGTTGGTGAGTTCATAAGTGATGTTTGAAATCCAATGTTTTGTATTGTTCTGAAAACCACCAGAAAATCCGATATTTTCTGAAAATAGTATAGTATAAAAAGGTGTGAAGATCCATAAGTATGCTTGTTTGTTTCTATAAATGTAAGAGTACGATTTGTAAAACTCGGTATGTAGTTCGTAGGTGTAATAATTGAAAACCCTAGGAAAACCCGACGTTTTCCTATCACTTTGCTTTAATTAACTTATGTGTTGTTATTTCGTTACGACAGGTGTATTCGTTGAGCTCCGGAGACGTTGGATTAATTGTGGATTGTGAATTGTTGTAACGTACATTAATGAAAACGACCAGTTGACAACCATACAAACGATCCCTTAGGCGTCGCTTGCACTTATTCACTTGACCCAACTACCCGGACTCATGTAGCCCCACGACCGAGGGGAAAAATAAGAGGGTGCGAAACCCCGGTATTTCCCTACGTCGTTCAAGGCTATCGTGAATGCGAAGGACCCTTAGTCCGACTCGCATTTGGTGAATTCTTGACTTTAGTAGCAGCACCAGAAGGCCCTTGGGGTCCAACAGCACAAAGCCTGTAAAAGTCCTTTTACACGAAATTAGGTCATATAAGACCCAACTACATGTAAGCGAGTTTCCTTCGGACCTAAAGATCATGTCATCAGGCTAGCTAGGCCCAACAAACATGATTTGAAACTTTTGGGCCCAAAGACGGTGTATCGACGTCTGGTGTATTCTTGCGTGTGTATTGAATTCCCGAGATTTCCATGTGTGTATTGAAATATCGTCGTGTTAGTAGTTTCGGATTGTTATTGATTCGAGACCGAATCAATTCGTTTGATAACGATTTTGGTGTTGAAGGTGTATTGAATTTCGCCGATAGTCGAGGTACTAGCATTTCATCGTGTCGGGTTCATTGCTTAAGACATTAGTCTTTTACATTTTTCAGACCCTTCTTTTTAGATGAATTTACACTTTTGGACCCTTATATAAAATAATTTATATTTGAGTCCTTAAGCCATTTTTCTTGACACTTTAGTATCAAAACTTGTAGAAAAAGTATTTTTCAGCCCAAAGCATTTTGAAAAACAGTTTTAGTCCCTCAAAATGCAACTTTTCTGGCTGAAACCTTCATTTTCGCAAATTTTACACTTTTGGCCCAAAATAGAGAATTTTTGCATTTTTGGTCCCATTTAAATGTGAAAAGCATTTTTAACCTTTGAAATGGACTTGGGAGACTAGTAGTCCCCTGTTTTACAGAAAAATGCATTTTCAGCCCCTCAACTTTGAAATTTTCGCATATTGGGCCTTATTGGGCCGAAAAGTTCATTTTTAGCCCATTAAGTTTAGAAATTTACATTTTAAACATTCTAAAGTGTATATTTCTGGAAAATTACTTTATGAAACTGTTTTGGCACATCTTAACCTCCAGAATTTGTATTTTGACATTTTGAGCCCTTAAACTTCATATTTTTAGCATTTTAAGTCCAAAAATGTGATTTTTAGCCCAAGATGTTCATCTAAACCAACTTGGTTATTTTTCTAGTAATGACATATGTATAATGATATGTTTTAGCACTTGTTTCATGCATCATAATACAAATCTCGATTTTTAGGTCCTTTTGACTAGTTTCAACACCATAAGCACACAAAAGTATGTAAATAACCATAGAAATCATACAAGGCATACACATAATGATAGATCTACACATTTTCTTGTATTCTCCCCCCACAAAACTTATAAAAACCAAAAATAAGGGGGTATGAAGCTCACCTTGGTTGTGGTTTCGGTTTTGGAGAGAAGATGGAAGAAAAATGAAGTGATTTTCGGCCCTAGCACCTTTCCTTGGTAGATCTCGAGTTTGGTGACTTCTAAGGTGCATGATCACAAGTTGGAATAGATTTAGAAGAGAGTTTTGATGGAATGAAGTAGCTAGATCATGTATTAGTCATCAACTTACCTTAGATGATGATTTTGTGGGAAAAGCCTCCTTGAGAAGCTCTTGATTCTCGAAATTTTTGAAGAAAGGGGGAGGAGATGTTCTTCAAGATTTAGAGAGAGTGGAATAGATTTTTGTGAGTGTGTGTGTGTTGTGTTTGGCCGAGAGCAAGAAGAAAGAGGAGAGAAAGGGTTGAGTTGACATTCCTTGATGCATGTTGGTCCATGCATGGAGATATGTGGGATATAAGTGAGGTGGCATGTATTAAGTCAACTCCTTTCTCATGGGCTTGCCTTGGGCCGAGATTTGGGAAGGAAGAAAAGATTTTTGGGCTTTATTGCCCCTAAGCCCACATAGGAGTTAAGTTGGATGATTTTTGGCCCAAAAAATATAATATGATTTTTACACTTTGTTGGGCTAGTTTAGGTTAATCATGGTTCATAATTTTTAATTTATTTCATTCTAGGCCCAATATGGCCCAAAATGTTGAAATAAATGGATGTGGGTCCAATTAGAGCCCATTTAAAGGTTCTAATCCCATGATTGTCAAATTGGAGGCTTATTGGCCCAATGAGTCCAATAAGGAAGTCCTAGTCCAAAATGGACCTAACAAGAACTTCTAGGGTTTCCAATTGCTTGTTGACTATTTGTAGTACTTGTATGGGGTATTTGTTTGAAAATTTGATGTCATAGAGTAAGCATCATACATGCTCTTAAGTTTTGATTCTACATTTTACTTGAGTGTAGAGATTATATGACTCAAATTTCTAGTTGTGACAAAGTTGAACTCTGATAACTTACATGCAAATTCAACTTATTTGAAGTAGGTACAGAAATAAGAATTATGTCAACACGATAGGTTGCAAACCTTAAGTCGTGTGCTAGTGATAAATTATAGGTTTTACTCTTGATTAAATCTTGAAACTCTTTCAGGATATTTAAGGCTCCCACTGTCCCCTTGACATATAAGTTTCCCCAGTCAAGAACCATTCCTTGACAAAACAAATATTCAAGGGATAGTGCGGATTCTTATCAAGACTAACACTTCACACAATTGGTCTTAGTTGGTCTTTGTCTCATCCAAGACATCACAACTTACTAATCTCAAATGTACAAGAGTAGAAAACATTTTACTCTTACATTTGACTAGTGTTAATAAATCTTCCTTTATGTCACTCAAGGTTACAATCTTGGAGTATGACTCTAAGAATTGTTTTGGAACGAAGTATGACTCATCTTCTTGATTTTAACCAATCCAACAATTCATGACCTCTCTTCTTAGCCATAACAATACACTAAGACGTCCTTAGAGTATGAATTTGTTATATGGTTTCATAATCATTAAGATGATCATGAAATACGATACTAAAGTACTCTCCCATCCTTTCAGATTTGAGAAACTTTTATCTTTCTGCCTAATTTGATTCTTCTCATTTGTTCTGTCATACATTGGAACCTTTCCAATGTTACAGAATTATACTTAACCTCATAAGTATAATCATATTTACTAATCTTTAGTAAATAATGACAAATCAATCTTTGTGGTGGACCTTGACCAGTGCACACCCAGTGTACCTAATTCCTTAGCCCTTCAATTGACTCACATATACATGTGATCAAAGAATTAGTCTCAATTTTCAAAGATGAAAATTCTCATTCATCATCCAATACAACTTGTATGATTCCAAGTTTCTGTCTAATTGAAACTTGGGTGATGAAAAACTTTCTTCATTTGGTAAATTCAAACACTACCACAAATGAAGGAATCAAATCCACTTTCCAATATTGCTATTACTGGAAACATATAAGCAACAATTTTCCACAGATGCCATTGTAAGGATATTTTTAAAATAAATAAAATTAAAACCCTTTTTTTCTTTTATTTTAAAACTTGCGGAAAAAACTTATCCTTACAATCCACATGAAAACCTTGTTGTTATCTATTCATAAGAAATATATTACAACTCTTAAGCAACAGCTCAAAATTCTGATTGCCGAACCATGCGATCGAAACCCACCTTCGCAATCAGAATCAACATATACTTACTTTAAGCTTCCTATCTTTTCTTTGATTCTTAAAAACATCAGCATGTGACCCATTCACATTATGTAATAAGAATCTCCAAATAGGAACTTAATAGAGTTAGACAGTGGACTTTACCTGAAGTAGAGTCAAACCTCTTGACTTGATCAACCTTATGACCTTTCAGGTGAATAGGGCAGCTTCGCAACCAATGCCCCTTCCTTTGGCAACAAAACACATGGACCCTTTAGTAATGGCACATGAGACTATCTCAGACTTAGCCTTTCTCTTTACCATTTGGTCAACCGAGTTGACTATGGCCGATCCCTTTCCATTGGGAAGAGAAATCCTTTTCTAGATATCCAATGCTACCATTGTCAATGTCCATGTAGACTTGGGAAGTTGTTCTTTTAATCAAATTTGCTTTACTGGTGTTCCAAATCATTTCTGATTCCACAACACCAAGCAAATAGATAACATCATTAAGGGTCATGTCATAGTTTGTCTCATAGTAGTCCCAAAAAGACTCACTATGTTACTAAGAAAGTGATTGAACATCCAACTTTCACGAGACTTTGACACCCAACTCTCCCGGCTTGTCAATATGTGACTTTATCTCCAAGATGTGAGCACACATAGACTATGCCTGCCAATAGGGATTGAGTGACTTTAAACTTTTCAAGAACTTGTGGGTGAGGGAGAATAATTGGAGGAGGTGGAGGAAGTGAAGCATGATGTTGAGGGACACCATCTTCAAGAGATTCGGGAAGATCATAGTTGTCTGAACCAGACATCTATAATGGGAGAAAATCAAGTTAGTTGATTCAAAATCCTTAATATAACACCCAATATGAAATATTAAGGCTAGGACCCAACACAATATTTTATAATTTGGAAGAGGGATGCCGTAATCCAAGCTATAAAATATTTGAAGGTAGGCGAATGACGATTCACCAATTTCCACCATGAAAAACGAAATAATTTATTAGGTTTTAATTGGATTTGAAATTCCTAGATCTTTTGAGATTCATTGAACTTTTCAATGGCATGTTTCAATCTCGAGTGTGCCCTCTCAAATTTTGTGACTGGGATGCCGAGGATCACAAAACAAGGTGTGAATAACCATACCAATTCACTTGGTACCCTTAATATTATCACCTAATCAATGTGCCGGTTTACCACACACACTCCATTGATCTATGACAAACATTAAGTCACCCTTCGTGATCCTTACTAGTCCAAGTTAGTGTGCCAGTTAACCACACACGCTCCACCAACGACTTGGTAAGGTACAAAGTGTGAATTCCATGGGCTAGCACCAAATTCACATTTTTCCTAAAGTAACTATGATTGGGAATTAAATAAAAAATATTTAGTTACTTAATAATAATCATTATACTTTTAATGAGAATTTAAAGTCATTGTCCTACCCGTTCGGCTAACGACCCTCCACCAGTCAAGCAAGCGGTGGGTGAGAGTGGACACCCATTAAGTCGCCATTTTATAGGCAACAACCTTATACCCACCTTATAGACCGGCTTCGTGAATGAGGCCTACTAACGGTAAAACGACTTGTTCTTATACATATATATAATAATTAACCATTAATCTTATAATAGTATAAGGGTAGAATTTTAACTTTTAAAACTTCTAGGGTGTGGAATTAAAGTTTGTGTGAGACTTTACAAATTCCAAAACTTGAGGGAAAGTTTTGAACAATTCATAAACTTTTGGATATTCATAACTTATGAGTTTTAATTAAGTGTTTTAAAGCTTTTAATGAAGAGTCTCTTGGAAATCCATAACTTGAGGACAAGTTACGGAGTCCATAAAACATTTATGGGAAAAACTCTTCAAGAAAATGTAACCTACAACTTCTTAAAAAAACATTTAAAAAAAAAACCTCTTGGAATTCTATAACTTTAGGACAAATTAACAATTCCATTAAAACACATTAAGATCAAGAATTAACTAACAAACAATTTGCAAATAATTCCTATGATCTAACAAAACTCATATGAACATGAACATCCACATTAACAATTTCAAGAATCATATGAACACATATAAAATTGAAATTTTGATTATAACTTTGAAATTAGTCCACCATCATCATTACCACATCAAAAACAGGTTTTATGAGTCCAAAACAGTTTAAGGTAATGATTCTAGACCAATTCCAGCACCAAAACTCTAAGATATGCTATCTGGGGGTCCAACTCGTCGAGTGCCTTAACCAACTCACCGAGTTGGATGAGTTTTGCCTTGGACTCGTCGAGTCCCTTCATGGACTCGGCGATTCAGCTGTGCAGACAGCATAAAATCTTCGATTTTCAGCAATTTGCATCAAGTATTCAAACAAGCAAGCCTCGGCTCTGATACCACTGTTGGGTTTTGAGCAATCTAACACTTCCTAAGTGTGCATGCAACCCTAATAAACCTTGGATCTATGTTTGTCTAAATACATGCAAAATAATAATTTTCCAAGGTTCATAACCTATCTAACATGGCATGGGGTACTTTTAAACATAAAAGAATTAAATGAGATTACATACCTTTTGATGATGAGTTTGATTCCTAAGGAGTTTGAGGGCCAAGCACCAATAGTGTGAATGCCTCAAATGGAATCACAAATCACCACAAACTCTTGGAAAACTTTGAGAGAGTGTATACACACTATAAAATCGGCCACACATAAAGTTTCACACAACTAGTGACACTAGTGGCTATTTCATGCAACATAAGCATGCTTATATAGTGTACATGATTAGGGTGAAACCCTAATAACCCATGACCTTTCCTTTTCCAAGGATCCATGGGTTAAAAGCTCCATGGATCATCCATGGACTTCCATACAAGCCTAGCCCATTAACAAATGAGTGTTAGCCCACACTATATAAAACCAATAGCCCACAATCTAATTAGTCTTCCTTTTAATCTCTAAATTAATTCATAATTAATTTAAGACTAAGACTAATTAAATAACATGACTTCAAATTAATATATTATAACTTATAATATATTAATAAACATATGTGTAAAACTCTCATAAAATTATCCATAAATAGTTCGGGTGAAGTGCAACCCAAATGGACCATGCCGGGTCGGGTCAAGTATATACCAAATAAGTTATGGACTTAGACACCTTATCCAACAGATAACACTCCCCTGGATAGGAGAGTGAAGGACTAATAAATTAGAATGTTCTGTATTGATATTATATTTGATTTCATTAAGCCTAAGATTTGAGTTATGTCCTTGATATTACTCCCCCTAGATACGAGAGTAAAGGACCAATAACATTAATCTTAGAACTTTTAATATGTCCTTGGTACACTCCCCCTAGTTACGAGAGTGAATGACTAATAGATTAGAATGATTTGTTTTATTATTTTAATTTCATTAATCTTAAGATTGGAGTTACGTCCTTGATAACACTCCCCCTAGATACGAGAGTGAAGGACTATCCCTGTAACCAGAATCTCCTGGAGGGAGAGCGTGACTTGAGTGTATAGATCTATACATGATTGACTATCCCACACCTGGCTGCTAGCTACAACCTAAAATAAACTAGACACACACCTCACCATCATCAATTAGCATCTAAGTTTAATTTTGGAAATTATCATTAAAGCTGGATTATTTATGGAAAAGTTAGTTCTTCACCTAACAACTTAGCTTTCCCTTTTAAATGACCTACATACAATTATTACTAAGTCTTAGTCTCTTTTTACAATATTCGTGGCTATAATTACAATATCTTGGATTCCTCATTAATTCCAAAGAAGATTGAGTTATATCAAATAAGGAATGACTAGGTAATATCATGTTGGAGGTAGGATCCGTTTGGTATATAAATATATTGTTTTGAAAATTCACTTGAAACACCTCACTAAGACCTTGTGTAGATATCACTCCCATAAGTAGATCGATCAGTATTATAATTGGAATTACTGATAAATCTTATTTATAGGTTCATAATAAAGACGATGAATCAATTTTTATTCATAAATTTTTACATGATTGAAAAGGACATATGGACACTTATTTTTTCCCTAAAGGTTAGAAACATGCTCATTTGCAATCTAAAGTTTCGAAGTTGCATAAACTCCAAGAACATGAGGTCAAAATGACCAAAGGTGACCAAAATCTCATTTAAAGCTTAGATCTATGGATGAAATCGATTAGAATAATGATCTTAGGACTTATAATGCTTTTGTAGGGTCTATAAGGTGGAGATTGTTTGGTTATGAGAGTCTTTTAGGCAACAAAATAGACAGTGGAAGCATACAAATAATCAAAACTCGTAACTCAAAAGAGGAACCCAGTTCAACCAGATCTAGGAAACTAAAAAAACAAAAAAAGACAGAATAGAAAACATACACTTGTGTTCTTCTATTTTTTAGACTTTGCAAATGACCATGTTTTGTTACTATCAGATAAATATTAGGGCCTAGAATAATTATCCTTATCTTTGGTTACTATCTGATATTCGAATCTTTTATCTGGAACATTCCAAAATCTCGGTGTTTCCTTTAATTCATTTAATAATTACTCATATTTGTTCTTGTGTGTAACCCAATAGGACACTGCTATTTACAGTGATATTACCGACTTGTTGTGGCTATATGCACCATCCTCCAACATCTCCCACTTGCACTCGGTACCAACAATAGTATGGTCCAATACTTACTAACAATAGACAACGAGTGTGCATTCCAATTGCAACTCTAATTACTACTTTGCAATACACAACCTTTAGACTACTAATTTCAAATTCCTTTGATCTTTATGATACATATATACATATATATATATATATATATATATATATATATATATATATATATATATATATATATATGAACTCGAGTCATGGATGATGAGTCAATCTTAGTGTTGAAGATCGTGTTTCTCGATAGAAACTTGTGGTAACCTTATTTGCTAGACTGTTGGTTGACCAACTTTGTCTCAGCTCGGCTAAGCATTTGATTATTAACAACAAATCATAGAGGGGCCTAAAGATATCTACTTATCATATTATGGCATAAGGATCAAATATTTTTTGACTGCATAGGCTTGAACTACTCCTCATGTAACGTCCGATCAGTGTCCGTATGGATGTTAGTTATGAATTATGTTAGGAGAAAACCAAGACATACCATATTGTAGAGCAGAACCCCATGCATCACAATTTAAAGAGTATGATATATATCCATTTTAGAATTACTCATGACATGATCCATAGAGTAGTCTCTAACTGTTGTTACTCCAATACTTAAAATATCAATTTTAAAGCCATCATGAGTATTGGTCGTGTACTTATAATATGTTCATTCCTATGAATAATCTACCAATGCTCCATGACAATCTTAAATCACTATTTACTCCCAATAGTAGAAGTGATTGTGGAAATTCGAATAAATTTATATTCGGAAGTGGTTCTAAATATGCAAAAGCGAACACAAAATATATTAATACAAATGGTAGCAATAGCTTATTATTAAGTCTCTAGAAAACCATCACCAAATCCGATACAATACAATCTGTCTCAGTTCCAAAACATCAAACTACAAACTAGCAATCAAACCAATTCACTAGTTAATCTAATGCTTATTGATCTAGTATGGACATCATGCCTGATATGTGATAATGGTTTGGTGAGCGGTTAAGTTGGATTCTCTTTAGATGGTACATGGATCATTATGATCTTTCATGAGCTTTCTGATGTAGTGGTACTTTCTCAGTATGTGTCTTGAGCGCTTGTGACCTCAAGGTACTTTGGACAGAGCGACCACACCCTCATCGTCGCAGAAGATCTCAATTGGTTAGGATATGCTTAGAACAACACCCAAATCATCGATGAACTTATTCAACAACATTGCCTCTTTTTCAGCTTCATTAGCTGCTATATACTCCAAATCTGTGGTCAAATCCACTACGGTCTCTTTCTTGGAACTGCTCATCTATTGATTAAGAATACAAAACCCGACTTATACCGAGAATCATCTCTTTCAGTTTGGAAACTTGCATTCATATAACCCTTTATGTTTCATTCTTCCTTATCACCATAGACCAAGAACATATCCTTAGTCCTCCTAAGATACTTCATAATGTTCTTGACCGCGATCCAATGACTTTCGGCAAGATTGGCATGGTAGTGACTCGTCATGCTCAAATTGCATGAAACGTCAGGCCTAGTAAATATCATTACGTACATGATTGATCATATAATAGAAGCATATATGATTCAACTCGTTCTATCCAGTTCTTCACCGTTACTAGGACACTGGGTCTTACTCAATATTGTGCCATGTTACATAGGTACAAATCCTATCTTGGAATTTTCCATCTTGAATTTCTTCTAGATTTTATCAAAGTATGTACTTTGGCTAAGACCATTAAGTCACCCAGATCTATTGATATATCATAAATTATAAATATTTGATGGGACATTTTAGGGGAATTTTTATAATTAAAATAGGACAAAAGGTGCTTAATTTTTTTATATTTATATTTTGTAGGTAAAAGTTCCATGTTGATGAAATAGAAGCACAATCGGGCTAAAACGGAGCGACAAAACTGCAAGATTGGTCGTTGTGGTATTCAAAAAAACTTTGGATATGGTCCAAAAAGTTTCCAACTTGCACCGAAGGTACAAAATCAAGGTTTTTATGTACAAAATTAAAATCTCTCTCTCTCTCTCTCTCTCTCTCTCTCTGTCTCTTCAAACAATTTTATGTGTGTTCTTCAACTAAATAATCAAAGATCTGATGAAACTTTTGCAAAAATATATGTTCATGTCTGAGTTTATGTAATTGACTTTTAAGAAACCCACCATTCCAAAAATCAGAAATCGAAACCTAATTTCAAAAATATATACATTTCCAAAAGTCATAACAAAAAAAAAGAATTCAAACATATGTGTTCTTTAGGAAATGGGTTCTCTATTTGTTTTTCAACCCAAGAATATAATCGAATATCCAAGGAGATTTTTGTAGAAATATGTGTTCATCTCTACGTTCATGTTCTGGATATTTAAGAAATCCACCATTACAGAAATCAAAAATCAAAACCATTCCATAAGTTCAATAGGAAACCTACCACCGAACAACCCAAGATTTCAAGAGCCCAAACATGTATGTGCTTCTCGTTACAGACCATGCTCAAGAAACGTAGATGCAGATGAACAAACATGAACAATCAGGTGAAGATGATGTAACGCCCGAAGATTCGGGCTAGTCAATTTAGAGACAATAAGCATTAAAAATGACTTTTTGATAAAAGATTATTTAAAATATATAACCTTAACAAAAATTATATTATATGTCACAAGGATTTTATACATATAAAGAACGTTGAAATCCGACATATAACGAAGAAGTTATGACTCATTGAAGTTTTATGGATAAACCGGCACGACTCTGCATATACTAAATGGTAAATTTTTGAGAAATTACCTTTTAGCCTTAGTAATCCAAACGAAAGTCATAGTAGCCCTTAAACCGAGAGCGTTCATATAGAGAACGTCAAAATATGAATTCATTAAGGAAGTTATGATTTTTCTAAGATTTAGCATAGCCGTGTACAACACATAAACCGAATTTTAGATCGGTCGATTTTTAGCCAAAATAATCTAAACGACAAATGAATATATCGTTAATAGGAGTTCAACGATAAAAAAACAGTCGAAAACAGAGCTTGTGTGCGAAATATATGGATGAAACTTAGTCCCTACTCATCGAGCACGGTGAATTCGATACAGATTTGTAAATCTGAGATAGAATGAGAATTATGTCACATCCCAAAACCGGAACGACGGAAACGTTCGGGGGTGGAGGGCATCATGTTTAGTATCACAAGACATGTATCATAGTAAGCAAGTAATGAACAACCATTTCATTAGAAAGAAAGTGTTTAGAATGTGTGTGTTCGAAAAACATAGAATACATAAGCAAATAACAAAACAAGACTTGAAGTTATAATGCTCCATCTTCTGAATTCCCAGAGCAAGTACCTATCTACTAGTTTCCTGAGAATACAAGTTATTTGAAAGACTTTATCATCAATTAAGCTGGTGAGTTCATAAGATTTTAGTGATGTGAGTATGTTGTAGAAATTTGTAGTAAAATGTAGTTGAAAAATGTAGTAAGTTATAAGTTCTATTTTTTTTAGAAAAGTTTGCCCGTTCCTTTAGAAAATCCTATATTTCCTAATTTGACGAAAGGTACATAAAAATGATTCTACATCCTTTCTATGAGTACTAAATGGATACAAGTTATATAAAACTCAGAGTAAACAAACAATCGATTGTGCGCATCTGCCCTAAGTCCACAACCAAACAAGGAATAGGAAGTAAGGCGGATAGCACACATCCCATTGTTTGTTAGGTCCTCGTTGTATATAACCCTGGTGTATTCACTTGTTACTCATGGAGTTAATTGTAATAGTTCCTTTATATGTAATGAAAAGATCCTTTAAGAAAACCCTTATTTCTTATAATAAAATAGTGACCACAGTGATTACTTCTATAATCACCTAGTTTATACTGGCTATATATAATCTAATATCGAATAGATAGTTGATTGGATGAATCTGCCCTAAGCCCACAACTAAACAAGGAACAAGAAATAAGGCGGAAAGCACACATCCAACAACCTGATGGGTATTAATGATATATAACCATGATGTATAAACTAAGGTATTATAGAGTCAATCACCTAAAGTCCTTTAAGTTTACTCTGGTTTAATAAAATGGATTAAACCCTTTATTGGAAAGTTTCTAGTTTTGAATACCAAAAGTTCTATTTGAAAATTATATTTTGTACTAGAAAGCACATGGGAGTGTTCTAGCCTCAAATCCAAATGTGTTTAAGGTCCAAGACTTGACCTTAATTGGAGTTTACGACCAAGGGAGTTTACTCTTGGGCCGTAAACTCTCTAAATGATGAGTTTGGTGATGGTTCAAGGTCTTACAAAGCACATGGGAGTGTTCTAGCCTCAAATCCAAGCCTTAGGAAGAGTTTAGGGATCAAATGGCACCTTTATAGGGGTGTACGGCCATGGGAGATGGCTTGGCCGTAAGCTTCTTTTGGTCTTGCATTCTTGATGTTTTCAAGGTTCTAAGCATGAGTCTTAACTAGATATCAAGTATAGGGAGGAGGACTTACAATATAGAAGCTTGAAATGGCCGATTTTCGCCAAGAGCACTAGTGTGTGTTCTTGGTGAAACTTGAAGATCTATGAAAACATGATTTTCATGGATGAAATCAAAGAGTGTAACTAGGAGATGAAGTGTAAAAACAAATCAAGGAAAGAACACTTACGATTTTGATGATCTAAGATGATGAACTCAATGATACTTGAGAGGATTTGGAAGTGTTCTTAAGGTGGAAATGAGTTAATGAAGAAATTTGAAGAATATGAGCCTATATAGGGGAATTTACGGCCCTCCTTGAGTTTACGGTTGTAAACTCAAGTGCTTGAGGCCGTGAACTCTTCTTGATGAGGTTAAGGCTAGATTAGCTCAACAGTGTCTCTAGCAGGTACTTCCTAAAACTTATTCCTTAAGTGTACTAGGCTCAATATCCTTATAATGACCTTCAACAATGCTAGAACTCATTACCAATGAGTCTGATACTTAGTTGAGTTGACTAACTGAGCTTATAAAGCAAAAATTTTCAGGTTGTCACAAATTAGCCGATGGAGTCGTACTGAAAGCTGTAGCACTCATAAATACCAACATGTGGATATAAAAAATGTCGAAAACGGAGCTTGTATGCAAATGATATGAACGAAACTTAGTCCCTACTCTTCGAGCGCGGCAAATTTGATACAAATTTCTAAATCTAATATAGAATGAGAATTAGCCGACGGCGTCTAAATGAAAGTCATTGTACTCTTAAATAACAACATGTGGATATAAAGAACATAGAAAACGGAGCGTGTATGCGGAAGATACGGACGAACCTTAGGGCCTACTCCATTCCTCTAAACTCTCTCTATAATCCTTTTTTTCTTTCTTGTTCGAATTCTCCTAGTTTTAGAGTGCAATAGAGAAACTTTGGGTCGTCAAAAAGCCAACGAAAGAAGTTTTAGAGTCGGAGTTCTGCTGGCAGAATTTCCTTGTTTTCGTTTAAATCCCGGTAAGTTAAGCTGCACTATTATGTTTTCATTGTAAGTTATATTTATAGTCATAAGTCGTTATTATGAACATATAAACAATAAATGTGCTAATTATTATAAATTATACAAAATTTTATTATAATATCTTTTAACTGCTCGCGGTACGGGGAATCTGGTTTGAAGGGCTGCATAGGGTTGTTGGATTTCATAAGTGCTTAAATGCCAAAATGTTCCTGCCCTCGGGTGTTTCATGTCTGGCCCCTGTCTGTACATAGTGATTGCAAAGTATTGTTTAACACTTATAAAACAATATCGCTCATAAATAGTCACAATAAATATTAGACTAAAATCTAGCGGTTATGATACTAGGTTTCGTCGATGGAAAATATAATTGTTAAAAGGGAAGCATTGCCCGAGTTTGGAATCATCACATTAACAAGTGAGTAGATAGTTATTTTCATCTTACACATAGATATGAAGTATTTAATATAAATTACGTGCTATGTGTGCATATTATCTGTGTTCTTGGTATCTATGCTAGATGAACGATTTATACATGTTTGCGTGATTTAAACTGTATACGTATTTTTTATACTTATAAATATAAATTGGGTAACGATGGGTGATCAGAGATAGGTGATGATAGAAAGGCGATGATAACTAGGTGATGATAGATATGTGATGATAAATAGGTGATGTGAGACGGGAGGATATGCCATAACCTTGAGCGGCGATGTGGCGATGTAGTCATCTACGAGAGTATAGATGTGGACCACAGACTATTCTAGACAGTCATCTGGAAACACCACCAGACTCATAATCTGTAGGTGATGAATTACGAGTTCATGCGATGTTGTAACTATGTATTCATGCAGTGATACTCTAACCCTTACTTGGAATTACAAGTTTAGGCGATGTTGTAACTACGTATTCATGTGATGATACCCTAACCCTTACTGGACACGTCTTGGGGGAGTAATCCCTAAATCGGTACTGTCTATGCGATGTAGGTGATGATCCTTAGGAAAATTCCTTAGGAACAAACATATAAGGAAATGCAATGTAAGGAGATGAGAGGGAAATATGATGTAGGAGATGACCCTTAGGATAAATCTTTAGGGAAGATTAAATGAAAAAAAATGGGGATGGGTAATCGGGTTAACTGTTTGAAAAGAATTATGTGAAGAAACAAATTTACTATATTATTGTGGGTTGAAAACCCTATGTACGCACTAGGTTCCCCAACTTGACCCAATCAGTTTATTCGTATCATAGGTGTCGATACGAAAATACATTACACTGAGAGATTAAAGGAGATGTAAATCAATAGTATCAATGAACGTAAGGTCTGTTTATGCTTATGTTTCTGTATTCACGATGACATCCCAATGTTTTAATATAAACAAAATACATTTCTTCGGAAATGCTTTGACAATATCTCTATCATGCTTTCTGGGAACAACAAATTCCATAATATTATTCTTTAAAATGTATACTTTGATTTTAAAATAAGCATAAATAATTTTTTTTAAAGGACCATAAATTTGGGGATGTCACAGATGAACACAAACATATCATTGAATCTAGAAACTATTAAAATCGCCGAACTAGGGTTTTGTATTTTTTCAGGTCTTCGATTCGTGAGTTTCAACGTTTTTCTGACTCAGATCCGCTTCACCACCATCCAATGACTGACCGTTCGTCGAGAAGTGCACATTCCGAGCCGATTAACCAACAGAAGCTCTGAAAGAGAATTATAGGAGTGGAGACTCTACTAGATCAAGCTCAAGGTGAGCTCAATATTCTTAAAGATGAGTTAGAAATTGAAAACTCAAAGTAACAGCTGTTGAAGGCCATCAGACAAATTTTTTCAAAAATCTTTCATTTCTTCTCCCACCATTACAAAATTTTTGTTGAAGAATCCACATCTTGATCAAGATTCGCATGTATGTGCTCATTATTGTATATTTTTCACCACCAATTTCTAGGGTTTTCATCATTAATTTCTACATCTAGATAGATTTGTTTATTTTGGGTCGGTTTCTGAATCTACATCTAGATCGATTTCTTGGGTTTTTCGTATTGCTTTATGGGTTTTTGAGAGGCGATTATGGAATCATGGAGATTAAATCCAAGAACACCTACCACCAAATATATATATATATATATATATATATATATATTGTTTTTTATTTTTAATTATTTAAGTACCAAAATAAATAAAGAAAATAGAAACAAAAAAGAAATGAATAGGGTAAAAGTGACTTTCCAAGTGCATCAGGGACCAAAAACCTAGAAAAACCTTGATTTTGGACCTTCCATGCAAGTTGAAAACTTTTTGGACCCTATCCAAAGTTTTTTGAATACAACAGGGACCAATTTTGTAGTTTTGTCAAACATAGCTAAATTGATGAGTTTGAGCAAAACCAGAAAATGCTTGAATTATAAATTGGCTGATAGACCCCTCTATAGCATCTGGTTCATATCTTTCGACTTGTAACTTCAACTAACTAGGTTAAATATGTTTTGGAAAATAGACAAAATTTTCTATGACTTATGCGTTAGGCTTTTTTGCTAATTTGACTTTTATCTTGTTCAAAATCGGCCTTGAAGTCAAACCAATAAAGTTGGAGTTAAGCATGGAAAATATTATGAAGATATTTTTTGGATTTATTATTTCTCACCGAGATTTCAAATTTTGCGGCAAAATAATTCTGTTTTAAAAAACTATAAATAGAACTCCAAATTCATCTAGAGTAAATGTAACATCATAAATAAGAAGAATTTAGAAGGTCAAGTCCATAGGAGGGCATTTTAAGGGTATAGAAGGCTATATAAAAATTTGAAGATGAAGAGAAGACATCATTAGGTTATCAGTTTGTTTACTTTTCTGTTTATAATTAGTCAACTATTTGGTTTCCTACATTTTCCTTTTGAGATTTGGGATTAAACCCTGTGAGAACAAGGATCTGCTTGTGCAGGAACAAGGCTCGAAAAGTCAAACCTTGAGTTAATGCTTAAGATCAATGTCTGCTTATGATTGTGAGTTCCAGTCAAGTCTGGCAAGACCAGTCAAGACTTGAAGATAAGGATCAACAAAGTACTTCAAGTATTAAATAGATAATAATGAGTATAATCAAAGTAAAGACAATAAATGAACAAGTAGAATGGTGAAAGAGTTTGATTTGAGAGAAAGGAGCAAGTGAAGTAAATTCAAATTTAGCTATCTTTGGAGGAACAATCCATCATCTATTCTTGACATTAAACACTCCTTAAATAGGAGAAAGGAGTACATTGTACAAACCCAAACACATACATAAGACCGAACAAAAGAGTTACTTCTGACACACTGATTATCCATTTGACAGAATAGACTAAGTCATATGAATTGTTACATCGAACTAAAAGACAAGAATAATTAATGCATAGACGGATAGACTGATTCAGACTTATTCTTCATTCAGAACATCAACACTTGAACATACTCTCTACTCCGGACATAAACTTCACTTCGGACCATGGACTGACTCCGGACCATATTCTACTCCGGAACTAACACTGACTTTGGAACATGAAAGGTTAGAGATTGGTAGAGGTTCACTTTTAGGTTCCAACAAACCCTTTATGATTATTTTGACATTTGTGAAATCCTAGTTTGTTTGATTAACAGATAATTAGTATTGAGAGTTATTCAATTTATTATGTGTCACAATTAAAAACCCATGTGTATTAATCTTGTTTTTCTTATGTTTATGTTACTAGGTGAATGATCTAAGATTAGGTTCAAATTATGTATCCTGAATCAACTTTATAATTAGCAATTGGGAGATCATAACTTGAGCAGTTGAGGCGTAAACATATCTGATTAGTAGAGTCGTCCCTAGGTTAAACATAATAAAGTTAAGTTAGTGCTCTTGATTGATCTAACAACTTGTAAAATTTGGAAGTTTCCATTCACCTTGGGATTAATCATGCCAATTGAGTTTTCCATAATACGAAATAATAGATTGAGCCTAGGGGAGCAATCCTTGCTAGTAGACAACTTAGAATTATAAGATTAGTTGCTTGACCATCCAATCTAATCAATTTAGGAACCAATGGATAACTTACTAATATCATTTAAAGGATATGAATAATTAAAGTATGATTGATTCAATACAAATATGATTATCGTCTAATTATGTTATCTATACAGTTAGCCATGATTATATTGTTTATTATGCTAATGACACTATTTGATTCCCCTTTTATTATGTTTTCTTTTAAGATTGGTTAATAAGAAGATAATAATATGTTTGTACACTTTTCTTCCCAAGTGTTCAACACCCTTACTTTTCTAAGTTATGTTGTCATTAAAAAAGGTCCACTACTTGATGTTGATAGTCAATTTGGTTTGTTAAAAATTATAAATGTAAAACTTGATTTGTATTTTTAAGTCTATATCTTTTATGTCATAAGTTTTTGGCGACATTATCAGATGGAATGGTTTTCAAGTCATCTCAAGTTTATATAATACCTTTTACACTTCAAGTTTTTGACGCCTTGTCGATGAATAGATTTCAACTAATGTTGTATCTAATTATCAATCAATCGATCTTTTCTAAAAAAAAAAGCTAATGTTTTGTGTGATTTTTCTTTTTGTTTTTCGTTGATAATATGTCTCTTTTCAGAAAGGTATTTTGCTATTGTGATGTGTAAAAATTCGAAGTAATTCAAGTGTAGGGTCATAATTGAAAAAATCCAATTGAAAATAGCAAAAAAAAAAAATTCAGAAAAAAATCATGTCGCGACTACATTTATCGCGACAAAAATTAAGCATTTTAATCGCAAGTCATGACACGACAACTCCATCACACAACAAATTTGAAACTAAACATAGGTATTGTGTTGATTTTACTTTTTTCATGGGTTTGGTGATTGAAGGCGATTAAGGAATTTTTGACCCACTTATTCTACTAATTTAGTGACTTTTCCATCTTATTATAGCGATGCGTATCATGGGGGTTAAGTGGAAGATCAAGCCTTTTCTAATCTTGACTAGTTTAGTCATATTTACTCTGCTTATTAGTTATCGTGCGAAGCAACTAGAGGAAATAGCCTAACAAGTCCCGAAGATTTGTTTTCTCAAATTTCTTCTTGCATGCAAAAGATTTAGTCAGACATCTATACATTCAAAAAGCGAGACCTCGGAAGACAGCAACAACAGTATAACTTCATTTTATGATAAGGATGTTTATCTTTTTATTTTATTATCTTTTGTGTGCTTTATTTATTTTTAAGGACTTATTACTTTCTAGTTATTCGATTGAATCGCCTAATTTGGTATAAAACAAGTAATTCTACTTACGAGAGTGGTGTCAGAATGGTTAGATTTGGCTTAGTTGCTGGTCTTGCATGCAAAAGATTTAGTCAAACATCTATACATTCAAAATCAAGACATTGACAGACAGCAACAACAGTATAACTTCTTTTTTCTGATAAGGATGTTCATCTTTTTATTTTATTATCTTTTTTGTGGTTTATTTATTTTTAAGGGCTTTTTACTTTCTAGTTATTCGATTGAATTAACTAATTTTGTATAATACAAGTAATTTTACTTACAAGAGTGGTGTTAGAATAGTCAGATTCAACTTAGTTGTTGGATTTTCCGTAAGGTTTTTCATATTGAAAGGATCCTACATCCCGACTGCCTTGCCTGATTGTTCTTTATTTGCTAGTCAACGTATAATATTGAAATTTGATATAATTGATTGCTAAAAGATTTAAAAAGATTTGTTGTTGTTGTTGTTGATGATGATGATGGTGTTGTTGTTATGTTTGTTGTTGTTGTTGTTGTTGTTTGTTTGTTTGTTTGTTTGTTCGTTTGTTTGTTTGTTTGTTGTTGTTCTCAAGATGATGTAAGTCCCTAATTTGCCTGTGTATCAATTAGATCCATTTGATGGTGCGGAATCCCAATCAAACGGATGATGTCAGATCAAATAGAAGAGAAGAAAAAGAAGAATATGATGAATCTTGATTGTATTTATTAGAATTAAGTTCCGAATACAAGATTCACACGCAACACACACTTGTTCTTCTCTCTGCTGTACATTCTCTAATGTTCATCAATCTACTCCTCAACCCTAACACCTATATATATATATATATATATATATATATATATATATATATATATATATATATATATATACTAGGGAATATGGACTTGGTGAACATGGGCCGTAAATGGGTTTACGGCCGTAAACACTGACCGTAAACCCCACCTAACCGTAAACTAGACTGTAAGCTCAAAAAATATTACATAAAAATATAATTGCCCAGAAAAGCAAAGTATAAACCATATTTTGACCCAACAATCTCCCCCTTGGTTTATAGCTTTCTTTTATTAATTAACCCAACAAGTTCCCCCTAAAAAGTAGCTGGCTCTTCTTGTCAATCTTCAATGGGAGCTTGGCTTCAGCTTTAACCTTCGATTTCTTCACAGCATCAGGATGAACATATGAATCTTCAATGAATGACTTCATCTTGAGCAATTGAGATTTTCTTCAGAATTTGGCATTGAACGCACATTGGGTGAGGAGGCTTGACATAGAGATTCTTGAAAGATAGAGCTTTCAACTTGAGAATCTTCAGAGAAAACATCAGAGAGAACAAATCTTCTTGATCACTTCAGCAGGTACAGCGATAACAGTAGATTGATTGAGAAGGCTTCAATGCAATCCATCACATAATCTTCAATTTCAGCTTCACCTTGCTTCTGGGGTTGAAAGATTGAATGTTGAAAGAATAATCTTCATTTCTTGCTCCTTCGAATGAGAATTCTTCTATGCTTACGGATGAAGCATTGGCTCAGAAATTTTCGACACAATCTCCATGAGTCTTATCTAAACCTGAAATCACTTTCCAAGACAAAACAAAACTAAAAGAAAACTTAGAACAAAAAGTAAAATAGAAATAACACTATTTATGATTTTGAATTTTTTGATTTTTTTGTTTTTTTTTGTTATTTTTAATTCTCCCCCTTTTATTTAAATTAGAAGAACACTATGAACAAACTTAACAAAAGAAAAAATAATAGCTAACTTTAAGAGTGATTTGGGATCAAAGCTTTTAGACAGGCTTTATCCGTTTATCAGTACCCTTATCTTCACATCTTCGTCTGATCGATCACCAGTATTGTGGTCCACTTAAACACAAAAAATTTGTGACAATTTTAGGATAATTTACCAATGACATGACACATACATATAGATGATTATAATTTTATTATCATGATTGACCCTAATTCTTAAATTAAATTTTCTTATGACCATTTAACTGACTACAACCAGGGATATTGTAACATCCGGATTTCAAGGTACATTAATTATTCATTTATTTTTGGAGATTTTAGGAGGGACTCGGCGAGTTGATGCTTAGACTTGCAGGGTAGTGTCACGATTTTCCATCTGGGTTAATGACCGGACTCGACGAGTCGACTAGTGGACTCGGCGAGTCCTGCGGTTTAATGAAACCCTAATCCTTGGGGTTTGAGGCCTATTTAAAGGGGCTTATAGCCACCAATTGCGGCTACCAGACCCCTGATTGAAACACTAAGCGATCTAGAGCGTTTGAGAGGGAGGAGAGGCCATTTTTGATCCTTGTGTGAGTGTTTTTGCAAGAAGAATGTGACCATGGCAAGAGGAAGCTGAAGAAGGCACCATTCTGTGGATTTCAGAACCTAAGAACTTCATATTGAGGCGGAGGCTAGACCATATTTCCACCGAGTCGGAAATTTACTAAGACATCCGAGGTGAGTCTTCTCACTATACTTACCTAGAGTGGTAACAAAGTTATGTGCTATTATACTGCTGAGTTATGTGCCAGTGTATTTGTATGCTATTTATGTGTGTTATTGTGATATGTGATATGCATGATTCAGAGTTTCCAGAGATATGACCAGTAGGTCCACAGAGTTAGGGCTAGAGAGCCCATAGAGAATTGGGACTAGAGGGTCCCACTGAGACACACTGACCAGAGGGTCAGCAGAGCTATAGCCTTGAGTGGCTAATATGTGTTAGAGTGGTTTTTTGGGGAACTCACTAAGCTTTATGCTTACAATGTTATGTGTTATGTGTTTCAGGTACCAGTGATGATCGTGGGAAGGCGCCGGCATGATTCGTACACACACATAGGATTTTATGTATTTTGATCTTGGGAAATGTTTTGTGGAACAAAGATATGATACAATGAGATTTTACTAATAAATGTGTATGGAAAATGTGTTTTGAAAATGTGAAAAAATTGTTTTAATTTTTACGGTGTTACAAGTTGGTATCAGAGCCTTGGTTTGAGGGATTCGGATGCATCTTCGAGCGTATCTGAACTCAAACTGAGGAATTGGGAAAAATTTTGATAACAAAACAATTTTAAAAAAAGAGTAAAAAGAGTTTTGAGACAAACAGAGCAGAGCCATGTGTACGATCAGCCAGCGCCCGAACAGTGATTTCCTAAAATACCCTTGTAATAAGTGTTACGAGATATATTATGTTATGTTATATGATGAGCTATATTAGGCATGCTAGAGTAGACTAGGTATCCTTATTAGGACTAGAGTGGCCTGATATATGATGCCTTAGTCTATGAGCTTTGCTGCTAGGGATGCTTGAGAGTGTTTAGATAGCAACGAGGAGCTTATGAGAGATCAGCTAGTGAGTAGCATATGATTTAAGAGAGTAGAGTGCTTGGAATTTGGGACTATGGGAGGAGGACATGGGATGAATGTTGATGCGGTGTGGTCGGTAGTATTGGGCCCGTACTACTGAAGGCACTGGGTCAGTGCACAACCCAAGTAAGAATCCTTAGGGTACCAGAGATCAAGTAGGATTGGGATATCGAGTTTGTGTACACCCGAGCGAGTCTCTGATATGTTGTGTTGTATTTCAGAGAGGCATCATGGTGGGGACACGCCACAGACCAGGGACTAGTGAGGGGGTGTGAGCGACGAGGAGCTCCGCTAGATGATTCATGATGAGGTGACTGCTGCCATCCGCGCTGAGATTCCATAGATGTTCGGGTCTATCAAGACCACACTGATAGAGACATTTGACGATAGATACGATGCACTTTCTGATGCTGCTATTGTTGCTGCCATTGCAGCTGTAGCTGTGGCTAGACAACAGGGTGGTGACGTGTTGTTGTTCCGAGAGTTCAGTAACACAAAACCGCCAGAGTTTGATGGGACCTAGGACCCGATTGCAGCGATGAAGTGGATTTCAGACATCGAGGGGTGTTTCTTCACTTACTCATCTCGAGAAGCATTTGAGAGTCCGCGTTGAACCAGCTTCGCTTGGGATCGAAGGACTGCTGGAAGTTGGTGACGACGCATTATTCGCCTGCTAAGCTTGCTGCAGTGACTTGAGAAAGGTTCACTGCTATGTTCCGAGATGAGTACGTTCCCCAGGTGGAAAGGGAGCGTTTGGCCCAGGAGTTTCTGACCCTCAAGTAGGGTACTGAGTCTGTCACAGTGATTACGAGGATGTTCCATGAGCGGGCGATGTTCTGCCCAAAGCACGTGTCCTCCGAGCAGGCATGTATGAGCCGATATCTGATCATTTTGAGGAGGGATATACGGGAGTTCGTGGCGAACTCGACGTACCGGACATTTGCTAAGCTTCAGGCAAATGCCCGGAAGAGGGAGATAGAGCTGGAGACCCAGGCTAGGGAGGAGGTTGAGTCTCAGGGGAGGAATCGGCGACCGACGCAGTCTCAGCCGGCAGCCAAGCGGGCCAAGCCCACTGATTCGAGATCTGGGAGTCAGAAGGGCCGCACTTGTGGCAAGTGCAGTAAGAGCCACGATGGGGTGTGAAGAGCGAGGTCTTGCTACAAATGTGGCAAGGAGGGGCATATGGCCAAGGATTGCCCCAAGAGGTTTGCAGTATGTTTTGACTGCAACCAGACCGGACACCGGAAGGCAGAGTGTCCATAGTTGCGAGGGAGAGCTCAGGGAGCATCTCATGGATCTGCCCCTGCTTCTATCAGAGCTACTGAGAGCCGGCCAGTGAAGGCCGAGGCACCGAAGGCACGAGGGAGAGCCTTTCAGTTGACCGCGGAGGAGGTCCGCGAAGCGCCCGATGTCGTGGCTGGTATGTATTCTTTCATGTATTTATTTTGATGTTTGAAATATTGTGTTTATATTATGTTATGCGTAGGTACTTTTCTTGTGAGTTCTGTACCTGCTTTGGTGTTATTTGACTCGGGTGCGAGTCGGTCTTTTGTATCTTTGGCTTTCAGTCAGCACATCAGTATTAGTCGAGAGGTGTTGAGTCGACCTTTGAGAGTTTCCATAGCTGACGAGAGGGCGGTGTATGCCACTGAGGTGATCTGAGGGTGTGTACTCGAGATTTTCGGCGTTGAGTTTCCGTTTGGTTTAGTTCCTATTGCGATGGGAGATGTCTGTGTCATTATGGGCATGGACTGGTTGAGCAAATTTGGAGCGGTTATCGACTGCGAGCGGCAGCTGGTGACTATACGAGACCCCAGTGGGGGAGTTCTTACGGTGTACGAAAAGGGTACACGATCTGGGTTAGCATTTTTTTCGGCCGCTAAAGCGAGACAGAGTCTACAGCAGGGCTGTAGTGGGTTTGTGGCGTATGTGTTGGATACGAGGTTTGATTTAGGGAGGCCAAGGGCAGTTGATGAGGTTCCGATAGTACGTGAGTTCCTGGACGTTTTCCCGGAGGAGTTGTCGGGCGTGACTCCTGAGAGGCAAGTAGAGTTTCGTATCGATTTGGTTCGGGGGCGGCACCTATCGCCAAGGCGCCCTATCGCCTTGCACCTCCAGGAGCTGCTGGGGAAGGGGTTTATTCGGCCAAGCAGTTCGTCATGGGGAGCGCCTATCCTCTTTGTCAAGAAAAAGGAGGGTTCACACCGGATGTGCATTAATTACCGGGGTTGAACAAGTTGACGGTCAAGAATCGCTACCCGTTGCCAAGGATCGATGATCTGTTCGATCAGTTGCAGGGAGCATCTTGGTTCTCCAAGATTGACTTGAGGTCTGGATATCACCAGATGAGGGTGCGAGATGAGGATATCCAGAGACAACATTCAAGACTCGTTACAGACATTACGAGTTCGTGGTGATGCTTTTCGGGCTCACCAATGCACCGGCGACATTCATGGATCTCATGAACAGAGTGTGCAGGTCGATGTTGGACCGCTCGGTGATCGTGTTCATCGACGACATATTGGTGTATTCGAAATCCAGAGAGCAAAATGAGGAGCATTTGAGGGAGATCCTAGGAGTTTTGAGATCGGAGAGGCTTTACGCCAAATTCTCCAAGTGTGATTTCTGGTTATGAGAAGTCCAATTCCTTGGGCACCTCGTTAACCAGAATGGGATATTGGTCGATCTGGCCAAGATTGAGGTAGTGATGAGTTGGGAGGTGCCAAGATCCCCCACTGAGATCAGGAGTTTCTTAGGATTGGCAGGCTATAACCGGAGATTTATCAGGGATTTCTCCAAGATGGTTGTGCCACTCACCAAGTTGACCCGGAAGGGTGTTGCTTTTACATGGGGCCCAGAGCAGCAGGCCTCCTTCGAGACACTTCTCCAGAGACTGTGCAAAGCCCCGGTGTTAGCCCTTCAGGAGGGGATGGAGGACTTTGTGGTGTATTGTGACGCGTCGATATCGGGATTGGGAGCGGTGTTGATGCAGAGAGGGCATGTGATAGCATACGCATCGAGGCAGCTGAAGCCTCATGAGATAAGGTATCCCACCCACGATCTGGAGTTGGGGGCAGTTGTGTTCGCCCTCAAGATCTGGCGTCACTATCTGTATGGGGTTCGGTGTACCATATACACGGACCACAAGAGCCTGAAGTATTTAATGGATCAGCCCAACCTGAACATGCGACAGAGGAGATGGTTGGATGTGGTGAAGGATTACGATTGTGAGATCCTGTACCACCTGGTCAAGGCTAAGGCTGTAGTCGATGCCCTGAGTCGTAGGGCAGAGGGCGCCCCGATACGAGATGTTTGTATGAGGCTGACAGTGATGACCCTAGTATTTGACGCCATTCGAGGGGCCCAGGATGAGGCCGTGAGACCAGAGAACCGTAAGAGGGAGCGGGTTATCGGGTAGGTATCAGAACTTGTCACTGATAGCCGAGGGCTTATGACCTTTCAGGGTCGGATTTGGGTGACGTTTGTGGGCGGAACGCATACCATATTGATGGAGGAGGTGCATGGATCGAAGTTTTCGATCCATCCCGGGGCCACTAAGATGTATTTGGACCTGAAGAAAGAGTATTGGTGGCCCTGTATGAAAAGGGATGTTGCATGGTTCGTTGAGAGGTGTTTGACCTATCGCAGGGTTAAGGCCGAGCACCAGAGACCGCATGGTAAGTTGCAGCCGTTGGAGGTTCCCGAGTGGAATTGGGACCAGATTACCATGGATTTTATCACCAAATTTCCGAGGACTGCTAGGGGCGTCGATGCAATTTGGGGGATTGTGGACAGGTTGACAAGAGCGCTCATTTCATTTGCTATCAATGAGAGCTCTTCTGCTGAGAGGTTGGCAGAGTTATACATGAAAGATGTGGTATCACATCATGGGGCGCTGATCTCGATTGTCTCAGATCGAGATGTGCGTTTCACTTCCAGGTTCTAGAAGAAGTTTCATGAGGAATTGGGTACGAGGCTGCATTTTAGCACCGCATACCACCCACAGACTGACGGGTAGAGCAAGTGGACGATTCAAACGCTTGAGGACATGCTTCGGGCATGTGTACTAGACTATAGAGGGAGTTGGGACACATTTTTGCCTTTGGCTGAGTTTTCCTATAACAACAGCCATTATTCGAGCATCGGTATGCCACCCTTTGAGCTGTTGTATGGGAGGAGGTGTCGGACTCCCATTTTCTAGGGTGAGATCGGTTAGCGTGTGATGGGTAGTACGAAGATAGTACTTCAGACAACAAAGTAAATTCAGCAGGTCCGGCAGAGGTTACTGACGGCTCAGAGTCGTCAGAAGAGCTACGCAGACAGGCGTCGCTCAGAGCTCGAGTTCCAAGTTGGTGACTTCGTACACCTGAAGGTATCTCCTTGGAAAGGAGTGATCCTATTCAGGAAGAGAGGCAAGTTGGGGCCTCGGTATATTGGTCCTTTCAGAGTGACCGCCAGGGTGGGTAGGGTAGCATAGTGTTTGGAGCTACCTGCGGAGTTGAGCCATATTCACGATACCTTCAACATGTCTCAGCTGAGGAAGTGCATCGCTGATGAGCCGGCACTGGTTCCATTAGAGGACATTCAGGTGGATGCAAGCGTGAACTATGTTGAGAGGCTGATCGCGATTCGGGATAGAAGGATCAAGACTTTGAGAAACAAAGAGGTGCCATTGATTCAGGTCCAGTGGCAACATCGGAAAAGTTCCAAGATGACCTGGGAGCTAGAGTTGGAGATGCACGAGCAGTATCCAGAGTTATTTGTGGAAAGAGACTTCGAGGGCGAAGTCTGATTCTAGTGGGGGAGAATTGTAACATCCAGATTTCCAGGTACATTAATTATTCATTTATTTTTGGAGATTTTGGGTGGGACTCGGCGAGTTGACGCTTAGACTCGCCGAGTAGTGTCGCGATTTTCCATTCGGGTTAATGACTGGACTCGGCGAGTCCACGCTGTTTAATGAAACCCTAATCCCCGGGGTTTGAGGCCTATTTAAAGGCGCTTATAGCCACCAATTGCGGCTACCAGACCCCTGAGTGAAACCCTAAGCGATCTAGAGCGTATGTGAGGGAGGAGAGGCCATTTTTGATCCTTGTGTGGGTGTATTTGCAAGAAGAATATGACCAAGGAAAGAGGAAGCTGAAGAAGGCGCCATTCTGTGGATTTCAGACCCTAAGAACTTCATATTGAGGCAGAGGCTAGACCATATTTCCACCGAGTCAGAGATTTACTGTGACAACCCGAAGTTATTCCATCATTGAAACCCGTTCCGTCAATGAAATTCGTTCTTTTTCGAATTGTTTACGTTAGGTTTTTAAATTAAGTCATCAAATTTGAGACTTCTATTGTCACTTAATAGGTGTCCAAACACGTTAGAAGCACGTGAAAACGCTTTCGATATTTAATTAAATGAATTTTAGTTACGACCTCGTCGGGTTACGACAACTTAATCGGGTGTGACCAAAAGCCTCGTTTAACATCAGTATCGGGTAGAATTCCACCGTGTCTCAAACCTAATCCATATTTAAGGTTCAAATGACCTCATTTTGAAGCTTTTCACCCTCTCTCACTACTCTCTCTCTCTCTCTCTACAATCTCAATCCTTGGTCCAAAATCATCCAATTCAAGACTCAAATCGTTAAGGTAACTATCCTAGCTCATAGTACAACCTCTTTGGCTTTCAAATTCGTGATTAAATCATGTATTAGGACCATAAACATGTGTTTATGGCCCTGGAACACCCCTAGGCTGCAAACACACATAAAAAGGGTTTTGAAGCCCAAAAACCCTCCCAAATCACTTTTGGAGCTTGGAAATGACTTAAGGGTGTATTTGAATGGACTAGGAACACCAAAAACTCATCATATAAGGGGTAAACATGAGTTTATGGCCCAAGAACATGCTTGGACCGTAAACCCCCCTTTCATAGGCCGTAAACACCTTTTTAGGTGTTAAGATGCCCCTTAAACACCCCCTAAGCCTTGGAATAAAGTGTAGAAGCAACCACAATTGAATTATGGGCCTTAAACTTGATAAAAACCACTCCCTGAGGAGTTCACGGCCGTAAACCCCCCAAGGAAAGGTTCCTGGGCCGAAAACTCCTATAACTTGGTCAATTGGTGCCTTAACTTCATCCTATGACTTGTAAAATGAGTTAGAATCGCATGTGATTAATCTAGGACCACCAAAACATAAAAGAAAAGGGTAAATAGGAGCTTACGTCCGTAAACTCCTAGTTTATAGCTGTAAACTCCATTAGATGGTCCCTTTGGTGGTATAATCCTTTCTTATGCCCTAGATTTGAACCTAGCATCACCCCACAAGTGTTATAAGGCCATTTAGCAACCAAGAACCCACCACCCAAGAGTTTACGGCCGTAAACTCATGGGGATATGGTCTATGGGCTTTAGTCTCCTTTAGGAGTTTACTCTTGAAGAGCAAACTCCATATCCAAGCCTTACACACCCTTAGATGCTAGCCGGGTCACTCCGAACACTTGATTTGAAGTGTTTTCGCGTCTTGGAATGTATATTCATATCTAATTATTTGTTCAAAGTCTAATTAGATACAAATGTGTATGTCTTCATATTACATAGGAACCTCGCGTGTAATCAAGCCTCGAACTGACGCTTAGCATCCAAACCGAAACATTTCTCGACTGGTGAGTTCATACCCCTACGCCTTTTTCCATGTTTTTCAATGTTTTTAGGGGGGAATACAAGCAAATTATAAATGTTTTCAAAACTTAAAACTGATGGAATTTCTATAAATATCTTGGAAACTTTTAGATATATTTACCCCTTATGTATTATGCGGAGCATAAGGGATCTTTTATCGAATATAACTACATGGATTTCAATTATAGTAAAGGAAACAATCAAGCTAATCAAATTATTATGGGAATAATTTGGGATCTTCAATTCTCGTTTTATGAGTTCGGATTTCATGCAATGTCAATAGATAAACTGTGTGTGATTCAGTTTATCTCTGTTTAATGTAAAGTATTATGCCAGATAGTTTCTTTGTATTCAATTATTTATACTCTATTATGTTTCGAAACGATTATGACATTCGATAATGACCGAGTACACCATGAATAATTTAATACTAGCTTGTGAGATTAGTCTTCAATATACCCTTCGAGTTATCAGTAAATCCTCCCCGGAAGTATAACCAGAGTCTCCTGGAGGGAGGCGTGGAATTTGTGAATAGATCTATTCGGGATTGACAATCCCACACCTTAACTGTTAGCTATAGTTAGGCGGGCACGCCTGGGGTGACAAATTCTGGATATCGTTCGACGCCTGAAGAACGTCAAGGAGGTCTCGGGTCACATTAGCATGGTTATACGACTCACAATACGTATTAAAATATAAGTTTATTCACGAATTTTATATCTTCCTTTAATCTATAGTTTTATGTATTAAAACTACCTATTGTTGTACTGGATGGTATTCCCAGTGGTTTTCAATCTATAGTTTTACGTATTAAACTATCTACTGTTGTACCAAACGGAAATTCAGATGTTCTAACTAAACTGTCTTTATAAGAAAATATGGGATTTTCTTGGATAACAACTTTTCAGAAAACCAAAGGAAAAAATGTTCTTTTAACATAAACAAACAGCTTATGAACTCACCAGCTTTATGCTGATTTTCAAATTGCTTGTATTCTCAGGTCCACATTAGACAGGTACCCACGATATTTTGGAGAAGACAGAGCGTATAGAAGACTCGTCTTAGCTTTTGTTTATATGACGCATATGTATAAAACTTGTGACACTTTACTTTCAAACAAATGTAAATACTATTATGTAATGTAATGGTTATGTTAACTTCGCTTACTATGTACATTGGTTGTGATACTTAACATGAAGTCACCTCCGCTCCGGAACGTTTCCGCCCTGGGTTTCGGGGTGTGACAGATTGGTATCAGAGCCCTTGTTTATAGTGAACTAAGTATACCAAACCTTACATGGTATAAGAATATAAACACTAAGGGGCCTAAGTACTCTGAACTAAAAGTATACTTTAAAATATAAGTATTTTCAAAAGTATACAAGTATACCTAACCACCGGAATCCGTAACCTCGAGTAGAACAAAACATAAGTAAATGGGTGTTGTATGCTGCGGTCAAACCTGGGCAGTTATGTAGTCGTGTCTAGGATCAATATAGCCTGATCAACTATATTCATTCGAGACACGGCCAACATGTGCTTGGGAGTGACTGTAGTGTTTAGCATGCCTAAAACTTACCCAATACCCAAACAACGAGCCATCGTCGCAGCGAATCATGAAATACTATGGGAGTATTTCTAGAGCCAACTTCGTTATAGAAAATCCTCATTCAAGCGTTGCTCCTCAATCATCCCTTTTAGCGATAGTTTATCTGCTTTGATAACTCATTCCTGCTTTATCACTTAATAAAATTCCATATCTGTCATATCTCTTGATTCAATTCAGAGGACTTACCATCCTCTCTTTCCTGATCTTTATAGATCAAGATGCCTCCAAGAAAGAGACCCAACTCAAAGAACAACAACCCTCTGCCACAACCTCATCCTCAATTTGATCCTGTGATGTTCGAGGCAGTTGTTACTGCCACAGTGGCAGCCGCCATGTCTCAAATGAACCCCGATGGCCCCGGTGGTCCAGGAGGTGGTACCCAATCTCAAAACCAAGACGGTGGTCAGGGACACCGGAAGGAGTGTTCCTTCAAATACTTTATGAACGCGAAACCCACATCCTTCGATGGCACTGGAGGTGTCATTTCCTTAACCCGATGGTTCGAGAAAATCAAATCTATCTTTGAAATCCGTGCCTGTTCGGAATCCGATAAGGTGAAGTCCGTCGCCTGTACTTTCACCGATAAAGCCTTGACTTGGTGGAACGGCCGAGTCAAATCCTTAACTCTACCTGTAGCTAATGTTATAGGTTGGGAGGCCATGAAGGATCTTCTACTTGCTGAGTATTGCCCGCGGGGTGAGATGTAGAAATTAGAGCATGAACTTTGGAATCTAAAGATGAAGGGTTCCGACATCATCGCTTACACCTCTAGATTCGAAGACCTAGCGCTTCTCTGTCCGGGAATGGTTACCCCGGAGAGTAAAAAGATTGAAATATTTATCTGGGGGCTGACCCAGCCAACCAAAGGGAATGTTTTCGCCGCAAAGCCAGACACTTTCGACAGTGCTAAATGTCTGGCGCAATCCCTGATTGATCACGAGGACAACCCTGATGAGGAGGCCTGCACTCCTGAGCCGATTAAAGGTAGTGGTGGAAGTAAAAAGAAATTCTGGAACAAATGGAAAGCCCAAGGATCATAACGATCCTCTAAGAAATAGCAAACGGTAGCAGTCCACGCTGCTACTGCCCCTGCTGCTGTTTCTGTCGTCGGATCCACAGCTCAGACTCCTACCAGCGGATACACCGGTACCCTTCCTTGGTGCTGCAAGTGCAGCTACCATCACCGTACTCCCGGACCATGTCGTGAAAGACTCTGCAACAACTGTGGCAAGAAGGGCCACCTTGCCCGAAACTGCATAAAACCAGCCCAATCAACCAATCAATCTTCCGGAGCAGGTGTCAGTTAGGCCTGCTACGGTTGTGGCGAAGTAGGGCATTTCAAGAGAAATTGCTCCAAGGCAGCAACAGCTGGTAGTACTGGGAGAGTGCTAGCCATGGGACGAGAGGAGGCTGTTGCCGATCCCACTGTTGTCTCGGGTACGTTCCTTCTCGAAAACTCTTATGCTAGTATCCTTTTCGATTCTGGTGCTGAACGTAGTTTTGTTATCCATTCATTCAAACGCCTTCTTTAACATAATCCCCAACCATTAACCGAAACATTTACCGTCGAGATGGCTAACGGTGAGAAAAAAACGCTAGCGGTATATTCATAGGCTGTACCCTTACCCTGAACGACCATTATTTTCCCATCGATCTTATGCCAGTCTCCATAAAGAGCTTTGATGTTATCATTGGCATGGATTGGTTGAGTCCCAATCATGCTGATATCCTTTGTTACGAAAAAGCCATCCGTCTCAATCTCCCCTCTGGCCAGACTCTCATGATCTATGGCGATAAGCTTAGCTCAAATCTTCGTATCATTTCCTGCATCAAAGCTCAAAAGCTTCTGCGAAAGGAGTGTCGTGCATTCCTAGCTCATGTAATCAACGAGAAACAGGAAGTTAAAGACCTCGAGAGCATCCCCGAAGTCTATAATTTTCCTGATGTCTTTCCTGAAGAGCTCCCAGGAATTCCTCCCGAACGTCAAGTTGAGTTTCGTATCGACCTAATCCGTGGAGCTACCCCCGTAGCCAAGTCTCCATATCGCTTAGCTCCAGCAGAAATGTAGGAGTTATCCAGCCAACTCAACGAGCTACTCAGCAAAGGGTTCATCAGACCGAGTTCCTCACCCTGGGGAGCTCCGGTATTGTTTGTGAAGAAGAAAGTGGGATCCTTTCGGATGTGTATCGACTACCGTGAGCTGAATAAGTTGACCGTCAAAAACCGATATCCTCTTCCTCGAATAGTTGACCTCTTCGACCAACTTCAGGGAGCCAACTACTTCTCAAAGATAAACCTTAGGTCAGGGTACCATCAGCTACGAGTTCATGAGAGTGATGTTTCCAAAACAGCTTTCAGGACTCGGTATGGACACTACGAGTTCGTAGTGATGCCCTTCAGTCTAACCAACGCACCGGCAGTGTTCATGGACCTGATGAACCGGGTGTGTCGGCCTTTTCTGGATAAGTTCGTCATTGTGTTCATTGATGACATACTTGTCTACTCCAGAACCGAAGAAGATCACAAACAACACTTGAGGTCAGTGTTGGAAACCCTTAGATCCGAAAAGCTGTACGCGAAATTTTCCAAGCGTGAATTCTGGATTCGGAAGGTAATTTTCCTTAGTCACGTGGTAAGCGCGGAGGGTATACACGTGGACCCTTCCAAGATCAAAGCAATAGAGAATTGGTCGGCACCGAAGACACCCACAGAAATCCGTCAATTCTTGGGTCTTGCCGGCTATTATCGAAGATTCATCTAGAATTTTTCGAGAATCACCAAACCCTTAACCACTCTAACACAGAAAGGTGTACCCTTTTGTTGGAGTGAAAAGCAAGAAAATGCATTCCAAACATTAAAGCGAGCCCTTTGCAGCACACCTATCCTGTCCCTACCCAAAGGGACGGAGGACTTCGTTGTCTACTGCGATGCATCCAATCAGGGTTTTAGCTGTGTGCTTATGCAGAGAGGAAAAGTTATCGCTTATGCCTCGAGATAGCTGAAGGCACACGAAGTTAACTATACCACTCATGACTTGGAGCTAGGAGTAGTAGTCTTTGCACTGAAGATCTGGAGACATTATCTCTACGGAACCAAGTGTATGATCTTCACTGACCATAAAAGCCTGCAGCACATCTTCGATCAGAAAGACTTAAACATGAGACAACGGTGATGGGTAGAGTTGCTCAGTGACTATGAATGCGAAATCCGCTACCATCCCGACAAGGCCAATGTGGTGGCAGATGCCCTTAGCCGAAAGGAAAGTTCAAGCCACAAGGTGAAGACACTGACGATGACTATCCATTCTCATTTATCCACGCAAATCCGAGAAGCCCAGTTAGAAGCCCTCAAACCAGAGAACGTGTCGAGCGAAGCCTTGAGGGGAATGGATAAGAAACTTGAGATCAGAGGTGACGGAGTCTACAGTTTCATGAACCGAATCTGGACCCCGAAGTTTGGAGGATTCAGGGAGGTTGTCATGGTGGAAGCACACAAGACCATATACTCTGTTCACCCGGGTTCGGATAAGATGTACCTGGATCTCAAGAAACAATACTGGTGGCCAAACATGAAAGACGAGATCGCTGCATTCGTGAGCAACTGTCTGACTTGCGCCAAGGTGAAAGTTGAATACCAGAAACCCTCGGGTCTGCTCCAGAAGCCCGAGATACCTGAATGGAAATGGGAGATGATTACCATGGATTTCATCACCAAGTTACCCAAATCTCCGAGTGGGTACGATACCATTTGGGTAATTGTCGATCGTTTGACAAAATCCGCTCACTTCATTTCGATCAAAGAATCATTCAAGATGGAAAGACTCACGCAAATCTACATCCAAGAGGTAGTCCGACTGCATGGTGTGCCTGTGTCCATTATCTCCGACAGAGATAGCAAGTTTACCTAAAGATTTTGGCAGTCCCTTCAGAAAGCTCTTGGAACCAAGCTGGATATGAGTACAGCTTTTCATCCTCAGATAAATGGGCAGAGTGAGAGAACTATCCAAACCCTGGAAGATATGCTTAGAGCATGTGTCATTGATTTCGAAAAGTCGTGGGACACACATTTGCCTTTGATCAAATTCTCGTATAACAACAGCTACCACACCAGTATCAAAGCTGCTCCGTTCAAAGCCCTCTACGGTCGCAAGTGCAGATCCTGTATGTGCTGGGCCAAGGTAGGGGACACGCAGCTAGCCAAGAGTCAAGTCCCCGACAGTGCTCTCACTGGTCCTTAAATCATCCGTGAAACTATAGAAAAGATCATCCAGATCCGAGAACGACTGAAAGCTTCACGAGATCGACAAAAGAGTTACGCTGATACACGATGGAAACCTTTGGAGTTCCAGGTTGGAGATAGCGTCATGTTAAAGGTTTCGCCCTGGAAACGCACGATACACTTTGGAAAGCGCGGAAAACTTAACCTAAGGTACATCAGACCTTTTGAGATCCTCGCTAGAATCGGTCCTGTAGCCTATAAACTCCGATTACCCCAAGAACTTAGTAACATCCATCCTGTCTTTCATGTCTCGAATCTTAAAAAGTGTTTATCTGATGAAACCCTCGTGATCCCTCTGGACGAGATCGAGATCAACGAAAACCTGAACTTCGTGGAGGAACCAATCGAAATCATGCATCGAGAGATCAAACGTACGAAGCAAAGCCGCATCTCGATAGTGAAGGTTCGCTGGAACGCCAAGCGGGGACCCGAATTCACTTGGGAGCACGAAGACTCGATGAAACAGAAGTATCTGTATCTCTTTCCAAATCCATGGTTTGTATCTTAATTTTGAATTTCGGGACCAAATTCCCTCTAACGGGGGGATAATGTGACAACCCGAAGTTATTCCATCATTGTAAACCGTTCCGTCAATGAAATTCGTTCTTTTTTCGAATTGTTTCCGTTACGTTTTTAAATTAAGTCATTAAATTTGAGACTTCTATTGTGACTTAATATGTGTCCAAACACGTTAGAAGCACGTGAAAACGCTTTTGATATTTAATTAAATGAATTTTAGTTACGACCTCGTCGGGTTACGACAACTTAATCGGGTGTGACCAAAAGCCTCGTTTAACGTCAGTATCAGGTAGAATTCCACCGTGTCTCAAACCTAATCCATATTTAAGGTTCAAATGACCTCATTTTGAAACTTTTCACCCTCTCTCACTACTCTCTCTCTCTCTCTCTCTACAAACTCAATCCTTGGTCCAAAATCATCCAATTCAAGCCTCAAATCGTTAAGGTAACTATCCTAGCTCATAGTACAACCTCTTTGGATTTCAAATTCGTGATTAAATCATGTATTAGGACCATAAACATGTGTTTATGGCCCTGGAACACCCCTAGGCCGCAAACACACATAAAAAGGGTTTTGAAGCCCAAAACCCTCCCAAATCACTTTTGGAGCTTGGAAATGACTTAAGGGCGTATTTGAATGGACTAGGAACACCAAAAACTCATCATATAAGGGGTAAACATGTGTTTACGGCCCAAGAACATGCTTGGACCATAAACCCCCCTTTCATAGGCCGTAAGCACCTTTTTAGGTGTTAAGATGCCCCTTAAACACCCCCTAAGCCTTGGAATAAAGTCTAGAAGCAACCACAATTGAATTAGGGGCCTTAAACTTGATAAAAACCACTCCTTGAGGAGTTCACGGCCATAAACCCCCCAAGGAAAGGTTCCTGGGCCGAAAACTCCTATAACTTGGTCAATTGGTGCCTTAACTTCATCCTATGACTTGTAAAATGAGTTAGAATCGCATGTGATTAATCTAGGACCACTAAAACATAAAAGAAAAGAGTAAATAGGAGCTTACGTCCGTAAACTACTAGTTTATAGCCGTAAACTCCCTTAGATGGTCCCTTTGGTGGTATAATCCTTTCTTATGCCCTAGATTTGAACCTAGCATCACCCCACAAGTGTTATAAGGCCATTTAGCAACCAAGAACCCACCACCCATGAGTTTACAGCCGTAAACTCATGGGGATATGGTCTATGGGCCGTAATCTCCTTTAGGAGTTTACTCTTGAAGAGCAAACTCCATATCCAAGCCTTACACACCCTTAGATGCTAGCCGGGTCACTCCGAACACTTGATTTGAAGTGTTTTCGCGTCTTGGAATGTATATTCATATCTAATTAGTTGTTCAAAGTCTAATTAGACACAAATGTGTATCTCTTCATATTACATAGGAACCTCGCGTGTAATCAAGCCTCGAACTGACACTTAGCATCCAAACCGACACATTTCTCGACTGGTGAGTTCATACCCCTACGCCTTTTTCCGTGTTTTTCAATGTTTTCAGGAGGGAATACAAGCAAATTATAAATGTTTTTAAAAGTTAAAACTGATGGAATTTCTTTAAATATATGGGAAACCTTTAGATATCTTTACCCCTTATGTATTATGCGGAGCATAAGGGATGTTTTATTGAATATAACTACATGGATTTCAATTATAGTAAAAGAAACAATAAAACTAATCAAATTATTATGGGAATAATTTGGGATCTTCAATTCTCGTTTTATGAGTTCGGATTTCATGCAATGTCAATAGATAAACTGTGTCTGATTCAGTTTATCTCTGTTTAATGTAAAGTATTATGCCAGATAGTTTCTTTGTATTCAATTATTTATACTCCATTATGTTTCGAAACGATTATGACATTCGATAACGACCGAGTACACCATGAATAATTTAATACTAGCTTGTGAGATTGGTCTTCAATATACCACCTTAACTGTTAGCTACAGTTAGGCGGGCACGCCTGGGGTGACAAATTCTGGATATCGTCCGACGCCTGAAGAACGTCAAGGAGGTCTCGGGTCACATTAGCATGGTTATACGACTCACAATACGTATTAAAATATAAGTTTATTCACGGATTTTATATCTTCCTTGAATCTATAGTTTTATGTATTAAAACTACCTACTGTTGTATTGGATGGTATTCCCAGTGGTTTTCAATCTATAGTTTTACGTATTAAACTAGCTACTGTTGTACCAAACGGAAATTCAAATGTTCTAACTAAACTGTCTTTATAAGAAAATATGAGATTTTCTTGGATAACAACTTTTCAGAAAACCAAAGGAAAAATGTTCTTTTAACATAAACAAACAGCTTATGAACTCACCAGTTTTATGCTGATTTTCAAACTGCTTGTATTCTCAGGTCCACATTAGATAGGTACCCGCGATCTTTTGGAAAAGACGGAGCGTTTAGAAGACTCGTCTTAGCTTTTGTTTATATGACGTATATGTATAAAACTTGTGACACTTTACTTTCAAACGAATGTAAATACTATTATGTAATGTAATGGTTATGTTTACTTCGCTTACTATGTATATTGGTTGTGAAGTCACCTCCGCCCCGGAACGTTTCCGCCCTAGGTTTCGGGGTGTGACATTTACTGAGACATCCGGGGTGAGTCTTCTCACTATACTTACCTAGAGTGGTAATAGAGTTATGTGCTAATATACTGCCGAGTTATGTGCCAGTGTATTTGTATGCTATTTATGTGTGTTATTGTGATATTTGATATTCATGATTCAGAGTTTCCAGAGATAGGACCAGTGGGTCCATAGAGTTAGGGCTAGAGAGCCAATAGAGAGTTGGTACTAGAGGGTCCCACTGAGACACACTGACCAGAGGGTCAACAGAGCTATAACCTTGAGTGGCTAATATGTGTTAGAGTGGTATTTTGGGGGAACTCACTAAGCTTTATGCTTACAGTGTTATGTGTTATGTGTTTCAGGTACCAGTGATGATCGCGGGAAGGCGCCGACATGATTCGTACACACACATGGGATTTTATGTATTTTGATCTTGGGAATTGTTTTGAGGAACAAAGATATGATACAATGAGATTTTATTAATAAATGTGTATGGAAAATGTGAAAAATTGTTTTAATTTTTATGGTGTTACAGATATTGTTGTCCACCTAAATTGAGCAGCGAGATCTATAGATAATCTGTATGTGTTCAATTTTAATTATACGAGAACGTGTTTCCCGCTTCCTGGCATGCCCCAGCCATCAAGGACTTCCAAAATACTCCTTACACCGGGTGAGCAGACAATTATTAAGAAAGAAGATAGATTTAGAATGCATATGTTGCATATCCAGGTCGGATCTCTTCTAATCACGCAGAGGATGAAACATATGACTTACTGAATTTTTACAGGGATTGAGAAGAGATTGGTGCATATAGTGTGTACCAGGTCGGATTTTGAGTCATGTAGAGGAGACAATATATGGCTAACAGATAGAAATAATTGCATAGCGAGAAGATGTAGAGAGATAGAATTGCATATCTTACAGTCCAGGTCGGATCTCTCGATCACGCAAAGGAGGCAACATATGACTAACAGACAGACAGAAAGAAAATAACTTTCTACATACCGAATTTATCGGAATTCCCCAGTCACCCCATCCGACCGGAATTAAGGATAGAATCCGCACATCGAGGAAAAGTGAATCCACAGTTCTAGATACGGGTTCATTAGTGTGACCGGTAGATTCCCATGTATATCTCCTTGCTCAAACTATCCGAGCGTTGTGATGTCAGGCTAAACGGATCTAGCTAGGTTAATGTTTTTCAAGTCCTTGAATTCATTAAGTTCAACTCTCCCTAGTCAAGCCCATTTAAAATCTTTCGTGCCTACCAGCGCATCGAGCACAGAGCGTAGACAATTCAACTTAGGTACGTTAAGCAGATTCAGATTGCCCGTTATCACTTGCCAATTTCATTTCCCAAAACATCTCCGTAATTCATCAATTGAATTTGCATCCAGAAGGTCTGGGAACAACACGCGTAATCTCAGAACAGATCCAAAAATTCTTCACATCGTTAAGCACTAACCCCATGAATGATCCCTTCCTTTCTTCCCTTCCCGCAAAAGGACACATCCTCTCAAACAAAGGTTTGAATGCTGTACAATTGAGAGATGTCCCCTATTATGTTCCTGAAGCAGCCACTACCAACAAACCGAAGTCTGATGACATGCCAACATTTTGAAACTGGGTCGACCTTTCTCATCCTTGCATGGTACTCTCTCCCATGACATATCCTGTTTATCACAAACAGAAGACGATGAAATATTAGAGTCATTAGAAGATTTGGGAGTTTTCACCTTTGGTACCCATCTATATTCAGGTTTAACCCATTTCTTGTTCGATCCGATGGGTGCCTCGGCACTTGATTTGGAACTTGAAGCCGATCTTTGAGATGACTTTGACTTAGCTGGTCTTTGTTTCACTGGAGCATCTCTTGGATTTGGCTTCTTGGCATGCATTTCCTTCTTGCCATTGGGATTCTGATTCTTTGCCTTGTGGGTTTGATTCTTGGCCTTCTGCGCGTTCCAGTCACCATTGTCTGAACGAGATCTTGAGGGGTTTCTTTTGAAGTATCTCCCTCTTGGCGCGTTCTGCCAGCCTTGTGCATAGTAAGGAACGTACGCGCGATTTGGACAATTTCTGGCAATGTGTCTAGGTGTTCCACAGTGAAAACATGTCTTTTTCTTCACTGCGAAGTTGTTTCTTCCTGCCCCTGGTGGCGTATTCTTGCCTTGTCTCTTATTGATCGCAGATGCACATTTGCAATAGGCACTCTGTTGCGCTGGAATTGGAGGCCTATATTTCTCAACGGCAGGTTTGTTAGGAGTAACAGAATTCGAAGCAACATATTCTGAGTTCAAAGAGTCATTGGTTTGTTCAGTAGTGCTCTCCTTGTTCTCATCTTCTCCAACTTTACCTGCACATGAAGTAGAAACATTAGTATTTTCAACATTAATAACTCCTCTTGACACAAATCCAGCTCGTTTTCCATATTGAAGATGTGCCTCCCTGGCAATTTCTTCCTGTGTCATAGGGATGGATGTGTAGTTATGATTGAAATGTGGAGAAGCACTATCATACCCTAGACCCTTGTTTTGATTATCTTTAAAATTTAATTGGGTTCAAATAAGGACTCGACTGTCTGACTTGACGCGGTATAATTTTTGAAACTAACATTTGTTTTTCCACACTTAATTTTCAAAGTGTCAAGTTCTACAGTTACAGCAGCAAGTTGTCTCTTAATATAGTCATAATTTTCGCACTTGTTGCTATACTCTTCCTGAAGTTTCCTAAAGTCCTTGGTTTTTACTTCTAATTCAGCCTTCAGGGGTTTCTGTCCTTCCCTGAGTTGATATCCTTTATATCTCAAGTCCTCAACTTCTCTTTTTAATAAATCAATTTGTTCCCGAAGAAATTTAATCGTAGTTTCACAAGCTGGAGTACATGTAACTTCAGTGACTGGAATGTTTTCAGAACTCATTGTTTTTCTACACTTCAAAGCATCAAGTTCTTCAATTACATCCGCAAGACTAAGATGATTAAGATCTTTTGTCTTCTTGATGATAGCCACGTTTATATCCCATGATTTTGGAAGTGAATTTAGCAGCTTTTTGTTTATCTCGAACTTAGTCAAGAAGATCCCAACTATATTCATCTCAGCAGTAAGTGTAGTAAATCGTTGCAACTGAGTTTCCAGGGTTTCTCCGGGAATATAATTGAACATGTTGAAGTTTTGTGTTAACATCTCCTAATGATTCTCTTTCATGTCTTGAATTCCCTTGTTGACCTCAAAAGCCATTAAAAGCACAACTCGAAGCTAAAATAAAACTTAAACGACAAACTAAAATACAAAAATTCCCTTTGATTATAAACCTCAAAAGTCAACCTTAAAAGTCAAATTTAAAATGTTAAACTCAAAAGTCAAACTTAAAAGTCAAACCAAAAAACTAAATTTGAAAATTTAAAAGTTAACTAAAAAAGTCAAAGTTTAAAGTCAAAGGTCAAACTTGAAAGTCAAAGTCAAAATTTAAGGTCAAAAGTTAAAAAATAAAAGTCAAAAATCAAAATATAATTTATTTATTAAATTATTATTATTATTATTATTATTATTATTATTATATATATATATATATATAATTTTTATTTTGGATGAAAAGGAATTTAAAAAAATAAACTAAAAGAAATTGAATTTTGGGTTAAAAGTGACAAATTTGCGAAATTAAAGGCGAAGCAATAACACTTTATGAATTAAAAAGGAAGGGAGAGGAACATCTAGCAAGCTAGATGAGTTGGAGATGGCGCTGGTTGATGAATGGGAGGGCGTGAGTTCGATTCCTGGCCATTCCAAAGTCGCTCCCCTTTTTTTATTTGAAGCTGCGAGACGAGGCTGTGCGAGGATCAACTCCGAAGTGAAGACCGAGGCTACTGAACCGCAAACTCCGAGGACCGGCCGTAAACTCCGAGGCCGCAAGCTCGGACCGTGAACCTTGGGCCGCAAACTCCGGACCGTGAACCTCGGGCCGTGAACTCCGAAACCCTAGCCGCATGCCGCAAACTCCGCCACACCTTCACAGGTTTCGACCAAAAACATCGATTTTTCGACTTTGAAGCTCCAAAACTCAATCAAAAACCCTTTTTTTATGAAAAACACGAAGAACAAACCTCCCTTATTTTTCAGAGATCTATTCAAAAACGCAAAAATCTTTCGAAAATAAGATCGAATAATGCTCCAAATCTGAAAAAATTGACTGATACAACCAAGCTCTGATACTAATTGTGAGTCCCTAAAATGCATGTGTATCAATCAGATCTGTTTGAAGGTGCGGAGTCCCAATTAAACGGATGATGTCAGATCAAATAGAAGAGAAGGAGAAGGAGAATAATATGAATCTCAATGTATTGAGATGTCAGGCTAAACGGATCTAGCTAGGTTAATGATTGTCAAGTCCTTGAATTCATTAAGTTCAACTCTCCCTAGTCAAGTCCATTTAAAATCTTTCGTGCCTACCAGCGCATCGAGCACAGAGCGTAGACAATTCACCTTAGGTACGTTATGCAGATTCAGATTGACCGTTATCACTTGCCAATTTCATTTCCAAAAACATCTCCGTAAGTCATCGATTGAATTTGCATCCAAAAGGTTTGAGAACAGCACACGTAATCTCAAAACATATCCAAAAAATTTTCACATCGTTAAGCACTAACCCGATGAGTGATCCCTTCCTTTCTTCCCTTCCCGCAAAAGGGCACATCCTCTCAAACATAGGTTTGAATGTTGTACAATTGAGAGATGTCCCCTATTATGTGTCTGGAGCAGCTACTACCAACAAGCCGAAGTCTGATGATATGCCTCTATAGCTGCTCCATCATAGAGCGAGATCAGTTGGTCTTTGGAACCCAATCCATTTTGAAACTAGGTCGACATTTATCATCCTTGTAGGGTACTCTCTCTCATGACATATCCTGTTTATCACAAACAAAAGACGATGAAATATTAGAGTCATTAGAAGATTTGGGAGTTTTCACCTTTGGTACCCATCTATATTTGGGTTTAACCCATTTCTTGTTCGATCCGATGGGTGCCTCGCCACTTGATTTGGAACTTGAAGCCGATCTTGGAGATGACTTTGACTTAGCCGGTCTTTGTTTCACTGGAGCATCTCTTGGATTTGGCTTCTTGGTAGGCATTTCCTTCTTGCCATTGGGATTCTGATTCTTTGCCTTGTGGGTTTGATTATTGGCCTTCTGCGCGTTCCAGTCACCATTGTCCGAACGTGACCTGGAAGGGTTTCTTTTGAAGTATCTCCCACTTGGCATGTTTTGCCATCCTTATGCGTAGTAGGGAACGTATACGCGGTTAGGCTAACTTCTGGCAATGTGTCTAGGTGTTCCATAGTGAAAACATGTCTTTTTCTTCACTGGGAAGTTGTCTCTTCCTGCCCCTGGTGGCGTATCCATGCCTTGTCTCTTATTGATCCCACATGCACACTTGCAACAAGCACTCTGTTGCGCTGGATTTGGAGGTCTGTATTTCTCAACGACAGGTTTGTTAAGAGTAACAAAATTCGAAGCAACAGATTCTGAGTTCAAGGATTCATTGGTTTGTTCAGTAGTGTTATCCTTGTTCTCATCTTCTACTACTTTACTTGCACATGAAGTAGAAACGTTAGTATTTTCAACCTGAATACCTCCTGGCACAAATCCAGCTGGTATGCCATATTGAAGATGTGCCTCCCTGTCAATTTCTTCCAGTGTCATAGCGATGAATGTGTAGTTATGATTGAAAGGTGGAGGAACACTATCATACCCTAGACCCTTATTTTGATTATCTTTGAATTTTAATTAGGTTTCAAATAATGACTCGACTGTCTGACTTGACGCAGTATAATTTTTGAAACTAATGTCTGTTTTTCCACACTTAATTTTCAAAGTATCAAGTTCTTCAGTTAAAGCAGCAAGTTGTCTCTTAATATAGTGATAATTTTCACACTTGTTGCTATACTCTTCCTAAAGTTTCCTAAAGTCTTTGGTTTTCGCTTCTGATTCAGCCTTCAGGGGTTTCTGTCCTTTCCTAAGTTGATATCCTTCGTATCTCAGGTCCTCAACTTCTCTTTTTAATAAATCAATTTGTCCACGAAGAATTTTAATCGTATCTTCACAAGTTAGAGTACATGAAGCTTCATTGACTGGGATGTTTGCAGAACTCATTGCTTCTCCACATTTCAAAGCATCAAGCTCTTCAATTTTATCAGCAATACTAAGACGACTGAGATCTTTTGTCTTCTTGATGACAACTACGTTCGTATCCCATGATTTTGGAAGTGAATTCAATAGCTTTTTGTTTATCTCAGATTTAGACAAGAAGATCCCAGCTATATTCATCTCAGTAGTAAGTGTAGTAAATCGCCGCAATTGAGTTTCGAGGGTTTCTCCAGGGATACAATCGAAAATGTTGAAATTTTGTCTTAACATATCCTGACGATTCTCTTTCATGTTTTCAACTCCCTCGTAGACCTTAAAAGCCATTAAAAAGCAAAAATAGAAGCCAAGATCAAACTTAAAAGTCAAACCCTTTGATTATAAACCTCAAAACTCAAACATGAAAAGTCAAACCGAAAAGCTAAATTTGAAATTTTAAAAGTTAAACGAGAAAGTCAAAGGTCAAATTTGAAAGTCAAAGTCAAAATTTAAGGTCAAAAGTTAAAAAATAAAAGTCAAAAATTAAAATATAATTTATTTATTAACTTTTTTATTTTATTATATATATATATATATATATATATATATATATATATATATATATATATATTATTTTGGATGAAAAGGAATTTAAAAAAAAAAACAAAAAAAAATCAGAAAATTCAAAATCAAAAATAGTGTTATTTCTGTTTTACTTTTTGTTCAAAAAAAATCCAAAAATATTTTTGTTTCTGTTTTATTTTGTATGCTAAGTTTTCTTTTAGTTTTGTTTTGTCATGAAAAGTGAATCCAGGTGTAGATGAAACTCATGGAGTTTGTGTCGAAGATTTCTAAGCCAAGGCTTCATCCGTGAGCATCGAAGAATTCTCATTCGAAGGAGCAAGAAATGAAGATTATTCTTCCAACATTCAATTTGTCAACCCCAGAAGCAAGGTGAAGCTAAAATTGAAGATTATGTGACGGATTGCATTGAATCCTCCTCAATCAGTCTGCTGCTATCGTTGTACCTACTGAAGTGATCCAGAAGATATGTTCTCTCTGAAGATTCTCAAGCTGAAAACGCCATCTTTCAAGAATCAGTACGAGAAGCCTCCTCACCCAATGTGCGTTCAGATTCAAATCTTGAAGAAAAACTCAAGTGCTCAAGATGAAGTCATTCATTGAAGATTCATCAAGTACATCGTGAAGTTGTGAAGAATTTGAAGATAAATGCTGAAGCCAATCTCCTAATGAAGATTAACAAGAAAAGCCAGCTACTTTTTAGGGGGAGCTTGTTGGGTCATTTAGAAAAGAAAGTTATAAACCAAGGGGGAGATTGTTGGGTCAAAAATATGGTTTATACTTTACTTTTCTAGAAAAATGTATTTTTGTGTCTTGGACCGTAAACAACTTGGTGTTTACGGCCGTAAACCCATTTACGGCCCATGTTCACCAAGCCCATGTTTCTTATGTATAAATATAGGTGTAAGGGGTGAGAAGTAGATTGATGAAACACAAGGAGTGTACGGTCTAGAGAGAAAGAAGAACAAGTATGTTAGTGTGTGTGAATCTCTTGTATCCGGATCATCATTCTATTTATGAATTGATTGGAGTGAAGATCCGGATACAAAAGATTCACACACACAAAACTTCTCTCTAGTTTCTCTCTTGGCCGTACACTCCTTGTGTTTCATAAATCTCCTCCTCACCCCTTACACCTATATTTATACATACGAAACATGGGCTTGGTGAACAAAGGTCGTAAATGGGTTTACGGTCGTAAACACAGCCGTAAACACATATACGGCCGTAAACACCAAGTGTTTTACGGTCCAAGACACAAAAATACATTTTTCTAGAAAAGTAAAGTATAAACCATATTTTTGAAGCTACGAGACGAGGCTGTGCGAGGATCAACTCCGAAGTGAAGACCGAGGCCGCTGGACCGCAAACTCCAAGGACATGCCGTAAACTCCGAGGCCGCAAGCTCGGACCGTGAACCACAGGCCGCAAACTCCGGTGTCACACCCCGAAACCGAAGGCGGAAACGTTCCGGGGCGGAGGACGTCATGAAGTATCGTAACCAATGTACATAGTAAGCATAGTAAACACAAAACATTACATTACATAGATTCATTACATTTATTTGAAAGTAGAAAAGCAAAGTAATACATGTTTATAGATACATAAGTTTAAACAAAAGTTAGACGTGACTTCTATCTGCTCCATCTTCTGCAAAAGGACATGGATACCTGTCTAAGGAGAACTTGAGAATACAAGCAGTTTAAAAATCAGCAGAAAGCTGGTGATTTCATAAGTTGTTTGTTTTTGTAAAAAGATTATGTTTCCTTTGGTTTTTCTGAAAAGTTGTTATCCAAGAAAATCCCATATTTTCTTATAAAGACAGTTTAGTTAATGTTATGAATTTCCGTTAAATACAATAGTAGATAGTTTAATACATAAAACTATATATTGAAAGATCCACTGGGAATACCATCCAGTACAACAGTAGGTAGTTTTAATATATAAAACTATAGATTTAAAACCACTGGGAATACCATCCACTAAAACTATAAATTAAGAGAAGATATAGATTCAAAACCACTGGGAATACCATCCAGTAAAACTATCGATTAAAAACCATGGGAATTCTATCCCGCACTAGATAAAAAAATCTATAGATTGAAAACCATGGGAATACCATCCCGTACTAGATATAAAAACTATAGATTGCAAACCATGGGAATACCATCGCGTAATAGATATAAAAATTATAGATTGAAAACCATGGGAATACCATCCCGTAATAGATCAAAGATAGATATAAAATCCGTGAATAAACTTATATTAATACGTATTGTGAGTCGGGTAACCATGCTAATATGACAACGAGACCTCCTTGACGTTCTTCAGGCGTCGGACGATATCCAGAATTTGTCACCCCAGGCTTGCCCGCCTAACTGTAGCTAGCAGTTTAGGTGTGGGATTGTCAGTCCCGAATAGATCTTTTCACAAATTCCACGCTCTCCCTCCAGGAGACTCTGGTTACACTTCCGGGGAGGATTTACTGATGACCCGAAGGGTTTAATGAAGATAATCTCACAAGCTAGAATTAAATTATTCACGGTGTCCTCGTTCGTTATCAAACATACTAATCGTTTCGATACATAATACAGTAAAAACATTTTAATACAATGAAATTATATGGCATAATACTCTAAATTAAACAGAGATAAACTGAATCAGACATAGTTTATCTATTAACATTGCATAAAATATGTGTCCGTAAAACAAGAATTAAAGATCCCAAATTATTCCCATAATAATTTGATTGGTTTGATTGTTTCCTTTACTGTAATTGAAATCTACTTCGTTATATTCAGTAAAACATCCCTTATGCTCCGCATAATACATAAGGGGTAAAGATATCTAAAAGTTAGCCAGATATTTATAGAATTACATCAGTTTTAAGTTCTGAAAACATTTATAATTTGCTTGTATTTCCCCCCTGAAAACATTGAAAAACACGGAATAAAGGCGCAGGGGTATGAACTCACCAGTCGAGAAGTGTGCCGTTTGGATGCTAATTGTCAGTTCGGGAATTGAAAACATGCGAGGTTCCTATGTAATATGAAGAGATACATAAATTGTATCTAATTAGACCTTGATCTATTTATTAAATAAGGATAAACACTTCTAGGCGCGAAAACACTTCAATTCAAGTGTTTGGAGTGACCCGGGTAACATCTAAGGGTGTGTATGGCTTGGATATGGAGTTTACTCTTCAAGAGTAAACTCCCAATGGAGTTTTCGGCCCAAATACCAACTCCCCATGAGTTTACGGCCGTAAACTCATGGTGGGGGTGTTTTCGGTTGCCTAATGGTCTTATAACTCATGAGGGGTGATGCTAGGTTTGGTTTCAAGGCATTGGAATGAGATTTGAACATGATAGGGACCATATGAGGAGTTTACGGCAGTAAACTATGAGTTTACGGACGTAAACTCTTATGTGCCATGTCTTAATGTGTTTTAATGGTCCTAGATTAATCACATGTGATTCCAACTCATTTTACAAGTCATAGGATGGATTTAAGGCACCATTTGACCAAGTTATTGGAGTTTACGGCCCAGGAACCCATCCTTGCGGGGTTTACGGCCGTGAACTCCTTACAGAGTGGTTTCTATCAATTTTAAGGTCCCTAACACATTTGTGGTTGCTTCTAGACTTTATTCCAAGGCTTAGGAGGTGTTTAAGGGGCATCTTAACACCTTTAAAGGGGATTACGGCCTATGAATTGGTGTTCACGGCCCAAGCATGTTCTTGGGCAGTAAAATCATGTTTACCCCCTAAATGATGAGTTTATGGTGTTCCAAGTCCATTCCAATAAGTCCTTAAGTCGATTCCAAGCTCCAAAAGTGTTTTGAGAGGGTTTTGAGGCTCAAAAACCCCTTATATGTGTGTTTACAGCCTTTGGGTGTTCTAGGGTTGTACACACATGTTTATGGTCCTATTTCATAGTTTGAACACGAAATTGAAAGCCAAAGAGGTTATGCTAAGAGCTAGGATATTTACCTTAATGATTTGAGGCTTGAATTGGATGATTTTGGACCCAAGATTGAATTTGTAGAGAGAGAGAGAGTAGTGAGAGAGGGTGAAAAGCCTTAGAATGAGGTCATTTGTGCTTTATATATGGGTTGAGTTTGGGACACGGTGGAATTCTACCCGATACTGACTTTAAACGAGGCTTTTGGTCGCACCCGATTAAGTTGCCGTTACCCGATATGGTCGAATCTAAAAATCTTCCAATTATTAAATAGGGGCGTTATCATGAGTTTCTAATGTGTTTGGATACTTACGAGGTCATTCTAAAAAGTCTTAAATTTAATAACCTAATCCAAAATGTTAACGGAAAAATTGAAAGACAAACGGGTTTTACCGACGGGAAAGGGTTACAATGATGGAACAATTTATGGGTTGTCATGTGACATCCCCATTTTTCACGGCCAGAAAAGACCGATTTGTTTATGCTTGCTTTTAAAATCAGAGTATGCTTCTAAAGAAAACAGTTGCGGAATTTGTTCCCAAAACAAAATATGATAATAACTTATCAAAACATTTCTCAAAGAGAATGTATTTTCATTTAATAATAAAACCTCGGGATGTCATGTTCCGATACAGACATATAAACATAAACAGAACTTACATTTAATTGCACAATTGATTTATATCTCCTTTAAATCTCTCTGTGAAATATGTCTTCGTATTAATACCTGTGATACAAAGAAAACTGAGTGGGTCAGGCTTGGGAGCCTGGTGAGCATATAGGGTTTTCATCCCACAATGTTATATCATATATTTATAAATATAGAACATTCAAACTTGCACAATTTCACCATATAAAGGCAACTCTTAACCCACCCCATTGACCCTCACAATGACACGATCTAAACTCTCGCATCTAATATTTTTCCTCTTTACCTGATCCCTACTCATGCATCTAAAACCACCTGATCCATACCCACGGATCTAAAACTACATGATCCATACTCACGGATCTAAAACTAACCTCCTGATCTGATCCATACTCCCGGATCAATAATTGTACCAAATCCATACTCCCGGAATAGGGACAATTAACTATACCTTAATCCTGATCTGATCCATACTCCCGGATCTATAACTGTGCCCAATCCATACTCCCGGACTAGGGACAATTATCTTAATCTTAATCCATATATGATCCATACTCCCGGATCTATAACTGTGCCCAATCCATACTCCCGGACTAGGGACAATTAACTTAGTCTTAATCCATACTCCCGGACTAATAGCAAGCTTATCTCTTTACCTGATCCATACTCACGGATCTAAAACTAACCTCTTAATCTGATCCCTACTCACGGATCTAAACTGACCTCTTGATCTGATCCCTACTCACGGATCTAAACTAACCTCTTGATCTAATCCATACTCGCTGAATAACTAGATCAACAACAACAACATCGGGGCCTCTCATCTGTTTATCAAACATCAACTATCTCCCCATGTTCTACCCAACATATTGGTAGATAAAAATATACATTTTTATACACTGTTTAAAAACCTGTATAGCATGCTTTAATCAATACATATTCCAGATAACAGATGAGGCATACACCCACATAACACGTATTTCATAGTGAATAAATCAGATCTATGAGATAGAAGAAAGTGAATATACATTCACACACATAACAACAAAACCATACACATAACACGTATTTCGTATAAAATACTTCATAATTATGCGTTAGAAGAAAGTAACCACACACTCACTTGATTAGAAGATGATCGGACAGCACTACGACTCACAGAAGTAGTATTCTCCGGTAGATCTGGAAGATCTCTACAAAAATCGAACTTCTTGCGGGCAGAGCTTCGGCTCGGGAACCGCACTTCTTGGGATCTACGGGATCTCGGGACTTGCCTCGGGGCTAGAGTATGATACCGGGGCTTCGGGGTATTTCTGGCACGCAAAATGATGCAAAACGGGAGAGAGAAGAGAAGAAATGAACAAAACTCTCGGCTGCCCTCGCAAGCCTTTTATAGAGGCTGAGCCTCGCACGTACGCGGGGCGTACTGGTCCGAGAAACGTCACAGCTTACGTATCCGAAGCAACTTGATGCGATGTCGACACCTTCGGAGTACGCGGGGCGTACATGAGTACGCGGGGCGTACCTCGGATCAGGTTGCTGACTCCTTCGGATATACATCCGAATTAAAGATTAAATTTAAATCTTAATTAATTAATAATCTTCGGAAATTCATATCTTCTTCATACGAACTCCGTTTTTGACGTTCTTTATATCCACGCGTAGGTGAGACTGCGCTCTACAACTTTCGTTTAGACTCTGTCGGCTAATTTTGACTTTTATTTTTATTATTTATTTTTAATAGGTCGGGACAGAAAATTTCGTTATAAATTCATAACTTCTTCGTCCGACGTCCGTTCTTGCCTAACTTTTCGTCGTTTCACTACTAACAACGAGATCTTCGATTCTCATTTAGATCACTAAGGCTAAATATCACTCTAACGTAAATTCACTTTTTACGTCATTCAGCGTCGTGCCGGTTCTGTCGCGAAACTTCGACAAGTCATAACTTCTTCGTTATAACTCGGATTTCGGTGTTCTTTATATGTACAGAATCCTTGTAACATATACTACAACTTAGTTAAGATTATTCATTCTAAATAATCTTTCATCAAAAATTCATTTTTGACGCCTATCGTCTCTAAATTGACTAGCCCTGATCTACGGGCGTTACAATTATCTCCTCCTTAGGATGATTACGTCCCAGAATCATCAACGAAAATAGAACTTGTATAATGATTCCATATGCTATCTCTTCATCCTAAGTATTAACCGTAAATTCTATGTTTCCTTAAAAGAGTATTTAACTCTATGTCTTTCTTGACCGCAGACGATGCCCAATCTTGCATCTGCTTATCGTACTATGTTGTACTTTCAATCGTAACCCTCGAGTTACCAAATAAGTTGTTATTATGGACTCCTTCTTCTTCTCAGGATAATTACTTTCATTATCTATTGTAACAAACCGATGGGTCGTGCTCTATCGACCTCTCATCGCACGATGCGACACTTAGACTCGGTCTTTAATAAAGTTAGATTCCAGAATGGAATATACCTTCCCTCATATTCTAATGTGATATAATCACATTTCAGCATGTAGTATTTCTACCTACAAACTTCTTTTAACAACGAGCGCGACACTATCAATCGCATTAACTTCAACCTTCTGACTTAAGTCAGATGTTACGTCTAACTTGGTCGTCTAGACCACGTAACATACTCCTCGTAGTCGAACTCAAATTTAAACATGACCTCTAGGGTCGGAACGCGAACCATATAACTAGTCATTACCGAAACAATGGTAATGACATACCAGAATAAAATGGAATCAATCACTAGCTTCTTGGTAACCTTGTGACTTTCCCTGATCCAAGTGTGAGTCCTGTGCTTCCGGTAGTATATGCATCTACTACCTTTCACACCTACTCATACTCGTCCCAAGTATTGTCCCGCAGTCGACTAAGTCACCGTACAAGAAAATCACATAATCAATCAACACATCAGATAGCAAAACTAGGGTTTATATTATTTCTTGAAACGATTACACAAAGGTTCAAGTTCACCCTATACTACGCCTCTAGTAGGCTACACCACATGTTACTTTTCATATCGTTACTTTATAACTTGATCTTTGGATACAAATATCCTTATTCCTGATTCCTTGCATTGCCATCTGCTTCATCAAGGATCATGTGGAATGCTTTTGGCTTTGGTGGTGCATTTGGCCTTATAGCCTCTTCTCTTCTTGGGCAGTTTTGCTTGAAGTGCCCTTCTTCGCCACACTTAAAGCAGACTTCTCTTTTGGTTGGGCATTTGCTGGCGTAATGACCAGTCTTCCCGCATTTAAAACAGGTCATTTCTTTAGAGCATTCCCCAATGTGCTTCCTTTTGCACTTGTCACATCATTGCGCTCCTCCTTCGAGCTTCTTCGAATCAGACTTCGAAAATTTTCTCTTCTCATCGGACCTTGAAGATCCTTCCATCTTTCTTTTCTCGCCCACCTCGTTTCTCTCTAGACCCCTTTCCTTTAACTAGGTCTCCACATTTTTAGTTGCTCGGACTGCTGTCTTCAAAGTAGTTGCCATCTTGACCGTTGGGCCAAAGTCGGCAGGCAATCCATTTGCGAACCTCTCAATTTTTGAGAGTTCAGTCGGCACTAAGTATGGAAATAACTTCATCTTTTCGGTAAATGCAGTAGCATAATCATCAATGCTCAATTTACCTTTCTTCAGGTTCTGGAATTCATTGTTCCGATCAATCAGATCTATCTCTGAGCAGTACTGCATCTTTAACTGCTCCAGGAATGATTCCCAAGACATCTTCAGGGCTTCCCCTCGAGGCATCATATCTGCCAGTAACTTCCACCAACTCAAGACTCCGGTCTTCAGTTGTCTAATTGCAAAGACAGTCTTTTGTTTGTTGCTACAGTCGCAACTCTCAAACACCATCTCCATTTCGGAGATCCAGTCCATAATCTCAACAGGCTTTGGGCTTCCAGAAAGACTTGGCGGTTTGGCGCCCAAGAAATTTTTATACATACGCCCATCCCTGTTTCTTTCCCTCTCCAGGTCATTCCTTTCTACCACTGGCGGTTCTGCTCGTCCAACCGTCCCACTGTAGTTACCTCCCTCTGAATGCCCTCCATTCACTTTAGGCTCTTCCACTTGAAGTGACACTTCCTCACGAATCTGTTGGAGTAATCACCTTGTCTCCTCCATTTGGCGATCCAACATCATCTGTATCATCGCTTGCACCCCAGCCATTGTCATTGGCTCTGGGGCTGCTGCTAAGACAGGTGCTTGCTCAACCACAGGTGGTTGATTCCTGTCTTCGTTCACATTTCCAACTCCACTTCTGGTTCTTACCATTTTTGATCTACACACTAAATAAGGTGAATTCAGATCCTCAATCACGACAGATAATTAAATCATCCTTATTACTCTGAAACGTTACATGCTAGTTCTAATATCGTAGTCGTACGCTTAGAATCCTAAACACATAAGGTTTCCAGATCCGGTCGGCAACAGACCATAGATCCGAACAAATAATAGCACCAATATAGCTATCACACAAAACATTTAGCACATAAAAGCATTTTAGGCATCATTCCTAAAATAAACTAGTGCTTGTGTCAATTTAGGTGTACTACCTAACATATTTTAGACACACTCCTCACAATCATTACTTAGCATTCTAAGTTTAAGTCTAGAAATTTCCTACAAATTCCTAGTTCGCTTAAACTAATGCTCTGATACCAACTGTGACATCCCCATTTTTCACGGCCAGAAAAGACCGATTTGTATATGCTTGCTTTTAAAATCAGAGTATCCTTTTATAGAAAACAGTTGCGGAATTTGTTCCCAAAACAAAATATGATAATAACTTATCAAAACATTTCTCAAAGAGAATGTATTTTCATTTAATAATAAAACCTCGGGATGTCATGTTCCGATACAGACATATAAGCATAAACAAAACTTACATTTCGTTACACAATTGATTTATATCTCCTTTAAATCTCTCTGTGAAATATGTCTTCGTATTAATACCTGTGATACAAAGAAAACTGAGTGGGTCAGGCTTGGGAGCCTGGTGAGCATATAGGGTTTTCATCCCACAATGTTATATCATATATTTATAAATATAGAACATTCAAACTTGCACAATTTCACCATATAAAGGCAACTCTTAACCCACCCCATTGACCCTCACAATGACACGATCTAAACTCTCGCATCTAATATTTTTCCTCTTTACCTGATCCCTACTCATGCATCTAAAACCACCTGATCCATACCCACGGATCTAAAACTACATGATCCATACTCACGGATCTAAAACTAACCTCCTGATCTGATCCATACTCCCGGATCAATAATTGTACCCAATCCATACTCCCGGAATAGGGACAATTAACTATACCTTAATCCTGATCTGATCCATACTCCCGGATCTATAACTGTGCCCAATCCATACTCCCGGACTAGGGACAATTATCTTAATCTTAATCCATATATGATCCATACTCCCAGATCTATAACTGTGCCCAATCCATACTCCCGGACTAAGGACAATTAACTTAGTCTTAATCCATACTCCCGGACTAATAGCAAGCTTATCTCTTTACCTGATCCATACTCACGGATCTAAAACTAACCTCTTAATCTGATCCCTACTCACGAATCTAAACTGACCTCTTGATCTGATCCCTACTCACGGATCTAAACTAACCTCTTGATCTAATCCATACTCGCTGAATAACTAGATCAACAACAACAACATCGGGGCCTCTCATCTGTTTATCAAACATCAACTATCTCCCCATGTTCTACCCAACATATTAGTAGATAAAAATATACATTTTTATACACTGTTTAAAAACCTGTATAGCATGCTTTAATCAATACATATTCCACATAACAGATGAGGCATACACCCACATAACATGTATTTCATAATGAATAAATCAGATCTATGAGATAGAAGAAAGTGAATATACATTCACACACATAACAACAAAACTATACACATAACACGTATTTCGTATAAAATACTTCATAATTATGCGTTAGAAGAAAGTAACCACACACTCACTTGATTAGAAGATGATCGGACAGCACTACGACTCACATAAGTAGTATTCTCCGGTAGATCTGGAAGATCTCTACAAAAATCGAACTTCTTGCTGGCAGAGCTTCGGCTCGGGAACCGCACTTCTTGGGATCTACGGGATCTCGGGACTTGCCTCGGGGCTAGAGTATGATACCGGGGCTTCGGGGTATTTCTGGCACGCAAAATGATGCAAAACGGGAGAGAGAAGAGAAGAAATGAACAAAACTCTCGGCTGCCCTCGCAAGCCTTTTATAGAGGCTGAGCCTCGCACGTACGCGGGGCGTACTGGTCCGAGAAACGTCACAGCTTACGTATCCGAAGCAACTTGATGCGATGTCGACACCTTCGGAGTACGCGGGGCGTACATGAGTACGCGGGGCGTACCTCGGATCAGGTTGCTGACTCCTTCGGATATACATCCGAATTAAAGATTAAATTTAAATCTTAATTAATTAATAATCTTCGGAAATTCATATCTTCTTCATACGAACTCCGTTTTTGACGTTCTTTATATCCACGCGTAGGTGAGACTGCGCTCTACAACTTTCGTTTAGACTCTGTCGGCTAATTTTGAATTTTATTTTTATTATTTATTTTTAATAGGTCGGGACAGAAAATTTCGTTATAAATTCATAACTTCTTCGTCCGACGTCCGTTCTTGCCTAACTTTTCGTCGTTTCGCTACTAACAACGAGATCTTCGATTCTCATTTAGATCACTAAGGCTAAATATCACTCTAACGTAAATTCACTTTTTACGTCATTCAGCGTCGTGTCGGTTCTGTCGCGAAACTTCGACAAGTCATAACTTCTTCGTTATAACTCGGATTTCGGTGTTCTTTATATGTACAGAATCCTTGTAACATATACTACAACTTAGTTAAGATTATTCATTCTAAATAATCTTTCATCAAAAATTCATTTTTGACGCCTATCGTCTCTAAATTGACTAGCCCTGATCTACGGGCGTTACAATTATCTCCTCCTTAGGATGATTACGTCCCAGAATCATCAACGAAAATAGAACTTGTATAATGATTCCATATGCTATCTCTTCATCCTAAGTATTAACCGTAAATTCTATGTTTCCTTAAAAGAGTATTTAACTCTATGTCTTTCTTGACCGCAGACGATGCCCAATCTTGCATCTGCTTATCGTACTATGTTGTACTTTCAATCGTAACCCTCGAGTTACCAAATAAGTTGTTATTATGGACTCCTTCTTCTTCTCAGGATAATTACTTTCATTATCTATTGTAACAAACCGATGGGTCGTGCTCTATCGACCTCTCATCGCACGATGCGACACTTAGACTCGGTCTTTAATAAAGTTAGATTCCAGAATGGAATATACCTTCCCTCATATTCTAATGTGATATAATCACATTTCAGCATGTAGTATTTCTACCTACAAACTTCTTTTAACAACGAGCGCGACACTATCAATCGCATTAACTTCAACCTTCTGACTTAAGTCAGATGTTACATCTAACTTGGTCGTCTAGACCACGTAACATACTCCTCGTAGTCGAACTCAAATTTAAACATGACCTCTAGGGTCGGAACGCGAACCATATAACTAGTCATTACCGAAACAATGGTAATGACATACCAGAATAAAATGGAATCAATCACTAGCTTCTTGGTAACCTTGTGACTTTCCCTGATCCAAGTGTGAGTCCTGTGCTTCCGGTAGTATATGCATCTACTACCTTTCACACCTACTCATACTCGTCCCAAGTATTGTCCCGCAGTCGACTAAGTCACCGTACAAGAAAATCACATAATCAATCAACACATCAGATAGCAAAACTAGGGTTTATATTATTTCTTGAAACGATTACACAAAGGTTCAAGTTCACCCTATACTACGCCTCTAGTAGGCTACACCACATGTTACTTTTCATATCGTTACTTTATAACTTGATCTTTGGATACAAATATCCTTATTCCTGATTCCTTGCATTGCCATCTGCTTCATCAAGGATCATGTGGAATGCTTTTGGCTTTGGTGGTGCATTTGGCCTTATAGCCTCTTCTCTTCTTGGGCAGTTTTGCTTGAAGTGCCCTTCTTCGCCACACTTAAAGCAGACTTCTCTTTTGGTTGGGCATTTGCTGGCGTAATGACCAGTCTTCCCGCATTTAAAACAGGTCATTTCTTTAGAGCATTCCCCAATGTGCTTCATTTTGCACTTGTCACATCATTGCGCTCCTCCTTCGAGCTTCTTCGAATCAGACTTCGAAAATTTTCTCTTCTCATCGGACCTTGAAGATCCTTCCATCTTTCTTTTCTCGCCCACCTCGTTTCTCTCTAGACCCCTTTCCTTTAACTGGGTCTCCACATTTTTAGTTGCTCGGACTGCTGTCTTCAAAGTAGTTGCCATCTTGACCGTTGGGCCAAAGTCGGCAGGCAATCCATTTGCGAACCTCTCAATTTTTGAGAGTTCAGTCGGCACTAAGTATGGAAATAACTTCATCTTTTCGGTAAATGCAGTAGCATAATCATCAATGCTCAATTTACCTTTCTTCAGGTTCTGGAATTCATTGTTCCGATCAATCAGATCTATCTCTGAGCAGTACTGCATCTTTAACTGCTCCAGGAATGATTCCCAAGACATCTTCAGGGCTTCCCCTCGAGGCATCATATCTGCCAGTAACTTCCACCAACTCAAGACTCCGGTCTTCAGTTGTCTAACTGCAAAGACAGTCTTCTGTTTGTTGCTACAGTCGCAACTCTCAAACACCATCTCCATTTCGGAGATCCAGTCCATAATCTCAACAGGCTTTGGGCTTCCAGAAAGACTTGGCGGTTTGGCGCCCAAGAAATTTTTATACATACGCCCATCCCTGTTTCTTTCCCTCTCCAGGTCATTCCTTTCTACCACTGGCGGTTCTGCTCGTCCAACCGTCCCACTGTAGTTACCTCCCTCTGAATGCCCTCCATTCACTTTAGGCTCTTCCACTTGAAGTGACACTTCCTCACGAATCTGTTGGAGTAATCGCCTTGTCTCCTCCATTTGGCGATCCAACATCATCTGTATCATCGCTTGCACCCCAGCCATTGTCATTGGCTCTGGGGCTGCTGCTAAGACAGGTGCTTGCTCAACCACAGGTGGTTGATTCCTGTCTTCGTTCACATTTCCAACTCCACTTCTGGTTCTTACCATTTTTGATCTACACACTAAATAAGGTGAATTCAGATCCTCAATCACGACAGATAATTAAATCATCCTTATTACTCTGAAACGTTACATGCTAGTTCTAATATCGTAGTCGTACGCTTAGAATCCTAAACACATAAGGTTTCTAGATCCGGTCGGCAACAGACCATAGATCCGAACAAATAATAGCACCAATATAGCTATCACACAAAACATTTAGCACATAAAAGCATTTTAGGCATCATTCCTAAAATAAACTAGTGCTTGTGTCAATTTAGGTGTACTACCTAACATATTTTAGACACACTCCTCACAATCATTACTTAGCATTCTAAGTTTAAGTCTAGAAATTTCCTACAAATTCCTAGTTCGCTTAAACTAATGCTCTGATACCAACTGTGACATCCCCATTTTTCACGGCCAGAAAAGACCGATTTGTATATGCTTGCTTTTAAAATCAGAGTATCCTTTTATAGAAAACAGTTGCGGAATTTGTTCCCAAAACAAAATATGATAATAACTTATCAAAACATTTCTCACAGAGAATGTATTTTCATTTAATAATAAAACCTCGGGATGTCATGTTCCGATACAGACATATAAGCATAAACAAAACTTACATTTCATTACACAATTGATTTATATCTCCTTTAAATCTCTCTGTGAAATATGTCTTCGTATTAATACCTGTGATACAAAGAAAACTGAGGGGGTCAGGCTTGGGAGCCTGGTGAGCATATAGGGTTTTCATCCCACAATGTTATATCATATATTTATAAATATAGAACATTCAAACTTGCACAATTTCACCATATAAAGGCAACTCTTAACCCACCCCATTGACCCTCACAATGACACGATCTAAACTCTCGCATCTAATATTTTTCCTCTTTACCTGATCCCTACTCATGCATCTAAAACCACCTGATCCATACCCACGGATCTAAAACTACATGATCCATACTCACGGATCTAAAACTAACCTCCTGATCTGATCCATACTCCCGGATAAATAATTGTACCAAATCCATACTCCCGGAATAGGGACAATTAACTATACCTTAATCCTGATCTGATCCATACTCCCGGATCTATAACTGTGCCCAATCCATACTCCCGGACTAGGGACAATTATCTTAATCTTAATCCATATATGATCCATACTCCCGGATCTATAACTGTGCCCAATCCATACTCCCGGACTAGGGACAATTAACTTAGTCTTAATCCATACTCCCGGACTAATAGCAAGCTTATCTCTTTACCTGATCCATACTCACGGATCTAAAACTAACCTCTTAATCTGATCCCTACTCACGGATCTAAACTGACCTCTTGATCTGATCCCTACTCACGGATCTAAACTAACCTCTTGATCTAATCCATACTCGCTGAATAACTAGATCAACAACAACAACATCGGGGCCTCTCATCTGTTTATCACACATCAACTATCTCCCCATGTTCTACCCAACATATTAGTAGATAAAAATATACATTTTTATACACTGTTTAAAAACCTGTATAGCATGCTTTAATCAATACATATTCCACATAATAGATGAGGCATACACCCACATAACACGTATTTCATAGTGAATAAATCAGATCTATGAGATAGAAGAAAGTGAATATACATTCACACACATAACAACAAAACTATACACATAACACGTATTTTGTATAAAATACTTCATAATTATGCGTTAGAAGAAAGTAACCACACACTCACTTGATTAGAAGATGATCGGACAGCACTACGACTCACAGAAGTAGTATTCTCCGGTAGATCTGGAAGATCTCTACAAAAATCGAACTTCTTGTGGGCAGAGCTTCGGCTCGGGAACCGCACTTCTTGGGATCTTCGTGATCTCGGGACTTGCCTCGGGGCTAGAGTATGATACCGGGGCTTCGGGGTATTTCTGGCACGCAAAATGATGCAAAACGGGAGAGAGAAGAGAAGAAATGAACAAAACTCTCGGCTGCCCTCGCAAGCCTTTTATAGAGGCTGAGCCTCGCACGTACGCGGGGCGTACTGGTCCGAGAAACGTCACTGCTTACGTATCCGCAGCAACTTGCTGCGATGTCGACACCCTCGGAGTACGCGGGGCGTACCTCGGATCAGGTTGCTGACTCCTTCGGATATACATCCGAATTAAAGATTAAATTTAAATCTTAATTAATTAATAATCTTCGGAAATTCATATCTTCTTCATACGAACTCCGTTTTTGACGTTCTTTATATCCACGCGTAGGTGAGACTACGCTCTACAACTTTCGTTTAGACTCTGTCGGCTAATTTTGACTTTTATTTTTATTATTTATTTTTAATAGGTTGGGACAGAAAATTTCGTTATAAATTCATAACTTCTTCGTCCGACGTCCGTTCTTGCCTAACTTTTCGTCGTTTCGCTACTAACAACGAGATCTTCGATTCTCATTTAGATCACTAAGGCTAAATATCACTCTAACGTAAATTCACTTTTTACGTCATTCAACGTCGTGCCGGTTCTGTCGCGAAACTTCGACAGGTCATAACTTCTTCGTTATAACTCGGATTTCGGTGTTCTTTATATGTACAGAATCCTTGTAACATATACTACAACTTAGTTAAGATTATTCATTCTAAATAATCTTTCATCAAAAATTCATTTTTGACGCCTATCGTCTCTAAATTGACTAGCCCTGATCTACGGGTGTTACAATTATCTCCTCCTTAGGATGATTACGTCCCAGAATCATCAACGAAAATAGAACTTGTATAATGATTCCATATGCTATCTCTTCATCCTAAGTATTAACCATAAATTCTATGTTTCCTTAAAAGAGTATTTAACTCTATGTCTTTCTTGACCGCAGACGATGCCCAATCTTGCATCTGCTTATCGTACTATGTTGTACTTTCAATCGTAACCCTCGAGTTACCAAATAAGTTGTTATTATGGACTCCTTCTTCTTCTCAGGATAATTACTTTCATTATCTATTGTAACAAACCGATGGGTCGTGCTCTATCGACCTCTCATCGCACGATGCGACACTTAGACTCGGTCTTTAATAAAGTTAGATTCCAGAATGGAATTTACCTTCCCTCATATTCTAATGTGATATAATCACATTTCAGCATGTAGTATTTCTACCTACAAACTTCTTTTAACAACGAGCGCGACACTATCAATCGCATTAACTTCAACCTTCTGACTTAAGTCAGATGTTACGTCTAACTTGGTCGTCTAGACCACGTAACATACTCCTCGTAGTCGAACTCAAATTTAAACATGACCTCTAGGGTCGGAACGCGAACCATATAACTAGTCATTACCGAAACAATGGTAATGACATACCAGAATAAAATGGAATCAATCACTAGCTTCTTGGTAACCTTGTGACTTTCCCTGATCCAAGTGTGAGTCCTGTGCTTCCGGTAGTATATGCATCTACTACCTTTCACACCTACTCATACTCGTCCCAAGTATTGTCCCGCAGTCGACTAAGTCACCGTACAAGAAAATCACATAATCAATCAACACATTAGATAGCAAAACTAGGGTTTATATTATTTCTTGAAACGATTACACAAAGGTTCAAGTTCACCCTATACTACGCCTCTAGTAGGCTACACCACATGTTACTTTTCATATCGTTACTTTATAACTTGATCTTTGGATACAAATATCCTTATTCCTGATTCCTTGCATTGCCATCTGCTTCATCAAGGATCATGTGGAATGCTTTTGGCTTTGGTGGTGCATTTGGCCTTATAGCCTCTTCTCTTCTTGGGCAGTTTTGCTTGAAGTGCCCTTCTTCGCCACACTTAAAGCAGACTTCTCTTTTGGTTGGGCATTTGCTGGCGTAATGACCAGTCTTCCCTCATTTAAAACAGGTCATTTCTTTAGAGCATTCCCCAATGTGCTTCCTTTTGCACTTGTCACATCATTGCGCTCCTCCTTCGAGCTTCTTCGAATCAGACTTCGAAAATTTTCTCTTCTCATCGGACCTTGAAGATCCTTCCATCTTTCTTTTCTCGCCCACCTCGTTTCTCTCTAGACCCCTTTCCTTTAACTGGGTCTCCACATTTTTAGTTGCTCGGACTGCTGTCTTCAAAGTAGTTGCCATCTTGACCGTTGGGCCAAAGTCGGCAGGCAATCCATTTGCGAACCTCTCAATTTTTGAGAGTTCAGTCGGCACTAAGTATGGAAATAACTTCATCTTTTTGGTAAATGCAGTAGCATAATCATCAATGCTCAATTTACCTTTATTCAGGTTCTGGAATTCATTGTTCCGATCAATCAGATCTATCTCTGAGCAGTACTGCATCTTTAACTGCTCCAGGAATGATTCCCAAGACATCTTCAGGGCTTCCCCTCGAGGCATCATATCTGCCAGTAACTTCCACCAGCTCAAGACTCCGGTCTTTAGTTGTCTAACTGCAAAGACAGTCTTCTGTTTGTTGCTACAGTCGCAACTCTCAAACACCATCTCCATTTCGGAGATCCAGTACATAATCTCAACAGGCTTTGGGCTTCCAGAAAGACTTGGCGGTTTGGCGCCCAAGAAATTTTTATACATACGCCCATCCCTGTTTCTTTCCCTCTCCAGGTCATTCCTTTCTACCACTGGCGGTTCTGCTCGTCCAACCGTCCCACTGTAGTTACCTCCCTCTGAATGCCCTCCATTCACTTCAGGCTCTTCCACTTGAAGTGACACTTCCTCACGAATCTGTTGGAGTAATCGCCTTGTCTCCTCCATTTGGCGATCCAACATCATCTGTATCATCGCTTGCACCCCAGCCATTGTCATTGGCTCTGGGGCTGCTGCTAAGACAGGTGCTTGCTCAACCACAGGTGGTTGATTCCTATCTTCGTTCACATTTCCAACTCCACTTCTGGTTCTTACCATTTTTGATCTACACACTAAATAAGGTGAATTCAGATCCTCAATCACGACAGATAATTAAATCATCCTTATTACTCTGAAACGTTACATGCTAGTTCTAATATCGTAGTCGTACGCTTAGAATCCTAAACACATAAGGTTTCCAGATCCGGTCGGCAACAGACCATAGATCCGAACAAATAATAGCACCAATATAGCTATCACACAAAACATTTAGCACATAAAAGCATTTTAGGCATCATTCCTAAAATAAACTAGTGCTTGTGTCAATTTAGGTGTACTACCTAACATATTTTAGACACACTCCTCACAATCATTACTTAGCATTCTAAGTTTAAGTCTAGAAATTTCCTACAAATTCCTAGTTCGCTTAAACTAATGCTCTGATACCAACTGTGACATCCCCATTTTTCACAACCAGAAAAGACCGATTTGTATATGCTTGCTTTTAAAATCAGAGTATGCTTCTAAAGAAAACAGTTGCGGAATTTGTTCCCAAAACAAAATATGATAATAACTTATCAAAACATTTCTCAAAGAGAATGTATTTTCATTTAATAATAAAACCTCGGGATGTCATGTTCCGATACAGACATATAAGCATAAACAAAACTTACATTTAATTATACAATTGATTTATATCTCCTTTAAATCTCTCTGTGAAATATGTCTTCGTATTAATACCTGTGATACAAAGAAAACTGAGTGGGTCAGGCTTGGGAGCCTGGTGAGCATATAGGGTTTTCATCCCACAATGTTATATCATATATTTATAAATATAGAACATTCAAACTTGCACAATTTCACCATATAAAGGCAACTCTTAACCCACCCCATTGACCCTCACAATGACACGATCTAAACTCTCGCATCTAATATTTTTCCTCTTTACCTGATCCCTACTCATGCATCTAAAACCACCTGATCCATACCCACGGATCTAAAACTACATGATCCATACTCACGGATGTAAAACTAACCTCCTGATCTGATCCATACTCCCGGATCAATAATTGTACCAAATCCATACTCCCGGAATAGGGACAATTAACTATACCTTAATCCTGATCTGATCCATACTCCCGGATCTATAACTGTGCCCAATCCATACTCCCGGACTAGGGACAATTATCTTAATCTTAATCCATATATGATCCATACTCCCGGATCTATAACTGTGCCCAATCCATACTCCCGGACTAGGGACAATTAACTTAGTCTTAATCTATACTCCCGGACTAATAGCAAGCTTATCTCTTTACCTGATCCATACTCACGGATCTAAAACTAACCTCTTAATCTGATCCCTACTCACGGATCTAAACTGACCTCTTGATCTGATCCCTACTCACGGATCTAAACTAACCTCTTGATCTAATCCATACTCGCTGAATAACTAGATCAACAACAACAACATCGGGGCCTCTCATCTGTTTATCACACATCAACTATCTCCCCATGTTCTACCCAACATATTAGTAGATAAAAATATACATTTTTATACACTGTTTAAAAACCTGTATAGCATGCTTTAATCAATACATATTCCACATAATAGATGAGGCATACACCCACATAACACGTATTTCATAGTGAATAAATCAGATCTATGAGATAGAAGAAAGTGAATATACATTCACACACATAACAACAAAACTATACACATAACACGTATTTTGTATAAAATACTTCATAATTATGCATTAGAAGAAAGTAACCACACACTCACTTGATTAGAAGATGATCGGACAGCACTACGACTCACAGAAGTAGTATTCTCCGGTAGATCTGGAAGATCTCTACAAAAATCGAACTTCTTGTGGGCAGAGCTTCGGCTCGGGAACCGCACTTCTTGGGATCTTCGTGATCTCGGGACTTGCCTCGGGGCTAGAGTATGATACCGGGGCTTCGGGGTATTTCTGGCACGCAAAATGATGCAAAACGGGAGAGAGAAGAGAAGAAATGAACAAAACTCTCGGCTGCCCTCGCAAGCCTTTTATAGAGGCTGAGCCTCGCACGTACGCAGGGCGTACGCCAGTACGCGGGGCGTACTGGTCCGAGAAACGTCACTGCTTACGTATCCGAAGCAACTTGCTGCGATGTCGACACCTTCGGAGTACGCGGGGCGTACACGAGTACGCGGTGCGTACCTCGGATCATGTTGCTGACTCCTTCGGATATACTTCTGAATTAAAGATTAAATTTAAATCTTAATTAATTAATAATCTTCGGAAATTCATATCTTCTTTATACGAACTCCGTTTTTCACGTTCTTTATATCCACGCGTAGGTTAGACTACGCTCTACAACTTTCGTTTAGACTCCGTCGGCTAATTTTGACTTTTATTTTTATTATTTATTTTTAATAGGTCGGGACAGAAAATTTCGTTATAAATTCATAACTTCTTCGTCCGACGTCCGTTCTTGCCTAACTTTTCGTCGTTTCGCTACTAACAATGAGATCTTCGATTCTCGTTTAGATCACTAAGGCTAAATATCACTCTAACGTAAATTCACTTTTTACGTCATTCAGCGTCGTGCCGGTTCTGTCGCGAAACTTCGACAGGTCATAACTTCTTCGTTATAACTCGGATTTCGGCGTTCTTTATATGTACGGAATCCTTGTAACATATACTACAACTTAGTTAAGATTATTCATTCTAAATAGTCTTTCATAAAAAAATCATTTTTGACGCTTATCTTCTCTAAATTGACTAGCCCTGATCTACGGGCGTTACATGTCACGTTATCCCCCCGTTAAAGGGAATTTCGTCCCGAAATTCAAAACTTAAGATAGAAATCATATAATCGGAAAGATGCGGATATTTGTCTTATTGAGTCTTTGTGTCACAAGTGAACTCAGGTTCCTGCTTGGCATTCCAGCGAACCTTCACTATCGGGATACGGTTTTGTTTCGTACATTTGATTTCTCGATCTATGATTTTGATTGGTTCTTCCTTGAAGTTCAGGTTTTTGTTGATCTTGATTTCATCAAATGGATTACTAGGGTTTCATCGGGTAGGCACTTCTTAAGAGAACAGACATGGAATACAAGATGGATGTTGCTAAGTTCTGAAGGTAGTCAGAGTTTGTAGGCTACAGAATCAATCTTAACGAAGATTTCGAAAGGTCCTATGTACCTCGGATATGGATGATCTTTTTGGTGATTTAGTTGATGATTTTAATACTAGGGGGAGTACTGTCGGGAATTTGACTTTTGACTAGCTGCGTGTCCCCTAACTCTGTGAAATTAATAACACGTACTCTCTACATACCATCTAGGGTCTAAATAGTTCTCACACTCTGTCCATCTTTCTGAGAATGATATGCCGTTCTCAAGTCCAACTTAGTTCTGAGAGCTTTCTGAAGGGACTGTCAAAACCTTGTGGTAAACCAACTATCTCGTTCGGAGATAATGGATGCAGGTACACCGTGCTGTCGGACTATCTCTTTGATGTAGGTTCGCGTGAATCTTTCTATCTTGCGGCTTGAACTCTTCTTTTCGGCTTAGGGTATCTGCTACCACATTGGTCTTGCCGGGATGGTAGCGGATTTCACGCTCATAACACTGAGCATCTCTACCCATCGCTGTTGCCCCGTGTCAGAGTGGTTAGGGGTTTGGTGATTCTAGAAAAAAATTCCGGATGAACCTGCGATAGTAGCCAGCGAGACCCAAGAATTAACGGATTTCTGTGGGTGTCTTCGGTGCTGACCAATTCTCTATCACCTTGAATTTTGGACGGGTCCACGTGTATGCCTTCCTTGCTTACCACGTGACCAAGGAAAGTGATTAGGTCGAAGGGTATCACTACGAACTCGTAGTGTCCATATCGAGTCCTGAATGCGGTCTTGGAAACATCATTCTCGTGAACTCGAAGCTGATGGTACCCTGATCTGGGGTCTATCTTCAAGAAATAACTGGCTCCCTAAAATTGGTCGAAAAGGTCATCTATTCGAGGAAGAGGATATCGGTTTTTGACGGTCAACTTGTTCAACTCGCGGTAGTTGATACACATCCGGAAGGATCCATCTTTCTTCTTTACAACAATACCGGAGCTCCCCAGGGGGAGGAACTTGGTCTGATGAATCCTTTGTTGAGTAGCTCATTAAGCTGACTGGATGACTCCTGCATTACTGCTAGCACTAATCGATACAGGGGCTTTGCTACGAGGGTAGCTCCAGGAATTAGGTCGATGCGAAACTCGACTTGATGTTCGAGACAAATTCCTGGAAGCTCTTCGGGAAAGGACATCAGGAAAGTTACAGACTTCAGGGATGCTCTCGAGGTCTTTAACTTCCTATTTCTCGTTGATTACATGAGCTAGAAATGTGTGACACTCCTTTCGCAGAAGCTTTTGAGCTTTGATGCAAGAAATGATGTGAAGATTGGAACTAAGTTTATCGTCATAGATTTATGAGAGTCTGGCCAGAGGGAAGATTCAGACGGATGGCTTTCTCGTAACAAAGGATATTAGCATGATTGGGACTCAACCAATCCATGCCAATGATAACATCAAAGCTCTCTATGGAAACTGGCATTAGGTCGATGGGAAAGGAATGATTGTTCAGGATAAGGGTACAACCTATGAATCTATCGTTGGCGTATTCTTTCTCACTGTTAGCTATCTCGAGGGTAAATGGTCCGGTTACTAGACGAGGACTATGTTTAAGAAGACGCTTGAATGAATGATTAATAAAAGGATGCGAGTATGAGAATTGTCGAGAGGGAACGTACCTGCGATGATGGTGGGGTCGGCGACTGCCTCCTCCTGCTTTATAGCCAGAGCTATCTCAGCGTTGCTAGTTGTTGCTGCTTTGGGGCAGTTTTGCTTGAAATGCCTGATTTTACCGCAACCGTAGCAGGCCTGACTGATACCCGCTCCGGAAGCTTCACTGGTTGATTGAGTTGGTGTTCTGCAACTTCGCGCGAGGTGACCCTCCTGACCACAGTTTTTACAAAACTTCTCACGACAAGGACCGGGGATGCGATGGTGGTAACTGTTGGATTAATGTCTAAGTCCATAACTATATTTGGTATGTACTTGACCCGACCCAGCATGGTCCATTTGGGTTGCACTTCACCGACACAATTTATATGGATAATCTTTTGAGAATAGTATGTTTTGATTAATATTAATATATTATAAGTTCTAATATATTAATATGGAATCATATTATTTAATTAGTATTGATCAAGAATTAATTTATAATTAATTCAGTGATCAAAAGGAACTAATTAAATATGGACTCTTATATATATGGAATGGGCCAAGTTCATTTAGGTTGGGCTAAGCTTTCATGGATAGTCCATGGAGTGTTTAACCCATGGATCCTAGGAAATGAAAGGTCATGGGTATTAGGGTTTAACCCTAATCCTCCACACTATATAAAGATGTCCTTGGTTGGTGAAATGGGCACTAGTGTGGTACACTAAGAAGGGCTACCCAATTTCACAAGAGAGAACCAAGTATCCATATTCTCTAAAGTCTTCCAAGGTGTTTTGGTGATTTGTGATTCCATTTGAGGCTTCCACACTATTGGGGCTAAGCTCTTAAAGCTTGAACACATCAAGCTACATCAAAAGGTATGTCATCTAACTAGTACTTTGTAGTATAAGAACTTCATAATATGCTAGTTAGGATTAAAGCCTTGGAAAGTTCTTATTTGCATGTATTATAGAGAAAACATAGATCCAAGGTTTATAGGGTTTCATGTACACCATAGGAGTGTTAGAATGCTCAAAACCCAACAGTGGTATCAGAGCTTAGGCTTGTTTTCTTGTTATACTTGCAAAACTGCTTTAAAAATCGAAGTTGTTGCTGTCTGATCATCAGACTCGGCAAGTCCATGCCTAAAAAGTGATCAAATCGATCCAACTCGCCGAGTTAGTTCATGCACTCGACGAGTTGGACCCCCAGACAACATAAATTCGACTTTTTTGGGTGGAATTGGACTAGGAACATTACCCTAAGATGTTTTTGAGCTTATAAACTTGTTTTTGATGTGGTAATGTTCATGCTAATCCTATTTCAAAGATAATTGTCAATAGATTCATGTTTTGTATTAGTTTAAGGCTTAGACTAATTACATGAAAAAGTTTGATTTGAATTATCTTGTTCTTATGAGTTGCTTAGATTAATAGAAAAGTTGAGTGAAATAGTTGTTTTCAATCCAAATTAATCTAAGAGTTGATTCTAAAATGTGTTTTTGTAACTTGTCCTCAAGTTATATGAAAAGTCACATTTAAGTTTCATAAAACTCATAAAAGTTGGCAATGGTTACAAAAGATGAAGAGTCTTGTCCTTAAGTTATGGAGGTTCAAGAGTCACTTCATTAATAAATAAATAAATAAAGTGTAACCTTAATTAATTCCATAAGTTATAAAATAAAGAAAAGTAATTCTTTTATTAGTTTAAAGTCTTCCATAACTTGTCCTCAAGTTATGGAACTTGAAGAGTTTTTTGGATTAAAACTACTTTAAACACATAAATCATGGAATTAATTAGTTTTGAATAGTTTCAAAACTTTCCCTCAAGTTTTGGAATTTGTAAAGTTTTCTCTTATGAATACTTTAATTCCAAGTTAGCCCTTAGAATTTTAAAAGTTAAAATTCAACCCTTATACTTTATAATATTATAAGTTAATAATATATATATATATATATATATATATATATATATATATATATATGTATAAGAGTAAAGTCAGTCTTACCGCTAGTACGCCTCATTCACGAAGCCGGTATATAAGGTGGGTATAAGGTTGTTGCCTATAAAATGGCAACTTAATGGGTGTCCACTCTCACCCACCGCTTGCTTGACTGGTGGAGGGTCGTTAGCCGAACGGGTTTGACAGGACTAGAATTCTCCCTTCATTAAAAGTATTAATGTTAAATACTAAGTAACTAAACTCTTAATAATACCCAATCTTAGTTACTTAGGAAAATGTGAATAAGGTGCTAATCCATGAAATTACACTTTGCACTTTGTTTAAGTCGGTTAGTGGAGCGTGTGTGGTTAACCGGCACACTAACTCGTATTTAACAAGGTAGGCAAAGGGTAACTTAATGTTTATCATAGTATCGATGGAGCGTGTGTGGTTAACCGGCACATCGATTGAGGGGTAAACACTTAAGGGTACCAAGTAATTTGCATGGTTACTTCACACCTTGTTTTGTGATCCTCGGCATCCTAGTCACAAAAACTGAAGGGCACACTCGAGATTGAAACATGCCATTGAACAGTTCAATGAATCTCAAAGATCTAGGAGTTTCAAAACCAATTAAAAACCTAATTATTATTTCGTTTTTCATGGTGGAAATTGGTGAATCGTCATTCACCTACCTTCAAATATTTTATAGCTTGGATTACGGCATACCTCTTCTAAGTTATAAAATAGTTTGTTGGGTCCTAGCCTTAATATTTCATATTGGGTGTCATATTAAGGACTTAAGATTAACTATCTTGAATATCTCCCAAAAGATGTCTGGTTTAGACATTTATGATCTTCCCAAATCTCTTGAAACAAGCTTTCCTAATGAAGATGATGTCCCATGGATATCATACTTCTTCACCTCTTCAAATTATTCTCCCTAACCCACAAGTTCTTGAAAAGTTTAAGGTCACTCAGGCCCTATTGGCAAGGCAAGGTCTAGGTGTGGTCACATCTTGGAGATGTAGTCACATATTGACAAGCCGGGAGAGTTGGGTGTCAAAGTCTTGAGAAAGTTGGTGGTTCAATCACTTTCTAAGTCACATAGTGAGTTCCTTTGGGACACCTATGAAACAGACTATGACAAGACCCTTAATGATCTTATCTATTTGTTAAGATCAACTTCCTTAAAACTTGATGGACATTGACAATAGTGACACAGGAAATCCAGAAAAGCATTCTCTTCCTAATGGAAAGGGATCGGCCATAGTCAACTCGGTTGACCAAATGGTAAAGAGAAAAGATAAGTCTGTGATAGTCCCGTGTACCATTATCAAAGGGTCCATATGTTTATATTGCCAAAGAAAAGGGCATTGGTTGAGAAGCTGCCAAATTTACCTAAGGATGTTAAAGTCAATAAGTTTGACTCTACTTCAGCTAAAGTCCACTTCTAACTCTGCTAAGTTTCTAATATGAGATTCTTGATACATGATGTGACTGGGTCACATGTTGATGTTTTAAGAATCAAAGAAAAGTAAAGAAACTTAAAGAAAGAATATGTTGAATCTGATCGCGTAGATGGATTTCTATCGCGTAGCTTGAAGATTAGATTCTTGAGCTAGTTCTTAGGAGTTATGAGATATTGCTTAGGAATAGATAACAACAAGTTTTCATATGGATTGTAAGGATAAGTTTTTCCGCAAACTTTTAAAATAAAAGAAAATTATTGATTTTATTTATTTTAAAATATCCTTACATTGGCATTTGAGGAAGAATTGTTGCATATATGATTACATTAATAGCAAGAGTGGAAATATGAAATTGATTCTTTCATTTGTGGTAATGTCTAAATTTACCAAATAAGGAAAGATTCTCATCACCCAAGTTGCAATTGGACCGGAACTTGGAATCATGCAAGTTGTATAGCATGATGAATGAGAACTTTCAAGTATTGGAAAAATTAAGACTAATTACTCGTTCACATGGATGTGTGAGTCAAGTAAAGGACTAAGGGATCGAGTACACATTCTTGTGCACTGATTAAGTCCACCACAAAAGATTGATAAGACTATTCGTCATAGTTTACTAAAGCTCAGTAAATATGATTATACTTACAAGCTTAAGTGTAACTCTGAGACATTGGAAAAAGGTTCCAATGTATGACAGAGCGAATAAGAAGAATCAAATTAGGCAGAAGGATAAAAGTTTCTCAAATCTGAAAAGATGGGAGAGTACTTTAGTATCAATTTTTTGTGATCATCTTAATGATTAAGAAACCATAGCACAATTATTTCTCTAAGGAAATCTTAGTGCATTCTTATGACTAAGAAGAGGAAGTTGAATTGTTGAAGTGGTTAAATCAAGAAGATGAGTTATACTTCGCTCCAATACAAGTCTTAGAGTCATACTCCAAGATTGTAACTTGAGTGACATGTCTCAAAGAAGGTTTAAAACACTTGTCAAATGTAAGAGTAAAAGTTTTCTGCTCTTGTACATTTGAAATTGGTAAGTTGTGATGTTTTGGATAAAACAAAGACCAACTTAGGCCAATTGTGTGAAGTGTTTGTCTTGATTAGAATCTGCACTATCTCTTGGATGTTTGACAAGGGAGTCTTATATGTCAAGATGACAGTGGGAGTCTTAAAGGTCTTGAAAGTCTCAAGAACTAATCAAGAATAAAACCTGAAGTTCTTCACTGGCACACGACTTGAGGTTTATAACCTATCGTGTTGACATATTCTATGCCCATTCCAATTAAAGTTGGCTTTGCATATGAGTTCTTAGAGTTCTCAATTTGTTGCACAACAACTTGGAAGCAATGGCAGGCCCTTGAGCTGCCAGGAGGCAAGAAGTTAAGATTGAGTTCAATCCATATGAGTTTGGATTTGTCATTATCCTTGTCTTGTGACTATGTTTTGACAATTCATATGGATAAGAACTCATACACCATAAAAATCTAAGTGTCATAAGGTTTCTCTCCGATTCATGGATATGATGGTGAGGAAACACTTTCACTAAGTAGATTTTAGCTAGATAGCAATTGTGATATTTGCATTCTCAAAGTCGTTAGTGGAGCGTGTGTGGTTTACCGGCACACTAACCTGGACTTGTGAGAAGTGGCAAAAAGGTCTAACCATTATGATTACGACATCCCTCTTCATAATTGTTTATACACACAAGTGTGCTATCTAAGGGAAGGTGTATGATTTTGATAAAGTCTTATCAAAACAATCTAGTATCAGAAATCTGAACTTTGGTAAGAAAGTCAATGAAGTATTGATTTCTAGAAGTCCAACTGATTTCTGAGTACATGTCAAAGCTAGTGGGAGCATAAGTGTTATGCTAATAATCATCATGTTAGTGGGAGCATGATAATTATGATAAGTATTGCAAGCTAGCAATGTTAATTATAGAAAACAAAAGGTTTCAATTGGGAAAAGTTGTTTTGCTATAATTAAGGGAGAGGAAATTATACTTCGTCTCAAATCTATAAGCTTAGATCGTGAGGTTTTAATCATTTAGTCAAGGATATATATGAATTTCATGTTGGAATGGCCCAACATAAGGAAATTTTGTATATGAGTCCATTATTTGCGTTCTAAAATTCGATTATGATTACGGCATCCCTTTTCATAATCTGAATTATGAGAACTTGGCAAATTGAAATGGAAATATTATAGCAAAAGACTGTTTTAGTCTTTATGTGAGACATCATGAATCGTGTCCCATATGCTTCGGATATAGGATCGATTACATGTGCTATATTCATCCTTTCTAAAATTTTCCAAATGCATGGGGCATTAAGAAGGGAAAAGGTTTAGAACTGGATATGACTAAAATGATTAAACAATTGTCGAGGACAATCTAAGGTTTACCAAAGATTGGGTGCTCAAGGACAGTTGGAAGTATAGTGATAATTCTGGAAGGACCATATTGACATAGTCTATAAGGAGGCAACTCCTGTTCAGATGTGATAGTCAAAATGGAATATGGAAATGTTTCAAAGTTAGAATTTTCAATCTGTTTAAGATTTGGAAACTTAATGCAAGAAGGATGTTTCCAAGGAGCTGATCTCCTTTGGAATACTCTGTAATGATTGTTGTCAAGTCTTTCTGACTTTGTGCATAATCATTACAAGAGGATCAATGCATATAAGTTTAGAATCTAACAGATTTCGGTAAATGACATGAATTTGGAATTCTTGTATTTGCAGTAAGGATTTGGGAGTGTGAAAAGAGAATCATTGAAGTTATGTTCAATGGATCTAGTTCACAAAGTAAAGATCATAGACAAACATAGTATGCATACTTGGTGTATGGCATGACTAGTGTTTAGAAAACATAGTGTACATGCTTGGAGCATGGGACAACTATTGTTTTAAATTCAAGAATAAAGTTGATAGTGGAAGCAGTATACAATGAATAATGTGTAATCATATGGTGATAAATAAAAGGTGTTTTATTTATGTTCATAGGTTTTGATACCATATTGGATTCAATTATTATTGTGTTTCACTTTGCATGTTTTGACTTCCCGAATAAACTGGGTTATTCTTCCAGAATGACTAAGTTATTCAAACCATCCACAGTCGGTCATATATTGGAAGTAGATATGAATTAAGACTGTCATGGGTTGGCTTGTAGAGGTCTAAGGTGTTGGACAAATGGCTACAACACTCATGAGTGCTCATAAGTTCTGAGTATTGGATTTAACCCGCGCTCATTGGAATCACTTCATGGATTTTATCACGAGTGATCATGAGACGATAATATCTTATATTCTTCAAACCTAGAGATATGAGTTGTTACTATGAGTTGATAGTACATTGATTGCACGAAAACGCATTTGGTAACTCGGTGCTATAAAACGTGTCTTTGTGTATGATTCAACAAGTAGTAGAACAAGCCATATGAGTCGAAGTTTATCCATTCCTTTTACCTTTGGGATAAAAGCGATATCTGTGGGCCCCTCGATGATTTGATGATGACAAATGGAAGTGCTCGGCCGGGCCAGGACTGATTTGATTTGTTCAATTAGTCAGTCGTCATAAATCGGAAATCAGGAAACAACAAATGGACAGAGAGAATGATTATAATCCATGTCTCAGTCCATATGATATCTAGAATGGAGGAATATATGATCCCTTATCTAATGGACAAGTTCGTTGACAAGATCAGAGTTCGACAGCGGCTTTAAGAGCTACGATTGCCAGTTAGGTTTGAAGTCATACACAATAATAGTTTTAGACTTATCCAAGTGGGAGACTGTTGGATTAATGTCTAAGTCCATAACTATATTTGGTATGTACTTGACCTGACCCGGCATGGTCTATTTGGGTTGCACTTCACCGACACAATTTATATGGATAATCTTTTGAGAATAGTATGTTTTGATTAATATTAATATATTATAAGTTCTAATATATTAATATGGAATCATATTATTTAATTAGTATTGATCAAGAATTAATTTATAATTAATTAAGTGATCAAAAGGAACTAATTAAATATGGACTCTTATATATATGGAATGGGCCAAGTTCATTTAGGTTGGGCTAAGCTTTCATGGATAGTCCATGGAGTGTTTAACCCATGGATCCTAGGAAATGAAAGGTCATGGGTATTAGGGTTTAACCCTAATCCTCCACACTATATAAAGATGTCCTTGGTTGGTGAAATGGGCACTAGTGTGGTACACTAAGAAGGGCTAGCCAATTTCACAAGAGAGAACAAAGTATCCATATTCTCTAAACTCTTCCAAAGTGTTTTGGTGATTTGTGATTCCATTTGAGGCTTCCACACTATTGGGGCTAAGCTCTTAAAGCTTGAAGACATCAAGCTACATCAAAAGGTATGTCATCTAACTAGTACTTTGTAGTATAAGAACTTCATAATATGCTAGTTAGGATTAAAGCCTTGGAAAGTTCTTATTTGCATGTATTATAGAGAAAACATAGATCCAAGGTTTATAGGGTTGCATGTACACCATAGGAGTGTTAGAATGCTCAAAACCCAACAGTAACTGCACCTGTTACACCACGGAAGAATACCAGCATATCAAGTGATTGATGCTTGAGCTGTAGACGCAGCAACAAGAGTAGTGGCAACTTGAACTGCCACAGATTCATGCCTCTTGGAGGGTCCTTGTGAACTCTTACCCTTTCGCTTTTTCCAGATAACCTTATTACTCTCATTACGCTCATTTTGATGCTCCTGAACATTTTCATGGTTTTGAGGGTAGCTATTACTTCCTGGTCCACTGGACCGGCTAGGGTTCAACAACGTCATTGCAGCCGTCACTTGTCACACCCCCAAACCAGAATGGCAGAAACATTTGAGGGTGGATGACTTCACGTAGTATCATAACCATTGAATATTGTAAATAAAGTAACACAACCATTATATATATAATGAAAACGTATGTTGTTGCGTTATACATATTAGCAAAAGAATATTACAATATAATGATAAATGTTCAATAATAAAACATCCTTAGTGTTCCCTTCTCCAAAAGCTGGTGGTTACCTGTATTACTGATTCCCTGAGAAATACAAGTGGTTTCGAAAAAGTGTCAACAATTAAGTTGGTGAGTTCATAAGAGTTTTGTAATGAAAAGTATGTCCTTTTTTATAGTAAATCGATGAACGAGGTTTTCAGAAAATCCAATATTTTCTATAAATGATTTGAAAAGTTTCCAGAGTTGGTGTGTGTTAGTATGTTCCATACTTGAATAATAATGATAACTTTGTGCCAAAATGATGTAGAAAACTGAATGCATATATGAATCTCGTAAATCAAACTTGTTTTTATACTTTTATGTGAGTTTTATAACCATACTATTGACACTGACGGCCTGTAACAACATTCTTCAGGTGTTGTAGTGTTATGACATTTGTCACCCCAGACCTGCCGGTCTAACTATAGCTAATAGTTTAGGTGCGGGGTTGTCAATCCCGTATAGATCTATACACAAGTATCACGCTCTCTCTTTCCAAGAGATTATGGTATATAATACAGGACTTGAAATGCATACATACGAGTACGTTGAAGTTTGAATGTCTCACATTACTTGGTATAAACAGATTTACGATAATAAAGACTTTACTTCTTTTGAAACTATTTCATTTGTCAAGATGTATATGTAAAATGTATGAATAACTTGATAACTATACTCATTATAGTTTCTCAAAAAGTATGTTTCCATTTAGTAAGAACAACTTGGTGATATAATAGCCCTTTAAACATAAAGATATTTTTGTATCAAAACCCTATAAGAACGATATTATAATTATGTTTATAAAACGATACTTTGATTTGTAATGTACTTGTATTCCCCCCCTAAAATGTGAAAAGAATTGAAAAGTAGGGGTATGAACTCACTCGTTAAGTTCGAAGAGAGAGGCTAGAGTTGAGCAGAGTTTCGACTGCGAAAGTTGCGTCTTCGGGCTCTCGGGAATCTCTGCAGCGTAGATCTTTCGTCGGGGGCTCGAGTGCGGAAATCGAGGTCGTCGGGACAGCTTCTGGTGCTTGGAAGTGTGTGAGAGTAATTGGATATTTGAGAAAGTGTGCCTAAAACTCGCAGCTCATGCCATCTATTTATAGTGCTGGAGGGGTGAGTACGCGGGGCGTAATTTTGGAGTACGCGGGGCGTACTCACGTACGCAGCGCGTACCTCGTTACGCTGGGCGTAAGAATGCGTCATGGCTTACGACTCCTGGCTAGCTAAGCGTAGAGGGGGCGGGCCGATGGGACTCGACTCTGGGTCTAGTACGCGGGGCGTACTCCCAGAGAACGCGGGGCGTAATCCAGCCTGTCCTCTTCTAAATTCCGTAACTTTCGCGTACGAGCTCCGTTTTTTGTGTTCTTTATATCCACGCGTAGGAGAGATTATGCTCTACAACTTTCATTTAGACTCCGTCGGCTAGTTTTGACTTCATTTTTAATGATACAATTTTAATAGGCCGGGCCTCCTAAAGTTCGTTAAAAATTCACAGTTTCTTTATTCGACGTAGGTTTTCGTTTGTCTTTTTATCAATTTGCTCCTATTGTGGAGATCTTCAACTCTCATTTAGGTTGCGCTAGCAAATTAACACTCGATCTTCAATTCGAGTTTTTAGCCCTCTACTACTGTTACGAAACTTTGAAAATTCGTAACTTCTTCATACGAGGTCCAATTTGGGCGATCTTTTCATGCACGCTCACCTTTCAACGAGATCTACGACTTTTGTTTAGATACTTAAGGCTAAAATGCATTTTATTGAGATTTTACTTTTTACGTCAAATAATGTTTTAACGGCGTGTCGTAAATATACGAGTGGTTATAATTTCTTCAATATAACCCGGTTTTGAGCGTTCTTTATGTTTTTGGAAACCTTGGCATGATATCTAATATTTGATGCAGCCCAACTTAGATATTTGAACACTTTATTTTCGAGGTTAATTTCGTTGTATTTGACCTTCGAGCGTTACAATGCTTTTGGAAAATATAGGGTTGTCACATCATCCCCCTGTTAAGGGAATTTCGTCCCGAAATTTAATCTAAGATAGAGTTTACAGTTTTAGGAAAAAGATGCGGGTACTTTTGTTTCATCTGATGCTCGCATTCCCAGGTGTATTCAGGTCCTCGCTTGGCGTTCCAGCGGACCTTTACAATGGGTATGCGGCTTTGTTTAGTCCTTTTGATTTCCAGATCCATGATCTCTACTAGTTCCTCCACAAATTGGAGGTTTTCATTTATTGCAATTTCGTCTAGAGGGACGACAAGGGTCTCGTCGGATAAGCACTTCTTTAGGTTCGATACGTGAAAGGTAGGGTGTACGTTGTGGAGCTCCTGAGGTAGTCTAAGTTTGTAAGCCACTGGACCGATCCTGGCAAGGATCTCGAATGGTCCCGATGTATCTAGGGTTCAGTTTCCCACGTTTTCGAAGCGTATTAAACCTTTCCAAGGCGAGACTTTGAGTAGGACATGGTCTCCAAACTGGAATTCCAAGGGTTTTCGTCTCTTATCTGCGTAACTCTTTTGTCTATCCCTTGATGCTTTTAGACGTTCTCGGATTTGAACAATCTTCTCCGTAGTTTCCCTTATGATTTCTGGTCCAGTGAGCGTGTTGTCAGTTGCTTGTCCTTTTGCTAGTTGTGTGTCCCCCACTTCGGCCCAGCACAAAGGTGACCTGCATTTGCGGCCATAGAGGGCTTCGAACGGGGCAGCCTTGATAATGGTGTGGTAGCTATTGTTGTACGAGAACTCGACCAAGGGTAGATGTGTGTCCCATGCTTTGCCAAAATCGATCACGCAAGCTCTCAGCATGTCTTCTAGGGTTTGTATGGTTCTCTCGCTCTGGCCGTCGGTTTGTGGGTGATACGCGATACTCATATCTAGTCTCGTCCCCAAAGCTTTTTGCAGCGACTGCCAGAACCTTGAGGTGAATCTACTATCTCGGTCCGAGATAATGGATATGGGTACACCATGCAGTCGTACAATTTCTCTGAGGTATGTCCTTGTTAACTTCTCCAATTTATCCGTCTCTTTGATCGGTAGGAAATGCGCTGACTTAGTTAATCTGTCGACAATTACCCAAATGGTGTCGAGTCCGCTTGTCGTTTTGCGTAATTTGGTTATGAAATCCATGTTTATCCGTTCCCACTTCCATTCGGGTATTTCTGGTTGTTGTAATAAACCCGAAGGCTTTTGGTATTCCACCTTGACTTTGGCACATGGCAGGCATTTGCTCACGTAGGTAGCAATTTCGGTTTTCATGTTCGGCCACCAGTACAACTTCTTGAGGTCGAGATACATCTTATCGGAGCCGGGATGTATGGAGTATCGTGTCTTATGGGCTTCGTCCATGACGATTTGTCTGAATCCACCAAACTTCGGTGTCCAGATTCGATCCATGTAATAACGAACTCCGTCGCTCTTGGTCTCAAGGTTCTTATCCATTCCTCTTAGGGCTTCTCCTGTCATATTTTCGGATTTCAAGGCTTCTATTTGGGCTTCCTTGATTTGCGTGGACAGGTGTGAATGGATCGTCATAGTTAGGGACTTCACTCGGCGACCTGAGTACTCCTTCCGACTGAGTGCATCAGCCACTACATTAGCCTTTCAGGGGTGATATCGAATTTCGCATTCGTAATCACTTAGTAGTTCTACCCATTGCCTCTGCCTCATGTTGAGTTCCTTCTGGTTGAGGATATGTTGGAGGCTTTTATGATCGGTGAAGATTGTACATTTTGTGTCGTAGAGGTAGTGTCTCCATATCTTCAGAGCGAAGACGACTGCCCCTAGTTCAAGATCGTGCGTTGTGTAGTTCACTTCGTGCGTCTTTAGTTTCCTTGAAGCGTAGGCGATGACCTTCCCTCTTTGCATTAAGACACACCCAAGTCCTTGGTTTGATGCATCACAATAGACCACGAAGTCCTCCGTCCCCTCTGGCAGGGTTAGGATGGGCGCACTACATAAGGCTCGCTTTAGTGCCTGAAATGCGTTGTCTTGTTTTTCTCCCCAGTCGAAGGTCACATTTTTCTAGGTTAGGGTGGTAAGTGGCTTGGCAATCTTTGAAAAGTTCGGTATGAATCTACGGTAATACCCAACGAGTCCCAAAAATTGTCGGATTTCTGTAGGGGTCCTTGGAGTAGTCCAACTATCTATTGCCTTTATCTTGGAAGGGTCCACGTGTATTCCTTCTTTGCTTACAACATGTCCTAGGAAATCCACTTCCCGAATCCAAAATTCGCATTTGGAAAATTTTGCGTAAAGTTTCTGTAACAACCCGAAATTTCATGTCACTTCTTGTACCACAACTTGTAATTCAAATCCGATCAACCCGACGTCATTTTCAATTTCATTTCTAATTTCTCCATTTCATTAAGTCATTAGTTTATATTGACCTAAAATGACTTAATGGGTGTTTTAATACATTTAGAAATCATTTTAACACCCAGCTTTAGTGATCGGAATATTTCTAGAAACTACCATATCGGGTTACGGTAACTCAATCGGGTACGACCAAAAACCTCAATTAACGTCGGTATCGGGTAGAATTCTATCGCGTCCAATTCCCGAACATTATATAAACATGTTTAAGACTCCATTTGAAGCCTTTGGCCAAATTATCACTAAACATTTCCCACCTCTCTCCTAATCCAAGTTTAAGGGATCAAAACTCAAATTTAGGGCTTCTAATCTCAAAGGTACCTTCCTAGCCATAACCTATAGCATATTTGTCATCCAATTTCGAGTTTAAGACATAGATTAGGCCTAACATTCATGAGTTTACGGCCATAGAACATTCATGGGCCGTAAACTCATATTTCAAGGGTTTTTAAGCCCTAAAACCCTTCCTTTGCAAAGTTGGACACTAGATATGACTTAAGGGCTTAAAGGGAAGAAATTATAACATGTAGAACATGGATTTAGAGGGACAAAAGTGAGTTTACGGCCAAGGAGCATTCTTGGGCCGTAAACTCATATACAAGGGGTATTTAAGCCATTTAACCCTTCCAAAACCTAGTTGAGACTTAGACATGAACCTTGGACTTGCTAATCTAGACTTGGAACACTTTAAACTTGATTTTTGTGTAACAAAGAAGAGTTTACAGCCAAGACACTCTCTTGGGCCGTAAACTCCTCTAAAAGAGTGATTTAAGGCCTTTAAACATGTTCAAATGCTTCCAAACTCAATATATGGCTTTGTGGTAAAATCTAGATGCATCTAAAAATGGTTTAAAGGATTAAAACACAACAAAAGTATGATTTATGGGAGTTTACGGCCTAAGAACATATTCTTGGCCGTAAACTCATAAAACAAATGTTTATGAGGCATTAAACACACTCAAATGTCTTGTGTAAATTTCTAGAATCACATATGAATGTTTTAAGCACCAAAAACTACTTTGTTCAATTGTAAAGGAGAGTTTACGGCCTTAGAACATACCTCTAGGCCGTAAACTCCAATAAATGTCTTAATTGATGTTCTAAATTCATAACAATGCTTAGAAAATTAGTTTGAATCACATGTGATTGCCCTAAATAGCTTAAATCAATTTTTCTTAGCCTTAGTGAGTTTACGGCCGTAAACTCTATGAGTGTGGCCGTAAACTCATGCTTTAAATATGTTAAATCCATTCCAAGTGTTCCAAGGTGTCTAGATAATCATTCCTAGCAATCCCTAAGTTCATTTGAGTCCTTAAAACACCAAAACCTCACCCACATGAGTTTACGGCCGTAAACTCATGTATGTGGGTGTTCCATTGTTGTAAACTCTTTAAAATGTTTATTTATGGGGAGAAAACTCATGTCCCAAGTCCCTAGTGTCATTTCAAGTTCTTAAAAGCCACCCGGGTCACTCCAAACGCTCATTTTAAGGTGTTTAACCTCATTGGAGTGTAATGTTCCATATGATTAGTGAATGTATCCCTAATTGTATATATATGGACATTATTTCATTTTACATAGGGTCATCGCGAGTAATCAAACCCCGAACCAACGTCTAGCATTCAAATCCGACACGTTTCCGAGTCCGGTGAGTTCATACCCCTACCCTTTTTCACTGTTTTTACTGTTTTTAGGGGGGGGAACATAAGCAAAGTACAAGGGAATTCTTGTACTCAAAGCATGTTTTCAGATGTGTGTTTATTAATTCATATGCTTTTGTTACTGATTACCACAACTGATAACCATTTGAACATGCATATCACGTAACATATATTTGTGAATTAGGTCTTTAACTGTTATGTTTTACATATATTTCACAAATGATTTTCCACAATTTATCAGTTAAAAGCATTACATACAACATTTGAATGTAATACCTGTACACTGTTTTGTCCTCGGTAACACTCCACATAAATACGCGAGTGGAGGACTATTCTATTATTACTAGTAAATTTGTTAATCCTGTATAATTGGAGACACGTCCTTGGAGAACACTCCACCAAGGTACGCGAGTGGAGGACTACACCCATAACCAGAATCTCTGGTATTTAGAGAGCGTGACTTGAGTGTATAGATCTATACGGGGCTGACTACCCCACACCTGGTTGCTAGCTACAGCCGAACCGAAATGGTTCAAGGGTGACGAGAGTCATAAGTATGTGGACGACTTATTGCCACATGTGGACTACTTATTGCCACAGGTTTTAGTCTATTGTATGGTTATGGAACTCGCAATTAGGATAACAGAGATTTACATATAGTAATAATGAATCACTTTTATACATCTTTTACATCCTTCTCATCTTTCGTAACACTGTAACCAACATTCAGGAAAGTACGGGACTTTCCTGGGGAAAACATAGAAACCAATCACTATTACATCTTTACATCTTTTTATCGTTTACATTGGAAACCAACATGCAGAAAAGCATGGGGCTTTTCTGGGTAACACTTACCTAACTAGAAAGAGTAACAAACTGGATAACATTACATCTTTTACAATTTGTAATACGCAATAAGGAAAGTATGGGACTTTCCTGGTAACACATGACAAGCAAACAGATCAGTTTAATCAGTCAGATAACCAACTATACATTTTCACATGAATAAACATGTTTTCAATGTACAAACTTATCATACCTTTCATTTGTGAATTAATAACTAACTATTTAGAAAATATGGGATTTTCTTGGTACATTCGACATTTTCAGAAACAGAAAGGAAACGTAAACATTTTTTTTTTTTTTACAAAACAAATCTACTTATGAACTCACCAGCTTTATGCTGATTTTCAAACCGCTTGTGTTCTCAGGTCATCTTTAGAACAGGTACCCGGAGATTTCTTTTGATTAGAAGATGGAGTACATGAAGATCCGTTTCTTTTGTCTATATATACTATGTATCACAACTGTACAAACTTTACTTTTGAAATAACTGTAAAACTTTAATATGTAATGTAATGGTTGTTCTACTTTACTTACTATGTGCATTGGATTTGATATTCAACGTGGAGTCAACCCCGGAAATGTTTCCGCCTTCGGTTTTCGGGGTGTGACAGATTGGTATCAGAGCCCTTGTTTATAGTGAATGAAGTATACCAAACCTTACATGGTGTAAAACTATAAACGCTAAAGGGGCCTAAGTGCTCTGAATTAAAAGTATCTTCAAACTACAAATATTTTCAAAAAGTATACAAGTATACCGAATCGTCGCTATCCGTAACTACAAGTAGAACCAAACATAAATAATTGGGTGTTGTGTATTATGGTTAAACCTGGGCAGTTATGTAGTCGTGTCTAGGGTCAATATAGCCTGGCCAACTATATTCATTCGAGACACGGCCAACATGTGCTTGGGAGTGACTGTAATATGCGGCATGCCTAAAACTTACCCAATATCCCAAACAACAAATCGTCGCTGCAGCAAACCATGAAATACTATGGGAGTATTTCTTGAGTCGTTACTCTGTAGAAATTCTTGTATACGCGTTAATCCTTGAATATTACTCTTGTGATAAAATATTCTATATATATATAACTCCTTTCTGCTTATTCGCTTAGTATGATGCTATAATTGCCTTGATGAGATATCTCCTGTCCCATATCTCTTGATTCAATTCAGAGGACTTATGATCCTCTCTTTCCTGACCTTTTTAGATCAAGATGCCTCCAAGAAAAAGACCCAACTCAAAGAACAACGAAAATCCCTCTTCGCCGCCACCCCCTCCCCAGTTTGACCTAGCATCACTCCAAACGATGATGACAGCTGCAATGGTAGCAGCTATGTCGCAGATGAACTCTAATAATTCAGGAGGTGGTTCTCAATCTCAAAACCCTGAGGGTAGTCAGGGACACCAAAGAGGAAATTCTTATAAGGATTTCATGAACGCGAAACCAACATCCTTTAATGGCACTGGAGGTGTCATTTCCTTATCCCGATGGTTCGAGAAAATCGAATCCATCTTCGAAATCTGTGCTTGTGCAGAGTCTGATAAAGTTAAATTTGCGGCTTGTACCTTCGAGGATAAAGCCTTGACTTGGTGGAATGGCCGAGTCAAATCTCTGACCTTACCTGTAGCCAATGCCATGGGCTGGGAGGCCATGAAAGAACTTCTCATTGCTGAGTACTGCCCCCGTGGCGAAATGCAAAAATTAGAACACGAGCTGTGGAACTTAAAGATGAAAGGTTCTGACGTTGCTGCGTATACTTCCCGATTTGATGACCTCGCACTTCTTTGCCCGGGATTAGTCACTCCTGAAAACAAAAAGATCGAAAGGTTCATTTGGGGGTTATCTCAACCGACAAAGAGTCATGTTTTGGCTGCTCGTCCGAATACTTATGATAGTGCCAAGACTTTGGCTCAAATTCTGATTGATCACAGCGACGACGTTAAGGAAATCACTACCACTTCTGAACCGACTCAAAGGAGTGGTGAAAAGAGGAAATTCTGGAAAAAGAAGAAGGGTCAATCTTCTCAAGGATCTTCCAAGAAACATCAGACGGTAGCAGTCCATGCTGCTACTGTTACTCCTGTCACTACAGTTTCTGTTATGGGATCCACAGCTTCAACTCCTACCAGTAAATATGCTGGTAACCTTCCCCTGTGTGACAAGTGTAAATACCATCATCATCCTGGTCCTTGCCGAGAATTGTCTTGCACCAACTGTGGTAAGAAAGGGCACACGGTTCGATTCTGCAGAACTCCTACCCAATCAGCCAACCAATCATCGGGAGCAGGTGTTAGTCAAGCCTGCTACAACTGTGGAGAAGTTGGGCATTATAAAAGGAACTGCCCCAAGAAGAACACTGCTAGCAACACAGGAAGGGTCCTTGTTATGGGACGAGAAGAAGCAGTTGCTGATCCCAATGTTGTCTCGGGTACATTTCTTCTCGACAACTCGTATGCTAATATTCTTTTCGATTCGGGCGCTGAAAGAAGTTTTGTTAGTCATGCATTCAAACATAACCTAAAACATAATTCCCAACCTCTAACCGAAATATTTACCGTCGAAATGGCAAACGGAGAGAAAGAGAGTGCGAGTGAAGTATTCGTAGATTGCATTCTTACCTTAAACGACCATTCGTTTCCTATCGATCTTATGCCCGTATCTATAAAGAGATTTGATGTCATTATTGGCATGGATTGGTTGAGCCCCAATCATGCAGATATCCTTTGCTTCGAAAAAGCCATTCGTCTTAACCTTCTTTCTGGTTAAACTCTAATGATCTATGGCGATAAACTCGGTTCCAATCTTCGTATCATCTCCTGCATCAAAGCTCAGAAACTCCTGCGTAAGGAGTGTGTTGCATTCTTGGCTCACGTAATCAACGAAAATCAAGAAGTTAAAAACCTCGCGAGCATCCCCGAGGTCTGCAATTTTCCTGATGTGTTTCCCGAAGAGCTTCCAGGAATCCCTCCCGAGCGTCAGGTCGAGTTTCGTATTGACCTAATTCCTGGGGCTACTCCTGTAGCGAAGTCTCCATATCGCTTAGCTCCGGCAGAGATGCAGGAGCTATCCAGTCAACTTAACGAATTGATTAGCAAAGGATTCATTAGGCCGAGTTCCTCACCCTGGGGAGCTCCGGTTTTGTTTGTCAAGAAGAAGGATGGATCCTTTCGAATGTGTATAGATTATCGTGAATTAAACAAGTTGACTGTCAAAAACCGATATCCTCTTCCTCGTATAGATGACCTTTTCGATCAACTCCAGGGAGCCAGTTACTTCTCTAAGATAGACCTTCGGTCAGGGTACCATCAGTTGCGAGTTCATGAAAGTGATGTGCCCAAAACAGCTTTCAGGACTCGATATGGACACTATGAGTTCGTAGTGATGCCCTTCGGTTTAACCAACGTACCGGCAGTGTTCATGGACCTTATGAACCGGGTGTGCCGTCCCTTCTTAGACAAATTCGTCATCGTGTTCATTGACGACATCCTCGTTTACTCTCGAAGCGAAGAAGACCACAAACAACACTTGAGGCTAGTGTTGGAAACCCTTAGATCCGAAAAACTATACGCGAAATTTTCCAAATGTGAGTTTTGGATACGGAAGGTAATTTTCCTTGGTCATGTGATAAGTGAGGAGGGTATTCATGTTGATCCTTCCAAGATTAAGGCAATAGAGAATTGGTCAGCACCGAAGACACCCACAGAAATCCGACAATTCTTGGGTCTCGCTGGCTATTATCGAAGGTTCATCCAAAACTTTTCCCGAATCGCCAAACCTCTAACCACTCTAACACAAAAAGGTGTACCCTTTTGTTGGGGTGATAAACAAGAGACCGCATTTCAGACATTGAAGAAAGCTCTGTGCAGCGCGCCTGTCCTATCCTTACCCGAAGGAACAGAGGACTTTGTTGTCTTCTGCGATGCATCTACTCAAGGTTTAGGTTGCGTGCTTATGCAGAGAGGAAAAGTGATTGCTTATGCCTCTAGACAGTTGAAGACACACGAGGTCAACTATACCACACATGATTTGGAGCTTGGAGCCGTAGTTTTTGCATTAAAGATTTGGAGGCATTACCTTTACGGAACTAAGTGTACGATCTTTACTGATCATAAGAGCCTGCAACATATCTTTGACCAAAAAGACCTGAACATGAGACAAAGGCGATGGGTTGAACTACTCAGTGATTATGAGTGTGAAATCCGCTACCATCCCGGCAAGGCCAATGTGGTAGCAGATGCCCTTAGCCGAAAGGAGAATACCTGCAACAAAGTGAAGATTCAGTCGATAACCATCCATTCCAACCTACCCATGCAAATCCGAGAAGCTCAGCTCGAAGCCCTGAAACCGGAGAACATGACAACTGAAGCTTTGAGAGGAATGGAAAAGAAACTTGAGATCAGAAGTGACGGAGTCCAGTGTTTTATGGATCGAATCTGGATTCCCAAGTCTGGAGGATTAAGAGAGTTAGTCATGGAAGAAGCACATAGAACCAGATACTCTGTTCACCCGGGCTCTGACAAGATGTACTTAGATCTCAAGAAACAATATTGGTGGCCAAACATGAAAGCTGAGATAGCTACATTTGTGGGCAAGTGCTTGACTTGCGCCAAAGTCAAAATCGAACATCAGAAACCTTCAGGTCTGCTTCAACAACCCGAGATCCCCGAGTGGAAATGGGAGATGATTGCCATGGACTTCATCACCAAACTACCCAAGTGTTCTAGTGGGTGCGATACCATTTGGGTAATTGTCGATCGTTTGACAAAATCCGCTCACTTCATTCCAATTAAAGAATCATACAAGATGGAAAGACTTGCGCGAATCTACATCCAGGAGGTAGTACGCCTACACGGTGTACCTGTATCCATTATCTCTGATCGAGATAGCAGATTTACTTCCAGATTCTGGCAATCTCTTCAGAAAGCCCTTGGAACCCAACTAGACATGAGCACGGCATACCATCCTCAGACTGACGGTCAAAGCGAGAGAACAATTCAAACTCTGGAGGACATGCTTAGGGCATGTGTCATTGACTTTGGAAGGTCGTGGGACGCACATCTACCATTGATCGAATTCTCATACAACAACAGTTACCACACCAGCATTAGGGCTGCCCCGTTTGAAGCTCTATACGGTCGAAAGTGCAGATCCCCTCTGTACTGGGCCGAGGTAGGAGATACACAGTTAGCAAAGAGTCGAATCCCCGACAGCGCACTTACCGGTCCCGAAATCATCCGTGAAACCACTGAGAAAATTATCCAAATCCGTGAACGACTAAAGGCCTCGCGCGATCGTCAAAAGAGTTACGCTGATAATCGTCGGAAACCCCTTGAATTCCAAGTTGGAGATCGAGTTCTGTTAAAAGTCTCGCCCTGGAAAGGCACTATACGTTTCGGTAAACGTGGGAAACTTAATCCGAGGTACATTGGACCTTTTGAAATCGTCGCCAGAGTTGGTCCGGTAGCCTACAAACTTCAGTTACCCCACGAACTCAGTAACATTCATCCTGTCTTCCATGTTTCAAATCTCAAAAAGTGCCTATCCGATGAAACCCTAACAATTCCCTTAGACAAGATTGAGATCGATGAAAACCTCAACTTTGTGGAGGAACCAATTGAGATCATGGATCGAGAAGTCAAACGTACGAAACAGAGTCGCATCCCGTTGGTGAAGGTTCGCTGGAATGCCAAGCGAGGACCGGAGTTCACTTGGGAGCGAGAAGACTCGATGCAACAGAAATATCCACAACTCTTTTCTAATCCATGATTTGTATCTTGTTTTGTGTTTAAACTTTGAATTTCGGGACGAAATTCCCTCTAACGGGGGGATAATGTAACAACCCGAAATTTCATGTCACTTCTTGTACCACAACTTGTAATTCAAATCCGATCAACCCGACGTCATTTTCAATTTCATTTCTAATTTCTCCATTTCATTAAGTCATTAGTTTATATTGACCTAAAATGACTTAATGGGTGTTTTAATACATTTAGAAATCATTTTAACACCCAGCTTTAGTGATCGGAATATTTCTAGAAACTACCATATCGGGTTACGGTAACTCAATCGGGTACGACCAAAAACCTCAATTAACGTCGGTATCGGGTAGAATTCTATCGCGTCCAATTCCCGAACATTATATAAACATGTTTAAGACTCCATTTGAAGCCTTTGGCCAAATTATCACTAAACATTTCCCACCTCTCTCCTAATCCAAGTTTAAGGGATCAAAACTCAAATTTAGGGCTTCTAATCTCAAAGGTACCTTCCTAGCCTTAACCTATAGCATATTTGTCATCCAATTTCGAGTTTAAGACATAGATTAGGCCTAACATTCATGAGTTTACGGCCATAGAACATTCATGGGCCGTAAACTCATATTTCAAGGGTTTTTAAGCCCTAAAACCCTTCCTTTGCAAAGTTGGACACTAGATATGACTTAAGGGCTTAAAGGGAAGAAATTATAACATGTAGAACATGGATTTAGAGGGAAAAAAGTGAGTTTACGGCCAAGGAGCATTCTTGGGCCGTAAACTCATATACAAGGGGTATTTAAGCCATTTAACCCTTCCAAAACCTAGTTGAGACTTAGACATGAACCTTGGACTTGCTAATCTAGACTTGGAACACTTTAAACTTGATTTTTGTGTAACAAAGAAGAGTTTACGGCCAAGACACTCTCTTGGGCCGTAAACTCCTCTAAAAGAGTGATTTAAGGCCTTTAAACATGTTCAAATGCTTCCAAACTCAATATATGGCTTTGTGGTAAAATCTAGATGCATCTAAAAATGGTTTAAAGGATTAAAACACAACAAAAGTATGATTTATGGGAGTTTACGGCCTAAGAACATATTCTTGGCCGTAAACTCATAAAACAAATGTTTATGAGGCATTAAACACACTCAAATGTCTTGTGTAAATTTCTAGAATCACATATGAATGTTTTAAGCACCAAAAACTACTTTGTTCAATTGTAAAGGAGAGTTTACGGCCTTAGAACATACCTCTAGGCCGTAAACTCCAATAAATGTCTTAATTGATGTTCTAAATTCATAACAATGCTTAGAAAATTAGTTTGAATCACATGTGATTGCCCTAAATAGCTTAAATCAATTTTTCTTAGCCTTAGTGAGTTTACGGCTGTAAACTCTATGAGTGTGGCCGTAAACTCATGCTTTAAATATGTTAAATCCATTCCAAGTGTTCCAAGGTGTCTAGATAATCATTCCTAGCAATCCCTAAGTTCATTTGAGTCCTTAAAACACCAAAACCTCACCCACATGAGTTTACGGCCGTAAACTCATGTATGTGGGTGTTCCATTGTTGTAAACTCTTTAAAATGTTTATTTATGGGGAGAAAACTCATGTCCCAAGTCCCTAGTGTCATTTCAAGTTCTTAAGCGCCACCCGGGTCACTCCAAACGCTCATTTTAAGGTGTTTAACCTCATTGGAGTGTAATGTTCCATATGATTAGTGAATGTATCCCTAATTGTATATATATGGACATTATTTCATTTTACATAGGGTCATCGCGAGTAATCAAACCCCGAACCAACGTCTAGCATTCAAATCCGACACGTTTCCGAGTCCGGTGAGTTCATACCCCTACCCTTTTTCACTGTTTTTACTGTTTTTAGGGGGGGGGGGGGAACATAAGCAAAGTACAAGGGAATTCTTGTACTCAAAGCATGTTTTCAGATGTGTGTTTATTAATTCATATGCTTTTGTTACTGATTACCACAACTGATAACCATTTGAACATGCATATCACGTAACATATATTTGTGAATTAGGTCTTTAACTGTTATGTTTTACATATATTTCACAAATGATTTTCCACAATTTATCAGTTAAAAGCATTACATACAACATTTGAATGTAATACCTGTACACTGTTTTGTCCTCGGTAACACTCCACATAAATACGCGAGTGGAGGACTATTCTATTATTACTAGTAAATTTGTTAATCCTGTATAATTGGAGACACGTCCTTGGAGAACACTCCACCAAGGTACGCGAGTGGAGGACTACACCCATAACCAGAATCTCTGGTATTTAGAGAGCGTGACTTGAGTGTATAGATCTATACGGGGCTGACTACCCCACACCTGGTTGCTAGCTACAGCCGAACCGAAATGGTTCAAGGGTGACGAGAGTCATAAGTATGTGGACGACTTATTGCCACATGTGGACTACTTATTGCCACAGGTTTTAGTCTATTGTATGGTTATGGAACTCGCAATTAGGATAACAGAGATTTACATATAGTAATAATGAATCACTTTTATACATCTTTTACATCCTTCTCATCTTTCGTAACACTGTAACCAACATTCAGGAAAGTACGGGACTTTCCTGGGGAAAACATAGAAACCAATCACTATTACATCTTTACATCTTTTTATCGTTTACATTGGAAACCAACATGCAGAAAAGCATGGGGCTTTTCTGGGTAACACTTACCTAACTAGAAAGAGTAACAAACTGGATAACATTACATCTTTTACAATTTGTAATACGCAATAAGGAAAGTATGGGACTTTCCTGGTAACACATGACAAGCAAACAGATCAGTTTAATCAGTCAGATAACCAACTATACATTTTCACATGAATAAACATGTTTTCAATGTACAAACTTATCATACCTTTCATTTGTGAATTAATAACTAACTATTTAGAAAATATGGGATTTTCTTGGTACATTCGACATTTTCAGAAACAGAAAGGAAACGTAAACATTTTTTTTTTTTTACAAAACAAATCTACTTATGAACTCACCAGCTTTATGCTGATTTTCAAACCGCTTGTGTTCTCAGGTCATCTTTAGAACAGGTACCCGGAGATTTCTTTTGATTAGAAGATGGAGTACATGAAGATCTGTTTCTTTTGTCTATATATACTATGTATCACAACTGTACAAACTTTACTTTTGAAATAACTGTAAAACTTTAATATGTAATGTAATGGTTGTTCTACTTTACTTACTATGTGCATTGGATTTGATATTCAACGTGGAGTCAACCCCAGAAATGTTTCCGCCTTCGGTTTTCGGGGTGTGACAGTTTCTCTGCCCTTAATGTTTCCAGTACTTGTCGGAGATGTTGGCTGTGTTCTTCCTGGCTTCTTGAATAGATGAGTATATCATCTATGAACACGATCATGAATTTATCCAGGAAGGGACGACATACTCGGTTCATCAAGTCCATGAACACTGCTGGAGCATTCGTCAATCCGAAGGGCATTACCACAAATTCGTAGTGACCATAACGTGTTCGGAAAGCCTTTTTGGGGATGTCTCCCTCCAGTACTCGCAGTTGGTGATAACCAGATCTTAGATCGACCTTTGAGAATCCCTGTAGTTGGTCGAATAGATCGTCTATGCGCGGTAAGGGATACCGGTTCTTGATCGTGAGTTTGTTTAGTTCCCGATAATCGATGCACATGCGAAAGGATTCGTCCTTCTTTTTCACGAATAGGACTGGTGCTCCCCATGGTGAGAAGCTCGGTCTGATGAATCCCTTGCTCAGCAGCTCGTTTAATTGACTGGATAGTTCCTGCATCTCGGCTGGGGCTAAACGGTAAGGCAGCTTTGCTACTGGGGTAGCTCCGGGGATCAATTCGATTCTGAACTCAACTTGGCGTTCTGGTGGAATTCCTGGAAGATCTTCTGGGAAAATATCTGGGAAGTTGCAGACTTCCGGAATGTCTTTAATGTTTTTCGATTCTCGTTTCTTGTCTACTACGTGGGCTAGAAAAGCATGATATTCTTTGCGAAGATATTTTTGTGCTTTAATACAGGAAATGATTTGTAAATTTGAACTAGGTTTGTCGCCATAAATGACGAGAGTTTCGCCGTTTGGCATATTTAGGCGAACGGCCCTTTCGTGACAAAGGATATCGGCATGGTGAAGGCTCAACCAGTCCATACCGATGATGACATCGAAACTTCTTATGGAAATGGGCATAAGATCGACTCGAAAAAAGCGCTCGTTTAAATTTAGTGTGCACCCTACGTACAAATCGTTTGCGTGTTCTGTTTTACCGTTTTCCATTTCTACAGTGAATATTTTATTGAGTGGTCGGGGTTTTTGACTAAGTAGGTGTTTGAATTTATGACTCACAAAACTTCTCTCCGCACCGCAGTCAAAGAGTATGCATGCATAAGTGTTGTTGAGTAGGAACGTACCCGTAACCATCGTGGGGTCTGCTATTGCTTCTTTCTGTCCTACTGCCAACACTCTCCCCACACCGCCAGCGTTCCTTTCCTTGGGACAATTCCTCCTGAAGTGTCCAGTCTCTCCGCACCCATAACACGCCTGGCTTACTCCAGTACCAAAAACTTGAGTGATCGGTCGTGCCGGTGCTTTACAAAAACGGGTTGTGTGCCCTTTCCTGTTACAGTTCTTGCAGTGCATCTTGCGACAAATACCGTGGTGATGGTAGTTACACTTGCTGCACTTGGGCAGATTCCCCGCATATGGTTTTGTTGGCGCAGAGGTAGCAGGAGTTGTGGTGGGGGTAGTAGCAGCATGAACCGCAACCATTTGCTTCTTTGAAGGTTCTTGCGTAGTTTGCCCCTTCCTTTTGTTCCATAATTTCTTCTTGTTGTTGTTGTTGGCATTGATCTCGTTGTTGCTGTTCCCTTTGGTTGGTTCAGCCATAATAGCCGCGACTCCTTGACAGACACCATGATCAACAAGAGATTGGGCTAGTTCCTTGGCGCTGGTGAAGGTCAAGGGTTTGGAAGCTAACACACTTCCTCGAAGGTGGGGTGATAGTCCCCAGATGTATCTCTCGACCTTCTGGCTTTCCAGGGTTAACATTCCTGGGCAAAGTGTTATTAAGTCACTGAACCTGTTGGTGTAACCTGCTATGTCCGAACCTACCATCGAAAGGTTCCACAGTTCCTGTTCAAGCTTCTGAATCTCGCCTCTTGGGCAGTATTCTCGAAGGAGCATTCTTTTCAGGTTTTCCCAACCCATGGAGTTCGCCACCACCAGGGTTAGTGTCTGGACGTGGCCGTTCCACCATGTCAGGGCGCGTTCAGAGAAAGTAAAAGCGACAAACTTTACTTTGCTTTCTTCAGGGCAAGCGCAGATTTCGAATACAACTTCCGTCTTCTCTATCCATTGAGATAGAGCCAATACTCCCCCAGTCTCGTAAAAGGGAATAGGTTTTCCGTTGGTGAAGTCTTTGTAAATGCATACCCCTGAACGGCTTTGACCTTGGCCATTTGTAAAACTGTTTGTTCCTCCCCCCGATCCGTTGTTGCTCATTTGAGCCATCACTGCGGTTACGGCAGCGGTTACAGCAGTCTGGAACATAACGGCATCCATAGTTTGAGGAGGTGGTGGAGGTGGTGTTGAAGTTGAGTTTCTGCGTGTTGATCTACGAGGAGGCATGTTCTGGTAGAGAAAAATAAGAATGAATACTATAAGTTTCTAACGTTTTGATAAACGTGTGTTAGTTGTATCTTGTAATTTGTTTTGACTTTAGTTTATGGTTTCAAGGTAGGCATAGAAATTTTTGTTAAAACTCATAATTTCTGAGAGGTATATAATAAGAAATACTTCATATTCATACATATAGGTCACACCTGAGGTGTGTTACATTACATATCTTGTTTGGAAAATTTGACCCTCTTAGAGGTCTCCGATTACAGATACAAAAGGGAATAAGGGAAAAACTTTTATCCGAAATCCTATTCTATAACAAAATTGTTGGGGCTCGAACAAGCTCTACTTGCGGCGTTTGGAGCTAGATTCGGCATCCGACCGTTTGACTCCCATCAGTCGCCTCTCGAGATCTGCTTGTTGTTCCTTCATCTCTCTTATTTCTGCCAGAGCCGTTATCATTTGGTTCTGAAGTGTTCCCGTGTAGATTTGGGTATTCTCATGTAGTCCTTCCAAACGGCGGATGTCAGCGGCGTTACCTTGGGTAGCAGCATTGATCTCGCGAACTCTGGCTGCTTGTTGGTCCGCCTGGTAGTTCTGGTTAGCTATAGCATTCACGACGACAAGAAGTGCTCGATCAGCGGAGCCTCCCCCACTGACATTGTAAAAATCTCGGCACATGCCGAAAGGAGGGTGTACACCTTGCTGGTGGCTCCAGTAGTAGAGGTGGCTTCCCCAGATGGGGATGGGTCCCGGTTGATATGGTCTGATTACGGGAGGATGAGGGATGGGAGGGTCGATTACTTCCGTCTCGGAGTCTGTTCCACTAGAAATTTCCTCGATCTTTTCGTCGACTTCGAATTCCTCTCCGACTTCGACTTCGAATTCTTCTTCGATAACCCCTTCGGGTTCTTCCTCGGCCTCTTCTTCGATTTCCTCTGGGTCTTCCTCCGGGTCTTCTTCTATCCAACCGCCGTTGCCTTGGTTTGGGTAGTAGGGATCTCCTGGTAAATGGAATCCGGTCATTTGTCTGTACTAGGATAGAGGTATGAGAATTTTATAAGAAAAGAAATTTCTATTTAACGACTTACTATATTTTTACGGAGCACAAATATTTTGTTGTACAACTATTTTTAACAATAGTCCTATAGTATTTCAAATTGGCGAATCTAAAATAATTTGTATTTGGTAAGTTTTTGGCTTGTTGTCCACTATGACCATTCCTCGACGTACGTTGGTCAAATCCAGGATAAATATAGTTGATCAGGCTATATTTATTCTCGACCTGATTACATACCCCGGGGCTCAATCGTAGTGTCGTAACTTGCCTTAATACTTTTTAGAAAAACTTGTTATGATACGAGATTAATGCATGCTTGTAAAAATGTATATCTTTAAAAGAAAGTATATTGTTCATGAAAATGTTTCGTTAGAGGGTTTTTGGTCCCCTTTGCATTTATAGTTTGTATATCGTATGTGGTTCGATATACTTAGTTCACTATAAACAATGCTCTGATACCAATCTGTCACACCCCCAAACCAGAATGGCGGAAACATTCAAGGGTGGATGACTTCACTTAGTATCACAACCATTGAATATTGTAAAGAAAGTAACACAACCATTATATATATAATGAAAACGTATGTTGTTGCATTATACATATTAGCAAAAGAATATTACAATATAATGATAAATTTTCAATAATAAAACATCCTTAGTGTTCCCTTCTCCAAAAGCTGGTGGTTACCTGTATTACTGATTCCCTGAGAAATACAAGTGGTTTCGAAAAAGTGTCAACAATTAAGTTGGTGAGTTCATAAGAGTTTTGTATTGAAAAGTATGTCCTTTTTGATAGTAAATCGATGAACGAGGTTTTCAGAAAATCCAATATTTTCTATAAATGATTTGAAAAGTTTCCAGAGTTGGTGTGTGTTAGTATGTTCCATACTTGAATAATAATGATAACTTTGTGCCAAAATGATGTAGAAAACTGAATGCATATATGAATCTCGTAAATCAAACTTGTTTTTATACTTTTATGTGAGTTTTATAACCATACTATTGACACTGACGGCCTGTAACAACATTCTTCAGGTGTTGTAGTGTTATGACATTTGTCACCCCAGACCTGCCGGTCTAACTATAGCTAATAGTTTAGGTGCGGGGTTGTCAATCCCGTATAGATCTATACACAAGTATCACGCTCTCTCTTTCCAAGAGATTATGGTATATAATACAGGACTTGAAATGCATACATATGAGTACGTTGAAGTTTGAATGTCTCACATTACTTGGTATAAACAGATTTACGATAATAAAGACTTTACTTCTTTTGAAACTATTTCATTTGTCAAGATGTATATGTAAAATGTATGAACAACTTGATAACTATACTCATTATAGTTTCTCAAAAAGTATGTTTCCATTTAGTAAGAACAACTTGGTGATATAATAGCCCTTTAAACATAAAGATATTTTTGTATATAAGAATGATATTATAATTATGTTTATAAAACGATACTTTGATTTGTAATGTACTTGTATTCCCCCCCTAAAATGTGAAAAGAATTGAAAAGTAGGGGTATGAACTCACTCGTTAAGTTCGAAGAGAGAGGCTAGAGTTGAGCAGAGTTTCGACCGCGAAAAGTTGCGTCTTCGGGCTCTCGGGAATCTCTGCAGCGTAGATCTTCCGTCGGGGGCTCGAGTGCGGAAATCGAGGTCGTCGGGACAGCTTCTGGTGCTTGGAAGTGTGTGAGAGTAATTGGAGATTTGAGAAAGTGTGCCTAAAACTCGCAGCTCATGCCATCTATTTATAGTGCTGGAGGGGTGAGTACGCGGGGCGTAATTTTGGAGTACGCAGCGCGTACCTCGTTACACTGGGCGTAAGAACGCGTCATGGCTTACGAATCCGGGCTAGCTAAGCGTAGAGGGGGCGGGCCGATGGGACTCGACTCTAGGTCTAGTATGCGGGGCGTACTCCCAGAGAACGCGGGGCGTAATCCAGCCTGTCCTCTTCTAAATTCCGTAACTTTCGCGTACGAGCTCTGTTTTTCGTGTTCTTTATATCCACGCGTAGGTGAGATTATGCTCTACAACTTTCATTTAGACTCCGTCGGCTAGTTTTGATTTCATTTTTAATGATACAATTTTAATAGGCCGGGCCTCCTAAAGTTCGTTAAAAATTCACAGTTTCTTTATTCGACGTCGGTTTTCGTTTGTCTTTTTATCAATTTGCTCCTATTATGGAGATCTTCAACTCTCATTTAGGTTGCGCTAGCAAATTAACACTCGATCTTCAATTTGAGTTTTTAGCCCTCTACTACTGTTATGAAACTTTGAAAATTCGTAACTTCTTCATACGAGGTCCAATTTGGGCGATCTTTTCATGCACGCTCACCTTTCAACGAGATCTACGACTTTTGTTTAGATACTTAAGGCTAAAATGCATTTTATTGAGATTTTACTTTTTACGTCAAATAATGTTTTAACGGCGTGTCGTAAATATACGAGTGGTTATAATTTCTTCAATATAACCCGGTTTTGAGCGTTCTTTATGTTTTTGGAAACCTTGGCATGATATCTAATATTTGATGCATCCCAACTTAGATATTTGAACACTTTATTTTCGAGGTTAATTTCGTTGTATTTGACCTTCGAGCGTTACAATGCTTTTGGAAAATATAGGGTTGTCACATTACTGCAGCAGTAACAGCCGCCTGAAATAAGACAGGGTCGAACGGAGGAGATTATGGCGGCGGAGAGTTGTTGTTCCTAGAGCTGGGTCCTTTCTTTGGAGGCATGATGATCTAAAATGATTAGGAAAAAAGAGGATGGTAAGTCCTCTGAATTGAATCAAGAGATATGAAACAGGGGATATCTCTTTATGACAGATATAGGGTTCCATAAGCGATAAGCAGGAAAGAGTTATCAAGGCAGATAAACTATCGCTAAAGAAGGAACGAGTAGCAATACTCGGAATGAATTTCTACAACGTACTCGGCTTTGGCTAAAATACTCCCATAGTATTTTATGTTTCGCTGCGACGATGGCTCGTTGTTTTGGGTATTGGGTAAGTTTTAGGCATGCTGCACACCACAGTCACTCCCAATCACATGTTGGCCGTGTCTCGAATGAATATAGTTGATCAGGCTATATTGACTCTGGACACGACTACATAACTGCCTAGTAAGCATAGTAAACACAAAACATTACATTACATAGATTCATTACATTTGTTTGAAAGTAGAAAAGCAAAGTAATACATGTTTATAGATACATAAGTTTTAACAAAAGTTAGACGTGACTTCTATCTGCTCCGTCTTCTGCAAAGGACGTGGATACCTGTCTAAGGAGAACCTGAGAATACAAGCAGTTTAAAAATCAGCATAAAGCTGGTGAGTTCATAAGTTGTTTGTTTTTGTAAAAAGATTATGTTTCCTTTGGTTTTTCTGAAAATTTGTTATCCAAGAAAATCTCATATTTTCTAATAAAGACAGTTTAGTTAAAGTTCTGAATTTCCGTTAAATACAACAGTAGATAGTTTAATACATAAAACTATATATTGAAAGATCCACTCTGAATACCATCCAGTACAACAGTAGGTAGTTTTAATATATAAAACTATAGATTTAAAACCACTGGGAATACCATCCAGTAAAACTATAGATTAAGAGAAGATATAGATTCAAAACCACTGGGAATACCATCTAGTAAAACTATCGATTAAAAACCATGGGAATTCTATCCCGCACTAGATAAAAAAATCTATAGATTGAAAACCATGGGAATACCATCCCGTACTAGATATAAAAACTATAGATTGAAAACCATGGGAATACCATCCCGTAATAGATATAAAAACTATAGATTGAAAACCATGGGAATACCATCCCATAATAGATCAAAGATAGATATAAAATCCGTGAATAAACTTATATTAATACGTATTGTGAGTCGGGTAACCATGCTAATATGACAACGAGACCTCCTTGACGTTCTTCAGGCGTCGGACGATATCCAGAATTTGTCACCCCAGGCGTGCCCGCCTAACAGTAGCTAGCAGTTTAGGTGTGGGATTGTCAGTCCCGAATAGATCTATTCACAAATTCCACGCTCTCCCTCCAGGAGACTCTGGTTACACTTCCGGGGAGGATTTACTGATGACCCGAAGGGTTTAATGAAGATAATCTCACAAGCTAGTATTAAATTATTCACGGTGTCCTCGTTCGTTATCAAACATACTAATCGTTTCGATACATAATACAGTAAAAACAGTTTAATACAATGAAATTATCTGGCATAATACTCTAAATTAAACAGAGATAAACTGAATCAGACATAGTTTATCTATTAACTTTGCATAAAATCTGTGTCCGTAAAACAAGAATTAAAGATCCCAAATTATTCCCATAATAATTTGACTGGTTTGATTGTTTCCTTTACTGTAATTGAAATCTACTTAGTTATATAAAGTAAAACATCCCTTATGCTCCGCATAATACATAAGGGGTAAAGATCTCTAAAAGTTAGCCAGATATTTATAGAATTACATCAGTTTTAAGTTTTGAAAACATTTATAATTTGCTTGTATTTCCCCCCTGAAAACATTGAAAAACACGGAAAAAGGCGTAGGGGTATGAACTCACCAGTCGAGAAGTGTGCCGATTGGATGTTAACTGTCAGTTCGGGAATTGAAAACATGCGAGGTTCGTATGTAATATGAAGAGATACATAAATTGTATCTAATTAGACCTTGATCTATGTATTAAATAAGGATAAACACTTCTAGGCGCGAAAACACTTCAATTCAAGTGTTTGGAGTGACCCGGGTAGCATCTAAGGGTGTGTATGGCTTGGATATGGAGTTTACTCTTCAAGAGTAAATCCCAATGGAGTTTTCAGCCCAAAGACCAACTCCCCATGATTTTACGGCCATAAAATCATGGTGGGGGTGTTTTTGGTTGCCTAATGGTCTTATAACTCATGAGGGGTGATGCTAGGTTTGGTTTCAAGGCATTGGAATGAGATTTGAACATGATAGGGACCATTTGAGGAGTTTACGGCAGTAAACTATGAGTTTACGGCCGTAAACTCTTATGTGCCATGTCTTAATGTGTTTTAATGGTCCTAGATTAATCACATGTGATTCCAACTCATTTTACAAGTCATAGGATGGATTTAAGGCACCATTTGAACAAGTTATTGGAGTTTAGGACCCAGGAACCCATCCTTGGGGGGTTTTACGGCCGTGAACTCCTTAAGGAGTGGTTTCTATCAATTTTGAGGTCCCTAACACATTTTTGGTTGCTTCTAGACTTTATTCCAAGGCTTAGGAGGTGTTTAAGGGGCATCTTAACACCTTTAAAGGGGTTTACGGCCTACGAATTGGTGTTCACGGCCCATGCATGTTCTTGAGTAGTAAAATCTTGTTTACCCCCTAAATGATGAGTTTATGGTGTTCCAAGTCCATTCCAATAAGTCCTTAAGTCGATTCCAAGCTCCAAAAGTGTTTTGGGGCTCAAAAACTCCTTATATGTGTGTTTACGGCCTATAGGTGTTCTAGGGCTGTAAACACATGTTTATGGTCCTATTTCATAGTTTGAACACGAAATTGAAAGCCAACGAGGTTATACTAAGAGCTAGGATAGTTACCTTAATGATTTGAGGCTTTAATTGGATGATTTTGGACCCAAGATTTAATTTGTAGAGAGAGGTGAAAAGCCTCAAAATGAGGTCATTTGTGCTTTATATATGGGTTGAGTTTGGGACACCCTGGAATTCTACCCGATACTGACTTTAAACGAGGCTTTTGGTCGCACCCGATTAAGTTGCCGTTACCCGATATGGTCGAATCTAAAAATCTTCCAATTATTAAATTGGGGCGTTATCATGAGTTTCTAATGCGTTTGGATACTTACGAGGTCATTCTGAAAAGTCTTAAATTTAATAACCCAATCCAAAATGTTAACGGAAAAATTGAAAGACAAACGGGTTTTACCGACGAGAATGGGTTACAACGATGGAACAATTTACGGGTTGTCACATTCGGACCGTGAACCTCAGGCCGTGAACTCCGAAACCCTAGCCGCCGGCCACAAACTCCGCCACACCCTCGCAGGTTTCGACCAAAAACACCGATTTTTCGACTTTGAAGCTCCAAAACTCGATCAAAAACCCTTTTTTATGAAAAACACGAAGAACAAACTCCCCTTATTTTTCAGAGATCTATCCAAAAATGCAAAAATCTTTCGAAAATAAGATCAAATAATGCTCCAAATCTGACAAAATTGACTGATACAACCATGCTCTGATACCAATTGTAAGTCCCTAATTTGCATGTGTATTATCAATCAGATCCGTTTGATGGTGCGGAATCCCAATCAAACGGATGATGTCAGATCAAATAGAAGAGAAGAAAAAGAAGAATATGATGAATCTTGATTGTATTAATTAGAATGAAGTTCCGGATACAAGATTCACACACAACACACACTTGTTCTTCTCTCTGCCGTACACTCTCTAATGTTCATCAATCTACTCCTCAACCCTAACAACTATATATATACTAGGGAATATGGGCATGGTGAACATGGGCCGTAAACGACCGTAAACCTGTTTACGACCGTAAACACTGACCGTAAACCCCACCTGACCGTAAACTAGACTGTAAGCTCATAAAATATTACATAAAAATATAATTGCCCAGAAAAGCAATGTATAAACCATATTTTGACCCAACAGATGATTCTTTCGCTCTTTTAGATTTTTGTAGAATGTTTTAAGCCTTGGTTGGAAACTAAGACTAAATTCAAAGGTTTGGACGCATTCGGAAAAAATCAAAAAGACACGGAGCTTATGGAAACAATTTGTGAAATAAAAATGAAGAAGGAGGTGGCATCATCTAAGTGTGGGTTTAACTTAAGAATAAATAAAGCTTAAGAAGGAGGAAGAAAAGTTTATGTTAAACACAAGTTGACGCAAATAGATTTTTTTTGAAGAAAAGAGAAGTCATTGTACAAATCGCACCGCAACTAGATACTACGCGTCACGAAAAATGGTTACAACGAAGACAAAAGACATTTGGTATTAAATCATGTTGCAGCTAACTACTTCTCGCCATGATTCTTCTATGAAGTTGGAATGCATGACTTTCAATTACAAATCTATGGTTCAACATGACGATAATACCCCTCGAAGATCGGAACTATAGAATGGAGAGCTAGGATGAAGTAGGAAGCTTAAACGAAGGAGAAGAAAAAAGTGTTTAGCATGAACACGAGTTGAATCCTTTTTATTCATGCAAGAAAGGCGTATAGTACTAATTATAATGTAATATAAGTTCACTTCATTCTGCAATAATTAAATGAAGAAGATTCCACTTCTCATGTACATTTATAAGATGCCAAATTTTTGCCAAAGTAGATGTCTGAATTGTTGGAAATAGTGTCCAAGGTCATTAATTGTTTGGTGATATTTCTAATAATAGTTGTGTCCTTTTGGGCTGGCCTCATGACCCGAATAACAATAAGAAAATGGAGATAAATAAGTTATTAATTTATTAAGTAATTAATAAATTAATTGGAAATTATTTTGAAATTAATTGAATCGTTCTTAATTAATTAAAGAGCTTGAATGTTAATTAAATCCTAGTGATCAATAGGAATATTCCATAAGCTCATGGACCCTTATGGTGGACGGTTTCTGCATTTCAATGGTTAGGGATATAGCAGGTGTTGAATAAGATAAGGATAAACCCTAAGAGTTTGAAACCGTTGAGGATTTATCTACAACTGCAACATATAAAAAGACTGTTAGGTGTCAAACCTTAAGAGCTGATTCTCTTACTATTTCCGTCCATGCTTATCCTCTCTCTCTCTCTCTCTCTCTCTCTCCTTCATATGAAATTCATAACGCCTTTCCCAAGGTTAGTGAATTTCTCATAAACCCTAATATAGGGTTTTTCCTTTTGCTTTTGGTGCTTGTGGGTCTAACTACATTAGAGGGATTCTACTTTGGGTCTAATCTTCCCTTTAGTTTTTTTTTGAAGTTCGTTGTTATAACTAGTAAAACCTAGATCTTAGGGTGCATGTACACTTAAGTAAATTTTGATTGCTTTCGAAGCCTTTAGAAAGTGTATTGATGTTATTAAAACCCAATAGTTGTATAAGAGCCTAATAGGTTTTATTTAATTGCACAAACTTGGTCAACGTCGAAAAACAAGAAACATGTTTTATCGATAGACGCAACACTTCCCTCGCCAATACGACGCGTTTTTCTGGATTTTTTAATATTTTAGTTTTTTTAAATTTTTCAAAAATCTGGAGATAAGGCTCTTCTTTAAAATATTATCTTAAGTTATTTAAATCTAGATATCCAAATCTTAGATTAATTTGAAATATTATTTAAGAACACTAGTACAAAAATGACCTACGACCACACTTTTCCCGGAACCGCCCTATGACACTTTTGATGTTCGTGTGGCTAAAGCTAAGTAGTGAAAATATCGCCTCGTTGTAACACCCCAGTTTTCAAGTAATTTGAAATCCATCCCTTGAGTTTTAAGTATGTCACTTTTGGTCCATGGTTTTGAATGAAGTGGCTATGGGAAGCCCTAGTGGCAAAATGGTGATTTATGGAGCAGGAACTATACGCTGGGCATACATGTGAGCACGCTAAGTGTACTAGGATGCGCCTAGTATGTTGGGCGTACGCATATGTACGCATGGCGTATGTATGTCTGGGTGAAAATCCTAATTCTTTAAGTTGGTGGGGGTATTTAAGCATCTTATGGACCATTTCTCCCATCTTTTTCCGGCCTCCAAGTCCTTGGGTCATTTTGGTAAAACCCTAGCTTCTCTAGAGTGTGTGTGTGTGTATGAGCTAAGAGTGTGCTTCTTGTGTGGATGGAGAAGAAGAACTTGCATCAAGGTGATTGAAGAGTGAAGCAAGCTTGTAGATATGGGATTATCATCTTCTTGGGAAGCTTCAGAAGGTATAAAGCTTCTACATTTCTGCTTGGATTGTTTAGATCTTGCTTTGGTTGCTTTTTGGTGTTCTTCTTGTCCCAAAAGTCCTAATTTATGCATGCACTGTTTTGGACATGTTGAGTTGTCCTTTCAGACCTTAGGATGGGTTCTAAGGCATAAAAATGAGGTTCTAATGGATAGAAGTGTCCCGTGTATTTGGTAGAATGGTCTTAATGGATTAAGACCTTGTATTAAGAGCTTTTAGACGTCTAAAGTCATAAAGTTTGAGACTTTATGACTCTAATGTGCATTTGGACCATGGATCTAAAGTTTGGGCTTAAGTGCTTAAGCCATTAAGCACTTATCATGATTTTGTTCTCTGCGAGGGTACACCCCGCGTACGGAGTCAACCACTCTGATGGTGGTCAATGCGAGGTGTATGCCCCGCGTACGTCCTCTATTTGGATTTCTGACTTGAGCTTCAGGTATTGGGCCATTTGTTGGGCTTTGATACTTGGTCCCTAATGGACTAACTGGATAAGTGTGTTTTGGGGTAATTAGAGGATCAAACCTTTGGATATGGCCCAATAAGGTGTTGGGCCTAATTTGGAAAATTGGACCATGTGTGGACCTTGAAGTAATTTGGAGCTTTTAGATCAAGATTTGTGTTTGATTTGCTTTGGGCTGTGTTGGGCCGTCTAGGATTTTATGGTTGGGCTTTTGGCTTGCTGGATCTTCTTGGGTGAAGGCCATGAAAGGAATTTGGAGCAATTTGGAAAATTGGGCCATAATCAGACTAAAGGATTTTATTTTAATATTGGCCCTTTTGTCATCTATTTTGGGCCTTGGCTTTGGGCCAAGCTTGAGGAAGGGTAAAAAGGTCTTTTACGCTAAATTGGACTCATAATATGAGTCAGTGACTAAAAGTTGATGGATTGTCCATTTGGTATATGTCCGCACAGATCTACAGTTAGAGATTATTCTTGGAATCATTTATTGATGGGGTGCTGTGTTGATGTGGCGATTCAGGGATCTGGCAGCCAGCAGCCAAGGATCGTCTGTGTGATCGATAATGCGAGGTAAGTTTTCCTCACTATACTTGCGGGTCGAAGGTACCAATTCTGGCCCAGTAGACTAATATCCTGTTATGCATGTTCTTGTGCTTATATGATATGTTGGATCGGTATCCTGGTAGATAGGAAGATGCTATGCTTAGTGATCTGTTAGATCTGTTTGACTGGTTGTAGATTGTTATATGTTTATCTGCTATATATATATGCATATGTTTCGTTGGTGGCTGAGGCTTCTCTACTTTGTGCGTAAGCCAACAGGTGGGGCATTCCAACCTGATGGTTGAGGGCCGAGGGTATTCCAACCCATTGGTTGATTGGACCCATAGTATGTTGGCATTCCAACCCGATAGTTGAGGGTCGAGGGTATTCCAACCCGATGGTTGATTGGACCCATAGTATGTTGGCATTCCATCCCGATGGTTGAGGGCCGAGGGTATTCCAACCCGATGGTTGATTGGACCCATAGGATGTTGGCATTCCAACCCGATGGTTGAGGGCCGAGGGTATTCCAACCCGATGGTTGATTGGACCAATAGTATTATGTTTTTTGTATATGTGCTATTGCTTGTGTGTTGGTACTTTGGGGGAACTCACTAAGCTTCGTGCTTATAATTTTGGTTTATGGTTTCAAGTACTTCAGTGAATCGTGGCAAGGTGAAGGCGTGACTGTACACATCCTCGTGTTTTTGGAACTGATGGTTTCTTGGATACTCTAATAACGTGAATGTTTCTGAAAACTATGTGTAAATGATTCCGGTTTTAAATAAATGTTTTGGATACAACGGTTTTGTAAACACCTCTTTAATAAATGGGTTTTTTTTTTGAAAAGTTCAAATTTTATTGAAAATTTATGGATGTTACAAGTTGGTATCAGAGCATTGGTTTGAATGAATTGGAGGAACACTCGTATGAATCCAGTCTTAAACTAAAGTAAAAGATTTTCAAAATGATTTTTTTTTAAAATGGTTTTCAAAATACTTAAGGAGGTTGCAATGTGTACGATCAGTCAGAGCTAGTAAGTAGACCCCAAAATACCATACTGTTATTTGATATTGTGATATGTTATAACAACATGCTAGTGATAGGATAGGGATCTTCAGGAATTGTATGATAGAATTTCCTGATTATGTGATGCCTTAGTTCCTATATAGTTCCCTTGTTTGGCTGTTGTGTAACTCTTTCACGTGTGAACTGGCTATTGAGTGAATACGCTAAGTTACATGCTACATGGTTTAAAGGATCTTAGGCTGAGGGGTTTGGTCCTGCTTCGCAGCTCTTGTCTGAATCCAACCGTTGTGGGATTGAATATTTTAGCCTAAGATAGTTTAAGTTGTAGGGCATGTGACTGTATTCATGTGATAGTCGTCTGGCACCAATGGAGAGTCGTGTGAAAAAGGTGGTATGGTGAGTCGTATGGGGTCTGCCGGCCAGTCGCGTTATTGGACGAGGTAGCAGTGGTTTCCCTGGTTTAGGCGCGATTCATAGCAGGTCAGCATGAGGAAGGATTAGCCACTCTTGAGAGAGTGGGGGCAGGGCAAAGATACACGCGAGATGCTGGGAGTCTGAGATCGAGGATTGCATTGGAGGATCTGCAGATCTTATTGCATTTTAGAATCAGTCGACTCCTCTGCACGAATGTTACTTGCTTTGTCCTTTGTGGAACTCATGAATGATGTGAGTTATCCATTAAGTCAATATGTCAAGTAACATGTGGAAAAGGTTGGATAATCTCAGAGTGACGGATTTGACCCTGTTGCACAGCTCTCGTCTGAGTCCAACCGTTGTAGGGATGAGTCTGTTACTCGAAGGATTATCTAAGCTTTGCCGCATGTGATTGTATTCATGGAATGGCTAATTGACACTGTGAGGAGTTCTTCAGCAGTTGATGGTAGAGAAGTGTGGAATCCTAGGATGGCCTAGAGAGCCCTTTAGTGTGGTTGTTTCATTGTTAAGTAGGATTCATGAATATTGTGACTAGGTCTTAGATGACCCAAGATAATTTTTGAGGAAAGTATGGATAGGTGTGGAAGGTATTATTGGGCCCGTACTACAGAAAGCATAGGATCCATACTCGATTCCAGGTAGATTTTGGGGATTCGAAGGGCCGGTCAAGGAAGGTAGCATGGTTGGATACTATGATTTGCGGTAGTGTTTTTGTTCCTGTCAATCTTTTGGTTATGGCTGCTCAGCCATGGAATGGTTTTGGTATGTGTTGTGAGCCCAGTGGCGTTATGGATTCGAGTTGTTTGGTGCATACCTAGTGAGTTTTGGTTTGAGGCCTCGAGGGTTTTGCTCGAGGTCGGGAATGCGAGTCGTGGGACTCAGGAAGGGAGCAATGATTATGATCAGCTTGAGTTTTGCAGTTGGAAGTAGAATGGTTGGTTGATGGATTAGAATGTCATTATCTAGGGCAAGGGTCATGCCCTTTTAGTTCTCCGAGTTCGAAGGAATGAACAGGCTTATGACCTCCAGACTTAAGTTGTAATCTTCAGCTCAAGGCGTGTTGGTCGCAGTGGTTGGCGATGGTATGCCAGCGTTAGAGTGTGCATGTGGATTGATGTGGGATGAGTATATTGAAATGCAGGAAAAGGTCCTATTCTTGGGAGTTCGAAAGGCCAGGTGTCAAATTGTCGTTTGTGATTGCAAGCTAGGAGTGTATGTTTGGATTGTAAATCGGTAGCTGCCTATGCGTTGTAAGTGGTTATTAATGGGGATTTCAGAGGTCTTCAGCTGGAATTCAGATTTTCTTGGGATTCGATTGATCCGTAATGGGAGGATCATTATGTGTATGTTATTCATTCCATGGTTAAGTCTGGTTGTACCTGTTTGAGTCGGTTCGAGTTATGATTTGGTTTCAAAAGCAGTGGGTGGTAGTTGAGCCCTAAGTGGGGGAGAACTGGGATTATTGGGTTGAGTATCAGTCGTTGAGGGATTTTTCAGTTCGTGTTGGATTGCTATTCTCAGATTAGTTCCGGACAGATGATGATCGGTAAATCATTTCCAGAAGTGGGTATGATCGGTAAATCATGTGTCCTCGACCATTGGTGGTTGAGTTCTTCATTCAGCAGGGGTTATCCGAAAGAATCAATAGGTGACAGTTAAATTCCAAGGAATGTGTCAACCTATCATCAAGTCTACTATGTTTTATGTTCCCTTGGCCTCGGGTATGTTTACCCTCTTCGGGGGTCTGAAAATTTGGTTTATATCAGGCTCTGGTTTTTAGTAGCGTCCGGGAAGCCTCCGGGAGCTAGATGCATATTGGTGGAATCTGTTCAGTCTCAATCAAAGTATGAGGTATTATTCCGATAGTTCATGGGATGTCTTTTGGTTACGTTGAAATTGTCGTTTTGTTGGAACCCTGGTATTCTTCCTTGGTTGATTGAGGTTATGGGTTTTCTAAGGATGTGCATTGTGGTAAGTTCAAATTATGTTGCCAAGTGGCGTGTTTATGGGTTGTAGGCCTAGAAATCATGATTGCTCATTTCTCTAGCTTGTGGTACTTTCAATACTGACATTGAAGGAATTCAAGAAATCTCTTAATCAACTGGTTTAAATAAAGGGAGCACTAAGGGTTATGGGGAGTATCAATTAGTATTTGTGGGAAGTACACATATTGTTTCGGCTGGTTCGCAAGCTGTTACTGAGATTTTGATTTCAAGTTGAGAATTGGTCGGGATGTTGCAAGTAATAAAGTCCCTTATGATAGTCTCGAGTGGTTGTGTAGGTTGGGGTACACCTGAGCCGATAAAGAGTTGGTGGTATCGCGTAAATTTTTTGCGTCTGATCATTGTTGTTCATCAAGGCAGTGGTTGGTAATAGTATGCCAAGGGTTGAGTGTATTAGGATTTGATTCATCATATGGTTTGGTTTTGGGTTAAGTTCACGGTTGATACGTTTTCGAGAATCAACTGGGTGTGTGTCAGGTAGTATCCCGGTCAGGGACTGCAGGTAGATTTCAATAAATGCTCATCAGTTTGAAAGTCAGTTCTTCGAGGAGAATATGAGTCGTCATTTTGGAGGGGACTTCTGGTGGAAAGTTGCGTTGGGAATCTCAAGTGTATACATGCAAGGTCGGTATTCTGGGAGTCTGCGAAGTAAGTGGATAATGTTTGGGTTTGTGGTGCGAGTCGCGAGTTCCAGGCGTAAGGTGTAATGTCATCATCGATGGTGTAATCAAAAATTGTTGGGATTAGGATGTCTCTGTCTTTATATCCAGGTATAGTGAGGGGTTGCGATGAATCATAAGATTTTGGGCAAAATTCAAGGGTAGGTCCTTGGATTTCAATTTTTGAGTTTAGACCCGAGTTATGTATATATTGGTATTCCAATCTAGGGTATTCCATCCTAAGGATGGCCAGACCCTATGATCGATTGGACCTGACAAGTTTGGTATTCTAACTCGAGGGTTGATTGGGCCAAACATGTGCATGATACGAGGCTGATTGGATTAGGTATGAGGGTCTATGCTTGGCCCAATCAACCCTCGAGGGTTGATTGGACCTGACAAGTTTGGTATTCTACCTCGTATCATGCACATGTTTGGCCCAATCAACCCTCGAGTTAGAATACCAAACTTGTCAGGTCCAATCGATCATAGGGTCTGGCTATCCTCGGGATGGAATACCCTAGATTGGAATACCAATATATACATAACTCGGGTCGATTGGACCTGTTGTAGGCATGCCTGGTATTCTAGCCCGAGGCTGATTGGGTCAGGTATGAGGGTCTGTGCTTATTAGCTGGTTGTTATATGTATGTTGGATCGGGAGCTAAAGGAAGCATTGTAACGTCTGGTTCCTAGTACGCATTTAATCATAATTTATTCAATTTTATAGAAAAATTTGATGAGTTGGGAGCCCCAAACTCGTCGAGTAGGAACCAGATTTGACGCAGGATTTTAAGTCACCTACTCGACGAGTTGAGAGCCTCGACTCGACGAGTAGAGCTGCCAGGAAGAAACCCTAATTTTAGGGTTTTGCACCCTATGTAAGCATCCTAATCCCCACTTGTTGGCCTCATTTCCAGCCTCCAAGTCCCAAACCCTAAAGCATTTGTGAGCTTGTGAGCCTTTTTTGAGTGAACTTTGTGTGTTTTGAAGTTTGTGGAAGAAGAAGGAGCTTGAGGATTCAAGGAAAAGATAGTAGATCCATAGACTTCCTTTCATCATCATCATTTTCTGGTAATCAAGTCTCTAACTTGCTTAGTAGTTTCTTATATCTCCTTATTTCCACTTTATTGGGTTTTTGTTCCAAGAAGCTTGATCTTTGGGATATGGACGTCCTAAGTAAGCATATCTTAAGATCTGGGGTTATAGAGGGTTGTTATGGCATAAAGGTGCAAACGTTATGGCCATTGGAGCCCCCATGCAAGCTCTAAGATGTCATTTTGGCCTTTTAAACCCCAAAAATCCAAGCATGGAGGTAAAGGCAGAAACTTTAAATACTCAAGGGATGTCTAGGGACTAGATCTCTGTTTGGAGTATGGATGACTTATGGACCAAGATCTAAGTCCTTAGGATTTAGGGTTTGCGTGAAACGCGTCAAATAAGTGTAGTTGTGACAACCCGAAATTTCCATTCTGTACAAACCATTTGAAGCCAATAGAAGTAGAACAGTTACAGTGAAATTCCAAACTTCGAGTATAAGTTTGGCAGTTTTTCAGGATTTACATTTAATGAGATATCAGGAGAGTGGATGCACTAGGGTTTTGTGCAACACTGTTATTCCAATACTATAGGATAGTAGAGTTCATTCCGGGAATAAAAATATTTTCTGCCAAAATATCTCAGGACTATAAATAGTATTCTGAACCAAATTATGTCATTAGTTACATTTTCAACTAGAGAAAAGCCATTTTCTCTCTCACGGATCTTCGGGTTTTTATCCCAAATCGTGAGTACACTTCTCTAGTTGTCTTATAATGCTTATAAGGTGCTTAATAACTTAGATTACATAGCAAATCTGTGAGATTCGGGAGTTTACCGCCCAAGAACGTTCTTGGAGAGTAAACTCCTATATGTGGCTTAAATGCTACCTAGTCTTTTCCCCATGTTAGGTAACTACCTTAGGCTTGTATGCTAGTGTGTATATGACTAGAAAACATAAAAATCGGATTGAGACCCCAAGATTTGGGAGTTTACCGCCAAAGAACACGTGGAGAGTAAACTCTATTTTAAGGGCCAAAAGTGTCCCAATGCCCCTCAAAGCCTTAGAACTCAACATAGGGACTACCATTACATGTTTAGACCACTAAAACAATTAAGAATCAAGGGTGAAAGAGAGTTCACGGCCAAGGAGGTTCTTGGGCCGTGAACTCCATTTTTATGTGCCAAAATGCCTTAAAAACCCTCCTTAAGCTAAGAGACTAATTTGGGCATGTACCTAAATGATTTTAGGACTAGCTAACAGACTTAGAGCACCAAGAGTAAGGTGTTCACGGCCTAAAAGGTTCTAGGGCCGTGAACTCCATGAAATGGTGCCAAATGGTGCCATAAACTCTTCTAAAGCCAAGTACAAAAGCCTAGTTTAGTTCCTAGTTAATTTAGAGACTTGAAAACACCATAAACACCCTCCCAAGGGAGTTTACGGCCGTAAACTCCAAGGGACTATGGTCCCAGGGCCGTAAACTCCTAAAAGGAGTTATATTATGCCCTAAAATCTTCCATAGACCAAGCCATTAAGTAGAAATGCTTATTAGGGCCTTATAGAGCATCAAACATCAAATGGACACATAAGTATGAGTTCACGGCCGTAAACTCATGAGTTCACGGCCGTAAACTCATGAGTTCACGGCCGTAAACTCATTTGGTAGTGTTTTTAGGGTCGTGAACTCCCTTATGGAGTTTTCCTTGAGCCCTACACACAATAGCTTCCCCTACAAACACTTAGATGCAATCCTAGAGGCTAATAACACTTGATAAAGGTGTTTAGCATGTCCTAGGGTGTCTTGACTTGTTTATTAGTTGTTTATAAACTAATTTGTTACATATATGTGAAATTATATGTTAACTAGGATCATAAGTGTGTTCAAGACTTCACTTGACACCTAGCGGTCCTACCTCTCCAGTTCATCCGTATGACCCGCAACAGGTGAGTTCATACCCCATAATCAATGTTTTAACTATTTTTAAATGTTTTATGGGGGGGATACAAGTAGAATCATGCTACTTATTATATCAATCACATGTGATTTATAAGCAACATTCAAATGATTTACTACTCATTAGCCGTTTTATCAAACAGTTTCCTTCAAATGATTTTCATAAACACTTTAAATGTTTAAAACTCCTTATTACACTATACATTTTACTCTGTATATTACATTTCAAACTTATTTACAATTGTGTTTCAAACAAATGTTTCTTTATACTAAACCGTTTTATCAAACCCATGCCTTCAAAACCCTTTTATAGATCGACATCAAGTTGATCTTTTCTTAGAAAATATTTATGTTCAAAGGTTTTTACAAAACTTATTTTATTCTTTTATTATAAATTGCATGCCTCTATATGTATGGTTATATAAGAAATGTTTAAAAGACTTAGGAAGGCTATCCACCCTATTTCATTTTCGCGCTTGAGATGTGGTCTGGTGGGATATCGGGTACCGTCCGAAGGTCGTTTAAATATTAGTTATATATCATGTGTACATATATAGTCATAAAAGGTCTTTCCAGTTCATCCAATGCCTTTGGATAGCAAGGGTATACATCCATGTTCATACGTACCAGTTATATTACTAGTAAGCTACCATATGGGTAGTTTAGGAAGATACTAGAACTATAACTAGAACACGATATCACACAATGAGTCAGTTCATTCATGAGTCAATACTTGCTAGATAGAGAGAACATACATTACAGCTAGAACATTACAGTACATTATTATAAAATTACATAATTACGTTTAAATAGAGATCCTGTTATAATCATGCCTATATATGTATAATTATATAAGAAATGTTTAAAGGACTTAGGAAGGCTATCCAACCTATTTCCTTTTCGCGCTTGAGATGTGGTCTCGTGGGATATCGGGTACCGTCCGAAGGTCGTTTAAACATTAGTTATATATCATGTATACATATATGGACATAATAGTTCCTTTCAGTCAGTTCAGTGCCTTTGGGTAGCAAAGGCATACTTTCATATACTTTTATATGATTATGCTTACATAAGTACAATTACATGATCACACTTACATGAGTACACTTACATATACATAGAACAGATGTCACTAGGTGCTATAGCATGGAACCAGTTCAGGATCTAACTATACCGATGAATCACAACGCAATTGTGATCGTTTTATCGAGTATACATGATCATAGTAATGTGGATGCTCATGGATTGCATACATGCAGGGGTCGTGGGTAGGTCCCAAAATCCCTTTGATAGGGGAGCGTATAGTCTGGGATCTAGACATCACATTATACCTTATCCCTCAAATAAGGCAGTTCAGTACCGATGTAGTTATTTATATCAAATACTACAGTACTTAGAAGAATTACCCTAGACTTTAGGTAATTGGTATGGTTGTAGTTCAACGCTACACCATAGTACTATTTCTTTTTCCCATTACATTCACTTCGTGAACATTAACACGACACACGGTAATGTAGAAACTATGTTTTTGATTAATGGTATTCAGACTTGGGAAAATACACACTCTTACAAGAGACACACACAGACACTAGATGCCTTGGTAGAAGGCTACATAGTGATCAGTTAAGTCTTGGTAGAAGACTCCCTGTTATAATAGTAGGAATCATAGGGATTTCTAGGGTTTTTCAAACGTTTACAGTTGTTTTACAAACATTTTCATACTTACAGTTCATCTACATTTTTCCATACTTACAATTCATTTACAAAAAATTTCTTACATACAAATTAAGACACTAAAATACTTATGATCTCACCAACTTCAAAGTTGATACTCGCTTTCAAAATTACTTGTATCCTCGGGTCTTCATAGACAGGTACCGATGCAAGGATTAGGGAAGATGGGGCTCGTTGAAGACTCATCTTTCATTTTGATTTATGCTTTAGTGTTTATCAAAATTTGACAGAACACACTTGTATAATAATTATATTATTAATGCAATGGATGATGTTGTTGCTTGTTTACTACTTTTCATTGTTGTGATACTATACATGACGTCCTCCGCCCCAGAACGTTTCTGCCATTCTTGGTTTTGGGGTGTGACAGATTGGTATCAGAGCATTGTTTATAGTGAATTAAGTATATCAACCCATAAAGGATATACTAACTATAAATACACAAGGGATTAAAAATACTCTGACCAAGAGTTTATACTTTAAATAATAAAATATTTAATAAAGTATACGTGCCTGCATTCATACTAAAATCAGTGTCACTAGGACAATACAAAAGAATTACGATTGTTGGACAACACAAGTGGGCTTAGAGACATATGGTCAAAACTGGGAAGATATAGCCTGATCACCTATATTATCCGAAGGTCGACTAGCATGTGCCTAAGTGTAGTTGTGTGGTTGCAACAAAACCAAAATCTTACCAACCCTACCACAATGAGAACAATAGAACATAACATTCAACTTAAAATACTATAGGAGTATTTGGTGTTACTATAAGTACTTTATACTTGAGAACTAAAACGGGATCTTCATTACTAAGTTGGTAGTTGCTAAGTGGATACACTAAGGATATATGTAATTAGGATGTTATAGACTTAGAATCTGTGAAATTTTACTTTACCCCGATTATGTGTGAATTTGGAGTTAAGGTTACATATTCGAAGGCCTATCCTGTTTCAATTACATATAACTGGTATGCACTTCACAAATAGCGATGTAACTGATGAAGATTTTCTAAATAATTATCTAGATAATTCGTCTAATAATTATTTTCTTACCCTAATTCTCGCATAGATAACACGGCTGGACTCCATCCCCACGACAACCAATACCTTCCGAATGAGGTCATAGCTGGTTGGTTTGGAGAAGAACCAGAGAATGATCATCCTATCTCTTTGAATGATCACCATGATGAAAACCTTTCGGACGATGCTAATTCCAAACCAGAGGTTGAGAACCTACCCCAGGCAGCTCCCGTTCCAATTCCTAACCCTCATCCGACTTTTCATGGCCTGACCCCTGAGTGAGTGGAATGCTTGGAAACATGGAGCCAAGGACAAGATCAGCCCATTCCATTTAATGGCGACCGAAGCTTTTACGACCTGGGCAATGGGGGCTCAGCAGATAGAATCTTGCCAATCTTGGTCCGCAGAGTGGCCCGAAATGAAATACAAGGCAGGACAGCCCTACATCAGATTTCCGAAGTTGTCGCCGATGCGAGAATGCATACCCTCCGCACCATTTGTCTAGAAGATGCTCGCGAGAGATCTGAGAGAAACCATGAGACCCAGCTGCAAGCACTGGCTGAATCACGAGCCGAAGTCATAGAGCTCCGAGTATGCCAGAGGGTGTACGAAAGACACCTACTTGATGTGGAATGTCAACTGGCTGAACTGAGAGTTCACCAGAGGGATGACCGTCGCTAGTAGTAGACGCTTTACTTTATTTTCCTTATTAAAAGGAATCGTTTTTCTGTCTTTGCCCGATGTGGCATTTTCTATGAAATTACCTTGTATTGTAAGTACTTTAGGTTAGGTCCTTATGCTGTCAAGAACTATCTTCTGTGAATATGATGTAAGACCTTTACAAGGTCATTTCCCCGAATCTTTACGTCATGAATATCAAAGATTTTGACAGTCGACTAACTTCTGTGTCATTTCCTTTATTCAAGTACTCTCATCATCCTTTCATTGGAGTCTATCTGAAACTTGCTTTAGTCAAGTCATTGGACTATAGTAATTTAGCTCCGGAGACATTTCGAAGTCTCTTTTAGTGGTTGGATCTTGTTATTCACCAACCCACGATACCTCGGCTTGAACGACAAACGTCTTGAGACCATTCTACAAACTCACTTCCATTTTGTACTAGGACTGCATCATAGGGATGTAGGTCAACCTTTCGAGAACATACTCTTACTCTTTTCTTGAGCAATCGAAGTACATCTAGGGTCAACCAGAATCGCTCATAAAATCCTTATCATTCGTGCTAACAGAATCATGTCGTCATCAAGAAACAATCAGCTTCATACATACATCTCTTTCTTCTAGATCGCTTTTCCAGCGAAGCCGTTATATCAGAACACCAAAGTACTCATGCATGGAGTACCTCATATTTCTTTTCTTTTTCCAAAGAAACCCCTGAAGTACCACTCGTGCAGTATGTCAAGTTCAATCCAAGGATTCATACGATTGATCTGTCACTGAGGAATGTATGCATAAGAGTGATATATAATCAAGGTTCTATAGGTTTAGAATTGATGATTCCACTTTAACTTCTTTTTCCTGGATGGGATGTGAGCTTAAAGAAGAATCAGTTATTCGACTACCTTTTCAATCTTAATTATATACGACTCGTATACACGAGACTGTGATTGTGAAACCATGTGTGAATTCTAATACGAACTTCAAGATGGAGAACTGCCTAAGTATACGAGTAATCGCATCGTCACGTGAACAAACTTAGAACCCAGTATGACTCCCGTAAACGGATCGCCCTACAGTCTAAACACTTCGGAGATACAAGAACAGTACAGTCAACTTAGCGAACCACACATAAATAGAATTAGAAGACTAGGCTTCTCACCCTAGAGAACCCCGGTCATATTCTTCCAGAGATTGACGGATCGCATCGTATGTACCTCCGCTATCGAGTACTCCGTCAAGATTTTTCATTAGAAATCGTTATCTCTGCCTCGCATAGATGAAGCGGTTGAGCTAACACAAGGAACGGGTACTTTTCAGGATTGGAACGGGATCCGAATATCACCAGTTTGAGTGTGAGGGAAGGAAGTCTGAAAGACTACCTTCTGAACTCGATGCGGACAATTTGAGTCCGTAGTGATACCCTTCAGATAGGACCAATACGCCCATAGTTTTCATGAGCTATATGAGTAGGGTACGTCTTTCTTACTTGGATCAGTTCGTCATTTCTCCATGTAATGACGTACTTATCTACCCTTGTAGTAAGAAGGAACCCATGGAAACATTACCTTCAAAGGAACTTTTCGCGAAGTTCTCTAGGCACGAGTTTTGAAATTGAAGAGTCGAATTTCTATGACACACTGTTGGTAATGTGGGAAATTTTGAGTACTTTTTCAATTTGTAAAAACCGTTGAGCATTTGTCGGCACCGGAGACGCCGACAGTCATTCGCCAAATTCTAGGTCTTACCGACCTACTGTCATAGTTCATTCAGAACTCCTCGCAAATTACAGAAACCCGTACGACTTTGACCCAGCAAGGGGTGGCCTTTGACTGGGAAGTTAAGCAAGAAAAGGAACCTTTGGAATTCCAAGTGAGTGACCAAGTTCTTTAGGAGAATTCACTCTGGGAATGGCTTAATATGCTTCGTATCACGTGGAAAGCTAAATCCAATATAGTTAGGACCTCCGAGATTCTTATCAGAATCGGTCCTGTGCCTTGCACAAACTAGACCTACTCCGCGAACTCAGTAAGACAGTAACATACGTTTACTCTTCGCATCTCGATCATGAAACCATACCTTTCTGTTAAGACTCTTGTAAGTCCACTCGTCGAGATCCTCGCCTTCGTATTAGAACCGTCGTGACCCTCGACCGAGAGGTCAAGCGGACAAAGCAACGCCGTAACCCATTAGTGAAGGTTCGTTGGGATACCAACCGAGAACCCGATTTCACTTAGGAGCCCTAGAACTCATCGATTAGGAAGTTTCCACCTCATGAATCGATCATTCATACCTACTTCCTTACCTAAATTCTAATTTCGGGACGAAATTCCCTTCAACGGGGGGATGATGTGACAACCCGAAATTTCCATTCTGTACAAACCATTTGAAGCCAATAGAAGTAGAACAGTTACAGTGAAGTTCCAGACTTCGAGTATAAGTTTGGCAGTTTTTCAGGATTTACATTTAAGGAGATATCAGGAGAGTGGATGCACTAGGGTTTTGTGCAACACTTTTATTCCAATACCACAAGATAGTAGAGTTCATTCCGTGAATAAAAATATTTTCTGCCAAAATATCTCAGGACTATAAATAGTATTCTGAACCAAATTATGTCATTAGTTACATTTCCAACTAGAGAAAAGCCATTTTCTCTCTCACGGATCTTCGGGTTTTTATCCCAAATCGTGAGTACACTTCTCTAGTTGTCTTATAATGCTTATAATGTGCTTAATAACTTAGATTACATAGCAAATCTGTGAGATTCGGGAGTTTACCGCCCAAGAACGTTCTTGGAGAGTAAACTCCTATATGTGGCTTAAATGCTACCTAGTCTTTTCCCCATGTTAGGTAACTACCTTATGCTTGTATGCTAGTGTGTATATGACTAGAAAACATAAAAATCGGATTGAGACCCCAAGATTTGGGAGTTTACCGCCAAAGAACACGTGGAGAGTAAACTCTATTTTAAGGGCCAAAAGTGTCCCAATGCCCCTCAAAGCCTTAGAACTCAACATAGGGACTACCATTACATGTTTAGACCACTAAAACAATTAAGAATCAAGGGTGAAAGAGAGTTCACGGCCAAGGAGGTTCTTGGGCCGTGAACTCCATTTTTATGTGCCAAAATGCCTTAAAAACCCTCCTTAAGCTAAGAGACTAATTTGGGCATGTACCTAAATGATTTTAGGACTAGCTAACACACTTAGAGCACCAAGAGTAAGGTGTTCACGGCCTAAAAGGTTCTAGGGCCGTGAACTCCATGAAATGGTGCCAAATGGTGCCATAAACTCTTCTAAAGCCAAGTACAAAAGCCTAGTTTAGTTCCTAGTTAATTTAGAGACTTGAAAACACCATAAACACCCTCCCAAGGGAGTTTACGGCCATAAAATTCAAGGGAATATGGTCCCAGGGTTGTAAACTCCTAAAAGGAGTTATATTATGCCCTAAACTCTTCCATAGACCAAGCCATTAAGTAGAAATGCATATTAGGGCCTTATAGAGCATCAAACATCAAATGGACACATAAGTATGAGTTCACGGCCGTAAACTCATGATTTCATGGCCGTAAACTCATTTGGTAGTGTTGTTAGGGTCGTGAACTCCCTTATGGAGTTTTCCTTGAGCCCTACACACAATAGCTTCCCCTACAAACACTTAGATGCAATCCTAGAGGCTAATAACACTTGATAAAGGTGTTTAGCATGTCCTAGGGTGTCTTGACTTGTTTATTAGTTGTTTATAGACTAATTTGTTACATATATGTGAAATTATATGTTAACTAGGATCATAAGTGTGTTCAAGACTTCACTTGACACCTAGCGGTCCTACCTCTCCAATTCATCCGTATCACCCACAACAGGTGAGTTCATACCCCTTAATCAATGTTTTATCTATTTTTAAATGTTTTATGGGGGGATACAAGTAGAATCATGCTACTTATTATATCAATCACATGTGATTTATAAGCAACATTCAAATGATTTACTACTCATTAACCGTTTTATCAAACAGTTTCCATCAAATGATTTTCATAAACACTTTATATGTTTAAAACTCCTTATTACACTGTACATTTTACTCTGTATATTACATTTCAAACTTATTGACAATTGTGTTTCAAACAAATGTTTCTTTATACTAAACCGTTTTATCAAACCCATGCCTTCAAAACCCTTTTATAGATCGACATCAAGTTGATCTTTTCTTAGAAAATATTTATGTTCAAAGGTTTTTACAAAACTTATTTTATGCTTTTATTATAAATTGCATGCCTTTATATGTATGTTTATATAAGAAATGTTTAAAAGACTTAGGAAGGCTATCCACCCTATTTCCTTTTCGCGCTTGAGATGTGGTCTGGTGGGATATCGGGTACCGTCCGAAGGTCGTTTAAATATTAGTTATATATCATGTGTACATATATAGTCATAAAAGGTCTTTCCAGTTCATCCAATGCCCTTGGATAGCAAGGGTATACATCCATGTTCATACGTACCAGTTATATTACTAGTAAGCTACCATATGGGTAGTTTAGGAAGATACTAGAACTATTACTAGAACGCGATATCACACAATGAGTCAGTTCATTCATGAGTCAATACTTGCTAGATAGAGAGAACATACATTACAGCTAGAACATTACAGTACATTACTATAAAATTACATAATTACGTTTAAATAGAGATCCTGTTATAATCATGCCTATATATGTATAATTATATAAGCAATGTTTAAAGGACTTAGGAAGGCTATCCACCCTATTTACTTTTTGCGCTTGAGATGTGGTCTGGTGGGATATCGGGTACCGTCCGAAGGTCGTTTAAACATTAGTTATATACCATGTATACATATATGGACATAATAGTTCCTTTCAGTCAGTTCAGTGCCTTTGGGTAGCAAAGGCATACGTTCATATACTTTTACATGATTACGCTTACATAAGTACAATTACATGATCACACTTACATGAGTACACTTACATATACATAGAACAGACGTCACTAGGTGCTATAGCATGGAACCAGTTCAGGATCTAACTATACCGATGAATCACAACGCAATTTTGATCGTTTTATCGAGTATACATGATCATTGTAATGTGGATGCTCATGTCTTGCATACATGCAGGGGTCGTGGGTAGGTCCTAAAATCCCTTTGATAGGGGAGCGTATAGTCTGGGAACTAGACATCACATTATACCTTATCGCTCAAATAAGGCAGTTCAATACCGATGTAGTTATTTATATCAAATACTACAGTACTTAGAAGAATTACCCTAGACTTTAGGTAATTGGTACGGTTGTAGTTCAACGCTACACCATACTACTATTTCTTTTTCCCATTACATTCACTTCGTGAACATTTACACGACGCACGGTAATGTAGAAACTATCTTTTTGATTAATGGTAGTCAGACTTAGGAAAATACACACTCTTACAAGAGACACACACAGACACTAGATGCCTTGGTAGAAGGCTACATAGAGATCAGTTAAGTCTTGGTAGAAGACTCCCTGTTATAATAGTAGGAATCATAGGGATTTCTAGGGTTTTTCAAACGTTTACAGTTGTTTTACAAACATTTTCATACTTACAGTTCATCTACATTTTTCCATACTTACAATTCATTTACAAACAATTTCTTACATACAAATTAAGACACTAAAATACTTATGATCTCACCAGCTTCAAAGCTGATACTCGCTTTCAAAATTACTTGTATCCTCGGGTCTTCATAGACAGGTACCGATGCAAGGATTAGGGAAGATGGAGCTCGTTGAAGACTCATCTTTCATTTTGATTTATGCTTTAGTGTTTATCAAAATTTGACAGAACACACTTGTATAATAATTATATTATTAATGCAATGGATGATGTTGTTGCTTGTTTACTACTTTTCATTGTTGTGATACTGTACATGACGTCCTCCGCCCCAGAACGTTTCCGCCGTTCTTGGTTTTGGGGTGTGACAGTAGTAGTTGGTAAAGTTGGAAACTTTACCCTTAAAAGGACATTTTCAGTGTATATGAGAAACAACAAGATTAGATCTGAAGAGTATGGGCTTAATCCTTTAAGATGGCCCAAACAAACTGAGGAAATCGGCTAGTCCAGAGAAGGACTCGACGAGTTGTGTCGTCATGTCAAAGGATCATAAAGCTCAACAATAATAAGAAGTTAGAGTTGTTAGATAGTTAGATGATTAGATGCGGAAATGTAATTGCAAAAATTTAAGGAAATATAAATGACAACAAGTTATATATCAAGTAGACACTAAATTGATTCTTAACAAGGTTTGTAATCAAACACTAGTTAGTAGATGCGATCAGTTTAAAGTTATTCAAGTCACAAGGACTTGATCCGAAGGAGAGTTTGAAAGAGATCTTGAATATATGATTATAAGTTCAGAAAGATTTTGAGGATAAGAGAGAATTCTGATGGAGTGTAAGTAGTGAGAGAAGAGATATGTGATAAGAGATGTGTTTTTCATTAGAAGCAAAACACTCTATTTAAAGAGTTCCGAGAACATACAACACAAATAAACAAAGACTTCATTTAAAAGAAGTGTCCATGCAAGGCTGTGACAACCCGAAATTTCCATTCTGAACAAACCATATCAATTCAATAGATGATATAACAGTCACAGTTAATTTTCAGACTTTTCCGTTTAAGTTTGAATACGTCAGGGTTTATACTTCAGGAGATATTAGGAGAGTGGATGCACTAGGGTTTTGTGCAACATTGTTATTCCAACACTCTATTATATAAGAGATCATTTCGGGAATAAAAATATTTTCTGCCAAAAATATCTCAGGACTATAAATAGAATTCTGAACCAAATTCATTCATTATTCGCATTTCCAACTAGAGAAAAGCCATTTTCTCTCTCACGAATCTTCGGGTTTTTATCCCAAATCATGAGTACCTCTTTCTAAGTAGTGTTAGAAAGCTTTATATGTGTTAATAACATGATTTAGAAGGCTAAATCACTAGATTTAGGAGTTTACTCCCCAAGGTGTTCTTGGGCGGTAAACTCCCGAAACGAAGCCTAGACCGACCCTTGTGTTATGCAAATGCCTTAGACTTATTTATAAGTGTATTAGGGACATGAAAACAAGCTAGAAACACCCAAGTTTGAGAGTTTATGGCCCAAGAGTAACTTAGGCCGTGAACTCCAATTTCAAACTCAAAATGGTGCTTTTAAGGCACCTAAGGCCTTAGACTTTTACCTAGACTTGTTCCAAATAAATCAAGGGCCTTAAACACATAAGAATCACATTTCAAAGTGATTTTACGGCCATGACATGGTTCATGGGCCATAAACTCATTAAAGGGGCACCAAAGTGTGTCAATGGTCTTCATATGCTTGGAATAAAAGTCTAGAACCAATACCACTTGTGCATGAGGCTTGAAAACAACAAAAACAACATTCCAAGGGAGTTTATAACCGTAAAATCCAAGGGAAATGGCCTTGGGGCCGTAAACTCCTCTAAGGAGTGTTTCTAGGCCTTAAACCCTTCCAAGAATTTAACCACCAAGTTGGAATAATTCTAGGAATCATTTGGAACTTCAAAACACACAATACACGGGGTTGGGAGTTTACGGCCGTAAAATCAAGAGTTTACAACCGTAAACTCCATGTGTGATAGTATATGAGGAGTAAACTCATATATGGGGTCCTTTGGAACCCTAAACACAAGTGCCTTGTCCCACAATAGCTTAGATGCAATCCTGAGGGCTTAAAACACTTATATAAAGTGTTTATTATGTCTAGGATGTATTAACATTATCAATTAGTAATTTGAGACTAATTGAGTGCATATATGTATGATTATATGTTCATTAGGATCGTAGTGTGTGTACAAGTCCTCGCTTGACATCTAGCAATCCTATACCGTTCAGTTCATCCCAATCACCAACTACAGGCGAGTTCATACCCCGTAATCAATGTTTTAAATGATTTAATGGGGGGGATACAAGTAGAAAACAGTATGTTATTAAATCAATCTTATGTATTTTATAACTGTGTTTTCACTCAGTAGATTTCACAAACGTCAAAAGGTGATACATGAAATGGTTTCCTATCTTAAAAACACATTGTATTCAAAAGTATTACTTTGAAATATTTATTTAAAATGACATCAAGTCACTCTTTATTAAAATTTCAAAACTCTTAGATATCTTACAAAACCATTTCTTTTACCTACTTGATCAAAATTATACTTACACACATATGTTCATATAAATGTTTTGAGATTATAGTTTCATCTTTCATCCGGTTTTTCCCACACTCTTGTATAGTAAGGGTGTATAAAACTACTTGAACAACCAATTACCTTTCAGTTAATTATCATAGGGATAGTTAGAAGATACAAAGCATTATTTCTATTACAAGGAATCACACAAGAGTCAGTTCATCCATGAGTCTATACTAGTACATTACCTGATACATGAGTACATCTACATATGCCTACATGATACATGAATACGCTTACATGAACACAGTACCTGAATACCTTTACGTAGATACAATTACCTATGTATACTTACATGAATACTTGAACCTCGGTTCATTAGGATGAATTATTAGTACCTTCAATAAATCGTCCTGCCTATCCCTGGTCAACGGGAGTCAATTACGGGACTAACCATTCCTGGAACCTACTGTTCGCTACAGAGGCTAATTGGAAAATCTTCGGATGTTCATTAGGTTGTTATTACTATTATTAGGGGCCAATTACGGGACTAACCATTCCTGGAACCTACTGTTCGCTACAGAGGTTAATCGAACAATCTTCGGATGTTCAGTAGGTTGTTTATTTCGCTTACCGCGATGTATTGTTAGCACTAGTACCTCCGGCTAACACTTACATTATTACATATTTCCTATTACTTTATTTTGTGATATCTTCACATAAACGAGTAGTTAGACTAAGTACTTGTTAGCACCAGTACCTCCGGCTAACACTTACATGATTATACTTTTTCCTGTTTACTTTATTTTGTGATACTTTCACATAAACGAGGAGTTAGACTAAGTACTTTACTACTAGTCAATAGAAAGGAAAAACTATCATTTTACTTACAGAATATTTGGGTCTTGGTAGAAGACTAGCTTTCATACTTGTAGGAAATAAGGGATTTTCTAGGACATTTCATACTTATATCAACTGTTCTACTTAAAGATTTATACGACATTCTTAACAGCATTCCAAAACAGGACAACAACACCTAAATACTTATGAATTCACCAGCTTTAAATCTGATACTCTTTTTCAAAATAACTTGTATTATCAGGTCAACAATAGACAGGTACGATGGCCAGGCTTTGAGAAGATGGAGCAGACAAGTCTCGTCTTTTATTTTGATTGTATATTTTTGGTGTCTTACTACAATGAAAGAACACACATGTATTAAAACTTTACTTATAATGCAATGGATGATGTTGTTGCTTGTTTATTATATTACACTGTTGTGATACTATACATGACGTCCTCCACCCCTGAACGTTTCCGCTGTTCATGGTTTTGGGGTGTGACAGATTGGTATCAGAGCATTGTTTATAGTGAATTAAGTATATCAACCCATAAAAGACATACTAACTATAAATACATAGGGATTAAAACACTCTGTCTAAGAGTTTATACTTTTAAATAATAAAATATTTAACAAAGTATACGTGCCTGCATTCATACTAAAATCAGTGTCACAATGACAAGAACAAAAGTATTACGATTGTTGAATATCACAGGTAAGCTCGGGGATGTATGGTCAGTCTTAGGAGTGGCATAGCCTGATCAACTATGCTGTTCCAAAGAGTGATTAACACATGCCCAAGAATGGTTGTGATATGGCAACAAGTCTAAAAACTTACCAACATCACCACAATGAGAACATTATAACAGAACCTAAGCCTAAAATACCATAGGGGTGTTTTGTGTTACTATAATTACTATATACTTGAGAACTAAAATGAAATCTTCATTCCTAAGTTGATAATTGCTAAGTGGATACGCGAAAGTTATATGTAACTAGGATGTTATAGGCTTAGAATCGGTGAAATTTTTGCTTTACCCCTATTCCTTGTGAATTTGGAGTTGAGGTCACTTATTCGAAGGCCTATCCTATGTTGATTACATATAACTGGTATGCACTTTACAAATAGCGATGGAACTAATGAAGATTTCCTATATAATTATCTAGATAGTTTGTCTAATAATTATTTTCTTACCCCAAATTCTCGCGTATATAACATGGCTGGATTCCATCCCCACGACGACCTGTTCCTTCCGAATGCGGTTATTGTTGGATGGTTTGGAGAAGAACCAGTTATTGATCATCAAATCCCTCTGAATGATCACCATGCTGAAGACCTTTCAGACGATGCCATCTCCGAACCCGAGGTTGAGGACCTACCCAGGCAGCTCCCTTTCCGATTCCTAACCCTCGTCCGACTTTTCATGGCCCGACACCTGAGTAGGTGGAATGTTTGGAAACATGGAGCCAAGGACAAGATCAGCCCATGCCATTTAATGGTGACCAAAGCTTCTATGACCTGAGCAATGGGGGCTCAGCAGACAGAAGCATGCCAATCCTGATCCGAAGAGTTGCCCGAAACAAAATTCAGGGCAGGACAGCTCTACAACGTATCGCAGAATTTGATACAAATGAAGGAATGCATATGCTTCGCACCAGCCGCCTTGAACATGCTCGTGAGAGGTCTGAGAGAGACCATGAAACCCTGCTGCAAGCACTGGCTGAATCACGAGCCGAAGTCATGGAACTTCGGGTACGCCAGAGAGTGTACAAAAGACACCTACTTGATGTGGAACGCCAACTGGCTGAACTGAGAGATCACCAGAGGGATGATCGTCGCCAGTAGTAGATGCTTTACTTTATATTCCTTGTTAGAAAGGAATCGTGTTCCTGTCTATGCCCGATGTGGCATTTTCTATGAAACTATCTTGTACTGTAAGTACTTTAGTTAGGTCGTTATGCTGTCAAGAACTATCTTCTTTGAATATGATGTAAGACCTTTTTACAAGGTCATTTTCCCAAACTTGTACGTCATGGATATCAAAGATATTGACAGTCGGCTAACTTCTGTGTCGTTCTTTATTCGAATACTCTTATCATACTTTCATTAGAGACTATTTGAAACATGCTCTAGTCAAGTCATTGGACTATAGCAATTTAACTCCGGAGACATCCCCAAGTCTCTGGTAATGGTTGGATCACGTTATTAGCCAACCAGCGATACCTCGGCTAGAACGACAAACATCTTGAGACCATTGCATGAACTTACTTCCGATCTTTGCTAGGACTGCATCATAGGGATGTAGGTCAAACCTTTGTGAACATACTTCCATTCCATACTAGGACTGCATCATAGGGATGTAGGTCGAACCTTAGAGAACATACTTATATTCTTTACATGAGCGATCGAACTACGTTTAGATTCAACCATTTTCGCTCACAAATTCATTTTTCTTTCGGTGTAACAGAATCATGAATCCCAAGAAAAACGATCAGCCCATCAACCCAACACCAACTCTTCAGATTGATGCAACTACCTTTCAAACTGCAGTCTCGGCTGCCGTGTCAGCTTTTCTGACCCACCTGAACGCTAACAACGCAAGTGTTAGCGGGTTTGTTAACGACATTTCCAACCCAAGTAACAAGCCAGCACCTCAGCAAGCAGCAAACTACCACGATACCCTGAGTCCTAAGACCAAGGGTAACAAACGAAAGTCTTGGACTAACTCTAAGGACAAGTCGCTTCGAAGGGCGAACAGGAAACAACCACCAGTAACAACCTCCACAGCTACGACGTTTGCACCTCCTACGACCATTCCTTCTGGTGTCCCAATGGTCCCCACACCAGCCAAACTTTATGTTGGGAGTCTCCCAAAATGCATTAAATGTAGTTTTCACCACCGTGGACCTTGTAGGGAGAAGCAGTGCTCACACTGCAACAGGAAGGGGCATACAGCCCGTGTCTGCAGGACGCCAACAGCTCAGGACACTCAAGTGCCAAACACTCGGGTGAACCAGGTTTGCTATGGTTGTGGCAAAGTAGGTCACTACAAAAGGAACTGCCCAGGGGCAGCAATTGCTGGCACAAAAGAAAGGCTACTACCAACCGCCGCCGCAAGAGAGTCTACTCCGGACCTACGTTAATGTAAATTTAGGCGTTTCGTTGTAACAGACTTATAAACTATCCAAAACTATTGCAACTAGAGTCTTATCTTTTGCGAGATCCCGCCCGTTTAGGGATGCTCGTGCTGCGTATACTTGTCTATTGTAGTATACCTTGTTCGCAACAACAATCTTGTAGTAAATCTAAAAGTACTGTAACTCCGTTCATGGTTGCACAGTTGTTTTGTCTGTAAATGTTTTATGTTCAAATCTAATGTCTTTAAGTTTATGTATGATTTCGACATTATCATACGACTCGATTCCATTCGATCCTCGCAATACCAGCTTCATAAGTACATATCTTTCTTAGTAAACGTCTTTTAGCGAAGCCGTCGTATCAGAACCCCGAGGTACTCGTGTAGGAAGTACCTTATAGTTCCTTTCCTTTCCGAAGGAATCCCCACAGTATTACGCATGCAGTACGTCAAGTTCAACTCCAGGATTCATACGGTTGACCTATCACTGAAGAACGTATACATGAGAGTGATATATAATCAATGTTCTACAGATTTAGAATTGATGATTTCACTATAACTTCTTTTCCCTCGATGGGATGTGAGGTTAAGGAAGAATCAGTTATTTGACTACCTTTTCAACATTAGTTATATACGACTCGTATACACGAAATTGTGATCATTGAACCATGTATGAATTCTAATATGAACTTCAGGACGGAGACTGCCCAAGACTACGAGTAATTGCATTTGGCCTGTGAACAAACTTAGAAACCAGTACGACTCTTATAACCAGATCGCCTTACAGTCTAAACATCTACGGAAGATACGAGGACAACCCGGACAACACAGCGAACTACTCAATAATAGAATTAGAAGACCAGGTTTCTCACCCTCGAGAGCTTGGGTCTTATTCTTACCAGAAGTCGACGGAGTGCATCATATGTACCTCGACAACCGGAGACTTCATTTAGATTTCCTTTAGAAATCGTTGTCTCTGCCTCGCTAGACGAGTTGATTGGGCAAACACATGGAAAGAGTTACTTTCAAAAATGGACCTGAGATCCGAATATCACCAGTTCGAGTGATAGGGAAGGATGTCCTGAAGACTATCCTCCGAACTCGATGCGGACATTTCAAGTCCGTAGTGATAGCCCTCGGATAGGACCAATACGCCCACAGTATTCATGAGCTAAATGAGTGGAGTACATCTTTCTTAGTGGGATCAGTTTGTCATTTCTCCATGAAATGACTTACTTATCTACCCTCATAGTAAGAAAGAACCCATGGGAACATTACCCTCGGAGATACTTCTCGCAAAGTTCTCTAATCAAGAGTTTTGGAATTTAGAGTCAAATTTCCTGAGGCACACTATTAGTGTTGTGGAAATTCTTGAGTACTCTGCCAAATTATCCGAAACCGTTGGGAATTTTTCGGCACCGTAGTCACCGATGGAAAATTTGCCAAATTCTAGGTCTTGCAGACCTACTATCATAGTCCATTCGGAACTCCCCGCAAATTTCAGAAACCCTTTCGACTTTGACCCAGCAAGGGATGGCCCTTGACTGGGAAGTAAGAGAGAGAAAGAACATTTGGAATTCCAAGTAAGAGACCAAATTCTTTAGGAAACCTCACACTGGGAACGGCTTAATACGCTTCGTAAAGCGTGGAAAGCTAAATCCAATATAGTTAGGACCTCCGAGATTCTTACCAGAATCGGTCCTGCATTTCACAAACTAGACCTACTCTGCGAACTCAATAACGTACATTTTCTCCTTCGCGTCTCGAACTTGAAACAACATCTTTCCGTTAGGACTTTCGTAATTCCTCTCGACGAGATCGAGGTTTACGAGATCCTTGCCTTCGTATTAGAACCATAGTGACCCTCGAGCGAGTGGCCAAGCGGACGAAGCAACGCCGTCGCCCATTAGTGAAGGTTCGTTGGAATACCAACTGAGAAACCAATTTCACTTGGGAGCACGAGAGCAAATCGATTAGGAAGTTTTCACCTAACGACTCGATCATTTATACCTACTTCCTTATCTAAATTCTAATTTCAGGGCGAAATTCCCTTTAACAGGGGGATGATTTGACAACCCAAAATTTCCATTCTGAACAAACCATATCAATTCAATAGATGATATAACAGTCACAGTTAATTTTCAGACTTTTCCGTTTAAGTTTGAATACGTCAGGGTTTATACTTCAGGAGATATTAGGAGAGTGGATGCACTAGGGTTTTGTGCAACACTGTTATTCCAACGCTCTATTATATAAGAGATTATTTCGGGAATAAAAATATTTTCTGCCAAAAATGTCTCAGGACTATAAATAGAATTCTAAACCAAATTCATTCATTATTCGCATTTCCAATTAGAGAAAAGCCATTTTCTCTCTCACGGATCTTCGGGTTTTTATCCCAAATCGTGAGTACCTCTTTCTAAGTAGTCTTAGAAAGCTTTATATGTGCTAATAACATGATTTAGAAGGCTAAATCACTAGATTTAGGAGTTTACTCCCCAAGGTGTTCTTGGGCGGTAAACTCCCGAAACGAAGCCTAGACCGACCCTTGTGTTGTGCTACTTCCTTAGACTCATTTATAAGTGTATTAGGGACATGAAAACAAGCTAGAAACACCCAAGTTTGAGAGTTTACGACCCAAGAGTAACTTAGGCCGTGAACTCCAATTTCAAACTCAAAATGGTGCTTTTAAGGCACCTAAGGCCTTAGACTTTTACCTAGACTTGTTCCCAATAAATCAAGGGCCTTAAACACATAAGAATCACATTTCAAAGTGATTTTACGGCCATGACATGGTTCATGGGCCGTAAACTCATTAAAGGGGTACCAAAGTGTGTCAATGGTCTTCATATGCTTGGAATAAAAGTCTAGAACCAATACCACTTGTGCATGAGGCTTGAAAACAACAAAAACAACATTCCAAGGGAGTTTACAATCGTAAAATCCAAGGGAAATGGCCTTGGGGCCGTAAACTCCTCTAAGGAGTGTTTCTAGGCCTTAAACCCTTCCAAGAATTTAACCACCAAGTTGGAATAATTCTAGGAATCATTTGGAACTTCAAAACACACAATACACTCATGGTTGGGAGTTTACGACCATAAACTCAAGATTTTACAACCGTAAACTCCATGTGTGATGGTATATGGGGAGTAAACTCATATATGGGGTCCTTTGGAACCCTAAACACAAGTGCCTTGTCCCACAATAGCTTAGATGCAATCCTGAGGGCTTAAAACACTTATATAAAGTGTTCATTATGTCTTGGATGTCTTAACATTATCAATTAGTAATTTGAGACTAATTGAGTGCATATATGTATGATTATATGTTCATTAGGATCGTAGTGTGTGTACAAGTCCTCACTTGACATCTAGCAATCCTATACCGTTCAGTTCATCCCAATCACCAACTACAGGCGAGTTCATACCCCGTAATCAATGTTTTAAATGATTTTAAATGATTTAATGGGGGGGGGGGAATACAAGTTGAAAACAGTATGTTATTAAATCAATCTTATGTATTTTATAACTGTGTTTTCACTCAGTAGATTTCACAAACGTCAAAAGGTGATACATGAAATGGTTCCCTATCTTAAAAACATGTTGTATTCAAAAGTATTACTTTGAAATATTTATTTAAAATGACATCAAGTCACTCTTTATTAAAATTTCAAAACTCTTAGATATCTTACAAAACCATTTCTTTTACCTACTTGATCAAAGTTAGACTTACACACATATGTTCATATAAATGTTTTGTGATTATAGTTTCATCTTTCATCCGGTTTTTCCCACACTCTTGTATAGTAAGGGTGTATAAAACTACTTGAACAACCAATTACCTTTCAATTAATTATCATAGGGATAGTTAGAAGATACAAAGCATTATTCCTCTTACAAGGAATCACACAAGAGTCAGTTCATCCATGAGTCTATACTAGTACATTACCTGATACATGAGTACATCTACATATGCCTACATGATACATGAATACGCTTACATGAACACAGTACCTGAATACCTTTACGTAGATACAATTACCTATGTATACTTACATGAATACTTGAACCTCGGTTCATTAGGATGAATTATTAGTACCTTCAATAAATCGTCCTGCCTATCCCTGGTCAACGGGAGTCAATTACGGGACTAACCATTCCTGGAACCTACTGTTCGCTACAGAGGCTAATTGGAAAATCTTCGGATGTTCATTAGGTTGTTATTACTATTATTAGGGGCCAATTACGGGACTAACCATTCCTGGAACCTACTGTTCGCTACAGAGGTTAATCGAACAATCTTCGGATGTTCAGTAGGTTGTTTATTTCGCTTACCGCGATGTATTGTTAGCACTAGTACCTCCGGCTAACACTTACATTATTACATATTTCCTATTACTTTATTTTGTGATATCTTCACATAAACGAGTAGTTAGACTAAGTACTTGTTAGCACCAGTACCTCCGGCTAACACTTACATGATTATACTTTTTCCTGTTTACTTTATTTTGTGATACTTTCACATAAACGAGGAGTTAGACTAAGTACTTTACTACTAGTCAATAGAAAGGAAAAACTATCATTTTACTTACAGAACATTTGGGTCTTGGTAGAAGACTAGCTTTCATACTTGTAGGAAATAAGGGATTTTCTAGGACATTTCATACTTATATCAACTGTTCTACTTAAAGATTTATACGACATTCTTAACAGCATTCCAAAACAGGACAACAACACCTAAATACTTATGAATTCACCAGCTTTAAAGCTGATACTCTTTTTCAAAATAACTTGTATTCTCAGGTCAACAATAGACAGGTACGATGGCCAGGCTTTGAGAAGATGGAGCAGACAAGTCTCGTCTTTTATTTTGATTGTATATTTTTCGTGTCTTACTACAATGAAAGAACACACATGTATTAAAACTTTACTTATAATGCAATGGATGATGTTGTTGCTTGTTTATTATATTACACTGTTGTGATACTGTACATGACGTCCTCCACCCCTGAACGTTTCCACCGTTCGTGGTTTTGGGGTGTGACAAAGGCACGCTAGACAATACATTGTAAATACATAAGTTAAAAACTAACTCTCTGTTCCAGATGAGGTTGTTGCGGATGGCTTCAACATTTCTCGTTGCGATAGAAAAAACATCATTGCGGTAGTGAGGAGGACCTTAGATTGAGGTTTAAGAGCGTCACTTTCTTGATTAAACAATTTCCCCCTAAGTGACCTCTTTAACCTTTTCACTTCCTCAAGTTGAGTGCTAGGGTTTGAAGTTCCTTCACCGCTTGACTCTTGAATTTCTTCAAGATCAACTTGCCTCCCACTGTTTCCTTGGCTTATGAACTCTCTCTCTCTAAAGAAAGCCCTCCTAGCTACAAAGACCACATTTTCACTAGGTCTATAGAAGAGGTAACCAAAGGATTGCTGTGGGTAGCCGATGAAAATACACCTCTCGCTTCGAGGTTCGAGCTTATCATAAGTCTCGCGTCTCACGAAAGCCTCGCAACCCCAAAATTTTCTTACTTCACCCAGCCAGGTGTTCCTTCTTGTGATCTTGAATTTTACTTCATCAGTCGTGTGCTTCGACCTCTGCATCGATGTCAGGGTGACTTCCAGTTGTTTGCGGGTTAGCCGGTGCATAGCTGTGCTAGGGACGAAGTACTTAACGTTGTTGTTGACTCTCTTGAACACAACTCCTAGTTCTGGAAAGTTGGTTGCACCTAAGGATTGATCTTGATATCCTTCAGTAAAGACAGGTGCAGGTTCAAGTGCAAGAAGGTTGAATTTTTGAACAAGGGCTGGATGAATATCAGCATCTCTCTTGGCAAAATCACACACTGTGGATCTCAAGTACTCACAAACATTTTCGTACGCAGTCTTCATTTTGGGATGTTTCTCCGACTTTATCTGAAACACCCTGGCAATTAAGAATACCTCTTCCGGATTCATACAGGGAAAGTCAGCTTGACTTTTGATATAATCACAGTCTCTTCGCGTTAGAGTATACCGGATGAAATCTGATTTCATGAATTTTCTGATTTTGTAGTTCTTGTCTCCGGAAGGTCTGTCGTTGGACCATATTTTTTTCAAAGGTTGATCCGTGCTTGTTATGAAACTTGCTTAACCTTTCAAACTCAAGTGGAAGCCTCTGGTCATCTTGGAGACTGTGGTCAAAGGGTTCAAAGTCCGTGAAGAATTTAGCATTTGGAGAGATGGGAATGTCCCATTAACCATCTTCAGGAGGTTCGACATAAGTCAGGAATGGCATGTAGTCTTCGTCCAGAAGCCTTCTTGATGGACTAACCCAATAGTTGATGAGGGTTTCATCCATTGTTGTATCAAATCCATGATCTCTCCGAATTTGTTCAGCAGCCTTTGCTGCTCTCCAGCCTGCTTTACGTTGTTTGGTTATGGGAGAGTCATTGGAATGATCAGATGACATGGTTGGCTCCAGATTTCTGATTAGTGATAGAGTTTCTTGATCAGAAGTTAAAATTGGGGAGGATTGATGAGTTTCAATCCTTAACTAATCAGATGCAAATTGAGATGGACTGTAGTTTGGTATGGGGATTGCTGTATGAGATTGATGGAGCTGCGGATCTGAGTGTTCACTTCCCTCTTTTGAGAAAGAAACTTGTTGCTCCTCAAACCATTCTCTGAGACCATCAATCCTGGAAAAGAAATCATTGAATTGAGTGTTTAGAAGATCAGAGAGTTGTTAATTATTCGAGATCTTGGTGTTGAACAGAAGTTGATGTATGTCTTTGTTGAGCTTTAGGAGTTCTTGACCATGCAAGCTTGCTACCAGGGAGCGTCGAAGGTTGTTGATAGTGGATTGAAGCACTGTAATGCTGGATTCATAAGCATTGTGAGTTTTCTCAACAAGCTTCTTAGATTGAACAACTTGATCTGCAATCCTTGATTGAAGTTCTGTTTTGATTGTAGAGACTTCTTGAATTAGACGTTCAACAGTGGCTAGGAATGCTTTGTGGTCTACAGTTCTATTGTTGTCCAGGGCTGTAATATCCATTTCAACGTTGACTGAGATTCTTTCAGCAGACAGTCTTTCCCTTGTCTTTAGACGTTCAACTCGCTCAATAATGGGCAACAGACCAACAACTTCAGTTTGTTGCGGGGTTGTGACTGCGGTTAAAATCTTGTCCACTTTCTCTTGGAGACTTAGAAATTCCTTACGAGTGACAACCATCTTCTTCTTCTTTTTCTTCTCCTTGGGCTTATAAGTGGAGTGTTGAGAACCACTTGAGTCTTCATCATCGAATATCATCATAAAATTATCTGATTGATCTGATTGTTCTGGTCCGGAGCTAACGTCGATTGTAGTACCATCATCATTTGATTCACAGATTTCAGCAGTTGGAGGGGGCTTGGAAGGATCTGCACCACCTTGAATATCCTGAGCTTTTTGAATTGTTTCGGCCATGGAGGTCATCCATTCTTGTACTTTGAGAATGGTGGCAACAGTGTTGGCATTGTTTATCGCATCTGCCCAATATTTTGCAACAATTTGTATCTCCTGCTCCTTCTGTTGTTGCTGTTTTATTTGTTGATCCTTGCGGGCCTGGAATGCCTTGCGGAAAGCTTCATACTTTTTGACTTTGGATTCAATGCTTGGTCGATACTGAATCCAGGATTCATCAGAGTCATATTTGTCAAAACCTTGAGGTCGCACCGGGGTGTCCCCCGGGTTCGTGGATCCTTACACATTTGTACTCACCATGCCTAAACCACCTGATTGTAATGTAAGCAGAGTAGGATTTCCTAAGCTTCCTTGGTCTCCTTGACTCGTAGTCAAGTTGTAACACCATGTTTACTGTTGGATAAGGTGTCTAAGTCCATAACTATTTCTGGTCAGTACTTGACCCGACCCGGCATGGCCCATCTGGGTTGCATGGCACCATGCAATTGGATAGACCAATAAAAAAACCTAATATTTAATATTTCGGTTTTCGTGGTGGAAATTGGTGAATCGTCATTCACCTACCTTTCAAATATGTTATAGCTTGGATTACGGCATACCTCTTCTAAGTTATAATATATTGTGATTGGGTCCTAGCCTTAATATTACATTTGGGTGTTTTATTAAGGACTCTCTTAATATCTAAACTAATCTTGTCCTTTTCTTTCAGATGTCTTCAAACAATGCTGCTTCTGGCTCTAATCCCAATGGCTCCTTTACCCTTATGAACTTGTGTGGGAAAGTCACTTTTGATGGATCCAACTTCAATGAGTGGATCAGAAACATCAGGATGATTACCCGCTACGAGGACAAAGAATATGTCCTTGACGAGGAGCTTAAGGAGATTGATGAGACCACTGCAACTCCCCACGAGATCGCTGAATTTCAGGCACATGAAAGGGATGCTACGAAAGTGGCATGCATCATGATGGCCACGATGACAGCGGAACTCCAAAAGTCTTATGAGGATTTCTACCCTTATGAAATGCACCAAGATCTGATGGAAAGATACCATCAAAGTACACGACAAGAGAGGTATGAAATCATCTACTCCATGATAACAGCCATGATGAAGGATGGGGAATCCGTCACGAGCCACATGCAGAAAATGCAAAGGTATGTGGATCGATTGCTGAAGCTTAATGTGAACTTCCCTAAGGAGCTTGCAATAGATATCATTTTTCACTCCTTACCATCGTGCTATGATCAATTCCGCATGACATATCACATGAATAAGGAAGAGGTCACACTCAGCAAACTTCAGGGACTTCTCAAGACCGCAGAAACAGGTCTTAAGGGGAAGTCGGTTGTTAACACTCCTACTCCAAACTCTACTCCGGTTTTGGCAATCGGGAAAAGTCGAGGGAAGAAGAGAAAGAGCTCTTCTAAGGGTACCAAGGCTCGGACCCTTGATGGATCTTCTTCAAGTGGAACCAAGAAAGGTTTCGTCACTCCTTCTTCTGACCCAAAAGAGGTTGAATGCTTCTATTGCCATGAAAAATCACATTGGAAGCGGAACTGCCCAAAATACCAGCAAGATGTGAAGGATGGGAAAGTTAAACCCAACCATGCAGGTATTTACACTATCATTTCTAATAACTCACCCCATTCTAAATCTTGGGTCCTTGATACCGGTTGTGGTATTCATATTTGTTGTGACTTTCAGGGACTAAGAAGAAGTGAGAATATGGAGCAAGGAAGAATAAACTTAATCATGGGGAATAGGAAAGCTTTACCTGTCACCAAGATTGGAGTTTATACTTTATCGCTAAGTAGTGGGTTTAGTTTAGATTTGAATAAGTGTTGTTATTCGCCAGAAATGGCAAGAAATATTATTTCCTTTCATGCATTGTATAAAAAAGGTTTCACCTTTTCATTTGTTAATGAAGTTGGTTCGATTAATGCTTTCTTTAATAATGTTCTTTATTTTAAAGCATTACCTTGTGATGGCGTGTATGAAACAGTATCTGTGGTTGATAACTTAGGAAATAATGTATTGTGTATTGATTCTGTTAATAATAATAACTTGGATAAAGCGTCATTATGGCATTGTCGTCTTGGACATATAAGCAAGAAACGCATAGGCCAACTCCAAAAGGATGGAGTCTTGGAGTCATTTGACCTAAAGTCAGATGATAGTTGCGAATCATATTACTTGGAAAAATGACAAAGTCACCCTTCACAGGCTCGTGTGAGAGGGGTGAAGGTTTGTTGGATCTTGTACACACGGATGTGTGTGGACCATTCAAACATGCCACAAGGGATGCTAATCGTTATTATTTGACTTTTACTGATGATTACAGTAGATATGGATATGTCTACTTGATCAAGCATAAGTCAGAGACTTTTGAAAGGTTTAAGGAATTTAAACAGGAAGTCGAGAATCAATTGGGTGGGAACATTAAGATGCTCCGATCCGATCATGGTGGTGAGTATCTTAGTTCAGAGTTCCTTAACTATCTAAGGGAATGTGGGATAGTCTCACAATTGACACCTCCCAGGACACCACAGTTGAATGGTGTGGCTGAGAGGCGTAATCGAACCTTGTTGGATATGGTTCGTTCCATGATGAGTCGAGCTTCGCTACCAATCTCATTTTGGGGGTATGCCTTAGAGACTGTCGCCCATATCCTTAATCTAGTCCCTACAAAGAAAGTTGCCAAAACTCCTCACGAGATGTGGACTGGTAAAGTATCCAAACTAGACCACATCAAGATTTGGGGTTGCGAGGCTTTCGTGAGACACGAGACTCATGATAAGCTCGAACCCCGAAGCGAGAGGTGTATTTTCATCGGCTACCCACAGCAGACCTTTGGTTACCTCTTCTACAGACCTAGTGAAAATGTGGTCTTTGTAGCTAGGAGGGCTTCCTTTAGAGAGAGAGAGAGAGTTCATAAGCCAAGGAAACAGTGGGAGGCAAGTTGATCTTGAAGAAATTCAAGAGTCAAGCGGTGAAGGAACTTCAAACCCTAGCACTCAACTTGAGGAGGAAACTCCTGTTGAGCCAATTGACAAGTCTGTACCTCTGAGGCGTTCCACAAGGGTTAGGAATGCTCCTGAGCATTACTATGGATCCCATATTACTGCAGAAGGAGATACACTTATCAGTGATGAGACACTATGTGACAACCCGAAATTTCCATTCTGAACAAACCATACCAAGCCAATAGAAGTAGAGCAGTTACAGTGAAAATTCAGACTTCGAGTATAAGTTTGGTAGTTTTCACGATTTTACACTTAAGGAGATATTAGGAGAGTGGATGCACTAGGGTTTTGTGCAACACTGTTATTCCAAGACTCTAGGACATTAGAGTTCGTTCCAGGAATAAAAATATTTTCTGCCAAAAATATCTCAGGACTATAAATAGAATTCTGAACCAAATTGGTTCATTTGTTGAATTCCATTTAGAGAAAAGTCAAAATTCTCTCTCACGGATCTTTGGGTTTTTATCCCAAATTGTGAGTACTTCGATCTAGTTATGTTATATAGCTTAAATTATGTTTAGAAACATCAATTACATATCAAAACAACTAGACTCGGGAGTTTACCGCCCAAGAACGTTCTTGGGGAGTAAACTCCATTTTAAGGTCCTAAAGGGTTCCAATGACTCTCAAAGCTTTAGAACTCGAAATAGAAGCCTCCATTTCATGCTTTAGACCACAAAACAATTAGGAATCATGGCTAGAAGTGAGTTCACGGCCAAGGAGCTTCTTAGGCCGTGAACTCCATGTTTTAGGTGACAAAATGCTTTGAAACACTTCCTAAGGCTTAGGCTTAAATAAGGACAAGTACCCTATGTTGGGCTGAAAAGAGTTTTGATGTTGCATCTTTTGGGCTCGTTAGATTAGCCTTTTATTCTCTGGTTTGGGCCTGTCCAACCGAGAGCCTTTTATGTATAGTATTTAAGTTAATGCTTGCATGCATATTAGGTTAAGATTCTAGAGATTATCAAAATAGCGATTGATTAAGAGTACAACATTTTCCAGTAATCGTTCTTGTAATCTTCCAATCCTTTACAGTTGATGTTCTTAATCGAGCTCTTCTAAGGATTTTATTTAATCATTCGACACGATTGATTCAAGCTGTTTTGTTCTTAATATTGCGTTCTGCTTTGTTTTTAATATTGTGTTCTTGCTGTTTCATATTCATATACTTGTTCAAGATCTAATCGATCTTCATAGATTAAAAGTTGTTTTAATCCCATCAATTGGTATCAGAGCAGGAGGCTGTGTAATCGATATACATCTTTTCTGTGAAAAAGATTTCCATTAGGGTTTTCCGCAATCATCGATATTTATTGAGCCATCATCTTAATTGACGTATCTTAGTATTTATTGTTTTGCCCTAATCTGCTTTATTACAAGTCTGATCTTTGAACAGGTTATTACGATCATAATGGACGCGACGCAATCAAACCCTATTAATATTTCCAATAGCATCGGTTCGACAACAAAGATTCCAATCTTATACACCCATGACTATGAAGTATGGGCGCATCATTTTGAAGATTACGTGATTGGATCGGAGGACAATGGTTTTCTCATATGGGAAGCCATCATCAATGGACCGTTCTCTCATTCTGCTACATCCAGAATCATTAAGACGCAAAAAGAGTACAACGATCTGCTTAAGGACGTGACGAATATTGCGCAAGATGAAAAAGATAAATTTCAGTGCAATATTAAGGCACTAAGGTTGATCAGATTCGCCCTTCAGTCCGATACATTTAGACTGGTCAGCTCATGCACTACGGCGAAGGAAGTGTGGGACAGACTTCGCGAACTGTATTCCACAGACGAAGATCTTGAACATTCTATCCAAACCTTGCTTCTATCTGAGTTTGGAGAATTCAGGCAAGGGGCCGAAGAAACAGTGACCCAGACGTTTGATCGCTTCAATCATCTTCTCAGCAAGATGATCAAACACGATATTGAAAGGAAGCTCATCGAACAAAAGGTTACTTTCTTGAACGGACTGAGATCTGAATGGAGAGCAGTTGTTTCCACAGTCAAAGCCCATGAACAGTTTAAATCATACTCCTTGGCGAAACTGGTGGGTATTCTAAAGTCACAAGAGAAGATTGTGGTTCAAGAGAAGAACGTTGTGTCTAATCTTGGTTCGTTGGCCCTCTTATCTAAAAGTAAAGTCGTGATGGAGGATGAAGAGCTCAACTTGGAAGAATATGACCTCACAACTGAGGATTATGCCATGATGGTATCCAATCCTAAGAGGTTCATAAAGAAGAGATTCCCCAACAACAAAAACCGAAACTGGCAGGGGAGTTACAGCTCTGAAAAGGCGAACAATGAACCGAAGGCTGAGGAGCCCAAGAAGGAACCGAAGGCAGATGGCGATTCCGGAGTAAGCTGCTTCTACTGTGGTGGCAAGAACCACTATGCTAAGGACTGTGTTCTTAAGAAGATGGCTGAAAAGGACGATGGAAAGGATGAGGAAGCCGTGCTGCAGAAGAGATTAGATGAGTTGAGAAAGAAAAAGTCTACCGCTAACCCTTCTATTAATGCTCTTATTGTGCAGGGTTCGGTTAATGACGATGAGTTCGGTAGCACCGAAGTTTGGTCTACTGACTCAGAAGACGAAGAAGTGAGGAAGCCTACTCATGGAAAGGCTTATATGGCTAAGGAGGAAAGCAGTGGTGGAAAATGCTTCATGGTGTCTGGCGTATCTCAGATGAGGGGATACAATACCGATGGAGGAAGCAATGGACCGAAGGTGCAGGAAGATATGTGCTTTACGGCCAAACCACTCAGCCAACAGTTCAATGAGCTTGATGAACTAATAAAGAAGGTACAATCAGCTTTTATTTCATCTAAAGTACCATCATCCTCATATGAGAAAGAACTAAAAAACGTTAACACAAGAATTTCTCATTTAGATAGTAGCTTAACTCAAACTCGAGTCACCAATTCTAACCTGACTGATCAATTAAGCAGGGTGGCGTCGAAGAGTGAGGAGCGGCGTATGTGGATTGAGTTAAAAGAGTCGGAATTAGTTAAAGTTAAAGACGAAAACATTTATTTACAGAGAGACAATTTGAAATTGTTGAAACAACGAAATGTTTTTTGTTTAATAGCTAAACGTTTATATTCCAATATTACTCAACTTCACTTGGACTGTGAGATAGGCCAAAAGATCCATCGTATGATTTTGCCCTTCCTAGAATTTAAGGAGGATGAAATCGATGCCGAAGCTTACAATTGTGAGAGTGTGATATCGTCTGATGATGTCAACCCAACTTATAAAATTGGACTGGACAAAATTGAGTCCTTCATTAAATCCAAAGACCACAAGGTCATGCTCAAAAATCTTTTGGATGAAAATGACAGACTTAAACTGAGAACCGAAACCATACAAAAGTTTGACTCTCTAAATGCCAAAGTAAGCTCAGAAAATAAAATCGATGTTGAAAATGCATCTGAGCTTAACGAGGACGAAAACATGAGTGAAATTTCTATAGAGGATACGGTTGACTGCTCAGAATTTGTTAAAAGCGAAACTGAAAACCACAAAAATCTTATTTCTGAAAATTCTGTGGAATTCGCTAGATTGTCCCAACAAAAGTCCCCGAAATTAGTAGAAAAAGCTGTTGTGTATCAAAAAGTCAGGACCACTCCAAATCAGGTATACAAGGTAACTGGAGTAACCGAACATCAAACAGCTGAACTCACAGCTATTGTTAACGAAGACAATGCTGATGGCTGTGATGAGTATTTCTGGGAAGCTCCTATTGATAATGGAAACGAAACCGTCGGCCTATCTGAAAGAACCTCTTGGATGAGAAAAGGGAGATACATACTTGAACCCTTGAACAAGCCTGATAATTTCAGTGAACCAAGTACAAGTGGTACGAAAGAAATTCCTCAAGAGGATGATCGTTTAGCAAAAGAAGACATTCCTTCAACACCTACAGTTCGAAGCGAAACTTCATCAGATACTCCTTCCACTTCCTCAGGGCAAACTGAATCTTCTTCAGATATTCCCTCTGCTCCCTCGGCTCAAAGAAAAACTCCTGAAGTTCAAAAGGAACCAGCTAAGGTGACATCAAAAACGAAAGCGAACGTTCATCATCAACCTAAGTAGATGAGGGATAAAAAGATAGAAAGGAACCAAAGATACAGGAAAAAATCTTTCTGAAAGGAAACAATTCTGGCACTCCCAGAACGCATACTATACACACAAGGACAAGAATCTGAAGTATGAAAACAATCCTGTACGAAAGCCTGAAAGTTCCACTAACCGAAAGCCAAGGTTCGGTTCGCAGGAAGATACCAACCGAAAGTCAAGGTTCGGTTCACAAGAAGATACCAACCGAAAGTCAAGGTTCGGTTCTGAAAAGGATTTCAACCGAAACCGAAGGTTCGGTTCCAAGAACAACTCCAACCGAATGCAGAGGTTCGGCTCTGAAGTCAAAAGAGAACAAGACTCGAAGGTCCGCCCCTCTAATGATCAAAAGCAAAAGGGTCACCTAAAGTCATCCGCCAGGAAGTCCTCCCCATCCAACTTCTCTCGTTCTAATTCTTCTCGTTCTTCTACTTCCACTCATTCATCTCCATCTAGTTCCAAAACTAATCCCGCTTGCCCTCAAAAACCTCATTCTTCAGCTGAACAGAAGGGAAAGCAAAAGGTCAATGAATCCAAACCTGAGTTCAAAGCGAACAAACCCAATCTTAACAAAATAAAAGTCTACACCATTAAAAAGAAAGATGAAACAACTCTAATTAAAAGAACATATCTAGTTGACATCTCTCTTACTATTCCCGTTCCCATGAAAATCTCACATGGACCCAAGAAACTTTGGGTTCCTAAATCTGCTTAATTTTTGCAGGTTATAAGTGACGAGCAGTTTGACGAAGAATGGTACATCGACAGTGGCTGCTTGCGTCATATGACAGGGAGGAAAGAGGAGCTCAGGGAATACAGATCTCTTGCAAATGGTGGCAACATTAAGTTTGCAAATAACTCTTTCGGCACCATAAAGGGATATGGGATGATAACGAATGGTGATTTTACCATAAGGAAGGTGGCCTATGTTGAAGGACTTCAACACAACCTCATCAGTGTATCTCAGCTTGTCGGAGGTACAGGTCTCAAAGTTTCATTCGATGATGAAGGTTCTGAAATCATAGAGAAAAAGACAAAGAAAGTGATTCTAAAGTCAGAGCGAAAGGGTGAAATGTTTCCTCTGAACATGAAACCCATCAAAGGAAACCCAACCATATGTCTGCTATCAAAAGCTCAATCCGACAAAAGCTGGTTGTGGCACAGAAGACTCTCTCATCTCAATTTCAAAGATATCAACCGACTTGTCACCGGAGGTCACGTTAGGGGTCTTCCATTGCTCAAGTTTGACAGAGAGCATTTATGTGCTACATGCGAAATGGGAAAGCAGAGTCGTCAAAGTCACCCATCCGTAATTAACACAAAAGTTGTTGAACCACTCGAATTGCTTCATATCGATTTGTGTGGTCCTTCATCTATTGAAAGCATCGGTGGTAGCAAGTACATTCTTGTTATCGTTGATGACTTCTCTCGATTTACATGGGTGTTCTTTCTAAAGCTCAAATCTGAAGCGACTCAAAAGCTGAAAGTGTTTATCAAGCAAATTGAAGTCCAACTCAAGAAGGTCGTTCGCAACATCAGGAGCGACAATGGTCTCGAATTCAAGAACAGGGAGTTTGAAGAGTTTCTTGCAGAAAAGGGAATTAGCCATAATTTCTCAGCTCCCTACACACCACAGCAGAACGGGATAGTCGAAAGACGAAACCGATCTCTGTGTGAAGCTGCCCGAACTATGTTAAGTTTCGCTTCCTTACCTCTTTATTTTTGGGCTGACGCTATTTCTGCTGCTTGTTATACACAAAACAGGTCCTATCTCAACAAGCGATTCACGCTCACACCATATGAGATATTAAACAACAGGAAGCCCAATGTGAAATTTTTCCACGTTTTTGGCTCAAGGTGTTTCATCTTTAACTCTAAAGAACACCGCAACAAGTTTGATGTCAAAGCCGACGAGGGAATTTTTCTGGGGTACTCACTCACATCCAAGGCGTACAGGGTCCTAAACAAACGTTCAAGAAGGATTGAAGAGACATACTATGTGACCTTCGACGATAACTACGTCAAGAAGCTACAGGCCATAGATGACACTGCCGGGGAAATATTTCCTCAAACTGGCCAAGTCACAGTCTCAATCGCCAATTTGTACGAAAATTTTCTGGAACTATTTGACGAACCGGAAAAAGCTTCTCTCTCCGAAGCAGGTGCAGCTGACAATAAAATAGATCATATGAAGCAGATTGTCGAAGATGCTGCAAGAAGAATGCATGAAGGAGAATCGCCCACTGATGAATCTCCAACCAACAATGCTTCAGTGAGGGGGAGCCAAGTTCTCATGTCGAGGGGGAGCAAAGCTCTACCACTTCACCCGAAGGTCCTTCACCAACCGAAGGTACCTCTCCAACCGAAGGTGCCCCTCCAAACGAAGGTGCTTCAATGCCTGAAAGTCCAGCACCGCAAGAAACCCCTGAACCTCATGTTTCTCAAGACTCATCAATTGAGGGGGAGCATGATGATATGATGCTTAATTTTGATAGTCAATCTGAGCCAGAAGAGATGATCAACGCTGAACTAGATCCAATCTTCAATCCGAATTACCCTCCTCTTACAAAATGGACCAGAGATCATCCTATCTCTCAAGTAGTTGGTGATGTATCTGAAAAGGTTCTGACCCGATCTCAACTGAAGGCAAAACAGACATCTTTATTCTCAAAGGTTGAGTTTTGTATGTTTAACTCATTTGTATCAAAAGTTGAACCGAAGACAGTGAACACTGCCCTCGATCACTCTGATTGGGTTCAAGCAATGCAAGACGAACTGAACGAGTTCGAAAGGAACAAAGTCTGGCGCCTTATTCCAACTCCTCCGGATGCTTCAGTTGTTGGTCTCAAATGGGTTTTTAGAAACAAAATGGACAAGGAAGTTAATGTCATAAGGAACAAGGCTCGTCTGGTTGTCAAGGGATATTGTTAGGAGGAAGGGATAGATTACGAAGAGACGTTCGCTCCAGTAGCTAGGCTAGAATCGGTTAGAATATTTCTGGCCTATGCTGCTCACAAAAACTTTGAGGTCTTCCAAATGGACGTCAAGTGTGCATTTCTCAATGGAGAACTTGAAGAAACTGTGTATGTGGAGCAACCTCCTGGGTTCGTGAACGAAAAGTATCCAAATCATTGCTATATTCTGGATAAAGCTGTGTACGGCCTCAAACAAGCTCCGAGGGCCTGGTATGAAACGCTTACAAAATTTTTAAAGATGTCCAAATTCAAACAAGGTTCGGTTGACCCAACCTTCTTTCGCAAAAAGGAAGGTAACCACCTTATGATAGTTCAAATTTATGTCGATGACATCATCTTTGGCTCTACAAATCCCAGCTTAACAGCTGAATTCAGAAAGTTGATGGAGACTAAGTTTGAAATGAGCTCAATGGGTCCTATTAACTTTTTCCTTGGTTTAAATATAAGACAGGGACCCGAAGGCAGCTTTATCAATCAGGAAGCTTACACGAAGACTCTCCTAGCAAAGTTTGGCATGATGGGAGACTCAAAAGTCAAAGTCCCAATGGCATTCGGCACCAAACTTACCCCTTCACTAGATAAACCGGCTGTCGACATCACGCTCTATCGTCAAATGATAGGCTCACTGATGTATCTAACTGCTAGCAGGCCTGATATCATGTTTTCTGTATGTTATTGTGCTCGATTTCAGGCTAACCCACGCGAACCTCACATGCTGGCAGTGAAGAACATCCTACGCTATCTCAAGCGAACCGCCTCCTTAGGTCTATGGTATCCATCCAATTCAGGCTTCTTCGTTCAAGCCTATTCTGATGCTGACCTTGGAGGATGTGGACTCGACCGCAAAAGCACAACTGGTGGCTGTCAATTTCTTGATGGGAAGTTGGTCAGCTGGCAATCCAAAAAACAAACATGTGTGTCGCTGTCTACTGCTGAAGCGGAATACATTGCCGCTGCATCCTGCACATCACAAGTGATTTGGATCCAGAGTCAACTTCGAGACTATGGACTCAATATGAAGAAGATCCCTCTATATTGTGACTCTGAAAGTGCAATTAGGATCTGTCATAACCCGGTGCAACACTCTAAAACCAAACACATAGCACTGAGGTATCACTTCATCAAAGATCATGTGGAAGATGGAAATGTCGAAGTTCACTTCGTAAGAACCACTGATCAACTGGCTGACGTCTTTACCAAAGCTCTTCCAAAAGCATCGTTCAATAAAATATTGCAAGGGCTAGGAATGATGGAATCAGAGTCAGTACCTCACACTACCTCTCAATCTCAAACGTAAGAAGCGAAACCAACCGAACGTTCGGGTTCGGTTCAACCATTTCACTCGCTCATTACTTCAAAGGTAGTTTTTCTGTGTTGTATATTTCTTGTGCAAAATTTGTTTTTCTTTATGTAAAAAGTTTTTTTTTTCATATTGCATATCTAAACTCCTTGGTTTCTTAAAAAATTTCCAAACCCGAAACCTCCAGAAGGTTCCGGTTCGGTTTTTCAAAATTTTCAAGAACCGAAACCAACCGAAGGTTCGGGTTCGGTTTTTCAAAATTTTCCTGAACCGAAACCAACCGAAGGTTCGGGTTCGGTTTTTCAACTTTTTCCAACCGAAACCATCCGAACGTTCGGGTTCGGTTTTTCAATTTTTCTTTCTAATTATATCAAAAATCCAAAAATGTTTTTATTGTGTGCTCATTTGTTTATGGGAATATATTCGATGCCTTACTTAAGTGTCCCTAGAAGCATGCTGCTGTATGTGTCCCAAGCCTCATAAGATTTTGAATAATAGCCTTCATGACCTGGTATACACAAACCTTGTCTTCCCAATAAGGCTAACTCATTTATTCTAATCGTGAGCTACCTCACTCTTTTCTCAGATGAGTTCAGAGTCTCCTGCTTGGTCCTTTTGTTCGCAGCAGAGGTACTATGTCTTCTTTCACCATCCCCATTACACTTCTCCATAACATTCGTTTCATCACTGTAACCCTTGAGACTCTCAGAAACTACCACTGAGGTATATGGTTACACAACATCTGTGTTTATGATCTTAGCTTCGTGCCACTACGAGCTGAGTGAAACCCAAAATTCAACACCAATGAATTGACGGTGACCAATTAACTTGATCAAGTTTTCACCAATGAATTGACGAATGTACCTTCATGAAATCTCAATTTCTTTTCTTTTTGCGTGGTTCCAATGAAATTGTTACACACCATGACATTTCTTCCCAAGGGATCCAGTTTTATATTTTTATCTAAGATTTCATATTAATCCAAGCCACTACAAAATCAACTCAAACCTACTTGTTCAACAGACTACACTGGTCTCACAAGTACTTTGTTCACGTTCGTTCTTATATCAAGAATTGAACTGTTGAATCAAAGCGAAACCACCCTTAATTTGCCTTATTAAAAGAAGCCTTTCAACATTTATTAATGAATGTTTGATCGTAATTCAACGGGATTCCACACTAACACTTTGAGGTCTTTCTTGACCTTGAAGGAAGAGATTCGTGCCCGGGATCATCAGTTTCGTGTCATTATTGACATCACAGATTATCCTAAAAAGAGTTGCTTTACTTCTTTATTTTTTTTTACACTCTTTGCACGAAAATCCAAGATTTTCAAAAATTCCGTTACTAATTATTTTACAGGCTGGATATTTACTGGATGGTTACAAATGAAGTTGTGGTCAAAAATTAGCCACGTGGATCATTAATTGGAAACAGTCGTTTAAAAGGGGATAAGACAAAAAGTTGCTGACTCGGCGGGAGTTAAATGGATAGAAATTCAAACGACGGTAACAAACATAAAAAGGATGGCGCGTGAATTTGAAACGGCCGCGCTTTTTCTGACACTTGAGGACGCGTGTGCAATGTCGAAGCGTCATATCTCTGAAGTTACAGGCGCGTGTGGAAATGGAAACGATTTCTTTCTCTGAACCGGCGCTTATTGGGCGGCGTGATCCTAGGAATCTGTCACTCTCTCTCCTACGTGATCATCGCACGTCCCAACTGTCACCAATCAGTCACTCCAAAAAACCCGTTTCGTATTTCCATAAGAGATTTGAAACGATTTTTCTCTCTCCTATCACCTACTATAAAAACCCATCAACACCACCTTTTACCTCTTTACTGCCCCATAATTTCCAAAGCAAAAATACTTCCAAACTCTCTCCCGGTTATCTTCTTCTCCAAACCTGCAACAATGGCTGAATCCTCTTCCGTCCATGCTACTTCTCAGATTCTTCCAATCCGTCCTCAGCAATGCCTCGTGATTGATCTCAACCCACTGGCGTATGATTCCTATATGTCGCCGGTCATCGAATGTCTCAAATACTCCCAGCTTGCTCCTGCACTGTCTCGGATTGAAACGGTGCCAATGGTGGCCTTATCTCAGGTCTACGCAACGGCTTACTACGACAAGGCCGTCGACAGGGTCTTTTTCGAAGTGGCGGAACACAAGACGTCGATTTCTCGTCCCCGCTTCTGCACCATGCTTGGGTTTGCTGCTGACCCATCGCGTGTTCACCCGGAGACGATTCCGGTTGGTATGCTCTACAACATGTTCTACAACATGGGCTACACGGAAGTTCTTACCTCCGTCGCAAGGTTCAAGAAGTCCTGCCTACCGCCCCAGTGGAATGGGTTATTTACAGTTCTCTTCAAGGGACTGTCAGAAAGGAGCTCAGGATCGGACGGGGCCAGTCGTCTTTTCCTGTCAATTATGTATGGGGTGTACAACGGGATCAATCTGGACTATGGATTTGTCCTTTGGCAACAACTGATTCAGAGCCTCTCTTCCTCTTCCCGACACTCCGAGGTGTCGCTGGCCCGGTTCTGGATCTTGATCACCAGATGGGCTATGGACAAGTTTAACGTTCCCACAGCCGACGGTGCACCGATGTCTTCTATTGGTACCTTTCATACCAAGAAGATCATCGTATCCGATGCATTGAAATTCTCCTTCATTGGCTCTATCCCGGAGTCGATGTATGCTGATGTGCCAGCAGATAGCAGATTGATCAGAACGATCAAGGAGTTTCGCCAAACTGGTCTGAGGGAACTGACACCGGACATGCTGCGATCAATTCATGATGCCGACAAACTGGTGGCCAGGGGCAAAAAGGGTGACAAGGGAAAGCAAGTGTCCAAAGCTCCAAAGGGACCTTCTCCAAAGAAGCGTAAACAACAGAAACGTGCTTCATCCCCACAACCGAAAAGGAGGAAGACCCAACCGAAACGAAAGTTCCTCATACCCTCCTCTTCAAGCGAATCCGAAGGTGGGAGTTCGGACTCTGAGGGCTCACAAGGAGACGAATCTCCACAACGAGGCAACACACCCCCTCGGTCCCCAACCCCGGAGATGGAACTTCACCAATCCCCAGTTCCTTCCCCTCCACCCACAATACCTATTTCCATTCCCACCATAAACCCCACTATTCCCCCAAACTCCATTCCTATCCCTCCACCCATATTCACCACATCAACCGAAACACCACCTGTAACCGAAACCCCTCCCGTAACCGAACCTCCACAAACCGAAACCCATACACCACCACCACCTGAAACTAACCCCCCACCCACTCAACCTGAACCAACCAAACCCACAACACCCCCAGCTTCACCACCACCTCAATCTCCAGAAGACGCCTCCGATGGCGATGATCAATACCTTGGTGGTGATCACATGAACTTTGATTCGGTCTACTATAGTCCGTTTCAAGTTCAGAGTGATGAGGAGGATGATGCTCCAGTGACAAAGAAGCATCTCTGCGAGCTTAACGAGAAGGTTGATCAACTTCTCGCCTCCTCTTCCAACCAGCAGTCATCCTTATCTGAAGCTGCCCTTCAGAAGATAGTTGATGCCTTCTCCAGGGCTCAACATGACTCAGTGGCCTCAGCAACTGCTGCGATAGACGCCTCCACCCGAGCCTGTGTGGCTGCGACCGAAAAAGTCGATAAACTATTCTCCGACGCTTCTGACCTGCTGAAGTCTCTGCAGGAAAGCGCCAATGCCACAAAGACAACTCTGGAACCGATTGTTCAGCAATTGGCCAAGTTCGTCTCGACGGAGTTGACTTCGTTCGCTACCCTCCGACAAAATATCAGCGACGACAACTCGGCACTCCGTGCCTCCATCGATGCCCGTCTGGCAAAACTACAAGAGGATCTTGCGGCAGAGAACTCTCTGATGGACGTTCTGGCGAGTAAAACAACTGCCCTAAAGGTCAAGAGCACGCAGCTTTCCAACTCTCAAGAACAATTGGAAGCTCTTCGATCCGAGAGGGAAGTCATAAAGACGTGTGTTTCAGATGTCCACGCCGCTCTATCCAACATCCTGGAAGCACACGACCCCATCCTTAATCATTCGGTGAGGCGCACCCTCGCTGAAAAGCTCTCCCCGGCCATGGACCTCTTAAGCAAAATTGAAGGTCTGCCGAGTTTCGTGTCCATTCCGAAACAAGGGGGAGATGAGAAGAAAGGATCGAAACCACCTCCTTCCTCCAAAGCTACTCACACAATCGAACCACCCCCAACTGGTCATGCCTCGGGTTCGGGTGTGAAGAACAAGGGCAAAAACATAGCAGAGGGAGGAGATGAAGATGAAGATGAAGATGAAGACAAGGAGACCATTGCCGACTTGTTGAAACGGAAAAACAGTCGCAATGCTGAAGGTGATGCCAGTCGTGTGGCGCGTGAGGCTGAAGAAGCCGAACGAAAGCAAAAAGAAGCCCACGATCTCCTTGAGAGCCGAAAGCTGCTCTTCCCTGCCTGGACCAGGGATCGTTTGATAAAAGAGGCCATAGAGACTCCAAGCATACTATGGCTCGAGCCGGTGATATCGTTCGACTGCAACAACACCATCGATTCGCAGTTCGATATGCCACTGACTCGAAAGGCGTTCATCTTCCACGCCTTCTCCAACATCTTTGAAGTCCCGCATCCGAACGATGAGCTTGACAGGGAGCTCATTGACTTCTACCTGGAGGCCGCTCGCCCTCAATACCTTACATGGAGCGCCCAGAAGATTGTCAATGTTCGGGTGATGAAGCCTTTTGCCGTGGGGAGATTCACAAACGTCAAGTTCAAGCTTATCCGAGGATCTGCAAGAACTGCTCACATGATCTCTCTGGCGGATCTGCCCAATCTGAACCCTCATGATTGGATAGTCTTGTACAATATCCTGCTGACAAACGAAGCCGAATATGGTCCCATCTTAGACCATGTCAAAAGGATGTTGGCATGCTATATCATGGAGGTGGCCCTAATGGATCAGGAGGTTGCCACAGTTTTTAAGAAGAAACCGAAAGTCAAGCCTGTGGGATCGGCCAGTGATCTGAATCAAATGCAAATGGGCAATATAGATTCGAGGCGAAACTCTGTGATGTTCACTAGAGCCGAAGGACAGAAATGTCTCTTCGCTTTAGCTGACAAACATCTTTACACTACAACTTGCTTGGAGCACATCTTATTCATCATCAAACAGTGTAAAGACAATTCGGCTGATGATATCAAGTACTTCAATGATATGATCAATTGGTACATCCGGTTTAGACAGACCATCCTTTCCATAACCAAGTGTCTGTTTAGTACCGTGAAGAAGAAGGTACCAGCTTCAGCCGCCGGCCCAAGTAGGAAGTGAAGGTCTCGCTCCAAATTGACGCAAAGGGGGAGATTGTTGGGCTGAAAAGAGTTTTGATGTTGCGTCTTTTGGGCTCGTTAGATTAGCCTTTTATTCTCCGGTTTGGGCCTGTCCAACCGAGAGCCTTTTATGTATAGTATTTAAGTTAATGCTTGCATGCATATTAGGTTAAGATTCTAGAGATTATCAAAATAGCGATTGATTAAGAGTACAACATTTTCCAGTAATCGTTCTTGTAATCTTCCAATCCTTTACAGTTGATGTTCTTAATCGAGCTCTTCTAAGGATTTTATTTAATCATTCGACACGATTGATTCAAGCTGTTTTGTTCTTAATATTGCGTTCTGCTTTGTTTTTAATATTGTGTTCTTGCTGTTTCATATTCATATACTTGTTCAAGATCTAATCGATCTTCATAGATTAAAAGTTGTTTTAATCCCATCACCCTAAAGTGTTTAAAGCCTAGAAAACATAAGAAATCACTAGTATTGAGGAGTTTACGGCCAAGACAATTTCTTGGGACGTAAACACCTATAAAGGGGTCAAATAACACCCTAACTCCTTCCTTAAGCGAAGAGACCAATTTGGGCATGTACCTAAATGAGTTTTGGACTAGCTAACACACTTAGAACACCAAGAGTAAGGGAGTTTACGGCCCAAAAGGTTCTAGGGCCATGAAATCCATAAAATGGAGCCAAATGGTGCCATAAACTCTTCTAAAGCCAAGTACAAAAGCCTAGTTTAGTTCCTAGTTAATTTAGAGGCTTGAAAACACCATAAACACCCTCCCAAGGGAGTTTATGGCCGTAAACTCCAAGGGTATATGGTCCCTGGGCCGTAAACTCCTTAAAGGAGTTAATATGACACCCAAACACTTGATTTAGCCTTGAAACAATTCACCACATGAGTTGTATAATTGTTAGAATTCATTTAGGGGCTTTGTTGAGAGTTTACGGCTAGGAGTTTACTCCCCTAGGCCGTAAACTCCAAGACATATGGTCATTTGACCATAAGCTTCCATTAGAGGCATTGCACTCCTTTGTTGCAACCCATTAGCCTCCTAGCACTTGACCAAAAGTGTTTTCCTCGCGTTTAAATGTTTATACTTGTATAATTAGTGTTTTAATCACTAATTATTTATATACATATGTCTTCAAATGTAATTAGGATCATTGTGTGTGTCTAAGTCTTCATTTGACACCAAGCACCTTTCCGATCCTTCCGTACGATAACAGTCCGTTCAATTCCAGTCACTTACTGCAGGTGAGTTCATACCCCTTAACTAATGTTTTAAACTATTTTTAAATGTTTTATGGGGGGGATACAAGTAGAATCATGCTACTTATTATATCAATCACATGTGATTAATAAGTAGCATTATGCTAGTTATTACATCAATCACATGTGATTAATATACAACATTCAAATGATTTGGCTACCCATTAGCCGTTTTACCAAACAGTTCCTTCAAATGATTTTTATAAACATTTTATATGTTTTAAACTCCTTATTACACTGTACATTTTACTCTGTATATTACATTTCAAACTTATTTACAATTGTGTTTCAAACAAATGTTTCTTTATACTAAACTGTTTTATCAAACCCATGCCTTCAAAACTGTTTTATAGATTGACATCAAGTCGATCTTTTCTGAAGATAATAATTATGTTCAAATGTTTTACAAAACTTATTTATGTTTTTATATTATAAATTGCATGCCTCTATATGTATAGTTATATAAGAAATGTTTAAGAGACTTAGGAAGGCTATCCACCCTATTTCCTTTTCGCGCTTGAGATGTGGTCTGGTGGGATATCGGGTACTCGTCCGAAGGTCGTTTAAATATTAATTATATATCATGTGTACATATATAGTCATAAAGGCCCTTCTAGTTCATCCCATGCCCTTGGGTAGCAAGGGTATACATCCATGTTCATACGTACCAGTTAAATTACTAGTAAACTACCGTATGGGTAGTTTAGGAAGATGCTAGAACTATTACTAGAACGCAATATCATACAATGAGGCAGTTCATTCATGAGTCAATACTTTCTAGATCATTACTGTACATTACTATACTTGCTAGGTAGAGAGCACGTACATGACTACTATAACATTACATTACATTACTATACTTCCTAGATAGAGAGAACACACATTACAGCTAGCACACGGGGAACATTTCAGTACACTACTATACTATTACATGATCACACTTACATAAGTACAATTACATGATTACACTTATATGAGTACTTTTACATAGATATTATAGTATGAGTTCTATTACATATTATATGTATAGACTCTGTTATAAAATCCTCATTCTTATCTTTACCTTGTGATTCAATCATATAATCGACGAGATAGATTGGATTTAATATCCTAGTACCAAAGGATACGTTGCGGGATTGACCATTCCTAGAATCTCTGTTAGCTACAGAGGTAAAAGCACATCCACGGATGTCAACGGTTGATACCATTACAGGTATACTTTTGGGGACTAACTATTCCTATACCCAGCTGTTAGCAACAGAGGTAAATGTACATCTACGGATGTCTTTAGTTAACATTGTTAGTTGCCCTTGTTCCAAAGGGTAATACTAATGCAGTTAGGTCTTGGTAGAAGACTACATTCAGAACAGTTAGGTCTTGGTAGAAGACTACATTCAGAACAGTTAGGTCTTGATAGAAGACTACATTGAGAACAGTTAAGTCTTGGTATAAGACTCCTTTTGTTACTAATAAGTATCATAGGGATTTCTAGGTTTTTCAAACGTTTACAGTTGTTTTACAAACATTTTCAATACTTACAATTCATATAATTAAAAATTCTTACATACAAATTCATATATACAAATACTTACTTACAAATTAAGACACTAAAATACTTATGATCTCACCGGCTTCAAAGCTGATACTCGCTTTCAAAATTACTTGTATCCTCAGGTCATCATAGACAGGTACCGATGCAAGGAGAAAGGAAGATGGAGCTTGTTCAAGACTTATCTTTCATTTTGATTTATGCTTTAGTGTTTATCAAAATTGGACAGAACACATTTGTAGAATAATTATATTATTAATGCAATGGATGATGTTGTTGCTTGTTTACTACTTTACATTGTTGTGATATTATACATGACGTCCTCCACCCCAGAACGTTTCCGCCGTTCTTGGTTTTGGGGTGTGACACACTGATAGGTCTGGATGAACCTAACAGTTACGCGGAAGCCATGGCAGGCCCTGAGTCAGCCAAGTGGAAAGAGGCAATGGACAACGAAATACAGTCCATATATGAAAATCAAGTTTGGAACTTGGTTGAGAATGTACCAGGTCGTAAGACAGTAGGCTGCAAATGGGTCTTTAAGAAGAAGACCGACATGGATGGTAAAGTACACACTTATAAGGCTAGACTGGTTGCAAAGGGCTTCTCTCAAATTCCTGGAGTGGACTATGATGAGACCTTTTCTCCAGTAGCCAAGATTAAGTCTATTCGGGTTCTGTTGGCCATAGCTGCATTTCATGACTATGAAATATGGCAAATGGATGTCAAAACCGCTTTCCTTAATGGGAAGTTGGCTGAAGATGTTTACATGAGTCGGCCAGAGGGTTTTGTCAACAACGAGTACCCTAATAGGGTGTGTAAACTTGAGAAATCCATTTATGGATTGAAGCAAGCACCTCGCAGATGGAATCTTTGCTTTGATGAAAAGGTCAAGGAATTTGGCTTTTCTAGGAGTGAAGATGAGTCTTGCGTGTATGTCAAGGCTAGTTGGAGTATAGTTAGCTTTTTGGTGTTGTATGTGGATGACATACTACTCATAGGAAATGACATCTCAACTCTACAGGAAGTTAAGTCCTGGCTTGGGAAGTGTTTCTCTATGAAGGACCTAGGAGAAGCTGCCTATATTCTAGGGATAAGGATCTTGAGAGATCGGAGTAAAAGACTAATTGGACTTAGTCAGAGTACCTACTTGGATAAGGTGCTAAAGAGATTCAGCATGCAAGACTCCAAGAAAGGAGAATTACCCATCCAGAGTAACGCCAGATTGAGTAAGACATAAAGCCCTAGCACTGAGGCTGAGATAGCAAAAATGAGTCGAATACCTTATGCTTCGGCTGTAGGATCGATCATGTATGCTATGACGTGTACTCGACCTGATGTAGCCATTGCCCTGAGCATGGTTAGCAGGTATTAGGCGAACCCTGGCAAGGCACACTGGAATGCGGTAAAGAATATCCTCAAGTACCGACGGAGGACTAAGGACTGGGTCCTTACCCTCGGTGGGAGTAATGACTTGAGAGTTGTAGGGTATAGTGATGCTAGCTTCCAGACTGATAGGGATAATTTCCGCTCTCATTCGGGATGGGTCTTTACCCTAAATGGAGGAGCAATTTCTTGGAAGAGTTCCAAGCAAGAGACAGTGGCTAATTCAACTTGTGAATCAGAATATATTGCAGCTAGCGAGGCGGCAAAGGAAGCGATATGGCTGAAGAACTTCATTGGAGACATTGGAGTTGTACCAGCTATAAAAGAGCCAATGGAAATTTTCTGTGATAGTGAAAGTGTTGTTGCCTTAGCCAAGGAACCAAGGGATCATGGGAGATCCAGACACATCGACAGAAAATACCATTTTATCAAACATCGAATAGAAGAAGGACTCCTCATGGCAAAGAGGGTATCATCGGATGAGAACCTAGCAGATCCCCTCACGAAGAGACTGACTCGAGTTAAGCATCTCCAGCATGCTCGGAGCATAGGGCTGAAGGATGATATTAGATTTAGTAGTTAGATAACCTCAAAATTTGTAAAGTGTAATTGACATTAGATGATGAATAAAAGGTGTTTTATTTATGAGTAAAGTGTTGCTATCTCTTGTCAATCGTTTACTATATTTCTTTTGCATGTTTTGACTTCCAGAATAATTTTGTTTGGTATAACATATTATTCAAACCTCCACAGTCGGTCATATGTCGGAAGTAGGTATGAATCAAGACTGTCATGATTGGTTGCAGAGGTCTAAGGTGTTAGACAAGGCTACAACAATCATGAGTGCTCATAAGTTCTGAGCATTGGACACAACCCACGCTCACTGGAATCACTTCATGGAATTCTATCTCGAGTGATCGTGAGACGGTAATATCATATAAGTCTTCAAACCTAGAGATATGATTTGTTACTTACAAGTTGGTTATGCATTGATTGTATGAAAACGCATTGGTAACTCGATGTTATAAAACGTGCTTTTGTGTATAATTCAATGAGTGGTAGAACAAACATATGAGTCAAAGTTTATCTGTTCCTTCTTGGATTAGAAGCTGATATCTGGGCCCCTCGATGATTTTGTTTTGACCTATGTACCGGGCCCGGTTAGAACTAAGTTGATGTGTTCAATTAAGTTCTTTGTCAAACAAATCAGAAATCGGGAAACAAACTGCTGGACAATAAGTAAGACATTGTTCCATGTATTTGTCCGGCTGATATCTAGAACAGAGGATTATATGATCACTTATCTTAAATGGCGTATCAACATCTTCTCAGTTCCGAGAGACCTTGAAAGAGCTACGATTGCCGGTCGGTTCCTGAAGTACTGGAGTTATAGTTATTAGACTTATCCAAGTGGGAGACTGTTGGATAAGGTGTCTGAGTCCATAACTATTTCTGGTTAGTACTTGACCCGACCCGGCATGGTCCATTTGGATTGCATGGCACCATGCAATTGGATAGACTAAATGAGAGGAATAACACTTAGAGATTATTAATATATTATAAGTTCTAATATATTAATAATATTATTTGATTAGTTTGATCAAAGAATTAATTTGGAATTAATTAAGTGATCAAAAGATAACTAATTAAATATATGGGTTGATTATGTAAATCATTCATATCTTGTATAGTGGGCTAAGAGGCTCCATGGATTATCAAGTTGGGTTCTACCCATAGTATGCACCATGGATGCTCCATGGGAGTTACAAACCCATGGGTCATGGAAATGAAGAGTCATGACACATTAGGGTTTACATGGTTTAACCCTAGTTGTGTCAACACTATATAAGGATCCCATTCTCCACCAAAATCGGCTACACATAAGAAACTAGAGGGCTAGGCCGATTTCAAGAAGTGTGTATTCTCTCAAAAGTCTTTCCAAGAGCATTTGGTGTTGTGTGAAGCATTTGAGGCATCACACTTGGGGTGCTAGGCTCACAAGGTTTCAAGGAACATAAGCAACAACATGGTAAGTTATTCTATATTTCATTCAAGTTAAAAATTGTTCCCCATGTATGCTAGATAGGAATATAACCTTGGAATTCAACTTTGCATGATAATTAGAAAAACATAGATCCAAGGTTATTAGGGTTGCATGTACAATTAGGAAGTGTTATAATGCTCAAAACCCATCAGTTTGAAAGTACTCGGTTGGGGTCTCAGAAACCAAAGAGTAGGGACGATTCGGTCTTTTATGGGTCCCAGGTTTTATCCGGAAAGTTTTGGACTTGGAGGTGATGATGGGAGCGTAGGCATTCCCGCCACCTTTTTGTGGATATAAAGTTCATTGGAAACGTACTTAGAATGAAGGACTTATGACTCTTTGAAGTTATTGGAGAAAATGGCCCCTAATGGAAACAAATAACAAGGAAGGACCATGCATGCAAAGTGGAAGGTGCGTGGGTACGCTTAACGTATAAAAGAAAATGGTCACAGGTGTTGTTGACGTACGCCCAACATACAGGATGTACGCCCAACATACGTCCAATGTCCAGAAACCCTAATTTTAGGTCTAACCTCTATATAAAGAACTTAATGGCTCAAACCCTAGCCTCCTTATTTGCTCCCCAACTTCAGAGATAACCTAGAACGCCTCATCCCCTTATTCTGATGTAGTTTTAACCTTAAGCAGCTCATTTTAATGGTGAAAGATTGGAAGAGGAAAATAAGAAGTTAGCAAGGAAGAACTTGGAAATTTGGAGCTCATAGATCTGAGATAGCATCATCATTTGGGACTCTTTGGAGGTATAAAGTTCATAAATTTACCTACGAATGCTTAGATCTAGTGTAGTTTGGTTTTGGAATCATTTTGGTCCCAAGAATGGACATTTATGGTGAAATCTCGTTTGTGAGCTTAGGGTTGCCACCCTCAGAGCTAAAAGGGTCCCATAAGCAGAAAAGTCTCCATCTTGAATGTCTTAATGGGTTCATGTATGAGATCTAGCCCTTTTCATGGAAGTAGAACATCATTTTTGGAATTTGGGCTTGTTTAGGCCAAGTAAAGTCACCAAGTCAGTGACTTTATGGTTTAAGACATAGAAAAGGACCAGGATCTGTGATTGTAGCTTCTGAAGTGAAGTATTAAGCACTTAATGAGAAATGGACTTAACAGGAGGTTTACGCTGAGCGTACGTGAAGGTACGCCCCACATATGCACCACTTAGTTAGTATGCTTAGCGTACGTGGATGTACGCCCTGCGTACTCTGTCAGTTGGGCCATGGTTTGGGCCATGCCTTGGGTCTTTGGGCCTTAGTAGGCCATTAGAAGCCAAATAATTTAGGCCAAGAATATGTTTGGGCTTAGGGTAAGGCCCATTAGAGAGATTGGGCCCAATTGAGCAAATTGGGCCATTAGTGGACCACTAGTTGGCTTGGAAAGCCTACCTATTGTTGGGTTTTGTTTTGAGATTTGGGCCTTAGTTTTGGATCATACTGGGCCAGGGATAAAATGGTCATTTACCTCATGCATGGATTAAGGATTATGGTATGGGACCCAATTGCTAATTGAGTATATTAATCGGTATTGATGGTTTAGGAAGTGGGCAGAGCAGCAGCGGAGGATTTCTCCAGGAAGCTTCTACATTCGAGGTGAGTCTCCTCACCATACCAACGGGTCTAAGGCACCAAGTCCGACCCATTTTATGATAGTTGGTATACTAGCTGTGTAGAGGTGTGTGGCATTGTTATGCATTGATATGTGGTAGAGATAGCTTTACAACTAATGGTAGATATAGCCTTTATGGCTAATGGTAGAGATAGCCTTTGGGGCTAGCGGTAGAGATTGCCTTTAAGGCTAACGGTAGAGATAGCCTTTGGGGATAACGGTAGAGATAGCCTTTGTGGCTAATGGTAGAGATAACTCGAAAGCTAATTGATATGTGATACATGGTAGAGGTAGCTTTTATAGCTAACGGATATGCGATATGTGGTAGAGGTAGCCTTTGTAGCTAATTGTTATGTATTATGTGTTAGAGATAGCTTTTATAGCTAATTGATGTGTGGTATACGGTAGAGATATCTTTTATAGTTAATATGATATGTGTTGTGTGGATTGTGTGTGGGGTATGCTCTGGGGGACTCACTAAGATTTGTGCTTACGGTTTGCAGTTTCGGTTTCAGGTATCAACGTTTTGGAAAAAAAGAGCCCGGATTGATCGTAGTGTACACAACTATGATTTCTGCAATGAATGATTTTAGGGATGAACTCTGATAAATGTTTTACTAAATGATGATCTGAAATGTTTGAAATAAATGGTATTAATGTTTTAGCTATATTAAAAATGAAATTTTTATCCTTGATTTTTGGGTCCTTACACAAGTGTGGCCTCGGCGCAGTTCTGGCTAGGGCTAAAGAACTGCCCTGTGGTTGGGAAGGTGTATCAAGTGATTAGGTGACGACAAGAACTATGGAGCGCAACACCTGTGGTTCAAAGAAGTGAAAATGGGAAGCCTTGGAGACCTTAGGGCGTTTAGAGCAAATTAGATCCTCTTGGTATTCAACTGGGGTCGAGTCTCCATTATCAGATGAAACATACACACTTGCTGTGTCTGAGTAGCTGGAGAGGGTTGAAGCGAGTCGGTTTGCAGGGACCCTAAGGACTACCAGAGTCTTTTAAGACACTGTGGTATCTGTCCGGTCATGCATACGGCTAGGACTTGGGTTGGGCTTTCATGTTTTGTGTGCAAGAGTTGGCCATTAACAGACTCTTCTTCAATATTGACTAGAGGGCTTTGTGAATGAGCAGGAGCTTCATCCGAGGACACAATAGTTTTGCGTTTCTTGGAAGTTTCACCTTTCTTGGATTTGCTGTGGGGGGCTTTTTTTGATGACACCAGTTTCTGATGAAGTATTGAATCGAATAATGAAAGTAAAATCAGAGTTACGAGAATTAAGGACACCGAGAGTAAATAACATCTTGTTTCAGCTCAATTATGCTTCATAGTTACAAAAAGAGAATTAGACAAGACAAATGCCTCAAAACTCTTTTCTAACTCTAAGTAACATTTCCTATTTATAGGAAAATAGTAAAGCATACAAAAAATACTAAGGCAAGCTTCCGGCTTCGACTAAAAAGGATGTCTTAGTAAATACATAACGAAAACACCCATAACACAGACTTCGACATATTACAATATATTTTCGACCTTACAATCTCCCCCATTGTAATAATGTCGAACTTCTCAATTGGTGAGAATATGTGCAGCAAAATGCATCAATCTACGAATCTCTGTATACCAGCTCATGACCTTCTTTAGTTATGCTTTATCACCCTCATTGTTCTTTTTGTAGTGATTCATACGAACAATGAAGTCCGTATATTGAGCTGTAGTATATCTTTCCACTTCACTTGCTTGGAACAAAAACCTCTTAGCTTTGCCATTCTTATCTTTTACAGCAAAGACTTATCCAAAAGGCTTTATGCATATCTCCCCATCAACATATTTCTTCAGTTCAGCTTGAGTCTTCGTCACTTCCATAGACACTTTTACTTCCTTCCCAAGAGTAGTTGACAATTCAACATCAGTCAAAGCTAAACAATCATAATAATTGTCTATGAAAATTTTGATATGACCAAGTCCTAGTCTCAAAATTTCCTTATCAGTTCCTTGAAGTTGCGAAGCATCAATATCTTTCAAAATTAGAGCAACTTCAATAAGATCATTCAAGTTCATGAGAGGGAAATCTACAACTGAGAAATCACAAGCAACATTGTTTGCTCTAACAACATGATAACGAAAGTTTTGTATCATGTTCTCATACATTACGTCTTTTGTAATAATCAACACCCTTTTTATCTTGATAAGAGACCAAATTTCATCTTGTTCCTTTCCAACAACAACATGAAACCTAAGTTTCATATTAAGAAAATCATCTTCGTTCTTGAACTTCTCTATCACCTTATGCTAAGTTGTTATGAACATCATTTCGTTAACTGAAAAATCAAGTTAACTCGTATCTGAATTTTCGATAGAATAACTCTTTCTCGGTTTCTTCTCGAATGCATACATTTGATTGTATGTCACTCTGGCTTTGATGTTTTCATAACTATGCAACTTATTAGGATCTCTCTTATCCATGTGTGGTGGATCATTCTCACGAAGCCTCATAATGCTTTGAATATGTCTCTGTTTCTCCATTTCAGCTTCTATCTCAGCCTTCTTCTCTTCTTTTGATTTTTCAATCATAATTACTATCCATTTATCTTTTTCAGCTTCAGAAATCTTAGGCTTTGAAGAAATTGAACTCCTCCTTTAGTTGTTGAACCAATCACAATTCCTTTCATTGTGGGTCTTGTTGTGGTTTTGATGGCTTGTGTTTTATTGACTTTCGAAACTATTGGAGTGACAATTTGAGTTGATACAATCATTATTGAAACTTGAGTAGGTATCACGTTTTCAACATTTGTAGACTGAACTTTGCCTTCTTTCAAAACCTTTGAAGTTTTACCTACTTGAGATTTTTCTCCCCCTTGCACCCCTATAACAACAGGTGGGGCACCGGTAGGTAACGTATTTGCAGACTTCGAAATTGGAGCAACCACCTTCTGAATAGCTTGATCTAAACCATGTAACTTCTGAGTTAAAAACTCAGGAGTTAAAAGTGAAGTTGGAGCTGGCTTCGATAATAATTCTATCAGTTCACCAAGTAAAGCACCCATCTTGTCGAAATTTTGAGCATCTTCTTTATCCTTTGCTTCAAACTTAGGAGTTAATGATTGATACCATTCGAAAATTGTTCTGACGGAAACCGGTATAGTGTCAACATCCAACTTGATTATCAAATATTTGGAATTCAGCTCATTCAGCTCTTTGGATATTTCAACCTTCAGCTCCTCAAGTTTTCGATTAACATCTTCGCGTATGGTCTTGACATCTTTAACAAAAAGAACATGACGCTCTTTTGCTACCACACGAAGATCTATACTTAAGAGTTAAGTGAATCAGCCTGATCCTTGACTCTTAACTCGTTATTTTTATCCATAATGTCAAAATGATTCTACTTTAGAAGCTCCATTGCCTTTGACATAACATCAACTTCTATTCCTGAAACCGAATTCTTTGCCCCAATATCAGCTTGTGATTATAGAATATAGTTAAGTTTCTTGTTCAGAATTTTAAATTGCTTACCAGACATCAACATGTGATCTGGTATATCCTCTTCTTCCGAATCAAAGTGGAGATCATCAAACGTTCCTCCAAAACCTCCTCCATCTGTTTCATCATCGGAATTGGTTTTTGGTGTATTGGTGGATTGAGATTGAAAAAGAGTGGTAAATGTGTGGCAACCTAAAAATTCCTATTCTGTACAACCATCCACTTCAATAGAAGTCAAAACTGTTTATGCTAACTTTCAAGCTTTTTGGAATAATTTTGAGTGTTTTAAAGATAGTACATCAAGAGATATCATGAGAGAGGATACCGTAGGGTTTTTTATGTAGCAATAAGTGCCCAAAACTTCAAGAGTTTGGAGTTTACAATCCAAAATGGTATTGGGACTGTAAACCCTAAAGGCTATATAAGTGAGACTTAGATATTTTTATCACTTTTTCACATTTCCAAGACTAGAGCCATTTCTTTCTCAAGTATCATCCCATTTTTCTTCAAGATCTTCAACTTGTAAGTATTTCTAAGCCTTAATAAGTTGATATCTACCTTAATCTAGTGATCTAACATGATTTCATCCGTGAAATCATTCCAAAAGTGTAGATCTTCAAGTTTCACCAAGAACACACACTAGTGTTCTTGGACTTTTAGCACCTTTTCAAGCTTCTACCTTGTAAGTACATCTATACTAGAGTATTATAAGCCTTCTTACACTTCTAAACATCAAGAAAACACCCAATAAAGCCAAGATCAAAGGTGTTTATGGTGCAATATGTTCTTGGACCGTAAACCCTAAAAATAGTGCCAAAGTGTCCTTATTCTCTTACCAAGCCTTGGAAACTAGCCTAGAACCTTACCTTGATGTGCTAAGTACTTGAAAACATCAAATGACCATAAACCATTTGGGTTTACGACCGTAAACCCAAAGGAAAATGGTCCAAAAATCGTAAACCCCATAAAGGGGTGATATGTTGCCCTAAATCACTTCCTAAGGCTTAAACATGAAGTAGGAATGCTTAGAATGACTTGTAAGACTTCAAATCAGAAAATGGTCAAAGTACCATGAGTTTACGGCTGTAAACTCATGGGTTTATGACCGTAAACTCAAGTGGAGTTGGTTACAAAACCGTAAACACCCTTAGATGCCATTTCACTTCCCTTTGATGAATCACATGTGATTCCAACACTTAATCAAGGTGTTTCCTAGTCCCGGAAGGTTTTTCCTTTCATATAGCTGTTTATAAACACTATATTCATGCCAATATGTGTCCTTATATGTCATTTAGGACTTGTTGTGTCTCGGGACTTCATTCGTGGAACCTCTCATCCTTACACGCATACCCGATTGAATCACCCACATCAGGTGAGTTCATACCCCGTAATGAATCTTTTAACTATTTTAATTGTTTTAAGTGGGGGAATACAAGTTGAACACAATGATAATTGTGTAAATGTTTGTTATAAACATCTTTCCAAATGTTGCTTATGTTATTATAAGTTGTCAAAACATTTCAAAACTCTTTTAAAGTTATATTACCTTATAGTTATACAAAACTCTGTTTTTAAGGTACAAGCATAACTTAGTAGATAAACGAGTCTTTTCAGTAACAGTCCAGGTAGAACATTAGTAAACTATAATAGGTATAGTTTAGGAGAATGCTATTCATTACTTCTAGCACAATGAAGCACACAAAGAATCAATACCATAACAAAGCAAACAATGAAGAGAATCAAACAATACCAAAACAGAACATAACAAACAAGTTAAGTTGCTATAGCATGAGAACACCCACAGGATCTATTTATACCAATGAATCACTAACTTATTGTTTTAAACAAAAGGTGATAGTTATATTGGGTATACATGATCATATAACTTTAATGTGAATTACACGGCTTGCAAGAAATTGCGGGGGTCGCGTATGGTTCCCTTAATCTCTTGACAGGGAGAGCGTCTAGTAGGGGTTCTAGCCTTCACATTATGACCGAAATAAAACAAATATGTTACACGTTATTAGTACATCTGCATGTCATTATAAACGACATCTGTGACAGTACCACTTGAAAGTTGAACTATTTTCTAGTCAAGATAGTTATAAACTAGGGAGAATATACTTTTACATTCGACAATCGGAACAGTCGAGTCTAGCACATAACAGAAGATGCCTTGGTAGAAGGCTACAATTAAAAGTTAGGACCATAGTGCTAGTCTTATGATTCCTTAATATATACACCACAGGATACATATATACCAATAGGTTCCGACAGCTAATAGGATGTGTGCTCTCCGCTTCATTTCCTGTTCCTTGTTTGGTTGTGAGCTTGGAATAGATTCACCCAATCTATCATCTACCCGATTCTATATGTATGTATGCTTAGTATACATTAAGTCATCATAAGAGTACCAGGTATGGGTCAGCTTATAGGACACAAAGTCAGAGCACGGTTTTCTAGTACAAAACATACTTTCCAAAGTCAGTACTTTTGAGTATTCAGTACTTTTGAGTATTTCAAATAACTTGAATTCTCAGGAGACTATTAGACAGGTGTTCGTGCTGGGAATTTAGAAGATGAAGCATTATAGCTTCAAGTCTTGTTTTGTTATTTGTTTATGACTTCTATGTTTCTCGTGATACTAAACATGACATCCTCCACCCCCAAACGTTTCCGCCGTTCCGGTTTTGGGGTGTGACAGATTGGTATCAGAGCATTGTTTATAGTGAACTAAGTATATCAACCGATAAAAGATATACAACTATAAATACAACGGGGCTTAAATGCTCTGGATAATGATATATTTTAGAGTATAACTACAAGTTATAAAAATATACCTACTTGCTCATACATGTACATAATAGAACTAGTATCACGAAGAGAACAAAACTAAAGTATTTAAAGGTTGGGCACTGTCGCCAACCTGAACAATTATGTAATCATAGATAGGATCAATATAGCATGATCAACTATATTCATTCGAGATGTGACCGACATGTGTTTGGGAATGATGTGGTGTTACAATAGTGTTAAAACTTACCAGAACGCCAGAACAAGTACATTCAGAGTTAGAATACTATAGGATCAATTATTCGAAAGTCTATTTGATCTTCAATTATATACAAACTTGTGTACCTTGTACAATTATAGGAGGATTCCGTAAGGATCACCCCATAAAGTTACCTTAAAGTTGATAGGTTCTTTAGTCACTTTCATTCTCGCACGACAAACCCAGATAGATGTAACCACTTCCTCATAGTGTACAACAGAAGAGTCCAGGAGAAACAAGGACAAGTTCATGAGAAGTTTTCAAGGAAAGATCAGCCGGAGTAACCAAAACGTCTTACACGTCACACTAATAAATATTAATCCTGTTAATTTGTTTATGACTTCTATGTTTTGTGAACACACACATTGTAAACACTTTCTTTCTAAATGAAATGGTTGTTCATTACTTGCTTACCATATGCATATCTCGTGATACTAAACATGACGTCCTCCACCCTCGAACGTTTCCGCCGTTCCGGTTTTGGGGTGTGACAAAATGGCTGTTGTAGAATTTGTTCGAATGTAGGTGAGGTGGTGGCTGTTTGAACTTGAGTGATAAAATGTGGAAGTGAAACATCGACAGTTGAAATAGGTTCAAAAAGAGATGGAAGTGGAATACCTTGAGTAATCAGAGATTCTGATCCTTCAACACTCATATTAACAAGTGCACCTGTATCAGATACGTTTGCAATAGTGTTAGAAATTGGAACCTCCTCAGTGTGTGATTCAGTAAGAACAATTTCGAGTGGACTTGTTGTTGTTGGTGTAATTACAGTAGTGGTTTGTGGTAAGGATAGTTTTGGAGAATTCGATCCCAATGGTGTATCTGGAACAATTTCAATTCCAGATGATTCTGCACAGATAACCAACTTCCTTTTCTTCCTCTTTCCAGAAATATGCTTTGCCACATCCTCAACTCGTCTTTTCTTCGAGGATGGGGGTACCGGGGCTGGTATATCACGAATAATGACTCCTTTACTGTTTATCTGTGCCTTTAGAACAGTTGGTGATAGATCATCAGACGAGGTTCGAAATTTATGAGACATCTTCCTTAGGCGCTTAAGAACTCCTGATTTTGAAGGAATTAATTCCTTCGAAGACTCAGTAACCCCCTTCTTCATAGGCTTCTCAACTTTCTTCTCAACTTTCTCCTGTTCAATAATAACCTTCTTAGGAGACTTAGGCTTAACTTTATTTGGACTTTCGTGAACAACATCTTCATCAGTAGTCTTCTTAGATTTCTTTGACTTTTTGGATGAACCTTGATTACTGCTGTCGAGCAATAGAACAGTTTCAACAGAAGGATTTACATTCTGCAAATAAGACATCAAGACAAAATTTGAGGGATCAACCTTCTTCAGCATACTATCAGGAATTCTTGCAATGTGTGGAAACACCTCTGCATCATCCTCAATTTCCTTTGGAAAGTTATACTTCAAAACTCAACTTTTTGTTCATCAGTAGGAACCTCAATTCCTTCTTTTTCATACACATAACAAAGAATTAAGCTCCAATATCGTGCACGTGAAATTCCTTGTACAACATTTGTATTCTCCATACTCTTTAGAAACCATGACTTATACTTCCATTCGTCCTTTGTCTAAACCAACACTCCGACCAGTCAAACATCAAAGAAAAATACTAAAAAGAAAGTTCCAAATGCTTGGAAGGATTAATTTCTTAAAGTCACTAATCTTGGTGAGTGGAGGTTGATGACCCATTTCATTGAACATGTGAATGACTTGAGCATGTGTAAGAGTAGAATACGGTGGAGAATTGGGGATTTCAAGAATTTGAAAAAAGAGTTTCTTGGAAAGACGAATCTTCTTATCATTCACCAGGTTGAATGTAATCACATCTAGGGCTTTGCTATAAGTTGCAGTAGATCCTGCTAGGGATAGCCATGATAATGGAACATTGAAAGAATTGAACATCGCAGTAGATAAAACAGAATGTTGCAAAGCGACGATCAACCTTTTTAGTTCCTTAGGGTACATTGAAACATCACCCTCTACTTGATAGTTGGTGCTTTGAATCTTCATGATTGGTTGAGATGCCATTTCGTCAGTAGTGTCGGTTGGAGCGGCAACCATTGATTAGGGTTTTACGAAATTATTTAAGAATAGAGAAATTTTATGGCTTTTTTGTCACACCCCGAAAACCGAAGGCGGAAACATTTCCGGGGTTGACTCCACGTTGAGTATCAAATCCAATGTACATAGTAAGTAAAGTGAAACAAACATTACATTACATATTAAAAGTTTTACAATTTGTTTCAAAAGACACAATTTATACAGTTGTGATACATAATATAGATATAAACAGAACGAACGAGCCTTGCACGCACACGATCCTGAATTAAGCAAGTCTTCGAGTACCTGTACTATCTTTGACCTGAGAACACAAGCAGTTTGAAAATCAGCATAACGCTGGTGAGTTCATAAGTAGTTTTGTTTTGTAAAAATGTTTATGTTTCCTTTCTGTTTCTGAAATGTAACACACGCCAAGAAAATCCCATATTTTCTTAAAAGTTGGTTGTTGTATCATAAAAGTAAAGTATAGTTTGACTATCCAATTCATTGTTCTATTGCTTTTATGTACCAGTGTATTCCCAGGAAAGTCCTATACTTTCCTAAATAGTTAGTTATTGTAAAAGATGTAATGATATACAATTGGTTACACTTTTCTGGTTATATGTATGTTACCCAGGAATGCCCCATGTTTTCCTGTATGTTGGTTTTCAATGTGAAAGATGTATTCTATTAAACCTTGTTATGTACAAAGTTTTCCCCAGAAAGGTCCCATACCTTCCTTAATGTTGGTTATCATTTGTAAAAGATGTAAAAGATGTAAAAGATGTAAAAGATGTAAACTGAATCCTGGTTATCTGTAAAATGTAGTATGTGGTTCATTATTACTATAAGTAAATCTCTGTTATCCTAGTTGCGAGTTCCATAACCATACTAAAGACTGAACCTGTGGCAATAAGTAGTCCACAGTCTTGTGGCAATAAGTAGTCCACAATCCTTATGACTTTCGTCACCCTTGAACAATTTTGGTTCGGCTGTAGCTAGCAGCCAGGTGTGGGGTAGTCAGCCCCGTATAGATCTATACACTCAAGTCATGCTCTCTAAATTCCAGAGATTCTAGTTACGGGTGTAGTCCTCCACTCGCGTATCTCTGTGGAGTGTTCACCGAGGACGTGTCTCCAATCATACGGAATAACAAATTTACTAGTAATAATAGGATAATCCTCCATTCGCGTATCTCTGTGGAATGTTACCGAGGACAAGACAGGGTACGAAATATATTGTTCATGTGTGGTAAAGTCATGCTTTTAACTGATAAAATGTGGAAACCATTTGTGAAATATATAAAACATAACAGTTTATAAAACTCATTTCACAAATAAATGTTTAAGTGATCTGTATATTCTACTAGTTATCAGTTGTGTAATCAATATTAAAAGCATATGAAATGTGAAACACACACACATGAAAATAAGTTTTGAGTACAAGAAAACTCTTGTACTTTGCTTGTGTTCCCCCCCTGAAAACAGTGAAAAACAGTGAAAAGGGTAGGGGTATGAACTCACCGGACTCGGAATGCGTCGGTTTTGGATACTAGACGTTGGTTCGGGGATTGTTTACTCGCGATGTCCCTATGTAAAATGAAATAATGTCCATATATATACAATTACGGATACATTCACTAATCATATGGAACATTACACTCCAACGAGGTTAAACACCTTAAAATGAGCGTTTGGAGTGACCCGGGTGATATCTTTGGACGTGTAATGGCACTAGGGACTTGGGACTTGAATTTACTCTCCATAAGTAAACATTTAAATGAGTTTACAACCACAAAACACACCCACACATGAGTTTACGGCCGTAAACTCATGTTGGTGTGATTTTGATGATTTAAGGGCTTAAATGGACATGGGAATTGCTATAATGGATTATCTAAAATGCCTTGGAACACTTGGAATGAATTTACAACATTTAATTGGGAGTTTATGGCCCACTCCATAAGAGTTTACGGCCGTAAACTCACCTATGGCCAAGGAAAATTGATTTGAGCTTCAAAGGACAATCACATGTGATTCTAGTTAATTTTCCAAGCCTTTCTATGAATTTAGAACATCATTTAACACACTTTTTGGTGTTTACGGCCTAGAGGTATGTTCTAAGGCCGTAAACTCTCTTATACCCATGAAAAAGTTAGTTTTTGATGCTTAAAACAATCACATGTGATTCTAGAAATTTATACAAGTCATTTGAGTGTATTTGATGCATCATTAACATGATTTTATGAGTTTACGGCCAAGGGTGTGTTCCTAGGCCGTAAACTCCTATAAATGACATTTTTGATATGTTTCAAACCTTTAAACTATTTTTAGATGCATCTAGATTTTACCACAAGGCCATTGGTTGAGTTTTAAGGCATTTGGACATGTTTTAAGGCATTAAATCCCCTTTTAAGTGGAGTTTACGGCCCAAGAATATGACTTGGCCGTAAACTCACTTTTGTCCCCCAAAAATCATGTTTAAGGTGTTCCAAGCCTAGTTTAGCAAGCCTTAAGGTCATATCTAAGTCCCAACTACGATTTGGAAGGGTTATTTGGCTCAAAAACCCCATGAATATGAGTTTACGGCCCAAGCTTATGCCTTGGCCGTAAACTCCTTCAAATGGCTCAAAATTAATGTTTCAAATGTTATAAGTCCTTTCCATTAAGTCATTAAGCCATATCTAATGTCCAACATTGCTTAGGAGGGGTTTTAGGGCTTAAAAACCCCATTTAATGGAGTTTACGGCCCAAGCTTGCTCCTTGGCTGTAAACTCATGTTCTTGGTCCCAAAACTCAATTAATTCATCAATTTGAAGGCTAAAGATGTTGAATAATATGCTAGGGAGGTTACCTTAAAGATCTGAAGCCTTAAACTTGAGGTTTGGACCTTAATTCTAGCTTGAGGAGAGAGGTTGTGAGAGTTTAGTGAGAAATTGGCCAAAGGCTTCAAATGAAGTCTTAAAACACTTTATATAGTGTTCGGGAATTGGACACGATGGAATTCTACCCGATACCGACGTTAGACGAGGCTTTTGGTCATACCCGACCAAATTGTCGTGACTCGATACGGTCGATTCTATACTTATTCCGATTACTAAAGTGGGGTGTTAAAATGATTTCTAAATGTATTAAGACACCCATTAAGTCATTTTAGGTTGATATAAACTAATGACTACTAAAATGGCGAAATCTGAAACGAATTTGAAAATGACGTTTGGTTTATCAAATCGGATTACAAGTTGAGGTACAAGAAGTGATATGAAATTTCGGGTTGTTACATTATCCCCCCGTTAGAGGGAATTTCGTCCCGAAATTCAAGTCAAGAAATAAGATAAAATATAAATCATGGATCTAGAAAGAGTTGTGGATACTTCTGTTTCATTGAGTCTTCTCGCTCCCACATGAACTCCGGTCCCCGCTTGGCATTCCAGCGAACCTTCACCAACGGGATGCGACTCTGTTTCGTACGCTTGACTTCTCGATCCATAATTTCGATCGGTTCCTCCACGAAGTTGAGGTTTTCATCGATCTCAATCTCGTCTAATGGAATTACTAGGGTTTCATCGGATAGGCACTTCTTGAGGTTTGAAACATGAAAGACGGGATGGATGTTACTAAGTTCGTGAGGTAGATGAAGCTTATAGGCTACCGGACCAACTCTAGCGATGATTTCAAAAGGCCCAATGTAGCTCGGATTAAGTTTCCCACGTTTACCGAAGCGTACAGTGCCTTTCCAGGGCGAGACCTTCAACAGAACACGGTCTCCAACCTGGAACTCTAGTGGTTTCCGACGATTATCAACGTAACTCTTCTGACGATCGCGCGAGGCCTTTAGTCGTTCACGGATTTGGATAATCTTCTCAGTGGTTTCACGGATGATTTCAGGACCGGTAAGTGCACTGTCGGGGACTCGACTCTTGGCTAACTGTGTATCTCCCACTTCAGCCCAGCACAGAGGGGATCTGCACTTTCGACCATATAGGGCTTCGAACGGGGCAGCCCTAATGCTAGTGTGGTAACTGTTGTTGTACGAGAATTCGATCAAAGGTAGATGTGCGTCCCACGACTTTCCAAAGTCAATGACACATGTCCTAAGCATGTCCTCCAGGGTTTGGATTGTTCTCTCGCTTTGTCCATCGGTCTGAAGATGGTATGTCGTGCTCATGTCAAGTTGGGTTCCAAGGGCTTTCTGGAGAGACTACCAAAATCGGGAAGTAAGCCTGCTATCTCGATCAGAGATAATGGATGCAGGTACGCCGTGCAGTCGGACTACTTCATGAATATATCCATGCGAGTCTTTCCATCTTGTATGTTTCTTTGATTGGAACGAAGTGAGCTGACTTTGTCAAACGATCAACAATCACCCAAATGGTATCATACCCATTCGAGCACTTGGGTAGTTTGGTGATGAAATCCATGGTGATCATCTCCCATTTCCATTCAGGTATCTCAGGTTGTTGGAGCAGACCCGAGGGTTTCTGGTGTTCAACTTTTACCTTGGCGCAAGTCAGACACTTGCCCACAAATGAAGCTATCTCAGTCTTCATATTTGGCCACCAATATTGTTTCTTGAGATCTAAGTACATCTTGTCAGAGCCTGGGTGGACAGAGTATCTGGTTCTGTGTGCTTCCTCCATGACTAATTCTCTAAGTCCTCCGGACTTGGGAATCCAGATCCGACTCATGAAACAATGGACTCCGTCACTTTTGATCTCAAGTTTCTTTTCCATTCCTCTCAAAGCTTCAGTTGTCATGTTCTCGGGTTTCAGGGCTTCTAACTGAGCTTCTCGGATTTGTATGGGTAGGTTGGAATGGATGGTTATCGACTGGCTCTTCACCTTGTTGCTTGTACTCTCCTTTCGGCTAAGGGCATCTGCTACCACATTGGCCTTGCCGGGATGGTAACGGATCTCACACTCATAATCACTGAGTAGTTCTACCCATCGCCTTTGTCTCATATTCAAGTATTTTTGGTCGAAGATATGTTGTAGGCTCTTATGGTCAGTGAAGATCGTGCACTTGGTTCCGTAAAGGTAATGCCTCCAAATATTCAATGCAAAAACTACGGCTCCTAGCTCCAAGTCGTGTGTGGTATAGTTGACCTCGTGTGCTTTCAACTGTCTAGAGGCATAAGCAATTACTTTTCCTCTCTGCATAAGTACACAGCCTAAACCTTGAGTAGACGCATCGCAGTAGACCACAAAGTCCTCTGTACCTTCGGGTAGGGACAGGACAGGCGCGCTGCACAAAGCTTTCTTCAACGTCTGAAATGCGGTTTCTTGTTTATCACCCCAACAAAAGGGTACACCTTTCTGGTGTTAGAGTGGTTAGAGGTTTGGCGATTCGGGAAAAGTTTTGGATGAACCTTCGATAATAGCCAGCGAGACCCAAGAATTGTCGGATTTCTGTGGGTGTTTTCGATGCTGACCAATTCTCTATTGCCTTAATCTTGGAAGGATCGACATGAATACCCTCCTCACTTACCACGTGACCAAGGAAAGTTACCTTCCGTATCCAGAACTCACATTTTGAAAACTTCGCGTATAACTTCTCGGATTGCAGGGTCTCCAACACTAGCCTTAAGTGTTGTTTGTGGTCTTCTTCACTTCGGGAATAGACGAGTATGTCATCGATGAATACTATGACAAACTTATCCAAATAAGGACGACACACCCGGTTCATCAGATCCATGAACACTGCCGGTGCGTTGGTTAAACCAAAGGGCATCACTACGAACTCGTAGTGTCCATATCGAGTCCTGAAAGCTGTTTTGGGCACATCACTTTCATGAACTCGCAACTGATGGTACCCTGACCGAAGGTCTATTTTAGAGAAGTAACTGGCTCCCTGGAGTTGATCGAAAAGGTCATCTATTCGCGGAAGAGGATATCGGTTTTTGACAGTCAACTTGTTTAGCTCGCGATAATCAGTACACATACGAAAGGATCCATCCTTCTTCTTAACAAACAAAACCGGAGCTCCCCATGGTGAGGAACTCGGTCTAATGAATCCTTTGCTAAGCAACTCGTTAAGTTGACTGGATAACTCCTGCATCTCTGCTGGAGCTAAGCGATATGGAGACTTCGCTACAGGAGTAGCCCTAGGAATTAGGTCAATACGGAACTCGACCTGTCGCTCGGGAGGGATTCCTGGAAGCTCTTCGGGAAACACATCAGGAAAATTGCAGACCTCGGGGATGCTCGCGAGGTTTTTAACTTCTTGATTTTCGTTGATTACATGGGCCAAGAATGCAACACACTCCTTTCGCAGGAGTTTCTGAGCTTTGATGCAGGAAATGATACGAAGGCTGGAACCGAGTTTATCGCCATAGATCACTAGGGTTTGACCCGAAGGAAGGTTGAGACGGATGGCTTTTTCGAAGCAAAGGATATCTGCATGATTGGGACTCAACCAATCCATGCCAATGATGACATCAAAGCTCTTAATGGATACGGGCATAAGATCGATAGGAAATGAATGGTCGTTTAAGGTAAGAGTGCAATCTACGAATACCTCACTCGCACTTTCTTTCTCTCCGTTTGCCATCTCGACGGTAAATATTTCGGTTAGAGGTTGGGAATCATGTTTTAGGTTATGTTTGAATGCATGACTAATAAAACTTCTTTCAACACCCGAATCGAAAAGAATATTAGCATACGAGTTGTCGAGAAGAAACGTACCCGAGACAACATTGGGATCGGCGACTGCTTCTTCCCGTCCCATAGCCAGGACCCTTCCGGTGTTGCCAGCAGTAGTCTTCTTGGGGCAATTCCTTTTAAAGTGCCCGGCTTCACCACAGTTATAACAGGCTTGACCAACGCCTGTTCTAGAGGATTGATTTGCTGATTGAGTCGGAGCTTTGCAGTATCGAACAGTGTGCCCCTTCTTACCACAATTGGTACAGGATAGTTCTCGACAGGGACCAGGGTTGTGGTGATACTTGCATTTTTCACAAAGAGGGAGGTTACCAACATATCGGCTGGTAGGAGTTGGAGCTGTGGATCCCACAACGGAAGCAACAACTACGGGGGTAGTAGCAGCATGAACTGCTACTGTTTGTTGTCTTTTGGAGGAGCCTTGGGAAGATTGACCCTTCTTCTTCTTCTAGAATTTCCTTTTCTCACCACTGCTTTTGGTAGACTCAGGGGTAGCAGTGGTGGTTTCCTCAACATCATCACTGTGGTGAATTATGGCTTGTGCTAAAGTCTTAGCACTATCATAAGTATTTGGGCGAGCAGCTAAGACATGACCTTTTGTAGGATTGGTTAACCCCCAATTAAACCTCTCGATCTTTTTGCTTTCAGGGGTGACTAGACCAGGGCAAAGAAGGGCAAGATCATCAAATCGGGAAGTGTAGGCAGCAATATCGGAACCTTTCATCTTCAGGTTCCAGAGCTCGTGCTCTAGCTTCTGCATTTCGCCTCGGGGACAATATTCAGCAAGGAGGAGTTCCTTCATAGTCTCCCATCCCATGGCATTGGCTACAGGGAGAGTTAAGGATTTGACTCGGCCATTCCACCAAGTCAATGCTTTATCAAGGAAGGTACAAGCTGCGAACTTGACCTTATCGGACTCATCACAGGCACAGATTTCGAAGATGGATTCGATTCTCTCGAACCATCGGGATAAGGAAATGACACCACCAGTGCCATTGAAGAAAGAAGGCTTCGCATTCATGAAGTCCTTATAGGAACCCTCCTTACGGCGTTCCTGATTACCATCTTGATTTTGATTACTACCTCCTGAACCACCGGTATTTAGCTGGGACATGGCAGCTGCCACCGCGGCGGTAACAGCTAATTGAAATAACACGGAATCGATTTCAGGAGGAGGTGGCAGAGGGTTGTTGGAGCTGGGTCTCTTCCTAGGAGGCATCTTGATCTAATAAGATCAATAAAGAGAGAGGATGATAAGTCCTCTGAATCGAGAGATATGACAGATATTAATTCGAATTAAGCGGTAAACCAGGAAAGAGTTATTGAAGCAAGTAAACTATCGCTAACGGAATGATCGGGAGTCTATACATGTACGATGATTCGAGAAATACTCCCATAGTATTTCATGGTTTGTTACGATACTGGCTCGATGTTTGTGGTATTAGGGTAAGTTTTAGGCATGCCGTATACCACAATCACTCCCAAGCACATGTTGGCCGTGTCTCGAATGAATATAGTTGGCCAGGCTATATTGACCCTAGACACGACTACATAACTGCCCAGGTTTAACTACAATACACAACACCCATTTACTTATGTTTTGTTCTACTTATAAATACGAATCTCGACGGTTCGGTATACTTGTATATTTTTGAAAATACTTGTAGTCTGAAGATACTTTTATTTCAGAGCACTTAGGCCCTTTAGTGTTTATAGTTTTATACCATGTAAGGTTTGGTATACTTTATTCACTATAAACAAGGGCTCTGATACCAATCCGTCACACCCCGAAAACCGAAGGCGGAAACATTTCCGGGGTTGACTCCACGTTGAGTATCAAATCCAATGTACATAGTAAGTAAAGTGAAACAAACATTACATTACATATTAAAAGTTTTACAATTTGTTTCAAAAGACACAATTTATACAGTTGTGATACATAATATAGATATAAACAGAACGAACGAGCCTTGCACGCACACGATCCTGAATTAAGCAAGTCTTTGAGTACCTGTACTATCTTTGACCTGAGAACACAAGCAGTTTGAAAATCAGCATAACGCTGGTGAGTTCATAAGTAGTTTTTTTTTGTAAAAATGTTTATGTTTCCTTTCTGTTTCTGAAATGTAACACACGCCAAGAAAATCCCATATTTTCTTAAAAGTTGGTTGTTGTATCATAAAAGTAAAGTATAGTTTGATTATCCAATTCATTGTTCTATTGCTTTTATGTACCAGTGTATTCCCAGGAAAGTCCTATACTTTCCTAAATAGTTAGTTATTGTAAAAGATGTAATGATATACAATTGGTTACACTTTTCTGGTTATATGTATGTTACCCAGGAATGCCCCATGCTTTCCTGTATGTTGGTTTTCAATGTGAAAGATGTATTCTATTAAACCTGGTTATGTACAAAGTTTTCCCTAGAAAGGTCCCATACCTTCCTGAATGTTGGTTATCATTTGTAAAAGATGTAAAAGATGTAAAAGATATAAAAGATGTAAACTGAATCCTGGTTATCTGTAAAATGTAGTATGTGGTTCATTATTACTATAAGTAAATCTCTGTTATCCTAGTTGCGAGTTCCATAACCATACTAAAGACTGAACCTGTGGCAATAAGTAGTCCACAGTCTTGTGGCAATAAGTAGTCCACAATCCTTATGACTTTCGTCACCCTTGAACCATTTCGGTTCGGCTATAGCTAGTAGCCAGGTGTGGGGTAGTCAGCCCCGTATAGATCTATACACTCAAGTCACGCTCTCTAAATTCCAGAGATTCTGGTTACGGGTGTAGTCCTCCACTCGCGTATCTCTGTGGAGTGTTCACCGAGGACGTGTCTCCAATCATACGGAATAACAAATTTACTAGTAATAATAGGATAATCCTCCATTCGCGTATCTCTGTGGAATGTTACCGAGGACAAGACAGGGTACGAAATATATTGTTCATGTGTGGTAAAGTCATGCTTTTAACTGATAAAATGTGGAAACCATTTGTGAAATATATAAAACATAACAGTTTATAAAACCCATTTCACAAATAAATGTTTAAGTGATCTGTATATTCTACTAGTTATCAGTTGTGTAATCAATATTAAAAGCATATGAAATGTGAAACACACACACATGAAAATAAGTTTTGAGTACAAGAAAACTCTTGTACTTTGCTTGTGTTCCCCCCCTGAAAACAGTGAAAAACAGTGAAAAGGGTAGGGGTATGAACTCACCGGACTCGGAATGCGTCAGTTTTGGATACTAGACGTTGGTTCGGGGATTGTTTACTCGCGATGTCCCTATGTAAAATGAAATAATGTCCATATATATACAATTACGGATACATTCACTAATCATATGGAACATTACACTCCAACGAGGTTAAACACCTTAAAATGAGCGTTTGGAGTGACCCGGGTGATATCTTTGGACGTGTAATGGCACTAGGGACTTGGGACTTGAATTTACTCTCCATAAGTAAACATTTAAATGAGTTTACAACCACAAAACACACCCACACATGAGTTTACGGCCGTAAACTCATGTTGGTGTGATTTTGATGATTTAAGGGCTTAAATGGACATGGGAATTGCTATAATGGATTATCTAAAATGCCTTGGAACACTTGGAATGAATTTACAACATTTAATTGGGAGTTTACGGCCACTCCATAAGAGTTTACGGCCGTAAACTCACCTATGGCCAAGGAAAATTGATTTGAGCTTCAAAGGACAATCACATGTGATTCTAGTTAATTTTCCAAGCCTTTCTATGAATTTAGAACATCATTTAACACACTTTTTGGTGTTTACGGCCTAGAGGTATGTTCTAAGGCCGTAAACTCTCTTATACCCATGAAAAAGTTAGTTTTTGATGCTTAAAACAATCACATGTGATTCTAGAAATTTATACAAGTCATTTGAGTGTATTTGATGCATCATTAACATGATTTTATGAGTTTACAGCCAAGGGTGTGTTCCTAGGCCGTAAACTCCTATAAATGACATTTTTGATATGTTTCAAACCTTTAAACTATTTTTAGATGCATCTAGATTTTACCACAAGGCCATTGGTTGAGTTTTAAGGCATTTGGACATGTTTTAAGGCATTAAATCCCCTTTTAAGTGGAGTTTACGGCCCAAGAATATGACTTGGCCGTAAACTCACTTTTGTCCCCTAAAAATCATGTTTAAGGTGTTCCAAGCCTAGTTTAGCAAGCCTTAAGGTCATATCTAAGTCCCAACTACGATTTGGAAGGGTTATTTGGCTCAAAAACCCCATGAATATGAGTTTACGGCCCAAGCTTATGCCTTGGCCGTAAACTCCTTCAAATGGCTCAAAATTAATGTTTCAAATGTTATAAGTCCTTTCCATTAAGTCATTAAGCCATATATAATGTCCAACATTGCTTAGGAGGGGTTTTAGGGCTTAAAAACCCCATTTAATGGAGTTTACGGCCCAAGCTTGCTCCTTGGCCGTAAACTCATGTTCTTGGTCCCAAAACTCAATTAATTCATCAATTTGAAGGCTAAAGATGTTGAATAATATGCTAGGGAGGTTACCTTAAAGATTTGAAGCCTTAAACTTGAGGTTTGGACCTTAATTCTAGCTTGAGGAGAGAGGTTGTGAGAGTTTAGTGAGAAATTGGCCAAAGGCTTCAAATGAAGTCTTAAAACACTTTATATAGTGTTCGGGAATTGGACACGACGGAATTCTACCCGATACCGACGTTAGACGAGGCTTTTGGTCATACCCGACCAAATTGTCGTGACTCGATACGGTCGATTCTATACTTATTCCGATTACTAAAGTGGGGTGTTAAAATGATTTCTAAATGTATTAAGACACCCATTAAGTCATTTTAGGTCGATATAAACTAATGACTACTAAAATGGCGAAATCTGAAACGAATTTGAAAATGACGTTTGGTTGATCAAATCGGATTACAAGTTGAGGTACAAGAAGTGATATGAAATTTCGGGTTGTTACATTTTTGATCATCTAATAATTTCAACGTGTAATCATAAAAGAAGATAATAACTTCCTTTTATATGCATCCCCAATCGAATTCCAAACAGTTTCTTTAACAAGTAAGCCACGTCTATCCTTGAAACTCGCACCACTAGCCGTTATGAGTACCATGTCAGATAAAGTACCTTGAAAGTCGGACCAAGTTACCAAACCGTCACATCAAACTGTTCGTGAGTACCAAGTGGATAAGATCGAAAACCTTCGGTATGGAGGTTAGTCTCTTTCCTTTTTTGGATTATAAACGAAGTCATATGCCAGACTGTCCAAATCATCAGCCTGAGTTGTTAATACTCAAAACCTCAAGGATTTCGTGAGTACAATGTGCCAATAGAATAAGATAAGAAGAAAAATAATGAAAATATGGGATCCGTGATGTCGAAAAATAAAATCTTGACACAAAAGTAGTTAAACCCTGGGAAAAGGTTGCTTCATTAATTATCAATAGAGATAATCAACAACTTGTGTATTTTCCCGTGAATTACAATTGAATACTTGTAGAGAAGTATCGAAGGGATTCTTTTATATGGCTTTGTGGGTGGCAGAAAATTTTCGTTACATATCAACCTAAACATAAGGTGAGTAATTGTAACATAAATTACTTGTTTGGCCGGTATAGTCAATGACAAGTATGCTTTGGAAATTTTTTTTGAAGTGACATAAAATTCAAATGAAACTTACCTAGAAAGCATATTCAAGAAAAAAATGTTGACTGGATCCTGTTAGGTAACAAACATCGTGGGATTCGAACATTTGATCAGGATCACTCAAAAGAATTGAATATGATTTGGAGTTTCGAAAGTCGGTACAGAAACAATTGTTTCGTTAGATCTGGAACATAGTCCCCGTCAATTCCTTAAATGAGTTTGATATTGTGGGTTTCACTTTCATCACGGTCACACGATGTTAGATCATTAACACCGAAGTTTGATGTCTAAATCCTGATTGGTTTGACCAAAGATCACTTGGACATATGTCATTGTGTGTGAAAGTGTAAGAACTTTATGATAAAAAAAGTGTAGTTCATGAATCCAGTTGTACCTCTGCTATCTTTGGACCAAGCAAAAAACTCTTAACTCATTTAACAAGAGTTAGGTAGCTCTGTAGACTAACGTGAATACAAGACTGCTTGGGAATAAATTTTTCGTGATGAAAAATTTCATTAAGGCTTTCGAAACACACATTAAGTCAATTGAGGCTTAGGTTAACATATTGCAACATGCTTCTAGGGACATCCTAACTAGCAAAAAGTTTCGAAAGAATACCTGACCCTAGAATAGCAAGTATGAACCATGTAAAACATCCTCGGAATCTGCACAACTTGAATGAAAGAAAAAGTACAAAATAACAAAAATCTTTTTGAATTTTATACTTTTGAAAAAGAAAAAAATATTTTTTGGTATTTTTGAATTTTTCGAAAATGAACACAAATTAACGAAAATATTTTTGGTGTTTTTGATTTTTCGAAAATGAACACAACGAAAATATTTTTGGTATTTTTGATTTTTTGAAAATGAAAACAAATTAACGAAAATATTTTTGGTATTTTTGATTTTTCGCAAATTAAAAAAAATTAACGAAAATTTAAGTATGTACCAAACTAACGAAAATTTTCTTTCCCAGAAGTCGAAACAAAGCGTATCAAAGTGTTGAATATGAATAGTAACCTCTGAATGGTTAATACAAGATGTATCTGAATCATTCATCATTGCCTCGTATTCGACACATTTTCTAGACACCACTTTGTCAATTTGTCGAAATTAATCTAGGAACAGCACTTGATTCAATCATTCCCAAACCTTGCAAAATTCTAACAAATGATTTTTTGTCCAATGGTTTTGTAAAAATATCAGCAAGCTGATCAGTTGTTTTTACAAAATGAACTTCAATATTTCCATCTTCCACATGATCCTTAATAAAATGATAACGAAGTGCAACGTGTTTGGTTTTTGAATGTTGTACTGGATTATGACAAATGCATATAGCACTTTGTGAATCACAATACAATGGAATCTTTTTCATGTTAATTGCATAATCACGCAATTGAATTTGGATCCATATGATTTGCGAAGTACAAGCTGCAACTGCAACATACTCTGCTTTTGCTGTAGAAATTGAAACACATGTTTGCTTTTTCGACTGCCAACTTACTAACTTCCCATCCAAAAGTTGACATCCCCCACTTGAGCTTTTTCGATCAAGATTGCAACCTCCTAAATCAGCATCTGAAAATGTTTGTATGAAGAATTCAGTTTTCGAAGGATACCACAGTCCTAACGAAATTGAACCTTTGAGATAACAAAAAACATTCTTGACTGCAATGAGATGTGGTTCTCGAGTATTTGATTGATACCTAGCACAATTACAAAAAGAAAACATAATATCAGGTCGAATTGTCGTGAGGTAAAGTAACGAACCTATCCTGCTTATGTAAAGAGTCAAATCAGCAGCAGGTTTATCTAACGAAGTTGTAAGCCTTGTTCCAGTCACCATCAGTACTCGTAATTTTGTGCTATTCTTCAATCCAAAATTTTTAAGCAAATTCTTGGTATATTTTTCTTGATTTATAAAAATTCCTTCTTTATTCTGATGAATATTTAAACCAAGAAAATTTTTAATTTTTCCCATCATACTCATCTCAAATTTGCTTTTCATCAGATTTTCAAATTCATTAGACAAAGCAGGGTCAGTACAGCCAAAAATAATATCAACAACATAAATTTAAACAAGCATTAGATGATCCCCATCTTTCTTTTGAAAAATAGTGGGATCAACTGATCCTTGTTTAAATTTCGATTGTTGAAAGAAGTTAAAGTTCCATACCATGCTCTCGGTGTTTGTTTTAACCCATAAACAGCCTTATCTAAAATATAGCAATGATTAGGATATTCTTCATTTACAAAACCTGGAGGTTGTTCCACATAAACTATCTCTTCGAGTTCTCTATTCAAAAATGCACATTTCACATCCATTTTATAAACATCAAAGTCTTTATGAGCTGCATAGGCCAAAAATATTCGAACTGCCTCGAGTCTTGTGACAGGGGCGAAGGTTTCTTCATAGTCTATTATTCCTTCTTGTTGCGAATAACCTTTTACTACAAGCCTAGCTTTATTTCGAAAAAAATTACCATCTTTGTCTGTTTTATTTTTGAAAATCCATTTAAACCCAACCATCGAAACGTCTTTTGGATTAGGAATTAATCTTCAAACCTTGTTTTTTTCGAATTCAGCCAATTCAAATTCATTGCAACAACCCAATTTGAGTGTTCCTTTGCAACCTTAATTGTTTTTCGTTCAATTTTCGAAATAAAAACATTAAACATGCAAAATTCTTGATTCTCATTAAATACTCATTCTTTGCACAAAGTTGAGCCCTCGTTAACACACCGTCTTGTGGATTTCCAAGAACTTGTTCCTTTGGATGATTTCTCGTCCGTTTATCTAAAGGTGGATATGCTGGATTAAAATCCAATGGTGCATCTTCAAACATTTCATCATCTTTAGATCCTGCAACAGAAACATTGTCATTTGAATCATGAAGATTTTCATTATGATCACTATTCGACATTATTGAATCATTTCCCTCCCCCTCAATAGGATGCTCCCCCCTCAACATTATTATTCATTCTCCTATACTCCCCCTCGAAAGGATGATCCCCCTCAAACTCAATTGTCGAATTCAAGTGCTCCCCCTCCACTTGATCATTAAGCATGCTTTCGTCATTTCTTGGAGAATTCAATGTTGAATTCAAATCGGAAATATCTTGTGGGAATGTCGAATCATCAAGATGCTTTGAAGCTTCAGGTATGCAATTATCAGTTGCATTAACTTCAGCATCAGAAGCCATATCTGGAGTACGAAAAATTAAATCGTAATCAAAATCTATCGAAGTTGAAATTTCAGACTCAACATTTGATTCATTAAGAATTGGTGTGTGATTGAAACATTTTTCGACTTGATTAACATAGTAATCATCAAAGGTAATATTAAACGTTTCTTCCACTTTTTGTGTTCGATTGTCAACACTCTGTATGCAACCAAATTATGAGAATATCCCAAGAAAATTCCTTTGTCAGCTTTAGACTGAAATTTTGAAAGATTATCCTTGAGATTCATGATAAAACATGTCACACCCCGAAAACCAAAGGCGGAAACGTTCCCGGGGTTGACTCCATGTTGTGTATCAAATCCAATGTACATAGTAATCACAGTAAACAACCATTACATTACATATATATGAAAGTTTACATTTGGTTCAAAAGTAAATTGTACAAAGTTATACATATATCATATGAACAAAAGAGACGAGTCTTCGGAGCACTTCATCTTCACCAAAAGATATCGCCGGGTACCTGTCTAACTTGGACCTGAGAATACAAGCAGTTTGAAAATCAGCATAAAGCTGGTGAGTTCATAAGCGGTTTTGTTTTGTGAAAATGTATCGGTTTCCTTTAGTTTTCTGAAAAGATTTGATATCCAAGAAAATCCCATATTTTCTTATGTAAAGTAGTTAAGTTATCTTTCATTACAGTTCTGTTACAGATATAAGTTAACCCCAGGAAAATCCCATATTTTCCTAATTGCAAGATTGATTGAATAACACATAGTATAGTTTAATATACAAAACTATAATTTAGGCGAACTGTAGATAGAAGGTATTTTGAAAATCTTGGGACTAACATCCCGGACCAGTTAGTATTTGAAAACCTTGGGACTAACATCCCGAACCAGTTATAAGATAATTCGATAAAGATCATGGGATCACTATCCCGAAAGTAGATATAAGATAGCTTGATAAACCATGGGATTATCATCCCGTATAAGATTTAGTTTCAAAACCATGGGATTGCCATCCCGAACGAAATATAGACACAAGATCATGGGATTATCATCCCGAACGAGGTATAGACATAAAACCATGGGATTATCATCCCGAACGAGATATAGATTACAAGACCATGGGATTACCATCCCGAACAAGATATAGATTCTAAACAGATCCTAGCTGTGAATAAGTTTATATTAATACGTATTGTGAGTCGGGTAACCATACTGATATGACAACGAGACCTCCTTGACGTTAGTCAGACGTCGAATGATATACAGAATTTGTCACCCTAGGCGTGCCCGCCTAACTGTAGCTAGCAGTTAAGGTGTGGGATTGTCAGTCCCGAATAGATCTATTCACAAACTCTTCGCTCTCCCTCCAGGAGACTCTGGTTACACTTCCGGAGAGGATTTACTTGATCATCCATAAAAGGGTAGTGACTATCTCACAAGCTAGTATTAAACTATTCACAGGATTCTCATACGATTACAAACATACATAGACTTTAAGACATGATACAGTGAAAAATAGATACATACAATGAAATTATCTGGCAAAAACATTCGAATGATACGGAGATAAACTAAATCAGACATAGTTTATCTAATAACTTAATACATATATCAGTACATGATATAAAGAGAAACATACAACCCCAAATTATTCCCATAATAATTTGATTAGTTTGGTTATTTTCTTAACTAAAATCCATTTAGTTGTAATTGATAAATCATTCCTTATGCTCAACATAATACATAAGGAGTAAAAGAGTTTATAAGTTTACCAGATATTATTTGAAACACATAGATATTATGGTTTGAAAACAGTTTTGGTTTGCTTGTATTCCCCCCCTGAAAACAGTTAAAAACAGTGAAAAGGGCATAGGGGTATGAACTCACCGGACGAGAAGTATGACGATTTGGATGCTAAGAGTTGATCCGGGGCTTGTAAATACACGAGGTTCCTAATTATAATGTAAAGATACACATTTGTATCTAATTAGGACTTAGATTGATTGTTGGATAGGGACAATTGCTTCTAGTCGCGAAAACACTCCGATACGAGTGTTTGGAGGGACCCGGGTGGCGTTTAGGGATAGAAAATGACACTAGGGACTTGGGACTTGAGTTTACTCCCCATGAGTAAACTTTTAAATGAGTTTACAACCACAAAACACACACATACATGAGTTTACGGCCGTAAACTCATGTGGGTGTGGTTTTGGGTGTTTAAATGGCTTAAATGGCTTACATGGACATGGGAAATGATTTTAGGATTTGTTCTAAATGCATGGAATGGATTAAAATCACCAAAATGATTAATTTATGGGAGTTTACGGCCTATCATAGGCTCCTGGCCGTAAACTCCTTAATCCTTATGAAAATGATGCTAAATGTTGTAAAAACCAATCACATGTGATTCTAAAAATTCCCACAAGCCTAGAAATGAGTTTATATGGGACATATGAGGGATTTATGGATTTTACGGCCCATGAAACCCCCTTCCTGGCCGTAAACTCTAATATGTCAAGCTACAATGTGTTTCAAGGTCTAAAACTTGCATGAATGGACTTCTAAAATTCATCTAAAGGCTGTAGGGGTGTTTAGTTTGCATTCTAACACCAAAATTTTTGGAGTTTACGGCCCAAGAATAGGTCTTGGCCGTAAACTCTTAGAAATCCCTCAAAAGTTGTGTTTAAGGCCTTTAAAGTATTTTTGGTTGGTCCCTTGATTTATTCCAAGGCTTTTGGTGGTGTTGGATGACTTTCTAACACCTTAGAATTGGATTTATGCTAAGTTTTGGGGAGTTTACGGCCCAAGCACTATCCTTGGCCGTAAACTCATCTAAATCCCCCAAAATTCATGTTTCAAGTGTCCAAATGCTAATACCGAGGTCCTATAATTCATATCTAAGCCATAGAGGTGATTTGGAAGGGTTTAAAGGCATGAAAAACACCATTAACATGAGTTTACGGCCCAAGCTTATGCCTTGGCCGTAAACTCCTTCAAAGTCCTCAAAATCATAGTTTTAAATGTTCTAAGTCCATATCTTGAAGTCCCTTAGCCATATCTAAAGTCCAATTGAGTCTAGGAAGGAGTTTAAGGGCTAAAAACCCTTCAAAATGGTGTTTACGGCCTAGGCTGCCTCCTGGGCCCTAAACTCACATATATTGTCCAATTTCATGATTAAGTGTCTAATTTGGAAGCTAAACATGCTATAGATTAAGGCTAGGAAGGTACCTTAAGGATTTGAAGCCTTAAATTTGAGTTTTGGACACTTAATCCTTGGATTTTGGAGAGAGGTTAGAGAGAGAGTAGAGAGAGAAGGAAAAAGCTTCAAATGAGTGCTTAAACATGTTTATATAGTTCCTAAAACTTGGACACGGTGGAATTCTACCCGATACCGGCCTTAAACGATGCTTTGGGTCGCACCCGATTGAGTTTTCGTCACCCGACGAGGATATTTCTAAAACTTATGAAATAAATGTTTTGGGCTAAATTCATGAGTTCCTAAATGATTTGGACCCTCATTGAATGATAATAAACATATAACTTTTAGTTAACTAAGCCCAAAAACGATATCGGGACATTTCGATTTCCGACGAGTTATTCGGGTAGAACGGGTTTTCGGCGATGAACATCTTCGGGTTGTTACATTATCCCCCCGTTAGAGGGAATTTCGTCCCGAAATTCAAAGAATAAGATACAGGTCATGGATTGGAATGAAACATGAATGGATTTGTTGCTTCGGATCTTCACTTTCTCAAGTGGAATCAGGTCTCTACTGGGCGTTCTAACGAATTCTCATTATCGGGACATGTCTTGGTTTCGCTTCTTGACTCTCTCTCAATCTACTATATCAATCTGCTTTCTCGTGGAAGTTCCAACCCTGAACGACTTCGGTTTCCTCAAAGGAATCACTAGGGTTTCGTTGGGCAAACGTTTCTAAGGATTCGAGACGTGATGGTCTAGATAGATGTTACCAAGTTCTAAAGGCATCCAAAACTTGAAGGTTGCAGGATCGATCTCTACTAAGATCTCGAAAGGTTTGATGTGAGACTAAACTAGATGCTCGAAAGAAACTCCCAGGAATCCTTCGGGATAGTCATTTAGAGAGAAGAGCTGCTAACTTCCCGTTTCTCAATAATCACAGAAACGAGGGATGCGTGGTAATTCACATTGGGAACACTTTTGAGTTCTAAGGCATAGAATGATACGAAAGTTTGATGCCGAAGATCACGAGAACAGGATCGAGGAAAAATCTAGACGAGCGACCCTTTCGAAAGTAAAGATAACAACATGAATGAGACTCGGTCATTTCTGGTTAAACATGGCATCAAAGTATTTTCATGGAAAGTTTCCCCCTTTTTGCACCCAAAAATCGAAAAGAGTTGCAAGTATAAGAATTATCAAAGAGAAATATACCTGCGGTGGCAGAGGGATCAGTGGTTGTAGCTGTCTTGGGACAATTCCTTTTGAAGTGCCCAGCTTCCCCACAGTTGTAGCAGGCCGGACTGATTCCCGTTCCAGATGATTGGTTCGTTGGTTTGGCTGGTTTTCTGCAGGTTCGTGCAAGATGGCCCTTATTGCCACAGTTGTCGCAGATCCTTTCGCGACATGGTCCAGGAATGCGGTGGTGGTAGTTACACTTACCACACCAAGGAAGGGTACCAGTATATCCACTGGCGGGAGTTTGGGCTGTGGAACCTACAGCTGAAACAGCAACAGGGGCAGTAGCAGCATGGACT